>NC_064920.1:1004846427-1007346427 GCF_023897955.1 Schistocerca gregaria | reverse complement strand
AAAGTAGTATGCTCCAACGAGATAATAAAAATGTTAAAAATATTCGAGACTTGCAGAATGCTTTTTACAGATGAGGTTCTGTTTACAGAATGAGATTTGCACTCTGCAGCGTAGTGTGCGCTGATATGAAACTTTCTGGCAGATTAAAGCTGTGTGCCGGGCCGAGACTCGAACTCGGGATCTTTGCCTTTCACGGGCAGGCGCACTACCATCTGTTCTGTTTATGTTATAATTTACCTACGATTCCTGTATTTATAAAATACTTTGTAACATCAAGAGATTCAGTAAAACATGTTTAAAGTATTAAAAGCTTTCTGTAATTTTCTCTTTGATAGGAAAGTGTTTTGTCCGATGGCGATCCATCCCTTACATTTCTGGCCGTCTAACCCAGATACTTGGGCACTAACTACTGCTTGGCATAGTTAGCAAATGAAAGATTTTGATAGAGAACAAACAATGTATTTTTCTTAATAGCGTTCAGAAATCAATATATATATATAATTTTGTGACATCCAATTAAACAAATTTCCTTTTTCTGACTGACACACGTCCAAATTCTGGCATCTTTCTCCCCAGATCCACCACTGCTGGCGGCTCACCTCCAACTGCTCAATGCTACGCTTTGTTCACATCCAACTGCCCAACACTACACAAACAAATATTCCAACAATGAGTCCAACTAGGCACAGACTGCACACAGCGCAGTCAGCGATTTTCTTACAGAGCCCTACGTGGCGTTACCAACATAGAAACCGTAAAGAGCATACTTACAAGCTGACCTCCTAATTACAGGAACAAATAGCACCGCCGCGCGTAGCTGCTCCAAAATTTAGCTTCAATTTTCTTATCCTTGTAAGTGAAATAGATTAGTAGGCACTCTGTAAAGAGGTGATGTTTCGAAAAATGGCTCTGAGCACTGTGGTACTTAACATCTTAGGTCATCAGTCCCCTAGAACTTAGAACTACTTAAACCTAACTAACCTAAGGACATCACACACATCCATGCCCGAGGTAGGATTCGAACCTGCGACCGTAGCAGTCCCGCGGTTCCGGGCTGCGGCGCCTAGAACCGCACGGCCACCGCGACCGGCGAGGTGATGTTTATACATAGCTACTGTATGTGGTTAAGTTGTCACATTTAGCTCTCTTGAAGTTACAGCAATTTGTAAACATGTTCCATGCTACGATGAAGTGGAATGGGGAGGGGAAAACGTTGCCCCAGCCTCTGGGCACGTAGTCTTAAGCTGCCCATTCACACCGTGACCGGTCCGCCAAACCGCTCGATAACGCCGGCAAGTCGGGCTGTGTGGTTGAGGGACAAATTCAAGTTTTCTCACACAAATCTGTTACGTACCCTCCAAGTTCAAGAGTCTACAGACTATAAAAACTTCTTACGGATGGATGAAAATACTTTTTGTGAATTACTGGATCTCATACGAACTAAAATCGAGAAGAAAGAAACGCATATAAGAGCAATCATCACTGCTGAGGATCGACTAGTAACAAGCATGTCCTGATTTAAAAAACCTGTGGATAGTGGCTCCTATTACTATAATTACAAAGGTACTTTCAGTTGTCCTTTTCGCTGTTGTAAATGCAAACTTTGAGTTTATATATGTTCACACCCGTACGAATGGTCGAGTGTCAGATGGTGGTATTCTAAAGCTTATAGATTTCTACACTTCACTAGTATCTAGAACTCTAAATTTACCAGATCCCGTTTATCTGGAAGGAGTGGATTCTACAGTGCCATTTGTGTTTGTAGGTGATGAAGCTTTCCCTTTGATGCCGAATTTAATGAAACTGTATTCTCAAAGGAACTTAATGAGGGAGAAAAAGATCTTCGATTACAGGCTTTGCAGAGCTCGGCAGGTAGTTGAGATGCTTTTGGAATATTGGCAAACAGATTTAGAGTGTTACTAACGCCAATAGCGGTTGACGTAAAAACTGTTGATAGAATCGTTCTTGTATGTACAGTTTTGCACAACTTTTTAAGGAAGAAAAGCCGTAATTACATTCATACTGCCGGTGATTGCAATAACTCACAAACTGTAAACCTTACTGATAAAAACTTGCAGTCAGGTAGCCAACAAATGTCAAGACTCGATACGACACGACAAACCAGCACAGTTACTGCAGAGGAACTGCGAGGAAAATAAAAGCAATTTTTCAGTGACGTGAATGAATTAGAATTTCAAGAAACATTGATCATTTAGTGTTTATGTGCAGAGCAACATTTATTTATACTTTGTGTACTTAATTAATGAAAGTGTTTGTATACTTACAACATCAATATCTGACTCAACATTTAGTTCCTCAGTCTTGTCATCTTCCAGAGTCCTCCCCTGTGTTAGTGAAGATATTCCACATCTCACCTCTTCTCGATCCAGGGTGAACTGCACGAGATCGTAGTACCAAAGCGTCGGTTCTGGCACGTTTTCAGCAGCACTTCTAGTTGCTGATTTAGCGTCCTGTATTTTTCTAAACGGAAGTATTTTCTAACGGAAGTATTGAATAGGATTGGTGAGAAGAGAAGTTTGTGGCACAACTTGACCAGAAGAAGGGATAGGTTGGTAGGACATGTTCTGAGGCATCGAGGGATCACCAATTTAGTATTGGAGGGCACCGTGGAGGGTAAAAATCGTAGAGAGAGACCAAGAGATGAATACAGTAAGCAGATTCAGAAGGACGTAGGTTGCAGTAGGTACTGGGAGATGAAGAAGCTTGCACAGGATAGAGTAGCATGGAGAGCTGCATCAAACCAGTCTCAGGACTGAAAACCACCACAACAACATTTTTCTAAACTGTCGCCGGAAAGACGCTCGTAAACAACTAATTTTTTTTAATAACAAACGCCTTGTCTTGTGCATGATTTATCTCTTTGCACTTAGATACAAGAACTTTTTAGGCTGTGTTCCTGATATTCCTATTGGAGTAGTCCTTCGATTTTTATCTCCCACAAACTTGGCCATTCTCTGTACATTATTAATGAAACACGCCCAAAAGTCTTTGTTTTCCTCGAAGGACAATATCATGAAAACAGCGAAAAGCAGTGACAACGAAAGAAGTAGTGAATAACAGAGAGTCGGACACCGTACTGACGGAACGAGGGCTGGGAGGAAGCGGCCGGCCTGAGCTGTGGCCGCGGCTCAGCAGGTGGCGGTCGGGGAAGCGGGCAGCGGCTCGCCGGTGGAGGCGACGCACCGAGCTTCGGACACGAGCGCGATCCCATAGCCGACACACAGGCGAGCCGGTCGGGGCCAACCCTCTCAACGGGTCGGTCGGCGGACCAGTCCGGCTGTCTATGGGCTGCTTTAGCGAACTAACAAAAGCACCTTGTGCAGCCCCCCACAAGGTTGCAGGCGGAATATGACAAGCGGTCAGAGGCCAGCCAGCCTACCGGCAACCACCCCGTGAGCCGCGTGGCCCAGCTGAATGGACTGGCTGCGGGGACAGCAGGTAGTGGAGCAGAGTGCCTTCACCCACCTCCACTTCCCAACGGCACGCCGCTTCACGCCACCATCTGTCCGCCTCCCTAGTGGGACGGCACAGACAAGCTTTGTCCAGGGAAATTAGTTTCGGGTCAGCTTCACCAGTCACCCAGGACAAGCGAAAGTCAACGTCTTCCCTACAAAGACCCGAAGCGCCTACAGCTCAGGCACAGCTTTAGAAACCGGTCACCCGATGCCGGGGTCTGTTGACAAACAGAGGGACAAGCTGGAGAGGCTACCTGCTGAGCAGCGACCAGACGAGACTACCTGAACCTGTCCACAGGTTTGCTAGTGAAGGGAGGCTTTTGTCATCAGTCATATCTTGATGATTACTGTTTCTACTTGTTGCCAGTTCTATGCTACTAACAGTACCAAGCTACTAAGAGCAAATCCATAACGGGTCAAGTGGTTCAAATGGCTCTGAGCACTATGGGACTCAACATCTGAGGTCACCAGTCCCCTAGAACTTAGAATTACTTAAACCCAACCTAACCTAAGGATATAACACACATCTATGCCGGAGGCAGGATTCGAACCTGCGACCGTAGCGGTCGCGCGGTTCCAGATTGAAGCGCCTGGAACCGGTCGGTCACACCGGCCGGCCAAAATGCATAATGAACAGTTGATCACTCACTGTCCGGAAGTTGTTACGAGCAGACTACACTTTTTTCGTTCTCTGGCGAATGTGTGTCACGAACAAGTTTTTGTTGCACCACGAATGAATGGACAATTTACATTGTTGGCATTAGCTTATGTGTGTGCAGCATACTTTAATTGGGCTAAAACGATTTCTACGGAGAGACAACAGACAATACTATTGGTCAGAGCTAAGCCCATAGGTAAATGAACATGAAGTCCGGTTATTTAGAGCAGTCTTACTTTCAGCTTTTGAAAATCTTTAAGGGGCTTCACAAAAACCAGTACAAGTGAAGGTTGTCGACCTTTACTAGTAGAACCAGTGTGGTCTTTGTCTGAGGTATGAACACTAAAAGAAAAATCTGGAATGGACACAAACTATCCACAGATGTTCATATGTTACTGAGATGAGATGGTTGGGAGATGATTGATGGATATAAAATTGCCTACACCTGGAGTTTAGAAGGAAAGATTGAACATTTGATCTTGTAAGGGTTCAGCTTGCATAGAGCTGCGTCAGTTAAGCCTTTATCCCGTTGACACCCCCAAGACACTGTACGACTTTACGATATTGCAGTGCTAGTGCACTCTGATTACAGTGCAAAGTTTTTTTGGCCATGCATGCATGTCCAAAGGAACAGGCACTGCGGCAACCACAGGCGTTATGAAACACATCAAATGAATTCGCGGCCGGCCGGAATAGCCGTGCGGTTCTAGACGCTACAGTCTGGAACCGAGCGACCGCTACGTTCGCAGGTTCGAATCCTGTCTCGGGCATGGATGTGTGTGACGTCCTTAGGTTATTTAGGTTTAATTAGTTCTAAGTTCTAGTCGACTGATGACCTCCGAAGTTAAGTCGCGTAGTGCTCAGAGCCATTTCAACCAAATAACTTCGCATTTGCGAATAAGGACAATCGTCACTTATAGAACAGAATGACGGCAATGAAAATCTATGCGTGCCCGGGAGTCGAACTCAGATTTCCCGCTTATTGCGAGCGGTCGCCTTACCATTTGGT
Source organism: Schistocerca gregaria (assembly GCF_023897955.1). NCBI lineage: Eukaryota > Metazoa > Arthropoda > Insecta > Orthoptera > Acrididae > Schistocerca > Schistocerca gregaria. Next base: position 1,007,341,284 of record NC_064920.1, on the reverse strand, counting down.
TATCCGTGGATGAAGCACGGCCAAACCGAAACTTCCATATGTCATCAACCATGCGTCTATGACCTGTACTCTTACATCCATTATGTATATTCCTGTACAGGTCAACCGCTGTACTTGAAAGTCGCCGGCCGTACGATATTGCAGTGTCTGCGTTATTCTGCTTACCATGCAAAGTTCCTTTGGACACACATGCATGTCTAAAGAAACAGGCAGTGCAGCGACTCTTTTCTTCATGTACAGCCATTTCATATACTCAATCTCTTCCAGTACGCTGGTCCATCTCTCTACACACCTTTAGGTGATACATGTTCAAAGGAACTTTGCGTCATAATCAGAATAACACAGGCACTACAATATCGTATTTATCTGCTGATACCAGGCAAACGACTTTCAAGTATAACCTCGGACCTCTACGGGAATATACATAATCGATGTACGGGTACAGGTCGTATACAATTGGTTGACGAGATCCGGACGTTCGGGTGTGGCTGTGAGTCGTGCACGGATATCCAAATGGTAGAATAGGGGACAGTGGGTCTGTGTTATAATTTTAGTAGCTCAGCGTGCTCGGCTAGAGGGTTAGCTGCCCTCTGCAATAAAAAAAACTGAGTGCATGGACCAACGAAGAACTTAAACGGACGTCACAGGACGTCCGCCCCAAACAAATAGAACAAACTATAACGAACAAAAAAATAAAAAAATAAAATAAAAGCCGGCACGGTTGGTCTGTGTAATAAAAAAAACTGAGTGGAAGGATCAACAAACGGACTTGAACGGATTGTCATGTGTCGTGCGCAACGACAAAACACAATGATCAACAACGGAAAAAATGGTAAGGCGACCGGTGACGATAAACAGGAAATCCGGGTTCGAGTCCAGGACCGGCACAGATTTGCGTTGTCGTCATTCTCTTCTACAGGTAATCGTAGTCCATATTCGCAACTGCGAATTCATTTGTTGTGATGTACGACTACGTCGGGCTCCAACTCATTTCTTGTATTAACAAAACGTAAAGTGGAGTGGTATGATCGGGAGCTGTGTGTTATTTAGCAGTAACAGGTTGAAATGTTTGACAGACATTATGCGTGTCATATAAGAGAAAACAAATTTAATGTAATATGTGCTACCAGGCTACTTGTTCCTTTACTATTGTGCGAGAGCTGGCCATACTGGTTTGTTACTTTTGCGCTAATTTGTAAATATCAGGAAAATTTTTGTGACTTTTTCCTGGTTTACATACTTGGTAATGATTATACGAACATGTATTCACTTTCACACTCAAGTTGTAAGTTAGCTTGCGTCATGGTCACTATATGTAAGTTGCGGAAATCTCACTTTGATAAGAAGTAAAAGGTTGGGTCGTTACCAACTCTAGCTACACGACAGATAAAGGGTTCGCCTGAATCGGAAAATTAATTATTTAATCATAAGAAAAAAGACTCATAAGAAAACGTTCACAATCGTAAAGAATGAGATGTAATTACTAGTTTGGTCCAGGCATTGTTCACGTGAATCAAATATTAAAATAAAGTAAATAATGCGTGAACACTGTACATAAGAGCAGATTGCAGCAGCACTCCTGGAAACAACATCTATTCTAAAGAAATTGTTTTAAATGAAAAGGCAACACTAATTATTGGACCTGTGCGCATGGAAACGATATGGCTGGACTAACAAGGAAACTACAGGGTAAATGGGGTAGGTGATAGAGACGTAACATTGGTACACAGGATAAGATTAGTGGCAAAATTATTTATTCCTTAAAATATTGATGTGATGCATCTACACAACTGCTGTTGACTGGTAACTAAGTACAATTTCTTGTGAAACGGTACACGGTTCACAACACACACGTACGCCCACGTGGTTTCCGGAGACACAATTTCTATCTACCGTTGCCAAGTTTTAATCTCATTAAACCACGCAGCCGCGACACAGTTAAAGTTTTTCAGAAGGCATATTTGAATAGAGAAAGGGTGCTGGCAGTGGGCCAACAAACTCTAATATTAAACCACGTGGATAGCTTCCAAAGGACATAAGGAAAATGGGACAAAGAAAATTCACGAAGAGGTAAAAATACTAATGTTCAGGAAATATTTGAACGTATACAGACGCAGTTGCAGGCAGACAAAAATTAAAACTGAACCGAGGGCGCACTTGTCACATTTGCAACGCCTTTGCTTAATGTGCTTCTTACGAAACAAAGTCTACATTAGGAATCAAACTGAAAGTCTGCAGAAGCCTTGCATTTCTTGCTACGATAAGGTCAAACAAACATTATAAGACGAGACGCGAGACCAAAAGCTAAAAGCTCCCCTCTCGCTACGAGACAACGCGCCATACGGTTAAACCAACTCACCGTCCTTTGAAGAGAGCTCGGCTGCAGACTCTCGGCGCGCTGGAAGCAGACTGACCATCTCACACACTCCAACGTCTGCCACGCGATTCCGTGGCCAGCAAAACCCAGAGATGAAGCTTCCGCCACCAACCTAACAATGGTACCTTTCACGCAAGGAGAGAAAACCTCTTTGCCTATCTGAAAACTACAGGGGTTGACCGTACTGTACGACTACCGCTGCTTCTCTGCAGCAGACTAAACCACCGTGTAGCAACATGAACATACCCACATTCATTCACACACGCCTGCCAGAGAGTTTTGTATCACTGGAAAGTAAATAAAATGATAATGAAAGGGGACTACAGGACCCTTTCAAAGTTTGACATGTTATTTAGCTAATTTGTTGTTGTGTATTGTGTATTTTTGATCCTTTTTTGTGCTTTTATGTTTTACCCCTTAGCTTCAATTATGTATACAGGGTGTTACAAAAAGGTACGGCCAAACTTTCAGAAACATTCCTCACATACAAAACATGTTATGTGGACATGTGTCCGGAAACACTTAATTTCCATGTTAGAGCTCATTTTATTTTCGACGGTATGTACTGTCATTTCTCGTTTCACCGCCAGTTGGCCCAATTGAAGGGAGGTAATGTTGACTTCGGTGCTTATGTTGACATTCGACACATTGCTCTACAGTACTAGTATCAAGCACATCAGTACGTAGCATCAACAGGTTAGTGTTCATCACGAACGTGGTTTTGCAGTCAGTGCAATGTTTACAAATGCGGAGTTGGCAGATGCCCATTTGATGAATGGATTAGCACAGAACACTCCAGCCTATGACTGGCGACTGGGGAAGACCTAGGACGACGAGGACACCTGCAATGGACGAGGCAATTCTTCGTGCAGCTGACGATAACCCTAATGTCAGCGTCAGAGAAGTTGCTGCTGTACAAGGTAACGTATGGAGAGTGCTACGGGAGAACCAGTTGTTTCCGTACCATGTACAGCGTGTGCAGGCATTATCAGCAGCTGATTGGCCTCCACGGGTACACTTCTGCGAATGGTTCATCCATCAATGTGTCAATCATCATTTCAGTGCAAATGTTCTCTTTACGGATGAGGCTTCATTCCAACGTGATCAAATTGTAAATTTTCACACTCAACATGTGTGGGCTGACGAGAATCCGTACGCAATTGTGCAATCACGTCATCAACACAGATTTTCTGTGAACGTTTGGGCAGGCATTGTTGGTGATGTCTTGATTGGGCCCCATGTTCTTCCACCTACGCTCAATGGCGCATGTTATCATGATTTCATACGGGATACTCTACCTGTGCTGCTAGAACATGTGCCTTTACAAGTACGACACAACATGTGGTTCATGCACGATGTAGCTCCTGCACATTTCAGTCGAAGTGTTCGTACGCTTCTCAACAACAGATTCGGTGACCGATGGATGGGTAGAGGCGGACCAATTCCATGGCCTCCATGCTCTCCTGACCTCAACCCTCTTGACTTTCACGTATGGGGGCATTTGAAATCTCTTGTCTACGCAACCCCGGTACCAAATGTAGAGACTCTTCGTGCTCGTATTGTGTACGGCTGTGATACAAAACGCCACTCCCCAGAGCTGCATCAGCGCATCAGGGATTCCATGCGACGGAGGGTGGATGCATATACCCTCGCTAACGGAGGACATTTTGAATATTTCCTGTAACAAAGTGTTCGAAGTCACGCTGGTACGTTCTGTTGCTGTGTGTCTCCATTCCATGATTAATGTGATTTGAAGAGAAGTAATAAAATGAACTCCAACATGGAAATTAAGCGTTTCCGGACACATGTCCACATAACATATTTTCTTTATTTGTGTGTGAGGAATGTTTCCTGAAAGTTTGGCCGTACCTTTTTGTAACACCCTGTATATGTTTTTGTTGTTTTCTTTCTTTGGGTGCCAGTGTGTAAAGACTTGTCTTCTTAACCCTTTTTAGCCTAATCACTTCCTCAGGTTATAATTCATCTAATTTTTCTGTATATTTTTGTGATTTGCATTTTAACTATATTGTTACAGATTTTTCTGGTTTATAGCTTATAGCTTTGTTCCCTTGGTAAATTGACATAAATTTCACGTATTCTGACATTTTGTCATACAGGTAAGACTCTGAAATCAGATAATGTCATCTTAAATACTTTTGGACCTGCCGCTTGGGCATAAATGTTGATATAATTTTTTTATTATGTATTTTTTAAATGACATGACTAACATTGTGAATCATTTCGTAAGTGAGTACTGATAACGAGTGCACAACTCGACACAAAAGAAATACGAAATGCTTGGTTTGGAGTTAGAGTTCCTGCCAAACATACGCATTTGTACCCCGAGATGCTCTGCCCAAGGAGTTTCCTTGATTCTCATCCTTTATCAAAACAATGAGTTTTTGAGGAAATTCTTCTTCAGGGAGCAGATTGATGAAAGCGGTATTAGCGCCATCACGTGTAGAGAGCGATTTGTTTTTACTTTTGCAACTAAAGTTTAATTCTTTCGTGTGGAACTTAGAATCATGAATTCGCGTTGTTGCGTGGCCTTGCAATAAGTCGCATGGTCACTATGAAACCCGTGCTTAATTTTGCACTAGTTATCTTCTGCGATACTCAGATGCAGATAGGCGGCCACAGTCCCAATTCCATTTACTCTGAATTCAGTGCTTAGTGATTGTTATGATTTTTCTCTTGCCACGGTGCCAGATGCCGTATGGCATCGGCCATTCCAATTTTGACAGGCCCTCAATCCTATCAAACCCCAATAGTCATGATATCAAATGAACATTTCGTAGCTCCCTGGAATTTACTGTAATTTGCGACGATGAGCCGTACTGGATTGTTAATTTCGATCTCTCTGGAATACCCAAGTGACTGCATGATGGTAGATTCATTCAAAAGTAAATCATTCTTTCATAAGCATGAAGAGGATATTCGTGCTGTATTCCCATGGTGAATTAATGTGATCCATAAGGTTTTCTATGTCTTTGTCTGTGTCCAATCGATTATCAAACTTTGTAATATATGCACAGTCTTCTGAACACAGCCAACTTGTCTTTTAAAACTGTTTCATTTTCTTTCCCTCAGAGGGTTCTAGTAATTAACCTAGAAACTATCAAATGCATTTTAAAGTAAATGCAAGAAAATAGTTCGCCACTGCATAGTCTTGTCAGGTTTTAGCGAATCCGTTGCGATTATCTCGTTTTTGTTCTTTTGCGTTAGAGCAATTAGTAAATGTAGGGCCTAGATACGTTGCTTTACTAAATCGGTGTTCTATGCAGCTACTGCAAACGATGCGACATACGGCCAATGAAACTTTATACACTGTACCAACTTAAATATAATTACGGACGTACACAAAGACGTAGAGTACCTTTTTCTACTTTAATCCCTTATGTAAAAGTGGTTAGCACACTGGACTCGCATTCGGGAAGACGACGGTTCAATCCCGCGTCCGGCCATCCTGATTTAGGTTTACCGTGATTTCCCTAAATCGCTCTAGGCAAATACCGGGATTGTTCCTTTGAAAGGGCACGGTCGACTTCCTTCCCCGTCCTTCCCTAATCCGATGAGACCGATGACCTCGCTGTCTGGTCTTCTCCTAGAAACAACCCGCCCTCCCCTTATGTAAAAAGCAAAGGCGGGATGGATCAAGTTAATTTAGCAAGGGAATTCATCGGGGATATGATGTAAAATGTGACCTTAGGTATGGAATAATCATATGAATTAATGAATTATGTGCCACGTCTAATGAAATGCCAATAATATTTCTGTTCGTTAATACTAGTACTAAACCTAATTCAATAACGATTATGTTTGAATAAAATCGACAGACCGCTGACGGTATTACCTAATACACTAAAAAACGGGTGAAAAAAAAAGGAATTTAAAGCCGCACAGTTTTAAACACGGCTGACAGCAGAAACTGTAAACAAACTTTCAATAATTGATGTATGCTGCTAACGGCCTGCCTAAAGTTTGTTGTAATAAGCCTTGACGAGGTTTCAATACCAACAAGGGTGTCGTCTTTGGAATGAATAAAGTCCCATTACATTACAAGTGTAAGCATATATTATGAGCTAAAGCGGTCGAGTCAAAGAGCGGAAATTATGACTAAAGTTCCTCCATGGAAAACAGCAACAATTATTACACAGAGCAGACACTGCTCTGCTTCAATCTCTGCTCTTATAACAAGTTGCAACTGTGTAGTAGTTTTTGCTGTTTTCCAAGGAGGACTTGATATACAATTTCTGCTGTTTGACTTGCACCTGAAAAAGATACTCTTTGTGGTACTGAAGCCTGGTTACGGCTTATTGCAATAACCGTTGTGCAACCGGTTGGCAGTATACATCTTTTATTGAAAGGAATTAAAAATGTCGTATCTAAGAAGGAAATTCAATAGCGTCAAGTAATTTGTTAACGTTTGCCTTTAGACTGATCCTTCGGTTGAAATAGGGACACAAATATTAACCGAACTCATGTTACACGTAATTTTGGGGTACACATATATGAGAAACTGAATTTCCACGAACACATAAGGCTAACTGAAACGTCTCTGTTGGATTCCTTTCGTGTTAATTTCTTAAATATGTTGTCATTTACGGCATACATTCCACTTCTAAATTTACTGTGGTGTTTCTGACTCTATCTGGGAGGAGACTGAGCAGTGGAACGTATTACTTTACACATAAACAAAAACGATCTGTCACATTACTACACTTTAAAACATAGTTTACATGTAATTCATGTCACACAGTGTAAGTAGGCTGTCTAGGTTTTTATATTGGTAACAACACGTACCGCTCTCTAAGAAAATCACTGGCTGTGCTGTGTCCAGTCTGTGGCTGGTTGGCATTGTTGTAATATTCGCTATTGTAGTGTTTGGCAGTTGGATGTGAACAGCGCATAGCGTTGCGCAGTTGGAGGTGAGCCGCCAGCAGTGGTGGATCTGGGGAGAGAGATGGCGGAGTTTTGAGAGCGGATGATCTGGACGTGTGTCCATCAGAGACAGTAAATTTGTAAGACTGGATGTCATGAACTGATATATACATATATAATGACATTTGAACACTATTAAGGTAAATACATTGTTTGTTCTTTATCAAAATCTTTCATTTGCTAACTATGCCTATCAGTAGTTAGTGCCTTCAGTAGTTTGAATCTTTTATTTAACTGGCAGTAGTGGCGCTCGCTGTATTGCAGTAGTTCGAGTAACAAAGATTTTTGTGAGGTGAGTGATTCATGAAAGGTATAGGTTATTGTTAGTCAAGGTAATTCTTTTGTAGGGATTATTGAAAGTCAGTTTGCGTTGCGCTAAAAATATTGTGTGTCAGTTTAGTGATGATCAGAATAAGTAAAGAGAGAAATGTCTGAGTATGTTCAGTTTTGCTCAGCTGTTTGAACATCAAATAATTTAAGGTGTTTATCAGCACCGTAATTCTTAAATTTTTCTAAGGGAATGTTTCAACAGTCTCATATGGAACCTACATCCGCTTTCTTTTATGTAGTGTATATGATAAGATACTGTCATAGCCCTTCCCTTCTGTGTGAGAGGATGAATGAGCAAATGTATTTCTAGTTGCATGCTTGATGGTAGCAAACAAGCCTGTCTGCTAGAGAACAGTAGGACCAACGTCGGAACAGGTAGCTACGCTTTCTAAAAGCAAAGAGGTTTCTACTCTAGGTATGGTCCTGTCTGTCCCTTGTCATGTTGGTATAGGAAGCTGCCTCTCTGGTCATTTCCGACTGTATCTGTGAGGCACCCTCGATAGGGGACAACACCAGTCTGTCCGCAGCATGCGTCTGAAGTGGTAAGATATCTGGTTAAGCGCATCTCTGCTAAGTCTGTAAGACAATGGATTTCTTAAGTTCAGCCTAATTGAAAATTTAATCACCTTTCTTTCAGGTTTAGATCTAAAATATCTTATGTTATCTGAAATTGCAATGCAGTGTAATTTGAGTGTGAAGTTCAGAATAACTTCCGCTAGTTGCTTTCCCATGAACCATGGACCTTGCCGTTGGTGGGGAGGCTTGCGTGCCTCAGCGATACAGATGGCCGTACCGTAGGTGCAACCACAACGGAGGGGTATCTGTTGAGAGGCCAGACAAACGTGTGGTTCCTGAAGAGGGGCAGCAGCCTTTTCAGTAGTTGCAGGGGCAACAGTCTGGATGATTGACTGATCTGGCCTTGCAACATTAACCAAAACGGCGTTGCTGTGCTGGTACTGCGAACGGCTGAAAGCAAGGGGAAACTACAGCCGTAATTTTTCCCGAGGACATGCAGCTTTACTGTATGATTAAATGATGATGGCATCCTCTTGGGTAAAATATTCCGGAGGTAAAATAGTCCCCCATTCGGATCTCCGGGCGGGGACTACTCAGGAGGATGTCGTTATCAGGAGAAAGAAAACTGGCGTTCTACGGATCGGAGCGTGGAATGTCAGATCCCTTAATCGGGCAGGTAGGTTAGAAAATTTAAAAAGGGAAATGGATAGGTTAAAGTTAGATATAGTGGGAATTAGTGAAGTTCGGTGGCAGGAGGAACAAGACTTCTGGTCAGGTGATTACAGGGTTATAAACACAAAATCAAATAGGGGTAATGCAGGAGTAGGTTTAATAATGAATAGGAAAATAGGAATGCGGGTAAGCTACTACAAACAGCATAGTGAACGCATTATTGTGGCCAAGATAGATACGAAGCCCACACCTACTACAGTAGTACAAGTTTATATGCCAACTAGCTCTGCAGATGACGAAGAAATTGAAGAAATGTACGATGAAATAAAAGAAATTATTCAGATAGTGAAGGGAGACGAAAATTTAATAGTAATGGGTGACTGGAATTCGAGTGTAGGAAAAGGGAGAGAAGGAAACATAGTAGGTGAATATGGATTGGGGCTAAGAAATGAAAGAGGAAGCCGCCTAGTAGAATTTTGTACAGAGCACAACTTAGTCATAGGTAACACTTGGTTTAAGAATCATGAAAGAAGGTTGTATACGTGGAAGAACCCTGGAGATACTAAAAGGTATCAGATAGATTATATAATGGTAAGACAGAGATTTAGGAACCAGGTTTAAAGTTGTAAGACATTTCCAGGGGCAGATGTGGACTCTGACCACAATCTACTGGTTATGACCTGTAGATTAAAACTGAAGAAACTGCAAAAATGTGGGAAATTAAGGAGATGGGACCTGGATAAACTGAAAGAACCAGATGTTGTACAGAGTTTCAGGGAGAGCATAAGGGAACAATTGACAGGAATAGGGGAAAGAAATACAGTAGAAGAAGAATGGGTAGCTCTGAGGGATGAAGTAGTGAAGGCAGCAGAGGATAAAGTAGGTAAAAAGACGAGGGCTGCTAGAAATCCTTGGGTTACGGAAGAAATATTGAATTTATTTGATGAAAGGAGAAAATATAAAAATGCAGTAAATGAAGCAGGCAAAAAGGAATACAAACGTCTCAAAAATGAGATCGACAGGAAGTGCAAAATGGCTAAACAGGGATGGCTAGAGGACAAATGTAAGGATGTAGAGGCTTATCTCACTAGGGGTAAGATAGATACTGCCTACAGGAAAATTAAAGAGACCTTTGGAGAGAAGAGAACCACGTGTATGAATATCAAGAGCTCAGATGGCAACCCAGTTCTAAGCAAAGAAGGGAAGGCAGAAAGGTGGAAGGAGTATATAGAAGGTTTATACAAGGGTGATGTACTTGAGGACAATATTATGGAAATGGAAGAGGATGTAGATGAAGACGAAATGGGTGATACGAAACTGCGTGAAGAGTTTGACAGAGCACTGAAAGACCTGAGTCGAAACAAGGCCCCCGGAGTAGACAACATTCCATTAGAACTACTGACGGCCTTGGGAGAGCCAGTCATGACAAAACTCTACGAGCTGGTGAGCAAGATGTATGAGACAAGCGAAATACCCTCAGACTTCAAGAAGAATATAATAATTCCAATGCCAAAGAAAGCAGGTGCTGACAGATGTGAAAATTACCGAACAATAAGTTTAATAAGTCACAGCTGCAAAATACTAACGCGAATTCTTTACAGACGAATGGAAAAACTGGTAGATGCGGACCTCGGGGAGGATCAGTTTGGATTCCGTCGAAATGTTGGAACACGTGAGGCAATACTGACCTTACGACTTATCTTAGAAGAAAGATTAAGAAAAGGGAAACCTACGTTTCTAGCATTTGTAGACTTAGAGAAAGCTTTTGACAATGTTGACTGGAATACTCTTTTTCAAATTCTAAAGGTGGCAGGGGTAAAATACAGGGAGCGAAAGGCTATTTACAATTTGTACAGAAACCAGATGGCAGTAATAAGAGTCGAGGGGCATGAAAGGGAAGCAGTGGTTGGGAAAGGAGTGAGACAGGGTTGTAGCCTCTCCCCGATGTTATTCAATCTGTATATTGAGCAAGCAGTAAAGGAAACAAAAGAAAAATTTGGAGTAGGTATTAAAATTCATGGAGACGAAGTAAAAACTTTGAGGTTCGCCGATGACATTGTAATTCTGTCAGAGACGGCAAAGGACTTGGAAGAGCAGTTGAACGGAATGGACAGTGTCTTGAAAGGAGGATATAAGATGAACATCAACAAAAGCAAAACGAGGATAATGGAATGTAGTCCAATTAAATCGTGTGATGCTGAGGGAATTAGATTAGGAAATGAGACACTTAAAGTAGTAAAGGAGTTTTGCTATTTAGGAAGTAAAATAACTGATGATGGTCGAAGTAGAGAGGATATAAAATGTAGACTGGCAATGGCAAGGAAAACGTTTCTGAAGAAGAGAAATTTGTTAACATCGAATATAGATTTAAGTGTCAGGAAGTCATTTCTGAAAATATTTGTTTGGAGTGTAGCCATGTATGGAAGTGAAACATGGACGATAACTAGTTTGGACAAGAAGAGAATAGAAGCTTTCGAAATGTGGTGCTACAGAAGAATACTGAAGATAAGGTGGATAGATCACGTAACTAATGAGGAGGTATTGAATAGGATTGGGGAGAAGAGAAGTTTGTGGCACAACTTGACTAGAAGAAGGGATCGGTTGGTAGGACATGTTTTGAGGCATCAAGGGATCACAAATTTAGCATTGGAGGGCAGTGTGGAGGGTAAAAATCGTAGAGGGAGACCGAGAGATGAGTACACTAAGCAGATTCAGAAGGATGTAGGTTGCAGTAGGTACTGGGAGATGAAGAAGCTTGCACAGGATAGAGTAGCATGGAGAGCTGCATCAAACCAGTCTCAGGACTGAAGACCACAACAACAACAACAACAACAACAGTTGCTTTGTCACTACTTTGTGAGCAAAGTGGAGCCACGAGTTGATGATCCGTAACTCTAAGATCATCAATCTTAAATGCGAATGTGTGTGAGATTATAACGTCTCGTCTTGACAATATTTTTCAATACAGCAATTTTTCTTTATTTCAACCCACGTGGGGTGCACTCTGTGAGACCAGTACCACGTGCTTATATAATTGTTTGACCAATCAGATTAATAGTATGATGATAGAAACCAGTTGGAGGTTTTTCTTTTGTAAATTGCGTTTCCATGTAATTTATTTTCATTATCAAAATTATTGTGGAGCTACACTCTTTGTGTAAACCAAGTTGACCACGTGAAGCATGTGGTGTAATCATCAAAGTAGCCCACAGTTATTCTTTTCGAGATGATTTCACAGATAATTAGTATGAATTTAGTATACCAGTGTGTGGTAATTTCATGACGGACAGGATTGCGCTACGACCGTAACTTCTTTGGGTGAAAATTGAATCGGTTGGTTGTGGTTAATTTCCTCTTGCATATGTTTCAACATTCTTTCTGTGTTATTTTATGAATGCAGTGTTGTATGCAGTCTCCCAATCTTGGCTCCATATTTGATGTGTTCTGTAAGATTACAAACTCACATTTTCACAATCCTAAATAAGGCATCAGTTTAGTTATGAATCAAGTTTAATATGCTGAAATTTTAACGGAACAATGATCAATGTTAAAATAAATGTCCAAATATAAACTGATTTATTTCTTTTTATTTAAATTCTCTTTATCTGTATACAGCACCGGTTGTTGTAAGCTGATTATTAAAAGATTATAATTAATGTGACCGGTTGGCAATTTGGTAAGCTAGACTTAAGCTAGACTGGATACCTGGTGATACAGTTGGTCAGTAGTGCAAGGATAACTTCCCCAGATATCTCACAGCTTTTAACGCTCTTTTATTGTCTTGAATATCAGCACCGCTTTCAAAACAACTTAATGCATCAACTTTACATAACGACAGACAAAGCAGAAAAACAAAAACTACATAAACTGGTGAGGCTAAATTCAAAACAGTACAGACTACCTTTGCTAGTTATATGGATAGATCACTGTGCGCTCTTCGAATCAGTTTCGCAACTAGCACTTGGGCACACAGACTGAAAATGACCTACTTAGAATATCAGCATCCTTCAGAACCACCTACGTGGATGCACTGTGTGTGGTACTTAGATACTGTAATTAAATACAGAACTGCAAGGTACGGGTTAAAGATGGGGATACTAAATATGGTATGCAGAATAACTGGTGTATCGGTACAGACGACACGTCATCTTAAAAATTGGCGTTTGGACATATGGCAAGGTGAGTAGGATGTAAGAAATGAAGGACGTTGACTTTATGACTTCCTCCTTGACATAGGGGAGCATTTGAGAATTAATATATCGATCCCAGGCCGCAGTACGGTGCATTTCTTGACTGGACACAAACTTAAGCCCCACGAGTCTGAGACAGGTGCCTCCATGCACATGCTAGAAGGTTTCCAAGAACATACTGTCCTCTTCTGCGGGCAGTACACGAACAACACACATACACTATACTTACACCACACAGAAACAGACATACGTATATACATAGCAATAAGAGGCGAAGAAAACTGAGCACAGCTAAATGAATTAACAGACAGTATTTCAAAAACAACACATGAAGAGTACGTGCGGACACGGCATAACAGACATGCCTATAGGCAACGTAACAACAGTCTCTAGGGGATGGACAGTGGCACCCGGAGCGGCAGCGACACACTGACACTGGAGAGGAACAGGGGGAGGAGGAAGATGGGATGTAATAGTAAATACGATACCTACAATCATGAATCAGACATAAAATGCCAAAATGCACTGACATAATGTACATATCAGTCAAATAATAGTTAAGAATTGCGAATAATTGGGTACATATAGTGTAAGTTGTTGGTACTCGTGCCAAGAAAGCACCCATTGCCGTACATGGATGAATACCAAATGTTAATGCATAGTATTAGCAGTGTCATTTCTCTGCTGCTAACTACAAACTATCTTGCTTTGACAGGCGGTCAACAGCTCGAAGAAACCAATCTGACGTATTCACCGCCATTCACAGTCGGTGATGGCACTAACAATCGCTGTATCCTACTACCTGTCTACATTCTTCTTAAAACAATAACATTTTGTTTGTATTTCAGCTTTAAATTATTGTTATTTAAAAAAAATATTATTCTGCGTCAAATGCTGCAGATAAAAGCAAAACAGAGAAGACACAAAAAGATGACAAACGAAAACTGGCCGGCCGCTGTGACCGAGCGGCTCTAGGCCCTTCAGTCCGGAACCGCGCTGCTGCTGCGGTCGCAGGTTCGAATCCTGCCTTGGGCATGGATGTGTGTGATGTCCTTAAGTTAGTTAGGTTAAAGTAGTTCTAAGTCTAGGGAACTGATGACCTCAGATGTTAAGTTCTATAGTGCTCAGAGCCATTTGAACGAAAACTGTAATAACTACGACCTGTTTTAAAATTCAGGTAAAGGGTCTTTATGTTTGCAACAAATAAACGAATAAAGTCGCTCGGTATAGACCAAATGCCGATATTAGCATGAAACTCCCCTTAGAAAAATCTGTGAATTATTGTGCTGATAAAGCCCTTACGTTTTTTGATTTTCAAACAGCTGAGCAAAACTGAACCTACTCAGACATTTCTCTCTTCACTTATTCTGATCAACACTAAACTGACACACACTATTTTTAGCGCAAAAATCCCTACAAAAGAATGGCCCTGACTAACAATAACCTACACCTTTCATGAATCACTTACCTCACAAAAATCTTCGTTACTCGAACTTTTGCAATACAGCGAGCGCCACGACTGCCAGCTAAATAAAAGATTCTAACTACTGAAGTCACTAACTACTGATAGCCATGGTTAGCAAATGAAAGATTTTGATAGAGGAAAAACAATGTATTTACCTTAATAGTGTTCAAAAGTCATATATATCAGTTCATGACATCCAGTCTTACAAATTTACTATGATGGACGCACGTCCAGATCATCCGCTGTCAAAACTCCGCTATCTCTCTCCCCACATCCACCACTGCTGGCGGTCACCTCCAACTGCGCAACGCTACGCGTTGTTCACATTCAACTGCCCAACACTACAATGCAAATACTCCAACAATGCAAACCAGCCACAGACTTCACACAGCACAGTCAGTGATTTCCATATAGAGCGCTACGTGGCATTACCAACATAAAAACCTAGACAGCCTACTTACAAGCTCTTCGCGTCATTGCGCAGTTGTATTACGGTTTAGAAGGGAAACCCCCCATCGCACTCCTCTCAGCTTTAGTGGTAAGGTGGCCCAGTGGATATCCCGCCAAAAACTGAACGCAGATCAAGTATGAAAACAGGAAGAAGGCGTACTGAAAAGTGAAAAAAGAAGGAAAATAGAAGCAGTGAACGATTCAAGTTCAAGATGTACAAAAGCGAGCGACTTCGAATCGCCATGGCGTCGCGGTTATGTGGTCGTGGTGCTGGACTACGAAAGTGCCCTTTTTTTTCACAAAATTATGAACTGCGCGTCCGGTCATTGACATCTCCATTCGCTGTATTCAGATATGTGTCTGTGTCTCCGTGTAACGTCCGTTTGCAGCAGCGACGTGTAAAGAAGGGACCTCCATACGTTCGTACCCCCTATTTTTTCTATACAAGCGCACATTTTATCACTCTTGCATTCCGCTCTGGAAATTTAAACTCTTGAATTCCTTTGCTGTGAAATAGTTCACATCCATTTATTGGTTGTTTTCATTTCTGTAAGAGGTCTTATTATTAATCACATTTACTAGCGCCGATAATACACTATGTGATCGAAAGTATCCGGACACCTGGCTGAAAATGATTTACAAGTTCGTGGCGCCCCCCGTCGGTAATGCTGGAATTTAGTATGGTGTTGGTCCAGGCATACGTTCAGTCAGGTGCTGGAAGGTTTCTAGGGGAATGGCAGCCCATTCTTCCCGGAGTACTGCACTGAGAGAGGTATCGAACTCGGTCGGTGAGGCCTGTCAAGAAGCCGGCGTTCCAAAACATCCCAAAAGTGTTCTATATGATTCAGGTCATGACCCTGTGCAGGCCACTCCATTATAAGGATATTATTGTTGCGTAACCACTCCGCCACAGGCCGTGCATTATGAACAAGTGCTCGATCGTGTTGAAAGATGCAGTCGCCATCCCCGAATTGCTCTTCAGCAGTGGGAAGCAAGAAGGTGCTTAAAAGATCAATGTAAGCCTGTGCTGTGTTAGTGCCACGCAAAGCAACGAGGGGTGCAAGCCTCCTCCATGAAAAACACGACCACACTATGACACCATCGCCTCCGTGTCTTACTGTTGGCACTACACACGCTGGCAGATGACATTCACCTGGGGTTCGCATACTCAAACCCTGTCGTCTGATTGCCACATTGTGTATCGTGATTCTTCACGCCACACAACGTTTTTCCAGGTTCAAAGTCCGATGTTTACGCTCCTTGCACCAAGCGAGGCGTCTTTTGGCGTTTACCGACCTAACTGTCATAGTACTTGGAGTGGAGCCTGATGCAGTTTGGAATTCCTGTGTGACGGTCTGGATATATGTCGGCCTGTACGCTTTTGTGTTGTACGTGTGCCTTCACGTTTCCACTTCACTATCACATCGGAAACAGTGGACCTATCGATGTTGAGGAGTGTGAAAATCTCGCGTACAGACGTAAGGCGCAAGTGACACTCAGTCACCTGACCAGGTTCGAAGTCCATAAGTTGAGCGGAGTGCCCCATTCTGCTCTCTCATGAAGTCTAATGACTACTGAGATCGCTGATATGGAGTACATGGCAGCAGATGGCAACACAATGCGCCTAAGATGAAAAACGTATGTTTTTGGGGGTGTCCGGATACTTTTCGTCCTTAGTGTATATTCTTATCACATGACCTCATGTTCTATAATCAGTGTATAGTATGACAATTGCCAAGCCTTCAGATGGAGAGCAGACACGCCAATGAGCAGACGGATAGTTCATAAATTTGTGGAAAGAAAAGAGAAGTCTGTCTACGAGGGAGATTTGAACACGGATTTCCCGCTTCGCAGTCCAACACCGTGACCAGAAGATCACGACTCCGTAGCTATCGCAACTGGCTCTATGTGCACGTCTTAAGCTTAGACCGTTTACTGTTTCTATTTTGCTAGATTTTCACAGTTGAGTACACGTTCTTCTTGTTTTCATGCTTGATCTGGGTTCAGTTTTTGACTCGCTATCCACTGGGCCATTTAACCACTAAATGTGAGGGGGGCGAGGGGAGCAACGGGGAGTTTCCCATGTTAGGATGTTATGTGGTTCACTCTGTGTCAGCGCGTAGGCGAATATTTAGTAACAGAGGTCAGCGGTGGCATCTGGAATATAGACACCAGGACTGAGTGCTGGCTGGCGTTTCCCAAGAGCAGAGTGTAGCGAGCGTGCATCCAGAGCAGGATTGCATGCCGCGATAGACAGCGGTCAGCGCTCCCGGAAACTGTAACTTGACCCACCGAAGCAGCAGTAGCGCGTCCGATAATGGGCTCACGAGTTACGGCCAGAATGGGAGACCGCCGTCCACTCCTGAACCTCGCAGATGAAATCTACGCCGTTAAAGGGTGTATTACATCAGAAATAAACAGCGAAAGAGCACGAATGGGCACAGTGCCTGCTACTGCATGGCGCACAGTCTGTCCAAGAACCACGTACGTGCTGAAGAATCGGATTGTCTATTGGTTGGTTACCGAGCCAGCTATAGAACGTAGTAACGATGTCTTATCGCTCGTTCCCTCACCCTTCCGTCGTTTATCTCGGGATGTACTGCCATCAATGCATTTCTGCCTAACTGTTCCTGGCTTATAGGCGGAAGTGAAGCGATAGCAGAGAGAGGAGTGTGTATCTTACTAGAGACGGCAGCTACTGCGAAAACGTGACTAAGATCTCGTTGACCACCAAAATGGATTCCAGCATGAAGGTGGAGCCAGAATGATAAGTGATTCCCATTTTAGTATCATTATACTGTCGGGATTGTAACACTGCAATTTATTCACTGGATTGTTCCAGCCACCTGTGGGCTACGATTACGCAATTTCCTCCGCCTCTTCAATGTTTTTCTGTTCTTTGGCCTGTGTTTCATCGTTCTCTGATGCACCCTTGCTCTCTCTTCTTCTGATAATACTCTTCGTGTTGTTCTTGCCGTTTTCGTCGAATAGATTCGCAAGTCCCACTGATAAAGGTTCGTCTGTTTCTAAGCGAGTCTTCTTCCGACTGTGCGGCTCGTCTTCTGCACAACGGAAAAAACCACTTACTTCAGATATAGTCTTTTTTTCTTCTACTACTCATATACATACAGCGTTACTGCTACGCTGGGAAATATTTTAGCCGCCGTCTGTGGCCGAGCGGTTCTAGGCGCTTTAGTCCGGAACCGCGCGACTGCTGCGGTCGCAGGTTCGAATCCTGCCTCGGGCATGGATGTGTGATATGTCCTTAGATTAGTTTGGTTTAAGTAGTTCTAAGGGACTGATGACCTCAGATGTTAAGTGTGGTGTCACCGCCAGACACCACACTTGCTAGGTGGTAGCCTTTAAATCGGCCGCGGTCCGGTAGTATACGTCGGACCCGCATGTCGCCACTATCAGTGACTGCAGACCGAGCGCCGCCACACGGCAGGTCTAGACAGACTTCCTAACACTCGCCCCAGTTGTACAGCCGACTTTGCTAGCGATGGTTCACTGACAAATTACGCTCTCATTTGCCGAGACGATAGTTAGCATAGCCTTCAGCTACGTTATTTGCTACGACCTAGCAAGGCGCCAGTATCCGTACTATTGATATTGTGAATCATGTACCATAAAGAGCGACGTTCGTCATTAATGGATTAAAGTTAAGTATTACACCAGCTACGTCCGTTTTTCTCACTTCTAATTCCCTTGTCATGTTCCAGACCTCACGCCAGCCTGCGTGAGCTAAAACGCGTGCATATCGGCGTCCTTTAACCATACGGTTGGCTCTCCTGCCAACCACAACATAAATTCCCATAGTGCTCAGAGCCATCTGAACCATTTTTGAAGTATTTTACCTGGTGCTTCTAACACTATGCTCGGTATATGGGGAACAATGAGACTCAAAATCAGATTTCCTGAAAGAAGGAAACCCGGGTTATAGCCGTCCTTCTGCATCAGAAAATGTGACACGCTGAATGTATATTTTTTAAATGTTTCGTAAGCACACTGAACATTTCGAGCCTCTCTGGCAGCTAATGGAAAAGCCCTATACATGGCCTATTTCACAATCAGGAACCACCAGATAGCCAGATAGTCACAGCATGGATCTGGAAGCTCACGCTAGCTAGCTAATAACATGAGCAATGACCTATTGAGAAATACATTTAAAAACACTCTGGTGTGGAAACAGGAACCTTCAACCTTTGTGGAACTACATAATCACACTTAATAACTATGCCAGGATGTAGCTGTAGACAAGAAGTAGTGAGAGAGAGAGAGAGAGAGAGAGAGAGAGAGAGAGAGAAAGAAAGAGAAAGAGCAGCACGAAAAATTCTACGAAATGACACATAGGTCCCAAGCGTAGTTCCAGATTAACCAAAGAAGTAAAGGGAATCATGTAACTATCAAGAGATACGAAATTGCGTGGATATAATTCGACGAGAAAAATCACGTGGAATTGTACCCCAAAGAGGAAAAGAAAAGTGAATATGCTGATCTTATCCACCCACTCAGTGAGTAGAGAAATATAATTGCAAAATACGTTTTGTGATACTGGATGGTAGTTGACGTAATGCAGGTCACCAGTAACAGTAGCTGTTAGTTTTGTGAAACCAGTACCAATGGAAAATTTAGGGGAATTGTGTGAGGATCTTATGAGAGACGATCGGTTGGTGATACCTGGTTGGTTGATTCGGGGGAAGGGACCAAACAGCGATGTCATCTGTCCCATCGGGTTATGGAACAATGTGGAAGAAAGTCGGCCGTGCTCTTTCAAGGGAACCATCCCGACATTTATCTGAAGCCGTTTAGGGAAATCACAGAAAACTTAAATCAGGATGGTTGGACTCGGGATCGAACCGTCGTCCTCCCGAATGCGAGGCCAGTGTGCTAACCGCTGCGACAGCTCGCTCGGTAGTGATACCAGGGGCAGATTACAGTTGCTTGCTAATGAACATAAAAAATTCTGTTAAACTAATCTGAGGAAAACAGTATGAGGTACTGTATCTGCAGAAGAACATTTTGTGGAAGTATGAAGAGCCGTGTTTAGTTCCTCGTTAACCTCGCTGTACAGAAAATGAAGATCGCTGAGAGGACTCTCCTCACAGATGGTAGCTCTAATGTCATTTATCTCCCAGTATATTGAATATACTCTACTTATACTCTCATACGGTCTTTACCTAATTGGGGTGGTTGAGAAGTTAGCAGAGTACCTGAAAATAGAAGGAGTGTCACCACTGCAATAAAGGAAAATCTTGTTGTTGATGGTGTCATTTACACATCTCTACACGGACGCACCCAGAGTTAAAAATGGGGAAGGGAAGAACTCGTATTAGTTATTGTGGAGGAAAATGAAGGGTCTGAGGAAACGAAGCTCAGTTTTTGTTTTGTATTTCTGGTCCTATGTGACCTGGGGCTTAACTATGTCATTAAAAGAAAAGTTTATAAGACGATTGCATGCTGCCCATGAGGCAGTTTGCTTAGGCTGTTGAAACACAGTTGCTTATAGAATTAAACTTAGAACTCTTACGAAACCAAACATTTTACAGCTATCACGTTACAATAGAGGTCTGGTACGTACAATGAACTTAAACGAGAAATAATTTTACTTCTGAGACCTTAGGTATTGTTTTGCTGTGACGCAATAAAGTTCAGTCAGACAAAATCTTTCTTTTCGCAGCATTTTAGTAAATTTTGTTATTGGTTGACAACACAAGAAAAAGATCCTATTAATATAGTACAACGCTACTGGAAGCATTCAGAAACCGGTGCCATTTCCACTTTTCAGTTTCAAAAAGATTAGCGGTCAACGGCGAAATACTTTCGAGATTTCAGGGCGAATGGCTTAAGCTACACTAGCTGTAAGTCATTATCGATTATATATTCTGGTTTCCTTCAGACTGGAACTGAATTGTTTTGTCAGTCTGTGTGGTGGGGTAGGATGCAAATACACTTGCGAAGATCGTAATTTTTTGAGGATTGTGGTGGGGGGATGGGGGCGGGGCAACTGTGAAGGCGCTAAGCGAACGTATTTTTTTTCTTTTTGCAACTGTTGGCGACAGTGAATAACAGCTGATTATCTGTAGTGGTGGTGTCTGTGAATATAAGGTGTAATCGTATAACTGATTACTTATGCGACTACTGTAGTGATACAGGTAAGAAATCATTTTTCATCATCTCGACTGTACTTTTAAGGTAATGCTAGATAGGGTCTCACAGTCGCCAGAATAAATGAACATGACTGATTTTAGTAGCACGGAGAAAGCCATTTCTGTTGATTAGGATTTTGCTACCGATACAATATAACAAAAATTCAAGACGAGAAAGATCACGAAATAAAACAACGGAACTTGAGAATTTACTTAACCAAGGAAACTGGTTCAGTTCTTAGCAAAGAATACTAGAGCTTAATCTTACGAACAGAACACATGGTAAGAGCTACCAACCATGTACAAAGAAAACTCAGTCAAATCCGCCCAAAACCCAGTGGCCATTTTCTTAATATGACTACCAAATGTTGAAACCATATGCACTGGTCAGATCTGTTACACAATCTAATCAGGAATGTAGTCACACTCATAGGCCCACGTGGCCTTGTTCCCCACAATCACAAAGTTATAAAGAACAAAGGAAAGACTGCTATAAATTCCAAAAATCGCCAAATTATTCTCACTTCCTGCTTATGCACGGTATCCCGACTTGTTCCGTAACAGCTGAAACCTACTAAGAAATGGATTAAGGATTCAGTTAAGCTGCAAATTGCGCATTCACGAAATTACAACACTAAGGACTAGCACTAGATGTTACCTGTTCGACTACTCCCAGAGCAATGAGGCTGCTCGCTACATACCCAAAGTCCCTACCGCCGGCCGGTTCTAAATGCTTCAAATGGCTCTGAGCACTATGGGACTTAACATCTGTGGTCATCAGTCCCCAAGAACTTAGAACTACTTAAACCTAACCAACCTAAGGACATCACACACATCCATGCCCGAGGCAGGATTCGAACCTGCGACCGTAGTGGTCACGCGGTTTCAGACTGTAGCGCCTAGAACCGCCAGCACCGCCGGCCGGAAGCCGGCGCACAGACAATATGCCATTTCACCTTTGGCGTCTTAGAAAGAGCGACGGATCATCGTTCGCCGGTGTCTCTCTGACACAGAGGAATTCCCCTTTGCTACACACAAATGTTGGCTAGGCTGTCCTCGCTTTCAGAGAAACTTACCCCATGTCCGAAGATGTATAGCAACTCTAACAGATGAGAAACACGCTTGCAAGCAGACAACCGGAGGGACAAGGAAAATATAGGGTGACAACGAAAATATATGAAGGATGCTTTTCTGTCTCAAATTAAGCTCTTAGTATGTATCAAGCTAATGTGGAAAATGATTTAAATATTAAATACAGCCGCGCGGGATTAGCCGAGCGGTCTCAGGTGCTGCAGTCATGGACTATGCGGCTGGTCCCGGCGGAGATTCGAGTCCTCCCTCGGGCATGGATGTGAGTCTTTGTCCTTAGGATAATATAGGTTACGTAGTGTGTAAGCTTAGGGACTGATGACCTAAGCAGTTAAGTCCCATAAGATTTCACACACATTTGAACATTTTTTTATTAAATACAATTCAGATATGGTAATTTAGTATTGAAATATCAGCAAGGCTGTCAGATATATCACTCAACTGATCGTCTTTCTCTCAATCTGACTTTATAGGAGCAGCGACATTGAAGTGATACTGTTCATAAAGGTAAAAATGGTTATCAACCCTTAAAGATAATGGAGCGACTTATACAGAGACGCTCCAACATGTACAAGGGCCGCGGCTGCTCATCAGTGTATAAGAGGGGCCTGAGCAGCGTGAGACGTTGTGTGACCACTCTGAATGACACGAAGTGCTGCGCACTCCTGTGAGACAGGGTTTGAAAGGGGCTCGCTTTGAGTCTCCATTTCACGGGCCGGTCGAATTTCCCAATATCCATATTTGTGAGGTATCCGCATGTGGCAGTAGTTGGACTGCATGGGAACATGAGAGCTGTCATTCTCGTCATCAAGGCTCCCTTCGATTGCGTCTGACGCCAACGATGGGGACACTGTGCACCAATCAGGTGGTAATTTCTTCACATCTGCGCCTTCCATCCGACAACAAGCAATGCTCTCCCTACAACATTCCGTGCCATCCTACACCATTCACCATGCAGTGGTAGCAGCCGGATTAGTGAACTACCGTCCTATGCGTAGGCTGCCGTTACCACCATGTAGGTCCTGCCGTTACCCACATGTAAGCACGTGAGCTACTTTTGAATGTACTAAGAATCACTTTATTGAACATAGTCAAATACACACTATGTGATCACAAAGCAAATCAGATAAAAAGGATGATAAGATTACGCAGGCAATTGAAAGTCCTTATGTATCAAAAATGGCTCTGAGCACTATGGGACTTAACATCTGAGGTCATCAGTCCCCTAGAACTACTTAAACCTAACTAACCTAAGGACATCACACACATCCATGCCCGAGGCAGGATTCGAACGCCTAGAACTGCTCGGGGGGGGGGGGGGGGGGAATCTATACTCTCTACAGGCTGTAAACGAAAACTGTTTATGAAATACCACGGTGGTGTAGGTGAAGCCGAGGCCGAGACTGATGACTGATGTAGGACAGTTGTAGTCTATCAAGCCTCAAGATGCATGCTGAGTGAAAAATTTTAAAACTTAATGGTGAACTTCTCATGATGGTGGTTCACAGTCATGTAGAACTTATTTAAAGAACGTTATATTTCATGTTGACTGTACAAATTATTTATTTCACAATTGTAATTTCGGCCTTTGAGCTATTATCGAGTGATACTGCAAAAGATTTTGCTTCAGCACATCTACATCTACATGGATACTCTGCAAATCACTTAAGTACCTGGTAGAGGGTTCACTGGAAAACTTTCACAATAATTCTCTAATATTCCAGTCTCGAACAGCTCGTGGAAGAAACGATCACCTGTATCTTTTCGTGTGAGCTCTGATTTCCTAAATTTTGTTACGATGAACATTTTTCCCCGTGTAGGTTGGCGTCAATAAAATATTATCGCATTCGGAGGAGATAATTGGTGATTCAAATTTCGTGGGAAGATTCCGCCGAAGGAAAAAACCCTTATTTTTAATGATGTGCTCTCCAAGTAATGTATCATGTCAGTGACACTCTCTCCTCTATTTTGCGATAGCACAAAACGTGCTGCTTTTCTTTGAAGTTTCTCGTTGTTCTCCGTTAACCCTATCTGGTAACGATCCCAGACCGCGCAACAGTACTCCAAAAGAGGAAGGACAAGCGTAGTGTAGACGGTCTCTTGTATATATATTCTAAGTGTTCTGCCTATAAAACGCAGTCTTTGGTTTGCCATCCCCACAATATTTTCTATGTATTTTTTCCAATTTAAGTTGTTCGTAATTGTAATTCCTAGGTATTTAGTTGAATTTACGGCCTTGAGATTTCACTGATTTATCGTGCAATTGAAGTGTAACGGACTACTTTTAGCATTCATGTGGATGACGTCATACTTTTTATTATTTCGGGTAAATTGCCAATTTTCGCACCATACGGATATGTTTTCTAAGATTTTAAAATCCTAGTTGTCGGAGGATTTAAAGTACGTCTTTTAAAACTGACGTATGTACAAATTTTCCCCTGAAATATTGAGATATTTAACAACATAAAACTAACAGTTAAATCCCTTTACTTTTCTGGCCTTCTTATCACGAAATCACTGAGCTTGTAAAGATTAAGTTTATATCGAATTCTAAACGTAATTAATTTTTGCGTAACATTTGGAAAAGTCTTTTCTATTTCACTCTAACCAACATATTCGTCTCGATAGAATCAGTTGTACTGATGTTTAAAGTAATTCTCATGCATTCTTCAGTCTCAGTTGCACATTTTTAATTAGATGCCTTGGTTCTATCACTCTGCATTATCTTCGGATCTAAGTAGTTGCATCAGTCACCCGGCTTGTCTATTCAGAACGCAAGAGTAGTCTCATTACGCTCTCGAGAAAGTTTAAACCAGTAATGTTAAGATAACAGGTGACGAAGGCAGTGGTGTACGGAGCGAGAGGACACAGTCCCGCGCGGCGCGCATGCGCTAGACCTTAGGTGATTTTTGTAGGATTGTTTGAGGTTGTTTCCTGGTTTGATAAACCGCAAGTGTCCCATATCAAATTGTTAGTCTCTATTTCTCCTAAATCACTGTGGTGCCTTGTAAACAGTTGTAGTTTAAATCCTGTGTATCAATGCTAACAGAGGCTATTTTTAACATTTATTGCAAGAAAGAGTTTATTATTGCGTGCCGGTACTTTCTGTTTGTGTGTATTTGTCATGGACAATACTATAAAGACTTGCAGAAAATGACTTTTAACACGGAAATACCATGTGGGTCCTTCTTTTGCGTGGCGAAGTGCAGCAGCTCGTCATGGGATGGATTCAAGTCGTTGGAAGTCCCCTGCTGAAATATTGAGCCATGCTGCCTCTAGCTCCGCCCACAAGTGCCAAAGTGTTGCAAGAACTGGATTTCGTGTACAAACTATCCTCTCGATTATGTTCCATAAATGTGCGATGGGATTCAGTTCGGGCGATCTGGAAGCCCAAATCACTCTCTCGAATTCTCCAGAAGTTCTTCAAACCAAGCAAGAACAATTGTGGTCCGGTGAAAAGGCGCAATGTCGTCCATAAAAATTCCACAATTGTTTGGGAGTGTGAAGTCCATGACTGGATGCAGGTGGTCTTCAAGTAGCCGAGTTTCATTTGGACCAGAGGACCAAGACCGTTCCATGTAAACACAGCCCACAGCACTATGGAACCGCCATCAGCTTGGACAGTTCCTTTGTTGATAACTTGGATCCATGGCTTCGGGGGTGTGCCCCACACTCGAACCATACCATCAGCTCTTACCAACAGAATCTGTGACTCATCTGACCAGGCCACGATTATCCTGTCATATGCGATCCAGCCCATATAGTCACAAGCCCAAGATCGGCGCTGCAAGTGATGCACTGTTAGCAAAGGCACTCGCTTTGGTCGTCCACTGCCATAGCCCATTAATGCGAAATTTCGCCGTACTATCCGAATGGATACTTTCGTTGTACGTCTCACATTGATTTTTACGGTTACTTCTTACAGTGTTGCTTATCTGTTAGCACTGAGAAATCTACGCAAACGCCGCTCCTTTCGGTCGTAAAGTCAGGGCCGTCATCCACTGCTTTGCCCGTGGTTCAAATGGTTCTGAGCACTATGGGACTTAACATCTGAGGTCATCAGTCCCCTAGAACTTAGAACTACTTAAACCTAAGTAACCTAAGGACATCACACACATACATGCCCGAGGCAGGATTCGAACCAGCGACCGTAGTGGCAGCGCGGTTCCGGACTGAATCGCCTAGAACCGCTCGGCCACAGCGGGCAGCCTACCCGCGGTGAGAGGTGATATCTGAAATTTGGTATTCTCGGCACATTCTTGAGACTGTGGACCACGGAGTATTGAATCCCCTACGATTTCCGGTATGGAATGTCTCTTGCGTCTTGTTCCAACGCCATTCTGCATACGGAGTCCGTTAATTCCCGTCATGCGGCCATAATCCCGTCACATAAATCACCTGCCTAGAAATGACAGCTGTGTACGGGAGATTACCCTCTTCTATATATGTACATATAGCTATCACATGACTTTTTTCACCGCACTATAAAGCGTTTTAGCACTTATTTTTATCTTTGAAGTTAAGCATATTTGTTGTACCCCGTCACTATGCCGTCTCGCATCTACATCGAGGCTAGATGTTCTCCAAGCTCCCAGCTGCAAACCATGCAAAGAAAGGACCTCATGATCCACCGCCAAGAGCTACTGACAGAATTTAGGTATTGAAGAACCAGGTTTGGTTCACGCCACCATCGGATGAAAAAAGATTTACAAAATCAATCAAGCCGATAAACTCAAAGGCGTCAAATAATTTTGCCTAGTATGATTTTGTTAAAGTTTTTATGAAATTTGTGACTGTATGGGGACCGAAGCTGCTTGTTCAGTAAAGAAGTTTTACCAGTAGCTCTTACGGTAAATTATGACGTTCTTCTAATACTTAAGAGTTGTGGTACACGATGCAAAGAAAACTTTTTCTCTTCGAGGACGACTGCTTGCTCCTAGGACCGGATGTGTACAGGAACATGCTGTACACCGCAATATCTTAACGTTAATGGAGACCCGACAGTCTGTTCACATTTGAAAATGCACTGATTCACGGAATAAAACGTTGAACACATGTCTGCAATGGCATGGGCGTTTACTGAAACCAAATACAAGTGCAACAACAAGCCAACAGATGGTGCTGGAGCCGGCCGGAGTAGCCGTGCGGTTGTAGGCGCTACAGTCTGGAGCCGAGCGACTGCTACGGTCGCAGGTTCGAATTCTGCCTCGGGCATGGATGTGTGTGATGTCCTTAGGTTAGTTAGGCGACTGATGACCTCAGAAGTTAAGTCGCATAGTGCTCAGAGCCATCTGATGGTGCTGGACAGCAATATGCCAGTCTGGGGCATGTGAACAGTGACGGCTGCTAGGTACGCGGTCTGTTACAGAATCGGATGGTCCCTAGTCTGGCTGGTAACACCTTCTGGAAGGTAAGACTTTTATGCAGGTCGGCGCTCCACCCTATATTGCTACACGTCTGAAAGATTTCTTTTGCGCATCGTCTGTGAGGATGGGGTGGGGAGCCGCCACTTCCATCATTCTTGGCCTACCAGGACCCCAGATCTGAATTCGTGTTACTATGGATTATGGGGTAACCTAAAGTCGCAAGGCTACCACGATAGTCCGACCTTGTTAGAAATATTAAGAGACAACATCCGATATGCTAAAATTCAGATGTTACGCTAATATGATACAAAGCACAACTGGGCAACCTGAAGATGTTCAAAGATCGAAACCGGTCGTAACACAACAAATGTCTGATAACAAAGCTGAAGTGGTTTTTATTAATTCTTAATTAACTAGATAATTTGCTAGTAAATTACTTAGTTTCTCAACGAAGGTGGTGGGTAAACACTAAATAAAGATAACTAACATTCATTCCGAACCACATCTCAGGTTCACAAAAGAAATTTCACAGAGCCCTGTAAACCTGAACTCGATTGCAACAGTGTTCTGACTTAAGGAAAAGTGTGAACAAGGATACGTCCTTCTGCATTTGAAATCTGCATATGAAAGCGATTGCATTGTTTGCGGCTGGCTCCGATTACCATAACACCGATGTTTACTGCTCAAACGCCTTCTTATTCATACTAGACAAGAGCCCACCCGGACAACCGCACGGTCTAACGCACTGCTTCTCGAGCGCAAAGGCGTGCCGGTCCCAGGCGCGAATCTGCCCGGCGAATTAGTGTCGAGGTCCGGTGTCCCGGCCAGCCTGTGGATGGTTTTTAAGGCGGTTTCCCATCTACCTCGGCGAATGCGGGCTGCTTCCTCTTATTCCACATCAGTTACACTATGTCAGCGATTGCTGCGCAAACACTGTTTCCATGTACGCGTACACCATAATCACTCTACCACCCAAACATTTGGGGCTACACTCGTCTGGTATGTGACGTTCCGGGGAGGGAGGGGGGGGGGGGGGGGCGAACAGCACAATAACGCTGGATTGGTTTGAGGCGGTGGCAGGGTGGGTGGACTGCTGTGACTGTTGTGGGGTTGTGAACCACTGAGAGCTACTGCGGGGCGAAGCTTCTCCGTCGTTTCTAGGTCCTCGGTTTAAATACACAATAGACAATACTAGACAAAAGTCTCTAAAACTGCTTGCTACAACAGGCTGCCGCGGACGACGAAGAAGAAAGAAGTAGCTTTGTCTCGCAAAACTTCTGTCTCTCTGTGTCATAATAACAATGCCCTATGGAGATAATACATTTTTATTGTATATCTGTAGATGTCCTACTGATAGTTTAAATTACAAGTTAACTAACGAATAAGCATCCAAACAGTTCAACTTCTCTTCTTACTGTGGACGTTACAATACAAGGCATGCAGATCAGCACGTGTACAAAGTATTTCGTAAACGTACCAGTTTTCACCCAATGCATTAAGTGTCTCAGAACTCAATCCCATGTGCTACTAGTCATTCGTACCCAAGAATAATTGTTGTAGATTAACCCCAAGAGCTAACTAGAAACTCTAAATGTGTTGTACAAACTTTGCAATGGCCAGAATGCGACTATAGTAAAGACATTTTATTGAGCAAGCAGTAAAGGAAACGAAAGGAAAGTGCGGAGTAGCTATTAAATTCCAGGGAGAAGAAATAAAAACTTTGAGGTTCGATGACATTGTAATTCTGTCAGAGACAGCAAAGGACTTGGAAGAGCAGTTGAACGGAATGGACAGTGTCTTGAAAGGAGGATATAAGATGAACATCAACAAAAGCAAAACGAGGATAATGGAATGTAGTCGAATTAAGTCGGGTGATGCTGAGGGAATTAGATTAGGAAATTATACATTAAAGCAGTAAAGGAGTTTTGCTATTTGGGGAGCAAAATAACTGATGATGGTCGAAGTAGAGAGGATATAATATGTAGACTGGCAATGGGAAGGAAAGCGTTTCTGAAGAAGAGAAATTTGTTGACATCGAGTATAGATTTAAGTGTCAGGAATCGTTTCTTAAAGTATTTGTATGGAGTGTAGCCATGTATGGAAGTGAAACGTGGACGAAAACTAGTTTGGACAAGAAGAGAACAGAAGCTTTCGAAATGTGGTGCTACAGAAGAATGTTGAAGATTAGGTGGGTAGATCACGTAACTAATGAGGAGGTATTGAATAGGATTGGGAAGAAGAGAAGTTTGTGGCACAACTTGACCAGAAGAAGGAATCGGTTGGTAGGACATGTTCTGAGGCATCAAGAGATCACCAATTTAGTACTGGAGGGTAAAAATCGTTGAGGGAGACCAAGAGATGAATACACTAAGCAGATTCAGAAGGATGTAGGTTAAAGTAGGTACTGGGAGATGAAGAAGTTTGCACAGGATAGAGTAGCATAGAGAGCTGCATGAAACCAGTCTCAGGACTGAAGACTACAACAACACAACAACATTTCCTTTTTCTTCGTCCACTACTGAAAGTAGGTGAGATCAGGGCTAGTTGGCATATGGGGTAAGTTAGCATACTTTTGGTTTCTCCCACTGCTATCATCACAGTCAAACAATTTCAAGACACTGCGTCTTCCATTGGTTGCTGTCAAATCCCATTAATCTGACCACCTGTAACAGGGCTGAATAGCAATCTTTTGCAACTTGGACTGCTGAGAGACGTGGAGGAGGTCAAGGAGGTTCTGGAAGGTACCGGGAAGATTATGGAGCCACGCCGATTCCATGGCCGTGGCCGTGTTAGATTTCCTGAGGATCCATGGCGCGAACAGCCCGATCGAGGTAGTTCCACAGATTCTCGACTGCGTTCAATTCTGAGGAATTTGGTGGCCAGGAGAGTACGGTGAACTCATCCTAGTGCTCTTCGAACGACGCACTCAAACTGCGAGCTGTGTGACATGTGGCACTGTCCTGCTGGTAGATGCCATCATGCCGAGGAAAAACAAACTGCATGTAGGGGTGGACATGGTCCCTCACGATGGATGCATACTTGTTGTTGATCCTTTATGCCTTCCAGAATGACGAGATCACCCGGCATATGCCACGAAGACATTCCCAAAACCATAACTCTCTCTCCTCCGGGCTGGCCACTTCCGACGATTGTTGCAGAGTGTTTGCTTTCAGGGCATAAAATGTGATTCATCTCAACACACCATCTGTTACCATTCAGAGGACATCCATATGCGGTACTGGCTGGCACGTTCCAGCCTTCGTCGCCTATGAAAAGCAGTCAATACGGTGCATAAACCAGGCACAGGAACGTTCGCTGAACGGTCGTTGAGATGACGCTGAGTTGGCCCCAAGGTTCATCTGGGCGGTCAGATGCACGTCCATTCACCCGTGCACATACACTCCTAGAAATTGAAATAAGAACACCGTGAATTCATTGTCCCAGGAAGGGGAAACTTTATTGACACATTCCTGGGGTCAGATACATCACATGATCACACTGACAGAACCACAGGCACATAGACACAGGCAACAGAGCATGCACAATGTCGGCTCTAGTACAGTGTATATCCACCTTTCGCAGCAATGCAGGCTGCTATTCTCCCATGGAGACGATCGTAGAGATGCTGGATGTAGTCCTGTGGAACGGCTTGCCATGCCATTTCCACCTGACGCCTCAGTTGGACCAGCGTTCGTGCTGGACGTGCAGACCGCGTGAGACGACGCCTCATCCAGTACCAAACATGCTCAATGGGGGACAGATCCGGAGATCTTGCTGGCCAGGGTACTTGAGTTACACCTTCTAGAGCACGTTGGGTGGCACGGGATACGTGCAGACGTGCATTGTCCTGTTGGAACAGCAAGTTCCCTTGCCGGTCTAGGAATGGTAGAATGATGGGTTCGATGACGGTTTGGATGTACCGTGCACTATTCAGTGTCCCCTCAACGATCACCAGAGGTGTACGGCCAGTGTAGGAGATCTCTCCCCACACCATGATGCCGGGTGTTGGCCCTGTGTGCCTCGGTCGTATGCAGTCCTGATTGTGGCGCTCACCTGCACGGCGCCAAACACGCATACGACCATCATTGGCACCAAAGCAGAAGCGACTCTCATCGCTGAAGACGACACGTCTCCATTCGTCCCTCCATTCACGCCTGTCGCGACACCACTGGAGGCGGGCTGCACGATGTTGGGGCATGAGCGGAAGACGGCCTAACAGTGTGCGGGACCGTAGCCCAGCTTCATGGAGACGGTTGCGAATGGTCCTCGCCGATACCCCAGGAGCAAGAGTGTCCCTAATTTGCTGGGAAGTGGCGGTGCGGTCCCCTACGGCACTGCGTAGGATCCTACGGTCTTGGCGTGCATCCGTGTGTCGCTGCGGTCCGGTCCCAGGTCGACGGGCACGTGCACCTTCCGCCTACCACGGGCGACAACATCGATGTACAGTGGAGACCTCACGCCCCATGTGTTGAGCATTTCGGCGGTACGCCCACCCGGCCTCCCGCATGCCCACTATACGCATCGCTCAAAGTCCGTCAACTGCACATACGGTTCACGTCCACGCTGTCGCGGCATGCTACCAGTGTTAAATAAAGACTGCGATGGAGCTCCGTATGCCACGGCAAACTGGCTGACACTGACGGCGGCGGT
Organism: Schistocerca gregaria; assembly: GCF_023897955.1. Classification (NCBI taxonomy): domain Eukaryota; kingdom Metazoa; phylum Arthropoda; class Insecta; order Orthoptera; family Acrididae; genus Schistocerca; species Schistocerca gregaria. The sequence goes on along the minus strand of NC_064920.1, from coordinate 1,007,309,089 downwards.
GCACAAATACTGCGCAGCTAGCGCCATTCGACGGCCAACACCGCGGTTCCTGGTGTGTCCGCTGTGCCGTGCGTGTGATCATTGCTTGTACAGCCCTCTCGCAGTGTCCGGAGCAAGTATGGTGGGTCTGACACACCGGTGTCAATGTGTTCTTTTTTCCATTTCCAGGAGTGTATTTCAGCAGCCGTCGTTCATCGCTGTGGCGCACGACAGTTGCCTCGTCGCCAGACTTGGATAGCGCCATTGTGTCATGCATGGTATAGCGGCGAGGGGTAGCCTCGCGGTCTTGGGCGCGGCTCCCCCCGTCGGAGATTCGAGTTCTCCCTTGGGAATGGGTGTATGTGTTCCCCTTAGCGTGAATTAGCTTAAGTTAGATTAAGTAGTGTGTAAACCTAGGGACCGATGACCTCAGTAGTTTGGTCCCATAGGAACTTACTACAAATTTCTAATTTTTTACTCCCACAGAAAATACCTGTGGCAAGTAACATCCCCGCAGTTTGATTGCTTTATGAGAACTAAGCATCAGCAAGTGGTTTCAATTTGATATGGCCTACCTGAACAAACTTTTAGACTCTTTCCTTCGACCAACTGAGACATTTCCAAATTTCTCATGCACAGTATAGTATAACCGTGTCAGCTCGAGAACAGTTAAAAGACTTAGCCGTTTCGGAAGTGCTTCCACATTTGGCCTGAAAGCCAGTGATCATGCCTTCTTGACCTAAGATGAACCACCACTTTTTTTCCGATAACGGCGGCACTTTTACCTCCCCCCCCCCCCCCCCCACACACACACAAGCTTTAAAACCCCTTCACTGATAGAACTGCCACCTATTATCTGTAGGTGGTTACTGCACATTGACGTCAAACTTAGGAGTTGATCACACCAATGACACTGTATCGCGTAGATTCAATGTGACGCGAAACGCTAGGGCAGAATAGCTGCATATTTCTTGATTTCCAAACCACGAAAAATTTTCTTTCAAAAGAAGTTTTTGTTGTTCCTTTAAGCTATTGAATGTGTTGAGACAATACAAACGGCAGAGTTGTCAGAAACATTTGTATTGAAGTGCCGATTGCCTCAAAAAACTTCTGTGACAAGTCATCGCTTCTAAAAAAAAGTTTTACTGGGGGAAGTTGGCATCTTAATCTTAACAGCATTTTGATGCAGAGCACGTATCATATTCCAACTTACCCCTCCGTCGTATTTTTAATACATACAGGGTGTTTCAAAAATGACCGGTATTTTTGAAACGTCAATAAAAACTAAACGAGCAGCGATAGAAATACACCATTTGTTGCAATATGCTTGGGACAACAGTACATTTTCAGGCGGACAAACTTTCAAAATTACAGTAGTTACAATTTTCAACAACAGATGGCGCTGCAAGCGGTGTGAAAGATATAGAAGACAACGCAGTCTGTGGGTGCGCCATTCTGTACGTCGTCTTTCGGCTGTAAGCGTGTGCTGTTCACACCGTGCAAGTGTGCTGTGGACAACATGGTTTATTCCTTAGAACAGAGGATTTTTCTGGTGTTGGAATTCCACCGCCTAGAACACAGTGTTTTTGCAACAAGACCAAGTTTTCAACGGAGGTTTAATGTAACCAAAGGACCGAAAAGCGATACAATAAAGGATCTGTTTGAAAAATTTCAACGGCCTGGGAATGTGACGGATGAACGTCCTGGAAAGGTAGGGCCACCGCGTACGGCAACCACAGAGGGCAACGCGCAGCTAGTGCAGCAGGTGATCCAACAGCGGACTCGGGTTTCCGTTCGCCGTGTTGCAGCTGTGGTCCAAATGACGCCAACGTCCACGTATCGTCTCATGCGCCAGAGTTTACACCTCTATCCATACAAAATTCAAACGTGGCAACCCCTCAGCGCCGCTACCATTGCTGCATGAGAGACATTCGCTAACGATATAGTGCACAGGATTGATGACGGCGATATGCATGTGGGTAGCATTTGGTTTACTGACGAAGCTTATTTTTACCTGGATGGCTTCGTCAAAGAACAGAACTGGCGCATATGGGGAACCGAAAAGCCCCATGTTGCAGTCCCATCGTCCCTGCATCCTCAAAAAGTACTGGTCTGGGCCGCCATTTCTTCCAAAGGAATCATTGGCCCATTTTTCAGATCCGAAACGATTACTGCATCACGCTATCTGGACATTCTTCGTGAATTTGTGGCGGTACAAACTGCCTTAGACGACACTGCGAAAACCTCGTGGTTTATGCAAGATGGTGCCCGGCCACATCGCACTGCCGACGTCTTTAATTTCCTGAATGAATATTTCGATGAGCGTGTGATTGCTTTGGGCTATCCTAAACATACAGGAGGCGGCGTGGATTGGCCTCCCTATTCGCCAGACATGAACCCCTGTGACTTCTTTCTGTGGGGACACTTGAAAGACCAGGTGTACCGCCAGAATCCAGAAACAATTGAACAGCTGAAGCAGTACATCTCATCTGCATGTGAAGCCATTCCGCCAGACACGTTGTCAAAGGTTTCGGGTAATTTCATTCAGAGACTACGCCATATTATTGCTACACATGGTGGATATGTGGAAAATATCGTACTATAGAGTTTCCCAGACCGCAGCGCCATCTGTTGTTGACAATTGTAACTACTGTAATTTCGAAAGTTTGTCTGCCTGAAAATGTACTGTTGTCCCAAGCATATTGCAACAAACGGTGTATTTCTATTGCTGCTCGTTTAGTTTGTATTGCCGTTTCAAATGTACCGGTCATTTTTGAAACGCCCTGTAAATATCCGTTTATGTGTTTTAGCTAGTTTTGGTTATTTTATTTGTCAGAGCGAAGCACTTTTTCGGACGCATTCACGTTATAGTCCTTTCCACTCATCTCCTAGCGATATAGTTACTCTAAGAAAGTGCTATTTAATAGGCCTATTTTTGGCAAGAAGGCCATAAGAGCAGCAAGCCAAAATAAGAAGAAGAGCAAAAGTTCACAGGGAAAGCTTACTGAAATGACAAAATCTGTAGATGACATGTTAGACATATTACGTAGTACTGACTCCGAGGACCGCCTCTAATTCCGAATAGCCAAAGACGCTGCAGAGGAATGCGAGCCCTGGCTATCGTGATCCCTGAAATGGCCACTTACACCATCTCTGAATGAGAACACCCTCAGAGTAGCTTCAGGAGATAGTTCGAAGCAGTATCACGCGGATAATTTCCAGGGTGATGAAGTATAGTGCTCGACTATATCCTGGGAGGATAATGGAAATCGATAGTAACGAACTACTTGTTTTCACTATAGCGAAAGGAGATAGGCTTTAAAGATAATCAGGCACCTCTGCCACGATTTGGTATAACAACAAAAAATTGTGGAAAAGTTCCATCTACTAGTGCGATCTATTTACTTTCTAGGTGATAATAAAGCTGTTGACATAAACTTGTCATTTTGAATTTTTATGTAACATTCCTTTTTAGACTGAACTAACTTACATTTATTTCTCAAACCACGTTAATCATCATTCAATGATATCTTACCCTTGGGGGGCAAGTTCAGAATGGTTCAAAAGGACTTAGCATCTGAGGTCATCAGTCCCCTAGAACTTAGAATTACTTTAACCTAACTAACCTAAGGACACCACGCAAATCCAAGCCCGAGGCAGGATTCGAACCTGCCACCGTAGCAGTCGCGCGGTTCCAGACCGAAGCGCCTAGAACCGCTCGGCCACTCGGCCGGCTGGGGGCAAGTCAACTTGCCCCATCTCTTGATAAACTAGAGCGCATAAGTAAATATTTTTTTTTACGAACTCAGCATACAATTAAAATTATCTCAGCAGCACCGGTCACATATGCAGGAAAAAACAGAAAAATTAAAAAATAAAATGTCAACTAGGCACAGTCGCATCCATAGTCGGCAGTGTGTTATCATTGATATCGTTATTTAAGTATGGTCGTTCATCCATAAACTAACAATTCTGTGATCTCTGTCTCTCTCTCTCTCTCTCTCTCTCTCTCTCTCTCTCTCTCTCTCTCTCACACACACACACACACACACACACACACACACACACACACAGGCACACACATAGGTTTTAACGGCTCAGAAAGCTGTTACAGTTTCACACAAGCTCAGTAAGACGAACTACTGATAATTATCCACGCAATGGTCAGTTCGTGACGTCATCAGATCGGTGCCTAAGATCGTGGAGCTGCGCCGACGTGTACTACGTGACTCGCAGCGGGGAAGAGCATAGCTGTTTGTTTTATTGAGTACTAAATTCAGTCCTTCTTCTTTTCTGTTAAAGCTGTTAGGTGCTCTTGAATGTCTATGGTCTCTCTGTTCATCCTAGCACAGAAATGACTGGATCTTTATAAAGTCCAGTATCAGCGAAACGAAGCTGGCGGTGTTCCGGTCCCAGTGCGTCATCTGCTACTTCTTGTTTATCCGTATTGACCAGGCGACAGTTTCCCTTGGGCTGCTGAATGTTGGTGTTGATGCTTCTTTTGGTAGTCCCTGTGTATACTTTAGCGCAGCTGCATGGGATTTTATTTCCTGCTGCTGTGGCAAGCGCCGGGCGTACGTCTTTTGCAGTGTTAAAATATTTGCGCACTTTGCTTGTTGGTTTAAACACTGTGTCAATACCGTGTTTCCTCTGCTGATGCCACCTGAGAGTTTTTACAAATGGAAAGGACAATATCTCCTCGATCTCCTCGGTTGGTTCCTTTTGCGTTAGAAGCTCTGGACCTTTTAGTGTGTACTGCCATATTTATTTGTTTGCCATAGTAGCCTTTTCTTCCGAATGTAGTCCTTAAACGATTGGGCTCGTCCTCCAAGTACTGTGATTCACATATTCTCTTAGCCTGGTCCACCAATGTTTTCTAGTTTCCATGGTGATGGGAATTTTTGGGAAGGTGACTAGCCGTGTGAAAAAAAAAAAAATACGTCGGAGAGGCTCATTGATTTTAGGCAGCGATCTGATGACATCACGAACGGACTGTTGCATAGGCACGTACAAACATTTCGGCTTGCTGAACTTATTTGAGACTTTAATTGTTTTTTCAGTCGTTAAAGCCTCTAATGATGTCTCCAGCATTGGAAGACCAAACGTTAGGCAATGAAATATGCCTTGGGCCACGGGCAGATGACCGTACAAGAAATATGAAGGGAACCATGTAAGTGCACGTCGGTCGTGAAACATTGCATTCTATGATAAAAAAATATATTTCAAAATATAACAAGAAGTAAAAAAGTGTAAAACCAGGAGCAATTAGTGTAGAAAAGAAAAGAGGTATACCATCAGAAACGTTTCCAAGTTAGCTTTTCTTGTAATACCTCTGATCTTTCGATGTGGGCCTTTTCTTACACGGAAACCCCCAGATGTCATACACTCAGATCGGTACCAAACGTTGTATGTCGACAGAGTGTCAACTAAATTCAGATTTAGTTCGTACTATGTGCTGTTGTCTTGCAGAACGGCGTAAACATTATTTAAAAGTAACAACAGAACTACGGAGCACACGAAAAGCGTAACTGTAACTACTATGATATCTTCCGTGGGGAAATTGGTAGAGGGTCAGATCGTCGTACCAAGGGTCCTGGCTTCATATTCCAATCATGACATCTACATGGATACTCTGCAAATCAAGTGCCTGACAGAGGGTTCATCGAACCACCTTCACAATTCTGTGTAATACCAATCTCATGTAGCGCGCGGGAATAATGAATACATATATCTTTCCGTTCGAGCTCTGATTTCCATTATTTTATCTTGGTGATCGTTCCTCCCTATGTAGGTCGGTGTCAACAAAATATTTTAGCATTCGGAGGAGAAAGTTGGTGATAGAAATTTCGTGAGACGATTCCGTCGCAACGAAAAACTCCTTTCTTTTAATGATTTCCAGCCCAAATCCTGTATCATTTCTGTGACACTCTCTCCCATACTTTTCGATAATACAAAACGTGATGCCTTTCTTTGAACTTTTTCGATGTACTCCATCAGTCCTATCTGATAAGGACCTCACACCGCGCAGCAGTATTATAAAAGAGGACGGACAAGCGTAGTGTAGGCCGTCTCCTTAGTAGGTCTGTTACATTTTCGAAGTTCAAAATGGCTCTGAACACTTGGGACTTAACTTCTGAGGTCATCAGTCACATTTTCTAAGGATCCTGCCAATAAAACGAAGTCTTTCGTTAGCCTTCCGCACAACATTTTCTATGTGTTCCTTCCAGTTTAATTTGTTCGTCATTGTAATACCGAGGTATTTAGTTGAATTTACGTATTTTAGATTAGATTGATTTATCGTGTAACCGAAGTTTAACGAGTTCCTTTTACCACTATGTGGATGACCTCACACTTTTCGTTGTTCGGGGTCAACTGCCACTTTTCGCACCATTCAGATATTTTTTCTAAATCGTTTTGCCGTTTGTTTTGATATTCTGATGACATTATTAGTCGATAAACGACAGCGTCATCTGCAAACAACCTCATATTGTCTCCCAAATCGTTTATATAGATAAGGAACAGCAAAGGGCCTATAACACTATCTTGGGGAATGCCAGAAATCACTTCTGTTTTACTCGATGACAGTTGTTTTACTGTATTAAGCGTGAAAGTGCTATATGGGACTATTAAAACTTCCGTACATGTGATGCAGTTGTTTCTTTATTCTGCTGTTCCGACTCTTTTATGTTTAGTCTGTGGAACTTCAAATGCACTAACTGGTACATTACGAGTGGGGTTTGTTCTGCAACAGAACACCACAACTACCTATACAAATGTACTATGTGTTTGTTACTTTCAACTAAGAGAAAGCAGACTATCAAAGGAACATTGTTACAATCCCCGAAAAGACCTTTTACGTGACAAGAAAATGTTCTCCCATATAAAAGTTTCATGCTTAAACAGTTAAAAAAATTGTCGTTAGTGGGATTTGGACCAGGGACCTTTGGGACGACGACTCTACGCTCTACTAACTCGCGCGGAATCTTCAACGCAGTGATTCACAGATTCGCTTTTCTGTCCTCTGTAGTTCTGGAGATTCTTTCCGTTACCGTTCACGCATGTTCTACTGGACGACAGCACGTAGCACAGACTAAATCGGTCTTTTGGTTGATTCTAAATCTACGTTTATTGCCAATCTCAGTGTCTGACACCTGGGGTTTGGGTGTTAGCGCTTCAGTCTGTTAAGACGGGACGTAGCTATACACTGCAGGCGTTGCTGTGTAAAAGAACGTCTCCAGAGTATATCTAACGAAATTAAAAGCAACAACGCAGTGGGAAGGAACAAAATCCGCGAATGACGCAGAGCTGCGATTCACTAAGATAAATACAGGGCCAGCGCCCACTAGGTAAACAGTGACATCAGACAGTGAACGCTCCTATCTGCCCATCGCTGTCATTGGCCAATGGAGGGCGCCGACGTCATGCGGTGTCCATGCGGGGACGGTGCCGTAAACCACATGATATGTGCGGACACTAAGTGCCGTTAAGTCAGCGTGCACAGCGCCACGTCACGCTCCTTCTGTTTCATGGACACTGCTCGGCATACAAGTACATACGCAACTCTGTTGAGTGTAGCTCTCCACTTTGCATGCAAGATTTGGATTTTTCAGTAATGCGGCAGTTAAAGCTTGTGGCTGCTCATTCTTAAAACGCTGTGAAATACAGGGTGACCCAAAAACCCCATACCATTTGAAAATGCAGTACTTCACGCAATAATATACGTAGAGAGATATAAACTGACTCACATGCTTGAAATGACATGGGGTTTTATTGAAACGAAAAAAGTGCACAAAATGACTAACATATGGCGCTTCAAATGATACAAAAACATCTTCAAGTTGCCGAGTTGTACTGAAGTCGTAAGCCGGCCGTGGTGGCCGTGCGGTTCTAGGCACTTCAGTCCGGAAACGCATGATTGCTACTGTCGTAGGTTTGAATCCTGCCTCGGGCATGGATGTGTGTGATGTCCTTAGATTAGTTAGGTTTAAGTGGTTCTAAGTTCTAGGGGCTGATGACCTCATATGTTGAGTCCCATAATGCTCAGAGCCATTTGAACCATTTGAACTAAAGTCGTAACAACCATACCATTTATGTCATGACTGTAGCCCAACTCGGAGACCTGAAGATGTCAAAGAACGAAACTTGTAGTAACACAATAAATGTGTAATAATGCATATCTTTGAATACTTTGTTTATCCATATCATTGAGATTTCGTGGATTCATTAACTCACACCTTTCCTGGTACTATCAATTTCCACCACGTGTATCTGCGTTAAAATTCTCATGTACTTTCATGGGTAAGTGTGCTTCTTGTTTTGCCTGGATTTAAATTCAGAGTTACATCGTACATGCGTTCGCTGTTAATTTTGTTTTGTTTTTTGTTTTGTGAATGATTTTTAAGCAAACCGGTAAGCTGAAGCTGATGCAGTGGCTTCGAAATTTCGGCTGTTGAGACTACGTGAATGTGGACCATTCTTTCACCACACAGGCTACATGTTTATAGCTAACAGACGACAAAAACATCTGATCGTGCAGAATTGGCATCTGCACGGTACGATTTTTAATGCTTGTAGGTTGGCTTGTATGTATTCAGCAGTTCCATGCACGTATTCAGCATTCGGTATTGTATTACTTCCGAGTACCTTAACGTGATTTTGTTGCGCTTTGTGTGGGATTGCCATCCCCTACCATTACTAAAAAAAAACTCAGATCGCGTTATTGTTGGGTCACATCAACTTTCTGGGAGCAAATTTCAGAGCATAAAATGTGTTCGTCACTTTGCATGAACACTCGTAATTTCTTGAGATAGGAGATCGCCTTTCAACATTTACCGTACTTTGCTATTACATGGTTATGTTTTTTTCTTTTTAGACTGAAGTTCCAGAATGTTTTAACAAACCAAGGCTACAGTGCTGTTTTGGAAGGAGATTTAGTGATTGTTACTTACAGAACTTAACAGATTTTCTAGTTAGGTATTCAGATTCTCTTTGAGTGACTATTAAATTATGATAACTACTTACAAAAAAAAGACTTATGTAGTACTATATGAGGACTTCATTTTTGTCTCTTTAAGAAGTTGAATAAATTATTTTTTTCAATTAATTTGCTTTTTTCCACTTATTTTTCAACAAAAATAGAGAGAAACAGTAGCGTAGCAACAGATAATGTTTCCATTGATGTCTCGTTAGTGCATGAGCGTAACCTTGTTCTTTTTATGGTCGTATTTAATATGTTGGGTCAGACTGATTATACGAGATACGCAGCTCTTTCCTTCTATAAGCGCTGCTTGTTCTGGGACAAGTAGGGTTATTTCTTCGTCAGTCATCAATCTGATCTCTGCAACAGCTAATGAAGAGCCATCGCAAAGCAATCGACTCATAGCGTTTCGGTTGTTTAAATTTTCATCATGTTAAATATACCTGTAGTTTTGGCTCACCTGCAAAATTTTGATATCTTGTAGAAGTGGACGCTGTCATTTATCAACTCTAATGTAATGGGACTGAAATAATGAGTTCACAGACCATCTACTCCAGCTGCCTTATCCTTCCTACATTTCATTGACACATGGGAAACGTCTCTCATAGAGTGCTAAAGTTACAACACTGTGGCGTTCCCTGAAAACGAAAAATCAACGGCCAATTCTTACACTCCAGAAGCACCAGCGAAAGGGTTCGTCGATGAGTAGTTGTGTCACCAACAGCTGCCATAGTACCCCTTTGTCATTATGATGACTGGACTGATTGGGTGTGATTCGTGATCGTCATGTTGGTATACTTATTCTGAGCTGTGAATGACCTGGCAAGAGAAATCTCAACCTTTCTGATCACTCCAAAACATAGAGGACATTCGATTGCAGACATCTAGTAGAGACCAGACTCTTCGTGGTTTAGTGGGACAAAGGCTTACAATGAACATCTCAACAGAGGAAAAATCGGTTCTGGTTACTTCAAGCGTCGCATTCCATGAAATACGAATTACAGGGGCGAGTGTCAGCTTGTTCATCGTAAAAAAACTCGTCGATCCGTGTTAACTGTAGTAAATACGTGTTCCTCGTTTACGGAAGGATAAGCATATTGTATGCCCAGATGGGACTCCGAAAGTGGTATCTTTTTTGCCTCTCAAGGACAAGTGCTCTATCAGCGAAGTTACAAAAGCACTGCTAATGACGTTCACCCCCCCCCCCCCCTCTCCACCACTCCCTCCCCAGTACAGCTTTACTTCAGCCAGCAAATGTACCACACAAAACAGTACTGACAGACCTGCAGCTGTTGGGAGAGCATCGTGAGTGGTGCTTACATAGCTAAGATGGAAGAGCACTCGCCCGCGAAAGGCGGAATTAAAAGATTCGAATCTCGATCCGGCAGAGAGTTTTAATCTAGTAGGAAGTTTTAAAAGAGCACACAATCACTGCAGAGTGAAGAGTCATTCTGCAAACATAACCATAAATTGTTCAGTGTAAATTATTTCGCGCTAATAATGAGCTTTTGGAAGCTTGCATATTTTCGTAATGCTTGATTCTATCACGCTCACTAGCGCAAGTTTCGCTTTTAAAGATGTTTCAGCGCTGATGAAATGAGATTAGACCAGTTGTGTAACGGACGTCAGATATCTTCCGCTTTAACTTCCATGATACGCACCGCGAAGCATTTTAAATCAACTGCAATACAACTATATCTAGCAGTTCGGTCTAGTTCCTTCGGCTCGCACATGGCGTAGTTCCGTTCAAAACAAGTAAATTGGTACTGCCACATTTTCGACTTTCCTTTGCTAGAGTCGAGAGAAGAAGTTATTGGGTGCAGATGCGCGCTGCGGTTCTTGCCGTCTACTGTTTCGCCCTTATCTGACTTGAGGAAGGTCAGAAACAAATCTGCTGATCGAAGGGGAGCTCTGTTTATTCTCATTGCGTCCAATACGGCGAGACTGGCGCGGTGAGCGGTTTTCCGCGGACTGGGAGCTGCGTCTGCAGTTTGCAGTGGCGCCAGCAGACGTTGCAACGAGAGCTTGCAGACACGACGTCTGCTCCTCACGTTGCCGGCATCACGAAGCTGAAACGTGAACTGCGCACGGAAATGCGAAGGCCTGCGTTCTGGCCAGACGACTTGCGAAGTGGTCTATCAGGAGTACGGATTATTTTGCTTGAAACATTAAGATTTGTCTCAAGTGCAGTGGAAGGAAGGGAGATAGGGCCTAACGTCCCGTCGACTACGAGAGCATCAGATATGGAGCACAGGCTGGGATTGGGGAAAGATGGGAAAAAGAGCGGCACTGTCTTTTCGAAACGGAACATCCCGACATTTCCATGAGAGGTTTTGGGAAACCATACAAAAATTTCCATCTACCTATACAGGGTGGTCCATTGATACAAAGAACGAAACTTGTCTAGCTTGAACGGGAAAACCAGATGACTCTATGGTTGGTCCGCTAGACGGCGCTGCCATAGGTGAAACGGATATCAACTGCGTTTTTTTTAAAAAATAGGAACCCCCATTTTTATTACATATTCGTGTAGTATGTAAAGAAATACGAATGTTTTAGTTGGATCACTTTTTTCGCTTTGTGATGGATGGTGCTGTAACAGTCACAAATATTATGGCTTACAATTTGAGACGAACAGTTGGTAGCAGGTAAATTTTCTAAATTAAAATACAGAACGTAGGTACGTTTGAACATTTTATTTCGGTCGTTCCAATGTGATACATGTACGTTTCTGAGAACGCATGCTATTACAGCGTGATTACCTGTAAATATAACATTAATGCAATAAATGTTAAAAATGATGTCCGTCAACCTCAATGCATTTGGCAATACGTGTAACGACGTTCCTCTCAACAGCGAGTGGTTCGCCTTCCGTAATGTTCGCAAATGCATTGACAATGCGCTGACGTGTGTTGTCAGGCGTTGTCGGTGGATCACGATGGCAAATATCCTTCAACTTTCGCTACAGAAAGAAATCCGGGGTCGTCAGATACGGTGAACGAGCGGGCCATGGTATGGTGCTTCGACGACCAATCCACCAGTCATGAAATATGCTATTCAATACCACTTCAACCGTACGCGAGCTATGTGCCGGACATACATCATCTTGGAAGTACATCGCCATTCTGTCATTCAGTGAAACATGTTGTAGTAACATCGGTAGAACATTACGTAGGAAATCAGCATACATTGGGCCATTTAGATTGCCATTGATAAAATGGGGGCCAATTATCCTTCCTCCCATAATGCCGCACCATAAATTAACCCGCCAAGTTCGCCAATGCTCCACTTGTCGCAGCCATCGTGGATTTTCCGTTGCCCAATAGTGCATATTATGCCGGTTTACTTTACCCCTGTTGGTGAATGACGCTTCGTCGATAAATAGAACGCGTGCAAAAAATCTGTCATCGTTTCGTAATTTCTCTTTTACCCAGTGGCAGAACTGTACACGGCGTTCAAAGTCGTCGGCATGCAATTCCTGGTGCATAGGAATATGGTACGGGGGCAATCGATGTTGATGTAGCAATCTAAATAACGACGATTTTGAGATTCCCGATTCTCGCGCAATTTGTCTGCTATTGATGTGCCGATTAGCCACAGCTTAAACACCTACTTGGGCATCAACATTTGTTGCAGGTCATGGTTGACGTTTCATATGTGGCTGAACACTTACTGTTTCCTTAAATAACGTAACTATCTGGCGAACGGTCCGGACACTTGAATGATGTCGTCCAGGATACCGAACAGCACACATAGCACACGCCCGTTGGGCATTTTGATTACAATAGCCATACATCCACACGATATCGACCTTTTCCGCAATTGGTAAACGGTCCATTTTAACACGGGTAATGTATCACGAAGCAAATACCGTCCGCACTGGCGGCATGTTACGTGATACCACGTATTTACACGTTTGTGACTATTACAGCGCCATCTATCACCAAGTGAAAAAAGTGGTCCAACTAAAACATTCATATTTCTTTACGAACTAGACGAATATGTAACCAAAAATGGGGGTTACTATTTTTTAAAAAAAAGCTGTTGATATCCTTTCAAACTATGGCAGCGCTATCTAGCAGGCCAACCATAGCGCCATCTGGTGTCCCCCTTCAAGCTAGGCGAGTTTCGTTTTTTGTAGTTTTTTCGTTTGATGCGTATTTCGTGAGATTTTTAGCCCGGTCACTATCAATGGACTACCTGTATAGTCTACAAACCACTTTGAAGTGAGTTTTTTATTTCTTATTGTACGAGCGTTGTTGCATAAGTACTACTACACATTTTTTTCTTGGCCACTTTCAGGTGAAAACATGCGGAACTTGTTGTGGGACGCGATAAAATATTCCCACTTCAGTTTCATGCAGCTACGATAGATGGCGGTGCTATACGGAGCCTTCAAAATGGCATCCATAACGGACGTGTGTTTCAGGCAGGGAGCTGTCACTGGGTTTCTTGTGGCGGCGAACCGGAGGATCGCAGATTTTCAGAGTTGCTTGTGGAGTACCTACGGACACCTACCAGTGCACAAAACCACGGTGATCCGTTGGGCGAGGCATCTGTCATTATCACAAAAAGGTTGCGCGACCCGGCCGATTCCTGCTTGTCTGCCGGCGGCACACAGCTGTGACTCCTGCACTGTTGTAACATGCAGACGCTCTCATTCGAGGTGATTGACGGATCGCTGTCAAACACCTCGCTTCTCAACTACATGTGTCTGTTGTTAGTGTTGACACACCTGTCCACCAGTTGGTGCACTCAAAGGCGCGTGCCCGCTGGGTTCTTCGCCGCCTAACAGAAGACCATAAAGAGCAATGAAGGACCATCTGTGCGGAATCACTTGCGCGTTACGAGGCTGGAAGTGGAGATGTTCTGTTGTACATCGTCACAGGCGATGACACGGGGCTCAACACTTCAAACCGGAAACGGCAATCCGTGGAGTGGCCCCACACGGTCTCTCCTCCGAAGGAAACGTTCAAGGTCGCACTCTCAGCCGGTGAAGTCATTGCGACGCTCTTCTGGGACTTTGAAGCGGTTATTCTGTTTGATACTCTCCCTCATGGTTCGCAGATCAACTCTGAAATTTATTGTGCTACACTCAGGAAATTGAAGAAACGACCTCAGCGTGTTCGTCGCCACAAAAATCTTCTCCTTCTCCATGACAACGCAAGGGCTCACAGAAGTCTGCGTACCCGAGAGGACTTAAAAACTTAAAACTTCTTTAGACTGTTCTTCCTCATCCAACGTGCAGCCCGAATCTCAGACCTTCTAGATTCCATCAGTTTGGCCAATGCAGGATGCACTCCACGTGAAGTAGTACAGGGATGATTATGAGGTGCTGATACAGCAAAACGTTGGTTCCGACATCGACCAGTAGAGTGATTCCACGCCGGCATACATGGTTTATTGGAATCCTGAAGAGGACCAATTTGCTTTCAGAAAAAAAATGTCTTGCATTACTTACCGAACGCCCCTCATACGACATACAGGGTATTTCAAAACGAAAATACGGGTTTTAAGTCTTTGTAGAATTTATTACATTCGACGTACAAATGGTTCAAATGGCTCTAACCACTATGGGGCTTAACATCTGAGGTCATCAGTCACCTAGACTTAGAACTACTTAAAGCTAACGAACCTAAGGACATCACACACATCCCTGCCCGAGGCAGGATTCGAATCTGCGACCGTAGCAGCAGCGTTGCTGCGGACTGAAGCGCCTACAGCCGCTCTGCCACAGCGGCCGGCCTATTCGAGCTACAGTTTTAAATAATACGTCAAATAAAAAAGAACAACTCAAACAGTTTTTCTTGAAGTGTTGATGGTGAGCGCATTCGTCACATATCGAGCTGACAGGCGATTTCATTCCAAAACTTGATCAGTGTGTCTGGAGTAATTGCTGCAACGACGCTGTTTCTAAAGTCGTGTAAATTAGCTGGTAGCGGAGAAAACACTTTCACACGATCTTTTATGAACCCCCGAAGGTAAAAATTGCATGGCGTCAGACCGTCTGTGTAAGGTCAGTTCAGTTGTCGGGTTCAGCGTCGGTTAACCAGTCGCGTACTGAGTTATGCCAGTGCGGTGGCGCATCATCTTGCTTCCAAGTAAAGTTTTGTTGTTTAGTTTCTTCCAGTTGAGAAGGTAAGAAACAGCAGTTAAAGAAGGAAAGGGCCGTAAAGGTTCACGTCATGTGTGTACACTTTTCAACTTTGGTGAAATGTCGATTCGTCACTGAAGACGACAAGATCCAGAAAATCTTTATCGGCTTGCAGCAACTCTTCGTTTGCAAAGTTGGTACGTAAGCTTGTAACAGCTGCAAACGATAAGGACGTAGCTGTAAGCGTGTGCTTGAAAGCCTCCACACAGACGTCACTGGAACTGCTAACTCATGAGTAGCCTGCTGAACTGATTTCCTAGGGCTACGCGTGAAAGTTTCTCTCTCCTTCAATACGTTCTTCTGTCACTCTTGGACGTTCCATACTGTTCCCTTTGCGCAAAGCTGTACAAACGAAACTGTTTGAGTTGCTCTTTCATTTGATATGTTATCTATAATTATAAGTTGAATGTAATAAATGCTTCGAAACCTTAAAGCCCGTATATTCATTTTGAAACACCCTGTATTATGGTTTCTTCCCGTTCCGTTTATGGAGCACCGGAAGAATGTCTAATTAAATGCTTCGTGCATCAGGAGCGATACGAAGAAGATTGTTGAATAGGGCGCAGGCACGAATCCTCCCGCGGTCAGAAAAATGGTACCGAATCCTCTCAAGCCCGCAAGAGTCTGAAAAACAGTGGGACCGTATCCTCCCGTTTGAAGCAGATAGCAGTTGTAATCGCTATGAATACTCCAAGCAGGCAAAGGAAAGCATATGAAGTTACAGAAGAAGACGTAAAAATTTTTCGCCTCTATTGTGAGTATGTTTAAAAGTTTTATCTTTTATCTTATTGAGATAAAGTCCGGCCGTCACAGGGCCAGTGACTAAGACCCGCTCAAGGTCACGCGCAAACCGTGCATAAGTGAATCAATATTTCTTGTTCAAAACATGGGAGGGGTAGGGGAAGGAGGTAAGAAACATGGCAGGGATAATTATATTACTGTCTATAATACAACATACAATGTGTCAGTTTGTGAGGATTCGGTCCTGTTACCTGCTTACCTACCTGGTTTCGGGAGGATTCGGGGATGCGCCCCTAGGATATACTTAATAATTAGTTTCCTGGTACTGTTTTAAGTAAGGTTTGGGTTGCCCATCACGTCGTATTAAACGAAGACATCGAAGCAATTCAGAGGTGTTATCCCTAGATTCGCTCAACAAGCAAGAATTACGGAGATGCTTCGTGAACTCAAAATAGTTCAAATGGCTCTGAGCACTATGGGACTTAACATCTCAGGTCATAAGTCCCCTAGAACTTAGAACTACTTAAACCTAACTAACCTAAGGACATCACATGCATCCATACCCGAGGCAAGATTCGAACCTGCGACCGTTGCAGTACCGCGGTTCCGGACTGAAGCGCCTAGAACCGCATGGCCACCTCGGCCGACTCGTCAACTCAAATTCTGGATGGCAGACGACGTTCTTTTCGCGAAACGTTATTCCGAAAATTTAGAAAACCGACATTTGAAGCTGACTGCAAAGCTATCTCTGCTGCCAGCAACGTACGTTTCGCGGATGGACCACAAAAATAAGAGAAATTAGGAGTCATATGGTGGTGTACAGACAGTCGTTTTCCCCTCACTCTGTTTGTTAGTGAAATAGGAAAGGAACTGACAAGTAGTGCTGCAAGATAGCAAAGCGTGCATGGAGATGAAGATGTAGGGTTAGGATTTCGCGGGATAGTTAGCGTCCGCCAGTTCAGATTTCTCACCACCTATGTGGCGCTCTTCCGTGGCCCAGATAGACCGGGGACCATTCGTGCTGCTCTTTGTACAAGTTGAATCCCCTGGTAGTCTTATATGGTTTGATCCCCCCACACTGCAGGGATAGTCTAGGATGGGTCGCACGAGTATTGTAAGCTGCCTCTCGTGTGACAAACAGCGTTATCCTAGTATCTCGCCGAAAAACGGAAATCTGTCACATGCCTATCCCTAAAATTGTTACACCGGTGTGTTTGTACTTTTCTGATTCCTGTTGTGACAAAACGATACTTTAGTCACAGTTTGCTACGTTTCTTTCCCATTTTGAAAAATGAAAGTTTTTAAGTTTCTGTAATTCATTATGGGTTACACCGACATTTGCAAAAAGTCTGAGGTTAGCATTAATAATGACTAGAGACCGGATTATATGCGTTTGCATGTTGCATATATTTGGCTCCTTTTCACCAGTTATTGCATATTTTAACTACGAAATAGTGACGATGTAAATTTTCGCTCTATGATTACGATATTTTAAATATTTTGACGGGTGGTCTCTAGTTCGACCTGGTCTTGATGTCTCACAGATTGACCGCCACGTAGAACTGCGTACACTCGCTAACCGAGTGTCCACTGCCTAGCGAAATCATTACAGAAGATGAACATGAACAGGCTGACTGAGCCAATGCTCCTGCGCCCTCAGCCTTGGTTAATCCCCTCCGCTGTGATACCGTAAGCGTCGGCAACAATTAAATTAAACTACGCAAGCTTTTAGTCGCACGTCAGTTTAGCTTTCTATTTAATCGTACACAGCTGAACGTGTTTACGACGTGTGTGTCGTTTCGTGTATCTCTGACCATTGTGGAACATTTACACGTGACGGAATTGATTTATATTGTCGAGTTTGCGAGAAAAATGTTTCGTGCAGAAAGGAAAAAGAGTTTCAAATAGACCAGCACATCAAGACAAGTCTTCATGTCGCAGGAATGCAGAAGAAAGGACAACGATAACAACTTCTGACAACAGCAAGTTTCAGTAGCAAGGATTTGTCCAAAGGTAATCGAAAATGTCGCTTCAACAAGGTTCTACGTGAAGCAGTCATTACAAGCAATATTCCTCTTAACAAACACACAGACCCTATTCTCAAAGGCTTCCTGCGGCAATATTGCTGAAATTCAAATATACCAGATGAATTAACATTACGTAAAAATTCCTTACCGACAGTTTACGTTAAATTTTCTGGGAAAAATACGCAATGAGCTCAAGGACAGCATTATCTGGATTTCAGTTGACGAAACTACAGACACTTGTTGTACGTTACATTGCAAATTTAATTGTTGGCGCTGTACAATAAGAGCCTTCTTCTTTCTATTTACCGGTCTGCAAAGAACTTGAAAAAGTAAATCATTTACGATCGTTAGATTCGTGAATGAGGGTATTAGAAAAATATTTCTAGAATCTTCTGCAAATGGAAGGGTGTTTGTGTTTATTTCAGCCGCTGCTCCTTACACGATCAAAGCAGGGAAAGCCCTCCGACTCCGAGTAGTTTATCCCAATTTGATTCATGTGACGTGATTTGCTCATGAAGTACATTACCTTGCTGAAGAAGTACGTTCCACGTTTGTGAATGTAAATAAACTGAGTTCATCCACAAATAAAGTGTTTCTAAAGGCCTCTGCTCGCATCAAGACCTGCACAGAAAAACTACCAAATGTGCCTTTACCTCCCGAACAAGTGGTTACCCGCTGGGTAAATGGATTGAAGTTGTATTGTTTTACAATGAACATTTCGAGGCCATTAGAGGGGTAGTAAACGACTTCGATAGTGCAGAGGCTTTGGCAGTTTGCCAGTGCGAGGAAGCTTTTAATGAATTCGGTATTAAAGAAACATTGCTGTGATTAGCGCTCACTTTTACCATATACCTGCAAGCATTAAAGCTTGAATATCAAGGTTTGGCGTTGAATGAATCTATTAGTTAATGAATAAAATTATTCTAGTGAACTCCTCATTGCCGGAGGTATTCCCAAGAAAACTTACAGAAAAGTTTGAAAACAGTTTAAACAATACTCCAGGCTTTGAAGCCTTGTTCCAAATTCATAGTTTTATTAGCGGGATGGGTGAACTTTTACCAGACACAATAAGTGCCAACATAGCATCCAAATTCAAATACTGCCCGTTACCTCAGTTGATGTAGAACGGTCCTTTTCTGTTTATAAAAATGTTTTCAGTGTTCGAAGACACAATTCACTACCGAACATTTGGTACAGCACTTGATCGTTTATGTCTACAATAGTATAAAAATGGAAAATAAATTGTAAATGATCCTTTGGTCAAACAGTATTAATTAAAAGTTAATGCCGTTCAAAAAAATTCATGATTGAATGTTGTTTTTTTACATAAAATATTACGGAGTTTTCAAGCGTGCCCCTCTGAGTGCGATATATCTCGAAGTTGGTCCTGTACATATCAATTGTTTCGCTGCAACTCACTCGCATAGCATCCGCTTGTTACCGACAACAATAGTAAAGAAGGAACAATTCTTGAAGAGCGGTAGGTGTGCCCATTCTGCAAATTTTTAGTAAATAATCCCAGAAAGGCCCCTTCCTTAACATCTACTAGAAACTATTCAGAAAATGATAACAGCGCTGTAAATGTACCGATTTTTCGTGTGGCCAGCGCTGTTCCTCATAACTGATATACACAGGTTCAACTATGAGAAATAATGCACGCATTAATTACCGTGCTTTTTTTATTATTTCTTCAGGCATATTTCGACACTTTTCATGCATTTCTAAGCATTTTCCATGCATATTTGCATAAATATTTTAATCTTTTTATGATGCATATAATCCGGTCTCTAAATTAATGACAGAATGGTTTACGGGTGTACGGCCTAGCAAGCTGCCATCAGGCGGCAAGGCAAGTCAACGTGATCACTTGCCGAAATGTTTTGCGCGTTGGCCTTTCACCCTTGAACTATTTCGTCATGAATTACGCCTGAAGAAGTTGAAGAATCACACAGTTGATATTGTCTACCCTCGTCATAAGAACACCGTTCAGTAATTAAAGCAACACATTTTTTTTCTCGACCAATTTGAAAAAACGTTGAATTGGTTGTGGGACATCGTGGAAAATTCTCACTTCAGGTCTTACAGTTTCATGAAGTTCAGATAGATGCCGGTGCTATACGTAGCCTTAAAAACCGTCTGTAGCGGAGATGTGTTCCAAGCAGACCATTTGTGTTGATGTGTTCCACGCAGAGAGTTGTTTATTTTGGTGGAAAACCAGAGCATCGCAGGTATCTATAGGCATATGCAGAATGTCTACGGAGACATCGTAGTGAACAAAAGCACGGTGACACGTTGGGAGAGGCGTCTGCGATCATCGCAAAAAGTCGCTCAAACCTGTCCGATCTCCTGCAATGCTGGAACATGGGGACTCCCTCATTCGACGTGAACGACCGTTTACAGTCAAACATCTTATTGCGCAACTGGACGTCTCTGTTACTAGTGCTGACACACTCGCCCTCCAGTGGGGGTATTCAAATTTCTGTACATCCTAGGTCCTTCTCCGCCTAATATAAGACCATAAAGAGCAACGAAGGACCGTCTGTGCTTAATTTCTCGCTCTTTACGAGACTGATTGCGACAATTTTTTATCGAACATCGTCACAGGCGCTGAAACATGGATTCCTCTCTTCGAACCGGAAGCAATACACCGAATAGTGGCGCAACACCACCTCTCCTCCGAAGAAAAAGTTCAAAGCAGCGCCCTCATCCGGTAAAGTCAAGACGACGATCTTCCGTGAGTCTGGACGGGTTATTCTGTTTTATGTCCTCCCTCATGGTGCAACGATCAACTGTGAAGTGTATTGTTTTACCCTCAGGAAAATGAAGAAACGATTTCAGCGTGTTCGTCGCCACAAAAAACTTCTTCTTCTCCACGACAACGCATAGCATCAGACAAGTGCGCACCCGAGAGGAGTTCACAAAACTTCATTGGACTGCTCTTCCTCATCCACCCTACAACCCGGATCCCGCACCTTCCGACTTCCATCTGTTTGGTACAATGAAGTATGCGCTCCGCGGGATGCAGAACGAGGCTGAGGGGTCGATTACCGATGCACCAAGACGTTGGCCCTGACGTCGGCCAGCGCATTGGTACGAAGAGGGCATATAGATCCTCCCACACAGTTGGCGTAAGGCCGTCGTATTGAACGTAAATTTTGGTGAAAAATAGAGTTTTGTTGCCTAGATGAAGAGGTTAGCACAGGAAAGGAATTCGTGGCGCGCCGCATCAAACCAGTCAGTAGACTGATGACAAAAAAAAGCCAAAAAAACGCACTCCGTCTGCAGGCCGCGAGGGGCCTACCGGGACCGCCGCGTCATCCTCATGGAGGATGCGATAGGTGGGAGCGTGGGATCAGCACACCGCTCTCCCAGTCGTTACGATGGTATTCTTGACCGAAGCCGCTACTATTCGCTCGAGTAGCTCCGCAGTTGGCATCACGAGGCTGAGTGCACCCCGAAACATGGCAACAGCACATGGCGGCCCGGATGGTCACCCATCCAAGTGCCGACCACGCCCGACAGCGCTTAATTTCGGTGATCTCACGGGAACCGGTGTAGCCACTGCGGCAAGGCCGTTGCCTTTTGTAGCCAAAAGAGTGGGGAATAATTTGGTGTATTAGAATCCTGAATAAAACCAATGTGCTTTCAGACTAAACTTTGTAGTACTACTTATTGAACGCTCCTTGTAACTATACTACATGTGTCCCAAAACGCTTGATTGGAATACACTGGAAATTACTTCTGTATCCAGCGATGATTCTACAAGCAAGGTTACATACTGGATCCTCACTATCAGTGCTGGGATGTTAATTAAATAGTGTCAGGGCACCAACAAGATGAGCGTAACGAAATGCTACGAATTGAAAACGAAAACGACATAGCAAGTGAGATAGTCAGTAAGTGAGATGCTCAGTCCATATTTAGCTCGCTCACAGAAAGATCCGCACCTAAAGACTGGAAAATTGCTCAAGTCACACCAACACCTAAAAAGGGAAATAGGAGTAATCTGCTGAATTACAGACCATTATCACTAAGATCGATTGGAATAGGGTTTGGGAACATACAATGTGTTCGAACATTATGAATACCTCGAAGAAAATGATTTATTGACACATAGTCAGCCCGGATTCGGAAAATATCGTTCTTGTGAAGCACAACTAGATCTTTACACTCATGAAGTAATGAGTGCTATCGACAGGGTATGTGAAATTGATTCCATATTTTTAGATTTCCAGATGGCTTTCGACACCCTTCCTCACAAGCGTCTTCTAACCAAACTGCATGCCTACAGAGTATCGCCTCAGTTGTGCTACTGGATTCGTGATTTCCTGTCAGAAAGGTCACAGTTCTTAGTAATAGAAGGAAAGTCATCGAGTGAAACAGAATATCCCTGGTTCCCCAAGTAAGTGTTATAGTCCCTCTACTGCTCCTGATCTATATTAACGACATAGGAGACAATCTGAGTAGCCCTCAGACTGTTTGCAGATAGATGATGCTGTCATTTACCATGTTGTAAAGTCATCATATGACCATTTGGAATTGCAAAATCATACGTTATCTGTATGGTGCGAAAGGTGGCAGTTGACCCTGAATAAAGAAAAGTGGGAAGTTATTCGTATGAGTACTAAAAGAAATCCGCCAAATTTCGATTACGTCATAAGTCACACAAATCTGAAGGCTGTAAATCCAGCTAAATACTTAGGGATTACAGTTACAAATAACTTACATTGGAACGATCACATACACAGTGTTGTGGGTAGAGCAAACAAGAGACTGCGTTTCATTGGCAGAACACTTAAATGGTGCAACAGGTCTACCAAAGAGTGTGCTTACACTACGCTTGTCCGACTAATTCTGGACTACTGCTGTGCGGTGTGGGATCCGCATCAGGTGGGACTGGCGGATGACACCGAAAAAGTTCAAAGTAGGGCAGCTAGTTTTGTATTATCACGAAATAGGGGAGATAGTGCCACAGAAATGATACGTGGATTGGAGTGGCAGTCATTGAAACAAAGGCGCTTTTCGATGCGACAGGGTCTTCTCATGAAATTTCAATCACCAGTTTCCTCCTCCGATTGCGAGAACGTTCTGTTGGCACCCACCTACATAGGGAGCATTGATCATCACAATAAAATAAGAGAATTCAGGGCTCGCACAGAAAAATTTAAGTGTCAGATTTTCCCGCGCGCCGTTCGAGAGTGGAACGGTAGAGAGAGAGCTTGAAGATGGTTAATTGAACCCTCTATCAGGCACTTTGTTGTGAATATCAGAGTAATCACATAGATCTAGATGTAGACGAGTGCAAAAGGACCGAGACTGGATAAATAAAAAATAGAGGAAAGTTAAGATGGTCGTTTTAATGCTTCAAGTGTTCTCCGTAGTCTCTTCCTCCCCGACACTTGTATCCAACGCACTGGACGTTCTCAGAGACATGTGAAACTGTCAGAAATGTCCTTTGGGGTATTATTCACCTCGCGCCTCACGTTGAGTTCAATGTCGGTTACGTCATCAAAGGGTGGACCCTCCACATTCTTTTCTACACGTTTTCCTTTTGTGATAGGTCAGTATACGTAAGTTTCGTCATCTGTCATTCTTTCCAGCAAATAATTCTCCGCGTTTCCTTTTCACTCAAGTCACACCAGGCGCCTGGAGAATGTCTTCGACACCTGATCTAGAGATGTTGCCCCATTGCAATTTGTGACACAACAAAGCTGACCCACTACGGTCGCACATTCACTTTTTAACACTATCTGCTCACAATTGACAGATCGCATGCACATCTGCTGTCCACAGTTAGTAGTGCAAACTGCCAACGTTGTGACTGTCCTGACCTCGCTTTTACAACAGGAAGAAAATCAATGTTGGGACTTTTTGGACGATTGGTGAATATTCGCGGAACTGTCTCAGTTTTCACTTCTGCGGGTTTCTGAGAAGGAATTGTAGCTGTATAAGTAAACAGAGCGCTGTTAGATCATCAGACAGTGAAGTATGTTCCAACAGAAAGAAAGCCGAACCACTGGAAAGAGAAGAGTTTATTAGCAAGAAGGTAAAAGGAAAGCATCGCTGTTCTGGCCACAGACGAGCCACTCGGAACCAAACGACCTTCATATCATTCTCAGTCTATGGTATCAAGATGAGGTATGGAGGGGCACACCGCACTCCCGGACGATATCTATTCAGCAGATCTGGAGCCGTTACTGCTCATTCAGTTATCTCCTCAACTGTCATCACGAGCCTTAACACATCCCGCCCCAGTCCTTCCAACTTCCTTCCTGACTGCACGGGGATTCAAACACGAGTTCCACGTGTGGCATACAGCCTCGTTGATGGATTCACATGAAGGGTGATCGGTCCCCATACGCCGATATGATATTACTAAGGTATTTAAAATGAAATAAATGAAGAACGAATATTCCTCAGGTGAAATCTGCTTCTTATGTATATTCAGTCATTATTTAAACCTGAATGAGAATATTTTCTTGTTTACTCTGTAAGTCTGAATTTATTATTGGACAATTAATACAGGATGATTCAAATAGAAAACTCAAACAGAAAACAGATTTCAATTATTTCCTACAGACAAACTGTTGTTGTTATTGTGGTCTTCAGTGCTGAGACTGGTTTGATGCAGCTCTCCATGCTACCCTATCCTGTGCAAGCTTCTTCATCTCCCAGTACCTACTGCAGCGTACATCCTCGCTTTTCTCACCATTGGCAGTCTACATTTTATATCCTCTCTACTTCGACAATCATCAGTTATTTTGCTCCCCAAACAGCAAAACTCCTTTACTACTCTAAGTGTCTCATTTCCTAAACTAATTCCCTCAGCATCACCCGACTTAATTTGACTACATTCCATTATCCTCGTTTTGCTTTGGTTGATGTTCATTTTATATCTTCCTTTCAGGACACTATCCATTCCATTCAACTGCTCTTCCAAGTCCTTTGCTGTCTCTGATAGAATTACAATGTCATCGGCGAACCTTAAAGTTTTTATTTCCTCTCCATGGATTTTAATACTTACACCGAATTTTTATTTTATTTCCTTTATTGCTTGCTCAATTACAGATTGAATAACGTTGGGGAGAGGCTACAACCCTATCTCACTCCCTTCCCATCCACTGATTCCCTTTCATGCCCCTCGACTGTTATAACTACCATCTGGTTTCTATACAAATTGTAAATAGCCTTTCGCTCCCTGTATGTAACCCCTGCCACCTCCAGAATTCGAAAGAGAATATTCCAGTCAACATTGTCAAAAGCTTCTGCAAGTCTATAAATGCTAGAAACGTAGGTTTGCCTTTTCTTAATCTAGCTTCTAAGATAAGTCGTAGGGTCAGTATTGCTTCATGTGTTCCCATATTTCTATGGAATCCAAACTGATCTTCCCCGAGGTCGGCTTCTATCAGTTTCTCCATACGTCTGTAATGAATTCGCGTTAGTATTTTGCAGCCGTGACTTATTAAACTGATAGTTCGGTAATTTTCACATCTGTCAACACCTGCTTTCTTTGGGATTGGAATTATTATATTCTTCTTGAAGTCTGAGGGTATTTCGCCTGTCTCAAACATTTTGCTCACCAGATGGTAGAGTTTTGTCAGGATTGACTCTCCCAAGGCCGTCAGTTGTTCTAATGGAATGTTGTCTACTCCAGGAGTCTTGTTTCGACTTAGGTCTTTCAGTGCTCTGCCAAACTCATCAGGCAGTATCATATCTCTCATTTCATCTTCATCTACATCCTCTTCCATTTCCATAATATTGCCCTCTAGTACATCACCCTTGTATAGACCCTCTATACACTCCTTCCACCTTTCTGCTTTCCCTTCTTTGCTTATAACAATGAAACATAAAAACACAATGCGTTTGCCACTGGACAGACGAGGGCTCAACGTTTTATGTTCGCACACACTCGGTACCTCACACTCAACATGAGCGCCGTGCGTCGTTCGTGGAACATCGAAACGGTACTCCATTTTATTTCACACACGAATCAACAGGTCCCTGTTTACCGAATCAACAGCTTAAACGGTTTCTGAAGAGTAGCTGCTATAGGTGAGACAAAGACTCTGTCTTCTATGTTCTCTCACAAAAAATTAGAGAAAAAAAATCGCAATGTGCGATGACTGGTGACCTGGAAGGTGAACGTCATCTTGTTGTCCACCTATTCCAAACTGAAGTTGTGAGATGGCGTTATTAAGACAATGTCCGCCCCCGGTAGCTGAGTGGTCACCTCGACAAACTGTCCTAAGGGCCCGGGTTCGTTTCCCGGCTAGGTCGGAGATTTTCTCCGCCAATGGACTGGGTGATGTGTTGTCCTAATCATCGTCATTTCATCCCCATCCACGCGCAAGTCGCCGATGTGGTCTCAACTCGAAAGACTTGTACCAGGCAAACGGTCTGTCCGACGGGAGGCCCTTGTCAGACGACATTTATCTATTAAGATAATGCTCCACCTCAACGTGAAAATGAGGCTGGGTGCCGTCACGTAGAAAAATGAAATCACTGGAATCTTCTTAAAACTGAAGGAACAACCAATTTTTCAGCATGGCCAGGTATAACATTCGTGTAGCAGTTTTCTGAACAAAAAACAAAGGAGCATGAACATTGTGAACAGAAACAAAAAGCATTTTCGACGACGACGCCAGGGTTTTGTGACCCCAATTATGGCAGTTTACTTCACCCGACAGGTGAAACGCTGACTCGTCCGTAAAAGATGAGTCATTCGGAAAAAGTGTTCGCTGCCATACCCTGTAGAACTGAAAAGCAAAATTCGTACCTTCTCTTGCTGTCGCCGGGACGCAATTGCTGCAGTAGCGGCAACTTGTAACATTTCGTATGCAGGCGTCTTTTCCCAAGACGCCACACCATCGTTTGAGGAAGCTGAAGTTCTGGCCTCCCTGTCTTGTGGACGTCCCAGGGCTCCGTGCGAACCCATCTAGGATACAATCGACATTTTCATCAGGCGTGCGTGGCCGACGAGTCTTCTCTTCGCATGTCTAACAAACTTCCAAGACTTTTGTATGCCGGTCATAAATCCGCTTGTGCAGAGGCGGCCTCTTGTTGAATCCAAGGCAGAATGCACGTTGCCCTTGAACAGTGAATGGACTCCATGCAAATTCGAATACAGAAAATGATTTGTTATGTAGCTACAAACTAACATCACCGCAGCTGTATGTCAAAACTTTGAATCTTCCTCTACCTAGTGACATGCGCAATATATTTCTATCTTTTATACTTTGGCTGTGATAAACAATTGAAATCGGTTTTTGTTTTTTGAATCTATGTGTGAATTACCGTGTAAATGTTTACGGTGCGAGGCTTATGTGAAGAAAATTCGTTTTCTCGTTCTCTATAATCGTGTGTGGAGCACCGTCAAAGAGAACCAACAGTTGCTGATCAGTAATCTGTATTCGGAAGGCGTCCATCGTTGCGTTGGCCATGTCAGGAAGCCGTAGCATATCCGACAGCCCAGGATACACGACTGACATGAACAGCCTCGCCGTGCCCGCCTTTCTACGGCTTTAACTCCTACTTACATCCTCCTCTTACAACGACGAAGTTACAACACAGATAAATAAAAGGTTACAGCGAGAATTTTTAGCAACTTCCAAAAGTGTATTGGAAGTTTAAGACTTGATATCACAGGTAGGCAGGGAAGTATTGAGTAAGAGGCGGTCTTGATCGGAATTTAGCAACTTCAGAAATACGGAAAGCATGACACACGTTATGGTGTTTGATGGTAAACGACGAATAGTTGAAAGGTCTCAGTTGGATTCCTTTCATGTTGTCATTTACGGCATACATTCCACTTCTAAATTTACTGTGGCGTTTGTGACTCTATCTGGGAGGAGTCTGAGCAGTGGAACGTGTTACATAATCAAGAACCATCTGTCACACTACCACACTTTAAAACACAGTTTATATGTAATTCATGTCACACAGTCTCATACGGAACCTACATCCGCTTTCTTTTATATACCGTATATGATAAGATACTGTCATCCCCCTTCCCTTCTGTGTGAAAGGATGAATCAGCAAATGTGTTTCTAGTTGCATGCTCGATGGTAGCAGACAAGCATGTCTGCTAGAGAACAGTAGGACCAACGACGGAACAGGTAGCTACGCATTATAAAAGCAAAGAGGTTTCTATTCTTAGTATGGTCCTCTCCGTCCCTTGTAATGTTGGTATAGGAAGCTGCATCACTGGTCACTTCCGTTTGTATCTGTTAAGCACCCTCAGCAGGGGCCCACGGCAGTCTGTCTGCGGCGAGCGTCTGAAGTGGTAAGGTCTCCGGCTAAGTGCGTCTCTGGTAAGTCCGTAGGACAATGGATTTCTTAAGTTCAGCCTAACTGAAAATTTAAACACCTTTATTTAAGGTTTAGGTCTAAAATATCTTATGTTATCTTAAATTGCAACGCAGTGTAATTCAAGTGTGAAGTTCATAATATCTTCCAGTGGTTGCTTTGTCACTACTTTGTGAGTAAAGTGGAACCACGAGATGATGATCTATAACTCTAACTAAGATCATCAATCTTAAATGTGAATGTGCGTGAGATTATAACGTCTAGTCTTGACAATATTTTTCAATGTTTCAACTTTTCTTTATGTTCAACCCACGTGGGGTGTACTTTGTGAGAGCAGTACCACGTGCTTATACAATTGTTTGACCCATCAGGTTAATAGTAAGACGATTGTAACCAGTTTCTAGGTTTTTCTTTTGTAAACTGCGTTTCCATGTAATTTATTTTCATTATCAAAAGTATTGTGGAGTTACACTCTTTGTGTAAACCAAGTTGACCACGTGAAGCATGTGGTGTAATCGTCAAAGTAGTCCTCAGCTATTCTTTTCGCGAAGATTTCACAGAGAGTTAGTATGAATTTAGTGTACGAGTGTGTGGTAATTTCATGACGGACAGGACTGCGCTACAGCCGTAACTTCTTTGGGTGAAAATTGAATCGGTAGGTTGTGGTTAATTTCCTCTCGCATATGTTTCAACGTTCTTCGTGTGTTATTTTATGAATGCAGTGTTATATGCAGTCTCCCAATTTCGTTCCATATTTGATGTGTTCCTTAAGATTACAAACTCACATTTTCACAATCGTAAATAAGGCACCAGTTTAGTTATGAATCAAGTTTAATATGCTGAAATTTTAACGGAACAATTATCAATGTTAAAATAAATGTCCAAATATAAATTGATTTATTTGATTTTATTTAAATTCTATTTTTTAATATATCTTTATCACTGGTCATCGTAAGATGAGTATTTAAAAATTATGATTAATGTTAGTCTGGTTGGGAATTTGGTAAGCTAAACTGGATACCTGGTGAAACGGTTGCTCAGTAATGCAAGGTTAACTTCCCCAGATGGCTCACAGCTTTTAACCCGCTTTTATTGTCTTGAATATGAGCACCGCTTTCAGAACAAATTAATGCATCAACATTACATAGTACCGAAATAAACAGGCCCGGACAGTGGACTTTCATGAAGATTTGGCAAGGAAGAAGAATATTCGGCTATCTGTCTCGTAGTCGGGTTGAAAATAACTCTAAGCACTATGGGACTTAACATCTGATTTCATCAGTCCCCTAGACTTAGTTCTTAAACCTAACTACCCTAAGGACATCGCAAACATCCATGCCCGAGGTAGGATTCGAACCTGCGCCGTAGCGGCCGCGCGGTTCCAGACTGAAGCGCCTAGAACCGCTCGGCCACAGCGGGCGGCCGGGTTTAAGGAGATAAAAGCTACGCCGTCTTCCTCCTCTGCGCTGTACTCGCTTTTCATCAGTACGTTGAAAGCCGAAAGGTCTTCACTGGAACTGCAAGGAGAACTTTAAAGGTTATCATTCACGATGCCTACATCGTATGTAAAACAGGAATTCAAAAGAACCTCATAATTAAAGAAGCAATATTTTTTCTTAATTTCGTGAGAAAATAGCTTTTTCTGTTATCGTGTTGTTGCTGTAACTGCGAGCTCCTTGCGTTAATATTTTATACAGAGATCGAAATGGCTGAAATTAAATTCGTCGCACCTGCTTATTTCCCCAATATACAAATGTCAAAATGACCCGCAGACAAAATTATGGCGCATACTTTGTCAATTAATACTGACGTTTTTATACGTGAAGAAAAATTCTAACACAGGTGAAAACCAATACTCTCGTATTAAAATTTCCTCGCAAATTACCATTTTTGAAGGGGAAGGGGGCGGGGGGGGGGGTGGGGGGGGGGGAAGAGGACAACGCATATCATAGCCGCTTCGCGAATTTTCGAATGCTCGGAAACAAAACGGTTCGGTTACGTTTTGCTGTATAACAATGTTGCAGCTTTAAATATTAACTGTGTTCACGCGTGAAATGCATGAAATAATTTGGACTCTCAGTTAACACATAACAAATACACTGATGCTCGAAAAGTCCCGAAATTACGTAATGAAACTGCGATAACAAATTTCATCAGAACAACAACGATTCCAAACTGTATTTTACCCGGTACAATTTCACACGCTCACTACTGTGAAAATCAGCCATGAGCGTATTAGCACACGTGCATGTAATGAAATGAGTGCTTCTGATGAAGGCTGTCTACTAATGTGTTACAATTGGACGCAAAATTTGAAATAAGAGCGTCACGTGCATTATGGTTGTCAGTGGTAGATTAAATGATTCTTCTAATACCGCAGATGTTAACTTAATGTTTTCAGTGAAAGTTTGTTTTCTGCTTTTTTGACGATATGGCTAGGTACGAAAACTGATTACTGAAGGAAACCAAGAGAGACCTAGGAAGAGGAAGAGGGGGAAAGGGGGGGGGTAGGGAGGAAAGACTGGAGGAGATGAGGGATCGAGGATGCCCCAGTTTAAACAAAATGTTCTTCAATATGTGGCAGGTTCGTTTTCTATTACAACTAGTTCGGGTCCTATTCGACACACATAATCACATATTGTGGCTTGCGTATCATATGCACTGCACATTACATTAGGGGCAACAGGAAGTAGTGGTGGTTTTCAAAGAGAACGAAAACTGATCATCATAACAATACAGAAAGAGACATTGTCGTTCAAATATTGAAAAAAAATGCTGTTAAAATGTCTTTGAGACTTCAGATAGTACATGGATAATGGCTGAAATTCCTTTAATGATTTCGAAGTCAAACATATGTGATGTCAAACATTAGAAACGGTATCGATCACTTTACTCGTAATTCTGCGGACGTGTTGTTGCATGGGTGGGTTGTTGTAAAACTGCTCTCAATAGGCTGGCGTCTTATCGCCAGCTCATAAATGAGGCGGTCCTTCCTCAATAGGCTGATCCCGGGGCAATGCCTGACCGCCATTACAGAGTTGATAATCTAAAACAGAACCAAACGCCAAAGGCAGAAATCATACAACAGTAACAGAATTTACCAAATTAATCAACAGCAACTGAAATGGCGATATTACAATCGTAACTACACTGTGATACCTGTTGAAACCTGGTAGTTAAGGAAGGCAGGATTCGGTTACGAATGTGGATGGGTCCGTAATCAATTACTATTGGTTCCCTTTTGCAACAACACCCATTTATTTTTAAACGGTAATTCCGGAGTCAGCAATAAATAAATACATAACACGTTATCAATGAAGGAATAAACAACTGTGTAATTAATAGTGCTTTCAGTGCTTTACAATTTACCAAATGAGCATAAAATACAAACACAGCAAATAATGTGTTAAAAAGAAGGAAATGTGATCCCAATTAGTATTTTAAGGCAAGTAACCACAGTCACGGTTGAAGGCTTTTAACACCAAGGACGGCAATTATAAAAAAAAAATACTGTAAAACAGCAGTGCAAAAGCAGAGGTAAATTTAAAAGGACAGGCAACTGATCACCAAATGGGTGAGTAAAAATGATGATAAACTTGGTAGTACAACCATTTAAACCTGTTGTAACGCCAAGAATGACAATTATATAAAAAATTTAAAAAAAATCCAGTAAAACAGCAAATAGAACAGCAAAGGTTAATTTAAAAGGACAAGCAACTGATCACCAAACAGGTGACACAAATGATGGTAACTTGGTAGCACCATCATTTAAACCTGCTGTACCGCCAAGAATGGCAATTCTATAAGAAAATTTAGAAACATACAATAAAACAGCAAATACAATAATAAAACACAAGGGCCAGTCACGGATGGTGCACAAGCAATCGACCTCTGAGCAGGTCTGGCAAAAAAATACTTTCGGTAGCGATGCGATAGGAAGCCAAGAGTTGCATTCGCTTCACAAGATGATAATCAGACTAATGGTAATCATGCTGAGGCTACCTGACGTCCGCTAAACCAAATGCAAAGATGTAAAAATACGCCAAAGCCTGAACCAGAATTCTGGACTCTGCCCGGAATGAGAAAGGAATCACTACCGCCAGAGTAGAAGAATCGCCAAGCAAACTACAATCAAGAAAGCTGTCAAAACTACACGCCTCACCGGACAGCAGCGGCAAGGCCAGGAAACGTACACTGCCATTACATACTCTAACTCCCCAGGGCATGTAACTGGAACGTTAGCGGCCACGAAGCAGGAAAAATACAACTGGTTGAACTTAACAAATAATAACAAAATGAACGCAATAAATAGTAATTAGAAGTCGAGGAAAGCTAATCAGATTCGTCTTCCCCAAGCCCTCCACTCGCCTTGGCAACACTACGAGCAGCAACACGAACCCAAGTCACTGGAAAATTGCAAGATCTCACAATGGTGGAGGTTTCTCTATTTGAAGCCAAATGCACTCAAATTAAAGCTTGCCAGATCCGGTTTACGACGAAGTCGTGCATCGAGAGACCACAGGCCTTCGATCCGGCAGTCCTTGCGCGCCGCCAGTGGTCCCGGCGTGTTCTTGCACTGCATGGACCAGGCTCCTCCTGAGTCCCCCTACCGAACTGTACACTGACACGACCCGGAAGAACAACAACGTCGCCTCAAAGATAGGGCCACAGTTAC
The DNA here is from genome assembly GCF_023897955.1 of Schistocerca gregaria. NCBI lineage: Eukaryota > Metazoa > Arthropoda > Insecta > Orthoptera > Acrididae > Schistocerca > Schistocerca gregaria. The sequence continues at coordinate 1,007,276,231 of NC_064920.1, read as the reverse complement.
TACATATCGATAACCGCCGCTGCTGCCACTAGCGGGCAGGCAACGCTTGCGAAACCAAGTGGCGCCAATCAACACGAGAAGAAGACAAAGAACTGCAACCAACTAAACGATATGGCCTGGCCTTCAACAGAGGACGGAAACCTACGCAACAGCACAAACGCGAGCCGTACGGCTCAGTGTGTTTTTTCATTGACGTCCCCCCTTAAGCATCGTGTACGAGTTATATTGATATATTGATAATTCAGTGCATCAAAGTGGCATTCGGAGAATCTCACAAACTTCCGGTCTTGTTCGCACGAAAATCACGTTTATAATGTAAGGGGCAACCAAAATTTTTCATTCGTAGGTCACATTAACGTTTGCCTACATGTCGGTCCTTATAGACCCATATAGGAGTCGCTCTGGGTTGCATATAAGCTGCAGCAACGCCCTCAAACGGACACTTTTTGATAGCCTCTTATACATCGACTGATCTGTGTTCGAAGGAAGCTAGTAGGGCTTAGAATACACAAAAATAAAAATCACTAGAAATGCCAAAATAAGAATCATACAGACTGTTGATGAGATATAATTCAGTTTGGTCAAAGGATTATGAAACTGAAATAGCATTTCGTCGATGATTTCGTTGACCAGAAGTAATTAAAAACTAGTAAAGACGTTTACTAGTTATCAAAGCAAGATAGTTTGACCTTATGCTTCGATTGTATTATCTTAATAGCTTCAAAAGGCTTTTCTAGGAAAGTATAAAAATTGAGAAGAGCAGTGCTTTCATATCAGGCTTTGCAAGATGACTTCGCAGAAGTTATCCCACACAATATCTCTTGTGTCAGTGGGAATAACAGGTGATTCTGACTTCCAATGCGTGCTAGAAGGCGAAGGATAATTTCTAAAAGGGAAACAAAATACAAACACCCACACGAAAAACGCTGATAAAGTGAACACAAAATTTTGCGTGGAAATGGACGGATAATTTGAAGCAGTTTTATGTAGGATCCGAAAGTGTTTGTCACGTTGCATCAGCACCATCTTGCTTCCGTAACTTGTACGAAGTTTTCTTCTGAAGTAGTCGGTTTAGAACGGTTCGAGAGTTCACAGTCAGCTTTGACTTACGAAGAGAGCGAGGACCTGCACGGAATTACAGAATACCACAAACAAATTTTTCTTATGGAATAAAATTATCATTGTACAGCGGAGTGTGCGCTGATATGAAACTTCCTATTGGTAAAGCACTTGCCCGCGAAAGGCAAAGGTCCCGAGTTCGAGTCTCGGTCCGGCACACAGTTTTAATGTGCCAGGAAGATTCAAATTTTCTTACTGTTGTTGCACTTTCGTTACACGCACGTGAGCGTACAGTGAAGTGGACAAGTCGTTGGCACTGGCCTTGTTCAGGGAGCTAAGACGAATCTGCATAAAGAAATGTGTAAGATACAATCGTAGGCATGTGAAATTAACGGATCTCTTCAGTAGCGTGTAGTTCCCGCTTTCGTTCTAATGGTGGTAGCGAAGCGCTCTGGCATGGACTTAACGGAAAACCGAGAGCGATGGGGTGCTATCCTGATCCATGACGACAACCCAGGTCGGTAGCAGCTGGAACCGAGACGTATTCCTCTCTCTCGTTGGCGTCCTGCACGTTCTCAGTAGGGTTGAAATCAGATGGTTTAGGGAATCACCACCACCCTCTGGTCTTTTCTGTGTTCCTCAAACATTTCTAGGCAGTTCAGGAGCAAAGGGGTGGTGCATTGTCTTGCTGAAAATACTGATAATGGTCGCCTTCAGCGGGCTGTAGGCGAACAGACTGCAGTATCTTCGCTCGAAATTGGTGACTCTGTGGACTGGTTGTTACAACCAAACAGCGTGGGAGTTGCGGTTGTGCACGTGCGCTTCTCGCAGAAGTCCCAAAGTTCTGTCCACTTACCTTGTACTCTGTATTGTCCCTCTAGCACAAGATATTGTATTGTCCTTTGAAGACACTCGTTGTGACTGTAAACAGGATCCAGGATTCTGTACATATGCTGGATGTGGATTCTCCAAATCTGCTGAATAATTTCGCAATTTTTGAGGATGTCGGAATAATTTATTTCTACTGTGCAATGTGAGCCACAGCTCCTTGTCACAATCACAGTGCAAAGATTACACATGATTAAAAACCACGCTGTCGCAGTGTGCACATGTCACAGCGACCAACTGCCAAGACTGAACTGAAATACTCAACCCCCAGAACTGAAGTGACGTCACGACCCTGGTGCGTGCTGTTTTGGAGTCCCTTTTCCCGGCTTTTAGCCAATCAGAGGCCAGGGTAGCGAATTGGAGATGAAAAATCATATTTTCCTGTTCTTTCACTTGATCGCCCTCACAACCAACGCGTGATCACGACGCATCTCCGTTCAACATGTTTTGTCTAATTGTTTAACGTATGTTGCATCACACTACATTTTCTAGAAAGACCAGTTACATATAAATGTTACAAGGTGGATGCACATGAGTTAACAGTAAGTTTCTAGAATGAAATTTTCACTCTGCAGCGGAGTGTGCACTGATATGAAATTTCCTGGCAGGTTAAAACTGTCTGCCGGATCGAGACTCGAACTCGGTACCTTTGCCTTTCGCGGACAAGTGCTCTGCCAAGTAAAGAGAAAGACTGGACGCGATGAAAGCTCAAAAAAACACTGAGATTCTTTCACACAATGAAAGTAAAATTATGTACTACTACAATTTCAAAAGAAAAAACTACAAATATTTCCCGAAAACTGTGATAATATAATATAAAATAAAAATATCGGTACTCAATATTGGTATTGTGATATCGATATATCGGCGGGAAAAATATATCGTATATCGATATTTCATCAACAGACCTAATGAAGAGCACAAAAGATCGGAAAGCTGGGACAGAACGTGATACGTGTAGTCAGAAAATGAATATTTGATGTCGGCTAATGGAAGAGTGGATATGCGCTTCTTCTATATGAACCAACCCCGTGAATAGTGGACGTATGAGCAGCTCTTGTGTCTCTGTCCTCGGTGTTAGGCAGAATTAACTTTCATCTGCACGGACTTCCCCTCCTAACACTCTTTCACCGCCCCCCTCCCCCCATACACACACTAAGTGAGAGAGAGAGAGAGAGAGAGAGAGAGAGAGAGAGAGAGAGAGAGAGAGAGTACTTGACGTAACTTTTCCGGAGCCTGAACTGGAAGCAGCAGGCTACCATATGGTCAGTGTGCTATCGGGATGTATTTAATCTCACAGTATCAGGTGAAGCTCTATGTGTAAACAATTTAAATGGTAGGAGTGAGTCTCATAACTGATGTAGTTAATAGATAAGAAAAAAACTAGTGTGAATAATTTATGAAAGATGCGAATATTTCTGCTATTGTATTTTTATCACAAAGATCACTCACTTCGAGTAGTTTCATTTCCATTCATTCTGTAGGTTTTTTTATTGTGTTATTTTAAATACATTCGCAAATGGTTCCTATCCAGTCCGTTGATAAATAACAATAAAACAAAACAGGGAAAACTGGTTGGCGTGTATACAAAGCATAATGACAAAAGAATTCCTAGATTTACGTCGTAATACCGACCAACAGACGAACGAAATGTCGACCAGAAAAGCAACTAATGTCGTTAAATGGAATCTCGCCTAACGATGTGGATTGTTTGGAAGGATTACCTCTTGAAAGAAGGTAGCACATTGAGCTGAGTACACGTTAAATGTGGAGCTGACGGCAAATTACATTTCGTAGGATGGGTATCCCAGCAACTCTTGGATTCCCTCCTACCGCCAGAGCATAGTCGTCTTACGATTTGCATTTGCTCAGTAAAGGAGTACCTAGTCAGAATTTATGAGGGTAAGACGTCAAACTATTTGTCCAATAGTTCCACAATTTATCTTCAGGTGCTCCCCAAGGGAATATTATAGGGCTGTTATTCTTCGCGACGTTATTAATGACCAGGTGGATAATATTGTAGCTGTTAGCGAATGAAGCTGCCTTGGGAAGGAAACTTGCAATGCCAGAAAAATGCAACGAAAAGCTGGAACATCTGCAGAGGCTCAACGATAGGTGCAGGTAGCCTCGACATAAACAAAGGCAGTGAAATGTGAATCAACATGCGGAAAGGCCCAGTACTGTCCGATTATACGTTTGCCGATCAATCACTGGAAAAGATCGGAAGCTCCTCGATATAGAACAGTAAGAGTCCAGATCAAAACAGGGCACTAATTGCAGATGCAATTAAGCAAATAGCTCAAGAAGTTTTCTAAAGCGAATTAAGGAAAAACGAGAGTGGTTCAGTGAGGTATGTGAGGAAGCTATCCGAACGATACAGCGGGCCAAATTACTACTGGTAAAAATAATATGTACGAAGAAAGAAAATCAAATCTCTAGGAAATGCCAGGGCAAATACAGGTCACACTAATTAAAGCAAAGAGGGGATACGTAAGAAGCATTATGGAGGAAGCTCAGCAAGATTTTCATGGAAACAGATGTAAACAACGATATCGGAATCTCAGGTGCTTAAAGGAGGAACACACACAAATTCATTAAATACGCCAATGGAAGAGGGTGCGCGGTCGCGTCCCCTGTACGCGGTTCCATATGGACTGGAGAAGCGACCACTATGATACGATTCGTTTTGGACCCATCCACTATATTGGAATTTCGAAGTTTTTAATCCATTACATACCGTCTTTTAGCGGTTTTTTGTATTTGACGGACAACGGATGTTGGGAAAAAAGATTCCGAGCTTCTCCGCTCTAATGTTTTAATCGTATGTCACCCGAAGGTGTAGCTTCAACGCCACTAAACCGGTAGTGACACAGTAATAAAGGACCAAAATACAGCTGAAGCGGTTATTAATACCCAACATGAATACTCATAGCTGCGGTTGCCCCACCTATAAGGTTGCCTGCAGAAGGGCAAAGGATTGGGAGAAGTTGGAATACTTCAGGCACCTACTAAATTGCGAAGCCCCAAGTGCCTTACACATATTTAATGATCCAGCAACAATAGATCCAGAATATCTTCCACCTTCCATCGAGGTGATACGAAAAGAAATAAAAAACTTTAAGAACCGCAGGAGTCCAGAAGACGATGGAATTCCCTCTGAATTTCTGGAGGCTGCAGACACAAACCTCTGCTCCAAAACTCAAAAGCTAATATTAATCTTGGCAAAACAGACAGTACCAGAGGAGTGACAGACAGCTGTGATATGCCTCACACAAAAAAAAGAAAGATAAACCAGTATGTGACCACAGGGGCATAGCGCTACTCAACATCCAGTACAAGATGATCTCCAACCGTCTACTGGAATAATACAAACCTCTGGCAACGGAAATAACGGGCGAGTACCAAGGAAGTTTTCAAACGCGGCGATCAAGCACGGACTAGATGTTTGGTCCGAAACATGTCTGAGAAAAATTGCATGAAAAGGGCCGAAAATTAATCTCCGCTTTTTAGACTTCAAGTATACATAACCCGATTCTGATTGAAACCATGGCAGAGTTTGACATACCAAAGAAGCTGGTTAGACTTATAGAGATGTGCTTAAATTACATGTAAACTAAGGTACGGATAGAGAATAGAGTGATAAAAAGACACCTAGAGCAAACAAGATTAATACAAGAACGCGAATTATCTCCTGTTATTTTCAATCTTGTAATGCAGGAGTTCAACAACTTTCTGCGTGTTAAAATTGGCGATTAAAATATTACCTACTTAGCTTATGCAGATGAGGCTGCACTAACAGCAAGTGCACAAGATGAACTGAAAAGAATTGAATGAAATGAAAGAATGAGCCTTCATGCTTATAACGATGATAGAGCCAAACAGAATAAAGATACAGAGTAACACACTTTAACTGAAATCGAAGTCCTGATATTCTTTTATAGATATATCCATAATATTTGGCGCGTTTGATTGCCTCTGTGAAAGAGTGAAAAAAAATTAGGCCCACGTTACTTTATTATGCTTTTCTGCAAACAAAATCGCCTTATTAATTTTAGTTTGCACATTCTTTCCTCAGACGGAAGGACAGAAGAAAGTAAAGTAAATCATAGCGGATCCCTTTAACTAGGAAAAGGAAATAATTAATAATGCGTTTATGAATACTTTAATTTTGCCTCAATTTCCTTAAATGAGGTAACAGGGAACTGTATAATCATTGATTTAAAATGTGCTGAATTTAAATACTTGTTTAACTACTATGATTCGATGGTACTCTCCATGGTTCACATGTCGGTTTTGCTTTAGCTTAGTTAAATGTAGTTACAAGTTCGTGGTAACTGAGATGCATTTAAAACCAACTAATGTAACTTCGACCGTTGCTAAATATAGCGGTTTCCGTCTGATGGGTGAACAACAACATGGTTCAAATGGCTATGAGCACTATGGGACTTAATATCTGAGGTCATCAGTCCCCTAGAACTTAGAACTACTTAAACCTAACTAACCTAAGGACATCACACACATCCATGCCCGAGGCAGGATTCGAAACTGCGACCGTAGCGGTCCGGCGGTTCAGGGCTGAAGCGCCTAGAACCGCTCGGCCACTCTGGCCGGCGGTGAACAACAGAAAGTTCTCTTAAACGTTAAGTAATGACCATAAAAAAGAGGAAGGGCCTTACAGTATACGATTACATCTGTGATTTTTTGGCGGGCATATAGTTAAAATACCCTCGGTTAATTCTGCTAACCACTGTGAAATGAAACGAATATTTTGGAATGAAAAGCAGGTAAAGTAAAAGAACGATTAATGCTTGTTGGGAAGGATCTGAGAAAATTCAGTGCTGAGGCTAGTTATGGGGAATAGCACCAGCGTTTGGGGTTCTTATCAAACAGATATAACAATTTACACCAGGCGTCTTCCAATACGTGCTGCTAGGACTATTGCAGGTAGATATAGCGTACACGAAGGAGTAACATACTCAGGGAAGACAAATGGGTATCTTAGGAAGAGAAGTGATATTGGTTTCGCGAAGATCTTGAAGGTTGGCAAGTAAATTAACACTTTCAGTATTTAACTTTTCTGCTTTACAATTTAGGCATTTCCGCGTACTTGTCCTTTCCAGGTTACTGTAAATGTCCGTGTATCGACAGCAAATAAATAGTACTAGTCTGTGAAAGCCCTGGAATACATCTCTGAATTTTCAGGTGAACGAACCGATGAGATGACTGCCCGCTCGCTGGCAGTGCTGGGGCATGGGTTTGAATAACTTCTCTTGTGTTCCGATGCGTGTAGAGAAGATGTGTTTGATGTTTAACGCTACCGGTCGCAGAGTTTCTGTATTATGAGGTGGTAATACGTAGCCGGGTTGTGTGTAGGCAGTGCACCCTTGTAATACGATTTCTGCAGTCGTTGACGGCACACTTGTAATTCATACTTGACTATTCTTTGATTCACGTAGGGAATTTTCTGCAACTCTCACGTGTTGGACTCGCTTCCCACATGTGGTTATCGGCTCTTTATGTCTTTGTGAGGTTAGTGCGTTTCGAGGCTCGGCACATAATCTGCTTGCTAGCAATGCATCCGAATGGTGATGCAGTGCATTTGGTCACACTCTCAATTAGTGAACTTTTGGGTTTTCCGATATGTAATGCTCAACAGAATAAAAGGATCACTTTCCCAAACCCCATAATTGTTTCCCATTGCGACGCCTAAGTTTGAAATTTGGCTCAGAGGTGCCTACAACCTTCCATTTCTTTTAGTGACCTCGGATTATCGAGCACGACTCGGACGTGCATTTTGACATACTTTCTTCTTTATGTATGGTATTGTCATTTGTTTTTAGTTGTCTGTTTTTCGTTCTGCTTTGTGTTATTTTAAGAATACGTCCATCGCAATAAAAAACTATTCTATCAGTGAGTATAGTTTATGAGATGGGAAAGCGGTAGCAACGCGTCATCTTTATGCTGTAAGGTGCCCTGGGAGGCAATTACCTTGTGTGAAAACGATTGCGGGACATCAACTCTATCGAGAGACAGGTGCATTTGAGAGAAGAATTTCAGATGTTGGGAGACCTCGAGAAATACGAAGCTGTGAGCTTGAAGAACGAGTTATTTGTACTGTGAACGAAACCCCAGCAACTAGTACAAGAAGAACTGCGAGCAGGGAAAACTTTAGACATTTCGCTATCTAGAACAGTCTGCGTGGAAACCTACTGTACATGAGTCGTTTTCAAAAGATGCAAACCGAGGGAGGTGGCGCAGTGGTTAGCACATCTGACTCGCATTCGGGAGGACGACGGATCAATCCCGCGTCCGGCCATCCTGATTTAGGTTTTGCTTGATTTCCCTAAATCGCTTCAGGCAAATGCCGGGATGATTGCTTTCACAGGGCACGGCCGAATTCCTTCCCCATCCTTTCCTAGTCCGACGAGACCGATGACCTCGCTGTTTGGTCTCTTCCCCCAAATGAATCCAATCCAAGAGGCGAGAGAGACTTTGTGCTGTGTTCATACATTTCTTATTCTTTATCCCAGTCACATTACAGAATACGTATGTGTGACCTTAGACGAGTATCTGACATACAAAATCCGTCTCTGGAATCAAAGCTTGGAACAATGTACTCCAGAAGTTAACAAGAACCGCCTGTGGTGACTGACACGGTCGTCAGCTCTAGCTCTTTTATACTCAGCCGCAGACTGTCGCTGCTCCACGTGGCTAAAGCGGTGCTCACACTAAAACAACTGACACAGTTCAGTCAAGCCCGGTGCTTAGTAATATTGCACCAGCATACATAAGATCAGTCGCTGCCGAATGTATGGACAAGAATAAGATAAAAAAATCACCAATTAACTCCGAAATTTCATTCTCAGAACCCCAGCGACCGAAGTCTAGAAAACGATCGTGGGGCGCTGCAATCAGCCTGCAAGATATTAACTTCAACATGCAAGAAGCCTGGAGCAATCAAGGGCAGGAGCAATATTTCATGACGCATCACTAACTAATCAAAACTCTCTGGGAGCGAGCGTCAGGTTTTCACCCACACGGACGACTCTGGTGCATACTGAATCGGAGCAGGACTGACTGGAGCACCTACGTGGGTGGTAGTGTTTCCCTGAATGCCACTGTGGTAAAGAGCAGCAAACACTACATCATATCACATCTGAACGTTCTCTCGTAGCATTCAGAGGGCAGTGGAACACCTTCACGGTTTGTCTGCAGAAGCTTCTAAGTGGATTTCAACCTGGAGATATGGATGAACCTCTTATTGGTCTCCTTTCCGCCCACAGCGTCTTACTGTACAAAGACGCCTATGACCTCTCATAAATGAGTGCTTTATTTACTTGATAACGTACGAGAGTGTGCTGAAAAGTAATGCCACCGAATTTTTTTATATGGAAGCTCTTAAAGCTTTTTAAATAAAACAGACGCTTTAAAATTCTACATCCTCATTCTTCATGTCTACATGCTTATTTCTCAGTATAGTCACCAAAGAGAGGCCAGCTTGTTCGCTGATTGAGCCACAGCGCTTGCTTACACCTCTTCATCGCTGACAAAGTGAAGTTGCAACAGTACCTCACTGTTCCTGCTGCTGAGTGGTTGCTTTTCTAAACAACAGCAGTCGCGTCTTTACCTGTCGATAATCGTGCTCCTGTTACTTGGGCTGTACACGACTCTGCTTAACAATATCAGATCGACGTGGTCACAGCCATGCCCTGCAGCCAATTCACTGCAAGTAATAACAACCTATAACTTTGGTCCCGTAGTCAATTAATCTGTGCATCGACAAGAATTTGGAGCTAATAAAAAACCACAGAAATACAAAATTAAGGTTGAATGGGTAATTTAGTAACAAGGCTTCTTTTCTAACGTCTGTAATAGATGGAGACGACAGAGAATTATGTTGAATAATGTTTGTTCGAGGAAGGACATCTTAAAGAAACGAGAAGTGGTCGAATAATATTCAGTTAAAATGCAGACAAAAAAATTCTTATCAAATGCCGAGAAGTTACGTTGAGAGCGTTACTACACTACTGGCCATTAAAATTGCTACACTACGAAGATGACGTGCTACAGACGCGAAATTAAACCGCCAGGAAGAAGATGCTGTGATATGGAAATGATTAGCTTTTTAGAGCATTCACACAAGGCTGGCGCCGGTGACGACGCCTACAACGTGCTTACATGAGGAAAGTTTCCAACCGACTTTTCATACAAAAACAGCAGTTGACCGCCATTGCCTGGTGAAACGGTGTTGTGATGCCTCGTGTAAGGAGGGGAAATGCGTACCATCGCGTTTCCGACTTTGATAAAGGTCGGATTGTAGCCTATCGCGATTGTGGTTTATCGTATCGTGACATTGCTGCTGGCGTTGGTCAGATCCAATGACTGTTTGCAGAATATGGAATCGGTGGGTTCAGGAGGATAATACGGAACGCCGTACTGGATCCCAACGGCCTCGTATCACTAGCAGTCGACATGACAGGCATCTTATCCGCATGGCCGTAACGGATCGTGCAGCCACGTCTCGATCCCTGAGTCAACAGATGGGGACGTTTGCAAGACAACAACCATCTGCACGAACAGTTCGACGACGTTTGCAGCTCGGAGACCATGGCTATGGCTAACCTTGACGCTGCATCACAGACATGAGCGCCTGCGATGGTGTACTCAACGACGAACCTGGGTGCACGAATGGTAAAACGTTATTTTATCGGATGAATCCAGGTTCTGTTTACAGCATCATGATGGTCGTATCCGTGTTTGGCGTCATCGCGGTGAATGCACATTGGAAGCATGTATTCGCCATCGACATACTGGAGTATCACCCGGAGTGATGGTATGGGGTGCCGTTGGTTATACATCTCGGTCACCTCTTGTTCGTATTGACGGCACTTTGAACAGTGGACGTTACATTTCAGATGTGTTACGACCCGTGGCTCTACCCTTCATTCGATCCCTGCGAAACCCTTCATTTCATCAGGATAATGCACGACCGCATGTTGCAGGTCCTGTACAGGCCTTTCTGGATACAGGAAACTGCTGCCCTGGCCAGCACATTCTCCTGACCTCTCACCAACTGAAAACGTGTGGTCAATGGTGGCCGAGCAACTGGCTCGTCACAATACGCCAGTCACTACTCTTGATGAACTGTGGTATCGTGTTGAAGCTGCATGGGTAGCTGTACCTGTGCACACCATCCAACACACCATCCAAGCTCTGTTAGACTCAATGCCCAGGCTTCGGTGCTTTTTTCGTACTCTGTTGAATATTCTTGGAATCGTTATATGTGGGCAAAACCAATCTGAATACGCTTACTCGGAACGGCAGCACATTAAATACTGGACTTGGATATAATTTCTTTTTCTTTTGCTTTTGTAGCACATCGGCGCAGAATCAACATGGTTATTAACGGGCTTGCTATGTTTAATTTCAGGGATGACCAGATACCTTTATAATCACCAGCCCGTTACCTCCCCTCCCCCCCCCCCCAAGGCAACCCCCCCCCCCCCCCCCGCGCAAAACAGCGCGGCCAGAATCCAACCACACTTATCGTTGAGCAGCTTGTGGGCGTACTACTATGCGGATTTAACTAGAAACGTTGGAGGACGCGGATTAGTGGTTTGTACTACTACACATTTAAATGGAATCACCAGTCCCACATGATATGTATTAAAGTTTTCATTAGTCCATTGTCAATAATCGCTGTCTTGTACCAGTTCAACAACTTTCAGAACGATTCCAAGGCCCGTCCACTGGACTGCAGTGCCTACACTTCTAACACCTTATACGCCACGTCCGCCTGGCCACTAAGATTTATCGCTGATAATCACAACAACAGAACAGGAATGTAGTACAGATTCAGTAGGCAAATAGGCACACAAAAACAGCACTCTGGAAAGTTTCCCGGAAACCAATGACCTTTATTTCGTATCATTTAACTCTCGCCAAGGCCAACACTTCTGTCCGACATCGCCTCTATCTAGCTGAAATTCGCATACGGCGTTCTGCCCCCTGCTGCAAATATTTTTATTTTACGCCATTTCGGCTACTGGCACGTTGATGATTATGATGAAAACAACACACGCACCAGTCCTGAACGGAGAAAATTCCCAACCAGGCCGGGAATCAAGCCTGCGCCCCATTAATACAGAGTCGACAACGCTGGCCACAAGCTAGCCACAAGCTAGCTAACGACTCCCATCTCTACTCTGATATCCCTCTATTTACCGAACAAGTCTACAGTCACTAATTTGCAACGCTAGCTGAGAAAACCAGGAAAGGACCTGAGCAGAATACTATACCTGCACTTGTGAACTCACTTTAACTTCGCACATTCCTCCAGTGTGCAGCCAGTGACGTGGTAAGAGGATCTTTTGCTGGCCAGTTCCGAAATACATAAGGGTTGGGTTGGGTTGTTTGAGGAAGGAGACCACACAGCGAGGTCATCGGTCTCATCGGGTTAGGGAAGGACGGGGAAGGAAGTCGGCCGTGCCCTTTCAAAGGAACCATCCCGGCATTTGCCTGAAGCGATTTACGGAAATCACGGAAAACCTAAATCAGGATTCGTGATGACTGTGTGTTGTGTGCTGTCCTTAGGTTAGTTAGGTTTAAGCAGTTCTAAGTTCTAGGGGACTGATGACCTTAGATGTTAAGTCCCATAGTGCTCAGAGCCATAGTCTAAATCAGGATGGCAGGACGCAGGATTGAACCGTCGTCTTCCCGGATGCGGGTCCAGTGTCTAACCACTGCGCCAACTCGCTCGCTATACATAAGGAAAACGCTCGCTCTGTCCCAGAGGGCACACGACTTCTTCACCCACGAGGACTTCTCGCTGACTTCCAGTTACGTGAGCTCAAAACCGCTCAACGAAATGATTCAAGACATAGAGCTTTGGGGCAGTCTAATCAGGAGGAGAATTTAGAAATTCTGGATCGCCATTACGTCCTCCTGCATAATGCGGTGCCTTCTGGGAGGACATGAAGAATTTTCTCTGCAGTGGATGGCGGAAACACCGATCGTCACTGGGGAAATACTCGCCCTTAAAATCAGCCTTGTAGTCACCTGTCACAACTCATTCAAGAAGATTAGTGGGAAACAAGACACTTCAGCGGCAGGCTGAAGCAAACCTCCTTTCCTTAGAAACATGACCCTGTCGTAGAGAAAGGCCAAACGGAGGGCACACAGGTACGGCTATGAAATGAGATGTTACAGTGTCAAGAAAAACTCCCTACATTCATGGAGACCAACCTAAAAACACTTCTGCGTAGATTAGCTGTGAGACGAAGGAACTGGGTTCCATTTCCTGTACTGCTAAGGGGTCTTCCTCAGTGGGAGGACATGTGATGCACTCAGCTTTGTGATGCCAATTGACGAGCTACCTGAATGAGAAGTAGAGGCTTCACGGGTCTAGAAAGTAGAGAAAACGGCCCGGGCAGCGGTGAGCTGACCACATCCTCCTCCATTTTCCATCTCCATGACGCCGTGGGGCAGATAATGGCACTGCGGCCGGTCGACATGCTTTTGGCTTTCAAGGCCCGCACGTTAATTTATTAATAACACACTGCATTACTCGCAGCGGAAGAAGTCCGCTGATAGAGTCCGCAACTCTGCAGCAAGGTGACAGGTGTGGACGCTGCACGGCCGCGAGAATCCCGCGACCTTGACAAGGTGAGCGCCTTCTGGGAGTGCGGCGTGCCCGTATTCCTTCAGCGTCTCCCTGCGGCCTCCACAGCGCGCCCGCACTGCTAATCATCTGGGATGCGCCAGAGGCGAGCCACACCAGCCTCAGCAGCGTCCATTGCGCAACTAGCGATGGCACAGCAAACTGTGTAATGTTGCGCATTATGTTGTTCTGAAAGCGGTGCTGATATTGAAGACAATAAAAGAGGGTTAAAAGCTGTGAGCTATCTGGGGAAGTTAACCTTGCATTTCTGAGCAACTGTTTCGCCAGGTATCCAGTCTAGCTTACCAAATTACCAACCAGACTAACATTAATTATAATGTTTTATAGTCTTCTTACGACAACCGCTGATATATATAAACAGAATTTAAATTAAAAAAATCAGTTTATATATGGACATTTATTTTAACATTGATTATAGTTCCGTTTAAATTTCAGCATATTAAACTTGATTCAAAACTAAACTGGTGCCTTATTTAGGATTGTGAAAATGTGAGTTTGCAATCTTATGGAACACATCAAATATGGAGCCAAGATTGGGAGACTGCATACAACACTGCATTCATAAAATAACACACGAAGAACGTTGAAACATACGCAAGAGGAAATTAACCACGACCAACCGATTCAATTTTCACGCAAAGAAGTTACGTTCGTCATGAAATTACCACACACTAGTGTACTAAATTCACACTAACTCTCTGTGAAATCTTCCCAAAAAGAATAGCTGAGGGCTACTTTGATGGTTACACCACATGCTTCACGTGGTCAACTTGGTTTACACAAAGAGTGTAACCCCACAATAATTTTGATAATTAAAATAAATTACATCGAAACGCAATTTACAAAAGAAAAACCTCGAACTTATTACTATCGTCTTACTATTAACCTGGTGGGTTAACAATTGTATAAGCACGTGGTACTGGTCCCACAAAGTACACCCCACGTGGGTTGAAATAAAGAAAAGTTGCTACATTGAAAAATATTGTCAAGAAGAGACGTTATAATCTCACGCACATTCGCATTTAAGATTGATGATCTTAGTTAGAGTTACGGATCGTCAACATGTGGTTCCACTTTACTCACAAAATAGTGACAAAGGTACTACTGGAAGATATGCTGAACTTCACATTCCAATTACACTGCGTTGCAATTTAAGATAACATTAGATATTTTAGATCTAAACCTGAAATAAAAGGTGATTAAATTTTCAGTTAAGCTGAACTTAAGAAACCCGTTGTTCTGCGGACTTAGCAGGGACGCTCTTAGCCGGAGATCTTACCACTTCAGACGCTCGTCGCGGACAGACTGCTTGGGCCCCTACCGAGGGTGCTTCCAGATACAAAAACGGAAGTGACCAGAGAGGTAGCTTCCTATACCAACACGAGAAGGGACGGACAGGACCATACCACGAATAGAAACCTCTTTGCTTTTAGAAAGCGTAGCTACCTGTTCCGATGTTGGTCCTACTGTTCTCTAGCAGACAGGCTTGTCTGCTACCTTCAAGCATGCTACTAGAAATGCATTTGCTCATTCATCCTTTCACACAGAAGGGAAGGGTTCAAATGGTTCAAATGGCTCTGAGCACTATGGGACGCAACATCTTAGGTCATAAGTCCCCTAAAGCTTAGAACTACTTAAATCTAACTAACCTAAGGACATCACACACACCCATGCCCGAGGCACGATTCGAACCTGCGACCGTAGCAGCCCCGCGGTTCCGGACTGCAGCGCCAGAACCGCACGGCCACCGCGGCCGGCCAAGGGAAGAGAGATGACAGTATCGTATCATATACAGTATATAAAATAAAGCGGATGTAGGTTCCGTATGAGACTGTGTGACATGAATTACATATAAACTGTGTTTTAAAGTGTAGTGGTGTGGCAGATCTTTCTTGTTTATGTGTAAAAGTAACACGTTTCACTGCTCAGTCTCCTCCCAGATAGAGTCAGAAACACCACAATAAATTTAGAAGAGGAATTTATGCCGTAAATGACAACAGATTTAAGAAATTAACATGAAAGGAATCCAACAGAGATCTTTCAACTGGTTTTAACAACCGACACACCAGTCGATTGTTTTTCTTTCTTTTTTTTTCGTCGAATGAAATAACCGAGTGATGACTGTTTTTACTCACTCTTTGGGTTCGACTGATTTCGTTTACATAATTTTCCAACCTTTTTGGTTGAATGTGAACCCCAGCTTTGTTAGACACTAATACCGTATTTAGGTTCAAGGAGACACAAAAAAAATAGATTTCTAAAAATCACATATTTTCAAAATTTTCACACTTTCAAATATTTTCAAAATACGAGGGTCACTCCAAAAGAAGTGCACACTATTTTTGTAATAATACATTTTTCATTCTGCACGTGAGGAAGTTTTACAGTGTGTAGATACATCCTTGCCGCTTATTTTCAAACTTAGTTCAACCTGTTCCCGTGAGTGGCGCCGTCACAGCATGTCTTCAAGATGGCTGCTACACTTGACGTTCTTTAGAAGCAACGTGCTGTCTTAGAATTCCTGTGCTGTGAAAAAGAGACAGTGGGAAACACCCACAAGATGTTGAAAAAGGTATATGGAGATGCTGCTGTCGATAGCAGTACAGGTAGTCGGTGGGCAAGCAGGTTACGGGATGAAAGCGGGCACGGCAATATTGAGAATTGTCCTCGCAGCGGCAGGCCTCGTACTGCACACACTCAGGCAATGTGCAGAGAGTTAACGAATTGGTGGCTTCTGACAGAGGAATTACAGTGAACAAACTGTCACGTTACGTTGGGATAGCGAAAGGAAGTGTTTGTAGAATACTGAAAGTGTTGGCGTTAAAAAATATTTGTGCCAGGTGGGTTCCCAGGATGTTAACAGTGGCTCACAAAGAAACAAGAAAAACGGTATGCAGCGAACTTTTGGGACAGTACGAGAATGATGGAGATGAATTTCTTGGAAGAATTGTGACAGGTGATGAAACATGGCTCCATCATTTCCCACCAGAGACGAAGAGGCAATCAATGGAGAGGCATCATGCAAATTCACCCAAGAACAAAAATTCAAAACCACACCTTCTGCTGGAGATGTTATGGCTACAGTGTTTTTCGATTCCGATGGACTCTTGCGTATATGTGACGACACTGAAGAAACTTCAAGCTCGACTGAGTCGTGTTCGACCACATCGGCAAAAGCAGGACTTTTGCTGTTGCACGACAAAGCACGGCCACACGTCAGTCAAAAAACCATGGAAGTGATCACAAAACTCGGTTGGACAACACTGAAACACCCGCTCTTACAGTCCTGACCTGGCTCCATGTGACTGTCATCTCTTTGGGAAACTGAAAGACTCTCTTCGTGGAACAAGGTTTGTCGATGATGACTCCCTTGTGCACGCTGCCAAACAGTGGCTCCATCAGGTTGGTCCAGAATTTACCGTGCCGGTACACAGGCGCTGGTTCCAAGATGGCGTAAGGCAGTTGAAAAGGATGGAAATTATGTGGAGAAATGAAAATATTGTTCCTAAAGGATGTATCTACACACTGTAAAACTTTCAAACATGTAGAATACAAGATGGATTAAAAAAATAGTGTGCGTTTCTTTTGGAGTGACCCTCGTAGTACTTAAATACCAATTTTTCGTACTTTTGGCATTGCATATGAAGTTGATTTAAAAACTTAATATCTGGTGCTACATTATAAACTTACACAGCATACATTATACGGACTTTGCAACTTTGGAACGACGTAGAAATTTATCGAGAAAAGTTACAGAATTTGTAGATGTGTCATTTTTCAGCAAATAAGCTAAAGTTTGATTCACGTAGTGTATCAGTTTCTCATTCCGCCACCATGAGCGTCAGCGTAGAGCACAGTTGAAATGGCTACTTTCATTGGTGCGAAGCATGCTCGCTGTGTATTTTGGTTTCCTCAAAGGAGCTCTGCAGCACCTGGTCGGCCTGAGTTTCGTACCCAATAAGCTAAAGGACCTCCAAGCAGGCCTAAAATCTCTTCTCGGCACAAGAACTTCGTAGAGACAGGTTGTTCACCGCGACTTGATAAACCACCAGGTACGGCCCTTCCTTCTTCATAGAGAAAGCTGTCCCTGTCACTGTGTATCTGGATATGCTTGAAAACGTTTTGATACCGCCGAGAGTTTTTACTGCCAGCAAGACCGTGCACCACCTCATTTCCAGACGGAAGTTCGAGGTTTCCTCGATAATTGCTTCCCAGGTCGGTGGATTCGCAGTGAATGGCCACCTAACCCCCCAGACGTGCTTCCACTAGACTGATTTCCCTGTGTTTTCATCAAAGACCTTGTTTATGTTCCTCCCCTACTATAATGATTCAAATGGCTCTGAGCAAATGGGACTTAACTTCTGAGGTCATCAGTTCCCTAGAACTTAGAACTACTTAAACCTAACTAATATAAGGGCATCACACACATCCATGCCAGAGGGTGGATTCGAACCTGCGACCGTACGGTCACGCGGTTCCAAACTGTAGCGTCTAGAACCTCTCGGCCACTCCGGCCGGCTCCCCTACTACACTCCTGGAAATTGAAATAAGAACACCGTGAATGCATTGTCCCAGGAAGGGGAAACTTTATTGACACATTCCTGGGGTCAGATACATCACATGATCACACTGACAGAACCACAGGCACATAGACACAGGCAACAGAGCATGCACAATGTCGGCACTAGTACAGTGTATATCCACCTTTCGCAGCAATGCAGGCTGCTATTCTCCCATGGAGACGATCGTAGAGATGCTGGATGTAGTCCTGTGGAACGGCTTGCCATGCCATTTCCACCTGGCGCCTCAGTTGGACCAGCGTTCGTGCTGGACGTGCAGACCGCGTGAGACGACGCTTCATCCAGTCCCAAACATGCTCAATGGGGGACAGATCCGGAGATCTTGCTGGCCAGGGTAGTTGACTTACACCTTCTAGAGCACGTTGGGTGGCACGGGATACATGCGGACGTGCATTGTCCTGTTTGAACAGCAAGTTCCCTTGCCGGTCTAGGAATGGTAGAACGATGGGTTCGATGACGGTTTGGATGTACCGTGCACTATTCAGTGTCCCCTCGACGATCACCAGAGGTGTACGGCGAGTGTAGGAGATCGCTCCCCACACCATGATGCCGCGTGTTGGCCCTGTGTGCCTCAGTCGTATGCAGTCCTGATTGTGGCGCTCACCTGCACGGCGCCAAACACGCATACGACCATCATTGGCACCAAGGCAGAAGCGACTCTCATCGCTTTAGACGACACGTCTCCATTCGTCCCTCCGTTCACGCCTGTCGCGACACCACTGGAGGCGGGCTGCACGGTGTTGGGGCGTGAGCGGAAGACGGCCTAACGGTGTGCGGGACCGTAGCCCAGCTTCATGGAGGCGGTTGCCAATGGTCCTCGCCGATACCCCAGGAGCAACAGTGTCCCTAATTTGCTGGGAAGTGGCGGTGCGGTCCCCTAAGGCACTGCGTAGGATCCTACGGTCTTGGCGTGCATACGTGCGTCGCTGCTGTCCGGTCCCAGGTCGACGGGCACGTGCACCTTCCGCCGACCACTGGCGACAACATCGATGTACTGTGGAGACCTCACGCCCCACGTGTTGAGCAATTCGGCGTTACGTCCACCCGGCCTCCCGCATGCCCACTATACGCCCTCGCTCAAAGTCCGTCAACTGCACATACGGTTCACGTCCACGCTGTCGCGGCATGCTACCAGTGTTAAAGACTGCGATGGAGCTCCGTATGCCACGGCAAACTGGCTGACACTGACGGCGGCGGTGCACAAATGGTGCGCAGCTAGCGCCATTCGACGGCCAACACCGCGGTTCCTGGTGTGTCCGCTGTGCCGTGCGTGTGATCATTGCTTGTACAGCCCTCTCGCAGTGTCCGGAGCAAGTATGGTGGGTCTGACACACCGGTGTCAATGTGTTCTTTTTTCCATTTCCAGGAGTGTATATAATTTAGCCGGCTTGAAAAATAGGATCTACGCTGCCATTGAACAAGTTACACCCGATTTGCTGCAACGAATGCGGGAAAAAAATTATTATGGCTGGGATGTTTGCCGCATCAGAAATGGTAGTCACTCCAAATCAAAATGACATTTGACTCTTTTATGTGAATTTTCAGTTTTTTTGCTATAATATGACACACCTACAGATTCTGTAAGTTATCTCAATAAATTTGTATATCATTCCAAAGTTGCATAGTCCTTTTTGACTTACACTGTATTCAAATTAATTTTTTAATTTTTTATTTAGATTTACTGAAGCTCTGTTTCCTTCTTCCAGATGGTTTGCACCATCACCTTTAACTATATTTTTCTGCAAATGCTGAGATGAAGTGTACAGGAGGCAAATAAGATACAATATCTTTAATTCTTTGGTGACATTTATACGAAGTTTCTTTGCCATAAATATTTGACATCATTCGTTAATTTTCTATGACTTTGTTTAATTAAAGTAGTTTTATAATATGAATCATCCTTGCAGATACTGTACATCGGATTCAATTTATCTTGATCACATTTTACCCAATCATATGATTTCTTTCACTCCTGCACCACTAAGCCCTTCGGCATTCTGATCCAGACACAAAATTCACTATTAACAAAATGCCTATAAATAAATATGGACGAAAAACTGAATTAACACTCAGTAAAAAGTAAATCTTTCCCATGAACCATGGACCTTGGCGTTGGTGGGGAGGCTTGCGTGCCTCAGCGATACAGATGGCCGTACCGTAGGTGCAACCACAACGGAGGGGTATGTGTTGAGAGGCCAGACAAACGTGTGGTTCCTGAAGAGGGGCAGCAGCCTTTTAAGTAGTTGCAGGGGCAACAGTCTGGATGATTGACTGACCTGGCCTTGCAACATTAACCAAAACGCCCTTGCTGTGCTGGTACTGCGAACGGCTGAAAGCAAGGGGAAACTACGGCCGTAATGTTTCCATAGGGCATGCAGCTTTACTGTATGGATAAATGATGATGGCGTCCTCTTGGGTAAAATAGTCCGGAGGTAAAATAGTCCCCCATTCGGATCTCCGGGTGGGGACTACTCAAGAGGATGTCGTTATCAGGAGAAAGAAAACTGTCGTTCTACGGATCGGAGCGTGGAATGTCAGATCCCTTAACCGAGCAGGGAAATGGATAGGTTAAAGTTAGATATAGTGGGAGTTAGTGACGTTCCGTGGTAGGAGGAACAAGACTTTTGGTCAGGTGAATAAAGGGTTATAAGTACAAAATCATATAATGGTAATACAGGAGTAGGTTTAATAATGAATAAAAAATAGGAGTACGGGTAAGCTACTACAAACAGCATAGTGAACGCATTATTGTGGCCAAGATAGACACGACGCCCACGCCTACTACAGTAGTACAAGTTTATATGCCAACTAGCTCTGCAGATGATGAAGAAATTGAAGAAATGTATGATGAGATAAAAGAAATTATTCAGGTAGTGAAGGGAGACGAAAATTTAATAGTCATGGGTGACTCGATTTCGAGAGTCGGAAAAGGGGGAGAAGGAAACATAGTAGGTGAATATGGATTGGGGCTAAGAAATGAAAAAGGAAGCCGTGTTGTAGAATCTTAGCTAACACTTGGTTCAAGAATCATGAAAGAAGGTTGTATACATGCAAGAATCCTGGAGATACTAGAAGGTATCAGATAGAATATATAATGGTAAGACAGAGATTTAGGAACCAGGTTTTAAATTGTAAGACATTTCCAGGGGCAGATGTGGACTCTGACCACAACCTATTGGTTATGAACTGTAGATTAAAACGGAAGAAACTGCAAAAAGGTGGGAATTTAAGGAGATGGGACCTGGATAAAATGAAAGAACCAGAGGTTGTACAGCGTTTAAGGGAGAGCATAAGGGAACAATTGACGGAAATGGGGGAAGGAAGTACAGTAGAAGAAGAATGGGTAGCTTCGAGCGATGAAGTAGTGAAGGCAGCAGAGGATCAAGTAGGTAAAAAGACGAGGGCTAGTAGAAATCCTTGGGTAACAGTAGACATATTGAACTTAACTGACGAAAGGAGAAAATATAAAAATGTAGTAAATGCAGCAGGCAAAAAGGAATATAGACATCTCAAAAACGAGATCGACAGGAAGTGCAAATCTGATAAGCAGGGATGGCTAAAGGACAAATGTAAGGATGTAGAGGCTTATCTCACTAGGGGTAAGATAGATACTGTGTATAGGAAAATTAAAGAATCCTTTGAGGAAAGGAGAACCACTTGCATGAATATCAAGTGCTTTGATGGAAACCCAGTTCTAAGCAAAGAAGGGAAAGCAGAAAGGTGGAAGGAGTATATAGAGGGTCTATACAAGGGCGATATACTTGAGGACAATATTATGGAAATGGTAGAGGATGTAGATGAAGATGAAATGGGAGAAATGATACTGCGTGAAGAGTTTGACCGAACACTGAAAGACCTGAGTCGAAACAAGGCCCCCGGAGTAGATAATATTCCATTAGAACTACTGACAGCCTTTAGAGAGCCAGTACTGACAAAACTCTACCATATGGTGAGCAAGATGTATGAGACAGGCGAAATACCCTTAGACTTCAAGAAGAATATAATAATTCCAATCCCAAAGAAATCAGGTGTGACAGATGTAAAAATTACCCAACTATCAGTTTAATAAGTTACAGCTGCAAAATACTAACGCGAATTCTATACAGACAAATGGAAAAACTAGTAGAAGCCGGCCTCGTGGAAAATCCGTTTGGATTCCATAGAAATGTTGGAACACGTGAGGCAATACTGACCCTACGACTTATCTTAGAAGAAAGATTAAGGAAAGGTAAACCTACGTTTCTAGCATTTTTAGCCTTGGAGAAAACTTTTGACAATGTTAACTGCAATACTCTCTTTAAAATTCTAAAGGTGGCAGGGGTAAAATACAGGGACCGAAAGGCTATTTACAATTTGTACAGAAACCAGATGGCAGTTATAAGAGTCGGGGGGCATGAAAGGGAAGCAGCGGTTGGGAAGGGAGTGAGACAGGGTTGTAGCCTCTCCCCGATGTTATTCAATCTGTATAATGAGCAAGCAGTAAAGGAAACAAAAGAAAAATTTGGAGTAGGTATTAAAATCCATGGAGAAGAAATAAAAACTTTGAGGTTCGCCAATGACATTGTAATTCTGTGAGAGACAGCAAAGGACCTGGAAGAGCACCTTAACGGAATGGACAGTGTCTTGAAAGGAGGATATAAGATAAACATCAACAAAAGCAAAACGAGGGTAATGGAATGTAGTCGAATTAAGACGGGTGATGCTGAGAGAATTAGATTAGGAAAGGAGTTTTGCTATTTGAGAGCAAAATAACTGATGATGTTCGAAATAGAGAAGATATAAAATGTAGACTGGCAATGGCCAGGAAAGCGTTTCTGAAGAAGAGAAATTTGTTAACAATGAGTGTAGATTTAAGTGACAGGAAGTCGTTTCTGAAAGTATTTGTATGGAGTGTAGCCATGTATGGAAGTGAATCATGGACGATATATAGTTTGGACAAGAATAGAATAGAAGCTTTCGAAATGTGGTGCTACAGAATATGCTGAAGATTAAATGGGTAGATCACATAACTAATGATGAAGTATTCAATAGAATTGGGGAGAAGAGGAGTATGTGGCACAATTTGACAAAAAGAAGGGACCGGTTAGTATTACATATACTGAGGCATCAAGGGTTTTCAAATTTAGTATTGGAGGGCAGCGTGGAGGGTAAAAATCGTAGAGGGAGACCAAGAGATGAAAACACTAAGCAGATTGAGAAGGATGTGGGTTGCAGTAAGTACTAGGAGATGAAGAAGCTTGCCCAGGATAGAGTAGCATGAAGAGCTGCATCAAACCAGGCTCAGGACTGAAGACCACATCAACAACAACAAAAAGTAAATATCGAAACGGTAATAACAGTGACGTCCTGCGAAACAGAGTGCAGTCCACAACAGTGATTTAACAATGGCAAACGATGGAAGTTTTCCTCTCAGAACTCAATGGGCATATTGTTTCTCTGCCGTTACTTCCACAGACTGGTTTCACTAAAAAGAATGAGTGAATAATTCAGCGGATACGTAAAACTACAACCGAGTTAGTCGATTGTTCTCCAACAACTCACTGAATCGATGTTTTCGTTCGATTGTTGACATCTCCAGGCCCAGGCTAGCAGCATGATGTATACCAAGGAGCACTGAAAGCTGAAAACATAATTTAAGCTCCATGCTAGTGAAAAGAGGGCAGAAAAGTCATTCACAAATGTCATTGTCTGTTTCCCGTTTGTCGTGTTCTGAGATACCGTACGTAAAATTCCGCAATTTCGCCCTACACGAGCCAGTCGAACCTGTGAGACTACTGAGTCATCCCCTGCTAATGGTGTCACTCCTTCACACACCGCCCTACTGGACTTTCGTTGAGTTTTTTGACCTCTGAGCAGCCAGTAGTCGGTCTTCAGTGTACGGGCACCCGTCTTAGATTAGTAATCAAAAATGTCACCGGTCCTGGGGTTCAGGGCATTTTCTTGTCCTTGGGATGGAAATCTGCCCTAAAAAACGGAAGAATCAGCATTGATCAACGGCATGATGCAGAAGGCAACGGAAACAACTATATTAAAGACATATGACATGTGTCCACAGGACATGTGGCCTGTGACTGAAAAAATATTATGATGATCTCTCCATTTGCAAAAGATTCCGGAATAGTCCCCCATTCGGATCTCTGGGAGGGACCTGTCAAGGGGGAGGTGACCATGAGAAAAAGACTGAATAACCAACTAAAGGATAACGTTCTCCGAGTCGGGTCGTGGAATGTCAGAAGCTTGAACATGGTAGGGAACCTAGAAAATCTGAAGAGGGAAATGCAAAGGCTCAGTCTAGATATAGTAGGGGCCAGTGAAGTGAAATTGAAAGAAGACATGGGTTTCTTGTCAGATGAGTACAGGGTAATATCAACAGCATCGGGATATGGTATAACGAGAGTAGGATTCGTTGTGAATAAGAGGGTAGGGCAGAGAGTGTGTTATTGTGAACAGTTCAGTCATAGGGTTGTACTTAATCTACATCGACAGCAAACCAACACCGAGGATGATAGTTCAGGTATACATGCCGGCGTCGCAAGCTGAGGATGAAGAGATAGAGAAACTATATGAGTACATAGAAAGGGTAATACAGCATGTGAAAGGAGATGATATGTAATAGGCATTGTGGACTGGAATTCAGTTGTAGGAGAAGGAGTAGAAGGAAAGATTACAAGAGAATATGGGCTTGGAACAAGGAATGAGAGAGAAGAAAGACTAACTGAATTCTGTAATAAATTTCAGCTAGTAATACCGATTACTCCGTTCAAGAATCACAAAACGAGGAGGTATACATGAAAATGGGAGGGTGATACCGGAAGATTTCAGTTAGATTACGTCATGGTTAGACGGAGATTCCGAAATGAGATAGTGGATATAGCCTCCGGTTACAATGTAGTAGTGATAAAGAGTAGGCTTAAGTGTAAGAGATTGGCGAGGAACAATCAATATGCAAAGATGTGGAGTACGGAAGTACTAAGGGATGACGAGGTACGCTTAAAGTTCCCGAAACCTATAGATACAGCAATAAGGAATAGCTATGTAGTCAGTACAGTTACAGAGGAATTAACATTTCTGAAAAGGGCAATCGCAGAAGTTAAAACAACATGCGTATAAAGAAGGTAAGTGCGAAGACACCATGGGTTGATCGATGAAAGAAGAAAGTACAAAAACGTTCAGGGAAATTGAGGAATAGGGAAACAGAAGTAACTGAGGACGTACAGAGAAGCTAAGACGAAATGGCTGTATAAAAAATGTGCAGAAATCGAAAAAGAAATGCTTGTCGGAAGGACTGATTCAGCGTATAGGAAAGTCAAAACAACCGTCGGTAAAATTAAAAGCAAGGGTGGTAACATTATGAGTGCAACGGGAATCCCATCGTTAGGATGGAGAGGAAAGAGTGGATAGGTGGAAAGAGTACATTGAAGGTCTCTATGAGGGGGACGATTTGTCTGATGTGATAGAAGAAGAAACAGGAGTCGATTTAGGAGAGATAAGGGATCCAGTATTACAATTAGAAAGTACGAGTGCTTTGGAGAACTTAAAATCAAATAAGGCAAAAGGGCTGGATGACATTGATCAGAATTTCTAAAATAATTTGAGAAAGTGGCACTTTTCATGTTAGTGAATAGAATGTATCAGTCTGACGACATACCGTCTGACTTTTAGAAAAACACCAGCCACTCAATTAGCAAGACTGCAGGAGCCGACATTAGCGAGAATTATCGCGCAATCAGCTTAACAGCTCGTGCATCCAAGTTGCTGACAAAAGTAATATTCAGAAGGATGGAAAAGAAAATCGAGGATATATTAGATGATGATCAGTTTGGCTTTAGGAAAGGTAATGGAACCAGAGATACAATTCCGACTTTGCGGTTGACAATGGAAGCAAGACCAAAGAAAAATGAAGACACGTTCATAGGCTTTGTCGACCTGGAAAAAGCATTCGACAGTGTAAAATGGTACAAGATGTTAGAAATTCTGGGAAAAACAGGCAGAAGGTATAGGGAGAGACGGGTAATACACAATATATACAAGAGCCTAGGGGGAATAATAAAGAATGGACGACCAAGAACGAAGCGCTCGGATTAAGAATATGTAAGGAAGGGATGTAGTCTTTCAGTCCTACCGTTCAATCTGTACATCAAAGAAACAGTGATGGAAATAAAAGAAAGGTTCGGGGGTGGAACAAAAATTCAAGGTGAAGGATATGAGTATATGATCCGCTGATGACATTGATATCCTGAGTAAAAATGAAGAAGAATTACATGATATGCCGAGTGGAATGAATAACCTAATGAGTACAGAATATGATTTGAGAGTAAATCGAAGAAAGACGGAAGTAATGAGAAGTATCAGAAATGAGAACAGCGAGAATGTTAACATCAGGATTTGATGGTCACGAAGTAGATGAAGTTAAGGAATTCTGCTATCTAGCCAGCAAAATTGCCATTGACTGTCGGTGCAAGCAGGACATCAAAGGCAGACTAGCACTGACAAAAAGGGCAGTCCTGTACTAGAGAAGTGTACTAGTGTCAAACATAGCTCTTAATTTGAGGAAGAAATTTCTGAATATGTATGTTTGGAGCACGGCATTATGTGTTAGTGAAACATGGACTGTGGGAAACCAGGAACAGAAGAGGATTGAAGCATTTGAGATGTGGTTCTACATATAAATGTAGAAAATTAAGTGAACGGATAAGGTCGACCGGCGTGGCCGAGCGGCTCTAGGCGCTTCAGTCTGGAACCGCGTGACCACTACGGTCGCAGGTTCGAATCCTGCATCGGCATGGATGTGTGTGATGTCCTTAGGTTAGTTAGGATTAAGAAGTTCTAAGTCTAGGGGACTGATGACCTCAGAAGTTAAGTCCCATAGTGCTCAGAACCATCTGAACCATTTTGATAAAATGACTGTTTTTCAGAATATTAAGCAGTGTAGGGCTCAGATGGAAAGAACATTTGTTTTACATAAATTGTAGTTGCTTTCTTTAGGTTAACTCTTGTTACCCCCTCCTGCTTCTGTTTTCTTCATTTGCGTTTTGCGAAAGTTCTTATCGCCAATCACAGTCAAATTAAATTTACTTACGTGTGGGCCTGATTAAATACAAAGCGGTAACGTTTCAGGGCGTAGAACCAGAGTAATAATCTAATAGGATAATAGGAACCTCCAGGTTAAAGGTAAATTAAAGGAGGGCAGGGTTTCTAAGCGACGTATCTAATATCGTTGTGGAATGGCATTGGATAACTTCATTCACAATAAAGCGCTAACACTGTCCCGGCCTGTGATTAGGGCAGCAGCTCCGCGTTTTCCACTGCTGTGCACTCGGGAGATAAGTGGGTCACCGTCACACTTGGCCGCTGCCCCTGGCCGTCGCTGATGGTGGTAAGCCTAGTCAGCAGTCCTGTCTGGCCGCCGTATCTGTTTGTGATTAGTCAGCAGCTGGCTGCTTGTCTGTCCCACCAGGCTCCTCGTTTTCTTTTACAAAATTGTTGACGCTTTTCTGGTCACTTGTTGACTAATTGTCTGTTTACTTTTAACTCGGGAACTACCGATGGAGACCATTTCTACGCGATTATATCTTTGAGATCTGCAGGCTTCTAGGGGTAACGTCTGCTAGAAGCAAAGATATTACTATAAAATTATAAGCAGTCCATGGACAAAAGGCGCCTTTGTCAGATGGTGATCAGCGCCTGTAAGTATTAAGATACGAGGTACCTATTCCGAGCTCCCTGCATGCGGATGCCCATATAAGAACCAACAGCACATCTCTGTGGGCTGTGCATACGCTGCCTTAGTGTCAACCTGGTAGATTCGATAGCACAGGATGCGGATAAAATACACCTGTGTGCAATACCTGTGAGGTGGCACTGCGTAAGTGTGCTGCATCTGTGTTGGCAGCGGTGTGTAGCGTTTTGCATTCGATCTCTCAGTGCACTTTCTTTGTAAGAGACTCTGTGGCTGGTTGGACTCGTTGTTGGAAGTTAGTCGCCAGCAGTGATGGAAGTACTGTTGGGCAGTTAGAGGTGAACAGCCAGCAGTGGTGGATGTTAGACGTGAGAAATCAGAATTGATGGAGGGTAGAGGTCTGCAGTGTAGGCTAACGGTCTGTACATGTTCCACTTGGAGATTGAATATTATTCACGATTATATACCTTTGCACTAGATGTCAATGACGATTTATATTCGTGTCTGAACTGGATGTCGCATTATTAAGGTAAAAATAATACATTATTTATTATAGTTGAAATACTTCTGAGTGCTTAAGTTAAGCTGAATTACTAGCGTTTGTACTATAAGTTGGTAATATTTAAGAAATGGCATGTGCAGGACTTGAAATTAGAGACGAGTACTTCCACGTGGTGAGTACTGTGTGAGTCTCAATCTGTGTATGAGACAAAGGATAAAGAGAAGTACTCGTCCATGGTACCAGTTGAGGCCTCGCGTGTGTGATGAATATCTTCTTAATATTACTTTGCGTTTTATGTTTCCGTGTGACGCTTGATTCAAACTATAATACTCTGAGAGACAAGCAAGGTGAGTCAGCCCTCTATCCAGCAACGCCACTTGGCTTGCATTGCACAGGAAGACGTGCATATATCCTCCAGAGTTCTTAGTAGAAAAGAAAAGTTACGAAGTGGGGCAGTGTCGTGTGAAACTGGGATGAATACTAATTGAAGTGGGAAAGCTGAAAGTGATGTGATTATAATGTTGTGACTATTCCTTGTGTTGTATTCCACGTTGCAGTGTGGTTATGTCATGTAATTTAAATATGTGTGGTTTGCATGGGAGAGTAGCAAGGTAGTTTCAGAGGTAGTGGGTTATGCTTGTTCCTTCTGGACCTCTCGGCCTGGAGGAAAGTTTCGTGATGATGTGTGTGAGAGTCGAAGTGTGAGATATAATAAAAGGTCGACCATCCTAACCAGAAAGTGCACTGTAGCGTTAAATAATTACGAGACCATAGGATAGAGAATCATCAATGTAAAGCCATGCCGACTGGGCGGAATTTCTCATGTGTTATTGTTATAGGTTATGGAATTTGTGTGTTTATCGGAATAAATAAGATAGTGAAAAGAAATAGATTGGTGGCCTTTTCCTTCGAATAGTATGTTGTCATGATACCCAGAATTTATAATGTGTGCGCCATTCATATTCAGTGCGATGGCCACGTGTTGTTCAAAGCCGTTGAATGAGAAAGAAAATGTGGTCTTGCCAGTGCGTAGTGAACAATCAGAGTTGTGTAAATTACTAACAGTCAGATGTGCGTTATCCGTTGCGTAATATTCATACAGGAGGATAATTTGTAACTTAATTCTGAGCACGAGAGTTCATGTTACTCGATAAATAAGAATGAATCCACTCGCTTGCCAGACCACTCATCTTGCAGGCCTGACTTCTTGATGCCACAGTATGAGCAAGGCATGTGGGTGCCTCTCAAGTGACGTGCAATGTTCATGATTTCTTAGGAAAGTGAGATGCGGACTATGATAAAGTATTGAGACTCATAGTGACATTTTGAGAGTGTGATGAAGTTGTGGGGTTCCGTAAAGATTCTGCTGATGATTATATATTATCGTGGAAGATTATGAGTAGCTCAGAGCACTGTGAATGATGTCATGATGAATTTAGGGAAAGGGATTAACTGTCATGAAATGGAGTGAGTTGAATTCATTGAATAATGTGAAATATATTTATGGCGAGGTAATGTAGTCTGCGTGAATAGCTGCAAGTGTGTTCGTTGAGATGAAGAAATGTAACTGCAGATATGTTTTGTGCTGAAAATCGGTTGCTATCCGTGGTTTATAATTGATAATAATAATTGTAGGAATGTAATATAACAGATCAATGATAATCTTCAGGGGAATATATGATGATAAAATATTGTTGGTGATTGTATCTGATTACCAATTACAATAGTGGACAGATAAAATAGTTAATTGTATTAATTGTTATTCCCACTGTAAAAAGAAGTAAAAGTGTTAGTATTACTGCAGAGATGTGTTAAATTTTTCCTTTCAGAAAATAATTTCATTAACATGTCAAATCTGCATCTGAAACCGCAATTAGTAATCTGGATGTCACATTTCTGATTCTGTAGAAGTTTCCTTTCAGAGGCAGGTCGTAGCTAAAATCAGCGGTGGTGCTGCTCCAGAAAATTTTTGGCTTCTGTTTTAAAATTCTGTAAAAGGGAACATACACGTATTAAAAGAAAATTTGTTCAGACATTTGATAAAATCCTAAAAGAACGGCGTCAAATATTTCTTACGTACTTTAGCTTACTTTGTTGCAGTCTATGCATGATCTATTCATTTAAAGGAAATCCATTCTTCTTGTTTTAATTCTCGCAAAAAAGATCAATAATGTTGTCCTTGATTTCTGGATAACATCAGAGGGAATTTTTATCCATTGAAAGTACAGCAAGCTCATTTAGTATTTCAGATTTCACAGTGCGTTTTGCAAAAGAGTTTATTCTTTACAGTGTTTAAAAACAGTGTTCTGACTATGATGTAGCTATGGAAACCATCATGACGATTTTTATCCGTTTCGTAATGTCGTTACGTTTTCTAAGCTTTTCAAGATAAATTTCAGCAGCTTACAGTATCAGATATACAATACACTTTTAGTTCACTTTCAAGCTCTTCTTTGTGAGTAATGGGATACGCTTCAGCACTCAGTACTATCTCTTCTGTAGGACGTTCATTCTCAAAAGCAGCCTAGCACTTCTTGTTGAACAGTTTAGGAGCTACTAAGTCTTCAGTGGAAGTACAGGCAGGTTAAATCAGTGCATACACTGTCACTCATATTTTGTTTTTGTTATGAGTGCCTTTAGAGAATTGTAGAGTTTCCATTTCTTAATTCTAAAATAGCAGTTTTGAATACTGTGGTACATCGGTTAATTTTAAACGTAATAATTTCTCAAGATTGCATTTGGTCGCAAATTATTTAAAAATGGGGCATACCCTTATGAAAAACTCTAACCAAAACTTGTAATTATTATTATTCAGGTACTTTAAAATTCCTGTTGCTTCTGTAACAGTTTGATCTGCATATGATGTTCACTTAATTTCAGTAAGGTTGTTTTTTAAGGTCGCTAATTTTCGTAAACTCTGGTTGCGGTCCCTATTTTGAAGTTAGGGCATGTAGAGAATAGAGGGGGAATCTGACATTCCATGATTCTTGAGAATGGACACACTTTGCAGTGATCTTGAGAAGAAAATTAGAACAACCAAAACGTTACAGAAAATATTCTTGAATTTCACGTATTACTTGCTGTATTTCTCATTATTAAATTAAGTTGATATGTGTAACAGTGAAAGAAATGTGCATTACTATAAACTGCTTTAATTTTTGCTTGAACTCCTGATTGTTTTCCCTTTCATAACATTTGCACCATCACATGTCCGAGCTGTCAGTATTTGTCTATCTCCTTGGTGGATTATGTCCTATTATTCTGAATTGTGTTTTGATGTGCCATCTGCTGTTTGATTTTTTGGAATAAAGAAACACCAAAAACGTGCAAATATTTCTCTATTCAATAAGTACCATAGAACAACAACCATTTAACTATGTTTCTCAACGTTGGAGCCCGCATCTCCTGGTCGTGCGGTAGCGTTCTCGCTTCCCACGCCCGGGTTCCCGGGTTCGATTCCCGGCGGGGTCAGGGATTTTCTCTGCCTCGTGATGGCTGGGTGTTGTGTGATGTCCTTACGTTAGTTAGTTTTAAGTAGTTCTAAGTTCTAGGGGACTGATGACCATAGATGTTAAGTTCCATAGTGCTCAGAGCCATATGAACCATTTTGAGCCAACGTAGGACGCCATCAGCCATGACAGCTACGAGGAGGATGGGCTTTGTCTTCTTCAGTGAACTTTCACCTGCCTTTTACATTGTTTTGACTGCTCTTTCGATTACCGTGTCTAATGATGGATCCAGGTTTCATTAACAGTCACAAATCGGTGCAAAAAGATTAGCAGACTGGGTTAAACATCGCCAGACATTGTGTTGAATGTTGTGCCGAATGTGCTTTTGGACGACTACGACAACCGCTTCACCCAACACGCACACAGCTGAAAGCAGAAAAAAAAAATAGGTTGAAGCAGGAAAACAGTCTAATTCTAGACTTAATATTATTCAGGAAATGGTATACGGCTCAGCACAACACACACGGAATAAAAACTTTTGAAATTTGTGGTAAGGTCTTATGGAACCGAACTGCTGAGGTCATCGGTCCCTAAGCTTACACACTACTTAATCTAGCTTAAACTAACTTACACTAAGGACGACACTCACATCCATGCCCGAGGAGGAACTTGAACCTCCGACAGGGGGAGTCGCGCGGACCACGCGGCGGAATAAAAAAAATATTACATTCCACAAGAACGCTGGGGACGGCACGGCGAAAGAGACAGTGCTCCCTATATCTTGCAGCCTTGCGTGCAGCTCCCTGTGTGCACATGCGCACAACAGCCAAGCACCATGTCGCTGGGACAGTTCCGTACAAAGATTTATATTTTTAGTAAACTGGAGGATGGTTATTGACATTAAGATTGAGGATTATATACTGTACAAGTACAAAGAAATAAATAAAGTTCAAAGATCTCACCTTATTAAAAGTGATCGACAATATCAAGTGGTAATGGCGATATTGCACTTCCACTGTGGCTGTACGTGAGCTCGCGATTTCATATTGTGTGTGTTTTTGCACCACTCTGCCTTTCCTAGGATTGTTCTTGTATATCCACTGGTGATCACTTTCTTACATAAAAATCATTTCACTACTAATGAAACTGTTGTACTGCTAGTGTTAGTATTGTGATGTTTCCTGATATTTCTTTTCCTTAATTGCAGTCAAATAATAGATAATGAAAAAAGCTCATTAAAGATAGTGATTATCACACAGTTATTCACAATAATGGTACCCATAATTTGCTGTGTGATATTGTTGAAATATACTTAGGTTAAATGTACTGAGCACATACAACATTTCCCTTATATTTGAATTTTCCATCAACTTTTCTCTTGCTATAACATATATGATTTTCCTGTCTGTTAATATTACTGTCTAGTTAACTGGAGTTAGAGAACAGATTCCCGGAGAGCTTCTTTTCTTGTCTTCGGTGATATTTAGTTTTTATTTCTAACTGGAATCGTCTATTAGTAGGAAACAAGAGGAAGTTTTGCTGTCGCTTAAACATTCTTAAGAACTTACTAGCCTTATATTGTGTAAAACACTGAGTAAATGTGTGTAAAGGAGAATAATGAAGAGATTGTCTGTGGTATGTACGATTATGTATTAAGAAAATGTTGCAAGGGTGATAGGGAGTATAGTCCATTTTCTGTTGGAAATGACGCTCGTGTAGATGAAAATAAGGTAATTTGTACAATGTTTAAGGAGGAATTGATACAGTGAGAAGGAAATAGTGTTATCTTGAGCAATAAAGAATTTCATTGAATTTGGAAGGAATGATGTAATGTTGGTAAGGATAATGCCGTTTGATACATAGATATGTGATTGTAGCCTTGCAGTGACAATATTAATTAAGTCGGTCGACAAAAATAGTAATACTCCAGTAGAATGATTAATGATTGTAGTTCAAATGGCTCTGAGCACTATGGCACTTAACATCTGAGGTCATCAGTCGACTAGAACTTAGAACTACTTAAACCTAACTAACCTAAGGATATCACACACATAATGCCCGAGGCAGGATTCGAACCTGCGACCGTAGCGGTCGCGCGGTTCCAGACTGAAGCACCAGAACCTCTCGGCCACAACGGCTGGCAATGGCTATAGTAATCTTAAAACAAGCTCTATATGAATTGTACAGTCACAGGTGAGCAGCTTAATAATTACAAATGTTACTCAGTTTATGTAAGAGGAAATGTTAAGTTTTGGACAACAGTGTGTTTGAAATATTTGTTTCAATATTAAGCTACCTTCACTCATTAAGATGTTATGTAACTAAACCCATGTTGCTTGCCCTCTCTCATTCTTTTACTTTAATTCCCCTCTCAGGCGGTGTCGATGGGATGGTGATCGGGTATCAAGGTCTTTAATTACTCTTTGCAC
Organism: Schistocerca gregaria; assembly: GCF_023897955.1. Taxonomy (NCBI): domain Eukaryota; kingdom Metazoa; phylum Arthropoda; class Insecta; order Orthoptera; family Acrididae; genus Schistocerca; species Schistocerca gregaria. Next base: position 1,007,241,965 of record NC_064920.1, on the reverse strand, counting down.
GAATTAAATCAGGTGATGGGTCGTACTTCATATGCCATATTTTACTGGGTCTGCGGGAGGCATTTTTTTGTGGGAGTGGCACGTAGACAGAGGGCTTGTGTGCGGCTGCCTCCACTGAGTTCCAAGAAGATCTACCCCGAATGACAATAGCAGTGGTCGTGGGTGGACTATTTCAAAGGCAACGAGACTTGCGTAGGCCCCTGAATGAGCCAGCAAGGCCTAGGTTTAATATCGAGCGAGTGTGGATACTGCCACCTCGACGCCATGGCAGCTTTGCTAGGGCGATCGTGCCTTGTATTGATACCATCTTAGAATCACAACACTGTGACAGTGGGCTGTCCGACAATCCCGCGCCTCTGGTATGCATTATATTTTACTATGATTGTTACTCTTCCTACGCCATTTCTTCCCACGCGCGCTTTAAAAGAGCAAGCTAAGTGGTAGACAGTCGCCGACGCTTGCTGATGTAAGAAGGTGCCGTTAATTTTTGGGCGGTAAGCCTCTCAATTGGAGTAGGGTTTTTCACGGTTTTCTGGAGGGGTGCTTGCGCGGCGGTCCGTATACGAATGACTGGCGATATTATCCTCGACCTGCCACTATTTGTACCCATGTGGTTCGTTGGGGTCGGCGCGTCTTACTCTTTTTGAGTTTGTTTAGAGGATTTTTCTCGAGGACTCTATTCTGGGCCACCGAAGAGAGAAGAGATGGAGTAGAGACCCTACATACAGTCGAGTTAAGTGTTTTTTTACTGTCTCCATATCCTGGGTAGAGTTTTGGAAGTGCTGATCCGGATTGTCAGTCAGTATAAATCGGTTTCGATATCAGGACTTATCGGAACATCATCTACGGCAGCAGCTCTTCGCAGAGGTCAGCTGTCCTGATTGCAGCCTGCAGTGCAACCCACAGCTGAGAACTGACTGCAAAGAAACGAGGTAGGCGGTTGTGGTCAAGCATTTGGCAGCTCCAGCTCAGTCATTTATTTGTGACGTCCTCAGCACCACGCCACCCGTACTGTAACCACAGCGGATTTAATTTTTATGTTGGGGTTCTATAGATGAATTCTGTACTCGATTGCTGTTCCCCATGTTAGCGAATTAGTAATATGTTGAGATAATCAGCCCACTTTGATAGGTTCCCACTTCAGCTTTGTATTCATGGAAACTTGTTCTACCTTTCGGACAGGCACCTATTGTCATAATATTTGAAGAATGGATTTATTTGTTCTTCAAATGGATGTATCATTCTGATACTAAATCCCGCTATCATTCCAGCAATTATAGAACCTCATTATAAATTCCTGCATTTAATCACATTTTTTGGGGTGAGATTACCCAATATACCGTAAATTACTTAAAGAGGTCAACCCAAGGATTGCTATTAAAGACAGAGCCAAATAAATTATTTTGCATACAGATATTCTTGCGCAGAATAGGGAGAGTGACAGTTCTTGCGGGGGGGTCTGTATCTTTATAATGTTGAGATACAGGTTTTACACAAATCAAGGGCTAATTTCACCTCGCCACCTTCAACCCTTCCACAGTTTATGCCATTATATCTTGGAATTCATTTGTCATGGTACAGGAAATATTAGGATTTGTATTTACTAGATATACGTGCCGGTCATTCCAGGTCTCTAATCCGCTATTCATTTAGTGGGATGCGGAAACCCACCTAAAAATCACATCCATGCTGGCCAGCACACCGACCGGTCGTCGTTAATACGCCTAGGCCAGCGTGCCTCCCCGTTCCAGGTCGGATGGATATAGCATAAGTTAAGTCCGGGAAAGGTGGACCAGTTTTCTTTTACTGCATAAAACTTCTTTTTTCTCCACATTTTTTACTTCTAGCAGCATGTTCGTATAGAGCATCATCTAAACTTAAGAACAATATATTACTAAGGCAATGCCACTTAAAATAAAACAGATACAATAAAATGAAAACATACATCAGTCGTCCATTTCACTCATAAGTGTACTGTGAACCAGTGTGCTGTGAGAGATGGTCCACATAAAATAGCTACACATGAAGAAAAAGTCAGTTAAAATAGCATATTTTTATTTGAAATATGTTGTAATGATACATAATTATACTATCCAATATTTTATCAGTTTATTATAAATCTTGATTGGACATTGGCTTTTCTAAAGAGTTTTTTGTTTTGTTCAAGCATTAGCCTGTTTTTGTCTAAACACAGCAATTACACTTATTAGAAATTGTAGAACAACATCACGCGACCATCGTGAACAGGAAACACACTGAACGCAATCGTCATTTTTCTTAGTTTCGTAATAGATTTCACCACACTCAACCCATTCATCTGCATCGTATTCATCAAAGCTACTTTCGTAATTTTCTACACTGGCTGGCATCGGCCTTACCACAGTGGATACACCAGTTCCCGTCAGATCACCGAAGTTAAGCGCTGTCGGGCGTGCCTGGCACTTGGATGGATGACCATCCAGGCCGCCATGCGTCGTTGCCATTTTTCGGGGTGCACTCAGTCTCGTGATGTCAATTGAGGAACTACTCGACTGAACAGTAGCGGCTTCAGTCAAAGAAAACCATCGTAATGACTGGGAGAGCGGTGTGCTGACCACACACTCCTCCTATCTGCATCCTCAGCTAAGGGTGACATGGCGGTGGGATGATCCCGATAAGCCACTTTTGGCCTGAAGTCGGAGTGCTACAATGGCTGCGTCTGATGAACGCAATCTAACTATTTGCAGAATTTTTATTTTTTAGCTTCTTCAGTTTGTTTTTCTCTTCGCTAGTATTTCCCTATGGTGAACTTTTCGTTTCTTATTTTCTGTTTCTTTCCTTATCCTTTTTCTTTACAGTTTCAATATTTTCAGCAGAGGTTAGCCCTCTGGATGTAGTTGCTGCCTTCCTCTTACAATTCATGGTTTTATGAGTAGAAGAAGAACTTCCAGAAGTTTTGTCTGTATTGGCTTAGGAGCAGTCAGTTTTGAGGTGGTAATCTTCGAAGTTTTCGGTTTGGTAAGAATGGAGTCCGACGTTGTGTCTGTGAAGAAGTTTGACTAGAGCAGATAATGTTGCTCTTCTGGTGTGCCTGGGATCGCTAGGTCTTTTGACAAGTTTTCAACTGGTTAGCTGGCCTGTGTGTGAGATTCTGCGTTCCCATTTGTTGGAACAAAGCATCATAGTTTGGGACTGCGGCCACCTTATGTGCGATTATCCCACAAGCCTTGAAGTTAAGTTGAATAGTGCTCCATCTCTCTCACATTAAAACAGTTGTCCATCTCTCCCCCATAACGCTAGACCACCTCAGGCAATTATCTGGAAGAGATGGACCACCCCGACTTCTATCGGCAGGTAGCGAACGCTACAGCCATTTTATGTTAGTTTCATGATTTTATTTTTGTCAACTTTGCAGTAAAAGAACTGCATTAACACTGTGCATACTAAGCCTTTATACTAATATTATGTAACCGCACGATAAACGATTATGCTTACCAGAACAGAAATGTGATTTTTCTCCAGAACTAATACGAAATTGACAGCAACACTTTTGCACCACGTTTCTTCACAGAAGGGCTCTCCTCGCAAGAAGTGGGAGATGCTCTGTATAGGCACATTTCTGAAATACACCACTGGAGCGTTCCACCTGGTAGAAAACTCTCCCGGACTTACCCTACCTGAAGAAACACTTGTATCCTGTCTTTATTGCAGAACTGAAGCCACTGAAGGCTTCGTAACATGGTTGTAGAATGATATCTCCTTGGGGGCCAATTGTTTTGTCCAGCGTCCTTACAACAATGTGCACTATTCACATCTACGTCTACTTCTACGTGATTACTCTGCTATTCACAATAAAGTGCTTGTCAGCGGGTTCAATGACCCACCTTCAAGCTGTCTTTCTGCCGTTCCACTCTCGAACGGCACGCGAGAAAACGAGCACTTAAATTTTTCTGTGCGAGCCCTGATTACTCTTATTTTATCGTGATGATCATTTCTCCCTATGCAGGTGGGTGCCAACAGAATGTTTTCGCAATCCTACGAGAAAACTGGTGATTGAAATTTCATGAGATGATCCCGTTGCAACGAAAAATCCTCTTGTTTTAATGACTGCCACTCCAATTCACGTATCATGTCTGTGACACTATCTCCCCTATTTCGCGATAATACAAAACGAGCTGCCCTTCTTTGTACGTTTTCGATGTCATCCGTCAGTCCCACCTGATGCGGATCGCACACCGCACAGCAATACATCAGAATAGGGCAGACAAGCGTGGTGTAAACAGTCTCTTTAGTAGACCTGTTGCACCTTCTAAGAATGTAAGTAGGCTGTTTAGGTTTTCTTATTGGTAACGCCACATTGCGCTCTGTATGAAAAATCACTGGCTGTGCTGTGTGCAGTCAGTGGCTGGTTGGCATTGTTGTAATACTCGCCATTGTAGTGTTGGGCAGCTGGATGTTAACAGCGCATAGCGTTGCGCAGTTGGAGGTGAGCCGCCAGCAGTGGTGGACGAGGGGAGAGAGATGGCGGAGTTTTGAAATTTGTAAGAATTGGTGTCATGAACTGATATATATATATATATATATATATATATATATATATATATATATATATATTATGACTATAAAGGTAAATACATTGTTTGTTCTCTATTAAAATCTTTCATTTGCTAACTGTGCCTATCAGTAGTTAGCGACTTCCGTAGTTTGAATCTTTTAGTTAGCTGGCAGTAGTGGCGCTCGCTGTATTGCAGTAGTTCGAGTAACGAAGATTTTTGTGAGGTAAGTGATTTGTGAAACATATAGGTTAATGTTAGTCAGGGCCATTCTCTTGTAGGGATTATTGAATGTCAGATTGCGTTGCGCTAAAAACTGTTGTGTGTCAGTTTAAGCATAGTCGTGTATAATTGTTCAAAGAGGACGTTTCACATAGACCAGTCTTGTATAATGTTTCTACATCTACATCTACATGACTACTCTGCAATTCACATGTAAGTGCTTGGCAGAGGGTTCATCAAACCACAATCATACTATCTCTCTACTATTCCACTCCCGAACAGCGAGCGGGAAAAACGAACACCTAAACCTTTCTGTTCGAGCTCTGATTTCTCTTATTTTATTTTGATGATCATTCCTACCTCTGTAGGTTGGGCTCAACAAAATATTTTCGCATTCGGAAGAGAAAGTTGGTGACTGAAATTTCGTAAAAAGGTCTCGCCGCGACGAAAAACGTCTATGCTGTAATGACTTCCATCCCAACTCGTGTATCATATCTGCGACACTCTCTCCCCTATAACGTGATAATACAAAACGAGCTGCCCTTTTTTGCACCCTTTCGATGTGCTCCGTCAATCCCACCTGGTAAGGATCCCACACCGCGCAGCAATATTCTAACAGAGGACGTACGAGTGTAGTGTAAGCTGTCTCTTTAGTGGACTTGTTGCATCTTCTAAGTGTCCTGCCAATGAAACGCAACCTTTGGCTCGCCTTCCCGACAATATTATCTATGTCTTCCTTCCAACTGAAGTTGTTCGTAATTTTAACACCCAAGTACTTAGTTGAATTGACAGCTTTGAGAATTGTACTATTTATCGAGTAATCGAATTCCAACGGATTTCTTTTGGAACTCATGTGGATCATCTCACACTTTTCGTTATTTAGCGTCAACTGCCACCTGACACACCATACAGCAATCTTTTCTAAATCGCTTTGCAGCTGATACTGGTCTTCGGATGACCTTACTAGATGGTAAATTACAGCATCATCTGCGAACAGTCTAAGAGAACTGCTCAGATTGTCACCCAGGTCATTTATATAGATCAGGAACAGTAGAGGTCCCAGGACGCTTCCCTGGGGAACACCTGATATCACTTCAGTTTTACTAGATGATTTGCCGTCTATTACTACGAACTGCGACCTTCCTGACAGGAAATCACGAATCCAGTTGCACAACTGAGACGATACCCATAGCTCCGCAGCTTGATTAGAAGTCGCTTGTGAGGAACGGTGTCAAAAGCTTTCCGGAAATCTAGAAATACTGAATCAACTTGAGATCCCCTGTCGATAGCGGCCATTACTTCGTGCGAATAAAGAGCTAGCTGCGTTGCACAAGAGCGATGTTTTCTGAAGCCATGCTGATTACGTGTCAATAGATCGTTCCCTTCGAGGTGGTTCATAATGTGTGAATACAGTATATGCTCCAAAACCCTACTGCAAACCGACGTCAATGATATAGGTCTGTAGTTAAATGGATTACTCCTACTACCCTTCTTGAACACTGGTGCGACCTGCGCAATTTTCCAATCTGTAGGTACAGATCTATCGGTGAGCGAGCGGTTGTATATGAGTGATAAGTAGGAAGCTATAGTATCAGCGTAATCTGAAAGGAACCTAATCGGTATACAATCTGGACCTGAAGACTTGCGCGTATCAAGCGATTTGAGTTGCTTCGCAACCCCTAAGGTATCTACTTATAAGAAACTCATGGTAGCAGATGTTCGTGTTTCAAATTCTGGAATATTCCATTCGTCTTCCCTGGTGAAGGAATTTCGGAAAACTGCGTTCAATACCTCCGCTTTAGCGGCACAGTCGTCGGTAACAGTACCATCGGCACTGCGCAGCGAAGGTATTGACTGCGTCTTGCCGCTTGTGTACTTTACATACGACCAGAATTTCTTCGGATTTTCTACCAAATTTCGAGACAATGTTTCGTTGTGGAACCTATTAAAGGCATCTCGCATCGAAGTACGTGCCAAATTTCGCGCGTCTGTAAATTTTAGCCCATCTTCGGAATTTCGCGTTCTTCTGAACTTCGCATGCTTTTTCCGTTGCCTCTGCAACAGCGTTCGGACCTTTTTTGTGTATCACGGGGGATCCGTTCCATCTCTTACCAATTTACGAGGTATGAATATCTCAATTGCTGTTGCTACTATATCTTTGAATTTGAGCCACATTCAAAGGGGACGTTTCAAGTGTTCTGCCAGTGAATCGCAGTCTTTGGTTTGCTCTACCCCTAATATTATCTATGTGATCGTTACAGTTTAGGTTATTTGTTATTGTAATCCCTAAGTATTTAGTTGAATTTGCAGCCTTCTGTCATATCGACCACTGACAGAAGTTGGAAACAGTCGTAGGGAAAGTGTCTACAGTGGCACTATCCTAAGATTTCCGTCCCCCAGTCTCAGTTTAAATTACTCTCTTCACCATCGTCTTTTTGTGAAACTCGTATTACCTCTACCTGCTTCTCCATTCAGAAGCGAGAAGTTTGCTGAATTCAATATGTTGCAGCAGGTAGCTGCAGCAGTTATTGTGTACGCCGATAAACTGCATAAACTGATTTCGAGTGACGGCGCTGCAGACAATTTTAACCTGTCATTACAGATCGAGTGAAACGGGAAAATTGGAGCGACGAGTCGTCCATTTGTCGGCGCGTGTAACAGCGAGGCGCGGTCGGCGGGCTGTGCGATCTATCAGGTGCGCGGAGCGTGGTGGAGGGTGATGAATACACGCGGCGGCAGGTGTTGGCCCGCTGCGCCGCGCGCTCATTGACAAGCTTAATCACGCCTGATTCAAGACTCCGCCTGCCCATTAGAGGCCGCTGAATGAGTTATGGCGCGTCCATTAATACGCATTTCACATTTCTGCGGCCGGTGACCGGCCCGCGGAGTGCTAATGGAGCCGTCACACGAGACGGAAAGCTTCCGCCCGCGCGTTTCGCTGCGCAGTAGAGAATCCACCCGTGTCGCAGGGCTAGATCTGCGCTGTCCGTCTAGGGGAGGTCGTTTTACGTATAACACCAGCTCTGTTCAACAGTGAAGTCGCAGCGACTCAGTCGTAGAAATGGTATGTATGGAGTGAGGTGGGAAGGGAGGGCCGACTTTCGTTTTGACGTGAGGAAGCCTTTCTGCTATTGGAAGCCTGGAATAAGCAGTGGAAAAAGTTACAAACTTGAGAAATTATCCACCTCTTCTTTGCATCCTCCATGTCCACAGAGACGCTTTTGCACTGTGAATTATCTTACCTGGTGCTACGATCATTCTGTATAACAAGTCGGCAATATTGAAACGCAAAGCCGGCGGGGTGGCCGAGCGGTTCTAGGCGCTACAGTATGGAACCGCGTGACTCCTACCCCGCACATTTGGATCCTGCCTCGGGCATGGCTGTGTGTGATGTCCTTAGGTTAGTTAAGTTTAAGTAGTTCTAAGTTCTAGGGGACTGATGACCTTAGAAGTTAAGTCCCATAGTGCTCAGAGCCATTTGAACAATTTTTTTCAAACGCAAAATCAAAGGGGATTTCCTGTGGAGAGGGAACAATCTTAATGAAGGAGAATGTGTGGGACTCTGAATTCAAATGTTTTTGTTGTAAATACCCCATTTTAGAATTTAGGGCTGGCATCAAAGTGCGTCATCCTCACAATAAGGGGCTGAAAGCTCACGCTAGTTAATAACATGGGCAATGACGCTTTATATATATATACAGGATGAACCAGCTAGAGCTCGCACCGCAAATATTGTGGAAATGGAAAGTCCTGTTGATGTGGGATTCACCAGTGCCAAAGCCGAGATGCTCATGGTGTATGGAGAGCTCAAAAAATGGTTCAGATGGCTCTGAGCACTATAGGACTTAACATCTGAGGTCATCAGTCCCCTATAACTTCGAACTACTTAAAGCTAACTAACCTAAGGACGTCACAAACATCTATGCGCGAGGCAGGATTCGAACCTGCGACCGGAGCAGTCGATCAGTTCCAAACTGAAGCGCCTAGAACCGCTCGGCCACACCGGCCGATCATTTCAGTAATGCACTTGGATAACACCTAGCCACATACATGGTATACATATCCATATATCTCATAATTTTATCTCATCATTAATAACTAAAATAATTTAAGGCAGTTTCCATCCTCCGCTTTCAACTCACTATTTAGGGATGTTTCTCTTGTTTTTAAGGTTAACACTGTAACTAATATGCCTCTAACTTGACAAAGGTCTACCCATAAAGGACGATAGAAAGCCATCAGGTGAGACGGGGGGGGGGGGGCGGCGAGGCATGATTTAATTCATTTTAGATAGAGGGAAATGTGGTGACAGGTCATTTCCCGCACATTTAACAATTTTTGCATTCTTGCATTGATGCATGCCTGTATTCGCCGTGGCATGCTATCCACAAGTTCATCAAAGCACTGTTGGTCCAGATTGTCCCACTCCTCAACGGCGATTCGGTGGCGATCCCTCAGAGTGGCTGCACGAGAATCATTATTCAACATAGTGGCGTTGCTGTCAGGGTTCCTCAGAGCCATAATCCGTAGGTAGCGGTCATCCACTGCAGTAGTAGCCCTTGGGCGGCCTGAGCGAGGCATGTCATCGACAGTTCCTGTCTCTCTGTATCTCCTCCATGCCCGAACAACATCGCTTTGGTTCACTCCGAGACGCCTGGACACTTCCCTTGTTGAGAGCCGTTCCTGGCACAAAGTAACAAAGCTTACGGGATCGAACAGCGGTATTGACCGTCTAGGCATGGTTGAACTACAAACACGAGCCGTGTACCTCCTTCCTGGTGGAATGACTGGAACTGATCGGCTGTCGGACCCCCTCCATCTAATATGCGCTGTTCACGCATGTCTGTTTATATCTTTGGGCGAGTTTAGTGATATCTCTGAACAGTCAAAGGGACTGTGTCTGTGATACAATATCCACAGTCAACGTCTATCTTCAGGACTTCTGGAAACCTAGGTGATGCAAAACTTTTTTTTGAAACTTGTATAGCGGAAACCACCTTGCTTTACCATAATGGCATGCTTAAGTGCAGAACCGTGTAGCCTCAGGAGTGTGTGTTTATGTTCTACGATCATTTCTCTTTTTCCATCACCTACTTCATATGGAATACAAACAGTACAGTAATTCTACAGAACTGATAGCACAAGTGATTTACGTAAAACGTTTCAAACTCCTTCTGTCTTCAGCTCCACCATGCATAAACCATACGTTTTTTCTTCTTCTTAATCGTCTCTTACATCAGCACAACAGTCTTAAATGCATAACGCCTGTATATACTATGCATCAATAAGGAATGGTAACCTCGTCAGCACGTGTGAATCTGGATAGATTGTGTGGTGAAATCTGAAGACCTAAGGGGCAACTCGTTTCGAAACAGAGGGCTGAGTGCTGCTATGGATATGATTGTTGAAGTGGTAATCATCAAAGGCGTTGGTGAAATCTTTAAATCTCTGACTTTATCCTACGAATCGAGAATACTTTGTGACTTCCATCCACATAGGGAGAGATGGCAAATCGTAATAAAATCTTATCGAATTCAGAAAGCGTTTCACCCAAGGAACGTTGTTTTTGCACGTCCTCTCTGCTGGTCGATATTTCCTATGCTAAGAAACTATTTGTGTGTTCTACTGTAGGCAGTGTAACAGGATTGGTGATAGGCCCACATATACAGGGTGGTCAGGAAATGTGTGAAATGCTTGTAGGTCAGGTTGTACTGAGACATAAATGTTAAGAAACAATTCGATAAGTTGCTCCGTTTCCGAGTTATTTAGCATAGAATTTAGCCAATCGGGGCGTCGCGCGCCCACATTCAAGCGGCCTACCAGGGGCGGTGTTGCCCAACGAGTGCTTTGTCTTGTTAGCTGAAACTTGAATTTACGCGCGCGACGATCTGACTGGCTAACTTCAGTGCTAAATAACTCGGAGACGGCGTGGCGTACCGATTTTTTTCGTTACATTCATATCTCAGTACAACCTGTCCTGCAACATCCCTACAAGCGTTTCAGACATTTTCTGACCACACCGCACATGACACTCGCAAAGAATGGAGGGGGCGGTTTACCAATGATACAAAAATTGAGAACCATAGTGAAATGTAATTGGCCGATGGCACCACGAGATGACACGATGAGACTTTTTGGTGATGTGACATGTCATCGAGATTGATTCTTCGGACCTCGAATAATTGGGCAAAATGCGTTCAAATTACGAAGAACCTAGTACAATTACGAACATTAAAGGAAAATAGGTAAAACTGATGAAAACATGACAAAAATTAGAAAGTATGGAGGTAATTATATGCTTGGCTGTGTGAAAATCTTTCCTTCTCTCCACCGTTGGGATTAACAACTGATGGGACATACTATCCATGCTGTATGGGTTTAAGTCCTCCAGAAAACCCCTTGTTCCATATGCACTTTTACAGTGTAAGTTATTAACATGCAAGATGAAGTGTGCAAAGATTTGGAGGTCAGAGCGACCGCAACCTAGGACACTGAAACACCTATCATATACCTGGGTGCAATCTGCACCACCAATATCAGGAATGATTGCACTTGGTCTCTTCGGAAACGGAACACTTAGACATCTGCTACCCAGTCATTGTGCGACAAGAGATTGGATTTAGAGGTCATCACCTTCGGACAGATGTTTGGAAAAGCTCCACAATGCCACAAGCTTTCCAGCTTCCATATGTTGCGATATCTTCCACATTTTTGTCCATAAGAGCCGCACGATGTAGCCACGTGGCCTGAGGCGCCTTGCCACGGTTCGCGCGGCTCCCCCCGTCGGAGGTTCAAATCCCCCCTCGGGCATGGTGTGTATGTTGTCCTTAGCGTAAGTTAGTTTAAGTGTGATTAAATAGTGTGTAAGCCTAGGGTCCGATGACCTCAGCAGTTTTGTCCTATAGGAAATTACCACACATTTCCAAATGTCATTAAGAAATACCGCCTTTGTCTTTTGTTTCAGCCATTGTGTCCATTGTGGGAGCTGCTTAGTTTACACCATCCGATGTCCAGCTTTCTGTGAGAGCCAATGGAGCGAAACGAATTGAAGCCGGATTAGCACTTGACACAGACCTCAGAGTTGTGGTAGAAGAACAATATGTATGGCTGTGTACAGAGCTGTAGTCATACATCACAAGAACCCTCTGTTGCGATTCAAAGTCTGTAGCATATGGTCTTCCTCCAGTATAGGTGACAAAACTTCACACAGGCCCGTGTAAGCGATTCCGATCGCTGGTCGCTTGCTTCAATGGACCAATACATGTATATTTAATGTGATAACCTCATATGCTATATGTCAACATGTAGACGGTATTTGTTTCCGATATTTCGGAAGAAAGACCCGGTAAAATATTATTGCCTTCTCAGCCACGTGATGTTTGCGACGTTTTTATAGTTCTTAGTTTTTACTCCTTTGGATGTTACAAAAATAACGAGGAGAGAAAGAGACACACAGAGACACTGTGCTGTCAACTAAGACTCTGACACCATTACACAGTCGTATTTCTAGCGTAGTAACCATAGGAATACGATAAAGGAGATTAGGACACGTAAAGGGATATATTTATAGACAGTCATTCGATATCAATGAATTGTATGTGTTATGCTTCTGAATTCCTTTGTGCAGCTCACGTGATAGGTTTGTACCTACTCCATGACAAGTGGAGGACTAGACAGTCTTATAACTGATGGAATTGCGCTAACGGAACGAGATGGGCTTTAGAGATAAGTCGGAGAGTCTGTGACTTGCGGGGGACATCTCACACTCATCAAAATCAGATGGTTTCAAATGCTATATACCGAAGACTGGAGGATTCGTGAGAATACGGCAGGTAAGATATACTCTACACAAAGGGGAGTTGAGATGTGAGCTCTGTAACATTTCTTCTAAGTATTGTGTACAAACATATTACGACCTCTCAAGTATGTCTTGTGAAGTGACTGCAGTGAGAAAATTAAGAGCTAATACGAAGGTTTTTATCGAGAGAAAATCAGCAGCAGAAGTTCCGTCATTTGTTTTTTCTATAAATAAGAGACAACGTTCTTCTGTGAGTTTTGTGTGTCTGTAAATGAATGGGCTGACATTTTAATAGGTAGAGTGAACGGACGTCTACATCCATGTGCATACTTTGCAATCCATCGCACTGTTCGTGGAGGAGAATGTCCTGTTCCATTACTAGTCATTTCTATTCGTATTGCATTCGCAAACAGAGCGAAGGAAAGAACATCGTCTATATGCCTCCATATGAACGTGAATTTCTCGTATCTTATCTCTGTGGTTCTTAAGCGAAATGTTTGTCGGTAGAATCTTCTGCGGTCGACTTCAAATGTCAATTCTCTCTAGTGTTCCTCGAAAAGAACGTGGTCTTCCTTCCAGGGACGCCAAATTGAGTTACCTGGGGGGTGTAATCCATCTGCAAGAAAAAATTACTGATAATGGAAAGGTACTCTCATGATCAATTTAATTAATTAGTCAATTAATTTTATATCAATTACGTGCCGCCGGGCAGGTGGGAGCGAGGGCGAGAGTACTACTGGGATGATCTGCGAACTGGATCGATAATCAGGCGTTTTTTCCTCTTTTAATGAAATTTCAGTCTCCCACCTACACAAGGAGCGACGCCCATCGTAATAAAATCAGTTGTGTTGTGGTTGGCAGGAGAGCCAACCTCTGGGTACTAAAGGAGGCCGAAATGCACGCGTTTTAGCTCACGCAGTCTGGCGTGAGGTCTGGAACATGACAAGGGAATTAAAATTGAGAAAAACGGACGTAGCTGGCGGAATACTTAACTTTAATCCATTAATGGAGAACGTCGCTCTTTATAGTACATGATTCACAATATCAATAGTACGGATACTGGCGCCTTGCTAGGTCGTAGGAAATAATGTAGCTGAAGGCTATGCTAACTATCGTCTCGGTAAATGAGAGCGTAGAAGTCAGTGAACCATCGCTAGCAAAGTCGGCTGTACAACTGGAGCGAGTGCTAGGAAGTCTCTCTAGACCTGCCGTGTGGCGGCGCTCGGTCTGCAATCATTGATAGTGGCGACACGCGGGTCCGACGTATACTACCGGACCGCGGCCGATTTAAAGGCTACCACCTAGCAAGTGTGGTGTCTGGCGGTGACACCACAAGTTGTATTGTCAAATTTATAAAGTGATAGGTAGTATTAGCCTGATACGTAGTATTAGCCTGATAACATTCTCTTAGCATTTCGCTATGAGCCAAAAATGAATTTAATGTTCTGTTCCTGTGATGCAGATATTAAGCTGGTAAGAACAATTTTTTTACTGAAAATACTTAGAGAATATGTGGCCTATGTCATATTGTGGTACTGGATTTTCGCAACTTAAGCGACCTGAAACGGGTGTATGGTCCGATTTCTTCTGTCTTCGAAAATAGCTAGTATAAGAAGAAGGAATCTGCGTTTCACGTGAGAAATTCGTGGTGTATAGACAACAACGTCCAGGTTACAGATGGGGGAGAGTGGATTTTTTAAACTGGGGAGTCTACGTTGGGGTACGATTACAGTTGGAACTGCAAATCTCTAGCTGTGCCTGCTTTGTCTCGCAGTGTCCGCGACCATTGGCCGACCGGAAGCCCTGACAGCCGCGCGTGAGTGGCAGGTACAAATAGCTCTCTGACCCGCCGGCTCTTGCCTGCAGCGGCGTGGACAAGTACGAGTGGCGGCATCTTCTGGATGGCTAAATGGTTCAAATGGCTCTGAGCACTGTGGGACTTAACATCTGAGGTCATCACTCCCCTAGAACGTAGAACTACTTAAACCTAACTAACCTAAGGACGTCACACACATCCATGCCCGAGGCAGGATTCGATCCTGCGACCGTAGCGGTCTCGCTGTTCCAGACTGAAGCGCCTAGAACCTCTCGGCCATTGCTGCCTGCTATGGATGGCTGAATAGTGAACTAGTCAGTGTTCTGGTAAAGCAGCAACAGAAGTGAGCGTATGTATTGCATGAGAAGATTTAATACGGCGAGTGTTTACGCTGGACGATTATTCTCACTCTTGTAAACAGATCGGTTGATGGCTGGGTGGCCACAGTGGGAGTCTCTCTGACCTTTGAGCGCCTGGTACGGCTGCAACTGGTGGTGTGGTTGGCGCGACCAAAGCTCTCTGGCAGTCTGCGGATGGCGGGCGCTTCGCGATCTCGAGTGTGTGCGATCGGAAGATTTCTTTCGCCTGACGTGTTTAGTGGAAACGTTGTGCTGGAGGAGGTTGCTTGTCTTGTCAAACATCGGTGCATACAAGACCTCAGACAGATTTAATACTAAGGTCTATTTGTGGCGGAAATTTAGTTACTTAATTGCACAGTGTTCCCTTAGGATGTTAAAAAAGTGAAAATATGTTATATTAGGGAGAAGGATCATCACGAACTCGTGCCGAGTGCTATAAGCTATCTATTTGACTTCTGTAAATTGTTAAACAATTAATTTGATGGGTCAGTGCAAATGGACTATTTCCCGCCATTTTTACATCGCAATTGCGCGAGCTCTCCCTTTGTCCCTAGCATTACCCAATAGATTAGATTACATTAGATTAATACTAGGTCCATGGATCATGAATACGATATTTCGTAATGATGTGAAACGAGACAAATTTTCCAATACATGACATACTTAAGTTAATTTAACAACATAATTACGTTAATATAACTTTTTATTTAATTTTTTTATTATTTTTTACATTCTTTTTCTTAATTTATATCTAAAAATTCCTATTTGGAGTAGAAGGAGTTGTCATTCAGAAATTCTTTTAATTTCTCCTTTGATACTATTTGGTAAGTGACCAAAGACTTTAGTGGCAGTATAATTCACCCCTTTCTGTGCCAAAGTTAGATTTAATCTAGAATAGTGAAGATCATCCTTTCTCCTCGTATTGTAGTTATGCACACTGCTATTACTTTTGAATTGGGTTTGGTTGCTAATAACAAATTTCATAAGAGAGTATATATACTGAGAAGCTACTGTGAATATCCCTAATCCTTAAATAAATGTCTGCAGGATGATCTTGGGTGGACTCCAGCTATTATTCTGATTACACGCTTTTGTGCAATAAATACTTTATTCTCAGTGATGAATTACCCCAAAATATGGTGCCATATGCAAGCAATGAGTGAAAATAGGCGTAGTAAGCTAGTTTACTAAGATGTTTATCACCAAAATTTGCAATGAACCTTATTGCATAAGTAGCTGAACTGAAACGTTTCAGCAGATCATCAATGTGTTTCTTACAATTTAATCTCTCATCAATGGACACACCTAAAAATTTTGAATATTCTACCTTAGCTATATGCTTCTGATTAAGGTCTATATTTATTAATGGCGTCATACCATTTACTGTATGGAACTGTATGTACTGTGCCTTATCAAAATTCAGTGAGAGTCCGTTTACAAGGAACTACTTAGTAATTTTCTGAAAGGCATTATTGACAATTTCATCAGTTAATTCTTGTTTGTCAGATGTGATTACTATACTTGTATAATCAGCAAAGAGAACTAACTTTGTCTCTTCATGAATACAGAATGGCAAGCCATTAATATATATTAGGAACAACTAAGAACCCAAGACTGACACTTGTGGAACCCCATTCTTGATAGTTCCCCAGTTTGAGGAATGTGCTGATCTTTGCATATTATGAGAACTGCTTATATCAACTTTCTGCACTCTTCCAGTTAGGTACGAATTAAACCATTTGTGCACTGTCCCACTCATGCCACAATACCTGAGCTTGTCTAGCAGAATTTTATGATTTACACCATGAAAAGCCTTTGAGAGATCACAAAAATCCCAATGGGTGGTGTTCGGTTATTCAGATCACTCAAAATGTGATTGGTGAAAGCATATATGGCATTTCCGGTTGAAAAACCTTTCTGGAAACCAAATTGACATTTTGTTAGTACTTCATTTTTACACATATGTGAAGCTACTCTTGAATACATTACTTTCTAAAAAAAACACTGTATTTTGAGGAGAGATGAAAACCTGTGTCAGTGTGTTTGGAGATGTTCGTTCCCGCACAGACGGGGAACAGCCACTTGAGAGAGAGCTGAGACGGCTTTCCACGTACCAGGTATCAAAGGATTCCGACTTCTGCTCTGTGGTTGCTGCAATATCTAGTGGCGACGCACGAGGCGCCCTCTCGGTGGATGAATAAAGAACTACTACTCAGTATGCATTTGACTGCTTCGTGATTGTGTGGGCTGAGAGACTGCAGAGCACTCTCACTTCTGATTCGGTGTTATGCTGCTTCATGTTCTTATGGAATATGATCTTTATATAGATTTGACTTCATACTTCATGATGAAATGGTGGGTGGTAGTTAATGCTCTTCCTTGCGTTCTATAGGGAAGGAATAACAGTAAACTTTAACTGCGTTCAAAGGAAGAGGGTGCCAATTGAAACGACTGCAGTAAAAGCGCACGGCGACGGTGGACCGAGGGCAGCGCGTTTTTTCTGCGGAACGCGGGTGGAAACATTTCCGGACGGCCGCGTTCTGTGGCCTCATTGTGCAGACACGTTGGTCGGCGCCAGTCGGCTGGCATCCGCGTCCGTGTTCTGAGATGTACCCTTTACCCTGTGACTCCTGCAAGATGCAATTTCCACCCCCACACTACTCCAGAAGTCAGACAGACGCTCCTAACGTTCTGAAGAGAAACGCCTGAAAAATTTTCAGCAATAAATATCTTCTGGAATCGTCCGCTGTAAGGAAATGGCACAAAAATTCACATAATTTCTTACGTAACTAGTGAGATACTTGGGTACTGGAGTAGTGCTAGTTAGTGTAAGAAAAACTTGAAACTAACGAAAGTTGTTATTTATTTCAAAAAATTCTGAAAAATCACTATGACACTTTTAGTTATGAACTGAACAAGTGATATCTTGATTCTTTTCGGAATGTGAAGTTACCTCTCAAGGATAGGATTCGCTAATGAAATTTCTATACAAAGTTTAAGATGGTTGTTGACATGGCAGAATGGCTGAGAGGCGCGTCTACTCAACTTGAATAAT
This sequence comes from Schistocerca gregaria, assembly GCF_023897955.1. NCBI lineage: Eukaryota > Metazoa > Arthropoda > Insecta > Orthoptera > Acrididae > Schistocerca > Schistocerca gregaria. The sequence continues at coordinate 1,007,224,183 of NC_064920.1, read as the reverse complement.
TATCCTTTAGAATGTTGCTAGGTACGGTCGAGGCTGTCACGTGTGAAATGCAGTAAAGTGTACTGTTGTGGAGGAAATATGGAGCTCGCAATAGCTGTAGCGTACAATACCGTAAGCTGCAATGACTGCTGTCTGCGCCGCTCGCTGTTGACAAATAAGATAACCCTCGTTCTATCTGGATTGACCTTCGCCAATCAAACTCTCCCTATGCCTTGATGAAGTCATCAAGGCCCCGAGTCTAACTATTGGTGTGGTACACCGGTCAGATAACCAGTCCACCGCGATGTCACTCAAAATTCTCTCGCAGGCGTTTAACTATAACTCTGTCCGTTCACACCGCACAATAAGTGTGTCGGCCAACACAGTGAACAACGCTTAATCGCAAGGACTCAATACAGAGTCACCCTTTGATTCGCTCTCGACAGAGGTGTTCTCCCAGTGAAGTACTGAGGAGAGACTCGTTCCTCGATCCAAGAGCGACAGCGGAACGGCGCCTCTCCACAGCAGACATGAAGGGAAATATCTTTCGGTCTCTTCCATTATCCCTTCAGCTCAAGGCGTCAAAAATATCGTCTGCCAATCAGCATTGCTCTTCTAAAACGGGAGAATGACGTTACGTTTAAGGCATCCAATCCGGAAACCTGTAGCATTGGCGTCTGGCGTTTGCTGTCTCCCTGTGAAAATCTCTGAAACTGCGTGCTATGTGTGAAGAACGCGTAGGCTGCTCGCTCCCACACTATGTAGCGGAATTTGCTTTTTAACCATAACACGGCGTTGTTCTCCCCTTTCACGCAGGCCCACGCTGTCCGCTACACAGGCGGTCGCCGGCCTACATAGGCTGGGTCTTCCTCTGAAGGGACCAGCGTCCCGCTGTGCGGTTTCTCTCCTGAACTAAAAGCTTCTGTGACCGTCGTGTCTGGAATGTATGTGTGTACACCAGCCTCGAGTATTTCAACCAAGGTGCGCTTACTTGTTAATTGCATATCGTTTGCACGAATTCATACAACACTGACTTTATCTTACCTCGTTTGGGTTCGAATGAAGCGTCTTGATGTGCGGAATATGATTGTGAGGGCGGGATATGTAAGCAATGAAGGACAGGAGACCACAACGTCTTATAATGTATAACGACTAGCGCCGAGAAGTCACCGCTGCAATGGCCAGTGCGTTGTAGACTGACAGTAAAGCAGAGGATAGGGTCTTGTTAGGCAGGAAACCGACATGACATCTGTGGCGTTCTGCGAATTTCCGTGGGACAAGTCACTGGCGCCCAGACGTCCAGACTCTGTTACAAAACATATTTGTCAAAGAACAAGGCTTTTAGCGAGTTTATGAGAGTTCTTTGGAAACTTCTAAATGGACGCAACAAGAGAGATAACTAGCCTTTTATGGAGGCGTGTGCTTCCATCCTGGTCTTGTTGTTAGCAAAAGTCATTGTGTAAACGTGTTGGAAAGAGGCTGTGAAGCTGAATCCTTTTCCTTTTCTCCCAATTAACTTTAAAGTCTGCCGGCCGCGGTGGTCTAGCGGTTCTAGGCGCTCAGTCCGGAACCGCGTGACTGCTACGGTCGCAGGTTCGAATCCTGCCTCGGGCATGGATGTGTGTGATGTCCTTAGGTTAGTTAGGTTTAAGTAGTTCTAAGTTCTAGGGGACTTATGACCACAGCAGTTGAGTCCCATAGTGGTCAGAGCCATTTGAACCTTTAAAGTCTTTGATTGGTCAAATCGGTGTATGCAGAGCAAAGGGCGCTCTCCCAGCTTCGAATGCCGTGCTCCCTCTCGTGATTGGCTTGTGGTGAAGTGGGGGAATTCGAAGATGTAAATGGGGTTTTCCTACCAAGCTCAAGATGAAGTGGACAGAAAGAGAAGAGATTACTCTTGTACTTGTGCTTCGCTAGTAAAGAACTGTAGGTCTCTGCCTAAATGGTGAGACTTGTGTCCTTTGTTAGTGTGCCACTTAGAACCTGTGCCAGTCACCTACTGAACTGTCAAAGGTACTGCTTCTAGCATCATGCACACAACGAGTGATGCGTGGGTGTACTTACAGGGTGTTTCAAAAATGACCGGTATATTTGAAACGGCAATACAAACTAAACGAGCAGCGATAGAAATACACCGTTTGTTGCAATATGCTTGGGACAACAGTACATTTTCAGGCAAACAAACTTTCGAAATTACAGTAGTTACAATTATCAACAACAGATGGTGCTGCGGTCTGGGAAACTCTATAGTACGATATTTTCCACATATCCACCATGCGTAGCAATAATATGGCGTAGTCTCTGAATGAAATTACCCGAAACCTTTGACAACGTGTCTGGCTGAATGGCTTCACATGCAGATGAGATGTACTGCTTCAGCTGTTCAATTGTTTCTGGATTCTGGCGGTACACCTGGTCTTTCAAGTGTCCCCACAGAAAGAAGTCACAGGGTTCATGTCTGGCGAATAGGGAGGCCAATCCACGCCGCCTCCTGTATGTTTCTGATAGCCCAAAGCAATCACACGATCATCGAAATATTCATTCAGGAAATGAATGACGTCGGCCGTGCGATGTGGCCGGGCACCATCTTGCATAAACCACGAGGTGTTCGCAGTGTCGTCTAAGGCAGTTTGTACCGCCACAAATTCACGAAGAATGTCCAGATAGCGTGATGCAGTAATCGTTTCGGATCTGGAAAGTGGGCCAATGATTCCTTTGGAAGAAATGGCGGCCCAGACCAGTACTTTTTGAGAATGCACGGACGATGGGACTGCAACATGGGGCTTTTCGGTTCCCCATATGCGCCAGTTCTGTTTATTGACGAAGCCGTCCAGGTAAAAATAAGCTTCGTCAGTAAACCAAATGCTGCCCACATGCATATCGCCGTCATCAAGCCTGTGCACTATATCGTTAGCGAATGTCTCTCATGCAGCAATGGTAGCGGCGTTGAGGGGTTGCCACGTTTGAATTTTGTATGGATAGAGGTGTAAACTCTGGCGCATGAGACGATACGTGGACGTTGGCGTCATTTGGACCGCAGCTGCAACATGGCGAACGGAAACCTGAGGCCGCTGTTGGATCACCTGCTGCACTAGCTGCGCGTTGCCCTCTGTGGTTGCCGTACGCGGTCGCCCTACCTTTCCAGCACGTTCATCCGTCACGTTCCCAGGCCGTTGAAATTTTTCAAACAGATCCTTTATTGTATCGCTTTTCGGTCCTTTGGTTACATTAAACCTCCGTTGAAAACTTCATCTTGTTGCAACAACACTGTGTTCTATGTGGTGAAATTCCAACACCAGAAGAATTCTCTGTTCTAAGGAATAAACCATGTTGTCCACAGCACACTTGCACGTTGTGAACAGCACACGCTTACAGCAGAAAGACGACGTACATAATGGCGCACCCACAGACTGCGTTGTCTTCTATATCTTTCACATCACTTGCAGCGCCATCTGTTGTTGAAAATTGTAATTACTGTAATTTCGAAACTTTGTCCGCCTGAAAATGTACTGTTGTCCCAAGTATATTGCAATAAACGGTGTATTTCTATCGCTGCTAGTTTAGTTTTTATTGCCGTTTCAAAAATACCGGTCATTTTTGAAACACCCTGTATTTGTCTTGAGTCAGCCGTCTAAACATTTGACATATTCCGTCATGTATAGTCGTGGCACGGAGTCAAATTAGTTTGGCAGACCAGCAAACAGGTGGAGGAAGGGGCTTGTGTTATCAAATGTCTCTGCATACAAGCCCCCCCCCCCCCCCCCGCCCCTCGATATATGGCTATTATTTTTGAAATTTAGTTACACGATTTGCTTTCATCTGTCTATACATGTGTCTGTGACGTCATCACCAATCGGTAGTTCCCACCAATGTCACTTTGGGTGCTGGAATCGCGTGCTAGTTGTCCGGACATCTGGGCACAAGTCTTCCAGTCACCTTGGGAAGCAGAGGCTTTGTTATGGTGGTCCCAATGACATACAGTAAGGGAGTTATTTTTCTAGCACCGTGCATCTCCTCAGAGTTGTTAGCCGGTGCATGTTTCATAGAATCTATTTGTGGTATACATGTGAGGCAGAGTTTTCACGATCTTTATTGATTTTTTTTTGTAATATGTTATTCCCACCACCAATCTGTAGCACTGTAATCAAAGCAGGACATTATATCTGATGTTTGTGGCAGGAGAAAGGTAGTGCTTTCTACCATCTCCTACCTGTTGGCACAACTGTGTGAAGAATTGCAGTCACTTGAAGCTTTGGGGATTAGTGCAACTTCTGGTCTGCATGCCACATGAGCCAGCCCGGAGTGTGGACCTCTCTCCCAATCTGCATGCATGGGACGAGTTGAGGCAGTCACCACGATTGCAGTTCCTGGTACATCTGTCAGTGAAGACTGGATCAGAAGATTTTTTTTGCTGGATATGGACTGTGGTGGTAGAGGAGGGTACTTATGGAATCATGCATCGGTGTGTAGAAGACCTTGGATATATTTCACACATTCAATAAATGTGATGAGACATTTCCCACCACATACACAAACAATCAAACAAAGTGCCTCAATATTTCTGGGGAACTGATTGATTGTGGGACTGAGGCAGTGCACCAGTGCACCAGGATCCACCAACATTAGGTGAGGTGATGATGTAAGACTGCAGGTACCATGACTGAGGTATTTCCCACCTGGGAGGAGCCTTGTCTCCTGCAAACTGATTAAATAAATAATGTGCAGCATTGATTTGAATTTAGTGTTGTGAGATCCCTCCTTTCCAGTACAGATTGAGCCTTTTTTACCACAAATTTCCAGATGGCTGGAGTATTTCCCAGGAGGAGGACAGTGGCTCAGAAGTGAACAAGTGTCCTTTTCCCAGAGGGTGTGGTAGGAGGAGTGGGAGTGCATATGGTGGGAGTTTCTCAGGAGAACAGTTTATCCACAGCGAGTCATAAATCAATTAGCTTAATATTATGTACCTCAGGGAGTTATAAAGCACTAAGTAGAATGATAGGTTAAGGAGAGGGAGTGGTTTAATTGATCAGTTTAATTAATTAGCATATCAATTTGATGTCAAAAGTGCACCAGGACTCGCTTTACCCAACTACTTACTTTTTCACCAGTTATCAATTATATTTCATTTTTTATAATGTTTAGTGTTGGTCTTCTTTGGCTGTGTGGTGTTGTCAGTTGTTTTTTGGCGTGTTTGTGTAGTTTTTTGGTATGTGTCTTAATGTAGTTCTTGGTCGGCTTAGCTCCACCTATCGAATGTTTAAATTTCCTTGCACAGCGTTCTCTCTATACATTTGTGCCTTGAAGATGACCATGTGTTCACCTGGCGAAGTATCTGTGTTTGTCGAAGATGCCATCGTGTTCAATTTGCCGTGAGTTGTTTGAACATACACTTTGCAGTCGATATTTATTGACATTGTAAAGCAAACATTAGCAGTCAATAATATTGCAGCACAAGTTCCTAACAACGTATACAGACCACAAACCCACAAGGCATTTAAATAAAACCCATACGCCAATTAGTATACTTAAAATGTAGTTTAATAGCATTACATTGACAGATCTCTCAAAAAGTTCGATAATGCACACAGTTTTATATCATTCATTACTTCAGAACTGCTGAACAATCCTCCGTAACCGTGTTATTGTATTCAGTTCAAAACGAAAAGACAGTTTTGCAGTATGGGGCACCTGGCAGCACTGGATATGTAGCGTGTGCGACATCCGCAGTATTGATAAACCACCTCTGGTAAAAAGTAGTACCATTTTCTAAATATGTTACGAATTACATTCTCGAGCATTTACTGAATGTGCTAGTGGAAATTATAACTTCCGCTGAACACGATATAGAATATTGAATTTGTATTGATAAACAAATGCAGTCGACACTCTGTATATAGAGCTTCAAGGAACCTAACGGGAAGTTCGAATAATTTAGAGTTAGGTTTAGAGTGAGTTCGACTGATCGAGGTGTAATCAAGAAAAATTTGAAGTAAGAGTAACTGTGAAAAAAAAGTTACTGAAGTTTTCCATTACATACGTTTTTATTTGTAAAGGGGAATAGAAAACAACAACTAGCACTCAAAATAATTTTTATCATTTTTATTACTTTTTATTTATTTTGATGTATTAAACGAAAGGTAGTTACAAAATTCCGAAAATGCATAAAAAATTTCAATTTGATACATTTTTCACCCCCAAAAAACTGTGTCATCAGCACCCTCGAGTTACCCATATATCTTCTTAAAAACGAAGTTATATCTTTTTTTTTTTAATTTAGTGAGCGATACCTCTATTGCCGCTAACCCTTCAATGCCCACACTGACAGCGAGTGACTTAGTCTTGTTAAACATGTAATCTCTGACAGAAAACTGTTCCACTCTACATTCCGACAAGCATTTTTCAATGGGCGGGAACTCACTTCGCCGGGTTCGCTTCCTCCCTCCATATGTTACTTTTTAGCACCCTTAGCTTTGCCACCTTTTGTTGAGTCCACATGCTACGGGCTCGATACAACCCGCTTCTGTTCTACGAAAAACGATCTTTTGTTTTTCAGTGAAGTTATTTTTTCAAGTAATTTACACACTATGGACACTAAGATAAATTAAATCACTTTCAAACAATTTGTGAACCTAGGTAAGACCTTTAAAATATAAAATATAAAAAAGGTGTTTACAGTATAAATTCGGGATATAGTATAAGGAAGATATGTGTAAGCCACAGAAAAGACGGCTAATGCACAGTATGTTCAAAGAACAGGAAGAAACGAGAGGAATGGAAGACCAAGGACGAAGCTTTGGGAGTGAGAAGGTTCTAAGACAGGGATACAGTCTCTCGACGCCGCTCTTGAATCTATACATAGAAAAAGCAATGACCGAGGAAATCAAAAGAGTGGAATGAAAAGGAAAAACATCAGTAATATAATTTACTGATGAGATTTCTGTACTCAGTGAAGAGAATAAGAATTACAGGGCCTGTTGAATGAAATGATAAGTCTAATGATTACAGATTATGGACTGAGAATAAACCGAAGGAAGACGAAAGAAATGATGAGCAAGAGAAATGAGATGAACGGAAAACTTAATATAAAAAAAGTGTGAAATCCTATGGGACTTAATTGCTAAGGTCATCAGTCCCGAAGCTTACACACTACTTAACCTAAATTATCCTAAGAACAAACACACACACACCCTTGCCCGAGGGAGGACTCGAAACTCCGCTGGGACCAGCCGCACAGTCCATGACTGCAGCGCCTTAGACCGCTCGGCAACTTATGTCAAATTTGGTAACTATGAATTACATACATGAAGGAATTCTGCACCTTTGTAGCAAAATAGTATATGATTGACGAATCATATGGGACACAAAGCATAGACTAGCAGAGGGGAAGAGGGCATCCTAGTCAAAAGAAGGATACTGATACCAACTAACCACCCAAATTTAAGGACGAAATTTCTGAGAAAGTAGTCTGAAGCACATGGTATGGAAATGAATCGTAAACTGTGAGAAAATAGGCAAAAGAAGAGAACTGTACAAGTGCTACTGTAGAAAGAGTCAGGTAGACAGATAGATAAGTTATGATAAGGTAAGTCTGCATAAACGGCGAGGAAAGGAACATATGGAAAAGACTGAGAAGGAGAAGGACTGGATAGTAGGACACTCGTTAATACATTAGGGAATCAATAGCATTGTACTAGAGGGAATTTTATAGGATAAAAATTGTATGTGGAGACAAAATTGGAATACATCCAACAAATTATTGAGGATGTTAACTGAAAGCACTATTCTGTGATGTTGTTACGCATAGTAAATAGTGGCGGGCCGCACAAACCATTCAGGAATTTGATGACCACAAAAAATGTTACGTATTATTCAGAGAACCAATGACTGAGACGAAGAGTTGATGAGAAAACTATTACCTGAACAACTGTCGAAACAAATCGAGATACCGCTTGTTAAGACAGCCACTTACTGAATTAGGTGTGTTTGCGGTGCAGTCTGCATACCATCGCTATGATTTATCGAATCTACAAAGCATCCATGATTTCTTCGAGTTACCGAGTGTTTGTGATGGGCTTCGATAACCAGTTCGACTCATAGAGAAATATGATTCATCGATTTCAACAGGAATAGACTATCTATCGTTGCGTTCGACGAATACGCATTCATAGTCCAGTTTTCTCTCTTATATACAGGGTGGTCCATTGATCGTGACCGGGTCAAATATCTCAATAAATAAGCATCAAACGAAAATACTACAAAGAACGAAACTTGCCTGGCTTGAAGGGGAAAACCAGATGGCGCCATGGTTGGCCCGCTAGATGGCGCTGCCATAGGTCAGACGGATATCAACTTAGTTTTTTAAATAGGAACCCCCATTTTTTATTACATATTCGTTAGTACGTAAAGAAATATGAATGTTTTAGTTGCACCACTTTTTTCGCTTTGTGATAGATGGCGCTGTAACAGTCACAAACATATGGCTCACAATTTTAGACGGGACGGACAGTTGGTAACAGGTAGGTTTTTTAAATTAAAATACAGAACGCAGGTACGTTTCAACATTTTATTTCGGTTGTTCCAATGCGATACATGTACCTTTGTGAACTTATCATTTCTGAGAACGCCTGCTGTTACAGCGTGATTACCTGTAAATACCACATTAATGCAATAAATGCTCAAAATGATGTCCGTCAACCTCAATGCATTTGGCAATACGTGTAATGACATTCCTCTCAACGGCGAGTAGTTCGCCTTCCGTAATGTTCGCACATACATTGACATTGCGCTGACGCATGTTGTCAGGCTTTGTCGGTGGATCACGATAGCAAATATCCTTCAACTTTCCCCACAGATAGAAATCCGGGGACGTCAGATCCGGTGAACGTGCTTCGACGACCAATCTACCTGTCATGAAATATGCTATTCAATACCGCTTCAACCGCACTTGAGCTATCTGCCGGACATCCATAATGTTGGAAGTACATTGCCATTCTGTCATGCAAAGAAACATCTTGCAGTAAGATCGGTAGAACATTACGCAGGAAATCGGCATACATTGAACCATTTAGTTTGCCATCGATAAAATGGGTGCCAATTATCCTTCCTCCCATAATGCCGCACCATACATTAACACGCCAAGGACTCTGATGTTCCACTTGTCGTAGCCATCGCGGATTTTCCGTTGCCCAATAGTGCATATTATGCCGGATTACGTTACCGGTGTTGGTGAATGACGCTTCGTCGCTAAATAGAACGCGTGCAAAAAATCTGTCATCGTCCTGTAATTTCTCTTGTGCCACATGGCAGAAATTTACACGACGTTCAAAGTCGTTGCCATGCAATTCCTGGTGCTTAGAAATGTGGTACGGGTGCAATCGCTGTTGACGTAGAATTCTCAACACCGACGTTTTTGAGATTCCCGATTCCCGCGCAATTTGTGTGCTACTGATGTGCAGATTAGCCGCGACAGCAGCTAAAACACATACTTGGGCATCATCATTTGTTGCAGGTGGTGGTTGACGTTTCACATGTGGCTGAACACTTCCTGTTTCCTTAAATAATGTAACTATCCGGCGAACGGTCCGGACACTTGGATGATGTCGTCCAGGATACCGAGCAGCATACATAGAACACGCCAGTTGGGCATTTTGATCACAATAGGCATACATCAACACAATACCGATTTTTTCCGCAATTGGTAAACGGTCCATTTAACTCGGGTAATGTATCACGAAGCAAATACCGCCCGCACTGGCGGAATGTTACGTGATACCACGTACTTATACATTTGTAACTATTACAGGGCCATCTGTCACAAAGCTAAAAAAGTGGTCCAACTAAAACATTCATATTTCTTTACGTACTTCACGAATATGTAATAAAAATGAGGGTTCCTATTTTAAAAAAAGGCAGTTGATATCCGTTTGACCTATGGCAGCGCCATATGGTTTCCCCCTTCAAGCTAGACGAGTTTCGTTCTTTGTAGTTTTTTCGTTTGATTCTTATTTCGTGAGATATTTGGCCCTGTCATTATGAATGGACCACTCTGTATATCATAAACCGAAAATTAGCTCCCTTAGCCCTCATTAATTGGAAATGGTTTCAGGTTTCAATGTCTGCAGCTCTTTCGTTGCTTTTGCACGTGATGCCCTTCTTGCGTTTGCATAATGTGTATGTGTGCACATAGCGCTTCCTCCTCCTCCTCCTCCTCCTGCACATCCTCCGTTTCGCAGCAAGCCACGTGTGAGCCCAACGACTGAGCCGCTAGCTAGAGCCGTGTGGTCACAGCAGCTTCTATTGTATCTGCGCGGGGCTTTGCGTGTTCTGTCTCTACACGCATGCGAGGACGCACCAGTGCACACAAACTGAATGCCGAGCAGCGTATGCCGTAACCGTCGCATGGGAGCAGTTTCAGCGGAGGGAAAATGGACCGCTGCTAACACGTGCGTTCTGATTGAGCTCAATAACTGCGGAAGAGATATCGTTCAGTAAAATTAAAAGTCGTCCGTTACTTTTCGAAGCCGTTATTATTAATGAGTGTGAAGTAGAAAAATTTTCCTCTTTGCTAGTATTTGCTTAAACATGATCTGGAGGTCTCAAAGACTGCTTTCTACTATTCGTAAAATTCACCTACCCTGCTGTGGGAACTACCTTTTTTAACTTACTAAATGTATTTTGCTTAGGTACAAATATTAATTAGGCAATGGTCTTAAAAGTTTCACATATGTTTCTCTTACAGAAACAATATCGTCGGTCAAGGGAGTACGTACAAGGGTCGTACCGACGGACGTTATATGGTAGATTAAGCCGATGGGCATAGTGTGGCAAATCTATTTAACAAGTACTTTATATCCGTTACTGATAGAATGGGATTATCAGGATGAGTAAATAATGCTCTTCAATATCTGAAACTAGCCTTTACAAATAGCTTCAGGTATGTGAACATGTCACTCACTTCACCAAAACAAATAACTTCTGTAATAAAATCTTTAAAAACAAAGCATTCTAGTGGTTACGATGAAATATCAACAAAGTTAATTAAGGTATATTCTTGTGCGTTTAGTACAATTCTAAGTTACTTGTGTAACCAGTCAATTACAACTGTGATATTTCCTGCCTGACAAAATATGCAGATGTTAAGCCTCTATTCAAGAAAGGGGATAAAGAGATACCATCAAACTACAGACCGATTTCACTTTTGTCACCATTCTCAAAAATTTTAGAAGAAGTAATGTACAGGCAGCTTCTCAACCATCTGACCACAGATAACGTATTGTCAGGAACACAGTTTGGATTTCTGAAGGGTTCTGAAGGTTTCTGATATCGAGAAGGCTATTTACACCTACAGTGAAAATGTACTTAATTAATTAAATAACAAATTACAAGCAGCAGGTATTTTCTGTGATTTGTCAAAGGCATTTGATTGAGTGAACCACAACATCCTCTTAAATAAATTAGAATTCCATGGTGTCATGGGCAATGCTGCAAAATGGTTCAAGTCATATCCCGCTAACAGGAAACATAGGGTCTCAGTGCAAGGGACTAGTGAATTAAGTCATCAGTCATCATCAGAATGGGAAGAAATTACATGTGGTGTCCCACAAGGATCCAACTTAGGGCCACTGCTTTTTCTTGCCTATATTAATGAACTCTTATCAGTTACACTGCCAGAAGCAGAGTTCGTTTTGTTTGCAGATGACACTAGTATAGCAATAAATAGTATGCCGAGTGTAGTTCTAGAAAGATCTGCTAATAATATTTTCATGGATATTAATAAATGGTTTAAAGCCAACTCACTGACATTAAACTTCGAAAAGACTCACTATATGCAATTCAGAACCTGTAACAGGTTTCCACCCAGCATATGCATAAAGTATGAAGAAGAGCAGATAGAAGAGGTTGACAGTCTTAAATTCCTGGGATTATAACTTGATAATAAATTCAGTTGGGAGGAGCACGCCACAGAACCGCAGAAACGCCTTAACAAATCTGTATTTGCAATTCGAGTGTTAGCAGACATAGGCGATATAAAAATGAAAAAGCTTGAGTAATTTGCCTACTGTCATTCCATAATGTCATATGGTATAATATTTTGGGTTAACTCTTCAAGTTAAACAAAAGTTTTCAGAGTCCAAAAGCTTGTAATACGTATTATTCGTGGAGTAAATTCACAGACGTCCTGTCGAAATCTCTTAAAAGAATTGGGTATACTAACTACTGCCTCTCAGTATATTTACTCCTTAACAAAATTTCTCCTAAATAATATATCTCTTTTTCCAACAAACAGCTCAGTCAATACATACAACACCAGGAACAAAAATGATCTACACAAGGACTGAAAAGTACTTACTTTAGTTCGAAAAGGGGTCCACTACTCAGGAACACTCATCTTCAATAGTTTGCCAGCAACCATAAAAAATTTAGTTATAAATAAAGATCAGTTTAAAAGGGGCTTCTACTCCATTGACGAATTTTTTAATAGAAACAAATGATGTATTGTATATATTCATGCTACTACAGTAGCATTGTTTTTTCAGCTTAAAAAAAAATATTGACATATTCCACATCCACGAGGATCTCCTCAGCACGGATCTATGAAACGAAAAACTGATCTAATCTAATATAATGTAGTTAATTTGGTAACAAAGATATTGAATCATGTAACGGACAGAATACTTGGGATCCAGTGCAACTATGCGATAGTAATCATTTCTCTATGGATTCTAGGAGCCAGAATACAGGATGATTCAATGATGATGTTACAAACTTTAAACGTGGTGGAGCACGATAAATGTATAAATTGGAGGCAATGGAAGCTGGTCCGGGAACGACAGAGTCGTAAGTTAAGTGCGAAAATCATTCTGATATCTCTGACAGTGTAATACCAGTACTGTTGTTTCTAAGATTGTAGGGGAGGCAACTTCCAGTGGTAGTGTGGACTAAAACAATAAAAAAGTGTTTAGTAAATATAGACTCTAAAATGTATACCTTAAGAGCCATGAGCACTTCTACTGAACAACTGCCCAAAGCTCTTAAGGTATGCACTTTACTGGTTATTTTTTTCTTGTTTTTTTTCCGTACCACGTCAACAAAAAATGTGGAAACCGAAGAGACTGTAGGAGAAGAGATGCCTTTCACAGTATCAAAGATGAAGTGCTCGTTTCTCTTAAGGTATGTATTTTAAAACCCCTGTTTATTAGATTTCAGTACTGGTAGGTGGATTCCACTGTCAGATGTATCAGAACAATTCTCCCTTATAATTTCAGACTCGGTCGTTTCTGGACTAGGGTCTCTACCTCAAACTGAAACACTTACTCTTCTCCATCAGTCGTGAAACTTTGTAACAGCATCACGGAATCACCCTATATTATTCGGATACTCTTACTATCAGAGAGGTAGCAAGATATTTATCCTGTAAAGGGGGGGGGGGACTCAAATGTCAGTATGTCTCACAATCCATCCATTCCTACTTTCCTGTAGACAGGGTTGGCCTCCGTTACTCATATATGTGAGAACAATTTACGGATTGGAACTATTAAAAGAAAACTGGCCCTGGTATATAACTGATGGCTCTAACCAATCCATAATCAAAGAATGACAGAGATTAATGAACCACAGAAATAACTGAAGGAGGAGTCAGTTACTGGACCATTTATTTTAAAAGACTCTACACACATGGTGAAAAAACTGTTGATAGCGAACGTCTTACTTAAAGTCAACAAGAATGTACATGAAGCATTAAACTATCTCAGTTACAATGTTTAAACACATCATTGGCCTGCAAGGTACTGTGAAGGCTAGCATTGAAGAGGTTCAGCCAACAGGGATCACGACCGAATCATCTTTAATCGTCATGGTAGAAATAACTGAATTACCCGTGATCTAAGGATGGGTGCTATTTACACACGCGCATGAGTTACACTACTGGCCATTAAAATTGCTACACAACGAAGATGACGTGCTACAGACGCGAAATTTAACCGACAGGAAGAAGATGCTGTGATATGCAAGTGATTAGCTTTTCAGACCATTCACACAAGTTTGGCGCCGGTGGCGACACCTACAACGTGCTGACATGAGGAAAGTTTCCAACCGATTTCTCATACACAAACAGCAGTTGACCAGCGTTGCCTGGTGAAACGTTGTTGTGATGCCTCATGTAAGGAGCAGAAATGTGTACCATCACGTTTCCGATTTTGATAAAGGTCGGATTGTAACCTAACGCGATTGCGGTTTATCGTATCGTGACATTGCTCCTCACGTTGGTCGATATCCAAGAGCTGCTAGCAGAATATGGAATCGGTGGGTTCAGAAGGGTAATACGGAATGCCGTGCTTGATCCCAACGGCCTCGTATCACTAGCAGTCAAGATGACAGGCATCTTATCCGCATGGCTGTAACGGATCGTGCAGCCACGTCTCCATCCCTGAGTCAACAGATGGGGACGTTTTGCAAGACTGCAACCGTCTGCACGAACAGTTCGGCAACGTTTGCAGCAGCACGGACTATCAGTTCGGAGACCATGGCTGCGGTTACTCTTGGCGCTGCATCACAGACAGGAGCACCTGCGATGATGTACTCAACGACTAACCTGGGTGCACGAATGGCAAAACGTCATTTTTTCGGGTGACAGCATCATGATGGTCGCATCCGTGTTTGGTGACATCGCGGTGAACGCACATTGGAAGCGTGTATTCGTCATCGCCATAATGGCGTATCACGCGGCGTGATGGTATGGGGTGCCATTGGTTACACGTCGCGGTCACCTCTTGTTCGCATTGTCGGCACTTTGAACAGTGAACGTTACATTTCAAATGTGTTACGACCCGTTGCTCCACCCTTCGTTCGATTCCTGCGAAACCCTACATTTCAGCAGGATAATGCACGACCGCATGTTGCAGGTCCTGTACAGGCCTTTCTGGATGCAGAAAATGTTCCGACAGCTGCCCTGGCCAGCACATTCTCCGGATCTCTCACCAACTGAAAACGTCTTGTCAATGGTGGCCGAGCAACTGGCTCGTCACAACACGCTAGTCACTACTCTTGATGAACTGTGGTATCGTGTTGAAGCTGCACGGGCAGCTGTACCTGTACACACCATCCAAGCTCTATTTGACGCAATGCCCAGACGTATGAAGGCCGTTATTACGGCCAGAGGTGGTTGTTCTGGGTACTGATTTCTCAGGATCTATGCACCCAAACTGCGTGAAAATGTAACTGCATGTCAGTTGTAGTACAATATATTTATCCAATGAATTCCCCTTTATCATATGCATTTCTTCTTGGTGTAGCAATTTTAATGGCCAGTAGTGTAATACAGACACACGACACGATCATGAGCAAGACATGGAAGTATAAGATTCACTCTAACGAGACTCCGCTTATGAACTGCGAAAGAGGAAGGATTAGGAATCCCGGATGAAGTTACCATGACGTTTCTACAGATCATATGAGGCCTGATTAACTCCCTTGCTACACATCTTATCCAGTCTCAGTTGAAGTCAAACACCAGATTGAAACACACTCACTAACCTGCACCCCGCTGTAGTCGGTTCCTGAATGGCAAATAAGTCTGTCTATAATTTCCTGGTGTCCTATGCGACAAAATAGTGAATCAACAACAAGTGTCAGCCAATCAAGGGTTGTGGCTATTAGTTGGCGTATCAAGAAGAAATTGTCGCCTAGAATACTCACTCTCTTCTGCTATAGCAGACAAAAAACCTGACGTTTGACACGAGAAAAAGCTATGTGATGTGTGTGACACCAATTTGCCACTAATCCGTCATGTGGCAGTACATTTCAGATATAGTGTCAAGGTAAGACGCCCTACAATCACAGATCCCTTTTCAAAGTCAGTTTTGCCCATAAATTTTTATGCGTTTCCGACTATTGTCGGATTGCACTGCCGCCACCTATCATGTGAGATTTGGGCGGCACCCCAGGGCCCCCACTCTCCAGGAGGCTTCGAAAGTAACCATCAAAGCAATAGCAAGCAAACCCTATTGTCACCACATGGCGTAACTTTCATTAAATTAGTGAAATCACTCTTGATCCTGCATTGCCATACTAAGAGTTACATCTAACTACTCAGAGAAGGGGGGCATGAGAATACGGTCTACGTACTGGATCGCATTTAATTCTGCTCTAACTTTCTGTACTTTCTCCCACTGAAATTGAGTTTTTGTTCGTCCACGACGGACGTTGCTGAATGCAGACTGCACAGAGCGAGGTACTGAGTGAAGTATTGGGCTGTTACTCATGGCTTCCATTTTTCTTTTGCCAAGACCTGTATTATGCATTTCTGTACCGTCCATTCCCATTCAGGTCTGTACCTTGATGGACAGTCCCTCAATGTGACGGACTCCTTGTGATTTGGAGCTGGTCTTTGATGCCCAGTGACATAGCGTCCCCATCTTCGTCAACTGAAGTGTACGTGTTGTTTACACGTCAATGCTCTTTGATGCCTCAGCAACACCAACTTGGGCGTGGACCACTCTACTCTGATATAGCTCTACACAAAATTGGTCCAGTTCCATCTACATTACGGGAATTTTACATGCAGCTCAGCATCAACTTCAATGTTACAGATGTTGGACCTGATACTCCATTTTGGGGAATAACGGTAAACTGATGCTTTTTGGACCAGTCCCACGATTAGCCTCCTAGCAGAGACAGGGATTCCACCACTGCAAGTTCTACACCACAACAGTTGATCTCTTATGCTTTATACATCCTCTGGTCCCATATTCCAGGGATGGAGAACCACCTCCTACAATGGCAACCGAAGTCTGGAGTTTTACAATTGTCATCCTCATCCAGTTCCTTTTTTCTGAACTCCAGCTTTCCCCACTACCACGTTTTCTCCAGGCCTACTCACTTACGCCTCCGCGATGGATCCCTCATCCACAGCTCTGTGTTGAACTGCCACAAATTCCCAGAGACTCGGCACATCCTGACACCATCCGCATCAAATTCAGGGTTCAGAAGTAGTCTATACTGATGGTTCAATAGGGATTTCCTGTTTCCTAAGTGGCGGGGGATATGTCCCCCATCACACTTTCTGCCTTTTCCTATGTTCATGCAGGATATAATATACTCTGCACTTTGCCAGATGGATGCAGTGTTTTCACTGTGGTGTCGGTAGCCATTTTCGTGCCCTTAAGCATATCTGTTACTGCACCGGTAAGTTCTTCCCAATATGTAGTGATTCTTTGAGCAGTTTACCACTTTACAAGCGCTTTACCAGTGTTACGCTCGCCATCCGGAATTCCCTTTTTGCCCTTGAACAATGTGGATCCTGCATCATGTTGGGATCCCAGCGAATGAACTCACTGATAGGCTTTCTAAGTGTCTACTGGTAAGCCACCTCTTGAGATTGGGATCCTGAAATTGGACCTTTCGATTGGTATTATGCCATCAAATTCTATGTATGTGGTATATCGAACGGCATACTCCGACTTTGCCGAATAAACTGCAGGTGATAAAGGTGATCAAAAATTTGTGGAGGTCCCATCGGTTGTACTTGGGTGACTCATGGTCATCTCTTTTTTGGTGTGGTGCCCATTTGATGGTGGTCCACATTTTGCTGGACTGGTCACTCTTTTTCTCTTCTTTCCCCTTCTCGCATTTTCTGTTTGACTTGGTTTTCTTCCTCTGTGTCCCTGTGCTTCTCTCGCCCTGTTCGTCTTGCTAGCCCTTTTCTGTGTATTGCTGGGTGTGGTGCTCTGCTAAGTGGCGGGAGGTATGTCCCCCATCACACTTTCTGCCTTTGGGGGCCTCCGGCTGCTCCCTGAACGGGGCACCTCGCTCGCCTTCTTCCTTTCTCCCCTTTACTGCTTCCTTGTTCCTTTCTCTAGGCTTTGTTGATCTTTGGTGGACGCAGAAGTTTTCTTCCCTTGGGTTTCGATCAATAGTTCCTTCTTTGTTTTGTTGACTTTCCTGTTCCACGGAGCAGGAATTGATGACCTCATAGTTTGGTCCCTTTAATCATTAAACAAACCAACCAACTACAGATCTGGAATGACAGTCTCTGTTTTTATCTTGTAATGAGATCACGGAAGTGTGTCGAACGCTACAGAATTCGAGTAACATGATATCTAATGCCTTTCGAGTCTTGTGTATCAACAGAGAGAGCTAAGTCACACTGTCATCGTTTATGGAATGCATGTTTACGTTCTGCCCCGGAAAACTCATAATACTGTACGAGCGTAAGATGTAGTAAGATTTTAAAACGAACTGATGTTAGCGATAGAGACCTATAGTTGTATGCATCATCTTCCCGCCAGGTTAGCCGAGAGCGCTAATGAGCTGCTTCCTGGACTGGGGTACGCGCGCTGGCCCCGGGTCGAATCCGCCCAGCGGATTAACGATGGCGGCCGGAGTGCTGGCAAGCCTGGATATGGTTTTTAGGCTATTTTCCACATCCCACTAGGTTAATACCGGGCTAGTCCCCACGTCCCGCCTCAGTTACACGGCTCGCAGACATCTGAACGCATTCCCACTATTCCATGGATTGCACTAGATGCAGACAGTTGGGGTACACTAATTCCATCCCGGGGGGTACGGGGTGGCGGCAGGAAGGGCATCCGGCCACTCCTTACACTAACCTTGCCAAATCCCATCAAGCATGCCGACCCTACGTAACTGCGGGAAACAGGCACAAGCTAAAGAAAGAAAGGAAGAAGTTGTATGCATCATGTCAGTGGAAGTTACTGAAAATAGGGATAACTGCTTAACAGTGGTTTCATCTACCCTTTCACGGTCAGTTAAAAAGGCATTTGTGCGGCAGGTCTTTTGCTGGTCACAGTGGCCTCAGGAGATGCCAAATGGCTGCACATGTGGACTTGAAAAAATTGTACAAGTCTTCTAGGTTGTGGAACGTTAAACATACTCCATTGTACTTGGATTTGCAAGTGACTTGCATTGCCCAATTTCATTGCGGAACTAATAATTGGAGAGGACTGATGATGCTAATTTAGTCAATTACACAGTGACGGTTACATGACACTTAGCCCCCGTTATTGCCACGTCCCATGTTACATGAGGTTATAACAAATTACCTCACCTTATAGTAAAAGTTATAACAAAATGCCTCTGTTCCTGTGAAATTTTAACAAAATACCGCTGTCACAGCTAAACTGTTACCCGTGTTACAGCAGAATTGTAACAAAATGCCCTTTCTCAGTAAAATCTTAACAGATTGACCCATGTTACAGTGAAATTGTAACATATGTGGGCTTAATGGGATGAACCACCGGTGTAGTAGAGGGATTGTACTACCTTCAAATGGTTCGTGACTCACCCTGAATCACCACCATCCACCGGAGCACACTCACATCCGTTAGTTTTGGGAACAGCAACTGATCAATAAAATGCCTGCATTTTGCTCCTAAAACTGAACTGATAACAGAAATGCTTCCATTTTACTTCTCATTCTGATTTGTTGAAAGTGCTAAATGCGAAAACCAATTTCATGGGGCAGTTGGAAACTCACGGAAATATGGAAGACATTGGCAGTCCTAGGGAGTGCATGAGGCAAATTGTGCACCCTGTTGTTCAGAGTTTGTTTTTAAAAGTGTTTAACATTTCTAAAGTGGGGAATTGGTGATTCATCTAAGGAAAGTTACTTTTCAACTGCGGAAATACTACAAGAGTGTAAAATGCGTTTTCTGTCGAATCCTGATTCATAATTTTTAATTTTCTAGGTGACTGTTGGAGTTCAATGCCCATTAATGTGCTCGACTGGACGAGATCTCATATCAGATCATGGAGCCATTATCTAGCTGGAACTACATGGTGACAATTATTGGAGTATATGAAAAAAACGTCAAGTAGTTACAAACTACGGCGCGCACACACGTTATTCAACAAGTAAGAGTCGCTACAGATATCAGGATTTACGTTATGACATGTTCGATATATATGCCATTATTGGCGGCGATGTGGCGCACACGAATAACGAAATTCTGCAGAACCCGCTGAAGTGTCGGAACATCGATGATGTTGGGGGGTTGGGTTGTTTGGGGAAGGAGACCAGACAGCGAGGTCATCGGTCTCATCGGATTAGGGATGGACGGGGGAGGAAGTCGGCCGTGCCCTTTATAGGAACCATCCCGGCATTTGCCTGGAGCGATTTACGGAAATCACGGAAAACCTAAGTCAGGATGGCCGGACGTGGGATTGAACCGTCGTCCTCCCGAATGCGAGTCCAGTGTCTAACCACTGCGCCACCTCGCTCGGTCATCGATGATGTCGATGACCTCCTGGGTGAATGGCTGTTTTCAGCTCAAACATGGCTTTGGAGTTATTGCTGTACAGCTTGTCTTTAATATAGCTCCACGAGAAGGAGTAGCGTGTGTTCAGATCCAGAGAATGTTGTGGCCAGTCGAGGCCCATGCCAGTGGCCTGTGGGCACTCTAGAGTTACAATATGGGCCCGAAAGCGCTCCTCCAGGACATTCAACACTGCTTCGATGTGGAAGAGCTCCGTCTTGCTAAAACCACGTCTTGTCGAAATCAGGATCACTTTGGATAATGGGGATGAAATCTTCTTCCTAAATATTCACATAGCGTTCGGTAGGCACCGTGCCTTCAAGGAATATCTTACCGATTATTCCGTGAATGCACACTGTACACCACACACTCACCCGTTGTGGGCTAAGAGACTTTTTTTATATAGATATCAATGTGCGAACAGTCATTGTTAATCAAGACTGGAAAACTAAAACAGAATGAAGACACCATCGAAGATAGTAAACATAAATAACATGAAAATAAAGCCACCACTTCGTAGTTAGGCTTCCCAGCGACTGCGCCCACTGATAAGGATTGTTCAATATATGATCGTTTGCAGTCGTTATGACCTCATCTGCCACTGCCTGGAACATTCCAGCTACACGGCGGGCTGTGAAAGGTACTCCAGAGGTAGTTTGCGAAGCATTGTCGATGTCTGGTATGCCCGGTAATAGCATGATGTCTTTCTTGCAAATAGAGCCAGAAGTCAAGTAAGTTCTTGTGTCCGTCACGACAGAGGTAATGGACCGCATGTCCACGTATCCAGGTGACAGAGTTGTTTCGAGTCGTAGGGTAAAATGTCTCATCCGGAAACAATAAAGTGCGTGCAGATATATGCTCCGGCCAAACTCGCAAGAGATAAGCCAGCATCTGCCGCCCAAGGTGCCAAACCGGTTCCGCCTCTCCACAGCTGAGGTGGTGCTCGTCAGAATCTACTGTATTGCAACCCACACAATTGGGAGATTCTGCCATGTGGATATTGTAGAGACGTTCTTGAGTCACCATCTTCCCATTAACGACTACGTACCATTGGGAAACAACATCGGAATCAAGCATGGCATCGTGTACAGTCTTCCACACCACGCGCCACCGTACGTCAGGATATTTTAGTTCGACCACATTTTGGGGGCGGCGTTGCAGCATGTCATGATATAGGCGTCGAGTTGTGGCCATTTGTGGTGTCGTGAGCGCTACACTTCTATAACTTTGTTCTAAATAGAAACGTCCTATATAAAAGAAGGGCGCTGTGATGTCCTGTAGTGCCACCGGCGCTAGAAGCAGGTCGTAGCGCCGTCAGAAGCAGACTCTTGAGGCTCGTAGGACAATTGCGCAAAAGACAAATGTGAGATAACATAGAGGGCAATGGCCCTATCATGGACGTTAACTAGGCCGAGACCACTTTTTTCCTTGGGGAGGGTAAGAGATACGTATCTCATCTTCAGTAACATAACCAGCGGTGACGAAGTATCCCAGCGCTGCCATAATGCTACGAGCCAAGGGTTTTGAAATGGGTAGCGGGACGCAAGGTATACATTGGCATAATACGCCCGCTGAACGATGTTGAGGGATCGCAAGCGCTGATGTGCAATTCCGGCCCTAATTTGGTTAAGAAGGCGTCGATAATTGAGCGTCGTCGCGCGTCGCATGTCGTTCATGAAATCTAAGCCCAAGCAGCGGACAGTATCACTGAAGTGTAAGGGGGCAATGTGTCCCTACAGTAGCCCAATCCCGATGCTCAAGGCGACAGACTTTTCAACGTTGATTTGGCTACCAGAAGCTGTACCGTCGGTTGCAATCCAGTCCAATGCCGCGGCCATATCGTCAGTTCAACGTATGACGATCATCAAATCATCCGCATATGCGGTGCAACGATAGATGGAGCCGCCGAACTGTATCCCAGTGAGCCTGTCTCGGAGACCACACAACAAAGGTTCTAAGGCCAATGCAAACAACGATGTTGATAATGGACATCCCTGTCGTACTGACCGGCGGATTGGCATGGGTGCCGTCAGTCTTCCATTAACAAGAACTCGAGAAGTAGCACCATGTAGAAGGCGTGTCAACACTGTGATAAAGGGGTCGGGGTATTCCATGCGCCGTAGAACGGCCGTGAGGAAAGTGTGGCCCACACGGTCAAAAGCCTGGCTGAAGTCAGACGCCAGGGCTGCCGGCAAACGTCTCACTCGTGCAAGGGAGATCTCTGTAACGACATAACACAGTTCTAATCTTGTTGGGTCCCCCCAAGGACGTCTGATCGCCGGACAGGACGTGCAATAGTGTGCCACGAATACGTTCTGATAGCAGCCTCGAAAAGATCTTCAAGTCGCTGTTCAATAACATTAAGGGGCGATAATCGCGGACATGATTCCATCCCTTCGGCTTGTGGATGGGGACAATCAGACCTTCCAAGAACGGTGCAGGCAATGTTATACCCGGGGACATCATATCCTGACAAATTTCAATCAAACACGGTACCAACAGTTGTTTAAAGGCTCGATAGAAATCTAATGGTAATCCATCGATTCCTGTTGATTTATGGGGAGCACCTTTACCAATGGCGTCGAGCACTTCCTCTTCTGTCACTTCTCCCAGTAAAGTCGGTACCATGTCTGGTGGAACTGTACCGTGGACATGTGCTGAAACGGTGTCTACCGTCGCCATATCAGGGAGCACTGCTGAATAAAGTTGAGTGTAATGCCCGTGGAAGGCTTCTGCTATATCTGCTTGTTCTGCCACGTGTCGACCGTCGTCCGTTATCATGTCGGTTACCAGTGCCCTACGGCTCCTCCTGCGTTCTAGGAGCACATGGTGCATAGATGGCCTTTCTTATTGTATCATGCCTGGAGCACGCGACCGTATAACAGCGCCCTGTAAATGACGGCGTGCTAAGGAGATCGCGAGATGCGGATTCTCAGTCCTTTAGACGCATCAATTTTGCTTATTGATGAGCCCGTCCAAATGAAAGTGGGCTTCGTCGCTGAAACAAACCATGCACGCGCATACTAATTTATATCACGCCCCTCGCCCAACCGAGGAGTTTGAACGTCCTAACTGTTCATGTTCAAAATGGTTAAAATGACTCTGAGCACTATGGGACTAAACTTCTGAGGTCATCAGTCCCCTAGAACTTAGAACTACTTAAACCTAACTAACCTAAGGACATCACACACATCCATGCCCGAGGCAGGATTCGAACCTGCGACCGTAGCGGTCACGCGGTTCCAGACTGTAGCGCCTAGAACCGCCGTGTCACCCCGCCCGGCTAACCGTTCAGGAGTTATGACGATTTTATTTCATACAGTTCAATAATTGTCACCATGTAATTAATGTACTGAACAATACGTCGTGTAATTTGTCTCGCGACCTGTACAGCGTTCAAACCACATGGACGGATTGACATCTTTGAGTCCGCACGTCAGGAGCGCCTTTAACCCCCTGATTCATTGGTTACAATTTATTTCAGTCACAGTTGCGTATGTCATTTACATGCTCTATGCGAGCACTTCCGATGTTTAGCCAACAAAAAATGATCCACTGCAGCTGTAACGTGACATTACTTGGTCATAAGCAAGTAAGAGCGTGTTGTAGAGGACGTGTTTCAGACAGCTATATTGTGCTTGTCGTTTGAAGGACAAGAGGCCGACTATTACCGTAGAGCTCACTCTGTGACCTCCCGATCTAGTGGAAGTTATAAATCCCATGAATAAAGGATAACCTGCGTGTGTGTTTTAGTTTTTGTGTTTGTGTTTTATAGCTTTATGGATTTACTGCTGCTCAAGTAATCGCTTCCTGTCCGTTGCAGAAGGCCACAATGGCATGTAATAGCAAACGGTAGTGTAAGACAAGACATATCGTAATGCAGGCTGCAGTAGACAGCGAGACAAATAAACGTAGCAAACAGCTCTGCATTTATTCAATCAATGTGAGTGAATTCCAACAGGTACTTGCGTTACAAAGACATACTGCAAATGAAGTCAGTATCACGTGCGATTATGACGGGTTTAGCATCTGTTCGTAACCCTTGCTCTATACACGAACATTAGAAAAGCCTAGAATGGCGATACGATCTATCGAATGCCAAAAGATCGTTGTATCTTACTTACTGGAAATCTCCGTTAAGTTTCGGTCATCTTTTAATATGTCCATAAGAGAATACATTTACGAATTACACCTGTGAATATCTGTGAATGTCAGTATGTAAGGGACACTCAAGTGAAAAGAAGACATATAGGAAAAAGTAATTATAGTATTCGTTGTTTCAATAGTAACTGCCATAACTATTAACACACTAATCCCACTGTGAGACTAGACAGTCAGTGCGTTCATGCAAAAATGTTTGCGATTGACTAAGGAAGTATGGCTGTACCCAGCCGCGCACCTCTTTGTCCGAATAAAATCAACGGCAGCGGAAGTCTCTCTTCAGGGTTCCAAAAATGCGGGAATTGCATGGGGAGAAAAAAATGGCTCTGAGCACTATGGGACTCAACTGCTATGGTCATCAGTCCCCTAGAACTTAGAACTACTTAAACCTAACTAACCTAAGGACATCACACACATCCATGCCCGAGGCAGGATTCGAACCTGCGACCGTAGCAGTCCCACGGTTCCGGACTGCGCGCCTAGAACCGCGAGACCACCGCGGCCGGCGCATGGGGAGAGCTCGGGGCTATACTTGCTTGTTTAAGGGCTTCCCAGAAAACTTCTGCAGCATAGACGAAACAAGCCTGAAACATATGGGCGGATTTGCTTCGGACGTAGAGATGCACGCCTGGGTGCAATCATTTTTCCGTTGGCAACTGCAAACATTTTCTCATGAATCCATCAACAATCGTGCCTGACATTTGGCCATAAGAATTATGAAATATCAAGACAATAGGCATGTGTAGATACTTCTTTCCGCCTAGATTGCCTTGAATTTTTCTCTGTTTTCAAAAGTCTCTTTATGAACAGATGTTCAAATCTACGAGGTGCGTTGAAGCAGTTCGCCCAATAGGTCCAAATTTAAATGGGAACACGTGTTACACATATGTACATCGCTTCTACAGTGAATGTATCTTGGAGAAGTGTCACACAGCTTCAGCAAGCTGAAACAGATATTTCTGCAAATGTAAACGTTCTGAATGTGATTATTCGTGTCATTGTGCAATGAAATGTTTCTAGTTCGCGAGGGGTAGTCAAAAAGCTTGAATTTTCTGTTCCAAAAAATGAAATGACTTATTTTTTGTTTGTTTGTTGGCAGCTACATATCTGCAGATCTGCAGTCCTCGTAACATTGAAATTTTTGTGTTACATTACAGTTGTACGCACTAGAGGATCCAGAAGAAAATGACGCCGCCCACTTACAAAGTGGAGTATCATGCACTGGTTCGTTTTCAGCAGCAGTGGAAATGTATCATTAGAGTCATGCCACTGCAGAGGTTCACCATTTTTGTCGGCCTGAAGCACCTGCCGAAAACGAATTACCGTTCGACACCACTTGACCGATGGACTGTGGCATTTTGTTCTGACAGTGGCGTGCAGCGGTGCTGTGGCATGGAAGTTTCAATGTTTGCCATGACTGCAGGCATGTAACTGCAAATAAATAACAAATTATTAAAGTAACTTTAATTTTTCGAGGAAATAGTTTAAACATTATGACTAAGCTTTGCTTTTCTTTCTTGTTGCCGTTTCTATATCTCCTGTAATTACGATCCTCGTACAGGTCGAATTGTATTCCTTAATAGAGTAATGGAGCATCAAAGGTACTTAATAAAGACTTCGGGTATTGGGTGAAATTTGAAGAGCGAGATGAGCCGGATCGCTGATCGCTACCAGCGATCGGCTAGTTTATCTTCCTATTATTGGCAAGTGAGCTTTGTCAGTGACACAGTGAGATTAGTGAGCGCAGGGGGAGATTTTTTTTTTTGGGGGGGGGGGGGGGGGGAGGGTGCAGAGGAGAGTGGTGCCTTGGCTGTTAATGTGAACGGTCATGAAGTGAGTGCTTGATTGGCTTGGCACGCTATAGCGTGTAAGTGGCACGCTGTGTGGTTTTAGTGGGAAGTAGTGGCCTATATGTGGAAGTAAACACGCCCGGCCTTGCTGGAGAGGCACGAGTACGCCGTACGCCACCGGTGGAGGGTTCAGTGCTGTTCAGTGCTGTCGGCACGGTGCAACGATCTAGTTGCATTGCTTAAGGAAGTGTGGAATGACGGCCTTTGTGTGTGACGCATTCGTTAGAGGTTATCCATTCCGGTTTTGCTAGGTCAGCATCAACAGCCTGCTGCTACGGTGAATATAATTATTATTTGCTTCTGGAGACTACTAAGAAAGTTTCCAGAATGAGATTTTCACTCTGTAGCGGAGTGTGCGCTGATATGAAACTTCCTGGCAGATTAAAACTGTGTGCCGGATCGAGACTAGAACTCAGGACCTTTGCCTTTCGCAGGCAAGTGTTCTACCAACAGAGCTACCCAGGCACTACACATGCCCCGTCTTCCCAAGGCAAATGTCGCGATTTCGAGTCTCGGTCCGGCGCACAGTTTTAATCTGCTAGGAAGATTCATATCAGTGCACACTCCGCTGCAGAGTGAAAATATCTTTCTGGAAACATCCCCCAGGCTGTGGCTAATGTCTCCGCAATATCCTTTTTTTCAGGAGTACTAGTTCTGCAAGGTTCGCAGGAGAGGTTCTGTAAAGTTTGGAAGGTAGGAGACGAGGTGTGGCGTCGCAACTAGTGCGAGCGCACAGTTTTCTATCAAATATTTACTGTGAAATGTAGACAGACTGTAAAGTAGCCATCAGATTAGCATATGTGCTGTAGCGGGCAGATTACCGGTGTCCGTTCGTCTGACGTCACGACCATATGGCATATCTGTACCGTGAGAATGTAAGACCTGTGCGCTAACTAGCCGCGTGTATAACGTGGAACTTTCATCTTTAATAACTTCTAACTGAGGAACCTGAGGAAATTAAAAGTTAATATACTAGTTTCTGTTATGAATAAAAATAAGTCATCCAAATTTGAGCTTTGAAACCTGCATATTTTGGAAATTAGAAAAATCTTACAGAAAACGCAAATTTCTACAATTTTCGAGTCTAAATAAATACCATTATGTATAGATCACCTTCAGTGACCATCCAACTATGAAACAAAATCACCTTCCGTGCTTTTGTATTTATTTTGAGAATTTTACTTTTAGAAATTCACCTATAACTTTGTTAAAACCATAAATGTTTTGAATTTTTGTGAACAGTTATTTTATATGAGTAGGTGAGAGTGAATGAGTGTGCCTGAGTGAATGAAAGAGGGACATTCGCCATTCTTTGCATGTGTATAAAATCTAGGTTGGAACTCGCAAGTGTTCAGACGATGTAACCGTGGGAACAGAGTCGCCAGTGGTTCCCCATCTTAGTGAATGTCGGATGTCCAAGAGTGTATGGTATTGTACAAGCAGCCAGAACGTTCGCGAGTATTTAAATAATTTCTGGAAATAAAGTAAAGTCTAGTTTTCCTTTCGGTTTGTTAAATTATACAGTAAATTTTGTGTAACAAGAAATCATGACGTAAATGATTCAGAAGTCATGACTGGTGCGTGCTAGATTTTGGCGCGAGGCGCACCCAAAGAGTTAATTCTGATTGGCTGTGTGATGTGTGAGCCAATGAGATGCGAGGACGGTTAGCAGACTAGGAGAGGGAGTCGCGAGTGGATGAGGAGTCGCGAAGGAACTGTGATCGAGAAGAGACATGCTTGATGTGTCCTCGCGAATAATGTGTAAAATGAAGTCATAAAACGGCTTCATCGGTTCGGTACTGTGTGATTTGAGACTGGAAGAGTCCAGTAACGCGTAGTGTGAGTTTGAGCGAGTTGTGACTTTTCGTTCCGCGAAAGACGCGAGTAACTTTAATAATTAAAAGCGTGGCGGTACTTCGTAAACTTTTACTAAGTGCTTATGGCGAGCATTAACGTTAAAAAACGAACTATTATTGAACATCGACTGCAAACGTGTATGTTAGAAAATCGTCTGTGTTGCAGTTAAGTAAATTCCGTAACTTTGAAAGCTAATTCTGGCGGGGTTTGAGTGTGGATAGAATTGTGAACTGAACTTTCTTCAAACGTAGATTAGCGGGCTGATGATCAGGCTTAAAGACAATAAAGAGCTTAAATAGAATTACCAACTTCGCGTTCTCGTTTGAGTAAACAATTACTACCATTCCAATAACTCAATTTATTTAGGAAGATTGCTCATAGATTGTATTTCAGCAAACATGTATCGCGGCCTCCGGTGAGCGGCTATTAAATTGCAGTTTCTTCAACACTGCTTTTCTGCAATTTTTCCAGTAGCTGCTATCAGGAGAGGCGAGTGCAGCAACTACCTAAGAAACGAGGTAGGTGGATTTTCTTTCAGGGAAAGGAACCAGCGCGATAAGAGCCTGACCCGTCGCAGAGGTACTGACGGAAGTAAAGCTGTGAGGACAAGGCGTGGATCGTGCCTGGGTAGCTCAGCTGGTAGAGCACTTGCCCGCGAAAGGCAAAGGTCCTGAGTTCGAGTCTCGGTCCAGCACACAGTTATAATCTTCCAGGAAGTTTCATACTAAGAAAGTGTGTGCAAGGTCCTCAAGATTCTTCCGTTAAGGCGAGTCGTTCTGGTTAGTCGTTACGCAATTTGAAAGGCCTGACTGCACTTATTGATCTGATCTCTGTGACGGCTCAATCTGCCCCTCCCTATATTAAGATATTTTATGCTCTGTTTCCTTAACAATTTCACGGAAGGAATGTTTGCTGTACGATTTGTCCGGCGTGTTGATATCTCACGAGTGTTTCTTTAAATGGCGGCTGGAGCCGCGAACTTGTATTTAAGTTGTAAGGTGGCTATAATTTCGCACCTTACAAGCACTTATCTACATACTTTGCCGTGATCTACATCCACAATTTGGTATCATTTGATAGGTTGTATCATCTATATATGAATATTTTAAAAAAACTGACATTGTCACATACGCCTTGTAAATAATTGTTAACGCTTTTGCACGAAACGTGACGGAGTGTCTTTCTTATCAAATCGGCGTAATGAATGATTGCCAATACTAGTAGAGGTTGGAACGCCAGTGGAGATGAAACGGCAGGCGGAACTCAAGCCCTGGGTGGAAGGCCTGCACAGGTGTTGGTCCTGCTTAAACACAGGAAGTAGCAAGACGGATGTTGGGGAACCTGAGTGCTGGAGCACAATAGCTTCGCGGCTGGCCGGTGTTGTAGCAGGGCCAGATGGATAACCGGGAACTCTGCAAATCTTGGACGCAGCTGAGTGGAACGAGGAAGCGTCACCTCGGAAATCACGCAGGATTTTTACTCGGTAGTGTACCATTGTACGAATATAGGTATTCCCTCGCAAACTTCCCGCACTGGACGACAAAAGACTGAAATATAGTTGGTCAGCGTTTGAAAGAACCTGTAGGGAGGGAGAATATTCCGGGGTTTCGAGAATATTATCCGCTTTCTGCAGTTTCGAGGGAGGGGAGCTGAGTCTTGCTGGGAAGCCAGCGGTAGAGAGGAAGAGGTCTTCCGTTTTGAGCGCCTGTAGGTGACGGTCGCTCGATATCAGCTATGTTGGTACATACGGCCTTGCTGTCGTTGACCGCAGGAGGTTTTATAGTTAGAACGGTTAGGCACTGTACTGTTGCGAACTTATACGTTTCTGGACTTCGCCTGCGGGTCGGAAGTCGTTGAGTACGCAGCGTTCAACGACAGAGAGCACTTCTGCTGTGTATACTTACATTGAGATGTTATTTGAACTCCGTCCTTGTGGCTGGGAGTTCGCGTTTCTCGTCTGTAGAACACAGAGAGGAGAAGACAGTATTAGATTGTGCTAGTCAGGGGACCGCCTTTTGCCGTCCTAGTGTTTGAAGGAGTTTTATTCTGTGACTGGAGTTCTTCCTTCGTCGCAGACGAGTACGAGAACCGTCACCCCGACACACCAGACGCAGTACATACGGTGATGTCACTAACTGCTTCGGTTTATTAGTGCTATAAAGTTAACAGCTGTGATCACGCTAATTTATTTCCACTGACGTTCCACACCACCATAGGTCATCTTTGATTGTAGGGTCTTCTAGTGTTTGGTATTGTAACCTCCCCCTCACTTATCGACCTTAATGACAGTGAAAAATTAAACCGTGTGCACCTAATGGAAATTCGGGAAAAGCAATAGTCACCGAAGTTAATTTGTCGGTAAAGAGGGAAATGAAAGGAAAAATGCAAATGAAATTAGTGGAAATTAATTTTGAGAAAAGGGTAAAATTAATAAAGAAAGTAAATGTGCGGTCGTTACGTTAACAATTAATTGGCGTTAATTAGATATTCGAGATTTGGGGAAAATTACGGTCGCAAGTCCTACGGAAAACTACCATAATAACTGAAAATGAAAGATTAATGCACATATAATTAGCACCAAAAGCGTGGCAACTAAAGGTTGACATGTGCTGTGTGAAAACTGAATGTTTGTCAGAAGTAATAAATTTCGCTACATTCTGACTTAATTTAGCAAAAGAATTAATCAAACCGGAAAATTGAAAGTTAATTTAGTGACTGAAATTAATAGTGAACTTTGTTTCTGAAGCATTACGAAATTCAGTAAAATAAGGTTAGTCTTGGGCTACCTCAACAATTATTTCAAAAGCTACTTGAATCTACGCAATTTAGAAATAAGAGATTTCCCTTTGAACTTGAATTAAATGATTCTGAACAATTAACAATAGTAAAATTTAGTACGTACCAAGCTGAGTTGCAGTCGCAGGTAAGATAAAATATGGTAACAAAACTCGCACTCTTAATTTGTGCTTGTGTAATCTAAATATTGTAGCCAGCTATGAATACTTTAACTGAACTTTGAAATTAAAGCAGTGAAATGGAATGATATTACTTTCATGCTGGCGTGTGAATTTCAACGACACTCTGGTTCATTCCAGAAAAGGAAGAGACCCTGCTTGGCAATGCAATTGGGACAATGAGCAACAAAGGTTCATGCTAAGTTGCTGTATTTTTGTGATGCAACAGTTTGAAAAGCTGAGGTCTGCCATACATTTCTAAAACTTTACGTGCTTCCAGTCTTCCTTGATGGTTGATTGAAGGTTTGAAGCCGTCGATCGAGGAGGTGGCGACAGTCACGCATTGTCGGCTGTCGCTGTTGCAGAAGCTGGATGTTGGCGCGCCTTCTTCTCGACACGGTCACCAGGCGAAACGGGCTCGTGATGTGCGCGAGCTAATGCTTCCCGTCCGACACCGTGTCAGAAACTATCATAGCAAGTCGAGCGCAATTACATGCTGCCAAACCCCGAAAGCTCGGCAACTCGCGGGAGCGTCACACAAAACACCTGCTCCACCGCTCTACTCCAGCCAGACTCCCTCTGCCCACGCTCCATGCAGCAGAGTTAACGCTACGAAAGATCCTAAACACTTTGGTTCTCCACACGACCCATCGATGTAATCGTTTGATAGCAGAGTTTTCCCTAGGCCAGACTCAGCGTAAAAATACAAATAACGTTTACAAAACAAACCAATTATACATCGACGCGCACACACACACACACACACACACACACACACACACACACATATATATATATATATATATATATATATCACACACACACACACACATATATATATATATATATATATATATTAAAATAATTACAATATATGAAGACCCAG
Organism: Schistocerca gregaria; assembly: GCF_023897955.1. Lineage (NCBI taxonomy): Eukaryota > Metazoa > Arthropoda > Insecta > Orthoptera > Acrididae > Schistocerca > Schistocerca gregaria. Next base: position 1,007,192,226 of record NC_064920.1, on the reverse strand, counting down.
AAATGTCATATCTTCAGGTAACAAAATAAGGGAAAAAATTATAGTACAATAGATGGAAATAGGAGGATATGCATTTCCGGCGTTACAGTATGTAGATGATATCAGTCATTTCGCGTTATTTATGTTAGATCGCGTGGCCATAAAAAGTGGCAGAGTTGGGTAATTAATCAGCAATTTTTAGTCTGGAAATACAGGAAATTGTAATAGAAAGGGTTATTTTTTAATCTATAATAAATGTATAGTGAGAAACAACGTTTATCATTTAGTTGTACTAGTTGCCTTTATTATTCTTTTATGTTTAGGTTGTAATTTATATATTAAATAACATTAAGAGATCCTAAGATCTGCTTCAGGGGATAGTCAGACGGGGATAAATCATCATTCTAGAGTTCAATATTTTCCGGTGCGCATATGCATTTTACACCCGCCCTGATTAGCATCTTGGATATGGCTTACCCTGCCAGGATCCTACTTAGAGTCATCTGATAGTAGTCATAAAGTGGTTTGAAACCTCGGAAATATTTAAAAAAATCCCATTTAATGTTTAGGTGTTATTGATAGTGATGGTCAGCTTGCGTGTATAGTTTGTAATGGTAAAGTCACGCAATAACATTAAAAAATAATATTTGTGTATTTTATTCTATTTCTTTTTAGAGGCGTTGCGCTTCAGTCCGCTGGCTGCAATTTATTGATTTATGTTATCTCATTTGTCAGTGTATTTTGTTTGTATTCTAACGACACTGCTCGTTCACGACGTTGCCATTAGTTTAGCTTCTTTGTTGTAGATATGTTATCTTACGTACCCGTTACATAATAAATGTGGGTAGTGTGAATTGTGTGTATTTTAAGAGAGAACTGTTATCAGGGATCAGTCCATGATAACTTGGGCGAGTCTAAGGCGCTGCAGTCGTGGCCTGTGCGCCTGATCCCGGCGGTGGTTCGAGTCCTCACTCGGGCATGGGTGTGTGTGTTCGTCCTTAGGATAATGTAGGTTAAGTAGTTTGTAAGCTTAGGGACTGATGACCTTAGCAGTTAAGTCACACACATTTGAACATTTGAACTTTGGCGAAAGCGCGCGTAATAGCACAGTAGACCACTAGTTGTAACAATACAGAAATGGCAGACACACAGGGTGGTCAAGAGACCTTATGGGATGAGAAAGAGGTAGCTATGTTAGCAGGGAATACCGATCCAAAAGAATTTTTTGAGGGTGACAGGCACAGTCAAGCCCGTGGTGGGCAATCTGATAGCGAAGATGAGGAACAGAGAGACAATGAGACAATCGTAAACATACGGGACTATAGTGTAGGGAGTCCAAGAGAACGCGAAACAACTAAGAATCTTGGTAGATCGCCGTCAGTGACATCGTCGCTAGGCAGTATATCAGGGGCGCGTGGTGATAACTTTCTTGATGATCAATAAATGGAAAAGGGCAGTAGATCACCTAAGAGTAGAGGAAGAGAAAGTCGCAATAGGAGAGAAGATCTCCATAATACAGGTTTGTTGGTCATCCTTGCATACCTAAAAGCAATGTGAAGTGAAATGGGAAACAAAATTCGAAAGGTCAGCTCTGAATTGGGAAGTCAAATAAAAAGGGGGGATGATGAAGTACACTCTGAAATGAGAAGTAAAATTCAAAACGTTAGCTCTGAAATGGGAAGTAAAATTCAAGACGCTAGTGTCGAAATACAGTCAAGAAAACATGAGACGAGGGAAGTGAAAAATGAGGTTGTGATACTCCGAACAAAACTAGCACTAGAGATGGAGGAGGTCAGAAGAACCACGAACGAGGCGCTATTACAAACGAGGAGGGCAAAGGGGATTGCTTTTGAAACATTAGAGAAGACGGAAAACACGACAAAGATAGGTAGAGGTGCAATAACAAAGTTGCAGAGACGCGTGAAACAAGTAGATAACGCAGCTGCAAAAGACAGAAATTGCGCAAAATAAAGCACTGACCTCAGAGCTCTCCCAAGATTGACAAAACATAAAAAGCGAAATTAAGCAACTATCTCAGGAAGTCAAGTTGCAACCTAGTCAAAAATCACATCTCAGAAAAGAAATAGTAGGCGATTTCGGGAAACAGCAGAAACCGAAAGAGCCAGTTCAAACTCAGCACGATCATGTCCAAGCCCAGACGATATTAAAATGTGCTCGAATGTAAGAGTTACTCGTCAACTACAGACTGAAAGCGTATCTACAGAGTAATGAAATATCGCTAGAGATATGGCCCCCGCGTCTACACATGGCACGACTGGGTTGCAAATTACGAATACGAAGAACGGCAATGAGATATTTCATATGCATAATTGCTACCCGATAATGCGCACCATTGGACATTTTTCCAGTGATGAAGACGTAAGAGGGAGTAGAAGAGAGGATGCCTAAAGTAACGGTAGACCGGAAGCTTTCGCGCCAATTGAGAATGTGGTAGGTTGAGCGGGAAGAAATTCTAATGAAATTTTCGATTTTAAGCGTTTTATCTCTGTCAGAAAATTCCAGCATTACAAAGACGATGGCAACGTTTTACACCCAAAAACTTTCATTGGACAATTTGATTTATCATTACCTCCTCATTGTCTTCTGACGTGGAAACTGCATTTCGTATGTTCACATACCGAGGGAACATCGGCCGAATGCATGCGGAACATTGCAAAAACGTGCACGTCATATGAAGAGTTTTGTGACGCATTTTTAAACAAATGCTGGTCGAGGGAGAGACAGGACAGGTCAAACAGGAAATAATGATGAGCAGAGACTTGGAGAGTGCCGGATTCCGTAGTCTGGTGAAGCATTTCGAAAACTTGATCAAAAAATCAGTATTTGGACCACCCATGCACATCAGCTGAGATCATAAGATTGTGTTACATGAAGTTGCCAATTTCCTACCAGCAAACGCTCGTCGGCCGATGTGGAAGTGATGTAGAGGGATTCAAGGGTATCCTAAGAGAGTTGGAGTTCGCTTTTAACGAGCATCAGCGCAAGAAAAACGTAGGCAGAGAGACGTGCAAAGTGAAAGAAGGGAGAACAACAGAGGGAATAAAAGAGGCCATAACTGGCAAAACAATGTAAATCGGCTGCCTCAGCAAAACATGGACCATAGCTATCGTAGTGGGAACAATGTAATTGGAAGAACTATGACAGAGAATATAGGCAACAAAATGAACACAGATAAGAGCCAAACAGTAATTGCGCATCATGGGGCGACAATAGAGAAACTCGTCAACGGTCTGACCAGTAATGGGGTGGAATGAATAACAACAGTAATTGGGAACAATGAATTGAAATTAGACAACCTAACCTTGGGAGACAACGGCAAAATGACATAGAATAGGTAGGAAAAATTAAAGTGAGATTGTATGGCGAAAGTAAAGTATAATGTATATAGTTAGCAATTAAGTTATTACACTGAAGGGGTATGTAGGTTTATCAATGTTTTCTGTACCATTATCATGTTGAAAGAGGTACTACAGTACATTAAAGGGCAGGATGTCGAGGGTGAGAAATTTAGAGTATGTTTCTTTGTATAGGCTATAACTATAAGCACAACAAGCTGAGCACACAATTTAAAAAGTGTGTAGAGTTTAAGATGTGCTATCTGTCCATGAAGGAATAAAGTAAAAATGAGAGAAGTGTAGTACGGCAAAATTTTGTAAAGATGTGCGAATAGGTAAGATTGTTACCAATTGATGTGGAACGAATTAGAAGAGAATGTCAGCATTTGAAAAAAAATTTAGAACTACTTAATGAAATGAGGGTTTATTTTACATGTTTAGCAATGTTATCACAAATGAGTGACTTGCTAGTAGTGGTTTGCGGTGACACGCAGGTGTGTTGACCAAGTATGAGTGGTCTCCATTCAGAGAAACGAGAGTTCAATAGGTGGCCTGCTCTTCGTGGCTACGCAAGAGAGCACCTTTATTTGTATACGGAAATGTTGTATTTATGCTGGTCAGAGAGATGGAATAATGGTGCACATGGTGGCCAGTTCTGCGGAATACCGTATGAGGGCACCGAAATATTGTTTGAGTGTTATAGCGAATGGAAGTGTAATGAGCGGATATAGACACGTAAAATTTAATAAAAGAAGAATGCTTTACTTTCAAAGCACATGACATAGTGGTGAATACATAACAACACGACAGTGGTGCTGATGAGCAGTGATTTTATATAATGTATTAAAATCTTTACTTTCCCAGGTACCACCAGTAAAAAAAAAGTAACTTTATTAACGTGAGAAGAAGAGAACCCCGGATAAAGGGAATGACAGCAGCTCCGGAAAAAGGGGACAGCGACAGAAAAGGTATTACTGAGTACAACCATAAGAAAAGGTACTCGAAATATGATTAAAGAAAGAAACAGTAATTTTGTACGAAACACGATAAGTAGTTAATGATTGTCCAGAGGTAGTAAGCCGAAACATGAAATGAAGAAGAGGCCCACCTAATCATTCATTTGTGTATGTTTGTGTGTGCAGACGTGCACTTTATTGTTCACTGATATTCACGATGACATCCATGACGAAACCAAGAGCCATGAGATCGGACGATCTAGAGATAACCAACGACAGTGTAGTACTTGGAATAGGGTTGTAGTTAGACTAGTATCAACATCCTACTGGCCTGTAGTTTAACAAATAGTTTAACAAGTAGTGTTTGCAACTACTAACATTGGGATTTGGTAGGTATACAGGTGCCGACAGATATTTAATAATTAAAAACTACAAAGGTTGAGAAATGTTCTCTTACAATTAACATTTACTCGTACATGAGATTTTGATCAAAATAATAATAGTAAATAAGTGAGCATTTACGCTGATTGTACAAACAGAACAACAAAAAATGTAAAGATACGTTACTGGCCATTAAAATTGCTACATCAAGAAGAAATGCAGATGATAAAAGGGTATTCATTGGACAAATATATAATACTAGAACTGGCATGTGATTGCTTTTTCATGCAATTTGGGTGCGTAGATCCTGAGAAATCAGTACCCAGAACAACCACCTCTGGCTATAATAACGTCCTTGATACGCCTGGGCATTGAGTCAAACAGAGCTTGGATGGCGTGTACAGGTACAGCTGCCCGTGCAGCTTCAACACGATACCACAGTTCATCAAGAGTAGTGACTGGCGTATTGTGACGAGCCATTTGCCCGGTCACCATTGACCAGACGTTTTCAATTGGTGAGAGATCTAGAGAATGTACTGGCCAGGGCAGCAGTCGAACATTTTCTGTACCCAGAAATGCCCGTACAGGACCTGCAACATGCTGTCGTGCATTGTCCTGCTCAAATGTAGGGTTTCGCAGGGATAGAATGAAGGGTAGAGCCACGGGTCGTAACACATCTGAAATGTAATGTCCACTGTTCAGAGTGCCGTCAATGCGAACAAGAGGTGACCGAGACGTGTAACGAATGGCACCCCATACCATCACGTCGGGTGATACGCCAGTATGGTGATGACGAATACACGCTTCCAATGTGCGTTCACCGCGATGTCACCAAACACAGAGGCGACCATCATGATGCTGTAAACAGAACCTGGATTCATCCGAAAAAATGACGTTTTGCCATTCGTGCACCCTGGTTCGTCGTCGAGTACACCATCGCAGGCGCTCCTGTCGGTGATCCAGCGCCAAGGGGAACCGCAGTCATGGTCTCCGAGCTGATAGTCCATGCTGCTGCAAACGTCGTCGAACTGTTCGTGCAGATGGTTGTTGTCTTGCAAACGTCCCCATCTGTTGATTCAGGGATCGAGACGTGGATGCACGATCCGTTACAGTCATACGGAGAAGGTGCCTCTCATCTCGACTGCTAGTGATCCGAGGCCATTGGGATCCAGTACGGCGTTCCGTATTACCCATTGATTCCATATTCTGCTAACAGTCATTGGATATCGACCAACGCGAGGAGCAATGTCGCGATACGTTAAACTGCAATCGCGATAGGCTACAATCCGACCTTTATCAAAATCGGAAACGTGATGGTACACATTTCTCCTCCTTACACGAGGCATCACAACAACGTTTCACCAGCAACGCTGGTCAACTGCTGTTTGTGTATGAGAAATTGGTTGGAAACTTTCGTTATATCAGCACGTTGTAGATGTCGCCATCGGTGCCAACCTTGTGTGAATGCTCTGAAAAGCTATACATTCGCATATCACAGCATCTTCTTCCTGTCTGTTAAATTTCGTGTCTGTACTCGTCATCTTCGTGATGTAGCAATTTTTATGGCCAGTAGTGTAAATGATCTCACAAGTAAATGCATCTTAAAATTTTATACTTCATAACAGAGAAATGTCAATGATTTTGTTTTATGTATTGTATAGTATTTGTGTAAATTGGAAACTAATTGTGGGTTACAGTGGGCACAGGATGTACAAAAAGCGTTTTGAGACACACTGGGAGCAACAACGTGAAGTGCGGATGGAACGGACCGGAAGCAAGGGTCGCCATCGGCCATATCGCAGCAAGGGCAAACAGCTGGCCTATTCATGTGGCTACTAGAAGTCCTCGGTGGTAGACAATGACGGAGCAGGTAACAAGCGGGCATCAGCAGCAACCCTGCAGGGTGGATTCGAGATGGTGTTTACACAGCCACTAATGACTTGTCTTTACTGTTGTACTACACAGTGGACACGAGATAAACCAATTGCACGCATAATACAGTTAGTTAAGCCTACAGCGGAACTGCTAATAGCTGTACGGAACTGTGAACTATATTTGCTTTTCTTCTGCGGTCCTCTGCCATGCAGAGGCTGATAAACATCATAATCTGTAGCAGTCAGTCACCTGACACTGACTTCTGAGGAATGTGAGTCACACGCAACAACTAAAGTTACGTGTATAGTGTCAGCAAACAGATAACCTGCATGTCCACAATTACCGATATCCTTGTCCAAAATACAATATTTATATCAAGAGAAAAAAGCGATAGGAAGAACAGAAGAGTAGGAACACTAACAAAGTAAAAGAAGAAACACAATGACTGACGACTAGATACAAATACACTTCTCTTAGCTGATGCACAAGAAATTTGGGTGACCTATAAACATCCTACCTGACTGTACCTCCCTTTTGACAAAAACTTGGCTGTTTCAAAACATACACCCACTTACCTGGCTCTATATTCCGAGTATCCTTCCACATCATCAACTTTGCTAGAGAGTGGTAACCTGACGGTATCGAGAGTGGGCTGAGAGGTCCAAAGACTGACTTTCAAAGTCACCATGAGCGATCTCAAACAATCGACCCTTCCTAAACTTCACAAAAAGAAACTGTAGCTTCCATCCCCGGATACATACACTCCTGGAAATTGAAATAAGAACACCGTGAATTCATTATCCCAGGAAGGGGAAACTTTATTGACACATTCCTGGGGTCAGATACATCTCATGATCACACTGACAGAACCACAGGCACATAGACACAGGCAACAGAGCATGCACAATGTCGGCACTAGTACAGTGTATATCCACCATTCGCAGCAATGCAGGCTGCTATTCTCCCATGGAGACGATCGTAGAGATGCTGGATGTAGTCCTGTGGAACGGCTTGCCATGCCATTTCCACCTGGCGCCTCATTTGGACCAGCGTTCGTGCTGGACGTGAAGACCGCGTGAGACGACGCTTCATCCAGTCCCAAACATGCTCAATGGGGGACAGATCCGGAGATCTTGCTGGCCAGGGTAGTTGACTTACACCTTCTAGAGCACGTTGGGTGGCACGGGATACATGCGGACGTGCATTCTCCTGTTGGAACAGCAAGTTCCCTTGCCGGTCTAGGAATGGTAGAACGATGGGTTCGATGACGGTTTGGATGTACCGTGCACTATTCAGTGTCACCTCGACGATCACCTGAGGTGTACGGCCAGTGTAGGAGATCGCTCCCCACACCATGATGCCGGGTGTTGGCCCTGTGTGCCTCGGTCGTATGCAGTCCTGATTGTGGCGCTCACCTGCACGGCGCCAAACACGCATACGACTATCATTGGCACCAAGGCAGAAGCGACTCTCATCGCTGAAGACGACACGTCTCCATTCGTCCCTCCATTCACGCCTGTCGCGACACCACTGGAGGCGGGCTGCACGATGTTGGGGCGTGAGCGGAAGACGGCCTAACGGTGTGCGGGACCGTAGCCCAACTTCATGGAGACGGTTGCGAATGGTCCTCGCCGATACCCCAGGAGCAACAGTGTCCCTAATTTGCTGGGAAGTGGCGGTGCGGTCCCCTACGGCACTGCGTAGGATCCTACGGTCTTGGCGTGCATCCGTGCGTCGCTGCGGTCCGGTCCCAGGTCGACGGGCACGTGCACCTTCCGTCGACCACTGGCGACAACATAGATGTACTGTGGAGACCTCACGCCCCACGTGTTGAGCAATTCGGCGGTACGTCCACCCGGCCTCCCGCATGCCCACTATACGCCCTCGCTCAAAGTCCGTCAACTGCACATACGGTTCACGTCCACGCTGTCGCAGCATGCTACCAGTGTTAAAGACTGCGATGGAGCTCCGTATGCCACGGCAAACTGGCTGACACTGACGGCGGCAGTGCACAAATGCTGCGCAGCTAGCGCCATTCGACGGCCAACACCGCGGTTCCTGGTGTGTCCACTGTGCCGTGCGTGTGATCATTGCTTGTACAGCCCTCTCGCAGTGTCCGGAGCAAGTATGATGGGTCTGACACACCGGTGTCAATGTGTTCTTTTTTGCGTTTCCAGGAGTGTATATAGACCTAAGTGTGTTGTGAAATACGAATCAGTATGTGACTCTTGATAAAAAAAGGGTGCAAAATTTAGTGAACACTGAACAGTTCGCTTGGCCATAAAATGTAGCAGAGCTGAGCAATTGATCAGCAATTTTTTGTCACGAAATATAGACAATTGTAATATAAAGGGTTGTTTTTTAATCTACAATAAATTTATAATGAGAAACAACGTTCATCATTTAGTGGTATTAGTTGCCTTAATCATTCATTTATGTTTAGGTTGTAACTTACATGTTAAAGAACAGTAAGGGATTCTAATATCTGCTTCAGGGATAGTCAGACAGGGTCAAATCATCATTTTAGCTTTCAATATTTTCCGTTGTTCACATAAATTTGACAACCGCCCAGAGTACCATGTTGGACAGTAAGAAAATGTTTCCTTGCAGCGCCAACTTATTAACGTGGGGCCAGCATAATTCAGTTTGGTTGGTTCAAATGGCTCTGAGTACTATGGGACTTAACTTCTGAGGTCATCAGTCCCCTAGAACTTAGAACTACTTAAACCTAACTAACCTAAGAACATCACACACATCCATGCCCGAGGCAGGATTCGAACGTGCGACCGTAGCGGTCACGCGGTTCCAAACTAAATTCAGTTTAGGTTCTCATTTCTGTTACTGAATTTGATTGTCAGTACCGGCTGGTAATTGAATGTTTTAGTCGGTTGTAGGCTTGTGGACATATTCATGTATACTCAAAATGTGAAGCAGCTCGCACTAATTTAGAGTTGAGAACCAAATCTTCAGTTATTTTATTGCGATTGTAACTATCTTCAGTGGAAATTTTAAAGTCTAACCACTACTGTGACTGCATTGTTAAACATTGTGCTGCTGTTTAAAGTGTTTTGTTCATTATTCAGTCAAATACCTTGTAAGTAGGCTGTTTAGGTTTTCTTATTGGTAGCGCCACGTAGCGCTCTGTATGAAAAATCACTGGCTGTGCCGTGTGCGGTCTATGGCTGCTTTGCATTGTTGTCTGCCATTATAGTGTTGGGCAGCTGGACGTTAACAGCGCGTAGCGTTGCGCATTATATATATATATATATATATATATATATATATATATATATATGTAATGACTCTTAAAAGGTAAATACATTGTTTGTTCGGTATTTAAATCTTTCATTCGCTAACTATGCCTATCAGTAGTTAGTGCCTTCAGTAGTTTGAATCTTTTATTTAGCTGGCAGTAGTGGCGCTCGCTGTATTGCGGTAGTTTGAGTAATGAAGATTTTTGTGAGGTAAGTGATTTGTGAAACGTATAGGTTAATTTAGTTAGGGCCATTCTCTTGTAGTGATTATTGAAAGTCAGATTGCGTTGCGCCAAAAATATTGTGTCAGTTTAAGCACAGTCGTGTATAATTTTTCTAAGGGGACGTTTCAACCTTGTTGTCTAATAGCTTGTGTTTGACAGCCTTTCAGACCGATGTCAAAATTAACTTTTTGAAGTACTAGTTAATTATTGAGTTCTTAATTGCATTTCTTTAATCAAACCTTCAGGCGTTAGTGGCTGCAGTTTGCTATTTGTTGGAATCAGCTCTTCAGGCGGTATTGATTGTTGTTTGCTGTTCCTTAAAAATCAGCCCTACTGACGTTTTGCTTTGGGAATTTGTTGTATTTCCGTCTTAGTTCGTTTTTTATATTAGCCCTTCATGCTGTGTGTGTAAAATTTTATCTGTTTAAGTTGTTGCCGGTGTTTCTAAACTAAGTCGTAAATTCTTAAAGATCACTAGTTTGAGCTACCAAGGCTAAGTTAATGTTAAATAAAGTCTGTTACCTACCCTTGTGCAAATGAACAAAAACCGACCTGCTTCTTCCTTTGGTTATTTGGTCGTGTAGCACCAGGTTGGATACCATGTCCGCATCTGTCAGGAGAGACTACATTTACTCTGATCGAATTTCAGTTAACTTACAGAAATCATTAAAAGAAATTAAAAATAGAAAAGTGTCTGAAGCCAGTGTAATAAATGCAGAATTATTGAAGTTCGAAGGTATGATGTTTCATCGGAGAATATTATACACTTGCGTCAATGTTTACAGGCAAGCAAAATACCAAATACATCTAAAACTGTAGAAGCTATATCTTTGCTCAGAGAACTGACCAGAGAGGCTGCAAAATCTGTACAAGTCTCTTAGTACCATTGTATAAATTGTATGCAAGATTCATGAACAACACGATTAAATCAATTTCGGAACAGCTAATTGGATAAGTGGGCGATGACCTTCAGTTCATCATCATCTTGAACAGCTCCCGTCTGAAACATAAGCTTTGTCATCTAATCCTGTTTTCCCGTTATGTTTCTGTGTACACTGTGATCCTGTCCTCGTGTATTTTTTAATACACTCCTCCACGTCTTTCAGCCATCTTTCTCTTGGTCGTTCCTTCCCATTTCCATTTCATGTATCTTCTTGGAAATCCTCTTGTTTTCCACTCTTTTTTAACTGTCCATGCCATCTTAGCCTTCATGTTTCTATCCTGCTCGGCAAAGGCTCCTTTTTCACTAATCATTTATTCCTCATCCTTCTCCCCTTGTTACCCCTATCCTACTTCTAAGGAACTTAGTTTCCTATGCGTGTCATCTTACACCTCTTCCCTTTTTTACCAGTGTTTCAAATGTATAAATCAATATTGGGATGTAGTAACTTCTATACATTACTTCTTTGTTTATTTGTGTTACTTTTAGTAGGAATGCTTCTGACTGTTTGCCACGTTCAATGATCTCTTTCTCATTTCTTCCATTTTTCCTTTTCGCATTTCCCAAGTACTTGACATTTTCCACCTTCTTCAGTTGTTCACCTCCAGCCCTCATTCCATTAGTTGGTTCAGTTGTATCCAGGATCTTACATTTGTTTATATTAAACGACATTCCATAGTGTCAAAGTTTCTTCCCGAGCATCCAACTACTCATGAATCAGCTTTAATCTTATCTTCTCCAGTTTTTTCTACCACATTATTCTCATCAAAGACCACAATGAAGAGGTGAAAATGCACTACTCTGTTTCGCACCAGTCGTTTACTCCCTTTTTCTAACAACCCAGTTTCACACCACTTCTCCTCCACCATGGTTGTTACCTCTTTTTCCATCCTGTACTTTTCTAGTGCTTTCTGAAGCTTTCTTCTATCAAATACCATCTGTATATCGAGAAACGTCATCGCGTCTTCGAAAAATTCGTTGTGGTGCTCCTAGAGCTACCTCACTGCAAATATAAGGTCAACAGTTGATCTCCCAGGTCTGAAGCTATGCTCTTGTTCTTGACCCTTGTCTGGGTTGGGTTCTTTTCATATATCTTGGCACAGTGTGATATCAGTGTCACTTCCCTGTAGTCTCTACAAATACTGATACAACTAGTGCCTTCTTCCAGTCTTCTGGAGTCTCCTTGTCATTCCATACTACCCTCATCACACTATACAGCCACTGTTTCCCAACCTTCCCTGCTGCCTCATCATTTCGACACTAACTTCGATCACATCTGGTACCTTTCCTCCTTTCATCTTGTCCAGTGCCAGTGGTCCTCCCCACTACCTCCATCCCCCGAGAGTTTACTTATACCTCATTTAGTCTATTAACCTCATATCCAAGTCCATCTGGATGTAGCATGTACTCAAAATACTTCTCCCACACTATCTTCAGTATCACTTTGCTATTAATATCTCTCATTTCTAACCATAACTGTTGCATTCTCTCTTAAACTGCTCGTGTTAGTTTTGACTATTCCATGAAGTACTTCCCTACTTCCTCTGCTATTTTCCTCCATCATCTTTGTCAATTCTTCCATCCACTTTTTCTGTCATCAGCCATCGTCTTATTTGGTTCTTTCTTCTTTTTCTTACACTCTTTTCTTGCTAATTCGATCCTTCCTCGGAACGACAGTCTAAAGGGCTTGTTGTTCCTTCCCAATACCTCCTTGATTCTTTCATTCCATCATGTCTACTTCCACCATTTTCTACCACTTATTCTTCCACATGCAGCTTCTGCCATAGCACTTAAATTGTCACCATTTCTTTTCCCTGTTTTTGATTCATCCTTTGGTAACATTTACTCATAGTGTCCTGCTATTCTTTCTGGACTTTCTTTAGGTTTAGTTTCAACACTGTAATTCTCCTTTCCTGGTTCTGTCTTCTTCCAGTATTACATGATTCCCCCGCTCGTCACCAGTGCCGATGGTCACTATCCAGTGTCTCAGATAGTTGTACCTTTACGTCCGTTAGTCCTCTTCGTTTCCCAATCGTAGATCATGTGATCCACCAAAGATTTCTGCGCTAGATCCCTGCTGTACCACGTTACTTTGTGGTTCTCGTTCTTCCGAAACCAGAATTCCAGCAATTTCTGTCTTCTTTATTTCTACTCCTCACCCTTCTATTCCCATAACATTTTATGGCATTCTCTTCCACTCTCCACATGTGCATTGAAGTCTCCCATCACTATTACCATTTGTCCATTGCACTGCTTTTGTAGTTCTTCCCCAAAGTCCTCCATCTCTTGAGATGTACAGATGTCCAGAATGATGATGAAATCATGAGGGGAATCGAACCCGGGCTCCCGTGCTCTGGAAGCGAGAACGCGACCTCGAGCTGCGGACATTGTTGTTGTTGTCTCCGTGGAACGTAGCCGTGGTTGAGAACCGGTGATGCGGATGAAGCTTCCACAGCACTTGACCATGAGTGTTTGCTTTCTGCCAGATTGCAGTGACCTCCTTCTGAATGGTTTGAAGCCTAAGAGATAACAGAATTAACATTAGAGTTGTCATGTGATGTTCTAGCAAATGTGGACAAGGCATTATACAGGGTTATTACAAATGATTGAAGCGATTTCACAGCTCTACAATAACTTTATTATTTGAGATATTTTCACAATGCTTTGTACACACATACAAAAACTCAAAAAGGTTTTTTAGGCATTCACAAATGTTCGATATGTGGCCCTTTAGTGATTCGGCAGACATCAAGCTGATAATCAAGTTCCTCCCACACTCAGCGCTGCACGTCCCCATCAATAAGTTCGAAAGCATCGTTGATGCGAGCTTGCAGTTCTGGGACGTTTCTTGGTAGAGGTGGTTTAAACACTGAGTCTTTCACATAACCCCACAGAAAGAAATCGCATGGGGTTAAGTCGGGAGAGCGTGGAGGCCATGATATGAATTACTGATCATGATCTCCACCACGACCGATCCATCGGTTTTCCAATCTCCTGTTTAAGAAATCCCAAACATCATGATGGAAGTGCGGTGGAGCACCATCCTGTTGAAAGATGAAGTCGGCGCTGTCGGTCTCCAGTTGTGGCATAAGCCAATTTTCCAGCATGTCCAGATACACGTGTCCCGCAAAGTTTTTTTCGCAGAAGAAAAAGGGGCCGTAAACTTTAAACCGTGAGATTGCACAAACCACGTTAACTTTTGGTGAATTGCGAATTTGCTGCACGAAAGCGTGAGGATTCTCTACCGCCCAGATTCGCATATTGTGTCTCTTAACTTAAGAAAAAATGTAGCTTCATCACTGAAAACAAGTTTCGCACTGAACGCATCCTCTTCCATGAGCTGTTGCAACCGCGCCGAAAATTCAAGCCGTTTGACTTTGTCATAGGGTGTCAGGGCTTGTAGCAATTGTAAACGGTAAGGCTTCTGCTTAAGCCTTTTCCGTAAGATTTTCCAAACCGTCGGCTGTGGTACGTTTAGCTGCCTGCTTGCTTTATTCGTCGGCTTCTGCGGGCTACGCGTGAAACTTGCCCGCACGCGTTCAACCGTTTCTTCACTCACTGCAGGCCGACCCGTTGATTTCCCCTTACAGAGGCACCCAGAAGCTCTAAACTGCGCATACCATCGCCGAATGGAGTTAGCAGTTGGTGGATCTTTGTTGAACTTCGTCCTAAAGTGTCGTTGCACTGTTATGACTGACTCATGTGAGTGCATTTCAAGCACGACATACGCTTTCTCGGCTCCTGTTGCCATTTTGTCTCACTGCGCTCTCGAGCGCTCTGGCGGCAGAAAACTGAAGTGCGGCTTCAACCAAATAAAACTTTGAGTTTTTCTACGTATCTGTAGTGTGTCGTGACCATATGTCACTGAATGGAGCTACAGCGAATTTATGAAATCGCTTCAATCATTTGTAATAGCCCTGTATTTTTGCACTGGCAAACGATATTTTAAACAGTGTGTTTAATACGAGGCGTGTTTTTTTAAGTAAGTACCGTTTTGAAATTAAGAAAAACGTGCTAAGATATCTCAATAATTTTATTTTTACATGAAAACCTGTAGCTTAATCTACTTACTGACGCCATTACAGTCTGATTCTTCCTTGTTTACATTGTTTACTGAGTGTTTAAGATGCCTCCGATAATCGTGAGTCCTGCCGACTGTAAAGTACAGGCTGTAAAAGATTTCTTAGTGCTGAAGGCCTAAACGCGATCGATATTCAGCGTGAGATCTGTGCTGTTTACGGATGAAAGATTATGAGTAATAGATTGGTAAGAAACTGGGTGAGAGCATTTAAAGATGGCGGCACAAATGTCCATGATGAACAACGGAGTGTGGGTCCCTCGGTCGTTAATGGAAGTTTGATGCAAGATGTGGACAATAAGGCGAGAGAAATCAGACGCTTTACGGTTTCCTCCTTGCGGGATGACTTTCCTAATATTTCTCGTAGTGTTTTGTATGGCATTGTGACCGAGCACTTGAATTACCGAATATTGTGCGCTCGTTGGGTACTGAAAATGTTAACGGATGTGCACAAAACCAAACATTTAGACAGTGCATTGACTTTCCCTGAACGGTACCACAACAACGGTGACGATTTATTAAGCTAAATTGTTACGGGCGATGAAACGTGGGTGGCCTACGTCACACCAGAATCAAAGCAACAGTCCATGGAAGTTGAGCAAGGGCATCGTTTTGCTGCAAGACAATGCCCGTCCGCATGTGGCGAATCGGACCAAAGACCTCATCACATCTTTTCGATGGGCAACTCTAGATTATCCTCCATACAGCCCCGATCTTGCGCCCAGTGACTACCATCTGTTCCTGCACTTGAAGAAACACCTGGGTGGTTAGCGTTTTCAAACGATGACGAAGTCAAAACAGTGGCGATGCAGTTGTTAACAAGTCACGCGGCACACTTCTATGGGAGGGTATTCAAAAACTGTTGTAACGTTACGACAAATGCCTTCATATTGAAGGAAATTATGTAGAAAAGTAGATTAAGGTACAGGGTTTCATGAAAAAATTAAATTATTGAGATATATTAGCACGTCTTTTGTTAAATCAAAACGGTACTTAAAGAAACACGCATCGTATTAATGATATCCTGAATTAAGAAAAAATTTTAAGGTGCGATGCTGTACCTTGTGTAGCGTTGTTTTAAACTGTTTTAGGTATTGTCGAACTTTGGCCCCACAAAGGTATATTGTGGTGCATGTAGGTTGTGGTAGATCTGTGTAATGGGCGCGGTACATGCCGGTTGGGAGTGGCAGACTAGTTAAGCATGACAAATTGTAAATAACGGTTAAAATATTTGGTGATCTATGCCCTAGTTGTTACTGCATCCTTCTCTTATTTCATTCTACTTCTGTTGTACCTGAGTGTAAGTTATTCTATAGCTGTCCTGCTTTAGGACTCTGGGTTTAATTATAACTGTTTAGACCTGTTATTATTGGGCCTCATTTTACATACAGGGTTTCCCCACTTCAAGGTTGAAGGACTCCATACTCGATTACTCCGGGTTGAAAATGTTGTAAACTTTTGGTGTCATCTTAGTTGTTATTAATTGTGACCTTCATAGTGTATTGACCAAATTTAAGATACTGTTTTTATTACTAGAGTTTTGGGTGTCTCATACTCCTGTGCTACAGTTTATTTAAGTGTTGCTGTAGCAGTCGGTGCCACGGGTACACCGCCATTGCTTATCTGTTCTTTCCCTGTGGTAAATACGCCTGGAGCTGGCTGAACGCCAGGATCGCCCCTTGACCCTTAGTTTGGCTGAGCAGCTATGTGGGCGTGGTGCTTGGAGCAATAGCTTGTGCCCGTGATACATCTGTTTTCTGCTCCATGCATTTATACCCAAGGTAAGTTGTCTGGTGTTTCAGTAAGCACTATTTACCGTAAATTGAACTGCCTTTCCGCTTCGAGCGTACTTAGTGTTATCATTGTTTAGATCACGCTCGTCACCAGACAAACGTTATTCTATAGTTGTCCTGCTTTAGGACTCTGGGTTTAATTATAACTGTTTAGACCTGTTACTATTGGGCCTCATTTTACATACGGGGTTTCCCCACTTCAAGGTTGAAGGACTCCATACTCGATTATTCCGGGTTGGTGTCATTGCATTTTATGTGCCCTAGGGAATTGTTAATTTCTGAAAATTTAAATTAAATGCCTGCCCTGAGAATTCTTACTATTTAGTATTAATCGGGGTCGTTATTCATCATTTTAATATTTTTGGTGAAATTGAATTTAAAAAAAATTTGAATTATGTAATGAACTTGCTGAAAATTGAACCCGAAAGCCCATTTCGCGGATTCATTGATCTTATATTAACCCGGCTAATTAATGTGTTTGGTATTTTTGTAAAATCTTACAATTGTTTGAATAAATTGTGAGTGCTTTAAGAAACTGAAAACGGTACAAGGTGTTGCAACGAAGGGTGAACCTGAGGCCCAGTCCTTCCACCTTAGGTTTGCTTAAATTTGTTTAAAGGGCTAGTGAGCCTGCTGTACCTCTCCTGTCAGTGTTACAATGTTCAAAGTTTCAAGTCGTAGTCCGTTTGCCTTCCAGGGTCGTTGTCCTATACGTCCCTCCTTCCCGAGGCTAGTTCCCATGTTGAATGCTGATTGTTGTCCACTGTTGGCTATCTAGGGTTATCACAGCTTCACCAGAGCCCCGTTAGCCGCAGCTTTTTCGAGTTCCTACAGGGCCTTAGCAGCTGCTGTGTCAGTCCTGGGGCAGTCGAAGTCCTCCATTGTACTTCATCCCTGTAGGCCATCCTCCCACTTCCCTATCAGTTAACATGTTTATTTTGCAGCAGACATTAGAGAAAGGAAGTAAATTAAATTTTGGTAAGCTCACAGATAAGCGTTTATAAACTGCGTCCAAGCGGTGTTATCTGTTTCTCCTACTTTGTTTGATCGCAAGTCTTTGAAAGCTTTGGCAAACTCTTTCATACTGGACCCCTACATTCCTCGAAAGTTCATTTCAATTTCTTCTATGCTGAATCTTCATTTCTAATCTACTTACGTTGTGGTTTTCCTTTCTTTCGTTTAAAAATTCTGTGTTCCCAGTGGAGGCTAAACCGTAATCATTTTATCAGTGGAGAGATCATCATGACATTTTTTTCAGTCGGAGGCCTATCTTCCTGTGACACACATCATGTGACTTTGATGCACTTATTTCTATTGACTTCCCTGTTATCAGGCCTTTGATCAGTAGTAGTTCTTCTGCCTTTGAGGCAGTTTTCCTTCCAAAATGGAATAAATTAAGAATTTATTCAAGAGAAAGTGTTTCAGAAACTGAACAAGTCAATAACTTTTCGGTACACGTCTGGCTCTTATGGAAGCAGGTATTCCTCTTGTCACTGATTTGTAGGCTGTCCTGCTGAAGGATACCATGCAGAATTCCTTCCAACTGACGTGTTAGATAGTCAAAATACGAAGGTGGTTGGAGGACTGTGCTCCAAACGTTCGCAACAGGGGAGAGATCCGGTAACCTTGCTGGCCAAAGCAGGGTTTGGCAAGCAGGAAGACAAAAAGAAGAAACTATCGCCATGCGCGGACAGCCATTATCTTGCTGAAATGTAAATCTAGGATGGTTTGCCACTAAGGACAACAAAACTGGGCGAATAATGTCGTCGACATACCGCAGTGCTGTCCAGGTGCCGTTGACGACAACTGAAAGGGTCCTGCTATGAAAGGAAACAGCACCCCAGACCTTCACACCTGGTTGTCGGGCCGTGTGATGGACGTCAGTCAGGCTGGTATCCCAACACTGTCCAGTATATCTCCAGAAACGTCTTCGCTGCTCATCCCGAGCTTGCTTTTCAGCAAGATAATGTCCGTCCGCCCACAGCAAGAGCTACTACGGAGCATTACGGGAAGTTGAGGGTTCTGACGAGGCAACACACCCACTGGACAGAATTTGGCACGATATTCCTTAGGAGGGCATCCAACAACTCTGTTAATCAATTCCAAGCTGAATAACTGCTTGCATAAGGGCCAGAGTTTGACCAGCGCATTATTGACTTGCTCAGTTTGTGAAACTCGTTCTCTTGAATAAATCATCCAATTTTTCCGAAACTGCAATCACTTGTCTGTACATGTACATCACATCTAGCTATTACAATCTTATTTGGATAATTCATTCGTAGTGTATTGTTTTTTTTTTTCTCTTAGAGTGTATTTTGGATCATCAGTTTTAAAATAATAGTTGAGGTACGTATTGCCTCCTGACTCATCTTTCTCTTTTCGTCCCGCTGACTGTAAGGCCACATTTTCTGTACTTATGTCATTACGATAATAAGCACTGTATTTAGATATATATTTAGTGCTTATTGTCCGCCCCGATAGATGAGTGGTCAGCGCGGCGGTCTGCCACACCAAGGGGCCCGGATTCGATTCTCGGCTGGGTCGGAGATTTTTTCCACTCAGGAAGTGGGTGTTTTGCACCCTTGTAAGTAGGCTGTTTATTTTTCTTATTGGTAACGCCATGTAGCGCTCTATATGAAAATCACTGACTGTGCTATGTGCAGTCAGTGGCTGGTTGTCATTGTTGTAATACTCGCTATTGTAGTGTTGGGCAGCTGGATGTTAATAGCGCGTAGCGTTGCGCAGTTGGAGGTGAGCTTCCAGCAGTGGAGGATGTACTTAGAACATGTACGGTACTGCTAATGAGATTTTAATGCAACATTCCGGTTTACTTGAAAATACATTCTGGATTTAAAGTACTTTCTGTGAGATACCGTATGACACAGTGGTTAGTTTATGTAACAGCTACACGATTTTATCACGACGCTACTAAAGAATGACAATTTACAATGTTGCTTTTGCGGTGTTTCTGTTTTATATCTGCACAGTTTTTTTGAATTATTCTGGAAAGTAAAACATGTTTTAGTAGTAACTTTGTGGTATAGCTACAATGAGCAGCCTTTTCCGTAGCACAACAAAACGTTACAGCACAGTACTTTCTCCATCACGGCAATAAGCGTAATAACTAAGATACCTATACGCAAAGCATTTCACTTTTCTTTATCATGAGGTAAGTACATTGACTTCTGCAGAACGTAGCTTTCGGAGGACGATAACTGCGACACTTCCACAGAGATTATCTTACAACGAGACGCACAGTTTAGCGCTACAGTACACGTATTTGAGTGATTAAATTTGTACTTAAAACATTTATTTTTAAAGATTTTTGAATTACAAAGATACAAAGGTTTTCCGTGATGCATTTCATTACATTGCTGCAATCTGTAACACCTGAGGGTATAATTATATTAATCCTCAGGGGGGTACACGATTACTTTGTGTACCATGTGTTTGGCAAGCACAAGGAGCCTTAGCTAATATGGTATTTGTTTATACAATTTTACACATCGGTACCATATTTCTATAACACAGAATTACACAGCTATCTGATTATTTGATAGAGAAACAAACATCTTTTTACTACGTCAGTGACACATGTTTACGCAATTACGCAGGTGGATAACTTCACACTTATGAAATTGTATTTTGTCTGTACTTTGTGAACTGTTCATATTTTTTGGAACTATTGTGATACTATGAGAGCTTTGAATGATGTATTTCGTATGGGAACATGATTTTTAAAGTACGTTTGAGGTAGATGACACTATTAAGTGAACAGAGAATTCTTTTTAGGTTTTGAAATTATTGCAGAAAGCTACGACGATTTTGAGATGTGACTGAGGTGTTATGATGTTATTATTACGATGACTATGTGTATTATGCTGTTGCGGTGTATTTATGATCAATAAGCTGATGCTATATGAGTTATCTGATTTTGCTACATATCTGTTTTGATGAAATATTGAAGAAGTGTCGACGAATAAGGTAAGGCATAATGAGTAGTGGTTAGGGACTCTGATTTGCGAAAAGGGATGTTGGAAACCAAGAAAAGTTTTTGGACACTGTTATATTTGTAGGATTTTGTTTCTACACATTTGTAACGCAAATTCTCGACCTGTGAAATTTTTTATATGAGACTGTCACTGTAGTGCAAACTGGTGTCGTAAATATTTCGGTGAGAAAGTTAAGTGACCACCTTCATGAAATGTGTTGTGGGCACCCAGCTGCGCAACAGTCGCCTGGAAAAAAACAATTAGTGTGTGACTTTCAGAGGCACAGATGAAAAAAAAAGGAAGGCCATTATCCTCGCTATTGACATTTCTTTGTAGAAAGCATCGCAAATATGACACACTCAAACTTGAAAACATATGTTTATACTATGGAGCTCTTAATTTATGATATTTACTAAAATGCCTAATGAAATGATGAGAAACATTTAACATCTATTGTCTTTGTAGTTGAGAGATTGCTCATTTTGTTTAATATCTAGTTTCTAGCTGCACTGCATCATTGGTGAAAATAAAGTTTAATAGATGTATTAATATAGACCTCCCCCCATGAACCATGGACCTTGCCGTTGGTGGGGAGGCTTGCGTGCCTCAGCGATACAGATGGCCGTACCGTAGGTGCAACCACAACGGAGGGGTATCTGTTGAGAGGCCAGACAAACGTATGGTTCCTGAAGAGGGGCAGCAGCCTTTTCAGTAGTTGCAGGGGCAACAGTCTGGATGATTGACTGATCTGGCCTTGCAACATTAACCAAAACGGCTTTGCTGTGCTGGTACTGCGAACGGCTGAAAGCAAGGGGAAACTACAGCCGTAATTTTTCCCGAGGACATGCAGCTTTACTGTATGATTAAATGATGATGGCATCCTCTTGGGTAAAATATTCCGGAGGTAAAATAGTCCCCCATTCGGATCTCCGGGCGGGGACTACTCAGGAGGATGTCGTTATCAGGAGAAAGAAAACTGGCGTTATACGGATCGGAGCGTGGAATGTCAGATCCCTTAATCGGGCAGGTAGGTTAGAAAATTTAAAAAGGGAAATGGATAGGTTAAAGTTAGATATAGTGGGAATTAGTGAAGTTCGGTGGCAGGAGGAACAAGACTTCTGGTCAGGTGACTACAGGGTTATAAACACAAAATCAAATAGGGGTAATGCAGGAGTAGGTTTAATAATGAATAGGAAAATAGGAATGCGGGTAAGCTACTACAAACGGCATAGTGAACGCATTATTGTGGCCAAGATAGATACGAAGCCCACACCTACTACAGTAGTACAAGTTTATATGCCAACTAGCTCTGCAGATGATGAAGAAATTGAAGAAATGTACGAGGAAATAAAAGAAATTATTCAGATAGTGAAGGGAACGAAAATTTAATAGTAATGGGTGACTGGAATTCGAGTGTAGGAAAAGGGAGAGAAGGAAACATAGTAGGTGAATATGGATTGGGGCTAAGAAATGAAAGAGGAAGCCGCCTAGTAGAATTTTGCACAGAGCACAACTTAATCATAGCTAACACTTGGTTTAAGAATCACGAAAGAAGGTTGTATACGTGGAAGAACCCTGGAGATACTAAAAGGTATCAGATAGATTATATAATGGTAAGACAGAGATTTAGGAACCAGGTTTTAAGTTGTAAGACATTTCCAGGGGCAGATGTGGACTCTGACCACAATCTATTGGTTATGACCTGTAGATTAAAACTGAAGAAACTGCAAAAATGTGGGAAATTAAGGAGATGGGACCTGGATAAACTAAAAGAACCGGAGGTTGTACAGAGTTTCAGAGAGAGCATAAGGGAACAATTGACAGGAATAGGGGAAAGAAATACAGTAGAAGAAGAATGGGTAGCTCTGAGGGATGTAGTAGTGAAGGCAGCAGAGGATAAAGTAGGTACAAAGACGAGGGCTGCTAGAAATCCTTGGGTAACAGAAGAAATATTGAATTTAATTGATGAAAGGAGAAAATATAAAAATGCAGTAAATGAAGCAGGCAAAAAGGAATACAAACGTCTCAAAAATGAGATCGACAGGAAGTGCAAAATGGCTAAACAGGGATGGCTAGAGGACAAATGTAAGGATGTAGAAGCTTATCTCACTAGGGGTAAGATAGATACTGCCTACAGGAAAATTAAAGAGACCTTTGGAGAGAAGAGAACCACGTGTATGAATATCAAGAGCTCAGATGGCAGCCCAGTTCTAAGCAAAGAAGGGAAAGCAGAAAGGTGGAAGGAGTATATAGAAGGTTTATACAAGGGCGATGTACTTGAGGACAATATTATGGAAATAGAAGAGGATGTAGATGAAGACGAAATGGGAGATACGATACTGCGTGAAGAGTTTGACAGAGCACTGAAAGACCTGAGTCGAAACAAGGCCCCCGGAGTAGACAACATTCCATTAGAACTACTGACGGCCTTGGGAGAGCCAGTAATGACAAAACTCTACCAGCTGGTGAGCAAGATGTATGAGACAGGCGAAATACCCTCAGACTTCAAGAAGAATATAATAATTCCAATCCCAAAGAAAGCAGGTGCTGACAGATGTGAAAATTACCGAACTATCAGTTTAATAAGCCACGGCTGCAAAATACTAACGCGAATTCTTTACAGACGAATGGAAAAACTGGTAGATGCAGACCTCGGGGAAGATCAGTTTGGATTCCGTAGAAATGTTGGAACACGTGAGGCAATACTGACCTTACGACTTATCTTAGAAGAAAGATTAAGAAAAGGCAAACCTACGTTTCTAGCATTTGTAGACTTAGAGAAAGCTTTTGACAATGTTGACTGGAATACTCTTTTTCAAATTCTAAAGGTGGCAGGGGTAAAATACAGGGAGCGAAAGGCTATTTATAATTTGTACAGAAACCAGATGGCAGTAATAAGAGTCGAGGGGCATGAAAGGGAAGCAGTGGTTGGGAAAGGAGTGAGACAGGGTTGTAGCCTCTCCCCGATGTTATTCAATCTGTATATTGAGCAAGCAGTAAAGGAAACAAAAGAAAAATTTGGAGTAGGTATTAAAATTCATGGAGACGAAGTAAAAACTTTGAGGTTCGCCGATGACATTGTAATTCTGTCAGAGACGGCAAAGGACTTGGAAGAGCAGTTGAACGGAATGGACAGTGTCTTGAAAGGAGGATATAAGATGAACATTAACAAAAGCAAAACGAGGATAATGGAATGTAGTCAAATTAAATTGGGTGATGCTGAGGGAATTAGTTTAGGAAATGAGACACTTAAAGTAGTAAAGGAGTTTTGCTATTTAGGAAGTAAAATAACTGATGATGGTCGAAGTAGAGAGGATATAAAATGTAGACTGGCAATGGCAAGGAAAGCGTTTCTGAAGAAGAGAAATTTGTTAACATCGAATATAGATTTATGTATCAGGAAGTCCTTTCTGAAAGTATTTGTTTGGAGTGTAGCCATGTATGGAAGTGAAACATGGACGATAACTAGTTTGGACAAGAAGAGAATAGAAGCTTTCGAAATGTGGTGCTACAGAAGAATACTGAAGATAAGGTGGATAGACCACGTAACTAATGAGGAGGTATTGAATAGGATTGGGGAGAAGAGAAGTTTGTGGCACAACTTGACTAGAAGAAGGGATCGGTTGGTAGGACATGTTTTGAGGCATCAAGGGATCACAAATTTAGCATTGGAGGGCAGCGTGGAGGGTAAAAATCGTAGAGGGAGACCGAGAGATGAGTACACTAAGCAGATTCAGAAGGATGTAGGTTGCAGTAGGTACTGGGAGATGAAGCAGCTTGCACAGGATAGAGTAGCATAGAGAGCTGCATCAAACCAGTCTCAGGACTGAAGAC
This sequence comes from Schistocerca gregaria, assembly GCF_023897955.1. Classification (NCBI taxonomy): domain Eukaryota; kingdom Metazoa; phylum Arthropoda; class Insecta; order Orthoptera; family Acrididae; genus Schistocerca; species Schistocerca gregaria. The sequence continues at coordinate 1,007,167,564 of NC_064920.1, read as the reverse complement.
AACAACAACAACATTAATATAGATATTTTATTCCTACAGATCCAGTAAATAATAATTTTATTATTACTTCCAAAAAACCGAGGAGCACAAAAAGACATTTCCACTTCACAGGAATTGCATACATAATTTTTGTCAGTGACTTGGTAACTTATTTGCTAGCGTAAGTTCTCATGATGCATTACCCTAGTGTTAAGATGTGACATAGGTATTAAACATGGCCATTTTTACTGTAATATTATTTATGATTGAGCTTTGTCATGTTTAGATATAAGTTATTGCATTTGCTACTGCTTCTTGCCAGGCATAGTGCTACTAAATTTCACTTTGTATTACTCTGTTAAGCCACTTTTACTACTGGTTTATTTTTCTTGTTGCTGCACATTGGCTCATATTAGTTGTAATGTTGCATTTGCTTGGTAATTTAGATTTACTGTAGCTTGCTTTGCCACTTTGCATTTTTTTTGTCATTGCTGTTTGTGTTAATTGTTTTGTGCTGCTGCATTGCCTCGTCCCTTAGTTTAGCATCTGAGCTCAGTAGATTTAAGTTAGCTTAAGAGGGGGTAGACTATATAAGAGAATGAGTTTCGATGAATTGGAAGAAATGCATTGAGAAGTTATACGAAAAACGTACAGAAAGCAGGTATAGATAGGACTTTTTGGACATAATGAAGAAAGAAGTAAAGAAAGTTTTGTTTGCAAAATACTGCAGTAAAACACAACCTGTACTTTCCTTGTGGTATCCCTCTATGTGTTTGCGTACTGTTGTATATTTGTGTTTTTCCTGTCTTTATGTGTTTAGCTAATACGATTTATGTTGTAGAATTTTTCTAGTACTAAGGTACATTCACTATGATGAGGAATATTGTTATCCTCAAATATAATTTGCATTAATAATATGTTATTTTCTTTGTAAAGATGTTTATAGACATTATTAATTCTGTTCTGTTTTAATGCTCATGTGTGAAATTAATGTTTCGAAAACTATTCTCATTATTTTATGTATGTACTTATGTCATAATTCTTGTAACACTGATGTACACGTTTATTCCCATTCTTTTGTAAAGCCCCTATTACTACAAATGTTATCTGTATTATTATGTTTTAATGATGTATTTTGTACCTTTGTTATTGTATTCTTATGTTATAACATTGTAATTGACACCAGTTCATCGAATTAAGTAACTTGTAAGTTACATTTCACTGCACACGTTTCTGTTGGTCATAGTATATGGACAACATGTGAGAAGTAGGGACTGGTAGTGTTTGTACATGTGTTAATAATTCAGCAAGGGACTGATTAACAGCATTGCTGGTTCTAAGGACAATTAAAAAAAAAAAAACTTTGTGAGTGCACAAGTGGTGGTTTATGGAGTTGCTATATTCTCCACAAGACTCTTCGATGGTGATTGTGCACCTGCACAGTCGCAATAGATGGCTGTTGACCATCTCTGCAAGGACTATAAAGGGTCTGCATCTTTGATGGCCCACCAATACCATTATCTCTACAAGGACTACAGTGGGTCTGCATCTTTGATTACCCACCAATACCATTATTTCTACAAGGACTGCACTGGGTCTGCACCTCTGGTAGCCCACCAATACCGTAATCTCTACCAGGACTGCAGTGGGTCTGCTCTGTGATGACCTACCTACCAATATTCTTCAAAGCTTCGACTGACTGTGCTGTGGGTTTGCTCTGTTGTGGCCCATTACCTGTCTGCATGTCGAGAGTCAGCACTGTCTTTCTGTTGGAAGGACAACACTACTTCTTCAAGACTGCATGGAAATCCGCTACTTCCGTGTGCATTTTCTTTTACTCCTTAGACTTTGAGAAAAAAAAACTGCAATTTTACTGTGATGAATGATCAGGACTGTCTTTATGGACTGTGAGAACATTTTAGCTTTTGACCAACATTGTATCGATACGTGTGTGCATTTCATTTCTTTGTTATTGTAATTAGGAAAAAAAATTTTCAGATCTGTATTGACCACTGCCCAAAACAATTTGTAAAATTTTTTGTGGGGAGCATGGGGGCTATGTAAGACTGGATGTCATGAACTGCTATATATATTATGAGTTTTGAACACTATTAAGGTAAATACATTGTTTGTTCTCTACCAAAATCTTTCATTTGCTAACTATGCCTATCAGTAGTTAGTGCCTTCAGTAGTTTGAATCTTTTATTTAGCTGGCAGTAGTGGCGCTCGCTGTATTGCAGTAGTTCGAGTAATGAAGATTTTTGGTGAGGTAAGTGATTTGTGCAAGGTATAGGTTAATGTTAGACAGGGCCATTCTATTGTAGGGATTTTTGAAAGTCAGATTGCGTTGCGCTAAAAATATTGTGTGTCAGCTTAAGCACAGTGGAGGTGGAGGGGAAAGAGGACGGGGATGAAAATAGCAGCGTTACAAGAATGTGGTAGGGGGCAGATCTAATAAGATCTAAAATCGATTATGGTAGCAGGTTGCTTTGCAGAGGCAACAGGAAACTAAAAAAACGAGAGTGGCTGCATCAGGACTTGCCTAGGAGCTATGCGTTTCATGCCAGAAAATGCATTGTTAGCGGAATCTGCAGAAAATTAGTGGTAGATATATTTCCTCTGAAAATATTTTCTGCATTTGACCAACCACTGATACAGAAAATGAACAGATGGTCCCAGGACAAATGAACATGCAAAGAACAAACACTGCCGAAGAATCAGAATTATATGTTAGCTTTATAAGTTTGAAAGAAATTTTATCTAATCCCTAAAGAACGACAACTTATCTTAATTCCAATTACCAATATACCAAAAAAATTCACCAGCCGACATTTTCTATTTCCCATAAAAGAATCACCAGAGCAGAGCAGTTAGTGAAAACCTTCATTGCTCATAATGTCCTGGAGTATTCAGAGATATATATTGAAGGCTCCTAAACCGTAGATAACGGCAGAATGGTTAGTGTGTTCCTGTGTCCAAGCTCGGGTTACTAGGAATTGATTTCGCAGCTCGGTGAAATTTCGTTTTCCTGCAGAAGTCATAGATGTTCTTACAGACTTACTTTACTTACAGAGACTTACAGTACACTGCTAGTTGACGGAGTCGCTAGCACACTGGACTCGCATTCGTGATGACGAAGGTTTGAACCCGTGTTCAGCCATCCAGATTTCCCTAAACCGCTCCATGCAAATACGGGGATGGTTCCTTTGAGAGGGCATGGCCTATTTCCTTCCCTATTCTTGACAAAATCTGAGCCTGTGTTCCGCCTCTAATGACCTGGATATTGACGGAACGTGATCCAGTTTTCCTCCCTTTCGTCAAAACATTTTAACTGTAGCGGATTATAGAATTTTACTCCAAGATATGCACACAACCGCTTTCTCTAAAAACCTGTTCCACTGGGTATTGTGGAAGCCTCCAAGGGAAACTAAAATCTCGGGAAGACTGTACGTTATGTGGATCATGGGACACTAACATTTATAATGAAACAGTAGATGCCTTAGTGAAGACCACCCCTCCCAATTGAGCATTTAAAAACATCTTTTGACCACAATCTGACTAGGGGGCAACATTCTACAGGGTACACCACAATTGCATTGCCAAAATTTCGCAGGTTGTTCAGGGATATTTTCTGAGTATTTTCCGGTGGGTCGTAACAGAGTAATTGCATTTCGATTGATTTATTGCCCTCGTTTATCATTGTATCTGTAGTGCACTGTAAATATCTGCATATCACTGCAAATGCCGAGGGTAAATGCTCTGTGACTTATTTGGAAACACTTGTTCCAGTCACGCATGTTACTTGTTAAGCCCAATTTACTATTCGAGCACAAGATTTCACTGAGTGCTGCCCGGTTCTGTCACCTTTTTTCCAGCTGTGTTACTTGTTACACGACAATAACGATAAGGTCACTGACGGAGAGTTTGATGAAACGCACACAGTTGGGGTACACATATTCCGTCCAGCGGAGTACCGGGATGGAAGCACGAAAGGCATCGGACCACCTCTTAAAATGTTGATGACAAATCCTTTAGTAATCATACAGAGCTGCTCCAATGCGGGACAAAGGCAAAGAAGAACAAGAGAAAGAGATAATTTCCCAACGTACCTAGCCTATGTCATATACAAATAACATCTCTGATAAGAAAACATGGAAGTCTCCGAACAACTTTCGCTGATATCACACTAGAATTTCATTGACTGGATTTTTACGAAAACTCTGTGAGACACTTGATGGAGAAGTCTACGAGCTGTGGAATTTGATGGTGTAGTAGTAGTAGTAGCTCTTTTTACAACGATATAGGACATGTCATAGTATTTAAAAAATTAGATCAATTTAAAATAAGCTAATTCGTATACACATATATTTACAGCCTACTAGTTAGAGACAATCATTAGATTGACTCCTGGTATACAATACTTTTTTTTACAAATAACTTATTAAATAATGTAATGCCATACTGTTCACTCATATCTCACCATCAGTCACTGCACAAAACACTATACACACACTGTTTCGTAACACTTCACTCACTACACACACACACACACACACACACAGACACACACACACACACACACACACACACACACACTGGTGATCTCTGGGCCATTTTCTGCACTGCAACTTCCTATTTCCTATACTGAAAAACTGAGTCAGCATCTCTCCACAATGAGTGAGATGTTGAGCTCAGAAAGAGGAAGAGGTATTAGTGATGTGTTATGCATAGCTTGGGGGTATGTATTTCTAGGAAGGAAAAAAGAATAAAAAAACATAAAGTGAAGGTATTATGTGGAATGTTGGATATTTTATAATCATTATTATTATTATTATTTATTTGTATAATATTTTTTTTACAAAACCCTACTCTGTTTTAGCTAAGTAATCCTTCAATGTATAAAATGTATTGCATAACAGTTACCTTTCAGCCGCCTTTTTAAGTAAGTGTATTTTTGCAGTTTCTTTAATCTCTTTTGGCAATTTATTGTACAGTTCTATTCCTTGGTAGAAAATGCTGTTTTGAGTTTTATGTTTATTTTTTCTTGCTAAATGTAAGTTGAGCCTATCTCGTGTTGCGTGGTCATGGACAGAGCTGTTTGTGCATATATAACTGACTAGTAAATGTATTCACAAGGAGCAGTTAAAATGCCCAGTGTTTTAAACAGATCTTTACAATGAGCTCGGCTAGTATTTTTGGTTATTATTCTTACGGCTCTTTTCTGGAGTTCGAAAATTGTGTTCATATTTTGTCCATTTGTTCCCCATAAAAGAATGCCATACCTAAGAACTGAGTGTACATATGACTAATATGTAACTAAAAGGCACTGCATGTTACACACTGATGATAGGATTCTAATGACATAACATGCTGATGACATTCTATTTCCAAGTACCTTTATGTGTTCGCACCAATGCAACTGAGAATTAATATTCATTCCTAGAAATTTTGCATTTGTTACACAGTCTGTAGAGGTGCCATCTACATTGAATTTAACATTGTAATTTTTCCTCTTCAAACTGAAATTCATGGCATTAGTTTTCTTAATGTTCAATGTCACTTTATTGCTTATTGACCAATCATAAACTTCCTTGTGAGTTTCATTTGCTTTCTCGGCAAGGAGTTGTCTTGTTTTCTCAGTGACTATCATATAACTGTCATCAGAGAAGAGAATTTTTTCACCATGAGTAACACTACTGGGAAATGTCATTGATGTACATGAGGAACAGTATTGGTTCTAATACGCTACCTTGCGGATTTCTAGTAATTTCTTGTAGAGGAGCCAGCAGTGCCCCGAGAGAGGTGGTTGCTGACATTCTGGCCGCTTGTGCTGTTACAATTGTTCAGTCCGTGTTCTGAATTTTCCCTTCCCTTCCTTTATTGCTGCTCGACCCACAGGTTAAACTGCAGCGGTCGTAAACTGCAATACAGGCCGTAGGCGGCGTCATGTTTCGCGACCTTGCAGTCGCGAGCCGATGACGTGTAGGGCATTGTTTGGCGTTGTTTACTTGACAAGCAGAGGCATATGTCAGCTTAAAAGTCCACGCTGTCCTCCGTTCAGTTATATACCAAGGATCAAACAAAGGTGCAGTACAACTGCTACCAATATTTGGCCCTTCAGATAAAAAAATAATTTCCAAACTTTGAGCGAGTTGAGAGAGACTCAGCAAAATCTGTTACTTTCTTTATCGGTGTGGTTATGGTGGCTGTAGTTACTGTACAGTTACTTAGGGTATTTATAATCCATCTTTGCAACTATTAATAACGAGTATTTACTTTACTTAGCGCTTAAAGTTTTATAACTTTAAAACATCACACTGGATGAAACATATTTACCATTTCAGTTTTGGTTTTAGATCTAAAAGGAACTAATTGTGACTGTCACCTATCATGTCTTTCATAGTTCGCCAGATTCTCAGGACACCATCACATCTCACTAAAGCCATATGGAGAGAGTTATACGGAAACTATTCTCCGCTTTATAAGTTAAACTGACACAAATTTCCAAACGCTATATTTGCAACAGTTTAACAGTTACCTGATAATAAATCCGCACTTCTGAAACAAACGATATTCTTTCAAAGACATAGGAAGGGTCTGAAGAAACTCAATCGACCTGGCAAAAGCATTTTGAAGCTCAGTACCGAGTGGTCACAATTACACTTACAGTGTTACTATGAAGGGCTGCAGAGCCTCACTGTTTATATCAGAGAAAGATTTATCAGTGCGCTCGCAGAGTACGCTGGAAAGAACAATAACAGCTTCACTTTCTACCACCAGTTGAAAATATGGCATTCTAGGCAGACAGAATTTAGTGTGGAAACATCAAAAGGGAAACAACGATCAAACACATAACAATGTTGCTTATGGCTCATTTTTTAGGATAAGGTCATAAGTTACAACATGTTTTCAATTTGGTCTCCAGACTCAGCAACATGCTGCATCCATAACACGGCATGCCTGACAGTTAGTCGCAGCAGATCCAGCGTAATCGGAGTGAATATATTGTCGTACGTTAACTTTCACATCAGGAAGAGTCCTGATACGTATCAGATAGACACAATCTTTCAGATATCCCCGCAACCAGAAGTCGCATGAATTTAGGCCATATCGTGAAACTGCCTAGAGATGACGCGGTTGTTACCGTAGGTCTGTCAAAGAAAATCATGCACCTAGAGAGCGACATGTGGTGTCGCCCCATCTTGTATCAGAACACTGGTGAGGGCACAGGTGCATACCTGTAAAACTGGAATGCCCGCATCTCGCGGTCGTGCGGTAGCGTTCTCGCTTCACACGCCCGGGTTCCCGGGTTCGATTCCCGGCAGGGTCAGGGATTTTCTCTGCCTCGTGATGGCTGGGTGTTGTGTGATGTCCTTAGGTTAGTTAGGTTTAAGTAGTTCTAAGTTCTAGGGGACTGATGACCATAGATGTTAAGTCCCATAGTGCTCAGAGCCATTTGAACCATAAAACTGGAATCACGTGCTGCACAGGCAGGTCCTTATGAGGTAAGATGTCACTGTACACCTAACAGGCCTCGGAGAAAAACGGACCGACAGTGGAGGAGCTTCTGAAACAACATCACTCAGTAACATACGCCGAGAGCACTGGATGTCCCTGCACAGCACGTGACGTTTCTATGGTTGATATGTGAGGGTTCTATGGTTCCATGGCACTGTGAAGAGTAAATTGCACCTCATCTGTTCAAAGAATATTCCCTAGCCACGTGTCATATGTGTGGCAAAAAACTAAGGGAAAAGTCACGTCGTTGTAGCCGATCTTGGGGCTTTATTTGGTGCGCATTCTAAATCTAGTAGGGATAGTACTGTAAAACACGCTGCAAAATCTTTTGAACTGTTGACCAGAGGACAGACAATTCCTCCTGACACAGCTCGAGCACTGGCTGCAGATTTTGAGGCATAGCCCGCACCACGAAATTCACCTGTTGCTTCAAATTCCTTGATAATATTCTTCAGCTCATTTATTGACGTGGTACCTCTTCGCAGCTGTTTCTGTAGGCGATATACCCTCAATGCAGCGCTACTATTGTTGTCGTTCTGATAATACAAGATAGAACCAAAAGTGCACGGTGTTGGCAGAAAGTGGAACTCTCATTTTTTCAGTTTACTCCGGTAGCGCACCAATTAATGGACAGACCTACGACGTTTCAGCATCCTGCGATGAGCTCACCCCGCACTGCAGCCCTGGCAACACCGTTAGTTGCGTTATAACTACCCGATATACACTATGTGATCAAAAGTATCCGGACAGGTCCAAGAATATAGGTTTTTCATATTAGGTGCATTCTGCTGTCTCTTATAGCCAGTTACTCCATATCAACGACCTCAGTAGTCATTAGACATCGTGAGAGAGCAGATTGGCGCCGTCCGACGGAGCTCACGAACTTCGAACGTGGTGAGGTGATTGGCTGTCACTTGCGTCATACGTCTGTATGCGAGATTTCCACACTCATTAACATCCCTAGGTCCACTGTTTCCGGTTTGATAGTGAAGTGGAAACGTGAAGGGAAACATACAGCACAAAAGCGTACAGGCCGACCTCTTCTGTTGACTGACAGAGACCGCCGACCGTTGAAGAGGGTCGTAATGTGTAATAGGGAAACACATATCGAGACCATCACACAGGAATTCCAAACTGCATCGGGATCCACTACAAGTACTATGACAGTTAGGTGGGAGGTGAGAAAACTTGGATTTCATGTTCGAGCGGCTGCTCATAAGCCACACATGATGCCCGTGAATCCAAAACGACGCCTCGCTTGATGTAAGGATCGTAAACATTGCACGACTGAACAGTGGAAAAGCGTTGTGTGGAGTGACGATTCACGGTACATAATGTGGCGATCCGATGGCACGTTGTGGGTATGGCGAATGTCCGGTGAACGTCATCAGCCAGCGTGTGTAGTGCCAACAGCAAAATTCGGATGCGGTGGTGTTATGGTGTGGTTGTGTTTTTCATGGCGGGGGCTTGCAGCCCTTGTTGTTTTACGTGGCACTATCACAGCACAGACCTACATTGATGTTTTAAGCATTTCCTGCTTCTCACTGTCGAAGAGCAATTCGGCGATGGCGACTGCATCTTTCAACACGATCGAGCACCTGTTCATAATGGATGGCCTGTGGCGAAGTGGTTACACGACAATAGCATCCCTATAATGGACTGGCCTGAATCCTATAGAACACCTTTGGGACGTTTTGCAACACCGACTTCGTGCCAGGCCTTACCGACCGACATTGATAACTCTCCTCAGGGCAGCACTCCATGAAGAATGGGCTGCCTTTCCCCAAGAAACCTTCCAGATCCTGATTGAAAGACATGCCATCTACTGCAAACTCTTGGCTATTACGAACGACCTACATAGCTTCTAACGTAAGCTATGTGCTAATACATACCAGCTGCCATTGTGAGCCATCGCAAAAGGAAGTATTCAATATGATATCCCCTCATAGTAAGGCATCCTTCATCCGAAATCTCAGGGAAACACTTGTAATGTTGATGCATTAATTTGTTCTGAAAGCGGTGATGATATTCAAGACAGTAAAAGCGGGTTAAAAGCTGTGAGCTATCTGGGAAAGTTAATCTTGCATTACTGAGCAACTATTTCACCAGGTAACCAGTCTAGCTTACCAAATTCCCAACCAGACTAATATTAATTATAATCTTTTAGTAGTCATGTTACAATAACCGGATATATATATATAAAGACAATTTAAATAAAAAGAAATAAATCAGTTTATATTCGGACATTTATTTTAACATTGATCATTGTTCCGTTAAAATTACAGCATATTAAACTGGATTCATAACTAAACTGGTACATTATTTAGGATTGTGAAAATGTGAGTTTGTAGTCTAACGGAACACATCAAATATGGAGCCAAGACTGGGAGACTGCATACAACACAGCATTCATAAAATAACACACAAAAAACGTTGAAACATATGCATGAGGAAATTAACCTCTACCAACCGATTCAATTGTCACCCAAAGAAGTTACGTTCGTAGCGCAATCCTGTTCGTCATGAAATTACCACACACTGGTATACTATATTCATACTAACTCTCTGTGAAATTTTGCCGAAAAGAATAGCTGAGGGCTACTTTGATGATTACACTACATGCTTCACGTGGTCAACTTGGTTTACACAAAGAATGTAACTCCACAATAATTTTTATAATCAATATTTTACATCGAAACACAAATTACAAAAGAAAAACCTCGAACTGATTACTATCGTCTTACTATTAACCTGATGGGTCAAACAATTGAATAAGCACGTGGTACTGGTCTCACAAAGTACACCCCACGTGGGTAGAACATAATGAAAAGTTGCTATATTCAAAAATATTGTCAAGACGAGACGTTATAATCTCACGCACATCCGCATTTAAGATTGATGATCTTAGAGTTACGGATCATCCAGATGCGATTCCACTTTACTCACAAAGTAGTGACAAAGCAACTACTGGACGATGTTCTGAAATTCAAACTCGAATTACACTGTGTTGCAATGTAAGATAACATTAGATATTTTAGATCTAAACCTGAATTAAAGGTGATTAAATTTTCAGTTAGGCTGAACTTAAGAAATCCATTGTCCTACGGACTTAGCAGACACGCGCTTAGCCGGAGATCTTACCACTTCAGACGCTCGCCGCGGGCAGACTGCCGTGGGCCCCTACCGAGGGTGCTTCCAGATACAAAACGGAAGTGACCAGAGAGGCAGCTTTCTATACCAACATGACAAGGGACGGACAGGACCATACTAAGAATAGAAACCTCTTTGCTTTTAGAAAGCATAGCTAACTGTTCCGACGTTGGTCCTACTGTTCTCTAACAGACAGGCTAGTCTGCTACCATCAAGCATGCAACTAGAAATACATTTGCTGATTCATCCTTTCACACAGATGGGAAGGTGGACGACAGTATCTTATCATATATAGTATATAAAAGAAAGCGGATGTAGGTTTCGTATGAGACTGTGTGACATGAATTACATATAAACTGTGTTTTGAAGTGTAATAGTGTGACAGATCGTTCTTGATTATGTGTAAAACTAACATGTTCCACTGCTCAGTCTCCTCCCAGATAGAAACACCACAGTAAATTTAGAAGTGGAATGTGTGCCGTAAATGACAACAGTTTTAAAAAATCAACATGAAAGGAATCCAACAGAGACCTTTCACACTCACTCTCCGAAAACACTCCACGCTGGTCACGGATGCGCTGACACACATTGACGACACGCTCCTGTAGCGTTTGTACATTATTTGTAAGGTGGCTATAATTTTGTACATTAAAAGCACTCACCTACATACTTTGCCGTGTTTTAAAACCGGAATTGGGTACCATTTGACAGGTTGTACATCGTATATATAAATATTTAAAGAAGACTAACACCGTCGCGTACACCTTGTAAATGGTTGCACGAAAGGTGATGTAGCATCTTGATCATCAAAATGGCGTAATGGATTGCCTTTACTTGCAGAAGTTAGAATGGCAGCGGAAATGAAATGGCAGGCGTAACTCAGGCCTTGGGTGGAAAATCCCGCACGGGTGTGTCGGTCCAGCTTAACACAGGAAGTAACCCAAGACGGACGGTCGAGGCACCTGAGCGCTGAAGCACAATACAGCTGCGGCTGACCGGTGTTGTAGCGGGGATGGAAGGATAACCAGATAATACTTAGGAAACTCTAAAAACCTTGGATGCAGCAGAGAGGAACGAGGAAACGTTACCTCGGAAATCACGCAGGCTGGGTTATCTCTGAGGGTTTTTACTCTGAGAAGAGTACCATTGTATGAATTGCTAATTAACGGGTGTAGGTATTTCCTCCCAAATTTTCTACGCTGGACGACTAAAACATGTTTGGTCGGCGTTATGAAGAATCTTTAGAGAGGGAGAATATTCCGTGGTTTCCAGAATATAATTCGCCTTTTGCTTTTACGAGGGAAGGGAGCCGAGCTGTGCTAGGACGCCAGCGGTGGAGAGGAAGGGTCAATAAGGAGGAATTTTTTCATGTTGATTGATCGGGTTTCTGCCGGTTATTCGCGTCCCTCCTGCGCGAGGTTTTTGTTTCAAGTGCCTCTAACAGGAAGCCAAGTAAGGTTGCACGTATTTTGGCGAACTAATCGGCCGCCCAATATTGGCACGAGGTGAGATGAACGCTACCTGCTGTGTCTAGGAATCCTGCATACTCGGTTCGCTAGACAATCAAACAATTCGTATTAATGAGTTTTATTACAACAAGGCAAAATTCTTGTAGTCGATTATACATGACCATCCACAAGCGCAATTACCCAGATCTGTTGTAAGCAAAGGGCGACATACAAAATAATCAGTCTTCTTCATAACGGACAAACACAAGCAACACTTCTGGTCCAAGCGACCGCTACTGACTAAAGTCTGTCAACTGAACTGCAGTGACTGCTGATCTCTAACTGTGCTACGCAGAGATTACTAATGACAGAGGATATGATATGTCGGCTAACGAAGTGACTAAAGTTGAAGGTGCTATCGAAGTGGGCTGCCACCAGTCGGGTGCGGCGCTTATGTCGTCTGCACCTAGGAACACATATTGTGTAGGCGAGGCGATGATACGAGTGGGTACAAGTATAAATAATAGCAGCAAAGGAATAGATGTAGGAAAATCCTACTAAAGAGAATTTTGGTGATTGGCAGTTGCTTAGGAGAACAGACCAGCTCAGAAGAATGGCGGAGTGTCAGACAATCTTCAAGATCCAGAATGAGATTTTCACTCTGCAGTGGAGTGTGCGCTGATCTGAAACATCCTGGCAGATTAAAACTGTGCACCCGACCGAGACTCGAACACGGGACCTTTGCCTTTCGCGGGGAAGTCTTCTACATTTTTTTTTCGATGTAGTTCGTTGCGTTTGATCGGGGCGGACGTCACAAGACATCCGTTCACATAGATCGTTGGTTCCTTGACTCAGTTGTTTTATTACAGAGAGCACGCAGCCCTCTCACCGAACACGCTGAGCTACCGTGCCGGCATCTGAGCTACCGTAGCACGACTCACGCCCGATCCTTAGAGCTTTACTTCTGCCAGTATCTCGTCTCCTACCTTCCAAACTTTACAGAAGCTCTCCTCCAAACTTTGAAGAACTAGCACTCCTGAAAGGAAGGAGACGAGATACTGGCAGAAGTAAAGCTGTGAGGAGCGGCCTTCAGTTGTGCTTCGGTAGCTCAGATGGTAGAGCACTCGGCCGCGAAAGGCAAATGTCCCGAGTTCGAGTCTCGGCCGGGCACACAGTTTTAATCTGCCAGGAAGTTTCATATCAGCGCACACTCCGCTGCACAGTGAAAATCTCATTCTGGAAACATCCCCCAGGCTGTGCCTAAGCCATGTCTCCGCAATATCCTTTCTTTCAGGAGTGCTAGTTCTGCAAGGTTCGCAGGAGAGCTTCTGTAAAGTTTGGAAGGTAGGAGACGAGATACTGGCAGAAGTAAAGCTGTGAGGACCGGGCGTGAGTCGTGCTTCGGTAGCTCAGATGGTAGAGCACTTGCCCGCGAAAGGCAAAGGTCCCCATATCGAGTCGCGGTTGGGCAAACAGTTTTAATCTGCCAGGAAGTTTCAATCTTAAAGTAGGCTAAGTTACAGGTCTTTGAGACTCACATGAAATATTAATGCAAATCTGAATACATCAGTGATTTCAGAAAAACGAGGCACATCCGGTGACACAATAATTTCTCAATCGCCTTGAAACTACAGAAGTTAATATTTTACAGTGAACAGTTTTCGCAGTGAACCTCTGGATTATCAACTTCTAACCGCTTCTTATGCTTTCAACAAACAGTATCTCAGAAGATAGCCTCCATCTACGGCTATCATTCCTGAAAGCTATGTATCTGTATCGAATTTATTCGTTGATTTTCGACGTTTTTATATCTTCATTATGCAAATGTTCTTCACATTTACAGAATTAATGAAAACAGCATGAATCCCTCACACAGTGACATACTTCAGTAGTTATTTAATAAACAATTTACTATTTTGCCAGCAACTTGGTTGAAGGTGGTATTAAAAACCGTGTTAATTTAAAAGTGGTCACTTGCATGTGTTAGTGGGCACCACAATTGAAAAGGGAACCAAAAAACGCCTCTGTCAAGAATGCATAAATAATTGTTTAAATAGTATATAATGACAGTCTGTTGTCATTTATGGCGAGCGCACCTGAACAAGAATACTGGCTTATTTTCTTACGGACAACCGTGTATTTATACACTCCTGGAAATGGAAAAAAGAACACATTGACACCGGTGTGTCAGACCCACCATACTTGCTCCGGACACTGCGAGAGGGCTGTACAAGCAATGATCACACGCACGGCACAGCGGACATACCAGGAACCGCGGTGTTGGCCGTCGAATGGCGCTAGCTGCGCAGCATTTGTGCACCGCCGCCGTCAGTGTCAGCCAATTTGCCGTGGCATACGGAGCTCCATCGCAGTCTTTAACACTGGTAGCATGCCGCGACAGGGTGGACGTGAACCGTATGTGCAGTTGACGGATTTTGAGCGGGGGCGTATAGTGGGCATGCGGGAGGCCGGGTGGACGTACCGCCGAATTGCTCAACACGTGGGGCGTGAGGTCTCCACAGTACATCGACATTGTCGCCAGTGGTCGGCGGAAGGTGCACGTGCCCGTCGACCTGGGACCGGACCGCAGCGACGCACGGATGCACGCCAAGACCATAGGATCCTACGCAGTGCCGTAGGGGACCGCACCGCCACTTCCCAGCAAATTAGGGACACTGTTCCTCCTGGGGTATCGGCGAGGACCATTCGCAACCGTCTCCATGAAGCTGGGCTACGGTCCCGCACACCGTTAGGCTGTCTTCCGCTCACGCCCCAACATCGTGCAGCCCGCCTCCAGTGGTGTCGCGACAGGCGTGAATGGAGGGACGAATGGAGACGTGTCGTCTTCAGCGATGAGAGTCGCTTCTGCCTTGGTGCCAATGATGGTCGTATGCGTGTTTGGCGCCGTGCAGGTGAGCGCCACAATCAGGACTGCATACGACTGAGGCACACAGGGCCAACACCCGGCATCATTGTGTGGGGAGCGATCTCCTACACTGGCCGTACACCTCTGGTGATCGTCGAGGGGACACTGAATAGTGCACGGTACATCCAAACCGTCATCGAACCCATCGTTCTACCATTCCTAGACCGGCAAGGGAACTTGCTGTTCCAACAGGACAATGCACGTCCGCATGTATCCCGTGCCACCCAACGTGCTCTAGAAGGTGTAAGTCAACTACACTGGCCAGCAAGATCTCCGGATCTGTCCCCCATTGAGCATGTTTGGGACTGGATGAAGCGTCGTCTCACGCGGTCTGCACATCCAAAACGAACGCTGGTCCAACTGAGGCGCCAGGTGGAAATGGCATGGCAAGCCGTTCCACAGGACTACATCCAGCATCTCTACGATCGTCTCCATGGGAGAATAGCAGCCTGCATTGCTGCGAAAGGTGGATATACACTGTACTAGTGCCGACATTGTGCATGCTCTGTTGCCTGTGTCTATGTGCCTGTGGTTCTGTCAGTGTGATCATGTGATGTATCTGACCCCAGGAATGTGTCAATAAAGTTTCCCCTTCCTGGGACAATGAATTCACGGTGTTCTTATTTCAATTTCCAGGAGTGTATTTATTGTAAACTGAGTGTGACGGAAGGTTTATAACATTTATTTATTTAAATACATTACTTTAGTGCGGGAAGGCAGTCAACTTGAATCAGGTCATGTCTGTAGAGCTTAAGGATGATGTACTTTTGCTGAGGTGGCCTTCAGCCAATGGAAAGGAGATAGTAGGGGAACACTACTGGAATCAAGTGGAGATTGGGGCTTCTAGAGTGAAGATTCTAAGGGAACACTGTGTACACTTTCACACGAGTTCTGGAAGGAGGCAGACTTGCCGGTGGTAATGAGTGGTATTCAGTCATGGCGATGTTTGATTCTGGGCAGTGAACGGTCTCTACCACACTTTAACTTCTGCAGGGACTTAAATTGTGAATAATCATACTGCACTCTGAACTGTTTTCGGCTGGTGAACATTTCATGTGTTGCGATTACGAAATCGACCTATTCCTCGCGTTTCTTTGACGACTATTTAGTCTAGCGAATTTGCTACCATTCTCAATGTAGCTTTAGTGCGCTTGGTAAAGATATTTCGTGTCTGTATTTTAAATGAATATCATATGCCTGTTTCCCGTTTATTGGAAGTGCCCTTTCGTGAACGAACATTATTCAGCATAATTCTCTGTCGTCTTAGTCGATTACAGACGTTAGAATATTTTATATATAGCCAATGCATAGACTATTCGACTGCAGGATCCCAGCTACGGGTTATTATTTGTAGCGAATTGGCTGCGGGGTTTGAAAGCAGTGGGCACCGCTCGACCCTACGACTACATCGAGCTGTTCTTTCTAAACAGAGCAGTGCATAGCCCCAGTACCTAAAGTACGAGTAGCTGCCTGTAAAGACGCAACTGCTTTGCTCGTATGGACTGCTGTTTGGAAGAGCAACTACACTTAGCAGCAACCGTTGGGCACCATCGTAGCCACTGTGTTTTCTTTCTGATAATACGAGTGCGAAAATGCAGCAGTAATATTTTAAGTAGTAGAACTATAGTCAACAAAAACTAATTGTCGTTCCTTTTAAAATATTAACAATAGAATAACAAAATTAAATTCAAGAAAAATAGTCTCTCAGCATTGATTTGAGTTTCTTACACAACTCCATTCTTGAGAGCGCACGTTCCAAATTTTACAGCAAAGCTTCCTGTGCTGTTGAGGAAGAGTTTGTAACATCGTCAACAGTGGTCTCACTGTTTTTCAAGTCATAAACTTGACTGGTCCTTCAGACGAAGCACGGCATGGCTTACATGTACAACGGCCTGTCCTCCTGTGAATACATTCACATTCTTCCTTTCTTATGTTTCAGAGTAAGAATGTGTAATAGCTATTTGAGATGAATGAGTAAGAGACACCTAGATCACATAGCATCTGGAACTCCTACATGCCTGTGTTGACAACAGTGTGTCAGCAGCACCATTAAAATCAGAGAATTACATGGAATGGGTTCATCATTTTAGCTGAATCAACTGTCTTGCATAATCTTGTAGAATAGAGGTCTTTATTACCTTTCTTCAATTTTCTATAATTTCAAAATCTCTGTGGCAGCTCAAAAAACTGCACCCACTTAACAGAAACCTCTGTGTTATGTCTCCAAATTGTGCCTGGTTAAATGGAAGAGAGCTTGATGCATCACACTTGGAACTCTAGAGGAAGTCACCACTTAGCGTAAAGACGAAGTGCCAACTAGTAATGAATATTTGAAACATTTCCTCCATGATTCGGCATTCTAACAAGTCTAGTGACAGTAGTGAGAACACAATAGCAGTGAAACCGCTTTTTGTAAAGAAAAGTGGCACTTATAATGTTTTCCATTTCCATTTTTCAATTAACGAGCGATGTATTGTGTGTGTGTGGGGGGGGGGGGGGGGGGGGGAAGTGGGGTTTCTGTGGGAAAGGAATCGCACTCAGGAGTAACAAGTATATAGTTCCATTTATAGCTAAATTTTTTCACGATGTTTAACTTGAGATTGCAGTGCAGATAAGAAGCAAAACTACAGTCAAAACTGCACCTACAAGCTTAACTTTCAATTGAACAAAAATTCTTACAGCTCTTGAGGGATGGAAAACAGGCTATCAATGCAACTAATTATCTAGGTCTTGGATTTACAAACAACTTACAACGCGTATTTGCAAAGTAAGGTCCGATTACACGCGAAGTGGAAACCACTGTGAAAATCCGATGGAACTTTACACAGACGTGTTGTGCAGTATCTTCAGTGTGCCTGTCGATCGCTTCACTTCGCTCTTTTCTGTTCAGAGCGCAAAGTGATCAGGCAGAAATGCCTAAAACAACGGTGTCTCCTGCCAACTATGTGGATATGGCGAGAGAGTTCGCCTGAAGTTATGCAGCCCACATAACATAAATGTCAAGTGTTTCTTTCTTCAAGACAATTTTCAGCCGCATTCTGCAAGGGCAATGAAGACGCGCCTACAGTATTCTCGATGGGAAGTGTTTGATTACCCACAATACAGCCCTTAATTGGCTCCCTCCATTGTTCATCTCTGGTCACGTGAACCACTGGCTATGAAGACAACGTTTTGGCACAAAAACGAAAGGCAGGCTAGAGAACAGGCAGAAAGCACAGGCAGCTGCTTTTTGTGACGAGAGTAAGCGGCGACTGTTTAGAGAGGTAGCTGGAGGGTGTGGCTCACTGTTGCGAAAAAAAAAGGTTTTATTTTCACTGTGGTTCTCATTTTGCGACCGATCGGCCCTTACTTTCCGAACAGCCCTCGTAAATTGGAACGGTCACATAGATAATGTTGTAGGGAAGGTTAACCAAAGACTGCTTTTTATTGGCAGAATTCTTAGAAGATGCGACAGATCTACTAAACAGACTGTCTGCACTACCATTATTCGTTCTGTGCTAGAGTGTTGTGGTGCAGTACGGGATCCTTACAACATACGATTGACAGAGGACATCTAAAAACTCCGAAAAGGGCAGCTCATTTTCTACTGTCGCGAAATAGGGTAGAGAGTGTCATGGATATGATAAGCGAGTTGGGGTGTAAATAATTAAAACAAAGGTCGTTTGTCGACGTGGCGAGATGCTTCGGCGAAATTTCAACCACCTACTTTCCCTTCTGAATGCAAAAATATTTTATTGACGCCGTGCTACGTTGGTAGAAATGATCATTTTAATACAATAGGAGAAATTAGATATCGTACAGAAAGATTTAAATGTCAGTTTCTCCCCCGTGCTTCTAGAGAGCGGAATTACAGAGAAATAGTCTGCAGGTCGTTCGAAAAGTGGGAATTACGGACTAGTTACGTAGATGCATAGCATACCGTTGTGAAGAGCTCAAATATGTAATTGGTCCAGAAACTTTCTTCTTTTAATCCAAATTTACAGTTACAGTTATCATTAACTTGACATACGATTCACGAATAGCTGTCTTTGCAACTACTTTTCTAGGGCTAGCGACCAGCGCCTTGTCGAACGGTTGTGGTTTGTAAACTTTCAGAAATATTTTAGTCAAACTATGCTAATTTATTTGAAGTGGAATCGATGGATATTTGGTTTTTGTGGACGGAGTTCCCCATTTGGTACACAGCCCGCGGATCCCACTGGTACAGCAGTTGCCACGAGACTGGGAGGGGGGGATAGCGATCGGACGAATATATCATCCGTGTCCGGTATGGTGTAAAACCAGTTTGGCGTCCTCACAAGGTGAGATGGAACGATACAAGAGAGCGCGCTTGTACGCCCGTGTTACACAGGGAACGATCGAATGAGCAATCGCCACAGAGTAATACATTTGCCGTGTAAACTGATCAGCAGGGAAGTAGAAGCTATGAAGGGTTCTGACGGGGGGCCGGAGATGGAGCATTCTCTTTCGCATACAGCACTCTGACCGGCCGAGGTATCTGAGCATGACTCACGACTGCCCACTTCTCCTCCAGTTCATCTCTGTCTTCACCTCTCCCTTACTTTTAAACTCTGCATACCTATTGAAACGGTACAGTCGTTTCCGCACCATAAGCAGCAGGTTTCGCTGCTCGCTCGCCACGGGAAATACAAACAGAGGCGGCTCCGCCAATTTTATTGCACGACGCCGCCGGCCGCGGGTGCAACAGAACCCATGTGGACGGGTGGAAAGAAATGTGTCTGGCTTCATAATACGTATTTATATGTGTCGTGTAATATGGATTTCTTGTACGTGAATGTGAATCTGCACATGAACTTTCCTAATCCTCCTCACACCTTTCCATAAAGCGTGGCCAAATATTAATTGGAAGTAGTTCTGTGGTATAGTAGTGCCAACCTTACTCCTCGGAGGGGATCAGAGAGACATCACAGGCAGGTAAAAGTCAAAGACGTTCCAGTGTGACAAGATTTGTGATGGAGAGGTTGGTCACGTCAAGGGGTTCGACCATCCCCTCCACCAGTGTTCAGGAAGACCTCCGGGTGCCCGCGATATTCTGGGAGTGTTACTGAAGACGGGTAAGTGAACAGACATGACGTCACTGCGTCTGTCTCAATGTTCACCCATGGAAGAGAGGTATTTGAACATTTGTACTAAGTCTTTTATTTCCAGCTTCGGATTGTGTAAGGAAGTGAATGTTCTCGTTTAATTCCGGAAATTTGACTGGTCCCCAGTTTGCCCGTTATCCTCCTCACATAGTGGATGTCCTATGTAAAATATTGGGAGACTTTGGTGTTATACATTTGGCCAACGCAATTCTGTCTTGCCCGTAGAAATGTGCGTGCAGATTAGTATATAATATACCCGAGCTATAAGTTGTAAAATTGTAATATCTGTAAACTGGAACAATTGCTGTAATCGCTGTAAAGTCGAGTGATAATGTTTAAAATAAATAGGTAATCAATTGTCATCATTTTTCAACATACCCCAAAAATAACATAGGAGTCAAGTTAAAGGAATTCATTTAAAATAAAAGATAGAGAATGCAGGGACCCACACATCAGCGTGTGAGCCCTCCAGCCCCTTGCCTAGTATAGTACAGAAAGGGCACGCTCTCTAGGTAGCGCTCTCAGCTCCCCTCCTCAGTTAACCGTTGCGCAATTTTCATTCAGGGCTTGAGGACATAAACTTTTTTTTGGCGTCCCTAGGCAAGGAGGTTTGACGGTAATCTTTCACTACATAAACTAACATTTCTGGTAGTAAAGAAATAGCTGAACAACGATTAACACTGCATGCAAAAAAAAGTGAAGCACACAGAGGATATGTCAATGTAACTTCGTACTCGTAAGCACCATCGGCTGGCATGTAAATGATGCAAGGTGCACTGCTTTGTGACAGGTAGGACAGCGAGCAGAGTGCATTAGTGCTGTCATGGTTAGTGTTGTTACCAAGCCTGGTAGGGTATATAAGGGGCTTGAACAGCGTCAGATGTTGAATGATCACTGTAAAGGACACGAAGATGCCGCCTACTCGTGTGACACAGTTGTATAAACACATGATAGAGTGTAGGCCTATACTTGGGCGGCTGGTCAAATCGTGCAATATTCACATTTGTGCGACATTAGCCAGTGGCCACTTTTGGACTGTAAGGGAACATAAGGACAGGCATATTTGTCGTCAAGATTCCTTTCGACTAAGTCTCAGCACTATAAAGCATCATGGACGTTTATGCACCAGTCACATCGTAACTTTCACATCTACACCTGTCATCAAAAAACAAGTAATGGAAGCTCAGCAAGTTTCTGCGTCATCCCGTACCATTGGTCATGATCTGTCAGCATCTGGAATGGAGGATTACCGTTCCTTGCGTAGGCTGTCGTCAATACTACAACACAAACGATTGCTTTTGGTCTGGTGTCGTGACCAGGGAGCACCGACTGCTGATGAATGGTGTTGCACGGTGTTCAGCTATCAATCGCGGTGCAACACTACACTGGATAGCTATCGTTGGCGAGTTTGGCAGCAACTTGGAGAGAGTTCCGATTCTTCCAACGTTTTCGAGAAGCAAAGCCGTCTTACTCCTGTCGTCGTGATGCGGGGAGCCATGGGGTATGACTTCAAGTAATAACTAATAGTGACAGAGAGATCTCTCACAACAAAGCAGGATGTCATGCACACACTGCGTCCTCACGTGTTAACTCTAATGCAACAGTAGACCCTATCTTGGAGCGATTTTTCGATAGGACAATGGTGATCGACATGTGACAGGTGTTTCTATGCACTGTCCATGGCAAGTTCCCCATATCTGTTCACGGTAGAACGCATGTGGAACCAGCTCTTATGTCAACTCTATTCCAGTTCCATTATCGAGTATATCAAGGACCAATTACAGCAGTTGTGCGCCAACTTCATTCAGAAGAAGATATAAAAGCTTTTTCAAACTGAATCAGTATATGTGTCCAAGTCGGACAGGGTGCAACGTTATAGCGATAAGTAGTCTCATACTGGTAAGTTATTCGTAAATTCGACTTGATTATGAAAACACTCAAATAACATCAACCACGAAACGCCATTTCATACTCCCTTTCTGGGTACTTCAACAGGACAATGCATATCTGTGTAGGCGTATTGGAATGCAATTTTCTTGAGCGCGGCATTTGAATTACACACATGTGTGGCTTGCGAGGGAAGGGGGCATGCATGCTGCATCTGGACGCAGGCCGAAGACGTGTTCTACTCTCCCGGAAACCGTTACGACCCCAAGGCAGTACGGTCGCCGCGAGGTCTGTCATGGTCTCAGACAAAGTCCGCACCATGTGTGGGTTATTCGTGGTCCCGTGACAAGAGCGGCTAGTGGCCGCTGGAAAGTCTCAATTCCTTTGTTATCAGCTGTGCATGTGCAGTGCAAACCATACTATGTACAGAAACACACGAGGTGTCATATGAAAGACGGTTTAACTATGCATATAATGTTATACAAGTATCGTCTCAGTGCTTTATACAAATGAAGTTACAGACACAAATGGATTTACTTATAACCTACGCATGTAATAGTTTACAACTTTTAATGTAATCACGTCACCAAAGAGGTTATAGGGTTTTGAAGTCAGAACAACAACTGTGTAAGCTCTAAATATTTTTTGGTTTAATGTTGCAATCATATAACAGAAATACACGCATTTACGCAGTTTACAATGTGACAATGTTACGACGGTTCTTAAACGAACGCATCTCGTTCTCAGAAAGTGAAATAATCCTAAACACAACAATAGTAAATTTTAACTAGAAGTTTCTTTACAAAATTATTCTTACGACTTTGTCATGATGTTGGACAATACTACGATAAATCATCCAATTCCAGTCCAAAGTTAGGTACTATTTAGGATGACAGTCAAGTCTATGGAGGCCAGCTAGTTTTGTGACAAGTTGAGCAAAAGATTACCCAAGGTCGCTCGAATTTACAGTGGACGCAAGCTGGTGAATCAAGAAATTTACGCCTCAGCTCGCGGTACTTGGCTGCGATGAGCTGTTGTCTGCTAGCTGCTCCCGAGCGAGGTGGCGCAATGGTTAGCACACTGGACTCGCATTCGGGAGGACGACGGTTCAATCTCGTCTCCGGCCATCCTGATTTACGTTTTCCGTGATTTCCCTAAAATCGTTTCAGGTAAATGCCGTGATGGTTCCTTTAAAAGGGCACGGCCGATTTCCTTCCCAATCCTTCCCTAACCCGAGCTGGCGCTCCGTCTCTAATGACCTCGTTGTCGGCGGGATGTTAAACACTAACCAACACCACCACTGCTAGCTGCTCTCGTCCTCTGAAATTCCTAGAAAAGCTAACTGCTGCATTTGCTGATTTTTCCAGTAGAACCTCTCCCTATGTTTCTCGTCATGCGAGAACACTTTTACTCATCCCTAGTCTTGGAATATGGCGATATGCACTCGCATGGCTGGAGCAGCGTACACATAAAAATGCCGTATCTGCCCCCGAAAGAAAAATTAACTAACTGGCTGGTTCGTTTCTCCACAGCTTGAGCTCAACGGCGCTACAGCTGAATATCAGCTGGAGTGACCGCTGTGATCACTCAAATTTCTCCTCTGCGTCATACAGGGCGTAATGTGCCCCATTCTGCACCTGACGCCAGATCAGAGTAGATTCCCCGAACATTTCGCTCTCGTCTTTCTCGTAGCCGAACTGTCTTCCCACCTGAGTTCTTTCGTTCTCCACGTCACGGCTTTTTCGACCAATAGGAGCTTTCCTATTATTTTGTGGAGACTCTCTCTGCCAATCGCAAGGGCCTTCTTATTGAACTGCGTTGAAATCTCAGCACTTTACTCGTTCCTAGTTCGTTTCCGCCAATGCCTGCTCCAGACTCCTAAAAGTTACATGCGTACATCACATGTGTACCATTCGCTGTTCACGCTGATCAACTGTGTCACTGGTTTTGTTCGTATCCATTTGGAATTCCGAAACGCAGTTTTCTAAAGCTTCCTTCTGTTCTACTTCTGGTGGCCCATTAGTTGCACTCCACTATGCTTCACCTGTTCGGTCGCTGACTCCTGCTATGGGACGCCCCCTAAAAGTTTTTCGTGGTGCCTCCCGTGGTGCGGTCTCTGCTTCTGCCCACGCCCCTTTCCACACAGAACGTTTCCTTTCGCTCTTGTTTCATCTTCTGCTCATTGACATGCATTATATAGGAGCAGTGTGTTAATACCATCGCTTGAGTGTCACCCCTTTTACATTACATACTCTTAGGCAAATATGCTCATGACCGCTCAAGTAAGTTATGTATCATATCCACCTTCCAGTTACGATGTATAAAACTCTTATGTAAGGTGCGAAATTGACCTTCATTTATTCTGCCACCTTACAAGATTGAGCAATCAAATCCTTGTTTTTGCTGAGCCGCATCGACTGAGATAATCATATGATCCGTAAGTTTAACAATTAAGATGAGAGAATCAGTTTAATGGGACATTAATTGAATTCATCATAACTTACAGACGAAGGTACATACACTGATAGCATGGCAGTATGTGTTGGTCTCCATTACAAACACTGTTTACATTGTAAGATTTTTTTTTATTATTCATTTTTAATGGTTAATGTTAATTTGCTTTAGTTTTGCGATAGTTTGAATATGATCAACGGTATGCAAATTCTGAAAACAGCAGTGAAAAGCAGTAACAAAATCTGATGAAAATGATATACCATTTGTAATTGTACATTGAAAAACAAAGATGCCAAGAACATAAACAACTTTCGCCTTTGAACACTCTAATTGGGAATAGCTTAACACTAATTTTAGTACATGTATGGTACTTAGAAATAATTATGAAATACGTTTTTACAGTGAAATTTTAGAGCACAGCTAGCGGCGCAATAGGAATTTCAATTAAATGTGTGTAAAAAAAATTGTAAATATGTGTTGGCGATCACATGCGGAACTTGTGCGACGTCACTGGGTGCACTTTACGCGGGTGGGAGATGCCGAGAGTTAGAGAAGGCAGGAGGTGACAATGGCTATAAAAGGGCTGCGGCCAAGGTGCTCATGATCTGTCTGTGGTGGCCGGTCTGGCTGTCGGTCACAGCCTCATGTGTGGCGGTCAGAGTTTGGGATCGGAGACCATCAGTGTGATTAGTGGTCCAGCTTTGACTTAGATGTCTGAATACACACTGAGGTCCTGACATACACTAACAAGCCAAAATATTACGACCACTGTTACCGCGACGCTGCGGGTATGTGATGCAGTAACAGAAGTATGTAAGCGGCGCAGACACGGACTGTGGATTATGCTAGAGAAGATATGGACTGGAAGTGGGAAAATCCATTCAGATAAGGG
Organism: Schistocerca gregaria; assembly: GCF_023897955.1. Classification (NCBI taxonomy): domain Eukaryota; kingdom Metazoa; phylum Arthropoda; class Insecta; order Orthoptera; family Acrididae; genus Schistocerca; species Schistocerca gregaria. The sequence continues at coordinate 1,007,142,205 of NC_064920.1, read as the reverse complement.
TCTTTGACAAAGGGCGGATTATTATTACACAGAGTCTGTGGGCGAGTATCTCGAAAACTGAGAAAATGATCGAATGTTCACTTGCTACTGTCGTGAGCATCTACGGAAAGAGGTAGGAAGGCAGTGAAACTACCACTTAGCGCTAAATGGTTAGACATCCATGATATGGGGATCGGAGGCTTGTACGCTCTGCGAAATGGGACAGATAGTGATCAGTGACAACTCTGCCGAAAGAGTACAATGCTGGTGAACACACAAGTGTTTTGGAACACACCGTTCACCGTACATTGTTGTAAATCGAGGTCGGAGCACACCACCCCAACGTGTTCACATGTTGACACAACGACATCGGCAGGTACAATTGCAGTGGGCACGGGGACATCAATATTCGACCGTCAATCAATGGAAACATGTTGGCTCTTCGGGTGAATCACATTTTTTGCTACCCTAGGTCGACGGTCGTCTCCACAAACTCCGCCATGGAGGTAAACGGTGGCTCGAAAGTGCAGCGAGCGACGGTCGCAGGCTGATGGGAGCAGTATTGTACTATGTGAGACATTGTCCTGCTGTTGCATGGGGCTTGTGATAGAAATCGAAGTCAAGTTGGCAGCTTTGAACCTCCTGTGTACCTTCCCGCTTGATGTCTTTCCCCACTCCGATGTCATCTTTCGGTAGTGTAATTTTCCATGTCTCGGAGCCAGAATTGTGGAACAGTCATTTGAGGTGCATTACAGTGATCTCTCGCTGATGTCTCGGCGACCAAATTCGCCTGATGTAAATCCTATGGAACCCATCTGGATCGCTGTCGGACGCCATCACCTCGTAAGTAAATTAGCGGCCCTTTACATAGGTGAATTACATGACCTGTGTGTAGACATCTAATACCCCTTACATCCGCAAACCTACCAGCAAACTGTCGGATAACTGACACGCGCCGGCCGCGGTGGTGTAGCGGTTCTAGGCGCGCAGTCCGGAACCGCGCGACTGCTATGGTCGCAGGTTCGAATCCTGCCTCGGGCATGGATGTGTGTGATGCCCTTAGGTTAGTTAGGTTTAAGTAGTTCTAAGTTCTAGGGGACTGATGATCACAGATGTTAAGTCCCATAGTGCTCAGAGCCATTTGAACCATTTTTGAAAACGGTAACGTGTTTTGAGTGGACAATAGTTTTGATTCGTGAAAATTTACGTCAGTTGTAGTTGCGTTAGTGATTTAAAACACACAACTTTGTCTCAACTTAGCAATTAGCAGTTCTGACCAGTTACCAGTATCCGTCCTATAGTTTTATTTTAAATTAAAGTGGCGCGTTTTAGGTAATAAAATCTGCCCGTAGATGAACAGAAACAGACCCATGTTTAAATTTATTTAAATCAAATGGTTCAAATGGCGCTGAGCATTATGGGACTTAACATCTATGGTCATCAGTCCCCTAGAACTTAGAACTACTTAAACCTAACTAACTTAAGGACTTCACACAACACCCAGTCATCACGAGGCAGAGAAAATTTCTGACCCCGCCGGGAATCGAACCCGGGCGCGGGAAGCGAGAACGCTACCGCACGACCACGAGCTGCGGACAAATTTATTTAATTTTTACCGCTATAACGTTGGGTGCTCAACTGTTTTGTCAGAGAGTGTAGTTACAGGCAAGTTTTTCTGGCAAGTGCAGTACTTCTAGATCTACATCTATACACTAGGCAACCCAGTTTACTGTGTGTGTTTGAAGGTAGTTCTGCTTCAACTATACTATGTGATCAAAAGTATCCGGACACATGGATGAAAATGACTTGCAAATTCGTGGCGCCCTCCATCGGTAACGCTGGAATTCAATTAGGTGTTGTCCCGCCGTTAGCCTTGATGACAGCTTCCACTCTCTCAGGCATACTTTCAATCTGGTGCTGGAAAGTTTCTTGGGGAATGGCAACCCATTCTTCGCCGTGTGCTGCACTGAGAAGAGGTATCGATGTCGGTCGGTGAGGCCTGGCACGAAGTCGGCGTTCCAAAATATCCCAAAGGTGTTGTAAAGGATTCAGGTCAGGACTCTGTGCATGCCAGTCCATTACAGGGATGTTATTGTTGTGTAACCAGTGCGCCACAGGCCGTGCATTAGGAATAGGTGCTCGATCGTGTTGAAAGAGCAATCGCCATCCCCGAATTTCAGATTCCTGCTGAAATGTTACAGTATACGTGAGCTGCCTGTCTACATGACATACCATCGTCGGAAAAATTTATTTCTTGTCTTATAGATCACTTGTCTTATTACAGCGTATGAGTACGTATCGAGGATACAGCAAGTACACTTTAAGACACTCCACCTCCGTAGCGTAGCGGTAGCGTTACTCTACCACGCAGGGGGCCCGGGTGCAATTCCTGGCAGGGGACTGGGTGTTGTGTGTCCTTTATCATCATTTTCATCATCACTGACTCGCAAGCTGCTATGTGGCGTCACCAAGAAAGGACTTGCAATACGACGGCCGAACTCCCCGAATGGGGCCTCCTGGCCGACAATGCCATACGGTCTCTCTCTCTCTCTCTCTCTCTCTCTCTCTCTCACGCTAAGACATAAAAGGCGACGCGTTACGAATGAATTATCCGAATGTGACAAACATTCGTAGGTTTGATAAACGTGTATAGATAAGCAAATGATCATACTTCCAGAGAAAATTGGAAGATTTATTCAAGAGTACGAGCTTCACGAATTGAGCAAATCAGTAACGTGTTGGTTCACATCTGGCTCTTCTGCAAGCAATTATTCGATTCGGCATTGACTGACAGAATTGTAGGATATCCTTCTGAGGGGCATTGTGCCAAATTCTGTCCAACTGGTGTGTCAGATCGTCAGAACTGTAATCTGGTTGGAGGGGCCTGTCTAAAGGTTCTCAATTGGGGAGATGGACTTGCCAAGGTAGAACTTATAACATAATTAAGGTAAAACAGTTACACAATTAACATCTTGTTACCATAGAGATAACCACTGATTGAATCCATGTACGCCCAACAGATCCATCAAATACACCCGTAAGCAGACAATTTCAGAGACCTAGCAATGTATGCCAGAGGTAAAAATTTATTGACAAGTGCAGACATTAATTCAAGATCGACCCTCTGGAACTCAGACTGAACAGATGACAGATGACGCATAATCACTAACCTACTATAAGAAACACAATTACATGTAATGAACACAGAGGGACTTAAACCACCATACGTAGGGTTCCATGGTACGAGCAGTAATATCGACTTTACGGTAGCAAATAATGCAGCAATGTTGTAAGTAACAAAGAGGGCCGTACACGGCAATATAACTAGTAGTGACCACAATGTCATAACATACACACTTAACTCTCACTCAGAACACAGCGACCAGACACGTATTGTTCCACAAAACAGACTGGAACATATAAACGGAAAGTATCCAACAACACGATCTAGAAAACATCGATGGAGGTATCGATTATAAAGCACACAAGCTAACACAGGTAATACAACAGACACTAAACACATCAATACCAACAGCAAAGATCACAAAACGCTCACCAATACCATGGACCAACGAACTCAAGGGTGTCAAACAAGATGACAGACGCAAATGAAAATTATATAAAAGGTGATACTTGATAGAGATAGGCGCATAAGACTTTTAGCTAATAGACAAGCACAATACTTAAACAGACAGACCCTATACAAGTCGCGCAGAGAACAAAGGGAACGATTTGTAACAATACAAAGAGAGCAAAATATGTTGGGGAACCATATAAAATACTGACAGAGAAGATAAAAAGCCCACTAGTTCCGGGAAAGCTAAGGCAGGATGACGGAACCCTGACGAGGCGATGGAGGAATACAACTGAGTTTCTGCTATATAAACTGTTCCCTGGCGACGTCGTCGATGCAGAAACACAATATCATACAGCACCAAGAGAAAACCTACGCACACCATACAGTATTACAACTGTCACTTGTCCTTTTGGGCAAGAAGAGGTTACGCTAGCAATCTCAGAGCTCAAAAAGAAGAAAGCACCTGGACCAGATTGTATACACTCGGAAACAATGAAAAGACTAGCATCGCAGATCGCCCCGTTCCTAACAACGTTACTGAAAGTGCCTTACGGCTGGGCAGGATACCTAGTGTGTGGAAAACCTACAAAGCAGTAGTTATTAAGAAATTAGCCGACAGGGATCCTTCAGATCCAAAGAATAACAGACTAATGTGCCTAATAAAAACCCCAGCAAAGTATTCAGGAGAAGGTACTGTGTAAGCGCTTACAAACACACAGAGCTCTCAGGGATATGAGCCAACACAAATTCGGCTTCAGAACTGGCAAATAAATAGATGATGCGTTCAGCCTGGCCCTACATATTCTTAATAGTACAACACAGAAATACGCCATAGCAATAACGATTGACATTACCGAGATATTCGATAACCTCTGCTGTCCCGCAATATTTCAAAGGTTAAGACATCCTGAGGTACCGCAATCACTGTAAAACTGTTTCGTACACCACTGTAAAGACCGAGTAGTCGAATAGCAGATGGACAGACATAAAGTAATTAAATGAATTACCAAAATCTATCCTCAGTCCTGCAACTTCTAGATGGGGATGACAGGAAGGAATTGTTGCCGACGCAGATGACTTATTACTTGCAGTCACTGCAAACTACACATCTCAGCTAGAACAGGAAGTCAGTGAAATACTACAAAAAATTACACAATGGTGTCACAACAACAACCTCAGGTTAGCCGAAAACAATATTACTGAAGGATTACTTCAAAGGAATCAAACGAGCGCATGTTACGCACTATTTTGTGATGCACATAGGTGAGAAACTGAATATCCACGAACACCATTAGGCTAACAGACAAAGCGGAACAAATGCTACAGACACTTAGCTACAAAGTTCAAGACAGTACAGACTGCCTTTACCTGTGTTACCGACATGCCACTGTGAGCTCTCCGTATCAGCTCTCAGCTATGCAGCTGGCACGTGTGCACACAGACAGAGCCTGGTCCTCAACAATGCATCAGTCAGAGAAGTGTCCTACAAAGGCTATGTGGAGCCTTCGGCACCAGCTCTTTGGTGGCACTGTGTGTTGTGTTCGGAATGTGCCCCATACATATCACGATCAAATAGAGAGCTGTACAGTACTGGTTAAGGATGGGGAGACTAGAGAGGGTACACACAGTAACTGGTGTACCGATACAGACGACACGTCAACTTGAAAGTTAGTGTGTGGATACATGGCGAGATGAGTGGATTGCAAGTGGCAAGGGGCGCAGATTGCACGACTTCCCCACCGATATAAGGGAGCGGCTGAGAATGAAGCATATCGCTCCGAGCCGCGGTATGGTACTTTCTTAACCAGACACGGACCTTATCCCACGCACTTAAACCTCGTGAGTCTGAGACAAACATCTACACGCACATGCGGGGAAGAATATTTCACAGAACACACTCTTTTCTTTCGGGCAGTTCGTGAACAATATAAATATACTGCACGTAGAGTACACAGAAACAGGTGCAACTATATACGCAGCAACTAGAGACGAAGAACAATAGGCACAACTAAAGGCATTGACAAACAGATTGCGTGTGAGTTAGTAATTTATCAAGGAATGTAGTTGTATGGGCAAGTGAATTTTATAAGTTGATGTCAAGTATTACAGCTGTCAGTTCCTTTTCCGTTCTGCTGAGGAATCTGCTGCAGAACATTGTTCCTCAGTAATGGGAGCGGAATCATTTGCTTCCTGTCGAGATAGTTTGTACAGGATGAAGCAGAGTTACGCTGACGAACTTTCAGAGTATATTGTTATAAGGAGTCCATTTCATTAGGATGACAGTGAATTGGTTGCGGTGGTTCAGGTTAAATAAAAAAATAAAAATATATATATACGGCCAGCTCGGTCACCAAACATGACGCCAACGGACTCCTCCTTTTGGGGGCATGTGAAGAGCCTTGTTCCTAGGATTATCATAGCCGTGAACTAACTACTGGAATTCATGAATGTGTAAGGCAATCGATAGTGCGTCATCTTTGACTCTGCCGCGATCATGGCGGTCGAAAGGGAACAGTTCTGCATTTGTTACGTGCTACACTGTAGGCGGACAGAGTGGACTGAACACACTGTGACAAAAGTGTGTATGAGTCGTCTGAGACTTGCTGTGTTGCACTGTGTTGCGTGTTACACGTTTTGGTTACTGCGTGTTGCAGGCTTCTTCATTGTTGAGGTGGTATTGTCACAGAAACGAGGGTGTATGAAGTAACAAACTAAATAAATCGTAATTACAATATTACTATGTAACGATCCGCCGGAGGCCATGGGTTCCTTATACCAAAATACTCAGAAAGTATCCTTGAACAACTTCTGAAAGTTTGTCTGTGGTGTTCTGGTTCCACCTGTATTTAACATATATTTTATAATAATTGTTTTATTTTTGTTAAATTACTATTTAAATTTATTTTATACAGAAGTACGTAGTAGTTATTACTAAAGTCAATATTATAGTGTTTGATTGGGGTCCTGATGAGAAATACGTCAGTACATTTTATTTGTTTGAAATATAAAAACGTGTCGCCAAATGTTTGTTCAAATGGCTTTAAGCACTAACATCTGAACATCAGTCCCCTAGACTTAGAACTACTTAAACCTAACTAACCTAAGGACATCACACACATCCATGCCCGAGGCAGGATTCGAACCTGCGACCGTAGCATAAGCGCGGTTCCGGACTGAAGTGCCTGGTACCGATCGGCCACATCTGCCGGCCGAAAAGTTTGTCTCAGAAACTGTTCGTTATTACAGCTCCAGCTTAAAGTGCTCGTCTACATAAATGGGGCCAAACTTAAAGATGTGAATAAGTCGGAATGCTAATTCTTTTGCCCATAGTTAAGCACGAACTGATTATTCCGTTGATCAGCAAAAGAGTCTCTTTTATTTACAGAAAGTGTTGGCGTCGTGCAAGCCTTTGTATGCTGCCAGACTTTATCTCCAGACATATCTCTGATATTCTCCGACTGCAGAAATATAGACCGCATCCTAAACCCACCGTCGAAAAATTTCAGTGCAATAGAGAGAGAGAGACAAAGATAAATAAGGGTTAGAAATGAAAGGAAATGAAGTTTCTCCGTAACGAACCAATGCGGACCACGAGTCTCTCACACTTCAGTATTAACGAGGTATCCCTAAACAACCCCTGAAAGTTTGTTACTGGAATTTGAGTTCACCCTGCATAAACTGCAAATATATGCGGCCTAACATGAATATGTTTAACGGAGCTAAAGCATCATATTCATTCGGCTGGAAAAGAAGCTATCTTATTTGTCATTACGATTTTCAAGACGTTTTGGGCCAAAAACGTAAAGGAAGTTGAGGAGTTGATAAATGTACTCAACCTCTGTAGTATCGATATAACCATATTCCTTGTAAGTCTGTTTTTGAGACCGCATATATTGGTCACAGAGATTACTTCCTCTGAAGAGAGTAGCAGTGTGTAGTGTATGTTAGACAAGCTGGCAAGGTGCTTGGTTTGAGAAGGATGGAAGTGGCCAGCCGTTTAGTGGAGGTAGGATTATTTGAAAAGGATTTTGTAATATCTTTTGATGAAAAGTATTGTGTAAGTGGGATTGTATTAATGGAGGAACTATGTAAGACAATGTATAAAGTAATAAAGTTTTTTATATTTGTAATTGTGTAGTTTCTTATTTTTGAATTCTGCGTATGATTGAAGTTTTGTGTAGAAAATTTATAAAGAAACATACCATTTTGTCTTGTATTTGAAATAAGTAACAAGAAAAGCAACCGTACACAGCAAAATTGTTAAGAAATATTTTACTGATTTGTCTAGTTATGAGAACTTTATGAAAGGGTGGATTGTTTTTATGGCTTAATGAAGCATATTTGTAATGTTGTTGCATTAATTTGTTCTGAAAGCGGTGCTGATATTCAAGACCATAAAAGTGGGTTAAAAACTGTGAGCTAACTGAGGAAGTTAACCTTGCATTACTGAGCAACTGTTTCACCAGGTATCCAGTCTAGTTGACCAAATTCCCAACCAGGCTAACATTAATTATAATCTTTCAGTACTCATCTTACGATAACCGGTGATATATGTGCCTTATTTAGGATTGTGCAAACTTGAGTTTGTAATCTTACGGAACACATCAAATAGGGAGCCAAGATTGAGAGACTACATACAAACTGCATTTATAAAATAACAGACGAAGAACGTTGAAACATATGCAATAGGAAATTAACCACAACCAACCGATTCATTTTCACCCAAAGAAGTTACGTTCGTAGCGCAATCCTGTCCGTCATGAAATTACCACGCACTGGTATACTAAATTCATACTAACTCTCTGTGAAATCTTCCCGAAAAGAACAGCTGAGGGCTACTTTGATGCTTACACCACATGCTTCACGTGGTCAAAGAGTGTAACTCCACAACAATTTTGATAATTAAAATAAATTACATCGAAACGCATTTTACAAAAGAAAAACCTCGAACTGGTTACTATCCTCTTACTATTAACCTGATGGCTCAAACAATTGTATAAGTACGTGGTATTAGTCTCACAAAGTACACCACACGTGGGTTGAACATAAAGAAAAGTTGCTATATTGAAAAATATTGTCAAGACGAGACGTTATAATCTCACGCACATTCGCATTTAAGATTGATGATCTTATGTAGAGTTACTGATCAACACGTGGTTCCACTTTACTCACAAAGTAGTGACAAAGCAACTACCGGAAGATATTCTGAACTTCACACGCAAATTACACTGCGTTGCAATTTAAGATAACATTAGATATTTTAGTGCTAAACCTGAATTAAAGGTGATTAAATTTTCAGTTAGGCTGAACTTAAGAAATCCACTGCCCTACGGACTTAGGAGACTCGTGCTTAGCCGGAGCTCTTACCACTTCAGACGCTCACCGCGGACAGATTGCCGTGGTCCCTTCCTGAGGGTGCCTTACCGATACAAACGGAAGTGACCAGAGAGGCAGCTTCCTATACCAACATGACAAGGGACGGACAGGACCATATTAAGAATAGAAAGCGTAGCTACCTGTTCCGACGTTGGTCCTACTGTTCTCTAGCAGACAGGCTTGTCTGCTACCATCCAGCATGCAACTAGAAATACATTTGCTCATTCATCCTCTCACACAGAAGGGAAGGGGAATGACAGTATCTTATCATATACAGTATATAAAAGAAAGCGGATGTAGGTTCTGTGTGAGACTGTGTGGCATGAATTACATATGAACTGTGTTTTAAAGTGTAGTAGTGTGACAGATCGTTCTTGTTTATGTGTAAAAGTAACACGTTTCACTGCTGAGACTCCTCCCAGATAGTCAGAAACACCACACTAAATTTAGAAGAGGAATTTATGCCATAAATGACAATAGATTTAAGAAATTAACGTGAAAGGAATCCAACAGAGACCTTTCATAGTTACACTTAGAGTCCTTGTTCTCATTTATCAGTTGTTAAGTTTAGTGCCTCATTTTTCTTTCTCTACCTTCATAAAAGTGTTTGTATAATCGCATTGCAGCTGCGAGTTGTGTGCTGCAGAAGCATTGTTATAAAAGTGACAAGATACCGTTTTGCACTGCACATCGCAAGTACCATAAATGAAGTCGCAAGTACCATAAATGAAGTTTGATTTTGACAGTTTCATCATTACCTTGACAGTAAAAGGCTGCAGAACAGACGGGCGTTCCGTTCGCACAGGTAGGCCTACAAATCTAATTATCATCAGAATTAGAGCAATATATTTGTGATAATATCACATCAGTTCAGAGATTTCATATCAGTGAAAGATTTCAGAAAAGTGCTATCTTTTAAGTTTTCAAGCGGTTTATCAGAAAGTCAGATGCGTTAATTTATATGTTCATTTGCTCTGTAATTAAAGTAACATTTCCGGTGCTGTGACTGTTTGCAAGGCAAAAGATAAAGAGTAACAATATTGGAGGCCAACGTTTTGTTTTGCAGTCAGATATCATATGTAAATTTCATTGAAAACAGATTGCTTTCTCGCAGAAGAATTGTCTGATGTGCGCATGTTGTTGCTTCAGCTTCATATATATTTCCGTTCAATATTTAATTTCAACACAGTTCGGTTGCCCTGCACTGAGATTTACATATTCCAATATCAAAATAAAATTACCAATTTCTCAGATACCAATCAAACACATCCAAGCACGAGCTTAAAATTTGAGCACGATAAACTTTCAGGATGAAAGCATATTGGTATCGAGGAGGAGAGAGTGGTGCGTAGAGATGAAAACACGAACTCTCTTAGGAGGACGAATCCGCTCTTTGGTTTCTGGCACGGACTGATATTAATGACATGTGGCCGGGCAATATTCTATGGAGTGACGAGGGACACTACAGGATCTAATGAATAGACGTAACTGCCGAATTTGGGGTACTGTTAAATCCTCATTGCACTTGCCATGTGTGAGAGCGTGATGTGGATTGAGAAGCACGTTTATTCTCGGTTCATTCTTCATTCAAGGACTTGACGTCTGAACGTTATCGAGTCTTCCTTGCACAGTAAGTGATACCTGCACTGAATCAGCGCACCTATGGGGCAATATCTCATGCCACTCGCCCAGTGAAAGATCTGCTTAACGCAACCTCTCGAGAACGTGTTTTCGCCAGAGGTTTCCCAGATGCATTGCCATCCAAAATTCGCTTGATCATATATCCAAATAACATTTGGCTCTGGGGGTACCTAAAATAACGCGTTTGCGAGAGACATGTTCGGCCTCTACCTGATCTGGAGGCCAGTTGCTCTGATTCCACCGGAACTGCTGCGAGCAGCTGTGAACCACGTCATTTTAAGGATGCAGCATCTCGTCAACGTCTCCAGCCCTCACAGTGAAGAAGTAGTTTAAGCGGTAATTAATAATAAAATCAACTTTGTCTTTCCCAAGTGTTTGACCTCCTCTGTCCAAGTCCCGTTCCTGATCCATTACATACGGAAACACTTCTAGGCGACTTTCTTGCATTCACAGCGCGAGATTTGCACCTGGTGGCCAAAACTGGAAGTAATTTTTTTCGAGCTTAAATTACAAAGTCATCCACGTTTCATTGCAATACGATGATGATTATAGCCAACACTTTACCGCTGTGAGTAGTTGCACTTTAATTATAACCACCCAGGACATAGATGTGTGGGCCGGTTTTAGCTATCCAAGTAATAGGCTGTAACTGTAAAAAAATAAATGAATAAATAAATAAAGAAATAAAAATACTGTGAATATCGCCTCGGTGAATGAACTGAGCGAGCTGGAGTGGTTGTTATCACACTGGCATCGAGTTCGAAAGGACGGAGGGAGGTTCGTCTCTTCGTCATCCATCTACATTTAGATTTTTTCGAGTTTGCCTTAATAGCGAAAGGCAACAACCGTGCTTTTTCCTTCGGTTGGGCGCGGTCTATTTCCTTTTCCATTGCGAGTTTGTCCTGTGTTTCTGATCATCTTGCTTTGAACTGGAATGTTAAACTTTTTCCTGGTCCATCTATATGGCATAATCTTTGCCCGCAAAACATACTAACAAAGTTATTTGCTTAGTGCGGTGCTCAGTCTCGCGACCTAGCCGACGCATCGAACGAGTTTCATCTCACAAGTTTAAACTATTTGAAGTGAACTAAATATAGGAAAGAAATAAGAACTGGTGGTTGACAGCATGTAAACATGTCCCTTCTCATCCCTACCTACATTCCTAGGGTGAGTAGAGGTTCGAATAGGTTGAAAAGTCAGCCGACCTGTTGCAAATAATGGTTTATTAGCATTTGATCATGTTTTTTTTACTCCCACAATATTTTCATACAAATAATGAGTGATATATATGCAAAATCTTGTTAAATTGCTCCAGGCGTTCCTAGGTTATCCTTTGTATATTACACCTCCCCACCCCCGCCTTCAGGCATGAGAGTACTTGGGGCGTGTGACGGACTCACAATTTTTTTCCAGAGCAAGAGATACCTTCGAAGAAATTGCTTCGGGCTTTAGAAAGATACGCTGATGTGTCACTGTCGTTCCGAACCTGCCCCCGTCTTTTCCCCTCGCGACCCTCCCCTCTTCCTCACGCCCCCTGTAGGGGTGCAACGTTTGGGACTGTCACCAATGACCCTAGCGTCCTCTAGAACTACAGGTATCAGCAGTTATCGAATATAGATGTTGTGGTTTCTTACCCCCACCGCCAGCCGCTGTGGCCGAGCGGTTTTAGGCTCTTCAGTCCGGAAACGCCCTGCTTCTACGGTCGCAGGTTCGAATCCTGCCTCGGGCATGGATGTGTGTGACGTCCTTAGGTTAGTTAGGTTTATAGGTTTAAGTAGTTCTAAGTCTAGGAGACTGATGACCTCAGATGTTAATTCCCATAGTGCTTGGAGCCATTTGATCTAACACCCCCACCCCAGCACCCATCGTGGGCACGATCGTTACGACTTACCAAATTTACATCGTAATCGGATGAATGCTGTAGGAAAGCACAGAAGAAGAAAAAACAAACAAACAAATATTCGTTTTTATGTATCAGATTGCTGTGGAATAATCTGCTATTACGTGATATTGATTAGTTTTCGTGGTTTAATGACTTCTGTCGATGGATGCAGTTCCATTCCTGCAAATCTCAAAGAAACGTTCCCTTTTGCGTCTTTCTTTCTGCTAAAATTTTCATATGGTATTTCGAGAAGTGAGAAGATTACAGCTTTTACGCTAAGGGGCCCTTCTAAGCAGATGGATAACCTTTCTGTTAAAGTGTCAGCATTTAGACTGGTGTGTAGCCATCTTTCATCTTTTCTTATTGCTTAAGAAATTTTTGTTTCTGCTATTTCGTTAACGATAAGATAATTTAGATGGTGTCTCACACAGTATTGTCCTCAGTTTTCGGGGCAGTGAGTTATTTTACAAAGATGTCAAAATCCATTCAAGATAAGAATCTTCTTAGTCATCCATAGACTGTCGGAGTATGAGTTTTACAAATTCATTCATTAGATTTCCTGCTGTCTGCTTTGTAGTTCACTAGTAAGGAAAAAGAAACTTCTGTTCCGTTCTGTTGTGAAAACATACAAACGGCAGATCAGTCTCTTCTGCAACTATTTATTTGATACAAAGACGGGTAAATCCATATCAGTAGCATGACAAATAACAGTGGACTGTACATAAAGTAATAGATAAACATTTTTCCAAAGCAGCAGCTACTCTCTTAGTTGTGTTTTGTTATTCTCACCTCAAATACAGTAAGAAAGATGATTAATAATAAATCTCTAATATAGTTTGGGTAGCTGTTATAGAGACCATTATCTAATTTTATAAAGTTTATATTTCGTGATGGAACCGGTGATAAACGAATGACAGAGTGAATGAATGACAGAATAACTTATTGCATTACGTGCTTTCGGTGACGAGTCGACGACCTTTCCATCAAAACCAGCGTTATACACAATTTAAATCCATGTTATACGCCCTTTCCGTCAAGGTGCATAACAGTTTCACAGCGAGCCATCTGGAATGGGAATCAAAGAGCATTTTCTGCTCCATCCTTCTGTATGCATTATTAAAGCGCCTACATTTTTTCGGTAAAAAGTCTTTGATATGTCAACGATGTAATCATTATGCGAACAAAATAATTGTTCCTCCTCGTAACGGTGCTATTTTAGAATGGGTGGGGGAATATAGTGTAGAGAAACTGAAGTAATGCAAAGGGTAGCTTCAGCGACTTCTCAATGGAACAGCGGACGATCAAGTGAACGGGAGCCACATCGTGCTGTCATCTAGCGGCAGACGACGGAACTTCCTTCGAATACTTCGCGCTTGTGTTACGACTCTTTCCATTCATTCTTCAACGTTTACAACTATCCAGTCATAAGTGTGACACTGATATTACACTATTTCCATGGTATTAAAATAACTTTAAGATAAAATTGTTCCGATACTTTCCGCTTCCATCAATCTAATGTCACGACCTGGATGGTGTACCTGTCGGCACGGACAAGGTTAAACAAAAATCGGTTTTTAAACTGGATTTATTTTACAATTATGACAAAACAAGCAGACTCAATGAAATTTTGCGATGCTGACATTTATACAATGGGGCTAAAAATAATGAGCGCTCAGTTTTCCCTTTCAAAAATCTGTCCGCTATGGATTATACCGTATCGAAGAACAAAACGCGCCTGTTTGTAAAAGTTTTAACAACCCCAATTAACAGGACTGGCGGCTACCGTCGTTTCGCTACTGCAAGCACGCGGATAATTCTGGAACATTCGTTTAAACGGAAACGAGTTTTATCCAGGAGTGAGCGAGCCATCGAATTAACTTGAAAGGTGAATTTCCGGTTGCAACTTACTTTACGCTAAAACGGTACTGCACGAAAGTTATTTCAGACAATCGAATTGAAAAAAACGTAGCTGATTTAGAGGGCCCGCTTGTACTTGCGTGCATTCCGGTCTTTCGATGTGAATACTGTCCGGTAATTAAGGTAGTGTGGTCCAGCCACGGTGTACGGACATGCTGCGTGCGCGCACATATTTTATTACGCTGCAGAGAACAAACAAGCTCTCTGTTGATAACGGACTCTTGGCATGGCTTTAAGCGGCTACGCGTGTTACTCCATGTTAATGAGTTCCTGCGCTCGTATGGGTGCGGAAACAGAAGTAGCGTTCTGTGGTCGCCGATTCGTATCGCACTGAATCGAAAATTACTTTTCGGCTTGCGACGGAACTTTTAGTGTAAAACGATTGTGAAATATTTGTTTCACTCGTTTCAGGAGCTACCTGTATGAAGCTGTTTTGTTGTTGTCGAAGAGATTTCCGTTTAATACAGTGTGTCCGAAAAGTCTTTCCCTGATTACATAAACTGATAACTCAGGCTAGAAGTAAGATACAAATATGAAACTGATGTCTAATTGTTTACAAGCTATCAAAGTTTTTTTCACACATCAGTAAACTTCCACATGAGCACCCTTGGTAGCACGTAGCACATTTAGGCGATATTCATTTTCCGTCCACACATTAGCCAGCATCACTGGAGGGATCGATTCAACGACTGTGGTTATGCGTTGCCGCAGGGTTTCAAGATCTGGTACACGTGTTCGGTAGACCTCGTCCTTGACATAACCCCACAAAAAGAAGTCTAATGGGGTTAAGTCAGGAGAGCGTGGAGGCCAAACCGTTGGCCCATCGCGAACAATCCATCGCCCGTGAAAGGTCATATCGAGATAGGCACGGACGTCCAAACCCTAATGAGGCGGTGCACTGTTTTGCTGAAACAAGACGTTGGGGTGATACTGAAGCAGCTGAGGAACAGCATACAGTTGCAACATGTCCAGATAAACTGCAGATGTGATCGTAGCCTCAGCGAAGAAGAATGGCCCGATAATTCGATCATGTAATAGCGCGCACCAAACATTCACCTTTGGACTGCCTCTGATGCACTCCATGACCTCGCCAGGGGGTTGTGAACCCCAAATGCGCACATTATGGCGATTCACTACTCCAATGACAAAAAACGTCGCTTCGTCGGAAAAGGCAATTCGTCTGAGATAACCATCATCGTCCTCAATACGTGGTAGCATTTCAACTGCAAAGTCATCTCGATGTGTACTGTCATTGGGCAACAAGGCCTGAAGGATTTGCACTTTGTATGCACGAAACAATAAACGTTTGTGTAAAATGTCATGGAAAAAGCTTTTTCGCATCTGTAATTCGCGTGAGGCCCTGAGCACCAATTTCTTCGGACTTCCCAGAAAAGACTGCCTTACAGCTTCCACTCTGTCTGCTGAGGTTCTTGGTCGACCAGACCTCGGAAGGTGAGCTATCGATCCTGTGTTCTTGAACTTCTCATACCAGGCTTTAATGCTCTTGACATCAGGTGGATTCCTTCCAAATGTTGTCTGGAAGTGTCTCTGCACTGTGGTTGGTGATCGTGTCTTGTGGTACAACAGGACACACTGTGCCTTCTCATTATTGGTTAACATGGCTTCTTGGGCACTGCACCTCATCCACTACTTAGGTACTGCGAACCTAAAACAGAAAAAACTTTGATAGTTGTAACCAATTCGACCAAGTATCATATTTGCATCTTACTTCTAGCCGGAGTTATCAATTTCTGTAATCAGGGAAAGTCTTTTCGGACACCCTGTATAATGCATCTCTGGAACAACATTTCACATTAAAACTTATTTCTCGCCAGTAACGTGAATTACGAACATCGTAGTATTTATTAAGTATGTAATTACATATTGAGTAGTAGCTACAGCCTACACAACTTACTAATTTGATGAACTTAGCTACCTCAATTATCTCGAACTACTTTAGATATGTTACTCTAAAATATCATTTCCATTCCTGTAGGCGGTAGAATCCGATATATCTACTGCCTCTCTCATTCTGTCTTCTGCCGATTGTACACAAGTAGATTTTTATTCGACATCGTGGTATAAATTCATGTTATAAATGATGAGAACAATCCAGCAGAGCCAGAGGAAATGACAACTCAGTCTACAAACAAAAACTGAAATAAGAATAAGGATTTACTGAAGCAGCGTAGCTTAGTATCCTTTCCCGGGAAGTTTGTTTTAGTGTCTCCAACAGCATCTGAGGTATTTAACATATTCCTAGAGCGTGGCTAAGAGAGCAAAAAATATGTTCCAAGGCATGTGTGCTCCAAGAAATCGGAAAAAGATAGTAAAATAAGAGTAAATATTCTGAAACAAACATGAGCAAACAAAATTAAGGTGGTAAGGCAACTGAAGATGGAAGAAACAGACAACATAAAACAAAGAATTCTATAGGCAAGACTAATGTTTACGAATAAGCGGAAAATGTTTTTCCCAAAATACGTAAGTATTGAAATGAGCTAAGAAGTGGTTTAAAGTTGTGTCTGTAGGAGAGTATTTTGTGGGCGTGGAACATAAATCGTAAGCAAGAAGGAAATTGAATATCTTAAAATGTTAGGGGTACGACGTCGGTGACACCTTCCAAAGACTTGGAGGGAAAAAAAATGGTTCAAATGGCTCTGAGCACTATGGGACTTAACATCTGAGATCATCAGTCTCCTAGAAATTTGAACTACTTAAACCTAACTAACCAAAGGACATCACACACATCCATGCCCGCGGCAGGATTCGAACCTGCGACTGTAGCGGTCGCACGGCTCCAGACTGTAGCCCCTAGAACCGCTTGGCCATTCTGGCCGGCAACTTGGTGAAGTGATGTTAAGGCAAACAGAAGAACGGAGATGACAAGAACGGCCTGTTCATCAAGCCCACCACAATCATTTCATTATAAACGATCGAGAAGGGGAGATACGGTGGAAGAACTGAGCAGCAGATCTGGCTGTCATTATTGAAGCAAGCTATACGTAATATAGGAGTCAATAAGTATACCGAAATAAAGGAGTTAGTCATCTTGATGTTGAAGCTCTTTTGTCTGTGTTTGTTTTAACAATAACATATGTTTTTGAGTGGGGTCCGCTTTTAGCAAAACACTATTCTGGTTTTGTTCCAGACATGTTTCACTGGAGTTGCAGCATCATCAGTGGTTTTTTATTGTTATGGCTGTTAAACATAAGGAATGTTCTTAACTGTTAAAATACATACAAATATGAGTTTCTAAATCGTTATTACAGGTTTTTGAGGAGCGCATAAGATTGTGTATTCATACCTTCTTACCACATGGTGTGGTTTTCCTGCTGTATCACGTTTTTATAGTGTCTGTTTTTCTTCACAGTTTGTCACATGCAACTACATAAATTTTTGCGTAAATGTTTTGCCTACATTAAGTTGCATATAGTTGCAGCTGACAAACTGTAAAGAAAAACAGACACTATCAAAACGTAATACAGCAGGAAAACCACACCATTTGGTAAGAAGGTAAGAATACACAATCTTATGTGCTCCTCAAAAACCTGTAATTTCGATATAGAAACTAATATTCGTATTATTTTAACAGTAAAGAACTTTCCTTACGTTTAACAGCCATAACAATAAAAAAACTCACTGATGATAGTGCAGCTGCAGTGAAACAAGTCTAGGACAAAAGCAAAATAGTGTTTTGGTAAAGGCAACTGAAAAACATATGTCATTAAAGGAGTTAGGTTGTTATAGAAACGGGGTGGAGAGCTGCCAACCAGCCGAATGATCGATGTCCATGTTGAAGAATAAGAGGGATATAGTGGGAGATGTAGTTTTTGAAGTCTGTCTTAGGGAGCAGTGAGTCTTGTCCAGTCCAGTTAGCAGTTAGCTCGCTGCGTGACACAGGAAGCCTGCCAGCGGGGTGCCCAGCGTTAGACGGCTGTGGGCAGGAAGTCATCAGCAGGAGGTCCGCATAGGGTATCCGACCTCTCTACTCAGGTCGCGGCTCGCTGACGGAAATCGAACTCCCTTTCTCGGTGAAACATGAGCACCAATCCAGACCACGAGTCAGGACGAAGTGAACAATACGCTGCTATCTAGTTATTAAATGACAGTGCAAAAGGAGTGAGGTACCTCGAACGGAATAAATTCCCCCATACCAACTCGCAAGGATTCCGGAAACATCGATTATGCGCAACCCAAAACCCGCTTTCCTCATATGACATTCTGAATGCAATGGATCAGAGCGATCAAATGTATGCTTGACCTCAGTAAAGCATTTAAGTATCAAACCGACGTTTATTAGCGAAAGTACGATCATATGGATCATGAAACGAAATTTGTGACTGGCCTGAAGAATTATTGGTTAGGAGGAAGCAAATTGTTATATTGTATTGACGGGAGTAGAAGTTCCTACAGTCGTGACCCAGTACAACACCTCTCAAGATGTCCTGTGGGCGAAACGTGACGACCTAAAAAGTGTCCTGCACCATCACAATACGACCCGTAAGATTCACCAGCAGCTGTTACCTTCTCCTCTTCTGATTTTAGAAGAAGGTTTGAGCTACAACCAGATGAAAAGTATAGCAAAACGCAAGAGGTCCCTCTCCATAGGTTTCTCCTGTAGTATTTGATGGGGAAAAAGGATTTTCTTTCATTCAGTGTCCGGCTGTGTGAACTTCTGTCGCTGCAGAAGCTGTAGGAAGTACTATGTGTGACTTGGCGGAGAGTATGTATATAACCGCTTTTGAACTTTGAAAAGCCAGCCAACTTTGTGACACTTTAAGCGCTTTTTGTAACATAGCCTCGTATATATACCTAACATGACATTCAATTTCCATGTATATGGAATTTTACAACCTTTGTACTTAATTTTGACAGCAAAATTTTTTACGTCCATTGAGGTTTCCAGAACATGGAAAGTAAATTGTGATGAAGTTGCCCCCAGTTTAGGACAACATTGTGAAATGCAGTCTAAAATAGGGAAAGAAGAGGTAAATTTATCTTTCTCAAGGTTGGCTTGAAGCAATTTTCTTACATATTTGCCCACTTTTGTGAGTTTTGCTTCATCCAGACACTTCTGTCATATAGTTTGACAATTTAGTGAGATTAATTTTTCTAATTTTCTTAAAATTCAGGTAATTATAGATTTATCCTCAATGAAATAAAATGAGAATGAAAACGGAAAAGAAGATCTCTTAAGGAAGGTAATTCACTTTCTTGCCTCTAAACAAGGTAATTGCTTCAGACTCGTAGACATTTATTCACAAGTTCTGTGATTTGAGTGGGAAAAAAACTCCATGACCAGTTAAATAAAATATTCTGAGCAACTGGTGTGTTTTATTTTGAAACATAGTTGTAATGCAAAATAAAATTTCTTATTTTCAATAAATCATTCAGAAATGTCCATAATTTCATTAAAGAGACTTACAATTGCTACACTTGTTCCTGTAGGACGTGTGCTGCCACAGAGTTGTTCCAATAATTTGCGGATAAAGCTGTTTTGGCTTAAACTGTTTTGCGTTACCAATGGCTGAAGTATTTTTTTTATAAAATTTAGCTCTCATACAGAAATGGTTGAAACGTCCCCTTAGAAAAATTATACAAGACTGTGTTTAAACTGACACACAATATTTTTACCGCAATTAATCTGTCTTTCAATAATCCCTACAAAAGAATGGCCCTGACTAACATTAACCTAATCGTTTCACATATCAATTACCTCACAAAAATCTTGGTTACTCGAACTACTGCAATACAGCGAGGCCCACTACTGCCAGCTAAATAAAAGATTCAAACTACGGAAGTCACTAACTACTGATAGGCACAGTTTACAAATGAAAGATTTTAATAGAGAACAAACAATGTATTTACCTTAATAGTCATAATATATATATCAGTTCATGACATCAATTCTTACAAATTTCAAAACTCCGCCATCTCTCTCCCCACATCCACCACTGTTGGCGGCTCACCTCCAACTGCGCAACGCTACGCGCTATTAGCATCCAGCTGCAGCTCCCCAACACTACAATGGCAGACAACAATGCAAACCAGGCACAGACTGGACACGGCACAGCCAGTGATTTTCATACAGAGCGCTATGTGGCGGCGGCGTTACCAATAAAAAACCTAAACAGCCTACTTACATAGCCCCCATGCTCCCCACAAAAAATTTACAAATTGTTTTGGGCAGTGGCCAATACAGATTCGAAATTTTTTTATAATTACAATAACAAAGAAATGAAATGCACACACTTATCGATACAATGTTGGTCAAAAGCTAAAATTTTCTCACAGCCCATAAAGACAGTCCTGATCATTCATCAAAGTAAAATTGCAGTGTTTTTCTCAAAGTCTGAGTAGTAAAAGAAAATGCACACGGAAGTAGAGGATTTCCATGCAGTCTTGAAGAAGTAGTGTTGTCCTTCCAACGGAAAGACAGTGCTGACTCTTGACATGCTGACAGGTAATGGGCCACAACAGAGCAAACCCACTGCAGAGTCAGTCGAAGTTTTGAAGAATATTGGTAGGTAGGTCAACACAGAGTAGACCCATTGTAGTCCTGGTAGAGATTACGATATTGGTGGGCCACCAGAGGTGCAGACCCACTGCAGTCCTTGTAGAAATAATGGTATTGGTGAGTCAATAAAGGTGTAGACCCACTGTAGTCCTTGTAGAGATGGCTAGCAGCCAACTGTTGCGACTGTGCAGGTGCACAATAACCATCAAAAAGTCTTGTGGACAATATAGCAAGTCTATGAACCACCACTTGTCCACTCACAAAGAAAGTGTTCGAAATGTCCTTAGAACCAGCAATGCTGTTATCCAGTCCCTTGCTGAATTGTCAACACACGTGCAAAAACTAACAGTCCCTACTTCTCACATATTGTCCATAAACTATGACCAACAGAAATGTGTGCAGTGAAATGTAACTTACAAATTACTTAATTTGATCAACTGGTGTCAATTACAATTTTATAACATAAGACTACAATAACAAAGGTACAAAATATATCATTAAAGAACATAATAGTACAGATAACTTTTGTAGTAAACAGGCTTTACAAAAGAATAGAAATAACATGCACATCAGTGTTACAAGAATTATGACATAAGTAAATACATTAAAGATCAGAATAATTATTGAAACATCAACTTCACACATGAGCATTAAAACAGAACAGAATAAATAATGTCTGAACATCTTTACAAAGAAAGTAACATATTATCAGAAAAATACTACAATATAAATCTTATTACCTAAACACATAAAGACAGGGCAAACACAGATTCACATAGTGTAATAACACAAAATACAGGACAGAGTTTGTTTTCAGTGTGACATTTGGTACTGCAGTCCAACCCAAAACATCATTCTGTAGATCTTTCGTCTTATCTCAACATTTGTTTCCACAAAAAATATCCTATCCAAGCATGCTTTCTGTATTTTGTTCACATCCTCTTTCAAAAATAGTTTTCCTCCACTGTACACTACTTTAGTGGCCAAATCATTTTCTTATAGCTTCTCAATGGATTATTTCCAATTCATCGCAACTTATTCTCTTATATAGTCTACCCCCTCTTAAGCTAACTTAAATCTACTGAGCTCAGATGCTAAACTAAGCGACAAGGCAATGCAGCAGCACAAAACAATTAATACAAACAACAATGAAAAAAATGGAAATTGTCAAAGTAAGCAGCAATATTACAACTAATATAAGGCAATAAAAAAATGGAAGTTGTCAAAGGAAGCAGCAATATTACAACTCATATAAGGCAGTAAAAAATGGAAGTTGTCGAAGCAAGCAGCAATATTACAACTAATATAAGGCAATGCACAGCAAACAAGAAAATAAATCCGTAGTAAAACTGGCTTAACAGAGTAATACAAAGTCAAATTCAGTAACATTATGCCCGGCAAACAGCAGCAGCAAATGCAATAACTTTTACCTACATGACAAAGCTCAAGCAGAAAAAATATTACAGTAAAAATGACCATGTTTAATACTTACGTCACATCTTAACACTAGAGTGATGCATCACGATAACTTACTCTACCAAAAAACTACCAAATACTTGAAAAGAAAATTATGTATGCAGTTCCTGTGAAGGGAAATGTCTTTTTGTGCTCCCTCATTTTTTTGGAAGTGTATCACATTATTATTACATACCGGATCTGTTGACAGAAAATATTTATATTAGTATATCTATAAAAATTTATTTTAACCAATGGTGCAGTGCAGCTAGAAACTAGATATTGAACAAAATAGACAAAGCTAGGAGTGAAACGTCATTCACTAGCCATATGGCGTATCATATTGCAGTAAAACAAGCTTTCAACTAGCAAGACAATAGACGTGAAATGTTTCTCATCATTTCATTTCAGTAAATATCATAAATTAAGAGCTTCACAGTGTAATCATATGATTTCAAGTTTCGGCGTGTCGTATTTGTGATGCTTTCTACAAAGGAATGTCAATAGCGAGGTGAATGGCCTCTTTCTTTTTTTTTTCTCCACCTGTGCCTCTGAAAGGCACACACTAATGACTTTTTCTCAAGGCAGCTGGCACACCTGGCCGCTCACAACGCATTACGTCACGGTCACTTACCTTTCTTACCGAAATATTTACGACAGCAGTTTCCGCTACAGTGACAGTCTCATGTAAAAATATTTTCACAGGTTGAGAATTTGCGTTACAAACGTCTAGAAAATAAAATCCTATAAATATAACAGTGTCCAAAAAATTTTCGACAGCATTTTAATACATTCACGCATTTACATACATTTCATAACTCTTAAAGTACGATTCTTGGTTTTTCCAACAACCTTTTTCAAACCAGAGTCCCTAACCACTACTCATTATTCCTTACCTTATTACACATATACATATTCGTCGACACTTCTTCGATATTTCATCATAACAGATACGTAGCATAACCAAGTAACTCATATAGCTTCAGTTTAAACATACCTCAGCAGTATAATGCACATCGAAATGGCTGAAGAATTTTTTTTGTAAAATTTAGCTCTTATACAGAAATGGTTGAAACGTCCCCTTTGAACAATTGTACAAGACTGTGCTTAAAGTGACACACAATATTTTTACCGCAATTAATCTGACTTTCAATAATCCCTACAAAAGAATGGCCCTGACTAACATTAACCTAAACGTTTCACATATCACTTACCTCACAAAAATCTTGGTTACTCGAACTACTGCAATACAGCAAGGCCCACTACTGCCAGCTAAATAAAAGATTCAAACTACGGAAGTCACTAACTACTGATAGGCACAGTTAGCAAATGAAAGATTTTAATAGAGAACAAACAATGAATTTACCTTAATAGTCATTATATATATATATATATATATATATATATATATATATATATATATATATATATATATATATCAGTTCATGACATCAATTCTTACAAATTTCAAAACTCCGCCATCTCTCTCCCCACATCCACCACTGCTGGCAGTCCACCTCCAACTGCGCAACGCTACGCGCTGTTAGCACCCAGCTGCCGCTGCCCAACACTACAATGGCAGACAACAATGCAAACCAGGCACAGACTGCACATGGCACAGCCAGTGATTTTCATACAAGGCGCTCTGTGGCGGCGACGTTACCAATAATAAAACCTAAACAGGCTACTTACAGGATCAGCACACATAATTTAACTATCTAACTTACCTTCAATTTGCAAGATCTTCAGACTTACTGGCACTTATAGACAGTTCACAAAAAATATTCAAACAAATTTTTCCTCCTGAATACAAAATGACATCACTAGTGGTACCTCTATGGAACAACACACTACAGCAGGGATGTACATTGAATGTTGAGGCATGTTACAGTACGTAGAAATAAGAAGCTGGTGTGCGCTGTTGTTAGAAAGTAATACCTCAAAGTTACTTGGTTTTATGGCATATAAAGCGTAGGACTCTATCAGTGTTTCTTAAAGGTATAATAAAAAATAATTTGGAAAGTTATATGCGCAACCGCGTCTGTAGCGTGAACTTCGGGTTTCACCAATCAGGTATTATAGCGTGTCCCAATAAGAACGTGCTATTTAAATTCCATGCTATTTTCTTTTCAGTCGGTTGGCAACGCTGTCAGATCCTCAAATGTTGTGAAAATGAATCGCTCCAACGTCGAACAACGCGTTATTGTCGTCAAAACGTACTACAAACGGTTAAGTTCTCTCGAGAAGCTTCGAAGATTGTGTAAAGACTGCTTCTGCGAAACGTACCCTGTAGATCGACAGCTGGATGAGTTATTGAAAAGTTTGAGAGAAGTGGTTCATTTCGTGAAGTAAAGACACCAAAGCAACGACGTGCCAGACGGTTTGCTGAAAATATTGCCACAGCAAATGAGCGTGGCTGTAGTCCCCGAGTCTCGATTTCAGGTCAGTCACCGCCATGTGAATGGAGGCCAGAAAATAAAGCAAAGTGAGACTCGGTATAAATGTTACGGGATATTAGAGGGGTTGTACAAAACTACAGAAAAATATCGCGAGAAATGAATGCTTGAGCACAGATGCATATGCTAACCAAGACTACAATTTGCGCTGTCGTTTTTGATAACGAACGGCATCTGTGCAAAGTCTTCAATATGTTGCAAGTGCCGATCACGATCAGGACAGTATTCTGTGCAGTTGTGAGTGCATTAAGTCGAAGCTAAGTGAATTAGAACGTAGGCAGAGCGTTGATGTTCTTGTGGTGGTCGCTCCCATAACCAAGGTAGCAGAAGTAACTGAAGAGACACCATGACGAAGATTTATAGCGCATATATGGAAACTGGAAATACATCATATAACACCTATACTTACGTTGAGCCAAATGCAACAGGTGATACCCTCTGGGAGGAATTTTGAAGTGTTTGACGGTGTTTACCTATTGGACACAGGGTATTGGACTTGAATTTCGTATAAATGGCGATTAGTAGAAAAACTTTAATTTTGGAAATATGGAAGTAGTGAAAGTTCATCGTGAATGAAACAATAAACGGTCGCCAGCCTAATTAGGCATAACAATTTTGAAACATTAAGTTCAAAGAATTTAAATATCATTATGCAAAAGGGACTTTCATTCTTTTTCTCTTTGTAAAGTGCAATGAACACACACGACTACCAGAAGAACTGAATAGCGATTAGCAGTAGTTATCATTCGCATAAATTAGCAGTCACAGAAGGATGAGTGGTACTTTACCCCTGTTAATAATAATCATAATCTCAACCACTAACCAGTCTAGCATCAAAAAGTTATTAAAGACACCACGAGACTAAGTGAAGCATGACAAGAGTCCTGGTTTAACTAACAAACATACATCACAAATGCAATAAAATAACACTGTACAAACACTCTCTCTTTTATGAAAATACTTCGGATTCCTTTAGCAAAATTAATATTTAGTTTAACTTTCTCATTATAGAGAAGATTACAGTGGGGACCCATAAACTGCCATTTACTCTATAGGTAAGTTCTGTAACTATTTCAGAGTCAATTGCATTACAGTAATGTGGATTTCTAACCCCACTTGAATATGTTTATATTTCATCACTATATAGCAATTTACTCAAATGTTGCTTTCAAATAAAACTTCAGAAATTACTTTACAGTAATAGTTAAGACACGAGCACATTTCCTGTAAGTCAAATTATGTGCATATTTCATTACCTGTTAAGCAGGTGGTTTAACTAGCCACATTTATCCACTTTAACACTGAAACTTTGGCACATTCAAATTAGATAGAATTCAGTGGTTATTCTGAAACATGATACTCGGTCTTTTGCACGTTTAGGACAGGACCCTAAAACGATTTTATGATCAGAACAAGTTCAAAGTTCACACACATCTTTTTATCACTTGAATTATTATTGAAAAAGCACACACGCAAACGCACTGGTCCATACTGATATACATATCGGATTTCCTGAAGTTGGCGGAGCAGTGGCACAATAGAGGTGGTAAACACATGGCGGGTATCTGGTCTCACCTCTTGCAGTTTAAGGCTCTTCTCAAATTTCTTATTGGTACCGTATTAATCAATTCAGAGCTATTCCATAATACAAGAGCACCATTTTACAACCGAAACAACATCCGAGGCTATTTCAACATAAATCGGCTTCCAAATGCCTCACTTGGCACCTACGGTGTTGACTGTACAACTGCTGGCCACTTGACTGCATAATGTGCTTTCCCTCTCTGTCTCTTGCCGCCTGGATGGAGTGCTAAATCCACCTTTTCCCGTGCGTTAAGCCCCTTCCGCAGCGGAGGGGGTTCCCTACACCTTTTCCTTTACATAATTCAACTTCCCGAAGTATAAACCAGTATTCAAAGTACAACTTCTCTTTTACAAGCATTAATATTTTATAAAGTTTCATTATTCTTAAACATTATTAAATCGTTATACTACATACTTCACAAACTTCCACTTCCCTCTGACAGTTCAAAGATCTTAACTAGTACAGAACAATCACTTCAAAGATACATACGCATAATTACATAGCATGACCTACTTACTATCCATAATGGTGTTACAATCATCCTTTAAGCCATAACGTGGACGAAAGAGTGTGCTGACTGATGGAGACAGACGATCGTTGAAGATGATTGCGACGTAAAGCAACAGGATGACGTCTGCAGAAGTCATCGCAGAATTCAATGTCACACTTGCAAGCCCTATCAGTTTTTGGGTGTATGTATAGATGAGAATCTTAATTGGAAAAGCCCTTCTATACCATAGATGAATTCTTGAATGTGAGTAAATAAATCTGGAGATAGATGAATTCTTGAATATGAGTAAATAAATCTGGAGATACAATATATGCATTTTGTGCCATTTAAGGGACTGGGATAGATAATAGAAATATTTAGGTATAGCACTAAAATGTAAAAGAAAAAAAACTTGTTTCCTGTACGCATTTCTTGTGCATTTCACACGATAACGGTTTTTCCGTGCTGCTGATCAATGGAACACATAACTAACTAACTATGTTTATATATATATATATATGCAGCTTTTGCTAGAATGAAATGATAATTACATGGGCACCCTAGCTGCAAACAGGCGTTGGTATACTTCGTTGGGGACATGTTAAAAATGTGTGCCCCGACCGGAACCCGAAACCGGTATCTCCTGCTTACATGGCAGACGCTCTGTCCATCTGAGCCACCGAGGGCACAGAGGATAGTGCGCCTGCAGGGACTTATCCCTTGCTCGCACCACGTGAGACCCACATTCCCAACACGTCCACACCACTACATTCCTAGTGCGCCTAATAGATGTTTGCCCATCACACTCATTACTCGTGGCAGATTAATCTACTAAGTCCCGTACGAGTTCGGTCATAGTGTGTGCATTCGCTAAAGAAGGTCAGTGGCCGGGGAGCCATATTTTAACTATATATGACGGTAGTATCTGTTCCCGAAAGAACAGTTACCATTGATGACCATGCAACTTTTACTAGAATGAAATGATACTTAAATGGGCACCCTAGCTGCAAACAGGCCTTGATATACTTCGTTGGGAACGTGTTGAAAATGCGTGCCCCGACCGGGACCCGAATCCGGGATCTCCTGCTTACATGGCAGACGCTCTATGCATCTGAGCATGTTGGGAATGTGGGTCTCACGGGGAGCGTGCAAGGGATTAGCCCCTGCAGGCGCACAATCCTCTGTGCCCTCGCTGGCTCAGATGGATAGAGCGTCTTCCATGTAATTGTTGGTAAGGCGGGTACCAGGTTGAGATTCATTGGGAGAGTCCTTAGAAAATTTAGTCCATCAACAAAGGTGGTGGCTTACAAAACACTCGTTCGACCTATACTTGAGTATTGCTCATCAGTGTGGGATCCGTACCAGATCGGGTTGACGGAGGAGATAGAGAAGATCCAAAGAAGAACGGCGCGTTTCGTCACAGGGTTATTTGGTAACCGTGATAGCGTTACGGAGATGTTTAGCAAACTCAAGTGGCAGACTCTGCAAGAGAGGCGCTCTGCATCGCGGTGTAGCTTGCTCGCCAGGTTTCGAGAGGGTGCTTCCCCCTACTTATACTCCCGAGGAGATCACGAATGTAAATTTAGAGAGATTAGAGCGCGCACTGAGGCTTTCAGACAGTCGTTCTTCCCGCGAACCATACGCGACTGGAACAGCAAAGGTAGGTAATGACAGTGGCACGTAAAGTGCCCTCCGCCACACACCGTTGTGTGGCTTGCGGAGTATAAGTGTAGATGTAGATGTAGAAGCAGGAGATCCCAGGTTCGGTCCCGGTCGGGGCACACATTTTCAACATGTTTCCATCGAAGTATGTTTAAGCGTTTCTGTAGTTTTGTGCGCCCCCTGTAAATCTCCAGGCAAGCACATTATCTTACAGCGAGGTCTGTCGCTTGAGATAGAACTGAGAACTACGGCTGGGGAACGTGACTGTGATTAGTGCCCGTCAAAGCAGGCCAGACGCGTCCGCCTGTGTGCGGGCGTGATCGGCGAAGCAGGCGTGACGGGTGTGAGGCACAGCTCGTCCGTCGCCGCCAAACCGCCCGTCCACGCCTCACCGACTGGTACTTCATAAATCTGCAGCGCTGAATGTCGCTCCGCCGAGTCTTTGGTACTTAAGGCGGAGGTGAAGGGTGACTGAATGGAGAACGTGTAATTTATTGCACACGGGGAAGGGGGAACGTGTCGTTGTCGTCAGACAACTGAAAGACACATTCATTACTGGTGACTAATTTGCAAATGTGCCGCAGAAATACCCACGTCAACAGTGCACTGCAGTACCGTTTGTCGAAAAGAACACAACGCCCTCGGTCGTTAACCACAGGGAGTTAGTGCAACACCGTTATTCGTTCCCGCAAGAGTTCACAGAGTTCATCGCACATCCGTACCCAGAGAACTATTCCAAAAAGCAGGATGTTGATCCATAGCGTTTGTACAACTCTTATCGGCAGTTGCAATGAAGTAAGCAGGGAAGGAAGGAACGAAAATTAGGATTTGACTTCCTATAGCCGACTGGACCTGAAGTAAGATATCGGACAGGACAAAGACAGATAAGGAAATCAGTCATTTTCCATAGGACCCATTCGGTATGTACCTAAATTAATTGGGGAAACAACGAAAAACATATATCTGTTTGAAGTAAATGATTTTCTTAAGCATGAGGGGACTTCAAAAGTAATCTGCACATGTCGTCCTATACCATGATCACTGCACACCTATCCTGGCGCATTTCCTGAGGAGACTATGTTTTGAGTTTCTGTAGACACAGTTGTCCTGAAGTATGGTTAACAGGCACATGATAGTGTGCTAGTGAAGCAGCCCGGCAACTAGAAATCTGCTCTATAGTTGAAGAGCGTGTGTAGGACACAATGACTTTTTTGTGCAAGACGACTAAATTGCAGATCGGTTCACCATGAAATACCCTCCTCTAGACGAATAAAGATTTACGCGGTTACATCTTAATAGTGGAGAGAGGAGGCGTTCTAGAGACGTGACGTCAAGGCGAAACGGCAATATTATCCCGCACATGAGCAGTACGGCCTAACATCGGACCATGACTTCTGTGTGCAAGAGGAAGGTTACTAAATGCGATGTTAAACTGCGGTAAGATTGTTACATCTCCTCTGACTAGCGATCGTAATGTTCATTTCCTTGTAAGATGTAACTGTTTTTTCTAATGCATTTTCGGCTGTAGACGATCATTTTATAGGTCTGTTGTGAACATATCATGA
Source organism: Schistocerca gregaria (assembly GCF_023897955.1). Lineage (NCBI taxonomy): Eukaryota > Metazoa > Arthropoda > Insecta > Orthoptera > Acrididae > Schistocerca > Schistocerca gregaria. Next base: position 1,007,112,100 of record NC_064920.1, on the reverse strand, counting down.
TTTCCGAACCGTAATCGGGCATGAATTACATAAATACTAGGTGCCATATACTTCTGCAGACCTATGTAGTATTTGTGTTACAAAGATTCATTATTTTCTTTGGTGTTCAAAGAAGCAATTTTTTTAATACCGTAGTTTATCGTAGACAAAGCTGCATGCAAAAAGTACGTCATGAGCTGGGGATATATTTTTTTACACAGAAATATTAACAGCATTGCATTCTGCACGACTGATAGATCGGGAGCAGCTTTGCTCGAGCGTTAGAGCGCTTTCTAAGTGCATAACCGGGTAGTTATAGGAAAGCATATGTTTATGTTCCAGGATCATTTCTCTCTTACCAATACCATCTTGATACTGACCCTAGACACTAGAACAATACTTCTGAATTGGTAATGCCGTTGATTTACGTAAAATTCTTCAGACGTCTTCCCTCTGGAAGATTGGTGTGAAACAATATTCGTTGAACAGCAGTTACGGACTCGGCTCGCTCTGTTCCTGCACATGGAATGTAGCGATCAAATTCTGGTGGTCTGAAAATTAAAATTAAATCAGCGAAAGTGTTACAGGGAGCATTGGTCACCGACAATACAAGAAGACCTTTCAATCTCTAAATTTACCCTAAGAATGCGAGAATTCTCTATGACTCCCTTCCACATAGGGAAAGATAGGTAATCGAAATCGTAAATTACGTACTATAATTGAAGTGCTAGAAATATCTAGATCGTCGTCGGGTATACTTTTGTGTATACGTTCAAGAATTAACAATGAATATCTATTTACGTTCGCAAATCTAGTATATGGTACTCGCAAAGTAGTGGAGGAGTGGTTTAGTGATAATAAAGAAATTCGGAAGCATGCTGCCATCTCATTGGTTGGCGTTGAAATTACAGAAAAACCGGGTAAAATCGTTGTAATTGGCCGCACCGTTATCTCTGATCCTTATTAAAGTACATGTTTTCCATCCCATCCATCCACTAATGCAATGTTGATTACCACATAATATTTGACTGATATCACTTGTTTGAGATGGAGAGAGAGTCTTCGTGGAGGGACAACACCTTCTGGGGATGGCCAGCACCGAAACAGCGGTCACATACATGACTGCAATATGAGGGGTCAATAGAAGCGGAAAACCTAGACATCTGAAAGATGACTTTAAATGTAGAGGAAATCACCTTCGGACAGCTGTTTAGAAACGCTCTACGGTGCTCCAAAATTCTTCCAGTTTCCGTATGTTGTGACTGTCTTTTATTTCAATCATCGTCTGTGTGTTGTTGGAGCAACAGCAACATGATTTACACTGTGCGGTATCCAGTTTTCTGTGAGACCCAATGGATCGAAACATGTTAATGTCAGTTTAGAACCTGACACATGCATCAAAGTCGTGGGGGAAAAACAAAGTATATGGCGGTGTACAAAGCTGTAGTAATACACTGCTAGGATGTTTTTTTTTTTGGGTCATCAGTGTTCTGACTGGTTTGATGCTGCCCACTATGAATTCCTCTCCTGTGTTAATCTCTTCATCTCAGAGTAGTACTTGCCACCTATGTCCTCAATTACTTGCTCGCTGCATTCAAATTCCTCTCTTCCTCTACAGTTTTTGGCCTCTACAGCTCCCTCTAGTACCATGGAAGTCACTCCCCGAGGTCTTAACAGACGTCCCGTCACCTGCCCCTTCTCCTTGTCAGTGTTTTTCACATATTCCTTTCCTCTCTGATTCTGTGCAGAACTTCCTCATTCCTTACCTTATCAGTCTACCTAATTTTCAACAATAGCCTGCAGCACCACATATCAAATGCTTCGATTCTCTTCTGTTCTGGTCCTCCCACAGTCCATGTTTCACTACCACACAATGCTGTGCTCCAGACGTACATTCTCAGAAATAGAGGACAGTGCGACTGCAGGGACTTATCTCTGGCACGCCTCCCAACTTTTTGTCCCGCACTATATTCATAGTGTCCCTGCCCATTATACTCATTACTTGCGGCTTTCTGCCGATTCTCATAGGAGTTCGGGCACTGCTTGTGCATCTGCATAGAAGAAGATGGTCAAGTGGCGGTGTGCATATATTTCGGACCTGTCAGATGAACAGATACCATCGGTGACCATGCCGCTTGTTAGAATGAAATTACAAATGAATCGGCCAAAAGCCGTGAGTAATGAGTATAATGGGCAGGGACACTATGAATATAGTGCGGGACAATAAGTTGGGAATGTGGGTCTCACGAGAGGCGTGTCAGATATAAGTCCCTGCAGTCGCACTATCCTCTGTGTCCTCGGTGGCTCAGATGGATAGAGCGTCTGCCTTGTAAACAAGGGTTCACGATTTCGGGTCCCGTTTGGGGCACACATTTTCAACTGTCCCCGTTGACTTCTATCAACATCTGTATGCAGCTAGGAGTATTCATTTCATTGTCTAGTTCCATTCAAACGATCTGGATGGTCACTGATGGTATCTGTTCTTTCGGGCATGTCCGAAAGAACAGATACACACTTCATACTGTTATGGACTGGATCCTGGTTTAAGTGAGTCGTGTTCAGTGCATCTCAATACATCGCAGTGGACTCAGTCTTGGAGTGGTGTTTGCTGTTGGCTCTATACTATCATGCAGTAGGCCTTCCTCCTTCCAAATAGGGCTGAGAGAACCAATTCAGAAATTCTATAGTACTTGAAAAACCCAATCGTGTCGTCAAATTCCCGACTGATACCGATCTCTGACAGCTAGTCATGGCAACAGTAAAAACTACTTCTATGGATGAGATCGTCGTTTATGTGAATTGTTTTTAGTGCTTCTCAATGCATCACAGTAGTCTCTGTCTTGCAGTGGTATTTGCTGTTGTCTCTATTCTACCACGCAGCAGATCATTCCCCCTCCTTCTCCTTCTGAATGTAGCGGACAGAACTAATTTAGGAATTCTGTAATGCTTGAAAAGCCGAGTCGCAACGTCATATTCCCTGTTGATAGCGGTCTCTGACGTTTAGCCATGACATTTACTGCTACGGACTGGATCGTGGTTTAAGTGTGTCATGTTTAATGCTTTTCAATATACCTCAGTGAACTCTCTCTGACAGAGGTATTTACTGTTGTTGTTGTTCTTACTATTCCATCACGTGGTAGGCCCTTTCTCCTCCTTGAGAATGTAGCAAAGAGGACCAATTTAGGAGTTCTATAACGCTTTCAAAATCGAATCACAACGCCAAATTCCCGATTGATCAGATCCTCCTGCAAATTGCTTAAGAACATAGCAATAATCTGAACTAAAATTTGAAATTTTCAGCTACCTCCAACGTGATGGATTTCCTACCAAATGACCTAACAGTGCTGGTATCGACCGATAGGAGGCAAGGGGGGGGGGGGGGGGAAATCCAGTACAGACTGGAAACCGAGTCTTTGTAGGATCAAATCCCGCTAAATATTCGAATCTTAGTATTCACCAATAGGAAGGAAGGAGAAATTGTTTGATGCAAAGGGCATCGATTTAGTCAATCAATCTGACAGAGTGGGGGAATACTTCCAAGACATCCACAGCTGGGATTTTACCAGGTGAACGCTGCATCTTTGCCTGCGGTTATCAATTATCAAAAGGATGCAGCCACCTGACGCTATTGTTCGAGTATTACCGCGACATCCTGTCTGTTAGTCGCAAGAACAGAGCGATAACCTCTTGGACACCAGAAAGAGTCGCGGTCTCTGACGACACGTCGCTTTGCGGGACTCCGAGTGGCGTGTATGTGCGCTGGATGGTGTGTACTTCGCGATCAAAAGATTTTTAACAGTGTAATTATGTGTGATGACTGTTTCATGATAGTATTCTTTGTGCCATCGGAATAAAAAAAGTGATCGATTTAATTACTTCTTTTAGATGTATTTTACAAAATATGCAACTTCCCAAATGGCAAAGAATAATGGGCAAGAGAGATTCAGCCCCTGCAAATTGAATTTTTTTATAAATGAACAATATACCTCTGCTACGTAACTGAAATTCGTGTAATGAGATCCTTCCTCTCCGTCACAGAGCCGCCAATTTCCAGGAGAGTGGCGGGGGTGGGAGGAGAGGGTTAGAGGATTTGTCAGAGGGTAAGTTGATGAGTCTAATTAATTAGTCAATCAAACTGATAGAGTGGGAGGGATCTATTCGAATAAGTCAGGCCTGAAAGTGTACCTGTGTTAGCGAGGGGGAGGGGTAGGGTTGGAGGTTTCCTAAGGGGTTGGTTGAGGAGGGAGAGGGAGAGGTGTGTGGAGGTTTCTCCGAAGGACAGGCTATCCCCAGCGGTCATAATCCACTTAGGAACTGGCAGTCAGAAGGGAGCAATAAGTATTCCTGCCCCTGTTGTAGGCAAACTACAGAGATAAATTGTGCTTCCATCCCTGTTGCCCCACCATTTTCAGTTCCCAGTTGTTTGTGGATGTGGAGCTGGCGCCCTATAGCGTACGAGATGTGTTCCATCGACTTGAGATGTAACGAATTAGGTGGCCAAGACATCAGTGAGAGTTCACCATCACAATTCTCAAACCACTGTAACCCGACCCTGGCATCGTGTCAGTAACATTACCCTGCTGGAAGATGCTACCACCGCAAGTGAACCGCAGCGATGATCACGTAGTCCGCAGCTGTTCACCTGATTGATGTCATATCCGGACACCACCATAGACCTGGTGAAACGTGATTCATCCGACCAGGTAGCACCTTTCCACAATCTGGAAGATACCATCCTCACTGCAACCGAAACGTCCGACGCCGTTGGGTCAACTTGAGAACACATATGGATCATCTGCTACAGAGCCTCTTGTTAAGTAGTGTGCGCTGAACGATGTGCATAAAGACGTACCTGCATCAGCATTGCTTCTGTCGTCAAGTCTGCGACAGGTCGGCACCTGTCCTCTTTTACAGTGCGTGCAGGCCTGTGACCTCAACGTTATGTGATTAAGCACGGATGTCCAATACATTGTCGCCTACTCGTGGTCAGTGTTCTTTAGCAACTTTCCATACGGGCTTACCAGCAGCCGACCAGCTTTTACGTTTTCGGGACCATAACAATCTGTCTTCTTCAGAGTTTCTGACGTCAGTGGATTTTCCCGTTTGCAGCCCGTATACTTATTGTATTAATTCCCTTTTCTGCTCTGCTCCGCTTATATAGTTTCGTTAGTGTATCGCTTTCGCGGGGCCATCATGCAGCACTCAACTCTCGCGGTGGGTAGTGTTCATACGAGCGTACGAGTGGTAGGAGAACGACCGGCTCTTCTAACGTAACTAGCCAAGCCTTGACTGGCCGCTCCTTCAAAGAACTTCGTCAGACAAACTGTCACCCTGCTAGGTGCTAGTCCAAAGATAGTACACAAGGTGTACCATTGATCGACTCCTGCTCACATCATTAGCAACATCTCTAGCAACATATAGGGTAAGTTTGGGAGAGTTGGACCGCGGGGTGCGATGGCCCTATGGCGTATTTCACATATGCGCCGCTAGAGAGCAGCTCCTGCTACTTGAGAGGAAGTTATTTTGTGGACAAACATGGTGCAAAAGTGTTATTCTCGTGGTAGTTCTAGAGTAAAATCATATTTATATGCTGGTAATAAATAATTTTAGTATTAAGGATTTTTTTGGGTTAGAGGGTCTTGAGGAAACACAAAAAGGGCTTCAGTCTCAAAGGGCGCAGGTCCAACACAGGAAGAACGTAGGTCCAAGAACAATCGGTATAACAGCTGTTAATTGTCGTTACTGTGTTGCGAAAGTACCAGAGCTCCAAGCGCTAATAGAAAGCACTGATGCTCAAATCGTTATATGAACTGAAAGCTGGCTAAGGTCGGAGACAAGTTCAGCCGAAATTTCGAAGGACCTAACGGTGTTTAGAAAGGTCAGGATAAACACAGTTGGCGGTGGCGCGTTTGTTGCTGTTAGAAGTAGTTTACATTGCAGCGAAATTTAAGTAGATAGTTTCCGTGAGTTAGTATAGGCAGAGGTCTTTCATGGTGTAACACCCGACCAATCACTTATCTGGTTTTGGCGTGTGTTCACCCCAGCTAATTGACTAACAGATCAACAGAGAGTGCAAAACTGCCGCAATATCGGATAACGCAAAGAAAGTAATAAGGTCCTGTGGCTCCTGATTGAAATGCGGTGGCAGTGTTGACAGTAATTGATTCAGAATTGATCACTTTTCATTAAAAAGGGGTGCAAATTGATGTTATATTTAGCTATTGAACACCAGATGCAAATGTTGAACATAAAATTAATTATCAAAGTGACTTGGGATTTCAGCTAGTTGATTGAAAACAGATGCAGTCGATTAGCACAAATTTATTTTAACTCATGACCTTCAATCATCACATTACATGACTCTCCTAACCGGCAGTGGTAATAAATTGCGTTTACGTGGAGTAAAGCGCGATAAATGAGAAGTAATTCCTATCGACTGACCCAGGCGTAATGCGAAGTGCAAGAAGAATTCTACAATACACGGCCCATGAGACCCTTGTGGAAACTTTGCCGAAGTGAACAACAAATTAATCAGTATCCTAACTCCAGCTGGAGCAGGCCCAATATCACCGAATTCAATGTGGCGGGGCGTCGTTGTTATGCGGACGTCGGCCGACCTGGTGGTGCTGCAAGGCTGCCCTCGTCTATTCACTCCTAGCTATCTTGCTCAGTACATAGCTGAACGAAAACTTTCTGTCTCCAAGCTCAATCGTTCCATTTGCTAAGTCCTAAACTGCAGAGATGCTCATTCTCTCTCAGGCAAGCTGAGTAAAGAATGCTACGTCCGCACTCTAGGCAAGCTGGGAATGGAAGACCTCTACGGGGGCTTCTCAAAGTCCGCTCTTCGCCTCGGTTTCCCCTCCAGCAAAATCCCTTCCGCCAATTGCAGCACAAGTCGCCTTAATTATGCATCGCTTCCCAGTGCTGACCAATACCTGCTCTGGGAAGTGAACAAATTCCCACAAATTGCCCTTCAGCTCAATTTCTGCTATTTAGCTCCTCCCAGGCCACCCATCAAGGTTAGAGTCTGCACAAAACACCAATTTTTCCGGAATTCCGACTCCCAGGAGAGTACTTCAAATTCCTTGGTCCTATGTTCCCATCGGAGGCCGGCGTATTTCATTCATTCGCTCTTCACCTGATTTACTTCAGACTCTGTGGACCGTGAATTCAGCGTGAAGTTGCTATAGTCACGAACAAGCATATTTTGGCCTCTGTTGACCACTCAACTGTAGCTTTGCGTGGCTTGCTCGCATGTTTCACTGAAAATGGGACGACGAACATTTATCAACAGGCATACAAGTTCTCCATCTGCTTTCTGGTACACCAGCTTGAGGTCAACCACCCACTCACTGTCACTCATCTTCAGGCAGCTGGAGGCAGCACCCTGTTATGGCTTTCTCAGAGCTTGAGCCGCCCTAAGCTGCCTATTGTCACTTCCCTTCGCTGCTCCCCATTCAGCCATGGTCAACTCTGTATACTTCCCTGGGATAAACTAGCCTCCAGTAAACCGACGCGTTTCCACAAAGTTTTCATGTCGTGTAAATTACTTGAAAACCATCACCCAACATTCATTATTCCCATACGTCCATACTATACCCTCTACGAGATGAATTGTGCCTTGTCAGTCATTTTTGTTCAGCCCTACTGTTCACTCAACGTGAGTTAGGTGATCTTTAATGACTTCATGTAAGGGGCATAGTTCTTGTTGTAGCTGTGTTGGGAAAGTACCAGAGCTCCAAGTGCTAATAGAAAGCACTGATGCTCAAATCGTTATAGGCACTGAAAGCTGGCCAAGGTCAGAGATAAGTTTAGCCAAAGTTTCGAAGGATCTAACGGTGTTCGGAAAGGATAGGATAAATACAATTGGTGGTGACGCATTTGTTGTTGTTAGAAGTAGTTTATCTTGTAGCGGAATTAAAGTAAATAGTTACATTGAGTTAATATAGGCAGAGGTCAGTCATGGTAACCATGATAAAATAATAACTGGATCCTTTTACCGAACTCCCAACTCAGATGATACCACTGCTCATAGGTTCAAAGAAAACTTGAATTTAATTTGGAACACCTACATGACTCATAAAATTATAGTTGGCGGTGGCTTTTATTTACCCTCGATATGCCGGCGAAAATATATGTTTAAATCCGTAGGTACGCATAAAACAACATCCGAAATTGTGCGACACGTTCTCAGAAAATTACTTCGAGCAGTTAGTTTATGAGCTCAGGCTAATAGTAAACGGTTTTGAATTCACATTTGACCTTTTAACAAGAAATAATCCAGACCAAATAACGAGAATCAAAACGGATACACGTATTAGTGAACATAGTGTTATTGTATCGATACTGAATATTGTAACCGTGAATTCTCCAAAACTAAACTAAAAATATACCTGTTCAAAAAAGGGGATAAAAGTTCCAACGTGCTACTCCAGGCGGGTGTAAAATGAATTTGAGTAACGGAAATATAGATCGCGAAAATGAAGATTTAGCCCTGTTTGACTACCCCCTGAAGCAGATCTTAGGATCTGTTAATGATGTAACGGCTCCATGTAAGCCGCTACATGTCTCGACCCCACAATTAAAGACACCTGAGTGCCCTTCCGACACTCAGCTAAGTGCCTGATGATAATTAGTCAGATAGGGTTATTTAAATATACACGATCATTTTAATATTAGATATGGTAATTGTCTGCAAAGTGTGAATGCGAAAGTATGATGAGGTATGCGTGAGATGTCGGCTGTGGGTGTGCCATAAGCATAGTGGAAGTGTAGCCAACCTCGAATCCAGTAGAGCGCGACTGCACTGGACTAGATAGGCATAAGCTCCACGCGCGTCATTAGCGCTCGTTATGCTGGCAAATAACCGTGTGCGGTATCTCTGAGTCCTTGCGGCCACGATGTGTGGACCCGGACGAGGGAGACCGTGTCAGGGTTGTTGCTGGGAAGACCTGAGTGAGTAAGCACGCTCTGCTCTACCGCTCCGATAGTTAGCGAAGATTTGGAATTCCATGTTCACTTTGAAATTGGAAGCAGCTTCCCTGCTGAGGAAAGCCACTATGGTATTTCCTAGAATCATCTGGGTTAGGAGAGATAGGGAGATGATTTCTTTTGCCAAGTAATTTCACGAGAATTTGTATTCACTGCACTTGGGAGTGAACCGGCGCTCATTGCCGAGTAATACTCAGAATTGCTCAATTTGCATTTCAGTGTGAGTGTGAAGTATATATGCAAAGTGTACTTTATTTAAATGTGTTTATTGACTGCTGATTGTGGAGAGATTGGTAACACGTGGTCCGCAGACTCCGTGCATTTCTTGGTGAGAAGCTTCAGCTCGACGTAATCACATTTCGTGATCGAGCTGGATCTTCTACGTAAATTCACGCGTGTGATTCAACTGTTCCTTCATAATACCCAGTAAAACTCGCGGAGTTAGTTAAACGTGAAGACGGGACTTGCCTGAACTAAAGTTACAGTTGGAACCATGTGCTCTCTCCCAATGTTGTCCCACTTGGTGTATGGGAACCTTCCTCTTTTATCTGTTAGATAAAATGAATAGAGTGAATGTTAGTGTGTGTGTGTGTGTGGCTAAATGATGATAGAAATGTGCAGGCGGTATTCATTGTCGATTCACGGCACATGTTATCCGGATGTTTAACTGAGTTTACTTAGATATTATACTATTTGTATCACGCCATCATTCCGTGATAAGTGAGAGTAAATATTTGAGATGGTAATGTTTAGTGAATAAATGTGGTTGTGTTATTATATAAGTATGTTACAGTGACTTCTCCCAGCCACCCCATATTCCCTTATCATTTCACAGAATATTTGGTATGCGTATTTCAGTTAATCACCTGTCTATGTCCCACTCATGGGCATATTTCATTTAATAAACTCTGTAAGGTGGTATTAAAACTTCATTATAATAATATTCTAATTCTAACTTGACCAAAACCACCGAATAAAACTTTAGTGAGTATTGATGCTTGTTGCTGCAAATGGCCACCGGCGTCTTCTATGTACAGGTGCCATTTATAAAATTGAGGATGCCTGCCGAGGGTGGGGAAAGCAAGTATCATGCAGTGATGATTATCTCCTTCTTGCTCTTTAACTTATAAATTACAACATGAACATAAATGAGTGATTAAGGGGAGCCGGAGGTGGTCAAATCCGAAAAATTAAGATGTTTTGTTTTTGCTACCGAAAATTAATTGGAACATTCTTCTTTAATGTAAACTTTGAATTATTGTTCTACTCGCCCTAGAAGTGGAGTTATTACAATTTTCCCCCACGCCTGCAGAGGACCTTCAGAGGAAATGGGCGGCCGCTGAATGCATCTAACACCCTCCCGTGACTTCCTGGCGAACTGCTTGGGATTTTCTCGGCCTGTTACGCATACAGCGCCTTATGTTCCGCATACAGCGAGTGTGCAAGGGTTGTAGATGAAAAGTGGGAATGCATTGGGCATGTGCAAAAGCGTATGGGTGCACCGCTTCGAAGGCTCAAACAAACTTTGGGTTCAAGTAAGCTCAGTGATTGAAAGACAATAGGAGGGAGAGGCAGGCTTTCTGATGAGGTGATTGAACGTCTACAGAGATGCTATGGGTATGCTATATGGCAAATACTAGTAATGTTAGTGACATGCGAAAAGCAGTGTGGCCATTGTTCCTTCATACTGCCTCTTCCAATGAATACCCTTAACACAGCCTGTGCCCAAAAGATTCCTGGTGCAAATATAATGCAAAAAAGGACTATGATCACAAACATGGTTTGCCAGCAGCTGTGATAAATGCAATAAAACCAATTTTTCATGACTTCAGCCAGAATTGTTGCACAAATGTCTACACGGAAAGACGCAGTATCCTAACGAGAGCGTACACAATTTGATTTGGAAATTGATTCCTAAAATGGTGTTTGTAAGCATAAAAACACTGCACTTTGGCAATAGCAACCTACAACCAAGGGAACAGTGTGAAGTGTGAAGTGTGAAGTTCTGAAGGCATTAGGATTTACAGCTGGGGTGAACACTGTACGAGCACTAAGAAATATTGACAGAGAAAGGATGAGAGGAGCAGGAAGAAGAGAAAGGCATATGAAGTATGATGGAACAACAGGCCAGAAAAGAAGACAGAAAAGGAAGCTTTTGGAGGATGAAGAAGAAGACCCTGATAATCCATCCTATAGTGCAGGAATGTACTGAGAAACTTTGATAGACATTTCCTGTAATTTAGAATTTTTCGAATATAGGGGCATTTTCTCAAAATCCACTCAAGCTAGAGAGATGAAATTTTTATACAGCACTCCTAGTGGTCAAACTTACATTTTAACATAGCCATTTGGCAATATGTTCAGTAGTTTCATTTCAGTTTAATTATAAAGCAATTATTTGTAAAAAAATTGGGTCATTAATAAAAAAAATAATTGGAAGGAAACTAGAAAAGATACTCCAATATCCCTCAGCCATAACTGCAATACTAAACCACTCTATATGCAAAAAAATTCAAAATTTTCTATTTGGTAGTTTAATCATAAATGTTCCTCAAACTTAGTGATTTTAACATGGGCAGCATAGGCACCTCCGACTCCCCTTAAGGGAACTAGTAACTACCAAATGATAAATGCTGTTTTCACTTATACATTTATTGTAGATTAAAATCCCTTTATATTACAAAGGTTTATATATCTATGTCCGATGGACAAAAAGAGATACTAATACGATTGATCAATTGCCCAAATCTGCCCCATTTTACAGCTTATCGATCTAATATAAGTAATGCGAGACGACTGACATCATCTACTTTCCCAACACTAGAAGACACTACTTTCAAAGATATTCTTCTGTGGTGTGCAACCTCAGTGGAAGTAAAATTTACGTGGTCACAGCTATTTAGTTTCATAGCCCTAGTTAGCTGAAGCAATTAGCAATATCACCATATGTACTGCATCCGGTGTGTCGGAATGACGGTTCTCACACACTTTTGTGACTATGGAAGGACTCAAGCCACAAAATAAAACTTTTTTCAAACACGGTAGAAGGCGGTCTTCTGGGTATTGTAATCTAATACTGTTTTTTCATCACTGTCTTCTTAAGACAAGAAACGCGAACTCCCAGCCACAAGGACGGAATTCAGATAATGTCTCTACGTGAGTATAGACAGAACAAGTGATCTGAATCACTGAACGCAGCACATTCAACGACGACTCCCTACCTGGAGGCGAAGTCAAGAATCGTTATAAGTTCGCAACAGTACAGTGCCTAACTGTTGTAACTATAAAATCTCTTGAGAGCAAAGACAGCAAGTCTACCTGTACCAACAAAAGCTGATACTAACCAACTGTCCAACCCGGGTCCTCAAAACGTAAGACATCTTCTCTCCGCGGCTGGTTTCCAGCAAAACTCGGCTCCCCTCCCTCGTAGCTCAGAAGGCGGATCATATTCTCGAAACCACGGAATATTCTCCCTCTCTACAGATTCTTTCGAACGCCGACCAACCATATTTTAGTCTTTTGTCGTCCAGCGTGGAAAGTTTGTGAGTAAGTATCTATACCCGTTAATAAGGAATTCATACAATGTTACGCTTCTCAGAGTAAAAATTCTTGGAAATAACCCAGCCTGCGTGACTTCCGAGGTAACACTTCAAATGGTTCAAATGGCTCTGAGCACTATGAGACTCTGCATAAGAGATCATCAATCCCTTAGAACTTAGAACTACTTAAACCTAACTAACCTAAAGACATCACACACATCCATTCCTGAGGCAGGATTCGAAAATACGACCATAGCAGTCGCGCTATTCCGGAAAGAAGCGCCTATATCCGGTCGGCCACCGTGGCCGGCGGTAACGCTTCCTCGTTCCTCTCTGCTGCATTTTTCAGAGTTTCTGAAGTATTATCGATTATCCTTTCGGCCCCTTCTACAAACCGTCCGGCCGCCACTGCTTCAGCGCACAGGTGCCGTGACCGTCCCGTCCGTCTTCGCTACTTCCTGTGTCAAGCAGGACCAACACACCTGTGCGGGCTTTTCCACTCAGGGCTTGAGTTACGCCTGCCGTTTCATTTCCACTGGCGTTCCAACCTCTACTAGTGTAGGCAATCATTCATTACGCCTTTTTGATAATAAAGACACTCTGTAACCTTTCATACAATACGCGTTAACAACTATTTACGAGGTGAAAGTAGGCTGTTTAGGTTCTTATATTGGTAACGCCGCCACCACGTAGCGCTCTGTATGAAAATCACTGGCTGTGCTGTGTGCAGTCTGTGGCTGGTTTGCATTGTTGTCTGCCATTGTAGTGTTGGGCAGCGGCAGCTGGATGTGAACAGCGCGTAGCGTTGCGCAGTTGGAGGTGAGCCGCCAGCGGTGGTGGATGTGGGGAGAGAGATGGCGGAGTTTTGAAATTTGTAAGACTGGATGTCGTGAACTGCTATATACATTATGACTTTTGAACACTATTTAGGTAAATACATTGTTTGTTCTCTATCATATTCTTTCCTTTGCTAACTATGCCTATCAGTAGTTAGCGCCTTTAGTAGTTTGAATCTTTTATTTAGCTGGCAGTAGTGGCGCTCGCTGTATAGCAGTATCTTGAGTAACGGAGATTTTTGTGAGGTAAGTGATTTGTGAAAGGTATAGGTTAATGTTAGTTAGGGCCATTCTTTTGTAGGGATTATTGAAAGTCAGATTGCGTTGCGCTAAAAAAATATTGTGTGTCAGTTTAAGCACAGTCATGTATAATTTTTCTTAGGGAACGTTTCAAAGGTTTACGTGACACTGTCAGTCTTCTTTAAATATTACTATATACGATGTACAGCTTAACAAATGATACCTAATTCTGGTTGTAACTCACGGCAAAGTAAGGAGATAAGTGCTTGTAAGGTGTGAAATTATAGCAACCTTACAAAGTTTACTCGCCGCCATCCTGAAAGACAATCTCCTCTCCTAAGTTCACAATGTAAGTGCAGACCAGATGTGGCTTGAATTCGAAGAAATAGCATCGACAGTAACTGGGAGCTTTAAAAGAAATAAATCAACAAACGACGAAGCTGATCCTCCTTGGGACACAAAACGGTTCAGAACACTGCTACAAAAACTACGAAAACAGGAAGCCAAATTTAAACGAATGCAAAACGTCCAAGATTGGCTATCTATTGCAGAAACTCGAAATTGAGCGTGGATTTCAATGTGAGATGCTTATAATAGATTCCACGACGAAACTTCGTATTCAAACGTGGCACAAAGTCCAAAGATATTCTGGTCGTACGTAAAGTATCGTTGGGCAAGACACAATCGATACTTTCTCTGTGCAATAGCAATGGAAATTCTATCACCGACAGTGCAGCTAAAGCAGAATTACTGAACACAGCATTCCAAAGTTCCTTCACCAAAGAAGACGAAGTAAATATTCCAGAATTCTAATCAAGAACAGCTGCCACCATGGTAATTCATAATTTGATACACAATCAATATCGATTTAGAAAACATCATTCTTACGAAACAAAACGAGCTCTTTACTATGATGTGCGGGGTAGCAGTGAGGTCAATGGCGCCTTGCCACGGTTCGCGCGGTTGCCTCCATCGGAGGTTTGAGTCCTCCCTTGGGCATTGGTTAGCGTAAGTTAGTTTAAGTTAGATTAAGTAGTTTGTAAGCCTAGGGACCGATGACCTCAGCAGTTTGGTCCCCCAGAACTTACCACAAATTTCCAATTTCTTTACTGTGTTGAGTGCTGTTGGCAAGGGATTTCAAGTTGATTCCATATTTCTATCTTTACAGAAGGCTTTTGACACTGCACCACACAAGCGGCTTGTAGTGAAAATGAGTGCTTATGGAATATCGTCTCAATTATTTGACTAGATTCATGATTTCCTGTCACAGAGGTCATAGTTCGTAGTAATTGATGGGAAGTCATAGAGTAAAACAAAAGTGATTTCTGGCATTCCCCAAGGTAGTGTTATAGGCCCCTGGTGTTCCTTATCTATATAAACTATCTAGAAGACAACCTGAGCAGCCGACTTAGGTTGTTTGCAGATGATGCTGTCGCTTTAGAAAGGATATCTGTATGGTGCAAAAATTGCCAACTGACGCTAATTAATGAAAAGTGTGAGGTCATCCACATGAGTGCTAAAATGAATCCGTTAAACTTTGGTTACGCTATAAATCAGTCAAATCTAAAGCCCATAAATTCAACTAAACACCTAGGAATTGCAATTACGAGCAGCTTAATATGTAAAGAACACATAAAATTGCTTTGGACAAGGCAAACCAGAGGTTGCGTTTTCTTGGCGGAACACTCAGAAAATGTAACAGATCTACTAAAGAGACTGCCTACACTATGCTTGTCGGTCCTCTTTTGGTCTACTGCTGCGCCGTCTGGCATCTTTGCCACATAGAGTTAACGGAGTGCTTCAAGAAAGTTCAAAGAAGAGCAGTACGTTTTGTATTACCCCGAGTTTAACGGACATGATCAGGATTTAGGATGGACATCATTAAAACAAGGGCGTTCTTCATTGCGGCGGAATCTTCTCGCAAAATTTTAATCGCCAGTTTTCTCCTCTGAATACGAAGATATTATGTTGACGCCGACCTATGTAGTGAGAAACGATCGTAGTAATAAAATAAGGAAATCAGAGCTCGCAAGGAAGACATAGGTGTTCGTTTTTACCGGAAGCTATTCGAGAGTGGAATAATAGAGACTTATTGTGATGGTGATTCGACGAACTCTCTGCCAGGCACTTAAGTTTGATTAGCAGAATATTCATGTAGTTGTAGTTTCCTCAATATCAATGGATTTTTTTTTACTACGATATTGACAAATGTACAGGCATGAAAGTAACTTAAAGTGACCGTCGACTTCGCTACCTGCAGATAGAAGTCATGATGAACCATCTCTCACAGACAGTTTGAAGAGATGGACTAGTGTTACTGTAAGATGGTAAGAACTATGCCCCTTACATGAAGTCATTAAAGATCACCTAACTCACTTTGAGCGAAGAGTAGGGCTGAACAAAAATGACTGACAAGACACGACACATCTTGTAGAGGGTATATTATGGACGTATTGGAATAATTAATGTCAGGTGATGGTTTTCGAGTAATTTACACAAAATGCGTCGGTTTACTGGAGGCTAGTTTATCCCAGGGAAGTATACATAGTTGACCATGGCCGGATGGGGAGCAGCGAAGGGAAGCAACAATAGGCAGCTTAGGGCGGCTCAAGCTCTGAGAAAGCCGTAACGGGGTGCGGCCTCCAGCTGCCTGAAGATGAGTGACAGTGAGTGGGTGGTTGACCCCAAGCTGGTGTACCAGAAAGCAGATGGAGAACTTGTATGCCTGTTGATAAATGTCCGTCCTCCCATTTTCAGTGAAACATGCGAGTAGGCGACACAAAGCTATGGTGGAGTAGTCAACACAGGCCAAAATATGAGTGTTTGTTACTATAGCAACTTCAGGCTGAATTCACGGTCCATAGAGCCTGAAGTAAATCAGGTGAAGAGTGACAGAATGAAATACGCCGGCCTCCGATGGGAACATAGGACCAAGGAATTTGAAGTACTCTTCTGGGAGTCGGAATTCCGGAAAAATTGGTGTTCTGTGCAGACGCTAACCTTGATGGGTGGCCTGGGAGGAGCTAAATAGCAGAAGTTGAGAGGAAGGGAAATTTTGTGGGAATTTGTTCACTTCCCAGAGCAGGCATTGGTCAGCACTGGGAAGTGATGCATAATTAACGTGACTTGTGCTGCAATTGGCGGAAGGGATTTTGCTGGAGGGGAAACCGGGGCGAAGAGCGGACTTGGAAAAGCCCCCGTAGAGGTCTTCCATTCCCAGCTTGCCTAGAGTGCGGAGGTGGCGTTCTTTACTCAGCTTTCCTGAGAGAGAGTGAGCATCTCTGCAGTTTAGGACTTAGCAAATGGAATGATTGAGCTCAGAGATAGGAAGTTTTCGTTCAGCTATGTACTGAGCAAGATAGCTAGGAGTGAGTAAATGAGCGCATCCTTGCAGCACCACAAGGTCAGCCGACGTCCTCACAATGACGCCGCTCCGCCACACTGTATTAGGTGATGTTGCCCCCTCTCTGGCCACTGATTAATTTGTTGGATCACGTCAGCAAAGTTTCCATGAGGGTTTCACGGGCCATGTATTGTAGAATTCTTCTCGCGCTTCGCATTACGCCTGGGTCAGTCACTAGGCATTAATTTTGATTTATTGCTCTTTACTCCACATAAACGTAATTTATTAGCACTGCCTGATAGGAGAGTCATGTAATGTGATAATTGAAGATCGTAAGTTAAAATAAATTTGTCCTAATCTACTGAATCTGTTTTAAATCAAGTAGTTGAAATCCGAAGTCACTTTCTTAATTAATTTTATGTTCAACATTTGCATCTGGTGTTCAATAGCTGAATATAACATCAATGTGCACCCCTTTTTAACTAAAAGTGATCAATTCTGAATCAATTACTGTCAACACTGCCACCGCAGTTCAATCAGGAGTCACAAGTCCTTATTACTTTTTTGCATTATCCAATATTGCAGCAGTTTTGCACTCTCTGTTGATCTGTTTGTCAATTAGCTGGGGTGAACTCACCCGAAAACTAGATAAGTGACAGGTGGGGTGTTACATTATTTGGGAGGGACAGACCACTTGTTTTAATGTGTGAGAGATGGAGCACAAGTAAGTTTAGTTCAAGGCATGAGCAGTAATCCTACCTAAGATGGCCGTAATTTCAGACCATGCTTCTAGTCGGAAGACGCGCCTTTGCCAACAAACAGAAGAGCCGAATTTCACAGACAGGCCAACCAACCACTCCAGAGCTCACGGAAAGATCTAGTAATTCCAAAAACATCAAAAGAGAATAATTATCCGTAAAAGTCAAATTCCTTCAAAGATTCAACTTTGAACTCCAAACATACTGTGATAATACTTCCAAGATTACCACCTATAAACTGACTGCTCATAAAGCAACACAGACAAAACTTTTGGAAGAAATATCATCTGTTCCTTCTATTGATAACACCTTGAATTTTAGGGAAAGACAGTAACTCTATACAAAGAGCTAAACTCTGCTGAAAATAGTGAAACTCTGAAGAGAAAGAGGGATAAGAAAAGAAAGGAAACAAGGAAAGGCACAAAAAGATCACCATAGGGAAATATTAGTGAAAAGAAAACAGACAAAAGAAGCTAGAAAAGAAAAATACTGCACATAGCTCATCATGTTCATCACATGCAGGCGTTGAAGAAGATTATGAAAAATGACTTTGATGTATGGGATAAAGATGAATGTGTTGACTGTGGTAAAATCTGTTAGGAAACGAATAAAAACAAAAATCGTGGCTGGATTCAGTGTATTTCCTGTTCACGATGATCACATGAATGTTATTCAACGGTTGATAATACGTTAAATTTCTGCTATACAAGACTGGATAATGATTGAAAAAAAATGAACAGAACATTATAAGAGCCAATGTTCAATCAAGATTTATAATAAACTGATAAAATTGTTTGGGCGAAAATATTTAACAGTATAATTCTGTATTCGCTACACCATATTCCAAATAAAAATGAAAAGTTTAATTGACTCTTTTCTTCATGTACAACCATTTTATGTGTTCCATCTCTCCCGGTACACTGGTCCATCTCCCTATACACCCACGGGTGAGATGGATCTTTAATGCATATTTTCATTTTATCATCTCTCTTGCATTTTATTTGGCAGTCAGGGCCTCAGTAATATACGAACATCTTGCCAGAAGTCAAAAAAGTTGAAAACATACACATTTTAGCTGAAAAATAGGTGGTCCAATTCTCTCGGACTTATCCTACTAAGTACTAAAATAGGATAAAATAGAAGCCATTTTTCATCTGGATAACCAGACTGCTATTTCACTTGCCATGAATACAAAAACTGTGCGTCATTTCCTCGATGCAGTGAACGAAAAAGACGTTGGAGATACAGTTCAATGTTGCAGTGATACCAACAGGCCAACACTATGGAGGACTGCAACACTAGAAACGATGCAGGCAGGTTACGTCACTTCCGATTGAATATTTACATGTCTTAAATATCAGTGAGTGTAAGAGTGTTGGACACTGTGTTGTGGAAAGGAGTTTATTTGATAGAATATAGTTTCATGGAGTCTCGACTACGGCATAGGGTGACTCGATCGATATTTACAAGCAGTGGCGACTTATGGATGAGGCACGATTACATTACACTCCTGCAAAAGAAAATGTATTCCATCCGAACAGGTCTCGGAAGGCCAACGGTGCCCACCGACCACTGTGTCATCCTCAGTCGATGCGTCAGGTTTCGTGACTGGAGCCACTATTTCTCATTTAAGTAGCTCCTTAATTAGCCTCGTACACTCCTGGAAATGGAAAAAAGAACATATTGACACCGGTGTGTCAGACCCACCATACTTGCTCCGGACACTGCGAGAGGGCTGCACAAGCAATGATCACACGCACGGCACAGCGGACACACCAGGAACCGCGGTGTTGGCCGTCGAATGGCGCTAGCTGCGCAGCATTTGTGCACCGCCGCCGTCAGTGTCAGCCAGTTTGCCGTGGCATACGGAGCTCCATCGCAGTCTTTAACACTGGTAGCATGCCGCGACAGCGAGGGCATATAGTGGGCATGCGGGAGGCCGGGTGGACGTACCGCCGAATTGCTCAACACGTGGGGCTTGAGGTCTCCACAGTACATCGATGTTGTCGCCAGTGGTCGGCGGAAGGTGCACGTGCCCGTCGATCTGGGACCGGCCCGCAGCGACGCACGGATGCACGCCAAGACCGTAGGATCCTACGCAGTGCCGTAGGGGACCGCACCGCCACTTCCCAGCAAATTAGGGACACTGTTGCTCCTGGGGTATAGGCGAGGACCATTCGCAACCGTCTCCATGAAGCTGGGCTACGGTCCCGCACACCGTTAGGCCGTCTTCCGCTCACGCCCCAACATCGTGCAGCCCGCCTCCAGTGGTGTCGCGACAGGCGTGAATGGAGGGACGAATGGAGACGTGTCGTCTTCAGCGATGAGAGTCGCTTCTGCCTTGGTGCCAATGATGGTCGTATGCGTGTTTGGCGCCGTGCAGGTGAGCGCCACAATCAGGACTGCATACGACCGAGGCACACAGGGCCAACACCCGGCATCATGGTGTGAGGAGCGATCTCCTACACTGGCCGTACACCTCTGGTGATCGTCGAGGGGACACTGAATAGTGCACAGTACATCCAAACCGTCATCGAACCCATCGTTCTACCATTCCTAGACCGGCAAGGGAACTTGCTGTTCCAACAGGACAATGCACGTCCGCATGTATCCCGTGCCACCCAACGTGCTCTAGAAGGTGTAAGTCAACTACCCTGGCCAGCAAGATCTCCGGATCAGTCCCCCATTGAGCATGTTTGGGACTGGATGAAGCGTCGTCTCACGCGGTCTGCACGTCCAGCACGAACGCTGGTCCAACTGAGGCGCCAGGTGGAAATGGCATGGCAAGCCGTTCCACAGGACTACATCCAGCATCTCTACGATCGTCTCCATGGGAGAATAGCAGCCTGCATTGCTGCGAAAGGTGGATATACACTGTACTAATGCCGACATTGTGCACGCTCTGTCGCCTGTGTCTATGTGCCTGTGGTTCTGTCAGTGTGATCATGTGATGGATCTGACCCTAGGAATGTGTCAATAAAGTTTCCCCTTCCTGGGACAATGAATTCACGGTGTTCTTATTTCAATTTCCAGGAGTGTAATAGCTGAGTGTACTCCACTTGCCAACAGCACTTGGCCCACACAGACGGTGGCTCACTCATGTGCTGGCCAAGCCCTACAGCAATTAATTTCAGTGATCTGATGGGAACCGATGTTATCACTATGGCAAGGCCTATGGGCAAAAGGAAATATACCCTGATGGAAATTCGAATGTTACGCCATTAATACTTTGTCCGAAGACTACCGATCCGATACTGTGGTATTTCCATGTATGAGACAGATATCGATTAAAATTTCATACTTACGTTATCTTACAGGGTGATAATTATTGAACTATATGATATAAAATAGTCCTAGCTTCTGAACGGTTTGCGTTAGCATGTTAAAACTGCTGCAAGGCATGACAGGAATTTGTATGCACTGTATAATTTGTTTTGGCGACGAGTCCACTTTCCTTTGGATGGGTTGGCCAAAAAGTAAATTTGGCGCATTTGGGGACTAAGAATCCGCATTTCACGATCGAGAAGTCTCTTTACCGTCAACAGGTGACTCTATGGTGTGTAACGTCAGTCAAGGAATAACTGGTGCGATATTGCTTGATGACACGGTGACTATGGAATGGTAAGTGAAGGTTTTGAAAGCTTTGAGCTGGTGAGTCGATTTTCTGTGCGTGCTTGTCTTCTTCGCGTCTTCGCGTCTGCGGCGCGCGCGCTCTGCAGGGGCTTGCGTACGGGTATCAGTTGTGAAGGTGACAGTGACGTGTGGCGCTGGCGAGTGACCGAGTCGGTACGACGAAGGAGCGGGGGCAGCTGCAGCGGTGTGTTTCGCCGTTTGAATGCAGATCCGCTGCCGGTGGTGACTGGGATTTCCTGGAGATCTGAAGGACAGATTTCCTTCACGTCTGTTACATGTCACTGAAAGTGAACGAGCTGGAGTCCACGAATTGTTTCTTGGTGGTTTCGGTTCACGATAATTGAATACTCGAATGCACTGAAAACTATCTTGGTTCTTTCAGTTATTTGTCACTGTACTTGGTCTGGGCGCCTTATATATTGATGATATTTAAGGGAGACATGAAACCGTGCTTAATGCGTAGCTGGAGGTCATGCCAAATAGTACGTAAGTCTGTGCCTGACGTTCAAGATAGGGCCGAAATAAGTCTCCTATTTTCTGTTCCTGTGCTATTATTTTATTTGTTTGTTCTAGAGAATTGGCTAATTAAATTTTAAGAGCTGTTATTGGGCTAGTGGTCACTTAGGTTAGTCCGGCTTGGGTTCATTGGTGCCGTGTGTAATTAAAGGTTTATTTATAACCAGTTTGTCTATCTGATGTGCCAGAATGTTGTCTGCCGCTAATGCATTTATGTTTCAGATAATTGGCAGTGGTTGACGCCAGCAAACTCCGATCGGGGTATCACAGAGGAAGAGGGAAATTTAAGGACCTGGATCGGTGTCTGTGGTTACGTTATTAGTGTCCTGCAATTTCATCTTTTCGGTTGATCGTTGTGGTTTTCTGGGAGCTTAATTGTAGCCCAAAGTTGAGTATAGCCTCATTTTACCTTATTGTCCGTAAATCTCCTGTATCTGGTAGTACCTTTCGGTCTGCTCGCGTCCATCACTAATTTTCAACGTAAAAATTGTAACGACTCCATGTTAAGACTATTTAATATCCTATTATTCTATTCTGGCTATGAAATGTATGTGAACCTCGTACCTGTGAGTGAAACTAAAGAGGAGCTTAGTCGAGTGATAATACGTTTAATTTCTTACAATTGTTTACAATCAGTCCATGGAAGCAAGCTTAGAAGTTGATATGGAAGCCAGTTCCTATGTAAGTGATGAAGCATTCAGTTATGTCAGTTAAATTTTATTAAGGGGTTTTTATAAACATTGTTTTAATTAGTGAAAATTGCTAAATTTTGAAAGATCTCGTTCTGTTACATTTAAATGCATTAATGTTCCAATCTGAATACTGCTGCTGGTTCTGTAGGCCAGGTGCCTTTTATTGTAATGGTGTTACTCATGGGTCCATTAACAGCATGTGTTTGTAATAAAGAAGTGTTTGGCACCTACAAACTGCTTGTGTGTTTAATTTCGATGTGTCGAAAGGAATGACGCATCTAGATGTTTTTATACCCATTACTCACAGTGGCCCTGATTTCGGCAAGATGTGTTTCTTGCAAGACGGAGCTCATCCCCTCGAAGCAGGAGAGTGTTTAACGTCCTAGAGGAGAACTCTGGGGACCGCATTCTGGCTCTGGGATACCCACAGGCCACTGGCATGGGCCTCGATTGGCCGCCATATTCTCCGGATCTGAAAACACGTGACTTCTTTTTGTGGGGCTATGTTAAAGACAAGGTGTATATCAATAACCCCAAAACCATTGCTGAACTGAAAACAGCTGTTCAGGAGGTTGGCACCATCGATGCTCCGACACTTCAGCGGGTCATGCAGAATTTCGCTAATCGTTTGCGCTACATTGTCGTCAATGATGGCAGGCATGTCGAACGTGTCATAACCTAAATCTGAATATCTGTAGTGACGTTTACATGTTGAATAAAGTGTGTGCGCTTCGTAGTTTGTAACTAATTACGTTCTTTTTTTAAATATGGTTCAATAATTTTCACCCTATATATTCAGCCATTGCTGCAGATGATGAATGGCATGAGTATGTGAAGTTATTGGATGTGTCTAACTTAACAACAGCTTTTAAAGTGGAGATCGCAACACAGCATGTCCAGTGGATATGCACGGGCACCTCACCGCTATATTTCAGTCTTCGAGAAATATCGATTCATTGGCAGGAAGGACATGAGATTATCCTAGTAGTATCTCGTAAAGTGGTGACGGAGTAGGACAACAGCATGGCACGGGCCCTTCCAGGATGTCTACATAACGAGATGACAGTGAGATTGTCCAACCGTCTCTGATGAATAGAGGCGACGACAACCGAGATACCGGCAGAGGTTGAAGGCAGTGAGTCACCACGAACATTCAGGAACACATAACTGAAAGACTGTTTGAGATCTCGAGATGCCAAGCGTCGTTTACCACAGATAAAGTATCACAAAAAATGGTTCAAATGGCTCTGAGCTCTATGGGACTTAACATCTGAGGTCATCAGTCCCCTAGAACTTAGAACTACTTAAACCTAACTAACCTAAGGACATCACACACATCCATGCCCGAGGCAGGATTCGAACATGCGACCGTAGCGGTGGCGCGGTTCCAGACTGAAGCGCCTAGAACCGCAACAGAGACTTGCATAATGCAGAGCTCGAGTCAACTAGACAGTGAGTGCATTCCGTACTGTTAAGTGGTGAGTCCCACTTCTTATTGTGGCAGTCAAATCGACACCAACGTGTCCCTGCATGAAGCAGCAATTGTCAGGAACTATACCTCTCCTAATATTGAAATAGAAGAAGGGATCAGTTGGTGGGACATGTTTTGAGGAATCAAGGGATCACCAATTTGGTATTGGAGGGCAGCGTGGAGGGTAAAAATCGTAGAGGGAGACCAAGAGATGAAAACACTAAGCAGTTTCAGAAGGATGTAGGCTGCAGTACGTACTGGGAGATGAAGAAGGTTGCACAGTATAGAGTAACATGGAGAGTTGCATCAAACCAGTCTCAGGACTGGAGACCATAACAACAACAACAAGAACAGTACTGAAATCGTGTTGTGGTGAACTATTGGATATGACCAGAGAACTGATTTAGTAATTGCCGAAGAGCCCTCTGATTACTTTTTGAGGTGGCTATAATTTCGCACCTTACAAGCGCTCATCCACATATTTTGCCGTGAACTACAACCACAATTAGATATCATTTGATAGGTTGTACATCGTATATACGAATATTTAAAGGAAACTGACATTATCACGTACGCCTTGTAAATAATTGTTATCGCTTATTGCATGAAAGGTGACGGAGTGTCTTTACTATAAAAATGGCGTAATGAATGATTGTCTGTACTAGCAGAGGTTGGAACGTCAGTGGAGACGAAACGACAGGCAGAACTCAAGCTGTGGGTGGAAGGCCCACACAGGTGTTGGTCCTGCTTAAACACAGAAAGTAGCCAGATGGACGTCGTGGCACCTGAGCTCTGGAGCACAATAGGGTGACAGCCAGCCGCTATTGTAGTAGGGCCGGGATAACCAGATAATACTTCCGAACGCTGAAAATCTTGCACGCAGCTGAGAGGAACGAGGAAGCGTCACCTCGAAAACTATGCGGGCTGGGTTATTTCCAAGGTTTTTTACTCAGAAGCGTACCATTGTACGAGTATAGGTTTTTCTTCGCAAACTTTCCGCGCTGGATGACAAAAGACTAAAATATGGTAGGTCGGCATCCGGAAGAGTCTGTAGAGAGGGAGAATATTCCGTGGTTTTGGGAATATGATTCATTTTCGGAATTACGACTGTGGGGAGCTGAGCCTTGCTGAGAAGCCAGCAGTGGAGAGACGAGGTTTTCCGTTGTGAGCGCCCGTGTGTAACGGTCGCTTGATATCAGCTTTATTGGTACATACGGCGTTCCTGTCTTTGCTCTCAGGAGAGTTTATAGTTAGAACAGTTAAGCACTGTTCTGTTGCGAACCTATACGATTCTGGACTTCATCTTCAGGTTGGAAGTCGTCGCTGAGGGTGCAGAGTTCAGTAATTAAGAGCACTTCCTCTGCCTATGCTTACGTTGAGGCGTTATGTGAACACCGTCCTTGTGGCTCGGAGTTCGCATTTCTCGTCTGTAGAACTGAGAGGAGAAGATCGAGTATATTAGTCAGAGGACCGCCTTCTGCCGTCCTAGTGTTTTAAAGAGTTTAGTTGTGGCTGGAGTTCATCCATCGTCGCAGACGATTACGAGAACCATCACTTCGACGCACTGGACGCAGTACATACGGTGGTATCGCAAATTGATTCTGCTTATTAGGGCTATAAAAGCTAAACAGCTGTGATCACGTTAGTTTATTTCCACATCACCGTAGATCACCTTTGAAAGTAGTGTCTTCTAGTGTTTGGTACGTAGATGATGTCAGTCATTTCGCGTTATTGAAATTAGATCGCACAGTCGTAATGAGGGGCAGAGTTGGGAAATTGGTTAGTAATTTTATTTAGGGAATGTTAACTTTGTAATATAAAGGTTTTTTTAATCTACAATAAATATAAAAGCAGGAACAACGTTTATCATTTAGTAGTATTAGTTGCCTTAATCATTAATGTATGTTTAAGTACAATTTATATGTTAAAGTCCATTAAGAGATGCTAAGATCAGCTTCAGGGTGCAGTCAGGGCCAAATATTCATTTTAGCGTTTATTATTTTCCTTTGCGCACATATATTTTTACACCCACCAGGAATAGCATCTGGAAACTTCATTCGGAATATTCGTTGGATCGGTGAAATACAGGGAGATGATCAGAGTATTCATAAGAAAACATGCACACATGTAAATGCAACCGAAGGATTAATTGATAGTCAGAAGGAAACCTATACATATAGACAAGTTCATTCAAGGCAACTACAGAGAGAGTCAAAAGTCTGTTGACATTTGAAAATGCATTAAATCACGGAATAGTGTAGCAGAGGGTAAAAAGTGACACACATTCTTGATGTGACATGGCGTTTTATTGAAACCTAAAACAAGCGCAAAAACTGGCCAAAAGATGGCGCAGAGCAGCAACACGTCAGTGGCCCTGAATGACAGTCGTGTATAACATGAGATGTAGTAGAGTTGGAGGGTTTGTTGGCAGGACACATCCTGAGGCACCAAGGATTTGTCAGTTTTTGTAATGGTAGGCTGTGGGGAGGGGTAGAGCGGGTTCAAATGGCTCTGAGCACTATGGGACTTAACGTCTTAGGTCTTCAGTCCCCTAGAACTTAGGACTACTTAAACCTAACGAACCTAAGGACATCACACACATCCATGCCTGAGGCAGGATTCGAACCTGCGACCGTAGCGGTGGCGCGGTTCCAGACTGAAGCGCCTAGAAAACATAACAAGACTTGCTCAGTATGTAGAATGGAGAGCTGTATCTAAACAGTCCTTGGACTGAAGACCACAACAACAACAACAACAACAACAACAACGAAATGTAAAAAATACACCCTGTGTTGGGTGAACAGTAACATCCGTGCGACACTACTTGGGGATTCTCCAGAGGTGTTACCGCAGGCCGCAGCCCGGAAAGTAGACCAGAGCCCGCGAGGTCGCCGCTGTCACCGGCGTGCATTTCGGGAGCCGCTCGCCAGTCCCGGAATAGCTTCGCGCTGTGCGGTTAGCGGTTCTTTGTCCCGCCACCGCTGCTGCTGCCAGCTTCACGCACGCACGCCCGCGCGGCCCCGCGGTCGGGTGCGTTCGGCGCGGTTCGTGTGTTGCCGCCGAGGAGGCCGTAAAACGAAAATTCGTCGTGGCTGCCGCTGCCGTGTCCGGTCGTAAAGTACGGGCTGCTCGTTAAAGCCCTCCGGCACCGCGCAGCGCTCACCGGCTGCGGCGCGGCGCGGCGTCCCCTGGGACACGCGGAGGCTGCGACTGCGCTGATCAGCACACGTGCGCGCAGCCCGCGCCAACTCCCGGCCGCTCTGTTTGGCTCGCGCGCCGTTGCAGTCGAGCACGGCGCCTCGCTAAGACTTATCGCGGCAGAGGTCTAGCTTCACCTCGAAATCCACGCCCGGCATCTGCAAATTCAGAAGTAGAGCTGGACAGCCGAGGACAGACAAAATCGAAGTGAATAGCCCTTTGCAAAAATTAATGCAGTATGTACTGCAATGCATAACGGTTCAGACACAAGAGCTCGTCTCCTGGCCATTCAGAACCGACCGGCCGCCGTGACAACTTCTGACAACGGTGTCATTCGGATGCGATCTGCAAGAGCACAGGATCGGCACAACGCTCTTCCAGCCGTTGTGAAACTCACAAGCATTTTATTTTTCTAATTTTTTTTCCAAAAAGACACTACGGTTAGCAGAAGTACAATGAGGTGACAAGAGTCATGGGGTAGCGATATGTATGTATACAAATGGCGACAGTATTGCGGATACAAGGTATAAAAAGGCAGTGCATTGTGGGGAGTTGTATTTGTCCTCAGGTGATTCGTATGAAAAGGTTTCTGACGTGATCGTGGCCTCACGATGGATATTAACAGACTTTGAACGCGGAATTTATAACACTCTCTGCCGCTACTGCTATACCATAACCTTAAAGGTGGAGGCAGATCGTATAATGAAGCTATCTTGTTAGAGTAATTATCGTATAAAGCAACAGTGCAGTGTTACCTTCGGAAAGGCATTTTGTTGTGTCGACCGTGAGGTGTCTTATCGAAAGTGAAACTCAGAATTACGTAAATATTTAAACAGTAACAAACAATATTTAACCTATCCACACTGTTCAAGGAATAAAGAATACGGTCGCCAGCCTAATTAGGCATGAGAATGATTAACATTCTTGTTCAAGAAAATAGATACGAGTAACTTTAATGGACAGACACAGCCTATACTTCTTCACACGAGAGGGCAATAAACTCCGTCGCTAGCAGATGTTGACGTTAAAGAAAGTGCTAACAGTTATAGAAGAACAAAGCTATTTGCGTAAGTACAACAGGTAATGACATACATTTTTGCCTTCATGGCTTGGTCAGACTGAATGGTTTCAGTAATATTGCTATTAAAGTGCACTTTAGACTCATAAATTGGACGTAGATTTAGTATCATTTTTCAAACATTTTCCTATTTGATATGAGAAGGGAATGAAGTTCACTGCAAAATTATAAGCTGGGCATAGATTTAGTCTTTATTTTACCAGTTACTTTCCTTACTGACATGGGAAAAAAAAGAGTTCACTAGCAAACTATTTCTCACTGTCCTCTAAATAAAAGAAGTTACTGTTTTCATAGATAGTGGTCTTTCTGTTAATTGTTATCTATCATGAGCTCAATGGACAAACTGTGGATTCTGTTACACTATTAATATGCACTTTCAATACACAAGAGAAACAAGCGCTTAGCCAGCATAAGTATATAACTTTCCACAATTGCAGTTCTCAACTTTTACTGCAGTGAGACACGAAATTCACATATTAATAAGATACTGACTCACCTTTAGCAATTTACAACAGGCGGTCCTATGATCATTAACTAAGCAAAAATTTCTAAGCCTCAGTTTTACGAACTTTTGATTTTTAAAAGTAACAGCAAATTGTTGTAATGCCTGTTTGAACTACTCTACTGTTTTGTATTCAATTTGTTATTTTAGTCTTTGGAAAGCATTTCTGATTGCAATATTACTTTCAACAAACATCATTTACTTTAGCACACTCTTTTGCCACATTAACTTTAACTTTCTTTTTACTATATTCAAGAGGCATTAATTAGTAAAACACTGAGCTTTAATATTTTTTCAATAAGGACAATCGGTAGTCACTTTAGCATGGGAAGGATCCTAAGAAGATAAGTGACAGAGGATAAACCAAGGTAAGTTTTCATTTAATCACAGAGCGCCGGAAGGACTTAAAAACTTGCTTTGAAATATATCGCCCTTTAAAAAAAAAAAAAAATACGACACGATCAACATCAGTAATCACAGAGCGCCAGAAGGCTTAGAATTTACTTTTAAATTCTATATTAACAAAATTGACAAGATCAAAAATCAATAATCATCAAGCCGCAGAAGGCTTAGAAATAGTCTTGAAATTTTTAAGTGTTACAGCAAGGTCGAGATCAATACTGAGCCCCTGAAGGCTTAGAAACATTCCGTTTCAAAAAGGAAAAAAAAGCACTTCAACAGAAATAGATCAAGATGTTTTACAATTCCTACAAAACAGTTTAAGAGATTAAATGCCCCGCTTCAAAACAACTGTGCCACAATGGTGGCTACCTGGGATACAGCAATCGTAAAAAAAAGCGTCAGCTACTGTTTCCAGTAATTTGTCATCATTTGTGTAGTTGATATATCGAACGAATTAATAGAGATTTGCTGCTAGCCCATACGAGCTCGTTACATAGATGCTGACGGAACTAAAATGGGATACTTTCGACGGTGACAAAGTTGTTCTCACGAAACTATGTTGGTAAACTTGACAACCTGTAGTCAAGAATACTTTGAAACTTTGAAACAGTTGCGCTGCTTCCGTCGTATATCTCTCTTAAGGAGACAAATGCAAGGTGTTTCAAACACACTTTCACAAAATTTGGGGATAGGTTCCTTACACCAAAACAGGAAAAAAGTTCACGTGAACGTATGTTCGAAAACCTTTCGCTTTCGAGTTACTAATTAAAATTGACGTTTAAAGGCTTTCCACGAACTACCCACTGCTTCACTTACCTATGCACCTGTTTGACCCTTTGCGTCCTATATGGCGTTGTGTTGCCAGGGGGATTTGCTTTCATTCGTCATTCGTGTCCATTTTGTACATATACTACTGCAGTGAATTAATTCAAAATGATCAGTTCAAAAATAGGACGATATTCATTTCGTGACCAAGCTGACGATTATTAGGTACTGCTGCGCGAATGTTAGTGGACACGAGGGTGCACGGCTGTACCAGACCAAAGACAGACGAGTCATCCAACCTTTTGTGGTGTGCATTGTTAAGTTGCCGCTACAGGGTTTATAGAGATTATATAACAAGGAAGACCATTTGATTCTCGTACGCCGGACCAGGAAGAGTGCGTTCAACAGATCGAAGAGTATTCAGGTATCAGCTATCAGGGCGAGAGAAGTGGCCTGGCACAGAGGATCCTTCAAGAGCATTTCATGTATCCATATTATCCACAACGTGCGCAGGGAATTACCGTCATTTAGCAGCGACGGGAGATCTTTTGTCGATGGTTTGTTGCAGAAACTGCCAATCTGTTGCTTGCTTTTCAGTTTTATTTACAGTCGAGGGAACGTTTGCAAGAGATGGAATAACAAATTTCCACAGTCGCAGCCCTCATGCTGCAGTACAGGCTACACATCAGCATCAGTTTAATGTATGGGCTGGAATTGTAGGTGACTACCTGGTAGGGGCATACCGTCTCCCAGCACGTCTTAGAAATGCTGTCTACAGGCTCTTCATTGAGAACTCTGTACAAGACCTGCAAATGCGAAGAACACTTGATTTATGCAGGTTGTAGTTCCATCACATTTCAATCTCAGTGTTGGAGATGCAATGGCTGATCATACCACGACAGGTATGGGAGTAGCGTGTCCATGAGCTGCACATTCCCCCTACGTCAGTCTTTTGAGTTATTATTTCTGGGGCAGGAACTCTTTATTGACGTTTCATGGAAACGTATCTGAAAGCGTCAGGGAGTATTTTAAAGGATGGCACAGTCCGCGACTCTACCATTACATGAGTATTTAGAAGCAAGAGGAAGACATTTCGAGTAATTATTATGCGTTTATGTTTAGTCGAGCTTCAGTCAGTGAAAAATACGTATTCTTAGGAAGAACGAGAATCTGGACAGGTCACTCCATTTCAGTAACGGTAGTGTCCACAGAACATTGTTCCACGTATTGTGCTTTATGAGGAAGTTCACCGTCATGATACGAATAGGCATCGTATCTAAACTCTTCCTTCACTGTAAGCAGTACAGAATGCTGTAATATGTGTTTACAGCGTTCCCCACTAAGCATTTTCTTAAGCGCAATGACGAGACAACAACTTTGCTACACATTGCCGACCGGTGTGGCCGGGCGGTTCTAGGCGCTTCAGTCTGGAACCGCGTAACCGCTACGGTTCCAGGTTCGAATCCTGCTCCGGGCATGGATGTGTGTTATGTCCGTAGCTTAGTTAGGTTTAAGTAGTTCTAAGTTCTACGGGACTGATGACCACAGATGTTAAGTCTCATAGTGCTCAGAGCCATTTTTTGAACTACACACATTAGTAGATAACGTTCTCCAGGTATTTGCCAAAACCAAACCCTTCCATGAGATTGCCGGAGGGTAAACTGTGATTCAACATTCCAAATCACTCTACTCCAGTCATGCACTGCACTGTGGCGTCTCTGTTTATACCATTTCAAGGGTCGCTTAGTACTAACTGAGAGATGTGTAGCTCATTTGGAGCTGAACCATCACTGTACTGCATTCATTTTAACTCCGTATGCATAATCATTGTGCTAGCTGAACTGCTGGTACCACTTTGTAAATCCTTAGGGATTGCTTCCGCTGACTTCATAGATTTCTTTTGCAGCCAGCTTTCGTGTTGCTGACAGTCGCTGCCGTCAGTGCATGAAGTCTACCTGATGTTGTTTCAGCTGTGGTTTTTCCTTCGCATTTTCACCTCACAGTCACGGTGTATGCAGTCAGTTTGAGGAGCCTTAGAAGGGCTGAAATGTCGTTGATGAACTTTTTACTCTGGTAGACATCCAATGACTGGTCCACATTCGATGTCACTCAGCTCTCTTGCTCTTAGTGCTTCTCTACGAACAACAAAGAACGCTCTTTTCTACTGGCAGGTCCACCTCTGTTGTCATCTAGTGGTCAATTTTTCATTAGACAGCGGTGTACGGATGCGTGTGGTGAGATACAGTAATTACACTACTGGCGATAAAATGATAAACGGGTATTCATTGGACAAATATATTATACTAGAACTGACATGTGATTACATTTTCACGCAATTTGGATGCATAGATCCTGAGAAATCAGTACCCAGAGCAACCACCCCTGGCCGTAATAACGGCCTTGATACGCCTGGGCATTGAGTCAAACAGAGCTTGGATGGCGTGTACAGGTACAGCTGCCCATGCAGCTTCAACACGATACCACAGTTCATCAGGAGTAGTGACTGGCGTATTGTGAAGAGCCAGTTGCTCGGCCACCATTGACCAGACGTTTTCAGGTGGTGAGAGATCTGGAGAATGTGCTCGCCAGGGCAGCAGTCGAACATTTTCTGTATCCAGAAAGGCCCGTACAGGAATTGCAACATGCGGTCGTGCATTATCCTGTTGAAATGTAGGGTTTCGCAGGGATCGAATGAAGGGTAGAGCCACGGGTCGTCACACATCTGAAATGTAACGTCCACTGTTCAAAGTGCAGTCAATGCGAACAAGAGGTGACCGAGACGTGTAACTAATAGCACCCCATACCATCACTCCGGGTGATACGCCAGTATGACGATGACGAACGAATACACGCTTCCAATGTGCATTCACCGCGATGCCGCCAAACATGGATGCGACCATCATGATGCTGTAAACAGAACCTGGATTCATCCGAAAAAATGACGTTTTGACATTCGTGCACCCAGGTATGTCGTTGAGTACACCATCGCAGGCGCTCCTATCTGTGATGCAGCGTCAAGGGTACCCGCAGCCATGGTCTCCGAGCTGATAGTCCATGGTGCTGCAAACGTCGTCGTAGTGTTCGTGAAGATGGTTGTTGTCTTGAAAACGTCCCCATCTGTTGACTCAGGGATCGAGACGTGGCTGCACGATCCGTTACAGCCATACGGATAAGATGCCTGTCATCTCGACTTCTAGTGATACGAGGCCGTTAGGATCCAGCACGGCGTTCCGTATTACCCTCCTGAACCCACCGATTCCATATTCTGCTAACAGTCATTGGATGTCGACCAACGCGAGCAGCAATGTCGCGATACGATAAACCGCAATCGCGATAGGCTGCAAGCCGACCTTTATCAAATTCGGAAACTTGATGGTAGGCATTTCTCCTCCTTACACGAGACGTCACAACAACTTTTCACGAGGCAAAGCCGGTCAACTGCTGTTTGTGTATGAGAAATCGTTTGGAAACTTTCCTCATATCGACACGTTGTAGGTGTCGCCACAGGCGCCAACCCTGTGTGAATGCTCTGAAAAGCTAATCATTTGCGTATCACAGCATGTTCTTCCTGTCGGTTAAATTTCGCGCCCGTAGCACGTCATCTTTGTGGTGTAGCAATTTTAATAGCCAGTAGTGTATATCGAAATTTTGCGATTCACATTCCACTCTCCTACACAGGACGTTCCAAAAATACTTTTACAAGCTCTGGAATTAGGTCCCTTACATACAAAAAGAAGTTATAAACACATATAGTACAAGGCTATGTTATAAGAAACTTTGCAAGTCTCACAAAGTTGTCCAGTTTTACAGTATCATATAAATCCAATAAATATTTATTGCACTAATTAAAACACTTGCTAATGGTGGAGCTACAGAAGTGCAGATATAACGAAAATAAAGATAAGTAATAACTTATGTAGTGCAGCAGAGCAACAAGAAAGGTGCAAATACATGGAAAGCTGAACAGTCCATTAATGACGAGATTCGAGAGCAAACACTCTAAGCACGACAGCACAATTTCTCATGATTAACTACAACGTGAAACTAAACTTCAGCATAGTAAATAACTGCTTTGAAAACCAGCAAAAAATTCCATTGCATGTAGTTTCAATATTAACTGCAGCTAAATGGACGTCAGTGGCATTAAGTACCAGAAATAAAGCTAAAATTCATATGGCGCTCAGGCTCAGTCAGCGAAAACCACCATCACGTTAAGTCCAGTGAAAAGATAGAGCCTGCAATCACCTAAAACTACATTCCAATAAAAAGTTAAGGAATTTAGCTTGTTCAGCTGCTTCGCTGCTCACACTATCTAGTCTGTGGCCAACCACATCAACTGATACAATACCTCTTGTAACTGACGAAAAATTCCAACGACAAGCTATGGGCAAGAGACGGCGTACGCACTGCTATGACGTTCCATCCTTAGATATCCCTGCTTATTGTTGGAACCATGACCAACTTTTCAAAACTAAGGCTATTTGCTTATGTATACAAATTATTAGAATAACCCACAATTTATACGATCATTCTGTGGCTTCTCATTACAAAACCAACTCGGTATTACAGAAGTTATTAACTGGTTTTACAGTATAAATTAGATCAAAATTACAAGAAACATGTCGCTAGCTTGAAGAAATGGCTCTGAGCACTATGGGACTTAACATCTATGGTCATCAGTCCCCTAAAACTTAGAACTACTTAAACCTAACTAACCTAAGGACATCACACAACACCCAGTCATCACGAGGCAGAGAAAATCCCTGACCCCGCCGGGAATCGAAACCGGGGAAACAGGGCGCGGGAAGCGAGAACTCTACCGCAGAACTCTACCACGAGCTGCGGACTAGCTTGAAGAAAATGCATCGTTCTGCCCACTACATACATGCTCTTTTATGTATATCTTTTAATCTTAATTTTTTGTATTTCCATTGCTATTTAATATAACTTTTATGAATGGCTATTTGTATTCATAATCAGTTAATGTATATCTTACAGCTAAAAGTGGGTAGTAGTTGCCAGGAGAGATGAGGTGCTGAACTAGATAATACGTGTAGTTCTTGGAGGGTCTATGGCTGTGGTATATTTGAATATTAATCTTTTAAAAAGTCATCTCTATCTTTTGATATTCAAGCTCAGCAACAATAAGTGCAGGAAATACTTATTTAGATATGTAAACGAAAGAAATGGTACTTACCTGTAGAGCTCTAAACATAGCTTCTTTCGTTATTTTCCAGAGGGTTACAGCAACGAGTTATGAATTGTTAAACAGAACTACCAACTGCATTCTGAGGAAGCTTGTCACTCCATGACACCAGAAAATTTACATGGCATCCACAGGTTGCTAAGAAGACACCCTGACAAGGTAACGTTCCCCGCTGTAAATAAAGGAACATGATGAAACTTGGAAGGTATGTAGAACGGTCAAAATAATGCAACACAACGTTTTATTGTTTTTACCCAGTTTCATTTTTAAGCGTTAAAACACATTCTAAAAGGTAATTTGGCGTACTGTGTTTAGACGGAATATCATCGAAACTACAAGATATGAAAAACACATTTCGCATAAAAGTGGAAGTCTAATTAACGTTCTTAAAAACTGCATGATCAGATTTTGTAATAATTTGAAGTTTTTCAAAATACCCCATTACGTTTAATACGTTTTGCAAAACGGAAACTTCTTTTATAAGACAAATTAAAGAAGTTTTTACACCACATCAATATATGTGTAGAAAATCTGGTTTCTGAAATGCCATTTTTTGGAAAAGCAGTTGCACACAGTGTATTCCCAGAGTATTGCCAATTTACATCATTAAAATAACTAAAGTTATCATATCTCTAACTATTTGTCTTACTTATTTTTGTTTCAAGTTTCAAATTGTTTTACATTTAAAATTCAAGTTCTTTCTTTTTTAAATGGTTCAAATGGCTCTGAGCACTATGGGACTCAAGTGCTGTGGTCATTAATCCCCTAGAACTTAGAACTATTTAAACCTAACTAACCTAAGGACACCACACACATCCATGCCCGAGGTAGGATTCGAACCTGCGACCGTAGCAGTCGCACGGTTCCGGACTGCGCGCCTAGAACCGCGAGACCACCGCGGCCGGCTTTCCTTTCTTTTTTAGTTTTCCGTTTCTCATGCAAGTATTATGTTAACTGAAAATAATAAGTAACTCATTATTACGATAAAAAACAATTACAATAATTAAAATCTCTAAGGAAATTATTAAAACTTAATTTTTTACGTCATGCACACGAAATGAAAGAAAATTCTTCACGTAATACTTATGACGAACAACACAATATTAAACAACATGCAGCTAGTTTCTCAAAATGGTCCTCTAAATATGCTGATTTGTACCTCCCACCCTCTTTCCAGTGTTTTAAAAGAATCTAACGGAGAGTTTCGACTGAGAGTCAGACTATCTCTTTTTGAAACCCCAAAGATACCTGTGATGGCATCGAAATCGGGTAAACTAATGCCTGATCGCAGCAAAAGATATCTGACAGATGTTCTCTGTCCTTGTGTGGGAGAAGAGGTCTGTATTATTGGTAGATTTCTTGGGTGGTCTTTGTGAAAGAACCGTTTTGAGCTACATATCTGAGGGCAAGTAATTTTTTGTATGGTGATCCAAAAATGATCGACATGACAGGCACAACTGTTGCACGTATACAGCTTTCTATGTTGGAAGAACTTTTTCAGAAGCTATGGAAATCTAATTCTGCTGAATGATTATGAAGTCTGCTTCGACTTGCGAAATAATATAGTCAAGCTACAGTCCCTCGTACATAATCAGTTTTTTTCCCCTTTGGGTTTCCTATGTGCTGAAGTATACCTAGTACAAAACGAGATATCTAGAAAAAGCACGCCATAACTTGAAAATCTTGCTGAATTTTCTTTCACATTGTGTTACCCATTGTATATATTATGTGAAAAAATTTCGTTCATTTTATATTCATAGTGTAAAAAAGTTACTGTTTAAGCAATTCTTTAGAGATTATTATTACTGTAACGATTTTGTATCATAATAATCAGTTAAGTATTACCTTCAATTAATATAATATATTTATGTAGAAACAACTAAGAAAAAACTTTTAATACAACATAAAATAAATAAAACAAATAGAGTAATAATAAACGTTATTTGTTTTAATTAAGTATGTTGACAATACTTTGACAGCACATAGTCTACAAATGATTTTTAAAAAAGTAGCATTTCAGAAACTAGCTTTATTACACATGGACTTATGTGGCATGAAAGCTTCTTTGATCGATGTCGTAACAAAAGTTTCCAGTTTTCAATAATAATCAGTGGTGGTGGGGTGTGTTGCAAAATTTCGAGTTATTACAAGATTTCAAACTTCTTGGCAGATTAAAACTGAGCGCTGGACCAAGACTTGAACTGAAGACCTTGGCCTTTCATGGGCAAGTGCTCCAGTGACTGAGCTATCCAAACACTATTCACGACCTCTCCTCACAGCTTCATTTCCGCCAATATCTACCTTCCAAACTTTACAGAATACTCCTGGTATAATGGTAACTCAATTGGTAAAGCAGTTGTCCGTGAAATGCAGAGATCCCGAGTCAGAGTCTCGGTCCGGCACACAGCTTTAATGTGCCACGAAGTTTTATATCAGTGCACACTCCGCTGACTAGTGAAAATTTCATTCTTATTACAAAAGTTAATTACACAGTTTTCAAGATAGTTAACTGCGTATCAGCTTTGATATAAAACACTTTTTTTTATATGTCATAGCTCGGAAACTGTTTCCTTTAAACCTAGCATGCCAAATTTACTTTGTGCTTTATTCCTTATAAGTGACACTGATCAACACTGGAAAAATATGTATTGGATTACTTTCACCCCTCTAGCGCAGTCTAACGCGCTGCTTCCCAGCGGGAAGGGGCGCCAGTCCCCGGCACGAATCCGCCCGCCGAATTAGCGTCAGCCAGCCTGTGGATGGTTTTTAAGGCGGTTTTCCATCTTCCTCGGCGAATGCGGGCTGGTTCCCCTTATTCCGCCTCAGTTACACTATGTCGGCGACTGCTGCGCAAAAACTGTCTCCACATACGCATAAACCATAATTACTCTAGCACACAAACATTTGGTACGACACATTCCCAGGGAAGGGGGGAGAGGTGGGGGTGTGCACTGTGGGCCGAACCGCACAGTAATGCTGGGTTCTGTGTGGGACGGCGGTGGGGTGGGTGGACTGCTGTGGCCTGTTGTAGGGCTGTGAACCACTGAGGGCTACGGCGGGCCAAAGCCTCTCCATTGTTTCTAGGTGTCCAGTTTAATACACAATACACAAAACCTCTATGTACCCACCACGTTTCATCAAGGCTGCATGTTTACACCTGTGAATATTCTGTTATAAGTTATGCATTTAAAAAAATTGACACCATTTGAACACTTGACAGCCAATTACGTGCACCAAGTTGCATCCATCACTAAAATTTAAATGTTCTCAGTAGTTAGAATTCATAGAAATTTCGCTTAAATGGATTTCGACATAGGTGGCTTAAATACATCAGCTATATGATAAAAAACAAAAAGTCTCTGGATAATAATGTACAAAAATGTGTTCATAATACATTAGAAAGAATGAAATTTCTTGTGTCGTCCTATCTAAATAAACATTTCTTTCACTTATCATTTTGTATGTCACAGATTAAATCTTCTTACCCAAAATTCTCAGTGTGTGGTGGGTAAAAAAAGTAAAGGAAAGAAAAGTTATAAACTGGAACAACTGAGCTATTAAGGAATAAATGAATGTGATGAATTATACAAAACTACCTGGAAATGTGTTCCAGAGGTTGTGAGAAGGTACAATATAAGTTTCGTAATAGAAACAGTTGACAAAATTTGATCCTGCTGGCAACAAACAAAGACTTTAGTTGGGTAAGTATACATTTTCTCAGGCAGATTGCACAATAACTAACAAGAAGTAAAAAATCGTACAAGTATTTTCATATTGTTTCAAATCTTTGTCTAATTCAAGAGATGAACTAGAACACAATACTGAACAAGATAAGTAATAAAAATAACAAGACGCTACACGAGGTGTTTAAATCCATTTAAGGTATGAGAAACAATTGACTTCAGGAAATGATAATGTGTCAGTAGAAATGACTGATGTGGGAAAAAGTACAGACGGGAGAAATATTGAAAATTATTATAGACTGCCTGTAAAGGAAGATATTCCTTGACTTTAGAATAGTGTTTTATTTTTCTACTTCACAAATAAGTAGACAAAAAATAATTTTCATTTATATACTACCTATCATTCGAGACTTCACAATGTAGTATCCATCTCATTTTGCTTAAAAGACAGAACAGTGAACAAGATGTCATAGGTGACAAACACAAAACTGGCTAATTATGATTTTTATTTTGTAAATAAGATTTAAATTGTTAAATAAATAGTACTTCAAATTTTGGACAATCTATCATTTTTCACAAAGAGAGTTTAAAACAGAATCTTTTTCTCACTGAGGATGGTTTTGTATGTCACAGGAACTATCTGCTTCAAAGTCGATTGTGAGCTTACATTATTTTTCTTTAAGTTGTCCTTCTTGTTTCTGTTGTAGCGCAGATAGTTAAAATTACAGCGTTTCCCTCGAGAACCTAAGATGGTTTCTCAGTGACCCAGTAAATACCAGAGCTAAACAATGTAGAACAACAACGTACATTAGAAGTGTAGCATTCTGTATTACTTCATTTCCTTATTTCTAACATTTTAAAACTGTAAGTCGACTTTAGATGACATGTCAGTCATAGATGTTCTTATCTCTATTTAGTGAACGTGTTTCCAGTTGTTTTGAATATTGTCCAGCTACATTTTATTAAGTAATGTTTTTAGAGAGTAAATTAATATGGAGTATGTCGTTCTTCTTTTCAAACATTCACAAACGCATTTATTCTTTCCCTATTGTCTTGTAGTAATTAAAGGAGGCATAAATGCAGTGATAAAAAAGAAATGATTAGCGTACATTTGCATTCTCGTTTGCTTTCTTGTTGCTCTCATGCCGATGGACTGTTTCTATTGCAATCAGTAAGCGTGAAAGGAAGCTACCGTACAGACAGAGGAATCTATATTTATACTTGGCAGAACTAATTACATACTGACATAATCGATGGTATTGCTTTCGTTTCCCAAAAGTCATAAATATTTCGATTTCGGAAAATAAGCTCTGTATTTGGCCAAGATGTCGAAGAAGAATATCCCTTACGTACTGGTTGTATCGAGTAAGATGTGGAGACGGCGGTTTGAAAGCGGACTGAGGTAGTGCGAGGAAGGGCGTCCCTTACCGGAGGGATCGCTACTCAAGCTACCTGGCGAAGGGGCAAGTGTGGCAAATGTCCGGCGTGGCAAATGTCCGGTGTGGCAAATGTCCGGCATTCTTTCAAACGACTTGATAAGTCTACACCACGCCGAGTTGCTGCACTACGGTGGACAAAAGGAGCTACGACACGATATTAGGAGGTATCTCATGACATTTGTCACCACAGTTTATAATCGTACCCGTGTTGGTCGATTTAGATACAACAGATATAAATGAGCCTATTGTAGATCAGCAGTCAACAGGATCCTACGAGTTCCACTTCTCTCCCTCTCTCAACCTCTCTCCCCCCCCCCCCCCCACACACACACAAGTACACAGGGAATTGGGGGGGGGGGGGAGGTGACAATTACATCATGACACATTCATACATTTTCAATGGAAATGTCAAGCAGATATGATCTGAGTTTCCTTTACAAGTGTCAGTTTTATTATCTGTTGAATTCCTTACATCACAGGCGAGCTGTACAAATGTTTTAATGGCTGAACTCTTGATTTCTTTCCGTGCCATACTAATGCTGAGTGAAGAATAGTGCAAACCCCTTTTGCGTGGAGCATGTTCCTGTTGGTTTAGGGCTGCACTTGTTGTTGTGGAACACCCTCTGTAAGGCAGTAACTGCACTGTGAGTCTGCTGCCAGCAAGCCCGACAGTTTAAATAATGTCAACAGGAGGCTCTAGAGCGGACAGCCGATCGGGGTAATCGCGTGGTCTTGGGCGTCTTGCCACCGTTTACGCGGCTTTCCTCGTCGGAGGTTCGAGTCCTCCCTTGGTAATAGGTGTGCGTGTGTGGTCCTTAGCGTAAGTTCGATTAAGTAGTGTGTAAGCATAGGGCCCAATGACTTCAGCAGTTTGGTCCCATAGGAACTTACCACAAATTTCCAAAATTTCCTAGAGCGGACATCACATGGTATCCTCATTACTCGCTTCTGTAAAGCACTCTCTTCTTAAATAACGAGTTACCCAAGAAAAGGATTATTGTCAGTATGTTGAGGGTTCTCTGAAGAACTAACGATGTGAACTGTAACTAACCTACTACATTAAAAATCTAATGTGAAGAACGTAGAATTGATTTACTATTGCCGGCCGGATGGCCGAGCGGTTCTAGGCGCTTCAGTCTGGAACCGCGCGACCGCTACGGTCGCAGGTTCGAATCCTGCCTCGGGCATGGATGTGTGTGATGTCCTTAGGTTAGTTAGGTTTAAGTAGTTCTAAGTTCTAAGGGACTGATGATCTCAGCTGTTAAGTCTCATAGTGCTCAGAGCCATTTACTATTGATTACACTGTGTCCATTAAAATATCAACTCTTAAGAAAATCAGTAATGTTAAATCTTGAATAACAATAACAACAATTAATAACCATTCAAATTATCATAAGAATTATAACAAAGAAGAAGT
Organism: Schistocerca gregaria; assembly: GCF_023897955.1. Taxonomy (NCBI): domain Eukaryota; kingdom Metazoa; phylum Arthropoda; class Insecta; order Orthoptera; family Acrididae; genus Schistocerca; species Schistocerca gregaria. The sequence continues at coordinate 1,007,070,412 of NC_064920.1, read as the reverse complement.
CAAAAATGATGAGGTGTTTCCAAAAGCTGCATTGCTGTATGAAGGTGAATTATTCACAACTACCGGTCTCACGTCAGTATAGAAGCGTCTTCAGGTTTATAACGGTTCTATTCGCTTAATGCAGATGGGAAATTACGGATTTCCAGCTTTCGGGGAGTTATCAACGTTAAGAGTCAAACTACAGTGGTGGATTGTCAGAGTACAATTGAATGGTTACTGAGTACTGAGTGTTGTTATTGTTATTCATAACGTCTCTGAGCTGTGGTTTCCTTCCCCAGAAAATTTTTTAAAATGCTAAATCATTCGCTTATCAAAGATTATTACGGCTCAGTAGTAACTACATGGGCAAGTCCAGTGTTTGTTGACACGTAAGAGCCATTAATAGTGCAAGGTGAGGTAGAGGGAGGAGGTGGAACAGACGGTTAAGTTTAAAGATCCAAAGAAAGGAAGCGTTAATTACCCAAGAATTTTCTTACCTAATTAAACCCCACCTTACGACGCCAAGTAACAGTTTTCTTCCGTCTTTTCATAATGACCATTGTTTCGAGGGTAAGATAAAGCATCGTCCAGACACAAGGGGGCGTTTGAAGCGCACGGTGCTTCTTTTTGCAAGAGTTAACAGGTGGAGGAAATACGTACGGTTTACGGTTTGCGCTTGAGAGCGCTGCAGAACAGTAGAATTAACAGGTGCCCGGTCTTGCGTAAGAAGGTGTAAAGGGCCCGTGCTGAGACCTCGCATATTTACAGTGTGCGGTGATGGCCGCGTGAAACGGAGAGTGAAGCAGTTGCGCTGCCTCCCTCTCGCTCGCCTGTGTTTGTGCTGCGGTGTTTTCGCAACCAGCCGCGCCGCGGTGCTGCGCTCGTGAAGAGCTCATTGTGCACGGGCAGCCCTTCAGCGTCCTCCAGTTTGCTACACGGCGCTCGCAAGTGGTACTAAACATCCGCCATTTCTGGACCGTGAGACCGCCGAGGCGAGCACGTGGCAATTCCGCTGCACCAAAGTTGGTGCCCTCACTTGAAATTAGTCTACCGGAAGAGTGTCCAATCAGACGCTTGCGACGTAAGAACGACTGAAATTTTGAACACAATAGGTGTTCGAAGAAACGATAAGAGCGACATTTCGCAGGTATTAGCAATGTTATTCAATCTGTACATTGAGCAACCAGTGAAGGAAACAAAAGAAAAATTCGGAGTAGGTATTATAATCCATGGAGAAGAAATAAAAACTTTGAGGTTCGCCGGCGACATTGTAATTCTGTCAGAGACAGCAAAGGACTTGGAACAGCAGTTGAATGGATAGTGTCTTGAAAGGAGGATATAAGATGAACATCAACAAAAGCAAAACGAGGATAATGGAATGTAGTCGAATTAAGTCGGGTGATGCTGATGGAATTAGATTAGGAAATGAGACACTTACAGTAGTAAAGGAGTTTTGCTATTTGGGGAGCAAAATAACTGATGATTGTGGAAGTAGAGAGGATATAAAATGTAGACTGGCAATGGGAAGGAAAGCGTTTCTGAAGAAAAGCAATTTGTTTACATCGAGTATAGATTTAAGTGCAAGGAAGTCGTTTGTGAAAGTATTTGTATGGAATATAGCCATGTTTGGAAGTGAAACATGGACGATAAATAGTTCAGACAAGAAGAGAATAGAAGCTTTCGAAATGTGGTGCTACAGAAGAATGCTGAAGATTAGATGGGTAGATCACTTAACTAATGAGGAGGTGTTGAATAGGATTGGGGAGAAGAAACGTTTGTGTCACAACTTGACTAGAAGAAGGGCTCGATTGGTAGGACATGTTCTGAGGCATCAAGGGATCACCAATTTAGTAATGGAGGGCAGCGTGGAGGGTACAAATCGTAGAGGGAGGCCAATAGATGAATACACCAAGCACATTCAGAAGGATGTAGGTTTCAGTGGGTACTGGGAGTTGAAGAAACTTGCACAGGATAGAGTAGCATGGAGAGTTGCATCAAACCAGTCTCAGGACTGGAGACCACAACAACAACAGCAGTGGGAATACGGTCTTCGGGTGCTTATTGAGAGATCTTTCTCTTACTTAAATTTTCTTTTTTTAAACGTTTATTCTTTGTGTCATAAAAGGGAACTAAAATTAAGGAAGAGAAAGTAAAAACATTTAATCCTGTGGGAGACGGCAAAGGACTTGCAAGAGCAGTAGTTTTTAAGAGCAGTGAAATACAGATGACAATCTGTTTGGATAAGAAGAGATTGGAAGCTTTTGAAATGGGTGCTACAGAAGACTGCTGATAGATCGAACAATCAATCAGGAGGTACTTCAAAGAATGTTGAAATGTGTGTGAAATCTCATGGGACTTAACTGCTAAGGTCATCAGTCCCTAAGCTTACACACTACTTAACCTAAATTATCCTAAGGACAAACACACATACCCATATCCGAGGGAGGACACGAACATCCGCCAGGACCAGCCACACAGTTCATTACTGCAGCGCCTAAGACCGCTCGGCTCATCCTGCGCGGCCCAGGAGGTGCTGAAGCGAAATGCGGAGAAAGTAAATTTATGACGAAACTTGACTGAAAGAAGGGATCAGTTGATAAGACTGCGACTTGAACGGGAATCGTCGATTTGATACTGGAGGAAATAATTGGGCTAGAAATGGTAGGGAGACACAGAGAGCAGGTTCAAATAGATGCGGTGGTTATACGTAAACGAAGAGGCCTGTACAAGATAGACGGGCATGAGGGCTGCATCAAAGTAGTCTATGGACTGAAAGCCACCACGGCAACATTCCATGCTTTCGTTTACACATCCTCGACATAGGAGGTTTGAAACCGAAGTATTGTACAGAATAATTTCTTAGTAGGATGCGTTTCATAGCAACTAGTACATATGAGACAGGCTTTGCATTTTGTGTCCTCTGAATCTTTCACAGAGCAATTTTTGGAAAATTTCTTATCGGTTTTCAAATAGCGTCAGATGAAAAGAAAACCTCGACCTGTCAACAGCCGTCATCGCTTTCTTTTCGTGTGTTAAACTTACGGACATCCGTCAATGACAGTGTGTCCTCTCTTTTTTGGCTTTTGTTAGTCATTTCATACCCAGTTATGTATGTGGACTTGCAGCTGCCACTATAGCACTCTTTTTCCTCGCACAACTTTTAAACATTACAGAACTGTTTCAAAATAATGAATGAATCAAAGGTTAATATGTGTAAAGTCTGTGAATTTGACGATGTTCACCACTTTATAGTTTGTGTTGCAGATGAATGATTAGTTCTTCCTGGTAATTGTAAATGTGTAGGCGTACGAGTATATCGGAAGGGAAGTGATGTGGACAAGCTATGTAGTTGATCTGTGGGAAAGGGAGTTATGTGTGGAATGGAAGTAGGTGCAGCGTTAGATTCGGAGAAATAGGTAACGGACCTTTGATTTCTAGAAGGAAGAGGAAACTGGGGAAGATAGCTGGTAGGAAGAATAGATTTCTGGATTAGGAAGCGAGAGCTGATTATGATTAACTCACGGTAGGACCTAGAGTGTGTGGATATGACGAAAAGCAGGTAAGTGTGGGCGGAATATGTTGGATGGTCATTGGGAATACGATGGCTTTTTCTGGTAAACTGCCTACTGTATCCGACTCGTGAGCCGTGGGACGAACTCGGGGACAACACACAAGATGCTGTGTCAGGATTTCATGACATGATCCAATTGAAATGTTACATTCTTCTGAAATCTCTCGGACAGTCAGTCTTCGACTGGCACCCACAATTTCGTTGGCGTTCCTGACGTGAGTTTTGTCGGTGGACATCGAAAGATGTCCTTAACGAGGGTCATCTTTCACTTTCATCAGGCCATTTTTAAACCGTGTAACACCTAGAACCACTTAGGAACTCATTTCCATACGCTCTCTACATCTTTTGGCGTGTTTCTGTAAAGGTGTGCTTTAGTTTCACGCAAAATTTAATGTAGGCGCGCTGCTTTTAGCCGTGTATCTACCGGGAAGGGGGAGGGTTGGGGTGAGGGAGATCCTTAGGAGGAGGGGCAGTCGCCCACCCCCACTTCAAACTCCGGGGGGGGGGGGGGGAGGGCGAGATACGGTTTCTGCGGACCCCTCCCCAAATTCACTTGGAGTTTTATTTGATCCGTAGGCAGAGCCAGTGAGTAAACTATGATGCCATCAAGAAATATCGGATCAGTATTTTTTTTGTAGGCAGCGATTCACCGAAGCATATTGTAATAGCTACTACATTCTGTCCTCTTCCTTCGCCCTATTTTTCAGTCTGTGACTCCTAATGGGGAACAGCCTCTGTATGCAAGTTTAAGAAATTCTGCAAAGCACTTTCGAACGGTAGTTGAGACTGATCGGGCCCTCAGGATCGGCTGTATCGTATAGGCGAACTTTAGAGTGGTCAGTGCGCCGAATTTAGTGGACGGGCTCCAGACTTAAGGTGGAAATCTGGATGGTAATAAATAGCTTCATCTGTCCCTTTACGATTCTAACAGTTATTCTCTACACCTGCGTAATAATATACATCTACATTTACGTGATTGCTCTGCTATTCACAATAAAAAACCTGGCAGAGGGTTGAATGAACCACCTTCAAGCTCTTACCGATCCATTCTCGAACGGCGCGCGAGAAAAACGAGCATTTAAATTTTTCTGTGCGAGCTCTGATTTTTCTTACCTTATCGTGATGATCATTTCTCCCTATGTAGGTGAGTGCCGATCGCAATCGAAGAAGAAAACTGGTGGTTGAAATTTCATGAGAAGATCCCGCCGCAACGAAAAACGCCTTTGTTTTAATGATTGCCACTCCAATTCACGTATCATGTCTGTGGCACTATCTCCCCTTTTTCGCGATAATATAAAACGAGGTACACTTTTTTGAACTTTCTAAATATTATCCGTCAGTCCCACCTGATGCGGATCCCACACTGCATAGCAATACTCCAGAATAGGGCGGACAAACGTGGTGTAAGCAGTCTCTTTAGTAGACCTGTTGCACCTTCTAAGTGTTCTGTCAATGAATCGCAGTCTCTGGTTTGCTCTACCCACAACGGTATGTATGTGATCGTTCCAATTTAGATTATTTATAATTGTAATCCCTAAGCATTTAGATGAATTTACAGCCTTAAGATCTGTGTGACTTACCGCGTAATCGAAATTTAGCTGTTCAAAACATTGCCACCACCCGTATTGCTTACCGTTCGGTTCCCTTTGATCTGAGTCCACACACGTTCACAGATCTGCAGATGGCGGTAACTTGACATAATGACGGTTTACGCAGATCATCTTTTTATTCCAGAGCAAGAGAAAGTCCACTGCTGTTGCAGGATCAGAAAAGTGAGATGTATGTTCCGAAACATTACTACACTATATGATCGAAAGTATTCGGACACCTGGCTTCGTGGCGCCCTCCATCGGTAATGCTCGAATTCAATATGATGTTGGCCAACCCTTAGCCTTGATAACAGCTTCCATTCTGGCAGGCATACGTTCAATCAGGTGCTGGAAGGTTTCTTGGGGAATGACAGCTCATTATTCAAGGAGTGCTGCACTGAGGAGTGATATCGTTGTCGGTCGAGAGGCCTGCAATGAAGTCGGCGTTCCAAATCACCCCAAAGGTGCACAACAGGATTCAGGTCAGGACTCTGTGCAAGCCAGTCCATTACAGGGATGTTATTGTCGTGTAACCCACTCTGCCACAGGCCGTGCATTATGAGCTGGTGCTCGATCATATTGAAAGATTATCCCCTAATTTATCTTCAACAGTGGGAAGCAATAAGATGCTTAAAACATCAATGTAGGCCTGTGCTGTGATAGTGCCACGCAAAATAACAAGGGGTGCAAGCCCTCTCTATGAAAAACATGACCACACCATAACACCATCGCCTCCGAATTTTACTGTTGGCACTTCACATGCTGGCAGATGACGTTCACCGGGCACTTGCCATACCCAGACCCTGCCAACGTTCTTCCACTGTTCAATCCTCCAATGTTTGCGCTCCTTACACCACGCGAGGCGTCGTTTGGCATTTACCGTTGTGATGTGTGGCTTATGAGCAGCCAATCGACCATGAACAAGTTTGCTCACCTCCCGCCTAACTGTCGTAGTACTTGCAGCGGATCGTGATACAGTTTTGAATTCCTGTGTAATGTCTGCCTATTACACATTGTGATCCTCTGTCAGTCGACAAACGAGGTCGGCCTGTTACCTTTTGTGCTGTACGTGTCCCTTCACGTTTCCACTTCACTATAACACCGGAAACAGTGGACCTAGGGATGTTTAGGAGTGTGGAAATCTCGCGTACAGACGTATGACACAAGTGACACCCTATCACCTGGCCACTTCGAAGTCCGTGAGTTCCGTGAGCGACGCATTCTCCTCTCTCACGATGTCTAATGACTATTGAGGTTGCTGGTATGGAGTACCTGGTAGTAGGTGGCACCACAATGCACCTAATACGAAAAACGTATGTTTCAGGGGGAGTCTGGATACTTTTGATCACATAGTGTATATGGCAAGTCGTTATGAAGTTCATAGTTTTTGACACGCACTGCATTCACATTTCAGTATGAAAATTTTGATTAATTTGCCTAGTTATAAATATCCCTCATTTACCTCTCATAGGAATACATAATGCATTTATGATTTGACGCAAGCTGAATTGTCTAGGGCCACATTTCTTCTACTCAATCCTGCGATAGTAGTTCAGCAGTGCACTCAATCAGTAGTCGCAATTATGGCTTAGATAATGTCTTTCATGCTAAAAACAACCATTAGTTTACTGAGACATTACAGGTAATTTTATCCTGAAGTATGAGCTGATTTATTATCCAGGCTCTTTGCCTCAGTTAGTTATCCCTGGGTCTTAGACGTGGTATTATTGTTTTCAGACTGTTTGTGGAAAACTATTTCTCACCCTGCAATACAAAAGAACCGAAGCGGAAACCGATTTTCAGTCAAATGTATCATTGCTTTACATAAATGAGGCAAAGCTACATACAATTAGTTTATTCGGGAAACGTTCCACTATTTGCACACAAAAATTTAAAAAAATACTGTTTTCGGATTTGCGTGGGGTTTACCTGTTCGCTGTGCAACGTTTCTCATCTGATTTCATAAAAAGTTTGATATATTTCTGCCTAACATTTGTGCTTGGCGGTGAAGTGGCTACCTTTTCGTTATTAGTCATAGTTTGAGAGGTGGCAAAGCCCCCTCTCATATTTCTATCTCACTCTGAGTAATTCGCTTTTCCTCTCTAATTGCATGCGGTGAAAAGTTGCTATTCTCCACACGCTGACTTCCCACGCAGCGCTCTCATCACCCGGGTGGTCCGGTGACAGGCGGGCTCTGCTGATCTTGAAAGGGTTAACCTGACGGGTGTGAGGGAGTCGAGTGAATGCTTTCCAGATGCCAACATTGTCAAAATAGCGGCGGAGACACGCCCGCAGGGGCCTGAAGGAGTGTCTGGGTTAGAGATTCCATTACTTCGCAGAAACTTAGTGAAAACACTTTCTGGCGGGCTACCAGCGAGGCGTGGGATTGACTTGTGTCCCCAGGCAGTCTTGGCGGAAAAAATCCTGCGTTTCTGCAAAATCGTAACTGTGATTGGTTTGCTGAGGGCATCGCACCGTGACGTAGCAAACTCGGCGCAGAAATTGGCGCCATGAATCTCCATTGGTGGAATGCTAGTGCTTCGGCAATAGAGTGGAATTTTCCGCTGATTTTCGAGTTGCTGATTGGAACGTTTAACCACGGCCACTGACGTGGGGGTGGGAATGTTCTGTGTTCGGTTTGTACGGGTGCTCTGGTGGTAGCCGGCTCTCGCCTTTCGGTCGGAGTAGGTTACAAGACTGAGCTCTCGCTGGTCTGGACAGCCTGCCTTCCGTTGGCTGTCTAATATACTTTTATTTAATTGCAACTGTTTGACGAAGTTGCTGAAGTTTCGCATTCAACGTAACTTTCCGAGTACAGTTGGCAATTGAGCGTTCTGCGTACAAGCGGCCTATGTTGTCTGTCTTGGGCAGTTTTGGCTAAAGTTGACTGTATCGGAGTTACTGTGAGTCTTCGCTTGTTAAAATCAATCACTGTACCGTCAGTAATTGTGTGGCGAGCCGTCTTCGTCTCCCTCGGAGGCGCATTTGTATTGATAGGAAGTCTTTAGTCTGGAACAACCAGACCAGGACAATTTGTTTCGGGCTATACTCGCGACATTATCATCACCACGACGGGACGTCGAAGCAACCAGCCATCGCTTCCGGTACGCCAGATCGTGTCCTTGCATTTAAGAAGACAGCTTGGTATTGCATGTCCGCAGCACCGGCAGATTAGGGAATTTGCTCTGTGATAATCAGAGCTTAGCAGAGCGGGCCTGTTCGTCTTTTCTAACTTTGTTCTGTCTAGGGTGTTCATTGGCTGAGTTCTCACTACTGTAGCAGCAATTAATGTTTGGTTGGTTGTGTGTTTCTCTTAAGATTTGAGTTCCAAGGGATTGGCTACACATACCACTTCGTCATAAATGTCACAATCTAGTTTATGGACAACTTCACCTTCACAGCATTTATTTGAGTATCCAATTTGATCCATTTTGATGCATTGTAAATGTTTCACGTGTTTTGTTGATGATTTTGAGTTTACTCATAATAAATCAAATTGTAATTTGGACAGAACTTTCATTCTGTTAATCGGTAGAGCAACCCTTTCATTTCTCACTATGTTACTGAAAGTTTCCTTTATTTAATTAATGTCTATCAAATTAAATTATTGCAGGTGCCAAACTCTTTTCTACTCCACTTGCAGGGTCGATTACAATCAGTTCACGTTTCTTCTTAATCCATGTGCAACAGCAAAAGTAGGAGTTAGAAAAGGGGGGGGGGGGCTCAGAGCATCATTTCCATATGAAGATTCGAGAAGAATTTAGTGTTAAATACACTGCTAGCCCCGGCACATCGCAACTTTTTGTGATGTTCATAAATGAAGTTCATGAACTCACTGAACGGAATTTAAAGAATTTGCTGTGAAGAATGACATCACTGGCTGTTTCACGTTTTGTGCACCTTGTGTCATGTATTGCAGCGTACCACCTGACGCTAACGTACTGAAGTATTTTTTTATCGTGGTACGAAAGCCTAATCTTTCTAGTGACGAATAAATGGGTTGCATGTGTTGGTGATATGCAGCACTGGTAAGTTTCTGGACGCCATGCAGAATACAGCGTGACAAGCCACTACACATAAACCGTTCAAGATACTGAAACAAGGTTTTCAACAAATAATAGTACGCAAAGAGATGAGATGTTTTTATCTATTATAACGTCGAAGTATATTAGTGCCATTCGTTAGCTTATGAAAGGGAAAGTACAGTGCTATAATGCAAGTCAATGCTTACAATGAAACTTGCCGCAAAAACAGCAGCAAGTAAAAATATACAGTCGCTTCTGGCAAGAAGTTTTAATATACTGTGAGTGTGGCTTCATTCTTGCCTGTTATACACAGCCATCGAGAAAAGCATTCGTACACAGAAAACGAGATTTAAGATCTCTGTATTTCATACCAACTTCATAACAAATTTTACATGTAACGGTACAAATATTGTTCAGTTTACTTATATTGATTGAACAACTGAAAGTTGAATGTTAGATAAAAACAAAAACACACCTCACTTCATCATTGAACAAATTTGGCAATATACATTATCTTTAGAGCTGAAAATATTTTGTTCACCACGTGAGTTTCCTACTGATAAATCATCACTCGCAATCGATTTGGTATGAATTTTGCAAGTTTGTTTGTTATGTCTGATGTTAATGTTGTTCCATTTACACTGCAATATTGCTTTAAGGTCTGATTTGCAGCCTCATTTGTATTTCACTATATAAATGTTCAATAGTGTTTACAGTGTTTCCTCTTACTTGCGACACATACAATTAGTGGATTATAGCGTCATTTTTAATTTTCTGTATCTAACTTTTCTTCCCTATTTTGTGTCTATCCATGGTTATTTTACGTGTGCTACTGCACAATGTCACAAAAATCTATTAGGGATCTTTTGGTGGTGGTAATAGCTCTAAATATCTCAGAACGTTTGTATTGGCGTCACCCATAAGAGTGACCAGATTCAGTCTGCTAATCGTAAATACTAGTAGAAGATATTTCCAAGGAAGCACAATCATTGGTAAGCTGATTATTTTGTGGTCAACTATGAGTGTTTCTTCCTATGCTTGTGCTATTATACTGTGTGCTACCCATTAACATACTTTGCTTGTTGAAAGGTATTTTTGTATTAGTGTGATACGTGCGAGATACCTCATGTTGCAGATTTTATCCTTAGTGATTTCAGGTAGAGGCGACGGACATAAAAGTTGTGCCATAGAACTGTGAAAGCATGCAGACACTCCATTCTCACATGAAAACACAATAGGCTCTACTTCAAGTGTTCCTGTTTTAGAAACAAAATTTCACCAATCAGAGATGCATAAGTTTCTACGGAGAAATGGAAGATATTTTAGATCGGAATGGTTTGTGGCTATCCGTGGCTACGTTACGAAGAAAACAGTGGCACTGTTTTTTTGCTAGGACTGCATTTGGTCCATCCACTTAGTGAACAATAGAAGACCTCAGGCAGGGACAGTCCGGTTGTTGTGGCTGAGCGGTTCTAGGCGCTTCATTCTGGAACCGCACGACCGCTACGGTCGCAGGTTCGAATCCTGCCTCCGGCATGGATGTTTGTGATGTCCTTAGCTTAGTTAGCTTTAAGTAGTTCTAAGTTCTAGAGGTATGATAACCAAAGATGGTAAGGCCCATAGTGCTCAGAGCCATTTGAACCATTTGAAAGAGACGGCTTTTCTTAAATAAGGTTTCTGTAACTGGAGAAGAGCCATGGAAAAGTTCAAGATACACGAGAAGAGTCTTTCTCATCGAGAGTGAGAACAGCGCTCCTATGATTGCACAAGTCGCGCGATATATGCTGACCGATCAGCAGAAGGCTAGAACAGCTCTACTAATAATTATCAGTTCACTCAGCGATCTCTGGGAACTTCATGACACTTCTCGATGAGAGGAAAAATGATGTGCCAGAACTGAAGATATGGCTAAGACGATGTGACACTTGGTTGGCGCCAACGATACAAAACGAAATACTGGAAATTATGACTCTCATGATCCAGCGAGAAGTTGTGCAGCAATGACGGACATGGCTGTCCAGGAGCAGTTCATTATTTGTGTACGTTGTATCGACCTTGAGACGCTAGAAATAAAAGAACATTTCTAGGTTTATATGGTCCGCCGGACACCAAGACGCAAACGCTGAGAACTACCACTAAAGACATCCTCCTATGACTGTCACTGGAAATTGTGTTTCTGCGCGCCCACCATTTTGATGTTGCAGCTAATATCTATGGGCGGAACAAAGGTGTGAGGGAAATTCTTCTTCAAGAACAACCAAAGAATTATTACATCCACTGCAGCAATTGTTGTTTGGATATGACACTACAGAAAATTTGAAGAAACTGTGATCCATTGTGCGATGTACTGTAACTTTGAAGGACGCCTCAGATGTTGTTGTTGTGGTCTTCAGTCCTAAGACTGGTTTGATGCACCTCTCCATGCTACTCTTCCTGTCCAAACTATTTATCGTCCATGTTTCATTCCCATACATGGCTACACTCCATACAAATACTTTCATTAACGACTTCCTGACACTTAAATCAATACTCCATGTTAACAAATGTCTCATATTCAGAAACGCTTTCCTTGCCATTGCTAGTCTACATTTTATATCCTCTCTACTTCCACCATCATTAGTTATTTTGCTCCCCAAATAGCAAAATTGCTTTACTACTTTACGTGTCTCATTTCTTAATCTAATTCCCTCAGCATCACCTGACTAATTCGACTATATTCCATTATCCTCGTTTTTCTTTTGTCGATGTTCATCTTATATCCTCCTTTCAAGACACTGTCCATTCCATTCAATTGCTTTTCCAAATCCTTTGCTGTCTCTGACAGAATTACAATGTCATCGGCGAACCTCAAAGTTTTTATTTCTTCTCCATGGATTTTAATACCTACTCCGAATTTTTCTTTTGTTTCCTTCACTGGTTGCTCAATATACAGATTGAATAACATCGGGGAGAGGCTACAACCCTGTCTCACTCCCTTCCCAACCGCTGCTTCCCTTTCATGTCCCTCGACTCTTATAACTGCCATCTGGTTTCTGTACAAACTGTAAATAGCCATTCGATCCCTGTATTTTAACCCTGCCACCTTTAGAATTTGGAAGAGAGTATTCCAGTCAATATTGTCAAACGTTTTCTCTAAGTCTACAAATGCTAGAAACGTAGGTTTGCCTTTCCTTAATCTTTCTTCTAAGGTAAGTCGTAAGGTCAGTATTGCCTCACGTGTTCCAATATTTCTACGAATCCAAACTGATCTTCCCCAAGGTCCGCTTCTACTAGTTTTTCCATTCGTCTGTAAAGAATTCACGTTAGTATTTTGCAGCTGTGGCTTATTAAACTGATTGTTCGGTAATTTTCACATGTGTCAACACATGCTTTCTTTGTGATTGGAATTATTATATTCTTCTTGAAGTCCGAGGGTATTTCGCCTGTCTCATACATCTTGCTCACCAGCTGGTAGAGTTTTGTCGGGACTGACTCTCCCAAGGCCGTCAGTAGTTCCAATGGAATGTTGTATACTGCCGGGGCCTTGTTTCGACTCAGGTCTTTCAGTGCTCTTTCAAACTCTTCATGCAGTATCGTGTCTCCCATTTCAGCTTCATCTACACCCTCTTCAATTTCCATAATATTGTCCTCAAGCACATCGCACATGTATAGACCCTCTATATACTCCTTCCACCTTACTGCTTTCCCTTCTTTGCTTAGAACTGGGTTTCCATCAAACATCTTGATATTCATGCAAGTGGCTCTCTTTTCTCCAAAGGTCTCTTTAATTTTCCTGTAGGCAGTATCTATCTTACCCCTAGTGAGATAAGCCTCTACATCCTTACATTTGTCCTCTAGCCATCCCTGCTTAGCCATTTTGCACTTCCTGTCGATCTCATTTTTGAGACGTTTGTATTCGTTTTTGCCTGCTTCATTTACTGCGTTTTTATATTTTCTCCTTTCATCAATTAAATTCAATATTTCTTCTGTTACCCAAGGATTTTTACCAGCCCTCGTCTTTTTACCTACTTGATTCTCTGCTGCCTTCACTACTTCATCCCTTAGAGCTACCCATTCTTCTTCTATTGTATTTCTTTCCCCCATTTGTGACAATTGTTCCCTTATGCTCTCCCTGAAATTCTGTACAACCTCTGGTTTAATCAGTTTGTCCAGATCCCATCTCCTTAAATTCCCACCTTTTTGCCTTTTCTTCAGTTTTAACCTACAGCTCATAACCAATAGATTGTGGTCAGAGCCCACATCTGCCCCTGGAAATGTCTTACAATTTAATACCTGGTTCCTAAATCTCTGTCTTACCATTATGTAATCTATCAGATACCTTCTAGAATTTCCAGGATTCTTCCATGTGTACAACCTTCTTTTATGATTCTTGAACCAAGTGGTAGCTATGATACGCCTCAGATACAATTCAAAAGCGAAAAACGTATATGCAGATGTAGCGCTACCATCTCGTAGCGATGAGACGAATCCAAACCCAGAAGCTCAACGACAGATTCCAATATGTCTCACCAGATGGGCTGTAAGAGTAAACTCTTTGACACGTTTCAGGGAAAACTATGAGTGGGTCCAGAAAACGGTGACCAAAATATTAAATGTACCGAACTCAGCTAGAGACAAAAGAAGATCAGTCCTGCGGGGTTATGGGAAGCGGCTTGAAAAGTTTGAAACTGTTTCTTATATAACATTAGCAACTGAAGTTATTCTACTGAATGAGGAACTGGTAGATCCCTACAGAAACCAAATTTTAAAGCAGCCGAAGTGAAACATTCTGTAGATGTTCTAAAAGTAGCTCTTGCAAATCTTAAGACTATGGAACCATTTGATATGCTGTTAGCAAAATCCAAAGATTATTCTAAAAAACTAAATATGCAAGACCCAAATACTTAAGCGCCAAGAAAAATACCAGCGAAATGACAACATACAGAAAAATCGTCCGTTCTCAAAGAATTTTCTCAAGAACGAAAATTTGGGGAAGATTTGTTTGAAATTCTTGATCTCCTTCTGAATGAGATTGACTGAAGGTTCAACTGAAATGATCTAAAGCTTCTATTCCGTCTGGAAGAGATACTTATTACGACCTTCCGAACACATCCTCCATCTACACGACGTTTGGAAGAATTGCTGAGACTACATACAACACACTTTAATCTGGACAGGCTTCATGCACAGCTCGCAATGCTGCGAGCCATTAAGACAGGTATACAACCAAGTAATGTTTCCTCTATTGGAAAAAAACTTATTGGTGAACCTGGTAGGGTTAAAGAACACTTTCAGGGTGGTACTCGCCTCATCATTCTGATTCTGACAGTTCCAGTATCGCTAGCATCCTCTGAGAGGTCATTCAGCGCCTCGAGACAACTTAGGATTCGCCCGAGACTCACACGTCTACTCCTCCTCCATGTTCATCAAAACTGGGCTGGAAAAATTAATCTTGTGGACGTTCTGAAAAAAATTGTTTCCCGAACTATCAAAGGAAAACTACATTTGGAAATGCCTTCTTCTTTTTGAAACAAATTACGTTTTCCTTGTGATGCACAGTGTTTGTAAAACAGTAGTAATAAGAATAGGTTTCTCTCTGGCCGATTGGTATTGCACTCTACGGTAAATATAAACTCCTTTTCGTAAACGGTCTCAAAACGAATTAGGACCAATGTCTTCTCAGATGTCTTTTTAAAAATTAAAGCAACGAAATTACTTTCAAGAGCACGACCTGTAAAATTGGGTCCATGTTAGTGAGTTGTTTTTCTCTGTAGAACAACCTAGCGCTGATTACCTAACACAGAAATAGCTGGTACTAACTCTGCCATCTCGAAATTCGCACATTGTGCGACACAACGGTCTACTCAATACAGCATTGAACAATAACTAACAGATACACAACAATGAAACTTTCGGCAGTTGCACATTAAACACAGGTGAGTGCAGGGATGCTATCCGCATTCCATTTCAACACACCATTGGTGTGAATGGTTCGGAATTTTTGAATGGACATCATAGAAGGTGTAGCAACTGAAAGTAGTTGTCGCAGGAAGCCTGTAGCGAAGACACGAGAATGTTAAGTTTGCTGTTAATGTCATTTTCTTACTCCTCAGTGGTTTTGACTACCTTTGGTTTATTCTCAAACCATATTCTATACTCATTCAATAGGTGCTGTAATTCTTCCTCAGTTTCACGAAGGATAGCCATGTCACCTTTCTTTTATTTGTTTCAATGCTTCTTCGACGCATAGGTTCAAGAGTACAGGAAAAATATTTCATATGAGAGTCACGTTCATTTACAGTTGCAGAACTTTTCTCTTGGGTTTTCATTCGTAGTGTTACCTCCTGCTTCTTGTACATGTAATGCGTAGCAAACAACCGTTCTATCTTTTTCAAAGCATTTGCAACATAGAAATTTTTCGCGTTTCTTATCTGTTATATTTCCGAATTATACCTGAGCTAGTATCAAAACCTAAGTGAGCTATTTCGTTGAATTCAAGACAAACATGTTTTTACATGCATCAGGAATGTTTCAGAATAGGATATGGTCATTTTACGATTTTGTTCATCGCTGTGGTTCAACAGCTGCAGAATATTTCAACAAAGATAAAAAGTCAGTCGTCAGCTGCACAAGACAACCTTTATTTAGTTCACTTTACCGGTTTCGACAGTTTGAACTGTCACCTTCAGAAATGAAATAGGCTCAGATTATTTGGAAAGCCAACGTCAAAATAAGACTCCAACGGCAGTGTCTACAAAGGATTGGAAAAAATCAAAAGAAACACGTATATAAAGCCAGTATGTTAAAAACAAATACACGAAAGCTGAACAACAGAAGTAAAACAGATTTGTTAAAACAGATGTGGAACAGTTACGCTTAAGGGCCGCAACATACCTCTGCTACAGAATCAATACAAGAAACTGACGTTGCTAAAAATATATGATATGTGCGATGAGTAGCGAACAATTAACTGTCAAATCGCACATCGCAACGTAGTGTGTGTGATGAAAGTCAACCTACATACTGGTAACATGAAGGGCGTTGAACACGGCTGTATACAAAGTGGGAGTGATAGTGTACATACAAACTGTAATAAATTCTGCACACAGTTGAAGCACAAGCATGCGTTCAACCTTATAAAACCACGTAAAATAACTAACAAAAGGCAAACCATACACCAAGTGTTAAGCAAACTGTCATATCAAAATAACATAATTACTATGTAGAGTGAGATAAACGGAGCAAGTTAAACCGTTAAAATGGACATTGCTTATTCACGAAAATAACAGTCCAAACAGATAAGATGCTTCTATTAAATAATATTTTAAATGTCGAGATAGCGAATGTTTGAACCACATATTTCAAGCAGCGATACATAGATATTAAGACAATTTTGGTTTTTTGTTACTAACCCCCTCCCCACGTTTCAGCACATTCTTGGCAACGGCAGACGTCAGGTTGTATAAAATTTTATATACTATTGTGAACGACAGTAATGTCGGTTTTAACTGTCAGGGGCAACTTAAGATGCTGTGCTTTAGCTGAGCTTCGTTTTCTGCTTCAAGCATCGTGAAGATTAATATGAATCTTGCAACAAGTCAGAGAAGACCAGAAACACTAGATTATATTAACTGAAATAATTGTTTCCTGTAACATAGCTTTTATTTGAAAAACAATGTTTTGTGCATCACGATGACCAGTTTTGATTTCGTTGTCGTTATCAGGTGCACCATTATTCATAGGAATATCCGTTCCGTTAAAATAATATTTGTGTGATAGATTGTCCCCTTTAAGGTGGGAACAAAGTATAAGTTGACCAATTGTGAGGTACAAGACCGTAAATGGTGATAACACTGTAATTCATATACATCTATAGTTTTTCTTATTTCATTGTAAAAGAAGCGTTTTCACTTACTGAAAATTAAGTGATACAACAAATTTCTTTTATATACTATTGCAGTTTGATAGAACGCAAACACTGATAACTATTGGATTGTATGCCAAATGGAAGGCAATATAAGCATGAAAAAAGAAACGTTAAAAAAATCACCAAACGAAGCGACCAAGTGTGAAATTAAGTGAGCGATTGCCATATAGACTAAAGCACAGGAAGCCAGTAAACAGAAATTTCGGATACAAAGATGATGCTTTTATAATCAAGAACTGATGTACTGTTGTCTACATCTGACGGATGAAATATTTCCTGCTTCTCAAATTATGCTTCGCTGAGGAAGCGACGTAACAACCACCAGAGATAATATTTCCGGAGGAACTCCACGTTTCCTTAACAGATCGTGTAGCTAGCGTTAAGCTATCGTCGTCACGTTATGCTGCGTAAGCTCGGTGAATTGCGCTCTGAGAAACCGGGCGGTAATTTCCAGTGCTGGGAGCGTTTCGACTTAATTACGCCACGTTAACGCCACACGGGAAGCGTTCACACGTTAGCTGGAACGGAATGCTGTGCTACTACGTTTAATATGGAAATGGATTTCAAAATAACTGCAGCTGTTTGCTGAAAGGAGCATAATGTATGAGTTAGTTGTCTCACTTGAAGTCGGAGCAGCTCGTCTGTTTGTTCTAAGAAGTGCCGTTTGTTTTAGTGTTAGCGTGAGTTCTGCGCCTGGGCAGAGGCATTAATTTAACTTGATCGCTGAAACAACGAATGCCTGAGGAGCAGGGCAGCGATTTCCGTGCGATTTCGCTTCTCTATTTACAAGTACCCTTGACTGATCCGTTACTTTCTCCTACCTCCATTAACACATACTTTAGAATTAACATTACCGACCCTCTTTATGTATAAACCTTCATTTGTATCAGTATTCGGAGCATTTAACAGCCGCCTCAGAATCACTAACAGAAAATAGAATGACCTGCGAATATTGCAGAATAATTGTGTGGTGTTAATGTAATTAAGTAGGAAAGCTCTCGGTTCTGGATATTACCGCTCTTTTCTTGGAACACATTTCATCGAGCTTACCTAGCTACACAGAAGTGAAGTTTGCAAAACTCTCGTTCGAGAGATACTTTAATATTGCTCGTCAATCTAGGATCAGTACCAGATAGAACTGATAAACAAATAAGGTCCAAAGAAGAGCAGGGCGTTTCGTTACAGAATTATTGTGTAAGCATAAAAGGGTCACATAGATGCTCAGCGACGTCCATTGACAGACGCTGCAAAATAGGTTTTCTGCATGACGGTGCGATTTACTGTTAAAATTCCGAGAGCATATTTTGCTAGTATTGTCAATGAATATATTGCTCCCTCTCCTCACGAGATCACCAAGATTAGAGCTGACATGGAATCTTTCCAAAAATCAGTCTTCCCGGGGACCATTCCACTGGAATATGGAAGGCACCAGGACAATGCTGCACAAAGTACACTCCGACACACCCCATAATGTGGCTTGTGGAGTATAGACGTGGGATACGTGGCACGAAAGATATAGCCAAAATAGAATCAGATTTTCACTCTGCAGCGGAGTGCGCGCTGATATGAAACTTCATGGCAGATTAAAACTGTGTGCAGACCGAGACTCGAACTCGGGACCTTTGCCGTTTACGGGCAAACATGATTCACGACCTGTTCTCACTGTCTCGGTGCAGCACACAATTTTAATCTGCCAGGAAGTTTTATAGTCCAAATAGTTCCAGCTGGATATAAGGAAATTGAGAGCCATCTATGATCGCACCAGGCATGGTTCGCGTAGGAAAATATTCAAACAACTTCGTAGTGACCCCGATATCAAAAGTAGAATATAGCTAGAGAAGCATCTATAGCGGACGGCTGTAACAAAATCGATAGAGCAAAGCACAGACAGGTTTGTACAGAAAAAGACTATTCTACAGCCGGCAAAAGGAGATAGTGAGAAACTGTCGAGTATGTGACTGGTACGTGGAGAAGACTGAACCCATGTCGAACCGTCGTAAGCCTATCGCCACAGGGTAGCAGCGGCAACAGTGCTATGCAAGAAGCTAAACTTCGCAGGGGCGCCTACAGCTATCCTTACAGAAAAATTGTTTATTCAGTTGAAGCGGCAATCCGACAGGTCCCACAGATCGAAGCAGAAAAGTTAAGTCTGGAATTAGTCTGACTTCCACAAAGAACTAAACCACTGAAACACAACATCACACGAGGATAAACAGGTAATTTGGAATAGTTTAGGAGAAGTGAGCGCATTCTGATTCCTCAAACGGGTCAAAAGAAGGCCATAGTTGTAACGGACACTACGCCATTTGGTGGCCCAGGATAGGAATTCGGTGATTTTCAAAAATTTATTTCCTGCAGCTGGAAAAAGTAGAAGCGGGGGGGGGGGGGGGGGGGGGGGGAGCGGGAGCTGCCCTCCTCTACTGCCCCTCGCTATGCACACTCTTGGAAATGTACGAAAGTTTGCCGCGATTCAGTAATCCGAGCTTCTTCGTTAGCCGAATGATGGCGTACCCTGTGCGCATTGTTGTCTGTGCTACCTGTGACTTGGGATGAGTAGAGGTACAGCTGAAATGCTGAAGTTTGGCAGTGACGATGTGTTTGTGGATAACCCAGCTGTTCAGAGGTTGTTGCTGTGCTGCACTGAATTGGGCGAGGGGATTGTTGAGTCTATCGTTGTGACAGTGCATGCGCATGTCATCCACACGCTGTTTATCACGGCAATTAACTTTGGTGTCGGCGTTTTTCTCCGAATCTATGTAAGCGCACTAAGATCTTGAGACAGTGATTTGTGAAAAACATTGTGGGAATAAACGAACGGATAAAAACTGAAAAAAACCGTCATTTTATTAAAGTATTCTTTTCCCCATTCTTACCCTCTAGCATACCATCTTTGCACACTCCCGTGACAACGTCTGACTTTACGGGACACAGAGCGAGCTAAGAATTACAACAGCAAAAAGAGGTGCAATGTGGACCATTAAAACTGCGACACTTAGAAGGATAGCAAACAAATATTTTATTCTTGTTGTGCATGTGAAGCACAGTTGTATGAATACATGATTTAATTTTTCGGTGATTTGGAGGTCTACAGACTGTCAATCTCTTGATAACACATTTACGTATGTTACCAGTTGTTGAGGGATCTGAAGAGCATCCTGTCCAGGGCAACAGCTGAATACATTCTGTATCGATGTGTGTATGGACAGCAAGGGTAAATACAGGTCTTGCGCTATATTTGTTGAAAGATAACGTCACAGTGACTTACATTTAGATGGCCAATCTCCAGTTCACACTTAAAGTGTCTGGCAAGTGTCTTTTAGACTGTTTCTCTGCCGTTCGCATCTCTAGCAGCACGCCAGAAAAGAAACATTTAATTTTTTCGTCGGATCTCTGATTTCTCTTATTTTATTAAGATGATCATTACTCCCAACGAAGGTCGAAGTCAACAAAATATTTTCGTATTCGGAGGAGAAATTTAATGATTTAAGTTTCATGAAAAGATATCCCCTCAACGAAGGATGCCTTTGTTTTAATGACTGCCTCTCCAACTGGCGGATCATATTCGTGACACTCTGTCACGTACTCAACTGTAATACAAAACGAGGTGCCCTTCTTTTAACTTTTTCGATATTCTGCGTCAATCCTAACTGGTAAAGGTTGCAACCTCGAAAATAGCACTCAGCCACCGCCATTGGTACGTCAGGTGCGTAACTAGCGCTCACCCACCGCCATTGATACGCCAGAGGTGTAACTGCTTCTGCCATTATTAGTCGTTATGCGAAAAAGATATGATCGTTTTGTGTAGCCATTGATACCCCTTACCACGACGAGAACGAATGTAGCCTGACAGCAGTCGTTCTCTGCAGTCTCCACAGATGGTTCCGTCCATCGTGATGCTGTGTGCAAAAGAGGGACTCGTCCGGAAAGACGGCCTGCTGCCACTTCTGTGTTATCCTTTCGGCGCGCCTTTCTGTGTTGCCGTGTCAAGCGAAGCCGCAACAGTGATCGCTTTCGTGACAGTCCGAGGTACTCTAGAGGTCGTCGTAATCACCTGTGGATACTTTCCTTGGTGACACAAAGCCCATTTCCTGAATCAAGGCACGTGTCTTTGGCTCTGTGAACCTGCACGATCGAGCGAACGTCACTACTGGTCTCCCGGGCGCTGGTCACGTAGAGGTACTAAAATTCCCCACGTCTACAAAGCAACAGCAAAAAAGGAAGGCTAAACAACAAATATAACCCAATCAGTTATACAGAATACAGTTTAATTGAAAACAGTGTACATGAGTAACCTACCAGAGGTTTATACATAGCCAATGCGCATCCCTAGTAATCCATTCCCACCACAAAAATAAATGACAGGTTTAGCCTCATTGAATGTACTTTTTTATTGTATTAATTTTCAACGAAAATGTGACTGTACATTAGCCAAAACTGTTACACGATTTCTAACGTTGCTTTTCAGATTATCTGGTCGTACGACATCCTATAAAAGGTGGCAATTGTTATGCAAATGAATCTGACGAAATAGCAACTGCCATGTGCTGATAAGATTGGTAGAGTTTTGGTTCATCCATTACGACAAATGGAGATGTTTTTTCGATACAGTCACGTAACATTCTGGTAATTACATTATGTGATGTTTATGACCCCAAATTTCATTTCCCCTTATCCATTGTCAGATTAATGAGACTGAACAGATATATTGTACGGTAGTGTAAATGCTGCGCTACAAAAATAATTTACACTTTTCCTACCATGGTAAATTATGTGAAATAGAAGTGTTCATTGTCTGTCTATCGCAAAAATTAGTCTCCACGAGTCACCACAACGCAGAAAATGAAAGTATATGTGATCTTTTGTTCATTATATGCCGTAAACCGTTGATGCGTATTCTTTTGGCTCTAAACCTCCGATGAAAAATGTAACAAAATAGCATATTGCGTAAAGCCACCTGCGATTTTGTGTATCAAAATGCAGCACGTATCTTATATGTCGTAAACATTAACTTCGTTTCATACGTGAAGCCCATGTATAGATTCTGCAGTTAATCCTATTTATTGTTACATTGTAAAACACCATGTACCTGTCAGCCATCTAGCATATAGCTGCAACTTATAGTCAACATAACATTTATATAAAAGAGATTTTGCTCTTGATAAAGTTCGTTTAACTGAGGAAACTTGTAATCTTCCCACTTCAAAGCGTATTGATTCTATCTGACTAATCTCTTAAACTTCAGCCTACTCTTCATCACTGCTACATTGTGATCTGAGTTTACATCTGCTCCTGGGTATGCCTTACAATCAAGTATCTGATTTCGGAATCCCTGTCTGACCATGATGCAATCTAACTGGAATCTTCCCGTATTATCCTGCCTTTTCCAAGTTTACCTCCTCCTCTTGTGATTCTTGAAGAGTGTATTCGGTATTATTAGCTAAAATTTATTACAGAACTCAATTAGTCTCTCTCCTGTCTCATTCTTTGCCCCAAGCCCATATTTCCCTGTAACCCTTTCTTCTACTTCTTCCCCTACAACTGCATTCCAGTACCCCATGACTGTTAGATTTTCATCTCCCCTTACGTACAGTATTACCCTTTCAATATCGTCATATACTTTCCCTATCTCTTCTTCTTCAGCTTGCAACGTCGGCATGTATACCTGAACTACCGTTTCCGGCATTGGTTTGCTGTAGATTATTATAATAACAACCCTATCACTGAACTGTTCACAGTACCTCCCTATTCATAACAAATCCTACTCCCGTTCTACCACTTTCTGCGGCTGTTGATATTACCCTATTTTTATCTGACCAGAAATCCTTCTCTTGTTTCCGTTTCACTTCTTTGAGCCCTACTATATGTAACTTGGGCCTTTGCATTTCCCTTTTCAGATTTTCGGGCTTCCCTACCAAGTTCAAGCTTCTGCCATTCCACGCCCGGACACGTAGAACGTTATCCTTTCGTTGGTTATTGAATCTTTTTCTCAAGGCCACCTCCCCATTGGCAGCCCCCTCCCACAGATCCGAATGAGCGACCATTCCGGAATGTTTTGCCAATGGAGAGATCATTCAGTTACAGGCCACGTGTCCTGTGGATACGCGTTATGTGTCTTTAAAGCAGGGTTTCTGTTGCCTTCTGCAACCTCATGCCATTTATCATTAGTGATTGTTCCGCCTTTAGAGGCAGTTTCCCACCCCAAGGCCAAGACAATGCCCTGAACCTACTACGCCCGCTCCTCTGGCCTCTTATGGGGCCGTTGGCAGAATGAAGGAGACTTCTTGTGCCGGAAATCTACGGCCACTAATGCTGCTTATTAGTGAAAATTTAGGTGGTTACTACTCAGAGATGCTACCCCTCCACCACGGGTACTTCTTTTGTAGTAGCTCTTTTTATTATATTATTTGTTACAGGGCGAAGAGAGGGAACAGTCAGTCAACATTAAAGAAGAGGGGAAGAAAACGTACACAGAATATGGAGATTTGAAAGACTAAGAAATAAGAAATTGTCAGAAATACTGGACAAGAGCATACAACCAGAAAAGGACAATTAGTCAAAGGAAAAGCTTTTTTCAACAGAATCTACTCATGTCGATTAAAATGCCCTGCAAGAATAACGGAAGAGCCTTCTGGGAAATCCTTTGATTCTCTCTGGAACCTAGGTGACTATTCACAACAAAATATTTATTTTTGGGGAACAGTGCAATAATGTAGTATGCTATGGAGACGAACGCTAAATGTTTTTTTGAAAATTAGATATCAACATAATTTAAGTATTTTCTAGAGCTGGAAAACCAAACAGGTCAGGTTTGTGAAGTATACTCGATTGACAACTGAACCGTAGCATACCAAAGTCGGACGATTGTGCTGCAGTTGACTCTCGTGGAAAGAAGACCCTAGGCAATAAAATTATTTCCAGCCTATCAACGTCATTACATACGAAAGAAAAATCCTGAACGAAAATACTTAGATTTAACTATTTTCAAAATGTACATCGTGGAAGTCAGAAAATACGATGAAGAACGTAAAACACCAGTAAGAGAAAAAAATCTGTTACCAAGTCTTTACAGTGAAACTTAATCTCCATTTCGATCAACCATCAAAAGTCAAATGCAGTTTCTGTGAAGAAATTAACGTGGAGATTTCAGTGGAAAAGAATACTGTCCATCTGTACATGCCGCAAGAAAGAGAGGTGCACGTAAGTTCAGCTGCTCAGGCTAGGGAGAATTTGAAATCAAGAGAATTTCAAATAAAATGTAAAAAATTTTTCAAGTGATTTGTACATGCTGGTCTCTGATTTACAGAAGGCATTCCCTTTTCCAAAACTTTCCACATCAGTAATATACTGCAGGTGGAATCTGTATGTGTACAACTTTGAAATACAGTCATTTAATGAAAAGAATGGGTTTACATACACGAGGGACGAAATGGAATGGGGTAGAGGATCACAAGACCTTTCAACGAGCCTTGTGAATCATCTCAAGGAACATGTAAAACGTTGCAAGCATGTTATTTTATATACTGACAGCTGCTCAGGACAAAATCGGAACTTAAAAATGGCAAATGCTTTGAAGAAACTATTACAGGAACTTGGTACGGAAACAGAAATCACAGATCATAAATTTATTGCTTGCTTTTTACTATAACATATTTGTGTAAGCCATGGCTACCCCTCCCCCTCCACCCCTTGCCCCCACGCCTCAGTCACAGACGTCCAATGTGGTGGATCCAACACATGATTTTCAGTTTCATAACCAACAAATTGCTACTTTGCTGACGACGCTACAACAACTTCTGGTTGCACAAGCCGCGTCGGCCGCACATCAACCAAATGGTTCAAATGGCTCTGAGCACTATGGTATTTAACTTCTGAGGTCATCAGTCCTCTACAACTCAGAACTACTTAAACCTAACTAACCTAAGGATATCAGAGGCATCCATGCCCGAGGCAAGATTCGAACCTCCGACCGTAGCAGTCGCGCTGTTCCGGACTGAAGCGCCCAGACGCGCTCAGCCACCGCGGCCGGCGGGGTTTTGACAAAAATAAGATTAAGGTTGGGCCTCATTCTCGCCCTAGTGCTGTGCAACGACCTTCTAACAAACTATTTGTCTTATTACGAATTGCTGGCCGTCGTGTGAACTTTGCTTAATCGTGCCACGTACGAATAGGTGGGCTCACCACGACTTTCTAAATCTAGTAAGCACCTCACTGCTTACAACGAACAGGAAAGTTGGGCAGTGTATGTTGCCAGTCGCTACAAATTTCTCACTACGACAGTGAATTTTTCTGTGTTAAAATGAAAAGAAAGTGAGAACATTTTCGGTTTATATGCCTTTCATTGTGAAAGAACCCAAGAAGAAAAATCCGTTTAAAATTGTAGCTCACACGGTGCATACAAACATTTTATCCACAAAGAAACTGGGAGCAGCCATTGTAAATAGGAAGAAGACCGTTGATGGTCACGAAGTGAATTAGCTAGGAATTCAGTAGTTGAGGTACTAAATGGATGTGTGTGTTCACTAAATCACAAATATAGCCTCGAACTTGACATACAGTTCCATCAAATTAATTTGGCAAAGAAGACAAGCAAATCAGCTACCAGAACAAGAGAGTCTCTACAAGCAGCGACTTGCAGATGCGAATGTCGTGAAGAAGACTGTGTTGGATTTGGTGCCTTTTATTCCTTCCATTCACCACCGTTCCTTCAAACACATTTCTTGCAGAAAACGGTTTGCTCGAAATGATGCAGAGTCTGAAGACAACGATTTATTGTTGTGCATGTGAATAAGTAGGCAAATCTAGTCAACGAGAGACTGGTAATGGAAATATTAAACATGAACGTGTTGTAGTGTGCACTACTTTGTTAGCAAGTATTTTCAGGGGGCTACTGAAGCGAGTCCATATTTTCCGTGTCAAATATTGTTCGAGGCTTCAGTGCTTTTGCTATGTACTCCATTTTGCATGGAAAAACTGAAGTTTGTTTGTTTCAAAATAAAGTAAATTTATTTTGTAAAGTTCATGCTGATTTTTTATTGCCATATATCTTTATCCTCTGATATCCCAGAAACACTATCGCTGGACTAGCACCACTTCCGTATATTCTGAATACTTCATGTTTAAGTCGCAGGAACCACTATAAGTGAGTCACAGCTGCAGATCAGAAAGAATTGCAAGATAATGGTATAATTGCTCCCATTCGAGATAGTCAATGAGCAAGTCCTCTCGTTTTGTTGCCTAAGCCTTCTGGTTGCACTCGCATTTCTGTTAACTTCAAGTCTACAGTCAACTCACAGACAGTAGTTGACACTTACCCGTTACCTCGCCCTGGGGAACTTGTGGACAGCCTTGGTGCAGGACGTTACTTTTCCGAGATATATTTGCGTGATACCTACAAGCAAATTCCATTGGACGAAGAATCACAGAAAGTGTTTGTTGTAAATACACATTTAGGACTGTTCAGGTATTTGCGTTTGCCCTGCGGTAGTGATTCCGCACCCGCCATTTTTCAACGTTACTTGGAACAGCTGACTGCAAAAGTGCTATTTTCTTAAAACTACCTTGACGATATTGTTGTCTCAGGTAGTACACCAGAGGAACACACTGCTAATTTGCGTATTCTTTTTCGAGTGTTGACAGAAGCAGGACTCACGTGTCATATCGAAAAGAGTGACTTTTTTCAAACTGAACTACAGTATTTAGATCATGTGATAAACGGTCATGGAGTGCACCCCCTACAATCTCATTTGCTTGCAATCCGTGACCTGCCCGTCCCTCGCAATGTGTCTGGACTGCAGTCAGTACCAGGCAGGATGACATACTACGTTCTGTTCCTACTGAATGTCGCGCAGTTCGCGGCTCCATTGCATCGCTTACGTTTCAAAAATATATCTTTGGTGTGGACTGAAGATATTCAAGACGCATTTCAGAAACTAAAAAATGCCTTGCCCAGTGATAGATGTTTGGTGCATTTTGACCCTGCCAAGGCAGTAGTTTTGCAAGTCGACGCTTTTTCCTACGGAATCGGTGCTGTGATTTCGCACAAAATTGGTGCCTCGAAGTTGTTAACTCAAACTCAGTGCGATTATTCTCAAGTAGAAAAAGAGGCTCTCGTTATTGTGTGTGGTGTGACAAAACTCCATCACTATTTGTATGGTCACAAGTTCTACTTAATGATAGATCACAACCCTTTGCAGTCCTTGTTTCATTCGTCAAAGCTGGTTGCCACACCCACCGCTCAAAAACTGCCGCGCTGGGCTTTGTTGCTTTCGCAGTATTGTGTACAGGCCTACGGTAAAGCACGGCAATGCAGACGCCCTGTCTCGCCCTCCGATTGTTCCAGACTTATTTTGATGCATCTGTCCCATCTTGTTGCCAAATCGATATGCAGGACTGTGAATTGCTGGAATCTGTTCCCTTCCACTACAGAATAATTGCACAGGTCACACGGAAGCTGAACCGGATATCAAGGTTTTGTTGCATTGCATCCGCACATTTTGGCCTCATTCATTGAAAAGTATTCATAACCCAGTGTGAGTCGATATTTTGCACGTCGGCATAACCTTTCAGTTCGACAGGCTGTGATTCTACTTCAAAATGACAGTGGACAATCGCGCGTTCCCATTCCCAAAGTGTTGCCAAAGGATGTTTTGCTGTCGGTCCACCAAGGACATTGGGGATATGTACGCACTAAACAGTTACCTCGACGACATTGCACCTGGCACGCCATGGAGGCCCACATTGAACAGACGACGTCACAGTGTCGCACAAGAGCGGAAAACCAGTCCGCTCCGACATAGATATTCTCAGCTTGGCTTAAGACTCAATCCCGATGCCAACGAGTACACCTAGACTTCGCAGGACCATTTTGGAACACCCATTGACTCATAGTGGTAGAATCATTTAGCAAATTTCCATTTGCGGCGCCTATGAACTCTGCCACGTCACCTAGCACCATTCAAGCGTTGTCCTCCTTATTTTGCATAGGTGGTTTGCCAAAAGTACTTATGTCGGACAAAGAACCAGCTCAGTTCAAGTGATTTTGAACAGTTTTGTGAACGCAATGGCATTAGTCATCTAACAAGTGCTCCGTTTCACCCTCAATCCAACGGAGAAGCAGAAAGCTTCGTACGCCCTTTTAAATAACTGATGGCCAAACTTCACATCACCCACACACGGGAACAAGGGGTGCAACTCTTTCTCACCTCCTGTCGTTACCAACCACGAGACGGGCCGACATCATCGGTGGAACTTTTGCTCGACCGCTGCTATAGGACGCTGCTACAACTTGCTTCACCCACATCGGCATGCGGTGCCGCCAATGGTTCGCAAGTATCGCTTTGCCGCTCGATTTTGTTCTTTTCAGGGTTTATGACAACCGTGGGCGCTGAGAAAGAGGCGTGATTCAGGAACACATTGGCTGTTCTATGTACCTGATTGCAGGTCCTGACGATTTGCAGCACCGCCACCAGAACCAACTTCGCCCATGTCAATTGCCCCGTAATTTTGCTGCTTTTCTTCCCCCAAATGCACGACTTCATGGGACCGTGAGGCCTTCGCAGCCGCCTGTTGGTGCGACCAGGGCACACTAGGAGGTGTGGAAGGACGATGCATTCACGTCCCTGCGGTATCAGCCAGCCAACCACATGAACCTGGACCCGCCATAGCCGTTGCCTTCATCGCCTCAACACATGTCCTCAGGCCTGGACGTGTGCCCTGGCAGCAGTTTTAATCAGGATGTTTCTGTTGTGTCGCAAGCCAAATGGTAGGGGTACCGTCAGGAGTATGCAGCCCTCCACAGCCATGGCTCCCGACCCATCTCTACTGTATCTGGGAAACAGCTTTTGATGCTAGTCAATTGTCAGGATGGGCATTACTGTAAAGGGCGTTTGATTCTAAAGCATTATGTCAGGGTGAAAAACACTAAATAAATTACTTTTTCTCTCTTAATAACATGTGCGCAGGATGGGTTCTTCCTTGGCTCAGGCATGAGGTAGAATGAAACAGAATTTTTACATAAGATAAATTTTATTGAAAGATTTGTACAATGGTTTCCTTACTGGATTGTTCTGGCTGGGAGAGCGGCACCTGTGTCGTTTGCGAAGCCTTCTCTTGCGTGAGCGGCGGCGTGTATCTCGTGTCGCTGTTTCGCCCAGTTGACTGGAGACGCGCATCGTGAGGTG
The DNA here is from genome assembly GCF_023897955.1 of Schistocerca gregaria. NCBI lineage: Eukaryota > Metazoa > Arthropoda > Insecta > Orthoptera > Acrididae > Schistocerca > Schistocerca gregaria. Next base: position 1,007,041,163 of record NC_064920.1, on the reverse strand, counting down.
GCCCGTTTAATTATTGAGAACGAACTCGTGAATCAGATGTTGATACATTGGATGTGGCGTCCCAGTGTTTCTCTTCTCTATGCAGCCGCGTTTGTCAGTGTTGTGCGTCGGCCAGCAGAGCGGCGCAGCGGGGGAAGGCCAGTGTCCCGGACTCGAACAACGGACTCCAGCTTGCCAGTCTTCGGCTGTCAGATCTTCATCACCAGCTCACAGGTGACTGCTGATGTGAGGCCGTCACCTTCCCGTCCTCACAAGTTACCCGGGTACGTAAAAATCAGTCTTCAAATACCTTCTAACTTCTGTCTTCTGGCGGCGAGGCTGCTGCTTGCTATTCCATTACAGCGGCGGACTTGCTGCTTCTGTGTACGATGTAGTCTCTTCCTGCATGACGGTCTTCAGCACCGACTGAACTGTACTGAAACTGAACTCGAACCGAAACTGAACTGAAAACTAGTGCCGGGCACACTGCGTCTCGCGTATTTATTTACTTCAGTTCACTGGAGGTGAACGACTTCACGGTCATTGCCTCTTCTGTCACGTTGAAAGGCTTCTCGAAGAATCTTCTTAACGTCGGTCAGTGGCTCTTGGAATGTAGGCGAGGGCCTTTGATCACACGTGACAATTGAGAAACACGTGAGCCGGTTGGACGATGCCCTGATGGCTGAATCGACTGCTGCTATGCCCACTGTTTGCCAGTGTGTAACTCTTCTAAACTAAACTAAGTTTTTCATTTATTTTCTAATTTCTACTTCACGTTGATTTTACTAATTTATTTACCTATCTTAAGTACTACTCAACACTACGCCCAGTGTCCTGCTTCCGTCCCCATTGTCACTGGAGAAAGCTGTCGCCAGCACACCAGGCGGCAAAGAGCTTGCGAGAAGATCGACAGAGGCCAACGACAGACATGCAAACAAAGGATCGGCAACGCCCTCTCAGCCGCCAGTATTTAGATTGCCGCCGGGGACCACAGGGCCAGTCAATGAGCTCCAGTCGGTCATGGAGTGAGTAAACGAATCGAGTCATCAGTCGCAGCGCAGTGGGACTCACAGTAGCAATCAGCTTAGCCTCTAGCTCAGAATCTGGCAGACCATAGTAGACAGAGTAGTGTACATAGCGGGCTTGTACTTCACCAGCAGTGAGGCTAACGTGATTACAGAGGGCTTGTACCACAAGACCTGGACTAACTTGAGTTAAGTAGTTTTCTATTCTTATGAATAAGGAACCCTGTTAATACATCGTGCTGTTGTGTTATAGAAAGAGGATGCCGGCCACCAAACAAAATCCTCTCCTTGCTTCCGAGTGCACAGCTCTGCAGTGACAATGAGATGACACACACAAAAAAAAAAGTTTTTAGAACAGCGGGCACTCTCCGGTCTAGACCACATCTGACGTGCACCGACGCCCTCGACTTGAATCCACATTCGCAGAGTGCCTTTTTATCGTTTCCAGACACTACGTTTCTGACTCGGCAGATGTTGGTTGAAGTGATAGCTATAGCAAGCAGAAATCTGCAGAAACCAGTATGTTAACACTGGCCCCTGTTTTGACCAGAACCAAGGTGGAACCCTCCTACATGTCGGTCAGGTGCCTGACAGTGGAGTGGTAAATCGCCAAAACTGGTAGCTAAATAAAATAAGTTTGGGAATTAGAAGGCTGAAAAGTGTTTAGTTTGACCTCCTGTAGCGGACACCCGATTCCCGCAACTGTCTCTGAAAAGAGGGACACACAATTTCTTTTCATTGTGCTTAGCATTCGCAGTGTTCAAAATACGATCCATAATGAATGTTATATGACTAACAATGTAATGGAACTTATTTTTTACTTCCTAGCGAAGTGCTGCTGATCGCACTCTAGCTATCACAACCTCCCCAGTAATCACATTGTTCACAATATTTATTTCTTGTTTCTGAGCCTCTGTTAATTGAATGTGAGGTGGGTTGGTAATTGTTGCGATTGTCGCTGTGCCAGGTGCGATTCCATACCGAACGGGTGTTCTCAATGATTGTGTTTATTTAAAGTTGAAAAATGTATAGCGATCAGTAGCTAATAATATGTTTCATGGAGATCTAGTTTGATATACAATGAAGCGCCAAAAAAACTGGTATAGGCACACGTGTTCAAATACAGAGATACGTAAACAGGTAGAATACGGCTCTGCGTCGACAACGGCTATATAAGACAAGTGCCTGGCGCAGTTTGACCGTGGTGTTACGGTCGGCGCACGGGCGGTGGAACACAGATCTCCGAGGTAGCGATGTAGTGGGGATTTTCCCGTACGACATTTCACGAGTGTAACGTGAATATCAGGAATCCAGTAAAACATAAAAGCTACGACATCCTGCAAGAACTGGGCCAATGACGCCTGAAGAGAATCGTTGAACGTGACAGAAGTGCAACCCTTCCGCAAATTAATGCAGATTTCTGTGCGGGGCCATCAACAAGCGTCACTGTGCGAACCATTCAACGAAACATCATCGATATGTGCTTTCGGAGCTAAAGACCCACTCGTGTACTTTGATGACTACACGACACAAAGCTTTACGCCTCGGCCGGGCCCGTCGACACCGACATTGGACTGTTGGTGACTGGAAACATGTTATCTGGTCGGACGAGTCTCGTTTCAAACTGTATCGAACTGATGGACTTGTACAATTATGGAGACAACCTCATGAATCCATGAACCCTAAATATCAGCAGGGACTGTTCAAGCTGACGGAGGCTATGTAATGGTGTGGGACATATGCAGTTGGAGTGATACGTCTGGATAAGACCCTGACAGGTGACGTGTACGTAAGCATCCTATCTGATCACTTGCATCCATTCATGTGCATTGTGCATTCCAACGGACTTGGACAATTCCAGCAGGTCAATGCGACGCCCCACAGTCCAGAATTGCTACATAGTGGTCCAGGAACACTCATCTGAGTTTAAACACTTCCGATGGCCACCAAACTCTCCTGACATGAACATTGTTGAGCATATCTGGGGTACCTTACAACGTGCTGTTCAAAAGAGATCTCTATCCTCTCATACTCTTACGGATTTATGCGCAGACCTGCGGAATTAATGGTGTCAGTTCCCTCCGGCACTACTTCAGACGTTAGTCGAGTGTATGCCACATCGTGTTGAGGCACTTACGCGTGCTCGCGGGGACGCTACACGATATGAGGCAGGTGTCCCAATTTCTTTGGCTCTGTAGTGTAAGAATATAGGACAATAAGACACATGCACGAGGCAAAACATTTTATAGGCTTTGCACTGATAAGTTGCAAGGAAACTCATCACTATCGCTTGCCTATACCAGCAGCCTCTACTAGATCCAGGTCAGCTGTGTAATAACTGTAAACAGCAGTCTCAGTGTGAATTGAAATATTGACATGAAGAGTCTAGTAGTGCGTGTTTGTATTGGCAGACGGTATTGATGATCTGACTTGCATCTTACCGGTATGTTATTTTACCATCCACTCATGTGCAAAGCTTATACAACCATAATAGCTTTTGGTTCATGCATATTTCTTACTATAACGTATTCTTATATGGCTTTCACAACAAATGTTCAAATGTGTGTGAAATCTTATGGGACTTAACTGCTAAGGTCGTCAGTCCCTAAGCTTACACACTACTTAACACAAATTATCCTAAGGACAAACACACACACCCATGCCCGAGGGAGGATTAAAACCTCTGCCGGGACCAGCCGCACAGTCCTTGACTGCAGCGCCTTGGACCGCTCGGCTAATCCCGCGCTGCTACATGGCTTTAGCACTAATGATGGTTACATAGGGGTTTAAATCTAGATCTGCAATACACAGATTATTAGCGACTGGCGGCTATACTGTTATGAGATTTAATTATTGCTACCTATTGTTTACTAGAGGAACGGTGCAACGGGAAACTTCGAACGAAAATAGGGAAATATTTACGGAAAAGAACTTAACAAGAATCTTTCCAAAAGTGGTCTGCAATCAATCCCTTTACAGGGAAGGCCTAATACTTCGACAATTGGTACTCACATTCAGAAAATCATTTCATCTGGCAGAAATGTGTCAGACCAGCTTGGAACTGCAGGTTAGTGAATAGGGCACTTTGTTTTTTTTTCCTCAACTTAAAAAAACACTTATTAGTGTGTAAGAGTTTTGAACACGTTAGACGAGAAAATTTGCAGAACGAAAGTACTGCTGCAGCAACACATTTTATAGTTCCTTCACCGCAATAACTCCTCTTCCCCCTCAGCCTTGTCGTTTCCTGGTTTTTATGGCCAGAGTGCTTCCACAACCGCCCATGTCTGCACACCTCGCTCCATATGACGCTTTTGTTTCTAAAGTTAAGTTCAGTGCTGACACTGAGAATTCGTGACGTTCTCTAAAGGACGTTCCAAAAGTGCTTTTACAGGAGTGCAAATCTGATACAAGGGTGAGAACATGGTGAAGGAGTGAAGTATTTTGGAAGGAAAAGGAAGAAACATTAAGGTTTAGTATCTCGGTCCTGTCAACGATGAATTGTGTTAAAGACGGAGCATATGTTCGAGTTGGCGGAGGAAATCGGCCGTGTCCCAATCAAAGGAACCATCCAGGCCAGTGGAGCGGGATAATGTGGAGGTGATAAGAAATGAAGAATCTGTAAGCTGAATAAAGGTGTTATTAGGAAAGATTGTGCTACTTTTTGAACAGACTTCATAGCTCTTAATCAGTAACACTTTTACTTACTGCTTGACATAATTCTTTCAGTGTGAGATCGGCTACAGGCATTCGATGTATAATCGATTGCTTGGTTCATCGTAATCAAAATCTTCACCCAGTACAACATACCTCCTGACGTAAGTGATAGAAAGTTTTGGCCATAACATAAAATTTCATGAAATAAATTGTCTGTTTTCATATCAGACATTTGATGTATATTTACTGTAGCAGCTCTAGCCATGTGGTTCACGGTTTCCTCTTCATTTACTTTTTACGTTAGAGGCTAACATTACTGACATTTTTTAAAAAATCAGAGTCACCTTCTGTTCTCAGCGACATGAGGTTTTGTGAGAATAGCTTCCATGAATACCACCAAGGCACTGCTCAACTTACGTTCTGAGGTTTTCTTTAAAAAGCATTTTGAGCGACTAAGACATCTCGCTCGAAGTAGGGGTGACTTATTTAGTTGCTTACACTGTACAGCTTTTGAGATATTATTTAGTATAGGCTACGCAGTATGCTAAAACGTTATTGAAACAATACGATCCTGAACCACAGCATGGTGTTCTTGGTATCTGATTTAAAGACTGAAAATTCTGGGAAAAAAAAAACACACTCAACGCTTAATTATCTAAACATCTGCCACTGGTACAAATTAAAAATCTAGTTTCACAATTTGCACCAGAGGGTGCCACCCTTGCAAACTATTTTCATACTAGCGTCAGTGATGGGAAATGTGGCACATTTTAATTCCTATAATGCTATTTACAGGTATCGCGTTATAACTCTTTCCCTCCTTTCTCCTTCATTGCATCGGTCCATATTTTGCATTTCACGCGTCTCATAGTTTTTCCATTCGATCTCCCTCGCACAACTCTTTGTACTATTTCTGTATTTTACGGATGAATTTCTACGGTGGCTTCCTCGTAGAGTCTCCAGAACTGTTCTTTTTCACAAGTGGATTTGTAGTTTCAGATTTCTTCTCCTTTGTTTCATTTAGGTTGATTGTTTAACATGGATTTCTCCTCAGTTCACTAGCTTTTTGGCTAGGCTTTGGAAGTTTTGTTTGGAATTTTCGTCATTTAGCTCGGATTCGGATCTACAGCCCAGTTTTTGCCTGCCACAGCTCCTTCTGAGTTGAAATTCTGGGGCAATCTGTTTCCTTATGCAATTTAGAACACAAACTTTCTTATGTCCGACGTGCTTACACTGAACGTCAACTTTCAATATGTTTACAGCTTCTTTCGAAAACATTTTATTGGAGCCTAAAAAATTATATCCCAGTTTGTGTCTTCGTTTTCATTTCCAGAATGCCTTTAATTCCTTGCTTAGGCACATTTTATATGCGTACACATTCATTTGATGCTTGCTCCCCATACAGATACTGTTACAACCAAATGGAGTTCATCCATTTCCGTTTTACGTAACTTAATAAATAATACATTAGAAAATTCACGACGTCAATTACAGGCATTAGTTTCACTAATAATGCTAAACGCATTTTTAAAGCTCACTGTACGAGCAAGTGTGTCAGATTGTATTGGTGCAATATCGGAAACTCACAGCGCTGCATTACAGGCAGTGTCGCCATTTTCCTTTATCAATTTGGTACAACCGAACCACAAAAAATACAGATTCATGTCTGTCTGAAAGCTAAGACTGTTTCATGTATATTTACCCATAAATAAAACATCAGGTTTCCGCTTAAATTATAGTAGTAATTATATTCGCTGCATACTCAAAAACTGAGAAGGAAACTGCAAAAAAATCAATGCTGTCCTCAGAAACCTATTTCTAAACACACGGAGCTCATAGCTGACGACGTGGCTCCAAGAAGCGCGGAAGTCAAGCTGAACTCAGAAAATATCGTGTAGTACAAGAGCAATGGTACAGTATGAGCAACTCACCCCTACATCCAAATATCTCCATTCAGACAATTAGCTTCATCTGGAAGAGGATGTGTTAATGTTACGCAACTAACTGAAACATCGATAAAAATGCGTTACATATCTTCATAATACTTTTCCTTGACGAAAGCCCTATTTATGATTTATAATCTCCTAACAAAACACCATCACTTAATATACGTAACATTAACATTCTGTTCAGCTTTTGTTTCGTAATTTTTGTAATGAGTATACTTTTGTGTGATTTTGGCACCTAGGTGCAATCAGTATGTAATAAACATGATCTACTTGCGAACAGAGTCAGCAATCTGTGAGGGACGTACTCAGTCGTCGATAAAAGAAGGCTACAGTGTAATTTTAAGTTATAAAATAAGTAACTTGAATTTCAAGAAATGTTGTAACTATGAGGGTGCCTATACTGACGTCTTAACAACGACGTCACAAGCCACCTCTACAAAAAGACAGCCTGTGCGGAAAGGTAGTTCTGGGCACAAGTGCAGCAACTGCAAGTTGTTGTTGCTTTGACAATTACAGCTGTGCTTTACATCACAGGACATTTTCGTTTCTGAATAATAATACAGTATATACATTGATGGAAGTCGTATTGGAGTGCATCAGATAAACGTTGTTATTGTAGCGAATGTTGTTATGGAACTAACACCCCATAAAGCAACTGAGACATCTCAGTCGAAGTACAAGGTCAGAATACCTCGAATCAGATTAGTAGCTTCACCAGAAGCTAATGGAAGAGGAAGAAACGCTGGCAGGAGAGACAGTGCTAAGTACACTGTTTCATGCACTTGCAACAGGTTTGCAGAGTGCTGTGCCCTCCAGAACATATGAGACACAGCGGAAATAGAAGAGCTTCAAATTAAGTTGAAAAGTACACTAGTGGCCATTAAAATTGCTACACCAAGGAGAAATGCAGATGATAAATGGGTATTCATTGGACAAATATATTATACTAGAACTGACATGTGATTACATTTCTACGCAATTTGAGTCCATAGATCCTGAGAAATCAGTACCCAGAACAACAACCTCTGGCCGTAATAACGGCCTTGATACGCCTGGGCATTGACTCAAACAGAGCTTGGATTGCGTGTACAGGTACAGGTACAGTTGCCCATGCAGCTTCAACACGATACCACAGTTCATCAAGCCATCAAGAGTAGTGATGGCGTATTGTGACGAGCCAGTTGCTCGGCCACCATTGACCAGACGTTTTTAGTTGGTGAGAGATCTGGAGAATGTGCTGGCCAGGGCAGCAGTCGAACATTTTCTGTATCCAGAAAGGCCCGTACAGGACCTGCAACATGCGGTCGTGCATTATCCTGCTGAAATGTAGGGTTTCGCAGGGATCGAATGAAGGGTAGAGCCACGGGTCGTAACACATCTGAAATGTAACGTCCATTGTTCAAAGTGCCGTCAATGCCAACAAGAGGTGACCGAGACGTGTAACCAATGGCACCCCATACCATCACGCCAGGTGATACGCCAGTATGGCGATAACGAATACACACTTCCAATGTGGGTTCACCTCGATGTCACCAAACACGGATGCTACCATTATGATGCTGTAAACAGAACCTGCATTCATCCGAAAAAATGACGTTTTGCCATTCGTGCACCCAGGTTCGTCGTTGAGTACACCATCGCAGGCGCTCCTGTCTGTGATGCAGCGTCAAGGGTACCTGCAGCCATGGTCTCCGAGCTGATAGTCCATGCTGCTGCAAACGTCGTCGAACTGTTCGTGCAGATGGTTATTGTCTTGCAAACGTCCCCATCTGTTGACTCAGGGATCGAGACGTGGCTGCACGATCCGTTACAGACATGTGGATAAGACTGCCAGTGATACGAGGTCGTTGGGATCCTTCATGGCGTTCCGTGTTACCCTCCTGAACCCACCGATTCCATATTCTGCTAACAGTCATTGGATGTCGACCAACGCGAGCAGCAATGTCGCGATACGATAAACCGCAATCGCGAGAGGCAACAATCCGACCTTTATCAAAATCGGAAACGTGATGGTACGCATTTTTCCTCCTTACACGAGGCGTCACAACAGCGTTTCACCAGGCGTCGCCGGTCAATTTCTATTTGTGTATGAGAAACATTGGAAACGTTCTTCATGACAGCACGTTGTAGGTGTCGCCACCGGCGCCAACCTTGTGTGAATGCCCTGAAAAGCGAACCATTTGCATATCACATCATGTTCTTCCTGTCGTTTAAATTTCGCGTCTGTAGGACGTCATCTTCGTGGTGTAGCAATTTTAATGGCCAGTAGTGTAGTTCAGGACTGACACCAGTGTCCATATGTAATTTCCTATTTTCATTTTTTTTATTTTTAGAGTTAAGTTTGGGTTTTTCAGGATTCCAATATATCATATTGTTTCCCTCCATTTTTGCTACAGACCCTATTTTTCAACATAATGCCCGTTCAATGTGATTGTCTTACGCCATCCTACTGCGAAGACCCTTAGCCCCGTATGGTAGCACTCTACTAGTCTACGCCGGAGCCAACGTCTTGTTGCATCAGTAAGCTCCGTACAGCTTCCCGTGGAGTGTATCTTTCATTGGGCCAAGCAGATGAAAGGTGCGAGATCCACGCTGTAGGGTCGATGAGTAAGAACAAAAAAAATGGCTCTGAGCACTATGGGACTTAACATCTGAGGTCATCAGTCCCCTAGCGCTTAGAACAACTTAAACCTAACTAACCTAAGGACATCACACACACACACATGCCCGAGGCAGGATTCGAACCTGAGTAAGAACAGTACATGGAAGGTTTGTGAACGAAAGTGTCAACACTACCATCAGAGACGTCAGTTGTGCAGCGGGGTGTCTGACTGTGATCCGTCGATCACATCGAATGAGAGTGCCCGCACGTTCCAACATTGCAGCAGTCACAGTTGTGTGCGACCGGCCAGCAAATGGGAGATCGGACAGGTTTGCGCGAGGTGTTGCGATGATGAAAGATACCCAGCCCAATCGCTCATCGTACTTTTGTATACTGCCAAGTTTCCGTAGAGATTCTGTAAGCGCCTATGAATACCTGCGATTCTCCGGTTTTTCACCGAAAGAACTCAATGATAGCTCTCTAGTTGTAACGCCTCTGTGCTACTTATAGCACCGCCGCCTGTAGGAAACGCAAAACTATAGGGAATGAAGCGAGAGTATTCCGTGATGTCCCACAGCAAATTCCAAAATGTTTGCAACTGAAAGATGTTAATGGTTTTGTCGTTGTTGGTTATTCAGTCCTCAAATGAAGGCGTAACCCTTATCTCTGGACGAAACATCACCACAAGAGAGGATTCAGGTGTCTACTGATGGTGGTCTCGATTATTACACTCGTGAAAATAAACATAGGTAGATGTGAGCTGCACGAATAAAGCATCTGAGCCGCGATAAAAATACCTGTTTTGAAGAGCGCGCCGCAGCGCGTAGTGTGAAGCAGTCGCCCTCCGTTTCTGGCGGTGGCGCCGCTGTGGCAGTCACAGCTTTGGTGTCACCCTCTGGTAGGAAAGGGGAAAGGTTGCCTGTTCACGTGCATTTAAGAGGCGCTATGAGCTCGCCAGTCAGTCAGTCTGTCGTCCCCAGCTTCCTAGTCTGTCTCTCGTCCGCATTTGTTTGGCAGTTAGTGTCTGTCTGTCCTTCGGTGAGCTAGTATGTCTGTTGTTAGGGTCAACCTTTAAAGCCGGCAAAATAGAGGCTGTCCACTTCGCCAGCGAGTGGTCGCCCGGTCGGGGCTTACTTCCTGAATCAGAGTCTGCGCGTTAGGCCGCCAATCTGCTCGAGTTTGTTCAGGCAATGGTCATTGGAGGTGGGATCTATCGGTTGGTCTGTCGCGTTCTGAGACACAAGATGACTTATCCGTCTTGAGCGGCGGCGCTTGTGAGGTCGCCACGTGAGTCCAGTGGGCCGCGGCGTATAGCGAGGGGTAGTGGCTTCGCGACTGACACGAGAGCAACGGTCTGGCCGGGGCGAGCTGCGACGCCGTGAGACGGGAAATCGGCGCGCCTTCCTGCGTCCATTGAAGCGGCTGGCAGCGGACGGTTCGAGAGAGCGATTTGAGGGTGCTGCGCCAGGTCTTCTCTAGAAGTTTATTAGAAGTTAAGTAATTGGTGATATGTTGTTTGATTTACTCTTGTTCAAATGGCTCTGAGCACCATGGAACTTAACATATGAGATCATCAGTCCCCTAGAACTTAGAACTACTTAAACCTAACTAACATAAGGACATTACAAACATCCATGCCCCTGGCAGGATTCTAACCTGCTACCGTAGCAGTCGCGCGGTTCCGGACTGAAGTGCCAGAACCGCTCGGCCACCGCGGCTGGCTTACTCTTGTTAAATACTACTTGTTCTCATGTTGAGGTCACCAGCCGCTTTGCTTTGGTGTCGTCCCACCATTCTTCTCCGTTTGCCCACCCGCGGGAAGATGGTTGTTTATAAATTGGGTGGTCCGTTTTTCCCTTGTGGTATAGGGGCGGGTTAGAGCAACCTGCGGTTTGGGTTGTTCGGTAATCTCCCTATCAATCTACCGTACGTTAGTAGCTGCCTCTGTCGTGTTTGTCGGATTTGGTGTTTTAACGAATTTATTGCTTGGAGTGTAACGGCGTAATACCTGAAATATGTTTTGATCTTTAGAAACTTTGATATCATTGCCTATGATCTTGAGAGGCGGTATTTGTTTACTGTAGAGCATCTTAACTATTGTTTGGCCAACCTTGTAGAATTTTATATAAGATTGCATTTCATGGGCTTTTATTTAAATGATCATTTTAGTATATAAAGTTACCAGCCTTTCACGTAAGACTTTTCTTAGAAGTTAAAATCAATTTGCACGTCGGTGTCCAGGTTAAGTGTTTTGTACCATTTCCATCCCTCCTACGGGGTGGGGGGGTGGGGGGGGGGCTGCATAGTTTGTGTACATGTGTAAATTGTTGAAACTCTTAGTTTAAAGTTATCTGTTGTGTTTCAGATTTGCACCAGTCTAGTTTTTCAGAGGCTGTTGTGAGCGGTCGTAACTACGGCTGTGTCAAAATAGAGCGGCAATGTTCTGTGCCCGAAAGCTCATACAGTGAAAACTTGTTTCTTTCTGCCTCTGAATAAATTGTAACTTTGATATTTAGAGGCTGCTTTCTGATTATAATTTTAAATCTGTTGCTTTTAAAAAATGCTTTTAGGAACTATTAAAGCGAATAAAATTCCCATTTGTTAAAAGTAATTTGGTTATGATTTCATCAGTTACTCCCTGGCAACTACTTCCATGCTTACGTAGTGTGATTAAATGTGTTAATGTTCTTGATGAATCGCTAGTAAATAAAATAAATTCTTAAGAGTATTTTTTTCACCGTCCGTAATAGTTGACAAAAAATGTTCAAATGTATGTGAAATATTATGGGACTTAACTGCTAAGATCATCAGTTCCTAAGGTTACACACTACGTAACCTAATTTATCCTAAGGACAAACACACACACCCATGCCCGAGGGAGGACTCGGACCTCCGCCGGGACCAGCCGCACAGTCCATGACTGCAGCGCCACAGACCGCTCGGCTAATCCTGCGCGGCAATAGTTGACATTCTGATGTCAGAAAACTTCCTCGATTTTGAGAACATCTCAAATCGCAATGATGGAAGTGTGTTCACTGAGAGACACGATGTAGGCATGAAGGTCATTAGGGAGTTATGAACTTGGTGCGATAGAGTGCTGCGTCGGCGTCGTGTCGGTGTTGTATCAGCGAGGACAGCAGGCAACGGGCAGCAAGCAGGCAGCTCGTTAGCAGCGGCGGCCGCGCGCCAGATGGATGCAGCGAGGCTGGACGCCCTGGTTGATGTGCGGTCGCCGGCCGCATTTAGCGCAGGTGTCACGGCCAGCCGACACGCTCCGCTGCCACCGCTGCTGCAGCGCAGCCGTCGGCGCGCGCCGGCCCTTCCTCAACTACACACAGGACTGCTAGGTACAAACACAGAAAAGGCAGACCCGCCGTTATATTTACATCCACAGCTACGTATAGAGTTACATAATTAATCTGCAGTTCACACTTTAGTGCCTGGCAGTGTTCATCAAACCACCTTCGAGCTATTTCTCTACATTTCCACTCTCGAACAGTGCGCGGGAAAAACGAGCACTTGAATCTTTCAATGTGAGATGTGATTTCTATGACTTTATTATGGTGATCATTTGGTGTTAATTCCTCGCTATGTAGGTCGGAGCCAACAAAATATTTTCAAACTCTGAGGTCAAAGTTGATGATTGAAATTTCGCGAGAAGATCCTGCCGTAAATAAAATCGCCTTTGCTTTATTGCCACCCCAGTTTGCGTATCATATCTGTGGCACTCTACATCTACATCTACATACATACTCCGCAGTCCACTATACGGTGCGTGGCGGAGGGTACCTCATACCACAACTAGCATCTTCTCTCCCTGTTCCACTCCCAAACAGAACGAGGGAAAAATGACTGCCTATATGCCTCTGTACGAGCCCTAATCTCCCTTCTCTTACTGTTTGTGGTCTTTCCGCGAAATGTAAGTTGGCGGCAGTAAAACTGTACTGCAGTCAGTCTCAAACGCCGGTTCTCTAAATTTCCTCAGTAGCGATTCACGAAAAGAACGCCTCCTTTCCTCTACAGATTCACACCCGAGTTCCTGAAGCATTTCCGTAACACTCGCGTGATGATCAAACCTACCAGTAACAAATCTAGCAGCCCGCCTCTGAATTGCTTCTATGTCCTCCCTCAATCCGACCTGTTATGGATCCCAAACGCTCGAGCAGTACTCAAGATTATGTCGTATTAGTGTTTCATAAGCGGTCTCCTTTACAGATGAACCACATCTTCCCAAAATTCTACTAATGAACAGAAGACGACTATCCACCTTTCCCTCAACTGCCATTACGTGCTTGTCTCACTTCATATCGCTCTGCAATGTTACGCCAAAACATTTAATTGACATGACTGTGTCAAGCGCTACACTACTAATGGAGTATTCAAACATGACAGGATTCTTTTTCCTATTCATCTGCATTAATTTATATTTATCTATATTTTAGAGTTAGCTGCCATTCTTTACGCCAATCACAAATCCTGTCCAAGTCATCTTGTATCCTCCTACAGACACTCAACGACGAGACCGTCCTGTACACCACAGCATCATCAGCAAACAGCCGCACACTGCTATCCACCCTATCCAAAAGATCATTTATGTAGATAGCAAACAACAGCGGACCTACCACACTTCCCTGGGGCACCCCAGATGATACCCTCACCTCCGATGAACACTCCGATGAACTGGATTCAATTACATAAGAAGTCTTCGAGCCACACACATACTCTCCTCTTTATTACATGATAGCAAAAAAAAGCTGCCCTTCTGTGAACTTTTTTGATGTCCTATCAGTCCTATCTGACGCGCATCCCACACCGCACAGAAATACTCCAGAAGAGGGCGGACAAGCTTAGTGCAAGCAGTCTGTTTGGTAGTGAACCCGTTGCACTTTCTAAGTGCTCTGCCGAAAGTAATGAAAGAATTCCGACTGACCTTCATCATCTGGTTCGAATAGTAAGACTGCGACTCACTCGACACGACCCTTTCGCGAGGTGCATTGTATATTAGATCTATTTAATAGTTAATAAGAATATATTTATTCATTTAAGATACATCATATTTACAATAACTAAATAGCTAGGCTATAAAAGCCACCGTACAAATAATTTGAATCTTAACGAGTATCTCTATATAGAACTAAGCTTACGGATGCGTGCCACTGCAGTTTTTTTCCATTTTAGCGTAGCGCTTGCATCTTACATCATTACTTATTTGCTTGATGTATCCCAATCTCTGGCTTCCTCTACAGGTTTTACTCTCTACAGCTCTTCCTAGTACTACGGAGGTTTCCCTGATGCTTTAACTCATGTCCAATCATTCTGTCCCTTCTTCCTGTCAGTGTGTGCCATATGTTCCTTCTTCGCCGTTTATGTGGAGAGCTCCTCATTCCTTACCTTACATCTGAGTGCAAACATTCTTTCATAGCACATCTCAATCACTTCGATTCTGTTCTGTTCCGGTTTTCCTATTGTCCATGATGCAGTACAGTACAATGCTGTGCTCTCAGAAGTTTCTTCCTCAAATTGAAGATTGTGTTTGATACCGATAGACTGGTCATGCCCAGGAAAACCCTCTTTGCCTGTGATAGTCTGCTTAGAAAGCTTCATCCGTCATAGTTTATTTTGCTTCCATAGCAGCAGAATTCCTTAAGTACGCGTACTTCGTGATCATCAATTTTGATGCTAAGTTTCTCGCTATTCTCTTTTTGCTGTTTCTCATTACTTTTGGCTTTTTCTAGTTTACTCTCAACCCATATGCTGTACTCATGAGACTGCTAATTCCATTCAACAGATAATGGAATACTTCTTCAGTTACACTGAGGATAGCAATGTCATAAGCGAATCTTATCAATTATATCCTGTCACCTTGAATTTTAATCCCACTCTCTTTTATTTATGTTCTTGTTTCTTCGATGTACAGATTGGTTAGCATCCCTGTCTTGCACCGTTTGTAATCCGCGAACTTCGTTATTCCTGCCCGTTTCTTGTACACAACATACATGACCTGTCTTCCCCTGTAACTTACTTCTGTTATTTTCAGAATTCCGAACATCTTGAACTATTTCACATTGACGAACACTTTTTCTAGATTGACGGATACTATGGGTGCATCACGATTTTTCTTTAGTTTTGAGTCCATTATCAAACGCAGAGGTCAGAACTGCCCCTCTGGTGTCTTTACCTTTTGCTGAACCCAAACTGATTGTCATTTAACAGATCCTCATGTTCCTTTCTCATTATTCTATGCCGGCCGTTGTAGTCGAGCGGTTCCAGGCGCTTCAGTCCGGAACCGTGCTGCTGCTACGGTCGCAGGTTCGAATCCTGCCTCGGGCGTGGATGTGTGTGATGTCCGTAGGTTCGTTAGGTTTAAGTAGTTCTAAGTCTAGGGGACTGATGACCTCAGCTGTTAAGTCCCATAGTGCTCAGAGCCATTTGAGCCATTATTCTGTAGATTATTCTTGCCAGCAGCTTGCACTCATGCGATGTTAAGCTGATTGTATGATAGTTCTCGCGCTTATCTGCCCTTCTATCTTCAGAAATGAGTGCATAATATTTTTCCGAAAGACTAATTTTATGTTGCCAGAGGCATACCTTCTACGCACGAACTAGTTGTTTAGTTGCCACTTCTCTCAATGATTTTAGAAATTTCGATGGAATGCTCTCTATCCTTTCTGCCTTATTTGATCACAAGTCTTCCAGAGCTCTTGTAAATTCTTACTCTAATACTGGATCCACTACCGTTTAAATGTTCATAAAATATTAGGTGGATAACACTGGAAGCTCCACGAGGCTGTCCGCAGATGATTTAGTTGTATTTGGGAAGGTAGCTACGCGAGAAGACGCAAGAAGACCTCAAGAGAGTCGATGACTGGTGCTGCGGTTGGCAGCTGACTCAGGACGTAAATACAGTAAATTTAGTGTATTGCGGGTAAAAGGACGATGAAATCCACTAATATTCGATTTCACTAATGTCGACAAATCACTGGAAACATCAACTACCGTAAAATCCCTAGGAGTAGTCATCCGAAACGACGTGAAGTGGAGAAACCGAAAATTCTACGAATAGCATATGCCAGAAAGAAAGCAGTGGCTGCTTGCAAAACACTTTTTCTCGCAGATTCCTGAGTAACGGTCACTAATCGTGGGCCCTTACCCGTAGAAGTGAAGAATATGAAACGAAGCGTAGTGCCTTCCACCACCAGATCGTCCAGAGGGTGGGGGTGGGGGGAGAACGTTAACGATATGCTAAATAAACTAGTAAATTAGATGCCAGAACATAGGCTGAATGTTTTAGTTTTGAAATTACCGAAGTCTGTATTCCGAGAAATGATATGTAAGAGAAATTAAAATTCATGTGGAAATTTTCCAGCAACCACTCTTCCCAAGCGCAATTCAAAATGTGTAGGCAAGGGGGAAAGCGTAGATGTACCAGAAGTATCTTCCACCACCAAACTAATACTTGGCTGTTGTGGTGTGGGCATAGATGTATGTAGAGCTGTATCGACTCACCGCCCAGCACTGCTGTAACCTCAGGGCCGTTGGTGTGGCATCCGCCTGTTGGCGGGCAACCCGCTACACGAAGCCCGTAAAAACTGGGCGAAGCCTGGTTTACCCGCTTACCGCTATCCTCCGGAAAACTCTGAGAACGGCACTAAAGCGTTCCTTTTCGGTTGCCGGCCCCAAGCTGTTTTAAAGGGCGAAATCCAAGTGTCCTGCCGACAGTCAAAACATTGCAGGCTCGGAACCATTCTTGTGGGCAGCTGCTTGCCGTCTGTGTTTGCAAATGGTTCTACTGGCTCTGAGCACTATGGGACTTCTGAGGTCGTCAGTTCCCTAGAACTTAGAACTACTTAAACCTAACTAACCTAAGGACACCAAACACATCCATGACAGAAGTAGGATTCGAACCTGCGACCGTAGCGGTCGCGCGGGTCCAGACTGTAGAACCGCTCGGCCACTCCGGCCAGCTGTGTGTTTGCAATTAGGCGCTGAGCACTATGGGACTTAACATCTGTGGTCACCAGTAACCTAGAACTTAGAACTACTCAAACCTAAGTAACCTAAGGACAGCACACACATCCATGCCCGAGGCGGGAGTCGAACCTGCAACAGTAGCGGTCGCGCGGTTCCAGACTGAAGCAACTAGAACTGCTCGGCCACTCCGGATGGCTGCAATTAGGAACAAGTGGTAGTGAACAGTCTTGCAACAGGGAGGTCAACTTCTTACCATTCCATTTATAGGTACTTTCTTTTATTCCTCTTTTTTCCACCGCTTTACTTTTTGACCATAATCTGCAGCAGCAACGCCGGCCGTGGTGGCCGAGCGGTTCTAGGCGCTAGAGTCCGGAACTGCGCGACTGCTACGGTCGCAGGTTCGGATCCTGCCTCGGGCATGGCTGTGTGTAATGTCCTTAGGTTGGTTAGGTTTAAATAGTTCTAAGTTCTAGGGGACTGGTGATCTCAAATGTTAAGTCCCTTAGTGTTCGGAGCTATTTGAACCATTTTGCAGCAGCAACAATTGCCTGAGTGTATGTTTACGGTCTCGTGGTCGTGCGGTAGCGTTCTCGCTTCCCACGCCAGGGTTCCCGGGTTAGATTCCCGGCGGGGTCAAGGATTTTCTCTGCCTCGTGATGGCTGGGTGTTTTGTGATGTCCTTAGGTTAGTTAGGTTTAAGTAGTTCTAAGTCCTAGGGCACTGATGACCTAAGATGTTAAGGCCCATAGTGCTCAGAGCCATTTGAACCATTTTTTGTGTTTACGGGGAGAATTCTTTTATTTTTACCGGAATCTCAATGTCAGTACACGCAGCTGGTCTCACAGATTGTTTCAGTTTGCCTACCTTTTAATCTACATTGTCTTATAAATTATGGCGGCAAGTCTTAGCAAATGAAGTGACTTACTGTCACTGCTAACCATTTTAAGACATATATTTAAAAGAAAAATTTTATATTTTGGTCAAAAGCATTTACACAAAATTGAGACACATAAAAACATATCTTTAGTGGGATATTTTATCAAGGCAGTCTTAGTCCATAGTAACACAATATTCAAGGTAAATGTATTTCTTGCAGTTTTTACAAAAATGTCTGCTTTTGCTTTTGCAGTCCACACATGTCCTCGTGAGCTCGCAGTTGATTCCATTTCGAGGCTTTTCACACCACAAAGCCCTCCAGTTCCCTCAGTTACCTTTTTTGGCAAAGTTTTTGACACTGCTGAAGCGCAAAAGAAAGCTGCCTTAAGAAGTCTCTTTCCGGTTGTTCTGTCTTATTTGTACTTCAAGTAACAGCGGCACGTAATTTTCCACTCTTCTGCCTAGTAAGAATTTGTTGTGTTGTAGTTACAACATTTACAAAATACTAAAATAACGAACCAAGCAAGAAAACGTCTGTTCTAAGACTAAACAAATCTAATACTGCGTACATGCGAGCACGGTAATAGCCTAACTGGCACGCTGCTGGTCCGTCATATCTTAGAATTGCTCGTTGTGAGCCAACCAGAACCGGACGCGCTATTTTTTAAAATACCATGTACACCACACCAAATGACTCGTACTTCTTCGAAGCAGTTGTCAGACATTGTATTAATATTAATATTTTCTCCGTCGTGTCAGTCAACCTGCGTGGACTTGCGGGTTAATAATGCTAATAACAACAATAATAATAAAACATTCTCACGTGAGACTTTGCGGTGGCACAAAGAATGTCCAGCCGGCCAGAGTGGCCGAGCGGTTCTAGGCGCTACAGTCTGGAACGGCGCGACCGCTACGGTCTTAGGTTCGAATGCTGCCTCGGGCATGGATGTGTGTGATGTCCTTAGGTTAATTAGCTTTAAGTAGTTCTAAGTTCTAGGGGACTCATAACCTTAGAAGTTAAGTCCTATAGTGTTCAAGGCCATTTGAACGAAATAGTTTCTAGTCTGTATTCAGTTTCCACCCTGGTCTGCTGCAACATGTCTGGGTGGACACTTCCACAGCCAGTGTACGGATGTCTTGATGGTCCTGCACTGCAGTGGGGAACACCCCGTCTTTCGCGTAATCCCAGAAAAAAGAAATACATTGGTGTGATGTCTGGAGAACGTTGGAGGCCAATACTCGGGACTATCACATCAAACCCAACCTCAGTGCAGAGTTTTCAGAACATCCAACGACCAGTGAAATGGAGCACCAGACAGTTGAAACCCAAGGTTGGCTGCAAGTCTTCGACCTGGAAGAAAGCGAACTTCTCTAGCGTGTCTAGGTATTAAGTTTCTGTGAGGCTCCTCCTCTGTAAAGACGAATGTTCCAATAATCAAGTTGCACCCCACGTTCACTTCTGCTCTGTCGCACCTTTTCCCTGATTCCGTGTGAATTTGTGATCTCCAAATGTTTATCTATAGATACACAGACACAGAATGTGTCCTCGTCATAACACTACACTTGATAAGAAAGTAGGATTCCGATCGACTTGGTTAAGAATTTCACATACAAATCCATGTCGCCGATACTTGTCACATGTCTTGCACAATCTGCATCTTGTGTGAAAACAACGCGGCAGTTATTTAAGGATCTTACAGATAGTTGCACGTGGCATGTGAAGTTCCTGTGAAGCCTGACCAATTGATTTTCATGGACTTGGGTGGACTTGCTCTTCAGAGAAAACCCCGACCCTTGCATGCCAGCGTCCAAAGACACCTATATCATGCGTTTCTACTCTTTGCGTCTGGTACTGCTTTCTTGTAAAGAGTACGAGATTGTCTTTCCATCATAACAATGGATTTTAAACACTGCGTACGAAAGCACACTTTGTGCTCTCTCCTGAAATGACGCCATTTTTGAATGGACGAACAAGAATGAAACAATGAAAACACACTAAACGTTGACAACAATTAGGCAGAAATTTTACGTCGTTCTGTCCCTGACGGACAAACCACACGTAAAACACAGAATTTACTATTTTTTAAACCGCCTGAAAAATAGGACATTTAGGAGTAGACACCGTGTACTATATTCACTGTATCTATTTCAAAAGAAAATTACATCACACGTATCAATAAAGAAATATTTTCTTATTACCTCCATAGTCTGAAGTTCTAGTGTCTTTCAGAATATTAAAGAAATTATGGTAAGTTATGACACAGTCTGCAGCTGAGTCACCTAAAGGCGTGTCTTAATTTTACACCTGTTTTTACATTTGATTATTTCCACAGATACCTGTTTTAATCTATCACGCAGCATCTTCCTTTGCGATATTGAAGAGACTCTGCAATCGTCTGGAACCTTTTAAGCGCCGATCTCGACATTTCTGACACGTACACAGTTTCCCAGCATGTCTCAATAATACACATTTAATGAGCCTCTTTATTACGTCAGGCTCGTACAATGAAAATTTGTGGTCATGCCAGAGATGATGTGAGCTGTACGAACATTTTACTCACACAACGTTCTCTTTCATAAATTGAGATACAGTGCCCGTTGCTAGAGCACTTGACGAACTAATGTTGGTAAAACTTGCTAACTTTGAACATTTCTTCGAAACAGGCAATGTCACACAATTTCATAGGCCTTGTTTGTTTCCTTTATAGAATAATTTCTTCGAAACTGATGTCAAGAGCGAGAAAGCAAGCACTTGCAAACGATCGACAGTTTCTCACGAAGTTGTTTCAAACCTTAATAAGTCTACTGAAAATACAAATATTTTCGTCTTGTTTTAAAGAGGATTGAAGAAAGGGGGGGGGGGTCATACGAGCATTCAGAAATCTGGCACAATCGTACTAGTTCCGGGTTCGACATGTACGTTATGAGTCAAGATGTGAACAGAGCGTATGTTTCAAAAACTCAAAGAAAAATTTGTAAATAAAAATTTGTCGACTATCTTATAATCTGGCAAGGGACAACCACAGTTACTCATATCTGACAGCACTCTGTAATTCCCAAGAGAATCGACCAAATAAGTGCATTCGAATTACACTAGCGATAATATGAACTTGGACGACAATAAGGATCAGAAACACATCACATCGACTTGGCATAAGCGACACAGTGTAATTGTGTAACCACGCACCACGACTACTCCTATCTCCATTGCCACACCAGAAAGCAGACACAGAATACAAAAGTATTGAAGAGACAAAGCAACACGACTTAACTGCAAGACAGCAGAATGACCTCAGCTTACAACGCTTGCCGATAATTGGGCTTCTATCCGGACCGGCAACTGTTTTAAAAATTGTTTCTTAAGAAACGTCTTTGGGGACAACCTGTGGTCCAAATGGGATTTCCAGCCCGATGGCGTACTGGGAGAAGACTTTTGACAAACCTGAGACGCTGTGTGTTAAAAATGTTGATACAGTGCAGAGTTGTAAAGTGGCGTATCGAAGGAACCCAGACCCATCTCCGAAGATAAAAATTTCAGTTCATTGTACAGAATTAACGTTTTGGCGAAAATAAACTATGACAATATTCGATATTGTTCGGTGACTTCCTTCGGATAAGTCTTTCCTTTACTGTCACTTTCTTTCATATACTCACACAAGCCATTTCTTAATGCCACAGCGATTTTTCTGTACCAATGACTGTGGCAGCGTCGGACTTCTGATAATATTGCACGTGTTTCTGCCGAAACTTGCTGTTTAAGTAGGACGGCTATTAACAAGCAGGATTTTTACGTGATTTAGATATATGCTTTAACATAACTGAAATTAGAGACAGACTTTCGATTATTAGGGGAGCGTCTAATCCACAATGAAGGATTATCAGTGGAAATAGCCCTGTTACACGCAGGAAAATATTTGAACTGGGAAAGTATAAAAGAGATGTATAAATCCTCCCACCCCAAACCGAGGCTCATTGAAACGGAACGACAAGTCGGCAGTACACAAACCTAACTACCATGCTTGTGTAGGAAACAACGAAAGTAGTTCGTATTTTAAACTGCACTCGGAGGAAAACTACACGGAAAAAGAATAAGAGTTTATTTCGCCTTGCAAGGAACTTCCGTTGATCTTCAAATGACTGAGTGACGGAAATGACGAACAGTGCATTTCCATCTTACTATCTTAAGCAAAAAAACTCTACTCTGGTATGTGTAATTAGAGCAGTGAGGCATTTCCTATCATAGAAGGGAGAACGGACAGAGGTACTCAAAGTACACTCCGCCACAGGTTCCGAAAGAACAGGCACCATTGATGGCCTGCAGCCGTCTACGACGAAATTAGTATTAATACCTTCAGCCGCTGACGGGCGTTGATATATATCAATGGGGACAGATGAAAAGGTGTGCCCCACCCGGGTCTCGAATCCGGGTTCTCCTGCTTTCATGGCTGACGCTCTATCCAGCTGAGCCACCGAGGGCACGGAGGATAGAGTGACTCCAGGGACTATCTTGCGCACGCCTCCCGCGAGACCGACATTCTCACCTTGTATGTCCACACACTACATTCGTAGTGTTCCACTCCAAGACACTCATTACTCGTGGAAGACATTCTTACCAAGTCCCATAAGAGTTCGGGGAATATGTGTGCATCCGCACAGGAGAAGAAGGTCATGGGCGGTAATGCCAGAGCTATATACTAATATGGATATGGACTCTGCTCTTTCAGACATGGAACAATGCTGTCGGAACGTGATGCGATTTCGCGAGACGTAGCAGGGGTCTGTGACTTGGCGGGGCACATCTCTTACCCGCGAAAATCAGATGGAATGAAATGGTACATAAAAAACACTGGAGGATTCGTGAGAAAATGGCAGGTAGGCGATACTCTGATGAAAGGGGAGTTGAGAAGTGAGCTCTCTACACCGCTTCTTCTAATTGTTTGTGTGCCACAAACTGACTACAATGAGAAAAATCAGGGCTAATACGATGGTACAAAGGATTTTACTGAGAGACAATCAACAGCAGAAAACCTTTTGCTTTTTTCATAAATAAGAGACAACATTATTCTTTGAGTTTTGTGTGTTATAAATGGATGGACTGACATATTCATTGATAGACTAAATTTACGTCTGCATGTATATGCATACTTGAAAGTCTATCGTACGGTGTGTAACAGCTGTACTGCTACTAATTGTTTCCTTTCCTGTTCCAAATAGAGGGAGAAAAGAAAATACTATCTATATGCCTCCATATTAGCATAAATTTCCCATATCTTACCTTCTTGCTCCTATCGTGAAATGTATGTTGCCGGCAGTAGGATCCTTCTGCAGTCAACTTCAGATCTCGGTTCTCAATCGCGTTCCTCAAAAAGAACATCGCCTGGAATAGGTCGCGGGTGAAATTGCACTTATAACTATGTGTCCAAGCCGCATCTGCTTGTCTTACAGTGTGCCACGGCCAGCAGTAGGAGTTTCAGCCGACCGAAAGCCGTGGATTAGACAAGCGCGACTGGCGGGTATGAAGAAAGGCTCTGGCTAGTTGGTACTTGCCCAAAGCTGTGGAGACAAGTCTCAGCTACGGGACCTTCGGCTGAATGGCTGAATAGCGAACTAACCAGTACCGCTAGTTGAGCAGCAACAGAAGTGGTTGCATGTGTTGCTCTTATTCTTCGATTTTTACTTGGAAATTCGAGAAGATTCAATACGGCGAGTGTTTGCGCAGGACGATTATTCCCCCATGTAAAGTTTTCGTTTGTGAATACCTGGAGATGGGTGCCAGCTGCCGGTGTGGGCAGTGAGGCCACAGCTCCTGGCACTCCGGCAGTTGGTAGGCAGTGTGTGCCTTGTGACTGAGAGTGTGTGCAACCAGGAGGCTCTTTTTCTCTGCCAGATATGTTTAGTGGAAACATTGTGGTGAGGGAGTGTGGCTTCCTCAAGCGTCAGTGCATACAAGATGCATATTCAGTACTGTGGTCTATTTGTCGTACAGATCAAATTACTTGATTTGCAAATTATATGTGTGTGACTCTCAAATGTGAAGATCTCATATATGTGTAATTAGAGCAGTGAGGAATTTCCCATCATAGAAGGGAGAACCGACAGAGGTACTCAAAGTACACTCCGCCACACACCATCAGGTTCCGAAAGAACAGTCACCATTGATGGCCTGCAGCCGTCTACAACGAAATTAGTATTAATACCTTCAGCGTAATACCTTATTACGAAGAAAAATCATCGTAAGGTGGTGATGCGTATTTGAAACTATCCATTAGCCTTCTGTCTAACAGACTGACTTCCATAGCTTAGTGAAAATGTAGTTTTTCTAGTCATTTTTGATACTTCAACTTCTGTGATCTCGCAGTTGGCATGGATAGATAACATTCCATCAGAATTTCTAAAATCATTAGGGGAAGTGGCAACAAAACGACTATTCACGTTGGTGTGTAGGATATATGAGTCTGGCGACATACCATCTGACTTTCGGAAAAGCATCATCCACACAATTCCGAAGACGGCAGGAGCTGACAAGTGCGAGAATTATCGCACAATCAGCTTAACAACTCATGCATCGAAGCTGCTTAAAAGAATAATATACAGAAGAATGGGAATGAAAATTGAGAATGCGCTAGGTGACGATCAGTTTGGCTTTAGGAAAAGTAAAGGCACGAGAGAGGCAATTCTGACGTTACGGCTAATAATGGAAGCAAGGCTGAAGAAAAATCAAGACACGTTCATAGAATTTTTCGATCTGGAAAAAGCGTTCGACAATATAAAATGGTGCAAGCTGTTCGAGATTCTGAAAAACGTAGGGGTAAGCTATAGGGAGAGACGGATCATATACAATATGTACAATAACCAAGAGGGAATAATAAGAGTGGACGATCAAGAACGAAGTGCTCGTGTTAAGAAGGGTGTAAGACAATGCTGTAGCCTTTCGCCCCTACTATTCAATCTGTACATCGGGGAAGCAATTATGGAAATAAAAGAGAGGTTCAGGAGTGGAATTAAAATACAAGGTGAAAGGATATCAATGATACTATTCGCTGATGACATTGCTATCCTGAGTGAAAGTGAATAAGAATTAAATGATCTGCTGAACGGAATGAACAGTCAAATGAGTACACAGTATGGTTTGAGAGTAAATCGGAGAAAGACGAAGGTAATGAGAAGTAGTAGAAATGAGAACAGCGAGAAACTTAACATCAGGAGTGATGGTCACGAAGTCAATGAAGTTAAGGAATTCTGCTACCTAGGCAGTAAAATAACCAATGACGGACGGAGCAAGGAAGACATCAAAAGCAGACTCGCTATGGCAAAAAAGGCATTTCTGGACAAGAGAAGTCTACTAATATCAAATACCGGCCTTAATTTGAGGACGAAATTTCTGAGGATGTACGTCTGGAGTACAGCATTATATGGTAGTAAATCATGGACTGTGGGAAAACCGGAACAGAAGAGAATCGAAGCATTTGAGATGTGGTGCTATAGACGAATGTTGAAAATTAGGTGGACTGATAAGGTAAGGAATGAGGAGGTTCTACGCAGAATCGGAGAGGAAAGGAATATGTGGAAAACACTGATAAGGAGAAGGGACAGGATGATAGGACATCTGCCAAGACATGAGGGAATGACTTCCATGGTACTAGAGGGAGCTGTAGAGGGCAAAAACTGTAGAGGAAGACAGAGATTGGAATACGTCAAGCAAATAATTGAGGACGTAGGTTGCAACTGCTATTCTGAGATGAAGAGGTTAGCACAGGAAAGGAATTCGTGGCGGGCCGCATCAAACCAGTCAGTAGACTGATGACCAAAAAAAAAAGTGATCTTTAGTACCATCACCTGACAGGCTAGAGCAGTCCAGGAAAAGTGTTATCCCTACCTACGGGAGGAAGAGAGGGAGGTTAGGAGAGGAGGTAGGAGTGGAAGTAAGACTGATTCTAACCTGGTTAGTCTGTGTCAACACATAAAGGTGAACACACGTGCAGCTGCTCCCACTCTCTCCTGGTGAGATCTTTTGGGGTGTATTTTTGTAGTAGTTGTGTAATTACAAGGATTTTTCTCAATTCCCAGAACGTATGTTGCATTGTCACCTGCTGTTTATGAGTGGTAGTTTTTGAACAACCGTTTTGATGTGTAATTAGAGCAGTGAAGCATTTTCCATCAGTTGTTGTAGTGTGTATTGGCTTTCCTACACTTCAATGAATGTTTGCTGTCCTCTCATTTCTTACTAATGTATCTGTGTCAAGTTCCTCAGCAGCTATACACTTGCAGATCAGTGTGCGGTAATTCTTCTGGCAGCAGCTGTAGAACAGTTTGCTGCCAATTTCGAAAGGTATTGTGGACTGGAACACACAGAAATGTGAACATATTCATACAAACACAACAGGAAAGAGAGGCAAAACCTATGACACCTGTTTCAAGCGTCCTGAGTTGAGCCCCATACAATAAGGCGAGCACATCTGGTTTGTTCAGTCTGGGGTAGAGGAATGGGACGAAGCTGTCTCCTGCACTGTGGCCGAACTGGCAATTGTAAGCAACATAAACAGCTCCAGAACAGGCAGTAGTGTATAAGTTGAAAAATGCATCCTCAGTCCATCCTGCTACCAGGAAGCTGAAAGATAGTCCCCCTGCATTCATTCACCATCGCATCCTTCCATACCTTGCGTAGGAGGCTACAGGTTCAGCTCTAAGCTGCGTGGTTACATGTAATACACTTATTAAAGTTCTCTCTGTCCAACACCGATGAATACATTTCCCACCAAAAATAAAGACAATACCTTCCAATCCAGACTTTTTTCCACAAATCCACAAGTGTTGAGTGGGGGGTGGCAGAAAATGGGGCAGGTGGGGATGGCTGTGAGACAGCTTCGAGCACCCTCCACTGGAGGTACTGTGGACTAAAGCAGTCAGTCATCAAACTCTGAGGCAAACATATTCACAAACGCGTGGAAGAAGTGAGGGCGGGATGGCGGTGGAAAGAGGTGGTCGAAAGTGTGGGCAGGGGAGGACGGAGTGTGGCGGACAATCCAACGCCCTCAAAAATGAATAAAGTGAGTAAATAAAGACTCTGCCTTACATCCTTCCTCTCCAGCAGCTCAGCACAGACTGTGTCTTTCTCCTGCCGATTTCCAGATGTAGGAGGGGAGGAGGGAGTGGTAGAGGGGAAGGAAAGGCTGCAGGATTTCCCAGGAGGATAAAATTGGCTCAGAACTGAATCAGGTGGGGGTGACAAAAAAGTGTCCCTTTTAATAGAAGGGGGAGGGTGGGGGTTTCTCAGCAGAACTGATTATCCCCAGGGTGTCAACGCCAAGGGTCACAAATAATTCAGCATAACAATAGTTTGAGGGGAGGGGGAGGGATAATTTGCCCCTGAATGTACACTTGTCCCTGGATTCTCATAAATCAAGGATAGTTGCAGAATTTGGTGCCTCACTACTTGGAACTACACAAAACTGGCGCTAATAACGTAGGAACATAATGAACACACACAACACAGATCTGTAAGTCTATGGTATTGGTGATAAGTTGAGAAAACCGTCCAAAAACGTATTGAAAGGGTACAGTACCGCCCGACATTGAAAATAGGTACAACATACTTAATTATTCTTGTCAGAACAACATATTTTTTGTAAACATAACTCAATTTCAATGAATACAGCGAAGCCAGATACCAGTGTGGGAAAGAATGACAATTTATTTATTTAATTGATCACATGTGCACTCCCACAAAATAAATCCCTACGTCCAGTTTGGTGAGATCTGTGAAATGAATGAATGTATGGTCGTCTGCTAATCACAGATAGTGAATGTGAATATATGATCATCTTTGAGACGATTGTTTGGTCACCTTTGGTGGAACCAAAGAAATGAAACTTAGCAAAGCTTTGAGCGCCTGAAATGTGGCTGACCAATATGGTACCATGGTCTTCCCCCACCTCTACAGAGTTGCGAGATGACCTGAAGAACGGCCATGTTTCAGCATTTTGCCGCTGGATCTAGTGTTGGTAAGACCTGTCTTAGGTGTGATCCGTAAAACAAAAGAGTGGAGACATGGTACGCATGTGAAATACTTAAGAGTAGTTTGGAATATTAATTTCTCTATTTCAGGAACTCTTGTGGGGAGAATTAAATGTCAGGCAGGTAATATTAAGGGGATCGTAGTAATCTTCGGAAGTGACCAACGGTCACAATGAAACCACGTGTAGCAATAAGTTGAAATACTTCCGAGTGCTTAAGTTAAGCTGAATTACTAGCGTTTGTACTATAAGTTGGAAATATTTAAGAAATGGTATGTGCAGGACTTGAAATTAGAGACGAGTACTTCCATGTGGTAAGTACTGTGTGAGTCTCAATCTGTGTATGAGACAAAGGATAAAGAGAAGTACTCGTCCATGGTATCAGTTGAGGACTCGCGTGTGTGATGAATATATTCTTAATATTACTTTGCGTGTTATGTTTCCGTGTGACGCTTGATTCAAACTATAACACTCTGAGAGAGAAGCAAGGTGAGTCAGCCGTCTATCCAGCAACGCCACTTGTCTTGCATTGCACAGGAAGACGTGCACATATCCTCCAGAGTTCGTAGTAGGAAAGAAAAGTTACGAAGTGGGGCTGTGTCAAGTGAAACGGGGATGAATACTAATTGAAGTGGGAAAACTGAAAGTGATAATGTTGTGACTATTCCTTGTTTTGTATTGTATGTTGCCAGTGTGATGTATTTCATGAAATTTAAGTATGTGTGGTTGGCATGGGAGAGTAACAAGGTTGTTTCAGAGATTGTGGGTTATGCATGTTCCTTTTGTACCGCTCGGTCTGGAGAAAAGTTACGTGATGATGTTTGTGAGAGTCGAAGTGTGAGATATAGTAAAAGATCCACCATCCTATCCAGAAAGTGCACTGTAGCGTTAAATAATTACGAGACCATAAGATACAGAATCACCAATGTAAAGCCATGCCCACTGGGCGGCATTTCTCATGTGTTATTGTTGTAGGCTATAGAATTTGTGTGTTTAGGTTATATAATTTATCTGAATAAATAAGATAGTGAAAATAAAAAGATTGGTGGCCTTTTCCTTCGAATTGTACACTCCTGGAAATTGAAATAAGAACACCGTGAATTCATTGTCCCAGCAAGGGGAAACTTTATTGACACATTCCTGGGGTCAGATACGTTACATGATCACACTGACAGAACCACAGGCACATAGACACAGGCAACAGAGCATGCACAATGTCGGCACTAGTACAGTGTATAGCCACCTTTCGCAGCAATGCACGCTGCTATTCTCCCATGGAGACGATCGTAGAGATGCTGGATGTAGTACTGTGGAACGGCTTGCCATGCCATTTCCACCTGGCGCCTCAGTTGGACCAGCGTTCGTGCTGGACGTGCAGACTGCGTGAGAAGACGCTTCATCCAGTCCCATACATGCTCAATGGGGGACAGATCCGGAGATCTTGCTGGCCAGGGTAGTTGACTTACACCTTCTAGAGCACGTTGGGTGGCACGGGATACATGCGGACGTGCATTGTCCTGTTGGAACAGCAAGTTCCCTTGCCGGTCTAGGAATGGTAGAACGATGGGTTCGATGACGGTTTGGATGTACCGTGCACTATTCAGTGTCCCCTCGACGATCACCAGAGGTGTACGGCCAGTGCAGGAGATCGCTCCCCACACCATGATGCCGGGTGTTGGCCCTGTGTGCCTCGGTCGTATGCAGTCCTGATTGTGGCGCTCACCTGCACGGCGCCAAACACGCATACGACCGTCACTGGCACCAAGGCAGAAGCGACTCTCATCGCTGAAGACGACACGTCTCCATTCGTCCCTCCATTCACGCCTGTCGCGACACCACTGGAGGCGGGCTGCACGATGTTGGGGCGTGAGCGGAAGACGGGCTAACGGTGTGCGGGACCGTAGCTCAGCTTCATGGAGACGGTTGCGAATGGTCCTCGCCGATACCCCAGGAGCAACAGTGTCCCTAATTTGCTGGGAAGTGGCGGTGCGGTCCCCTACGGCACTGCGTAGGATCCTACGGTCTTGGCATGTATCCGTGCGTCGCTGCGGTCCGGTCCTAGGTCGACGGGCACGTGCACCTTCCGCCGACCACTGGCGACAACATCGATGTACTGTGGAGACCTCACGTCCCACGTGTTGAGCAATTCGGCGGTACGTCCACCCGGCCTCCCGCTTGCCCACTATACGCCCTCGCTCAAAGTCCGTCAACTGCACATACGGTTCACGTCCACGCTGTCGCGGCATGCTACCAGTGTTAAAGACTGCGATGGAGCTCCGTATGCCACGGCAAACTGGCTGACACTGACGGCAGCGGTGCACCAATGCTGCGCAGCTAGCGCCATTCGACGGCCAACACCTGGTGTGTCCGCTGTGCCGTGCGTGTGATCATTGCTTGTACAGCCGTCTCGCAGTGTCCGGAGCAAGTATGGTGGGTCTGACACACCGGTGTCAATGTGTTCTTTTTTCCATTTCCAGGAGTGTATGTTCTCATGATATCCAGGCTTTATTGTGTGCGCCATTCATATTCAGTGCGATGGCCACGTGTTGATCAAAGCTGTTAAATAAGAAAGAAAATGTGGTATTGCCAGTGCGTAGTGAACAGTCAGAGTTTTGTAAATTACTGATAGTCAGATGTGTGTTCCGTTGCGTAATATTCATACAAGAGGATAATTTGTAACTTAATTGTGAGTACGAGAGTTCATGTTACTCGATAAATAAGAATGAATCCACTCGCTTGGCAGAACACTCACCTTGCAGGCCTGACTGCTTGATGCCACAGTATGAGCAGGGCATGTGGGTGCCTCTCAATATGTGCTACAAAACGCCACTGTTTTCTGCTCATGTACCCCGACATTGAACCGTAAAAATTTACTTTTAAAATCTTTTCTTAAAGAATTTACATTATTTACTAGCGATTCATCAAGAACATTAACACACTATGTGAGCGTGGAAGTAGTTGGTTCAAATGGTTCAAATGGCTCTGAGCACTATGGGACTTAACATCTATGGTCATCAGTCCCCTAGAACTTAGAACTACTTAAACCTAACTAACCTAAGGACATCACACACATCCATGCCCGAGGCAGGATTCGAACCTGCTACCGTAGCAGTCGCGCGGTTGTGGACTGAGCGCCTTAACCGAGAGACCACAGCGGCCGGCGTGGAAGTAGTTGCCAAGGAGTAACTGATGGAAACAAATTAAGTTTGAACCAATGGAAATTTTATTCATAAAAGCCTTTTCAAAAACAGATTTAAAATTTATTAGCAGAAAAGCACCCTCCAAATATCAAGTTACAGTTTAACAAGTGTGAATTTTATTCCTAAAAGCTTTTTCAAAACAGTTTTAAAATTATAAGCAGAAAAGCAGCCTCGAAATATCATGTTACAATTATTCAGAGGCAGAATAAAAATTTTTTGTTACGGTAGGAGCCTTTGGGCTGAGAACTTTCCTCTCCCTTTCAACACGGCCGTAGTCACGACCGCTCACAACGACCTCTAAAAAACCTACACTGGTGCAAATCTGCAGCACACCAGATTACTTTAAACTAAAATTTTAACAACTCACACAACAACATTAACTATGCAAGAGGAATGGAAATGGTACAAACACACACACTAGGAACTTATTTTCCACTAAAAGTGCAATTGTTTTTAAAAGGGCTCTTACGGTGGAAGGGTGGCAACTTTATAAAAATGACTATTTAAGTAAAACCCGTGAAATTCAGACTTACATAAAGCGTACAACATGCTCTACTTTACACATATACCGCCTTGCAAGATGATAGGCAAGATAAAAACATATTTCAGGAATTCGGCCCTTAACTTAATTCCATACATTCGTTAACACCGAATCCGACAGACATGACAGAGGCAGCTATTTACGTCTCCCCAATTCCACAAGGGAAAAACGGACCTCCCAATTCACAATAACCACCTTCCCGCGTGTGGGCAAATTGAGAAGAATGGTGGGACGACCCCAATATAAAGCGGCTGGTGACCTCACCAAGAAAACAAGTAGAATGTAACAAGTAAATGGAACAACATATCTCCTATCACTTAACTTCTAATAAACTGCGATTGCTGGCGAAGACTTAGCGCAGCACCCCCAACGCTCACCGCTGACAGCCGCTTCAATGGACGCAGGAAGGCGCGCCGCTGTCCCGTCGCACGGCGTCACAGATGACTGCGGCCATACCCTTGGCCAGCCGTGGCGATAACCGACAAGAGCACGGCCGATGTGCCAGCTCCTCCTGCTCTCTTGCCTACTACTGCCCACAGCCGCCCAAGGCACTGCTTCAAGTAGATGTGGTCGCTTCAGCTCTGGCACATCCTCTGTCAGCCTGCTGATTCCAAACAACCTCTGAGTAGCACCAGCTGACTCACTGTAGGATTGTCATCTGCTTACATAGCGGCCCCGGCGCTGACTTTTAGGTGATAAGAGCTGTCTATAAAGAAAACAAAATGAGGTTAGTAAAATAGCAACTAAATTACAAATCGAACTAACTTCTATACACAAGTTATACGCTCCTCAACACATTAGAGAGTAAGTTGTCATTCACTTGCACTCAGATGTCATGTAGACCACATACTCTGTAACATATTTAAAAAAAAATACAGTTTCATTTTACCTAAGAACGCATTCCAGAAGATTGAGCCTTTCAGAATAGCATAATACCGAAACACTAAGCACTCCGTCTTCAGGCCACAAGTGGCCCATCGGGACCATCCGACCGCCGTATCGTCCTCAGCTGAGCATGTGGAGAGAAGCGGCCTGTGGTCAGCAAAGCGCTCTCCCGGTCATTGTGATAGTTTTCTTTGACCGGAGCCGCTACTATTCGATCCAGTAGCCCCTCAATTGGCATCACGAGGCTGAGTGCACCCAGATAAATGGCAACAGCGCATGGCGGCCCTGATGGTCACCCACCCATATGCCGGCCACGCCCGACAGTGCTTCACTTCGGTGATCTGAGGGGAACCGGTGTATCCACTACGGCAAGACCGACCGAAACACTAATGCAGTATAAAACTAATAAATAAGTTGTTCAAGACTAACATTAGTTTTTGAGTGTATTAAAATGGCCGCAACATCTCATTAAGTATTTGGGCATTTTGCTGCTGTTACCCGAAGAGGCTCAGAGAGGCGGCACAATGTAGAAATATCTGCTAATTCATTGTTGGAGCTAAAGGCTGCAGTTGATTATGTACAATACAAAAGTGATTTAAATCGCAGATATATGATTAACAAGATTGACATTGTAAAACGGATACAGAAAACCTTCTCTGACTGAGAACATATAAGAAACTACATAATTGCTGGCATAGATAAACTAGGGGCACACTAGCAGAACTACATTAGATAGCACCGGCAGATGCATCCTTCAAGTAGCTGTCGCGATTCTATACAAAACAGTCTTGCATGCAGGAACTAACAAAGCAAGCTACTAGCCTACTTCAGCTTGTCTACACCAGTAAAAAAATAATTTTTTACCGGTTTCTATCTTGAGGAGGCTTTGTTTCACATAGGTTGTAGACTGTGATACTCCTAATGATGTATGTGCGATTCACTAGCTACCAACTTATTACGTAATCAAAAAAAAAGTTCCAATGGCTCTGAGCACTATGGTACTTAAAATCTGAGGTCATCAATCCCCTAGACTTAGAACTACTTAAACCTATCTAACCTAAGGACGTCACACACACCCATGTCCGAGGCAGGATTCCAACCTGTGACCGTAGCAGGAGCGCGGGATCGGACCGAAGCGCCTAGAACCGCTCGGCCACAGCGGTCGGCATTACGTAATCAGCTGCAGCCTTCAGTTCCAATAATCAGAGTTTAGACCTCTCTCTGGCTGTCTCGAATTGACGGGTTAAATCACTAATGAGCCGAAACATTGTGAGCACCTGTTTAATAGCTTGTTAAACACCTTTAGAGCGCAATGCAGCTTCGATTCTGTGTGGCATGAATTCAACACGTCCTTGATGCAAGTTTTTCCATTGCTTCATAATCTTATTAATCAATCTTGTTCAGATGATGGTAAACGATTCATTTAAATTTGTAACGCATCACGAAAATATGCAGCAAATTAAAGGTAATATAAATGACTGTAGACATAAGTAGTTAAATTTTCTTTAAGTCTGTACGGTGGTGGGTCCTTGTGTTTTTCTTTAAATGGAGACGACCAGCTGGCTATCAGGATGAAGGAGAGCACCGAGGAAGGCAGGCAACCAATAAAAATGTCAAAAACGTGTTTTCGTTGGAAGCTAGCACACAGGTACGGGCTTAAGACAGAGCGCTATTTTTCAACAGATGCGAAAACAGCAGGTGGTTGCAGGAAGGGGCAATAAGCCGAGAGAGAGAGAGAGAGAGAGAGAGAGAGAGAGAGAGAGTGCATAATATGTTGTAAACTTTCAGGCAGCGAGGAGCTTAAGGAATGCCCTTTAGAAAAGATCCCACCTGCAGCGGCAGGAGAAAAACAAGACGCTCCCCGCCGGAAGTGACGGCATCACAGATGTGAGGGCGTCACAGATGTAGACGTTTAAATGTTATAAGGAGGACCGCGACTGGTCCATAGTAAGTACTTCCGTAGCTGAGATCAGAAAACGCAGTGCTTGAATGGAGCCATTTTTATTGGAGGACGTATGAAAACACATACGTAAAGCGGGAGAATCTGTCTTCTGCTCGTCTATGAAAGAGAATTAAGTAGTGCTGGTTTACCACGGCAGTTTCGTTTTGAGATGGGATAATGTTATAATTATAAACTATTCATTGGTCGGTACTTGGAATGTATTGTAGGATGGCTATAATTTCACACCTTACAAGAACTCATCCACATACTGTACCGTGATCTATGAACACAATTAGGTATCATGATATAGGCTATACTTCGTATATTTGAATATATAAAGGAGACTGTACATGTTGTAACTAATTGTTAACGCTCATTGCGTGAAAGGTGAGAGTAGAGTTTACAGTTACAACAGTTAGGCACTGTACTGTTGCTGACCTACACAGTTATGGACTTCACCTCCGCGTTGGAAGTCGTCGTTAAATACTCAGCATTCAGTAATTGAGAGCGCTTCCTCTGCCTACACTTACGTTGGGCAACTTATTAGTAATTTTACTTAGGAAATGTAAACTTTCTAATAAAAGGTTATTTTCTACAATAAATATATAAGCAGGAGCAATGTTTATCATTTAGTAGGATTAGGTGCCTTTATCACTCGTTTATATTTAGATTGTAATTTATAGAATTAAGAGATCCTATGATCTGCTTCAGGGGGTAATCAGACAGGGCCAAATCTTCATTTTAGCATGTATTATTTTCCGTTACGCACATCCATTTTACACTCGCCTGGAGTAGCATCTTGGAGTATACTGCGATTGGCTACTGACATTCTGGTGCTGGCCTGAAACACCTAGATATTATGGAGGGGAAGAGGAAACTTGTGGAAGCAGGCTGTTTAGGTTTTTATGTTGGTAACGCCAGGTAGCGCTCTGTATGAAAATCACTGACTGTGCTGTGTGCAGTCTGTGGCTGGTTGACGTTGTTGGAATATTCGCTATTGTAGTGTTGGGCAGTTGGATGGGAACAGCACGTAGCGTTGCGCAGTTGGAGGTGAGCAGCCAGCAGTGGTGGATGTAGAGAAAGAGAGATGCCACAGTTTTGAGAGGACGTATGTCCGCCAGAAAAAAGAAATTTAAGATGGATGTCATGAATTGACAGCTATACATATGATGACTTTTGAACACTATTAAGGTAAATACATTGTTTGTTCTCTATCAAAATCTTTCATTTGGTAACTATGCATGTCAGTAGTTAGTGCCTTCAGTAGTCAGAAGCTTTTATTTAACTGGCAGTATTGGAGCTCACTGTATTGCAGTAGTTCGAGTAATGAAGGTTTTTGTGTGGTTAAATGATTCATGAAAAGTATAGGTTATTGTTAGCCAGGGCCATTCTTTTGTAGGGATTATTGAATGTCAGACTGCGTTGCACTAAAAAAATATTATGTGTCAGTTTAGTGACGATCAGGATAAGTAAAGAGGAAACTGTTTGTGTACGCTGAGTTTTGGTCAGCTGTTTGAAAATCAAATAACTTGGAATTTTACCAGCACAGTCATTCATAATTTTCCAAAGAGGGCGCTACATATGTCGACCCGTAGTCGAGGATACCTCGCAGGAATCTTCGGATTTTTTCTTGTAGTTTGAGTAATTTGTTTATTTATTGTTGTAATGTGGTTGCTTAATTTGTTATGAAAGCGGTGCTGATAGACAATAAAAGCTCTGAGCTGTCTGGGGTTAGTTAACCTTGCATTACTGCGCAACTGTTTCACCAGGTATCCAGTCTAGCTTACCAAATTCTCAACCAGACTAACATTAATTATAATCTTTTAATAGTCATGCGACAACCGGTCAGATATATATAAAAGAGAATTTAAATAAAAAAATAAATCAGTTTATATTTGGAAATTTATTTTAACATTGATCATTGAAATTTCAGCATATTAAACTTGATTCATAACTATACTGGTGCCTTATTAAGGATTGTGAAAATGTGAGATTGTAATCTTACGGAACACATCAAATATGGAGACAAGATTGGGAGACTGCATACAACACTGCATTCATAAAATAACACACGAAGAACGTTGAAACATGCGCAAGAGGAAATTCACCACAACCAACCGATTCAATTTTCACCCAAAGAAGTTACGTTCATAGCGCAATCCTGTCCGTCATGTAATTACCACACACTGGTATACTAAATTCATACTAACTCTCTGTGAAATCTTCCCTAAAAGAATAGCTGAGGGCTACTTTGATGATTACACCACATGTTTCACGTGGTCAACTTGACTTGCACAAAGAGTGTAACTCCACAATAATTCTGATAATTAAAATAAATTAGATCGAAAAGCAATTTACAAAAGAAAAACCTAGAACTGGTTACTATCGTCTTACTATTAACCTGATGGGTCAAACAACTGTATAAGCACGTGGTACTGGTCTCACAAAGTACACCCCACGTGGGTTGAACATAAAGAAAAGTTGCTATATTGAAAAATATTGTCAAGACGAGACGTTATAATCTCAAACACATTCGCATTTAAGATTGATGATCTTCAGATGATCACTTCAGACGCTCTCCGCGGACAGACTGACCTGGGCTCCTACCAAGGGTGCTTCCGTATACAAAACGGAAGTGACCAGAGAGGCAGCCTCCTATATCAACATGACAAGGGACGGACAGGACAGTTACTGATCAACAAGTGGTTCCACTTTACTCACAAAGTAGTGACAAAGCAACTACCGGAATATATTCTGAACTTCACACTTGAATTACACTGCGTTGCAATTTAAGATAACATTAGATATTTTAGAGCTAAACCTGAAATCGTAGTGATTAAATTTTCAGTTAGGCTGAACTTAAGAAATCCATTGTCCTGCGGACTTAGCAGACACGCGCTTAGCCGGAGATCTTACCACTTCAGACGCTCTCCGCGGACAGACTGACCTGGGCTCCTACCAAGGGTGCTTCCGTATACAAAACGGAAGTGACCAGAGAGGCAGCCTCCTATATCAACATGACAAGGGACGGACAGGACAGTACTAAGGATAGAAACCTCTTTGCTTTTAGAAAGCGTAGCTACCTGTTCCGACGTTGGTCCTACTGTTCTCTAGCAAACAGGCTTGTCTGCTACCATCAAGCATGCAACTAGAAATACATTTGCTCATTCATTCTTTCACACAGAAGGGAAGGGGGATGACAGTATCTTATCATATACTGTATATAAAAGAAAGCGGATGTAGATTCCGTATAAACTGTGTGACATGAATTACATATATGAATTACATATAAACTGTGCTTTAAAGTGTAGTAGTGTGACAGATCGTTCTTGTTTATGTGTGAAAGTAACACGTTTCACTGCTCAGTCTCCTTCCAGATAGTCAGAAACACCACAGTAAATTTGGAACAGGAATTTATGCCGTTAATGGCAACAGATTTAAGAAATTAACATGAAAGGAATCCACCAGAGACCTTTCATTGTTTATTCCTAGCGCGTAACTGTAGAGAGAATTTTCTTTGTAGTTGTAGTTTTTAATTGCTGTACTATAAAACAGTTATGCATGTAGATTTGCACCAAAAAATTCGCAACCATGCTTGCAATTAATTAGATATTATTTTCAGTGCTATGATAATGTGTTTTCTTGTTTTTGGTCTTCAAATTGTGCTTTCCTTGTTTTCGTGTGAAATACTTGATAATTATGGCGTGTGAAAAACGTAACAATAGGCTCCAAAGTAAATTGAGAAATGATAGTGACGACGAGAGTACCTTATCAGCACCATCGTGTAATGAGTTAACAGACATTCAAGGTAGTAATTTGGTAATTGTGCATAGGGAAGTGGACCAGACGGCAAATAATGGTGTAGACAGTGAAACAATTAGTGAACATGATAGTATTGTCGTTCGATTGGTCGGCGACAGCTCGCCTCAGGAATCCAAAATGACGGGACAAAATTTTGCAAATTCTGTAGATTCAGGTTTTGCGTCCTCACCTTTTTCTGAATTAGTCAAGACACATTTTCTGCTTTTCAAAATACGAATGGTGCCGGTGCAAATGCACTTCCGATAGGCACAAAGGAACAAGTTCCAGACACTAGTACCTTGTTACTGCAAATAGTGCAAAAGCTTCAAAAGTTAGACGCAATGGAACAAAACCAGAGACAAACACAGCAACAGCTTCAAACGTTAGACCCAGTGGAACAAACGCTTGAACAAACGCGTGAAGATTTAACTGCAGAGTTACTTAAAATTGAATCTAAATGTCAAAAAGTCTGTAATGACGTAAAAACACAAATTAATGTGCATTTTCAACCTATTATTTCGCGTCATGAAAATGCATTACAGAATCACGAAGCAGCCGGAAAGGAGCTGCAAATTATTTTTCATGAAAATCACGACACCTTGCAAGCTATAATTGACTCATTTGCATGTACCGATTTAGTTACGCAACTTGAAAAAACTCTGGAAAACTAAAAGGACACAGTAGATACGCTTTCAACACGAATGGACGCTCTGAAAATTTGTTCAGAAAAACACACTGAGGAAATCAGTTCATCATCGGAGAAAGTGGCTGAAATTTCTGGTCAATTCACTAACTTATCTACAAAGGTAGATGATGCTCGGAATGACACAATACCGGTAGCCTTCACTGACACAGAAGAGTATGAACAAATTAAGAATTTTAAACAAAATCAGAATCAAAGCAAAACACAGTACAAAAGAGAAATCCGTGAAGTAGAAGATCAGTTGACACAGGTAATACAAGAATTGCATATTTCAGAGGACACTCGCGCTCCAATAATGGAAGAGGGACATAGAAATACGGAAAAGCCACAAAATAATAACGAAGTGCATTTCGGAAATTTTGAAAGAATTTGGCAAGGTATACCTAATTTTGAGATGGTACGACGTAACAATAACCTATATGCGTCTCGCCGTCATGACTTTGATTTTGACTAAAAGTTGTTCATTACTACACGTAAACTCTAAACATTTTATAATTCCGGCAACGACATGCATCCACAAGCATGGCTTCATCAATTCTCGACTACGGTGGGTCTGCATCTTTGGTGGCCCACCAATACCATCACCTCTAGAAGGACTACATTGGGTTTGCACCTTTGATGGCCCAACGAATACCACACTCTCTACAAGGGCAACAGTGGGTCTGCACCTGTGGAGGCCCAGTAATACCATTATCTCTACAAGAAATACTGTGAGTCTGTTCTGTGATGACCCACATACCAATATTTTTCAAAACTTTGACTTACTCTGCTGTGGGTTTACTCTATTGTGGCCTATTACCTGTCTGCATGTCAAGAGTCAGCACTGGATTTCCGTTGGGAGGGCAAAACTACTTCTTCAAGACTGCATGAAAATACACTACTTCCATGTGCATTTTCTTTTACTGCTGAGACTTTGTACTACAGTGATGAATGTTCAGGACTGTCTTTATGGACGTATGTCCGGCAGAGGAAGGAAATTTATAAAGATGGATATCATGAATCACCGCCGGATTCCGCAGTGGATGGCCAACCGTGATGTAACAGCCGCTATGCTGTCAATACTGCAAGACGAATGCAAGCGGCCCTTTTGCGTCTGACTTCGCCAGCCTGGCTGAGGCATGGCACTTATATATGATGACTTTTGAACACTATTAAGGTAAATACATTGTTTGTTCTCTGTCAAAATCTTTAATTTGCTAACTATGCCTATCAGTAGTTAGTGTTTCAGTAGTTAGAATCTTTTATTTAACTGGCAGTATTGGAGCTCACTCAATTGAAGTAGTTCGAGTAACGAAGATTTTTGTGAGGAAAGTGATTCATGAAAGGTATAGGTTATTGTTAGTCAAGGCCATTCTTTTATAGGGATTATTGAAAGTCAGACTGTGTTGTGCTAAAAAGAATATTGTGTGTCAGTTTAGTGATGATCAGAATAAGTAAAGAGAAAACTGTTTCAGTACGTTGAGGTTTGCTCGGCTGTTTGAAAATCAAATAATGTAGAATTTTACCAGCACAGTCATTCATAATCTTCCAAAGGGACGTTACACTTGGTGTCAGGGTGTTAGAGAGGGAGCACTCCGGAGTATGAAAGAGTGTGCTTCAAAGGACGGTTCTGCATCTTATTGCATGAGGGAGAGAACAGAGTTGTCTTCACTGATCACAAATATCGTGGTTGAACTTAGAATTCTCAGCCACCACTAAGGCAGCCATCCTCCGTAACTATCACCAGAGTGATAAGCATTGGACACTCCTGCATGCATTGTGGCTCAGGGACCATAGTTTCACAACAAAGTTTCGTTCTTCTGAAGTAATTCATAGCCAGCTAGCTGCACTCAGTACTCACTTAGAGAGAACTGGTGCTTGTTCGTGGTTTTCTGGATCTTATCTTTGTTCTATCAAGATATTGTAATGCCCCAAGATAGTATCCCCCATGGGCACTAAAACTTCTTCCAAGTTCTACCTTAGCAGTTCATGGAATCCGAAACTCCTGTGTCAATGACCAGTCGACTGTCAGTTAAGGGGAAATATTGAGCGAATCGCAGTAAACATGGAAACTATGAAAACATGAGGGAACGACCGAGCGCTCAGGTCTGACATCGTGGAAGCTGAGAGATACCGTCATACCAGCGACAAAGCAGTTTGTTAAGGAAGGTTAGATAAAACGCAGGTTCAAGTATTCAGGTGTCGAATCAATGTCCCATTCTTGTTAACGAATGTCTGATTGCTGATTGAGTGCTGA
The DNA here is from genome assembly GCF_023897955.1 of Schistocerca gregaria. Taxonomy (NCBI): domain Eukaryota; kingdom Metazoa; phylum Arthropoda; class Insecta; order Orthoptera; family Acrididae; genus Schistocerca; species Schistocerca gregaria. Next base: position 1,006,999,786 of record NC_064920.1, on the reverse strand, counting down.
TTGCCTACTGCCCAGTGCATAGTCTCAACCGTTGCGGCAATTGTAGGTATCCAGTATGAGGGGAGGCTATGGAGGTCAACCCTCGACATGCCTCCGATCATCTATGGAACCATGAATCCGGCTGGAAGCACGCTGCTGCTGCCAGCTTCACTGCTAACTTTTGAGGCAACATTGGTGGGATGCAGAGGCCGCCATCGCCATGTAGGGCTTCTGGAGGCTTGACCTGCGCGACCTGGACGCTGTCCATCATCCGCCTCAGAGAGGGGAGCACTACTGCTGCTCATCCCTTCCTGTGGCAGATAATGGTGCTGCCAGCTCCTGTGTCCTGCACAGAGCCTCCTCTTCATGACAGCGAGTACTTCAGGCGGGCACAGGGTCGGACTCCTGAGAACAAATCTTCGACGTCCATGAGAGCAGGTTGGAGATCGATATGCAGAGCCGGAGGCCGCTTGATTCCGCAGTGGACGGCCGCTGGTGATGCAACAGCCACTATGCTGTCAATACTGCAAGACGAATCCAAGCTGGCCTTTTGTGCCTGAGAAGGAGCTACTTCGCCAGCCTGGCTGAGGCATGGCATTTCGGAATACACACCTGCATAACTGCCTAATAAATGTATTATTAGCAATTACATTTTCTTGACACTTTCGAGCGTAGCTAGGTCCTCATCAATGCATCCTGCCCGGCTCTCTCCTGTGGACTGAAAGAGTCTGGGACTAGACTACTGCCGGCCGTGGTGGCCGAGCGGTTCTAGGTGCTACAGTCTGGAACTGCGCCACCGCTACGGTCGCAGGTTCGAAACCTGCCTCGCGCGTGGATGTGTGTGATGTCATTAGGTTCGTTAGGTTTAAGTAGTACTAAGTTCTAGGAGACTGATGACCCCAAATTTTAAGTCCCATACAGATCAGAGCTATTTGAACCATTTTGAACCAGACTAGTATCATATTCAGTAATTGTCGGCGATTTTGGAGGACTCTGTTTTTTATCGTTCTGTCTCATGCCCATGCCAAGATTTTTTGTGTATCTTTTTCATCCTTGTGCCCTCTTCTAGTTATATGTCTTATTCATTCAGTGATTGTGTTCCCTGCCGCCGTTGGATAAGCAGCTGCTGCAGCAATTCGTATACCCTTAGCTTACTTATTTGTTACATAGTTTAATTCTTAATTTCTTTGCGTGTTTTTGGCACTTGCATTGTTTAATTCATAAATTTCGTGCGTATTTTAGTGTTTGAGAGTTGTAGCATCACGCTTTAGTGTTTACTTCGTAGATTCTTAAATTGCATGTGAGGTTCGTATAGGAGGTGTAATTTCGAGTTTTATTTACTGTAATCGTAAATTCAGGCAGATTGTAGCGCAGTCGTTAGGCATTTGTACAGGTTAGTTAATACATTCTTTGCGTGTTTCGCTTGCGTTGCCTAGGCACTGACGTGTTTCAGAATGGACAGGGACTGCGATTGCTGTGTTCGGATGAGGGCTGAGTTGGCATCCCTTCGCTCACAGCTGCAAGCGGCGCTGACTTCGGTCGCGCAGCTGGAGGCTGTTGCCAATGGGCACCACTGTGGGGATCTCAACCTCGTCCCGTCTGTTCCCAGATCGGTCTGCCGCTGTGGTTGCCCCGGTTGCTGCCCGCAGTGGGGCTGAGCCCTCGCCTGTGGTTGATTGGGAGGTCGTTCCAAGGCGTGGCAGACAGCAAAAGCCGTCCCCGGAGGCTGATCAGAAAGCCTCCCCTGTGCGTCTGACAAACAAGTTTCAGGCACTGTCTCTGGCTGAGCCAGATGCAGCTGCCTGCCCTGTTTTAGAGGATCATTCTCAGCCTTCAAGGTCCGGGAAATCGCAGAGGGTGGGTTTATTAGTAGCTGGGAGCTCCAATGTTAGGCGCGTAATGGGGCCCCTTAGCGATATGGCGGCTAAGGAGGGGAAGAAATCCAGTGTGCACTCCGTGTGCATTCCGGGAGGAGTCATTCCTGATGTGGAAAGGGTCCTTCCGGATGCCATGAAGAGCACAGGGTGCAGCCAGCTGCAGGTGGTGGCACATGTCGGCACTAATGACGTGTGTCGCTTTGGATCTGAGAAAATTCTCTCTGGATTCCAGCGGCTATCTGATTTGATGAAGGCTGCCGGTCTTCCTTACGAGATGAAGGCAGAGCTCACCATCTGCAGTGTCGTCGACAGACCTTTGGTGCAGAGTCGGGTGGAGTGTCTGAATCAGAGGCTCAGACGGTTTTGCGACCGTGTTGGCTGCAGATTCCTTGACTTGCGCCATAGGGTGGTGGGGTTTCGGGTTCCGCTGAATAGGTCAGGAGTTCAATACATTCAGCTGGCGGCTACACGAGTAGCGGAGACAGTGTGGCGTGGACTGGGCGGTTTTTTTAGGTTAGAAGGCCTCGGGAAAGTACGGGTGGGCTGCAATCTCAAAGGGTGCATGGTAAATACAGGACGGGCTTGGATCAAGGAACAGTCGGAATTGTAGTTGTTAATTTTTGTAGTTGTGCTGGGAAAGTCCCTGAGCTTCAAGCGCTAATAGAAAGCACAGAAGCTGATATCGTTATAGGTACAGAAAGCTGGCTAAAGCCTGAAATAAGTTCTGCAGAAATTTTTACGAAGTCTCAGACGGTGTTCAGGAAAGATAGATTAGGCAGAATTGGTGGTGTAGTGTTTGTGTCTGTCAGTAGTAGTTTATCTTGTAGTGAAGTAGAAGTAGACACTCCGTGCGAATTGGTATGGGTGGAGGTTACACCTAACAGCCGAACTACGTTAATAATTGGCTCCTTCTATCGACCCCCAGACTCCGATGATATAGTTGCGGAACAGAACAGAGAAAATTTGAGTCTCGTAACAAATAAATACCCCATTCATACGGATAAGTTGGTGGGGACTTCAACCTTCCCTCGATATGTTGGCAAAAATACTTGTTCACAACCGGTGGTAGGCAGAAAACATTTTCCGAGATTGTCCTAAATGCTTTTTCCGAAAATTATTTCCAGCAGTTAGTCCACGAACCCATGCGAATTGTAAATGGTTGCGAAAACATACTTGACCTCTTAGCCACAAACAATCCAGAGCTGTTAAAGAGCATCATGACTGATACAGGGATTAGTGACCACAAGGTCGTGGTAGCTAGGCTCAATACCGTTTCTTCCAAATCCACCAGAAACAAACGCAAAATAATTTTATTTAAAAAAGCGGATAAAGTGTCACTAGAAGCCTTCCTAAGAGAAAATATCCATTCCTTCCCAACTGACTATGCAAATGTAGACGAGATGTGGCTCAAATTCAAAGATATAGTAGCAACAGCAATTGAGAGATTCATACCTCATAAATTGGTAAGAGATGGAACGGATCCCCCGTGGTACACAAAACAGATCCTAACGCTGTTGTAGAGCAACGGAAAAAGCATGCTAAGTTCAGAAGAACGCGAAATCCCGAAGATTGGCTAAAATTTACAGACGCGCGAAATTTGGCACGTATTTCAATGCGAGATGCCTTTAATAGGTTCCACAACGAAACATTGTCTCAAAATTTGGTAGAAAATCCGAAGAAATTCTGGTCGTATGTAAAGTACACAAGCGGCAAGACGCAGTCAATACCTTCGCTGCGCAGTGCCGATGGTACTGTTACCGACGACTGTGCCGCTAAAGCGGAGTTATTGAACGCAGTTTTCCGAAATTCCTTCACCAGGGAAGACGAATGGAATATTCCAGAATTTGAAACACCAACATCTGCTAGCATGAGTTTCTTAGAAGTAGATACCTTAGGGGTTGCGAAGCAACTCAAATCGCTTGATACGGGCAAGTCTTCGGGTCCAGATTGTATACCGATTAGGTTCCTTTCAGATTACGCTGATACAATAGCTCCCTATTTAGCACTCATATACAACCGCTCGCTCACCGATAGATCTGTACCTACAGATTGGAAAATTGCGCAGGTCGCACCAGTGTTCAAGAAGGGTAGTAGGAGTAATCCATTTAACTACAGACCTATATCATTGACTTCGGTTTGCAGTAGGGTTTTGGAGCATATACTGTATTCAAACATTATGAATCACCTCGAAGGGAACGATCTATTGATACGTAATCAGCACGGTTTCAGAAAACATCGCTCTTGTGCAACGCAGCTAGCTCTTTATTTGCACGAAGTAATGGCCGCTATCGGCTGGGGATCTCAAGTTAATTCCGTATTTCTAGATTTCCGGAAAGCTTTTGACACCGTTCCTCACAAGCGAATTCTAGTCAAGCTGCGGGCGTATGAGGTATCGTCTCAGTTGTGCGAGTGGATTCGCGATTTCCTGTCAGGAAGGTCGCAGTTCGTAGTAATAGACGGCAAATCATCGAGTAAAACTGAAGTGATATCAGGTGTTCCCCAGGGAAGCGTCCTGGGACCTCTGCGGTTCCTGATCAATATAAATGACCTGGGTGACAATCTGAGCAGTTCTCTTAGGTTGTTCGCAGATGATGGTGTAATTTACCGTCTAGTAAGGTCATCCGAAGACCAGTATTAGTTGCAAAGCGATTTAGAAAAGATTGCTGTATGGTGTGGCAGGTGGCAGTTGACGATAAATAACGAAAAGTGTGAGGTGATCCACATTAGTTCCAAAAGAAATCCGTTGGAATTCGATTACTCGATAATTAGTACAATTCTCAAGGCTGTCAATTCAACTAAGTACCTGGGTGTTAAAATTACGAACAACTTCAGTTGGAAAAACCACATAGATAATATTGTCGGGAAGGCGAGCCAAAGGTTGCGTTTCATTGGCAGGACACTTAGAAGATGCAACAAGTCCACTAAAGAGACAGCTTACACTTCACTCGTTCGTCCTCTGTTAGAATATTGCTGCGCGGTGTGGGATCCTTACCAGGTGGGATTGACGGAGGACATCGAAAGGTTGCAAAAAAGGGCAGCTCGTTTTGTATTATCACGTAATAGGGGAGAGAGTGTGGCAGATATGATACGCGAATCAGGATGGAAGTCATTACAGCAAAGACGTTTTTCGTCGCGGCGAGATCTTTTTACGAAATTTCAGTCACCAACTTTCTCTTCCGAATGCGAAAATATTTTGTTGAGCCCAACCTACATAGGTAGGAATGATCATCAAAATAAAATACGAGAAATCAGAGCTCGAACAGAAAGGTTTAGGTGTTCGTTTTTCCCGCGCGCTGTTAGGGAGTGGAATAGTAGAGAGATAGCATAATTGTGGTTCTATGAACCCTCTGCCAAGCATTTAAATGTGAATTGCAGAGTAGTGATGTAGATGTAGATGTAGATGATTAGAATCATAAGTGCATCTAGCAATAAATTAGACTGTTATAGCGACGATTAGTTTCATTTACTAGCCTGATGGAAATCGTTATCAGTACTTCATTGTGGGCTGTGATACCCATATTTCATGTTCAAGTGCGTCCAGTATTTAATGAATGCTCTGTTGTGTGACTGGTTTTTCATTTCATATGATATCAAGGGGAGCAATCATGCAGGTGATCTTGTACCGTCTTAGGGGTATGCTGAATGCTCAGATGACACCCTATAGTAAGTTTACAGAGGTATGTGGCACCACATGTCTACATATGATCACACACTTCCCCCCCCCCCCCCTCAATTACGGGCCAGTGATTTGTCGGCATGGAGCTGGCAACTGATAGTGCCCTAGATATGTCCTATGGGGGTCAGGCAAGGCGAATTTGTTGGCCAAAATATCGTAATTTTCCCACAATATGACGCTCCTCAAACCGCTGTTACGTGGTTGTGGCCTTTTGACATGAACAATTACCCGAGGAAGATGCAACCGCTGTCGGCAGTAACACCAAGCTTGAAGGGATGCAAGAGAACCGCAATTGTTATTACGCTACAGTTGTCATGATGCCTTTGCTTACAACCACAGGGACCACTGATCTGGTGTAACACAATTCTGCCTACCAGGCGGCGCTTTCCCACTGATGCTAGGTTCAGTCATGATGAAACCGAGATGTTGTTAGGTCAGCACGGGAACAGATAAGGACTGTTTGCTGTGGAGCCCCATATTCAACAATGTGTCATCCAAAATACTTGTTCATGCTCTACTATTGTTCGCCTTCACCGGATCTGCAACAGATTGCCGCCTATCCACATTTATAGAGTGGGCAATCGTGCGACCTCTACGTTCTGTCATAAGGCATGGACGCGCAATATCTGGTCGCCTACTCGTGATCTGACGATCCTTCAACCACTCACAGATGCTCATGACACCAGCAAATGAACAGCGGAACTACTTAGTTGTTTATCAAACAAACCTGCCTTTTATCAAAGTCGCTTTTCCGATTTTTCAGCCATATTGTCGGTAGAATGAATCACCATTCGTTTCTGCTCTGCTTATATACTTGCCTTACCGCGCCACGTGCCTATAACGTCACCAGGCAACATCCAATATCGCGGTGGGCAGTGGTTACAATATTTTGTCTCCCTAGTGTACTATATGTAACGTATTCAAATGTGCTTGAATATAGCTGTTAATTTGATTTGTAGACACAGCTACAAATGTTTTGCGTCACCCGTTTGTTTCGAAATTCATATCACAGAAAGCAAAAATTGGCTCTGAGGCATGCATATATATCCATTTGTAATGTGGTCAGATCGCCAAATCAGACACTCAAACATTTGTGTAACGACAAAATCGTCTGATTCCCGTTTGGATTTCTTCTCCTGGGCAACGTCAATACGGGGTGGAACGTCCCCTTACTCGCATCTGGGCTTGAATTCGTCGTGGCCCACCATCGGTGAGCTTTTCTTGCTAGCTCTAGTCTAAACTGGCTCATTCTTTAATGGCGATTCTGCGTAAGGCAGACAGAGTACTTGGTCGTTGTCGATGTTTAAAAACAACTAGTTTCAGTCGATCCCACACATTTTGGACTGGGTTGACGCCCGGCATGCCGAAGGGACGTCTTCAGGAGCGCAGAATAATGAGCACGTGAGTTATCATCCGTTAGAATAAAACTGTCACCGAAATATTGGCGAGACTGTCTCACTGTTGGTAGCAGTAGCTCGTCCCTGTAGCGTATAGCAGTGAGATTGTCCTCGACAAGCACCATAGGTTTAAGGTGGCCACATGTAATACCACCCCAGAACATCGTTCAACCACAACCTCTTTGCATATGTGGCACACAGTTTCGCAGGTGTTGTCTCCAAATACGTTGTTTGCAATGATCAGGTTACAGATTCGAGTTTCGTCCGTAAACAATGCCTGAAGCCAGTCTTGGGGTGTCCATTCTGCATGTCTTCCTCTCCATCTGTAAGGGAGTCTATGTCTTGTGGTGTACGATATGGAAATGGAGATTCGCATCATGTTGTTGTCTCCCAACAGTTTTATGCAATGCATAACGTATTGTAGCGTCTTCGAACACAGAATTCAGTTCTGGACACTCTTCCGACGGTTCCTTTGTCTCAGAAGTTGTAGAGATTGATCATCCCGTGCACGTGTCGAACCAGGATGACCTTTACAGTGTAAATCCTCAACAATATCTGCCAGTTTTTCTTTTTTTATATCTCATTTTGCTCTATATTGGTCGATGAATTTGTTCGTGGCGGATATCCGATGACAGCCGTTCAGATTCTTTGTTGATCCGTTCACTCAGTTTTTTATCACAGAAGGTCAATTAGAAGTGATTTCATGTCCGCACCACATCACTTCGACTCTCATGCATAAGTCGAACAACTTCCTTGCTTGAGAAGCTCCAAAATGGTTCGAGTGGCTCTAAGCACTATGGGACTTAACATCTGAGGTCATCAGTCTCCTAGAACTTAGAACTATTTAAACCTAACTAACCTAAGGACATCACTCACATCCATGCCCGAAGGACGATTCGAACCTGCGACCGTAGCGGTCGCTCGGTTCCAAACTGAAGCTTCTAGAGCCGCTCGGCCTAGAAGCCTTCTGGGCGAAACGAGATGATATGCACTCGATCATTGACGCGATTATCGTTCATAGAATGATGGTTTTCATCTTACTGTTCCACAGACGTCAGTAATGCGCCCTACTGATGCTTTACGTTCATGTAAAATGCTGCGATCCATTTGAGTGAAGCTTTCAACCCGGTGGTAACTGTGAGTATGCTTATAAACAACATTACTGATCGGAACAGAAACAGTCATAACACACCTCAACGTGGTGACGCAAAGCTCTGTTGATGTGTATGCGTTAGCTTCTCAGTTTTTTATTAATTCCTGTTTTTCTTTTTAAGTGGTCCATTTTAACATGGTAGTAAGTCGAAACCGGTAATGATACCATTTATTTGGTCCGAGGCTGAAAAAGATAACGAAAAAATTTATAAGTGGTCACTGGGTTTTCGTAAGGCAGCATCCCTACTGTGTGTGTGCGTTGGAGCTCTCGGTTGATGTTGATATGCGCCTCGCAAGTACGGACCGCTGATGAAGTTAGTACGTCGCTAGTGTAGACAGTGATTGCTCGGACACGAAAGAGGGCCGGCAGTACTTGCGTGTGAGCGCCATTGTGACGCGTAGCCAGGGGCAGCGCGCCTTTCGCCTGGGCGAGCAGCGGAGGAGTGGGTAATGCGGCGTGAAGACCAGACCGCTACCGCCAGCACAGGCAGGTAGCCGCGGCCTGCCATTCATAAAGCTGGCAGCGCCGCGCAAATGATGCGCGCTTCACTTCATTAAAACAAACAGCGCGCGCTCGGCACGTCGGATTTTATTACATATCTGATATAAACAAAACAAAAAAAAAAGCGTCGGCCCCTCTGCGGCTGTTATTTGTTTTCGAACAGGATGCCGTATAAATACAGCGACGGCAAAGGCCCGCCAGTTTATTAGCATCCCGAATCTGCCGCGCACCGGAAAGAGAAGTGGGATGGGTATGCGAGCCGAGCGGCTAGCACCGGCCGACCGGCTGTGGAGCGCTTCACTCAAACGGTTGCGTGTGCCACAGTAGTGAAGGGACTCTGCATAGGAATACTTTCGTTAGCGAGAGCGTGCATACGAAGGCTGAAATCTGGTTTCGCAGGATAGAACGGATCAGGTTATGGTTGTGGAGGGGGGGCCGAAATCAGTTACTGTTAGTTGCACAAAACACACAAAACTTTTATTTTCCTAAGAACCACTTAATTACACATTGCCTTAAAAGGATCAAATTAAAACAATACAGCCGAAGGCCTAGTTAAGAAAACTTGCGATATCTCCTGGGCTGAAGGCCCAAAAGCACACGAAAAAAAGAACAGCTGAACGGCTGAACACGTTATAAAAATTGCTTTAAAGAATACACACGGTTGAAGGCCGCATTTAAAAAAAAAAAAAAAAAAATTCGCGTAAATACTCGGCTGAAATCCACACGTAAGACATTGAACAACTCAGGTCTTAGGGCATGAATAACAAGAATTTCAGATAGGACAAACTTTCAAACTTTTAATTATTAAACTAATCAATCTTCAAACTTTAATTTAAGTCGGCTGGAGGCCTTATTTTAAAATTAAAACAAACTAAATTAATGGACGGCTGAAGGCCTCTCACAGTACACCAGATTAAAATGAAAATCACAATCTAAAACCAACAGAACAGTGGGGTCGGCCTGAGGAGGTAACTCTAACGTAAGGTGAGGTGAGACAGGCAGCCAACAGTAAGGTTAAATAATCCGATGGCAACCCTACCCAGAGACGGCTGAAGGACCGATCAACAACCTAAGGTTGTCGTACCAAAGATACGACAACGGATAATATCGGCCTAGGACGAAGATACCAGCATAAATACGTCTTCAAAAATGGCGTCTAAAAACAGCCAAGGGACAATAACCACTCTTAAGGGAAAAAAATGAACAAACAACTAAAAGGCTGTCGAACTACATGCAATGCCGGACAGCATCAACACAGTGAGGTAAACAAACTGCTGCAAAACTACACTAACGACCAGGGCAGGTAACTGAAGCATTAATGGCCACAAGGCAGAAAATACCGCTGGTGCACTTCACTGGTAAGTAACGACCAATTTAATAGTTACAGATCATACAGGAAGGTAGCTACAAAACTGCGCCGATTCCAACACACCATACATTGCTGCTAGCCGGATGGCCCAGGAGGCAACAACCGGCAATGAACGAAGAGATGACACAGCAGTTGAGGTTTCATAACAGGTTAACTGATCGCCCAACTTCAGTGCCCAGGTTCGGTGGGCAACGAACTTTGTAGCTCTCACAGCTAGTGCTTCACATCTGACCGCGCGTGCACGCCGCCAGTGGTCCCGGGCTGATCTGGCTCCACGGAGACTTCCTCGCTGCTCTGTCTCAAGCGATCGACTGCCTCCATCCAGCACACAGAGAGCATTAAAAGAACTGCTCAGTCAAAACCACACAAGCTACACACGCATCCGCAAAACACTTCCACTAAGAACTTGAACATTACTGAAACCTGTCACTGTGGAACAATTAGGAGGAATCACAAGTCGACACACATAAAGAACGCAGAAGCGGTCGTCGACGAAATACGCGTCGTCTGATGAGACGACCGACCGATCGACCAACCAAGGTCATTCCCAATGAAATCATGTGTGCCAGCAACGGTCGGGCGAGTCATGCTATCCGGACCTCACTGCCGCTCTGTCCCCACTGATCTCCCGACACACGACGACCCACAATTACTAGCGGTCGCTCCAGAGATAGTACGGCAGTGCTCTTATCGATAAATGCTGTTGCTACCACTCACAGACAGGCAAGCCAGCATTTTAGTAACGCCAGTAAATCGAATAAGAAACGGGACGGCTGTACCGCAAAGACAAGGTTCAAGCAATAAACGGCACGAACACAAGCCGCACACGGCTCAGAGGTGTCTGCTCATAGTGGTTTGATTCGCCGACAAACGACGTGTTCTATCTGAATATCGCTCGTCAGTGTGGGATCCATGCCAGACAGCACTGATACAGGAAATAGAAAAGATACAAAGAAGTACAGCACGTTCAATTACAGGTTCATTAAGCAGAGCATGAAAGTAGTAAAGAGATGCTCAGCAAACTCCACTGGCAGATGCTGCAAGAGAGGTGTTTTGCATCACGTTATGATCGACTGTTACAGTTCCGAGAATTTAATTCCTGGAAGAGTCAGCCAATATATGGCTTCCTCCCACGTATATCTCGCGAAAAGGCCATAAATGTCTGGGAGGTGCACAGATCAATTTGCTACGGCACGTTTGTACCGGGTGGTTATAATCAAACTTTCCCCATTTAACAAGTTATAAGACGGAAAATAATTAGCGTACCAGTACCAAATTTGGTAGCATTAATGTATAGTGTGTGGGGTGCATGATTTCCATGCGTCACAGCGCCACCGTCCAGTTTCAAATATGGCCACCAGGTGCCGTCTTCAGTCATTATCGTTCATGTAGTGAACTTCACAATCTGAATGCCCCCAAATCTACTGCACATTTAATTCATTATTTCTCCTGTATTGCAAACACACAACAGGTAAAATTTTGTTGTTTGCTATCTTTCCCGGTGTTGCAATTTTAATGTACATCAGTGAATATTACAGCTTGATGGTGTTTTCAGGAAATGAGAGACTGAGCTGTCGGAGAATTTTTCCGTGTTAGGGTATGAAACGTAAGTTTACCTTCGCGCTGCCTCAGCTGAAACTGTGTCAAATAACCATGGAAGTCTGAACCTATGCTGTGTTCTCTTTTTCAAAAGAAGAGAAAACAAACAGATACCTTCGAATTGTAGTGCAACCAAGTAAAGTACAAAAAAAAAAAAAAAAAATGCTGGACAAATCTCAACTGACTTTCACAGGCAGTGAGCTGCTAACTACATCACCGACTATTCTTCATGGATTCATTCAGAGATTCAGCCCCTTACCCGCTCATCTCTTTCCAAACACTGTACAGGCCCTCCCACGGTTCTATAAAGGAGACAGTAACCCAGAACCCTATGCTGGATACATGCAGCGCTGAAGCTGGAAATCGAACCCAGATCTTTTCACTCGGGAGTGCTAGTCTCACAGCACCATGTGAGAGCATCTGCGGAATTTGGAAGGCGAGTGCAGTAATCACTGACGAGTTGAAATTTTGAGTCCGTCCGTTAATCGTGTACAGACAGTGTAATTGTCAACACACAGCCCGCAAAGGCTGGAGAAGTTGGTTCCAATAAAAGACTAGTTAACCTACGCGAATGTAGGGAGAGAAGGCAGGAAGTGTTGTAGGGGGCAGAAAGAACAAACGAGGGGAAAATATTAACGAGCTAGAGTAAAAGTTATCTTAATAAAAATAGTAAGATTGTTGTTTTTCATTAAAGATATTGTTGTTGGCTGTGTAAGTTATCTGTAAACTTACGTAAATTTTCAACATAGGAATTCGTAAACTTTGACCCGTTAGAACTCGACTGCGAGACTGTGTTGCGAAATCTGAGTGCGAAACAGTAGATTCAAAGTGCGTATATAGTTTCCTGTCTGTTTAAATATTTGTAATTTCAAAAATACTGTCTGCAATTCTGTACTGTGAATCATTAACTTTTAAGCTCATAAAATGGTCCTGACTCAATACTCCTTTTTTACTATTTACTTTTAGCTTACCTGTTTCACAATGAAAACACCATATCACTACCCTTGTCTTGAAAAGACGATGCATTTGCAGAGCTACAACTAACTACTGAGATGTGCCTGGTGTAATGAGCCAACTTTTTTTGAAAAAAGCGTCCTTGGTTCATAGCAAATCTGAATAAATGAAAGTGATAACTCATATTTTGGCATGGTCTTTGGATGCGGACAATGATTTGGGATAAATTATAACATCAAATGTTCTGTTTTGAAAAGTTATCTCTTTCTTTGCTTCACAAACATTAATACACAAAAAATGTTAACACTTCTTAAATGGACAAACGTAATGAGTTCTTTTCGGAAATGTAACTCGTAATCATGGCATATTCAATAGTTATTCCTACCCGTAAATTGAGATTGAAAATTATGCATAGCTGTTTATCTTTCGCAGTACTCAAGTCCCTTGATATCTGAACCGAGAATGTGTAGCTACAAGCCGCCAAAGTATAAAATCTGAAATCAATTACCTTAAATTAAATTCTCTTTTATTATTCATCAGAATAGTCATGATAAAATATTCTCCCTAAAACGCTTCAGTCTCTCTCTCCTCACCTCAAATAATTAATCAGTAAATCATCACGTTCCACTTCTTCAGAATTTAACTTCAACTGTACCACTCGGTCTACGCCGTATTCCTACTCATGACACACGATTGCCGACTACTGTGTCTTCTCATCTCACGCATTAACAGTGCACATCACAGGTCACACATCATTTCTAATGGCACTGCGAGCTTATAATTTCAAACTGCATAAAGGCGCTTGTGCGTTTATTACATCCAAATACTAGAGAAACGCCCATGAAATTATCTACCACCTACTATCAACAGAGAGATAAAAAGTGCTTCAAAATAGTCGAAACAAGACAGTATACGTTTTTGACGATGAACTAACACAAGATTCAATATGTATTATGCATACTGAAGATGAGAGAAAGTCCGAAACGCGTACTGGTGTACATAAATCCACATAAAAAAATTCGGTTGCTGTACTTCTTATAGTAGTATTTTTGTGATTTATTTGTCTTTTATTAATGCACAATTTGTCTCTTTCCACATCCATAGAGGTTCTCGTTCTTGATAAAATCTACAGAATAAAATGAACGGATGAAGACAAACAATGTTCTAGATATACTTTCTAAAATTAAGCTGCTTACCGCCGTGGCGAGAATTTGTGGAGAAAAATTTCTTGTTTCGATGCCGTTGAAATTTTATGTAGACGTTAGAGATATTTCGTACCTCCCTCTGGTAGACCAGATACCTACGAGTTGCTTCCGTTTGTGTGGAGAATTTGTGAGAAATAATGTAGTTCTTCAATGTGTATCGAAATTTCATGTAGACGCTTGGTAGCTTAGCCTACTCCGTATCTGGTTGCTTCAAATCGCATCTCTTTGTGCTGAGAGTCTGGAAAAAATTGATTCTGTGTTAAGTGTGCAAATGGAATTACCAGCACATCCTTGTCATTTTTCTTGTGTTGCAGAATTCATTTACAGTTCTTCTAGTTTAAAAATCCTTTTGTATGATGGCTATAATATTGTTCTTGCTGTTTCTAAATTCATCTGACACAATATCAGAGTTGATGATTTTGCACCAGCTCACATTGCATTCTCACATTGTTGTCTGTCGTTATACTTAAATGTGGTGAATCCCCAGCATATTTATCTCTGTGTGTACCAATCAGAAACACATTTACTGCTCAAAATTTGTGTACACTTATAACAATAGACATGCACCCAAATCCTGTTTATCGCAGTTTTTGAAAAGACTTGGTATTAATATCGTCTGCACAGTGGATTTAAAAGAGGCTTATGTAAGATATATGCAGGTATTTTTAACATACGTAGTTAGGCATCAGATCTTCTCCCGTTATTTACATATTTCTTCTTCAGAAATATAAGTTGTCGTTAACTTCCATTCGAAAATGAGTAGTCTTAGAGCTACTGCAAGTTTGTTAACCTCAATGCAGAAAGCTAGTGTAGCAGACACAAAAGCAATGCAATGTAATGATCGCGAGTGAGCAGTGTCTAGAAACCGTAACAAGAGCAAACAACTTCACAAAAGGCTAATGTAAAACAGAAACGTTCTTGCTACATTACAATGCGTCCCTCACAGGTCATAAAAACGTAGGCACAAACGGCTTACTTCGTAAGACATGCACTCGGGTTTCAGAGACGCAACGGTCTTGAGGTTGTTCCTCTCTGAACGGTCCATTGCTTTGTCTGTCTGCTGGAGCCCCTCCCATCATTGTTCTGCGTGTTAATGAGATGTCCGCCGTTATTCCACTCGCGCACCCTGCTGAAAGACACAATGCCGGTGCATCGTTTCCCACAGTTGCACCTAGCAGTTCCACAGAAAGCTCTCATACCAGCTAAAAGAACTCAATAAGCGCATAGTGAAATGAGGTAAGGTGTGCAACAGGAGCAACAACCCATCTGAGTTAGTAAAATCAATCGAGATTCAGGCACTAAAAGTTATACGGACTTCTCAAGTAAAAAAAACCTGTAAAAGGCGTTTTCCGAAAACCACCACATTAGTTTTAACTAGAGACAGTATGGCCATTATCTAAATCACGACTAACTATATTTATGTAAGTTAAAATGGTGTTCCGTGGATGGCTGAAAATTTTGTGAATCGAAGCTGGTAGCACAATAAATTCACTTAGGAGGTGACGTGTGTGTTCCACCGTGAGGTAAGTTGCAACTATGGGACTATGCCCAACGAAAATATTACGAAGTAAATCGTTTCATCTTTGATGTACAAAGAAGGGGTTTGATCAGCAGTTTTGAACATGATAATTAAAAAAAAAAACAGAAAATATCCTCGTGGACGTACAGGAATACTTCGACATTAATAAAGTTGAATGAAACTTCGAAATTCCGAGAAGTATTGGTGTGACATGCAAAACTGAATTAATGTTGTCCTTAATAATGTAATTCACGTAGTGAGCAAGAGCTTCCAAGAATTAGTTTCAGTCAGGCAGTAAATCTAGTTGCAAGGTAAGTAGAACACTGGGTTTATATGAGACAAACGTAAGAAATTACATACTGCATTCGGATCTGATATAACATTTCCGTTAGGTATTCTGCAAGGAGCGCTTCATCCAACGCTTTGAACAAGTCTCAGTCACATCGTTTGCTGCAATTTCAGCTTTCACGGAATCTTCACAGTTAAACTGTTCTGATTGATTTAGCTTTCGTTCCAACAACTAAGTGTTGCATCATTTGGCAAGGACTTTTCACAGATTTTTATTGTTTGTTATGATTAGGTAGCTTCATTCTGTGGTTTATCTATACATTGAAATTTCAGCATCCTTTGCAACCAATTGAAAAATGCTTTATGATTTGCCAGTAAAAAATCCAACTCCTATGTACGAATCACCTTCAAACGTTGAATACGTTACAAATGGCTTAACCACCGCAGTACTAAGCGGGGGTGGCTGGAGAGGTGCGTTATGCCCACCTTCTGTAAATATTGTAATCTAGTCAGTTACTTTATATTTTAAAATCTCTTTGGAAATATTTATTGTTTTTATTGAATTCTTCTGCCAGATACCACAAGTGCTTTAAATTTTACCCAAAAATTGTGTCTTAAAAGTAGATGTCACTTTCCCTGGTGAATGTCGTATTCAGTATGTTAAGGTATAGGACCTTACGTACTGTTTAGAAAGCCTATTATGATTAAAAGTCAACAACTATTAACGGATTTTGCAATAATTAATTTTTGCACATGGATGAAATATTTGAAAACAGAAGGAGAAGGTGCTTTGTGTTTATAAAATATTTTAGCGATGGCAAACGTTTTTTTATCCACTTGACATCTTGTGCATGAGGTTCAGCTTAATATGAACAAGTTTTACTAAAAAAAAGATGTTTAAGACCTGAAGATCACAGGAAAGACTGTAGAAACCGGTTGTCAGGAATAAAAAAATATTTTGTACAGTCTTGGCTTTTGAAAGGTTTTTAACAGTCTTTTTCAGTCAATTGCTCCCATTACTACAAGTGCCTAGCACACACAATTGCAGATTTGAAATAATCTCCACCTGAACAGTTACAAAAGCAGTCACAGGATTACTTGCTACTTTAGTCATTTGTTTTCTTACATGTTTTCATACCAACTGAAAAATGCTCGTGTCAGAGCACAAAAATGCGAAGATCCTCTTTAAAAGCCTCTGACAGAAAAGGGGAGAAGCAGCTGCTTCAGTGTTCATTCCGCCATCCTCACCCAAAATTGTGGCTTGCGAAAATATTCGCGCTGTTTTAACACAGAACTTTCGAAATCGCTTACTCAGTCTCTCTTTGTAGTTGAGCCTTCGTACTGAGCGTCTCCCTCTCACTAGCACTATCTACATGATTATCTCTTTCTTCTCACTGTCTGCTTATCCTCACATTGACACTTCCTTCTGTCCGTATCTCCCACTGTTACTATATATCGCTCCTTGTTACCGCTGTCCCATTCTCTGTCGTTTTAAGTCTGTATAACTGGCATTTTCTTTGTCCCATTTTTCTCTCTCTCCCATTGTATTTTCTCTCTTTCTTTCTCACTTACAGTTTCTGTCTTTTTCTTCAATCATCAGTCTCTTCACCCATGTTCTTGGGGATGGTTTGCTCGTGGTTTTGACGCCTAGGCAGGGTAACTTCAACACGTGGATATAAAGGGTGTGAAAGCATACCAGTCGAGGGTTGTGGTGGGTGGGGTCTGTGGATTCCAATCCCCTCCCACAAAGCCTACTTGTGGTTTCCCCCCATGTCCCTTTCTTTGATTTTCATTGTCTCCTCTCTCTTCCGCTCAAAGTGCTACTATCTCCATCCATCTCTCTTTCTCTTTTACTACCCTCACTGATCATCACTATCTCCTCTCTCTCTTGGCTCCTCCTGCTATTGTCTTTATCCATCTCTCTTTCTCTTTCGCTGCCACTTGTCTCTACCACTATCAAGGGCTGCTTTCTCTTTCTTTCCTCTCTCCTCTCTCCGTCACTGTCTCTCTGTTACTGTCATTCAGCATAGAAAGTGCTAATACGTTCGCATGCCAAAATATTTAATGAGGAAGTCGGAATGAAAATTGAGGCAACCGCTTCCCCACTTTTCTGTCAGAGTCTTTTAAAGATGAGCTGCTTCTCCGCTT
Source organism: Schistocerca gregaria (assembly GCF_023897955.1). Lineage (NCBI taxonomy): Eukaryota > Metazoa > Arthropoda > Insecta > Orthoptera > Acrididae > Schistocerca > Schistocerca gregaria. The sequence goes on along the minus strand of NC_064920.1, from coordinate 1,006,982,121 downwards.
TGTGTGACAAGAGTATTTATTATTCAGGTGGTTTTCCTTGTCTCCCTGTTGCAGGGCGGTATGCTGTTTACATAAACCGAACTGTGTAGGTCAATACAGTTTTGACAATTTATGTCTATACATTTAAGCTCTTTGACACGGCTAAGCAACACTGAACATAATATAAGGTTAACACAAAATCACCTTCCAACCTATGCTAGTTCAGTGTACACAACATTGCATAAAAACGCACTACCTGCAACACACCTGCAGCACACCAAAAAATTAGGTTTCTGATTTGCAAGTAACAAGAATGTCGTATGAAAAAATAATTGTTTTGCAAGATGCTTTCGCTGCGTCACCATAGAATAATTTCCTGGTCAAGACAGCTTGTGCAGACGTGAATTGAACATTATATAGAGACAATGTGACATAAAATTTTATTGGTGAAGATTAGCCATTAAAACGTGGTTTGGTGACCGCAGAATCCTTGCGATGACACCAGAACACTTGTCATGTTTTCACTATGTCGGCTAAAATTACATATACACGTCAGACCGAATATTTCATACAAACTTTTGGTGCGTGAATATGGTAACATGTTTCCAGAATGAGATTTTCACTCTGCAGCGGAGTGTGCGCTGATATGAACCTCCTGCGAACCAGGAGAGCTTCTGTAAAGTTTGGAAGGTAGGAGATGAGGTACTGGCAGAAGTAAAGCTGTGAGTACCGGCCGTGAGTCGTGCTTCGGTAGCTCAGATGGTAGAGCACTTACCCGCGAAAGGCAAAGGTCCCGAGTTCGGGCCTCGGTCGGGCACACAGTTTTAATCTGCCAGGAAGTTTCATATCAGCGCACACTGCGCTGGAGAGTGAAAATCTCATTCTGGAAACATCCTCCAGGCTGTGGCTAAGCCATATCTCCGCAATATCCTTTCTTTCCGGAGTGCTAGTTCTGCAGGTTCGCAGGAGAGCTTCTGTAAAGTTTGGAAGGTAGGAGACGAGGTACTGGCAGAAGTAAAGCTGCGAGTACCGGCCGTGAATCGTGTTTCGGTAGCTTATATGGTAGAGCACTTGCCCGCGAAAGGCAAAGGTCCCGAGTTCGAGTCTCGGTCGGGCACACAGTTTTAATCTGCCAGGAAGTTTCATGGTAACATGTAAGCTCTGGGTCTCATTGACGGACAATGATATCGAAAAAAGTGTCGAGGTTCCCTGAGAAAGTAATCTTAAAGACATATGGGATAATTTTTAGCTATTCGTCATGAAGAGGAACAGTAGCAATAGCTATCCCCACAGGCGGTACTTTTCAGACACAATAATCATGGCTTTTTTGGGTGTATCTTGATAACGTTTAAAGATTTTTGAAAATGGGAAAACGGCATTTATAGATAGATGTCTCAGGGACATACGGTGAAAATATGAGCAAATTGATATGGTTTGTTATTTATGTAATTGCTGCTCGCACTGCAAAAACGGCTAAAAACCGGTGTTTACTGTTTTCTGCATAAGTGTGGTAACTTGGAACCTCAGGATCTCGGTAAAGGATAATGATATCGAAAAAACTTCGACGATCTCAAACACCATCATCTTAAGAACATACGGTAAAAATTTAGACGACTTGTCATGAACATAAGTGGCTATTCTCACAAATGGTGCCCAAAAATATTTCTCTTCAAGGTTTTCTCAGGAACTGACCACGAAAAAATGGAGCATTTATAAGCCGCCTGATGTCCAACCTAGATAACACCCACCGAAAAGAACCAACAGATTTGCTGAATTTTCCTGGGCTGGCGGAAGTTCGGGAAGAAAAGGTGCCTAAGGGTGGGAATGATAGAAAGAAACCTATCCAATTCAAACGGGTGAACAAGGTCTCCCAGTCATTCATGCAATACGACGTTATGTAAAAAAGACGACCCTATAGGTTTATCAGACAGAAATCGAATTTTAATGATATACAAACATGGAATCGATGAGGTCGTGTGGGTCTCTCTCGACGCCTTTCGGGATCCTACTGGTTCCACGTTGATAGCGCTCGAGAGAAAAGATATAGTCTTTGCTCTGACGTGAAAGATTGTCATGTACCGTAAGTTAGAAAATGGACTAGTTGCCAACAAGTCAAGTATCCACATGGACACTGTGACGACTTCTGAAGTACCATGGACTATCAGCATGAGTATCATTCTTATGGATTCCTTTAACACGTTAGAGGGGACATGTGCACAAACAGTGGTGTAACGCGCAACAATACTGCCCACAGGGGCGGCAGCATGTAGTCTTTAAATAACTGTTCCGATTTTGCGTACACTGTTATGGTCGATGCACCAGCGTTTATAAATGCAAGAGCATAAATGTTGCTAGACCTCAGTCGTCGTTATACAGGACCAGCAAAGCCTGGTGGTTACTCAACACAACCACTTCTGGCTCTCATAATCGACAATGTGAGTAGCAGACTCTCTGTTTCTGAAGTACTGGTGCCAGTGGTCATGCCCTTCGAGATCGCTGTGACGTTATCTTCCAACAAGATTTCCCAAAACAGGCTGCGCTGGTACGACTTACCTCGATACAAGAGGTTTGGACTGTTGCCCTGACCAGCTCGTTCTACAGATGTCTTTCCCATTGAAAACACCATGGGTGGCCGACTGACTCGCATACTACCACTCACCGGCCACTGCGATCGATGTACCTCCCATGAAATGTCATCCAAGCCGAGCTCGACTAGGTGTCCAGTCGGATTAGAGCGTTGTTACTTTGAGAGGTGACAGCTAGGAGTACTAGATTTCGCACTCTATATGCCCCCGAATCACCTACGAATTTAGTAATGTATTCTCCTATGTATGTTGCATAAGCACAATATGTGGACTTAAGTTATTTGCTGCCCTTCCTGGTGTTGGAGTAGTAACTGTCGGAGCTGGAAATACCGGCCGTGAAACCCTGCAGTGCACCATTAATCGGGAAATACTCCAACGTTTAAGAAGATCAGACGCATATTTGTATGATGCAGAAAAGTCTGAGTGTTCCATGTATTAGAGTACGGTAACGAAATATGCGGCAAAGTACCCAGCCACCTGAGGAGCCCTTGCACTTAGTTGATTCCGTTATGAAGATAATGAATCGCAACAGTGCGGACGATGCCTGCAACGTGCCCGATTAATAGGCGACCCCGTGACCAGTTCATTAGTTCCACATCAACTTTTCCGGTGAGTGATCACACCGAGTGGCTCCAATCAGCGACGTCGGAGCATGTGAATCACGGTCGGGTGGCCCTCCCTCCCTCCCTCCCTCCAGAGCCTAGGAGAGCGGCGGGCCGCGTGATTGAGTTGGGCCATTAGGGTGGGCAGGACACGGCGGGCTGATAGAGAACCGGGAAAGTGAGTCCTGGACGCTGGAGGTCGGGCTGGCAGAGGCTGGGCGAGGTCGCGGCTGCCCCGCTGGGTACACGGGGCTATCGCCGCGCTGCATTAGCTAATGGCCGGCCCGACCCACAGCGCACCGCCCCGACAATATGTACCGTGGCCGTCTCAGCAGGCCGCAGTCCAAGGTGGCTGCCAGCACCAGCTGCTGGCCTATGCCAGTTTTCTGGCTATAGTACTCAAGCAGTGTTTTTTATTACGGTAGCTCAATACCGCATGGAAATTAATAGCAAAGGTGAAACGTCCCCTTTGAAAAATTTATACACGACTGTGCTTAAACTGAAACACAATATTTTTTAGCGCAACGCAATCTGACTTCCAAAAATCCCTACGAAAGAATGGCCCTGACTAACATTAACCTATACGTTTCACCAGCCACAGACTGCACACAGCACAGCCAGCAATTTTCATACAGAGCGCTACGTGGCGTTACCAATAAGAAAACCTAAACAGCCTACTTACATAGCCCCCATGCTCCCCACAAAAAAATTTACAAATTGTTTTGGGCAGTGGCCAATACAGATTTGGAATTTGTTTCGTAATTACAATAACAAAGAAATGAAATTCACACACTTATCGATACAATGTTGGTCAAAAGCTAAAATTTTTTCACAGTCCATAAAGACAGTCCTGATCATTCATCACAGTAAAATAGCAGTGTTTTTCCCAAAGTCTGAGCAGTAAAAGAAAATGCACATGGAAGTAGTGGATTTCCATGCAGTCTGGAAGAAGTAGTGTTGTCCATACAACAGAAAGACAGTGCTGACTCTTGACATGCAAACTGGTAACGGGCCACAACAGAGCAAACCCACAGCAGAGTCAGTCGAAGGTTTGAAGAATATTGGTAGGTAGGTCAACACAGAGTAGACCCATTGTAGTCCTGGTAGAGATTACGGTATTGGTGGGCCACCAGAGGTGCATACCCACTGCAGTCCTTGTAGAAATAAAGGTATTGGTGAGTCATCAAAGGTGTAGACCCACTTCAGTCCTTGTAGAGATAGCCAGCAGCCATCTGTTGCGACTGTGCAGGTGCACAATCACCATCGAAGAGTCTTGCGAAGAATATAGCAAGTCCATCAACCACCACTTGTGCACGCACAAAGTTTTTGGACTTGTCCTTAGAACCAGCAATGTTGTTAAGCAGTCCCTTGCTGAATTATCAACGCATGTGCAAACACTAACAGTCGCTATTTCTCACATATTGTCCATATACTATGACCAACAGAAACGTGTGTAGTGAAATGATACTTAATTTGAAGAACTGGTGTCTATACAATTGTTGTTGTTGTTGTTGTTGTCCTCAGTCATGAGACTGGTTTGATGCAGCTCTCCATGCTACTCTATCCTGTGCAAGCTGCTTCATCTCCCAGTACCTACTGCAACCTACATCCTTCTGAATCTGCTTAGTGTACTCATCTCTCGGTCTCCCTCTACGATTTTTACCCTCCACGCTGCCCTCCAATGCTAAATTTGTGATCCCTTGATGCCTCAAAACATGTCCTACCAGCCGATCCCTTCTTCTAGTCAAGTTGTGCCACAAACTTCTCCTCTCTCCAATCCTATTCAATACCTCCTCATTAGTTACGTGATCTATCCATCTTATCTTCAGTATTCTTCTGTAGCACCACATTTCGAAAGCTTCTATTCTCTTCTTGTCCAAACTAGTTATAGTCCAGGTTTCACTTCCATACATGGCTACACTCCAAACAAATACTTTCAGAAACGACTTCCTGATACATAAATCTATATTCGATGTTAACAAATTTCTCTTCTTCAGAAACGCTTTCCTTGCCATTGCTAATCTACATTTTATATCCTCTCTACTTCGACCATCATCAGTTATTTTGCTCCCCAAATAGCAAAACGCCTTCACTACTTTAAGTGTCTCATTTCCTAATCTAATTCCCTCAGCATCACCCGATTTAATTTGACTACATTCCATTATCCTCGTTTTGCTTTTGTTAATGTTCATCTTATATCCTCCTTTCAAGACACTGTCCATTCCGTTCAACTGCTCTTCCAAGTCCTTTGCCGTCTCTGACAGAATTACAATGTCATCGGCGAACCCCAAAGTTTTTACTTCGTCTCCATGAATTTTAATAAATACTCCAAATTTTTCTTTTGTTTCCTTTACTGCTTGCTCAATATACAGATTGAATAACATCGGGGAGAGGCTACAACCCTGTCTCACTCCTTTCCCAACCACTGCTTCCCTTTCATGCCCCTCGACTCTTATGACTGCCATCTGGTTTCTGTACAAATTATAAATAGCCTTTCGCTCCCTGCCACCTTTAGAATTTGAAAAAGAGTATTCCAGTCAACATTGTCAAAAGCTTTCTCTAAGTCTACAAATGCTAGAAATGTAGGTTTGCCTTTTCTTAATCTTTCTTCTAAGATAAGTCGTAAGGTCAGTATTGCCTCACGTGTTCCAACATTTCGACGGAATCCAAACTGATCCTCCCCGAGGTCTGCATCTACCAGTTTTTCCATTCGTCTGTAAAGAATTCGCGTTAGTATTTTGCAGCCGTGGCTTATTAAACTGATAGCTCGGTAATTTTCACATCTGTCAGCACCTGCTTTCTTTGGGATTGGAATTATTATATTCTTCTTGAAGTCTGAGGGTATTTCGCCTGTCTCATACATCTTGCTCACCAGGTGGTAGAGTTTTGTCAGGACTGGTTGTCCCAAGGCCGTCAGTAGTTCTAATGGAATGTTGTCTACTCCGGGGGCCTTGTTTCGACTCAGGTCTTTCAGTGCTCTGTCAAACTCTTCACGCAGTATCGTATCTCCCATTTCGTCTTCATCTACATCCTCTTCCATTTCCATAATATTGTCCTCAAGTACATCGCCCTTGTATAAACCTTCTATATACTCCATCCACCTTTCTGCCTTCCCTTCTTTGCTTAGAACTGGGCTGCCATCTGAGCTCTTGATATTCATACACGTGGTTCTCTTCTCTCCAAAGGTCTCTTTAATTTTCCTGTAGGCAGTATCTATCTTACCCCTAGTGAGATAAGCTTCTACATCCTTACATTTGTCCTCTAGCTATCCCTGTTTAGCCATTTTGCACTTCCTGTCGATCTCATTTTTGAGACGTTTGTATTCCTTTTTGCCTGCTTCATTTACTGCATTTTTATATTTTCTCCTTTCATCAATTAAATTCAATATTTCTTCTGTTACCCAAGGATTTCCAGCAGCCCTCGTCTTTGTACCTACTTTATCCTCTGCTGCCTTCACTACTACATCCCTCAGAGCTACCCATTCTTCTTCTACTGTATTTATTTCCCCTATTCCTGTCAATTGTTCCCTTATGCTCTCCCTGAAACTCTGTACAACCTCTGGTTCTTTCAGTTTATCCAGGTCCCATCTCCTTAATTTCGCACATTTTTGCAGTTTCTTCAGTTTTAATCTACAGGTCATAACCAATAGATTGTGGTCAGAGTCCACATCTGCCCCTGGAAATGTCTTACAACTTAAAACCTGGTTCCTAAATCTCTGTCTTACCATTATGTAATCTGTCTGATACCTTTTAGTATCTCCAGGGTTCTTCCACGTATACAACCTTCTTTCATGATTCTTAAACCAAGTGTTAGCTATGATTAAGTTGTGCTCTGTGCAAAATTCTATTAGGCGGCTTCCTCTTTCATTTCTTAGCCCCAATCCATATTCACCTACTATGTTTCCTTCTCTCCCTTTTCCTACACTCGAATTCCAGTCACCCATTACTATTAAATTTTCGTCTCTATTCACTATCTGAATAATTTCTTTTATTTCATCGTACATTTCTTCAATTTCTTCATCATCTGCAGAGCTAGTTGGCATATAAACTTGTACTACTGTAGTAGGTGTGGGCTTCGTTTCTATCTTGGCCACAATAATGCATTCACTATGCTGTTTGTAGTAGCTTACCCGCATTCCTATTTTCCTATTCATTATTAAACCTACTCCTGCATTACCCCTATTTGATTTTGTGTTTATAACCCAGTAGTCACCTGACCAGAACTCTTGTTCCTCCTGCCACCGAACTTCACTAATTCCCACTATATCTAACTTTAACCTATCCATATCCCTTTTCAAATTTTCTAACCTACCTGCCCGATTAAGGGATCTGACATTCCACGCTCCGATCCGTAGAACACCAGTTTTCTTTCTCCTGATAACGACATCCTCCTGAGTAGTCCCCGCCCGGAGATCCGAATGGGGGACTATTTTACCTCCGGAATATTTTACCCAAGAGGATGCGATCATCATTTAATCATACAGTAAAGCTGCATGTCCTCGGGAAAAATTATGGCTGTAGTTTCCCCTTGCTTTCAGCCGTTCGCAGTACCAGCACAGCAAGGCCGTTTTGGTTAATGTTGCAAGACCAGATCAGTCAATCATCCAGACTGTTGCCCCTGCAACTACTGAAAAGGCTGCTGCCCCTCTTCAGGAACCACACGTTTGTCTGGCCTCTCAACAGATACCCCTCCGTTATGGTTGCACCTACTGTACGGCCATCTGTATTGCTGAGGGACGCAAGCCTCCCCACCAACGGCAAGGTCCATGGTTCATGGGGAGGGGTCTATACAATTATAAATTTAAAACATAAAAATACAATTACAAAGGCACAAAATGGGGGGTCTATACAGTTATAAATTTAAAACATAAAAATACAATTACAAAGGCACAAAATACATCATTAAAGAACATAACGATAGAGATAATATTTGTAGTAAAACGTGCTTTACAAAAGAATAGAAATAAACATATACATCAGTGTTACAGGAATTATGAAATAAGTAAATACATAAAAGATCAGAATAATTATTGAAACATCAACTTCACACATGAACATCAAAAGAGAACAGAATAAATAATGTCTAAACATCTTTACAAAGGAAATAACATATTATCAGAAAAATTCTACAATGGAAATCTTATTACTTAAACACATAAAGACAGGACTAACACAGATTCACATAGCGTAATAACACAGAATACAGGACAGGGTTTGTTTTCAGTGTGACATTCGGTACTGCAGTCCAACCCAAAACTTCATTGTGTAGCTCTGTCGTCATATCTCAACTTTTGTTTCCACCAAAAATATCTTATCCAGGCATGCTTTCTGTGTTTTGTTCACATCCTCTTTCAAAAATACTTTTCCTCCACTGTACACTACTTTTTTTGGCCAAATCATTTTCTTACAGCTTCTCAATGCATTTCTTCCAATTCATCACAACTTGTTCTCTTTTATAGCCTACCCCATCTTAAGCTAACTTAAATCTACTGAGCTCACATGCTAAACTAAGGGACAAGGCAATGCAGCAGCACAAAACAATTAATACAAACAGCAATAACAAAAAAATGGAAATTGGCAAAGCAAGCAGCAGTAAATGTAATAACTTATATCTAAACATGACAAACCCACAAGCAGAAAATAATAGTACACTAAAGACAACAATGCGGATAAGGGAAATGTATATTCACATCTTAATGTCTACGAAATTAAAGTGACGCACTACAAAAACTAATTCAAAAAAAAATTACCAAGTACTGGTAAAGAAAATTATATATGCAGTTACTGTTACTAGTCCCTTCTTATTGTTCTTTCCTTTCCAAGTGCTCCTTTTTTTTTTAAGAATGTGGATCATTATTTAACGTATCTGTTGACAGAAAGTTTTCACGTTAGCAAATGCATTTAATTTTATTTTATAGAACCAATGCTGTAACACAGCTGGAAAACAGATATCAAATGAAACAAGCAACTATGAAAGGCAAAGCATAAAAATATCATTCAATAGTCATGTGACATTTCATAAGTTAGTACAAATTCTGTCAACTCTCGTAGAAAGTTGTCATTATCAGGTGTGCAGATGTGAGAAAGTATCTTTCCAAGTAATGAGCGTGTCGTTTTTGCTGTGCTTTCTACAAAGGAATGTCAATAGCGAGGATAGTGGCCTCTTTATTTTTTTTCTCCACCTGTGCCTCTGAAAGGCACACACTAATGGCTTGTTTCCACGTGGCTGTCGCCCAGCTGGGTGCCCACGACGCATTACGTGCAGGTGGTCACTTAACTTTCTTACCGAAATATTTACGACACCAGTTTCCACTACAGTGGCAGTCTCATATAAAAAAATTCACAGGTCAACAATTTGCGTTACACATCTGTAGAAACAAAATCCTATTGATATAACAGTATCCAAAAAAATTTTGTCGGCATTGTAATACATTCACGCATTTACATACATTTCATAGCTCTTAAAGTACGATTCTTGGTTTCGAACAACCTTTTTCACAAACCAGAGTCCCTAACCACTACTCTTTATTCCTTACCTTATTCGTCGACACTTCTTCAATATTTCATCATAACAGATACATAGAATAATCAAATTCCTCGTATAGCATCAGCTTATTGATCATAAACATACCTCAACAGCTTAAAACACATAGTCATCGTAATAATAACATCATAACACCTCAGTCAATTCTCAAAATTTTCGTAGATTCCTCCAATAATTTCAAAACCTAAAATAATTCTCTGCTCATGTCAAAAGTGTCATCTACCTCAAACATACTTTAAAAATCATGATCCCATACCAAATATGCCATTCAATGCTCTCATAGTATCACAATGGTTCCGAAAATGTATGAACAGTCCACAAAGTACAGAAAAATACAATTTCATAAGTGTGAAGTTATCCACGTGCGTAATTGCGTAAACATGTGTCACTGACGTAGTAAAAAGATGTTGGTTTCTCTGTCAAATGATCAGATAGCTGTGTAATTAATGTGTTAGAGAAATATGGTACCAGTACCGATGTGTAAAGTTGTATAAGCAAATACCATATTAGCTAGGGCTCCTTGTGCTTGCCATACACATGGTACACAAAGTAAGCGTGTACCCCCCTGAGGATTAATGTAATTATATCCTCAGGTGTTACAGATTACAGCAATGGAATGAAATGTATCACGGAATACCTTTGTATCTTTGTAATTCAAAAATATTTAAAAATAAGTGTTTTAAGTACAAAATTAATCACTCAAATACGTGTACTGTAGTGCTAAATGTGCGTTTTGCTGTAAGATAATTCTGTGGAACTGTCGTAGCTATCGTCCTCTGTAAGCAAAGTTCTGCTGAAGTCAATGTACTTACCTCATCATAAACGAAAGTGAAATGCTTTCCGTATAGATATCGTAGTTATTAAGTACCTTACCGTGATCAAGAAAGTGCTATAATGTAACGTATTGTTGTGCTACAATAAAGGCTGTCTCATTGTAGCTATACCACAAAAGATACTACTAAAACATGTTTTCCTTTCCAGAATAATTCAGAAAAACTGTGCAGATATAAAACAGATATACCGCAAAAGCAACATTGTAAATTGTCACTCATTAGTAGCGTCGTGACAAAATCGTGTAGCTGTCACATAACCACTGTGTCATCTGGTATCTCACAGAAAGTACTTTAAATCCAGAATATATTTTCAAGTAAATCAAAATGTTGCATTAAAATCTCATTAACAGTATATGTTCTAAGTATGTAAGTCTTATAGTCGTTACGTAATCGTGCAACTAATAAGCAAGAATGTACAAATAGCAACACTGTGTCGTCTGTTTACTATAACAATGCATTCGTAATTTCTGTTTAAAAATGTTCCCTAGGTTCTAGATTGGATAGTTAACTTCAAAACATTGTTGCATGTTAAAGATTTCTTAAGTCTGACAAAGCATACTAGTAATGTAAAGTGAAAAGTTATATGGCAAAGACAAAGTTAAAAAAGCTGATTATCTTTCAATAAACGGTTTTACATGTGAAATGTAGTACAATCCATTACTCTTCCTAGTGCTCAGAATTAACTTGAACGCTATTATCATGCCGTATCCGTCGGTAAAGAATACTGGAATTTTTCTCAAGGTTAGCGTCTATGTTATTTTTCTCTGAGCCAGCCGGCGCACGCGGCTGCCTGCGGTGCGAGTCATTGCCTGTCTCTTTGTTGGCGCGCACCGATATTCGGATTAGGAGACCTAACTTCTACAAATTCACCCTGACGAGAAGGCCCTGCCCTGTTTGAAGCTCGCCAGTTCTGATGGAATTCAGATCTGTCGTTTTGTCGGTAGTTTACATAGTTTCTTGTTTGTCGGTCATGTGGTGGAGAATTTCTCCCTGAATCGCAACTGCGTGCTGGACCGTTGCGTCTGAAGTTATTCTGTCTCCCTTGATAGTAATTGTTTTGGCTTCCATATTGTCTGTTTCTACGACTATCTCTGTTATAATCATTACTACGCAAATGCGATCTTTCTCTGTAACTATTACTCTGCCAGTTGTTGTCATACGGGTGGTGTCTGTTTCGGTCACGATTTGTGTTGTGAGAATAGCCTTGTCGTGTCCAGTTTTTATTTCTTTCATCGCAGAATTGCGACGGCTGTGACCTGTAATTGTTCTGTTCCTGTTTTCGCGTTCCGCGATTGTCAGTGTCAGTTTCTAATTCTTGTAAGAGTCCATGAAAAGCTTCAATGTCCTCTTTGCAACGTCCTGCCAAAATAATATGTCGTAAATGTTTAGGCAATTTGATTAAGCAAATGCGGATGAGTTCTGAGGGGCTGTATGGGTTTGAAAGATACTGATTCTTATGTAACATGTCTTCAAAATATTTGACAAGACTGGAAAATTCAGATTGTTCGAAATGTTTCATCATTATGATGCTATGTTTTACTCGGTCTTGTGTAGCTTGAGACCAATATGCTGAGAGGAAGGCATGATAAAATTCTCCTTCACTATGACAATCGTGAATGACCGATCGCATTCTTACAGCTGGTTCATTCTCCAAGTAGCCACACATAAATTCTAATCTGTGCTCTAATGACCAGTTGGGAGGAAAACAATGAGAGAATTGATGGAGCCACGCTTGTGGATGAATGTCGTTGCCAGAATTCTTAAATGTTTTGAATTTACGTGCAGTAATGAACAGCTTACAGTCAAAATCATCGTGTCGGCGGGTAGCATAGCGGTCATTGTTACGTCGTGTCGGCGGTTCCATCTCAAAATTCGGTGCACCTTGCCAATTTCTTTCATAATTTCCGAAATGCCCTGTGTTATTATTTTGTGACTTTTCCGTATTTCTAAGTCCCTCTTCCCGTGTTGGAGCGCGAGTGTCCTCTGAAATACGTAATTCTTGTATTACCTGTGTCAGCTGATCTTGCACATCCCGAATTTCTCTTTGGTGTTGTGTATTAATTTGATTCTGATTTTGTTTGAATTTCCTAATTCGTTCGCACTCTTCTGTATCATTTAGATCATCATCTACCTTTGTAGATAAGTTAATGAACTGATCTGAAAGTTCGGCTACTTTCTCCGATAGTGAACACATTTCCTCTGTGTGTTTTTCTGAACCAAGTTTCAGAGTGTCCATTTGTGTTGTAATCTGTCTACTGTGTCCTTTAAGTTTTCCTGAGTTCTTGCAAGTTGCGTAACCGAATCGGTGGATTCAACTGAGTCCATTTTAGCTTGCAAGGTGTCGTGATTTTCACGAACAATAGTTTGCAGTTCTTTTATGGCTCCTTCATGATTCTGTAATGTATTTTCATGCCGGGAAAAAATAGGTTGAAAATGCTCACAAATTTGTGTTTTTACCTCATTACTGATTTTTTGGCATTTCGATTCAATGTTATGTAACTCAGTAATTAAATCTTCACGTGTTTGTTCAAGTGTGGTGTCTAATTTTTGAAGCTTTTGCTGTGTTTGTCTCTGATTTTGTTCCATGGTGTCTAACTGTTGCTGTGTTTGTCTCTGGCGTTGTTCCATTGTGTCTAACTTTTGAAGCTTTTGTTGTGTTTGTCTCTGATTTTGTCCATTGTGTCTAACTTTTGAAGATTTTGTTCCTTTGTGTCTAACTGTTGCTGTGTTTGTCTCTGGTTTTGTTTCATTTGTTGCATTAATTCCAATAATAATGTATTAGTGTGTGGAATCTGTTCCTCTATGCTTTTCGGCAGTGCATTTGCACCGGCAACATTCACATTTTGACAAGCAGAAAATGTGTCTTGACTTATTTGAGAAAACGGTGAGGACGCAAAACCTGAATGTACAGTATTTGCAAGATTGTGTCCTGTCATTTCGGATTCCTGACGCGAGCTGTTGCCGACCGATCGATCGATAATGCTTCCCCGTTCACTAACTGTTTCACTGCCTACACCATTATTTGCAGCCCGCTCCATTTCCCTATGCACTATTAGCAAATTACTACTTTGAACATTAGTGAATTCATTACATGGTGGCGCTAACACACTGCTTTTGTCTTCTCTGTCATTTCTCAGTTTACTTTGTAGCCTAGTATTAAATGTTTCACACGCCATTATTGTCACAATATTTCACAAAATAACACAGAAAAGCACAATTCGAAGAGCAAAAATAAGAGAACATAATTTGAAGAGCAAAAATAAGAGAACACATTAACGTAGCACTGAAAATAATATCTAGTTAATTGCAAGTGCAGCTGCGAAATATTTGATGCAAACCTACATGAATGCCACAACTGTTAATGAAAAACTACAACTACAAAGGAAATTCTCTCTATAATTACTTGCTAGCAATAAACAAAAGCTACTTACACAAACTACAAGAAAAAAATCAGAAGATTCCAGTGAGGTATACTGGCAGGGTCGCCATATGAATCGTCCCCTTTGAAAAATTTAGACACGACTGTGCTTAAACTGAAACATAATATTTTTTAGCGCAACGCAATTTGACTTCCAAAAATCCCTACGAAAGAATGGCCCTTACTAACATTAACCTATACGTTTCACAAATCACTTACTTCACAAAAATCTTCGTTATTGAAGCTACTGCAATACAGCGAGCGCCACTACTGCCAGCTAAATAAAAGATTCAAACTACTGAAGGCACTAACTATTGATAGGCATTGTTAGCAAATGAAAGATTTTAATACAGAACAAACAATGTACTTACCTTAATAGTCATAATATATATAGCAGTTCATGACATCCGGTCTTACAAATTTCAAAACTCCACTTTCTCTCTCCCCACGTAAACCACTCCTGGCGGCTCACCTCCAACTGCGCAACGCTACGCGCTGTTAGCATCCAGCTGCCGCTGCCCAACACTGCAATGGCAGACAACAATGCAAACCAGCCACAGACTGCACACAGCACAGCCAGCGATTTTTATACAGAGCGCTACGTGGCGTTACCAATAAGAAAACCTAAACAGCCTGCGTACAAAGGGAATTACAAACCAATACCGCTAAGTCTGTCTGTTGGAGTATCTACATCGACATTTATCACAACTCTGCAATGCACATTTAACTTCAGTTATGTTTATCATGTTGTTGTTGTTTTGGTCTTCAGTCCTGAGACTGGTTTGATGCAGCTCTCCATGCTACTCTATCCTGTGCAAGTTGCTTCATTTCCCAGTACCTACTGCAACCTACATCCTTCTGAATCTGCTTAGTGTATTCATCTCTTGGTCTCCCTCTACAATTTTTACCCTCCACGCTGCCCTCCAATATTAAATGGGTGATCCCTTGATGCCTCACAACATGTCCTACCAACCGATCCCTTCTTCTTGTCAAGTTGTGCCACAAACGTCTCTTCTCCCCAATCCTATTCAATACATCCTCATTAGTTATGTGATCTACCCGTCTAATCTTCAGCATTCTTCTGTAGCACCACATTTCGAAAGCTTCTATTCTCAAATTGTCCAAACTACTTATCGTCCATGTTTCACTTCCATACATGGCTACACTCCATACAAATACTTTCAGAAAAGACTTCTTGACATTTAAATCTATATTCGATGTTAACAAATTTCTCTTCTTCAGAAACGCTTTCCTTGCCATTACCAGTCTACATTATATATCCTATGTACTTCGACCATCATCAGTTATTTTGCTCCCCAAATAGCAAAACTCCTTTACTACTTTCAGTGTCTCATTTCCTAATCTAATTCCCTCAGCATCGCCCGACTTAATTCGACTACATTCCATTATCCTCGTTTTGCTTTTGTTGATGTTCATCTTATATACTCCTCTCAAGACATTGTCCATTTGATTCAACTGCTCTTCCAAGTCCCTTGCTGTCTCTGACAGAATGACAATGTCATCGGCGAACCTCAATGTTTTTATTTCTTCTCCATGGATTTTAATATCTACTCCAAAATTTTCTTTTGTTTCCTTTATTGCTCGCTCAATATACAGATTGAATAACATCGGGGGGAGGCTACAACCCTGTTTACTCCCTTCCCAACCACTGCTTCTCTTTCATGCCCCTCGACTCTTATAACTGTCATCTGGTTTCTGTACAAATTGTAAATAGCCTTTCGCTCCCTGTATTTCACCCCTGCCACCTTTAGAATTTGAAAGAGAGTATTCCAGTCAACATTGTCAAAAGCTTTCTCTAAGTCTACAAATGTTAGAAACGTAGGTTTGCCTTTCCTTAATATTTCTTATAAGATAAGTCGTAAGGTCAGTATTGCCTCACGTGTTCCAGTATTTCTACAGAATCCAAACTGATCTTCCCCGAGGTCGGCTTCTACTAGTTTTTCCATTCGTCTGTAAAGAATTCGTGTTAGTATTTTGCAGCTATGGCTTATTAAACTTATTGTACGGTAATTTTCACATCTGTCAACACCTGCTTTCTTTGGGATTGGAATTATTATATTCTTCTTGAAGTCTGAGGGTATTTCACCTGTTTCATACATCTTGCTCACCAGATGGTAGAGTTTTGTGAGGACTGGCTCTCCCAAGGCCGTCAGTAGTTCCAATGGAATGTTGTCTACTCCGGGGGCCTTGTTTCGACTCAGGTCTTTCAGTGCTCTGTCAAACTCTTCACGCAGTATCGTATCTCCCATTTCATCTTCATCTACATCCTCTTCCATTTCCATAATATTGTCCTCAAGTACATCGCCCTTTTATAGACCCTCTACATCCTCCTTCCACCTTTCTGCTTTCCCTTCTTGGCTTAGAACTGGGTTTCCATCTGAGCTCTTGATATTCATACATGTGGTTCTCTTATCTCCAAAGGTCTCTTTAATTTTCATGTAGGCAGTGTCTATCTTTCCCCTAGTGAGATAAGCCTCTACATCGTTACATTTGTCCTCTAGCTATCCCTGCTTAGCCATTTTGCACTTCCTGTTGATCTCATTTTTGAGACGTTTGTATTCCTTTTTGCCTGCTTCATTTATTGCATTTTTATATTTTCTCCTTTCATCAATTAAATTCAGTATTTCTTCTGTTACTCAAGCATTTCTACTAGTCCTCGTCTTTTTACCTACTTGATCCTCTGCTGCCTTCACTACCTCATCCCTGAAAGCTACCCATTCTTCTTCTACTGTATTTATTTCCCCCATTCCTAACAATTGTTCCCTTATGCTCTCCCTGGAACTCTGTATAACCTCTGGTTCTTTCAGTTTATCCAGGTCCCATCTCCTTAAATTCCCACCTTTTTGCAGTTTCTTCAGTTTTAGTCTACAGGTCATAACCAATAGATTGTGGTCAGAGTCCACATTTGCCCTGGGAAATGTCTTACAATTTAAAACCTGGTTCCTAAATCTCTGCCTTACCATTATGTAATCTGTCTGATACCTTTTAGTATCTCCAGGGTTCTTCCACGTATACAACCTTCTTTCATGATTCTTAAACCAAGTGTTAGCTATGACTAAGTTGTGCTCTGTGCAAAATTCTACTAGGCGGCTTCCTCTTTCATTTCTTAGCCCCAATCCATATCCACCTACTACGTTTCCTTCTCTCCTTTTTCCTACACTCGAATTCCAGTCACCCATGACTATTAAATTTTCATCTCCCTTCACTATCTGAATAATTTCTTTTATTTCATCATACATTTCTTCAATTTCTTCATCATCTGCAGAGCTAGTTGGCATATAAACTTGTACTACTGTAGTAGGTGTGGGCTTCGTTTCTATCTTGGCCACAATAATGCGTTCACTATGCTGTTTGTAGCAGCTTACCCGCATTCCTATTTCCCTATTCATTATTAAACCTATTCCTGCATTACCCCTATTTGATTTTGTGTTTATAACCCAGTAGTCACCTGACCAGAGGTCTTGTTCCTCCTGCCACTGGACTTCACTAATTCCCACTATATCTAACTTTAACCTATCCATTTCCCCTTTAAAATTTTCTAACCTACCTGCCCGATTAAGGGATCTGACATTCCACGCTCCGATCCGTAGAACGCCAGTTTTCTTTCTCCCGATAACGACATCCTCTTGAGTAGTCCCCGCACGGAGATCCGAATGGGGGACAATTTTACCTCCGGAATATTTTACCCAAGAGGACGCCATCATCATTTAATCATACAGTAAAGCTACATGCCCTCGGGAAAAATTACGGCTGTAGTTTCCGCTTGCTTTCAGCCGTTCTCAGTACCACCACAGCAAGGCCGTTTTGGTTAATGTTGCAAGGCCAGATCAGTCAATCATCCAGACTGTTGCCCCTGCAACTACTGAAAAGGCTGCTGCCCCTCTTCAGGAACCACACGTTTGTCTGGCCTCTCAACAGATACCCCTCCGTTGTGGTTGTACCTACGGTACGGCTATCTGTATCGTTGAGGCACGCAAGCCTCCCCACCAACGGCAAGGTCCATGGTTCGGGGTGGGGGGGGGGGGGATGTTTATCATAAAGATAACTCGAACTCGGGACGTTTTCCTTTAGCGGGCAAGTGTTCCACCGACTGAGCTTCCCAAGCACGACTCACGCCCCGTCCTTACAGTTTCAATTCCGCCTGTACCTCGTCTCCTGTCTTCCAAACTTCACAGAAGCTCTCCTGCGAAACCTGCAGAACTAACACTCCTGCAAGAAAGGATATTGCGGAGACATGGGTTAGTGTTCTAGCGACTGAGCTTCCCAAGCACGACTCACGCCCCGTCCTTACAGTTTCAATTCCGCCTGTACCTCGTCTCCTGCCTTCCAAACTTCACAGAAGCTCTCCTGCGAAACCAGCAGAACTAGCACTCCTGCAAGAAAGGATATTGCGGAGACATGGGTTAGCCACAGCCTATGGGATGTTTCTAGAATGAAATTTTCGCTCTACAGCGGAGTGTGGGCTGATATGAAACTTACTGGCAGATTAAAACTGCACGGAGATACATTTTCATACGTAAAATATTTAAGTGACTAACATTGCAAGAGCTGACCGTGGTGGCCGAGCCGTTCTAGGCGCTTCAGTCCGGAACCGAGCCACTACCACGGTCGCAGATTCGAATCCTGCCTCGGGCATGGATGTGTGTGATGTTAGGTTAGTTAGGTTTAAGTAGTTCTAAGTTCTAGTGGACTGATGACCTCACACGTTAAGTCCCATAGTGCTCAGAGCCATTTGAACCATTTTTGAACAACGCAAGATCACCGCTTAATGTAAGGGCGAGGTGAACCGCTGAAAATGTGAAATGCTGGTACTTTAATAATCGTGTAACAGTCAGAATGTTGGATGCAAGAATACAAACGTGCGTGCACTCAGCTGTAAAGGTGTCAGATGTCAATTTGTGGGATGGAGTTCCATGCCTGTTGCACATGATCGGTCAGCATAGGGATGGTTAATATCGGCTCTGGATGACGCTGGTGTTGTTGTCAGATGATGTGCCATGTGTGCTCCACTGGGGACAAATCTGGTGATCGAGCAGGCCGAGGCTACACGTCAACTCTCTGTAGACCACGTTGAGTTACAATAGCAGTAAGTGGGCGAGCGTTATCATGTTGGAAAGAATCCCCTGGAATGCTGTTCATGATACCAGGACAACACGTCGATTCACCTGACTGTCTTTAAAATTTGCGGTCAGGGTGCGTGGGGTAACCACGAGAGTGCTTCTGCATAAATCCAGGTGTAGGTCGTAGGTCCAGTGCGTCTAGCACAGAAACGGCTTTGTTTCAAACCCTCAACTGGACACCTTGTAACCGACATACGGCTCTCACTGGCACTGTGACAGGTCCCTCTTTCATCAGAAAACGAAACAGACTTCCAACCTGTCAATGAGCTCTGATACACCACTGGAGACGCAAACGGCGGTGCTTTGGGATCAGTGGAATGAACGCTACAGAGTATCTGGCTCGGAGCTGTCCTTGATGTATCCGTTTTATAGCAGTTACTTGTGTCACTGCAGTGCCAACTGCTGCTCAAATTGCTGCTGCAAATGCGGTAAGATGCGCCACCAGAGCTCTACGCCGAAGACGATGATCTTCCTTCTCGGTAGTAACTCTGCCAGCATTTATGTGCAGTGGCTACATTCCCCCCAACACATGCCGCAAAATCGTAGTATGAACGTCCAGCTTTCCGTAGCCCTACTACACGACCTCGTTCAAACCGAGTGTAGTGTTGATAATAGCGTTTTTGTCGCCTTACAGACATCCTTGACTAATAACAACTCGCCACCTTCAGTATCAGACTTAAATAATACTCATGGACGTTACAGCGTGTATTTAAAGCTAATCTGATTTGCATCCTCATAGTGGGGCTACTAGCACCAGTCGTGAAATTTGAGTAGACATCATGTTTCAGATACAGAAACACGCCCACAAACCTTATGACACGCATTTCCTTGTTAGTGCTGCGATTTCTTTTTCTCTCATTGTCTTTTGATAGGCACTTTGTAATAATTCTTTGATAGTTTCTTTAGACGTAGCTACACTCATGCTCATAAGTTAAGGATAATTGCAGTATGTGGTGCCACACAAAGTGGCACTATACAAAACTAGCGCTAATAGCATAGGCACATAGGGAACACACACGACACATCGTATTGGTGATAAGTTGAGAAAACCGTCCCGAAACACATGTGCTACAAAACGCCACTGTTTCCTGCACATACTATGGATCATGTGGTCGAGCAGCTGCTGGGGTGTAGCCTCCCATTCTTACACCAGTGCCTGTCCGAGCACCTGAAGTGTCCTAGCAGTTTGAAGACGTGCAGCGATATGTCGACCGAGAGGATCCCAGACGTGCTCGATGGGGTTTAGGTCTGGAGAACAGGCAGGCCACCCCATTCGCCTGATATCTTCTGTTTTAAGGTACTCCTCCACGATGGCAGCTCGGTGGGGCCGTGCGTTATCATCCATGAGGAGGACCCACTGTACCACTGAAAAGGCAAACATACTATTGCACAATGACGTCCCAATGCACCTGACCTGTTACAGTTCCTCTGTCAAAGACATGCAGGGGTGTGCGTGCACCAATCATAATCCCACCCCATACCATCAAACCACGACCTCCATACAGGTCCCTTTCAAGGAGAGCCAACCCGTATAACTAAAGGAGGCCGAAATGCACGCGTTTTAGCTCACGCAGGCTGACGTGAGGTCTGGAACATGACAAGGGAATTAGAACTGAGAAAAACGGACGTATCTGGTGGAATACTTAACTTTAATCCATTAATGACGAACGTCGCTCTTGACGGTACATGATTCACAATATCAATAGTAACTGAATATGGTGCCTTGCTAGGTCGTAGCAAAATGACGTAGCTGAAGGCTATGCTAAACTATCGTCTCGGCAAATGAGAGCTTAGAAGTCAGTGAACTATCGCTAGCAAAGTCGGCTTTACAACTGGGGCGAGTGCTAAGAAGTCTCTCTAGACCTGCAGTGTGGCGGCGCTCGGTCTGCAATAACTGATAGTGGCGACACGCGGGTCCGACTTATACTACCGGACCGCCACCGATTTAAAGGCTACCACCTAGCAAGTGTGGTGCCTGGCGGTGACATCACAGTTTATATCTGGTTCGCGATTCACGCCAGATGAAAACCCTGCAAGAATCACTGTTTAAACTATACCTGCACTCGTCCGTGAACATAACCCGGGGCCATTGTTCCAATGACCATGTACTGTGTTCTTGACACCACGCTTTACGGGCTCTCCTGTGACCAGGGGTAAGTGGAATGCGAATAAACCATGTCTGTTCAGTCGTCTGTAGACTGTGTATCTGGAGACAAGTATTCCGGTGGCTGCGGTAAGGTCCCGAACAAGGCTACCTGCAGTACTCCGTGGCCGTCTGTGGGCACTGATGGTGAGATATCGGTCTTCTTGTGGTGTTGTACACTGTGGACGTCCCGTACTGTAGCGCCTGGACACATTTCCTGTCTGCTGGAATCGTTGCCATAATCGTGAGATGACACTTTGTGGCACATGGAAGGCCCATGCTACAACCTGCTGTGTTTAACCAGCCTCCAGTCGCCCTAGTATTCTTTCGTATGTGTTCTTTGAGCTATTTTCAACACAGAGTCAGCATTAGCACGTCGGAAAAAGTCTGCACACTTACTTGCTGCACCGTACTCTGACATGCACCAACACACCTTTTCGTATGTGGACTTCTGCCAGCGATACCGTGCGACGACCGCAGTTCAAATGCATCGCGTGGTCATACCCCAAGGTGATTTGAACCCACAAACCGCCCACCAGAGCGTCGTTTCACCATGTATCAGCATTATCTTTAATTTTGAGCATGAGTGTATTTCAATTTAGTATCGTGCATCTGTGTTTTTTACTTACAATCATTTTCGAATTCTCTTTATGCACCCATTTGTTGCTCTATATATGCTAAATGCATACGTTTTTTTCTAGTAAATATTTGTTTCCACATACCATGCACATAGAAAAATGAATATTCTTGCATTACTCTTGGTCGGATGCTATTGAGCTGACCGAGGAATCATGGAAACTGACTCGGGCACTGTCTGTCTGTCTGTCTCTCTCTCTCTCTCTCTCTCTCTCTCTCTCTGTGTGTGTGTGTGTGTGTGTGTGTGTGTGTGTGTGTGTGTGTGTGTGTGTGTGTCGTGTGAGTATAGTGCGTGAGAGTGCGTGTGCGTTTGCTTGAGCGCGGACGCGGATTTGTAGTTTTCTTTAAATTTTTTTAGGAGGGAGTCAATAAAATTCGGAGGAGAATGTTGGTGATGGCTGTTGGTGTCCACCATTCAGTTTAGAGCTTAGGTGAGTCAGTCGAGCATGAGCAAGTCTCCAGGGAAAGCCCCGGGTGCTCGCGCTTTACACGATCACGTGAAAAGGTGAAATACTTGCTGTAAAGACGAACACTGCTGACGAAATACCCTCTCCATGTTCTCTGAGGCATTTAGAGCCCAGGCTTAGACTTCGTAACGAGAGGATCGCGAGTGTGAGCGTTGTGCGAGATGTAAGTTGGTAGAGCTGAGGCTATTGAGTAAGTTTGGTAATTACCCTTAAAGATGACTGTAAAGAACCTACTTGCGACGGGGAACTCGATTCCAACGGCGTTAAATGAATAGAAGCGAATACAGAGCGAGTGTGATTAGGCTCATATAGATAACATTACTGGTGTTTCATATGTAATAAATCGAGTGTCGTCAAATCAGAATGAACTTCATTGAATCCCATTATATTAACGGTAGTACTGGGTAATCCAAAAATCCTTTAACATTTGAACATGCACTGCTTCACGGAATAATGTAGGTAGACAGGTAATACTTGACAGACACGCCTGAAATGACATGGGGTTTTACTGATACCAATACTGAGTGCATGCAAACACCGGTCAACAAATGGCGCTGGACAGCTACACGTCAGTGACGCTGTAGGAGAATCGTGTATAAAATGTCAGCGTGACAGGTGCGTGGTGCGCCGATATGTTGGCAAATCTCATGAGATTCCTAGCCTGGCTGATGGACACCTGCTGATAGATATAACGCCGTCCGCTGTGGCCAAGCGGTTCTAGGCCCTTCAGTCTAGAACCGAGCTGCTGCTACGGTCGCAGGTTCGAATCCTGCCTCGGATATGGATGTGTGTGATGTCCTTAGGTTAGTTAGGTTTAAGTAGTTCTAAGTTCTAGGGGACTGATGACCTCAGATGTTAAGTCCCATAGTGCTCAGAACCATTTGAGCCATTTAATAACGGAGAAAAACGTGTTTTTTTTTCAAGACAGCATCAAAATATCGTAACTGTATATTTATATGATGATTGTCATACCAACTCACTTATCATATCTGTTACACTTTGTCGCATATGTCGTGATAATACAGAACAATGCCCTTCTTCGAACGTTTTCGATGCCGTCCACCAATCCTATCGGGTAAGAAACTCACAGCGCGCAGCACTACTCCAGGAAAGAACGTACAGCCATAGTGTAGGCGATATCTCCAGGAGAATTATCGCACTTTGTAACAATTCTGCCAATAAAACATAGTCTTCGGTTCACGTTCCCCACTATATTTTCTCGTTGATGGCTTAGCTTCTAATTGTAATCTGTAGATATTTAGCCGCGCGGGCCTAGCCGAGCGGCCTCAGGCGCCGCAGTCATGGACTGTGCGGCTGGTCCCGGCGGAGGTTCGAGTCCTCCCTCGGGCATGGGTGTGTGTGTGTGTCCTTAGGAGAATTTAGGTTAAATAGTGTGTAAGCTTAGGGACTGATAATCTTAGCAGTTACTTCCATTAGATTTCACACACATTTGAACTTTTTTTTCTGGATATTTAGTTGACTCGACAGGCTTTAAATTTGTCAGATTTATCGTCTAGCTGAAAAGTAACTGTTTTTTTTAGTACTTACTCGGATGAGCTGACACTTTTGTTTTTTGGGTCAATTTCCTCTTTTCGCATTATGCAGATATATTGGCTAAATAACTTTGTAATTCGTTCTGATCTTATGGTGACTTTCAAAGGCGGTAAACGACAGCATCAGCTGCGACTGTTCTCGGCACATAGCGCGCCAGTAGTACGTACTCGAACATATCCCCCAAAGCCACCGGCATTTGATGACGCGCGTACGCTGTTTATGTACGTGATTCTCTTTCCGGGAGCCTATGGAGATGCCCCACCAAGAACACTTCACTTACACGCTTAGGCTATCGTTTCTGCAGCTGGCAAATTGCTCATCTCCCTTTTCATTGTTTTAAAACAAACTAACGGAGGGTTTGGACCGAGAATTCGAGAAACTCTTTTAGAAGGCCCAAATGTTCTTGGAACGGCATCGAAGCCTGTTTAACTATAGTCTGACCGTGTCAAAAGATATTTGACGGAAGTTTGATTTCCCAGTGAGGAGAAAAACCTGTATTAATGTCAGATTAT
This sequence comes from Schistocerca gregaria, assembly GCF_023897955.1. NCBI lineage: Eukaryota > Metazoa > Arthropoda > Insecta > Orthoptera > Acrididae > Schistocerca > Schistocerca gregaria. The sequence continues at coordinate 1,006,957,708 of NC_064920.1, read as the reverse complement.
TGGGGTGGTCAGTGCGAAAGAAACGTTTTGAGCGCCGTACTTGAGGACTGGAACTTGATCACCTGATGATCGTAAAAAGCTCGTCGTGACGTCGGGCTAAACGTATGTGACATTCGGTGTTACGAGCACTTTCTGAGAAGACTTTCTGACCTGGTTCTGCTGAATGATTATGATGCTTTCCATTTGAGAAACACTACAATGGAACTGTAGTCATTGGTACACAGACACTTCTCGTCGCCAAGGATTCGCTATATACTGAAATATGCTTGGTACAAATCACGATATTTAGATAATCTCTCAAAACAATTTGAGAATCATGCCGAATTTGCTTTATATTGTGATGTCTGTCATGTATATTATGTGAAGAAATTTCGTTCATTTCATGTGCATGATGAAAGAAAAGTTATGTTTCAATCGCTTCTATACAGTTATCACTATTGTAATGATTTTGTATCACAATGATGAGCTACTGATTTTCAATAAAAAATACACGTATGTGAAATGGCAAATTTAAAAAAACATGAATTTTAAACTTAAAATAACAATTAAAAAATGCAAAAAGAAGTGAAACAAATAATTAGAATGGTAGCGAGTCAGATAACATATTGGAGCTGGCCGGGTGGCCGAGCGGTTCTAGGCGCTACAATCTGGATCCGCGCTAACGCTACGGTCGCAGGTTCGAATCCTGCCTTGCGCATGGATGTGTGTGATGTCCTTAGGTTAGTTAGGTTTAAGTAGTTCTAAGTTCTAGGGGACTGATAACCTCAGGAGTTAAGTCCCATAGTGCTCAGAGCCATTTGAACCAAACACATTGTTTGCAACTTAATGTCCATAATGGCATTTCAGAAACCAACATTATTACAAATGGATCGATATGGCGTGAAAGTTAATTCAACTTACATTGTAGCAAAAGTTTACACTTTCAGAATTAACTAATGGTGTTGGTGTATTTGGCAAAATTTCAGATTGATACAGATATTGATAATACAGTTTTCAAGAATTGCATTTCAGTTTTTATATGAAATAATTTTTTTTATTAAATTTCATGGTGTTGAAGCTATTCCCTCTAAACTTAATATTCCAAATTACCTTTAGCGGTGTTTTCTAGCCCTTACAAAAAAAGGAAATATACGTGATACAGTTTGTTGACTATTCTAGGCACTTGCCAAGTTTCGTCAACGTCGTTTAATTACACCTGTGTATGTATCCATCATCCACTACATAAATGGAATAAGAAAGAAAGCAGATAGTACTGGTACGATGAACGCTCCGTCATTTAGTGTGTAATGGTTGCGGAATACATAACTACGTAGATGTGGACGAATACACATTCTCTTCCTTGAGCTATATTCTTTCCCAGTATTTCTGTAATTTCTATTGCCGCGTCTGGAAGAAGTAATAATTATCTCCGGATGGGAAAAAAGTCGTATTCTGTTTCGTGCATACGACATACGAACTCGGAGCATGAAAATTAGCTTTTGAGGTGGCAGAAGTTGGTTCATGTGTGGTTCACTTAAATTTGACAACTAGTATTCACTGAATCCACTTTACAGGCAGATCTATAGGACAGCATAACGCTTGCTGTTAAATACACTACTGGCCATTAAAACTGCTACACCACTAAGATGACGTGCTACAGACGCGAAATTTAATCGACAGGAAGAAGATGCTGTGATACGCAAATGATTAGCTTTTTAGGGCATTCACACAAGATTGGCGCCGGTGGCGACACCTACAACGTGCTGACATGAGGAAAATTTCCAACAAACAGCAGTCGACCGGCGTTGCCTAGTGAAACGTTGTTGTGATGCCTCGTGTAAGGAAAAGAAATGCTTACCATCACGTTTCCGACTTTGATAAAGGTCGGATTGAAGCCTAACTCGATTGCGGTTTATCATATCGCGACATTGCTGCTCGCGTTGGTCGAGATCCAATGACTTTTAGCAGAATATGGAATCGGTGGGCTCAAGAGGGTAATACTGAACGCCGTGCTAGATCCCAACGATCTCGTATCACTAGCAGTAGAGATGACAGGCATCTTATCCGTATGGCTGTAACGGATCGTGCAGCCACGTCTCGATCCCTGAGTCAACAGATGGGGACGTTTGCAAGACAACAACCATCTGCACGAACAGTTCAAATTGGTTCAAATGGCTCTGAGCACTGTGGAACTTAACATATATGGTCATCAGTCCCCTAGAACTTAGAGCTACTTAAACCTAACTAACCTAAGGACATCAAACAACACCCAGTCATCACGAGGCAGAGAAAATGCCCGACCCCGGCAGGAATCGAACCCGGGAACCCGGGCGCGGGAAGCGAGAACGCTACCGCACGACCACGAGCTGCGGCCAAGAACAGTTTGAAGACGTTTGCAGCAGCATGGACTATCAGCACGGAGACCTTGGCTACGGTTACCCTTGACGCTGCACCACAGACAGGAGCGCCTGCGATGGTGTACTCAACGACGAATCTGGGTGCATGAATGGCAAAAGGTCATTTTTTCGAATGAATCCAGGCACTATTTACAGCATCATGATGGTCGCATCCGTGTTTGGCGACATCGCGGTGTACCCACGTTGGAAGCGTGTATTCGTCATCGCCATGCTGGTGTATCACCCGATGTGATGGTATGGGATGCCATTGGTTCCGTCTCGGTCACCTCATGTTCGCGTTGACGGCACTTTGAACAGTGGACGTTACATTTCAGATGTGTTACTGCCCGTGGCTCTACCCTTCATTCGATCCCTGCGAAACTCTACATGTCAACAGGATAATGCACGACCGCCTGTTGCAGGTTCTATACGGGCCTTTCTGGATACAGAAAACGTTCGACTGCTGCCCTGGCGAGCACATTCTCCAGATCTCTCACCACCTGAAAAAGTCTGGTCAATGGTGGCCGAGCAACTGGCTCGTCACAATACGCCAGTCACTAATCTTGATGAACTGTGGTATCGTGTTGAAGCTGCATGGGCAGCTGTACCTCTACACACCATCCAAGCTCTGTTTGACTCAATTCCCATGCGTATTAAGTCCCTTATTATGGCCAGAGGCGGTTGCTCTGGGTACTGATTTCTCAGGATCTATGCACCCAAATTGCGTGAAAATGTAATCACATATCAGTTGTAGTATATTTGTCCAATGAATACCCATTTATCATCTGCATTTCTTCTTGGTGTAGCAATGTTAATGTCCAGTAGTGTACATTCTGCTTTTTCATGCTTTTGTTTTTATAAGGGTTTTAATACTTTCTAGGTTTAACACAATTTAATATAAACAGATCATAATATTAATCTTGAAACAGACCAGTAAAATATAATGCTGCAGTATATGTAACAGTAGAGACTGTATTATGAAATTATAGTATACAATTCTTTTTTATTTTGCAGTGAGTAAGGTTTGTCTCAGCCACTAGTCAGAAAACCTTACTTATGATGGCAAATAAATAAGTAAATTATAAATAATGACATTGTAATATCAGAAGCAAAATGCATAGCTGACATTTAGACTTAGTATGTTATTACGCAGCGTCCAGTTAATATCGTAAACAAGCAGTGCTTAATAAAATAAAGATTCAGACTCGAAAGTGTTTTCTGGAGGTTGAGCTTTGCTTTCGCTTGTCACTGCTACACGTTTTTAAATATATCATCCATAGTGGCGAAATTAACGAAAAAAAGCAAATAGCACATAATTGATTTGCCCACGTGAGAGGAAATCCCCAGCAGCAGGCCATAACTTTAATTCCTTGTGATGTAATAACGTTCGGAAAACCTTTTACTGTGATTACAGCCCACACGTTACTTTCGAAGTTAACAAAAAATGACATTGCTACCGGAAAGGGTTGTTAAAAAAACGACTGAAAGTTTCATTTTCAAAATTTTACGCCTGATGAAAGTGCTTCTGCGGTATGTCTTGATCTAATTTATTAATTCTAATGCGAATCGAAATTTGCTTATATAGAAGTTATATCGTTTTATTATTTAGCCATGTGTAACACTCTTCCACAGAATGACAGCACAGAAGATCCTGTGAATGAAACTTAATAGTAGATAAAGAAATAAGCTGATTCGAGATGCAATTGTTCCATTAGTACTGGCTCAAAGTGGTTCATGAAATGCAGTATACTGTCAGCCATGTGAGAGTGGTCTTAGTACATTTTACTATTATTTTTCTCAGAAAATTGAATTGTTTCGTCACATACCGATATACAGACTGGACACACAATGTCACACACTCTATACGTGTGAGAGAAATTAACGGAAACAAAGAGATGATGCAGTCCTGTCAGTCGTAGAAAACCTGAACGATACGTTTCGCTTGGATGATTATTGAATGGCCGATCTCATATAAAGAGCTGAACAAAGGTGTACCGTTTGCATCATATGATACATGCAACTACATATCCCGTTTGAGTGTTTGAAGAAGAGTATCCCACATGAAATGATCGAATTATACGTGTACATGAAATACGTAATACAGACGGTACTAAAAGTGAAATCAGAAATAATATCAATCAGCATCTTACAAGGAACGCCTTGAGTTCGATGTCGCACGTTCAGTGTTAGTAAGACTCATTTGAAAGTGTGTATTAACAATTATGACAGGAAAAATGTTAGCTGCTAATGACTCACCATACGTATGAGAAGGACAACACAAAATGAATGTCCCACAGGTGCAGAGATCAACCTTCTGTGGGATATATGTATTACACTTCACAAAATGGACATCGTCGACAGTCAAGAAATGTTCAGAACAAACCATTAACTTACACTATGAGCAGCTTATGAAAAATGGCGCGCCACAGTGATCACAAAGGTTAACGCCAACAAGATGGGGGGCGAACTCCTGGAAGCTGCAAACCGAGCAGGACGTTCAGCTAGGTATCTGCTATTAAAGAATGCATATAGAATTATATTGGTGTAACAGGGTAATGAGAACTGATTGAATGGCATGCAACTGAATTTGAAACAGTCTGTCATGGGTCTTATCACGAAACTGGTTAACCTTTGGACTAGCTGCAGTTAGTACGATGACATGTTTTTCATGCACTGAAGAAAGAAGCATCCAGAGGCAGAATTTGTCCATTGTTCCAGATGGTATGAGTTGCAATGTCACACAATTTTCAGGAAAGATGGTTTGCTCTAAAAGAATGTGATTTTTATATGCGGACCAGGAATCAAGCAAAAGCGAGTTACTCTGATCAGCTATTGGCCAAAAGCAGCACTCAGAGCGCAGTTGTAGTTCTTTTACGGCCACTTTCCCACTCTTGCTCGTGTAACGTAAGTATGTCCTACTTCCCTTGCACGACCACGAGCACGAGAAAGCAGAATAGGCGACAGAATACCTCCAACTTTTCGTAGCAAAATAAATAACTTTCCAGACAATTAGCAATCCAGATTAACAATCGGAATAATTCTATACGAAAGCTTTAAGGCACTGATGCTAGTTGTTCTCGATACAAATCTTTTGGTACCTCTAATTCCCAGGGTTCCTTTCGTATGCATTTCCTCTTCAAATCCAGATTAGTCGGAATTGAACATAAATTGCTTTCTGAACGATGGGATAAATGTGTCTCATCTACAAATGTTCGGGCCTATTCCACAGTTTGCTTTGCATCGTCCAGTTAACGCTTTGTTTGGAATTTCGTTATCTTAACGTCTTCCAATTCTGTAGCATTATTTGAAATTATACATCCAGCCTCCGCATCACCTGAAATCACTGTAATCTACGTCGCCCGCAGTTTTATGTAAATGACATTGTAGATCACTAACAAGCACATTCTGTAAACTGTAAACTTACAGTACATGTAACAAATATTACTGTATCTGTTGCGCTGTGACATGTATGTGTGGCACATCATGCCACGATACAGCAGAAAGAAATATCCCTAAGCTCTATGCTTGTTGCTAGCATTTTATGATTAGTGCACTATATCACCTAAGCAAGTGATCGTAACGCTAGCCGTTGAGTACGTCTAACACATTCGTTAGAATAATGCACTGCATGGTCGGATGACACTGTGGCCATGTACGCTTACACGGGGCATCGCCGAATATGTTAATGATCAAAGTTGCAGTTCTGTGTGACAGATGGAATGGTCACCAGACTGCGTTAGTGTTGTTCGTACTTACAAGGGAACCTCCCCATCGCACCCCCCTCAGATTTAGTTATAAGTTGGCACAGTGGACAGGCCTTGAAAAACTGAACACAGCTAATCGAGAAAACAGGAAGAAGTTTTGTGGAACTATGAAAAAAAATTAAGCAAAATATACAAACTGATTAGTCTATGCGTAAGATATGCAACATGAAGGACAGTGTAAGCTCAGGAGCGCCGTGGTCCCGTGGTTACCGTGAGCAACTGCGAAACGAGAGGTTCTTGGTTCAGGTTTTCCTTCAAGGGTACATTTTACTTTCTTTATTTTCGCAAAGTTATGATCCGTCCGTTCGTTCATTGACGTCTCTTCACTGTAATAAGTGTAGTGTCTGTGTTTTGCGACCGCACTGCAAAACCGTGCGATTAGTAGACGAAAGGACGTGCCTCTCCAATGGGAACCGAAAACATTTGATCGCAAATTAATAGGTCAATAGATTCCTCCACAGGAAAACACGTCTGATGTATTTTATACGACACTGGTGACGGCATGTGCGTCACACGACAGGAATATGTTGTCGACCCACCTAACTTGTAACTTGGCGAATGGGTAAAAAGATTCTTCTACCTTGCCCGATTTAAGTTTTCTTGTGGATGTTAGTTACCTCGCATCGGACGGACCGACAGATAATAATTGCCTGAAAACAAAAAATTAAACTTTTCACCCGGGGGAAGACTTGAACGAAGGACCTCTCGTTTTGCAGCTGCTTACTTTAACCACAGGACCACGGCGCTCCTGAACTCAGACTATCCTTCATGTTGTTTATGTTGCGCATGGACTACTCCGTTCGTCTATTTTGCTTGTTTTTTCATAGTTCCACACAACTTCTTCCTGTTTTCTCGATTGATCTGTGTTCAGTTTTTCAAGGCCTGTCCACTGTGCCAACTTATAACTAAATCTGAGGAGGGTGCGATGGGGAGGTTCTCTTGTTAGTATCGTTACCAGGCCAAGTAAAGTATATAAAGAGCACGAACAGCGTCAGATGTTGAATTATTACTATGACGACGGCGAGAGCCTGACACTCACGCTAGGTAGCGTCATCTGCACATGACAGATTTTGAAAGAGGCCTCACTGCGGGTAGAACGCCTGGGCAAATCGGGCAATATCCACATTTATGGAGAATTCGGATGTGACAATGGCCCGATACTGGACACTACTGGAACTTGGGAGCAGGCGTACTCGACGCCAGCGTTCCAGTTGACCGAGTCTGATCATCACTATGAAGTTGGCTCTGAGCACTATGTGACTTAACTTCGGAGGTCATCAGTCACCTAGAACTTAGAACTAACTAAACCCAACTAACCTAAGGACATCACACACACCCATGCCCGAAGCAGGATTCGAACCTGCGACCGTAGCGGTCGCTCGGTTCCAGACTGTAGCGCCTAGAACCGCACGGCCACTCCGGCCGGCTCACTATGAAGTGTCGCCGTATTGTGTACCAAACACATCGTAATCCATCGACATCTGCACCTGTTACCCGAGAAAAAGTAATGGAGTTCCTGCAACATTCTGTGTAAACAGGGACCATGCCAGACTTCCATCAACAGCAAAGCACAAATAGCCGCCTGCGAACGGGGCCATGGAGCACGGGCTGTTGGTGAGTGCCGCCACAATGCGTTTAGCGACGAATCACGGCTCTGCGATACCCCAAATGACCTTCGTCGGTGAGTGCGGCGCCGACCTGGGGAGTGGTTCCATCCTTGCAATGTTTCGGAGAGGCACAACAGTATTATTGCCGGTATCATGGTGTGGGGAACCGTCGGGCATGACTTCAGGTCAAGGCTGGAAGTCATTAAGGGGGGTAGGGTAGGACGTCAAACGGGCTGACTTGGAGCAGGAGAGGCACCAGAGGACATTTTAATTTCCATTGTCTATACTTTTACAAGTAAATTCATGAAACTTTGTCAGCATGACCAGGAAGGATTCAGGATTCACACTCGTAGCAGCGGAAGTTCAAAAACATAACAAAATAATTTTTTTTACATGTGAAATTTCATCATTTTTTTACTTACTATTGGCTGCATTTGTTGTTATAGGTACACTTTTCTTCATAAGTAAGAGAGACTGTTCGATGAATTTTTACAGCATACAAACCATACTTACAGGTGTCTGAAACTCTAGAATCTATTTAATTTATGAAAAAATTAATGCGCTGTTACGTTTTAAACTTTATGTTTAGAAAAATATCAAATTTTGTAGTTAATTATCTCGATTTTTATCACAGTTTTTAATAGATTTGGAAAATTCTAGTGTTTCATACACCTTTAAGTATGGTTTGTATCCTGTACAAAATTCTTCAAAGAATCTCTCTTACTTGTGAAGAAAAATGTACCTATAGCAACAAATGCAGCCAATAGTAGGTGAAAAAATTATGAAATATCATACCTAAAAAAAATTATTTTGTTATGTTTTTGCACTTCCACTGCTATGAGTGTGAATCCTTCCTGGTCATGCTGACAAAGTTGTATGAATTGATTTGTAAAAGTATAGACAGTAGAAAATAAAATGTCCTGTGGTGCCTCTCCTGCTCCAAGTCGGCCCGTTTGACGTCCTACCCCCGTTAATGGGACTCCGATAGCCTATCGGTAAGTCACGGTCTTCCTGCGTCCTAGGGGGTTACCTCCCATGCAACAGTTTCACGGCGCCCTTTTTCGACGGAACAATGCTCGTCCACACATGACATGTGTCTCTATAAAATGCCTACATGATGCTGAGGTACTTCGGTGGCCAGCAAGATTCTCAGATCTATTCTCGATAGGGCATGTGTGGGATCAATTCGGACGTCACCTCCTTCCTAGTGATAGTACCAAGGACCAGTTATTATATTTTTTGTATGTGCATCTTTCTAACTAGAGATTTGAGGCACTTCGGCGTTTCACTTAAGATGGAACACCTGCAGCCGTTCTTACGACGTTATTTATGCTATAACTACCAGTTTTGGTGCTTCAGTACACCGTCTTCAGGCGTTAACTAACTCTGAAGGGTTAACTCCAATCGCATACCCGATTCATCAGTGGACAACTCATTCAGCTGATAGCTGATGTTGGAGATACAGCATCAGTTCATAGATGTTGGCCACTGATGAATCCGTATAAGACTGGAGTTAACCATCTCAGCATAAGTTGAAGCCTGAAGATGGCGTGCTGAAGCACCGAAACTGGTATCCATATTGTAAATAACATCGTAAGAATGGCTGTAAGGTTCCATTTAATTACATAAGTTATTACAGTTTTAGACCAGTTTGTGTCAGGAGAAGATAAACGTCTTCCGCGTCCTTCCCAAACATATCAGTTCATGCAGCCCCGTAAGAGGAGGTGTAAGTCGTACTGATAAATAGGTGCATACTGTCAGATTCTTTGTAAATCTGAGTCGATTTTGCGGTCCCCGAAATTCCACCACATACCCTCTCAACCTATGAAGTTTCTTTTTTTCCTCCTCCCCTTCTGCATACTTCACTTCGTCAGGCAATGAATAACTGAAAGTGCAATATACAGATTAGTGCATTCAATGATGTTCATGATAACATGCCGTTCTTCTATATCAAATACCCTGTCTTCACGGCTATACGCTCCAACACACACACACACACAACTACGTCAGTGCCGACATCAGAAGATGTTTGGTTTGTGGAGCGCTCAACTGCGCGGTGATCAGCGTCTATACAGAGTCCAAATTCTTACACAGTCCAGTCTTGCTGCGTTCACGAATGATGATGAAATGGCGAGGACGACACAAACACCCAGTCCTCGCTAAGAGATAATCTCCAAACTGGCCGGGAATCGAACCCGGGAGTCCCGAGATCAGATTTACTGTTCATTTCTACTATCCATAAATTTGAAGTCGTGGAGGTAGCTGCACATCTTAGATACACTTCATAAATAACTGTTATGCTACTGCTCCTCTTATTGGTCTCAACTGGGATGGCCTTAGAGCATGGCAAAAAATGCTACATAAACCTCTTCGTTTAGGTGATCCATAGTTCTGAGATTGTTGAGGATGCAGCAGATGTTAGAAACAGAATAATTGGCGCTGATGCTCACTTTACTTAAACCGTGCTGTTTAATGTGGTGGTATTTCACTTAATTGGCATTTGGGAGGATGATGATTCATATCCCCTACTGGGTATCCAGATTTAGGTTCTCTGTGTTTTATCAAAATCACTTACGGTAAATCTCGGGTGAATTACGTGGAAACGACGTGGGCAATTTCCTTCCTGATTCTTCCGTAACCCCGGTGATAGACACCCTTCTAATGCAACCATAGATGGAAACATAATAGACCAAAGACACTACTAGCAAGAAACTAAACATCTATGGTCCATAGCACGCTAACACGACACAACTGGCGAGCCGCTGCAACACAGCTACTACTGATAACCCCAGATGCTCGACCCGCCGTAAAACAGGCAACCGCAGGGAAACCGTACTGTACACAGCATGAAAACCAGTCACACACACCCCCTACACTCTGAGCTGATCTATGACCGATATTCCGCTAAGGTATGACGACCTGTAACTGTTACAGGGACGCAGGGACGCAGCAACTGCAGCAAGCCCTACAACGAGTTTCCACAACGACAACGGTAACGATGCACGATACCTCGCACTAGCATAACCACACCTTGCGTGCACTGTCGCAGCTAGCAAGCTGCCACTGCCCTTACTACCCGTCCTACTGTCGCAGAGGCTTTTTTCCTCGGCACATTTTTTCCTCTGCCCTTACATCCGCTTCCCTTCGACCGCTTTCGTCCACTTTCTATGTCCTGATGGACCATGTTAATGGGTAATCTTACCCAGACGCATGGATAACATCACAGCCCGCATCCTGTGACTCCTGATTCAAAAACTAACATGTTTTACGGAGGTGACAGTAGAAGTTTTGATTTGGTCACCACGTTGGTGTGGGCTTGGAGGGGACCTATCCTATATTTAAAATAAATAAAAAAATACTTTCAATGGCAACACAGCTGACGGGACGTTAAATTGTACTCGTCCATCCATTCATGTCACAGAACATTTGAATGTATACATATTTTAGTACCGTCACCGGATTCGGGTACTGATATCGAGATAGATGTGATCAGCGTTTGACGGTTTCACAGCCACGCCACGGGATGTGTGGGTACCACGCGACTTGGCAAGGCTCTATGATGGCGTAGGCTACGAGGAATGTGAGCGTGCATTCCTAGGCCACTTGTGTTTATGTAGCCGGAGGTTTCCTGTCGCCCACATAACAATTCACACTCGGTGACAAGCTTGTCTTGGTTATCCCTCTCGCTTTCCTATTCAGGTTTTGTTCGTACGTTGTCGACGATTCTAAGCCTCTCGGTTTTGTCCTTTCGAACACGTGTTCGAATGGTGTCATCGACTCAGTTCTTTTCGGCGACTTTCCGGTTCCTCTGAAACTGTCTGCTGCGGGGAATTAGCCGAGCGTTCTAAGGCGCTGTAGTCATGGACTGTGCTGTGGTCCTGGCGGAGGTTCGACTCCTCCCTCGGGCATGTGTGTGTGTGTGTGTGTTTGTGCTTAGCATAATTTAGGTTAAGTAGTGTGTAAGCTTAGGGATTGATGACCTTAGCAGTTAAGTCCCATAACATTTCACACACATTTGAACATTTGAAACGGTCTAGTACCCATCCCCACATCGGCAGTACTTTACTAAACATAGGTAGATGCATAAGTCCGTAGCGTTTTTGTTTTGCACTTTGGATTTATTTATCGATTGTCGTTCTTTATTTTTAATTAACTTTTGCTATTTGAGTTTACACATTGTCTTTTTATCATCTGGTGGTAATGAGTGGAACTGTGGCCGCTAGAAAATGGTGTGCCAAATGGAGAAATAACAACGTTTCCGACATCTTCTTCTGTTTGAGTTCAGTAGAGGGCCGACAGTGGCGGAGTCAGCCAGTAACATTTGCGCCGTGTATGGAGTTAATGCCATTTGACAGAGCAGGGCAAGAAAATGGTTTTCTCTTCTTAGGTGGATCTTTTTAACTTTTATGACTCTCCACGCTCAGGAAGACTTTCGGGGATTGATGAACATTGTTAAAACCCATTAATCCACAATGGTCCACGCCAGTGTATTTGAGAACTGGTAAATGTAATGAACTCTGATGATTTCACCATCGTGCCACATTTTCATACAACGGCGAAGGTCGAAAAATCGTGTGAATACTGCATGCTCTAAGCCAAAATCCAAAAATTTGCGTGTGTCTATATGTGCATCTGTGCTTGCTCGTCATCAACAGGCTCGGAAACAACACGACCATTCCTATCCTTTACTTGTCCAAAAGAACGGACACCACAAATTCATGTAACTGATGTGCTTCGACGGGCTATGAACCTACAGCAACCAGTGCTGAATCCAATTTACGTTCGACCTCCAGCAAGAACCTAAAATTAACGAGCAGGGTGGTCATGGAAAGAGACTGCAGGTATGCGATGGTGCTACTTCGGAATATGGTCCGGCCGTGGAGCGTTTAGAGATAGTCCGTGCATTTGCGATTAAGACTGCGTCCAAATGGTGCAGCAGTTAAGTAAACTGTCTAGTAAGAAGGAGAACACAGATTCGAGTCTCCATCGGCCAGAGATTTTCACTACTCGCCACTGACACCGCGCCGGCTGTAGTAGCCGCGCGGTTCTATGGCTTCAGTCGGGAACTGTGCGACCGCTACGATCGCTGGTTCGAATCCTGCCTCGGGCATGGATGTATGTGATGTCCTTAGGTTAATAAGGTTTAATAAGTTCTAAGTTCTAGTGGACTGAAGACCTCAGATGTTAAGTCCCATAGTGCTCAGAGTCATTTGAACCATTTTTGAATTGATACCGCATAACGTCCCGATGCACTGACATAGTCATTTCCTTTCCTTCCTCGCCCCTCCGCCTTCGATTTAAATAATAGTGATACGTTGTTGCATTAATTTGTTATGAAGGCGGTGCTGATAGACAATAAAAGCGGGTTAAAAGCTGTGAGCTATGTGGGGAAGTTAACCTTGCATTACTGCGCAACTGTTTCACCAGGTATCCACTCTAGTTTATCAAATTCCCAACCTGACTAATTATAATCTTTTAATCGTCATACGATATATATATATATATATATATATATATATATATATATATATATATATATATATATAAAGAGAATTTAAATAAAAAGATAGAAATCAGTTTATATTTGTAAATTTATTTTAACATTGATCATTGAAATTTCAGCATATTAAACTTGAGTCATAACTAAACTGGTCCCTTATTTAGGATTATGAAAATGTGAGTTTGTAATCTTACGGTACGGAACACATCAAATAGGGAGCCAAGTTTGGGAGACTACATACAACACTGCATTCATAACATAACACACGAAGAACGTTGAAACATATGCAAGAGGAAATTAACCGCAACCAACCGATTCAATTTTCACCCAAAGAAGTTACATTCGTAGCGCAATCCTGTCCCGTCATGTAATTACCATACACTGGTATACTAAATTCATACTAACTCTCTGTGAAATCTTCCCAAAAAGAGTAGCTGAGGGCTACTTTGATGATTACACCACATGCCTCACGTGGTCAACTTGGTTTACACAAAGAGTGTAACTCCACAATAATTTTGATAATTAAAATAAATTAGATCGAAAAGCAATTTACAAAAGAAGAACCTCGAACTGGTTACTATCGTCTTACTATTAACCTGATGGGTCAAACAATTGTATAAGCACGTGGTACTGGTCTCACAAAGTACACACCACGTGGGTTGAACATAAAGAAAAGTTGCTATATTGAAAAATATTGTCAAGACGAGACGTTATAATCTCACGCACATTCGCATTTCAGATTGATGATCTTAGTTAGAGTTACTGATCAACACGTGGTTCCACTTTACTCACAAAGTAGTGACAAAGCAACTAATGGAAGATATTCTGAACTTCACACTCGAAATACACTGCATTGCAATTTAAGATAACATTAGATATTTTAGAGCTACATCTGAAATAAAGGTGATTAAATTATCAGTTAGGCTGAACTTAAGAAATCCACTGTCCTACGGACTTAGCAGACACCCGCTTAGCCGGAGATCTTACCACTTCAGACGCTCGCCACGGACAGACTGACCTGGGCTCCTACCAAGGCTGCTTCCGTATACAAAACGGAAGTGACCAGAGAGGCAGCTTCCTGTACCAACATGACAAGGGACGGACAGGACCATAGTAAGAACAGAAACCTCTCTGCTTTTAGAAAGCGTAGCTACCTGTTCCGACGTTGGTCCTAGTGTTCTCTAGGAGACAGGCTTGTCTGCTATCATCAAGCATGCAACTAGAAATACATTTGCTCATTCATCCTCTCACACAGAAGGGAAGGGGAATGACAGTATCTTATCACATACAGTATATAAAAGAAAGCGGATGTAGGTTCCGTGTGAGACTGTGTGACATGAATTACATATAAACTCTATTTTAAAGTGTAGTAGTGTGGCAGATCGTTCTTGTTTATGTGTAAAAGTAACAAGTTTCACTGCTCAGTCTCCTCCCAGACAGTCAGAAACACCACAGTAAATTTCGAAGAGGAATTTATGCCGTAAATGACAATAGATTTAAGAAATTAACATGAAAGGAATCCAATAGAGACCTTTCAATACATTCCTGTCCTGTACCGTTACTGGTGAGGAGAAGTGGTGTCTTTATGCTAAAATAAGGAAAACAAAGGAATGCATGAGCCCAAACAATGCAGCAACTCCGTATACAAGGATCTGTGCACCTCCATAAAAGATAATTTTATGCATCTGGTAGCACTGGCGGCCGAAGGCTTCCGGAATAAAAGGTCACCCACATTCTGCCAAAGGCCTTGTCAAAGAGGGCGGAAGAGCGGCCAGAGGTTTAGGGCACCCTCTTGTCCTTCGGATGGGAATCTGCTACTTAAGGCGAAAGGATCAGCAATGATCAACGGCATGAGCATGCAGAAGGTAATGGAAACCACTGCATTGAAGACACATAATGTGTATCCACAGGACATACTGTAGTTGAAAAAGTGCCAAGATGATCTCTTCATTGGCAAAAGACACTGGAATAGAGCCCTCCATTCGGATTTCCGGGAGAGGACTGCCAAGGTGGAGGTGATCTTGAGAAAAAGATTGAATAATCAACGGAAGGATAACTTTCTACGAGTCGGGGCGTGGAATGTCGGAAGCTTGAAAGTGATAAGGAAGCTAGAGAACCAGAAAACGGAAATGCAAAGGCACAATATACATATAGTTGGGGTCAGTGAAGTGAAACGGAAAGAAGACAAGGATTTCTGGTCAGATAAGTATAGCGTAATATTTAACAGCAGCAGAAAATAGTATAACGGGAGTAGGATTCGTTACGAATAATAAGGTAGGGTAGAGAATGAGTTACTAGGAATAGTTCAGTGGCAGGTTTGTTCTCATCAGAATCTACAGCAAACCAACACCGACACCGATAGTTCAGATATTTATGCCGACATCGCAAGCTGAACATGCAGAGATACAGAACGTATATGAGAATATTGAAAGAGTAATACAGTACGTAAAGGGAGATGAAAATCTAATAGTCATGGGGGGGGGGGGGGGGGGGGAAATCGGAATGCAGTTGTAGCGGAAGGAGTATAGGAGAAACGGTTACAGGATAAAATGGCTTGGGACAAGGAACGAGAGAGGGGAGAGATTATTCTGTTCTATAATAAATTTCATCTAGTAATAGCGAACACTCTGTTCAAGAATCACAAGATAAGGATGTATACCTGGAAAAGGCAGGGTCATATGGGAAGATTTCAGTTAGATTACATCACGGTCAGACAGAGATTCCAAAATCAGATCTGGATTGTAAGGCGTACACTGAGATCAAAATTTAATAGCGATGAAGAGTAGGTTGAAGTTCAAGGGATTAGCTAAGAAGAATCAATATGCGAAGAAGTGGGGTACGGAAGTACTAAGGAATGACGAGATGCCCTTAAAATTCTCTAAGGCTACAGGTATAGATACAGCAGTAAGGAATATCTCAGAAGGCAACGCAGTTGAAGAGAAATAGACATATCTAAAAAGAGCCATCACATAAGTTGGAAAGAAAAATATAGGTACAAAGAATGTAAGTGCGAAGAAACCATGAGTAATAGAAGAAATGCTTCAGTTGATCGATGAAACAGGGAAGCATAAAAATGTTTAGAGAAATTCAGGAATACAGAAATACAAGTCGCTGAGATATGAAGTAAATGGAAGTGCACGTAAGCTAAGACGAAATGGCTGAATGAAAATTGTGAAGAAGTCGAAAAAGAAATGTTTGTCGTAAGGACTCACACAGCGTCTAATAAAGTCAAAACAACCTTCGGTGAATTAAAAGGAAGGGTGGAAAATTAAGAGTGCTCCTGGATTCCAGAAGAGAAAACCGATAGGTGGAAAGAGTATACTGAATGACTATCAGGGGAAGATTTGTCTGACGTGACAGAAGAAGAAACATGAGTCGATATAGAACAGATAGCGGATCTGGTATTAGAATCAGAATCAAATAAGGCAGAAAGGATGGATAAAATTCCATGAGAATTTCTAAAATCGTTAGGGACTATTCACTTTGGTTTGTAGAATGTTTGAGACTGTCTTTCGGAAAAATATCGTCTACGCAATTCCGAAGACTGCAAGAGCTGACGAGTGCGAGAATTATCTCAGAGTCAGTTTAACAGCTCATGCATAGAAGTTGCTGACAAGAATAATGTACAGAAGAATGGAAAAGAAAATTGAGGATGTGTTAGATGACGATCAGTTTGCTTTAGCAAAGGTAAAATTACCAGAGGCACAACTCTGACGTTGCAGTTGATAATGGAAGCAAGACTAAAGAAAAATCCAGACCCGTTCACAGGATTTGTTGCTCTGGAAAAAGGCTTCGACAATGTTAAATGGTGCAAGATGTTCGATATTCTGAGAAAAATAGGGGTAAGCTATAGGGAGAGACGGATAATATACAATATGTACATCAACCAAGGGGAAATAATAATAAGAGTGGACGACGAAGAACGAAGTGCTCGGATTAAAAGCGGTGTAAGACAGGGATGTAGTCTTTCGCCCCTACTGTTCAATCTGTACATCGAACAAGAAATGATGGAAATAAAAGAAAGGTTCAGGAGTGGGATTAAAATACAAGGTGAAAGGATATCAATGATACGATTCACTCATGACAGTGGGCCCAGAGTATGGATTGAGAATAAATCGAAGAAATTTTTGGAACACAACCTACGACCGGCTTAGAGACAGAAATGATGACACTTTCTGCACGACCTGACCATCATTTTACAGGACAGTGCTCAAGCACGTACAGTGAAAGCTGTTACTGATTTGTTTGACTGATGGGGGTGCTATGTGCCATACCACCTACTGCACTCGCCTGTCTTGAGCCCTCTTAAGTTCAACTCGATTTCTAAAGTTAAGGAAACACTTCACGGCATTCGCCTCAGAACTACTACAAATTCGTCGGGCAATAGACCACTCTGCTCGAACTGTCAACACAACTGGCACTGCTAAGAGTTTCCTAAGACTTCCACACCACTGGCAACGGATTATACACAATGCTGGTGACTACTTTGAACGTCAGTAAAACTGTGAAACATGTATCTATTTTGTACGAGCTGTAAATAAGTATCTGAAACTATTAAAGTTCCAACCCTCGTATTATTAGTGACTAAAATCTCTGTTATGTGTTCCTGTTGTGTTTAGTTAACTTACGGAAAAACGCATAGAACTTAACCGCACCAACCGAAGAAAGTGCATAAAATACTTTAACTAAGTAATGTTAAAAGTAAAACCGATTTACAATGTTATCACAGTTCGATGGACCAAAGCTAGCTCCAGTGAGGCATTACACAGCATTCATATAATGAGAAAGAATTAATAATTGGTTCTGCTAAACAATCCATAAATGTAACTGAAGATTCTGAGCATCATAAATCCTATAAGTTATATTTGAAGTGTAGAATATTAGTAGCTTAGCTTTTACGATTGGTGAAAGGCAACTGAAAATGTGTGTTAATGATAATGGACACCTCTCTGGACCAAAGCTTATGTTTGTGTAGACTGTTATTGCTCCCGGAATTGATACCGTGAACTGAGCGGTTGGTTCGGAAGAGAGATATATTGCCGCGCTGGATTAGCCGAGCGGTCTCAGGCGCTGCAGTCATGGACCGTGCGGCTGGTCCCGGCGAAGGTTCTGTTCCTCCCTCGGGCATGGGTGTGTCTGCTTGTCCTTAGGATAATTTAGGTTAAGTGGTGTGTAGGCTTAGGGACTGATGACCTTAGCAGTTAAGTCCCATAAGATTTCACACACTTTTTTTTTAAGAGATATATTCCTCATTAAAAATTGTATTATGGAATCAATATACTGGAAGCAACAATTAGTTTACTTAGTTCTATGAACTAGCTTTTGCAAGATATTCTTGAATTTACAGCACATATAATCTATATTATACACATTGTTACCGGAAATTCCGTAGTTTAGCTTAGCGCTAATAAATTGGATACTGAGCACCCCAAAACACAGAAACAAACAACTTGATGAGTTACCCTTAAAATAATACATAATATGAGCACGTTATGTTCACTGTAAATTACTTTGCTAGAGTTTGTTGGTTCCGCACGAGACCAACCACATGCGAGTTCGTGCTTTAAATGAATAAAAATGTTTTTGCTGCAAACTGTTGCTCTCGTGCCACACTATGCGACTGTACGGTTAACAAACTGAAATTTTAATAAATAAAATGAAAGGTGGTTTACAGTGCTTCCGAGGGTTTTGGAATGAGTAGATCATTTTAACTATTTGGCTACGTTGTTTTCTAGTGCCACCCGAACGTATTTTACGCATTGCCTTGATGACTAGTAACACAAGAGTTAAGTAATTAAAAAACATACAGGCAGGATTTTACAATAGGGTGAAAAACAAATAATGTTCACATCTGACTGAAGTTTTGATTTAAATACAGGGTTTTTTGTTTCTTTTTCTAGTACGAATTGATGGAACGACTGTGCTAAAGCGTTAAAGTAAAAGAAACCAGAGTAGTATACCACGCTAATTAGCGAGTAGTTACGGTGTACTGTTTAAAACGGTTTCAAGTTCAAAATCGAATGTTCAAATTTAAAGCTCCTTACGGGGAAAGCAGTTAAAATCATAACTCTAAAATCTTCACAAACTTGCAGAAATGTTTCAGAGTTCTGTCTCTCACCTCCTGTGAGTTAGAATATGTAAGTTCTACTCTTTGTATCGCTACTTACCATATGATTGCAGATTTTCTGAATATTCTCCGTCGATACACACGAAATACCACAACCTCACGACAGGCACTAAAAAAAATTCCAAACACTACAGAAACGCGACATAGTCGCCGTTCATCGACACGTTAGTGTCCACAGCGCCACGACAGACCTCGGAGGGTCGCGACCTATTTATGCACTCGCACTGTCATTACGAAAATACATATACTTCTGTTTTCCATACATACCGGGTGATCAAAAAGTCAGTATAAATTTGAAAACTTAATAAAACACGGAATAATGTAGATAGAGAGGTAAAAATTGACACACATGCTTTGAAGGACATAGGGTTTTATTAGAACCACCCATATTGCTAGACGCGTGAAAGATGTCTTGCGCGCGTCGTTTGGTGATGATCGTGTGCTCAGCCGCCACTTTCGTCATGCTTGGCCTTCCAGGTCCTCAGACCTCAGACCGTGCGATTATTGGTTTTGGGGTTACGTGAAGTCGCAAGTGTATCGTGATCGACCGACATCTCTACGGATGCTGAAAGACAACATCCGACTCCAATGCCTCACCATAACTCCGGATGTGCTTTACAGTGCTGTTCACAACATTATTCCTCGACTACAGTTATTGTTGAAGAATGATGGTGGACATACTGAGCATTTCCTGTAAAGAACATCATCTTTGCTTTGTCTTACTTTGTTATGCTAATTATTGCTATTCAGATCAGATGACGCACCATCTGTCGGACATTTTTTTGAACCTTTGTTTTTGTTTGGTTCTAATAAAACCCCATGTCATTCCAAGAATGTGTGTCAATTAGTACTTCTCTATCTACATTATTTGGTGATTTATACAGTTTTCAAATTTATACTGACTTTTTATCATCCAGTACTTACAAACTGTTGATCTGACACTACACGTATGTAGGACATATCAAATAACATAATATTTTGTCAGTTTTTCATTTATGTCACTAGTTTTTGGCTAAGTTTATTATTTCTAGCAATAAACGAAGCTCTGCAGGTGTAAGCCTCTTCAGTTTTGAACACATATTACAAGTAGAAATTGCAACGTACCGTTTGTAGCTCGCCTACTTCAATGAGAGTCGTACCGTAGGTGCGACCACAATGGATGGGTATCTGTGCAGGCTGAAGAGGGGCAGTAGTCTTTTCAGTAATTGCAGGCGCGGGAGTCTGTGTCACTGACTGGTCTGTTAATCTGGTAACGTTTAGAAAACGTGCCCTTATTGTGTTGATACTGCGAACGTTTGTAAGCAAGGGAAAACTAAGCCGTTATTTTTCCGAGGAAAGGCAACTCTACTGTATGGCTCAATGATGACAGCAACCCCATGGCTAAAATATTCCGGAGGTGAAGCTGTCCCCTATTCAGATTTCCGGCTGGGGACTAGTAAAGAGGATAAATTCATCAGTAATAAATAAATTAAATGATTTAAAAAGTATGTGATATACTTTAAAGAAAAAATGTTATACTGTAGCCCCGTTGAACACAAGTGAAGTACACAGGATAGGTATTCTTTTATGTGTAATTACACAAGCAGTAGGTAGTGTCCATCTTTTCGTTCTTACTACATGTAGTCACATGAATGAGATATGGCGACTATGATTGTATAACTGAACAGAACATGTGCTATTAGAAGTCGTTAAATATTCGCGCTTGTTTCCTCACTCTTAGTTCCTTGAACACTATGAAAAATCAAACGATATTTTCGATGTATGAAGCGAAATGTAAATAATAATGGCTCTTTCTCATAAATGTAGGGTTCTTAGATGCAGCAGTTACAAAAGTTGTCACCAAATATTCGCATGTGTTCAGAACATTAAAATTCAGTCACCTTCTTTACCTTAGGTTTCAGGGCCTCTTTCGCTTCTCAGTTGTCGATTAGTCCAATATTAAGATTTATTAATACATCAGATGTGACAACTTATGACCTCAGAGGACATCTGCTGGTGATATCAAGAAGCTGCTAAAGACCTCTGTCATATTCTTGGGAAACCTGTTAGCCAAGGTTATGGCAGATGAGCTTCTTTGTATAACTTTAAAATGACTGGCAATCATGACATAAATATGGTTCAAATGGCTCTGAGCACTAAGGGACTTAACATCTGTGGTCATCAGTCCCCTAGAACTTAGAACTACTTAAACCTAACGAACGTAAGGACATCACACATCCATGCCCGAGGCAGGATTCGAACCTGCGACCGTAGCGGTGACGCGGTTCCAGACTGAAGCGCCTAGTACCGCACGGCCACACCGGTCGGCAATCATGACATAACAATAAATTTTAAATGAAAACATGGTCTGTTGTAGGCTATGTATTAATGTTTTTACTTAATTTGTGCGGATAGCTGAATTCGACTTTGCATCATTTTCAAGCACTGATAATGAAATATATAGCGTACAACGGAGGATGTTTCCATATGTAAAATATGTAGATGCTGTGGCTTCACACAGATACAAAATTTTCACAAATTGTTACTTTCGACCGTAGTTCTCAACCGTAATGGAAACAAAGTTTTAACCTTTGCAGATTTAATACTGCGAAGGAAACTTTAAAATTTTATTGTTGTTAGCTACTTTTCAGTGTCAAATAATCAAAACCGACCCTGTTTAAATTTAACCTATTGATAGAAACTTAATCTGACTTTTTAAAGCTCACTCATCTGAAAACCACAATGAATATCATTTTTATATTTTTATCCAAACGTGTTTAGACACAATTGTCATTTTCAGTGGGTTTCGTTTTAGCTTCTGTTTTCGTATAAGTATTGTACCAAGTTTGTGGTTGGTTTTCTATTTTGTGCCTAAACATTGCAAGAGGTCTTTTTTTGGGGGGAGGGGGGAGGGGGGAAGGGAATGTCGCTCATCTGAAACTATAGTATGTGAGTTGATAGAATTCTTCTTGTAATTAGAAGTATTTCGTTTGCAAAGAAGAAAAATTTCGTCAAAGAGTTTGAATTTTTGCATGATTTTTTCAAGACCAGATGTGGTACTCGTTCTACATGTTCTGTACGCGCAGCAAGTTTTCCGTGTTATTATACAAGTTTGGGGTGTATTTCTTTGTTAGTTCGAAAGCCCCACTACCTGTTAGGATTTAAACTGAGTGAATAGCAAATTATAAGTCCGGTATTAATTCCATGACATGATTTCCCTTCGTATGAAATCCGACCCATGGATGGACAAGAACCCGATCTGACTACCGTTAATGAAATCTGAGGTACTGAGAAAAATTTCGTAGCACAACGAACAATGAAGGGGCCTTGAACGTAAAATAAACGAAGGTAAATTATAACGAATATTTGCAACTGTCGTAATACAACTTTTGAATGTAAATGCTCCCACGTTTTAGGAACTACTCAACCAAAAATAAAACTTCTCCAGCAGATGAAAATATGAACTACAGAGTCTTTGAGCCGTATCAGTAATTCGTAACTCACCCGTTGATACAAACAGATGGTGGACAAAAATATCGAATCACCATAGGCACGCTAGTACGGTATAGGAAAAACCGTTAGCGTTCAAAGCAGTTTCCATTCGTCTAGCAACTGGTAAATAAAGGTCCTGCATGATTTTCAAAGGGATCTTACACAATTCTTATTGAAAAATAGCGGCAAGTTTAGTTAACGATGATGGAAGCGGATAAGGATTAGTCACCTTCGTCTCCAAAATAGACAACACAGTAATATTGGGATCTGGCGACTGTGACGGCTAAGAGAGATGCGATAGTTGACCCTGGTGCTTGCAATACTGGTTCTCGACGATACGAGCTGTGTGGGCAGGGGCTCCGTCGTCTTGGAGCACAGCATTACCTTAGAGAAGCAAACACTGGACAGTGGGGTGGACATGATTAGCCAAAATGGTCATATAATCCTTGGCAGTAATGCGGCCCTGCGGAGTATCCATGGAGTTTATGGAATACCACGATATGGCTGTCCAAATCGTCACTGAAGCACCATCATGTTTCATTCTTAGAGTGTGAATTCAGCCAAAAGTTGGAAAATGTATGAAACAACGCTCATCCGACGGACTGATCTTCTTCTATTGCTCGATAAGACAAATTTTATGGAATCGGCATCGCATTTTCCTATGCTGTTGTCTGGTTTCGCAAGTGCGACTTTCAGTTCTGCAGTGACTTTTGCAATTGTAGCTCTCTTTTTTTCCGTCTCAGTCCATACCAGTCAGTCAGTGTCTCTGAAGACCCACTACCGTCCGTCTTGTGGCATGGTGAAATATGTTCTTCTGTTTTCCTTGCAAGCGATATCAGTGTTAGATACAGTGTCTCTTGAAATAACACTTCAGCCATCTTGGGTACGGAAGCACCCAATACACGAACACCAACAATTAGACCACGTTTGAATTTACTTGCTTCCGACGTAATGCACTCACTACTACTCAGAATACTTCTCAGGGAGGAACATTGGGATTAAAGCCCCGTCGACATCAAGGTCATTAGAGACGGAGCACTATGTCGGATTGGGTCAAGGATGGAGAAGAAAATCGGCCGTGTCCTTTTAAAGGAACCATCTCAGTATTTGCTTGGTGCGAATTAGGGAAATCACAGAAAACTTAAACATGGATGGCTGGACGAGGGTTTGAACCGCTCGTCCTCCCTATGCGTGCTAACCACTGCGTCACCCCACTCCGTGCAGAACTCTGTCCTGACCACTACTGAGACTTCAGGGCAATGCACAGTTGCCGTTCGTGGTCAAGTACGACAGCAGCCTGCAGGCTTAGCTAATATTTTTACTAATGTTCAAGAACACGTGAGACATTGTTTGCACATCTTTGTCCAACAGCAGTATCCTTTATAACAGACGGTTTTCAGGTTTGCCATTATTCACTGAAGATCCAAAGAAATGGCACATCTGTCTAATAGAGTGTAGGATCCCCGCCCCTGTGCACGTAGAAGGGCCGCAACACAACGTGGCGTGGACTCGACTAACATCTGAAGTATATACTCTATGGATATGGTGTCTGTTCTTTCGGACATGGCCGAAAGAACCAACTCCACATCCCTATAGTATATAGTTCTGGCAATACCGGCCATGACCTTCTTCTTCTGTCTGATGCACACATGTTCCCCGAACTCTTACGGGACTTGGTAAGAATGTCTTCCACGAGTAATCAGTGTGTCGGGGTGCGACACTACGAATGTAGTGTGTGGACATACAAGGTGAGAACGTGGGTCTCGCGGGAGGCGTGTGCGAGATAGTCCCTGCAGTCGCACTATCCTCTGTGCTCTCGGTGGCTCAGATGGATAGAGCTTCTGCCAGGTAAATAGGAGATCCTGGGTTCGGGACCCGGTCGGGGCACACATTTTAACCTATCCCCTTTGATATATATCAGTAACTGAAGATATTAACATAATTCTCATTCAACATCTGAAGTAGTGATGGAGGGAACTGACACCATGAACGCTGTAGGGCTGTCTATAAACCCGTAAGAGTACGAGGGCTTGGAGACCTCTTCTGAACAGCACGTTACAAGGCATACCAGATATGCTCAATAACGTACATGTCTGGGGAGTTTGCTAGCCAGCGGAAGTTTTTAAACTCAGAGTTTTCCTGGAGTCAGTCTGTAGCAATTCAGGCAGTGTGGGGTGTTGCATTGTCCTGCTGGAATTGCCCAAGGCCGTCGGAATGTACAGTGGACATGAATGGATGCAGGCGATTAGAGAGGATGCTTACGTACGTGTCACCTGTCAGAGCCGTATCTAGACGTATCAGAGGTCCCATATCACTCCAAATGCACAAGCCCCACACCATTCCATACCCTCACCAGCTTGAACAGTAATCTGTTGACATGCAGGGTCCATGGATTCATGAGGCTGTATCCATACCTGTACACTGCCATCCGCTCGATAGAATTTGAAACGAGACTCATCCTACGAGGCAACATGTTTCCAGTCGTTAACTGTCCAATGCCGGTTTTGACGGGCGCAGGCGAGGTATAAAGCTTTGTGTCGTGCCGTCATCAAGGGTACACGAGTGGGCTTTTTGCTCCGAAAGCCCATATCGATGATGTTTCGTTGAATGTTTCGCACGCCAACACTTGTTAATGTCGCAACATTGAAGTCTGCAGCAATTTGCGGAAGGCTTGCACTTCTGTCACGTTGAACGAGTCTCTTCAGTCGTCGTTGGTCCCGTTCTGGCAGGATATTATTCCGGCCGCAGCGATGTCGAGGATTTGATGTTTTACCAGATTCCTGATATTCACGATACACTGGTGAAATGGTCGTACGGGAAAATCTGCACTTCATCGTTACCTCAGAGAAGCTGTATCCCATCCCTCGTGCGCCGACTATAACACCACGTTCAAACTCATTTAAATCTTGATAACCTGCCATTGTAGCAGCAGTAACCGATCTAACAAATGCTCCAGACACTTGTTGTCTTATACAGGGTGTTACAAAAAGGTACGGCCAAACTTTCAGGAAACATTCCTACCACACAAATAAAGAAAAGATGTTGTGTGTACATGTGTCCGGAAACGCTTAATTTCCGTGTTAGAGCTCATTTTAATTTCGTCAGTATGTACTGTACTTCCTCGATTCACCGCCAGTTGGCCCAATTGAAGGAAGGTAATGTTGACATCGGTGCTTGTGTTGACATGCGATTCATTGCTCTACAGTACTAGCATCAAGCACATCAGTACGTAGCATCAACAGGTTAGTGTGCATAACGAACGTGGTTTTTCAGTCAGTGCAATGTTTACAAATGCGGAGTTGGGAGTTGCCCATTTGATGCATGGATTAGCACGGGGCAATAGCCGTGGCGCGGTACGTTTGTATCGAGATAGATTTCCAGAACGAAGGTGTCCCGACAGGAAGACGTTCGAAGCAATTGATCGGTGTCTTAGGGAGCACGGAACATTCCACCCTATGACTCGCGACTGGGGAAGACCTAGAACGACGAGGACACCTGCAATGGAAGAGGCAATTCTTCGTGCAGTTGACGATAACCCTAATGTCAGCGTCAGAGAAGTTGCTGCTGTAGAAGGTAACGTTGACCACATCACTGTATGGAGAGTGCTACGGGAGAACAAGTTGTTTCCGTACCATGTACAGCGTGTGCAGGTACTATCAGCAGCTGATTGCCCTCCACGGGTACACTTCAGCAAATGGTTCATCCAACAATGTGTCAAGCCTAATTTCAGTGCAAATGTTCTCTTTACGGATGAGGCTTCATTCCAACGTGATCAAACTGTAAATTTTCACAATCAACATGTGTGGGCTGACGAGAATCCGCACGCAATTTTGCAATCACGTCATCAACACAGAGTTTCTGTGAACGTTTAGGCAGGCATTGTCAGTGATGTCTTGATTGGGCCCCATGTTCTTCCACCTACTCTCAGCGGGGCACGTTATCATGATTTCATACGGGATACTCTACCTGTGCTGCTAGAACATGTGCCTTTACAAGTATAACACCAGATGTGGTTCATGCACGATGGAGCTCCTGCACATTTCAGTCGAAGTGTTCGTACGCTTCTCAACAACAGATTCGGTGACCGATGGATTGGTAGAGACGGACCAATTCCATGGCCTCCACGCTTTCCTGACCTCAACCATCTTGACTTTCATTTATGGGGGCATTTGAAAGCTCCTGTCTACGCAACCCCGGTACCAAATGTAGAGACTCTTCGTGCTCGTATTGTGGACGGCTGTGATGCAATACGCCTTTCTCCAGGGCTGCATCAACGCATGAGTGATTCCATGCGACAGAGGGTGGATGCATGTATCCTCGCTAACGAAGGACATTTTGAACATTTCCTGTAACAAAGTGTTTGAAGCCACGCTGGTACGTTCGGCTGCTGTGTGTTTCCATTCCATGATTAATGTAATTTGAAGAGAAGTAATAAAATGAGCTCTAACATGGAAAGTAAACGTTTCCGGACACATGTCCACATAACATATTTCGTTTCTTTGTGTGTGAGGAATGTTTCCTGAAAGTTGGCCGTACCTTTTTGTAACGCCCTGTATAGGCGTTGCCGACAGCAATGCAGTATTATGGCTGTGTACATACCTGCGTATTTGAATACGCGTGGCTATACCAGTTTCTTTGGCGCTTCAATGTATACAATGCGTTTCCCATCTTATTCACTTCACTCTCACGTGGTATCACGCGTTTCCCTAAACGGAGAAGAGAATCAGGAAAATGAAAGAAAACTAATTTTGTCACGAAAGAACGGAAAAAATATCAGCAGTATCTTCCAAACCTAGGCAGATAAAATACACTCCTGGAAAGTGAAATAAGAACACCGTGAATTCATTGTCTAAGGAAGGGGAAACTTTATTGACACATTTCTGGAGTCAGATACATCACATGATCACACTGACAGAACCACAGGCACATAGACACAGGCAACAGAGCATGCACAATGTCGGCACTAGTACAGTGTATATCTACCTTTCGCAGCAATGCAGGCTGCTATTCTCCCATGGAGACGATCGTAGAGATGCTGGATGTAGTCCTGTGGAAGGGCTTGCCATGCCATTTCCACCTGGCGCTTCAGTTGGACCAGCGTTCGTGCTGGACGTGCACACCGCGTGAGACGACGTTTCATCCAGTCCCAAACATGCTCAATGGGGGACAGATCCGGAGATCTTGCTGGCCAGGGTAGTTGACTTACACCTTCTAGAGCACGTTGGGTGGCACGGGATACATGCGGACGTGCATTGTCCTGTTGGAACAGCAAGTTCCCTTGCCGGTCTAGGAATGGTAGAACGATGGGTTCGATGACGGTTTGGATGTACCGTGTACTATTCAGTGTCCCGTCGACGATCACCAGAGGTGTACGGCCAGTGTAGGAGATCGCTCCCCACACCATGATGCCGGGTGTTGGCCCTGTGTGCCTCGGTCGTATGCAGTCCTGATTGTGGCGCTCACCTGCACGGCGCCATCGCTGAAGACGACACGTCTCCATTCGTCCCTCCATTCACGCCTGTCGCGACACCACTGGAGGCGGGCTGCACGATGTTGGGGCGTGAGCGGAAGACGGCCTAACGGTGTGCGGGACCGTAGCCCAGCTTCATGGAGACGGTTGCGAATGGTCCTCGCCGATACCGCAGGAGCAACAGTGTCCCTAATTTGCTGGGAAGTGGCGGTGCGGTCCCCTACGGCACTGCGTAGGATCCTACGGTCTTGGCGTGCATCCGTGCGTCGCTGCGGTCCGGTCCTAGGTCGACGGGCACGTGCACCTTCCGCCGACCACTGGCGACAACATCGATGTACTGTGGAGACCTCACGCCCCACGTGTTGAGAAATTCGGCGGTACGTCCACCCGGCCTCCCGCATGCCCACTATACGCCCTCGCTCTAAGTCCGTCAACTGCACATACGGTTCACGTCCACGCTGTCGCGGCATGCTACCAGTGTTAAACGACTGCGATGGAGCTCCGTATGCCACGGCAAACTGGCTGACACTGAAGGCGGCGGTGCACAAATGCTGCGCAGCTAGCGCCATTCGACGGCCAACACCGCGGTTCCTGGTGGGTCCGCTGTGCCGTGCGTGTGATCATTGCTTGTACAGCCATCTCGCAGTGTTCGGAGCAATTATGGCGGGTCTGACACACCGGTGTCAACGTGTTCTTTTTTCCATTTCCAGGAGTGTATATCTTGAATTTTGTACAACGTTTAGTGGGACGAAGCTGGGTTGTGAGTGTCCCGGTTGCGTACAGTGTCTTTCGATAATAATGAAGCTCAGAGGAGAGTGGGATGAGGCAGTGAGTCCTGTGCAAGCCGTGTGTTTTTGTGGGAGTGGCCGCCGGGCGTCGGCGGAAGCCGGCCTGCTCTTGCACACCGTGGGCTGCACGGCGCGGCGCGGCGCAGCTGTGCGGCGGAAAT
This sequence comes from Schistocerca gregaria, assembly GCF_023897955.1. Lineage (NCBI taxonomy): Eukaryota > Metazoa > Arthropoda > Insecta > Orthoptera > Acrididae > Schistocerca > Schistocerca gregaria. Next base: position 1,006,928,445 of record NC_064920.1, on the reverse strand, counting down.
TCGAGAGGCTGCATTCCGGCACCAGTTGGCGGCCCGCGCCAGCCTTTGTCTGCGCAGCTGCGTGCCGGAACCGGTCTCCGCCGCGTCCGGGTCTCGAACACCGGACTCCCAAACCCTTTCAAAACGTACCAGGCCTCCCGAACAGCCGTCTCGAGCTCGAACGTTCCCTTCGCATGCTGGCACTGACTACATGTTACCCTTTTTATTCTTTTTACCTGCAAGAAGGTAGTAATTTAATGAGATGGGACCTTTATAATTTGAAAAAAAAAACAAAAAACAGAGTTTGTAGGGAGTTTCAGAGAGAGCATTAGAGAACGATTGACAAATACAGGGGGGAAAATACAGTAGAAGAAGAATGGGTAGCTTTGAGAGATGCAATAGCGAAGGCAACAGAGGATCAAGTAAGTAAAAAGACGATAGTTAGTAGAAATTCTTGGGTAACTGGAGAGATACTCAATTCAATTGATGAAAGGAGACAATATAAAAAAGAAGTAATTGAAGCAGGCGAAAAGGAATGGAAATGTTGAAACGTCCCCTTAGAAAAATTATACAAGACTGTGCTTAAACTGACACACAATATTTTTAGCGCAACGCAATCTGACTTTCAGTAATCCCTACAAAAGAATGGCCCTGACTAACGTTAAGTTATACGTTTCACAAACCACTTACCTCACAAAAATCTTGGTTACTCGAACTACTGCAATACATCGAGCGCCACTACTGCCAGCTAAATAAAAGATTCAGACTACGGAAGGCACTAACTGCTGATAGGCATAGTTAGCAAATGAAAGATTTTAATAGAGAACAAACAATGTATTTACGTTACTTGTATTCAAAAGTCATAATGTATATAGCTGTTCATGACATCCAGTCTTACAAATTTCAAAACTCAGCCATCTCTCTTCCCACATCCACCACTGCTGGCGGCTCACCTCCAACTGCACAAAGCTACGCGCTGTTCACATCCAGCTGCCCAACACTAAAATGGCAGACAACAATGAAAACTAGCCACAGACTGCGCACAGCACAGCCAGTGATTTTTCATACAGAGCGCTATGTGGCGTTACCAATAAGAAAACCTAAACAGCCTACTTACAACGTCTAAAAAACGAGATCGACATGAAGTGCAAAATGGCTAAGCAGGGATGACTAGAGTACAATGCACGGACGTAGAGGTATTTATATCACAGAGGGTAAGATAGATGCTGCCTACGAGAAGAGACCTCTGGAGAAAAGAGAACCAGCTGTATGAACATCAAGAGCTCAGATGGAAAACCAGTCCTAAGCAAAGAAGGAAAAGCAGAAACGGCGATGTACGTATGGGCAATATTATGGTAATGGTAGAGGACGTAGGTGAAGATGAAATGGGAGATATGATACTGTGTCAGGAATTTGACAGAGCACTGAATGACATGTCAAAAAAAGGCCCCGGGAGTAGACAGTATTCTATTGGAACTACTGATAGCCTTGTGAGAGCCAGCCATGTCAAATCTCTACCAACTGGTCAGCAGATGTATGAGACAGGCGTCTAGTGGCCTTACAGAGACGCAGAGTCGCTTGAGTGACGCGTGCAGTATCTTCCAACTGACGCAGTATTCAGTTACTTTGCCGGCCATCACCGCCGGGGTGTAGGTGGGAATGATGCTTTGTCCAAAGATACCGCTGCTGGCAGAATGGAAGTGGAATATCTGTGCCTTTTTCTTTGGTGTTTCGTGATGGCTCACGGTTGACGTCTTTGATCCACCGTGATGATTTTAATGAGATTATCACAAATCATTGTTTATATCACTATACATTTTTTTAGCAAATCAGAATTAGCTGTACCAAGCTCTCTCAATGATCCAGAATGAAATTTTCACTCTACAGCGCGCGTGCGCTGATATGAAACTTCATGGAATATTAAAACTGTGTGACGGACCGAGACTCGCACTCGGGAGCTTTGCCTTTCGCGGGCAAGTGCTCTACCATCTGAGCTACTCAAGCACGACTCAGGGCGTGTCCCCACAGCTTTAATTCCGCCGGTATCTCGTCTCCTACCAGACCACAGGAGCTCTCCTGCAGGAAAGCACAGTTTATATGATGGTTACACACTTGTGATGTATTTCATGTACACTGAATATTCACACAGGGTTTTCCATTACACTTGCTAAGTACGTCCCATATGGAAAGCAGTTAGTGTCCTACTTGCGTTAGGGCACGGTTTTCCAATCGTCTATGGTGCAGCCGATACGGTCGTAAATCCAGGAGAGGCTCTGCAGGCGATGTCGTGTTGTTAGCAAAGGCACTCTCGTTGGTTGCCTGCTGCCATAACCTTCTAACTCCGTTCGCCACACTGTCCTAAAGGATATATTTCTCGTACTTGCAACATTGATTTTTGGGGTTATTTCAAACAGTGTTGCTTGTATGTCAGTACTGACAACTCCACCCAAACGCCGCTTCATTCGTTCAGTGAAGGCCGTCGGCCACTGCCTTGTCCATAGTGAGAGGTAATGCGTCATATCTGTGGATCTCGGAATATTGAATTCCCTAACGCTTTTCGAAATGAAATATTCAATGTGTCCATCTGCAACTACTATTCCGTGTTCAAAGACTTTTAATTTCCGTAGTGCGGCTAAACCAAACTGGAAGCTTTTCACACGGGTCACCTGAGTACAAAAGACTGCTCCGCCAATGCACTGTCCTTCTATTCCTTGTCCGCAGGTCGTGAGGTAGCGTTCTCGCTTCCCACGCCCGGGTTCGATTCCCGGCGGGGTCAGGGATTTTCTCTGCCTCGTGATGACTGGGTGTTGTGTGATGTCGTTAGGTTAGTTAGGTTTAAGTAGTTCTAAGTTCTAAGGGACTGATGACCATCGATGTTAAGTCCCATTGTGATCAGAGCCATTTGAACCATTTCTGTTCCTTGAGTACGCTATACTATTGCCATCTGTATATGTGCACATCGCTATCCGATGACATTCGTCACTTCAGTTTCGGTATTGTGTTCAAAGTGGAAAAGACACCAGCTCCTTTTTAAAACCGGGAAGATACTGCTTTTGAGAGTTCTACTTGCAAGTGACACGGTAATCGCCACAACAACGGAATGACGGAAGCACGAAAGAATCGAACATCGTAGATCAGTCACAATTATTAATAATTTGCGAGTGGAACAGGGAAGTCAGAGGTCAATTGTTGGTACCTGTAGCACCCCCGCCTTACACCGTCGGGTGGCTGGCCGAGTATTGCTGTAGGGGTAGACGCAGATGAAGAAGTATATGACCTCGCGGAAACCCGCAACAACAGCACACGTACTACACCACAGCCGCGAAACTCTTTACTTTCGTCCGAAGGTTGTCACTACCGAAACTCCGTGAAAATATGAGCCCGAAACGATTCGCCATACTTGTATTGATTTAGTAGAAGCCACACTGGTGCTTCGTCTGGTTAGGGACTTTTCCCGTTTGAATCAAGCCATCTCTGGCAAACGAAATCAAAGAATCGCAATGCCAAATTATTTCTGGAAATGTACTGGATAACCTTGCAACGGCATCTGATGGAGACCAGCTGTTTGTCAGTAGTTACAGATCTATCGGGATGCATCCTTTGTCGGCTGTTTTGTATGAAAAGTTCCCAAAAGTAGCGAACTGGTGCCTCTTTGTTACCCAGCCTCCCTAGTCCGTTTGTCGTCTCAATACCCTTCGTAGATCTTCAACTGTGACCAAGCAAGTAGGATTTGCGAACTTATCGTGAAATAGCTCCCTCATTTGCACATCACAGTTTATATCTACACAAGCAACAATAAAGAATCGAAGAAATGCGTTCGTTTCCTCAGACTAACTTTCTGCCATTTTTCTCCTGATTTATAGCAATGCCTTACTTTCTAAATTAGTACAATGCACCATCTTCTCTAGCATTATTTGCGGGATAAATTAGTCCCATGCGGTCTTAGAAATTACAATTACAGTATGTATTACTGGACTAGCTAGAATGTTCATGATAATGTGTATACGAATTCTCATGGATGGTGGCAGTATTTTACTTCACTAGGCTCCATCGCAACCACTAAGGAATTCATTACCTCTGTAGTCTGTCTCATATGAATAATCACTGATTTCCGGAAGACGAGGATTCATTATCCTGTGGACAAGCAATTTCTGAATCACTCTCATCTTCCTCATCAGAGAAGGTTCATTTAGAAGCCATTCAAATATTGTTAATTCAAAATTTTGTTTACTTGTGCTGACATCCGATGATGTTCTTTTGCTTCTAATAGATAATGTGGAATCCATGCTGTAAGTAATAGAGAGCAATACTTTGTATATTTATTCTGTTTATGAAAGTAAACACACGCTCACCTGGAACTATTTTGGCCTATGGAAACGAGCTTACCTCCAAAATAATACGGAGTTATAGTTTTCACAGCATTACTGACTTTCCAACAATAACTGGTAGTTATGACCAACTTCTAATCATTGTTGTCAGTTGTCTTGCCAACATAATATTCCATTCAGTTTAAAGATACATTATTCAAAAGATGGCTTGTTCGCTATGGGATCTGAAAGACATGCAACAGACATGTAGGATTATAAAGTTAATAAGGAGAAATAATTAATATGACTTGCGCCAAATAATCAGCAATAAATAAACCAATTGCTGTATTTTCATGTCTCATTTTTACCAGAAGCAACCGGAATTGACATTTCAATTTGCCATCATCAAGCCCTCGGTGGTAACACAGTGGGTGAGTACCGCAATGAAAGCGTTCCCAGCAGAGCTCAAGCCATTAAGACTAAGTGTAGACACATATCATATTAACGTCCAAGAACAGGCGTCCGGGTACTTTTGATCAAACACAGTATTTACTGTATAGTGAATTGGCAAAAGTCATTGAACAGCGATATGCACATATACAGATGGCGGTAGTGTCACGTAAAAAAGGTAAAAAAAAGGCAGTCCGTTGGCGCAGCTTTCGTTTGCACTCAGGTGATTCATGTGAAAATCTGACCGAAGTGATTGTGGGCGGACGACGGGAGTTAGCAGACTTTGAATACGATATGGTAGTTGGAGTAGACGCATGGGACATTCCATTTTGGATATCGTCAGGGAATTCAGTATTCAGAGATTCTGTAGTATTAAGAACGTGCCGAGAATACCAAATTTCAGGCCGTACCTCTCACCACGGACAACGTAGTGGCCGACGGCTTTCACTTAATGACCGAGAGCAGCAGCGTTTGCACAGCGTCGACAGTGCTGACAGACAGGCAACACTGCGTGAAATAACCGCAGGAATCAATGTGGGACGTACGACGAACTTATCTGTTAGGACAGTGCAGCGGAATTGGTGGTAGTGAGCAGTGGTTAGTTGGCTATGCCAGCAGACGATCGACGCGAGTGCATTCGCAAACAGCCATCTGCAGCGCCTCTCCTGGTCTCGACACCATATCGGTCATAACGACTGGTAAACCGTAGCCTCGCCAGATAAGTCCCAATTTCAGTTGGTAAGAGGTGATGGTAGGGTGCGAGTGTGGCACAGACCTCACGAAGCCTTGGACACAAGTTCTGAAGAAGGCACTGTGCAATCTGATGTTGGCTCCATAATAGTGTGGGCTGCGTTTACATGGAATATACTGGGTCCTCTGGCCCAAATGACTGGAAAGGCCTAAGTTCGACCTCTTGGCGACCATTTACAGCCATTGACTTAATGTTCAAAAAAGATCTATGTCATGTCACCGGCCCACAATTGTTCGCCATCGGTTTGAAGAACATTCTGGACAATTCCAGTGAAGGATTTGGCCACCCAGATCATCTGACATGAATGCTATCGAACATTTACGGGACATAATCGAGTATATGGTTCTTGCACAGACTCCTGCACCGGCAACACTTTCGTGATTATGGATGGCTGTAGAGGCAGCATAGCTCAGTACTTCTGCAGGGGACTCCCAACGACTTGTTGAGTCCATGCCAAGCTGCTCTGCTGCACTGTGCCGGATAAATGGAGGGCCAGCACGATATTTGGAGGTATCACATAGCTCTTGTCACCTCAGTGTATAGTGGTGAATATGTGTGTGATTGTATGTGCGCTGTGTGTTGTGTGTATGTGTGTGTGTTTTAATGTCAATAGCACCTGGCTCCGAAGCCGATTATCCTTCCCTTAACACTGTACTACGCCTGCAACCTGAGTATAAAGTAATCCAGAATATCGAGGACTCCCTTCTAGGAATGGAAGTATCCTACTTGGTACAAGGGTAAATGGGATTCAAGGGAAAGGACTTAGCAAGTATAACATGCTACCTTCTCACAAGAAAGGTAGAGAGTCATTAGAGATGGGATGAAGAGTGACCGGTAGTAAAGGACAATAAATTACCCCCAATAAAGTCTATAATTCGGCCTTGGAGTGCCTTCTTGAAGCCAGACAGACGAGATCCTTCTTTCGACTTCGCATAGGGGTGCCCTACGAATGAATGGCGTCTTGCTCCAGCAAGATAACTGTACAATGGGTAGAGCTTCTGGCTTGCAGATCACATTTAAAATGACTGTGTTTTATTTTCAGACAAGTAAGCAGCGGCTAAACTACACTACTGGAAGATGACGTGCTACAGACGTGAAATTTAACCGACAGGAAGAAGATGCTGTGATATGCAAATGATTAGCTTTTCAGAGCATTCACACAGGGTTGGCGCCGGTTGCGACATCTACAACATGCTGACATTAGAAAAGTTTCCAACCGATTTCTCATACACAAACAGCAGTTGACTGGCGTTGCCTGATGAACCGTTGTTTTGATGCTTCGCGTAAGGAGGAGAAATGCGTACTATCACGTTTCCGACTTTGATAAAGGTCGGATTGTAGCCTATCGCGATTGCGGTTTATCGTATCGCGACATTGCTCCTCGCGTTGGTCGAGATTCAATGACTGTTAGGAGAATAAGGAATCGGTGAGTTCAGGAGGGTAATACGGAACGCGGTCTCGTATCACTAGCTGTCGAGATGACAGGCATCTTATCCGCATGACTGTAACGGATCGTGCAGCTAAGTCTCGCTCCCTGAGTCAACAGATGGGGACGTTAGCAAGACAACAACCGTCTGCACGAACAGTTCGACGACGTTTGCAGCAGCATGGACTATCAGCTCGGAGACCATGGCTGCGGTTACCCTTGACGCTGCATCACAGACAGGAGCGCCTGCGATGGTGTACTCAACGATGAACCTGAGTGCATGAATGACAAAACGTAATTTTTTCGGATGAATCCAGGTTCTGTTTACAGCGTAATGATGGTCGCATCCGTGTTTGTCGATATCGCGGTGAACGCACATTGGAAGCGTGTATTCGTCATCGCCACACTGGCGTATCACCCGACGTGATGTTATGGGGTGCCATTGGTTACACGCCTCGGCCATCTCTTGTTCGCACTGACGTTACTTTGAACAGTGGACGTTAAATTTCAGATGTGTCACGACCCGTGGCTCTACCCTTCATTCGATCCGTGCGAAACCCTACATTTCAGCACTATAATGCAAGACCGCATGTTGCAGGTCATGTACGGGCCTTTCTGGATACAGTAAATGTTCGACTGCTGTCCTGGCCAGCACATTCTCCAGGTCTCTCACCAATTGAAAACGTCTGGTCAATACACCAGTCACTACTCTTGATGAACTGTGGTATCGTGTTGAAGCTGCATGGGCAGCTGTACCTGTACACGCCATCCAAGCTCTGTTTGACTCAACGCCCAGGCGTATCAGGGCCGTTACTGCGGCCAGAGGTGGTTGTTCTGGGTACTGATTTCTCAGGATCTCTGCACCCAAACTGCGTGAAAATGTAATCATATGTCAGTTCTAGTATAATATATTTGTCCAATGAATGCTCGTATCATCTGCATTTCTTCTTGGTTGTAGCAATGTTAATGGCCAGAAGTGTATATGTGTATTTCCCCTTTATTTTCGCTGACAATAACACGAATGTGAAACGTCCCAGTTTCTCCCTAAAATATTAAGGAGGAGTTTTTAATTTGTTATTGTCAGGTTGACGAGGTAATGCATGTTTCTTGTGAGTGATCCTACTGTAGTTACTGTAGCTTGTTCACGTATTACTCGGGTTTTAGTAGAACGTTTTTGAACACTTGATGAAATCTGCAATATTTTAAAGGATTTGTGGTAGTGTGTTTGTGAGGGTGAATTGATTATATGTAAGAGTGTGTTTTACTCTTTGTAATAATTAATTCACTGAAGGGAGAGCTCTGGTAAGCTCGTCGACGAGCGTCAGTGAAGCACAAACATACAAAGCAAACATGTGACGATCGTAGTACCATAAGGAGTGGATACCATGTGACGCGTTCTCATCGCTTGTTAAGGAAGCTGTGCGGATTCTGTCCGAGAGCAAGAGACGGGCTGGTCCTCCTTACATGGGAAGGAGCCCGTTATCTCGGTAGCGCCTTGCCTTGTCTTGCCTTACAGCGACGATCCGAGCGCCAAGAGCATTCAGGGATGTAACTAGCTAGCTGCGGCGGCTGGCTCGCGTTTCTTGCCTCGCTGTTTACCGGACAGAGCGAAAGTCAGGGAGGAGCGGGGAAGACTTCTCGTATGCGTCCTCTTCATGAATACTGTTACGGGCAATTGACGTGGAGGGCTGCGCCGTAATCCCAGGGAAAATAATGAAATACAAATTGCAGTTTGAAAGTGTTTCTCTTCATGACTATGCTGATTACGGCGGACATAACAGTAATAATAACAGTTAGTTTAGGGGCCGCTGTTGTCTCCTGCAAGTTGGGAGCTATTTACATCAAATTATTGCCGCTCGAAATTTGCTGTACTCAAGTTCCGCCGCAGAGTTTCCGCGGAGTTTTGCTGTAAGGCTAATCTGGAGAGCGCAGGCGAGGCGAGCAGAGGATCCTTGCGTCGCGGCCGTTCTGGCGTCCTCTAGCGGTAGTCAGCGCAGAAACCGTCACTCAGGTTTAGCTCGACATGTGCAGTCCGTGTGATAACTCCGCTGCATCGAGAATATTTACATATGATACGCCCGCTAAACCCGCTGGGCAGAACAGGTAATTAGGATGGTGTAAAGGGCCAAATAAGGTTGGGGTCAGTTTCCTCTTCTAATTGAAATTTATTGTAATTTAATAACTTTTACAGCCAAAGCTGTACATAGCCGGACCTTTACCGAATGCAACTCTTTTACGGCCCGCAGCCTCCAAACAAGAAATCTTAACAAAACAACAAGATAAAATCCAATTAAGATAGCAATAAAATAATTTAAAAAAATCACAGCAAAGTAGATAGAACAAACATATGCAAGGTGCAATACAAATGGCTGAGGACCACAATTAAGTTTCAGAATTTTAAAATATATTACCATAACCTTTTTACACCCTGTTTTTAATCTAGTTCCACCTCACTACGTTTATTTAAATTACTACTGTCGCAGAGTTGCTGCTTTCATTGACCTTGAGCGGCGTTAGCGGCGCGTATCGATATATCCCCTCTCGTAGTGTATTTGCTCGACTGCTATTACTTTCCGGTCGTTGTCTGTCGTAAGGAATTCGGATCGGGAGTTCGTGTCGCGAGTTCAGCCCGCGCTTTCGGGCTGCCAGTCAGTTGGCAATCAGTTCGGATTTTGAGTTCGGCTCTGGCAGTCAGTTGGAGTCCGGACCTGCCAGTCGGGGAGTTGCAATGTGGCACTAGTGCAGTCGGTTTGGAGCAGCAGTTAGGTCTGCATCGACATGGCTCGCCCGACAATTGCCGCCACGCAACACTTGAGCAGGGCCACGGTCTTGGTGGGTTGTCGGTCGGTTCTCCTACCGGACGACGCGTTTTGGCTTGCAAATCGTTCATGAGTCGGATGCGTGTGTGAACATCGACTCCCGACTTGTCTTCATGCGTGTTTAGTTACTGTTGTGCATCGTTTAGGTCTTCTTGTAAAGCAGAAGGCCGCAATGTTTAAGCTTGAAAGATAAATTTTAGAATTAATTTTGCAAAATTTTTAAGATAAAGGGGCAAATAACCAGAAGCCTTAAATTTAAAGTAGCTGAAAATAGATAATTAAACACCGGTGGCACTCAGAATCCTCCAGGGAGGTCGGTCTGCCCTCGTTCACTTAGGCGAGACAGGTGGTGATCCCAGCTACACTTGATCCGTCGGACCGCCCGCACAACGGCTTGCTTGCCATCCATCAGAACATGAGAACTCATACCAAATATTACGGACGTAATTTTGCACAACCACGTATGTATATGTCTGAGCAATACAAACACTTGTTGTTGCTCACAGGAAGAACTCCCCAACAAGGAACCACCGAAGCGAACCACACAATATGAATGGACGTGGATTGGGTACTTGAAACCACTCAACTTTGACGTCCCAGAACACGCAGTCACACAAACGTCAAATGTGCCACAAGTGCCTACAATATTAATATAGTAAGAACGAACACTAAATATTTTAATATAATAGTAATTTATTTACGTTAGTGCTCAGTACACCTTTTTAGCATTGTTTCCAAGAAACTGCGGTGCAGACAAACCCAGCAACTGAAAAGAATCTGTCCAAAAATTTGATTGAAAGTGTCGGGACACTCCTACGTAAAGTGGAACTGAGCACGGGACGTAACGAGGGGCGGAACTGCCTGTATTAAACGAGGCGGGGAGAATTGTATTGTCAGTATAGAAGAAGTAACAGGAGAATGGTTAGCTCAGGAGAGGTTGTAACGCTATTGTAAATATAATACTACCATTAATCTGTATATTACAAATTCTTTTTGGTTCCATAATAATTTTGAAAAATTAAGAAAATACTATAACTAGAGTAAGCTTTTGTTAAGTGTAGTTGATCTATTTAAAATAACCTCCTTCACTTAGGTGGAATAAATGTATTAAAACATATTTTGTAAATAATTATGTAATATTTCAAATACAACTGTAATTCATTATCTCAGTTTTGTATGTATATGCTGTCATGCAATTGTAGATGGTTCATACTAAGGGTTTTTGTGAGCATAAGTGTAAATTGAAAAGGTGTAGCGATCATAGGCAGAACGGAACTCCGTTCTGTGGTGGAATGGAAAAGGTGGTGGGGCGTGCGAGTGAGAATTGGCGCGCAAGTGGCTCAGAGAGTAGGTAGCTGCCCTGCAAGTGGTGAACACGCATTACATTGGTCAAACACTAGAAGCCCGAATTTACCTGCAAGACTGGGTTTTTGGCCTCGGACGTGTTCTATATGATTGGCGCAGTACGGCAATAAATTAATAGCTCAAAAATTTGCAATTTTATCGTCGCCACCAAGAGGAAAACAGAGCTCTGTGCATCAAGAGCCGTATCTGCGCAATGTTGCTACGCAGCACCGCCTCACACCACCTTCGACGTCAGTAACAGGCAAAGTACTTTATTTAGAAGTGTATTACAGTGTGAACCATCCATCTTCAATCAGTGGAATATAAGTGTTTAATGCACCTTTGTGTTTAGCCGTGATTTTCCTATGTCATGTACCTCAGTAGGGTCCTTACCTAAAAGAATTTATTCCGAGTATCCTGATGTTTATTGAAGCTTGAATAATAGTAAATTATTGGCAAGAGTACTGTTTTGGTGGTAAATTCTGGAAATCATTATTAAATACCAAAGTTTGCACGTATCAGTTTAAGGGCCACAGCTTTGCGTGGCCATGAGGATACGTTTTCAATAGCATTTCTGAAAGTAAAGTAACATAATTGTTTAACTGCAACAATCTTAACAGTAATTGTTCGAGTTGCTTCTCCACGTCAAAGAAAGCCAGACAAATATTGGTGTTAGTAAAATGTTAACACATAACAGTCCTAAAGAAATGAAATTTAGTCTTGTTAAATAATGGTTTTGGTCATATGAATCATAGCTATAAGTTTAATATTTTTCGTATCCTTGTTGAAACATATGTGTGTCGTCTTTAAACAATTACTGAGGTATAGTGATAAATTCCATAAGTAACAGAAAGCGGAATTAATAGTACTTACTCCCAAGTGACCGTAGTAAGTGAAAGTAGTTATTTATTCAGTGTTGAAAATTGACTCCACCTTTTTGTGTAGACACTATGCCCGATTTGGGCTGGCGGCCGTTTTATTAAGCGAAACAGTTTATTGTTATAACAGGCTTTGTCTGATAAAATGTTTCCAAAAGTAATTATTCTCACTGCTTTTCCCCCAAACTGCATAATTCGGAGAAAAATAATTCGATACTTTACCATTGGGTTGAACACGGTTAAAATCTCTCTCCAAGAGTCGATGGTTTGGAGTATTAGCGCTGTATGATTTTGTGGTGGTGTTCCTGCCGCTACTTACTACACAGTTCTGACATTCCGAATCTCGTATCTTCCGTCTTTACAGTGGTAAAACTGAAACGTTCTGGTACCGTATTGACGAGAACGCGAAAGCACCGTTGCAAGGTGACATACTTCGAACGCAGTTTAGTCACTGGATGTCATCTGAATAACAAAAAATCATCGACCTGTCAGCCATTGTAAAGTTTCCAAAGTCCGTTGTTAGTGATGCGAGTGTGAAGTGGAATCGGGAAGGAACAACCAAAAATGTTCAAATGTTTGTCAATTCCTCAGTCACCAAACTGCTGAGGTCATCGATCCCTAGACCTACACACTATTTAAACTAACTTATGTTAAGGACAGCACGCACACACACACACACACACACACACACACACACACACACACACAACCACAGCCAAAACACGATCAGGCAGATTTCATATACTTAGGGAAAGGCGCAGACAGACATTTCAGAAGACGGTTGTGAACAATCGCATGGAATGTGCAGAAGGAATCACTTATCAATGCCAGAGAAGTACCAGCAAATCTAGCTAGCGCAATGACTGCCCGTAGGAAGATAAGAAGAGATGGGGTACAATGGTCGATCAGCTCCTCATAAACCATACATCTCTGTGGCCAGTACTTAAACAGGCTTGAGTTAGTGTAAAGAGCGACTGTACAGTGGATATCCATTTTACAGTACAAGGCATATCTGTGCAGGGCTATGGGAACGCAATTTGGTCGGACGTGGCGATTGAATTACACACCTGCGTGACATGTGAGTGAAGTAGACACGCACGCTGCCTCTGGCCGCTGACGGATTGCGTCTCCTGCTCTGCCAAAAGCTGTGACTATCGTGGGGCGTCATGGTCGCCAATAGGTCCGTCGACTTGGTTTCAAACAAAGTACGAATCACGTGTGGGTTTTCCGCGAAGCCGTAACGTCATCAGCCACTGGCCATCGTAAAGACTCAATTGCTTGCTGAGCCGTGGTAAAAAAAAATTGCTGTTTTGAAGAGCGTGCTGCAGCGCGTAGTGTGAAACAGTCGCCCTCCGTTTCTGGCGGTGGCGCCGCTGAGCCAATCGCAGCTTTGGTGTCTCCCTCTGGTGGGAAAGGGGAAAGGTTCCCTGTTCACGTGCATTTAAGGGGCACTATGAGCTCGCCAGTTGGTCAGCCTGGGCCAGTCTCTCGACTCCAGCTTGCTAGTCTGTCTCTCGTCCGCATCTGTTAGGCAGTTAGTGTCTGTCTGTCGCTCGGAGTGCTAGTACGTCTGTCGTTCGGATCAACCTTTAAAGCCTCCAAAATGAGAGTCTTTCCACTCCGCCAGTAAGAGAACTCAGAGAGTGGTCGCCCGGTCGGGGCTTAGTTCCTGCATCTGAGTCTGCGCGTTAGGCTGCCAGTCTGCTCAAGTTTGCTCAGGCAATGGTCATTGGCGGTTGGATCTATCGGTTGGTCCTTCGCTCACTGAGACACAAGATGACTTGTCCGTCTTGAGCGTCAGCGCATGTGAGGCTCGGCGTATAGCGAGGGGTAGTGACTTCGCGGTCGACACAAGAGAAACAAAAAAAAATGGTTCAAATGGCTCTGAGCACTATGGGACTTAACAGCTGTGGTCATCAGTCCCCTAGAACTTAGAACTACTTAAACCTAAGTAACCTAAGGACATCACACACATCCATGCCCGAGGCAGGATTCGAACCTGCGACCGTAGCAGTCGCACGGTTCCGGACTGCGCGCCTAGAACCGCGAGACCACCGCGGCCGGCCTACGAGAGAAACACGAGTCAACCGACATCGGGCTGGCCGCGGCGAGCTGCGACGCCGTGAGACGGGAGATCGGCGCGCCTTCCTGCGTCCGTTGAAGCGGCTGGCAGAGGACGGGTCGGAAGAGCGATTTGGGGGTGCTGCGCCAGGTCTTCTCCAGAAATCTCAGTTTCTTAGAAGTTAAATGATTGGTGATATATTGTTTGATTAACTCTTGTTAAATTCCACTTGTTTTCTTGATGAGGTCATCAGCCGTTTTGCTTTGGGGTCGTCCCACCATTCTTCTCCGTTTGCCCACCCGCGGGAAGGTGGTTGTTTATAAATTGGGTGATCCGTTTTTCCCTTGTGGAGTAGGGGCGGGTTAGAGCAACCTGCGGTTCGGGTTGTTCGGTAATCTCCCTATCAATCTACCGTACGTTAGTAGCTGCCTCTGTCATGTTTGTCGGATTTGGCGTGTTAACGAATTGATTGCTTGGAGTGTAACGACCTAATACCTGAAATATGTTTTCATCTTTGGAAACTTTGATATTATTGCCTATGATCTTGAGAGGCGGTATCCGTGTACTGTAGAGCATCTTAACTATTGTTTTGCCAACCTTGTAGAATTTTTTATAAGATTGCATTTCATGGGCTTTTATTTAAATAATCATTTTAGTATATAAAGTCGCCACCCTTTCACCAATTTTCACCGTTCGGTGACAAGGTTAATATTTTAGTTGTTTGTGTTTGTACCATTTCTATACCTCCTAGGGGTAGGGGGGGGGGGTGCATAGTTTGTGTGCTTGTGTAAATTGTTAAAACTCTTAGTCCAAAGTTATCTGGTGTGTTGATGATTTTAGGCACTATTAAAGTGAATAAAATTCCCATTTGTTAAAAGGAATTTGGTTATGATTTCATCAGTTACTCCCTGGCAACTACTCCCATGCTTACATAGTGTGATTAAATGTGTTAATGTTCTTGATGAATCGCTGGTAAATAAAATAAATTCTTAAGAATATTCTTTGAAAACAAATCACGGTTCACTTGCAATCACCTGCATATCTGCAACGCAAACCATACTACACTGACTGAAAAAAATCGAAACAAAAAGGTGTAGTGCGACATAAACGAAAGATGGTAGGCGTGTTTCTACATCAGAGAGATGATGCCTATTCAGACTTCGGACCAGTCGCATAACAGTAATGCTACTAACGCTGCTATGAGAATGCGAATCAGGTTTGCTTTAAATCTATCCTGTAATGGTCGTGAAGTTGGAGATTGGACGGGGGGTGTTGATGTCAGTCAAGAATGCCATTAGGCTAACAAAGGCACCTTTATCAACATCTCACTAAGTTTGAACGGGGTAGTGTAATAGGGCTACAAGAAGCTGGATGTTCCTTCTGCGACACTGCAGAAAGACTTGGAAGGAATGTAGCCACTGCATGTGATTGCCGGAAGCGGTGTGTAGAAGGAAGCCAGTTGAGTGCCTGCAACCAACATGTACACATGGACATACTGGACATACATCTGGAGTTATAGTCTGGGGTGCAATCTAGTATGACAGCTAGAGCACTCTATTGCTTAGCCCAAATTTGTACGTCAATCTGCTGATTCGACGTGTTGTGCTACCATTCAGCCAGTCATGAGGGGGAGGTTTGCCAACATGAGAACTCTCTCCCACATTCCGCTGTTGTAACCCAACGAACTCAACGGAGTGTCGACATGTTGTCTTGGCCTGTTCGATCCTCAGGTCTGTTCCCAATCGAGCACAAATGAGACATCATCGGACGGCAGCTGCAGCGCCACCCAAAAACGGTATTAACAGCCCCTGTACTGAGCGATCAAGTGCAACAGGCATGGAGCTCTATCTCAAAACCTGACATTTTGCACCTATACAAGACATGCATGCACGTTTGCTTGCTTGCATTCAGAGTCCCTTCGGCTACACCGGTTATTAATGTACCAGCATTTCAAAGTTGCAATGGCTTATCTCGCGCTTAAATTAACCAGTGATCTTGCAATATTAATTACTCGAATATTTTACCTAGACAAACGTATTCTGGAAATCTTATAACTATACGTTAATTATATTTTGGTGTTCCGATTTTTTCCGTCATTGTATATTTAGAGACACACAAAGTGTCCTATGAAAGAGGGTTCAATTACAAATCTACTAATATAAAGTTATTATTTACCTCAGGGAAGGGAGACAAATTAGATTTACTTAAAGCGTATGCACTTCACAAGTTATACCTTTTAATGCAATTACGCCACCAAAGAGGTTAAGGAATCAGATTTTGGGTTTTCATAATATGTTTATGAGCCATATCTCTGATAATTTAGATGAATCAATTTAACTGGAAATTTATAAAATTCTTCATAACTTCTATACGTACAGAGATAAACTGACGACATGGCGGTATGTGTTGGCAGGGAATTCT
This sequence comes from Schistocerca gregaria, assembly GCF_023897955.1. Lineage (NCBI taxonomy): Eukaryota > Metazoa > Arthropoda > Insecta > Orthoptera > Acrididae > Schistocerca > Schistocerca gregaria. The sequence continues at coordinate 1,006,912,008 of NC_064920.1, read as the reverse complement.
AGTAACTACATACACTATTTAGATTGTACGATTATTATTTTTTGTCAAGCATTTTTATTGTTTATTGTTAAATTTACAGTTTTGCCCATTGTTTGATTTTCATCAAAAATACGTAAATTCTGAATACATTAGTGGAAAGAGAAGATAAACTCTGACGAAGATGATATTCTAGTTGTAATTGTAAACTAAACAACAAAGATGCCAAGAGAGTAAGGAACTTTCACCGATTAAAGTTGAAATTGTGAATCATTAAACTCTGGTTTGTGGGCAAGGTATGGTACTTAGAATATTTTACGATGTATGTTTTTGAAGGAGAATTTTAGCACGCAGTAATGGTACAATAGGAATTTCAATTAAATGTGTGTATAAAGAACTGTAAATTTATATTGGTGATCACATATGGGACCTTTGTGACGTCACTACTTGCACGTTTCGTGGGTGGGAGACGCTGAGAGTTTGGGAAGAGGTCAGTCTTTGGAGGGGATGACCGAGGCTTTAAAAGGCTGCCGCCAGGATCCTCGTGGTCTATCTGTCTACCTGTTGCAGTCTGTCCGTCACACGCAGCCTCGTGAGTTTGGGGTCAGAGGCGATCATTTTGTGCGGTGGTCTAGCCGCGACTTAGGTGTTTGAAAACATTTCGCGTTTCGTCTGGACTCTGACGTGTTTTGTTGAGTTTTCGGCTTAATTTCTGGCACACTCCTTGGACTTAGAATTATTTGGAATCAGTTTAGACATTGATAATTTTGCCGTGTGTCACAGCAGATGGTGATGTCATTTTTTTAAAATTCTTATGTAATCGACCTGCAGGACAACACATCGGTATGCCAGTTAGTTAGCCTTTGGTACGAATACTTTGTCGTATTACTTATATTGATGACCAGAAAACTATAATTTGTGCAGAGTGGAGAGTAAATTTGATTTGTGAGAACTTAGAACACTCGTAGATGCGTTAGCGATTTAAAAACCTGCATATATGTTTCAGCCTAGCAGTTAGTGGTATTCTGATCAGTTGACAGTAACAATTCTAAAGTTTTCTTTTAAATTAAAGTGACACATTTTAAGAAACAAATGCTGCCCCTAGACGAACTGAAGCAGAACACACCTTCAGCAATAAATTATAACGGAATTACACATCTCTCACCGTAGTGTTGGAATTGGAAAGGAGTGATTTGGAGTTATGAATCACGCTACACCCTGTGACAATCCGATGGAAGTGTTTGGGTTTGGCGAATGCCTGTAGCACTTCAACTGACATCACATGTAGTGCCAACAGTGTGAAGTACGGAGGAGGTGGCGATTTTTTTCCTGGTTTACGTGTGATCCCATTTTGCGCATAAGAAAACGCTAAATGCGGAAGGATGTGAACAAATTGTAGGGCATTGTGCAACGCGTACAGTAGAGAAACAGACGGTGATTGTATCAGGATGACGATGCACCATGTCATATGGCAGTACCTGAGGCAATGGCGTGTTCAGCGTCCCGACGTGAATCCAGTGGAACATCTTTGAGACGATAAGGAACTTCGGCTTCGCTCCATACTTACATTTTCGATTCCGCTCTTGAGAAAGAATAGGCTGCCAGTTTTCCACGAGTTTTCAAAAACCGACTGAATGTGTCCTCAGCAGAGATCAAGCCGTCATAAAGACGAAGGGTGGACATATGACGTATGAATATCCATTAATAGGTGTCCGGATACTTTTCAACAGAATATCTCGGTTCCAAGAGTTGCGGAACCTGTACAGGAAGTTGGAATAGAGATCAATATAAAGATCATTTCCGACCTTTTTATTGCTCATGAAAACCACACATTGCACTTTGTACCACCATACAGCGAGACCTTTACAGGTGATGGCACAGACTTCTGTACACACCGGTACCTATATTACCCAGTAGCACGTCCTCTTGCATTGATTCATGCCTGCATTCGTCGTGGCATACTACCCACAAGTTCATCAAGACACTGTTGGTCCAGATTGTCCCACTCCTCAACGGCGATTTGGCGTAGATCCAGCAGAGTGGTTGGCGGGTCACGTCGTCCACAAACAGCCCTTTTCAGTTTATCCCAGGCATGTTCGATAGGGTTCATGTCTGGAGAACATACCGTCCACTCTAGTCGGGCGATGTCGTTATCCTGAAGGAAGTCATTCACAAGATGTACACGATGGGGGCGCGAATTGTCATCGATGAAGACGAATGCCTCGCCAATATGCAGCCTATATGGTTGCACTATCAGTCGGAGGTTGGCGTTCATGTATCGTACAGCCGTTACCTCGCCTTCCATGACCACCAGCGGCGTGCGTCGGCCCCTCATAATGCCACCCCAGAACACAGGAAACCTGCACCTTGCTGCACTCGCTGGACAGTGTGTCAGGCGTACAGCCTGACCGGGTTGCCTCCAAACAACTCTCCGACGATTGTCTGGTTGAAGGGATATGCGACCCTCATCGGTGAAGAGAACGTGATGCCAATGCTGAGCGGTCCATTCGGCATGTTGTTGGGCCTATCTGTACCGCGCTGCATGTGTCGTGGTTGCAAAGATGGATCTCGCCATGGATGTCGGGAGTGAAGTTGCGCATCATGCGGCCTATTGCGCACAATTTGAGTCGTAACAGTAAGTCTTATGGCTGCACGAAAAGGATTTTCAACATGGTGGCGTTGCCGTTCCTCCAAACCATAATCCGTAGGTAGCGGTCATCCACTGCAGTAGTAACCCTTGGGCGGCCTGAACGAGGCATGTCATCGACAATTCCTGTCTCTCTGTATCTCTTCCATATCCGAAGGTCATCGCTTTGGTTCACTCCGAGACGCCTGGACACTACCCTTGTTGAGAGTCCTTCCTGGCACAAAGTAGGAATGCAGACTCGATCGAACCGCGGTATTGATCGTCTAGGCATTGTTGAACTACAGATAACACGAGCCGTGTACCTCCTTCCTGGTGAAATGACTGGAACTGACCGGCCGTCGGACCCCCTCCGTCTAATAGGCGCTGCTCATGCATGGTTGTTTACATCTTTGGGCGGGTTTAGTGATATCTCTGGACAGTCATAGGGACTGTGTCTGTGATACAACATCCACAGTCAACGTCGCTCTTCAGGAGTTCTGTGAACCGGGTTGATGCAAAACTATTTTGATGTGTAGTAGTGTACTCTCAGCATTATGAGTACTTCACTATATACAGCACTGAGATTGCGAACACAAGTCTTCAAACTGTGGCTATGTGACCATCTAACTGAGGAATATGCTGTTCCTGTCAGTCTTTCCCACCTATATTCAGGAAGTAAGCCTTTCGTTTTATTAGTGAAGGGTTCTTCCCTTTCCTTCCCGCATCGTTCAACATCCTGTGGTTTGCTAACTGAATCTGTAGACTCCTGAATTATGTAGTATATTTTATTGAGAACAGGTACAGTCAATTTGTGAACGTGTGTGTTGTGTTATGTACAGCACAATCTTTAGCCAGTGAAGTGAAGCTGCGACCAATAAACTTTAGGCAAACAGTTGGAAAATATCCTCTTTCACATGCCTTAGTATTTCGAGCCTCTTGCTATTCGTGCAACGTTATTCTCTGGAAGTCAGCTGTGGAGTATGGAAATTTCTGTATGGTGGGGGAAGAAGAAGGATGGCTATGACCCTCAGTATTCCTTTTCCCCTGGATCCGCAAGTACCATTGCTACCTCTAATACGCTGAGTCCGTATGCCCAAGACATTTCACTCCACATATATAAAGAGCTAGTAGACATATCGAAGCATAGCTTTAGCTGAGTTAGACTGAACTATGTGGCGAATTTTCTGATGTACGATAGTAATTTTCAACGCCTATAGCTGCCTAGTTATGACACCAATTATACTTTGTTAAAATGAAAACATCCTTCGGAGACTACTTTCCTTTGTGATACTTGAACATATAGAAACATATTAACAGTGCTCCAAACCAGTGCCCCTCCCCCCCCCCCCCCCCCTCTCGTCAGGAGAACAGGTCACAAAAACGTCTACCCTACTGTGCCGAATGCAAAAAAAAAAAAGAAGTGTAACTCAGGTATGGTTTGACTGTTTACCTGTGCGCTGTTGTTCAAAATGGTTCAGAAATGGAACAAATGGCTCTGAGCACTATTGGACTTAACCTCTGAGGTCATCAGTCCCCTAGAATTTAGAACTACTTAAAACTGTGCCTTTGAAAACGTGATTAAGAATAGTCGAAGAGGCTGGAAGTGTGACGAAAAAAAAATGCCAACGAAATAGAACTGTTGGGGTCGCCCATTCGCAGGCTGGAAACCCTATTGTCAACCTGTGTGGCGTTGCCAGACTCGTTGAAACAGGATTAAATATTACTTCATTTATATCTCTGAATACATCTCGTCGCCGTATCTTCAGTGGCGGCAGGTGCTCTAGCAGAGCCGGCGAGGTACTGACTGAACTCAGTGGCTGACGCAGTTGCCGTATCTCTCTGTGTATCTCACTTCATCAGCTATATGCTCAGACCGTTGATTTCTAGTAAGCGGGTTGCTGTCTGTGTTGTGTAAGATGCGCCTCATCGGTAGCTCTGCTGCGAGATGGCTGTGTCTCACGAGCCGTTCTGTGGATACTCTGTCCCTGAAAGTTCACTGCACATTTTGTCCCATCACATGGACTGCGATGTTGGATGCTGTGAGGTCATGCTAAATGCTGATCCTGGCCACCAGTTCAGTAGATCCCCTGACCCAAGTAATGCTGGAATTTAGAGCAATTTGAGCCCCATGCTGGAACGGTGTTCGTAGATCCCTGAACAATGCACTGATTGCTGGCTTATATCATCTGTGGTTATGTACAGAAACCAGATGGCAGTTATAAGAGTCGAGGGGCATGAAAGGGAAGCAGCAGTTGGGAAGGGAGTGAGACAGGGTTGTCGCCTCTTCCCGATGTTATTCCATCTGTATACTGAGCAAGCAGTAAAGGAAACAAAAGAAAAATTCGGAAAAGGTATTAAAATTAATGGAGAAGAAATAAAAACTTTGAGTCGTTTCTGAAAGCATTTGTATGGATCGTAGCCATGTATGGAAGTGAAAAGTGGACGATAAATAGTTTGAACAAGAAGAGAATAGAAGCTTTCGAAATGTGGTGCTACAGAAGAATGCTGAAGATTAGATGGGCAGATCACATAACTAATGAGGAGGTACTGAATAGAATTACGGAGAAACGGAGTTTGTGGCACAACTTGACAAGAAGAAGGGACCGGTTGGTAGGACATGTTTTCAGGCATCAAGGGATCACAAATTTAGCATTGGATTCTAGATTTAGGTGTCAGTGAAGTGTAAAAATCGTAGAGGGAGACCAAGAGTTGAATACACTAGGCAGATTCAGAAGGTTGTAGGCTGCAGTATGTACTGGGAGATGAAGAAGCTTGCACAGGATAGAGTAGCATGGAGAGCTGCATCAAACCAGTCTCAGGACTGAAGACCACAACAACAACATGGATCGTCGGTCATCTTGTAAAATGGCATGAGTATGACTGGTACTGCAACAACGTCATACACAAAATGGTACAGAAATCAGAGAATCGAATGAGAACAACATGAAACAATCGACCTGCTGATCGACTGCTTCTAGTCTTGCGATGTGGACTGTTTATGACGCTAACGAGATGCTCTGCTGCCGGATGTCATCTGTGATGACCGAATTTGGTGTGCTGTTTACGACTTATCAGCAGTATTCCTTTCTGCAACATTTGCTTAACCAATCTGTCTCGGTGTCTTAACTTCTTGTCAAATCCCTGACAGGTGTTGTTGCAGCCTCCTTAGTGCTTCTTGGAGAATGTTATGAGGGTGACAGAGACTGCTTCGTCTGCGCTCATCTAACCCTTTTCCACTGAGCTCACTTGCACCCACAAACACAAGTGTGATGCCACATTCTTGGTGATCAACTAACCACATGGTGATGTTTATGTCCAGTGTGCTTGAGTAAAGCCATTCTGTTTGGACTCTCCCATTCCCTTATTTTCTTGATGCTGAACAGAATAGCAACTGATAAGAAAAATGTAACTGACATTTTAAATATAATATTCCGCAGCTATTGCACAATTAAGTTAACAGTTCGTGCATTCAAGCTGTTGACAAGAGCAATATACGGAAGAATGAAAAAGAAAATTGAGGATGTATTAGATGACGATCAGTTTGCTTTTGGGAACAAAGGCGCCAGAGGGGCAGTTTTGATGCTGCCCTCGGTAATGGAAGCAAGAATGAAAAAAATCAAGACACACTCTTATGATTTGTCGACGTAGAAAAAGAGTTTGACAACGAAAACTGGTGCAAGATTTTCGAAATTCTGACAAATAGAAATAAGCTCTCTAGCAAAACACTGCTAACATACAATATGTAGAGAACCAGGAGGGAACAATAATACTGGAAGACTAAAAATGAAGTGCTCAGTTAAAAAGGGTGTGAGACAGGGATGCAATATTCCCCTCCCCCTCCCCTCTCCCACACCTACTATTCAATCTATACATCGAAGAAGCTATGACGGAAATATAAGAAAAGTTTAAGAGTGGGATTAAAATTCAGGATGACATAAAATGCAAAGTACGACAGGCAAAGAAGTCACTCCTGATATCAAACATTGGCTTTAATTTGAGGAAGAAATTCCTGCGAATCTGCGTTTAGAGCACAGCATTGTATGGTGCACAGGAACAGAAGAGAATCGAAGTGTTCAAGACGTGGTGCTAGAGAAGAATGTTGAAAATTAGGTGGACTGATGAGGTAAGAAAAGAGGAAATGTTCGTCAGAATCGACGAGGAAGGGAACATAAGAAAAATACTGTGACAGGATGACAGGACATGTGTTAATACATTAGGGAATAACTTCAAAGGTATTTGAGGAAGCTATAGAAGGTAACAACTGTAGACGAAGGCAGACATTTGAGTTTATTCAACAAATAATCGAACACGAGTAAACGATGCTAAGAGATGAAGTGCCAGGTAACCATTTCAAAAGTGGACGGTAATTATGTTAAAACTAACTACTATTTCTGTTTCACTGTTATGAAAAAATTGTCAACTAAACAAAATTCTTTGGAGCACTGTATTATGGAAATTAAATACTGGATTGGTAATGACAAATGCATATGCCCAAATCCTCATCGAATTTTCTTGTTGCTGACTTTCTCTGCTGTTACTCAAGGTTACTTCTGACAATATAAATGTTTCGTCAAGTTAATAACAGACAGTATTATGTCGGGTAACATTACTGTCAAGGGTATGTTAAAACTCCCAAAGACGAACCAGTGTGGCGTTACAGGAGCAAGAATACTGTCATTGATATGGTCATCTGTACAGCCCCTGAAGGAAGTGAATCGAAACTAAATCTCATCTTGTACATTGACACATTTACTACCCTGACCAATTGTAGTGAAGATAATCAGGTGAAACAAAAGAATACTTGGAACGCTGCTGGATTTCTTATTTAACTGCTAGATATGGAGAAACTCTGACAATTCTCACAGTTCATAAATCGTAAACGAGTCGAAATAGAGTGACCAATACTTTTCTAGGCATTAAATCTGTGTATTCTAGAAGTAATTGTTGAGGAACCACATTTTGTAGTTCCAAATGATTCGTCATCGTACCTTCTCTCGTTTACACCTATATGACCTACAATATTTACGCCGCGTAAAAAAGACATAAAACGCCTCACAGATGCACAAGTTAACTTTGAAACAAAAAAGGAAAAAAAAATTGTCTCAGTTTCTTTTGCTCCATAGAACAAATTTCATTTGGGAACTTGTGATGTGTACAATTTAGAAATTGATACGTGAGTCTCCTAAGAACGGCCACTCAAAATAACATGACAATGAGTAATTATATGGAAGTGTGGTTTTCCCTACGTTGTACCGAACAAATTGGCGAATTTTACGATGAATGCAGATATTTTTTAATGTTTATAGCTACCGAATTGTGACACTGCCTTTTTTTTTTAAAAAAAAAATGGCACTTTATAGTTTTTCCGAGGGTTTGCAAAGGGACCTGGAGAGGACTTAAATTATATTTACTTTTTGGGAATTTGATCAAATAGCAACGAGATAATCGCGCCGCAAACCATTGCCCCAGCATCGTCTACTCTATTGCATCCAATGCTACTCTGGAACGGTTCGTGTTTTTGCCTTGTTAGTCGGCCTCCCTATTAAGCAAAAGAAGTATGTTTTCCAGTAAAACTAGTAATCCCTATCTTGTGATACTCAAATTCATGGCCCCACTAAACAATTTTGTAACGCTATCTGACTTCGACAATGACAAAGGAAATTGAAAGAGTAGCTCACACGTAAGTAAACTGCACAACTCTGTGGAAGGCAGGCGTAATATCAATAACTGAACTTAATTAATACGTAAATTGCTGGAAAGATCCTACCATGATTGTTGTTGTTGCTGCTGTAGTCTTCAGTCTGAAGACTGGTTTGATGTCGCTCTCCTTGCTACTCTATCCTGTGAACGCCTCTTCATCTCCAAGTAATTACTGCAACCTCTTGGTCTCACTCCACGATTTTTACCCACCCCCAACACACACAGACACACATACACATCCACAAACACACAATTCCCGCCTGTGCTAAACTGGTGATGCCTTGATGTCTCAGAATGTATCTAATCAACCGACCCCTTCTTTTAGTCAAGTTGTGCAACTAATTTCATGTCTCCCGAATTCTATGGTGTACCTCCTCGTTAGCTACACTATCTGCCCGTCTAATCTTCAGCGTTCATCTGTAGCACTACATCTCAAAAACTATGAAACGTCCCTTAGAAAAATTTATCAATTAGTGTACTGGTTAACCCCTTACGTTATATGATTTTTAAACAGCTGAGCAAAACTGAAAGTACTCAGACATTTCTCTCTTTACTTATTCTGATCAACACTAAACTGACACAATATTTTCAGAGCAACGCAATCTGACTTTCAATAATCCCTACAAAAGAATTGCCCTGACTAACAACCTATACCTTTCATGAATCACTTACCTCATAAAAATCTTCGTTACTCGAACTACTGCGATACAGCGAGCGCCAATACTGCCTGCTAAATAAAAGATTTTAACTACTAAAGGCACTAATTACTGATAGGCATAGTTAGCAAATGAAAGACTTTGATGGAGAACAAACAATGTATTTGCCTTAATAATATGGAAAATTCATCATATATATATATATATATATATATATATATATATATATATATATATATATATATCAGTTCATTCTTCTTTCGTTTCACCCTCTTTGGGGTACCCTGGATCAATGATTTCTTTTGCATTGTTCTTTTTTTAGGGCCCAGTATTTCTTCATTTTTTCTGATCTTCTTCTCCTTTCTTCTTCCGAGATGAAGGGTTTGGACTTTTGTGTGGATTTGTCTTGGAACCTTATGTTTTCATCTTTAGTAATTAATTTAGCAGTTCGATCAATAAGTGAATTTTCTGAAATCTTTAATTCCACTAGGTCTTTCTCAGTTTCTTTAAACCAGTTGGGCTTCGTTTTTCGTTTACGGAAGAAGTCAAAGATTTGTTTAGTGAATCTGTTGGAATTCATTCTGAGAAGATGACAATAAAAATTTATTCTCCTTTTTCGCATAGAATCTGAAAGTTTTTCAATTTTCTTGTAGAGAGTTTCATTTTTTATGTATATAATCTTATTGTCTTGAAATTTTGGCCCAATGATTTTTCTTAAAATTTTTCTTTCCTTTACCTCAAGTTTCTCCATTTGGCCTTTGAAATTCATATTAAGTGTTTCTGCTGCGTACAGTGCTTCTGGCTTAATCACTATCTTGTATTGTGTAATTTTGGACCCCCATGAAAGGGATTTTTTGTTGTATGTATTTTTTGTTAGTTGGAAGGCCAATTCAAATTTATTTTTTCTGGATTCCATTGCTTTGCTTTCCCCAGCATTCCAACTAATCCATTCTCCGAGATATTTGAATTCTTTTACTATTTCAATCTTCTGTTCTTGAACGTTGAGGTATTTACATGAGTGTTTGATGTTTGTCAATATCTTAGTTTTTTCAGAGGAGATGTGAAGACCAATTTTAGCTGCTTGTTTCTTTAGTTCAAGGATTTGCTCCCGTGCTTATTCCATTGTTTCAGCAAACAGGGCCATATCATCTGCAAAAGCAATGCAATTTACTTTAAGGTTCTTCTTTTTGCAACCCAGTCTTATACCACTCTTAATATTTGTGTTCCTTTCTCTGACTACTTTCTCAAGCGCACAAATGAACAGCAACGGCGAGAGCCCATCGCCCTGTCGCACTCCCGTTTTTATTTCAAAGGGTTCCGATAGATCGCCCATAAATTTAACTTTCGGAAATGTATTTGTAAGGGTCGCTTTTATAATATTAGTTGTTTTCTTATCCAAACCCATTTCTTCCAGGACTGACAACAGAGATTCTCTATCAATCGAATCATATGCTTTTTTGAAATCAATGAAGGAGATTACGTACGTCTTTGTCCTTGATTTTTGGTATGCCATAATGTTTTTGAGATTTAGTATTTGTTCCGAACATGATCTGCCCTTTCTAAAACCTCCCTGGTATTCCCCGATTTGCAGATCCAATTGCGGCTCTGCCCTGTTCAAAAGGACTTTAGAAAGAATCTTGTACGTTATATACAGCAGTGATATTCCTCTGTAATTGTTGGGGTCTGTCTTCAAACCTTTCTTGTGGATAGGGTGGATGAGAGCTGTTTTCCATTCTGTGGGGATCTTTTCTTCTTTTCAGATTTGATCAAAAACACACTTTAGGATGTAACTGCATTTTTGTCAGCCTTTTTCCATAGTTCGGCAACTATTTGATTTTCTCGGGACGCCTTGTTGTTTTTAAGTTCTGAAATGACCTTCTGTAGTTCTTCAGTCGTCGGTGGTTCCGAATCCGGCTTCTCACGGTTGTTTGGGATGGATTCAAATTTTTCAAGGATGGGTTCACAATTCAAGAGTTTCTCAAAGTAGCCTGCTAGTATTTTGCAGTTTTCCGTGTTGTTGTGAGCGATGGTCCCATTTACATCTCGAAATTGGAGGGTGGGTGCTTTGTATCTTGATAACCTTTGTTTGAAAGTTCTGTAAAAAGCTTCTTGTGTTGTTTTTAGCAAATTCTTCACCAATTTGGAGGAGAGTTTTGTTTTCATGTGTCTTCTTAATCCTTTTTATATTTTTATCTACCAGTTTTCTAACTGTAATGAAATTCAGTCTACTTTCTTCTGTTTTCTGTGATTGCCAATTTTGCATGCCTGTTTTCTTGTTTCAATGAGGGCATCACATTCCAGTGACCACCAGGCATGTTTTTTACTTTTTTTGTTAGGTGCTATCCGTTCAGCTGTAGTAATGAGGTTTTCCTTGATATCCCCCCAGCTTTGTGTCTGAATGGTTTCTGTTGCTTTTGTGAATTCATCTGATTTATATATATTTTCTGTTCTATACTTCCGACCCTTAATTTGTTTCATGCTGCGTTTCCTGTTTGGGATGACTCTGAACTTAATTTTAGAGAGGTAGTGGTCTGAATCCAAGTTTGCACCCCTGAGTACCCTAACATTCATGATTTCTTTGCTAGAACTCTTCTTGATTGCCACATGATCAAGTTGAAATTCCCCAAGGCTAGGATTTGGAGATACCAATGTCTTTTGTCTTCGTGGTAGTTTCTTGAAAGCTGTGCTTGGCAAAGTTCTATTAGTCTCACACCATTTCTGTTTGTTCTCTTGTGTGCAGGATAGTTTCCAACTATTTACTTATATCTTTTTTCTGTACCAATCTGTGCATTAAAATCTCCAAGAAGAATGATGATGTTTTTATTTGGTATTTTCTGAATAATGTCATCTAGATGATTCCAAAAGGCCTCCACTTTTTCTTTGTTTTTCCTGTTATCCTCGTTTATAGGGGCATGTGCATTGATAATTGTGTAGATTTTGTTTGTGCTTGTGAATGTAAGACTTGACATTCTTTCTGATTGTGAATCAAAGCCAACTATTGAGTTCAAGATTTGTTTGTTAATTATAAAGGCTGTCCCAAGATGTGGTACATTTTTCATTACTCTCGGTCCCACTTTCCCTTTGTATATCCTGAAACCTTCGGAATCGAAGGTATCTGTATCCATGTATCGTGTTTCTTGAATGGCTGCTATGAGTACGTTGTGGTTCTTTAGCGTATCTGTTAGATGTTTCAGTTTTCCGGTTTTCAACAATGAGTTTCCATTGATAGTTGCTAGGTATGTTGATTGCCTATGTTGAAATTTGGATGAGATTCCAAGACACTCCGACTTGTCTTTGTGCAATGTTGCAGACTCCCCAGAATCCGAATGTCTGCTGACGTACTGGCGTACGGTGGATCGTCCACCTGGGGTAAAATAGTTTACATCACACACTTCCATGATTGATGAAAGTTATTTTGGGTGTGGCCCAAAGGCCACAAAATATACAACCAAGATTGTGAGTCCTGGAGGTAGTTCTTCCGCTCTCTCCGCCGTTGGGAATCAGGACTTCCTCTTCCGCCTTTGAGACCGTTGACCAGTTTTCACCCAGTAACCCTAGGCAGGGGCCCTTACAGGGTGCTACCATCCGGAGCCAGATGGACCCGGGTTTTTTAACGAGGTGTTACTCCTCCCCCTCCTCCTTCCTCATCACTTGCAAAATGAGGCCCCGGACTTGGGACCGGCAGTGGTGGAGTTATATATCAGTTCATGACGTACTGTATTACAAATTTACTCTTTCGGATGGAAACACGTCCAGATTGTTCGCTCTCAAAACTCTGGCATCTCTCTCCCCACACCCACCACTGCTGGCGGCTCACCTCCAACTGCACAACGCTATGTGCTGTTCACATCCAACTGCCCAAAACTACAATAGCAAATATTCCAACAATGCAAACCAGCCACAGACTTCACACAGCACAGCCAGTGATTTTCATATAGAGCGCTACGTGGCGTTACCAACATAAAAACCTAAACAGCCTATTTACAAAACCTCTATTCTTTACTTGTCTATACTGTTTATGGTCCATGGTTGGCTTCCATATGTGGCTTCAGTCCAGACAAATATCTTCAGAAACAAACACTTAAATCTGTATACGATCTTAAGAAAATTCTCTTTCTGCCGTAATTATTATCTATGCTAATGGTCAGATAATTGTCGATCTGTGCAAAAGGAATGTTGGTTTCTCTTTGCAGCTGCAACAGTCAAATGTGAAAAGTGAATATTTGCTTGCAATACGTCTCAAAATCTTTTGAATGTGGTGCAGTTTCAAAGATTTAAAAATGTGTCACATATTTCATAATACTGCATACATCGACGTAACTCTCGCTGTAACTTTATTCGTAGAAAACGAAAACAAACACTAGACAGTTTTTCTTCATTCAGCGTCCGTCGATAATGGCGGCGGACTATACTCATCTCAAAATGTTCGTAAATGTTTAATTAATGACTTATAAAAGCGAAAATGAGAAGGAACATATTCAATTAAATCATATACTTGTTTTTAAAATAAAATTTGCATGGAACAGAAGCCATTTCACTTCCGAAAAACACATGCACATGAATTGAGAGTATAGGCAACCACGAAGACTCATGTATGTTTGCATAGAGGAACAGCATAAATTAAGCAAAGTTAATGGGAAGGTAGTGTGAGATGATTGTATAATGTAACGGATTCAATAATAATAAGAACGTCACTCTGTAATCACCTTCAAATTCTTTGAATTTAGAAAGACACGGAAGTTTTCTAACGATATCGTCTGAATATATCCTCGTCTTCACTAATTCATAGCAAGCTCATCACACGAAATTGTGAAAATCAATTGTCAGATACGAACACCACACTAATAAATTGACAAAAAAATCTTTCCGTTCAGTAACCATTTCAAATAAGCGCAAATACATGAAACGTTCTCAACAAATACTGCAAAGACGCCAAACGACAACTACTCCCAACCCCAACCATAAGCGGCTCGTACATCTCAACAGTAGGTTTCACAGGCTTCTGCCAACAAATTATGCCCTCTTCATCGCTAGTGTGCTGATTGGCTCAAAGCCTCTGGAAGCAGTCAGAGGTGACTATGCTTCCTCCACAACACCTTAAACAGACACATCAAAGAATGTGCTGTGTACACCCTCGTATCTTTGCCTTCAATTAGGCCACAGGTAGGGCATCCGGCTACCCCTTAAACTAACCACGAAAAATTTAATAGTAACCATGCCGACCGAACGTAGCTGCGGGACAAAGCTGCAAAAACGAAGGTCTTGCCTTTAATCATAATGTAAATGCAACTATACGATCTTGTACTCTCTGAAATGTAAGGTGTGTCATCCGATATCCGATGCAGAGACAACATGGCAGTCCTAGTAAGACCTGAATAAACAAGTGGACACGTAAACAAATAAAAGCAGACGCTCACAGTCCTTTGTTCACGCAGACAATAAAATATCGCAGCTGAATGAATCACTACGGCTTGGGATTAGTCTGCGTCGAAACTTAATATTTGTTATTGCTATCGTGATGGTATTTCTATGATAAAAATGTTTCTCCTTTGGTAACTATGAAATTTACTGGTCATAGTGAAACTAATTTCATCTCCCACCTAAATGTTCCACTTGTGCAGAAAAAAAGAATTGACGAGAGATTTTTTTAGTACATTTATATTTATGTCTACATCTACGTCCCGCAAAACACCTTACGTGTAGTAAAGGGTACAGGTGGTACCACATCTTTTCCACCATTTTTCTGTTCCATTCACAAACGGGATGTAGGAAGAACTGTTGTCGCTACTGCTCAGTACGACATCTGTTTTCACTGATTTTGTCGTCGTGTTTATCTCACGAGGCGTGAATGTGGGAGGACTCTTTTTGGAACTTACGCTCTCGAAATTTCGACAGAAAACTTCTTCGTCGTGTACGGCTCCTTTGACGTAGCGCCGGCCCCTGGCCTTTGTTGAACACCTGCGTAACGGTTCTCTGTGGAACAAGTGTCTCGTAAGCAACTTTCTTTGTGAATGAATTACATTTCCACAAAATGATCCAAGTAGATTTTAAGGTGTCATCTGCTCTTCCTGCAGTCTGTTTTGTGTGGTCGTTTCGCTGTAGGTCGCTACGAATAGTTACTGAGAGATATCAAATTTTGTAATAGAACTGTTGTGGATTTCTTCCCCTGTTTACGCGCTATACATTACATTCATTTATGTTCAAGTTCAACAGCCAGTCCATGTACGAATTCTCGATGCTCTGCAGGTATCCCTGAAATTCGCTACTGTTTTCAGGAGTTGCGACCTTCCTACAGACAACAGCGTCGCCCGTGGATAGAGTCAGGCTACAACCCTGTCTCACTGCCTTCCCAACCACTGCTTCCCTTCCATGCCCCTCGACTCTTATAACTGCCATCTGGTTTCTGTACAGATTGAAAATAGCCTTACGCTCCCTGTATTTTACCCCTGCCACCTCAGAATTTGAAAGAGAGTATTCCATTTAACATTGTCAAAAACTTTCTCTAAGTCAGTAGTTCTAATGGAATGTTGTTTACAAATGCTAGGTTTGCATTTTCTTAATCTTTCTTCTAAGATAAGTCGTAAGGTTAGTATTGCCTCACGTGTTCCAACATTTCTGCGGAATCCAAACTGATCTTCCCCAAGGTCCGCTTCTACCAATTTTTCCATTCGTCTGTAAAGAATTAGCGTTAGTATTTTGCAGCTGTGACTTATTAAACTGATAGTTCGGTAATTTTCACATCTGTCAACACCTGCTTTCTTTGGGATTGGAATTATTATATTCTTTTTTTGATTCTGAGGGTATTTCGCCTGTCTCATACATTTTGCTCACCAGGTGGTATAGTTTTGTCAGGACTGGCTCCCCCAAGGCCGTCAGTAGTTCTAATGGAATGTTGTTTACTCCCGGGGCCTTGTTTCGACTCAGGTCTTTCAGTGCTCTGTCAGACTCTTCACGCAGTATCTTATCTCCCATTTCGCCTTCATCTACATCCTCTTCCATTTCCATAATATTGTCCTCAAGTACATTGCCCTTGTATAAACCCTCTATATACTCCTTCCACCTTTCTGCCTTCCCTTCTTTGCTTAGAATTTGGTTTCCATCTGAGCTCTTGATATTCATACAAGTGGTTCTCTTATCTCCAAAGGTGTCTTTAATTTTCCTGTAGGCAGTATCTATCTTACCCCTAGTGAGATAAGCCTCTACATCCTTACATTTATCCTCTAGCCATCCCTGCTTAGCCATTTTGCACTTCCTGTCGATCTCATTTTTGAGACGTTTGTATTCCTTTTTGCTTGCTTCATTTATTACATTTTTATATTTTCTCCTTTCATCAATTAAATTCAATATCTCTACTAGCCCTCGTCTTTTTACCTACGTGATCTTCTGCTGCCTTCACTACTTCATCCCTCAGAGCTACCCATTCTTCTTCTACTGTACTTCTTTCTCCCATTTCCGTCAATTGTTCCCTTATGCTCTGCCTTAAACGCTGTACAACCTCTGGTTCTTTCAGTTTATCTAGGTCCCATCTCCTTAAATTCCCACCTTTTTGCAGTTTCTTCCGTTTTAATCTACAGTTCATAACCAATAGATTGTGGTCAGAGTCCATATCTGCCCCTGGAAATGTCTTACAATTTAAAACCTGATTCCTAAATCTCTTTCTTACCATTGTATAATCTATCGATACCTTTTAGTATCTCCAGGATTCTTCCATGTATACAACCTTCTTTTATGCTTCTTGAACCAAGTATTAGCTATGATTAAGTTATGCTCTGTGCAAAATTCTACCAGACGGCTACCTCTTTCATTTCTTCCTCCCAATCCATATTCACCTACTATGTTTCCTTGTCTCCCTTTTCCTACTGACGAATTCCAGTCACCCATGACTATTAAATTTTCGTCTCCCTTCACTATCTGAATAATTTCTTTTATCTCATCATACATTTCCTCAATTTCTTCATCATCTGCAGAGCTAGTTGGCATTTAAACTTGTACTACTGTAGTAGGCGTGGGCTTTCTGTCTATCTTGGCCACAATAATGCATTCACTATGCTGTTTGTAGTAGCTTACCCGCACTCCTATTTTTTATTCATTATTAAACCTACTCCTGCATTACCCCTATTTGATTTTGTATTTACAACCCTGTATTTACCTGACCAAAAGTCTTGTTCCTCCTGCCACCGAACTTCACTAATTCCCACTATTTCTAACTTAACCTATCCATTTCCCTTTTTAAATTTTCTAACCTACCTGCCCGATTAAGGGATCTGACATTCCACGCTCCGATCTGTAGAATGCCAGTTTTCTTTCTCCTGATAACGACGTCCTCTTGAGTAGTCCCCTCCCGGAGATCCGAATGAGGGACTATTTTACTTCCGGAATATTTTAACCCCAGAGGACGCCATCATCATTTAACCATACAGTAAAGCTGCATGCCCTGGGGAAAAATTACGGCTGTAATTTCCCCTTGCTTTCAGCCGTTCGCAGTACCAACACAGCAAGGCTGCTTTGGTTAATGTTACAAGGCCAGATCAGTCAATCATCCAGACTGTTGCCCCTGCGACTACTGAAAAGGCTGCTGCCCCTCTTCAGGAACCACACGTTTGTCTGGCCTCTCAACAGCTACCCCTCCGTTGTGGTTGCACCTACGGTACGGTCATCTGTATCGCTGAGGCTCGGAAGCCTCCCCACCAACGGTAAGGTCCATGATTCATGGGCGGGGATAATGTAGATAGAGAGGTGAAAATTGACACACACACATACTTGACTTGGAATGACCTGGGGTTTTATTAGAGCAAAAAAAAAAAAAAAAAAAAGTTCACAATATGTCCGGCAGATGGCGGTGGACAGCAAAACTGCTACCGTGACGGATGAGAGGTACGCCGATATGTTACATAATCGCATCATCCCCAGCCTTGCTGATAAACACCTGCTGGAACGTACGATATTTATGCAGGATGGCGCTCCACCCCTTATTTCTAGACGCGTGAAAGATCTCTTGCGAGCGTCGTTTGGTGATGACCGTGTGCTCAGCCGCCACTTTCGTCATGCTTGGCCTCCCAGGTCCCCAGACCTCAGTCCGTGCGATTATTGGCTTTGGGGTTACCTGAAGTCGCAAGTGGATCGTGATCGACCGACATCTCTAGGGACGCTGAAAGACTAAATCCGACACCAATGCCTCACCATAATCCCGGACTTGCTTTACAGTGCTGTTCACAACATTATTCCTCAAATACAGCTGTTGTTGAGGAATGATGGTGGACATATTGAGTATTTCCTGTAAAGAACACAATCTTTGTCTTACTTTGTTATGGTAATTATTGCTATTCTGATCAGATGAAGCGCCATCTGTCGGAATGTTTTTGAACGGTTGTATTTTTTTGGTTCTAATAAAACCCCATGGAATTTCAAGCATGTGTGTCAATTTGTACCTCTCTATCTATATTATTCCGTGATTTATTCAGTTTTCAAATTTGTACTGACTTTTTGATCACCTGGTAGATAAAAAAAAGACGAAATAACAAATTTTTGTTTGATGCTACCTATTAAGAAGTGCAAAATACTTTTGATAACTGGTCAACTAAGACAGAATTGTCTGTAGGCAACGCAAGTAAGAATTTATGTAAGAGTACGTTACTGTCCACGTGGGAAGCCGAGCAGTAAACTGGTCGCGGAGCCACGTCACGTGTGGATCGTAGGGTCGCGCTCTTTTGATGGCGCATGCAAAGGTGCAGTTCATTAAAAACCCGTTTGCAATCTCGCGGCTCATAGAAACAATGGACTGTTGGAGGCAGGAGGGGGCAAGGAGGGGAGAGGGGGGTAAGGGGGCAGGGGAACGTGGGGCACTTCCGGCAGCAGATGGCGTGGCGGTCGCTGCCGTGCAGAAAGAACGCGTCTTCTCCTACTTCCTCTTCTTTTTTTTTCACCCCCACTCCCCTCCAGTCCATCGTTCCTTTTCTTTTTCCAGTCCGTAACCCAACATGTTAAGAGCAATTTAGCGTAGGCTGAAGAGAGGCCGGGCGGGCTGGAAATGAAAAGGAGCGCGGCGCCGCCCGCGGGAACGTGGAAGGGTCTCGAAGCCGGGACCGCGGGACCACGTGACCCCGTCCCGTTTAATTCACCGTCGAGTGCTTTGTGGGCGGAGGAGTGGGAGGAGAGAGGAGGCGGAGGGGGAGGTGGTGGGGGCTGAAGAGGTGACTGGAGGCGCTCGCGCGTGCGCGTGCTGGCGAACAAAGAGCTACAGTAGTGAAATATTGAAGCGCAACGGGACTTCAGGAAACCGGCGGACGCGAGCCGTCAAATATTTAAGGCATTCCGCAGCCCGAGGCGCCGCGGCCGCCTCTCCCCGGCTCAAACCTGCCAACTGAAAGCTTGATGCGCTTCCGCGGCCAGTCGCGTAGCATATCTCTTTCTCCGCAGCAGCATCGCTAATTAGCTGTTCCGGATTCCTCGCTGGAGACCATCAGTACTGCTTCAAAATGTGAACGGACGTAAAAGGGCCAGAGGCGCTTCTACGGGGTGCGTCATAATTAATAGCGAAAACTGAGAAGGGTGAAAGTACACGGCAAAACGGTAAAATTCCCCATTCTGGCCGACTACCGTGTCATCCTCTGCCAATGGTGTCATTGGGTGCGGTATAGAGGGGCGTGAGTCCAGTGTAGTGCTCTTCCGGTCTCTGTCAGGTTTCTTGGACTTGGACAGGAATCTCTATGGTGTCACCGCCAGATACCTCATTTGCTAGGTGATAGCCTTTAAATCAGCCGCGGTCCGTTAGTACACGTCGGGCCCGCGTGTCGCCACTATGAGTGATTGCAGACCGAGCGCCGCCACACGGCAGGTCTAAGGAGACTCCCTAGGACTCGCCCCAGTTCTATAGCCGACTTTGCTAGCGATGGTTCACTGTCTATATCCGTTCTCATTAGCCGAGACGATAGTTTAGCATAGCCTTCAGCTACGTCATTTGCTACGACCTAGCAAGACGCCATATTCAGTAATTAGAATGAATTCTGAACAGACAACATTGTGAATCATGTACCGTCAAGAGCGACGTTCATCATTAATGGATTAAAGTTAGGTATCAAACTAATTACGTCCGCTTTCTGAATTTTAATTCCTTGTCATGTTCCAGACCTCACGTCAGTATAGTCCTTCCCTCCTCACGCCAGCCTGCGTGAGCTAAAACGCGTGCATTTCGGCCTCCTCTAGTAACACGGTTTTGGCTCTTCTGTCAACCCAACAATTTCAATAGCGAATCTCTTCGTGATGCGGAAGTCTCTCTTGTAGTGTCTAGCATCTCTGTATCACGTCACCCCGAGTAAACGAAATTGTGATGAAAAGTGTCGCGCTTATCGCGCTTAGTCGGAGCTTCTTTGTTTCACCTATAAATCCAAACTGATAAGCAATAATCCGGCCTCTGCGGCCGAGCGGTTCTAGGCGTTTCAGTCTGGAACCGCGCTGCTGCTACGGTGGCAAGTTCGAATCCTGCCTCGGGCAAGGATGTGTGTGTTGTCGTTAGGTTAGTTAGGTTCAAGTAGCTCTAAGTCTAGGGGACTGATGACCTCAGATGTTAAGTCCGATAGTGATCAGAGCCATTTGAACCATTTGATGAGCAACACCCAGGAAACGATCTACTATGTGTTTTGTAAGCCACGTATTTTTGGGTGAATTGCATTTCCTTAACTTTCTTCCTTTGACCTCCTAATATCGTGTCCGACCATCTTTTGCCTGGCGTAGTGTGGTTGCTCGACGTGGCAGGGACAAGTCGTTGGAAGTTCTCTGCAGACATATTGAGCCACGCTGTCTCTATAGCTGTCCGTAATTGCGAAAGTGTTGCTGGTGGTGAATTTTGTGCTCGAACTGAAGATGTTCGATGAGATTCATGTCTCACGATCAGGGTAGCCAAATTATAAGCTCGAGCTTTCCAGAATGTTCTTCAAACCAATCAGTTATGGCCTGGTGACATAGCGCAATGTCTTCCATAAAAATTCCATCGTGGTTTGGGAACATGAAATCCGTGAATTTCTGCAAATGGTTTCCAAGTAGCCGAACATAACCATTCCCGTCAGTGATTCGTTCCAGTCCATGTAAACAAGGTCGAACCATTATGGAGCCACCACCTGCTTTCTCAGTGCCATAACGTGGGTCCATGGCTCCGTGGAGACTGCGGCACACTCGAACTCCACCATCAGCTCTTACCAACTGACATCTGGACTCATCTGACCAGGGCAGGCTTACCAGTCGCATGGGTTCAAATGGCTCTGAGCACTATGGGACTTATCATCTAATGTCATCAGTCCCCCAGAACTTAGAACTACTTAAACCTAACATCACACACATCCGTGCTTGAGGCAGCATCCGAACCTGCGACCATAGCGGTAGTGGGGTTCCAGACTGAAGCGCCTAGATCCTCTCGGCCACACCGGCCGGCAATCGTATGGGTCTCAATCGATATTGTCACGAGACAATAGAGGCACTGTAGGCGATGTCGTGCTGTTAGCAAAGACATTCTCGTCGGTCGTCTGCTGCCATAGTGCATTAACGCCAGAGTTCGCCACACTGTCCTAACGGATACATTTCCCATTGATTTCTGCTTTTACTTCACGCAGTGTTGCTTGTCTGTCTTTGAGTGACAGCCGTCGGCCTCTGCGTTGTCCTTGGTGAGAGTTAATGCCGCAGTTTTCGTATTCTCGGCACACTCATGACGCTGTGGATCTCGGAACATTGAAATCCCGAACTATTTACAAAATGGAATGTCTCCTGCGTTTAGCTCCAACTACCATTCTGGATTCAGAGTCTGTTAATTCCCGTCGTGACGGCATAAACAAGTGGGACACCTTCTCACATGAATTAACCTGAGTAGAAATGATAGCTCCACAATATACGGCCCCTTTATACCTCGAGTACATGATACAACCCCCATCTATATGTGCATATCGCTATCCCGCTATCCCTGACTTTTGTTACACCAGTGTATCTCAGCGCACTCTCTACTTTTTTACTACGATTTTCTACAGTTTTCGCAATGTGCTTATTCACTTTAGGTCGCTCCAGTCATTGCAAGTCTCCATGTAATTCACTACAGTTCTCTGGCTTTGCAACCTTCCTGTGCAAAACAGCATCGTTTGCGAACAGCGACATACAGTTTCCGACATTATCCATAAGATCAGTTATATGTAGGGCATCCCAGGAGGATGGGTCAGTATTCGAGGATATGATACGAGCGTTCATTCCATGCAAAAAGTTCTAGTAAACATTTGAACTAAAATGTATAACGTCAAATCTATGAGCACTTCATTTCGACACTGTGAAACAAATCTCTTCTACTGCAAGCTCTTCGCTTTTCATGTTTTGTTAGGAGGTAGTATGGAGCAAACCAAAAACAAATTGTCTAGTAAACCTGGGCTATAAAATGCATAACTCAGGAGCTATGAGAACTCGATCAGTAGAATAAGATGAACAACTGTTAATAGCGCTTAAGGTATGCACTTTAAAACCTATTTTTACTTTGCATTCTTTTCCTGTTTTGGCCCATAATGCCACCTCTCAACGTATGTTAAGAAAAAGAGCTTTCAGTGGAAGAGATTTGTTTTACAGTATCGAAGATGAAGAAGCTTTTAAGGTATGCATTTAGGGCCCGAGTTTACTAGGCTTTCCTGCGTACTGGCATGTTCCTGAATAGTGAACATTCGTTCTGGGACACTTCCTTGGCGTACAATGAGAAATTTCATCATTAGGTTTTTTCCGCAAAGAACGACATTCCGAATTTTCTGCCCAAGGCCTAGCTTTACAGAAGAGCACTGCTTTAGCCCATTTGTAGGTTCGGTCGACACAAAGGAAGTCTCTCGCTTGTGATCATCAAATTTTGATATAATTCCACCCTCATCACTAATTCTCTCAAACTCGTCCAGATTATCTTGTCAGTCATGACAGGATTGAGCAAATTGCTTATAAGCTCCCAGCGTCTTGGAGATTCTATGGGTTAATTAATGCTTATTATGTTACAATCCTCTTGTTGAAGTTGACCGTGTATATCGAGACTTCGTTCATAGTTAAATCCAGTGGTGTGGTACTAACTGATGGAGACGCATTAAGAACTGGTAAAATTTAGTTTTTTTCCTTTATCACACTGCACAAACATAAACACACTATTATTCAAACTGTGTGCCATTACTATTAAACATAGAGATAAATCCTTCGCTACGCACCGCCTTTGGCTCACGCGGCTTACACCTTCCAGAGCCTCTCAACAACTCCCTCTGCTTGCGACTCCATGCGCCGCTGGGCATTGTCGCCCTCCAAAGAACAAACACTTACAGATACTACACACCAGTACCTCACATGCTGTTCCAGTTCTTCAACCGTATCAAATGTAGCGCTGTAAAATGTACTTTTAAGATGGCCCAAGAAGGAACATCCAGACGTCGGTTGACCTCAGGCGCCCATGAACAGACGTTACGCGACCTATTCATCTTTTAGGAGTGTTAGACAGTTTCCTACACCAAAATCAATATGTGCCTGTGTCCGATCAAGCATATGCCAAATTCTCGAATCATGAGCCATGGATGAAAATTGAGCCCAAATGTACTCGTACTTTATCCAAACGTTTGCATTCCAAATTCATTTTATTAACATACTGTAAGCTAAGTGTGCAATGTCCTGCCTATGCGACAATTTTTACCTTTCTTGTGAAGTCGCAGTTGTAGCTGTTTTCAAAAACTTACTTGGAAGCGTTTATAGACTAGCCGACAATTTCGTAAGGTTGTAGTTTCATCAATTTTCAACTAAGTACATTTGAATTATTTGTGTAAGTACGTAAATTCTACGTTCCCGACAGTTTTGTTCTGGTGGGCTCCCACTTCCAAGCTGCGTCTTCTTGTTTGTCAAAATGTTCCTGGGACCGAAAGGATGTAAACGTCATCCTTGACTAACCAAGAAGGAAACAAATGAGTAACCTGTGCATTCTCAGTTGTTGATGCTATACGAAGAGTATCCCAGTAGTGTACCGGATAACTGCAGATCCTATATCGCCATCTGTTTTCCGCAAGGCACCTTAAGGTGTATAGCGGGGGATAATTCGTGTACCATTGTCACTTCCCTCTTTTCCTGTCTGAGTCGCGAATGTAGTGCAGCACGGAGGACTATTGGTAGGCCACAGAATGAGCTCGAATTGCTACACCACGAAGATGATGTGTTACAGACGCGAAATTTAACCGACAGGAAGAAGATGCTGTGATATGCAAGTGATTAGCTTTTCAGAGCATTCACACAAGGTAGGCGCTGGTGGCGACACCTACAGCGTGCTGACATGAGCAAAGTTTCCAACCGATTTCTCATACACAAACAGCAGTTGACCGGCGTTGCCTGGTGAAACGTTGTTGTGATGCCTCGTGTAAGAAGGAGAAATGCGATTTTGATAAAGGTCGGATTGTAGCCTATCGCGATTGCGGTTTATTGTTTCGCGACACTGCTGCTCGCGCTGGCCAAGATCCAATGACTATTAGCAGAATAAGTAATCGGTGGGTTCAAGAGGGTAATACGGAACGCCGTGTTGGATCCCAACGGCCTCGCATCACTAGCAGTCGAGATGACAGGCATCTTATCCACATGGCTGTAACGGATCGTGCAGCCACGTCTCGATCCCTGAGTCAACAGATGGGGACGTTTGCAAGACAACAACCATCTGCACGAACAGTTCGACGACTTTTGCAGCAGCATGGACTATCAGCTGGTAGAACATGACTGCGGTTATCTTTGACTCTGGATCACAGACAGGAGCGCCTGCAATGGTGTACTCAACGACGAACCTGGATGCACGAATGGAAAAACGTCATTTTTTCGGATGAATCCAGGTTCTGTTCGCAGCATCATGATGATCGCATCCGTGTTTGGCGACATCGCGGTGAACGCACATTGGAAGCGTGTATTCGTCATCGCTATACTAGCGTATCACCCGGCGTGATGGTATGGGGTGCCCTTTGTTACACGTCTCGGTCACCTCTTGTTCGCACTGACGGCATTTTGAACAGTGGACGTTACATTTCAGATGTGTTATGACCCGTGGCTCTACGCTTCATTCGATCCCTGCGAAACCATACATTTCAGCAGGATAATGCATAACGACTTGTTGCACGTCCTGTACGGGCCTTTCTGGATACAGAAAATGTTCGATGCCGCCCTGGCCAGCACATTCTCTAGATGTCTCACCAATTGAAAACTTCTGGTCAATGGTGACCGAGCAACTGTCTCGTACATTACGCCAGTCACTACTCTTGATGAACTGTGGTATAGTGTAGAAGCCGCATGGGCAGCTGTACCTGTACACGCCACCCAAGCTCTGTTTGACTAAATGCCCAGCCGTAGCAAGGCCGTTATTACGGCCAGAGGCGGTTGTTCTGGGTATTGATTTTGTCCAATGAATACCCGTTTATCATCTGAATTTCTTATTTGTGTAGCAATTTTAATGGCCAGTAGTGTATTTTTATGCAACCTCTGTACATAGGAGGAAGCAATATATTGACTGCGTCTTCCAGGAACGAACGGTCTCGGAATTTTAACAGTAAACCACACTAAGATGCAGAATGTCTCT
The DNA here is from genome assembly GCF_023897955.1 of Schistocerca gregaria. Taxonomy (NCBI): domain Eukaryota; kingdom Metazoa; phylum Arthropoda; class Insecta; order Orthoptera; family Acrididae; genus Schistocerca; species Schistocerca gregaria. The sequence continues at coordinate 1,006,886,468 of NC_064920.1, read as the reverse complement.
CTTGTAGCGTCTACCACTGGAGCTGCATGATCATCCCTGTGACGCATCAGAGAGACTTACTGACCACGAGGGTTGAAACAGACTATTCAGTGGTACTTCGTAGGTTTCTTGATTGAGTGTAGACGACACGAAAGCCAATAAAGGAACAGTTGTTTACAGTAGACATGAGGAAAAAATATTGACATGAGCCGAAATACATAAACCTTATACCTCCAACGACCAGAAACGTGTAATTTTCAATGATAAGTCACTTATGATTGTTCAGCGTCACAGAGCAGGGATTGTAAGATGGAGCAAGCATTATGCAGTGAGAGCAGAGCATGTTGAACAGACTGTAAAATACCCTCCCCCAAAAATGTTTGGGGGTGTCTTCACTTAAAGTGGCCCTTGGCCATTTGTTCTAGTTGATGGAATGATGAATTAAACCAAATACGTGGAAATTCTTAGCCGCAAGAATGTCATTCCCACAGACCTTTGCAGATAGAAGAGGAACATTTCAACATTATCTGGCCCCGTGTCACAATTCTAAAGCAGTCAAGACGTTCATGGAATAAGGAAATAGTAATGTGCTTCAGTGTCCTGGTAATTCATCAGACTTAAATCCCATCGAGAATATGTGGAGTACCGTGAAAAGGTCGGCCCCCGGTAGCTGTGTTGTCAGCGCGACAAACTGTCAATGCTCAAGGGCCCGGGTTCGATTACCGGCTGGGTGTTGTGTTGTCATGATCATTTCATCTCCATCGACGCGCAAGTCGCCGAAGTGGTGTCAAATCGAAAGACTTCCACACGGCGAACGGTCTACCCGACGGGAGGCCGCACGATTTGTCCGTCCCCGGTAGCTGAGGTCTGCCCCCTATAGTTCAGTGATCAGCGTGACAGAATGTCAATCCTAAGGCCTGGCCGAATCTCGTGGTCTTGCGGTAGCGTTCTCGCTTCCCACGCCCGGGTTCCGGGTTCGATTCCCGGCGGGGTCAGGGATTTTCTCTGCCTCGTGATGTCTGGGCGTTGTGTGATGTCCTTAGGTTAGTTAAGTTTTAAAGTCGCCTTTCGGCACACTAGCGGCACGGACGTCTTGTTTACGTCCTCGCCGCGCAGCTCGCTCGCGGAGTTGTTTACGTGATTCTGCCGTCTTAGCGCGCTATATTTCATTCGACAGAGAATGGCTTATGCCCACCGAAAATCGACACTGAAGATTAGCTTTGCACCTGAATATGCCCGACGAAAAGCACTGGAAATCGAACAGTTTATCAGAGATGAAGTCAAGATTGACTGCAACGATCTTGTTGGCATCCACCTTTCTATAGTGAGCAGTGTGGTATACGTGAAATTGGTCAACGAAGACATATGTGAAAAAATTCTAGATGCAACTCGAAGTGGTCTTAAGTTCCGTCACTCTGATGGACACATTGGTGACGTAACTGTGGAACATGCGGGACTTGGACTGCGCACGATACGTGTTTTTGAACTCCCTTTCGAGGTGCCTTCAGAGGTAGTGGTATCTGCATTCCATCCATATGGAAAAGTGATTAGCCACACAGCTGAGAAGTGGGTTCAGTTCACTACATACCCGGTTCTCAATGGAGTACGGCAGATCCGCATAGAACTAACCAAACATGTGCCGTCCTACTTATATATTGGTGGCTGCCGTGCAATTATTATTTATGATGGACAGCCGAAGACATGCTCGGGATGTGGCAAAGAAGGACACCTCCGTTCCAGCTGTCTGCAGCGCAGAATCACACAGTTACCGCCTGGGGACCTGCCGGCCACGACCGCTCCGACGTCGCTACCGCTGACGTTTGTCGAAGCTCTCCATAGCGACCCCCGACCGCGAAAACCACTGGCTCCTACTACTGGTACATCGTCGTCTCCGGTACTGCCTCAGGCTGTTGCGGACGGACCGACGCCCTTGCCTCCTCCTCCCGACGTGTGCAGTGGTGAGCAATCTCAAGGACAGGGGATGGCCCTTGACTCCATGATTGTGCCTACCGATGCTTTTGTGCCTGAACATCCGGATCCCCAGGCGTCTTCGGACACTGAAGATCACGTGCGCAAGCAACGGTCGCCGAAGAGACGTCGGAAACGGCGGATCGCCCCGTCTGACACCTGCAGGACGCAGTCTCAAGACGATGAAGATCAAAATTGTCAAGTTGTTCCCCCGAAGGACGAATCCGTGGTGGAAGCACCAACTTGCACTCCGTCGGACGTACAACCATCCTTGCATGCACCAGGCGCTGTACCTATGGACGTTGAACAACAGCTGAGCCAGGACAACTCTTCCACCACCGACGTGACACTGCCTTCGGACTCTGCTGGTACTCCACTGAACGCACACCATCCACGCACCCTTGCGTGGTCTGACGATGTAGCCGACGAAACACCAACTAGTGAGACAGCCGCGAATGCCGCTGCTCCAGCCCACGACTCCTAATCGACAGGATTACAGGATGGGGATGTGCAGCCTACTGGGACAACATTCTTGTTTGCTGCTGCTCTTCGTGCCTCCATGAGCGTCCCTGTAGTCCCAATTCTACGACAAGCTTACAGGATTGGCACCATCAATGTCAACACCATTGGCACCCCTGTCAAACTACAATTGCTCCGTGATATGTTGAGGGCGTCGGACCTAGATGTTGCCCTTTTGCAGGAAGTTCGCCTGGCGACGTTTCCTAATGTCTATGCCTATGTTTCCTACCTCACGCCGTGTGCCGACGGTGGCAGTGGGACAGCTATTCTTTTAAAGGAAGGCATTGATGTAGATGACGTGATTTACCTACCATCAGCTAGGGGTCTTGCTGTGACTTTCCACCGTGTTCGAGTCATCAATGTTTACGCTCCCTCGGGCACGGCCAAGCGACGGGAGCGGTCGCGATTCTATTCAGAACAGATCGCTCCTTTGTTTGTCGGACGCTACGACCATATTGTTCTTGGCGGCGACTTCAATTGTGTGTTATCCCAAAAGGACCAACATCCCCATTTCACCACATGCCAGGAACTCAAGCTGCTTGTGCATGAACTGAAACTCACCGATACTTGGGACCGCGTGCATGGCGATCGGCCTGGGTATACGTACGTCACCAGCCATTCAGCAAGTCGTCTTGACCGTGTCTACGTGTCCCCAGGACTCGTAACTGCCACGCTTGACGCTGAGTTATGGCCTACCGCCTTTTCCGACCATATCGCCTACATTTGCACTGTTTCGCTCCAGAGGCAGAAGGTGTGGCGCGGTCGAGGCCTGTGGAAGCTGAATGTGGCCCATCTCAAGGATCCGGAATGTAGGCAGGTCGTAGAGACGACGTGGAACAACTGTGTGAGACGCCTTCCAGCGTATCCTTCAACACTTCGGTGGTGGATCGACTGCGCCAAGCCTGCTTTACGTCGTTCTATGATGAATTACGGTCGCGATAAAATGTTATGGCACCGACATACCATGGAATACTATTTCACAATTCTCCGGGAACTCTCAAACCTTGCCCCCTCAGTTCAACGACAGGTTGAAATTCAACGTATTAAGGCGAAGATAATTTCTCTTATGTGTGACCGCCTTGAAGGCACAGTAGTACGCGCAAGATGTCACGAATGTGTACCAGGAGAGCTCCCGTCCATGCATCATGTTATCCGAGAGAAGCAGCGGTGTCGTAGAAAGTTGATCAACGCCCTCGACATGCCAGATGGTCGTCGATTGACGTCCCAGAATGACATCGTAAGAGCCTTTGTGGATCACTACAACGAGTTCTATGCAGCAGAGGACTGGAACGTGGCGGTAATGTCTGATGTCCTCCGTTCCTTGACAGATACCCTGGACGAGTCTGCTGCGGAGATTCTCACGGCGACAATTACGGCTGATGACGTCACCGATGCTCTTCATAAGGGTGCGGCAAACAAAGCCCCAGGTCCAGATGGGTTCCCGCTGGAGTTTTACCACACATTTCATGACATCATGGGCTCACGCTGGACTGCGATGTATGAAGAACTGATGAACCCTGACTTTCCTCTCCCACCCGAATTCGTAGAAGGCTTGCTTATCCCGGTCCCCAAGCCATCGGGAGGTCGAGGAGTGGAACATTATCGGCCGCTGACCATGTTAAATTGTGACTTCAAGATTTTTACCCGGATTCTTGGCGCTCGCATTAGGCGCGTCGTCCCTCAAGTTATCTCTCTGGATCAAACGTGCTTTGGAGGTGATAGCAACATTCAGACGGCACTCAGCGATTACCGTGACGTTATAGCCCTGACCATGACATGTCGCAGTCGTGGTGCCTTAGTGACAGTGGACTTCGACCACGCCTTTGATAGAGTGAGTCATGACTTTCTCGAAAACGTACTCCGACGGATGGCCTTTCCCCACAGGTTTATACACCTCGTCTTGTGGCTTCTCCGAGGTGCCACGTCGCGGGTGCTGGTCAATGGCCGTGTGGCGGGCCCTATTAACGTCATGCGGTCGGTCCGTCAAGGATGTCCGCTGTCGATGCTGCTTTTCGCCATTGCCCTTGAGCCACTATTACACGGTTTGAGGAGCCGGTTGACAGGCATAACAATGAGGGGGACTTCTTTCATCTGCCGCGCCTATGCAGATGACTTGGTGTTCTTGGTTCTATCGGAGGATGAAGTGCGAGAGGCACTGGCGTGGATCAACCAGTACGGGGCTGCTGCGGGCAGCCGTGTGAACCTGACGAAATCTAGTGCTATGTCCGTCGGTAGAGGCCTTCCAGCTGAGAGTGTGGCACCATTGCCATTAGTGGACAAGCTCAAATGTTTGGGGATCACCTTCACGCGTGATATACAGCGCACGATCTCATTTAACTACAAACGCCTGCTTCAAGCTATCCGCACGAACGTTCGTGGCAACCTCCTGAGAGCATTGGACATGTTACAAAAGGTGGATTTTGTTAACACTCATCTAGTCTCGCGACTACCCCATTTAGCACAGATTTTACCGATTCCAAAGGCAATGGCACACAGACTTCAGGCGGCGTTCGGCTACTTTGTTAGCGCGGGTCTTATCTTCAAAGTCCGCTACGACACGCTGACACTTCCTCCTCGAGATGGCGGCCTCGGCCTTGTCAACGTCCGAGCGAGAGCAGCTGCCCTTTATGTAAGTACGATGGTTAAATCGTGGATCCGCCGCCGAAACGGATTATCGGGAAGCCTGATTGATGAAGTGGCCCCTCCCTCTCGAGTGGCACCCGTTGCAGTAGCCCATATTTCTTCCCCTCTCTCACATATCCGGACCTTTTTCATCGAATACAGTTATGTCCATGCCGACTTGCCTAGTACCAGACCCCCTATGGCACGTGATGTTTACCGAATCATGATGAGAAATCACACTCGGAATGTTGTGGAAAGGCGATATCCTACGATCGCATGGCCCGTGGTATGGCGTTCTGTACACCATATATACCTAGACACGAGCGCGCGTGCGACCTGGTATTTGGTCGTTAATGGAAAATACATGACACAACTTCGTCTACATGCCATAAAAATGACAGATTCGCCGCTGTGTCCTCGCTGTCAAACGCTTGATACGGACGAACATCGACTGATGTGTGGATCTTCTGCAGAGGTGTGGCAGCTGATTCAGAAGATGCTTGCCTTTCTTCTACGTACGGCTCCCCATGCCATTACACCGAAATCTCTTCTGTTCCCAGATGAGACATACTTCCCAAGTACGAAGACCAACGCTGTGATCTGGATAAAAGGTCTCTCGATCTCTTATTTGTTCCATGAAGGTGATAAGAGTGTTCTTGATTTTTGGACATTCCTGCAAGATCGCTTTAATTTTCTCATGCACCATCCGCGATACCGTCAGTACTATGCCAACTTTTTGGGTAGTGCCTTCTTCGATCCCCCCTGCAGCTGGGGTGTCCCAGGTATGAGAAGATGACTTCAATGAGAGTGTGTAATACCAAGACTCAGTCCCATGTACCGGAAAATGCAATATTCTTCGTGAAGACGTGCCTGGAACATGCCTGACTGCCTTGGGATTCGGTGTGCGTCTACCCACAAGTTGGCGGGACGCGGATGCTGCTTTGTCTGTTCTGCCAGGAGGGCGTTTTCTTTAATTCCTATAATTCCCTTTCTATTTTATATGTTACTGATGGAAAAAAAAGTTGGTAGAGCACTTGCCTTGAAAAAAAAAAAAAAAAAAAAAAGAAGAAGTCGGATAGAGCGTCTGCCATGTTAGCAGGAGGTCACGGGTTCGTCTCTCGGTCGTGGCACGTATTTTTCAATTCTCCCCTTTGATATTTATCAACGCCTAAAAAAAAAAAAGTTGTTCTAGGGGACTAAAAAAAAAAAGTGTTTGGCGTCTGACCGAAAGGTTCTAAGTTCAAACCTTGATCGGTGCTTAATATTTTCTTTATTTAAAACCAATATCGAAGTGTCTTACTTCATGAGTTTTATTCGTTTGTATGTAATTTTTTTTTTAAATTTATAGTGGCAACTAAAATCGACCACACGGAAAGTATACGCTATGGACTTTTACCTCTGCAAACTCTTCAAAATTTCGTGCAATGGTCTACTGCGTCTAATACTGCACAATAACTGCGTTAAAAAAAAAAAAAAAAAAAGTGATCAGCGTGACAGAATGTCAATCCTAAGGCCTGGGTTCGATTCCCGCCGGGGTCGGAGATTTTCTCCATTCAGGGGCTGGGTGTTGTATTGTCGTCATCATCTTTTCATCCTCATCGACGCTCAAGTCGGCGAAGTGGCGTCAAATCGAAGGACTTGTACCCGGCGAACGGTGTACCCGACGGAAGGCCCTAGTCACACGTCTTTTACATTTTTTTAACCGTAAAATGGCGTCTTGGTAAAATAGACCGTTCAACAAAATAATGTATGTTAATAAATGTGGTAAAGGTGTGGTATCGTGACGATGAACTACGAAACATGTGCTCTAGCCTGGGCGAATCAATGCATCAACGTGTTCAGGAGCTCGTTAAAGCAAATAAATTCACAAAGTTCAAACTTAATCAGTAATTTTTGAAAACATTTATCGTGGAGAACAGTGATTTTACTTTAAAATGAACATAAACAGTTTCGACCGCAAGAAACCTTCATTTTTTTGGTTATTTATTTCGGTCAGTTACGGACCATCTTCAGACCTCATACTGAAATACGAACATAGAATGGCTTAAGAGGGATGTGTAAAAATAGTAGCAACATATATAATATATCTCATATAACAAAACATAAAAGTAGAAATTATATCCGTTACGAGCCCCCCGAACGTTAAGTGCTAGGAAGAGCGATGCAGCTGTCACTTAAATACTCGATGCTTCGCCCACTGCACACCGAATTACATAAGTGATAGCCAATCAGTCATGCAAGACGTAAAATGATAGTTACAATAAGGCATATACATAACGATTACACGAAAGCTAATAACAAACGAAGTAGGCGCCTTATATAAAGTAACTGCTATAAACAGCATTTCGTCAGTCTCATATATATATATATACAGCATTTTGTCAGTTGTCAGTCTCATATATATATATATATATATATATATATATATATATATATATATATATATATATATATATAGAGAGAGAGAGAGAGAGATAACCTATCATAATCTGTTGTGAGACCACCGATAGCCATCTCTGGGGATTTATGGGAAACTCGTAGATTTTATGGCAACAAAGATGATGATTAAGCTACGCTAACGGTTTCTACGGAGACTGCGTGGTCATATTGATATGCACCATTCAACAGAAGAGGATTTCATAGCTGCGACCGCGGCTGAATGTCAAATACGTACTGTTATGCAGGTCGACATGCAGAAATGTATGCCAGGTGTTGTATATTGCTCCTTGATTGTAGTGGCAGTGGAAATACTGCTTGACCGACGCCGTTATTTGAAAACGAACAGAAGAGCACAGATTTCCCCTCAAAAGTCTGGTGTTGTCCAATAGGAACTTCAGAGTATTCTTCATTTAATGCTATTCTGAGAGAGGAATAGTTTGTTTACAGCCGTGATTCTACACTCTTCTTATTTGTATCTACATACTGCAAAAGTCGGGCGACTATCTCAGTTCGCGTGTTGACAGAGGGAAAAATCACTTTTGTGTCGGACCGGAAGCTCGAACCGGGCACATTTGGCTTTCGCTGGCAAGTCCTCTACCGATATCCTTTTTTCCAGCAGTGCTAGACCTGCAAGTTTCGCAGGAGAACTTATGTGTTGTTTGGAAGGTAGGGGATGAGGTACCGCCGGAATTGAAGCTATGAGGACGGGGTCTTGAGTCGTGCTTGGGTATTTCAAACTGTGGAGCACTTGCCCGCTAAAACGAAAGTACGTGAGTTCGATTTTCGCTCCAGCACACAGTTTTAATAGGTCAAGAAGTTTCAATTTCTAGTGTTCCGGTACGTCCCGTAATCTCTCTGAGCCGTGGCGAGCTGGCGCCAGTGTTATTTTGTTCATGTATCGTTGAGATCGATTGTGGCTGAGCTAATCTATCTTTGCTTTTCGCCTGTCTTGCCTTCCGGGTTGGTGGGCGAAGCGAGTTGGTTGCTATGCTTCGACGGTTAACTCTCGAGATCTCGTGACATTCGTTGGGAGACGAGTGTACGTGACATGAAGTATGTGGTCGTAATTGCGTTTTGTTGACCGACGCACTCAGAGCCATTTAAACTTTATTATTATGGTGAGACTTTCATAGTCGAACTTTAAGATGGTGTGGAAGAGTTCAGTTGGCCTAGTTAAATGGTGGCCGTTATTTCAAAGTTTTCTCAAACGTTTTACTAGTTCTTTGTGTCTCTTGTAATCAAATGATTTTATGTTGTCCATGTGTAAAATACTTAAGGTCAAAGTTGCGATTTTGTCAGTAATGTAACGCGTTCCTTTACGCGCTTACCCATATATCGGGTCAAAGGTTCTGCCTAGTGTTTCTATGTTTCAGAGTTATTGGAATGTCTTTGTGATTCGGGCAGAAACTTTTGATTGTGCCAGTGCCTTGGCGGGGAGTGAAATGTCATCCGAGGTCTAGGCCTGGCAGTGTTTAAGAACCTGGCCACTACCGGGAGTTGTTCAAATATAGCGTTCCAAAGTTTAGTACGTATCTTCCTTCCGCCAGGGAGGGTTAAACTGATAGATATATAAATATGCATTATATGTCACCTGTTTGTATATGAACCTATTTCCTAGAATATTAGGGATAGGCAACTGGCTAAACCTTAAGCTGGATAACATCTGCTGAGTTTCTTGTGCAGCTCTTTCTAGTAATTTTTTTCATTAACACGTCTGAGCAAGCGAACATTTATTTTTAAAGATCAGTTTTTCTGCAGTACTTTTATTTAAGTGGTTCTATCATGTTATGTAATTGGGTCTTAGCTTGGAACTAGCGTTCAAGTGTCATTAAGTCACCCTTTATTGGTAATTGTTTTTTTATTATATTGAGGGAAATCCTATATGGGAGTTTGAATTTCTCCATTTTGTCAGTAATTCTGTTTTCTTAATAAGAGAAAATAAAGCGAGGGGTAATAGTGCCCAGCAAGGTTAAGTGTAACTGACCTTTAACAAGAGCTTCTTTAACGCATTGATTTTGTAAGTTTATTAGGGTATGTTAGGGAAGAATGTTTTAAATGTGGGCAACTTAATGTAACAATTGGTTTTAGGGAGTTTGATGAAGTGGCTATGTGAGGTAACTGATAATTGGTTTGCTTAAGGTTTCTATTAATGCCTGGCATATTAAGTTTTTTATAACTTTCTCTTAAGGGACTGTTTATTTGAGTACTGAGTACGTTGGGTATCTAACTGTATTTGCAAAGCTTCATCTAGTGGCTCGTCCACAATTTGTAATTGTCAGATTCCTTAAAAGGCGTAATGTAAATAAATTGTGTTAATTATAAATTGTGGCTAACAACCATAATTCCATCCCGCTTCCTCTTTCATGGTATTTAAGATATGGTGTGTAAGTGTGGTACGATTAAGGAATCCACGTACCTGTCTCTTGTCTTATTCGTGTCACTCCTGCATGGCGTATGCGATGGAGGAGGCAGCGGAACTATCTTCCTCAAATAGCGTTGCCTTAAATATACTTGATAGGATTTCGTAGAAAAATGTCGCCTTACTTCCACAGGTTTCAAATTAACATTTCTACCAGGCTAGCGTCAAAAGGTGTTATGTATTTTAAGAAATAAATACCGCACCTCTCTATTAATTATTCCGTATGTGCTTCCTGTATGTTTTTAACTATACATCATTTATATTCGTTATACTGAATGGGAATCCACATTTGCCTATTTGTCATTTCAGAAGTTGGCTTCAGATGGCTCTGAGCACTGTGGGACTTAACAGCTGAGGTCATCAGTTCCCTAGAACTTAGAACTACTTAAACCTATCTAACCTAAGGACATCACACACATCCATGCCCGAGGCATGATTCGAACCTGCGACCGTAGCGGTCACGCGGTTCCAGACTGAAGCGTCTAGAACCGCTCGGCCACTCCGGCCGGCCATTTCAGAAGTTAAAACGATGAATTCTGAAAACTGATCCGATGGGCAGTTGATATGTTACTCATTTACATCGTGATAGTGTTTACTGAGCGACAGTTGTCATAAAAAAGTAAATCCTGATATAGCTGCACGTCATGAATTTCTTTACATTTCCAATCAAGTTTCTTGTTTTCTCTGTTAGTCTTTCCGTATGAGGTTTAGTGTCCTATGGCGATACTAGCTGTGCGCATCTCAATTCATGTCTTCATTATTCGATAGTGATTCCATATAACGGAATAGTGTTCTAGAAGTATTCCAAAATTGATAAACTCCAGACGTTTACCACTAATCGAGAAACCGAATACTACCTTGTTCTTTACGCTTTGTTGTGGGCATTATTTAATATTTAATCACAGTTAAAGAGAGCTACTACTTATTATATGAAGTGTGAATTTTGCCTAAGTCATTTACCATCTTGTGGGTTATAAATTTCTTACGAATTTTACAGAAGGATTTCGAAAAATGTTGTTTAGTTTTAAGGTAATAATAATTTTTGTAAGAACTGGACATAAAAATAAGAGGCTGCCTACATTTTTCTATGTACGTAAGGCTTTAACTTCTCTGAAATTTACAAAACATGACATATGCACAATATTCTTGTTAGTGTATCGTGTAGTTTTGAACAAATTCTGGTAAATAGAAGCTGAGAAAATGTACATTTTATTCTTAAACACATAACTTACGGAAAACAGCCATTAGAGTTGTCAGTGCGTTCCAGCTCCATGAGATGGATTGTCTGCGTCCTCTTCCATCTCATCTTGCAATATCCCTTTTCCTGCTTGTCCAAGTTGTCTCTCTCTTGTTTCAACGTCTCTAATAGCTCTCTCTTATCTCTTATCTCTTACTGTACCTAACTTTAACATCCGTTTAACTGTGGAACGCCCAACAGTTTGTCTCAGTCTTTTGAGGGCCTCACACCTTGCAACATTTCCTTCATTGAACGTTGCCACTGGATCAGAGACACCGAAAATGCAGTGTACGAATTGATACACACACTATATTGGGAATTATGGCCTAGATTATGCTGCTGATGAATTCGTTAGGATTCAGGGTACGGCCATGAAGAGAATTCTTCAATAGTCTTCCATCTAACAAATCTCTGAAATTTAATTCGGGACCGCCACTATGGCAAAAGGTAGAGCTGTTTAGTGAATAAATTTCTCTCCATTTTGCTGTGGCGCGCTGTATTTGCACTGTGAATGACTTCCTGGACGGCACAGGCCATAAATGGGTTTATCGTCTATTGAAGAGAGTGAAACAAAACTGCCCATACAGCTTTTATCATGTCTTCTATGCCAGCAACATTTTGCCTCATGGCCATGTCATAATAATCTTGGATTTTATCTGTGATAGATTCTGTTCTTTCCTTGTATAATCCTCTGCCACTCTTCTGTGCGCAGTTTTTAGTTCTCACAGCCTCGTATCCATTTGCTATTGCACATGGTCTATGCATTCCACTTTAAGTGATAATTACATTTTTTCCAGATGGCTTCTCTTCCCCAGTTGCTTTGAAAAGGTTTGCACCCACACCTCCAAAGTAACTGATGAATCTTACCGTCTTCAACTGTTAATACTTTGGAAAGTGGTCATACCCACACAGTGTTTTGTTTAAATGAGTAAATGAACCTGGAATAAGACAAAAATATGTATATATTATGTATCATCTGAAAAAACAAAACTGGAGATTTTCAAGATTCCATATGGTATGAAGCTCCTTAAAGGCCTCCGTGAACGCTGTAATTTATACTCGAGATCCACACGGGACTTACACATGCATTCAACATTTAAGGCTCGTGCTTGAAACTTCGTACGTATGCTTTCTCGGGACAGTTTGCCTGTATCTTCCGTTTTTTCAGTGATTCTCTGACGCTCTCCCAGTGGTCAAACATACTTGTGACCATTCGTGCTGCCCTGCTCTCTATACATTCAATTTCCCCTGTTAGTCCCATTTTACATCTGTTCCATACATTTCAACAATTTTCCAGTATGGCTCGTGCAGTTGTTTTGTGAGCAGTCTTGTTTATATACTGATTTCATTTCCCAACATGAACTGTTCTACTAGGTTCAAGTCTGTCGAGTGCATGGTCAACTATTCTTTTAAACTTGAGTCGTAGTTTCCCTACATGGTCCTGTCTTGAGATAGAAGTTCCAAGTTCCTCATTGAGATATGACACTAATGCCCTTACTTAGTTTTCTGAACATATAAAACTTGCTGCATATTTTTGTTGTTCTTTGTACCTTGCTAATCATTGTTGTTTCAACTCACTCGTGGTCATTGACAGCTGTTTCAATGTGATCAGGTCTATTTTTTGTCGTCAGATCCAACATACTTCTTTCGTGAGGTGCTTTCTTCAAAATATTTCTCAGAGATGGCAGTCCAGAATGTTCCACCGGACGTGTTGTGCACCTACCACTTAGAAACTGTAATACTCCCAACTGACTGCTGGATGATAAAAGTATCATCCGATGATAGAATCATTGGGGAACTTAAGTTCTAGCGAACGTAGGTTATCTCTAATGTTTTCGGTTACATTTGAAAGTGAGTTTGGTGGTCGATAGAAGGAACTGATAAAAGTTTATGTCCTTACTTGATACTTTGTCCAAACAGTCCCAAGTGCGGATTCAATTTCTGTTTCGGTGGATTTGAGTTTCTAGTTTACTGCGACAAATGCACCACATCCATTTACCATCAGCTTATCCTTTCGAAATACACTTACGTTTTTTCTAAAAATCACACTCCTACTAATTCCAAGTTTCAACCAGCTATCTATATCTAGTATTACGTGAGATCCATTGCGGTTTAGGAGCGCTTCAAACTCCGTCACTTTGTTGCGAACGTTTCGACCGTTAATCAAAAGGACTGTAATACTCTATAGAGGAGCTTTCTTTGGATCCTAGACAGACAGTCTCGTCTGCAGTGGACCTTCCTTTCTTTGGATCCTAAATTGACACTTGCGAAACTCCTACAGCCATCTTTATCTGGACGGGACGTAGAATCGCCTAGTTTTTTTTCCCCCTAAATATTCTGTGCACCCGACACAGTCGGGTAGTAGCCTCCGATATGTAGCGCACTCTTGACTCATTTAGTGGGACCCAGCAGTTCTCAACCCTATGGTGCAAGTCTAGTAGGAAGTCACAAACTAGCTTTGCCACGGAATCTTCGAAGTCTCTTGTTCAGGTTTTAAAACTAGACAGAAGTAGGAGCTCACGATGCGTTTTGGAGACAATGCTGGAAATTATTAGCATCATTGACGCTAGGCTGCTCTTCTTAACCTTCTCCTCCAGTCTCTGAAATGATTGAAGTAAGTCCTCGGAGGCCAGGCGACATGTATCATTTGTTCCAAAGTGTGGCACAGTCCGCATTGGTCTGCACCATGTTCCCTCAACGGCTGGTGGAAAAGCCTGATCGACATGTTGAAGTTGGCCGGCAGGTATACATACTGAGTGTGTAACACCCCACTCATCACTTATCTGGTTTTGGCGTGTGTTCACCCCAGCTAATTGACTAACAGATCAACAGAGAGTGCAAAACTGCCGCAATATCGGATAACGCAAAGAAAGTAATAAGGCCCTGTGACTCTTGATTGAACTGCAGTGGCAGTGTTGACATTAATTGATTCAGAATTGATCATTTTTAATTAAAAAGGGGTGCACATTGATGTTGTATTCAGCTATTGAACACCAGATGCAAACATTGAACATATAATTAATTAAGAAAGTGACTTGGGATTTCACCTACTTGATTGAAAACGGATGCAGTCGATTAGCACAAATTTATTTTAACTCCCGACCTTCAATCATCACATTACATGACTCTCCTATCAAGCAGTGGTAATAAATTGCGTTTACGTGGAGTAACGCACGATAAATCAAAGTTAATTCTTATCGACTGACCCAGTCATAATGCGAAGTGTGAGAAGAATTCCACAATACACGGCCCATGAAACCCTCATGGAAACTTTGCCGACGTGATCCAACAATTTAATCTGTGGCCTAATTCAAGCCGGAGCGGGTTCAATATCACTGAATTCAGTGTGGCAGGGCGTCGTCGTTGTGAGGACGTCCGCCAGCCTCATGGTGCTGCAAGGCTGCGCTCGCCTATTCACGCCTAGCTATCTTGCTCAGTGCATAGCTGAACCAAAACTTTCTATCTCCAAGCTCAATCGTTCCATTTGCTAAGTCCTAAACGGCAGAGATGCTCACTCTTTCTCTGGCAAGCTGAGTAAAGAACGCCACGTCTGCACTCTAGGAAAGCTGGGAACAGAAGGCCACTATGGAGACTTCTCCCATTCCGCTCTTCGCCTCGGTTTCCCCTCCAGCAAAATCACTTACACCAATTGCAGCGCAAGTCGCGTTAATCATGCGTCGCTTCCCAATGCCGACCAATGCCTGCTCTGGGAAGTGAACAAATTCCCACAAAATTTCCCTTCCTCTCAACTTCTGCTATTTAACTCCTCCCAGGCCACCCATCAAGGCTAGCGTGTGCACAAAACACCAATTTTTCCGAAATTCTGACTCCCAGGAAAGTACTTCAAATTCCTTGGTCCTACGTTTCCACCGTAGGCTGGCGTATTTCGTTCTGTGACTGTTCACCTGATTTACTTCAGACACTGCGGGCCGTGAATTCAGCGTGGAGTTGCTACAGTCTGGAACACTCATATTTTGGCCTGTGTTGACCACTCCACTGTAGCTTTGTGCGGATTTCTCACATGTTTTACTGGAAATGCGATGACGGACATTTATCAACAGGCGTACAAGTTCTCCGTCTGCTTCCCGGTACACCAGTATGGGGTCAACCACCCACTCACTGTCACTCAACTTAAGGCAGCTGGAGGTCGCGCCCTACTACCGCTTTCTCAGAGCTTGAACCACCCTAAGCTGCCTATTGTCGCTTCCCTTCGCCGCTCCCCAGCCAGCCTCAGTCAACTCTGAATACTTCCCTGGGATAAACTAGCCTCTAGTAAATTGACGCATTTCCACAAAGTTTTCATGTCGTGTGAATTACTTTAAAACCATCACCCGACATTAATTATTCTAATACGCCCATACTATACCCTCTACAAGATGCATTGTGCCTTGTCAGTCATTTTTGTTCAGCCCTACTGTTCACTCAACTTGAGTTAGGTGGTCTTTAATGACTTCATGTAAGATGCATAGTTCTTGCCATCTTACAAGTGCAACACTCCTGTAGAGAACAACAGCGACAGTGATCAATCTGATATTGCTGCCAACCTATGTGGGGAATCGCTTACATGCAGCATACTAGAAACATTAGTGGTCCTATTACGCTGCCTCAGAGCAGAACCGATATTACTTTCATTTATGCTGAAAGCTCAAGCTCCTGTATAATGCCTGAAATGTTTAGAGCCCAATAGTTGAAAGGATCGTTTCCTTTCTTTCTTCATCTGACCGTCTCTGTCACTGCATATAAATATAACATGTTGTTCTCACGCTGTGCAAGCGAGATCGGGCAAGGTAAGTATCTTGTGTTGTCACGACAGGATCCTGAGTGACAAAAATTCGTTCTGTGGCAATTTGATCTCTGAGAAACCGTCCGCAAGTAGTATGTTTCCTGGATCGGCCTACCTCTCGTAGTTGAACGACTTATTTCGTTGTATCTCAAGAATGCAGTAGAATAATAATATTATATTTCCAGTTAGTGATTTATGATGCTCCTTGATGTTTGCAAATGAAGTTCAATAATCAAATGGCTTCGAGCTCTATGGGACTTAACATCTGAGGTCATCAGTCCCTTAGAACTATTTAAACCTAACTAACCTGAGGACATCACACACATCAACACCTGAGGCAGGATTCGAACCTGCGACCGTAATGGACGCGCGGTTCCAGACTGAAGCGCCTAGAACCACTCGGCCATCCCGGCTGACACAAATCAATTTTTTTTACTACGAATTTTTATCAGCCAATTGGTAACAGTTTGTTGATATACAAAGGTATGGATCATTAATGATATAGTTTAGAGACGAATTTGATGCGCTTGGAGATACTTCTGTGTGTAAAATATTTGGTTTTCACTTTATCTACACTGGCGGAAAAAATCACTACGCAAAAAGATAATTAATGTAGAGTAATGAAATTACGGAAATACATTTGTCATATTTAAGTGATTAATATTTCAAGGTGACAGGTTGATGTAAGTGCGAGATATGCCATTGCAATTGTGAAAAGTTGGTACTTTAATAACCGGTGTAACCACCAAAACGTTAAATGCAAGCATGCAAACGTGCATGAGTTGCGCTGTTCAAGTGCCGGATCTCAATTTGCCAATGAGCCTGATGTCCCATAAGTGCTCGATTGGAGACAGATCCGGTGATCGAGCAGGCAACATATCGACACCTTGTAGAGCATGTTGGGTTACAACAGCAATATATGCAAGAGTGTTATCCCGTTGGAAAACACCCACTGGAATGCTGTTCGTGAATGACAAAAAAATGGCTCTGAGCACTATGGGACTTAACAGCTATGGTCATCAGTCCCCTAGAACTTAAAACTACTTAAACCTAAATAACCTAAGGACATCACACAACACCCAGCCATCACTAGGCAGAGAAAATCTCTGACACCGCCGGGAATCGAACCCGGGCGTGGAAAGCGAGAACGCTACCGAACGACCACGAGATGTGAGCTCGTGAATGACATCACAACAGGTCGAATCACCAGCCTGACGTCGGGGTGCGTTGGATAACCACAAGAGTGCTCTTGCTGTCATACGACTCGCTTAGCAGACCGTAATTTCAGGTGTAGTCCAGGCAAGCAGACAGGTTGAGTGCAGCCTCTCAGCTGGTCTTATAACCAACACACGGACATATCTGGCGCAGAGGCAGAACCAGCTTTCACCAGAAAACACAGCAGACCGCCACCCTGGTCTCTAACTCTCTCGTTTGGCACTGCTGAAGTCGCAAATAGTGGTCGTTTGGGTCAGTAGAATGCACTCTGCAGGGCGTCTGGCTCAGATCTGACCTTGGAGTAACCGATTTGTAACATTTCGTTGTGTCACAGTGATGCCAACTACTGCTCAAATTGCTGCTGCAGATACAGTACGATGTCAAGACCCATACACCTAATAGGATGGTCTTTCCTCTTGGTGGTGCCAAGTGGCCATCCAGAGCCCAATCTTCTTGCAACCGTACATTCTCGTGACCATCGCTGCCAGCAGTCACGTACAGCGGCTTCATTCCTGCCAAGTCTTTCTACAATGTCGCAGAAGAAACATCCAGCTTCTCGTAGCCTTATTACATGAGCTCGTTCAAACTCAGTGAGCGTGAGGTAGCGTTTGCGCTTCCCGCGCCCGGGTTCCCGGTTTCGATTCCCGCCGGGTCAGGGATTTTCTCTGCCTCGTGATGGCTGGGTGTTGTGTGTTGTCCTTAGGTTAGTTAGGTTTAAGTAGTTCTAAGTTCTAGGGAACTGATGACCATAGATGTTAAGTCCCATTGTGCTCAGAGCCATTTGAACCATTTGTAACTCAGTGAGGTGTTGATAATGGCATCTTTGTCGCCTTAAAGGCATTCTTCATCTACATCTACATCTACATATACGTCTACATCTACATACATACTCTGCACTCCACCATACGGTGCGTGGTGGAGGGTACCTCGTACCACAACTAGCATCTTCTCTCCCTGTTCCACTTCCAAACAGAACGAGGGAAAAATGACTGCCTATATGCCTCTGTACGAGCCCTAATCTCTCTTATCTTATCTTTGTGGTTCTTCCTCCAAATATAAGTTGGCGGCAGTAAAATTGTACTGCAGTCAGCCTCAAAGGCTGGTTCTCTAAATTTCCTCAGTAGCGATTCACGAAAAGTACGCCTCCTTTCCTTCAGAGACTTCCACCCGAGATCCTGAAGCATTTCCGTAACACTCGCGTGATGATCAAACCTACCAGCCCGCCTCTGAATTGCTTCTATGTCTTCCCTCAATCCGACCTGATAGGGATCCCAAACGCTCTAGCAGTACTCAAGAATAGGTCATATTAGTGTTTTATAAGCGGTCTCCTTTACAGATGACCACATCTTCCCAAAATTCTACCAATGAACCGAAGACGACTATCCGCCTTCCCCACAACTGCCGTTACACGCTTGTTCCACTTCATATCGCTCTGCAGTGTTACCCCCAAATATTTAATCGACGTGACAATGTCAAGCGCTACACTACTAATGGAGTATTCAAACATTACGGGATTCTTTTTCCTATTCATCTGCATTAATTTGCATTTATCTATATTTAGAGTTGTCTGCCATTCTTTACACCAATCACAGATCCTGTCCAAGTAATATTGTATCCTCCTACAGTTCTTGATTAACATCTATTCGCCACGTTCAGTCCCAAAGGTAACAAACGCTCATGATCGTTGCAGCGTGTATTTAAAGCAAACCTGCTTTGCATCCTTACAACGGCGCGTCTAGCGCCACTCTCATTCGAGTGACGCGATTATCTTTCAGATGGAGACATGCATACAGCAAA
The DNA here is from genome assembly GCF_023897955.1 of Schistocerca gregaria. Classification (NCBI taxonomy): domain Eukaryota; kingdom Metazoa; phylum Arthropoda; class Insecta; order Orthoptera; family Acrididae; genus Schistocerca; species Schistocerca gregaria. Next base: position 1,006,867,490 of record NC_064920.1, on the reverse strand, counting down.
TATAATGCGTACCAGCTTTCGTTTATGTCGCGCAGGCCCTTCATGGTGTTGCGATATTTTTTCGTTAATGCATTTATATATATGCATGAGATTAGCAGACTACATTTCTCTTGCAAACTGTGATTGTGTTTACTTTTTATTTTTGGAACCAGCCGCTCGTAGCGACTAGCCCTTCTGGTAGCTGTCAGTGATCGACTCGCAGGTCATTTATGTGCTGTCTGCTCCATATTGCAAGTACATGATTGCTCCCTGTACTATACGTTTTAGTAAGCTTTAATACATAATCACTGTGTTGAATACAATTATTAGCGCTCCATATCAAAGTCATTTCTAGCTTTTTATGAGACCCTAGTTAAATAAAGTAAGGTACCCACAGTGTTTGATGAGAAAATAGGTAAAGTAAGGCACTCGTATTATTGAAAGAAAAGCAAGTGAGTAAAAGTAAACATGTATATTTCTCCAGTAAGGTAGACTAAGCACTCTGAATGTACACTCCTGGAAATTGAAATAAGAACACCGTGAATTCATTGTCCCAGGAAGGGGAAACTTTATTGACACATTCCTGGGGTCAGATACATCACATGATCACACTGACAGAACCACAGGCACATAGACACAGGCAACAGAGCATGCACAATGTCGGCACTAGTACAGTGTATATCCACCTCTCGCAGCAATGCAGGCTGCTATTCTCCCATGGAGACGATCGTAGAAATGCTGGATGTAGTCCTGTGGAACGACTTGCCATGCCATTTCCACCTGGCGCCTAAGTTGGACCGGCGTTCGTGCTGGACGTGCAGACCGCGTGAGACGACGCTTCATCCAGTCCCAAACATGCTCAATGGGGGACAGATCCGGAGATCTTGCTGGCCAGGGTAGGTGACTTACACCTTCTAGCGCACGTTGGGTGGCACAGGATACATGCGGACGTGCATTGTCCTGTTGGAACAGCAAGTTCCCTTGCCGGTGTAGGAATGGTAGAACGATGGGTTCGATGACGGTTTGGATGTACCGTGCACTATTCAGTATCCCCTCGACGATCACTAGAGGTGTACGGCCAGTGTAGGAGATCGCTCCCCACACCATGATGCCGGGTGTTGGCCCTGTGTGCCTCGGTCGTATGCAGTCCTGATTGTGGCGCTCACCTGTACGGCGCCAAACACGCATACGATCATCATTGGCACCAAGGCAGAAGCCACTCTCATCGCTGAAGACGACACGTCTCCATTCGTCCCTCCATTCACGCCTGTCGCGACACCACTGGAGACGGGCTGCACGATGTTGGGACGTGAGCGGAAGACGGCCTAACGGTGTGCGGGACCGTAGCCCAGCTTCATGGAGACGGTTGCGAATGGTCCTCGCCGATACCCCAGGAGCAGCAGTGTCCCTAATTTGCTGGGTAGTGGCGGTGCGGTCCCCTACGGCACTGCGTAGGATCCTACGGTCTTGGCGTGCATCCGTGCGTCGCTGCGGTCCGGTCCCAGATCGACGGGCACGTGCACCTTCCGCCGACCATTGGTGACAACATCGATGTACTGTGGAGACCTCACGCCCCACGTGTTGAGCAATTCGGCGGTACGTCCACCCGGCCTCCCGCATGCCCACTATACGCCCTCGCTCAAAGTCCGTCAACTGCACATACGGTTCACGTCCAGGCTGTCGCGGCATGCTACCAGTGTTAAAGACTGCGATGGAGCTCCGTATGCCACGGCAAACTGGCTGACACTGACGGCGGCGGCGCACAAATGCTGCGCAGCTAGCGCCATTCGACGGCCAACACCGCGGTTCCTGGTGTGTCCGCTGTGCCGTGCGTGTGATCATTGCTTGTACAGCCCTCTCGCAGTGTCCGGAGCAAGTATGGTGGGTCTGACACACCGGTGTCAATGTGTTCTTTTTTCCATTTCCAAGGAGTGTATTTTATGCTATCATAATTTGGTTATTAGTTGACAATGTTGTGCAGCGTCAAACGCCCTTCGGAAATCTCAGAAGTCGGAATCTACGTGTTCACCTGCATCTATTACATGCAAATGTATCCACGTGAGTGGTTCTCCTGAACCCCTGCTGATTCTTTGAGAAATCCTTCTCCCCTGCCAAAATCGCCATAATGATTGAGTTTAAAATACACTCCAGGATTCTACAACAGGTGTTTCCAAATGCCTCGTAGGTGAATGAAGGTGCTTCAATCGCAACTATCGGTTTCACGTCAGTGTAGACGCACCTTCAGGTTTATGGTGGTTATATTTTCACAATGAAGATGAATAATACTTAATTTAATTATGACAACCCAATTGTGAGGTTAGATTGTTTACGTGGATAACTTCTTGAATGCTCGGAGTCTGCCGTTGTCCATCCACATGAAACCTTCCCGTCTCCTCTATCTCTCTTTTGTTACGCAACCTTTTCCTCTACAATAACCTATGAAACCTTCCCTTAGTATTTCTATCTCTTGCTTAAGAATAACAAATGAAATCATCCGTTTCAAATTTATTCTCTTGCTCAATCTTCACATAAAAATTTAATTGCTACTTATTAAAAGTGATTTTTCTGATTATTTCGACGAAACATAGAATGTGTCGTCGTTACCTGCAATAACCCAAAACTGCTCTTTACCTTTTTTAGTGTTACTGGATCGCCATCTGACTGCTACATCGAACTGCCACATGACTATACTTACTCTGTTTTACTATATTTTATTAGCTGCTGGTGGGCTGTCATAATAAGTGGCTGTATTTATTACCAAAGCTGACGTTATTCTTTAATAGCAAAGCTGACGTTATTCTTTAATTAATTTGACTGACTCTACGTAATTCATAGTTAACCTTTTTCTTCTCAACAATAAAATTTTGCAAAATTTTACTTTGATGGTGTCTTTGGGATGGATTATAATCAGTAATGCAATATTGCTGGCAAAAATTAATTACATTCTGAATGAAATGATTTTACAAACGTTCAAATGAGACTTACTTTTTACAATAATCCTAAAACTAGCATTGCGCAAACATACCTCTGTGCGGCTGGTCCCGGCGGAGGTTCGAGTCCTCCCTCGGGCATGGGTGTGTGTGGTTGTCCTTAGGATACTTTAGGTTAAGTAGTGTGTAAGCTCAGGGACTGATGACCTTATCAGTTAAGTCCCATAAGATTTCACACACATTTGAACAAACATACCTTCAGTAGTCTTGAGTTTCTCAAAAAAAAAAAAATCTCTAATATTAGTTCCTCTTATGATAATAGTTAGCTGCTGTCTCTGTACATCCGTTTATAATCTCTTGTAAATCATAGCTGGTGGCTGGCAGGCACACCGCTCCTCTCATCCTCTCGCTTCAGACCTGCTACCGACTCGCTTCACTCCTCGCTTACTACTGACTTCCTATGAACGCTGAAGTGCGGTCTCTCCCGCCAACAATGCTTTCTGGTGCAGACAATCCCTGCTACCATTACAAAATGTATCAATGCGCGGTCTTTCCCGCTCTTTTCTTAAAATGTATCCATGCGCTGTCTCTCCTGCCCTTTTTAAAATTATATCAATGTGCGGTCTCTCGTGCCAACGACACTTTGGTGCAGACATTCCCTGATACCACAATTATTTCCAACATGGCAAATATTAATTGTTCCTACTTAATCCTATTAATACAATATAAACATCTTTCATAAATTTTGATTTGACAATAGACAATAGAAATATACACGTCTTACACACATTATGTATAAACTTAAAACCGGTAGCCGAGAGTAAAGCACCTTCAAGCAGTTATATGACCTTTGTAAAGATCGCATTATTCCTGACTTTTTTGTTATAATTTTTATGATAATGTGAATAGTTATTTAGTGCTGTGAGTTTTTTGCTGTCACTCACCATATCTGTGAGCTGTGGTTGCCCTCCTGAGAAAGTAGTTTGTATACTACGACATGTTTGTGTCCGTTCTTTTACCTAGTGTACTTACGAAGAAGAAATCGAATAATATAAGTTCGAGAACCGTCCTTTCTTGAAGAGACTGCATGCCGAAATACAGAGCACCTACCATACATGAATTGCTAGAAGCTTATGTCTATGTTCGAGTTAAAGAGAACGTGACCTCACATTTTTCTACAGTATTATGCGAATATCCTATGCATGACCAGTCACGTCTTAATTCGAAGGTTCTGCTGCGAAAGGTTTTCAAGAATTCAGAACCTGCTTTCCTGCGGTGTTAAATACTGACCCGGGTGACTGTGGGTTTCTGTGAGGCCCAGACACGGAAGGACACAGTCCGCTGTGCACACTGCTCCGCTAATGGTCCAGAAAATAAAGAAGATGCGGAAAGAAAAGTAACGAACAAGAGAAGAAATTAAGTTCCCCTTACTTAATTACTGAAGATGAACTCCCGATAAAGAGACGCCTAATTCTGGAAGGCCCCAGACTCAGTGGCCAAGTTTTATCTGCGCGGGACGCGGCGTCTCGGTCTGTGGTGGGTCTCTGTGGCGAACTGGCGGCGACGGCTGTGGCGGCGGCTGTGCGGGTCGAGGCGTTATTTCATTAGGGTCGCGGCCTTCTGAAGCGGCTCCAATTCCCCGGAATTTCAGGGGGCGCCTTCTAATTTGTACGGAGTGTGAATTTCAGCGGCGGACGGCGGCACTCTGGTGAGATGGGCCAGCCCACGCGACTACCTGCTCCTGAGCCCTGGCGCGCCCAGAAATTTAATCAATTAGTGGATAACCCGCCTTCCCGCGTTACTAAATGCACCGGGGAAATATTTCCTGCCACTGTAATAGCAGCTCGCGCGCCGGCGCGGTGCCTTTGAAGACCATACTGTCTTCCTTAATACACCATCTGAGAAAGGGGACACCAAGCTTTTCTTCTGAGTCACTCTGAATGAGGGTAATCCTTTCTCATCTCTAAGAAACATTAGCCATAGTATACCAAATATATCTCACGAGTAACCACTAAATCAACTACATTTAGGTTTGATTACCGCTACTTCTCTTCTGATAAGTTTTGTGGGGCCCGCTATAACATTCTATCCTCTTCATTACAGAGTAATACTTGAACCCTAAGTTCTCAATTATAAGTTGAAGTGTACCAGTCTCTGCCTTCCCCTACTGTTTTACCACTACAGCGGTATCTAGTACCAAGGAAGTTATTCCCTGATATCTTAACATATGTATGACTGTCCTCTCTCGTCTTCTTTCTTCCCGTATGCTCCTTTCACTCTCGAGTCTGCGGAGAACTTCCTCATTCCCTCCCTTAACCATCTAACGTTCAACACCCTTCTGTAGCATCACATCTCAAACGTTTAGATTCTTTTCTCTTTTCCCCACAGTCTATATCTGTATCTTCATCTACATGACTACTCTGCGATTCATAATTGACTGACAGTGGGTCCATCGAACCACCTTCAAGCTACTTCTCTAGCGTTCCACTCTCAAACAGCGCCCAGGGAAAACGAACACTAATATCTTTCCGTGCGAGCTTCAGTTTCTCTTATTTTAATGTGACGGATCATTTCTGCCTATAACGGTGGACGCCAACAAAATATTTTCACATTCTGGGGAGAAAGTTGTTGACTAACTTCCATGTAGTGCTGTGACGTTCTCAGAAATATCTTCGTGAAATTAAAGGTAATTTTTTGACATAATCGAACTTCTCCTGGCAAGGATTACCTTCTCCACCTGAGCTACTCTGCTTCTTATGTCCCGCTTGCTTCCGTCGTGTGTTATTTCGCTCCTAAGATAGCAGCATTCCTTCTCTTCATCTACTTTTTCGTTACCATTTTGGACGTTAAGTTTTTCGCTAGTATCATTTGTGTTACTCCTCATTACTTTCTTTCTTCGATTTACACTCAGTCCATTTTCTGCACTCATTATACGATTCATTCCATTCCACAGGTCCTTTAATTATTCGTCACTTTTACTGACAATGGCAATGTTAAACTAAATGCAAAAAAAGACACAAGTAATCTTAATACCTCATCAGAAATCAATAACTTCAGATTTCCGCGAACGGCTGCCTCCTGTTCTGCTCGATGGTATTCCAGTACCATATCAGAAAACAGTTAAGAACTTGGGTGTAACTTTGGATGAGCAGAGAATACAGTCGCAGTGTGCCGGAAGACGTCCGCTTGTCTCTATGCTCTCAAAAAGTTTCGGAACGTATTTCCACAGGACGTGAAACGCCAAATCGTGCAAGCACTCGTTCTACATAGTCTCCACCACCGTGATGTATTTCACCGCGGTATGAATAGTGAAAACAAAATACATTTAGAACTAACCATGAATACCTGTGTGCGTTTACACCTGCAACATTCGCCGATGTGATCACGTTAGTACTTCATACTCCAAGCTAGGGTGGCTGCGCCCCGAGAAATTTGCGTGACTACCACACTCTAAATTTACCTCACCGGCTCCTTATTGCGCAAGCACTCCAGTACCTTGCTTCAGAGATTAAACACTTTTCATACCATCATAATGTAAACACGAGGTCACTTTTATTTGTATCCTAACTCTGTCCACTCACAAAACATAACATTTGCAAACTCCTTCTCTGTTACCGCTGTCCGCCTCTGGAACAAACTGTCACTTTGCGCAAAACACAATCCCCTGCTGCTTTTAAGAAGAAGTTGAAGCATTTCCTGCTATCATCCTCATAACGCGTTCCACAAAGTTAATGTACAAGGCCAATGTTCCCCTCTGTCAAATAGCAAAGCTAGGGTCTCCTATCTTGCTCCTTTCTCTTCTTCCTCTCCTTCTGTCTCCATTAGCCACGCAATCTTTTTTTTCCTTATATTTCCTTCGATGTGTTTCATCATGTCCCTATTCTTCCCCTTCTTTCACCATCAGTTTCCCTCATACCCACTGCTGCTAGTATTCCTATCTAAAATCAGTCTTTACCATAATGTCTAATTATTGTCGTACTTATCATCTACGAATATAAACTGTGTGTGTATGTATTTTTCCAAGTGTACCTTTGTAATTGTTTATTTTACTTTTTTTGCTAGATGTAGTTTAATATGCCTACTAAAACATACGAAAGTAAAATATGTAAGGGTTTTTTATTTTATTTTATTTTTTTATTGGATGGTAACGTCACCTTGCCACAATCTACTGGATACCTGGATACGAAGTTTTGGTTCAGACTAGCCAGATCAGTTTGAATTGATCTTACTCAATGACGTTTAAAGGTGTCCTTTGGAGCGCTGTTCGTCAAATCACATCATAATTTGTCCATTTTTCCGTCATCCTCCCGTAGTTTAGTCTAGTTCTTTAAGTACATATTGACCTTTGTCGGTGAATTATCTTAAGTGTGTTGATCGTAGCGATGTTTGCCAAGTCACACTTAAGCTTTGAGCATAATTGACCTCTGTCGGTCAATAGTTTCAAGTGTGTTGACCGATCGAAGTTCGGCATGTAAGACTTTAGCTTTAAATTTAATTCCGCTGTCATTAACTAAGTTCAATGGCAGTGGTCACCAGGCCCGAATTATGATGGAAGTGTTACACACACAGTTTTTACAGTATGTGTATGGATCACCTCCATGAAGACAAATTGAGTACCCCATTGTCGCCACATTAGTGTTTTATGTAACTCGTAATCATAACTTCGACATGAAGCTCAATCAGGCACGTGCATTAGTTTATTTTGACTTGATTCTAGACCATTTCAGGTGAAATATACTAATCTTGAATAATGAATAATGACCATCTGTTTTACATGACCCGTATTGCCGGATGTTACAGATTAGATGCAGACTTGTTCGTAAGTTCATTCATGAACATTTGTGTGCTAAGTCAATAGGATGTTCATGCTTAACATTTCCGTCTCAAACAAATTTTTAGACCTAGTCATAATAATGACGATGTTGGCTTTATATTATCCTTCCCACTCCTAAGTTAATTTTTTGGGTGATTAAACTTCGTGCTTAAGCAAAAAAATATTCCTGGATGGGCCATACGTTGTAAGCACGTGATGTCTTCCTCATATCATGACCACGAATACTTCATAAATGTTAAGACAGTCGATCTAAGTACGCCCTTTTCCTCAGCTGGACCTTACTTTTATTTTACTATACTAGTGAATTCAAGGTCAGGAGTTAGGTTCGCGTCTTGTCCCAACAAGTGTCATCACACAGTTTATGCACAGGACCACGGTATTGTGTCCGCCTAGGCGGGTCTCATGACACTATGGTCAGTTCCAGTACAGCACTCGTGACAGCCTCATCACGGTCGCGAAGTGGGGCCGAGGCAGTTTCAGATAAGCTTTTACAGTCTGACGATAATTTATGGATTTGTAATTTTAGCTTGACGATGTCCACTATGGACAAACGGTAGTTACTTTTATTCTGAAGAAGGTTGGGTTATCCCGACTGCAACCTAGGTAAATCTAGGTAAACTTTGCGACTGAGGCTGTTGGTTTTTAAATTTAAAATCAAAATATGTAGAATGCCTGGTTAAATGTAAGAGAGGGCCTGATGGCCTTAATCTTGCCAGGTTAAATAAATAAATATCTTATCTTTGATATCCTTTCACCATGAATTTCAGTCTCACCCTTTAAACTTTCTTTTATTTCCGTCATTGCTTCGTCGATATAAGTTTGTAGATTGAACAGTGATGGCGAAACACTACATCGGTATTACACCCTACTCTGCTATGTTCACCTTTCCTGCATCCAAACTGATCGTCGTCTAACCGGTTATCAGATCCTCAGTTTTGTTTCACATTCTTCTGTATACTATGCTTGTCAGCTATTTTGATGCATGAGCTGTTAAACTGATTGTACAATGGGTCTCACACTTTTCTGCCCTTGTGATCGATAGGATTGCGTGGATAGTATTTTTACGAAAGATAGGTGATGTATCTCCAGACTCATAGATTTTTACAAAGAAACTTGGATAGTCGTTTTGTTGGCACTTCCCCATGATGTTAGAAATATCGGAGGAATGATATGTAATCAGTGTCTTGCACCTCATTTGAACTCAAGCTTTCTAAAGATCTGCTAAACTCTGGCTGTACCATAACGAATACTATTTCTTTATCCATTACGTGATCACACTACTTCTTCTCGTAGATGTGTTCAATATACTCTCCGTTCTCTCCTTAACGGTGGTATTCCTGTTGCACTTTTAATGTAGAAAACTTTGCTTTTAATTTCACCGAAGTTTGTTTTTACTTTACTATATGCTGAATCAATCCTTCCGAAGATCTTTCTTTTTCAGTTTCTTCACATGTTTCCTGCAACCATTCCGCTTTAGATACTCTGCACTTCCTATTTATTTCATTCCTAAGTGGCTTACAGTGTTGTATTTCTGTCTCATCCCTAACAGTTCTGTACTTCATTCTTTCGTCGATCGACTGAAGACTTTCTTCTATTACTCAAGGACTTTTCGCAGTTGCCTTCTTTATATGTATGTTCGTTTTATGAACTTCTGTGACCGCCCTTTTCAAGATGTCCATTCCTCTTTAACTGAACCGCCTGATTAGGTATTCGTTAGTGCAGTATCAACAGACGTAGAGAACACTAAACGAAACTCTTCATTCCTCTGTACTTGAGTATCCCACTCGCGAAGTGCCGCCATGTTGTGAACACTTCTATGTGTAACAGGGTGCTTAGATTCCGTGTCTACACCCTCTACATACACTGCTTCTGGCTGCAACATTCGGCGCCATACACGGCAAATCTTCAGTTGGGACAACCCTTTCTGTGAATATGTAGTAGAGAAGACAGTAAGTTCATTTGTTTCCTCGAGCTATTATACCGAGTAGCGCGCGATGGTGCCTCATCAACAAGATATCGATGTATAAAGCTTCAGTTTCAAACAGCTCCAGTAAGAGAACCATTGCTCAGAATGAAGTCGAATTTGATGGTTGGGTTGGTTTGGGTTGTTTTGAGGGAGGAGACCAGACAGTGATTAGGGAAGGACGGGGAAGGAAGTCGGCCGTGCCCTTTCAGAGGAACCATCCCGGCATTTGCCTGGAGCGATTTAGGGAAATCACGGAAAACTTAAATCAGGACGGCCGCACGCCGGATTGAACCGTCGTCCTCCAGAATGCGAGTCCACTGTGTTAGCCACTGCGCCATCTCGCTCGGTTGAACGGAACATCATTGACGGAGCGCGAAACTTCATGGAACAAAATAATTTAACGAAAAGTTTACCGATAGATGGTGCTGTAAGCGTCTCAACATAAGTGGGGTCGGCTACAAATGCCAGATGAATTGCAGTATAACGGCTATGGTGTGAGTCGCACATTACACCATTCGTACTGTTCAGTGTGAGTGACTGCTCAATTTCGGCAGTCAACATTTGTGACACTGTCAGTTAGCTAAACTCATCCACCACTCTAGGGTCATACCACACCGGAAGGGAAATTCTCCCTAGGCCAAAAACCGCATGAAAAGCAAAATGAATGTTTTTGAATTATCATGCGGCCAAAACCGTATAAACCTTGCCATTGTCAGTATCCATTTTATATCCTCTCTACTTTGACCATCATCAGTTATTTTGCTCCCCAAATAGCAAAACTCATTTACTACTTTAATTGTCTCATTTCCTAATATAATTCCCTCAGCATCACCCGATTTAATTCGACTACATTCCATTACCCTCGTTTCGCTTTTGTTGATGTTCATCTTATATCCTCCTTTCAAGACACTGTCCATTCCGTTCAGCTGCTCTTCCAGGTCCTTTGCTGTCTCTGTCAGAATTACAATGTCATTGGCGAACCTGAAAGGTTTTACTTTTTCTCCATGGATTTTAATTCCTACTCCGAATTTTTCTTTTCTTTCCTTTATTGCTTGCTCAGTATGCAGATTGAATAACATCGGGGAGAGGCTACAACCCTGTCTCATTCCCTTCCCAATCACTGCTTCCCTTTCATGCCTCTCGACTCTTATAACTGCCATCTCGTTTCTGTACAAATTGTAAATAGCCGCCGGCCCAGGTGGCCGAGCGGTTCTAGGCGCTACAGTCTGGAACCACGAGACTTCTTCGGTCGCAGGTTCGAATCATGCCTCGGGCATGGATGTTTGTGATGTCATTAGATTAGTTAGGTTGAAGTAGTTCTAAGTTCCAAGGGACTGATGACCTTAGAAGTCAAGTCCCATAGTGCTCAGGGCCATTTGAACCACTTTTGTAAATAGCCTTTCGCTCCCTGTATTTTACTCCTGCCACCTTCAGAATTTGAAAGAGAGTGTTCCAGTCCACATTGTCAAAAGCTTTCTCTATCTTATCGAATTCTATAGTAATTTTGTCGAGGTGCTTAGAAGACATTGGACCAATGTGTTTTCTCGTTCCCTTGAGTGTCGACAACTTCTGTAGAGCTACTGGCGCATAGTCACCGTTCTTGTAAAAGAGCTTTACCATCGCGTTGGACTTCTCTAACGCAAACTGAGGAACAGCCGCATGCCATGCATCTGTTCAACTGTATATTCTGACACTTACAGCATCACCTGTTGGTCAAATTTTCGTTAAGTTTTTTGCTACGTGGCGTTTTCCCCTGCGTCTGAAAGAAGCTGCTAAAATCTGACATTCTTGTGAACAGTGGTTCACTTTCTATAGCGTTTTGAAACTGGAACTTTAATTATGAGAACCTGTATAAGAAAGATTATACTTTTCATGTGAATTTTCTATTGGTTTCAGGCAGAGGTCATTACGCCAGGTGAATACAATAATGTTCTCGGACGTGCACAACACTGCACTGTTGCTCTAAGCCGTACCGAAGTTTGCTTTGTCACCTTTTAAAAAAGTGTTGCATGTATTGCTTGTTGCATCAACTCGTGCATTTAATTGCAACTTTCTAGGGCCCAGATGGGCAGCCTGCAGGTCACCTTGGCGTGGTTCGCGAACAGCTGTAGAACAGCGCGTGTGAGCAATTGCAGCTGGGACAGGTGCCTGCGGTCACTGACCTCGGCAGATGCAGCCCTCGAAGTGCCAGATGTCCCCTGCCTAGAAATGGCACGCCACCTGTTACCGAGCCGCCGTTCGCCAAATTGTAACACTTCCGGACATCTGCCTGCATCTCGGGTGTTTCCGTTTTAATCGTCTTGTGGGTGTTTATCGTGCCGGAAATATTCCTCGTATGGACTGCGGCAATTAACCATCTTACACACCTGTTCTTTGGGAAATGAAACATCGTCTAATAGGGCAGGGCAATGAACTTTCATTCTGTAGGGAAAGCCTTTACTGCCAGTTACATTTCGGAACCGAAGACATAAGCGAGTGTTAATGTCCAGCATAATACAGTGGCTAATTTGAACCTGTTTCTCATTATCCCTGCAGAACTCAGGAACGAGATTTTAGATCTTCTGAATGAGATGTCAGTACGTGCGAGAAAAACATTTTTTTAATTGAGTCAAAAGTCTGAAACAAAGATCTCTGCGCTTGTATCTTAGTCTTTCTCCCTTTCTCTTATTCCCAAAAGAGAATCTACTATAAACACGTGGGAGTACCATTGTCGCGGTGGTCTTCAGCCCGATGATTGGTGTGACGCAGCTCTTCAAAATGGCTCTGAACACTATGGGACTTAACATCTATGGTCATCAGTCTCCTAGAACTTAGAACTACTTAAACCTAACTAGCCTAACGACATCACATACATCCCTGCCCGAGGCAGGATTCGAACCTGCGACCGTAGCGGTCACGCGGTTCCAGACTGAAGCGCCCAGAACCGCACGGGCACACCGGCCGGCCGCAGCTCTTCGTGCTACTCTATCCTGTACAAGCATTTTCATCTTCGAATAACTACTGCAAGCTGCAGCCTTCTCAATCTACCTCCTGTATTCATCTCTTGGTCTCCTTCTACCATTTTTACCACCGTCCCCGCCCCCTCCCTTCCACGCTTCCCTCCGATAGTAAATTGGTGATCCCTTGATGTCTCAGACTGTGTCCTGTCAACCGATCCTTTCTTTTAATCAATTTGTGTCACAAATTTCTTGTTTCCCCAGTTTTATACAGTACCTTCTCATGAGTTACGTCATCTAACCACCTAATCTTCACATTCACCTGTAGCACCACATTTCAAAAGTTTCTGTTGTCTTCTTGTCTAAACCATTTATGGTCCATGTTTCACTTCCATCCATGGCAACACTCGAGACAGATACCTTCAGAAAAAGATTCTTAAGGTTAATGTCCGTATTCGATGTTAACGAACTCCTCTTCTTTAGAAACGCTTTTCTTGCCATTGCCACTTTACATTTTATATCTTCTGCCCAAATGGCAAAACTCACCTTTTATGTCTCGTTTCCTAATCTGATTCCCTCAGCATCACTTTAATTTAATTAAACAGGAACTGATCTTTCAAGGCAACAAGTTCCACACTAGAAGAGCAAATGCCGCCATAGGAACATCACGACAAAATATTATTTCACAAGGGAAAAGAAACAAAAAAGTTTATTCCGGAAAAGCCAGCTTCATGCATGGAGAAAAGAAGGGCTGAGCTTTATTACTAGTAGGTAAGCAACGATATAAGCTCAGAAAATGGTTGGGGAATATTATATTTTCGTAGCGACTTGAAGTATCCAGAAACGATCTTTCACACAACAGAGTGTGCACTGTTGCTTACAGGAGCCGAGCTGAGCTGTGGCTGTGCGTCAGGGATGAAGTCAGTCTGCAGTACTTGAGGGAAGCGGCAGTACCGACTTGAGACAGCACTGGAGACTACAGCACAGGAGGCTGTGTGTGGTGTACTGGCCACAGATGCTCTGTGGGAAACCGTCACTAGCAAGAGCGGTAGTCTGAAATAATGACCGATAGCAGCTGCCAAGTGCCAAAACCTGCTGGGGGAGGGGGCGGTGAGGGGGGGGGGGGGAGGAGGGTCAGCAGCGGACTAGCAAGCCCATGGACTCAACTTATCGTTGATTGGAAGGGCTGGCCAAGGGATCGGTGGCACTCATCCGCTGAAGCTGCGGCTGTGGAGGAGTTTATGGATGGCCACCAAAGAACAAAAAGACTGGAGAGGATAGTGCTATGGAATAATAAGCACCATGTACTGCCACAGTCAGTGCAGGTCTTAGTCAGCTGAGGTAGTGGTTAGTGTCGTCTTGTCGGAGATGTTGGTTACAGTAAAAGACCGCAGAGCACAAAGTGACGTGTGGTTTTGATGGCCATATTTGCTGTTGGCAGGCAGAGGTGGTTGTTATAGTTGGCCGACTAGATTATAGTGAAATGTTGTGCATCAGGATAGGTGATGCCAGTCTGCTTCTGTTTGCTCGTGTATGAAAACACGGTGAGGTTTTGAGAAATTTGATTGAGCGAAGATTATTGTCAAGTTTTCGCACAGTGTGCCTGTGATGGAACAGAGTTAATAGTTCTGATTGTGAACTTGTAAATATGGTGCGGCTGTTGTTCGATGAAAATGTACTGGCCTTAAAATTTGTATATTCTGCTTACATGAATTTTCTGTTCTTGTGTGTTTTCCTTATGTGCATTTTCTTGTGGTCGATGTATTACTTGCAGTTCTGTAACAAAGGAAAATATTAATTCTATACTTTCATAACTCCAGCCAAACTCCATCCAGATCGTTGGGTGTTGTTCTGGTGTGGTCCCCAGAGTAGGTTTAGTATTATATTTTTGAAAAGATTTTGCGCTGGTTTGTAATGTTTCACGTATGGCCATTAGGGACAAGCCGGGTGCCACTTGTTGCTAAAGGATGAACTGCTCTATGAGGTGTTCACTTGATGCAGGGCCATTGTAAACACTGTAGGTTAGTTAACCCAAAAGCTTCGCCGAATGGTGGGGGAGCCACAGCTGTAATTGTTGTAATGTGAAGATTCGGACTTTGTACAAACAGACATTTGGAACTTCAATCATAATAACATGACAACTGACATTGTGAGAGTAGCTGGACATAATGAGGAAATTAACAATATCCAGTTGGCTCGAATTGACGTAGAGTTTGCACTTAAATATTTTGAGGGTCAGCTACCCTTTCGTGGTCAGTTAAATAGAGTACAGGATAGGGCTATTACTTGTGCAAATATGGTAAATGTATTAATATTTCTGACTAAGGAGAGAGCAAGGAAGGAATCAATGACTGATTTAAAAGGTAGGTCGGCGTGGGTATACGTCGTTATAGCTGGTAAGTTGTCAGCGTCTTCCTTGCAGAACGGTAGGATGAATTTGAATGTGGTACAAGGGCGTGATATCAACAAAGCGTGGGAGTTAGAGATACCGGGACTGGGAAACAGAAAGTGGGATACACAGTTTGCTTGGTTACTACACCCACTAGTAGGTATGATGAACGGTCGAGAGTTCTCCGTAGATTCTGTACAGAAAATGGTTTATCTGTATGACCTGATAGCAGTAAGTGACCTGAAACAGATGTTCCCTATAAGTGATGTGTAAATCTTACAAGTTATATCCCCATGTCATGGGCAGTTTAGTGCAAAGTACACCGGATTGTATTATTGAACCGAAAATAATGGGAAGCTTCCATGTAAACTTATTTAGGTGAATGTTTCCGTTTAGGACCCTAGAAATTTTTTGTTCTTTCGTTGTGGACGCAGCTCAGAATGTTAATTCAGTCGTTGTCCTAGACATGAACTAAGTGTGTCGGACCAGTTCCCCTCTTACTAAATGTCTCTATTTTTTCTTTTAATTGGAGCTTTGTGGTAGGCACAGGTCTCAGGCACAGATCCCAGGTTAGATTTGTAATGCCTGACAGTGATTATCATTTCATCTGATGGTGGGGCGGCGGTCGATTTTGTGGAAGGCAGTGAGACTGAGAATTCGCGGCACTTTTATATTCCGCCCTCCCAGGTATTCGCACCAGTGCACTTCTAAAACTGAAATCGCGCCAGCGCCTGCGTGTGTTGTCAAGTGGCAAGGCCAGTGCCAAATAGAACTGATCTGTGGCAGCTCAGCAGACACGTAGACAGTCTGTAGTACCGGGAGGAAGCAGCGATATAAAATTAAGCTGGGCAGCAGCTAACAAGCTTTGGGGCGGCGTTGGGGAACGTGTGTGGTGGGCTGAGCACACTTGTATTACGTTGGAGTAGCTAGCTCAAGGAGTCGCCACGGAAGAGTCACCGGTAGCAACGGGTGACGTCAGTGAGGAGTGGGAGCGGCCACATCGTCTCGTACCAGCACGAGAAACTGCTGTGGGCAGTGGCGGGCTAGTCGTAGGGAGCGTTGGGGCATTTTGGAATACTGGCCGTATTTGTACTCGTATAGGCAAGGATGGATAAAGGGGCCGCGGCAGTCACTCGCTGAAGGTGCCACAGTGGACGAGTCTGTGTGTGGATGAACCCCGAGCAAGACAAACCCTGGAGAGGGGAGCGCCATGGACCTGCATTCAGCGTGGAAACAGTAGCAGTCTGCTGCAATGGTCGACGTAGAGCGTGACCAACAGTAACACTGACATCGTCAAGCTTGATAGGTGGACGGAGTCCAGGAGAAAGGGAGGATGATGGTGGAGAAGCTTGTGCCAGTGCAGAGCAGGAAGTGGTTTTGTGGGCCATATTTGCTATTGGCAAGCAGAGGTGGTTAACAGAGTTTAGCCAACTAGATTGCAGTGCAGTGGTATGTATTCGGATAGGTGATGTCAGCTTGCTTCAGGACGTTGATGTATGAAAACATGGTAAAGCTGTGAGGAGTCTCATTGTGCCAAAACTATTCTCATTGTTGTTGACTTTTTGGGGATCTGTTATTATGTTGTGCACTAATAAGTGTTCTTACTTATTCTTAGTGGAGACTGCAACCGTAATTTTTTTTAAACAGGCTAGTAATTTATTCTGAAATGAGACCTAGGTGTGGGATGGGAATGAAATCGATTATCATTGTGAAGACATATGAAACAGTAGATTGTGTTACAAAGTGTTACATCTTTCTGATATCTTCTCTGATCCCATATCCTCAATCAAACCTCCCACCAGGAGCATCCACCGTTACCTACTCCGTAGAACAAAAAGCGATTCACATCAACCACACCACGCCATTTATCTCATCATCATTATTGAATCTTAATAAAAATGTTGCCAAATTATGAGCTGCTTGAGTAAAGAAGCAGGAGCATCATCAGGATTTATCTACTGACAATTATGGCTGGAGTAGTTTCTGACATATCTATTACATGTCACACGATCATCTATCATTCTGGTACTTCTTTTAGGCTACAGTCAATCAGCAGGAACGAACCTCAGGCATAATCTATGAATGATGTTAAATAAAAATTTTAACCGATATGTGAAGAGCACTAGCGCGATCTTAGTTTTTCGCTACCATCAGATACAAAGTAAGTGATTAATAATGATAATAATAATAATAATAGTCATATTATAGTTATACTAATGAATAGTTCACTCCGGAATATCTGCTGTGGGAACAACTATGAAGTTGCTTGGCTATAAATATCTGCAGATTTTCACAATTTTACCAGGCTGCAACCCGGGGAAAGCTTAGTTCATTTGCGTTCCAACATAGAGCTTCTATATTTTCTACTGGCTCAATCACAATGTTTCTACCATATACGCTGTAGGTTATGTCCACCTTCACAGACTACAAGCAAACCATTTCAATTCGGTTGCGTGCGTCCAAGTGGATCATTAATTTCTGAATCACTTATTTTATCCGTGAGCTGTCCAACACAAGTCACGCGAAGAAGTGAAGAGCAAACATACGCCGACAGGGAGAACCCATTAATCGATTGTTGTTACGTTACATACTGAACAAACATTTCATTTCTTTCGTTTGTTTCATTGTGCTGGAAAGATATATGGCTTCTTGGGATACGTATTTAATCTTATGTAAACCTCGCGGTTTTTGGACACTCAGCTGACGTCATTTCTCCGGAGGTTCTGTGTGTTCATAAAAGAAACAGAGAGACAGTCCATACTTAAATTATCCATTGTGAGTCATGATGGACCTGTGACAGCTACATTCTTATGTAACTGAAGGGAAAGAATACGCCTTCACTAAAACATGGTAATTTTTTTACATTAAAATACAGAACGCTTTAGAGTTCTGAAAGCTCATCTTCAAGGATTCATCATGTGATTAAAGGAAGGGTGCTCTTAAATATGTTGTCGTTAGGTTCGAACGACAAGGGAGTATTACGGAAATGCTAAGTAAAAACAAGTGGGAATCCCTGGAGGCAAGAAAACTCTTTGCGAAACACTGTTGAGAAAATTTAGAGGACCGGCATTTGTGACAGACTACTACCACCAGGGTGCAAGAGACATCAGGCATCGTACGGAAGTAAATAGACTGTTTCTAATGGAACAAGAAAGGAATGACTAGAAGCAGCAGAAGATGCCCTCCACCATATACTGTAAAGTGGCTTGCGGAGGATATGTGGAGATGAAGATGTAAATATATGTCGTCATTGCAAACAGCTGTTCTCATTGCTCCGATTCTACAATCAGTTGACAAGCTTGGGAAACGTATCATGTATATCTTCCAGGAGTGCTAGTTCTGCAACGTTCGCAGGAGAGTTTCTGTGAAGTTTGGAAAGTAGGAGACGTGGTATTGGTGGAAGTAAAGCTGTGACGTGCTTGGGTAGGTCAGCTGGTAGAGCACTTGCGCACAAAAGGCATAGGTCCCGAGTTCGAGTGTCGGTGCGGCCCACAGTTTCAATCTGTCAGGAAGTTTCATAGTTGTAATAGTTTAAATCTCGTAATTTAACATTGCACATACGTGCAGCCACAAAAACAAGGGAACGACAAATATTTGTTGTCAACAACAGGCTTACAGGACAAGAGGGAACTGTGCTAGAATTCACCCTAAGAGATGTGTAGGAAGATTTTTTTTTGTCATCGGGCTTCTGATTGGTGTGATGCCTCCCCTCCCACCCCCCCCCCCCCCCCCCCCACGAAACCTCTCCTGTGTCAACCTTTTGCATTCTCAATTATATGATGGATGTATTTCAGTTTACGTCTTCCTCTACAGGTTCTACCTTCTACAGCTTTAGTACAATGGAAGTTATTCCCTGATATCTTCACAGACGTCCTGTCGTCTTGGCCATTCTTCTTGTTAGCGTTTTCTATATATTCATTTCTTCGCAGATTCTGTGGAGAACCTCCTTGCTTTTCATCTTATCTGATTTTTCATTTGTTTTTTATTTTTTTTTTTTTGTAGCGTTACATCGCAAATACGTTGATTCTCCTTTGTTCCGGTTTTCGCACTTTCCATGTCTCAATGTGATATAATACTGTGCTCAAAGTGTACATTCTCATAAATTTCTTCCTCAGATTAAGACCTATGCCTGATACTAGTTGACTTCTTTTGGCCAGGATTTCCTTTTTCGCCAATGTTAGCCTGCTTTTTATGTCCTCCTTGCTCCGTCTGTCATGTGTTATTTTGTTACGTAGCTAGCAAAATTCTTTAACCAAGAGTAATATGAAATACAAATCCTGGTCCTAAGTTTCTCTCTCTTCTCATTTACGCAACTTCTCATTACTTTCATATTTCTTCGTTTGACTTCCACTCCATGTTCTGTACTCATTAGGCTGCTCATTCCATTCAATACAGCTTGTAATTCATCTTCACCTTCACTGAGGATAGCAATGTCATCAGCGAATCTTCCCATTCACATTCAATGACCTTGAATTTTCATCCCACTCTTGAATCTTATATCGATGTACAGATTGAAGAATATATCCCGTCATCACCCATTTTAATCCGAGCACTTCATCCTTGGTTATCCACTCTTATTGTTCCATCTTGGTTCTAGAACGAGTTCCATATTACCCGTTTTCCCAAATCTTACCCTTATTTTCGTCATAATTTCGAACATTTTGCACCTTTTTAAATTGTCGAACGCTTTTTCCAAATCGAAAAATCGGATGAACTTGTCTTGATTTTTTTTTTCAGTTTTGCTTCCATTATCGACAGCAATGTCAGAGGTGCTTCTCTGGTGCCTTTACCTTTTGTAAGGTCAAACATCGTCATCCAGCAGACCTCCAGTGTTATTTTACACTCTTCTGTATTTTATTCTTGTCATTAACTTGGTTGGATGATCTGTTAAGTTGACTGGGTCGTAATTCTCGCACTTGTCGACTCCTGCTAATTTCGAAACTGTGTGGATGTTGATTTTCCGAAAGTCGTATGGTATATCGCCAGTCTCATGAATTCTGTACCCCACCGTGAATAATCATTTTGTTGCCACTTCCCCCAATGATTTCAGAAATTTCAATGGAATGTTATCTGTCCCTTGTGTCTTATTTGATCTTAAGTCTCCCAAAGCTATTGTAAAACAGGACTAACACTGTTTCCCCTACCTCTTCTCTGTCGACTTCTGTTTCTTTTTCCATCACGTCATCAGACAAGTCATCCCACTCAAAGACGCTCTGAAATACACTTTCCACCCATCCGCTCTGTCCACTGCTTTTCCCAGTAGAATTCCCATTGCACTCTTTATGTTACCGCCCTTGCTTTTAATTTCACCGATAGTTGTTTTGACTTTTCTATATTTGAGTCAGTCCTTCTAACAATAATTTATTTTTCGATTTCTTCACATTTTTTCATGCAGCCATTTCGTCTTAGCTTCCCTGCACTTCCTGTTGGTTTCATTCCTAAGTGACTTGTATTTCTGTATTCCTGAACGTTTTTGTACTTACTTCTCTCGTCAATGAGCTGAAGTATTTCTTCTGTTACCCGTCGCTTCTTTGCAGTTACTTTCTTTCCACCTATGTTTTTCTTTATGACGCCTGTGATTGTCCTGTTTAGAGACTCCATTCCTATTCAACTGAACTGCCTAACGAGATATTCATTATCGCAGTATTTATGGCGTCAGAGAACTTTCAGCGTATCTTTTCCGTCCTTAGTACTTCCGTACGCCACTGCTTTGCGCATTGTTTCATCTTGACTAACCTTAAACTTCAGACTGCTCTTCGTCACTACTAAATTGTGATATGAGTCTACATCTACACCTGGATACGCCTAGCAATTCAGCAATTGATTTCGGACTCTCTGCCTGACCATGATGTAACTGCAACTTTCCCGTATTTCCCGCTCGTGAGTATACTTTCTTTTCTTGTGATTCTTGAACAGAGTGTTCGCTATTACTAATTGAAATTTGTTTTCAGACCTCATTTAGTCTTTCTCGTTCTCTACCAATCCCACATTCTCCATTAACTCTTTCTTCTACTCCTTCCACTACAACCGATTTCCAATTCCCCACGAGTATTAAATTTTCATCTCCCTTTGCGTACTAAATTACCTGTTCAATATCCTCATATACTTTCTCTGTTTCTTCACCTTCTGGCTGCGATATGGGCACGTATGCCTGAACTGTTGTTCTCGGTGTTGATTTGTTGTCGATTCTGATAAAAATAACCCTATCACTGAACTGTTCACCGAAACTCACTCTCCGCCCTACCATTATCCACAACACACCCTGTTCCGTTGTACTATTTTCTGCTTTAATGTTACCTTATGCTAGTCTGAGGATAAATCCTTGTCTTATTTCTATTCCACATCACTGACTCTTACTGTATCTAGATTAAGCCACAGCATATCCGTTTTCAGATTTTATAGCTTCCCTACCACGTTCAAACTCCTGACATTCCACGCCCCGACTCGTAGAACGTTATCCTTTCGTTGGTTACTCAATCTTTTGCTCATGGTCACTTACCCATTGGCAATCCCCTTACAGATATCCGAATGGGGACTATCCCGGAATCTTTTGCCAATGGCGAGTTCATCATTACGCATTTTGAATTACTGTTTACAAATCCTGTGGATAAACATTACATACGTTTGATGCACTGGTTTCCGTTACCTTCTGCATCCTCATGCCGTTGGCCATTTCTGGTTTTTCCACCTATTAGGGCAATTTCCCACCGCAGTCCACTACTCCGCCATCTCTGACAAGACTGTTGACAGAAGAAGGGTGACTTCTTATGCCGTGAGTCTTTGGTCGTCATTGCTGACGACTGTACTCGAAATTTTAGCAGTGGCGGGTTTCGAACTCGGGACCGAGAACGTTTTGATTACTTGTCACGGGCGCTAACGCTAGACCACAACTGCCGTCGCACTGAGACCATAGAAAACGTAAGTCTGCGTGGCTACACTGGATTTTAGCCAATGTGTACGCCACTGCTTGTCCTCACTCGGTGTGGGTATCTGAAATGAGTGTGCAGTTTTCGATAATTACGGTCAATCAGAAAGAATGCTTCCTGTAAAGGAAGTCATCTAGAGCCTATAAAGGAAGCAGACGACAGTTATACGAATAGAAGGACATGAAGGGGGTACGTTTGTTAAGAAGGCGGTGTGACAAGGTACATTCTCTCCTCAAGTTAACAGTAAAGGAAACCAGGGAAGGGAACAAATGTTCTGGGAGAAGAAATAGAAGTTTTGGGGTTAGTTACGTTGTAACTCTGTCAGAGACGGCAAAGGACGTGGAAGAGCAGTTGAAAAGTTTGAATAGCGTCTTTAGAAGAAGTTATTAGATGAATATAACCAAAATTAAAATTGAGGTGATGGGATGTAGTCGAATTAAACCAGGTGATGCTGGGTAATTTACATTAAGAAGTGAGGCACTAAAAGTAGTAAAAGAGCTTCGCTATTTGATCCGCAAAATAACTGATGGTGGACAAAGAAGAGATGATATAAAAAGCAGAATGGATAGCAAGGAAACAATTTCTGAAAAAGAGGAACTTCTTAACCGATTGTAAGTTTAAGTGTTAAAACGTGTTAAGAAGCCTTTTCTGTAGGTATTTGTTGGGAAGTTAGCCTACTAACTGAGAAGTGAAAAATGAGTTTAAAAAAATATTTCAGGCAAAACAAGAATAGAAGCTTTTGAAATGTGGCGCTACGGAATAATGCTGAAGATTTGATTGAAAAATCGAGTGACTGAGGAGGAGGTACTGAACACAACTGAAAAAGAAAAAACATATAAATTCTGCCTAATTAAGTTTACATCGCAATCCAATTGGAAAAAGAAGAAATTAATGGCAAAACTTCACTAAACGAAGGCACCCATTGTTAGGACAGGTCATGAGACATACAGGCAACGTCAGTTTGTTAAAGGGGGAAACAGTGTGCATGTATGTGTGCGGGAAGGGGGGGGGGAGGTAAAAATTGTAGAAGTAAATCTTCTCTACATACAAGATCTTCATCTGATCGATTCTCGTCGAAGCGTACATTAAACTGATATTCGCTCCTCTTAAGTTTTATCGTTCTCTAGCAGTACTTGAAGGATGCATGTTCCTCACTGCTTTCCCTATCGGACTACATCTTCTCATCTTCATACAGTATCAAGTCGTACATGTTTCATACTTCCTACTAGTTTTATAAGTTAAAGCGCGAATCCGTTTTTATTATAACCTCATGAGCCTATAACCACTCCCGTAGATATGAATTTCTATGTGTATACTGTATTTGGTCACCGAGTTCATTGAGCACATTATCAGTGCTAAGGGATGGGGTTAATTGAATTTCCGTTTTATTTAATTTTTGTTATTACTTGTGATGGAACCTCTTTAAGCCTTTACTTCTTTTTTGATTGGATCGACAACATTATATAGAGTCGACGGCCTTAGAGGGTGGGAGAGCATGTGAGGATTTGTCAGGATGGCCGTTCCGAGTTCCTCAACACCAGTGTGAGGTTCACCAACGGAGAGCCGGAGAAAATTAAGCTGTGCTCACATTTAAACCATATACATTATTTATGGTGCAGTAATGTCGCAGTAATGTTACAGATTTTAACGTAGCTTTCCAACTAACATTAATACTGAAATATATGAACTAGGATGCGCATCACATTCATAAATAATATAAACTTCTCTCATGTTGTTGTTGTTGTTGTTGTGGTCCTCAGTCCTGAGACTGCTTTGATGCAGCTCTCCATGCTACTCCATCCTGTGCAAGCTGCTTCATCTCAAAGTGCGTACTGCAGCCTACATCCTTCTGAATCTGCTTAGTGTATTAATCTCTTGGTCTCCCTCTACGATTTTTACCCTCCACGCTGACCTCCAGTACTAAATTGGTGATCCCTTGATTCCTCAGAACATGCTAACCGATCCCTTCTTCTAGTCAAGTTGTGCCACAAACTCCTCTTCTCCCCAATTCTAATCAATACCTCCTCATTAGTTATGTGATCTACCCATCTAATCTTCAGCCTTCTTCTGTAGCACCACGTTTCGAAAGCTTCTATTCTTTTCTTTTCCGAACTATTTATCGTCCATGTTTCACTTCCATACATGGCTACACTACATACAACTACTCTCAGAAATGACTTCCTAACACTTAAATCAATACTCGATGTTAACAAATTTCTCTTCTTCGGAAACTCTTTCCTCGCCATTGCCAGTCAACATTCTATATCCTCTCTACTTCGACTATCATCAGTTATTTTGCTCCCCAAATAGCATACCTCCTTTACTGCTTTAAGTGTCTCATTCCCTAGTCTAATTCCCTCAGCATCATCCCAGTTAACTCGACTACATTCCACTATCCTCGTTCTGCTTTTGTTGATGTTCATCTTATATCCTCCTTTCAAGACACTGTCCATTCCGTTCAACTGCTCTTCCAAGTCTTCTCTCATATATGTGTCAATTTCATCTCAAAGAAAACGTTGTCCACAAATGATGTCAGTGCACGTCTAGTAATAATATTCCCATTATTGCGCTTTATAATTTCTTTTTGATGGGAACCATTAGAAGTAATGTATATGGCTGAAATATTTCTAATATACTCTCTTGTTGAGATTAAGTCTTAAACTGAATTTAACAATTGCATTGGCAGCGAACACAGTAAGTTTTATGTCTGACAACTTTGAGAGCACTCATAATGTAAAACTCTAACTGACAACGTAGTGTTGGACGTAAAGCATTCATAACAAGTGGCAATTTACAGAGGAGTGTGCTGCGCTTTTGATACTGACCTACCTGTCAGTACTGCATCCCTGGGGGCCAGCCACACTTCATCGTATTGCCGAACTCACCTGACGTTACGTGCATTGCAGTTATCAATATGCTGCACCCCAACATTTAAATTTTGCCTATTAAGTTTTCAACACAACCACACTTGAGGAATTTTACTGAACATACAACTGAAGAGGAATAAATATGATAAAAGTTATCTACTTTTATATTGTGGAGGCCCAATATCCTCAAAATAAGTGGTAGTACATTCTTAATCACATCGAAATAATTTTTTTTAAAAATGACGCTTGCTCAAAAGCGACTGTGCCGATTGCAGTGGCTACTCAAAAAACTTTACTCAGATAAGATTTATGTTCTATAAATGCCACAACAGTCTATGTCGGGGAGATACAATTAATAGTAGTTTGTTTTTAAAGCCGTAAGTAATAAATTAGATATTCTGGAAGCCGACAAATTGAACTAAATTATGAGTCGCGACGGAAAGGCCATCACCGACGACAATATCAAAACACTTCAGCAGGTAACAGTTTGCCAGCACGATGC
Organism: Schistocerca gregaria; assembly: GCF_023897955.1. NCBI lineage: Eukaryota > Metazoa > Arthropoda > Insecta > Orthoptera > Acrididae > Schistocerca > Schistocerca gregaria. Next base: position 1,006,842,161 of record NC_064920.1, on the reverse strand, counting down.
GCCCAACGTACTTAGGTAATACCAGCCATGCCTACCCTCGAAGGTGCTATCTGGCCTCCTAATGTTGCAGCTGCTGCTGAGGAAATTCTGTTAAGCTTGCTGAATATTTCCATTATATATTCTCTGCTTGTGATGCTGAGTTCACTACTTCTCTTACCACAAAATACTGCATTAAGTAATATATTTTCCAGCTAATTACTTTTCTAAATTATGTAGATTAATTATTTAATTCGTTTAATTATTAACTTAAGTTTGCACAATATTAGCACATCATACTGCGACATCTCATGCTCACTTAGCTTGTGAACTGTTGTGGTCTTCTGTTTTACCTATGTGCATGTCGACCTGAGTTCTGCAGTCATTAGCCCAAGCTGCCTGCCACACTCAAGAACTCAACACACAAAATATCAAATAATGGACTATACGCCCAGGTGGAGTCCGTGACAATCATAAACTGCTAATCTATGATTTTTCACACTGATAACGACACTTCATTATCAACAAAATAAAAATTTAATTAAATTCGTATAATGAAAAATGACCCTGTTAAATTTCAAGATTAAAAGAAAACAGTATGATTCTCGTTATGATACCTTTATAACACTGGAAACACCATAACAGTGAGACAGCAATTCCATGATCAAGAATCCACTAAAGACCTTTTTTCCTTTTTTTTGTACAAGGAAAGGGTCGGTTCATCAGAACGTCGTGGAAGGAAATGAGTGAGAGAAGTTATTTTTAAATATACTAATTTATTCGGTCTCAGTCACTATGATTTAAATCGAGCTTGTTATGATTCACATTTACGTTCATCAAAAGCATAAATATTAGTATGCTTGAAAACTCAATGCTTCTTTGGATTCCACCGTGATAATATTCGAATTTATGAAAACTGTTTCCGTGCAGAAGACATCTGCATATTCTCTGGAACACTCCGAAGTCTGTGCAACTTACAAAGAGCGCATATTTGGATAGCATCAACTCTAGATCCCAGTATGATAAGGGAATAACGATGAAATACAGTCAAAAGTTTCGTAACAGTTTCGCAAATTGTGAGCTATGCAATGCAAAGACAAACGCAAATGCTATGTGCGACACTTACTCCAATACCACTAAATGCGCGCCAAGCTAAAGCCCTGCACGGAACAGCAAACGAGAAGCCGCCGTATACTCTCCCCGAAGACGACTTCTCTACTGTCAAAGGGAACCCCTACTGACAATATCTCTCATACTCCTAAAAATTTCTGTAGGAGGGAGGAAAGTTGGAAGGTTTGCGGAAACGGCAAATGAAAATCTCCTCTCTCCCTCCATGCAGGGAAAGTTTGCAGAATTTTCTCACCCACCGTTCGTTGTAGTCTGTATCAACAAACTCGCATTATGATTGGTGAAAATATATCTAGGTGCATAAATGCAGCTTGTTTCCCATGCTGTCCACGGAAATGTAGTAGTGGCTCAATTTTTCTGCTTCCGCCTTCAGTACGACCTATGGGCTTTGTTCAGATCTCTCAAGACCTTACGTAGCTCGCACATCTTCGAAAAGCGCGTCTGGAGCACTCTGTCTTAAGAAATAACCAAAGCGGCTTACTCACGCGATTGCTGTTCGTGAGAATTTTCGGTGGAAACATCACGGATTTCCGCTTTCGTCAACCCACTGCCGAAGTCTTACAGGTCTTACACCTCGCCACATTCGACGAACCGAGGAAAACGCGAGCTGATATGCCAGAATTCAAAGGCCCTGCTTTTCCAGGCAGAAAGTTTATAAATATGCAACATAACATGATTATATATACACTGATGAACGAAACTTTATGACCACCTGCTTAATAGCTTGTGCGATAACAGATCACTGATTGTGCGTACCAGAGACCAGACGGAAACTTTGGTAGGTTTGTGGAGGCATGTGGCATTAGACGTTGACGTAAAGATCATGCAATTCGCGTAAATAGCCGACTGCTGATTTGCGTATGAGGTGATACCGCCCCATAGCGACCCAGGATATACATTAGGCAAATCTGGTCACCGATACATCCACGTGAGTTCACTGTAAAGATTCTCAAACCATTGTAGCACGATTCTGGCTTCGAGAAACGAACAATTACACTGCTGAAAGATGAAATCGCCGTCCGGGAAGTTATCAAGCATGAAGGGATGCAGTTGGTTCGCAGTTGTCAGCGTCTCTTCGATTACTACCACAAGCACAGGAGGATGTCTCCCATAGTATGATATTGCTCCACCAGCCTGCGTCCATAGCGCGCTGCAAGTTCGCTGCCGCCGTTCACCGCGATTATGGCGTTTTTGGAGACGACCATCGACTTAGTGTAACAAAAATGCGATTACCCGAAGAGCCGACACGTTTCCATTCGTCGACCATCGAATCTCGATGGCCACGTGCCCACTGCAGTCGTAACTGCCGATGTCGTTGTGTCAACAGGTGAACACGTAGGGGCGGTCTGCTGCGGTGCTCAGTGTTCAACAGAGTATGGTGAACGGTGTGCTTCAAAGCACGTGTGCTTGCACCAGCATTGTGCTCTTTCGGAAGAAATGTCACATATCCCCATCTATCTTACTTTACAGAGATGAGAAGCCTCAGAAACCCACGTTCTGTGAAGAGTCGTGGACGTCCAGCCATTTAGCTCCTAGTTGTAGACTCAGTGTTCTTCTGCCTCTTTCCGCAGATGCTCACAACAGTTGCACGTGAACATTCGACCAACATCGCCGTTCTCGAGCTACTCATTCTCAGGATCTAAGTGATAATAATATGTCCTTTATCAAAGTCGCTTATCTCAATGGATTTCCCCATTTGCAGCCTCTGACTCCCCGGTCCGTGCATGCTCCGCTTACACACTTTTGCTACGGCGTGACATGCCCAAAACACCACCAGGTGGCGTCCAACGTCGCAATGGTTAGTGGCCGTAATTTTTTGACTTATCAGTATATTGTTGCTTTGCGACATGTGACAAACCAGTGTACTTTGAATCCTTGTGGGTTCTTGTGAGAGCAGCTCGAAATTATGTTTCAGTAATCATTCTTATTCATTTTGGTTGATGTTATTTCTTTTATGTTTACTACACTGTTCAAAAAATTCATTTCAAGAGAAAAACATTAGTCTTTTTACATTCAAAACACAATACGTCAGAATGTAAGCGCCGAAGATAAAAAACGACACGAGAGATCCGGGTGAAATATAAACAGCTGAAGCCCAGAGCTGCTACTGGTGCTTGTTACATCTATTTGTAACTTATTGTTTGCTGCCAGAAACTATGAGAGTAAAACTTTTTGCAATCAGAATTGAATTTCAGTAAATATTACCTCATTTAGGAACCATACAAGAAACAAGAGTACAGTTTCTGGTCTTCAAATTAAACCGTAATTTGTAATCGAAATTTTGTAAAACAGATTTATTGCATTGTGAATTTTAAATTTCTTTGGATAAAATATGGTCAAGAAAACAATGCGTATTTATATTCAGATAGGTAGAAACTAGATGCTGATTGGTAAACTTCTACTTAAAACAGTTATTCCAAAAGAAATAACAGGATGACGATCTCTTTCTGAAAAATATTATGTTTATGTACTGTGGAAAACAATAATCAAAAGAAATGCTTACGTAAATTGCTGCCCATTTAAAATGTAGTGTTTAATTGATGAAGTTAAATGTATAACTAATACAAACAAGAAACTCATATCATGAAGTATATATGAAAACCGGAATTGATGCCGGCCGCTGTGGCCGAGCGGCTCTAGGCGCTTCAGTCCGGAACCGCGCTGCTGCTGCAATCGCAGTTTCGAATCCTGCCTCGGGCATGGATGTGTGTGATGTCCTTAGGTTACTTAGGTTTAGGTAGTTCTAAGTCTAGGGGACTGATGACCTCAGATGTTAAGTCCCATTAGAGCCATTTCAACCAGAATTGGTCAGTTCATTAATAAAATTTAGCCTACCTGTTGATGATTTACAAGGTCTACGCCCAGTGGGTAGAATGGGTATCAGACCTATAGACCTTGGCGGCAGTTTGCAGGATACTGGCCACAACTGTAAACAGTGCAGTGTGGTTCAGAGTGGAGCATTCTTGCTGGTCAGACCCCATGCGATAGCTGGTTGCTGAGTCAGTGCTGGCGACGCAGATTTGCTTAGTGATTATATGGTGAATGATGTCGCTAGCCACTTCATCAGTGTTACAGATCAACCTCAATGCCCAATGTATGTCGAAGTAGGACATATGGCAAGTGATTTCATTCGATGATGCTGACTGACATTGATGTCTGTGCTTGTGAATGGTAAGAATGGAAATGCCTTGCGGTTAGGGCCTCACGTCGGGTAGACCGTTCGCCTGGGGCAAATCTTTCGAGTTGACGCCATTTCGACGACTTGCGTGTCGATGGGGATGAAATGTTGATGATAAGGACAACACAACACTGGGTCCTTGAGCGGAGAAAATCTCCGACTCACCCGGGAGTCGAACCCGGGCCGTTAGGTATGACATAACGTCGCGCTGACCACTCAGCTACCAGGAGCGTATCTAGTGAATAATAATGGAGTGTCTCGCAAACTCCTGTATCACCTGCTATAATCTATAAAGTTCTTACACATTGTAGTGGCATCACCTCTTAAGTGCGAATTTGAGGCAATGATTTGCAGTCGTACCCTTAGGTCAGGAGCATGCTTCTTCATAGCAACTTTGTGTAACATCAAGTAGCGAAGTACGTCGGGCCGACATCGACGCAAGAGTTACGTGCTGACAGGGACTGCGTGTAACTCTTGCCGCAAACCGCCATCGAAACCACCGTACTAGCACTAACCTAATGTGTGTCGCTATATGACTTCGAGACGCACATTCGCAAAATTTATGACCACTAACGAGTATAAACAGAGGGCCGTCAAGTAATGCCAGTGTCTTTAGTGTCACAGCTTTCTTGGACTATGGTGCTGTCCTACAAGGGCTGCCACATGATGCTTCCAACAGGGAGAACAGTTCCAGTCTGTGGCGGGGCCACGGTTCGACCCTCTGTGTTCACAAAGGTTCTTGGAGCCAGCCAGCAACGAGCCAGACCAGGCCTTCCAGCAACACGGTCGACTTCTGTCGGGAGGCATGTTGGTCGCATCCCGGCTGCTGCAGAGACATCCACCCACCAGCTCGTGGCTGTCATCGAAGAGTTCGCTGCTGGGTTAGCGTGCTTCGCTGTGGCCATCGCAACTGTGCTATGGGCAGTGGGGCTACTCCCTCAGAAAGCAAAGGGACCAAATCGCCGACTGAGCGGAATTCGACGTGAGTGGAATGATTGACGGATACCTGTACGCCTGAGGCAAATGAAAGTAAAATGTTTATACACTCCTGGAAATGGAAAAAAGAACAAATTGACACCGGTGTGTCAGACCCACCATACTTGCTCCGGACACTGCGAGAGGGCTGTACAAGCAATGATCACACGCACGGCACAGCGGACACACCAGGAACCGCGGTGTTGGCCGTCGAATGGCGCTAGCTGCGCAGCATTTGTGCACCGCCGCCGTCAGTGTCAGCCAGTTTGCCGTGGCATACGGAGCTCCATCGCAGTCTTTAACACTGGTAGCATGCCGCGACAGCGTGGACGTGAACCGTATGTGCTGTTGACGGACTTTGAGCGAGGGCGTATAGTGGGCATGCGGGAGGCCGGGTGGACGTACCGCCGAATTGCTCAACACGTGGGGCGTGAGGTCTCCACAGTACATCGATGTGGTCGCCAGTGGTCGGCGGAAGGTGCACGTGCCCGTCGACCTGGGATCGGACCGCAGCGACGCACGGATGCACGCCAAGACCGTAGCATCCTATGCAGTGCCGTAGGGGACCGCACCGCCACTTCCCAGCAAATTAGGGACACTGTTGCTCCTGGGGTATCGGCGAGGACCATTCGCAACCGACCCCATGAAGCTGGACTACGGTCCCGCACACCGTTAGGCCGTCTTCCGCTCACGCCCCAACATCGTGCAGCCCGCCTCCAGTGGTGTCGCGACAGGTGTGAATGGAGGGACGAATGGAGACTTGTCGTCTTCAGCGATGAGAGTCGCTTCTGCCTTGGTGCCAATGATGGTCGTATGCGTGTTTGACGCCGTGCAGGTGAGCGCCACAATCAGGACTGCATACGACCGAGGCACACAGGGCCAACACCCGGCATCATGGTGTGGGGAGCGATCTCCTACACTGGCCGTACACCTCTGGTGATCGTCGAGGGGACACTGAATAGTGCACGGTACATCCAAACCGTCATCGAACCCATCGTTCTACCATTCCTAGACGGGCAAGGGAACTTGCTGTTCCAACAGGACAATGCACGTCCGCATGTATCCCGTGCCACCCAACGTGCTCTAGAAGGTGTAAGTCAACTACCCTGGCCAGCAAGATCTCCGGATCTGTCCCCCATTGAGCATGTTTGGGACTGGATGAAGCGTCGTCTCACGCGGTCTGCACGTCCAGCACGAACGCTGGTCCAACTGAGGCGCCAGGTGGAAATGGCATGGCAAGCCGTTCCACAGGACTACATCCAGCATCTCTACGATCGTCTCCATGGGAGAATAGCAGCCTGCATTGCTGCGAAAGGTGGATATACACTGTCCTAGTGCCGACATTGTGCATGCTCTGTTGCCTGTGTCTATGTGCCTGTGGTTCTGTCAGTGTGATCATGTGATGTATCTGACCCCAGGAATGTGTCAATAAAGTTTCCCCTTCCTGGGACAATGAATTCTCGGTGTTCTTATTTCAATTTCCCGGAGTGTAGATTGCGCAGTGTCTCTGTGTAGCAGTCAGTAGTCTCCTATGTACTGACCCACAGCCACCACTTCAGCACCGTCACACCTCGGGCGACTTGATCTGGTATTACAGTAGCAGGGGTCATCGTCTTTCTATTATGGCGTTCGGATTCATCACCTACATAGTCTTCAAGAGCCATACAGTCGCAAGGTGTGCCGAGTGGTGAACAGGTTTTTTGTGATGTGTTGATTGTTAAAGAAGGGTACCAAGAAGCATTTAAGTATTGTTTTGTTGTGAACCTTAGTGAGATTTGTAGTACGAAGAACCTGTTGTTTCACCGTCTCAAACTGATAGGAACCATTATCTTTTCGGTATTTGTAACGTGCAGTCAGCGTAATTTGTGGGCCATTCTGCGCCTTTTACTGACAGTGCGTCACTCTTTTCTTTTTGAGTCACCGTTCTTCAGACTGGTTTGATGCGGCCCGCCATGAATTCCTCTCCTCTGCCAACCTCTTCATCTCAGAGTACCACATGCAACCTACGTCCTCAATTACTTGCTGATTGTATTCCGATCTGTGCCTTCCTCTGCAGTTTTTGTCGTCTACAGCTCCCTCTTGTACCATGGAAGTCATTCCCTGATGTCTTAACAGATGTCATATCATCATGTCGCTCCTCTGTATCAGTTTTTCCACATATCCCTTTCCCCCTTCGATTCTGCGCAGAACCGCCTCATTCCTAACCGTATCAGTCCATCTAATTATAAGCTCCCTTCTCCTTGGAGATTATATGGGTTAATTAATGATTATTATGTTACAATCCTCTTATTGTAGTTGACGGTGTATATCAAAACTTCGTTCATTGTTAAATGCAATGGTGTGGTACTATGAAACGTCCCCTTAGAAAAATTATACAAGACTGTGCTTAAGCTTACACACAATATTTTTTAGCGCAACGCAATCTGACTTTCAATAATCCCTACAAAAGAATGGCCCTATACCTTTCACAAATCATTTACCTCACAAAAATCTTCGTTACTCTAACTACTGCTATACAGCGAGCGCCACTACTGCCAGCTAAATAAAAGATTCAAACTACTGAAGGCACTAACTACTGATAGGCATAGTTAGCAAATGAAAGGTTTTGATAGAGAACAAACAATGTATTTACCTCAATAGTGTTCAGAAGTCATAATCTAAATAGCAGTTCATGGCATCCCGTCTTACAAATTTCAAAACTCCGCCATCTCTCTCCCCACACCCACCACTGCTGGCGGCTCACCTCCAACTGCGCAACTCCACGCGCTGTTAACGTCCAGCTGCCCAACACTACAATGGCGAGTATTACAACAATGCCAACCAGCCACTGACTGCACACAGCATAGCCAGTGATTTTCATACAGAGCGCTACGTGGCGTTACGAATATAAGAAACCTAAACAGCCTACTTACAGTACTAGCTGATGGAGATGCATTAAGAACGGGTAAAATTTAATTTATTTCCTTTATTACACTGCACAAACATAAACACACTATTATTCAAACTGTGTGCCACTACTATTAAACAAAGAGATAAACCCTTCGCTATGCAACTGCTTTTGGCTCACGCAGCTTACACCTTCCACAGCTTCTCAACAACTCCCTCTGCTTGCGACTCCATGCGCCACTGGGCATTGTCGCTCTCCAAAGAACAAACACTTACAGATACTACACACCAGTACTCTCACAGTCTGTAGCACTACATCTCAAATGTTTTGATTCTCTTCTGTTCTGGTTTTCCCACAGTCCATGTTTCACATCCCTACAATGCTGTGCTTGAAAGGCTTATGGCTTATGTTTGATACTAATAGACTTTGCTGGTCAGGAATGCCCTTTGTGCCAGCACTAGTCTACTTTTGATGACCTCCTTGCTCCACCTGTCATGGGTTATTTTGGTGCCTAGGTAGCAGAATTCGTTAACTTCATCTATTTCGTGACCATCAACCTGATGATCAGTTTCCCGCTGTTCTCATTTTAACTAATTCTCATTCCTTTCGTCTTTCTTCCATATTCCACACTAACTAAACTGTTCATTCCATTCAGCAGATCATGTAATTCTTCTTCACTTTCACTTAGAGTAGCAATGTCATCAGCGAAACGTATCATTGAAGTTCTTGCACCATGAATTTGAAACCACTTCGGAAACTTTCTTTTATTTCCAACATGGCTTCTTCGATGTGGAGGTTGAACAGTAAGGGCGAAAGACTACATTCCTGTGTTTCACCCTTTTTCGTCCGAGCACTTCGCTCTTGGTCTTCCACTCTTATTATTCCCTCTTGCCTCTTGCACATACTGTACATTACCCTGTAGCTAACGGTTAGGTTATTTTTCTCAGAATTTCGAACATCTTCCATCATTCTACATTGTCGAAGGCTTTTTTTAAGGTCGGAAAATCCTAAAAATCCTATGGACGTCTCCTGATTTTTCTTTAGTCTTACTGCCACTATCAACCGCAACATCAGAATCGCTTCTCTGGTGCCTTTATCTTGTCTAAAACGAAACTGATCGTCATCTAACACATCCTCAATTTTCTGTTCCATTCTTCTGTATATTATTCTTGTAAGCAACTTGGATCCATGTGCTGTTAAACTGACTGTGCGATAATTCTCGCACTTGTCAGCTCTTGCAGTTCCCGAATTGTTTGGATAATACACCCAAAAAGAAAAGTTTTGCATCACACCCGTTCCCAGAACTCCTGAAGACAGACGTTGACTGTGGATATTGTATCACAGACACAGTCCCTTTGACCGTTCCGAGATATCACTAAACTCGCCCAAAGCTGTAAACAACCATGCATGAGCAACGCCTGCTAGACGGAGGGGGTCCGACAGCCGATCAGTTCCAGTCATTCTACCAGGAAGGAGGTACACGGTTCGTGTTGTCTGTAGACGGTCGATACTGCGGTTCAATCGCGTTCGCATTGCTTCATTGTGCCAGGAAGGACTCTCAACAAGGGAAGTGCCCAGGCATCTCGGAGTGAACGAAAGCGATGACCTTCGGACGTGGAGGAGATACAGAGAGACAGGAACTGTCTATGACATGCCTTGCTCAAGCCGCCCAAGGGTTACTACTGCATTGGATGACCGCTACTTACGGATTATGGCTCGGAGGAACTGACAGCAACGCCACCATGTTGAATAATGCTTTTCGTGAAGCCACAGGACGTCGTGCTACGACTCAAACTGTGCTTAATAGGCTTCATGATGCTCAACTTCTTTCAAGACGCCACGGCGGGGTCCATCTTGGCAACCACGACACTAAGCAGCGCCATTCACATGGGCCCAACAACATACCGAATGGAGCGCTCAGGACTGGCATAACATTCTCTTCACCGATGACTGACGCAAATGCCTTCAACCAGACAATCGTCGGAGACGTGTTTGGACACAACCCTGTCAGGCTGAACGCCTTAGACACACTGTCCAGCGAGTGCATCAAAGTGGAGCTTTCCTGTTGTTTGTGGTGGCATTATGTGGGGCCGACGTACGCCGATGGTGGTCATGGAAAGCGCCGTCACGGCAGTACGGTACGTGAATGCCATCCTCCGAGCGATAGTGCAACCATATCGGCAGCACATTAGCGAGGCAATTGTCTTCATGGACGACAGTTCACGTCCCAATCGTCTCATCTTATGAATGATTTTCTACAGGATAACGAAATCGCCAGCATGTTCTCCAGACATGAACCCTATCGAACAAAAAATAGTTCAAATGGCTCTGAGCACTATGGGACTTAACTTCTGAGGTCATCAGTCCCTTAGAACGTAGAACTACTTAAACCTAACTAACCTAAGGACATCACACACATCCATGCCCGAGGCAGGATTCGAACCTGCGACAGTAGCAGCAGCGCGGTTCCGGGCTGAAGCACCTAGAACCGCTCGGTCACTTCGGCCGGCCCCTATCGAACATGCATGGGGTAGATTGAATAGGGATGCTTATGGATGATGTGACCTACCAACCACTCTGAGGAATCTGCACCGAATCGCCGTTGAGGAGTGGGACAATCTGGGTCAACTTGTGGAGAGTATGCCATGATGATGCTTCAATGCAAGAGGACGTGCTACTGGGTATTAGAGGTACCGGTGTGTACAGCAATCTGGACCACCAGTTCTAAAGGTGTGGCTGTATGGTGGTACAACATGCAATGTGTGGTTTTCATGAGCAATAAAAAGGGCGGAAATGGTGTTTATGGTGATCTCTATTCCAATTCTCTTTACAGGTTCCGGAACTCTTGGAACCGAGGTGATGCAAAACTTTATTTGATGTGTGTATTTTTCCGAAAGTCGTATGGTATGTCATCAGACTCATACATTCTACACACCAACGTTAATAGTGGTTTTGTTGCCACTTCCTCGAATGGTTTTAGAAATTCTGATGGAATGTTTTTTATCCCTTCTGCTTTATATGATCTTAAAGACCTCCAAAGCTGTAATTAATTCTAATTGTAATACTGGATCCCCTGCCTCTTCTAAATCGACTCCTTTTCTTCTACCATATCAGACAAATCTTCCCCCTCATAGAGACCTTCAATGTACTGTTCCATCTATCCGCTCTATCATCTGCATTTAACATGAAATTCCCTTACTTTTAATTTCACCGAATGTATACTTGAACTATGGTTGTCGGTGCTGGTTTGCTGTCGATTCTAATCAGGACAACCCTATCACTGAACTGTGCACAGTGGCATAATCTCTGACCTGCTTTCCAATGCATAACGAATCGCACTCCCGTTATAACATTTTCTACTGCTGTTGATATTACCCTTGTCTTCTTTCCATTTCACTTCACTGAACTCTGTTATACCTAGATCGAGCCTTTGCATTTCCCTTTTCAGATTTTCTAGCCTCCTTACCACGTTCAAACTTCTGGTATTGTACGCCCCAACTCGTAGAACCTTATCCTTTCGTTGGTTGGTCAATCTTTTTCTCAAGGTCACCTTCTCATTGGCAGTCCCCTCCCAGAGATACGAAGGAGGTCTATTCTGGAATCTTTTCCAACGAAGAGATCGTCATGACACTTTTTACAGGCTACATGTCTGTGGATACGCTATGTGTCTTCAAGGCAGTGGTTTTCATTGCCTTCTGCATCCTCATGCCTTTGATCATTGCTGATCCTTCCGCAGCACTAGAGTGCTATATTTGTCAGCGTTTCGGCCATAATACGTATCAGTGTTTTGAGTCTAAATGGTAAGACGTGGTAATTAAGGTTATTCTGTATGCTATATTTGATTGGTTTACTATAGTGTGAGGAGTAGTGACATGTTCAGGTGGAGGAGTTTTTCTTTTTGTTGTTGTATGGTTTTTGAATGGGATGTTAAAAGGTGAAAGAAGCACAATGGTAGACGTAGGGGCACAAGGCGTGTCGGAACCTGATGCGGTGCGTGGTTTATTGGAAAAGGTACCTCAGTTAACGGTGGACAATAATCATTTAAGTAATCAGTTGGCAGCCATGGGTGAGTAGTACACGTTGCCTCCAGTACCACAGCAGAAGACAGATTCTGCTGACGCAGGGTTGATCGTGACAATCCGGACAGAGCATTTGAGGATGTACATTCATTTGCAGAGGATCTAGAGACGTTGTCTACGATGAATGGTTGGACCGATAACCAGTTGTTGCACGTGGCTAAGATGCGATTAGGGGTAGATACTGAAACGGATGTGAGATATTCTGAGGCTTCGAGAAAGGCGATGGAGTTTATACAGATGATGGAAGGGTTGTTGCAGAGATATAAGAAACAGAATAGCACTCGGTATTTTCGGGAGAGGGTGAAGGGGAACGGTGGAGAAATTAGCAGCTAGGATGAGAGACATGACGAGCACACTTAGGAATTGGGACAAAGTGCTTAGGCAAATAATATTCCCGCACAAGAGGCCGAACAGAGGTCACTGGATCTCTTTTTGAGGGAGATTTTGCCGAATATGTCTGGAAAGGTACTTGGAGGGACGCTGTGGGATTTGTACTCTGCTATTAGTTGGCGATTCAATATGAGGGAAGAGACAAAGCAAGGGAGGTGTGTGGTAAGAGAACAGCGTTTCCGACTTGCATAAGGTGATGTAAGAAGCAGTGTTGCCATCCATCATGGTATAGAGGTGGAGGTGGTAATCAGCAACGTGGAGGATGGAGGGCAAAGTTAAGCAGTCGAGCCCAAGGGTTAGCTAAAGGGGATCCCATTTAATTTCAATGCTAAAAGTACATTTTCAGAGGTCGAATTTTTTATTGAACACAGGGGTACATGTGTCCATGGGTAGTAGGAGCCCAGTAGATCAAAGGAAGTTGTGTCCACCACGTTATAGGTTGAGAAAAGATGGGGAGGTCACACACTTGGGGTCAGTGTTCATGGATTTTCGAACAGGGAAGGTTCAGTTTAGTCAGTGCGTGGAGGTTGTACCACTTGTGAGTGAAGACTGCAAGATGACACTAGGGGTAGATTTATGGTTCAGCGTCACGGCAAAGCTGACCTTGGACAATGATCTATGAAGCTTAGTGGAATGTTATTTCAGTTAGGGGAAACTGTTATCAATGCAGAACTGTTGCGAGGGGCATTCAGTGTAATGAACAAACCAACTGAACTGTATACATTAGCATTAAGACTCAGTACACGTGATTGTGTGTTTAGTGGTACAGGGAAGTCGCTTTGGGTGAATGTGGAGTCAAGTCTGCCTGTGGGTATAGTATGTGTTGTTGAAGCATTAGAAGAAAGCAGCTCTTGGATCTGTTAGGTTCTTTTGTGAAAGGTAGTATTGTATGCATACAGGAGGGAAATGATGGGAAAGTAGTACCCTTGAACATGGGTAATTATAGCGCCATAGAAGTGAATCTGAGGAAAGGGGTGTTGATAGTGAATTTAGGTGTCCTGAATATGAAAGGACTTGTGCACAAGCGTTGCCAATAGCAAACAACAACGAACTACCGATAGAACGGCAATACACAACAAAATTGAGTGTTTGAAAGGAATGGAGAAGTAGTGGATGCAAGAATTGTTACAGGAATTCGAGGTATTATTTTTTCTGCAAAAGTCATTGACAGCTATTCTGATAGTTCAGCATAGAGTGCCAATGGGGAACGAAGTACCAGTTTAGCATTAATGATATCGTATGCAAAGGTATTTTCAACTGATAGTGAAGGATTTTACTAACCAGCATCTAGCTGGCGATATAATAGTACACAGTAATAGTTCTTGTGGAGCAGGGATCACGTACATTCCATAGAAGTCTCTCAATTGGACAAGGAAATACAGGTTCTACTGTGACTGCCATTATTTCAACAGCAAGGTAGTAGGGGATGCGTACCCCATGCCAGATATATATGAGATTTTGGATCACTTGGCACAGTGCCAATACTTTTCAACATTGAATATGATGAGCGATTCTCATTGGTTAGAAGTGGCTCCAGACGATAGTCCAAAAGCTGGATTCTCCACGCCCAGAGACCACTACTAATACAGTAGGATGCCATTCGGTGTAAAGTATGGTCCCACAGCGTTCCAGGGATTGTTGAATAGAGTGTTGAGTGGTACAAAATCACGGCAGTGCCTTGTATACCTAGATGACATTATAGTATTTTCAAGTAGCATGGAATGCATGGGCAGCATCTAAGGGAAGTGTTTAAGAGATTGTGAGTGGCACGTTTGACGTTGTGCCTCGAGAAGTGTCATTTTGTGCTGGAGGAGGTGAGATATTTGGGACATATTATTGGTTAGGATGGAGTGCGAATGAATTCAAGGTTGCTATAGCCAATGTGGGATTTTCCATAACCAAAAACAGTCAAAGAAGTTCAATCCTTTCTCTGGATCTTTAGTTTCTATAGAAAATTTGTGAAGGGCTTTGCCAACATAGCACAGCTGTTAACACCATTGATAGAAAAAGGTTTGAGCTTATGGTAAAATGTCAGAAAGCATCTGACAAACTAAACGAACTGTTGACATTGAGTTCAATTCGTGTTTTCCCAGGTATGGCATGTGACTCATCTAATTAGGCACTGGGGTGTGTTCTTAAACAGGAAACTGAGGGAAGGGGTATCCTGTGGCCTGTGCATCTAAACATTTGATGGCAACAGAAAGGAATTGCTGATACAGGCACGAAAATGCTTAGTGTGGTGTGTGGGGTTACATATTTTAAATGTTATGTGTATAGGAAAAAATTTCTTTTGCTAACAGTCCATGACACTTTGAAATGGTAACTGGAACTAATCTAATCTAATAAACTAGCATGGTCGGCTTTAAGGCTGAATGAACTGAACTATGAAGCCATACAGTAGTGAGGGAAAAAGTATGGTAATGCAGATGCAATAAGTAGAAAAGTGGCAATGGTGAAAGTCCTGGGCCATGATCGTGTAGTATGGCAGAAAATGCAGGACTCTGAGGGTGACTGTAAGCAGTACTAGACACAGCCATAGTGTAGCATGTATGACTGTCTTCTGTGCAGGAAAACGAGCTTAGGACTACGAGTAGCGGTGCGAGCGAAGCTGGAAAGGGAAGTATTAAGAGAAGTGCATGATCATGTATTTTCTGGTGGCTGTAGGTCGACAAATAAGAGAGTGGTGGAGAGATGCTGGTGGAATGGAAAGCAGAGTGACATAGAGCAACATGTGAGGAATCGCATATAGTGTGCGGAAGGGGCCAATCCAACTTAGTAGCAGATAAAGTTGCAGAGATTGCCAGAAGCATGAAACCCATTTTCAGTGTTGGGGATTGACGTCATAGGACCGTTCAGTGGAACACCGGCAGGTGACAGATTCGTTCTAATGACTGATAGTCCACTTTTGGAGGTATGTAGAAATGGCAACCATGCCGAATCAGCAGATGACGATGGTCGTGCAGATGTTCGTGAGCAACTACATTCTGAAGTTTGGTGTACCCTAAATGATAATTAGCAAACGATGCACGAATTTTACGTCAGATATTTTGAAGAAACTTCGATAGTTGCTGAATGTAAGGAAGTTGGAGATGAGCACACTGCATCTGCAGGCAAATGAGAGGACAGAATGTGCGCACAGAACGATTGGTAAGATGTTGGGTTACTATGAAAATTCACATCATCAGGACTGGGACGAATATCTGGGGTATATCTTATACACGTATAACTCAAAGGTCCACAAGAATACCTGGTTGTGTCCAGGTGAGATAGTATACCAACACAAAATGAAAATAAAAGTGGGAAAGAGAAGAAATGGAGAACCAGTGAGCGAGTTCGCGGGAACGTTTCAGGAGGTATGGAATCGAGTGCACAAGGCAAATATAAGACATCTGGAAAACAGGAGGAGGCAGTGAGACGTACGGCGAGTTTGTCACAGCACAGTGTGAGGCAATGGATATGCTGTCCAGTGCATATATACCAAAAGGAAAGACCGAGAAATTCATCATTAGGTAGTAGAAACCACCTCATCTGTCAATGTTGAATTTCAATTGCTCACCAGAAGACAATTGTGCACATAGGGAGTCTGTGGCCGCGTAAGTATTGTCCAGACGTAATTCTGGCTGTTTCACAAGGGCAAAAAGGGAAGAAGAAAAAGATAGAATGAAAGGACGAACAAAGATGTGATTGGGCCAGAGCATGAGGTGCCATATGCGTGGTATTAAGAAGTATGT
Source organism: Schistocerca gregaria (assembly GCF_023897955.1). Classification (NCBI taxonomy): domain Eukaryota; kingdom Metazoa; phylum Arthropoda; class Insecta; order Orthoptera; family Acrididae; genus Schistocerca; species Schistocerca gregaria. The sequence goes on along the minus strand of NC_064920.1, from coordinate 1,006,825,817 downwards.
GTTACTTTTTCTATAAGTTATGGCAACGGCCTTGTTGTAGTGGGTACACCAGTTCCCGTGAGATCACCGAAATTAAGCACTGTTGGGCTTGGCCAGCACTTGGATGGGTGACGATGCAGCACCCATTCGCTGTTGCCATTTTTCGGGGTGCACTCAGCCTAGAGATGCCAACTGAGGAGCTACTCGACCGAATAGTAGCGGCTCCGGTCAAAGAAAACCATCATAACGACTGGGAGAATGGTGTGCAGACCATATGCCCCTCCCATCTGCATCCTCAAATGAGGATGTCACGGCGGTCAGATGGTCCCGATGGGCCACTTGTGGCTTGAAGACGGTGTACTTTTTCTATAAGTTCCATTTTATTGTAATTTAGTTATGTTCTTTAATTTTATGTGTATTATAGAGTCTGCTAGGTCAGCAGTCTTACTAAAAGGGAAGGATGGTGATGGTGATCCCTGTCTTCAGGTTACCGAAAATGGGAATCTTGGCGGTGGAGCATGTCGCCATCCTTGTCAGGGTGGACACCTTGCAAAACAATGGTTCAAATGGCTCTGAGACTATGGGACTCCACAGCTGAGGTCATCAGTCCCTAGAACTTAGAACTACTTAAACCTAACTAACCTAAGGGCATCACACACATCCATGCCCGAGGCAGGATTCGAACCTGCGACCGTAGCGCAGGCGCAGACTGAAGCGCCTAGAACCGCTCGGTCACAACGGCCGGCGACACCTTGCAGGTCAAGCACTTAAACAGAGGAGTACTGTACTCGAGGCAGGAGAATGTGGTGGTGACGAGTCAACAATGGACATTGAGGTTAGTATTGAAGGCATGAGAGACGTGGAATAGAATGAGGAGATTCGAGAACACATTTGATGAGAGTAATATGGTGCAAAAAGCAAAGTGCGCTTGTGGAATTAGCAGGCATCCTACGGGAACGTATGGAGCAAATGGTGGAAGCTATACCGTATGCAAGGCGGAAGAGGGTTGGTTGAACGCAGGTGGGAAAATTTTGAAGACAGTTTTCGTAATGACAGGCGAAATTGAATGAAAGAACTGAACAGTACGGTGGAAACGATCAAGAAATTGGCAGAGGAGTGCAACGAAATGGAGGCGTGCACGTGAAACAGATACGGAGTTTGGAAGGGGAAGTGCTGAACAGCACTCGGTTACTTCGTAAGTTGCTGCGAAAGGTGGTGGAGTATGCTGAAACATCCGCAGATGTCGTGAACGAAAATCTACGACCCTTACAGGGACGCTCGAAAGTTCTGGACATCAGAACTGTGTTGACGAGACTTTTGCAAGGAGTAGCTGACTGTGTGTGGGAGGTGCAGGGAGTAGGAAGCTTTGTATCACGACTTACGCGGACAGCTGATTACTAATTAGTTATCACCTGGCCGGTACGCAGGGATTACGTGAAGCGGAGAAAGAACAGCCACCGGTGTTAAATTTGGTTATGGAACCTAGCAAGACCTACAATCTTAGCATAATGTGGAATTGGTGGAAGAAAAGACTAACCACGGTTGTGTGTACATTCCGGTTTCTAGTAATGGGGAAGCTTGTAAACTTCCAGTGCTATACCATCCATCCGTACCCAGCAAAGTGGGGGCTTTGTTGAAGTTCGTGGAAGTGAGGATTAAGGGGCTATTGCTATTCTCAGCAGGTAGAGGCAGGCATGTCGAAATTTCAAGAGAAGAATTTCAAAATTTTCAGAGAGGAAGGGTAATTGTGAGTCCATCTAGGGTGATACACATCGATTCAAATGCACGTGCGGTGCTATTGTTTCTGGCTAGGCAGAAGGACAGAGGCTACCCAAGGTATACAGTGAACCCAAGTTGAGTCTACAGCTAGTCGGGTTGCAATGGGTTTACCCCACCTACGAAAGTTTGTTGTCAGTAGCAAGCTAGACGCATAGAACTGGGACGAAGTGGAATACTGATTAATGGGATTGTTGTGTAACATAACACGACCCTCTCTCCATCTGCTAATGTCTATTTAAGGGGTCAAACGATTAAACACGATACATCCACAGCCGTACTGGCCGGAGGCAACCCTAGGATTTTGCTCGAACGAAATATAACCTTTGTGAATCAGACTTTGGAGCCGGGCCAGATGCAGTCAGAGGTCGACTCGGCATCCAGGTCTTCCCAAGGGAGAAAATAATGTAGCGGCGTCACCGCATAAGATAGTTACAGTGTTAATTTACGATAGTGAATTGCAGCCGAACCCGTAGGTCAAGTGCGGGCTCGTTGATAGTAAGTTCGTGGAAGTAGCTAAGTATGTCCGGCCGATATGGGTGCAATAACTGCCGAAAGGGCGTGCTCAATAGTACTGCGAGTAACTCAGGCCGCAAACAGAACTAAAACCAGCGCACTGGCGCTAACCCAATGCTTGTCAGTGTGTATCTTGAAGAGGCGCAGTGTCAAAACGTATGCACACTGGCGGTAACTTAATTCCCGTCAGTGCAGTCTCAAAACATATGCACACTGCTGAGTATAAAATGGGGGAGGTATTTAGTGTTACAGCTTTCTTGCACGAAGGTGCTCTCCTACATGGGCGGCCACATAAAACTTACGACGGAGGACCACAGTTCCAGTCTGGGGCGGCGCAGCGGTTCGACTCTCTGAGCTCACAAGGCACTCGGACCAGTCAGCAAGGGATCGTGCCGGGCCTTCCAGCAGCACGGTCCACTCCTGTCCGGAGGCAAGGGGTCGCATCTCGGCTGTTGCAGAGGACACCCACCCACCAGCATCCGCCTTCCGCCTTGCGCCGTCGCGGGAAGCGGGTCGCCGTGGCACGAGTATCGCTTGTCATCGCAGGCCGGCGCGTGGCCGTCATCGAAGAGTTCGCTGCTGGTTAGCGTGGCTCGACGTGTATGTCGCAAATAGTCCACGGGCAACGAGACTGCGTCCTCAAAAGCAGAGTGACCTAGCCGCCGAATAGTCGGAACTCGATGAGAGCGGAACGACGGACACCTGTACCGCCTGAGGCAAAGGAAAATGAATTGTTTACAGGTTGCTGCAGCGTCTCTCTGCAGCCATGAGTTGCCCTGTGTCTCATCCCACAGCCACCAGTCCAGTTCCCTCGTACCTCTGGCCACTTCAGTGTATAAGACAACCATTTCGTCTATGTTTGACTGTGACTTCGAAACTGCAACTGCCCATGATATAAATGACAAAATAATCAGTAATTATCTTCCATGACGCGATTAGATGGAATATTCTCTCTTCTACAGGTGAGTCACTGGTTTATATGTATATTTATTTTTCTGGATTTTGCTAATGGTTTGTTTTAGGCATCATTCCGCAGATGTTTCAGTATAAAGCTTACTGCGAGTCGTCATACAGGCAGTTTTAGAAAAGGTAATTTTCTGATGAACCTACAAAATAGTAAGTCAAGGGAATATTTACTTAGATAGGTATGCTCTTTCTACGGAGTTACGAACATAGCTCATCAATTTTCTTTAGAGTTACAGTAGACATTTATAATTTTTGAAATAGAACATTACTTTTTCTGATGAGTAGCTGCTGCAATAAAATAAACTGTGTACAAATCAGTTTAAATGAAATTTCTGTGAATTTTATTTAGGGAGCTAGAAACTTCCAAAGTTTTACTGGTGGCAATGATAAGCTGTACATAATTAGCTGTGATCCGATAGACGTTTTTCTGGCGAAATGATCGTTTAAGAGAAATATTCAAACGAGGGCCATTTCCACGAATGCAAAACTCATCATGCCTTTTAAACGAACCGTAGATGAAATGTAATTTTTCTAGTGCCACAGGCCAATAAGAGTTACCGATGTGATGTTTGAATTCAAATTCGATTAGATCTTAGACTATATCCTTAAACTTCCCTACACAAGGATAATTAAGGATATTTACGAGGAATAAATATGGCATACACAGCCAGCGAGTACGTTGACACATTGCTGACGCTCGGCGAATCGCGACGCGATGCCAATGAAACTGCCATTGCTTATGCCGTGAGATATCCTGCTCGAAGAGAGGCATCAGCATGTTAAGTGAACAAGAGCTTGTGAGGATGTCTGAAGAGTGATCTTCATGACACCGAACCAAAAACCCGGTTCATTTCAAACTTTAAGATCCGTGAGCAACTTTACATTCCGTCCGCAGGCTGCTTAGAAGGTGTAATGAGTTGTGCACTCTGGAAAATAGCCACTCACTTCAACACCTGACTTAAGTGAACGTTCCATCACCAAATCATCCGTTTGAACACATCGAATTTCATGCAGCATGATACAACCACCCCTAAATCTTAACATTTCTATCTCCTTTGGCTTAGTGCCAGGTATCCCGCCTAGACAGGGTGTCACAGGAGGAATGATCAGTATTCAGGGATATAGGTGGAACGACATTTCGAAGCAAGAACTCTAATAAACATCGGCTCTAAACTGCATAGCTTAAGACATTACAGCTCCTGTTCCTCTTCGATGCTGCGAAGCACTTCTCTACTGCTGAACAACTGCTGATACCTCTTTAGGTAAGCATTTAAGTGCCCATGTTTACCGTACAATTTTTATTGTTTTGGTCCATACTACTTCCTGCCAAAAAATGGAAAGAAATTTGTTTCACAGTGTCAAAGATGTATTGCTCATAGCTCCTAAGATATGCATTTTAGAGCCCATGAGTTCTGGACATTTACTAGATCATTAGAACGACCGTTCCTGTCATATCCCTTGATACCTGGACCTTGTGTCAAACGAACAACGGGAAATCGTATCGACTGATGTCTGTAGCTTCTTACCTGAACATGTGATGGTACGTCAAAGATAAACATATCGAACCAGATGCAATTAAAAGTGACATGAGGGCCGCTGTTATTAAGATATTGACAAACGATTACATACAAAGAGTTGGCAAGCCTGTTCCGGGGACGCTCTGTGGACGTCCGACAATATCAGGTAGCTTAATATAGGTAGTGATGGGTCAGGACTACTTCGCGATAGATGTGCTCTTGCGATCTAAGAGGCACTCCAGCAGAGAGATGTTGCTATCATGCGAGCTATGAAATCCTAACAGTGAGACCAATGTGCTTTTTGTAAATAAATTTTACTCTTTCTAATATTATATCTTTTCTTAATGATTGTTGATCTTATGCGATTAATGATTAGAATGAAAGAAGGTAAGAATGTAAAGTAATGTGATGTATGTACATTAGCGTGTGTATTAACGGAGTAAATGGTAGCTGGAGCATTGTAGCTGAACAGCGTGAGTGAGTCATAGGCGCAGAGGAAGTCTGCAGTGTATAACTCTCCAGTTTACAGTACTGAGGAAACGAGAAACATGCTCTGATAAATTAGTTAGATAAAGAGGGGATTATTTTGCTATTTATGGGTTTCATAACACAGTTCATTCAAAAAAATTGCTCTGAAAAGATGTTAATTATGCGACTGTTACACAGTAAAGGATGCGAGGCAGCGCGGCTTAGAATAGCACGTTGACTGTATACGATGTTTCTCCGACAATAAGAAGAGAGTACATTCGTAGTATTGGGAGAGAGAAATGCTTTGTGTAGTTTAGAAGCAGTGTCGGAGCTCAGCCATGATCACGATCAGATGCGCTTATATTACCTCTGAAAAGATATTTTAACTCTGAGCCGACCGCTGTGATGGAGCGGTTCTAGGAACCGTGGCGTGGCGTATTATGCGAGTTATGATACGTGCACTGTGTTCAAATTTGCGTAATATAGAGCGAGAGTACTATTTCACACGAATCAGTTTCTATTTTTCCAGCGATAGGTTAAGTGCGTACCACAAGCTGTTTGTTAAGAGTTATTGGGATTGCTTCTGAATGTCATATTAGAACGGACTTGGAAGTTAACTTGTATATATTAAGTAACAATTATCAGACTCTTCATTGATGATTATCGCTAATTTAATTGCTTATTAAACCTAGAACAAGAAATTTTTGATGCAACCTTTAGATACAGTTAGTGCGATTTGTTCTACTACAACTTCGCCGGTCGAGGGACGCTAATCGTCTTCTCACTGGGAAGACGCGAACTGCAGAGCACCGAAACGTGATTGCGACAATTTCTGTAGGCGGAAAACACACACCATTCCACCGCACACTCTAATTAAAATTGAATGAAAGTTTGACTTAAACTGACTTAAGCATCGTTGGTTTAATTCCATCAGCTCCATGACAGAAAAAAATTAAATCTCGTTCCCGTAACGCTCTAGAAAAGTAACTAAATAAACTTTATTCATTACTCCACAGAAAGGGTAAAATTTATTACGTTTACCTATCTAAATAAATATTCCTTTCACTTATTATTTTGTAATTTATAGTGAACAATACCTAATCAAGCACCCTGCGTATAGCTTTATTCTTAAGTACCTCGGGGGTTTCAGGATACAACTCTGCAAAGACTATAAGACATAGAGAAAGCAGATACACATCAGTGGATAGAGTGTCACTCGGAGTTTAGATTTGTCAGACAACCTGTCTTCAAGAGCTCTGATCTAAACATTGCCAGTGTATGTAAACAACAACAAACTTTCCGCAAAAACACGGAACTATTTCCTGAAAAGCTGTGTGACAGAGATCCACCAAATAGTTCAAATGGCTCTAAGCACTATGAGACTTAACGTCTCAGGTCATCCGTCCCCTAGACTTAGAACTACTTAAACCTAACTAACCTATGGGCATCACACACATCCATGCCCTACGCTGGATTCGAACCTGAGACCGTAACAGCAGCGCGGTTCCGGACTAAAGCGCCTAGAACCACTCGGCCACGACGGTCGGCATTGTCTTGTACTCTTATATTGTTTTTGCCACCACAAGAATTGCTGTGCTTCTTATTGTTCTTGCGTTAGGAAATTAGTGCACAGCAAGAAGGCGTTTTAGTTATAGTCAAGTAGGTTCAAATTTGATTGTTAGATCTTTGCTGCCGACCGCAGGACACTACAGTTATCGGCGACGAGGATAAAACTTTCATTTTCGTACGAAATGGTCTTCTCAGAGGAAGTTTTTCATTCCTCGGTGGAAACTCTACAGCAGATTCAGGCAGCACTCACGTCAGAACTTCGCCCTAACTCCCCAGCATTGCAAAAAAATGTTCAAATATGTGTGAAATCTTATGGGACTTCATTGCTAAGGTCATCAGTCCCAAAGCTTAGACACTACTTAACCTAAATTATGCTAAGGACAAACACACACACTCATGCCCGAGGGAGGACTCGAACCTCCGCCCGGAGCAGCCGCACAGTCCATGATTGCAGCGCCTTGACCGCTCGGCTAATCCCGTGCGACCCCAGCATTGCAAGAGATAGTTCATAGAGTTGATTCCATCGCGGGTAAATTAAACTGAACTTTTTTTTTAGCGACAGTCGGTCCACAGGTGTATCTTTTAATTCAACAGTTGAACCCCGAGCAGTCCCATCGCGATCTCTCGTTTACCCATATTGAGGGCTGCCTTTTTGAGTACTTTGACACACAAATACACGTCACCTCCGCCCCTCAGGAATTGTTTTCTTATCGTAAGTCCCCAGATCAGACATATCGGGAATGGATTACGACGCTCCATGGTCTCTCCCGCGATAGCAAATTTCGCCGCGCTAACGTTGCCTGCGTCTTCGATGGTGGTGCTTCACGAGGGTCGTCCGTTTGATATTTTGAAGTAACAGGACGCGTCCTTCGACACCTGTCTGCCGATGATTCGCGCATTTGAACAGTCTCATCGGCTACAACCGCCGTGTTTTCATCCGGCTGTTTTCGCGGCTCGCCAGTTGCCAGGCGCCGAGGGGTCTCGTCGGTTCGGTGATACATCCCGTGACAGAAAGTCTTTCGCCCATTTTCCATCATGTCCGGATTGTTTCCATAGTCACCAACGGTCGGAGTGGCCCCACCGGCGAACAAGGTACACTGCTTACAGCCGAACTGGCTGTATCGCCGTTGTGTGTCAGGGTTCGCACAAACATCGCGCAGATGCCATGCTTCCTGCGGACGCACAGGATCGCTACGAATCGTCACCTCAGAACCTGGAAGCCTCCCATTCCAACAATGGACAAGTATTCTCCATCATTCCCTAGCCGGGAGCTCGTTTTCTCCTTACCTTGGAGGTCGCGCACTTCCGATGGTCTTTTTCAAATGAACACGGCATCATCTGCTTCTATTGTGGATGGCGCCACGTACCAACGCTTGGGCTCGCCAGCTTTGCCCCGTACACTCGCGTAGTTTCAGTAATCACTCTATTTCAGTCGACGGCGGTTTTTCCACACAAATATCTTACAACGGTCGTTCCTTCACCGCTCAGTTTTTGGTGCTCGGCTCTCCCAATGCTACTAACTTTCCGGGTGTGGACATTTTTGGTCGTTAGGGTTTGTCAGTGCAGGACGAGGTACAGGCGGTTTCGGTCCCCTCCTCGGATACCCTCCTCGCCCCGTTGCTCACCAAATAGGAAACGTTGTTCTCATCCTCCACACCAGGGGTGAAGGGTTTCACCGCGCATGTTCAGCTTCTTCCATCTGCTGTCCCTTGTTTTTTTTTATGGCCTACCCGGCCCATTTTGCTATCTGAGACAGGCTGCTTACAAGACGAACGCATCCTTTCTCCCGTCGTTCACATTCGCTGAACGGTGCGTTACGCATCTGTGGCGATTTTAAGGTCACGGTAAATTCTGTCATCGATGCATATCCTGTCCCATCGGTGGATGACATACCCACACGTCTTGCTGGCTCAACCGTTTTCGCCAAACTTGATTTGCTCCTTGCTTATTTGCAACTGCGGTTGGATGAGGAAGCAGATCCTAGTCATCAATACCCTATGTGGTCTTTTCTGGGTTCAACCGCCTCCTGTTTGGCATTGCTACCCTCCCCCCTCCTTCTCGCCCCCCCCCCCCTCCCTCCATTTTCTAACATTATTTGGAACACCTCACCAGTCAAATGCCTGCTGCGGCCAATTATCCGGATGATGTCATCGTCGATGGATAGGCTGTTTCAGTTATCTTTCCGAGGCTAATCTACGTTGCTGGAAAGAAAACTATGACTTTTTTGCGCACGAGGTCAGTTATCTCGGGTTCACGATTGGTGCCCGCAGCCTACACGCCTCTAAGCAGTATGTCGAGGTGATTCAAAACCTGCCGCCTCCCAATGTGAAAAGTGATCCAACTAAAACATTCATATTTCTTTCCGTACTACACGAATATGTAATAAAAATGGGGGTACCTATTTAAAAAAACGCAGTTGATATCCGTTTGACCTATGGCAGCGCCATCTAGCGGGCCAACCATAGCGCCATCTGGTTTACCCCTTCAGGCTAGACAAGTTTCGTTCTTTGTAGTTTTTTTGGTTTGACGCTTATTTCGTGAGATATTTGGCCCGGTCACGATCAATGGACCATCCTGTATATCTCTGTATCTGAATACACATGCCTCCACCAGTTTCTCTGGCACTTCAGTTTATATGCTCTGTACATTTTACTCACACATAAACCCAAAACGTTTCGTACCAGAGATAAATACTTAATTATTAGAAGGGATTCAGATGTTTGCAGAATCGCTTAAAGAACGATACTGGGGCTGACCGGCCACCGGCCACGCTGCCTGCTTCACCCAGGTGATGGCGGACAGAGAAGTCCAGACTGCACGCGACTCTCCTGCGGTCGGCCTCGCTGACCAGACAGCGGGCCACAAATTATCGGCGGACTGCCGGAAAAGGCCGTCTCCGAAGAATGCGGCCGCGGCCGGCTGTCGCGCTCGTTTGCATGCATTACATTAGGCGACATCCATCTCGGCAGCCGTTTCCGCTTCCGGCGCCGGAGCTCCTCACTTTCGATATCGGCGCGACACGCGACCCCACCGGGAGAGAGCGCTAGCGATATCGCCGGGCACCGCCAGCACGGAGAGCTGCCGCAGGCCGGCCTGGCACATCTGCATTCGCCGGAAGGCGGCACGAGCGCACGGAACACCAGACACGAGTCCTGCGTCAAACAGTCCTCTACCGCGTGCTTCGCCCCCCTTCCCCTTACGTACTTTTTACGTGCTGAGTATTTCGGCTAATTCATTTATGTGAAAGCGTGTTTCGTGTCAACCCGCCTGTGTACCTGAGGTCGTTAACGAGATCTGTGTTCGGCCCTCGACCCATGCATGATATAGCCATTTCTAATTCTGGAAATGGAAGAAATTTTCCAACCGTTTTGACTGGCAAAGGGAGAAGAGGCGGCGGGGCAGATTTTCTGACCACCAGCGGTGTGGCCAACCTACTGAATTAAATTACACCTTGTAATGGTTCTTTATTTACGTGACCATTACGGCACTCCAACCCCAGTTCTCGATACCAGTAATATAGTACTACTTTTCTGCGAAGTAATAATATTTTTGTGACAATATTCACATTTGGTTTTATTAATGTATAGGTACTCCTATGTATCGATATATTATAGTGAAATGGTTCCTGTGTGTATTCATTCCTGTGAGACTGTCATAATCTTCGACTTACTTGTAACCGTTTTGTCGCGAATGCGCACAGAGCAGTCTTTGTTTCACTTTGCAGAAGTAAAAGAACAGTCAAGTCTTGTGTTTGGTTAAAGTGGAAATTAAATATATGAAGATTAATACAAAACTGTTTTCTTGATGATGTGACAATTAAGAAGTATATGTGAATTACCGAGCGAGGTGGCGCAGTGGTTCGACACTGGACTCGCATTCGGGAGGACGACGGTTCAATCCCGCGTCCGGCCATCCTGATTTAGGTTTTCCGTGATTTCCCAAAATCGCTCCAGGCAAATGTCGAAATGCCGGGATGGTTCCTTTCAAAGGGCACGGATGACTTCCTTCCCCCTCCTTCCCTAATCCGATGAGACCGATGACCTCGATGTCTGGTCTCCTTCTCAAAAACAGCCAACCAACCAACCTATATGTGAAGTGTAATAAAAATGTGGATCGTGAACACCAAGTCAAAAATAATTTCTACCATGCCATTGTTCTGATCTGGGACTGTTTCATCATTAAGAATTTCCTGAGAAACGCATTTGTTAGGTCTTCAAATATTGCTAAAATACAGATCTGGACCTTCCAGCAGTCAAAGTGGAATCACCCTACAATCGACAAGATGAGCCATAACAACTTCGACGAAATCTACGTGGGAATCGATTCAAGATAAGTGCCTAAATTAGGGACTTTTTTTACTGTGACTTCATTATTTCCATTCTGACGATACCATCCACAGTCAGTAACTTTGTTGTTGCCCGATAAAGCGAACATTGCTGCGTGAGCAAAATCGTATATCTGATTTCTAACCTACTTCGCAAGTGGTGATATTGTTAGAACTTCTCTCTGCAGTCTCTCTTGAGTCAATATTTATTATTTGTTATTTTTCTTACATTCATTCTTCTGCAAAACTGAATTTGTATGATAGAACATCTAAAATCATGCAATGTACCACCTGTTATTTAATACGAGGGTAATCCCAAAAGTAAGGTCTCCTATTTTTTTAAGTACAGAACTCTGTTTGTGTGGCAGCTAGTCAAACTGTTATGAAGAGTGCTTCACGCGCTGTGTGTAAACAGGCGCACATCGCCTTGAGGAGCTTAGTCTTGGCTTGGCATCCGTTGAGAATGGAGCTCCCGTTGGATGTTACCGCCAAGTGCGAATTGCGTGCAGTTATTCGGTTTTTGAACGCAAAGGGCACTGCGCCGATTGAATTCCATCGTCAATTGACGGAAGTGTATGGTCGTGCATGGATGGAAAAATGTTCGTAAGTGGTGTAGAGAGTATACAGCTGGTTGGACCGAAATTCACACGAACAAGGGAGTGGGAGACCGTCAGTTTCTGAGGAGACAGTCTTGAAGGTTGAGCCAAGCTTGCGTGAAGATCGGCGGATCACCCTGAATGATCTCTGCACGTTGGTTCCTGAGGTTTCCCGGAGCACCGATCACAGAATTTTAACGGAAACATTGACCTACCGGAAGGTGTGCGCTAGATGGGTGCCACCCGTGCTGACTGAGGACTGCGGCAACGAGTTGAGGCTCCCGTGCATTTCTTCACCGCCTTTCAGGACAACTTTCTGGATTCAATTGTCACGGTTCATAAAACCTGGACATACCACTATATACTTGAGACCAAGCAAAAATCACGCCAGTTCATAACTCTCTGAACAGCATGGTGGCGGGATGCTGTGACACGGGCATACAAAAACTGCCACAGCGTATGCAAAAATGCATCGACAGGAATGGTGATTATGTCGAAAAGTAGGTAGATGTTCAATCTGTAAACTGACGTAAACCATTGTAGAAATAAACAGGTCTATGTACTTATAAAAAATAGGAGATCTTACTTTTGGGATTACCCTCGTAACAGGCAGCGGGCCTTTACTTGAGAAATAAATGAATAACAAATAGTAATAAATGTCTTTTGGACATTTTTTTTCTTTCTTAACGTTTTTATACGTACAAGGTAATTCTGCGATGATGTTAGAAACTTTGAGGTATGATGGAGAAGCGTGAAGGAACACTGATCCGCAAACGGTCAAGCGGCAAGCTGTAACCGAAAATAGTTCTCATTCTTCTGACAGTGAACCACATCTGTAGCAAGGTCTTAGCTTTTCATACTTTGAAAGGAGGTAGTATGGACTAAAATACAAAAAGTACCATAAACAAGGGCTCTAAAATGCATATCTCAAGAGCTACACTCCTGGAAATGGAAAAAAGAACACATTGACACCGGTGTGTCAGACCCACCATACTTGCTCCGGACACTGCGAGAGGGCTGTACAGGCAATGATCACACGCACGGCACAGCGGACACAGCAGGAACCGCGGTGTTGGCCGTCGAATGGCGCTAGCTGCGAAGCATTTGTGCACCGCCGCCGTTAGTTTCAGCCAGTTTGCCGTGGCATACGGAGCTCCATCGCAGTCTTTAACACTGGTAGCATGCCGCGACAGCGTGGACGTGAACCGTATGTGCAGTTGACGGACTTTGAGCGAGGGCGTATAGTGGGCATGCGGGAGGCCGGGTGGACGTACCGCCGAATTGCTGAACACGTGGGGCGTGAGGTCTCCACAGTACATCGATGTTGTCGCCAGTGGTCGGCGGAAGGTGCACGTGCCCGTCGACCTGGGACCGCACCGCAGAGACGCACGGATGCACGCCAAGACCGTAGGATCCTACGCAGTGCCGTAGGGGACCGCACCGCCACTTCCCAGCAAATTAGGGACACTGTTGCTCCACAGGACTACATCCAGCATCTCTACGATCGTCTCCATGGGAGAATAGCAGCCTGCATTGCTGCGAAAGGTGATCTACACTGTACTAGTGCCGACATTGTGCATGTTCTGTTGCCTGTGTCTATGTGCCTGTGGTTCTGTCAGTGTGATCATGTGATGTATCTGACCACAGGAATGTGTCAATAAATTTTCCCCTTCCTGGGACAATGAATTCACGGTGTTCTTATTTCAATTTCCAGGAGTGTATAAGGAAAATTCTTCTTTCCTACTGTGTAATATCTCTTCTGCTGAAGAACTGCCCGTAGCTCTTCAGCTATGCGAAACCATGTTTCCTAGGCATTTCTTTCTTTTTTTTGGTCCATACTACTTCCTCTCAAAGAATGGAAACCAAAAAGGTCGGAGTAGGAGAGATCCACAGTCGGAGGTATCAGAACGATTTTCGACTGCGCAGGGCAGGGTCCGTTAGCTCAAATTGATCCATGTACCCTTCTCCATTATCATTCAAACTTGTAGCATCATCAAGCCATCACGCTGCATTTAAACACTCTGGCTCGAAACTTACTGATTTTGTTTCTCATTATATTCTACGTAGCTTAACGCTCAGACACAAAAAGAAATCGGTTGCTCCCCCTTATTATAGCTGAATTTGTTCCGCTAGTGCTCCTCGGGTCTACATCAACCAGGTATTTAAAAATGCACAACATGCAAAAATATCGGTAAATTTTATTTCTACCTGTCAGCGATACATGGCTACTGCTTTTTCTTTACAACAGTGCAGGTTTTTATTTCTTTTATATAAAATTAAAGAACAAAAATTTATCAAAATGTTATCACTACCACTAATTCTTCTACTGCTCTTTGGTGCGACGTGGTAGTTTTTCCTAATGTACTAATTTCCGTCTGGTTATCATAACGAAACGATTTCTGGGAGTAAAAAAAACTGACTCCTGGTCCATTAAGATATACCCGGATTGGGTGATGTCAAATCCTCTTTTCAAGCTTTTTTGAACGACAGGGCTCATTATTCGGAAATATTGTGGTAGAAATGATTAAAACTGGGGGTCAAAATGTTTATGGTTATGGGTGGGAAGAATGAGATGAAATCAATCCAAAGCTCATATTGGTTTATTATTGATGATGTCTATAAATCGTATGGTAAGTGTAATCGAAAAGCACGAAAAAACAATGAAGCACTTGGCACGTATAAGAGTTGGTGTAATAGGGAGTGCAAACACTATCAACTTATATAATCTTGTCACAAACGTAACCGTAGACGAGCAACTAGAACCTACATTTTAAACTGAAATGATTCTTAATAGTTTATGAATGTCAGATACCAGTCAGGTCATTCTGACCCAAAGGAGCAATGTGAGTAGCTTTTTATCATGCTTGCAAAATATTAACACGAGTCCTTTACAGAAGAATGAGAAAATTGGTAGAAGCTAACCTCGGGGGAGATCAGTTGGTATTCCGGAGAAATGTAGGAACACACGAGTCAGTACTGACACTATGAGGTATCTCAATGATAAGTTTAAGGAAAGGCAATCATACATTTACAGCTTTTGTACACGCGGAGAAACCTTTTGACAATATGAGTGGGATACTCTCTTTGAAATTCTGAAGGTAGCAGGGATAAAGTACAGGAAGCAATAGAATATTTACTTCTTGTGCAGACAGCAGACGGCAATTATAAGACTCGAGCGCCATGAAAGGGAATCAGTGGTTGAGAAGGAAGTGAGACAGAATTGCAGCTGGTCGCCGATGTTATTCAATCCTTACATTGAGCAAGCAGTAAGGAAAAACAAAGAAAAAGTTGAAGTAGGAGGAAGAAATAAAAACTTTGAGGTTTGTCAATGACATTATAAAGCTATCAGATACAGTAGAGGACTTAGGAGAACAGGTGAACAGAATAGAAAGGGTCTTAAAGGAGGATATAAGACGGACATCATCAAAAGCAAAACAAAGATAATGGAAAATAGACTAACGAAAACAGGTGATACTGGGGCAATTACATTAGGAAACGAAACACATAAAGTAGTAGATGAGTTTTGCTATTGGGGCAGCTCAAGTAGATAGGATACAAAATGAATACTGGCACTGACCATAAAATAGTTTCTGAAGAAGAGAAGTTTATTACATCGATTACAGATCTGCCAGGAAGTCCTTTCTGAAAGTATTTGTATGGAGCATAGCCATGTATGGAAGTGAAACAATGACGATAAGCAATTTCGACAAGAAGACAATAGAAACTTTCGAAATGTGGTGCTACAGAAGAATGCTGAAGATTATGTGGTAGAACACGTAACTAATGAGGAGGTGCTGAACAGAACTGGGAACAATCTGACTAGAAGTTTGGATACATCTAAGACGTCAACGGATCTCCAATTTACCACTGGAGGAAGGTTTGATGGGGAAACGTTGTAGAGAGAAAGAAAGACCGAGAGATGAATACCGTAAGCAGATTCAGATGGATGGAGGCTGCAGTAGTAATTTGGAGATGGAGAGGTTTGCACAGGACGGAATAGCATGGAAAGCTGCATGAGACCAGTCTTCGGATTGAAGATAACAACAATAATAACAACAAAACATATCACTGTTTGAGTTATAGTCTACCAAATTTCATAACATTTAACCGAGAGCACCTTTCAGTATCGAGCTCATATTACTTCCTTAGAGGGAGAGTAATCGATGAATCGATGAATGAAGAGATCAACATACATAACTACAAAAAAAAACCTTAAACGAGATCTTAAACGACCACATGGGATGGAGAGAGTTGAACGCAGCTGAGAATCTTATTATGCTAGAGAGACAGCGTAACCCATTGCAACATAACAACATAGTACTTCATATTTTTCTCACTTTTCTCTTTTCGCAAATTAATTCAGATTAATAAAATACATACTGCCTTTTTATTTAAAATATGGCAGACTTGTTCAAATCTTTTGAAAACAATATTTTAAGAAATGTAGTAGACACATTGGCGAGTCAAGGTTTCTTTCAAAAGAACAGAGAGACATGAGTTCACAGTGAGTGAGATCGGGAGCGAGTAAATGTTAAAGCGCTCGGATAACTTAGTGTGAGAACTTGGAGATGATAAAATAGTAGGCAAGGCAGTGTGCTGATTACGAGCAATAGTAAGAGCCATAGTACAATAAATATTTGGGAAGGGTTTCAAGAATGTTAATGAAAGGGAAGTACTGTGTGGCTAAATATGTCTAATTCCGCTTGTCAGAAAAACAACGATGTGTTGAATGGTATGAAGTCTAAAGTGCGCAGAATATGGACTGGGAGTGAATCGAAGAAAGATGAAAGTAAAGAGAATTAGCAGAAATGAGAACGGCAAGAAACTTAAGATCCTGACTGGTGATGACGAGATATATGAAGTTAAGGAATGGAATTCTGCCGTCTAGGCACCAAAGCAACCCATGACAGAAGGAGCAAGGAGAACATAAAAAGCAGACTAGTACTAGTAAAAAAGGCGTTTCAGTTCAAGAGAAGTCTACGAATATCAAACATAGGCCTTCATTTGAGGCAGAAATGTCTGAGAATGTACGTTTGGAGCACTGCGGGAAAACCGGAACAGGAAAGAATAGAAGCATTTGAGATGCGCTGCTACAGAATGTTGAAAATTAGATGAATAGATAAAGTAAGGAACGGGGAGGTCCTCTGCAGAAGCGGAGAGGAAAGGAATATGTAGAAAACGCTGACAAGGAGAAGGAACAAGATGATAAGAGGTCGTTAAGACATTACGGAATAACTTCCATAGCACTAGGCGGTGCTGTGGAGGGTGAAAATTGTAAGGGAAGACCGTGATTGGAAAACATCCTGCTGAGATATAGAGGTCGACACAGAAGAAGAATTTTTGACGGGCTCTATCAGACCACTTTGAAGCAAAAAAAAAAGAAGAAAGAAACAGCTTTTGTATTATAAACACCCAATCATTATGACGCACGTACAGCAACTCCACCTCAAAGCAATTTATGAAGTTTAGAAATGAGCTACGCGGCTTGTCATTGATTAATACTTGCGCATTGTTGATCATTATCCTAAGTCATCACTCCCAAGAGTAGGGTCTTGTTGTCATCATTGTAATAACCGACAGTGACGTTAACACAAAAGACATGCATACTGAATTCATGAAGGAAGCAGAAAGTAAATCTCTGATTTTACTTTAATAAAAAGAGAAATTCTGGAACTTAACGGAAAATGCTATTTCAAAACTTCTATGTTTGACTATATTCATCTACCTTATGAGATAGCATTAATCATGTACTGGAGACTGTGAACATCAAAGCGAAGTAACAAAACTTGTATGGTTACCGTGCTACAAGTTGCAATAAGTAATTTTTTGATTCTGAATTATTATAAAGGGTTCAGCGACATGATAATCAACTTCCAAACAATTTATAACATGTTGCATTTTCAAAAAGTCACTCGACAACATTGATCTTTACCACTTGCAAAATTTTGAGTAATAGTTAAGTAAATTCATATTTTCATGCAACATAGTTTCATAACATTTAGCCAGACACGAAAAATGAGCGTATTATTTCATGAAACTGTTTCGGGTTTAATAAATTACAATAAAAAATTCATAATATCTTCAGCCAGTACTTAAAATAAATAACCAGAATTAAGCATTTTTCTTGTTTCCATTGCTATAACTGCAACGTGTTGGCATTATGACTCTGAGCAGTACTCTTATTCATATTCTGTCGGTACAAAATTCTTTGAAAAAGATGCCTTCTCTGGATATTACGGAACATTAAATACATGTGTTATTTATTTACCAAAGAGCATGAATAAGTTAGACAATGAGGAAGCAATCGAGGTGACAAAAGGGACAAAGGATGTCCTCTCATGGCAACGATATGACATAGTCACGCTCACCAAGTGAAAACACAAACAAAAAAAAGAAACCACACGGGTGACCTTACGATCAACATCTTCTGCCCAAGGTAATATAGAAGAGAAATGTAAGGTAAACGTCTTACTTCTGAAGGGTAGCTGGCAAAATCGGGTTTGGGGCTGAAGACCATCTTTCATTAGACCAACGCTAGCATCTTCAGAAATTACGTAGCCGAGGCGAACTCGTTGGAAATATCGGGCTAGAGGCTATACGCAGCCAGATATTTGTATCGAGTGGCTCTCGACCACATAATTTCTGAAGATGCTCGCGTTCGTCAGATGAAACACGTAAAATAAAGAAAAAGTTAGATGCGACTTATGGCGACTTTATAATTTTAATTTCTGACGGTCGTTTTTCCCCAGCAGGCAAATGTCTGCGCTCGCTGTGGTCGTCTGTCTCGCTGTGCCTTCTTGAGGAAGGAAAAAAGCTCACTGAATTTTTATCTGAATTTAACATGTGCCTCAATTTTGAGCAAACGATTGAATCCTACCAAAATGATCGCAGTCGAAATTACGTTCAGGAATACTATTCCTTAATATGTCAGGAATATGTATATTACGGTCTTTATTCTCATCATCATCATCATCATTATCACCTTCCAAGGATTAGATGCTGTAGTCATCTGTTCCATTCTCTATCATCCATCCATCCATCAATATCTTACGAAGTGTACCACGTTCTTTCTTTACAGACGGCAGGTAATTCACTAACTCTTTTGACAATCTATTCTCTGTTATTCTATCAACATGATCCATTCGTTTCATGCTATTCTCTTCTATCTTGTGATTACCTGACAAGAATTTCAAATCTTTTCTTATTGTTAATACCTTAATATAAGCATTTTATTACAGCCTCTTACAAATCTCATGAACATCATCTCGGCTGGCTGTACACGTAATTTCTCTTTGTTTGTTACTGTCAATGATTCGGAACCATATACGAGATTAGGTACAGTCATAACGTTGTAGAATTAACTGGGATTCTTTTCTTGTTTTTCTTTTCATAGTCCTTCCAGCTGTTCCAAACATAGCATGATATTTGTTAGCCTTCTTCTCAATTTATTTCTCATTGTTAAAAACAAATATCACACTAGACAACTGAAGAGCGATACTCACTATTTTCGATTTGTCTGGATTCTTTCCTTTTACAGGCATTATCTTTGCTCTATTTGCAAATTTAGTTAAGGTGTAATATGTATCGTCTTGACTCAATCTATATAGTGCCGCTTGCAAATAAATTTTTGCTACCCGTATTAATATCTGAACATCAGCATATAATAGAGAATTTTATGGTACACTTGATCCCATTTTATTTCCTAAGTGTATTTCATCTTTCCACTTCATAACTAGTGTACCACTATATAAATAAGTAAAGTGGGTTATAGACCTTACCCTTGTCGAACATTTCGATTCATTAAAATTTCATCTGACTTTTTCGACTCTGAACTTATAAGTATTTTTGTATTTTCATATAGACCCTTTATGCTATTTGTAAGATGATTAGGAAAACCTTTTATTTCTAACATCTTCCACAAAACGGGCCTCTTTACCTTATCAAACGGTTTCTCATTATCAATAAATATTAATTGCGTTTCTAGGCCAAATTCCTGACGTTTATCAATAATTTGTCTTATTGTAAACGTATTATCATTGCACGAAAGTCCCTTTCTGAAGACAATTATTCTCCTGGAATTATCCCATCAGCGATAATGTTTAATCTTTAATTAAGAATTTTCTAATAACTTTTATATCCTGCATTTAGTAAACTTATTTCTCTTTAATTTCGTGTGTCTTTCCTAGAGCCTTTCTTTTAATGAAATCTAGAAATAACTTTATCTGTGTTCCATTCTTCAGGTACGGAACAATTCTACCAACACGTATTTAAAAAAGAGAGGAAGTAAAATTCTAAAATCGTTTCTCCATATTTTATTAATTCACCATTAATGCCATCTAGGCCAGCTGCTTTTTTGTTATACTAAGGTTTCTTTTAAATCTCTTATGTCTGTTTTATCTTCAGAGTTATCATCAATTTTTGTAGGATAACTTTCTTCGCTATGCTCATCATACCACAAATTCCTGTGATAAAGTATCCATTCTGTTACGTTATTGTTTGCCGTATGTTCTTCCATTTTATTCATAAATTTGCATATGGCTTTCTTATTCATTTCTGGAAATGTTAAAGGAACTTACTACACTCTAAAATTCGTATTTTAAATTTGGTTTTCACAAGGCAGGGTGATTCCGTGATGATGTTACAAACTTTCAGGGATAATAGGAAAGGGTAGGCCATCAATTTTAGGTAACAGATCCTGGTCCGGAAAGTTGTAAACGAAAATCGTTCTGATATCTCTGACAGTGGACTTCTGCAAGCTCTTTGCTTTCCATATTTTGAAAGGGGAGAGCGTGGACCGAAACATGAAGAAAAGTCAAATTATCTAGTGCTCTGAAGGGCATAGCTTAAGAGCTGTGTTCACTTAGTCGTCTTTGCTGCTGTAAAATACATCTCTTCTGCCTGGCGTGTGCTCGTAACTCTTAAGATATGCTTTTTAGAGTCAATGTTTAACAGAGAATTTTTACTTGCTTTGGACCATACGACCTCATCTCTAAGCAAGGAAATCAATGAGCTTGTAATAGAAGAGCTCCACTGTCAGTTGTATCAGAAGGATTTTTGATTACAACTATGGACTCAAGTCGTTTTCGGGCCAGGGGCCCTCACCTTAAATTGATACATTAACCCTTTCCAATATCCCCGAAAGTTTATTAACATCATGACGGAATCACTCTGTGTACTTTAATACCAACATTTTTATCAGTTTTCAGGTTGTTCAGGCAATGTTGTTGTTGTGGTCTTCAGTCCTGAGACTGGTTTGATGCTGCTCTCCATGCTACTCTATCCTGTGCAAGTTTCTTCATCTCCCGACACGTACTGCAGCCTACATCCTTCTGAATCTGTTTAGTGTATTCATCTCTTGGTCTCCCTCTACGATTTTTACCCTCCACGCTGCCCTCCAATACTAAATTGTTGATCCCTTGATGCCTCAGAACATGTCCTACCAATCGATCCCTTCTTTTTGTCAAGTTTGCCACAAACTCCTCTTCTCCCCAATCCTACTCAATACTTCCTCATTAGTTACGTGATCTACCAATCTAATCTTCAGCATTCTTCTGTAGCACCACATTTCAAAGGCTTCTATTCTCTTCTTATCTAAACTATATATCGTCCATGTTTCACTTCCATACATGGCTACACTCCATACAAATACTTTCAGAAACGACTTCCTGACATTTAAATCTATGCTCGATGTTAAAAAATTTCTCTTTTTCAGAAACGCTTTCCTTGCCATTGCCAGTCTACATTTTATATCCTCTCTACTTCGACCATCATCAGTTACTTTGCACCCCAAATAGCAAAACTCCTTTACTACTTTAAGTGTCTCATTTCCTAATCTAATTCCCTCAGCATCACCCGACTTAATTCGACTACATTCCATTATCCTCGTTTTGGTTTTGTTGATGTTCATCTTCTATCCTTCCTTCAAGACACTGTCCATTCCGTTCAACTGCTCTTCCAAATCCTTTGCTGTCTCTGACAGAATTACAATGTCATCGGCGAACTGTAAAGTTTTTATTTCTTCTCCATGGTTTTTAATACCTACTCCGAAGTTTTCTTTTTTTTTCCTTTACTACTTGCTCAATATACAGATTGAATAACATCGGGGAGAGGCTACAACCCTGTCTCACTCCTTTCCCAACCACTGCTTCCCTTTCATGCCCCTCGAGTCTTATAACTGCCATCTGGTTTTTGTACAAATTGTAAATAGCCTTTCGCTCCCTATATTTTACCCCTGCCTCCTTCAGAATTTGAAAGAGATTATTCCAGTCAACATTGTCAAAAGATTTCTCCAAGTCGACAAATGCTAGAAACGTAGGTTTGCCTTTTCTTAATCTTGTTTCTAAGATAAGTCGTAGGGTCAGTATTGCCGCACGTGTTCCCATATTTCTACGGAATCGAAACTGATCTTCCCCGAGGTCGGCTTCTACCAGTTTTTCCATTCGTCTGTACAGAATTCGCGTTTGTATTTTGCAAACTTAGTTGAAACTGACTCCAGTGGCAGCTATATTTGAAGCAACGAAATTTACTTACTGTCAAAAAACATTTGTGAGGCTACTAAGTTTACAGTCTTTTCACGAAAATTTAGAATTTATTCGTCATGATAATGTCGTAAATAGCAACGGAAACGATAGATGGAAATACTGTGCTTGTGAATACAGGGGCCATTGTGATTTACGTCCCTGATGCACGTAACGGTTGTGAACTGTACTCCATATTATGTTTTGGCGTTCTTATTGCGCCTGGTAGCTGCACGGAAAACTCGTTGGGACGGCAGTGGAAAATTTTCTTATTGGACTTACGACACTATTATTTGGTATATGCAAACAACGTCATATCACTGTGTGTTTCGGTGTTTTCGTCAGCTGGATTTCCATGAACCACTACCTCAGACTATATTCTTTTGACAAAGAGGTCTCGCGATTATGCCTTGGAAAGCACCTTTGTTCGGAATTATGGTCTGATTGATTACTCATTTAGCTGTTACACATTGGAGTTTGCATTTCAACAATCAGTCCTGAACAACAAAAGATACAGAGGATAGGCAATGTGTTGCTCAGCTTTTTCAGGCTACAGCGAGCTCATTTTAGATGTAAGTAACTTTTATCAGCAACTTGCAAAAGAATAATAGGTAGTCTTATAGATGGCTTTTCCCAAATAGTATCAAAAATTGAAATAGTCTGCCCAGAGAGTCTGAGACATCTCTTTTGTCTTTTCGCTTGGTTTAACGCTACGAATTAACCGCTCAAAGCAGCTTAAGCGTGCTGTGCGTTTGTCAGTTATTTCGTATCGATAGCCCTGAAAATAATGGGACAGTTTCCTTGAGAAGTTTCTCGTTCTATTCTCGTGTTACCGGTGACATGCATTCGGCGCGTCCTATTTTCACATTATTGTGTTTGCTGTAAAATGCAGCATGTAAATCACACAGCCAATAAAATGCATTTCATTCTACATCGTGCGGCCGTACTGGGAAGTTCCTTGTGGACTGAAACTCGTTGACATTTTACGACTTGGAGAATCGAGGTCAAGTGCAACGGCGCAACTGCGCACTCTGGAGATGAGTTGCGCTTGCAGAAGTGCTGGGTATTGAGATTTCCTGACATTGGTCTGTCGAATAACAGAGCTACTTAGATTTTTACTGCACAGTAAGGCGTTACTCCGCGAGGGAACCTTATATTTCTTGTGGAGTGTCAGTGAAACATTGCTTATAAACTGAAGAGTATGTGGCAGTTGTACATGCGGCCAAGTTTGTGATACGTGTTAACGTAAGCCAGAACCACCAGCAGAGCAAATTACAACAGCAAGTATCTTTGTAAGTAGCCGAGCAACTAGTCATTATCGACAATAATTCAGACTGTCCGATAGTCAGTGGGACAATGGTCTTCTCCAGTCTTCACCCAGAGAAATTATTTTCTTTTTTCACCATCGTTCGCACAATGTGACTTGTCTAATTTCTGTAGAACATAGACGTGAGTTTCAGATAGGTGTTTGTTTCAAGAACAAATGTTACCATTAGGTTTTCCTTTAAGAAATGATCGTTCCACTCACCGTGCACTAATGGTTAGCGTCTTTGACTGTGCACCTGCTGCACACTAATCCGCTGACAGCCGTTGTTTGGGAGTGAAGTAAAATCACGTGCCATAGCGGCCAAAAGATAGAGCACGTCACCCTTATTGTACAAATGGCCTTGTCAGAGGTACGAACAGAAGTTCAGCCTCTCGAATTGAAACTTTTCATCTTGATGGAAGGAGGGAACGCAGTTTTATGATAAGTTAAAATTATTAATAAGTTAGGCTGTGGCTGCAAGAATGGTCTTCAGCTACTATATTATGGCATTACAATCTTACAATAAAGAAACTGAAGACCATTCACGCAGCCAGAGGCTAGTTTTTTTGTGATTTCGACTCATCCACTGATCCCTGAATCGGTTAACTGCCCTTGTACAGTGCGAACCCACACCCTGCAACATCCTTGCCTGGACCCTCCTTAGAGATTTGACTCGTAAAAGGGTTTATTAAGTGCGTGGCCTATTTAATATTCGTTAGTTATATTTTCGTGTATGGGACGTGCACTGACCTGTAGCATTACACTGTAAATTGATCTGTGAACTTTTATTAATTATGAGTTACACAGAGGCTTATGGTCAATGGTATAATAATGTTTTAAACACCAGTTAGTTATCGTTAGGAAAAAAATGTTTATTAAACCTTTGTTTGCTATCGTTACAGAAACAACTACGGTAAAGTCACTAAAGAGATAACGAAGTGCTAAGCGTGGCATATCACAATACTGTTGAAAGTTCACAAAACTACGCCAAGGATTCACAAGTCGAAACACAACGCAAATCAGAGTACACGAGGGCTAAGTTTCTAAACTACTCCCAGGACAAATTTAAATTAATTCAGTCGTTAACGACTCGTCTCTCAACAAGACATCCTCCTGCTTGATCCGTTAAAACGAACTATTGCTAGCCAGTATTGCCGCAGCCATTAAATAGACGCGATCTCCTATTGCGAGAACCTCAAATTTACGACGAAGGTATTGCTGCTACACATACTACTCACTAAGACTGGGATTACAACAACTTCCCCATAGTGAGATTACATTTTTGCTGGGATCGTTTTGTTTTCTCGTTATTTACAACATGAACAGTGAGATAGTCAACAGGCACTTATATGCTATTATCTGTTATGAAACGTAGTGAAACTCACACGTTTACAGCTAGCTATGATTATTTACTGTTTTATACTATCGGCACATTTATTTATTTATAATTTATTTTACACTTCAATACGTTTTCTCGTTCTCAGAATTAACATTCTGGGTCATAATACATAATACATTAATGAAAGTTGTGAAATAGTGTTTCGATAGTACTTTCCAAGCGCTATTTGTGGAACTTCGTTCTTTCAAATCGCTTATGGTGTGTAGAAGTTATTTTTAGATTTAACATGTACATTCAAATCTTCCATCTGCATTATGTTAAATAGTATTCTCTTTACCTAGCCGGCGTTTAGATGCACATTCGCATCTAATTTTTATGTTTCATTTGGTGTCATTGTTTTGAAGCTATCAGCTTGTATTGTACGTAGTTTTCGACAGTGTAGTAATTTTGCGGGCTTTGTTTCCAAGCCACGCCGGCACTTCGCAGCACAAGTGGTCATCAACGGCCAAGCGCCCACCGGAAAACTACTAACAGCACCCTCCGGGCTAGCTGTTGCGCTTCCACTAATTGGCGTACTTCGTGGCACTCATTCCGACACTTTCAGAGGATGCCGTCTCGCCCCCTGGGTAACAGACAGCTACTTTTGCTACCTCCTCGCCTGCAAAGCTTCACCTGTCAAACAAGCGGGCTTTTAGTCGTGTTTAGCCGCTTATGTATCATATCAGCTCGACCGACAGAATTGCGGAGGTTGTTTATGACTATTTTATGAGTACCGTCGTCTATAGTCGCTCTTATCAGAGAAACTGTGTCTCGTTTTCCTTGCCACAATTTATCTTCGTATCTGTATTGCACTGAAAATATTCACAACTATGCAAATTTGAGTGCCATCTCTCCTGTTCAGAGACAAACGTTTTCATTCACTGTTGATTTTGACAAAGTTAATACTCACTTTGCTTTTCATCCTCGAGTTTTGCGTTGAATACTGTTCGATTCTGTCTCAGGTTTTGCTTTACAACAGTGTTAGTTGTACATTAAGAGCGATACACAGTAGTTTGGTAGATTTAGTAATAATAATAATAATAATAATAATTCCATGTGGCTCAACAGTCTGGCGATGTCCATCGACTGGACGCCACTTCGGCAACTTTAGTCTACCTAACCTGTCCATTACCCCTACCGGGAAAAGGGGATCTACACTGCGGTGTGGAATTCGAACCAAATGATCGTTCTTGGGGAATCTTCACATCATTCAGAGATGAGGGAAAAGTTAGCTGACATGCATTGAGTTTGTCGGTACACTGTCCGAATTGATTGCACATGGTATGATAAAAGTGTACACACTTTGTATGAGGATTCTTGCATTACTCTGCGTTTACTGTTGTACGTTTTCTTAATTGCCTATACAGTCTTTTTCACTGTTGTGAAGGCATATTCGCAGAAATATAGATCAATAAAACATAATTACATTATTAGTCTGCAGCAAGTCACTGGAGATCGTAGGCCTCTTCGAAGTTTTATACGCTGATTTCATATACAATATGTAGGTGTAACAAACAGGAATGGTTAAATAGTATGGCGATACGGAAGGCAATGAAATCCTCTTCAAAAAAGACACAAAAAGTGTATCCATATGAAATATTATCATTACAGGATTGTGCGGGACCTTCTGTACATTATCGAGTACTGGTATCTTCTCTTCTCCAACTAAATGATCTCATGTGAATTTGGTTGGCGAGTTAACAAGTCACTTCATATCTGAACGTAATTTCGCTGTGAGAAGATATTTCAAGGCAACATTTGCAATTTCTTACATTTAGCTTCCGGAAATCCTTTTTCAACTGCATTTCCTTGAGTTGTTGATAACCTACACAAACACTACACATGTTATATAAAATTGCGTCTGTAAATAACATGTTTCAACGTCGCCGAAACAGCGTAAATGTTAATATTGTGTGTCCAGTTCTAGTCGGCGTTCACTTGTTCAGAAGTGAGTTTGGCGGTGAATTTGAATTTTGTGTACTTTCTCACTCCGTGCCCTCTATTTCTCACCATCCCCCCTCTTGTGTGTGTGTGTGTGTGTGTGTGTGTGTGTGTGTGTGTGTGTGTGTGTGTGCTTGTGCGTGTCGTTTTGTGAAGATCGTTTAACGTGTTAAACTCCGTGGTATAGTCTTTAAAATCTGTTTTCCTTCTCTTGATGACTTCTGTATGTGGGATTTTCTTCTGGTAAGTTTATGTTATAGGCTGTGGCTGGGTTATTGTTTTTTTAAAATCTGTTTCTATTTTATTTGGCTGTAGGTTGTTAACTAGTCAGCAAATGTACTACGGGGACTGTTACTTTATAGACCTCAGATTTATTCTGAATATGTTATTTGAAAGAACATGCGTATAATGGCTGACAATGTTTCATGTAAGTTCATATACCCATAATCTGTTGAATTTATCTATAGGTATTTCTTGTTTTGTGAGATTTTTCTGTGTTTAGTTGTCTGTCCTACATCCGATTTGAAGTCTCTGTTTCTTTACATCGTTCCTAATTCTGTAAAACATTTTATGATTAAAGTTTTCCAATGTTTCATACATTCTTTGTTGTGTCCAACAACTGACTCTTATTATGCTTATAGCAGCTTTAATTAATCAAAATGTGCTAATATTTTTCACTAAACTTAAGAAACTTCGCAGATTCTTTTCAGCATCTCCAAAAAGAATAGCAGCTGTCGATGAAAAAGTATGAAAACAACTACAATTTTCAGTGCCCGATCAATAGAATTTGTGGTCAAGGAGTATCGATATTGTTCCCAAACATAGGAACAATTATATCAAAGTGAATGAATAATATGAACAATGGGGTAAGAATGCGTAATGAGAACACCGTTCTATCAGCCTGTGGCTTAGTAACGATTTTAAAGGATGAAAGGTTCATTTTTGGCTTCTCTTTTTTTCATAAAACTATCATCCACGTGGATATTTTGTATGATGATGATGTTTGGTTTGTGAGGCGCTCAACTGCACTGTTATCAGCACCCGTACAAAATTCCAATTTCTTACACAGTCCAATCTAGCCATTGTCACGAATGACGATGATGATGTTGATGACGAACCGGCGAGGACAAGACAAACACCCAGTCCCCACGATCAGCGACAGAAAAGAAAGTTTGACACCACCTATGCACAAAATCAGCTGACAGCTTTTGACCGCGAAATTACAAAATTTAGGGGAGAAGTGAATGAAAACTCAATAGATCTTCACTAGTATCGTGAAAGAGGAAGCACTGAAAATGGATATTTGTTGTTGTTGTTGCGGTCTTCAGTCCTGAGACTGGTTCGATTCAGCTCTCCATGCTAAGCTATCGTGTGCAAGCTCCTTCATCTCCCAGTACCTACTGCAGCCTACATCCCTCTGAACCTGCTGAGTGTATTCATCTCTTGGTCTCCCTCTAAGATTTTTACCCTCCATGTTGCCCCCAATGCTAAATTTGTGATCCCGTGATGCATCAGGACATGTCATACCAACCGATCCCTTCTTGTAGTCAAGTTGTGCCACAAACTTCTCTTCTCCCCAATCCTATTCAATACCTCCTCATTAGTTACGTGATCTAATCTCCTAATCTTCAACATTCTTCTGTAGCACCACACTTCGAAAGCTTCTATTCTCTTCTTGTCCAAACGATTTATTGTCCATGTTTCACTTCCATACATGGCTACACTCCATACAAATACTTTCCTGACACTTAAATCTATACTCGATGTTAACAAATTTCTCTTCTTCAGAAACGCTTTCCTTGCCATTGCCAGTCTACATTTTATATCCTCTCTACTTCGACCATCATCAGTTATTTTGCTCCCCAAGTAGTAAAACTCCTTTACTACTTTAAGTGTTTCATTTCCTAATCTAATTTCCTCAGCATCACCCGACTTAATTCGACTACATT
Source organism: Schistocerca gregaria (assembly GCF_023897955.1). Lineage (NCBI taxonomy): Eukaryota > Metazoa > Arthropoda > Insecta > Orthoptera > Acrididae > Schistocerca > Schistocerca gregaria. The sequence continues at coordinate 1,006,797,015 of NC_064920.1, read as the reverse complement.
CCATTATCCTCGTTTCGCTTTTGTTGATGTTATTCTTACATCATCCTTTCAAGACACTGTCCGTTCCGTTCAACTGCTCTTCCAAATCCATTGCTGTCTCTGACAGAATTACAATGTCATCAGCGAACCTCTAAGTTTTTATTTCTTCCCCATGGATTTTAATACCTACTCCAAATTTTTCTTTTGTTTCCTTTACTGCTTGCTCAATATACAGATCGAATAACATCGGTGAGAGGCTACAACTCTGTCTCACTCCCTTCCCAACCACTGCTTCCCTCTCATGCCCCTCGACTCTTATAACTGCATCTGGTTTCTGTACAAATTGTAAATAGCCTTTCGCTCCCTGTTTTTTACCCCTGCCCCCTACAGAATTTGCATTCAGGAGGACGACGGTTCAATCCCGCGTCCGGCCATCCTGATTTAGGTTTTCCGTGATTTCCCCAAATCACTCCAGGCAAATGCCGGGATGGTTCCTCTGAAAGGGCACGGCTGACTTCCTTCCCCATCCTTCCCTAATCCGATAAGACCTTTGACCACACTGTCTGGTCTCCTTCACCAACCAACCAAACCTACAGAATTTGAAAGAGAGTATTCCAGTCAACATTGTCAAAAGCTTTCTCTAAGTCTACAAATGCTAGAAACGTATGTTTGCCTTTCCTTAATCTTTCTTCTAAGATAAGTCGTAAGGTCAGTATTGCCTCACGTGCTGTCTACTCCCGGGGCCTTGTTTCGTCTCAAGTCTTTCAGTGCTTCTTTGGGACTGGAATTATTATATTCTTCTTGAAGTCTGTTTCATACATCTTGCGCACCAGATGGTAGAGTTTTGTCAGGACTGGCTCTCCCAAGGCCGTCAGTAGTTCCAATGGAATGTTGTCTACTCCGGGGGCCTTGTTTCGACTCAGGTCTTTCAGTGCTCTGTCAAATTCTTCACGCAGTATCGTATCTCCCATTTCATCTTCATCTACATCCTCTTCCATTTCCATAATATTGTCCTCAAGTACATCGCCCTTGTATAGACCCTCTATATACTCCTTCCACCTTTCTGCTTTTCCTTCTTTGCTTAGAACTGGGTTTCCATCTGATCTCTTGATGTTCATGGAAGTGGTTCTCTTTTCTCCAAAGGTCTCTTTAATCATTCTGTAGGCAGTATCTATCTTACCCCTAGTGAGATAAGCCTCTACATCCTTTCATTTGTCCTCTAGCCATCCCTGCTTAGCCATTTTGCGCTTCCTGTCTATCTCATTTTTGTGACGTTTGAATTCCTTTTTGCCAGTTTCATTTATTGCATTTTTATATTGTCTCCTTTCATCAATTAAATTCAATATTTCTTCTGTTACCCAAGGATTTCTACTAGCCCTCGTCTGTTTACCTACTTGATACTCTGCTGCCTTCACTACTTCATCCCTGGTTTGATGCAGCTCTCAATGCTACTCTATCCTGTGCAAGCTGCTTCATCTCCCAGTACCTACTACAATCTACATCCTTCTGAATCTGTTTAGTGTACTCATCTCTCGGTATCCCTCTACGATTTTTACCCTCCACACTGCCCTCCAACGCTAAATTTGTGATCCCTTGATGCCTCAAAACATGTCCTACCAACCGATCCCTTCTTCTAGTCAAGTTGTGCCACAAACTTCTCTTCTCCCCAATCCTATTCAATACCTCCTCATTAGTTACGTTATCTATCCACCTTACCTTCAGTATTCTTCTGTAGCACCACATTTCGAAAGCTTCTATTCTCTTCTTGTCCAAACTAGTTATCGTCCATGTTTCACTTCCATACATGGCTACACTACAAACAAATATTTTCATAAATGACTTCCTGACACTTAAATCTATATTCGATGTTAACAAATTTCTCTTCTTCAGAAACGCTTTCCTTGCCATTGCCAGTCTACATTTTATATCCTCTCTACTTCGACCATCATCAGTTATTTTACTTCCTAAATAGCAAAACTCCTTTACTACTTTATGTGTCTCATTTCCCAATCTAATTCCCTCAGCATCACCCGATTTAATTGGACTACATTCCATTATCCTCGTTTTGCTTTTGTTGATGTTCATCTTATATCCTCCTTCCAAGATACTGCCCATTCCGTTCAACTGCTCTTCCAAGTCCTTTGCCGTGTCTGACAGAATTACAATGTCATCGGCGAACCTCAAAGTTTTTACTTCGTCTCCATGAATTTTAATACCTACTCCAAATTTTTCTTTTGTTTCCTTTACTGCTTGCTCAATATACAGATTGAATAACATCGGGGAGAGGCTACAACCCTGTCTCACTCCTTTCCCAACCACTGCTTCCCTTTCATGCCCCTCGACTCTTATGACTGCCATCTGGTTTCTGTACAAATTGTAAATAGCCTTCGCTCCCTGTATTTTACCCCTGCCACCTTTAGAATTTGAAAAAGAGTATTCCAGTCAACATTGTCAAAAGCTTTCTCTAAGTCTACAAATGCTAGAAACGTAGGTTTGCCTTTTCTTAATCTTTCTTCTAAGATAAGTCGTAAGGTCAGTATTGCCTCACGTGTTCCAACATTTCGACGGAATCCAAACTGATCCTCCCCGAGGTCCGCATCTACCAGTTTTTCCATTCGTCTGTAAAGAATTTGCGTTAGTATTTTGCAACTGTGACTTATTAAACTGATAGTTCGGTAATTTTCACATCTATCAGCGCCTGCTTTCTTTGGGATTGGAATTATTATATTCTTCTTGAAGTCTGAGGGTATTTCGCCTGTCTCATACATCATGCTCAACAGCTGGTAGAGTTTTGTCATGCCTGGCTCTCCCAAGGCCGTCGGTAGTTCTAATGGAATGTTGTCTACTCCGGGTGCCTTGTTTCGACTCAGGTCTTTCAGTGCTCTGTCAAACTCTTCACGCAGTATCGTATCTCCCATTTCGTCTTCATCTACATCCTCTTCCATTTCCATAATATTGTCCTCAAGTACATCACCCTAGTATAAACCTTCTATATACTCCTTCCACCTTTCTGCCTTCCCTTCTTTGCTTAGAACTGGGTTGCCATCTGAGCTCTTGATATTCATACACGTGGTTCTCTTCTCTCCAAAGGTCTCTTTAATTTTCCTGTAGGCAGTATCTATCTTACCCCTAGTGAGATAAGCTTCTACATCCTTACATTTGTCCTCTAGCCATCCCTGTTTAGCCATTTTGCACTTCCTGTCGATCTCATTTTTGAGACGTTTGTATTCCTTTTTGCCTGCTTCATTTACTGCATTTTTATATTTTCTCCTTTCATCAATTAAATTCAATATTTCTTCTGTTACCCAAGGATTTCTAGCAGCCCTCGTCTTTTTACCTACTTTATCCTCTGCTGCCTTCACTACTTCATCCCTCAGAGCTACCAATTCTTCTTCTACTGTATTTCTTTCGCCTATTCCTGTCAATTGTTCCCTTATGCTCTCCCTGCAACTCTGTACAACCTCTGGTTGTATCAGTTTATCCACGTCCCATCTCCTTAATTTCCCACCTTTTTGCAGTTTCTTCAGTTTTAATCTACAGGTCATAACCACAATCTATTGGTCAGAGTCCACATCTGCCCCTCGAAATGTCTTACAACTTAAAACCTGCTTCCTAAATCTCTGTCTTACCATTATATAATCTATCTGATACCTTTCAGTATCTCCAGGGTTCTTCCACGTATACAACCTTCTTTCATGATTCTTAAACCAAGTGTTACCTATGATTAAGTTGTGCTCTGTACAAAATTCTACTATGCGGCTTCCTCTTTCATTTCTTAGCCCCAATCCATATTCACCTACTATGTTTCCTTCTCTCCCTTTTCCTACACTCGAATTCCAGTCACCCATTACTATTAAATTTTCGTCTCCCTTCACTATCTGAATAATTTCTTTTATTTCAGACCAAGACAGCAAAACAATAATACACTACTGGTCATTAGAATTGCTACACCAAGAAGAAATGCAGATGATAAACGGGTATTCATTAGACAAATATACTTTACTAGAACTGACATGTGATTACATTTTCACACAATTTGGGTGCATAGATCCTGAGAAATCAGTACCCAGAACAACTACCTCTGGCCATAATAACGGGCTTGATATGCTTAGGCATTGGATCAAACAGAGCTTGGATGGCGTGTACAGGTACAGCTGCCCATGCAGCTTCAACACGATACCACAGTTCATGAGCAGTAGTGATTGACGTTGTGTGACGAGCCGTTTGCTCGTCCACCATTGACCACACGTTTTGAATTGGTAAGAGATCTGGAGAATGTGCTGGCCAGGGCAGCAGTCGAACATTTTCCGTATCCAGAAACGCCCGTACAGGACCTGCAACATGCGGTCGTGCATTATCCTGCTGAAATGTAAGGTTTCGCAGGGATCGAATGAAGGGTAGAGGGATTAGGCGAGCGGTCTAAGGCGCTGCAGTTATGGGTTGTGTGGCTGGTCCCGGCGGAGGTTCGAGTCCTCTCTCGGGCATGGGTGTGTGTGTGTTTGTCCTTAGGATATATTTAGGTTAAGTACTGTGTAAGATTAGGGACTGGTGACCTTAGCAGCTAATTCCCATAAGTTTTAACACACTTTTTTTTTTTTTTTGAAGGGTAGAGCCACGGGTCGTAATACATCTGAAATACAACGTCCACTGTATAAAGTGCCGTCAGTGCGAACAAGAGGTTACCGAGACATGTAACCCATGGCACCCCATACCATCACGCCGGGTTATACGCCAGTATGGCGATGACGAATACACGCTTCCAATGTACGTTCACCGCGGTGTCGCCAAACACGGATGCGACCATCATGTTGGTGGATTCATCAGAAAAATTACGTTTCGCCATTCGTGCACCCAGGTTTGTCGCTGAGTACACCATCGCAGGTGCTCCTGTCTGTGATGCCGGCCGCGGTGGTCTCGCGGTTCTAGGCGCGCAGTCCGGAACCGCGCGACTGCTACGGTCGCAGGTTCGAATCCTGCTTCGGGCATGGATGTGTGTGATGTCCTTAGGTTAGTTAGGTTTAAGTAGTTCTAAGTTCTAGCGGACTGATGACCACAGCTGTTAAGTCCCATAGTGCTCAGAGCCATTTGAACCTGTCTGTGATGCAGCGTCAAGGTAACCGCAGCCATGGTCTCCGAGCTGATAGTCCATGCTGCTGTTCGTGCAGATGGTTGTTGTCTTGCAAACATCCCCATCTGTTGACTTAGGGATCGAGACGTGGGTGCACGATCCGTTACAGCCATGCGGATAAGATGACTGTCATCTCGACTGCCAGTGATACGAAGCCGTTGGGATCCAGCACAGCGTTCCGTACTACGTTCCTGAACCCACAGATTCCCTGTTCTGCTAACAGTCATTGGATCTCGACCAACGTGAGCAGCAATGTCGCGATACGATAAACCGCAATCGCGATAGTCTACAATCCGACCTTTATCAAAGTCGGAAACGTGATGGTACGCATTTCTCCTCCTTACACGAGGCATCAGAACGACGTTTCACCAGGCAACGCCGGTCAAGTGCTGTTTGTGTATGAGAAATCGTTTGGACACTTTCCTCATGTCAGCACGTTGTACGTGTCGCCACCGGTGCCAGCCTTATGTGAATGCTCGGAAAAGCTAATCATTTGCATATCACAGCATGTTCTTCCTGTCGGTTAAGTTTCGCGTCTGTAGCACGTCATCTTTGTGGTGTAGCAACTTTAATGGCCAATAGTGTAGTATCGGAACGACCCTGGCAGAATATCTATGGCGCACGCCACATGTACAGCAATGCATATGTCCCGGTCCCGTCCATATCATCTGTGACGGAGGTTCAACTTGGCAAACAGTTCGCAGTGGGCTAAAGACGCCGCTGGTGCGTGGTGAGTTTCCACGCCAGAGCTGCGCCTCTCGTGTCTCCGGCAGGATTTAGCTCCGGACATTTCTGCGCGCTGAGTAAGGTGGTAGGCCGACGCCGGGCGCAAATAGCCTCGCGCCCTGCCCTGCGTGCAGTGTGGGCCCCCTCGTCCCCTGTCGCTGCTCTGGCAAGCCGCGGCTCCTGTCCGGCCTACGCAGGCGACGCCCGCAGGCCGCCGCGTATTTACGTCCCCGTAAATCACGTCGCTCTTTCCTTTCAGCGGAAACCGGCCCTGGAGATTACGCTTCGTTGCGGTGGTACAGCTTAGCGTTCAAAAACATGTAACAAAAGAGCATGATGAGGTCAAGGAGAGCGCTACAGTCATAAGCAACAACTGTGAATTTTAATAGTGAGCAACATTGGAGCTCGTACATATGATTTAGCTAAGCATCTCGCTTCCTTACTGAGACCTTTCGTCGGCAAGTGCTCACATCACATACGAAACTCAGCTGATTTTATCAATAGACTGGGGGCTCTTCGTCTTAGCAGTGTAAACCTTCTAGTAAGTTTTGATGTCGTCTCACTTTTTACAAAAGTTCCTCTTTCGGATTCTTTGACACTGATTGGTAACATGTTTCCTGTTGATATCACTGCTTTGTTCAGGCACGCTCTTTCCTCAAATTATTTTACGTGTAATCAAGAATATTTTGAACAGACTGACGGTGTCGCCATGGGTAGCCCCTGTCTCCTTTTTTGGCCAACCTTTTTATGGAGGATTTTGAAAAGAGAGCGCTTGAATCAGTTATCCAGAAACCAACAAATTTTTGGAGGTATGCGAATGACACTTTCATAGTGTGACCTCATGGAGAAGATAAATTAATGGAGTTTCTACATCACCTGAGCTCCATTCATAGCAACATCCGGTTCATCATGGAAATAGATCAAGGTGGTTGTTTGCATTTCTTGGATGTCCTGGTTCGAAGGAAGAATGATGGTTCTCTAGGGCATTCAGTTTACCGGTAGCCCACTCATACTGATTTGTACCTGCAAGCATCGAGTTGCCATCACCCATCGCAAACCATGAGTTTGTTTAAAACACTTGTTCATAGAGCTCATACAGCCTGAGATCTAGAGAGCTTACCTCAAGAACTCGCCCATGGACAGACAGTATTCAGCGAAAATGGGCATTCCATCCGGCAGATTAACAGGGCAGTAACAGTTAAAACTAAGAAGCGGAAAGTGAATAAAGAGGAGAACATGCCGGAACAATCTTTAGGTTTTCTTCCTTTCGTTGGCAACATTTCGTTTAAAATAGCAAGAATCCTCCGAAAATTTCAGGTAAGAGTGGTTTTCCGCCCACCGTCGAAAATTGCGGGCCTTGTGGAATTAGTTAAGGACAATCTGTTACTACGAAAGGACGGAATTTACAAGATACTGTGCCAAAGTGGTATGGCTTACATAGGTCAAACCACACGCACCGTGAAAGAACGCTGCGCTCAACATCAACGTTACACCCGCCTTTTGCAGCCAAGAAAGTCCGCTATTGCTGAACATTGTATTTCTACTGGACATTCAATGGAGTATGAGAAAACAATGATTTTGTCCATAGCAATGTCTTTCTGGGACTCCATTATTAAGGAATCCGTAGAAATACGACTGGCGGAAAATCTTTTAAACCGTGACAGCGGCTATCAGCTGGACAGTGCATGGAATCCCATCATCTCCACGATTTGCTCAAACCGAAGACGACAGAGTGCCGCGGCAAAGAGCAACACAGAGGGCGACTGAGTTCCGCTGTTCCACCAGCGAGGGCGCTGCGGGCGGGCAGTGTGTTTCATCTATCAAGTTCTCGACGCATGCTCACAATAGTTATATTACGCTATATATTGCGGGACGGAGGACGTTTTCTCCAGTCTGCCATGGCTCGCCTGAAGGTGACTGGCAGGTGCCCAGTTGAAATATCGTGCGAAGTATTGAACGACGACCGGTTGCAATCCCGAAATTTGTTTGAACACAAACAACAACTGACTGCGGATTCCTGCAATAGCTAGACAACTTCTGATAACATGTTTATAATGGCTATATATTTTCAATGACTGTGTGTACCATCATAATAAAATTTTCCTCATCCTACACGTGCAAATGGAAACGAGACAGATGCAAAACAACAAGTAAACTGTTTGTTATATCCATAGCAGTAGCCATAACTGTTAATACATTCTAAGGCGGAAAAAGCAAAGGAATTATCCGAATGGGACAGAAACTGGTAATTGGTAGATGTGACGCATATATACAGGCAAACAAATGACCATCGTGTGAAACCCAGCTCGCGCTATTCGTCCACGAGACTCAGAGGGCCATAGACACGGGTGCCCACGTAGATGCCGAGTTTCTTGAATTCCGCAAGGCGTTCGATACAGTTCCTCGCAGTCGTTTAATGAACAAAGTAAGAGCATATAGACCAATTGTGTGATTGGATTGAAGAGTTCCTAGATAACAGAACGCAGCACGTCATTCTCAATGGAGAGAAGTCTTCCAAAGTAAGAGTGATTTCAGGTGTGCCGCAGGGGAGTGTCGTAGGACCGTTCCTATTCGCAATATACATAAACGACCTTGTGGATAACATCGGAAGTTCACTGAGGCTTTTTGCGGATAATGCTGTAGTATATCGAGAGGTTGTAACAATGGGAAATTGTAATGAAATGCAGGAGGATCTGCAGCGAATTGACGCATGATGCAGGGAATGGCAATTGAATCTCAATGTAGACAAGTGTAATGTGCTGCGAATACACAGAAAGAAAGATCCCTTATCAATTAGCTACAATATAGTAGGTCAGCAACTGGAAGCAGTTAATTCTATAAATTATCTAGGAGTACGCATTAGGAGTGATTTAAAATGGAATGATCATATCAAGTTGGTCGTCGGTAAAGCAGATGCCAGACTGAGATTCATTGGAAGAATCCTAAGGAAATGCAGTCCGAAAACAAAGGAAGTAGGTTACAGTACGCTTGTTCGCCCACTGCTTGAATACTGCTCACCAGTGTGGGATCCGTTCCGGATAGAATTGATAGAAGAGATAGAGAAGATCCGACGGGGATCAGCGCGCTTCGTTACGGGATCATTTAGTAATTGCGAAAGCGTTACGGAGATGATAGATAAACTCCGGTGGAAGACTCTGCAGGAGAGACGCTCAGTAGCTCAGTGAGGGCTTTTGTTAAAGTTTCGAGAACATTCCTTCACCGAGGAGTCAAGCAGTATATTGCTCCCTCCTACGTATATCTTGCGAATAGACCATGAGGATCAAACCAGATAGATCAGAGCCCACACAGAAGCATACCGACAATCTTTCTTTCCACGAACAATACGAGATTGGAATAGAAGGGAGAACCGATAGAGGTACTCAAAATACCCTCCGCCACACACGGTTAGGTGGCTTGCGGAGTATGAATGTAGTTGTAGACGTAGATGAAAAAAAATTGGATGTATTATTGAAGAGAAAGTGGTTCAGAAATTAAACAAGTCAATAACGGGTTGATGTACCTCTGGCTCCTATGCAAGTAGTTATTCGGTATGGCACTAACTTGTTGGATATCCTCCTGAGAAATATGGTGTCAGATTTTGTCCTACTGTCTCATTAAGTCGTCAAAGTCCAAAGATGGTGGGACAGCCCTGGCTATAATGCTCCAAACGTTCTCAGTTAGGGTGAGATCTGGTGATCTCCCTGGTAGAGGTAGGCTTTGACAAGTACGAAGACGGTAGAAACTCTAGCCGTGTGCGAGCCGGCGATACCTTACTGAAACGTAAGCTCAGAATAGCTCGCCTTGAAGGAAACAAAACAGGCCGTAGAATACCTTAGATGTAACGCGGATGACAACCGAAGGGGTTCTGCTATGAAGAGAAATCGCATACCACACCAGCACTCCTGGTTGTCGGGCCGTAAGGCGGACGGCATTAAGACTGGTATTCCACCGTTGTCCCCCGGTCTTCAGACACGTCTTCAAAAATGGCTCTGAGCACTATGGGACTTAACTTCTAAGGTCATCAGTCCCCTAGAACTTAGAACTACTTAAACCTAACTAACCTAAGGACATCACACACATCCATGCCCGAGGCAGGATTCGAACCTGCGACCGTAGCAGTCGCACGGTTCCTGACTGCGCGCCTAGAACCGCGAGACCACCGCGGCCGGCAGACACGTCTTCGCTGCTCATCGGTGCGCAGGTCGATATTGCACTCATCCGTGAAGACAATTCTTCTCCAGTCGATGAGATTCCAGCCCGAAGATTGGGGAGTATAGTTGCAGAAGGATACGCGATTAAATTGGTATGCAAATTCCGTGATACAGAGCTCCAAATATACTACACAGAGCTGTCAGCTCTGACATCTCTACCCTGCTGGGTATGGAGTCGAACTGAACCACGATGATGTGATATATACAGGGTGGTCCATTGTTCCTGACCGGGCCAAATATCTCACGAAATAAGCGTCAAACGAAAAAAACTACAAAGAACGAAACTCGTTTAGCTTGAAGGGGAAAACCAGATGGCTCTATCGTTGGCACGCTAGATGGCGCTGCTATAGGTCAAACGGATATCAACTGCAGTTCTAAAAATAGGAACCCCCATTTTTTATTACATATTCGTGTAAAAGGTCCTACGTTAAACGATGACCTCAGCTATCACCACTGAGTCACCTTTACAGAATGAAGTGGTACCAATTGAAGTGCATGCTGATTTTCCGCTGCTCATGTTCTGCAGTTCTGCGTATCGACATGTCCTTGGAGATGGGCTTCGTCTGTCCACACGATGTTTCATTGAGCACTTCCAGACGAGGAAGAAATTCCAGAGCCAATGTGTCTTGCTGCAGGTCAGCAGGAAGGAACTCTTGAACATTGGTGATTTTATATGGATAGCAATTCAGGATGCTTGGTAGGATTTTATGATCCGCGCTCGCAGGCATATCCAACTTTCTGACGATTACCGGTGTACTGCATATTTGCACACAACCGCAGTTCCCCTGATGCAGTGCTGTGGCCCCATCTTCGAGAGACGTCAGATCAGCTGGTTTCCTCCCTCTGCCACACTGCACTTCGAAAGTACCTGTCGTTTCGAATTCTGTAATCCTTTTCTCCAAACCCTCAGTAGATATCACGCCAATGTCTTTTTTTTGTACCCTTGAGTATCCGTAACTTCTGCAAGGCTACTGGCGCACAGTCATAGTTCTTGTAAAACAGCTTTACCAGCTGCGCCAGATCCTTCACGGCGACGGCCATGCTGGGCGACTTGGATGCAAAATGAGAAATAGCCGTGTGGCATACGTCTGTTGGTGTTCATATTCTGGCGCTTACAGTGCCATTTACTGGTGAAATTTTCATTAATTTGTTTGGTCCATGACGTTTTCCTCTGCGTCAAAAACATGCAGTTCAGATTTGACGGTATTCTAATCTGTGATTCTTTTCCTACAGCGTTTTGAATCTGGAGCTATAATTATCGGCTCCCTGTATGTATACTAGACGATTTTCTTAAACTTACTAAGTCTATCAGCGTCCATCTGGATTTTCGGAGTTAAAGGATACTATCAATCTGTCGGATCTATTCTACACTGTATCTGCTTTTCTTGGATACTGTCTTACGTCCGCGATCCTCATGGCCTCTCTGCACTTAAGGTTTCTAGTGGAGTTGTGAATGAATTTTATGTATAAGCTCCAACTAGTTGGACTCTCATTAGTTGTTCCTTTAATCCACCTTCTTACGTAGCAGATAGACTGCGATGCATTGACGGTTATGAAAGTTTTTTTTCTGATTGAAATATCGCTAAGACATGTGCGAAGTTTCTGAACGAGATGTTTTCAAGCGTGTTTTTCATGATGTGGTCATTGTTATCTTTCCCTGTTGTATTGTACTTGATTTCGCGTATTACGAGGGTGTGTTAAACGAAAACCTTAAATTTGTAATAACAAATCGAAATTTCGCGCCTTTATCATGTAAGTTGGTAAGCGTGCTACAAACAGCGTGCAGAATGGCCTGTAGGTAGCAGCATAATGCAGATGCACACATACCGCCGCAGTATCAGTATAAAGATGGCCGCCCCACTTGCGACTTGCACCAGGGAAGAACAGCGTTCTGTTATTCGGTATTTGAATAGAGAAGGTGTGAAACCTATTGAAATTCATCAATGAATGTAGGTTCAGTACGGTGATGCACGTTTGTCACAGCAGGAGTAGGAAGTTCGCAAATGGTGTGATTTCAGTGGAAGATGCTCCTCGTCCAGGTCAGGCACAACGAGTTGTGACTCCACACAACATTGCAGCAGTTGACGCTATAGTGAAGGAAAAGCGCCGAGTGACATTGAATGTATTGCAGCATGTTTACAGATTAGTCAAGGGTCAGCACACCACATTGTGCATAATGTGCTCCAGTTTCACAAAGTGTCTGCAAGATGGGTTCCACGGCAGCTGACTCCTGAAATGAGAGAACGACCTGTTGATGCCTGTGAAGAACTTCTTCGGCGCTTTGAACGAGAAGGTGATGGCTTCCTTGCGAGAATCGTTACTGGGGACGAAACCTTGGTTAACTTCCAACAACCGGAAATGAAGAGAGTGAGCAAGGTATGGCGTCATTCCTCATCACCAAACCAAAGATTTTCGAACAGAACCATCAGCAGGGAAGGTTATGATGACTCTCTTTTGTGACGAAAAACGCGTCATTTTGGAGTATTACATGGCTAGAGGGACCACTGTCAACAGTGCATCATACACAGATCTCGTAAAAAAATGATCTGCAGCCTGGAATCAAATCAAGGCGACGTGGATTTCTGTCAGCAGGTGTCCTTTATCAACATGACAATGCAAGACCCCACACTGCCCGTACAACAGTTGCAAGAATCACAGACCTGCGTTTTGAGTGTCTTCCTCATCTACCATACTCACCAAACCTTACCCCAACTGATTTCAATATGTTTGGACCTCTCAAAGACGCAATGGGAGGAAAGAAGTTCCGTTCTGATGAAGAGGTACGCTATGCGGCGCATGAATGGTTGCGCGGACTACCAAAAGAATTTTTTTCTAAAGGAATTTATGTACTTTGTAAGTGCTGGAGGACTTGCATTGAGCGTGGGGGAAATTATTTTGAAAAGTGACACAGCTTTGTACCACTTCTGCACAATAAATAATATTAAAAAGTATTTAATGTTTTCATTTGACTCACCCTCGCATTTCCTCAGATACTTTTGTTTGTAAACTGTGTCAAGCTAAATGGAAAATTTAAACAAATAGAATATAAAACAGAAGCGTCGGATGCCTTGTTTAATCTCTGTCAAGTGCCACAGTTTTTGCTAACTGCAGACCGTCTTCTCTTAGTAAGCACTATAAATCTCTTGTATGTAATGTCAAATCAGACGGAAACGAAGGAATTTAAATTACATTTATCCTCCCTTACTTGCGATAAGCATGCATGCATATTGAAGTTTGAAGTCCTATCATAAGTTGCTTGTTTTCGATCGGTGTGGAAACCATTGAGAAGGAACTTAAACTTTTAGTCAGGCTCTCATTAATCCGAGGCCTACTTTGAACACCACAGTGCTTTACTAGATACAGTCCTATTGAAGGTGATATACCGTACCTTCCTCAAACTTTTCTACTGAAATACACAGCCAGCTATAGTGAATCCCACAATTTATCGTAGACCTCGAACCACGGTGCCACTATGCATTTTTCACATTTCGAGAAGGGAAAAAACTGTAAAGTGACAGACAAAAACCCTCCAAAGACCAAGTACCGAGTCTGAGAACTTTCAATCAGCAGCCCAGCACTTTATTTTTCCGTCGGCGTTTGATCTGGGCGGACGTTACTTGACATCTCTTCAGGTTCAAATTTGAGTGCTTCGATCAGTTCTTTTTTATGACAGAGAGCTGCCGGCCCACTGACCGAACACCTTGAGCTATCGTGCCGGCAGGATTCAACTAGCGAATGACCTCATAAAACCCGGTCAGCTCGAAACCTTGGCTTTAAATAATGTAATTATTCACATTTTCTGGAGCTACATAAAGCATGCAGGAAAATGTTCTTGCGTCAGTCTAGTTGCAATGACTGTGGTGTGTAAGAATGATTGTAACGTATTACTATGTTTACGACGTTGCTCATCGAGCCATACACGTTATTTCCATTTCTAGCTGCTTGTCTCACACAAATAATGATAAAAATGCAGGGTCAACACCAGCCCAAGCCCTTCCTAAACATTTAGAGAAAAACGGAGCTGGAAAATTATTAGTTTAATTACTTTAATAATTTAATTACAAGCATGAAAATTTCTTTAAGCAGCCAGATATATAGCACTCGATGTCATGCATGAAGCAACTTGATTATTTCAGGACTGGAAATCGGAGTAAGATCGACACCAAAGAATTTATCTTTCACGTAAAATATTTGGTTGCACATCCTAACTACACATAACTGGTGCCTGACTCGAAATATGTAAGTATGAATTACGTGAGAATGTAACAGAGCACAATTTAACTACAGCGAGAAGATACACAGAAAACGGGGGTGGAGACAATGGCACTATCATCTCCTTTGCATTCATACCATAAAAATATCTCAGTGAGATTCACTTACGATTCTAGCATGCACTATTTTCGACAGAGGTTTAACCAATGCACAAGGTTGTGCGATAATTATTCAACATACTAACTGCGTCTGCTGCTTGCAAACGGCCGAACTATAACACGTGGTGCAGAGCCAAATCAAACTGTTGTGCTGCTTTGTAAAAACCGCACGAAAGAACAGATATTCTTGCCGAATTTATAGCTCGTCAAACAAGCAAACTGTTAAAATGAAGCCAATTGTGGTGCCGTGGTGGACCAGAAGGCTCACTGAGCTCTATTGGACTTAACATCTGAGGTCATCAGTCCCCTAGAACTTAGAACTACTTAAACCTAACTAACCTAAGGACGTCACACACTTCCATGCCCGAGGCAGGATTCGAAGCTGCGACCGTAGAGGTAGCGCGGTTCCAGACTGAAGCGCCTAGAACCGCTCGGACACACTGGCCGGCTGGCCCAGAAGGGTCATTGATTACCAAACACGTGGCACAAAACCGACACCCAAAGACAAAAGCAACTTCCACAAAATATAAGATTAAAATCATTAAAAATCATACTCGCTTGGCCACAGAATTACACTCACGTACGGTTGAAGTGTTCTAACCAGCTTTTACTAATCAGCTTTACGGCTTGAAATTCTACTTCATCGTTGTTCAAAATGAACAAAGTAACTTCCACACTTCTAACTCAAACACCCAAAAATCGCCTATTTAAAGCAATGGAATTATGGCACATTGGGAAAAATAAGTCGCTTCACACGCTTGAGCTAAGCTGAAGTTCTTAACTATTTCAACAGTTAAACATAACGAAATCCTAACTCAACCTGCTTGCTATCATCTGAAACCCCCCTTTAGAGCAACGATCCGTACTCACCAAGCGGTCACCAAAGAGTGCCACTTCCTCTTTCGGAATTACCTAGCTCCCCGTGCAGCGGAAACTACCAGAGGGGTAGGCCTCGGTCACCAGCCTCACACACAAAAACAGCCTTCGACACAGTCTTCGACTAAGATGGGTAAACCTCTCTGTTCAGGTATTGGAAACCTAAGTTGGTCTCATGTGCTCTCCTTCGAACGAGAAGCAACATCGTCTGCTCCCAGCAGACGATGACCAATTCAGTGATTCCCACAAAACAAAACCGAAACCCCACATTAAAACACACATATTTTTGTGGTTGGCAGGAGAGCCAACCGTATTGCTAAAGGAGGTCGAAATGCACGCGTTTTAGCTCACGCAGGCTGGCGTGAGGTCTGGAACATGACTAGGGAATTAGAATTGAGAAAAACGGACGTATCTGGTGGAATACTTAACTTTAATCCATTAATGAGGAACGTCGCTCTTGACGGTACATGATTTACAACATCAATAGTACGGATACTGGCGCCTTGCTAGGTCGCAGAAAATAACGTAGCTGAAGGCTATGCTAACTATTGTCTCGGAAAATGATAGCGTAGAAGTCAGTGAACCACCGCTAGCAAAATCGGCTGTACAACTGGGGCGAGTGCTAGGAAGTCTCTGTAGACCTGCCGTGTGGCGGCGCTCGGTCTGCAATCACTGATAGTGGCGACACGCGGGTCCGACGTATACTAACGGACCGCGGCCGATTTAAAGGCTACTACCTAGCAAGTGTGGTGTCTGGCGGTGACACCACACATATAGTAGTCAATAAGCCTTATTCAGTGCTCAGTCTTTCTGGAAGAGTTCCTGAATTGAGCTAAAAATCAGATAGTAAAGTGAATAAGTTGTACCGAATTCGACAAGCGTCTTATGAAACGACTTCACAGAGACGTTTCAAGATGATCTTATGAAGTACTGAAGTTCGTTTCAGCTGCTGTTGCATGTACAGGCGGTGAGTGAACGCAAGTTACGACCGTGCAGAGCGATCTCTGTCACACTGTGTTCTAGTACAACGGCGACGTGTAGCACAGCCACGCCTCAGCCTGAAGGCCGGCAGTCTGCGACACCTTTGCCTTTCTCATATGCCTCCGCTGCCCACACGGGCTGCGTCGCTTAACATAAACCAGCTGTGCATATTAGGTTACACCCCTCCGAGCGCCGACGGCAACCTGTTGCACCCGTTATAACGCTGTGAGCCGAGGTACAATTAGCAATAAGGAAATGTTAACATCGCGTAAATTGAGAGCGAGGTACTTGTGACACATACTTGGGATACACAAGGTCGACGTAAGGTCATATCTTTTCCTCCTAGCTATTAAACGTCAGAAAGTCTGCCATTACATTCGCTGAAAATGCAAAAATGACAAATGAGATCTAACTAAAAATGTCTATAAAGAATGTATCCAGTGGCATATAAAAGTTTCTTGCACCCAAGGGGTAAGACAGACAAGATTTAGAGTGGTGGTGAGAGGCAGATGTTTAATGAAAAAAATGGTTCAAATGGCTCTGAGCACTATGGGACTTAACTTCTGAGGTCATCAGTCCCCTAGAACTTAGAACGACTTAAACCTAACTAACCTAAGGACATCACAGACATTCATGCCCGAGGCAGCTTTCGAACCTGCGACCGTAGCGGTGTTTAAAGACTAACGTACGTTCCACACTAGAACTCTTAGTGAATAGTCTACCTATCAGCTATGATGAGCACATGGGTTTATGCTGTTGTGTGGGAGTTGCTGGATAGCGAAGGTATACAGATTATTGTGAAAACATACTGCATAAGCTAATCATTGCTAATTGCAGTGAGGAGAGAAAAGTTATGTGGTAACGATATGTGCATATACAGATGGCGGTTGTATTGTAGATATTGCACAAAAGGGCGTAGCATTGGCGGAGCTGTCACTTGTACTCAGGTGATTCATGTGAAAACGTTTCCGACGTGATTACGGCAGCACGACGGGAAGAAACAGACTGAACGTTGGGTGGTAGTTGGAACTACACGCATAGAACATTCCACTTCGGAAACCACTAGGAAGTTCAATATTCAGAGATCAACTGTGTCAAGAGTGTGTCGGGAGTACCAAATTTCAGGTATTATCTCTCACAGCGGACAACGCAGTGGCCGACGCAATTCACTTAACGACCGAGAACAGTGTCATCTGCGTAAAGTTTGAGAGGCACCCACATGCCTTGCTCATACTGTCGCATCAAGCAGTCAGGCCTTCAAAGTTAGTGGTCTGCCAAGCGAGTGGATTCATTTTTTATTTATCAAGTAACATGAACTCTAGTACTCACAATGGCTAATAACTGTATTTAATAGGATCGTCCTATGTGCTCAGTCTAGGTACACAGACAGTATTTGTTTTTGATATATTGGAGGAGAGAGATGTGGTGAAACTCCTATCGAGTTCTCTTTCGGATGAAGTTAGTGAACCTTTTATAGTTCCTGTTGGATGGTGCAGAATAACAATTATAGCATGGTGGGGTGATAGACATGAATGGACCCTGAGAGACGCGGATCTGGTTTGGACTGCAGTACCTGTATGTAGCTCAGGGATGCACCACAATGCAGTAGCAAAATCCTCGTCCTTCCCCAAGTTCCCATACTGTCTTTTATACTACCCCGTGTTGCAGGAGCACGCTTCGTTTGGCGCTGATCTTGCACATCATACACTGTTGGCAGAGCTACGACAACTTGTTCCCATTTCCATTAAATGGTCAAAACACGGTCCTGTCGCACTAACTCATGTCACTCTGTTTCTACGTGGGTTGCAGAAGGTGGTGGATATAGCTCTCTTGGACTTCTACTCAGTTCCGTCTTTAATTGCTTTAATTGGAATGATCAGATGCGCAAAGCTGCTAGGAGGCTGCGCAGAGTATGAGGGGGCAGTTGCAAGATGCATAACGACTATCTAAAACTTTACTGTGGCTGGTAGGTTCGAAACAGGTGACTCGTTCCTTGATTCACTAGTGACAGTAGTGGTTAAAAGCTTCTACATACGATCCAATGCAAGTTTGTAATTGAGTGGAAAGACTTGATTCCAAATCCCACTCAGCATTTCTAAAGGAGAGTAACAGCAGAGGTCTGAAAAGCCTGTGTACATTTCTTACCAACTCAATCACCACACTGTATACTGTTTGTGATCCTTCTCAATCAACCATCTTCTAGAACCCAGTGAATATGGCACCGAACTTTTGATGTGAATGCACTACAAATACTGGCGAAATATCTAGTGGCGGCATGAGGGAGTTCCAAATACTGGTTTCATACCACACTCCTTAACCGAGTCACATTCTAAATTCTGTAATTTTCTTACGAAGTTGCATCGTCGGCGACGTGTAAGCCAACTGTTGTTCTGATAAGAATATATACAGTCCAGCGGTCAAAGTCTATATTCAGTATCGCACTATTTGTCTGCCAAAACCACTTCATTTCGCGGTAATGCCACAGCTCGATTTATAGAGCTGGTAACGATTTTTAACATGGAAACTTGTGTGCACCTGTAGATCCAAGACCTATTGTGATAGTGATATAGTCGCGGTTTTTAACATCTGGCGGTTTATAAGATTGTTACGTCTCTCTTTTTAAGACACAGTGGTACCATTCACAAGAAAAAACTTACGGAACATGTCCATCCATCGTTGTTTTTCTCTCAGTATTATTTTGTATAGCCCGCAATCGGTTATTGGCGAAGTATTATACTCAGTAGTAGGGGATGCATGATAGGTTCACCTTGAGCATCAGTCTTATAAAGTATGTGTATTTCGACGTGTGCAAAGGGAATAACTATGTCCAGTCGTAAGGATGGTATGGATTAGACATGGAATACTCTGATACCAAAGAGGAAAGTGTGTCAAGTCATAAGAATGGTACAGATATTTCTATTTCCAGAGCCACAGCCATCAGCGGGTGTATTTCCAATACTTCGCTCATTGTCTAATGTTGTTCAGTTGAGACCGTAATAGTAATATTTAATTTTAAGTACAGTGATAAAATATATATAGAGCCGGTTTACTAGGATGATTCTGTCTGTGCCAGTGGCCTGTGGCCGGAGTGATTTATGTTTCTGGCTAATGGTATGAGCTGTCTGAATGGAGATGCATGCTGGGATGCAGGAATGTAGCTGACTTAACTGTGTCATTCTCTAGATTGCCGCGAATTGTGAAGTAATACTTAGTATGTGTCGGATAGCTTTCGTGATCGCGTGGAAATTTTAGAAGATTCAATACGGATGTCTGTTTGCCATGCACCATTATTCCCTCCCATGTAAATTGTCCAGTTGACTGCCTCCCCACATTTCGCACCTCTGTTTAGTTGAGGGGACATCGATTGTGGTATATGCATCTAGCAGGTGAAAGATGGGTGGAAGACACATTTTCTAGTTTTGTAGACATGAGAAACACCTAAGTTGACTTTATAAATCATAACAATGATTTGGGATCTGTTACATCACCAACATCTGTATTCGCGAGTGGAAATATCAGTTTCTTCCTTTTTTTTCGAGTTCTCACGTAAAGGTGTTAGCAGATGGGATATGCTTCTAGTTACTCAGTTGTTATAGCAAGCTCCACTAAAATTTCTGTTTTCTAGAGGAATAATTTTCAGTCTCTATCTTTGGAACTATATTGTCCATGCGATACTTCCGCTATGTAAGTGATAATGCGGTGTGCTTAATATCGAGAAGTATTGCGTAAATGATACGATATTCTGGCAAACCATGTGAAATTACGTATCTTCTTGTATGTTCAAATAACTTAAGGATTTGCTGCCGGGTGACGTCGTCGAACACCGCCGATATTTCGACAGGAGCACATCCTGCCATTCTCAAGGCACATATGTAAGGAAGAAAAAATGTGCAAGCAAATTTAATTCCTTGGTTCACAGAGGAGAAACAAGGAAGACACCACACACAGAACAAGTGTCAACACTACCAAAGATAACCAACATCGTAAATATCGATAGTTACTATTAATGAACAGGTGAGGTAGCACTAATTCTGTCCCTCTGTTTTTTGATGAGAGAGAGAGCAGGATTCCAAGTAGCATTTAATCAAAATCCATCATCTCTGTTAATAAGGTTGCTTGATAGTCTGATTTCAACAGCTTCCTTAATAACACTATCCCAATAGCTGGACGTGCAGGCCAGAATCTCCGTGTTGTTTGATTCCATACGATGACCAGTGTCAAAACAATGTTCTGCAATAGCGGATTTGCTCGGCTGTTGTAAGCGTGTGTGACGCTTATGTTCAATACACCGGTCTTCCACAGTCCTGATTGTCTGACCAATATATGACATGCCACAACTGCAAGGAATACGATAGACCTCAGCCTTACGCAAACCAAGATCATCTTTTACGGACGCCAACAGGGCCTTAATCTTAGAAGGTGGTCGAATAACACATTTCACGTCATATTTCCGCAAAATACTGCCAATCCTGTTGGAAGTGCTTCCTGCGTAAGGCGAAAAGGCCGTAGACTTAGGTGCCACTTTGTTGCTATCGTCATTGTAGCCCTAGAACCGCTCGGCAACTCCGGCCGGCTAACTGTCAGTGGACTATGGCGATCTGTACAAAATAGTTTTTATCGGAAAGTCTCGTCTGCAGAAAGAAAGAGGCGGACAGTGCTTCCACACTAGCAGCTTGAGTAATTTGGATGGAAAATTCAGAAAGAGACAATTATAATGCTCGATTCATTCACAAGACATCCTTTGTGCCAGAATGTAGGAGCCTCTACATAGCCATGAGAACATTCGGGGTTCAGAGATGTTTGTTGAAAGCAGGACTTAATGATTTCCAGGAAGGATAACACATGATGGAGAGGGTGACACATTAGGACCATCAGGAGGAATGCATTCTGCGTTGTTCTACGCTATTTTCGTGAACAGGTCCTTTTAGGATCAGTATTTCCATCCAGACAAGCTGATACATCACGAAAGCTCCTACAAAAACAACTAAGTATTTCTGCAGCACTTGACCAATTCAGATAAGGGAGTGATAAGTAATGGATGGGCTGTCCCGTTAGGGTCGTGAGAGAGCATGCAGTCGGTGTTATTCTGGCCTATTTTGTGAATAGGTCCTGTTAGCACCAGAATTTCCATCCAGACAAGCTGAGACATCACTAAAGCTCCTACAAAAGCGACCATTAACTATTTTTGCAGCACTTTACTGTTTCCGAGAGGTAGAATTGGCTCTTATTTACATAGCCATATGACATCCATGTGACACTGAGAACCTTTTAGATGCACACGCAATGGTGAATCGGTATGCGAACATTTTGTGGCGATGCATGAGCCACAATGGGGAGGTAAACACGTGCACAGCTAGATGCGGCTTGCATGTCCTATTAGGATTGCTAGGAACAATGCACCCTGTGCTATTCTTGGAAGCATTGCAACACATTTCTATTGTGCAACCTATGATGTAAGTATAACTTTGAGAACCTTTTAGCTGCAACTGCGAGGATGATCAGCTATACAAACATTTCTCTCAGCGCTGGACCACAGGTAGAGGGGCATGGCGCCCGCAATATTGGTAAACACTTGCATACGACCTGGAGGGGTCTCGCACATGGGACTGGCGTCAGCATACTGCTCTGCGTGTATACCTTGGGCCTCAGTAGGGAACAGTTGGTTGACAAGTTGAGGGTGACTACAGTTCGAAAGCGTTTTTACGTGCTATGAGTGTTTGTGCACTGCATCATTTTCGGGTGTTTAATTGCTGTGAGTGTGTTTGCATAGCGTTACACACGCATTATTTTTTGACATTTTAGGAGTTGTTTTCGTGTCTCTTGAGTTATTTTGTGTACAGGTGTGCAGGCTGTGTGATGTATTAGTTTGACAGTTGATAATTAGTGAGCGTGTTTGCAGAGCATTGTACACGCATGTTTTTGACAATTTACGAGTTGTTCGTGTCTGTATACATCAGTGTACAGCATTGTTTCGGTGATTTACGAGTAGTTTGCACGTCTGTAGGCTGTGTACTGCATTATTTCGGTAATTTACGTGTTGTTTGCGTCTGTACACACCAGTGTACTTTATTATTTCGGTGATTCATGAGTAGTTTGCAGGTCTGTATGCTGTATACTGCATGGTTTCGGTAATTTATGAGTTGTTTCGTGTCTGCACATCAGTGTACTTCATTATTTCGTTGTCTTACGAGTAGTTTGCAGTTGTGTAGGCTGTGTATTGTGAAACCAAGCATGTCAGAGCTAGTGTTTTGTATCAGTGTAATAAGAAAACTGCTTTAAATCTATCTCTAAATAAATTGCACCAAAATAAATGAAGTACATTACTTCCTCTCTCCAGCAGCCCGGAACAGGATGAGTCCTTTCCCCACCATTTTTCCCATAGACCGCCATCTTCGATTACATCATGGAAGTGACGACAGCACTTTCCGGTGGCGGTACTGTGCACTGGGTAAGTTGGACTCCAGATCTCATGGTGAACACGCTGGATGGAGGTACTGCCTCAAATTGTTTAAATAAACACTGTCTACAAAATAAAGAATTACACCCATCCTATCCAGCAGCCTAGCACAAACTGAGACCTTTTGCCACCAACTCATGGGAAGAGGTGGCGGTTGGATGATTAAAGTTGGTAAAGGTAGCCCATTTGAACTATTTTCCCGACAAAATTTGAACTTCGCGCCATGGCGTCATTGTTTCTTTGGCATATCTGTCGCCGCCATCTTGAATAAATTCTGCAAAAGTGCAGTGGGGTGACGTGAAGATTGTCCCACTACTGACGTCTTGTCTGTGCCATAATGCACCGTCTGTGATTGTGTACACAGCGTTTATGGCTGTGAGACTATCTGGCAAACACTATCCCTCTTGGTAGCTGTCTTGACATCATCGCTGACGTGGTTGTCCGTTGGCCGGAATGCCGTCTTCCATGCAGAACACTATCTTACCGACATCTGTTAACAGTTTGTATGACTATATCGTCAATTAGACAGAGGGCGGTGAAACAGCGGTTTGTTGCTTTTATTTTGGAGACCACTGTGTATCTTTATTTAAAGTGCATAATCGTTCCTCAGTTAATGCACTTGGGCAGAGTTTCTGCGTAACGTAGCGGCGGCTGTACCAGGTGAAATGTTTCTGTCGAATCACCTGACTGCAGCAATCGTCATTTACTACAATATTTACGTGACGTTTAACGGGGTACTAAAGTCAAGTTGTGTGTTATTGGGGTGGTAATTGTTTCTAATTACATTTGTTAACTGCAAATAATACACATTGTTGTTGCGGTCTTCAGTTTGAAAACCCGTGCGACATATCTTTCCGCTCCAGTGTAGCCTGAGCCAGCCTCTTCATCTCTGAATAACTGTATTCATCCCTAGATCTCCTTCCATAACTTTTGCCTCTCCTCTCTTCCCTCCATTACCAATCTTACTTTCCTAGATGTTTAGGGATGTATTCTATAAGTGATCTACATCTACATCTAAATCCATACTCCGCAAGCCACTGACAGTGTGAAGCGGAGGGTACTTTGAGTACCTCTATCGGTTCTCCCTTCTGTTCCAGTCTCGTGTTATTCGTGGAAAGAAACATTGTCGGTATGCCTCTGTGTTGGCTCTAATCTCTCTGATTTTATCCTCAGGGTCTCTTCGCGAGATGTACGTAGGACGGAGCAATATACTGCTTGACTCCTCGGTGAAGGTATGTTCTCGAAACTTCAACAAAAGCCCGTAACGAGCTCCTGAGCGTCTCTCCTGCAAAGTCTTCCACTGGAGTTTATCTATCATCTCTGTAACGCTTTCGTGATTACTAAATGATCCTGTAACGAAGCGCGCTGCTCTCTGTTGGATCTTGTCTATCTCTTCTATGAACCTTACCTGGTACGAATCCCACACTGGTGAGCAATATTCAAGCAGTGGGCGAAGAAGTGTACTGTAACCTACTTCCTTTGTTTTCGGATTGCATTTCCTTAGGATTCTTCCAATGAATCTCAGTCTGGCATCTGTTTTACCGACGATCAACTTTATGTGATCATTCCATTTTAAATTGCTCCTAATGCCTACTCCCAGATAAATTATGGAATTAACTGCTTCCAGTTTCTGACCTGCTATATTGTAGCTAAATGATAAAGGATCTTTCTTTCTATGTATCCGCAGCACATTACACTTGTCTACATTGAGATTCAATTGCCATTCCCTGCACCATGCGTCAATTCGTTGTAGATCCTCCGGCATTTCAGTACAATTTTTCATTGTTACAACCACTCGATATACCACAGCATCATCCGCAAAAAGCCTCAGTGAACTTCAGATGTCATTTATGTTTATTGTGAATAGCAACGGTCCTAGGACACTCCCCTTCGGCACACCTGAAATCACTCTTACTTCGGAAGACTACCTCCCTGTAGTTAGGTTGTGCCCTAAATTTCATTTCTTCGCATTGTGAATCAGAATATTCTCATTAGTCGTTCGAGATAACCACCTAATTTACAAAATTCTTCTGCACCCTATATGCTCTTTTTGTCTTCACTGCTTATCGCCCACGTTTCACTTCCGAACAAGCCAAACTCCCTACAAACACTTCCACAAATTACTTCCTAACACTTTTATTTAAATTCGATGTAAATAATTATATCTTTTCTTGCTGTTGCCAATCTATATTTTATATCCTCTCTATTTTGTCCGTAGTTATTTTGAGGTCGAAATAGCAAAAGTCATCGACTACTTTCAATTTATTTTTTCCTAATTTAGTTCTGTTAGTATTACCTGATTTAAATCGACTACATTCCATTACATAGCTTAAAGTTTCATGATATTCATCTTATAATCTTTTTTCAATACACAACATATTCGTTTCAAGTACCCTTGCAAGTTTTTGTCATCTCTGACAGAATTACAAATCTCAGTGTTTTAGCAGACAACCTTGTATGTAGGACAACCACAGCTTTGAGTAGTCATCTTTGGTATTAATAAACCGCTTCAGCTGTATTTAGTCCTTTGTTATTGGACCACTACTGGTTTCGTGGCACTAAAAGCAACATCTTTGTGTGAACATCTGTTAATAGTAAACCAGAAGGAATACATCTAAGATAAACACTGGTATGATAGATTATTTTAAGATTAAAGAAAATATTAAATCTTAAAAATCTTAAAATAATTTATGATACCAGTGATACTTTAGGATTGTTATTCCTTCTGGATTTATTGTTATACAGATATTTACCTGAAGATGTGGCTTTTAGTCCCACGAAAAGTAGTGATCCAAAAGAAAGGACTAAATGCAGCTAATACTCTTTATTAATACCCATGATGACTCGATGTTTTAATTTCTTCTCCCTGAACTTTCATTCCCCTCCCAAATTACAAATTACTCATTTGTTTACTTTTCCGTTCAGTACAAAGACTGGATAATATTGCGATATCCTGTCTCACTTTCTTCTCAACCTCTACTTTGCTTTCGTCATTCGACTCGTATAACAGGAGTCTGGTTTCTGTGCAAGCTGTATATAGCCTTTGGTTTCCTGTATTTTACCTCTGCTACCTTCAAAATTCTGAAGAGTATAGACAATACTGTCAAAATATTTCTCTAAGTCTACAAAAGCTGTAAACGTAGCTTCTAGGGTACGTCGTAGAGCGAGTACTGTCTCGCGTATTCCTACATGTCTCTGGAACCTAAATTGTTATACCCTGAGGACAGCTTCAACCAGTTTTTCTGTTCTTCTCTCAATGAGTGGTGTCAGTATTTTGAAACGACGATTCGTTAAATTGATAGTTCAGTACTATGCACACTTGTCAACACCTGCCATCTTTGGAATTAAAAGAATTCTATTTTTCATGAAGTCTAAGGATATTTCACCTATCTCATGTGTCTTGCTCTCCAGATACAATAGTTCGTTAAATGCTGACTGTCCCAAAGATGTCAAAATTCTGAGGAAATGTTGTCTACTTCAGGGACGTTACTTCGACTCAGATCTTGCAGTATCACGTCCCACATCCTCGTCTTCATTTACTCCCTCCACACTTCCATTTCCCTTGAATAACCCTTCTAATTATTTCTTCCACCTTTCAGCTTTCCATTCTTTGTTTAATACTGACTTGGCATATGAGCTGTTGATATTAATATAGTTGGTTCCCTTTCACTTTAAAGAACTCTTCTTTTCCATGTGTACGGCATCTGTCTTTCCCATACTAATGTATTCCTCTGTAACCTTGCATTTGTCCTGTAGCCGTTCCTTCCAAGCCACTGTTAACTTCATGTATTGCATTTTATGTTTTCTCCTTTTCTCAACGATATTCAATATTTTCTTTGTTAACAAGAAGGTTCTTCCAGACCTTGTCTTTTTACCTATTTGACCCTCTGCTGGCTTCACTATTTCATTCCTAAGCGACAGCTGTTCGTCTTTTCTTGTATTCCCTTCCCCTCTTTCAGTCAGTCGCAGCCTTTCTTTGATACTCCCAATAATCTCTGGTTCCTTCATTTTATCCAGATTGTCACCATTTCCTACATTTTTGCAGTTTATTCACTTTTAATATGTAGTGTTCTTCCATGATTCTTAAACTACTGCTTTTCCTTCTCTTCTTTTTCCTAGTATCGAGTTAACATCATTTGCGGATTTAGCTGGCACATAAACTAGCACTGCTGTGGTAGATACTGGATTCAGGTCTATTTTAGCTGCGTCAGTGCGTTGACTATGTTGTTCATAATAGAATATATGCATTCTTTTTATCTTAGACTTACTCCTGCTTTCCTTCAATTCATTTTGTATTTCTGTCTGTGTTCTCGTCTGACCAGTATCCATGTTCGTTCTTCCACCGCACTTCACTAATTCTGATAATATTTGAAGTGCATTTTTTTTGGAAACATACCCTTTTTATATGATAAAATACCTATTGACCTTAACAAGCTAAAAGAAGAGTAAAGTAGAATGTCAGTGATGTTTCTTGCAGGATTCTAGTGCTAAAGAGACATCGTAATTTGAAAAGCTTCCCCACTGACGCTTCTTTGTGCCATTCAACCTGCATTGTTGCAAGGTAAGATATTGTTATGTTTGCTTACAGTGTGCTTATGCATTCCGTGAGTGCATTGGGACTTGATAGACTGAATAAGACAGTCCAAGCAGTAGTTCATGAGTGGAAGGTGGGATTGCCATTGCAGAAAACGCCTACATGATCATGGAATAGGGAGAGTGTAGGAAGAATGCAGTTCATTCTTGTACGGTATAAGCAGCAAGGTATTCCAATAGACGTCAACCATTCGGGAAATTATTTATCAACCTCTTCTAATAGCTACTCGAAAGTGGTAGTGTAACACCTATACAACGTAACAGAAGAAAACTAGTGAAAAGGGGAAAATTAATGTTCTTGCTGGTGTTGCAGTTGATCCGCATGTTGACACCCGCGCTATCGCACGAGGAAGTGTTATGAGTCACACAAGTGTTTCATAGACGGATCACTGAATGCGCAAAAGCATCGCAGCTTTCTACCAGACTATCTTTTACAGATGCTGGAAGACGTTCCTGTGCAAACTAACAGGCACCTGTGGTACCAACAAGTTGGCTGTCCAGCCCATAGAGCACGAAGTGCTGCAGTGTGTCTTCACGAATTGTTTCTAAATCGTTGGACTGGATGCAGAGGACCTGTACCTTGCTGGCCCGATCCCCGAATCTGATGACTGTACACTTTTTTTCTGTGGGGGAAAATTGAAAGATGCTGTCTACAACGACATACTAACTACACCCAATGATATGCAACGACTTTTTACTGTCGCCTTCTCGGACAACTCTGCTGAAAATCTAGCACATGTGCAGCAGTCGTTGCATAGCAAAAACGTATACGTCGTAAGAGAATGAAACTAGTAATTTTGAACACAAACTTTCATGGTCATTGTCTCGTTACGTCAGAACCTCCATAACCAGTGTATGCACTTAAGTTGTTGTGTGGTGTGTACTACCACAGGTATTGTACAAGTGTCAGTGTGGGAACTTCTCAGCATACAATATCTCGTAAAGAACTCGCACTAGACTCCTCTAACAAAGACCACTGACATTCTAACTTACCCTAGTTTTAGTCAACAGGCTTTGTTCCATGGAAAATAGTGTATTTTTGCACAAAAAATACACTTTCTACATATTATTACTATCTGTTGTTGGCGCTAGCAATACGAGCCCTGACTTCCCATCCAATCTGTGAAAACCGCACATCAGTAGCACTTTCCATTTGCGCAATATTTGCCGTGCTAGTTTTAGGTGATTTACGATGTATAGAGATGCTCCATTGGCGAAGTGCATTTGAAAACAATATTTTAGAAAGGGAAGAGGAAGTAGATGGATTTGAGAAGGATAATTTGACACTGCAAGAAGAATTTGACAGATTACTGAAAGACCTAAGTGAAAACAAGGAGTAGACGACATTAACTCAGAATTACTGAAATACTTGGGAAACCAAGCCATGGCCAAAGATATTCCACTTGATATGCAAGAATACGAGACAAGAAAGCAGGTCCTGACAAGGTGTGAGTACTTACAGACTATCAGTTCGGTAAGAAATGCTTGTAAAACACTATCACGGATTATTTACAGAAGAATGGAAAACTGATAGAAGCAGACCTTGGGAAAATTTGCGCTCTATCGTGACACCAGTTACCGCCAGCTCACCGAAGTTCAGCGCTGTCGGGCTTGGCTAGCACTTCGATGAGTCACCGGCCAGGTCTGCCGGGTGTTGTTGGCACTCAGTCCTTGTGAGACCAACCGAGGAGCTACTTGTTGAGAAGTAGCGGCTCCGGTCACGAAAACTGCCAACGGCCAGGAGACCGGTGTACTAACCACCTGCCCCTCCGTATCCGCATCCGGTGACGTCTAAGCGCTGAGGATGACACGGCGGCCAGTCGGTACAGTTAAACTTTCACAGCCTCTTTCGGACGATGTTCGTTTTTGTTTGTTTTAGAAATGTAGGAACACACAAGGCAGTACT
Source organism: Schistocerca gregaria (assembly GCF_023897955.1). Classification (NCBI taxonomy): domain Eukaryota; kingdom Metazoa; phylum Arthropoda; class Insecta; order Orthoptera; family Acrididae; genus Schistocerca; species Schistocerca gregaria. The sequence continues at coordinate 1,006,767,788 of NC_064920.1, read as the reverse complement.
GTGTCTACTGCTTATCTTAGGAGATGGGATAAAAAAGTCAAACCTACATTTATAGAATTTGTAGGCTTATAGAAACTTCGTAACAGTATTTACTAGAATAAACTCTTTGTAGTTTTGAAGGTACCAGTGATGACATATAAAGAGCAAAGGACGACATACCATTTGTTGAGGAACCGCACTGCAGTTATAACAGTCGAAGGATGTGTAAGGGTAGATTAGTTGCAAAGGGAGTGAGAGAGAGTTGTCGCCTATCCCCAAAGTGAAGCAATCTGTCCACTGAGCAAGCAACAAAGGAAACCAAAGAAAAATTAGAATAATAAATTACAGTTCAGGAAAAAATATAAAAACTTACCATTTTGGCTATGACATGGTAAGTGTGTCAGAGATGGCAGCAAACTTTGAAGAGAAGTTGTACTGAATAGAGTTTGTAAGATGAAAATTAACAAAACTAAAACAAAAGTAATGGAATGTAGTCGAATTTAATCAGGTGATCCTGAGAGAATTAGATTAATAGATGAGATGGTAGAAAAATGTTGCTGTTTGAGGAGTAAAATAACTCACAATGGCTGAAGTAGAGAGGATATAAAATTCAGACTGGCGACACCAAGAAAAGCATATCTGAAAATGACAAAAGCTGACAGCATTGAATTCAAATATAAGTGTCAGGAAGTCGTTTCTGAAGATTTTTGTATGGAGTGTAGCCTTGCGGAGATGAATGGCGGACGATAAGCCGTTCAGACGAGAAGAGAATGAAACTTCTGAAATGTTATTTTACTGAAGAATGCTTAATATTAAGTAGGTGCACTAAAAGAAAGGGTCGGTTTGATAAAAGACTTTTCGAAGCCCCCAGGAATTGTGAATTTGGCACTGGAGGGAAGTATGTGTGCTTGAGTGTGTGTGTGTGTGGGGTGGGTGGGGGGTGGGGGGTGGGTGGGAGGATGGAGGTACAGTGATGGATGGGCTTGCACAGGGCAGATTACTGCAGACTACAGAAACTTGAAGAAAACTAGTCTTTGCAGTGAAGAACACTACAAAGTGTGATAGTCCACGCAACAATAGTTCCAGTTACACTTAATTACGAATAATAGGCAAACGGTGAGAGGAAGTCAGGATTTGTTGTGTGTCATTATTGAGAAATGCGTTACAATTCCTACACTCAATCAGCATAATAGCTTCAGACATTTCTGCAGTGGCGCAATTTAGCTTCACGTTAACACGGCCACTATTTGTCGTTATGCGAGTTGCAACGAAAGCTATATTCGGCATAAACATGAGAATATTTCTTTCATTAGATGTATTCCATGGATCTTGTTAGGTGGAATGTGTGATTGTGAGATGCGTAAGTTAGTCAAAGTTGTACTTTTTAGTTAGATGCAATACAGTGAAATGACTTGATCTCAGGAAACATTATTGTATTACAGAGCTAATCTTTATCACGAAGTAACCTGAAGCACTAATTTTAAGAATTTTTGTGGAGATACTCTTTATTGGATTAGATGTTTGCCAACAGAAAATTTTAATTCGGTCTTATACTCCACCACATTATCTACCAGACATTTAGTATGCGCTGTCATGCTCTTCATTATATCTCTTTCCTTGTATCTGAATCCTTTCTCTACTAATATTAATCTCTTGAAATCCTTGCAGATGTTTTTGTTCCTAATGCCATACTCTTTATTTTTTGAGAAAAGGAGAAGTACTGGTGGAGAGAAAGAAATATTGGTGAAGAGAAAGGAAATTAATGAGTATAAGTATTATGATAATATTCATAATAATAATATTGATACGTTATTTAAGTCATTATAAGACGCTCTAGAATTAACACCAGATGGAAAGTTCATACAATACGCTTCTGCATTTTGTAAATAGTGTACTTGCTAGTTGAGTTCCCCTACCCATCCCCCCCCTACCTCCCCCCCTCCAACCCCCCCCCCCCCTACCACCACTACCAAAAAAAATGCCTTCTAGGCCCATTAGTTGGTGGGAATGAGCGATATACCCTTCTATTTGAATCACTCAACACCAGTAATCATGCATACTTGCAGACGTAGCTCAACGAAGGCCCTCTTTAGTTCTAGGCAGTGAGTTTTCAAGTTATCGCCGCGATCTACCTATAGTTCCAAAAAATAAGCACATTCTACTTCAAGTGTACAATTTTTATCGCTTCGGGAGTTGAATGAGTATTACTGATTTCTATGTATTGAGTCCTGTCAATATTTTATGTTAATCCATTTGCACAGAGCCATTACGTTAGCTGAATGTTAAATCTTTAATCCGCTTACGAACTGTTAATACATCTCAAACACTGACCGAGATTTCGATAGTTAATTGTCTAAACATTATTAGATGGTTTTACGTTCTGTTGGGACGGAAGCGTAGTATACGACATTATCAAATGTAATAAAAATAAAAGCTCCAAAACTAGCTGTTATAAGATAATTTATTTAATATTTAGCGCGAATGGCCTGTTCCCTCTTATTTGCCATTATCAAGTGACCTATGAAAATAACATTGGTAAGATTGTGTATTCCAGAAGTGTCACATTTGAGGTTGAGCCGGAACGAAATTTTACTGCAAGATTTTCTATATAATACCAGCTGAAAATTTGCGAAGACGACAACCATCACCCTTCTGACGTACACAGAAATTCGACAACCATACATAACATAAAAAATGCCAACTCTTTCCGTCCTAAAACATAAGTATGGTCTCCTTCACTCAGTGATTAATGGAATAATCAGTTTACCTACAGAACAATCAGCTATACAAGAGAACTGAAAATACTCTGTTGCACAACTTATACAAATTATTTTGATCCACATATAGTAACAAAGTTGTATAAGTAACACACAAAACCGAAACCCTTTACAACGCATAATGATATACATCTTACCAGGGAAACCGTAACAAAACTCAGAACTACCTACAATTTACCTAGGAGCAATATCAAATAAAATAAATGCACCGTGCAATCCACACACATATCACTAAATTTAAAGAACATACTAGAAACAGTGTAAAGAAATCCGCCAAGCTTCTGTTTACATCTCAAAACTCAACACCACAAAACCGAGAAAACTGAAACTGCGTTAGGAATTTTACGCAGAATACCGAAGGGGCTTACTGTGAACATTCTCGAAGGAATGGAAATATATATTCATACAAGGAAATATCAACACGAAATCCCAAGTGAAGCCACAGGCTAACAAGGCAAAAACATTAAATACCACTGCAGACTGGGAAACACCGGAAGGCACTGTGCAAATTGTGGACAAATTTCAGTACGTGGGAGAATTTATAACAGGGAGGAACTGGAGAAAAGACGGAATAACAGAGAGGATAAAGAAGGTGAGGTCAGCCTTCTGCATGACGAGAGAGATACACAATAAAAAGAATATATCCACAAAGGCAAAGATAAGCCACTATAAGGCAATGGTGAGGAATGCAGTATTATATGCTGCTGAGACGATGTCACTAGGAAGAAATGGGGCAGAACAACTAGAGAAAGAAGAGAGAAGAATACGGACAAAAATACTAGGTCCCAAAAGAGGTGGAGAGAGGTGGATGCGCAGACCTTGGGAAGAATTGTACCAGAACATGAGAACAATATCCGGGGAAATCAGACTCAAAAGGGCTAGGTTTGCTTGACATGTAGTTAGGATGAGTATGGACAGAATGACGAAGAGACTGTGGGAAACAACCGAGAGGACAAGGGGAAAGACAGGAACCAAGTGGGATGTTGAATTTCGGAGGGACTGGTTGGAATTGGGGATCAAGGTCAAAGGAAAGGAAAATTGGAGGAACAAATACACACCGACCAATATACTGGAGATCAATGACAGAGAAGAATACAGGAAAATATTAGTGTCACCAGTGGAGCCGACAGGAGAAACGGAAACTGAAGATCTCGGAAGAAGAGCGGGAGAGAAGAATAGAAAGAATGAAGAGGTTCTGGGAGAAGAAGAGGAAAATGCACTCCACGAAGGGGCTACCCGTGGCCCTACAGAGGAGAAGAAGAAGAAGAAGAAGGAGTACAATCTCGAAAACTTTATTGGCATAATAGCACACGTAAGGGGATATTCATATAGAAAAGAAAACAAAACATAGACAGACAATACATAAAATTAAAAGGAAAATAACCGTATCGAAATGTGACATCATTTCTGATAAGCTGTATATACTTTGTAAATATGTAGTATCGCAGTAAAGAACTGTCAAAATATTGAACTGTCAGAATATAAGTATATGTCAAAAACGTTTTGTTTTGTGCTTTGTAACTACAGAAAGCATTATACTTACCACTATTACCAATATTATATTCGCGGGTCACTTGATAATGGCAATTATGCCTAAACTGGCCTGTAGTGTAAAATATTACATGTATGACCTTATTACAGCCAGTTTTTGGACTTTCAATTTCATTATCATTAGATGGTTTAAAAAACTTCGTTAAAGGATCAGCCAGCTATTGTTTATTTCTGGCAACTGTCAAAGTACGAAACGACTCGAGCGAAAAGCTGCAGCAGTTGCGTTAATGTCTGTGACTGTGTTTAACAGCTCCGGTCCCTTGTGCGACCAGGTTCCGGCTGAACATTGCATCTGCCCTAGGAGCTGTGCTCCGTAACACTGTCCAATCAGGATCGTGTTTCGCCAATCACGAGCGCTGGCGTCAATTACACCGTGGCCGGTACCCGAGGCCAGCTGCTCCACGCCACGGCAGTGACCTAGCTAACTAACTCTCTGAGCTCCGCACGGTGCAGAACAGCGCTGCTTTCGGAGGAAGGATGGCGAGAACGAGGAAAATCAATGATTAATATCCTGTCAGCGTCTGAGATACAGATCCAGTGCACTTTCACATTATTCTTTTCGTAATACGTTCTTTTCTGCCAGAACAGATAACGATAAAATTACGTACGGCACATTTGTGATGTTTATTTGGGCACTTTCCGAATTGAAGTCCTCACATTTACTGCAGTTTCGAAGGCATTTTCAGTTGCATATTTTAGAAAGAGTATACCCCATTATATTTTTCAATAGAAACGCAAAATCAAGTCTTCGCTCACATTTCATTTGCCAAAATACACATTCTAGTATAATACTACCGTCTGCTACTGATGTACCATAACCTTAAAGTTGTAAGCAGGTCGTGAAATATAATTATCTAGTTAAAACAATTATGGTATAAAGCAACAGAGCAGTGTTACCCTCTGAGAGGAATTTTGTTGTGTTGACCGTGTTGTACCTAACGGAGGTGACTTATCGGAAGTGAAAGTCAGAATTACGGAAATATTTGAACAGTAACAAACAAAATTTTGCCTATCTGCCCTGTTTAAAGGGTAAAGGAAACGGTCGCCATCCTAACTAGGCAACATAATGATTAACATTCTCGTTCAAGAAAATAGTTATTAGTAACTTTAATGGATAAACACAACCTATACTTTGTCACACGCGAGTGCAGTGAACTCTGACACATACATAGGTTTACGGTAAGATTGAAACTAACAGTTAGAGCACCACAAACCATTTGCAAAATTATAACAGATACCGAAACACACTACTACTTTCAGGGCTTACACAAACTGAATGGTCTTTATAACATTACTATTACTATTCACTGCAGAATCATTAATAGGATTTACTATTTAAAATGAAACTTAATTGGAATCCACTAACAGGTTGCTCCTCACTATCATTTGAATAAAGAAATGATGTTTTTCATAATTAGTGGTTTTCCCATTGCTTGTTATCTAGCATTAACACAATAGACGAACTGTGGATCCCGTTAGATTATTAATATGCACATCCAATACACAAGAGAGACAACTGCAGTTTTCCACTTTTACTACAGTGAGAGACAAAATTAACATATATTTAAGATACTGACTCACCTTCTGCGATTCACAACAGACAATAATGTGATCATTTACTAAGCAAAACTTTATAAGCCTCAGTCTTAAAAACTTTTAATTTGAAGTTGGCAACAACACATCAATAAGCAGTTTTACTAGGAAAATTATTTTCAGCAACCATCATTAACTTTAACTCACTGTCTTGCCACTTTAACTTTCTTTTTACTATGTTCAAGAAACATCAATTAGCATAAACACTGGGCTTAATGTTCTTTCAGTAAGGACACTCGGAAATCACTTTAGCTCAAACGGAGAGGAACCTGAGGGGTGATATGACAGGAGAAAAATCATGCTAGTTACATAAACTCAGTTATAAATTACCTTATATTTGAGCACACTAAAACATCCGATGAGCTGATCCTTCACTGTACATTATTATAGCATTCCGATACAGTGATTGCGCAATGTGGTGGCAACTGCATGTTGGTAGGTGGATTTGCAGGTAGAATTGCTGGACTCTGTCATTTCTAGGTGGCGATGATAGATACAAATTCCAGAATAGTTCCAGCTATTTATCCATCCATCCGAGGCTTTGGAAAGTAGCAGAAAAAAACCTCTCTCGGAACCAGCACAATATGCATCTTTTACATGGCAATGCACAGTTTGGTAGCTCGTCCCCGACTGACTCTTGTTCCACCTTTTCTACCTAGGCTAACCACAATTTGTGCGCACTACACAGTTCCGTTCGTGAGGGGAACCACAACTCCTTTTACATACAAACTACCTAAGAACCCTAAGTGAGGATCAGCAGTTTACATAACAGCAACCAAATTCATTCAATAAAACAGAATATTTACACATGTTGACATTTCTACAAAAAATTATTCACACAGAAATTACAATTATATACAGTAAGTTTTGTTCCCTCCAAATGGGGCAAAGAATTTAAATGACAGATACATTACATTGCATAGAATCATATCATGACATCGAAGTTCTTACAAAGAAAGGAGTATACAATTTTATGTTATCGATTCAAACAAACACATTTACAGGAGCTCAATGGTGTAACATTAAATAAAACAAAAGCAAAAGAAATCAGTACAGCATTAGAGCTATGGTGTTACACTAGTTACAACGTAATGAGTGCTTGCTGATATCTGGAGTAAGAGACAAGTGTATCATACACAGTAACTGAACAATCTGCAAGTGGCTCAGATGGTTTGTGATGCGTGTTCAATAATGGAAAAAAAATTAAATAATGCTGTGGAACTTTTGGCCGGAAGACCACAGCTGGAGTAGTTCGACCGCCTAGTGCAACTGATTGTATTTGTCGCCCTCTTGGCGACTTGCATGTCGAGTATGATGGTTTGATGCTGAGCATTACAGAAAACTCTGCCTCCGAGCGAAGAAAATGTCCTACCACACTGAGAATCGAATCCGGAACCCCAGGATCTAGATGCAGCAACGCTAACCACGAGATGCGGAATTAGTAATGTAAGCAAGAGGAAACGAGACGCAGTGATAGGGTTTGACGGCATAGAAAAAACATTCGCCGGTGTAAAATTGTTCCAATTGTCCGAAATTCTCAGAAAAGTAGGATAAGCTACAGAAATAGCCGGTTGATACGCGTTATGTACAAGAACCAATGGGAAACAATAAGAATGCAAGACTAAGAATGAAGTGCTCTGATTAGAAAGACATAATGTTTTCACCCCTACTATTCTATCTACTCCTCGGAGAAGCAATGAAGGAAATAAAATTTCAGGATTGGAATTAAAAATTCGGGGTGAAAGGATACATTAGTAACTTTTATGACCTCAGCAAAAGTGAGAAATAATTACAGAGTTTCTTGAACGGAATGAACACTCCAATCAGCACACTTTACGGACAGAGTAAATCATACAAAAACAAAAATAACGAGGTGTAGCGGAAATGAGATTAACTTCAAACCTAATGCCAAAATTTCGTACGACGCAGGAGTCGAGGAGGTTCTGCCGCCTAGGAAGCAAAATACCACGTGTTGGACGAAGCTTAAAACATAAAAAGCAGACTAGCACAAGCAATGAGGGCTTTCCTGCCCAAAAGAAGTCTCCTACTATCAAACATTGTCCTTCATTTCCTGACGAAAATTTCTAGGAGTGTATACATTGATCATGGTAGTATATGGAAGTGCATCACGGACTGTGACGAAAACGGAAAAACAAGAAAATCAAGCGTTTGAGATGTGCTACTATGGCAGTATATTGAAAAGTATGTGCACTAAGAAGAATGGAAACCAAGAAGTTATTCACAAGATCGCTGAGAAGCGGAAAAAGTGAAAAACCCTGACAAGCAGGAATGGGACGATAGAACAATGTTAAGTCACCAAAGAATATGTTTTATGGAACTCCAGTCAGCTATAGAGGGCAAACACTGTGGGGAAGGCGGAGAGTATGATACGTGTAGCAAATAATAGCGAATACTGTTTGCAAGTGCTACTCTGAAATGAAGATGTTGGCACAACAGCGGAATTCATGGCAGGCTGCGTCAAAGCAGACGCATAACTGATAACCCAAAAGAAAATTTTTACAAATATGCTTCTCATAGCTGACGAGACCCGCGTGGCGGATGACTGATACAGCGAACACGAAAAAAGGAGACTCTTACGATTTTCAGCTCGGTTAAAATTCGAAGAATGAAAACTTATTCGTCATGTTTCAGTCATTTGCGAAAACGATGAGGGACGGTAGGGCTGGGATGGGGCCCGGGTATCTTAATTTGGATATCAAAACATTTATGTCTTTCCACGTTGAAATGTGATTGCGCACGTTTGTACACATCACATCTGTGATGCTTATGCACTTCGATACGTTGTGATTCAGTCCTACAAGGCGACGGCACTTGACTCACAGAACTAGCTTCGTGGGGTTATTACTAACACCGAACAAAACAGTGCATACTGACAGCTACATCTGATGAACTGAATTCGAGAGTGCGTTTTCGCATGCTATCGAGTAGAGTGTTTCCTTCGAGTTTAATCTTCAGATCATCACATCTTAAGACCCACGTTACAAGGAAAATGTCATCCACTGCCTGTGTTCATAGACGGAAAGCTTAAGAGAATCACACATCGTTGTGTGAGCTATATTGCTGTTCGTGTTTTCCACACACACAAATGACTTTTTTCACTGACACGTCAATTTTCTACACTTCTGGCATTTTAAGTTCGAACACAAATTCACTGTCGAAATATCGTTTGTATACCTTAGCACATATATCATTTACAGGATCTTTTCCTGATGATGTTTTTCAAGTGGTGAAGCCTTTCAGAGACCCCTGAAGGAAACTTATAATTAGGGTTAGAATGTAACAGCGCGTTGAAAAGAATGTAAGTTTTTTTGTAAGTTTCTACAGTTTCATTCGAAACAACCATGAGTCGAGAGTTCATTGCATTATGCGTGCTATTCAGTTTAACAGTTCACTGGAGGCTTCTAGAAACAACCCTTTGTTTCTACGAGGCAGCCGCCGTGGCTGTAGCAGTTCCGTGCATTTTAAGAGCGTTGGATTGGACTTTAGTCAACTGTGAAATTTGATGTTACTTCGTGCGTCGTTCATTTTTGGTTTATCAAAACATATTTTAGTAGTATAATTCGTGAATACAGGTGATTACTGATTTTTATGGCTTGTTCAGAGGGAACATTTGGGTCTCTATTTCGCATACTAGATGATAGACCATGCGCGTACGAAATCAAATGCGCTTATAAAGATAAGTGATTCATACCGTGCTTACACATTAAAGTAACTGATTCGAACCAAAACAGAAAATTTAAATATTCTTGGTTTTAAAAGTTTCCTTGGCTTACAAGTTGCTCTGTAACAAATAAATTGTTTTGATACGCATGTATTCTGTTTGGTGGGTCTGGGATTGGGAATGTATGGGCGTCAGGCCCTTTCGAAGGATATGTGACAAAATTTTTTAACAGAAAAGCCGAGAAGCACCAGAATTCAGGTAGGAAATTCAGAATCAAGAAAATTTTCAGTTGTTGGATCGTGAACGAACTGAACACTCGATTTCCGAAGGAGCCATACGTCTAGCCATAAAACATAATGCGACTGCGAGTTACAATACATTCGTAAAGGAGAGGCTTCTTGTTGTTGTTTGTTTCTTGGGCAAGCAAGAGCTCGTTATGTTCACTTGCAGAGCACGTCAGGGTTGAGAATAACATCAAGTATAATTCAGAACGAATTAATTGGATTGATTACCGATGTTATCAATGCTCGTATTAAAGACATTGTTTACTGGTGTCGTTAATGATCGCATTGAAGAAGAGTTACAGTAATCTGAGTGTGTTGGAATGCAAGTAGATGAAACCCTCGATGTTTCTTGTAAGTCACGAATGGGTATTATTCTCATGATTTGTACACAAGATTGTTCCATAGCAATGTTTCTAGTGACAAAACTGCTGAGGGTTTATCAGAAATTGTACTCAATGCGCTTGATATCTGTGGAGTTACTGACAAAATTGTGAGCCAAACATATGATAAAGCCTCATAATGGCAAGGAAACAAGAAGGTGTACAACATTTGATTAAACAAAAATGTCCCTGAGATTTAATTTTGCACTGTTACTCTCATAAACTTAACCTATTGCTGTTGCATTGTTCTGAAAATATCACAGCGGTTAGGCTTTTCATTTAGAAGCTTGAGATTTCCATTCATTTTTAGGAAGTCCTCCTCAAAGAGAACACAACTATTAGAAAATAAAAGATTCACATCGCCTCAAACGTATACTACAGTCTGGCATTTCAGTTTACGAATTGTTCAGCATGTTGAATTCCTTGAGTTGAAAGACATTTTCCACAATATCACCGCAGATGATGAAGATTGGGACGCAGAGTCGTTCCATAGTGCATGCGTCTTATATAGCACTCTTAATTAAACTCAGTTCCTTTTCCTGCTTTGCCTTTACAAAGAAATATTTGTATATGTGAACCATCTCCATGTACTTCTTCCACATAAAATTGCATGGGACATTAGTATGTGCAGTTCTTAAATCATGAAGACCATCAATTTGTTAAGAAAGACGAGATCAGAAAAGACTGTGACCTCATGTATTGAAAGCTGTAACAAGAAATTGCACAGTGAAATAACTATTTGTGAGTGTGACTTCCAAAATGTTCGAATGTGTGTGAATTCCTAAGGGACCAAACTGCTGAGGTCATCGGTCCCTAGACTTACACTCTACTTAAACTAACTTAAACTAATTTATGCTAAGAATAACACACACCCATGCCCGAGGGAGGACTCGAATCTCCTGCTGGAGGGGCCACGCAATCCGTGACATGGCGTCTCAAACCGCGAGGCCATTCCGCGCGGGCGTGACTTCCAGTCTCTTAAGTTGTTACCTTATGAGATCTTAGATAACATGATAGTGCAAATAAGAAAGCATTCTGGAGGTCTTAAGAATATTCAGTTCATAGAGTTACTCGATAAGAATCAGTTTGAAAATTACAAAGCAAGTTTCCAGACAATAAAACTGAACAGCCTTCTCACAACTCACTCATTCTTCAACAAAGAATGACTTGAAAAAGAGTTATGAAACGTTTATTGGGGTGTGCGTACTGTAAGACCTTCGGTACACACAACATCAGATTATTTGACTTGTCGCTCTAACGAAGTAGGCGAGTGTCAGCAATATGTCTCGTGGTCTTATCGTGGCGTGTTTATCTTCTGCCGTTAGGTCAGACGATGGAAATGCCACTTGCATGCTTAGAGTAGCAGATTGACGGTGACCAACATTAAACAGAACTTGATTAATTTTCACATACATTTATTAAAATAATAAAAAGCATAGATATTACGTAACTTGATTTTCGATGCTATTTGCAATTGAGAACCTGAAGTTCCTTTGGTCTTGGTACGTTAATCTTATTCTCACATATCTCTGATACTTGACAAAGTGTCGTCATTTATCTTCATGGCTATGTACAGGAATATGGCAATCTTATTAGGCACAGACTGAAACTTGACTATAGACTGGTACAGACATATGCAGACTAATGCAGACTGACTAATTGGAGGTCTGTACACTCGTTGTCATACCTGGCGCGTTCATGTATCACTGCGCGAGTATGATCCGCGAGGAGAAAAGGTTCTACGTTAGCAGCAATCTCATTGGCTGCGTTACATATTAATACGCTGATCGGCGGAAGCAGAATTTGGTCCGTCTCTAAGACAGCGCCATCTCGTAGTGCGGAGACGGACGAATGCTACGCCTGTGCTGTTGTGCTTAGCAGGGCGCACTCTAGTGGGAAAGTTGTGTACGCGCTGACTACGCGGAACTATGTACACAACATTTATACTGACAAACATAAATATTAATCACCTGCAATTCTTAAATTCAAACTTATCGAACTGATTCTTACATTTCCTGTTACTGCGATTCTTCTGAAAGACGTAGGAGCGCCCTTGAGAGAATTAAAAATTTTCTACACACTTCAGTGACAAAGACAGATTACGTTCTCTCCACACAGTTGTCTTAGAAAACAAACCTTGGTTAAAAAACTTACAAGTGATCAGAAATTTAAAGGTAAAGCGATTGATAACAATGCTACCAAGAAGAATTAACACATAGATCTCCTGTACGAAGTGATATAAAATAAGCCTATTCACTATTATTCCATTAGTTTCGCCACTGGTTTCCAGAGTTTCCTCCTTGCCCACTATAGTACCACTTGATTTTGTCCTTACTATGTCAAGATATGTTTTTCTGTCTCCTCCAGTGTAAGCAGAAAAAACTGTGCTTCAAAGTACTCTTTCAAATTTTTGTTGATCCCGCTGAAAAGCTGGAAAGACTGTGGGGTACCATTCTGAAACGATTTCTAAGAACATGATGTTTTACTCTAGGTGGATCCGCACAATCAGTGTTTATTGGCCTCAAGGGACATGGATATATAATCATATTGGGTTTTTACTTACAATTATCACTAGTAAAACTTTTAACAGACAATTAATATTGATGTCTAATTGCAAACTTCAAATCTGATTAAAGGAATGAGTGGTAATACATCACAATAACATACTTGGATATACCACAGACTAGCCGGCAGCGGTGGTCTCGCGGTTCTAGGCGCGCAGTCCGAAACCGGAGGAATGCTACGGTCGCAGGTTCGAATCCTGCCTCGGGCATGGATGTGTGTGATGTCCTTAGGTTGGTTAGGTTTAAGTAGTTTTAAGTTCTAGGGGACTAATGACCACAGCAGTTGAGTCCCATAGTGCTCGGAGCCATTTGAACCATAGCACAGACTAATTGTAGAAATAAGCCAAGCAAGATACTTTGTCCTGTATAGAAAGCAAACACCCATAAAACGCAATGTAACAGGAGATATTACGTGACAAATATGCATATATCTAAAAAAAAAACAGCTGATGTATTTGTTGTTCTAAGACCACGTCAAATATTTATTGGTAAACTGCTACACAAATTCGTGAATGTATCTGTGAAGCTATACTAATGCCATTAAGTGTAAAAAGCAAGATTATTAGAGAGAACGGAATGTAATTAACAAACCATCTGCAGAACAGAACGAAACTGTACTCTAAGACAGACAGGTGTGTAGCACGACAGTGCTGTAACAGAGAGAACCACAAATGGAACACTTCCAGATAAAACAAAAGAGAAGCACCTCACTTGTATCAGCGAAAACACTTCGGTCACGCATGGAATAACAGGGCTCTGTTTCACACTTCTATCTCGTGTAATTTGTATTTTTCGTGATGTTGTGGAGCCTTTCTTGTCATTAGGTGAAGTCTAAGGCGTTCATTGCTGGGAGACACCAGGGGGTGGGGAGGGGGGTTGTTAAGAAATGAAATGAAATGTCGTGTGACGAGGGTCTCCCGTCGTGTAGACCGTTCGCCTGGTGCAAGTCTTTCGATTTGACGCCGCTTCGGCGACTTGCGCGTCGATGGGGATGAAATGATGATAATTTGGACAAAACAACACCCAGTCCCTGAGGGGAGAAAATCTCCGACCCAGCCGGGAATCGAACCCGGGCCCTTTGGATTGACAGTCGGTCGCGCTGACCACTTTTTTTATTATTATTTTTTGTTTTTTTTCTTATTTTTTATTTTTTTTATTCTTTGATTTTAATTACAAAAAACAAATACTAAAAAAAATGGTTGCATGGCGCGAGATTTTTTTTAATAGCCAGCTATCCTAGCTGCTTTTTTTAACAAAAATGAGAAAAAAAAGAATTTTGGAAGGTTTGTTTTTCTGCTTTTTTTACTTTTATTTCATTTTATTTTTATACAAATGTATAAAAGGAAGGCCGTTCCTCTTCGGCTACATAAACAGAATAATAGGAAGTCGTCCCGTTACGACAAAGGATGCTCCATACTATAGCCCGCTGCGAATTTTTCGATGACTGTCTTCTCGTTGCTGTGTTGTTTCCGCTGTTTGTTCAAATCTCATAAAAAAAAATGGAACTGGGACGAGGTGCTATGGTTATCATCTCATGTCATCGATAATCCAGCTGCGAGGCGGACTATGGAATGCGCTCCAAAGGAAATTAGAAAAATATTGCCTATATTTAGGGTTCTTGACGCTCGCACAATGTCATTCTTTGAGGTAATACCAAAAATCGGGTACTGTCTTTTCGCCATTACCGAAGAGGTAGTGAACAGCGTGGCCGCTGATCCACGTCACAGAGTTCGTTTTTGCTCTTGGGAAATAAATCTTATCGGGGAAAAGAAGTGATCGGGTAGTTATCCTGTCAGGAGCCGTGCGTGTGAGAAAAGCCAATATCTGACGCACCAAATACCATACGTCCTTTGCCGACCCGCATTCGAAACGATGTTCATCTGTGTCAATCACTTGGCATGTGGCACACAAGGGGGAATCAGCGAGGTGGATGGGATGTAGGAGGGACTGGCACAACTGTTTCTCATTAATAGTTACGTACCATGCAGATTGCACCTCAGTATCAAGGGTGGTGGCATTCACTGCCTGCCACACAGCGCGCCACTTTGTATTGGGGTGTTTGCTTTCAATCACATTCGGCGTCATGTTCATTTGCATGGCAGCATATATCGCCCTCGTCATCATCAAGCGTGTGGGTAGTAGTGCAGTGCGGATGTAGCTTAATTCAAGGAAGAACTGGCTAATGTAGAAGAAAGGTGCTGGGATGTCCGATATCATCACAGGGGGTGCGACTGAGATTGGTCGTAAGGCCTCCAGTAAGAGACTTGTGAGGCACGTCGGACTTCGTCGCCACAGTTGCAGGTGACAGCTGACGAACAGGGCCTTTACTCTGTTCTGGACATGACAAAGGCCTAAACCCCCTCTGCTCCTCGGGAGGGTTAGGGACTCGTAACGAATCTTAAATAACATGCCCGTATTAACAAAGGATCCCAAAACCGCCAACATGCGGTGAGCCAGGGTAGGTGGTATGGGGAGTATCTGTGCAAAATGGGGGATCCGTGACGCCAAATAGACGTTAGCATATCGTGTCCGTTGCAGGAGGTCTAGATGCCTCAAACGGTGGTCACTTATTCCTGCTCTCATCTGATTCAATAAACGCCTGTAGTTAAGGGTTGTTGAACGTTTCATGTCAGATGTGAAATCAATGCCAAGACAGCGGATTGTGTCACTGATTCGTAGCGGTGCGACGTTCTCGCCGGGTAGGCCTCTGCCTATAGACAGAGCGTGTGATTTGTGGAGATTGAGATGGCTCCCAGATGCCGCGCCGTAGGTCGCCACCCACGCCAGTGCTGCACGAACATCGTCATTATTGCGTAGAAGGAGTACCAGATCATCTGCATAGGCAGTGCAACAGAAAGTGTGTCCACCAAGGGACATCCCGGTCAGGCGTTGTCGGAGGCCGCAGAGGAGTGGTTCCAAGACGAGGGCGTACAATATCGCCGAAAGAGGGCAGCCTTGTCGCACCGATCGCTGGATCTGTATCGGCGGCGTAAGACGGCCACTATATAACACCTTGGACGTTGCGCCGCGTAGGAGACGCATCAGTACATTAACTATGACGTCCGGATACCCAATGTGTCGCAATACCTCCATCAAAAATGTGTGGTCGACTCTGTCAAAGGGCTGGCTAAAGTCGAGTGAGGCCAAAACTCCTGGCAGTTGGCGAGCTTTGGCTAGCGCGATCATATCTCTATATCGGCACAATGCAGTGCGAATATTATGGTCACCATCTAACGATGCCTGGTCCTGCGACACAACACATCGTACTGATCGCTTTAGGCGTGCCGCCAGAAGCCGGGTGAAAATCTTCAAGTCACTGTTGAGTAAGGTCAAGGGCCGATAGTCACTGATCCTGGATCCGCCTCCTGGTTTGTGTATGGGCTCTATCAATCCTTCTAGGAAAGCCCCAGGTATCTGCGTCGTGGGAGACATAAGATCGCGGCAAATATCAGTCCACTCTGGTGCCAGCAATTGTTGGTACGTCCGGTAAAATTCCAGAGGAAGGCCATTAGGTCCCGGGGACTTATGAGCAGCCCCAGCCTGTATTGCTTCAATGATTTCCTCTTCCGTTACATCAGCAGTCAAATCCGCCGCCGCTGCCGGAGAGATCGAGCCATAAGTGAGTTGAGAGACTTCGGCGATCACCTCTGGGGGATGTCGATGTTCCGAGTACAGCATAGTGTAGTGAGCATGAAGGGCGTTTCCTATGTCGCGCTGGGTATCAAGGCGTCGTCCGTCTTCCGTCGTGATAGCTTGGATCAGTGTCCTGCGTCGGCGCCGTCGTTCTGCAATGACGTGGTACATAGACGGTTCCTCCTGTGCCACTCTGTCTTGAGTGCGCGCTCTGACGATCGCACCCTCAAGGTGGCAACGTGTTAATCTGATGATCTGTGCCTTGGCACGGTTCACCGTCACCTGCCGTGCAGGTGAGTACGGCAGTGTTGCACATTCCCTGTAGTAAAAGTCCATGGTATGTCTCTTCCATGCTGCAACATCTCGGCCGTAGCCTATCAAGGTCTTCCGGAGGGCTGGTTTGGCGCAGAGTAACCACCACGACAGTGTAGACCGGTAGGTGCCACGCCGGCGGCTACAAGAGTCCCACGTGTTCTCTATAAGGCGGCGGCATTCCTGAGAAGCTAGGTGAGCGACGTTCAACTTCCAAGGACCACGGCTGTGCCATATCTTCTGGCGGCCGAGGGTAATAGGGAAGATGTAGGCATCGTGGTCAGAAAAAGCTGTGGGCCAAACTTCGGCAGCTCTTGTCCCCACAGCTATGGAGCGCGAGATGTAAATCCGATCGATGCGGCTGGAGGAATGGCTGGTGTAGTGAGTAAATCCGGGCCGATCGCCACAAACATGTTCCCACGAGTCCACCAATTGAAGATTATTTATAATTGTAGTAAGTTCTGCGCATGGAGAATGATGTGGTAACTGATCCTTAGGTGCTTGGCTACAGTTGAAGTCCCCTCCCATTCTCAAGGCGTCCTGACGGCCCATAAAGAGGGGCGTGATTGTATGAGCGAAAAAGGTGGATCGTTCGCGACGCCGACCAGATCCTGACGGTGCATAGATGTTAATAAGTTTGACTCCTTGGATAGTAAGAGCCATGCCTCTGGCGTCAGGGAGATACTCGACGTCTTCTGCGGATATACCGTCGCGGATGAGGATCGCCACACCACTGCCATTGGCAGACGCATGTGAGACCCAAGTCTGGTAGCCATAGGGTCCCTTGAAGTCGGCGACATACACCTCTTGAAGGAGCGCAATGTCGATGTCTGCTGCGTTGAGTAGATCCTGTAGCAGCGCTAGTTTATGTCGGGCACGTATGTTGTTGATGTTAATCGTCGCTAGACGGTATGTTTGGTCAGCCAGGTCGGCAACTGGGTTGTGTAGGAGGCCAGGTGTGGGCGGCAGGGGCGGCCCCACAGAGGCTGACGATACAGCCGTAGTCACTGTTGTTGGCTGGTGCTGGGTGCAGCCGAGGGAGCATCTCTGCCTTCGGCATCCTCCTGGTGCTGTGGTTCATCCTCGATATCATCCGCCCAAGAATCAGATGCAGCAACTGCTAACTGTTGATTAGTGCTGTCAGTAGAGCGCTTGCGCGTATGTTCAGTAGCAGAAGTGATGTTGTCAGACCGAGGCTCAGAAATTGCATCCGCCGTAGCATCGTGATGGGAATGTTAAGTTGCGGTGGTAGAGTCCTGAGCGTCGTCCGACGCCGGATATTCGTCTGGGTCGCACATCCGAAGCAGGCAATCATCGGACGGCGTATGGCGCCGTTTCTTGCGTTATCGAGGGGACCGTTGTTTCCGGACATGTTGTTCTGTGTCAGAGTGCGGGCGACAATCATCTGATGCGGTCTCCATTGGTAGGAAGGCAGAGGTCGGAACAATTTTAGTTTCTACTTCCATCTTCTCTTTAGGCTCGTCTTGGTGGCACAATTGATCACCGTCTTGAGGCAAGTCTGCCGAAGGCGTCGTAGAGGGGGATATTCTGTCCGCCACACGGTCATCGACCACTGACTGCAATATGGTGCTACGATCCTGGGCAGGAACAGCTGTTGCGGTTGCAGCCGCTGCATACGTGATGGGGAGTGAAGTAGGCGTCGCCGGGGATGGAACTTCACCGACCGGTGTCTGAGTCAGTCGGCGTTGAATGCATGCCGATCGGACATGTCCTTCCTGGCCACAGCCGGCGCAAGTACGGGGTTGTCCGTCGTACATGACAATGGCTCTGCAGCCGCCAATTACAAGATAGGATGGCACATGCTTCGTCAGTTCAATCTTAATTTGTCTCACTCCATTTAAGACGGGGTACGTCTCAAACGTTTGCCATTTTTCAGCCAAGTGGCTTAGCACGTTGCCGTACGGTTTGAAAGCTGTCATCACAACATCTGGCGGGACTTCGAATGGCAGCTCGAAGACCCTCAGAGTGCGAAGGCCTAATCCAGCGTGGTCGATCGTGACAGTTCCTATGTGACCATCAGAATGCTTAAATTTAAGTCCATGAGCGTGTCGGCACACAACATCAGTGCACGCCTTTTCATTGATCATTTTTATGTAGACGACACTTTGTTTTATAGAAAAGTGGATCCCAATGATGTCTTGTGGTGCAATATGCAGTTCTTCTCGGATGAAACGTTCAACGTCAAGTGCTCGAGGTCTTGCGTAGTCCGCTTGAAATGTGATCTTAATTGTGGACTTCCGATACGAGTGCGCCATGGCACTACCGAGACACGGACGCGTGACACTCGCCGCAGCGGGAGGTAAACAGTAAACACTGGCGCGCGCGGTGCGCCAACAGGGGGACGCGGGCACGACGACCTCGCGCCACCGCTGCTAACAGCGGACTTGCCACTCACCTACAGGGGCGGACGTTGTTAAGAAGTTGGAAAGGCGTCTCGTCCTAGAGCACAATGGCGCCTTTGCTTCAGTGGGTATATGCCGTGTTTTAATAGTAATTGTGCGCCAAAGATTAAACTGAGATGAATGTAAAAAATAGTCTCTGGGATGTCCATATTTGATTCAGTTTTGTTTTGTATTCCAAGAAGGAGCTAAAATCTCGCTTGTTACCTTGTGTAGGATGGACGTAATTTTGTGTGGGTGCTCAAAGGCAGCCATCTTGTTAGTATTTATGATTTGCGCGACAAACATAGCAAGTCTTACTGTCTTGTGAATAAAAACAATAGTGAAAAATATCCAAGTCTTACGAGAATTATTTAAAGCGACGTAGCATCGTATCCCTTTGTTTCCATCGTCTTCATGAAGGAAGCCGATGCCGACTTACGAAGATTCGCACGGTCAAACAAAGAGAAGAACATCGATGACAACTAATGAATTAATAATGTGGCAGAAAGGACTAATTCTCCGTTTAAGGTGAGAACTCTGAGTAAATCAACAATGACGTAGAATACAAAAAAATATTATTTATCGGAATTGTAAATTATATTACAGGCAAATTTCACGCAGCACTGAATTTGTCCGCGTTCCAGCCGGTCAATACAGTCCATAAAAAAGCCTTTCAAAAACTCTAATGTTAAAGATCCATATCCATATTTTTTTCTTTTCAAAAAAATCAATAAATTAATTTTTTTTATTTATTTCGCCAAACAAGTAGCATAGCTCGATGAAACTTGGAAATTATACAGAAGGAAATGCCACAATAGAGTGCAGAAAATAACTGAAATCAATATGGAATGAGACGAATAAAGTAATACATTTATTGGAAGACAATAATTACAGGGATGTCACAGCGATTTGTGATCGTCCCCTGGGTATTACAAAAAGCAGGACACGGTCCTTAATACGGTGTGTGATCACCATGGACGACAATGCATGATCTACAACATACTCCCTTGTTGCCCATAAGGTTGGTCAGGAGTTCCTGTGGGAGGTGTTCCACCCCTTCAGCAGCGCTATTGCCAACTGCTGGACCGCGGCTGGTGCATGTGAATGAGCTGCACTGCGTCTGCCACAACGCATCCCACACGTGCTTGCAGGAAGTCAAGTCAGGGGAATGGCAAAGCCAGTCCATTCGCTGAATATCCTCTCTCTCCAATAGCTCCTCCATCTGGGCTGTTCGATGCGGCCTCGCATCGTTAACCATAAAAATGAAGTCAGGTCCGAATGCACCCTTGAAAAGACGCACGTGGGGAAGATGTACAGTGTCACGACAACGTTGACTGGTGACTGTGCCGCGTTCAAAGATCTGGACGTCAGTACACCCGTGCAAAATTTTGCCTGCCTACAACATACCTATCCTGACTGCCAAAACGATCATTTTAAACAATGTTTCTGGCTGTATTTCGTATTTCCACCATATGAGGATACCTACACAATCACTACTGCCCACCAAGCGAGGTGGCTCTGTGGTTAGCACACTGGACTCGCATTCGGGAGGACGACGGTTCAATCCCGAGTCCGACCATCCTGATTTAGGTTTTCTGTGATTTCCCTAAATTGCTCCCTGTAAATGCCGGTATGGTTCCTCTGAAAGGGCATGGCCGACTTCCTTCCCCGTCCTTTCATAATCCGATGTGATCGATGACCGCGCTGTCTGCTCTCTTAAAAAAAACCTCTGAGCACTATGGGACTTAACATCTGAGG
Source organism: Schistocerca gregaria (assembly GCF_023897955.1). Classification (NCBI taxonomy): domain Eukaryota; kingdom Metazoa; phylum Arthropoda; class Insecta; order Orthoptera; family Acrididae; genus Schistocerca; species Schistocerca gregaria. The sequence goes on along the minus strand of NC_064920.1, from coordinate 1,006,746,873 downwards.
TAATCAGTCCCCTAGTCTTAGAACTAAAGGAATCGAACCTGCGACCGTAGCAGCAGCAGCACGGTTCCGGACTGAAGCGTCTACAACCGCTCCGCCACAACGACCGACTTGGTCTCTTCCCCTAAACAACCCAACCTAACCCAAATACTGCTATCATCTGTGAAGAGCACATGATACCACTCCTCTTTTGTTCCTATGCTCTTCACACCAACGGAGACGGTGCTGTCGATAGGCAGTCTCGACGGAACACAACGTACCGGCAGTTGGGCAAAGAGAGCACCTCCATTCTGTCTCCCCATCACTGTGGAGCGAGAGACTGCATGCTTTGCAGTCCCGTTAAATGCGGTTTCAGTTGCACCAATTGTTTGACGTGGGTCCCTTCTTGCCTGTTACGCAATGTAGCGCTCATCTGCTGCTATCGTTGATCGTTGTCGACTGCCTCATCTTCTACTGGCAGTAGTGTCTTTGGTTTGGAACGCTCCACATAGACGTGAAATAATGTTGTGAGCAATACCATATTCATGGACTACGCTCGTCACATTTCCTCCTTCATCCACTTACCCGGATTTTTCCCCGTGTAAAGTCATCCAGATGTTGTCTCCGGGCCACGCTGTAATGAAGAACACCATAGTACTGCATTTTAACTGCTCGCTGATGAACGCATACTGTCTTTCTAATCCCTTCAGCTGCCTGGTGATGCTGGGCCAGACCCATTTGCTGCAGTAGTCAGGCTGACCTCACGGTCGCGTCGTCCAGCTTCCTGTGAACTATTGGGAGAGTCCTAGAAATATGCTCCCGCACTTGCATTCATTGCCACCGAATTGTTAATATGTTACTTTAGTTATCTCGTCCGTAAGTTATACAGAGCGGTGTAGTGAAGTGTTTGATAATTTAGAACTTACTGGCGACAGGAATCAGCTCAGTTGATAAATGGATATACCTCTTCGTCAAACTGGTTGTATAGGGCGATCCTAAACTCCGCCGACAAAATTTCGCACGTCGTTCAGAAATTTTTCTGAGTATTTTGGTATGAGGGACCCGTGGTCTCGCGTTCGTCGTCGTAAAAGAGCTGTAATTTGTTTGATTTGTCATCCCCATTTATCTGTACTGAGCGAAAATAGCTGCACAAGAGCGCTAAAATCGACCGTAAGCGTTGTGTCTCGTTTGGAAGTAAATTTGTTCATTCAAGCCCACGTTGCTCTTCCACCTTGCATTCAGAATTGGTCAGTTCTGTTTCGAATCCTCTTTTCTCACAGTGCCAGTTGTTCGTTACTGGTGATACACAGCAGTATGAATAGATCTGCTGATGAGCAGTTGCTCAGTATGCGCTTCGTGTATGGGCTCACTGAATCCGATAGAAGGATGGCGCTATGATGCCACGCTGAACCGCATCTGAAGCTATGGCAACCACATTACAGTAATTTGGTTCTTGTGTTTGATGTTGGACATTTTGGTGACTGCATGTTACAGGGTTTATGAAGATATTTTCACACAAACAAAGTAATGGTTCAAATGGCTCTGAGCACTATGGGACTTAACATCTATGGTCATCAGTCCCCTAGAACTTATAACTACTTAAACCTAACTAACCTAAGGACATCACACAACACCCAGTCATCACGAGGCAGAGAAAATCCCTGACCCCGCCGGGAATCGAACCCGGGAACCCGGGCGTGCGAAGTGAGAACGCTACCGCACGACCACGAGCTGCGGACAACAAAGTAATGGGTCTTACGAACCGAGTAAATCATAATTTGTTAACTACTACAACCAGCCACCGCAAACTGTTTGTGTTCAATCCCGCGACGACCGTGGTGGCCTCGCGGTTCTAGGCGCTGAAATCCGGACCCGCGCGACTGCTACGGTCACATGTTCGAATCCTGCCTCGGGCATGGATGTGTGTGATGTCCTTAGGTTAGTTAGGTTTACGTAGTTCTAAGTTCGAGGTGACTGATGACCTCAGAAGTTAAGTTCCATAGTGCTCAGAGCCATTTGAACCATTTTCTGTTCAATCCCGCGTCCGGCCATCCTGATTTAGATTTTCCGTGATTTCCCTAAATCGCTCCAGGATAATGCCGGGATGGTTCCTTTGAAAGGGCACGGCCGACTTTCTTCACCGTCCTTCCCAAATCCGTTGAGACCGTTGACCTATATGTTTGGTCTCTTCCCTCAAAAAACCCAACCCAACCTGAACCGTGTGTGCCTTATAACAAATAAAAAATATCACTGAATTTCGGAAATTTTGTGGGTATAGTTCGGGTTCACCATGTACAGGCTCTATCTCACTGCTTTAGAAAATAATATAGAACAGCGTCGGAAATACGTGTTATTCTTCTCAACACCCCCCCATGAACCATGGACCTTGCCGTTGGTGGGGAGGCTTGCGTACCTCAGCGATACAGATGGCCGTACCGTAGGTGCAACCACAACGGAGGGGTATCTGTTGAGAGGCCAGACAAACGTGTGGTTCCTGAAAAGGGGCAGCAGCCTTTTCAGTAGTTGCAGGGGCAACAGTCTGGATGATTGACTGATCTGGCCTTGCAACATTAACCAAAACGGCCTTGCTGTGCTGGTACTGCGAACGGCTGAAAGCAAGGGGAAACTACAGCCGTAATTCTTCCCGAGGACATGCAGCTTTACTGTATGATTAAATGATGATGGCATTCTCTTGGGTAAAATACTCCGGAGGTAAAATAGTCCCCCATTCGGATCTCCGGGCGGGGACTATTCAGGAGGATGTCGTTATCAGGAGAAAGAAAACTGGCGTTCTACGGATCGGAGCGTGGAATGTCAGATCCCTTAACCGGGCAGGTAGGTTAGAAAATTTAAAAAGGGAAATGGATAGGTTAAAGTTAGATATAGTGGGAATTAGTGAAGTTCGGTGGCAGGAGGAACAAGACTTCTGGTCAGGTGACTACAGGGTTATAAACACACAATCAAATAGGGGTAATGCAGGAGTAGGTTTAATAATGAATAGGAAAATAGGAATGCGGGTAAGCTACTACAAACAGCATAGTGAACGCATTATTGTGGCCAAGATAGATACGAAGCCCACACCTACTACAGTAGTACAAGTTTATATGCCAACTAGCTCTGCAGATGATGAAGAAATTGAAGAAATGTATGATGAAATAAAAGAAATTATTCAGATAGTGAAGGGAGACGAAAATTTAATAGTAATGGGTGACTGGAATTCGAGTGTAGGAAAAGGGAGAGAAGGAAACATAGTAGGTGAATATGGATTGGGGCTAAGAAATGAAAGAGGAAGCCGCCTAGTAGAATTTTGCACAGAGCACAGCTTAATCATAGCTAACACTTGGTTTAAAAATCATGAAAGAAGGTTGTATACGTGGAAGAACCCTGGAGATACTAAAAGGTATCAGATAGATTATATAATGGTAAGACAGAGATTTAGGAACCAGGTTTTAAGTTGTAAGACATTTCCAGGGGCAGATGTGGACTCTGACCACAATCTATTGGTTATGACCTGTAGATTAAAACTGAAGAAACTGCAAAAATGTGGGAAATTAAGGAGATGGGACCTGGATAAACTGAAAGAACCAGAGGTTGTACAGAGTTTCAGGGAGAGCATAAGGGAACAATTGACAGGAATAGGGGAAAGAAATACAGTAGAAGAAGAATGGGTAGCTCTGAGGGATGTAGTAGTGAAGGCAGCAGAGGATAAAGTAGGTACAAAGACGAGGGCTGCTAGAAATCCTTGGGTAACAGAAGAAATATTGAATTTAATTGATGAAAGGAGAAAATATAAAAATGCAGTAAATGAAGCAGGCAAAAAGGAATACAAACGTCTCAAAAATGAGATCGACAGGAAGTGCAAAATGGCTAAACAGGGATGGCTAGAGGACAAATGTAAGGATGTAGAAGCTTATCTCACTAGGGGTAAGATAGATACTGCCTACAGGAAAATCAAAGAGACCTTTGGAGAGAAGAGAACCAAGTGTATGAATATCAAGAGCTCAGATGGCAGCCCAGTTCTAAGCAAAGAAGGGAAGGCAGAAAGGTGGAAGGAGTATATAGAAGGTTTATACAAGGGTGATGTACTTGAGGACAATATTATGGAAATGGAAGAGGATGTAGATGAAGACGAAATGGGAGATACGATACTGCGTGAAGAGTTTGACAGAGCACTGAAAGACCTGAGTCGAAACAAGGCCCCCGGAGTAGACAACATTCCATTAGAACTACTGACGGCCTTGGGAGAGCCAGTCCTGACTACACTCTTCCATCTGGTGAGCAAGATATATGAGACAGGCGAAATACTCTCAGACTTCAAGAAGAATATAATAATTCCAGTCCCAAAGAAAGCAGGTGCTGACAGATGTGAAAATTACCGAACTATCAGTTTAATAAGCCACGGCTGCCAAATACTAACGCGAATTCTTTACAGACGAATGGAAAAACTGGTAGATGCAGACCTCGGGGAAGATCAGTTTGGATTCCGTCGAAATGTTGGAACACGTGAGGCAATACTGACCTTACGACTTATCTTAGAAGAAAGATTAAGAAAAGGCAAACCTACGTTTCTAGCATTTGTAGACTTAGAGAAAGCTTTTGACAATGTTGACTGGAATACTCTTTTTCAAATTCTAAAGGGGGCAGGGGTAAAATACAGGGAGCGAAAGGCTATTTATAATTTGTACAGAAACCAGATGGCAGTCATAAGAGTCGAGGGGCATGAAAGGGAAGCAGTGGTTGGGAAAGGAGTGAGACAGGGTTGTAGCCTCTCCCCGATGTTATTCAATCTGTATATTGAGCAAGCAGTAAAGGAAACAAAAGAAAAATTTGGAGTAGGTATTAAAATTCATGGAGACGAAGTAAAAACTTTGAGGTTCGCCGATGACATTGTAATTCTGTCACAGACGGCAAAGGACTTGGAAGAGCAGTTGAACGGAATGGACAGTGTCTTGAAAGGAGGATATAAGATGAACATTAACAAAAGCAAAACGAGGATAATGGAATGTAGTCAAATTAAATCGGGTGATGCTGAGGGAATTAGATTAGGAAATGAGACACTTAAAGTAGTAAAGGAGTTTTGCTATTTAGGAAGTAAAATAACTGATGATGGTCGAAGTAGAGAGGATATAAAATGTAGACTGGCAATGGCAAGGAAAGCGTTTCTGAAGAAGAGAAATTTGTTAACATCGAATATAGATTTAAGTGTCAGGAAGTCATTTCTGAAAATATTTGTTTGGAGTGTAGCCATGTATGGAAGTGAAACATGGACGATAACTAGTTTGGACAAGAAGAGAATAGAAGCTTTCGAAATGTGGTGCTACAGAAGAATACTGAAGATAAGGTGGATAGATCACGTAACTAATGAGGAGGTATTGAATAGGATTGGGGAGAAGAGAAGTTTGTGGCACAACTTGACTAGAGGAAGGGATCGGTTGGTAGGACATGTTTTGAGGCATCAAGGGATCACAAATTTAGCATTGGAGGGCAGCGTGGAGGGTAAAAATCGTAGAGGGAGACCGAGAGATGAGTACACTAAGCAGATTCAGAAGGATGTAGGTTGCAGTAGGTACTGGGAGATGAAGCAGCTTGCACAGGATAGAGTAGCATGGAGAGCTGCATCAAACCAGTCTCAGGACTGAAGACAACAACAACAACAACTTCTCAACATCTACGGTGAAAAAATGGCTCTGAGTACTATGAGACTTAACTTCTGAGGTCATAAGTACCCAGCACAATCACTTCTGGCCATAATAACGGCCTTGATACGCCTGGGCATTGAGTCAAACAGAGCTCGGATGCGTGTACAGGTACAGCTGCCCAAGCAGCTTCAACACGATATCACAGTCATCAAGAGTAGTGACTGGCGTGTTGTGACGAAGCATTTGCTCGGACACTATTGACCAGACGTTTTCAGTTGGTGAGAGATCTGGAGAATTTGCTAGCCAGGGGAGCAGTCGAATATTTTCTGTATCCAGAAAGGCCCGTACAGGACCTGTAACATGCGGTCGTGCATTACCCTCTTGAAATGTAGGCTTTCGCATGGATTCAATGAACGGTAGAGCCACGGGTAGTAGCACATCTGAAGTGTAACGTCCACTGTTCAAAGTGCTGTCAAAGGGAACAAGAGGTGACCGAGACGTGTAACCAATGGCAACCTATACCATCACGCCGGGTGATACGCCAGTATGGCGATGACGATTACACGCTTCCAATGTGCGTTCACCGCGATGTCGCCAAACACGGATGCGACCATCATGATGCTGTAGACAGAACCTGAATTCATCCGAAAAGATGACGTCTTGCCGTTCGGGCGCCCAGGTTCGTCGTTGAGTACACCATAGCAGACGCTCCTGTCTGTGATGCAGCTCAAGGGTAACCGCAGCCATGGTCTCCGAGCTGATAGTCCATGCTGCTGCAAACGTCGTCGAACTGTTCGTGCAGATTGTTGTTGCCTTGCAAACGTCCCCATCTGTTGACTCAGGGATCGAGACGTGCCTGCACTATCCGTTACAGCCATGCGAATAAAATGCCTGTCATCTCGACTGCTAGTGATAAGAGACTGTTGGGATCCAGCACGGCGTTCCGTCCAACGCGAGCAGCAATGTCGCGATACGATAAACCTACAATCCAACTTATCAGAGTCGGACACGTGATGGTACGCATTTCTCGTCCTTACACGGGGCATCACAACAACGTTTCACCAGGCAACGCCGGTCAACTACTGTTTGTGTATGAGAAACAGGTTGGAATCTTTCGTCACGTCAGCACGTTGTAGGTGTCACCACCGGCGCCAACCTTGTGTGAATGCCCTTAAAAGCTAATGATTTGCATATCACAGCATCGTCTTCCTGTAGGTTAAATTTCGGGTCTGTATGACGTCATCTTCGTGGTGTAGCAATTTTAATGGCCAGTAGTGTAGTTTGTCACAAATGATGAAACCTGGATATTCATTTAAAACTGGGAACAAAACTACGTTCCCTGGAGTGACACCACACCATCTCTCCTTCGAAGAAAAAGGTCAAAGCCACACTCTGAGCAGGTAAAGTCATTACGATGATGTTCTACGATCCTGAAGGGGATATTCCGTTTCATGTCCTCCCTCATGATGCAATTATCAACTCTGAAGTGTATCGTGCTACCCTCAGAGAATTGAAAAGATTGACATCAGTGTGTTTATAGTCACAAAAATGCAAACGAACTTCTGCTCTATGACAACGCAAGGTTTCACTATAAGTCTGCACACATGAGAGGAGATCACAAAACTCCATTGGACTGGAATGAGATTTGCACTCTGCGATGGAGTGTGCCCTGATATGAAACTTCCTGGCAGATTAAAACTGTGTGCCGGTCCGAGACTCGAACTCGGAACCTTTGCCTTTCTCGGGAAAGTGCTCTACCATCTGAGCTACCCAAGCACGACTCACGCCCCGTCCTCACAGCTTCACTTTTGCCAGTACCTCGTCTCCTAGCTTCGAAAATTTACAGAAGCTTTCCTGCCAGGAAGTTTCATATCAGCGCACACTCCGCTGCAGAGTGAAAATCTCGTTCTGGAAACATCCCCAACGCTGTGGCTAAGCCATGTCTCAGCAATATCCATTCTTTCAGGAGTGCCAGTTGTGTAAGGTTCGCAGGAGAGTTTCTGTGAAGTTTGGAACGTAGGAGACGAGGTACTGGCAGAAGTGAATCTGTGAGGACGGGGCGTGAGTCGTGCATGGGTAGCTCAGGTGGTAGAGCACTTGCCCGCGAAAGGCAAACTTCTCGAGTTCGAGTCTCGGTCCGGCACACGGTTTTAATCTCCATTGGACTGTTGTTCCTTATCCACTCTGCAGCCCGGATCTAGCAACTTCCAATTTCTATCAGTTTGGCACAACGAAGGATGCATTTCAAGAAAGCAGTACGTGGATGATGGAGGAGTTACTGATGCAGCAACGCTGGCTCCGACGTCGACAAATAGAGTGGTACTATGTGGGCATACAGGACCTCCCAATAAAGTGGCCGGAAAATATGTTGAAAAATAGTGTTTTGTACCCAAGGGAGTGGGGTATAGTGTGGTGTATTGGAATCCTGAGCAAAACCAAACTGCTAGAACTTCTTTATTAATTTTACTTAAACTGCTGAGTGAAATTGAATGCAATTGAGCCTACTTTCTCTTTACTTATTCTTATCATGTCAACACTGACCCACAACGCAGTCTGCCTGCTCAAAAAAATTACAACCTGGCCTCAAATAATTAATTAAAAAGAAATCCTAACAATAATCTATACATTTCATTAAGGACTTACATCACAAAATCTTCATTACGCGAACTATTGCAATACAGCGAGCGCCAATACTGCCAGCTAAATAAAAGATTCTAACTACTAATAGGCATGTGGTTAGCAAAGGAAAGATTTTGTTGCAAACCAATTAATGTATTTCTTACCTCATTAAAGTGACATCCAGTTCAGAGACAAATAAATCGTCATTGACATCTAGTACAAAGGTACATAATCGTGAATAATATTCAATCTTCAAGTCGAACATGTACAGATCGTTAGCCTACGCTAACACTTCATACCTCTACCCTCCATCAATGCTAACTTATCACGTCTAACACCCATCACTGCTGGCCGTTCACCTCCGACTGCCCAACAGTACTTACATGACTGCTGGCGACTACTTCCAACTGCCCAACACTACTGGCGATTAACTCCCAACAACGAGTCCAACCAGCCACAGCGTCTCTTACAAAGAAAGCCCAATCAGGAGATCCAATGCAATGCGCTACAAGGCGCTGCCAACACAGAAGCAGCCCACTTACACTGCTTTCAGAATGTTGCATTACGTACTGAACGCTTCACGTAAAAACAGATCTTTTGGAATTGTCCCTCTCGTTGCACTTTGATCAGGATGCTAGTAGGAAGTCTTCTTTGTAGCTGTCGGACGAGCCGTTTCACCTTAAGCTGTAGAAAGCCCAATCCGGCTTTCCACTGGGATCCCAGGTGCGGGCCCGCCGGGCAGCGTGCAGTGTTTAGGGTGCGGAAATGACGCTCGCTCAAATCAGACGTAAAATGGATCCCAGCGTGGTCGCACGTTTTATTACCCCCGCAGTCTTCCGCGGCATTTCTTCAGCTGGCGGTGTACGAATTTACGAGCCGGCGACGCCCGTGCCTCCAGTGAAACCACTTTCACCCGCTCCGCCTCACCTGCTGCTGCAGGCGTCTATTGCAGGCTGGCGGCTGAGGCTTGCGTTCTCTAGCTGCCACTGGGGGCCGTTCTCTTCGCTTTATTTCGCTGCTACGTGCCTACTGCAGCTGCCAAAAGGTGGAAGTTCATGTTAGTTGGTTTCCTATAAACGAAGATCTTGCATTGGTTGTCTGATCCGTGGGTTCTTGGTGGAATATTTTAAGGATTATGAATGAAACCATTCACAACACTAGTAAAATATTCTACAATATTTAATTGATAATTAATTGAAACCCTCACCTGCCGACAGGTGTTGTTGATGTATATCGATGGAACAGCTGAAAATGTGTACCCCGACCTGGACTCGAACCCGTGATCTCCTGCTCACATGGCAGACGCTCTATCCATTAGCGCCACCGAGGACACAGATGAATAGCGCGACTGTACTAATTTATCCCTTGCACGCTTCCCATGAGACCAACATTCCAACTGTCCACATTCTACATACGTAATGTACCTAATAGATATTTGCCGGTCGGGGCACACATTTTCAGCTGTCCCCATCCCGGTATATAAACAACACCTGTGAGCAGCTGAGGTTTTCAATTAATTATCATTTATTCTAGAGAAGATGCACGGTCATCAATGGTATCTGTTATTTCGAGAACGATTACTATCTGTATACAGGGTGTTACAAAAAGGTACGGCCAAACTTTCAGGAAACATTCCTCACACACAAAGAAAGAAAATATGTTATGTGGACATATGTCCGGAAATGCTTACTTTCCGTGTTAGAGCTCATTTTATTACTTCTCTTCAAATCACATTAATCGTGGAATGGAAACACACAGCAACAAACGTACCAGCGTGACTTCAAACACTTTGTTACAGGAAACGTTCAAAATGTCCTCCCTTAGCGAGGATACATACATCCACCCTCCGTCGCATGGAATCCCTGATGCGCTGATGCAGCCCTGGAGAATGGAGTATTGTATCACAGCCGTCCACAATACGAGCACGAAGAGTCTCTACATTTGGCACCGGGGTTGCGTGGACAAGAACTTTCAAACGCCCCCATAAATGAAATTCAAGAGGGTTGAGGTCAGGAGAGCGCGGAGGCCACGGAATTGGTCCGCCTCTACCAATCCATCGGTCACCGAATCTGTTATTGAGAAGCGTACGAACACTTCGACTGAAATGTGCAGGAGCTCCATCGTCTATGAACCACATGTTGTGTCGTACTTGTAAAGGCACATGTTCTAGCAGCACAGGTAGAGTATCCCGTAGGAAATCATGGCGGTGAATCGAGGAAGTACAGTACATACTGACGAAACTAAAATGAGCTCTAATATGGAAATTAAGCGTTTCCGGACACGTGTCCCCATAACATGTTTTCTTTATTTGTGTGTGAGGAATGTTTCCTGAAAGTTTGGACGTACCTTTTTGTAACACCCTGTTGTTGTTGTGATCTTCGGTCCTGAGACTGGTTTGATGCAGCTCTCAATGCTACTCTACCCAGTGCAAGCTTCTTCATCTCCCAGTACCTACTGCGACCTACATCCTTCTGAATCTGCTTAGTGTATTCATCTCTTGGTCCCCCTCTACGATTTTTACCCTCCACGCTGCCCTCCAATACTAAATTGGTTATCCCTTGACGCCTCAGAACATGTCCTACCAACCGATCCCTTCTTCTGGTCAAGTTGTGCCACAAACTTCTCTTCTCCCCAATCCTATTCAATACTTCCTTATTAGTTATGTGATCTACCCATTTGATCTTCAGCATTCGTCTGTAGCACCACATTTCGAAAGCTTCTATTCTCTTCTTATCCAAACTATTTATCGTCCATGTTTCACTTCCATACATGGCTACACTCCATACAAATACTTTCCTAAATGACATCCTCACACTTAAATCAATACTCGGTGTTAACAAATTTCTCTTCTTCAGAAACGCTTTCCTTGCAATTGCCAGTTTACATTTTATATCCTCTCCACTTCGACCATCATCAGTTATTTTGCTCCCCAAATAGCAAAACTCCTTTACTACTTTGTATCTCATTTCCTAATCTAATTCCCTCAGCTTCACCCGACTTAATTGGACTACATTCCATTATCCTCGTTTTGCTTTTGTTGATGTTCATCTTGTATCCTCCTTTCAAGACACTGTCCATTCCATTCAACTGCTCTTCCAAGTCCTTTGCTGTCTCTGACAGAATTGCAATGTCATCGGCGAACCTCAAAGTTTTTATTTCTTCTCCATGGACTTTAATACCTACTCCGAATTTTTCTATTGTTTGCTTTACTGCTTGCTCAATATACAGATTGAATAACATCGAGGATAGGCTACAACCCTGTCTCACTGCCTTCCCAACCACTGCCTCCCTTTCATGCCCCTCGACTCTTATAACTGCCATCTGGTTTCTGTACAAATTGTAAATAGCCTTTCGCTCCCTGTATTTTACCCCTGCCACCTTTAGAATTTGAAAGAGAGTATTCCAGTCAACATTGTCAAGGATTTCTCCAAGTCGACAAATGCTAGAAACGTAGGTTTGTCTTTCCTTAACCTTTCCTCTAAGATAAGTCGTAAGGTCAGTATTGCCTCACGTGTTCCAGTATTTCTACGGAATCCAAACTGATCTTCCCCGAGGTCGGCTTCTACTAGTTTTTCCATTCGTTTGTAAAGAATTCGTGTTATTATTTCGCAGCAGTGGCTTATTAAACTGATTGTTCGGTAATTTTCACATCTGTCAACACCTGGTTTCTTTGGGACTGGAATTATTATATTCTTCTTGAAGTATTAGGGTATTTCGCCTGTTTCATACATCTTGCTCACCAGATGGTAGAGTTTTGTCAAGACTGGCTCTCCCAAGGCCGTCAGTAGTTCCAATGGAATGTTGTCTACTCCGGGGGCCTTGTTTCGACTCAGGTCTTTCAGTGCTCTGTCAAACTCTTCACACAGTATCGTATCTCCCATTTCATCTTCATCTACATCCTCTTCCATTTCCATAATATTGTCCTCAAGTACATCGCCCTTGTATAGACCCTCTATATACTCCTTCCACCTTTCTGCTTTCCCTTCTTTGCTTAGAACTGTGTTTCCATCTGAGCTCTTGATGTTTACAAGTGGTTCTCTTATCTCCAAAGGTCTCTTTAATTTTCCTGTAGGCAGTATCTATCTTACCCCTAGTGAGATAAGCCTCTACATTCTTACATTTGTCCTCTAGCCATCCCTGCTTAGCCATTTTGCATTTCCTGTCGATCTCATTTTTGAGACGTTTGCATTCCTTTTTGCCTGCTTCATTTACTGCATTTTTATATTTTCTCCTTTCATCAATTAAATTCAATATTTCTTCTGTTACCCAAGGAATTCTACTATCCCTCGTCTTTTTACCTACTTGATCCTCTGCAGCCTTCACTACTTCATCCCTCAAAGCTTTCCATTCCTCTTCTATTGTATTTCTCTCCCCCATTCCTGTCAATTTTTCCCTTATGCTCTCCCTGAAACTCTGTACAACCTCTGATTCTTTCAGCTTATCCAGGTCCCATCTCCTTAAATTTCCACTTTTTTGCAGTTTCTTCAGTTTTAATCTACAGGTAATTACCAATAGGTTGTGGTCAGAGTCCACATCTGCCCCTGGAAATGTCTTACAATTTAAAATCTGGTTCCTAAATCTCTGTCTTACCATTATATAATGTATCTGATACCTTTTAGTATCTCCATAGTTCTTCCATGTATACAACCTTCTTTCATGATTCTTAAACCAAGTGTTAGCTATGATTAAGTTGTGCCCTGTGCAAAATTCTACCAGGCGGCTTCCTCTTTCATTTATTAGCCCCAATCCATATCCACCTACTACGTTTCATTCTCTCCCTTTTCCTACACTTGAATTCCAGTCACCCATGACTATTAAATTTTCGTCTCCCTTCACTATCTGAATAATTTCTTTTATTTCATCATACATTTCTTCAATTTCTTCATCGTCTGCAGAGCTAGTTGGCATATAAACTTGTACTACTGTAGTAGGTGTGGGCTTCGTATCTATCTTGACCACAATAATGCGTTCACTATGCTGTTTGTAGTAGCTTACCCGCATTCCTATTTTCCTTTTCATTATTAAACCTACTCCTGCATTACCCCTATTTGATTTTGTGTTTATAACCCTGTAGACACCTGACCAGAGGTGTTGTTCCTCCTGCCACCGAACTTCACCAATTCCCACTATATCTAACTTTAACCTGTCTATTTCCCTTTTTAAATTTTCTAACCTACCTGCCCGATGAAGGGATCTGACATTCCACGCTCCGATCCGTAGAACGCCAATTTTCTTTCTCCTGATAACGACATCCTCTTGAGTAGTCCCCGCCCGGAGATCCGAATGGGGGACTATTTTACCTCCGGTATATTTTACCCAAGAGGACGCCATCATCATTTAATCATACAGTAAAGCTGCATACCCTCGGGAAAAATGACGGCCGTAGTTTCCCCTTGCTTTCAGCCGTTCGCAGTACCAGCACAGCAAGGCCGTTTTAGTTATTATATCTACAATATTTGTTATTTATTTCAGAGACCCATTTTCGTCTGTTACACCATCGTCAGGTACAAAGATAAGTATGTGGTGCGTGACATTTTGTTGGGTCAAAGTTTCTAAACTAGTGCATCTGCAGAGTTTCTCCATTTCCAGAGATCAAAAATGTTAACGTTGAATTTAGGAATAAAACAAGGGAGATCACACAAGCAAAAATTCGATGTAAGATTATTTAACTAAGCTAAAATACCTGACATATTTAACTAATGAACTATATACAAATTGCAAAAGTTGTTCATAAATTTATCAATAAACCATGTTGGAATGTTCCAAACTTGTGGTTGAACAAAATAATCTTGTCTTTAATAGGTCCTAAATTACAAACGGATAAGATACACCAGTGAGATTAAGCAGGTAAGTGAAGAAGCTATGGTTATACAAAGTAAAGTTTTCTACCCTAACAGGATAAATTATAGTAACTGAAATAAAGGAAAATGGAGAATATGAGTAAGAGGAGTAATTTACAACATGCCCTGGATGGGATCATGAGCAGTATCCTCAGTTAGGAGGGGCGAGTAGCAAAACTGTGTCTTGTCATTCAGTACTAAGCTTGGGGTGATGGACGTTTGTTTATTAATCTCCATTATTTCGAGATGGTCCATCTTCCTTCCTGTATAGATGTATGTATTACTTCATCTTTCACCTTGTAACTATGGCCTCGTTTAAGGAGGTCGTCTGCAAAAGCAGAGTCTACTACTTAAGTTAGCAGCTTCTGCTGTGTTACTTCAAGCGGGTGCATGTTTCCCTGCAAGGCAACATATCCAGAATTGCTGGTAATTTTATATATTTCATTCTTTTCTAAATCTGGAATGCTGTCTTTACCATCAGCCAAAAAGTGTGCAACAGTGTTGTGCACATAACTATTCTTTTGGTTTCCTTGATTTAAGCTTTCTGGCCATATACAAAGAGACTTTTCCTAAACAAGGAATTGTGCACCATTTATGGTGTACTTGCGGTGGTGGGTCGACAACAGGGGAAAGAAGAGGATACACCCCTTGTTTCCGCTTTTTGTACTTTATGGATTCCACCAAGGTAGGAGGATAGCCGTTGTTTGATGCTTTTCTCTAATTCCATTTAATTCCATTTTGAAGTTGTCTTCACTCATGGGGATGAAAATTAGGCGATGTATTACTGAATGTAAGGCAGCACGTTTGTGGATCATTGAGTGTTCAGAATTGGTAAGAATTACAATAACTGATTGCAGGACCTATACAGCTTAATTGTTTGTTTATTTACTTACACGTCTAATTTCGAAGGACCAGATTGAGGAGTAAATCCCCAAGATCATGAAACGTGTCAGCACATGGAATTGCAACATGAAAATAATAACAGATAAAATGAAATGTTTATGAATCCAAAAAAAGTCAAACCACAAATTTAAGTAAACAAAATCAACAATATAACATAGGTTTCAGCTTAATTTTTCAAGTAACTTCTCAACATAATAGGAGTGACCCATGAGGAAATTCTTCAGTTTCGATTTGAAAGCGCGTGGATTACTGCTAAGATTTTTGAACTCTTGTGATAGCTTATTGAAAATGGATGTAGCAGTATACTGCACACCTTTCTGAAAAAGAGTCAAGGAAGTGCGATCCAAAAGCAGACTCGATTTCAGCCTAGTTCTCACTGAATGAAAGCTGCTAATTCTTGGGAATAAGCTGATATTGTTAAGAAGACAGTAAAGAATATACATATTAAAGGCCCAGTCAGGATACCAATACCAGTGAACAGGGGTCGACAAGAGGATCGCAAACTTACACGCTTACACCACTTATTGTCAGTCCGAACTGCCCGTTTCTGAGCCAAAATTATCCTTTGAGAATGGGAAGAGTTACTATAAAATATCATACCATAGGACATAAGCTAATGAAAACAAGCAAAGAAGATTAATTTTTGTGTCGAACGATAATTTAATTGAGGTACCGTATGAAAAGTAAAAATGGCAGCATTAAGTCTTTGAACAAGATCCTGAACGTGGGCTTTCCACGACAGTTTACTATCTATTTGAACACTTAGAAATTTGAACGGTTCACTGTCATTGACCGTATGCCCATTTTGTAGAATTAAACGTCGAGTTTTGTTGAGTTGTTTGTTAGAAACTGTAAAAACTGAGTCTTGCTGAGATTCAGCGTTAGTTTATTTTCTACAAGCCATGAACTTATGTCATGAACTACACTTTCGAAACAGAGCCAATGTTGCACACAACATCCTTTACTACCAAGCTAGTGTCATCAGGAAACAGAAATGTTTTAGGGTTATCTGTAACCCACTCAGATCCCACATCACAGCCATTGTCAACACTGTGAATAATGACCTTTTACTGTCTGTTGTCGAAGTAAGAGTTGAACCAATTCTGAGCCACTCCGGGTATTCCATAATGGTCCAACTTCTGGAGCAATATTTTGTGATCAGTACAGTCGAACGCCTTAGTTAGATAAAAGATATACCTAGCGTCGGAAACCTTTTGTTTAATCCACCCAGTACCTCAAACAAAAAAGAGAATACAGCATTTTCAGTTGTTAAACGACTTCTGAAGCCGAACAGTACATTTGATACCAAAGAATGTGATATAAAATTATCAATTATCCTTAGATATACAGCCTTTTCAATAACTTAAGCAAACATTGATGGCATAGAAATAGGCCTAAATTTGTCTACATTATCCCTTTCTCTATTTTCATAAAGCGGCTTTACTACTGAGTACTTCAATCTTTCATAAAACCGATCATTCTTAAAAGAAAAATTACAAGTATGGCTAAGTACAGTACTAAAATGTGCAGAAAAGTACCTCAACATTCTGCTAGGCACTCCATCATATCCATGGGAGTCCTTAGTCTTTAGTGATTTAAATATGGACTCAATCTCCACCTAATCCGTATCACAGAGGTCTATTTCAGACACCAGTCTCGAAAAGGCATTTTTCCCTTTAGAACCTAAGTTTTTGTGTAATTCACCAGCAATGCTCAGAAAATGATTGTTAAATACTGCACGTATATATAACTCATCAGCAACAGAAATATTTTTACTGCGAAGTAACTCCACACCGTCGACCTTGTGCTGCTGGCCAGACACTTCCTTCTCAACTGACCATATGGTTTTAATTTTATCCTGTGAATTAGCCATTCTATTTTCATACCACATACTCTTTGCCTTCCTAGTAACATTTTGAAGGACCTTAAAATACTGTTTGTAATGGGCTACTGTAGCTTTATTGTGATTGCTTCCTGATTTAATATAATTTCCGCCTTCTTCTACATGATATCCTTGTCTCTCCAGTCAGCCACGCAGGCTGCCCTTTACTGCTAATACCCAGCTCAGAACGTTCTAATGGAAAGCAACTCTCAAAGAGCATGAGAAACGTGTTAAGGGAATCATTATATTTGTCATATATGTTATCGACACTGTAATCAGCCTGCCACTTTTGTTCCTTAACGAGGTTTAAAAAACTTTGTATTGCCGCTGGGTTAGGTTTCCCACATAATTCGTAATTATATGTGACGTTTGTATGAGTACAAAAGTCTTTTAGTGTTGAAATTTGTGCTTAGGTCGTACGTCTGTGAAGAAGAGCGTACACGTGAGTGGCAAGTGTGTCTGTGCGGATATGAGAAAGAGAGAGAGACAAAGAGAGAGAGAGAGAGATAGAGTGACCGGGATGGGGTGAGGAAGAGAAAGAGAGAAAGAATGTTGCTTTTGCAACATTCTATTTAGCGACTTCCCCTTTCATTCCTTTTCAACCTAATATTTTTCCTTCTATTCCATTTACAGCAAGTTATCCATTTACCTCTTCAAATTCTCCAATTCTTCGAACGACCTACCCGATTAAGGGTTCTAAGAGTTCACATAACGTCGTGCGGTTCTAGGCGCTTCAGTCCGGAACCGGAGGACTGCTACGGTCGCAGGTTCGAATCCTGCCTCGGGCATCGATGTGTGTGATGTCCTTAGGTTAGTTAGGTTTAAGTACTCGTAGTTCGAAGTCTAGTTGAGTGATGACTTCAGATGTTAAGTCCCGTAGTGCTTAGAGACATTTGAACCACTTTTTTGACAATAGTCGAAGGACAGCGATATGTTCCTATACAGATGACGGAAACGTCGCGCACACAAGTTGAGAAAGCGCTGTGCACTGGCGGAGCTGTCATTCATACGTAATTGATTCATGTGAAAAGGCTTCCGAGATGATTATGGCTGTTGTTGTTGTTGTGGTCTTCAGTCCTGAGACTGGTTTGATGCAGCTCTCCATGCTACTCTATCCTGTGCAAGCTTCTTCATCTCCCAGTAACTACTACAACCTACATCTTTCTGAATTTGCTTTCATCTCTTGGTCTCCCTACACGATTTTTACCCTCCACGCTGCCCTTCAATACTAAATTGGTGATCCCTCGATGTCTCAGAACATGTCCTACCAACCGATCCATTCTTCTAGTCAAGTTGTGCCACAAGCTCCTCTTCTCCTCAGTTCTATTCAATACCTCCTCATTAGTTATGTGATCTACCCATCTAATCTTCAGCATTCTTCTGTAGCACCACATTTCGAAAGCTTCTATTCTCTTCTTGTCCGAACTATTTATCGTCCATGTTTCACTTCCATACATGACTACACTCCATACAAATACTTTCAGAAACGACTTCCTGACAAATATATACTCGATGTTAACAAATTTCATTTCTTCACAAACGCTTTCCTTGCCATTGCTAGTCTACATTTTATGTCCTTTCTACTTCGACCATCATCAGTTATTTTGCTCCCCAAATAGCAAAACTCCTTTACTACTTTAAGTGTCTCATTTCCTAATCTAATACGCTCAGCATCACCCGACTTAATTCGACTACATTTCATTATCCTCGTTTTGCTTTTGTTGATGTTCATCTTATATCCTCCTTTCAAGACACTGTCCATTCCATTCAAATGCTCTTCCAAGTCCTTTGCTGTCTCTGACAGAATTGAAATGTCATCTGCAAACCTCAATGTTTTTATTTCTTTTCCATGCATTTTAATACCTACTGCGAATTTTTCTTTTGTTTCCGTCACTGCTTGCTCAATATACACATTGAAAAACATACATTCTAATATCGAGTGAGACATTTTTGCCCGATGTAGTGCAGCAACTCGACTTGACAATGACTCAAAACGTCGTTGGGAGTCCCCTGCGGAAATTTTGAGCCATGCTGCGTCTACAGCCGTTCATAATTGCGAAAGTGCAAGCATCTTCACCCCCAGTAAACACTGCAACCTACATCCTGCGTATCTGGACTGCTGCCAGTGCCACCGTGCAACGACCGCAGGTCAAATGCACCGCATGGTCATACTCCGAGGTGATTTAAACCCGCAAACCGCCCACCAGAGCGTTGTTTCACCATGTATCACCATTATCCTTAATTTATGAGCATGAGTGTAGTATTTTCCAAAGAATACAGTCATCAATTACTAAACTTTTATAGTCATAGATTATGGCTAGACGATGGAAATTAACATACTTTAAACTCGGAGTGATAAGCGCATAGGACATCCTACATCGGATATCGTTACGGAATTCAATATTCCGAGATCGACAGTGTCAAGAGTGTGTCGAGAATATCATGGCCGACGACTTTCACGTTCATAATGCCTACCTGAAATAATGAAACGCAGCAAGGCCGGTTACTTCATTGTGTCATCAACATAGAATCAAAAATCGTTGTTGGAAAACACACTTTCATATGTAAAACTGATCAATTATCAAAGTAACACATTCTAACGTCAACCAGTACCAATTTACGACATTTGCGGAAGGAATTTGATTCATTTGTTTTCTTATGTCCGCATGGCAATGAAAAATATTAGAACAAGGATTAACAGCGATTAAGCCGCAATGTCTGAAGCAGTACGTCAACAGTATTACATTTTGGTAAACGCAGACAGCAGAATATGTACTAAAAATTTAGTAATTGATGACTGTATTCTTTGGCAAATACTACGCTCATGCTCATAAATAAAGGATAATGCTGATGCATGGTGGAACAACGGTCTGGTGGGCGGTTTACGGGTTTAAATCACCTCGGGGTATGATCATGAGGTGCATTTGACCTGCGGTCGTTGCACGGTGGCGCTGGCAGCAGTCCTCATATGCAAAGGTGTGTTGATGCATGCCAGAGTACGGTGCAGCTAGTAAGTGTGCAGACGTTTTCAGACGTGCTAATGGTGACTGCGTGTTAAAAATGGCTCAAAGAACATATATTGATGTTGTGAGGGGTAGAATACTAGGGCGACTGGAGATTGGTCAAACGCAGTAGGTCGTAGCACGGGCCCTCCTTGTGATACCAGGATTCTGGCAACAATTCCAGCGGACAGGAAACGTGTCCAGGCGCTACAGTATGGGACGTCCACAGTGTACAACACCACAAGAACACCGATATCTCACCATCAGTGCCCGCAGACGGCCATGGATTACTGCAGGTAGCCTTGCTCGGATCCTTACTGCAGCCACGGGAATAGTTGTCTCCAGACACAAAGGCTACAGACGACTGAACAGACATGGTTTATTCGCATGGACACCTGCAAAGTGCATTGGACTGACCCCTGGTCACAGGAGTGCCTTTAAAGCCTGGTGTCAAGAACACAATACATAGTCATTGGAAATGAGGTCCCAGGTTATCTTCACGGACGAGTCCAGGTATTGTCTGAACAATGATTTTCGATGGGTTTTCATCTGGCTTGAACTGGGAACCAGATACCAACCCCTTAATGTCCTTGAAAGGGACCTGTTTGGAGGTCGTGGTTTGATGGTGTGGGATGGGATTATGGTTGGTACACATACACCTCTGCATGTCTTTGACAGAGGAACTGTTGTGTTGTTGTGGTCTTCACTCCAGAGACTGGTTTGATGCAGCTCTCCATGCTACTCTATCCTGTGCAAACTTCTTCATCTCCCAGAACCCACCGCAACCCACATCCTTCTGAATCTGCTTAGTCTATTCATCTCTTGGTCTCCCTCTACGATTCTTACTCTCTACGCTGCCCTCCAATACTAAATTGGTGATCGCTTGATGCCTCGGAACATGTCTTTCAACCGATCCCTTCTTCTGGTCAAGTAGTGCCACAAACTTCTCTTCTCCCCAATCCTGTTCAATACTTCCTCATTAGTTATGTGATCTACCCATCTAATCTTCAGCATTCTTCTGTAGCACCACATTTCGAAAGCTTCTATTCTCTTCTTGTCCAAATTATTTATCGTCCATGTTTCACTTCCATACATGGCTACACTCCATACAAATACTTTGAAAGACGGTTTCCTGACACTTAAATCTATACTCGATGTTAAGAAATTTCTCTTCTTCAGAAACGCTTTCCTTGCCATCGCCAGTCTACATTTTATATCCTCTCTACTTCTATCATCATCAGTTATTCTGCTCCCCAAATAGCAAAATTCGTTTACTACTTTAAGTGTCTCATTTCCTAATCTAATTCCATCAGCATCACCCGACTTAATTCGACTACATTCCATTATCCTCGTTTTGCTTTTGTTTATGTTCATCTTCTATCCTCCTTTCAAGACACTATCCATTCCGTTCAACTGCTCTTCAAAGTCCTTTGCTGTCTCTGACAGAATTACGATGTCATCGGCGAACCTCAAAGTTTTTAATTCTTCTCCATGGATTTTAATACCTACTCCAAATTTTTCTTTTGTTTCCTTTACTGCTTGCTCAATATACAGATTGAATAACATCGGGGAGAGACTACAACCCTGTCTCACTCCCTTCCCAACCACAGCTTCCGTTTCATGTCCCTCGAGTCTTATAACTGCCATCTGTACAAATTGTAAATAGCCTTTCGCTCCCTGTCTTTTACCCCTTCCACCATGAGGATTTGAAAGAGAGTATTCCAGTCAACCTTGTCAAAAGCTTTCTCTAAGTCTACAAATGCTAGAAACGTAGGTTTGCCTTTCCTTAATCTAGCTTCTAAGACAAGTCGTAAGGTCAGTATTGCCTCACGTGTTCCAACATTTCTACCGAATTCAACTGACCTTCCCCGAGGTCGGCTTCTACCAGTTTTTCCATTCATCTGTAAAGAATTCGCGTTAGTATTTTGCAGTTGTGACTTATTAAACTGATAGTTCGATAATTTTCACATCTGTCAACACCTGCTTTATTTGGGATTGGAATGATTATATTCTTCTTGAAGTCTGAGGGTATTTCACCTGTCCCGTACATCTTGCTCACCAGATGGAAGAGTTTTGTCAGGACTGGCTCTCCCAAGGCCGTCAGTAGTTCCAATGGAATGTTGTCTACTCCCGGGGCCTTGTTTCGACTCAGATCTTTCAGTGCTCTGTCAAATTCTTCATGCAGTATCGTATCTCCCATTTCATCTTCATCTACATCCTCTTCCATTTCCTCTATATACTCCTTCCACCTTTCTGCTTTCCCTTCTTTGCTTAGAACTGGGCTTCCATCTGAGCTCTTGATATTCATACAAGTGGTTCTCTTATCTCCAAAGGTCTCTTCAATTTTCCTGTAGGCAGTATCTCTTTTACCCCTAGTGAGATAAGCCTCTACATCCTTACATTTGTCCTCAAGCCATCCCTGCTTAGCCATTTTGCACTTCCTGTCGATCTCATTTTTGAGACGTCTGTATTCCTTTTTGCCTGCTTCATTTACTGCATTTTTATATTTTCTCCTTTCATCAATTAAATTCAATATTTCTTCTGTTACCCAAGGATTTCTACTATCCCTCCTCTTTTTACCTACTTGATCCTCTGCTGCCTTCACTACTTCATCCCTGAAAGCTACACATTCTTCTTCTACTGTATTTCTTTCCCCCATTCCTGTCAATTGCTCCCTTATGCTCTCCCTGAAACTCTGTACAACCTCTGGTTCTTTTAGTTTATCCATGTCCCATCTCCTTAAATTCCCAGAGGAACTGTAACAGGTTAAGTGTAGAGGCACCTCATTTTCCACCAGTGTGTCCAACTTTTCAGGGGTGCAGTGGGTCCCACCTTCCTCCTGATGGATGATAACGCACGACCCCACGGAGCTGCTATCGTGGAGGAGTACCCTGAAACAGAAAATATCAGCCGAATGGAGTGGCCTGCCTGTTCTCCAGACATATATCCCATCGATGACGTCTGGGATACTCTCAGTCGACGTATCGCTACACGTCTTCAAACCCCTACGACACTTCAGGAGCTCCGACAGGCACTGGTACAAGAATGGGGGGCTATACCCCAGCAGCTGCTCGATCACCTGATCCAGAGTATGCCAACCCGTTGTGAGGCCTGTGTACGTGTGTACGGTGATCATATCCCATATTGTTGTCGGGATACATGCGTAGGAAACAGTGGCGTTTTGTAGCACACGTGTTTTGGGACGGTTTTCTCAACTCATCACCGATACTGTGGACTTACAGATCTGTGTCGTGTGTGTTCCCTATGTTCCTATGCTATTAGCGCCAGTTTTGTGTAGTGCCACGTTGTGTGGCACCACATTCTGCAATTGATGTTGATGTTTATGATTCGGCCGCTCGGAATTAGCCGAGTGGTCTGAGGCGGTACAGTCGTGGACTGTGCGGCTGGTCCCGGCGGAGGTTTGAGTCCTCCTCCCTCGGGCATGGGTGTGTGTGTTTGTCCTTAGGATAATTTAGGTTAAGCAGTGTGTAAGCTTAGGGACTGATGACCTTAGCAGTTAAGTCCCATAAGATTTCACACACATTTGAACATTTTGTTTATAATTCGTACATGCTCTCCAACGACATATTAACTTCAAGTTGACCGATAATCGAGACGCACAGCTATTTGTCGTGCATAATTACCAGTTGTTTAAGCTTTATTAGTTCTCGATCTGAATATATTTCCCGAGTGATGCATAGTTCTTGATATGATTGTATGTTGTGAATACATGCATTACTGCCTGCTTTTTAAGAGAAGTGGTGAGATGACTACCAACAATGAATTTTATGAAATATATTGAGTTTATTTTGTAGTTCCTCTACTCACGATTGAGGATTAAATCAACGAAAGAAAATTAATCGTCTTAATGAAATTTGTTACATGAAATCCCTTTAAATATTGATAACGTTAGTCCATTCTACCGTCACAAAGCATGTAAACTAATAAAGAAAAGGCAGCAGACGAACTGCTTGTGTTGTTATTCCCTTTTACTGAATTCGTGAACGTTATACATTCTCGCATATTCACATAGTCTAGTGTACGTACGGTTTCTTATTGATTCTCCGTTTCAAAATTTTTGACAACGAGCTACAGATAGAGGATCTATCATAGGGTAGTGTGTTTACTGGCGGGGTGTGCAGTAGGGTCTGTGAACCCCACGGATACAAGCCTGCTTCCCCAAGCCGTTTCCATGATTCGGGGAAACGGACGGATCCCGAAACGAACCCGCTCGACAAGTTGATCAAGAGGAGCAGTGTACCGCGTAGTTAGAGAGTAGTTTTTTGTCGGTTTCCCATACCCGACTAGGTGAGTAATCAGCTGGTACCCATGCCCATTCTCAGTTATACGAAACGTAAACACTCTCGCACCGCGGTGGTGGTTAAGGAGGGGTGGCGACACAGAGGACATGTAGCCGTCCTCTACCACTAACATTACCAAATCCCAAAATTAACATGCCGATCTTGTGAAGACGGGGTAGGGCCAGGAAAAAGGAGAGGAAGAGATAGCAAGTTTTTTTATAATTATTTCATTATTTTTTTATCTGAGGCCTCCAAAATTTAATATTTTTCTCATTAGGGAGATCATTAGGAATGCCAGAGGCGCTCTAAAACAATAATAAACTTTATATGACTGTTCGCTTTTACTATTGATCACTACGATTTTATAAAATAATTAAAAGTATTGTTTGGTGTCTGTACTAAGCTTCTGTTCATTTCGCCGAATCTATTTCATTGCACTATGCGCGATACGGACATTGCTCTTGGCAGTGGTAACTGCCGCTTTACTGTGTTATAACTAAACTTTACTGGGAATTTTATCTTCAGAACTTTCTTTCCTCCAAGGTGGGCCTCACAGACAGCATAAATTTGAAAAAAAAGAGTGTTATTCCATTGAGCTGTGTTTAAAATGGTTTATTTTCACTACTAGTTTCGGGCACTACCTATTGCCAAGTGTATGTGTTGCAACAAATGTGTATACAACGTTGTCTTAGAACTTGTTTGAACGCTCATACAACATCGTCAAGTCACATCAAATTTCTTAAGTTAATTTTATTAGCTTTTTGTAGCAAACAGCACGGCCAATATAATTGTTTAGCTTAATAACTGCAATGACCCACGTATAAAATTCGGATTCAGTATTTTGTCAGGGCTTTATCTCCGCTTCTTCTAGGTATCGTACTATTAAATAATTGATTTTCAAGTTGTTCTCACTCATCTGTGTTTTAATATTCGTTCGAAAGTGAATCTTCATTTTTGCGAGGCTTTCCCAAAAATTTGTTTTGATATAGAGGATTTTTGGAACATCCGAAAACAATAAGATCAAGATCTCCAACGTCTTCTGTATGTTAACTCCATGCGGGAGAGTCTGTCACTCCAATCCTGTAGAGATGTGCAGGAAAACATGCCTGTCCCGACCTTATTGTAATAATTGATGTGACATATCTCATCGAGAAATTTTTCTGACTGTACAATGGTTTCCTTGGTATATTGGATTGGACTGGAGCGAACGAAAAGCCCTTTCTTCTGCTGCGTTATTGGCCACTGCTGTTCCCATTTATCGTATGCCTCTGGTTTTGGAACATGGAGAAAGTCGGACTACGGAAGCTGCATAAATATCGGGTCTCCATCCTTCATATTTCCTTCTGTAAAACCATCTACTACTGCATTATACCGAATACCTGAATGCCTCTTTGATGTACGGATGTATTTTCATTGTTGGCTTTCATTATTAAATCCGCCACATCGTAGATACGTTATCGTCTTTCCACTTTCGATGCTCTAATTGCCCCTAAGCACTTCTAGAGTATCAGAATTAGTGTTTTGTTTCCTTTTTCAGTCCAGGCTTAACTGCTTCTTTAATAGCTGTTACTTTTTCAATGTAAATACTACTTAATAGTGTCAATAAAAACTTTTTTGCTATCTACAACTTACGGCAATAACATGAGCAACTAATTCGCTTGTATGTTTTGTATCCGTATACACAAAAAAGCTTACCTTTGCTTTCCAGGTAATTTACTACGTCCTTGTTAGCTCTAAACTCTTGAACCGCACACACTCTCACAGTCAAACCTTGCATACAAAACGTAAAAGAAGCATAACAATCATAAAATGCAGCGAACCGTGGTTACTCAATGATTGTGCATATCCATGACCTCGATTTTACAGTCAAGTTTATGTGAAATATGAAGAAAATTGCTTAAAATTCGAAGTTTTGTTATACTGTCTGCAACTGTGTTTCTTAGCGTATGACATATTACTGCTATGGCAGCGAAGAAACAGAGCGTCAGTTGTTATAATCCAAGATGTATACATTGTATGATATAGAATTTATTGAGTAACAAAGAACAGTAACCTTACTTGAACAGAGGCTTTCATAATGAAGTTATAAAAATCCAACTGCAAGTTTAACTACATAATCTCTGCACAACAACAGGCGAACTTGTTACTTGTAAAGTGCTTTACATCTCACAATCTATCTACACTAAATAGCTTTTCTTAATTCTGTTCTGTGCGGCTGGTCCCGGCGGAGGTTCGAGTCCTCCCTCGGGCATGGGCGTGTGTGTTTGTCCTTAGGATAATTTAGCTTAAGTAGTGTGTAACCTTAGGGACTGGTGAACTTAGCAATTGGGCCCCGTAAGATTTCACACACATATGAACATTTTTGTAATTCAGTTGATCATTTTGCTTCAAAATATTTCTATTTACAGGCTGAAACTGTCTTATTATAGTGTTCGTTCGCAGCGTAGTAAACTAGATGTATTATCTATTTATCGCTGGCGGTCAAAGAGAGTTCCTGACACTCTCCTACCTCTGGCTGTAGAACGTCTTTTGTCGCCGGATGCTGTGCGGTGTATCACTGGACCACTCTGCCGTCACTGAATTGAAATGGCTGTGTCAGAAAACGCAGCCTCAGATATAAATGAGTCAAATGAACCTGAAAATTATTTCACTTCAAAATACTTCTCCGGAAGTCAGCTTGACGGACAATAAACTATTTAAATGACTCAGGGAACATTTCAGGGTGGGGTTTGATGTACTGTTTAAAGGAATTTCATATATTGTCTTAATGTGTAAATGCCTTCTGAAATTTTGTTAAAAAGTGACATTCCTGTTTCTTTAGCTTTACTTTCAGCCACAAAGGCATACTATTCCCCCAATAAGCAAATAATTTTAATTTTGGAGCATTCCGATTGTTACCGCAAATTTTAATTTATCCGCCAGAAACACAGTCTTTTTCAGAATTCATACCCATGTCTTCCTCGGTCATCATCGTCATAATCTTCATCACAAGTCGCTGGAGACCGTGCTGAAGAGGTAGACTAGAGACCTTGATTTGATCTGTCCACCTGCGCGCTGCTCTCCTTTCGGTCTCGTGCCCTCGATCTTTCCTAGCATGGTTATTTTCTCTATTCTCCACCTCTTCTTACAATAGGGTGAAACAACTCGAGAAGTTTTTTATTGGCGCGAGAAGTATAGCTCCTGAAGATACTAAGTTGCCCAATAACTGACTCATTGTTCTTCTTTCGACTTACTTTTTCTTTCGGTACATTTATACGAGGTTCGCTCCAAAAGAATTGCACACTATTTTTTTTAATCCGTCTTTTATTCTACATGTTTGAAAGTTTTACAGTGTGTAGATACGTCCTTTAGGAACAATATTTTCATTTCTCCACATAATTTCCATCCCCTTCAACTGCCTTATGCCATCTTGGAACCAGGTTTTTTGACTGACATGTGGCCGTGCATTGTCGTGCAACAGCTAAACATCCTGGTTTTGCCATTGTGGTCGGACACGACTCAATAGAGCTTAAAGTTTCTTCAGTGTCGTCACATATGCATCAGAATTTATGGTGGTTCCACTTGACGGTGCGCAGTACGAGGCCTGCCGCTGCGAGGACAATCGTCAATATTGCTTGCCCACTGACTAACTGTACTGCGATCGACAGCAGCTTCTCCACACACCTATTCAACCTCTTGTGGATGTTTCCCACTGTCTCGTTTTCACAGCACAGGAATTCTATGACAGCACGTTGCTTCTGACGAACGTCAAGTGTAGCATCCACCTTGAAGACGTGCTGTGACGGCGCCACCCACGGGAACTGGTTGAACTAAGTTTGAAAACAAGCGGGGAGGATGTATCTACACACTGTAAAACTTTCAGACATGCAAAATAAAAACTGTATTTTTACAAAAATAGTGTGCATTTCTTTTGGAGTGACGTTCGTACATTGCTTTTTCTTGGTCTTACGGGTCCATGTTTTGCAGCCACAAAACAAGATGGAAAGTCTGAGTGTTTGAACAAACCGAATATTTGTGCTGTTAATCGACCTGTGAGTTGGACCTATATTTCTCGATCAGTTAACATGAGTTTGCATTTACTAGACTGATATATAACCCATATAACAGCCTAACGTTTTTTGTTTTTGTTTGTATCTCATGAAGTTTACATTCGCTTTTGGATAAAGGCACGATGTCATCAGAAAATCGCACGACTTCTTCCTCCAGTTGTGGTGCCTTCAGTCCACCAATCAAGAGCTGTCGTAATGACATGTTCGGTACAGACGGCGTACAGTTTGGGAGGATAGGGTACAATCCTTTTGATGCACTGAAGAAAGTAGCCGTGCCAGCACTTCTCTTCGCATCTGTGAGATGGTTATTGTATAGATTTCTCATCAGTGCTATCAAGTGTGGTGGCACACTGAACTGTGCAAGCACCTGTCATAGCTTTTCCTAGACAACACAGTCGCAGAGTTTCGTATAACATTGACATAGAACTCTCGCGATTTGTCAGTTATCTGTCATATGTTGAGGATCTTCCTCTGCACTGACACGTAAAAAAAAAAATTCTTCGCTGTTCTTGTCCTTACACTCTCGTAACTGTTTATTCCCACACGTCTTTTATGTGAAGAAACGATTAATAATTTTCGGCAGACTTGATGTACGTGCGGGCCGCCATTAAAGACGTCCCGTTCTCTTCTGTATTTCTTTCTTGAAACTCGGCGTACTGCTTCGAATAAAAGGCTACTGACACGTTCTACCACGACGCCTCCGCAGAGTTTCCGAAAACACTCTTTGTTGCATCGGCAGTTTATCAACATAGTTTCACTTTAACTCCTTTTTGTTACAGCACTTTCTTCCACACTTTTCTCTGTACTTCACACTCTAAACATTCCTGCCTTAATTTTTGACTACATGTATCATAAAAGTTTAGATTGCGTGTATTTACAAGAAAAGAATGCATTTAAAAGTTTTGTACAACAGCACACATCCACTAAATTTTATATTTTTATGAAGAAAAACCGGTAAATAAATATGCAATAATTTTAAATTAGAAACAAAGGCAACTGACAGAACGAGGACTGCTGTCAAATTAACACTCAGAAGTTACGTAAAACAGAAATCTCTGGCAGAGTCCTCTTCTGAAACTGCAGTAGGACTCATTTGATTAAGGAACATGGTGGGGAAAATCTGAGACCCTCAGGCACAGTTGGAGTAAGCAAAGAAAGAAATTATTAAGTTAAAAATTGATACAGTCTTGACCGCACAAAAACATATATTTCAACGGTGAGCGGTTTCAGTCTGTTAGCTGATCATCTTCAGACCGTTCTCCAGTGATGGCAGGCGAAGGTGGAGAACAAGGAACATCAAGAAATCAACTGCAGCTTGTTTTAATATTTAACTTTAAGTTTTGCACTGAGATTACTGTCTTCCAATTATGTTCACATAAATAATTCAAAAAAGATCAGGTGAGGTTTAGGGATGACAAGATGGAGAGACTTTATTGGTAACTGGCAGCTGTTAGTCAATAAAAAAGGAAATCTGAAGCTGAACTTCGGCATTAAATTGTATAGTAATTTGCATCACAGAACACTGATGTAGCGATACAGAAACTTTAGCTGTGTCGCAAATGATAAACCGTACAACAAGGCAACAAAAAGCCAAGGATCATTAATTGATCATCTTGTTGCGGATATACACAGAGAACACTACCTTTTGCACGCAAAAGGTCTTGGGCTCGATGATAATCCTAATTTATGAGCAGGAGTGTGGTACTTGCTTGTCTTCGTGCTTGCCTACCTTGGCCAGCAATGCCGCCGGGTCTTCCCCCAGCCGAGAAAATCTGGAGCGCTATGGGTAGGGCCCTCCAACCAGCACGGGATTCTTACAATCGTCACGCCAGTTGGACAGAATTTGGTACAACCGTCAGGAGAACATCCTACATCTCTGTCGGCCAGTGCAAGCCGAATAACTGTTTGCATAAGCGCCGGAGGTTGACCAACATGTTATTTGACTTGCTCAGTTTGTGAAACTATTTCTCTTGAATGAATTACACAATTTTTCTAAAATTACAATGATCTGTTAGTCTGTACATTTACCTCACATCTAGCGATTGCCGTCCCATTCGGATGATTCCTTCGTGACGAGTCGGTTTTTTTTTTTTTTTTTGTCCTAGTGTGTGTATTCATGGATACAAAAATAATTACAGGGAGGTGTTACTTGCTGAAGAAAGTCAGCAGTTCAAAAAACATCACTTAATGCTGAAAACAAAAATGAAGCTGACTGGAAGATTATAAAACAATGCAGGGAAAGTGAAACTTATTACAGTAACTTGCGGATAGAAGACAAGGGTAGATCGATAAATGATCTAAGAAACTAATAATTTTTGTGAATGGAGATTTTTCAGGTATAGAACAGAGACTACAACAAAAATTCCCAAAAATCACATGCTGTTATCTAGTAATAATTGTTACCTAATAATATTATTGAGTCAGGGAAAAATTACAAAGGTAAAAATAGGGAATCAGAAGCGTAGATGTAGTGCCTATCAGTGTATTTAAAAACAAACAAAAAAAAACATTAGGCAGCATACAAACGGTATTAACTGACTTAATAAATGAGTCTTTCCGCTCTGGTAATTTCTTGAATAACTGAAACAACCAGGAGTTGTGACTCTAATTTAAAAAAAAGGGATGCGGAAGATACAGTAAGTTGCAAGTCATCTTCTAGTGTCTTTGTTCTAAAAAAAATTTGAATCCATTATGAAAGATAAGTGTAGCCTCCTCGTTAAGCACAGTTCAGAGTAATAGAAAAACAGCCAAAGTGTATGAAAGTGGTACTTGATGAACTAGACAAAGATGAATGAGTCACAGGTATAAGGAGCGATAAAAAGATTTCCTTCTGTGCAACGTAGCGCGACTCTGATGTGGGCACTCGTGTACTAGGCAAGGGATTATCGTAGCATTAGTGTCTTCCCGATGTGCTTGCGGTTAGTGGGAAAACGTGAACTATGCGACGTTATTACCGAATGTGTCAAAACAGGACAAAAGTACTGTTATTTTCTCTGCTGCTGAAGGACAAACACTTGCAGACACATAGCGGAGAACGAAGATTGCGTTGCAGTATGTCTGCCGAAAATTATTGTTGAAAGATGCTGCACTGAGCGTGCTGGTACTTCATGATAACGCATGTACTTATACTGCAAATGTTATAACGCAGAGGGATTGTCAACTCACGTGGGAGACACACGAGTCCCCTCCCTACGGTCCTGATCTCTCCCCAAGCGATTATCACGCCTTCTGTCCCTCGAAAAAAAACCAGAGGTTGGAAGATTCTTGTCGGACGAGCACGTGAAGCGAGCACTTACGGACTTCTTCATGCAGCGGTGTATAAAGTTGTACCAAACGTGTACTTCCAAACTAATGCGCCGGTCGGATGATTGCCTCAATGCTCACAGCGATTTTGCGTGGTTGCCCTGCCGATTCTGGACTGTACGTAAGCGAAACGGGAACGTTTTGGTTGCCCCTTACATACTTTTTGATCTTCGAAGGCCTTTCATGCTGCTGGCCATAAAAATATGCTGAATGAACTAGAATGATTAGGAATAAGACAAATTATCAATGTCTGGTTCGATCATATCTGAAAAACAGAGTGCAAAGGGTAGAAGTAAAAGAGACTTAAAATAAAAGAAAATTATCGACTGGGCCACTCGAGCCACCATCTTAGACCAGTGTTGTTTTTAATATCCACACTGACTTTCCAATGTCGGACACGAGGAAAAAACTGTTTTTCCTGATGAAACCAATCGCATAGACTCAGTCGTGGGCAAAGCAGATAGGAACTTCGGCGTACTGATAGAATGCGAGGGAAATGCTGTCAGTCTAGAAAGGAAATTGCTTAGAAATCACTCCGTGGCCTGTCCTATAATACTGTTCAAGTGTGTGGGACCAGTAGCAAATAGAACTAGCAGGGGATATTGAACGTAAACAAAGCAGGGCAGACGGCCGCTGTGGCCGAGCGGTTCTAGGCCCTTCTGTCCGGATCCGCGCTACTGCTACGGTCGCAGGTTCGAAACCTGCCTCGGGCATGGATGTGTGTGATGTCCTTAGGTTAGTTAGGTTTAAGTAGTTCTAGGGGACTGATGACCTCAGATGTTAAGTCCCATAGTGCTCAGAGCCATCAGTCCCTAAGCTTACACACTACTGAACCTAAATTATCCTAAGGACAAACACACACACCCATGCCCGAGGGAGGACTCGAACCTCCGCCGGGACCAGCCGCACAGTCCATGATTACAGCGCTTAAGACCGCTCGGATGATCCCGCGCGGCTTTTGCGTAAATGATCTTACCAGTGCCTTACAGAAGACAAAAGACAACAGGTATCATTAACTAATTTCGATTTTAGAATTTGTAATAACTGTAGGATTATTGTTCGTGATACAAACACATGGAGGAACGCAGATCTATTAATCTCAAACGTTGGTGGGACTTCGTCAGTTTCATAAGAGAAGCAAAAAAAATTAACGAACACTGAGACAACTTTAGCGGCTTGTCTGTGCAGTCAAGGATATCGCTCTTGGAGTGAAATTTTATAGATGTTTGTAAATTCCTGAATTGGATCAACCGGTAGTTAAGCTGGGTGTTTCATTGCATGTCTGTCAGCTCATGTCGGAAATAATGAGGTACATTAACAGCGAAAAGCGAAACTGGCCTGCCAAATAAATCAAAATCCATCTATATACGCGCAATGTCTTGCAATTTCTTTGACAACTTATGATGAAATCTTTCAGTTATTGAAACGTATTCAGTTATGTCTGGTCCACAAACGAACTCCTTGAGGTGTGGGAAATGTTTCATGTCAGGAGCTTGAAGCTGATTTTTCCACTCGAATAAGTTTTATTTGATAGCACCAGTCTTATCCACCACATCTGTTACCAAATAATTTCTGATGTCAGCAGTAAATAATTTTGTGCCCACTCCATTTACATCTAACTCAGTTTTGTTGCCTGACGGCCACCGTCAGTTCAGCGAGCATTTGTCGTCGTTTGAGAGGAAAAAAAGTGCCTTGTATAGTTTTTACGGCTACAGTTGTAATGACGAGCCGGCCGGTGTGGACGAGCGGTTCTAGGCGTTTCAGTCCGGGACCGCGCTGCTGCTACAGTCGCCGGTTCGAATCCTGCCTCGGGCATGGGTGTGTGTGATGTCCTTAGGTTAGTTAGGTTTAAGTAGTTCTAGGGGACTGATGACCTCAGATGTTAAGTCCCATAGTGCTCAGAGCCATTTTTTTGTAATGACGTGCCAATAAATGTTTTTTTCTAGCTCGTAATATTGCATTGGATATGTAGTTCCTCGCTTGGCTTGTAAACGACCCGAAAAGCAAGACAATTTCCATTCGGCACTGAGTGAGTAGCTTCTCCACCTTTTCTTTTTGGACGAGTGCGTATGCGGTATAGTACTACTAAAGCAGAACGTAAATCTGTTTTATCGCAAGCAGTGCTGTTGGCAGACTGCTTCGCTGCTGAAAAGGCAACTGCCCAACTTCAGCGGCATATGACTGAAGCCTTCACAGTCCTGTTCCTTCTCGCCCCTCAGCCCCAATCACCGTTGCGTTCGTAGCGCTAGGCAGGAGCGGGGTGCTGTTTGACCAGGCATGATCTAGGAATAATATCCCCCCCCCTCCCGCCCTACCCTACGTATCGCTCCCATAGAGAACGTGAGGAGAGATTAATTACAGCATGCACAGAGGCCGTTAAACACTTATTCTTCCCACGGTATATATCAAAGGTCCAGGATAATGCCCGGGTAACTGGTACGGTGGTCGTACATTTTGCCATGCACTTTTAAAATAATATGTAGAGTGTAAATGTAACTGTAGTTGTAGAGCAGTGTAATCAGCAGAACTCCTAGTAGAGAAAGGAAATGAAAATGAAGGCGACTCTGAAAAGGAGAAATTTGTTAACATCGAGTATAGATTTAGGTTCAAAAATGGTTCAAATGGCTCTGAGCACTATGCGACTTAACTGCTGAGGTCATCAGTCGCCTAGAACCTAACTAACCTAAGGACATCACACACATCCACGCCCGAGGCAGGATTCGAACCTGCGACCGTAGCGGTCGCCCGGTTTCAGACTGTAGCGCCCAGAACCGCACGGCCACTCCGCCCGGCCTAGATTTAGGTGGCAGGAAGGTTTTCCTGAAGGTATTTGTATGGAGTGTAGCCATGTATGGAACCGAAACATGGACGATAATTAGTTTAGACAAAAAAGATTAGAAGATTTCGAAATGTGGTGCTACAGAAGGATGCTGAAGATTAGATGGGTAGATCACATAACCAATGGTCATCAACTAATAAACTTGTTGTTGTTGTTGTTGTTGTTGTTGGGGTCTTCAGTCTTGAGACTGGTTTGATGCAGCTCTCCATGCTGCTCTACCCTGTGCAAGCTTCTTCATCTCCCAGTACCTACTGCAACCTACATCCTTCTGAATCTGCTTAGTGTATTCATCTCTTGGTCTCCCTCTACGATTTTTACCCTCCACGCTTCCCTCCAATACTAAACTGGTGATCCCTTGATGCCTCTGAACATGTCCTACCAACCGATCTCTTCTTCTAGTCAAGTTGTGCCACAAACTTCTCTTCTCCCCAATCCTAATAAACTTACACTGAACATAAAGAGAAGAATAATATGAATTTTTGCTTATATAGGTAAAACAATTTTGTAAAATTAGATATACTGACTGCCACCATCATAAGCAACCAGCATACAAATACAATAGCTGAGGAAGAAACCTTGTGTTTGGCTATGGACAAAAAATATAGGTGGCACTACTCCATCTACTTCTTGCGGTAGCGCAGAAATAGTAATGATTTGCGTATTCAAGCAAGTACGAGGGTGTGCTGATAAGTAAAGCCT
The DNA here is from genome assembly GCF_023897955.1 of Schistocerca gregaria. Classification (NCBI taxonomy): domain Eukaryota; kingdom Metazoa; phylum Arthropoda; class Insecta; order Orthoptera; family Acrididae; genus Schistocerca; species Schistocerca gregaria. Next base: position 1,006,711,821 of record NC_064920.1, on the reverse strand, counting down.
CCGAGTTTTCTTATGTGAAATCTCTTAAATGTCTTAAAGCTTTATAAATAAAACGATCGTTATTAACATTCTACCTCTTTATTCTTCATGTCTACATATTTATTTCTCTACTTACTCACCTTGGCGACCAATACATGTCTCCCAACGAGAGACCAGTGTCTTGAACTGTTGCTGAAGAATGTTTGACTTGATTGACGAAGACACAGCTTACAATGCTTCCTCATTATCAAGGTGAAGTTCTCTCAGGCAATTCTTAAGATTTGGATGAAAATCAGATGGGGTCAAGTCGATCCTGTATGATGGATGATTGATGATAGTGAACCCAAGGCGTTGGACAGTTGCAGATGCCACACCGCTCGTGTGTGGTCCCGAAGCGTCATGCTGAAAGATAGAGTCCTCCATATGGGGACGAGCTCTTCGAATTGGAAACTCAATTACAGCGAACTGTTGGTTCTCACGCACTGACATAACGGCAGTTACGTTACACACCGCCATGTTACACGCTGCAGTTCAGAGTCCTCTAGCGGCAGAGGGCTTCAAATATGTGGACATGAAGAATAAGAATGTAGAATGTTAATAAAGCTAGTTTTATCTAATAAACTATGACTTTTTACGTAAAAAATTCGGAGGCATTACTATTTGGTACGCTCTCGTAGTGCACTGCGTGCCAATTTCCAGTTCATTGCCTGCCGCCATCATGATGTTGCGTATTAATTGTTAACAATGAAACAACTCCAGTCTTGTTCCTGTACAGATTGCACAGTGTGGCCAGACACTCCCTTTACACCTCAACTAAACAAGTGTAATAGTGTAAGGTGGTTGCAAGTCACTTGCAACATGATCTTCGCGTAATTGCTACGTAACTGCCCGAGGAGAAGAATGAAGCCTGTCGATTTCATTTTTCGCTTTACCGCGTTCGGTGAAGAACGCTAGCAGATACCAGGGACTTCACTTGGATACAGCGCTTTGTGAGTCGATAATCTGAACCACAACAACGTAATTATGAAGCAGGTGATGGTGAGAACCCACCAATCCTTTTGATTAAGTGGGGGAAGAAAGATTATCAAATTATTCAAATGGCTCTGAGCACTATGGGACTTAACATCTAGGTCATCAGTCCCCTAGAACTTAGAACTACTTAAACCTAGCTAACCTAAGAACATCACACACATCCGTGCCCGAGGCAGGATTCGAACCTGCGACCGTAGCAGTCCCGCGGTTCCGGACTGAAGCGCCTAGAACCGCTCGGCCACCCGCGGCCGGCTGACAACTATCATAGTATGCATTGGTTATAGAAAATGTGTCATGCGGTAAGAATATGTAACCGTCGCAAGTTATTGTTTTGAACAGAGGAGGCGAGATTCCTCATAGGCCTCTCACAGTAATGGTAACAACAAATGAACGGTTGTGAACTGCATTACAACAAAGGAATTCAAGAGTCGAAACTTCCAAACGGAATGCAAGACTCATATCATCTGGTACTTTTGTAGAACAAATAAGATGTATCTAAGTCTGAAGGTCCCTTCGTTACACCTCACTCTTCCAAATGGACGTTACACCACTATACGGACACAAATCTGAATACAGTGAAGAGACACGTCAATGACCGGACGGAAAGTTCATAATTTTATGCAGAAAAAAAGGGCATGAGGAAGATCTGAACCCGTATCTTCTCCTCCGCAGCCCATCTTAGGCTTGGGCTGATCACTGTTTCTGTTTTCCTTCTACTTCGACAGCTCAGTACACCTTCTTTATGTTTTCATGCTTGATCTGTGTTCAGTAGTTGACGGTCTATTCACCTGGCCATGTTGTTGTTGTTGTGGGCTTCAGTCCAGAGTGGTTTGATGCAGCTCTCCATGCTACTCTATCCTGTGCAAGCTTCTTCATCTCCCAGTACCTACTGCTACCTAGATCCTTCTGAATCTGTTTAGTGTACTCATCTCTTGGTCTCCATCTACGATTTTTACCCTCCTCACTGCACTCCAATACTAAACTGGTGATCCCTTGATGCTCCAGAATATGTACTACCAACTGATCCCTTCTTCTAGTCAAGTTGTGCCACAAATTTCACAATTCTATTCAATACCTCCTCATTGGTTATGTGATCTATCCATCTAATCTTCAGCATTCTTCTGTAGCACCACATTTCGAAAGCTTCTAATCTTTTTTGTCTTGTTATCGTCCATGTTTCGGTTCCATACATGGCTACAGTCCATACAAATACCTTCAGGAAAACCTTCCTGCCACCTGAATCTAGGCCGGCCGGAGTGGCCGTGCGGTTCTGGGCGGTACAGTCTGAAACCAGGCGACCCCTACGGTCGCAGGTTCGAATCCTGCCTCGGGCATGGATGTGTGTGATGTCCTTAGGTTAGTTAGGTTTAATTAGTTCTAAGTTCTAGGCGACTGATGACCTCAGCAGTTAAGTGGCATAGTGCTCAGAGCCATATGAACCATTTTTGAACCTAAATCTATACTCGATGTTAACAAATTTCTCCTTTTCAGAGTCGCCTTCATTACCATTGCCAGTCTACATTTTATATTCTCCTTACTTCGACCATCATCAGTTATTTTCCTCCGCAAATAGCAAAACTGAATTAACTACTTTAAGCGTCTCATTTCCTTATCTAATTCCCTCAGCATCACCCGATTTAATTCGACTACATTCCATTGTCATCGTTTTGCTTTTGTTGATGTTAATCTTATATCCTCCTTTCAAGACACTGTCCATTCCGTTCAGCTGCTCTTCCAAGTCCTTTGCTGTCTCTGACAGAATTACAATGTCGTCGGCGAACCTCAAAGCTTTTATTTCTTCTCCATGGATTTTAATTCCTACTCCAAATTTTTCTTTTGTTTCCTTCACGGCTTGTTCAATATTGTTGTTGTTATTGTCTTCAGTCCTGAGACTGCTTCGATGCAGCTCTCCATGCTTCTCCATCCTGTGCAAGCTGCTTCATCTCCCAGTACCTACTGCAACCTACATCCTTCTGAATCTGCTTAGTGTATTCATCTCTTGGTCTCCCTCTGCGATTTTTACCCTCCACGCTGCCCTCCAATGCTAAATTGCTCAATATATCGTTTCAATAACATCGGGGATAGGCTACAACCCTGTCTCACTTCCTTCCCAACCATCTTACATCTAAATATGAGGGGGTTCGATGGGGAGTTTCCCCAAGTAAATGACATTTGGAACCTATATGCACTCCCAGGCGGGACTCGAACCTCACATCACGCGTCATATGATGCAGCAGCAATACCCCGAGGCCAGGCGGGTGGCTAGTATGCTACTAGGAGCATTCCAATATGACGGTGCTGTGAGTATTCGTAGACGGCAGGGGTAACAGGCAGCCCGACAGCTCGCGCCGAGCCGCAGGGCTGCCTCCCTCGAGGCGGGGATGTGGGGCCCGGGTCTGGGGGCGCAGTGTGACTGTGACCGGCGCTTCCGCAGCAATTTCCCGGCCCAGATTGAGGCAGGCCGACACGCTAATAACAGGAAGCGGGCTGGCACGGGGAGCCCCGCCGGGGTGCTATGCGGCGACACCTTCGGCGGTCCCGCGTGTGCTGCACCTCCGCGGCACCTGGTAACCGTGGCAACAGATCGAGACGTCAAGAATGTCACCACTTTTGTAGATTTGATTTCAAACAGACGCTGAACGGTACATAGCGGGCAAATATCTGGAGACCGTAATTACCGCAAAATACAATACTGGCCATTAAAATTACTACACCAAGAAGAAATGCAGATGATAAATGGGTATTCATTGCCTTCAACTGACATGTGATTACATTTTCATTCAATTTCGGTGCATAGATCCTGAGAAATCAGCTCCCAGAACAACCACCTCTGGCCGTAATAACGGCCTTGATACGCCTGGGCATTAACTCAGAGCTTGGATGGCGTGTACAGGTGCAGCTGCCGATGCAGCTTCAACACGATTCCCCCGTTGATGAAGAGTAGTTACTGGCGTATTGTGACGAGCCAGTTGCTAGGACACCATTGACCAGACGTTTTCAGTTGGTCAGAGATCTGGACCATGTGCTGGCCAGGGCAGCAGTCGAACAGCTTCTGTACCCAGAAAGGCCCGTACAGGACCTTCAACATGCGGGCGTGCATTATTCTCCTGAAATGTTGGGTTTCGAAGGGATCGAATGAAGGGTAGATCCACGGGTCGTAACACATCTGAAATGTAACGTTCACTGTTCAAAGTGCCGCCAATGAGAACAAAAGGTGACCGAGACGTGCAACCAAAGGCACCCCATACCATCACGCCGCGTGGTACACCGGTATGGCGATGACAAATACATACTTCCAAAGTGCGTTCACCGCGATGTCGCCAAACAACGATGCGACCATCATGATGCTGTAAACAGAACCTGGATTCACCCGAAAAAATGACGTTTTGCCATTCGTGCACCCAGGTTCGTCGTTGAGTACACCATCGCAGGTGGTCCTGTCTGTGATGCTCAAGGGTAACCGCAGCCATGGTCTCCGAGCTGATAGTCCATGCTGCTGCAAACGGCGTCGAACTGTTCGTGCAGATGGTTGTTGTCTTAGAAACGTCCCCATCTGTTGACTCAGGGATCGAGACGTGGCTGCACGATCCGTTACATCCATGCGGAGAAGTTGCCTGTCATCTCCACTGTTAGTGATACGAGGCCGTTCGGATCCAGAAAGGCGTTCCGTATTACCCTCCTGAACCCACGGATCCCATATTCTGCTAACAGTCATTGGATCCCGACCGACGCGAGCAGCAATGTTGCGATACCAGGAACCGCAATCGCGATAGGCTACAATCCGACCTTTATCAAAGTCGGAAATGTGATGGTACAGAGGCATCACAACAACGTTTCACCAGGCAACGCCGGTCAGCTACTGTTTGTGTATGAGAAATAGGTTGGAAACTTTCCTCATGTCAGCACGTTGTAGGTGTCGCCACCGGCGCCAACCTTGTGTGAATGCTCTGAAAAGCTAATGATTTGCATATCAGAGTATCTTTTTCCCGTCGGTTAAATTTCACTTCTGTAGCACGCCATCCTCCTGGTGTAGCAATTTCAATGGACAGTAGTGTATCTTCAAAATGGTTGAAATGGCTCTGAGCACTATGGGACTTAACATCTGAGGTCGTCAGTCCACTAGAGCTTAGAACTACTTAAACCTAAGTAACCTAAGAACATCACACACATCCATGCCCGAGGCAGGATTCGAATCTGCTACCGTAGCGGTCCCGTGGTTTGAGATTGTAGCGCCTAGAACCGCACGGCTACTCTGGCGGCTAGTAGTGTACCTAGAGTGATCTAAAGAGGAATGGATACATGAAACACACAACAGGAAACGCAAATGGCAGGCCAGATAAAATATAATTCATCAACGAGAGAAGCGGCTGACAAAACACTTGTTTCACCGGTTCTTGAGTTTTGTTCGTCAGTGTGGGACCTCTACCACGTGTGGTTAGTGGAAGAGATAGACAAAATCGGAGCTGTCGAAGATCAGCGCGTTTCTCCACAACATCGTTCAGTCGGGGCTAGGGCGTTACAGAGTTTGCGTAGAAACTATGGGGACAGGTGCTACAAGAGACGTGTTAAGCATCAGAGAGAGGTTTACTCTTGAAGTTTCTAGTGTGTGATAGGGATGGAAAAACCGACCTGTTAAAGCGGATACTGTATTTTAGTTTTGAATAACAGGTATTTTTCGATTTTTTTTAGTCTCCGTTATAAGAGTTATTAACCAAACCAGGGAGAAAATAGCGCCATATCAGTGTGACATAGGAGCACTGCATAATTTTTTGTGTTGTTTTTAAATAACACTTTTTTTTGCAAATGAGTAATGTTTATTCATAAAATTTCTACTGCTTTGAAATATTGGAATTTTATAGAAATTGGGATGAGTTAGAAACTAGTGACAAACGCATGACTTAAAAAATATGTACAGGAGTGCCGAGACAATAATGTATCTATTGCTGGCCTGTACCTGACGTGGCCTAATAGAAGGTAGACGTGTATGTGCAGTGTGCAAACCTTGCCCCCAACTGATCTATACGATAATTTTTCGCTGTCGCCGTCACTCATCAGATGTATTGCAGAATGGTGCCGTCCATAGGTTTATACTATTTCTTGAAGGGGGGCAGCAAAGAACTTGCTTTAAAAGATTGGAAACTGGAGGAGCCACAACAAATTTGCGACATCGTATAAGGAGAAAACATCCACAATGCTCTTTGGACGAGAAGGTAAATTTGATTGATATAACTATAATTTTATTGGGATAATAACTGAACCTATAATTTTGTGATTGATTCAGGGTTAAAACTGATGCCATCCAAAAGTGACCGCGCTTGTTTCCTTGATCTTCGAACACTGAGACCGAATTCTGTTACAGCCTCAACCCCATATCCATAGTGATTTTCCACTTCTTCGCCTTCATTGCGTTTTTCAGTCTTTATTAGAAGTTATGTTTATTACTACAGGTAATAGCAATAAAGAAACCTTGAGAGGTTCCATGCCCCCTTTTGCATGTCTCCTCTCATTTTCATCAATTTTGTTAATGTTCTATGTCATTGAATAGTAGTAACAGACCGAATAAGGTTATGGTAATGAGAGTATTTGTAATGACAGCTCAAAAACATACTTTTCACTTGATACCTAAACATGTTGTTTTACTTCCCTGGGTGGCCTGGGTGAAGCGAGCATCGGAGGACGCGGCACACTGCATTTCCAGTTGGGGGCTGCAATTCCCTGAATTCTGAGGGGTTCGTACAAAGGGCTTAAGCGCCTGGCGGAGCGACTTTCGTCGGTCGAGTTTCGCCTACTGTAACGAAACGACCTGCGAGACGTCTTAGTGTCGCCGCAGTTTATGTGGTTACCATTCAGCCGCGTCCAGAAGGAAGACTGCTGGCACCGACTGACTGCAGTGTCCTCTTGATTCTGAGAATACTTGTGGGCCATGCCCTGCTGGGCGCGACCGTCTGGCGCCGGATGGCCGGTGGTCTAGGCATGTTGTTTTCGTACCCGGTCAAACTGCAAGTTCAGTGCCTCAGCTGAATTTCAGCGGCATGATTGGTCAACTTAAACTAAGGCTAGTTGACGTCATAAAGCCCTGCTCGAAATTGGAGGGAACGGTCGCTATTGGCACGAATAATGTTCTCAGATAGTGTGGGGGAATTTCGGAATCAGAACTGAATATTGATTCTCAGTTTTCGAGGAGAGTAGGGAGTAGAGAATGTTGACTTCGCTCTTGCGTTGCACAGGCAGGACTGAGGGATCTGATCTTCGTTGGAGTCGGACGGTCTTGCAACTTGGCCTCTCATTTTCGGAAGAACTTAAAGTTCTCGGACAGCCTTCGTGGCCAGGGGTTGACACAGAGTTAGTGCACGACGTAAGTCGGCGCCTACATCATCAGGATCTGCCTAGCGACGACGTGCTGCAGGTTTCAGTACTGCTACAGTATTTTGCAACTACGACATTGTAGGACCTTGTCAATTTTATACTGAATCCCTCAGCAACACGTGCACTCACTTTGCTACACCTCCACCTTGTTTGTTTCTCCATGTGATCCCATTTGAGCTGTTGTTGTTGTTGTGCTCTTCAGTCCTGAGAATGGTTTGATGCAGCTCTCCATGCTACTCTATCCTGTGCAAGCTTCTTCCTCTCCCAGTACCTACTGCAACCTACATCCTTCTCAATCTGCTTGGTGTATTCATCTCTTGGTCTCCCTCTACTATTTTTACCCTCCACGCTGCCCTCCAATACTAAATTGGTGATCCCTTCATGCCTCAGATCATGTCCTACCAACCGATCCCTTCTTCGAGTCAATATGTGCCACAAACTTCTCCCCAGTCCTATTCAATACCTCCTCATTAGCTATTTGATCTACCCATCTAATCTTCAGCATTCTCCTGTAGCACCATATTTCGAAAGCTTCTATCCGATTCTTGTCTAAACTATTTACCGTCCATGTTTCACTTCCATACATGGCTACACTCCATACAATTAGTTTCAGAAACGACTTCCTGACACTTAAATCTATACTCGATGTTAACAAATTTCTTTTCCTCAGAAACGCTTTCCTTGTCATTGACAGTCTACATTTTATATCCTCTCTACTTGGACCATCATCAGTTATTTTGCTCCCCAAATAGCAAAATTTCTTTACTACTTTAAGTGTCTCGTTTCCTAATCTAATTCCCTCAGCATCACCCGACTTAATTCGACTACATTCCATTATCCTCGTTTTGCTTTTGTTGATGTTCATCTTATATCCTCCTTTCAAGACACTGTCCATTCCATTCAACTGCTCTCCCAAGTCCTTTGCTGTCTGTGACAAAATTACGATGTCATCGGCGAACCTCAAAGTTTTTATTCCTTCTCCATGGATTTTAATACCTACTCCGAATTTTTCTTTTGTTTCCTTCACTGCTTGCTCAATAAACAGATTGAATAACATGGGGGAGAGACTACAACCCTGTCTCACTCCCTTCCCAACCACTGCTTTTCTTTCATGTCCCTCGACTCTTATAACTGCCATCTGGTTTCTGAACAAACTGTAAATAGCCTTTCGCTCCCTGTAGTTTACCCCTGCCACCTACAGAATTTGAAAGAGAGTATTCCAGTCAACATTGTCAAAAGCTTTCTCTAAGTCTACAAATGCTAGAAACGTAGGTTTACCCTTCCTTAATCTAGCTTCTAAGGTAATTCGTAGGGACAGTATTGCCTCACGTGTTCCAACATTTCTACGGAATCCAAACTGATCTTCCCCGAGGTCGGCTTCTACTAGTTTTTCCATTCGTCTGTAAAGAATTCGCGTTAGTATTTTGCAGCGGTGACTTATTAAACTGATAGTTCGGTAATTTTCACATCTGTCAACACCTGCTTTCTTTGTGATTGGAATTATTATATTCTTCTTGAAGTCTGAGGGTATTTCGCCTGTCTCATACATCTTGCTCACCAGATGGTACAGTTTTCTCAGGACTGGCTCTCCCAAGGCCGTCAGTAGTTCTAATGGAATGTTGTCTACTCCCGGGTCCTTGTTTCGACTCAGGTCTTTCAGTGCTCTGTCAAACTCTTCACGCAGTATCGTATCTCCCATTTCATCTTCATCTACATCCTCTTCCATTTCCATTTTCAGAACACTGTCCATTCCATTCAACTGCTCTTCCAAGTACTTTGCTGTCTCTGACAGAATTTCAATGTCATCGGCGAACCTCCAAGTTTTTATTTCTTTTCCATGGATTTTAATACCTATTCTGAATTTTTCTTTTATTTCCTTCACTGCTTGCTCAATATACAGATTGAATAGCATCGGGGAGAAGATACAGCTCTGTCTCACTCCATTCCCAACCACTTCTTCCCTTTCATGTCCCTCGACTCTTATAACTACCATCTGGTTTCTGTACAAATTGTAAATAGCCTTTCGCTCCCTGTATTTTACCCATTACTACCCTATTTGAGCTCTCACTACTAATTGTGATACTGCTACATAGTCGGAGATTAATATTTGATTCATTAGGACCTCCAATCATTATCGTCAATCTATTGCATAACAGAGAGTAGGAGCACCTTGTTCTCGAGCCAACTCTTATTCTCATAGTATTTCAGTATATCCTATCCTTTAACCTACTTTGTGTATCAACAATCATGAGCATTTATGTTCTGATAAATAGTAAATCTCATTGTAACATTTAATCCGCGTGTAATTTCGTAGATATAGGCAGAATACAATTTCCTATTGTTTATTATGATAAAGTTCTCTTTTTTTCGAGTAGGTTACGTTTCTTATAAATTTATTGTGACTGTGCACTCCTTAAATTACCAACTAGCAGGGTCCACCATCATTTCCTACCGTTACCTCTGCGCGCGTAATTAATTAGCTGGTGCCGGCCGTGGTGACCTTGTGGTTCTAGTCACCTCAGTCCGGAACCACGAGACTGCTACGGTCGCAGGTTCGAATCCTGCCTCGGGCATGGACGTGTGTGATGTTCTTAGGTTAGTTAGGTTTAAGTAGTTCTAAGTTCTAGGGGATTGATGACCTCAGATGTTGTGTCCCATAGTGCTCAGAGCCATTTGAACCATTTTTGAATTAGCTGGTATATATTAAGGGGGTCGAGTGCATGTCTCTTTCTCATGCAAAATTCGTCTGAATTAAAGAGATACAAACTCGCAACCTAACATCGATTATTTCAGAAATCGCTTTTTTTTAATCTTATGGGACTTAACGGCTAGGGTAATCAGTCCCTAAGCTTACACTCTACTTAACCTGAATTATTCTAAGGAAAAACGCTCACACCCATGCACGAGGGAGGACTCAAACCTCTGCCGGGATCAGCGACACAGTCCATGACTCATGACTGCAGCGCCCCGACCGCTCGGCTAATCCCGCGCGACAATCGGTTATTTTGAGCGGTTTTATCAGGTTAAACTGGAGAAGAAAACAACCGGGGTAACCGAGAACCAGTTGTTTCAGCGATGACCTCCGTCCCTATTGTGTCCGGGCAGCACGTTATTTCCTCCCACATACGTCTCGCAAAACGACGAAGACGAGAAAACGAAAACAAGTTAGATTATACGGAAGTTTACCGACAGTCTTTCTTCCAGCGCAACATTTGCAAATAGAACAGTGGGCGAAGGAAGAGGCAGAGGTATCGAAATTACCCTCCACCTCACACTGTAACGCGTCGTGAGTATTCATGTAGGTGTAGTGTCTCCACATGTTTCGACGTCCGTTTAGCGAAACACCGACAGTGTTATAAAAGTACTCCGAAGGCGAAGACAGTCTCTCTAAAGATCTTCTAAGTTTCGCCACCATGGTATTGGTATAAAGAAAAACGGCAAGGCTGCGTACCTTAAAAATAATCTGCACGTACCCCATAACAGTGTGACGAGAATAGCGCACAACTGTCCGTGCAGCCAGCGGGGGTGTAGGATCACCACATTCCCTTAAATATGAGGCAAGCTCACCGATGGTTAGCAAATACTAAGTTGCCTTTAGCGGGAAAGACCCCAAATTAAGAGCTAGACATTGTGTATAGGATAGAAATCCGTAACACCGAAATTTCATGTTTGATCCCTGCATATTTCTTCTCACAGTAGTCGGAAATACTAATCCAAAAATCCCAACCTCGACACCAGCCACTAGCAGTTTTTGGCTTTTTGTAGATAGTTATAATGAAATACTCTCTGTAAAGAGGTGCACAAATATTCAGTGGCTACGAAACTCGACAGTTTCACGCAGTAAACTGGCCATGCATAGTAACTGCAACATTTAAGAGGCAGCTCTCATTAAACCTGAAAAAGAATAAAAAAACACAATAATAAAAACATAAAAAGACAAAACGTCAGATTACACAAACAGCATGTAAAATCCCAAATTTTTCAGAGCTTTGAATCAATATTTATAAAAACTGGATAATATTTAATAGAATAACTATTCAAATTTAAAAACCATAGGATAGGCAATAATCAATGCCAATACTGAATAATAATCAGGATACCACGTAATGTAGGTTGGCTATACATATATTGTGTCAGGCCCAATGTCAACGGAATGGAATTATACAGTTTTGAGAGGGAAGACAGCTAGAATCAGCAGTGCGGTAGCCAATGCTGCTTGACAAATTAAATAAATTTAGCTAAGGTTCGTCTTCATTGCATCCGGAAGTTGTCCGATCCGAACCTCTCCGGTGAAGGCTATAGACGTGCCCCGGCGTCGTCCGACGTGAAGGCCAACACTGGGTCCGAGCCGATCCGGCAACGCGCAGCTGACGACCGTGATACACAGGTTACCAACTGCCCTCACATGAACAATGGAAGAGATTACACTGAGCGTCAACCCAGTGTACTGTCGTCTTTCACGAGATTCCGCACTCGACTCAGTTACACGCTACAGGTCAGCAGCTGCAGTTGTTGAGAAGCTATCATGAGTGATTCGGATGATTACTTTTTGTGTTGGCTGCCGCTAGACAAGAACGTTCGCCTTAAAAGACTTAGGAAAAGGAGTTGGATGCATCGTTTTAACGGAGACAGATCTGCAGGAGAATTTTTTTTTAACTTGCCGGTCACTGCTAAATTTTCCAAAGTTCAAAGACTACTACCGCACCTGTATAGAAACGTTTGATTATATAAATGAAGACATAAGAGACTATATAACTGGTCTTTCCAACTTCTGGAATGTATTACTCCGGAAGAAAAACTTACTATCACAATCGGCTACGTCAGCGTTAAAAACAACTGATGGCCTTTTCATTATTGGGAGTGGCATATGAGTAACTGGTCAAATAATATTAGAAAACTATAAATAAACTCTGGAATAAGTTACAAAAATATATTTATTAACATAGACATATATTTGTTAACGTTCCCTCACAGTAATATCAGATATTGTTAGCAAATTAGTAACTGTTAACAAGTATCTACGAATGATTTGAAAATCACAATGAAAAAATTCTTTGGTTCAAGACTGACAAGTATCAGCATTGAATGTGACCATTAAAACTGTGGAAAATAAAAGTCTATACATAAAGACATATTAACAGTACATTAGGGATAGCCCATTAAAAGGAGCTGCCATCAGGTTGTCGGGAAGGACACAGTTGAACTGCGCTCACAAAGGAAGACGAATCTTGGACATAATTAGATTCACTTGGTGATGGGTAAGTTGACGGTTGTACTGATAATAAAGGACACCCAGTGCGTGTTTGTATAAAACTTGACAATCTCTCATCATTTTTGAAGTTGTGAGCTTCTAAAGCATTTGGCCTTCCTGTGTGGGCGACCTTTGTTGCTACTTTTGTCATCTTACTCTCATGCATTTCAAGGTTTATACGTAAGTGTGCTTTTGTTTATAATTGTAAAAGGTGAATTAATTTCGTTAATGAATGACAGAGCTAGTACTCTTTGTTTCGTAATCCCACTACATTTCCAAATCCCGACCATCTCCCTACTGCTTCAGTTTGAAAGACCAAACTTAAGTGAGGGATCTAGGGATATTCAGCCCACTACATATCTTCTGAATAACGAAACCATTGTTAAAAACTGCAGTAGGTTGCCCTATTTTGTAAGATGCATTTATTTCCCCACTTATATATATCAGGGGTTTTCAAAATTTTTGGGTCCACCGCTCCTTTGACCTGAATATGAACACCTGCGGCTCCTTTCGCACACGACATACCTCTTAATGTGTGAGATAAATAAAGTTATGTTTCCAAAAAAATGAATAAGCTTTGTTGTTTCTTTATTAGCTGTTGACGTGGCACACGTTACTGAACTTATAATTTTATTACACCTTATTCTTGCAACGAAATCAATGGGAAGGATGAACTTGCTTCTTCATCATCCGTTTCTCAGATCTCGGCACAATATTGGAAATTGCATCTAGCGTCTCTTTCTGTTAATGACTCCCAGTGGTGAAAAACCTAGTAGGATGTAGCAAAAGATATCCAAAATTCAATGTGGAGATTGAGGAAATGTAAATAAATTGCTCATGTTCTTCACTGGTGAGGGAAGTTTAGTGTAGTGCTGAGAGGATTTTTGATACAGTTGTGTTCATCTACTTCTTTTGGAAAGTACGCCAGAACGTAATCTCTGAGTTCAAATGATCCATAAACACAGACTCAGGTCTTCGCTCAACTGCAGACACTTGTTTTTTAAAACCCTGTGAAGAACAGCATCCTACTTTCTCGTCCACAACAGCAGACCACTATCTACTACGCTGACATAGTAACAGTACTTACGTAAGGCCTGTGACATACCAGTGGTAACGCACACATCGTTTCTTTACTCAGAAAGAGAAAAAACTGAATTAATATTCTTATGAAACAATGGCTCTACTGGGAGCCGTGATCCACATTTTGGAAACGCATGATGTACATGGCATTACTGGCCAGAAGCTTGCGGCTAGTTTAAAATGTAATTCGTGTCTCATATTTAACATCCGTTTCGTGCTACGAAAGTTTTTAATATGATATTTGCATCATTCACGTATTATATCTGAAAATGGCCACAAATCGATAGTGGCCAGTAAAGTCATATACATACATGGTGCAGTAAGGGCATTGGGCGGGGGTGGGGTGGGGTTGGGAGGGGAGGGGGAATATGAAAGAATAATGAAAATAATAGCAAAACTAAAATAAAGTTTCTTTTATAGGAGAGCGAGAGACAGATATGCTGTTGCTAATAATGATTGCTCTTACCACTTACTTGCATTCTAGTTGTTATACTCCTTCTTCAGCCAAGTTATCCTATAATTTGTGAAATAATGAAGTGTCACCTCTGCTTTTCTGGTGGCGCTTGTAAAAATGTGCATACTTTAAGTTGACAAAATTGTTCCCTCATCCTCGCAAAATTCTAGTCGATGATTGATGAAGCAATTTAATCTATTATCCCGGTTATATTGAAAAAAATTACCAAATTACTCTACCAGTTAAACAGATTAAACCAAGTCGAGAACATACGACAATTATTATCAGCAGTGTATTACATTAACAATTTGCTGTTTCTTATACGTTTCTTGGATCAGTTCAGTATTTACATGAAGTGTTTGTAAAGCCGTAGTATCTAGTTATCTCTAGTGTTGAAAAGATGTGAATGCAGAACAAGTTGCTGAATTTTAACTAACACATTTAATTGACACTAAGTTCACTGAAATCAACCAAGTGCACGGGTATTCAGTACCAATATAAACAAAACAGACTTATATACCAAAGGTGTGCTGCTGAATCACTCCGTCTCCGCCGATGATGTGCCGCAAATTCGATGAAAGCCGGGCGATTGAAATGTACTCTCTCGAACGCCGCCATTGCGTGCATGCTTTCAGAAAGAATACGTGATCGTGACCCCAGACTCTATGCTCCTACCTCGTGCATTCACACACCACTGGTTTTCACACTGTCTTGATCACACATCCACACCGTGCTAATTGTGGTGTTCCCTCTGAAAGCTAACCACTTGTATCGAAAAATCAATAATCGCTTCAAAAACTCGTTGCCACCTTAAGCACTGAACGGAAGCACTTGCTTCAAAAGCGCTACCCCGACTACCGGCACCCCCCACCCCCCCCCCCCCCCCCCCTCTCCCCACAGCACTGCCACGAAATATCTGTCTCCTCTCTTTACGATATTTTCGCGTCGCCATGGTTCACATACCAATAGCAGTATTAGATGGGTGATTCCGGCCAATGCTGAGAGTTCTCTCTTACAAAACATTCTGCCAAAAATGCGCGTCACTGCTCAGATTCAGTCGTACAATTATATCGTCACACACTGCTAGAACAACGGCGACTGCGCTGTAGACAGTGGCTTCCTTTTGTTCGTTAAGCGTTTTCGCCTCTCACTGAGGTGCCTCCTTATAAAGGTCAATGCTCCGGGCCTGAGGCTACCCGACTGTTTTCAGGTCGCTCAGAGTCTTTTTCGCCCAATGGTTTTATTTGTCATGCTTTCTGCAAGTCAACGTGGCCTCATCCCATTGTGTCACTGGCGCTGAGACACCTGGATAGCGCCTTGCACAATAGGCCGGGACGAAACTTTTTTTCAGGTACTGATCGGGTATCCGTCCACCTTCCCGACGTGGCTCTTTGATACCTCCCACACCCACACTGCAACAACAGCCTTGGCTCGATTCACTCAACTAACATGTAAGGAAATTCAGATTCTGATAATATTCTTCTCGGGTAATGCAGCCGGATCGTAACGTCTTCAAGACACAATATTTCCGCGGTCCAACTGGCCGCCATCTTCAGGTGAGAGTGCTGGTGCACACATCAGAAACCTCTACGGGGAGGAGATGGTGGAACTTGTGAAGAAGTTTGATAAACTTCGTAAGAAAAAAGGCAAGTTGCTGAGTGCTCTCGCCTTTTTGCTGAGATTCCGTGATGGAAGAGTAATACCTAAGTTTGCTAGATTTGTGCATTTTATTGATACGAAAACGGCCAACAACATCAAGAAGCGTGCCAGTTTCGCCTTGGTCAAGGAGCGCATTCGCTTCACTCGAAGACAACTGGATCTCATATCCAAGGATTTACTTTTCTTGCACTTGGAGTTATCGTCGCTGCTGTCGGATGCATCTTGGGAATGGGTGGATAGTTCTTCTTGGGCACTATCAGATTGGACGCGGCGTCAAGAAACAGTCTTCGAAGTTTCAACGGCTTTGTTCTCAACCCATGATATCTAATGACGACACCCGTCGACGGACAGTGATTAACCTCACGAGTAAAGAATTGGACGACGCCACGCTGTCAGTGTTGGAGTAAGGCCTGAATTTTGCCCCTACACCGAGGAATGTGTTTATCACCGAATTCATCTGCGCAGTCGAACAAGCAGTGTCCAGCTTTTCGCAGGATCAAGCTGAAGAGATTAGGCAAGAGGTCTCACATACATTGCGGCGGGCGCCGCCTCCACGGAGTAACATCTCCTCTCTCGAAAGGGCAGCCGTCCGGTCCATTAGAAAAGACGAAGATCTGATAGTTCTACCAGCGGACAAAGGCAACGCAACTGTTCTTCTGTCACGTGATGACTATCTGGGAAAGATGGACCTCTTACTTGAAGACTCAGCATACAGAACATTGCAGGGCGACCCAACTGAACGGATAAAACGGAAGACGCTTTCACTGTTGAAGAAGAGTTCTTTACCTGACGACGTTCTCAAAAAACTTCGTCCTGGTGCTGCCGTGCCACCGAGATTATACGGTCTACCCAAGATTCATAAGAAAGGGGTCCCGCTTCGTCCGATCGTGAGTAATTTGGGTGCTCCTACCTACAATCTAGCCAAGTATTTAGCATCTGTTCTTGGCCCTCACGTCGGTAAATGCGAACATCACATTTCCAATTCTATGGTGTTTACTCAGAGATTGAAGTCCTTGTCTCTTAGTCCCTGGGATTGGCTTGTGAGCTTTGATGTCGTGTCGCTTTTTACCCGGGTTCCTCTGGAAGAATCCTTGCAATTAATTGGTGAGAAACTGGATGAGGAAACAACCAGGCTTTGTCGCCACGTGTTAACGTCGACGTACTTTTTATTCAATGACAAATATTTTGAACAGACTGACGGAGTGGCTATGGGGAGCCCTTTGTCCCCAATAGTCGCCAATCTTTCTATGGAAGATTTTGAGGACATGGCGCTGAAGACGGCGTCCTTAAAACCAACCTGTTTCTGGAGGTACGTTGACGATACGTTTGTGGTGTGGCCTCATGGGAGAGAAGCTCTGGACCGCCTCCTAGATCATTTCAATTCCATGCATCCTAGCATCAAATTTACCATGGAGGTGGAAAATGATGGAAAGCTTCCGTTTCTGGATGTTCTGGTGTACAGAAAGGATGATGGGACACTGGGACACAGCGTTTATCGAAAGCCTACGCACACGGACCGTTACTTACATGCTTCTAGCTGTCATCCATCGTTCCAGCGTACGGGGGTCCTGCGGACGTTGGCGAGAAGAGCTTATGCCATTTCAGATGGAGAAAGCTTGACACAAGAATTGGACCATCTTAAGATTGTGTTCAAGCAGAATGGCTATACAGATAAACAGATCCGTCGTGCTTTCCAGTTTGGACCTTCGCCTGAACCACCAGAAGATACCTGCAAATCGGTAGCTTTTCTGCCTTTTGCTGGGAGCATTTCCTCGAAGATAGGAAGGATTCTGAAAAGATATCACATCAGAAGTATTTTTCGCCCGCCAGCTAAGATTAGAGCGCTCCTTGGCTCTGTAAAGGATGACTTGGGTTTGAGGAAGCCCGGTGTGTACAAGATCCCTTGCCACTGTGGAAAGATTTATATTGGTCAGACAATCCGGACCATTCAGGAGCGATGTGTTGAGCATCAGCGGCACACAAGGCTGCTTCAACCTGAGAAGTCTGCAGTGGCGGAACACTGTCTCACCGAGGGACACAGAATACTATATGACGAGACACAAATGGTTGCCCCTGCATCTCGCTATTGGGACTGTATTTTAAAAGAATCCATAGAGATTCGGTTATCTGACAACCTTATTAATAGAGACAAGGGTTTTCTTTTAAGTAAGACTTGGGACCCAGTGTTGTCTGACATTAAAAAACAGCGGTCTGTGGTTCTATCGTCGGAATAACATTTTAATTTATTTTTATTATTTTTTAATTTCTGACAGCGATATCTCGATTTCGCCTCTTTCCACCATTGGCGGCGGGGTATGTCTACTGAGCTAGAGGGCGGTTACGGCACCTTCTCGCGCACGCGTTGTGGGTCTTCTGCGGCCTATATACAGGCCGCCGCTTGCGCTGGGAAGTCAGTTCTGGCGAGATCGTGCACCAGCACTCTCACCTGAAGATGGCGGCCAGTTGGACCGCGGAAATATTGTGTCTTGAAGACGTTACGATCCGGCTGCATACCCGAGAAGAATATTATCAATTATTACGCCGGGAAAGCCTTCGTAGTCACAAATTCAGATTCTGCCACCATCAGTTACTACGCTACTGGACATTAAAATTTCTACAGCAAGAAGAAATGCAGATGATAAACGGGTCTTTATTGGACAAATATATTATACTAGAACTGACATGTGATCACATTTTCACGCAGTGTGGGTGCATAGATCCTGAAAAATCAGTACCCAGAACAACCACCTCTGGCCGTAATAACGGCCTTGATACGCCTGGGCATTGAGTCAAACAGAGCTTGGATGGCGTATACAGGTACAGCTGCCCATGCTGCTCCAACACGATACCACAGTTCGTCAAGAGTACTGACTGGCGTATTGTGACGAACCAGTTGCTCGGTCATCATTGACCAGACGTCTTCAAATGGTGAGAGATCTGGAGGATGTGCTGGCCAGGGCAGCAGTCGAACATTATCTGCGTCCAGGAAGGCCCGTACAGGAACTGCAACATACGATCGTGCATTATCCTGCTGAAATGTAGGGTTTCGCAGGGATCGAATGAAGGGTAGAGCCAAGGGTCGTAACACATCTGAAATGTAACGTCCACTGTTCAAAGTGCCGTCACTGCGAACAAGAGGTGACCGAGACGTGTAACCAATGGCACCACATACCATCACGCCGGGTGATACGCCAGTATGGCGATGAGGAAAACATACTACCAATGTGCGTTCACCGCGATGGCGCCAAACAAGGATGCGACCATCATGTTGCTGTATTCAAACCTGGATTCATCCGGAAAAATGACGTTTTGCCATTCGTGCACCCAGGTTCGTCGTTGAGTACACCATCGCAGACGCTCTTGACTGTGACGCAGCATGAAGGGTAACCGCAACCATGGTCTCCGAGCTGATAGTCCATGCTGCTGCAAACGGCGTCGAACTGTTCGTGCAGATGGTTGTTGTCTTAGAAACGTCCCCATCTGTTGACTCAGGGATCGAGACGTGGCTGCACGATCCGTTACATCCATGCGGAGAAGTTGCCTGTCATCTCCACTGTTAGTGATACGAGGCCGTTCGGATCCAGAAAGGCGTTCCGTATTACCCTCCTGAACCCACGGATCCCATATTCTGCTAACAGTCATTGGATCTCGACCGACGCGAGCAGCAATGTTGCGATACCATAAACCGCAATCACGATAGACTACAATCCGACCTTTATCAAAGTCGGAAACGTGATGGTACAGATTTCTCCTCCTCATACGAGGCATCACAACAATGTTTCACCAGAAACGCCGGTCAACTGCTGTTTGTATATGAAAAATCGCTTGGAAACTTTCCTCACGTTGTAGGTGTCGCCACCGGCGCCAACCTTGTGTGATTGCTCAGAAAAGCTAATAATTGGCATATCACAGGATCTTCTTCCTGTCGGTTAAATTTCGCGCCTTTAGCACGTCATCTTCGTGGTGTAGCAATTTTAATGGCCAGAAGTGTATAAAAATGCGGAAAAAAGGTGTTAAATGGTTCAAAAGGCTCGATGCACTATGGCACTTATCATCTGAGGTGATCAGTTCCCTAGACTTAGAACTACTTAAACCTAACTAACCTAAGGACATCACACACATCCATGCCCGATGCAGGATTCGAACATGCGACCGTAGCAGCAGCACGGTTGCGGACTGAAGCGCCTAGAACCGCTCAGCCACAGCGGCCGGCAAAAAATGTTATTGTTCGCTTCTTCATCAACTGTACTCGTCGTTAATGCATTTCGATATTTAACGCATAGAAAAACGTTAAATGAGAAAGAAAGAGAAAACATTTAAATAAGTGTGGAAGTCTGTTGGCAAAAGCCTGTCACCTGCCAGCATCGTGCAGCCTTGAATCGACACCCTGTGGTGTTACATCGAGGCTTGTTAGGTACCCCCTTCTTCACGTTGTTGCTGCTGTCCACTATGGTAAAGTCTTTTCAGAAGATTCGAGCGGCGTAAGAGTTACAATAAACTCTTTACTTATCTTTTCTCGCACAGCTGGCTTCAGTTCTTCACGTATAGGGCCCGATTCTTGAAGCTGAAATTCTCACATTTCAGTTTCTCATGGTTCAATTGATCTAAATAATTTTGAAGAATGCCGTTGCAGAATTTTTGTTTTTACGTTAATTTATTGTGTCACATTTTACTGTATCACACTACACATTGTTCGCCTAAAATGCAAAAATACGTGCGACCACGTCAGAGGCATGCTTACACTATCTCACTCTGCGCTAATAACAATATTCCAAAGGGCTTACAATTCTTCTTGACAAATGAATTTCAGTTACTTTCAGGTATTATTTTGTAAATAAATCCAGAAATAAACATAATAAACGGTACAAGATTGAGTAATTAATAATAGAAATTTTAAGTGTGCCACATGTATTGCGATTTCAAATGTTTCTAAAAAAAAAAATTTAACCCTACATTCAGAGCTAGTACATATCTAGTGTAACAACGAGAATAAAGCGATTCCTTGTCATAAGTTTTAGCTTGTAATATAACATATTGTGTTCAAAATTCGAAAAATATTTCTGGTATCGACTACTACTGTTGAGGAACAGTAAACTTAGAGATGAAATTATTGGCCTCTCTGTATCGCTCCCGTAGGGAGCGTGTGAACACGATTTCAGTAATCTTTGTACACACAGATACATTTAAGCAGTCACGCTGTTGGAGTTTCATATGCGAACTGAACGGGAAGAACCTCTAGTAAGTGGTAGAATGAGAAGTATCCTTTGCCATGCACTGAATGATGGTTTGTAGTTTATATCTGTAGATGCATGTATACTTTCCCATGAAACAGATTCAACATAGTTGTCAAATTCATCCGAGTTTCGAAATAAGTGATTCCCTCTTGGAGAATCACTCCACTACTACTCGCACAGTCATTTTCGGTAGTTCAAAATAGTTTCATCGTCCTAAGTTTTCCGCTCTGCCTTCGTGACCTCCTGTCATCAGTGCCGCAGCCGTGCTCATCACTCGATCGACCGGCCATGCGCTGTACTAGTGTAAGACTCTCAACTCGCAGTTGGAAGGAAGGAGCGTCAAATCCACGTCCGGCTATCCATATTTAAATTTCTGTTTTTTCCCTAAATCGCTTAAATGAAATGGGATGGGTTCTTTGAACGGGGCAGGGCAGGTTTCCATCCCCACTATGACTCGTCGACGAGGTGTTCAACAACACTCTTCCTTAATTATTTCACTGACAGCCGTCTTCACTGCATCCTTTTGTAAGGTGTACTATTAAACATGTGGAACGGACTGAATAAATAATTTACCACAGATGTTACACACAAGGTGTTTGTTTTAACTTGAGACCATTAAATATCTCGAAAACGATGCATCGTATGAAGAAAAAAAAAATTCTAACTTAGAAGTTGATAAAGGGGACATCTGTCTCTGCTACAGTTGACCACCTAGTAACCACTCAGCCTGTGTGGGCGTTGTCACCTTTATATTTTCAAATGGGAACTCCCCATTTTTACGTCATTTTATGCCAAAATAGTACGTATGGTTTACTCAAACTATTGTCTTCCATTCGTAGTAGATGACGCTGTAAGCAACAAACCGACGAATTTAATTCTACATTTCATTTACGATGTAAATGTAAACCTTTTTGTTCTAACGGTTGATAATTATGTTCGAAATTTACTTTAGTGTTGCAAATTTGATTACACAGTACAATATGGTTAGCATCTAAAGGTGTCTGGTTATAAATTATTTTTAGCGTGATCCAGGAACAACGTCGTGGATGTAATCCTTTTCTATTACTACCGGGACTCTTGATTTTAGTGAGACCACTTGCCTATCATCATTGGGTCACTTGATTTTGGTGAGTGTCCTTGGCAGGTGCTCCTATCACTATCACTTCGTGGATATATTACAATGTTTTGCGGTTTGTCTTATGCCGGTAGCCGGGTAGTGGCCAGCGTGGGAGTCAGCTTGATGGCGGCGTTCGAGGGTGGCCTCCAAAATCAAGCATTCCGAAGGTTTGGCTGCTCAGAACAATCAACCACGTAGGGAACAGAGGACTGCGTTACCACCTAAGTAGATTATTTGCCAGAAATGTCAATACATAGCCACCGAGTGAGATGGTGCAGTGGTTAGTACACTAGATTCACATTCTGGAGGGCGATGGTTGAAACCGGCATCCGGCCGTCCTGATTTATGTTTTGCGTGATTTCCCTAAATCGCTTCACGTAAATTCCTGGATGGTTCCTTTGCAAGAGCTCGGCCGATTTCCTTCCACCTCCTTTCCTCTTCAGAGCTTGTGCACCGTCTCTAATGACCTCGTTGTCGACGGGACGTTAAACGCTAATCTCCTCTCCCTCAATGTCTATCCATGTTATTTGTGCTGCACAATCACATTTGCAATACTCAAGTAACTTTCCAACATCAATATCAACCGTTAGAACAGAAAGGTTTACATTTACCTCGTAAATTAAATGTGGAATCAAATGCGTCTATTTGTAATTGCAAATACAGGCACACTTGTTCAAAAATTGTTCAAATGGCTCTGAGCACTATGGGACTTAACATCTGAGGTCATCAGTCCCATAGACTTAGAACTACTTAAACCTAACTAACCTAAGGACATCACACACATCCATGCTCGAGGCAGGATTCGAACCTGCGACCGTAGCAGCACCACTTAAGCTCCTAGAACGTCTCGGTCACAACGACCGGCGCACACTTGCTATTTATCTTTTACAACGCCATCTACCTTAAATGGCAAACAATTCTTTGAGTCAGCAGCAGGTATTTTTTGCGTAGAATTCAAATATACTATGCAAATGGGGTTCCCATTGGAAATTAGAAACGTGACGCCGCTTACGCAGGAAGGATGCTTACGAGGTGACCACCTGCACCACGGACAGTTGTCCCCTTCACTAATATTGACATTTCACCTTGAACATTTTTTCTTTCAATCCAGTTTCGAGATATTTAGTTGTCTCACATAAAAGAAACACCTTGTGTATGTTACTACACTGAAACTCGTGTAGGCATGCGTATTCAAATACAGAGATATGTAAATAGACAATACGGCACTGCGGTCGGAGCCGCCTATATAAGAGAAGTGTTTGAAAGTAGTGTTACAGTCGGCGCACGAACGATGGGACACAGCATTTCGCAAGAGTCAGGAATCCGGTAAAACATCAAATCTCCGATATTGGTGAGGCCGGAAAAGGATCCTGCAAGAAAGGGACCAACGACGATTGAATGCAATCGTTAAACATGACAGAAGTGCAATCCCTTGGCAAACTGCTGCAGATTTCAGTGATGGGACATCAACAAGTGCCAGCTTGTGAACCATTCAACCAAACATCATCGATATGGGCTTTCTGAGCCGAAGGCCGACTAATGTATCCTTCATGATTTCACGACACAAAGCTTTACTCCTCACCTGGGCCCGTCGACATTGGGTTGTTGATGACTGGAATCATGTTGCCTGGTCGGACGAGTCTAGTGTATCAAGCGGGTGAATGTATACGGGTATGGAGACAACCTCGTGAATCCATGGACCCGGCATGCCAGCAGGGGACTGTTTAAGCTGGTGGAAGCTACATAATGGGCGTTTGCGTGTGCAGTTTGAGTGATATGTAATCCTGACTACGTTAGATATGACTCCGATAGGTAACACGTACTTAAGCATTCTGTCTGATGGCCTGCATCCATTCGTGTCCATTGTGCATTTCGACAGTAGTGGGCAATTCCAGCACGACAATACGTGATTCACACGTCCAGAATTGCTGCAGAGCGGCTCCAAGAAAGATTCTTCTGAGTTTAAACACTTCCGCTACCCACTCAACTCCCTAGTCATGAACATTATTGAACACATCTGATATGCCTTGCAACGTTCTGTTCAGAAGACATCACCACCTCGTATCCTTATGGATTCATGGACAGCGCTTCTGAATTTATGGTGTCAATTCGCTCCATCAATACTTCACACATTAGTCGAGTCCATGGTACTTTTTGTTGCGGCATTCTGTGTGGTTGCGGGGGCTCTACAAGACATTAGATATGTGTACCAGTTCCTTTGGTTCTTCAGTATATAAGGGTCAGTCAAATGAAAACCATACACACGGAGAAAAAGTAAGTAAACTGTTTCTTGCTTCAAAAGTAATCGCCCTGCCTGTAAATAGATTGAACACATTATGAGATAAAACAGTCAGTGCATTCATGGAAACAATTTTACTATTGCCTACAGAACCATGATTGTACCCAGGTGTGCACCACTTTGTCCGACGCAGATCGGCGACTACGAAAGTATTCTTCAGGGCTCCAAAAATATGGAGAACGCATGGGGAGATGTAGCGTCCGTAGGAAGGGCGGGCGTGTGGCCCAAACGTTGCGAAGGATGTTTGCACTACGCTGCACAAGTTTTGCTGGGACTACACATTTACTCACCCTATAAACAGTGTCGCTCTCACTCCGTGCTATTTCTTTTCGTTTGACTATCCCGTATATGTTCTACATTGGAAGGACTGAAACTGACGTCGTATTCGGCCGGCCGGGGTGGCCGTGCGGTTCTAGGAGCTACAGTCTGGAACCGCGCGACCACTACGGTCGCAGGTTCGAATCCTGCCTCGGGCATGGGTGTGTGTGATGTCCTTAGGTTAGTTAGGTCTAAGTAGTTCTAAGTTCTAGGGGACTGATGACGGAAGTTAAGTCCCTTAATGCTCAGAGCCATGTGAACCATTTTGTTTTGACGCCATATTCAAATACAAAAACAATTCCAGGGGCCATTACTGTTGGACTCAGTCAATAGATAAGAACGAGATACGCACTACCTACAGAGAGGAAACAGTTAACTCATATTACTTCCGGTCACTTAAAGTTTCTCATGGGGTTATAGCTGACAAAATAATTTACGATACATTTACACGCTTTTATAAAGGACGATCTAAAATTTCTCGTTTAGGGGACGTTGCTGCGTCGTATATGCAACCCAACACGCCTCCAATGCAGGTATATAAGCACCAACATGGAGGCAAGAGGTTAGTGTGAATTCAAACAGTAACTTTTTGATCGGCTCTTATACAACAGAGTGAAGTGGTTATTAAATTTTTATGGGAGTGTTAACGCCACGTATAAAACTCTCATGGGCGTGAGTTGCAGGGAAAGTGGACTAGGCAAGGGAGTTGGAAGTGCATCCTCTCTAATCAGGGCGCAAGGTTCATATAAGCCGATAGAACGAGGAACAACTGCAGCGATCGTTACATTGTGGCTGCATGGAAGTTTATAATGCATCCGAGAGCAACGAAACACACCTATCCGAGATTATCAGGACCGATTCTTGAAAAAATAAGCACCGGAAAACGAGACTGGTTGGTCCGAATAGCATCCATTTCAAGACAATTGGCAGCGCTGTCACTGCAGCTTTATGTCTCGCCTCCATGCCGCCAGCCATCCAGACACCTGTAGAAGAAGCATCCTTTCCGTGTCACCTCAGACCACCTACATCCGCAGCCAAAACGATATGCCAACCCCATTTCTCGCTACCGACGCGTTTCTCCTCGACAAGGGGCTCGACACAGCCGCGGTCTGTGTCATGGCTGACATCAGAAGCCAAATTATATCATTAGTTAAGGCCTAAACAAGGAAATCCATATGCATTAAAATTAGAGGATCGTATGAGGAAAGTCCCGGGTTCGATTCTAGCCCGTGTTGGGGATTTTCTCTGCCCGGGGACTGGATATTTGTGTTGTCTTCAACATTTCAGCATCAATCGTAGAAGTGACTAGATTGGACTGTGTAAGGATTGAGACTTCGTACGGACGCTCATGACCGCGCAGTTGAGCGCCCCACAAACCAAACATCATCATTATAGTCCTATGGGGAAAATGTCATACACTGGTCTTCCGCAATTGCTTCTGATAAGTATCATTGCCTTGCCCACTCCTTTCCTAAGGATCTGGAAATGAAACAACCATTAGATGTTACCTTCAACGCAATGACTCAGCTGACAATCGGCAGGACGCTTTCACTGTGTGCTCAGTAACTCGTGTTACTCCCTGAAGCTTTCTATACCACTCATGTGTTCACGCTTTCTCTACATAGTGACTAGAGATGGAGCTTCCTGCCACCATCATACCAACAGTTATCTGCATTCGTACTTACTATCCTTTTACAACTACACCCCAGGCTTCCCGCATTTCCCGCCTTCTTGTAGCGAGAGAAGTCCCTAACAATTTTCTACGACTCTTGCCCAATAATGAAGCTTACCACCCTTTTCTTTTGTAGCTGCTGAGACACTGTTTTGTAATACAACTGTACCATTATTACCACCACCAGCACCACCACCACCACCGTCACTTGTACTAGCCCAGCCAACAATGGCATGAACGTAATCTATAGCTGCAACAGTTGCGCCATTGTCACATGTGCCATTTAAACAAAATCCATCCTTAACACTAACTTCTCCGTCATCTCAGCTGACTGACCACGCTTTTACTAATACGTCTTAGGTAAAGCTCCAAATCCCTGCGTCTAAATTTGCTCTTCACAATCTTTTCCCAAACGAATTGCCCTGAACAACTTACTACATCCGTCCCATTTACCCCAAACACCAAAAATCCATCATATAAACACCTTACTGAAACTAAAGATTCCTATATTTCTCTTCGAACTCATCCCTTAGTCTTAACATGACTCGATCCTAATTATTCGACTCAGAAGCATGAAATAAAATAAAATAAAGTGAATTTCTAACATAAATTTAGTCACACCCTGCAAAGACTCCTATATGCAAATCTTGAAATTCTGACTTTTGCTGGCTCCCTCTGAGTTAAATCTCAGATTTTTTTTCTATATCTCCTTGGTATTGTTTGATCCCTCACGGTCAAATCCAGCCCAACCCTCCCAGAATCTGCCTACCTTCAACGAAGTGAACAAGGGAGTTGCTCCCAAGATTACAGCAGAAGAAGTTGAAAGAGAACTTAATATTAAATCTGTTCCAAAAGCTCTCTGCACTCACAAGTCTGGCCCCAAATCCTATGTTCACATAATCTGAGAATCGCCTTCAGCTATATATTGTCAATATCTGCTCTTTTATCTCCATAGGCAATACAACGAAACTTCCAGATTTTAAGCCCAATCTTAACATCACCTTTGACAAAACCGTGTTACATACGACCTCCATAAGACGCAAGACAACAAAAATTCGCTTCCACTAACTAAGTGCCCCTGCTACGAACATAGTCACCTCTAATACAATCGGCAACTGAGCCGAGACAGCAATATCTGCCTGTCCCACTTATCCCCCTTTTAAATCTAGTCACTCCTTATAACAATGTACCATTTCCTGCCCGCATCTTATTCTCCATACTCCTATAATTATGAAACAAGTCACCGACCAACAACAATAAATTAAGGAAACAGCATACATTAGAGTTCAAAATGGTTCAAATGGCTCTGAGCCCTATGGAACTTAACTTCTGAGGTCATCAGTCCGCTAGAACTTAGAACTACTTAAACCTAACTAACCTAAGGACATGGAAAGGTGGCATGAGCCCTCTCTCATATTTTTCTGAGTAATTCGATCTTCCTCTCTAATTGCATGCGGTGAAAAGTCGCTATTCCTTCACACGCGGACTTCCCACGCAGCATCTCTCGTCACCTGGGTGGTCCGGTGACAGGCGGGCTCTGCTGATCTTGAAAGGGTGAAGCCGATGGGTGTGAGGGAGTCGAGTGATTGCTTTCCAGACGCCGACATTGTCATAAGAGCGGCGGCGACATGCCCACAGGGGCCTGATGGAGCGGCTGGGCTAGAGATTCCGTTACTTCGTAGAAACTTAGTGAAAACCGTTTCTGGCGGGCTACCAGCAAGGCGTGGGAAAGACTTGTGTTCCCAGTGGTCTTGGCGGGCAAATTCCCACGTTTTCTGCAAAATCGTAACTGTGATTGGTTTGGTCAGGGCATAGCTCCGTGATGTAGCAAAATCGGAGCAGGAATTGGCGCCAAGAATTTCCATTGGTGAAAAGGTAGTGCTTCGGCAATAGGGTGGAATTTTCCACTTGTTTTTGAGTTGCTGATTGAAACATTAAACCACGGCCACTGTCGTGGGGGTGGGAATGTTCTGTGTTCGGTTTGTACGGGTGCTCTTGTGAGAGTCGGCTCTCGCCTTTCGGTCAGAGTAGGTTACAAGACTGAGCTCCCGCTGCTCTGGACAGCCTGCCTTCCGTTGGCTGTCTAATACGACGAAGTTGCTGAAGTTCCGACTTCAACGTAACTTTCTGAGTACAGTTGGCAATTGAGTGTTCTGCGTACAAGCGGCCTACGTTGTCTGTCTTGAGCAGTTTTGGCTAAAGTTGACTGTATCGGAGTTACTGTGTGACTTCGCTTGTTAAAATCAATCACTCTACCGTCAGTGATTGTGTGGCGAGCCTTCTCCGCCTCCCTCAGAGGTGAATTTGTATTGCTGGGAGGTCTTTAGTCTGGAACAACCAGACCAGGACAATTTGTTTCATGCTATACTCGCGACATTATTATCAGCACGACGGGACGTCGAAGCAACTAGCCATTGCCTCCGATACGCCAGATCGTGTTCTTGCAGTTAAGAAGACAGCTTGGTAATATATGTCCGTAGCACCGGCAGATTAATGATTTTCCTAGGTGATAATCAGAGCTCGGCAGAGCGCGCCTGTTCGTCTTTTTCTAACTTTGTTCTGTCTTGGGTGTTCATTGTCTGAGTTCTCACTACTGTAGCAGCAATTAATGTTGGGTTGGCTGTGTGTGTTTCTCTTAAGATTTGAGTTGCAAGGAATTGGCTCCATATACCACTTCGTCATAAATGTCACAATCTAGTTTAGGGACAACTTCACCTTCACAGCATTTATTTGAGTATCCAATTTGAGCCAATTTGATGTATTTTAAATGTTTCACGTGTTTTGTTTATTATTTTGAGTTTAGTCATAATAAATCATATTGTTATTTTGGACAGAACTGTCATTCTGTTAATCGGCAGAGCAACCCTTTCATTTCTCACTACGTCAATGAAACTTTCCTTTATTTAACTTGTATTTATCAAATTAAATTATTGCAGATGCCAAACTCTTCTCTACTCCACTTGCAGTGTCGATTACAGTCTGTCCGCGTTTTTTTTTAATCCATGTGCAACAGCAAAAGTCGGAGTTAGAATGGGGGGGGGGGGGGGAGGGCTTAGAGCATTTATATATACGAATATTCTAGAAGAATTTAGTGTTAAATACACTGCTAGCCCCGGCACCTCGCAACATCACACACATCCACGCCCGATGCAGGATTCGAACCTGCGACCGTAGCAGTGGCGACGTTTCAGACTGAAGCGCCTAGAACCGCTCGACCACACTGGCCGGCAGACATTAGAGTTAATCTGCCAGTTTCTGTTACCGTTGTTCCTGGTGTCATTTTGCGAATTGACTATTTTATTATTTGACGATACATCCAAACTTCGTAGACAGAACCATTTGTCTGTATCACTACTAAAAACGGGCTGGCTACGTGTGAGGTTGGGAACTATTCATTATTCTTTTCGCTCTTTGTATACTTGTTGTAGTGTTGACACTTTCGAACGGTGCTTTCAATTAAGGGTACTCGCTCACCAGTTACCTTGGTAATGTGAGTGCTTATGAGATGCCGCAAACCCTCCACGCTGCATTTAATTGTTTATAATAGTGACTGTTTCTAAACTAAATTCACAAATCATTAATGAAGTATGTGGCTGAGTAATGCTTTCTCCAGTTACAATCGATGACGTAGGCTTTACAAAGGTGCATTTTTATCATTTGACTTGCCTTTTGAATGAAGAATAATATCTAACATTTTTGCTAAAGAAAAAATACCTCATTCAGATATTACATTTCTTAATGCTTCACCAAATGCAATTGGTCACTACAGAATCGAGCCTCCACTACCCTTCATAACTAGTTGGGGTGTTAAATTCTGGCAGCCCTATAGGACAGCTACCTTTGTAACTGCTAATGTCAGAGAATGTCATCATCGTGGCGCTTATTATCTTAGAGAAAATAAATGAGTTGCGGAAATATGCACAGTCAGGAGTGCTCCATGAAGACGAGGAGTCTACGTCACCACTACCCGACATATTTTTCCCGATTCTAAAGCGGTACACCAGTGGCTCAGTGACAGGACCTCGGTAGCGTACACCACGTCCGCTCGCATACATCAGTTTTTTTGCTACCCTTTCCGAATTCGACAGGGCTGCTAGCGCCACACGTGTTCAGGGGAGGAGGCCAGCCGGCTTGTTTGTAAAACTGAATATTCAGCAGCGGCAGCAGGGCCGCGGTGAGTGATGATTGTATTCAAACGCACGGCCATAAACAGGTGTGTCTGCGGTCGCAGGCTGCCTAAGCCACCGCCGCAACAAATGTCACGCACGATCACAGCCGCCCGCCATTCTTAATTTGATCGTGCACGTGCCACACGTGGATGTGTGCGTATGTGTGGCGTTCGGTGGGCTACAAAATTGTAGAAAGACCGACAGCAATTAACGCAGAGAAAGTCAAAGATTATACTGGACATTGTAAGAGGTCCATGACTAAGGAATTTCTTGCTAGCGCACTCGATCAGATGTAATTTCGATGGATTGCTCACGCGCTGCCTGCGATATGTAAGCTATAAGTAGGAACTGTGTGGTAGTAGGAGTAAGTAGTTGCTAGCAGTCTGGTGTATCGAGTTGACTGGGTCGGTCATGGGGAGTGTTTGGCGGTGCCTGAGCGATGTAGTAGAAGGTAAAAGAAGCCTCGCGCATATGTACTATTGTTATATCAAGTTCCATGTCAATATTTAAAAAAAGTCTCTTAATAATAATCTTTCTTATAAAAATTAACTTTTGACAATCGTTCATCTCAATTTAAAGAATTTACTAATTTCTCCAATCCATGGTCATCTCGATTATCGTAAAGAAAAATCAGTTGTTTCTTTTTACACATGACAAATGTATCGGCCAGCATTGCACTGGGCTGTGACAGAAAAATTTCTAATAGGAGCAGATATATACGCGTTATCCGGCGACCTTATTGAGCTAAGAATTTTCAATTTACTGAGTATGATCTTTCAGGGCTATGACGCAGCACTGCTGACGTCCAAATTTACCAGTTTAGATTCACAGTCAGTTAATTATTGAAAGGTTATATATGAGTCACAATTTTATTGAGGGATTAGTCACATTTTATTATTGGTAGGTTACGAAAAATAACTGGTGGAAGTAGAGAGGATATAAAATGTAGGCTGACTATGACAAGGAAAGCGTTTCTGAAGAAGAGAAATTTGTTAACATCGAGTATATATTTAAGTGTCAGGAAGTCGTTTCTGAAAGTGTTTGTATGGAGTGTAGCCATGTATGGAAGTGAAACATGGACGATAAATAGTTTAGACAAGGAGAGAATAGAAGCTTTCGAAATGTGGTGCTACAGAAGAATCCTGAAGATTGGATGTGTAGATCACATAAGTAATGAGGAGGTATTGAATAGAATTGGGGAGAAGAGGAGTTTGTGGCACAACTTGATAAGAAGAAGGGACCGGTTGGTAGGACATATTCTGAGGCATAAAGGGATCACAAATATAGCATTGGAGTGCAGCGTGGAGGAAAAATCGTAGATGGAGACCAGGAGACGAATACACTAAGCAGATGCAGAAGGATGTAGGTTGTAGTAAGTACTGGGAGATGAAGAAGCTAGCACAGGATAGAGTAGCATGGAGAGCTGCATCAAACCAGTCTCAGGACTGAAGACCACAACAACAACACGAAATTTTATCTGTTCAAATGGCTCTGAGCACTATGGGACTTAACTTCTGAGGTTATCAGTCCCCTGGAACTAAGAACTACTTAAACCTAACTAACCTAAGGACATCACACACATCCATGCCCGAGGCAGGATTCGAACCTGCGGCCGTAGCGGTCACGCGGTTCCAGACTGTAGGGCCTAGAACCGCTCGGCGACTCTGGCCGGCAAATTGTATATGTGGGGAGGTTACAACATAAACCGCTAACCAGCTCGATGCTTGGCGGAACAATGGCGGAGCCGTACCTCATAGCGTTACTCACGAATGGAGTGCGGCAGGCATCGTTGTATGTCTCCGAATGCCCCCTACCATCCTTACCGTCCCGTAGATTACTCTCAGAAAGCTGGAAAATTAATGTACGCTCTGCCTCGATTTTTAAATATAAAAATCATGTTTCACCTATCTCATTCCACGAGAAGAAAGAATGTTTGATTTCAATATTTTAATGCAAAACCAATGAACAGTGTTTAACAATCTTAATACATTTGTATTAGTACTAATTCATAATGATTGGAGAAAAGCACAGGTCATTCGCGTTTTCTATAAAGGGTCGTCGAACCAACGTACAGAACTGTACATCTCTGATGTAGGTCTGTTGTGGAATTTAGGAACGTGATTTATGCTCGCGTATTAAGGCATTCCTGGAGACCGAATATCTCTTCTGTAGAAATCATCATGGGTTCCGGAAACAACGATCGCTTGAAACCCAACTCGCTCTATACCTTTGCGAGATGCAGAAGGCATGAGACGGCAACACACAGTTAGATGGCATGTTTCTTGACTTCTGGCAGATGTTCGAAACAGTTCCACGCTGCCGCCTAATGAACAAAATACGATCGCACGGAATGTCAGACTAACTAGTGACTGGATTGAAGAGTTTCTAGCAAACAGAACACTGCATGTCATTCTGAAGGCAGAGAAATCTTCAAAGCTAACAGTAACTTCGGGCGTATCCACGGGGAGTGTTATGAGACCGTTGCTTTTCACATTGTACAGGGTGAAGCGAAATTTACGCACTCGGGCTTCGCAGCGCGAAGCGTCACATCCCAGCGCTAAAAAAATGTATGTCACAAAATTTTGTCCGGCGAGTATATTCGACAGAAAAAGGACATTAAAGAATGACAATATGGCAACACTGTAACCACATGTACTTCATGTATTTCATATTGTAATACACACCGTTTCTTAGGTCACATGTATCCAAAATTTACAACAGTTTGTAACGCTGAACATAACAAATACGTGGTTAGACAAATAGGAAAGAGACAGTTGAAACAAATTACCTGTCTTAGGACAGAATAATTACAAAAACAGTGTCAATTTCGAGATGCTAAAAATGATAGTACAGTACAGTAACACAATATCTACGTGTCATTTATATTACGTGTAATATGAGTGTTCAAATGTCGCACATCAGCAACCAGTGACAACAAAAACGTCCATATTAATGTCCGCATGACCTTCACAACAGAATACGTTGTCCCCAGAACAACAGATGCTCAAAGCCACCTCCTTGCACGTCTAAACATTGCGCAATACGCCAAATTATTCAGCTCGGGGAACTCCATACTAACAACAGCAGTATGAACACGCGCTGCCAATTCTTCCACATTCGTCGGAGGAGGAGAGTACACGTGCTCCTTCAGGTGTCCCTACAGGAAGAGATCCAGAGGATTTGTGTCAGGTTAACGCGGTCGCCGTACAACGGGACATCCACGTCGGAGCCATTTCCCTGGAAATGTCCTGTCCAAATACTGTCGCACTTTTAATTCCGGAGTGTGGAGGTGCCATATCCCCTGCCGAACATGTAGTGGAACATCTTCCAGCACATCAGGCAGATAGTTTGAGAAGAATGCATCACAGTTTCTTGCAGTCAACCGGTCAGGCAACATGTAAGGGCCTAAACAGCTGTCGCCCAATACTCTAGCCCAGTCGGTGATACCAAAGCGAACTTGATATCCACGTTCATTGGTGACATGCGGGTTAACCTCATACCAATTGTGGGCTTTGTGCATATTGAAGACACACTCACGAGTGAATTCTGCTTCATCCGACCATATTACGGTGTCTACGAAGTCATCGTTGGCTTCCGGTTGTAGTTGGAACCATTCACAGAGTTGCATCCGCTGATGGCGATCTGCGGGGTGCAGCTTTCGCGTGAAAGCATAGTGATAGGGATGCAGCCAATGCTCATGACGCACGTTAGTGGCAGTGCGATACGAGAAAAGCAGAAGCCTTGCTACGCTACGTGTACTTTGCTCAGGTTCTCGGTGTATGACCTTCAGAATAGCTTCCTTAGTATACGGAGTACGTCGAGTCCGTGGATGACATCTTTCACGTGATGGTGGTAGGAGAGAATCTGTTTCGTGAAGGCACAGCTCCAAACGACGAATCACGTTTTTATCTGGACGGCGTCGACGAGGATATCTAGCAGCGTATTCACGAGCGGCAGCACCAGCCCGGATATCAGATGCACCAAGGAAGAGAAACATATCCACATATTCATCGTTTGTCTATGCCATACATCTGCCACACTGGTTTAGAGATTTACGGTGAGAAAATTCGATACGTGTACACAAGTACATTGGAGCCTGTCACGTGCAGGTTACTTTACTCGCAGCTAGTCCCTGTCTGGTGGACAGCGCATACAGTACAAAGACGCCGTCAGTCGTGCACGCTGTTACACCTAACATGCATTACCTCTGTGACAGATATTGTTATGCACAATTCACCCCGACAGCGCTAACTGTGAAGTGTTAGATTTCGAATTACACTGTTTCCCTAACAGTAATAGACGTGATGTTTCTACAATCCCAGCGGTAGAATGATAATAATAATAATAACAATAATAATAATGAAACTTCCTGGCAGATTAAAACTGTGTGCCCGACCGAGACTCGAACTCGGGACCTTTGTCTTTCGCGGGCAAGTGCTCTACCATCTGAGCTACCGAAGCACGACTCACGCCCGGCCCTCACAGCTTGCACTTGCCCACGAAAGGCAAAGGTTCCGAATTCGAGTCTCGGTCGGGCACACAGTTTTAATCTTCCAGGAAGTTTCATATCAGCGCACACTCCGCTGCAGAGTGAAAATCTCATTCTGGAATAATAATAATAATGCGTTGAGATACACACTAAACAGCATGTGGTTACCAAACTCGATGTTGAAAGGCATAATCAGTGCGGCCATGGTGATAACACATACCAATAGTTACCGAGTTTGGACATTATTCGCACAACACGTTGCTACTCCTACTGGTAACGTAAGACCCTAACGAAATGTAATGGACCTGAACGAGGCAAGAATAATAGTTGGTACTAATCTATGTGATCACTGGAGGAGGGTACAAAGAAAACAGTTATTGCATCTAGTAGATGAAGTGCTGCGAATAAATTCGCCCCCTCGACGTAGAAGGGGCTTCTTTCAAAGCTGACCAATCTTCCATTTCCACGATTGTTGTATGTAAGGGCTAATGTTTTCTAAAGGATCCCTTGAAATCGCTGTTGACGATTAAGATGCCAGATACCGTACCACCTGGACTACATTTACCAAATGAAAAACATATTTCTCAACCCAGGATCGAAACATCGATCTTCTGCATGATAACCCAAAACTCTGGCCACTGCACCAGCTGTACATCACAACTAATATTTACTGGCAGAAGTAGTTACCACACACGTGGTTACAGTGCAGCCAAATAGACGCTCTTTAAGGTCCCTTTCTCTGCCGTATGTACTCGCCGGACGAAATTTTGTCACAGACATGTTTTCTATCGCTGGCATGTGAGGACTCGCGCTGCAAAGCCCGAGTGCGCGAATTTTGCTTCACCCTGTGTATAAATGTCGTAGTAGTTAACATTGGAGGTTTCATGAAGCTTTTAGCTGATGATGCTATTGTATGCAGAGAAGTCGCAACATTAGAAAATTCGACCGAAATACAGAATGAACTTCAGAGGATCGACGTTTGATTACACTCTCGGCATATAACAATGTAGGGTATTGAGCAAACATGTCCAGAAAGACGCTTTAATGTATTATTACACGATTGTACAACTATCATTGGAAGCAGTTACGTCCTTGAAATATCTGGGTGTAAGCGTACAGAGCTATCTGAACTGAAACGGCAACATAAAATCAATCGCGATTAAGATAGATGCCAGGATGAGATGCGTTGCAACAGTCCTCAGGCAATGTAGTCCATCAACAAGGGAAGTAGCTTAAAAAACTGCCTTTCGGCCAAAACTTAAATACTGCTCGTCAGTGTGGGATCCGTACCAGATTGATAAGGAACTAGAGAAGATACAAAGAAGAACAGTATGTTTCAGTACAGGTTCATTTAGTAAGCGCTAAAGAGTCACGCCGACACTGGGCCAAAATCAGCGGCAGACGCTGGAAGAGAGACGTTCTGTACCACGGTGTGGTCTACGATTAAAATTCCGAGATCGAACGCTCCCACGTATACCTTGCGAAAAGACGGCGAAGATAAAAGTAGAGAGTTTCAAGTCCACAAGGAAGCTGAGCAACAGTTGCTCTCGCTGCGAACCATACGCCAGTGGAACAGGAAACGGGAGAAGCAAAGTGATACACAAAGTACACTCCACCTCACACCGCAAGGTGGCTTGCGGAGGGTAGATGACATTCAGGTGGTTTTAGGTCTAACTACCAGGCTCTGAGTTCCTTCAAAAAATGGTTCAAATGGCTCTAAACACTATAAGACTTAATATCTGAGATCAACAGTCCCCTAGACTTTTTTTTTGTCAGCAGTCTACTGACTGGTTTGATGCGTCCCGCCACGAATTCCTTTCCTGTGCTAACCTCTTCATCTCAGAGTAGCACTTGCAACCTACGTCCTCAATTATTTGCTTGACGTATTCCAATCTCTGTCTTCCTCTACAGTTTTTGCCCTCTACAGCTCCCTCTAGTACCATGGAAGTCATTCCCTCATGTCTTAGCAGATGTCCTATCATCCTGTCCCTTCTCCTTATCAGTGTTTTCCACCTATTCCTTTCCTCTCCGATTCTGCGTAGAACCTCCTCATTCCTTACCTTATTAGTCCACCTAATTTTCAACTTTCGTCTATAGCATCACATCTACCGGCAGCGGTGGTCTCGCGGTTCTAGGCGCGCAGTCCGGAACCGTGCGACTGCTACGGCCGCAGATTCGAATCCTGCATCGGGCATGGATGTGTGTGATGTCCTTAGGTTAGTTAGGTTTAAGTAGTTCTAAGTTCTAGGGGACTAATGACCACAGCAGTTGAGTCCCATAGTGCTCAGAGCCATTTGAACCATAGCACCACATCTCAAATGCCTCGATTCTCTTCTGTTCCGGTTTTCACACAATACATGTTTCACTACCATACAATGCTGTACTCCAGACGTACATCCTCACAAATTTCTTCCTCAAATTAAGGCCAGTATTTGAAATTAGTAGACTTCTCTTGGCCAGAAATGCCTTTTTTGCCATAGCGAGTCTGCTCTTGATGTCCTCCTTGCTCCGTCCGTCATTGGTTATTTTACTGCCTAAGTAGAAGAATTCCTTGACATCATTGACTTCGTGACCATCAATCCTGATGTTAAGCTTCTCGCTGTTCTCATTTCTACCACTTCTCATTACTAAATTCAACCTCAGTTGCGGAGTTACCTAGATTTACCTAGGTTTCAGTTGGGATAACCCAACCTTCTTCAGAATTACACTTACTAATGTTTGTCCATAATGGACATTGTCAAACTAAAAATACAAATACACCAAGTGTCGTCATATTTTAAAAACTTAACTGAAGCTGCCTCAGCCCCACTTCCCGACCGCCATGCGGCAGCCACGAGTGTTGCACTGGAACACTCGTGGCTGCCGCATGGCGGTCGGGAAGTGGGGCTGAGGCAGCTTCAGTTAAGTTTTTAAAATATGACGACACTTGGTATATTTGTATTTTTAGTTTGACAATGTCCATTATGGACAAACATTAGTAAGTGTAATTCTGAAGAAGGTTGGGTTATCCCAACTGAAACATAGGTAAATCTAGGTAACTCCGCAACTGAGGCTGTTAATTTTGAATTTAATATTTATACAGTTGCTGACAGGGCCGCGAAATGCTGAAAGTATTGAACTTCTCATTACATTCGTATTTTTCCGATTTACTCTCAAACCATACTGTGTACTCATTAGACTGTTCATTCCGTTCAGCAGATCATTTAATTCTTCTTCACTTTCACTCAGGATAGCAATGTCATCAGCGAATCGTATCATTGATATCCTTTCACCTTGTATTTTAATTCCACTCCTGAACCTTTCTTTTATTTCCATCATTGCTTCCTCGATGTACAGATTGAAGAGTAGGGGCGAAAGGCTACAGCCTTGTCTTACTCCCTTCTTAATACGAGCACTGTTCTTGATCGTCCACTCTTATTATTCGCTCTTGGTTGTCGTACATATTGTATATGACCTATCTCTCCCTATAGCTTACCCTTACTTTTTTCAGAATCTTGAACAGCTTGCACCATTTTATATTGTCGAACTCTTTTTCCAAGTCGACAAATCCTATGAATGTGTCTTGATTTTTCTTTAGCCTTGCTTCCATTATTAGCCGTAACGTCAGAATTGGCTGTCTCGTGCCTTTACTTTTCTTAAAG
Source organism: Schistocerca gregaria (assembly GCF_023897955.1). Taxonomy (NCBI): domain Eukaryota; kingdom Metazoa; phylum Arthropoda; class Insecta; order Orthoptera; family Acrididae; genus Schistocerca; species Schistocerca gregaria. The sequence goes on along the minus strand of NC_064920.1, from coordinate 1,006,673,061 downwards.
CCAAACTGATCGTCACCTAGTGCATTCTCAATTATCTTTACCATTCTTCTGTGTATTGTTCTTGTAAGCAGCTTCGATGCATGAGCTGTTAAGGTGATTGTGCGATAATTTTCGCACGTGTCAGCTCTTGCCGTCTTCGGAATTGTGTGGATGATGCTTTTCCGAAAGTCAGATGGTATGTCGATAGACTCATATATTCTACACATCAACGTGAATAGTCGTTTTGTTGCCACTTCCCCTAATGATTTTAGAAATTCTAATGGAATGTTATCTATCCCTTCTGCCTTATTTGACCGTAAGTCCTCCAAAGCTCTTTTAAATTCCGATTCTAATACTGGATCCCCTATCTCTTCTAAATCGACTCCTGTTTCTTCTTCTATCACATCAGACAAATCTTCACCCTCATAGAGGCTTTCAATGTATTCTTTCCACCTATCTGCTCTCTCCTCTGCATTTAACAGTGGAATACCCGTTGCAGTCTTAATGTTACCAGTGTTGCTAGACTTAGAACTACTTAAACCTAACTAACTTAAGGACATCACACACACCCGTGCCCAAGGCAGGATTCGAACCTGCGACCGTAGCAGCAGCGCAATTCCAGACTGAAGCGGCTAGAACCACTCGGACACAGCGGCCGGCTGAGTTCCTTCGATTTCCTATTTTAATTCTACACAGTCAAGATCACAAGCAATCAAGCAGCACTTAAAAACAAATCTCTTAAGTCTTGCACTGAGTTTGCTTTGGGACTCGGTAAGTTTCGTCGGACGTAGGGGATAAGGTACTGTCAGTAGCACAGCTGTGAGGAGAGGTCCTGAATCCTGCTAGGAAGCTCAGTCTGTGGAGCTCTTGGCAGTGAAAGATATAAGTCCCAAGTCTCTCTCTGGCACACAATTTCAATCTGCCAAGAAGTTTCATAAATTTAAGTGTTAGGAAGTTTTTCCGAAAGTATTTGTCTGGAGTATGAAGTGGATAGTAACTAGTTTAGAGGAAAAGTGGGTAGACGCTTTTGAAATATGATGCTGCAAAAGAAAACTGAAAATGGTTCAAATGGCTCTGAGCACTATGGGACTCAACATCTGAGGTCATCAGTCCCTTAGAACTTAGAACTACTTAAACCTAACTATCCTAAGGACATCACAGACATCAATGCCTGAGGCAGGATTCGGATCTGCAAGTGGAGCGGTAGCGCGGTTCTGTACTGAAGCGCCTAGAAATGCTCGGCCACAGCGGCCGGCAGAAAACTGAAGAATAAATGGATATATTGCATAACTAATGATGGAGCACAGGCTTGAATTGTGCGGAGAGGCCGCGCGATTGAGGTACAATATCACGGATTGTGTGTAAGGCTAGGGATCGATGACCACAGCAGTATGATCCCTTAGGGATTCACACACATACTCTAGAACTGTGGAGAAAAGGAATTTTTAGAGTAATTTGGATAAAACAATGGATCTGTGTACAAGACACATTGTAAGACATTTAAACACTGTCAATTTAGCGTTGTGGAGAAGAGTGGGGCAGGGAGAGGGTTGCAGAAACTGCAGAGGGAGACCAAGAGTCAAGTAAAGTAAACAAGTTCAGTTGTTTTTGGCTTGCAGTAGTTATCGAGAATGGAAAGTCTTGCACAGAATTGAATAGAGTGGAGAGCTGAATGAAACCAGTTCTCGGATTGAAAACCATCACCACCACAACAAAAACAATGAGAAATCTCTTTTACCTCATTTAGTTTACATAGCGTGGGTTGGTAAATAGACACAACGACGGCTAGTGCAAGCTTTAACACAAACGAGCCAGTTCAGGCTAGCCAAGCGAATTTACGTCAGTGACTACCTGCTAATATGGAAAGTAGGGAACAGGAACCGATGCTCTAGCAAACTAGGGATGAGCCAAGTCGCTATAAATACTCCTCAGAGGCACTGCAGTATGGAAGGCACCAGCTTTGAGGGATTGCCTATGATGATCTACGAGTCCACAATCTTACGTCGGTCGACAAGTCACTGCCAGTGCATGATGCAGCCGTGCTGTTCGCACTGAGCTGAATGATGCCAACTTAGCGCCCACCACCTTGTAGGCTACCTGTGAGTCTATCTCAACTACTGCCGGCCTTCTGCCCTGGTGGTCTTGAGATAGATGCTAGGGCCAGGCAGCTGCTCAGTTGTCACCGTTTACTGCCCTGCTCTGCCCACGTGAGCAGATACAGCTGCTGCTGCTGTGAGCCAGCTCATGTACTCTGAGTCCACAGCGTGATTCTGCTCTCTTCGTCCTGTGCAGCCAGACTAAATTTAGTATGCACTGTGGGCCGCTGCCAGCTGTTGTGCTCAGCGTCCATGCTGAGCCGCTACCGCCATCACCCTAAAGGCTGCGTGACATTGCTAACGACCACCCCTCCTCCCAGGTCGCCTGCAGCTTACGTCCCGGTTTACTGCAAACGAAAAAAAATTTTAACAATGATGTGTTCAAGACAATACGCCAACCATTGTCAGCACCCACCATGCAGGACTACCATACCGGCCTCTATAACTCATTCATACTTACAATGTGTTGTGGTTGGCAGGAGAGCCAACCGTATGGTTAAAGGAGGCCGAGATGCTCGCGTTTTGGCTTACGCAGGCTGGCGTGAGATCTGGAACATGACAAGGGAATTAGAATTGAGAAAAACGGACGTAGCTGGTGGAATACTTAACTTTAATCCATTAACGGAGAACGTCGCTTTGATGGTACATGATTCACAATATCAATAGTACGGATACTGGCGCCTTGCTAGGTCGTAGCAAATAACGTAGCTGAAGACTATGCTAACTATCGTCACGGCAAATGAGAGCGTAGAAGTCAGTGAACCATCGCTAGCAAAGTCGGCTGTACAACTGGGGCGAGTGCTAGGAAGTCTCTCTAGACCTCCCGTGTGGCGGCGCTCGGTCAGCAATCACTGACGGTGGCGACACGCGGGTCCGACGTATACTACCGGACCGCGGCCGATTTACAAGCTACCACCTAGCAAATGTGGTGTCTGTGCGGTGACACCACACAATGTAATCTCCAAATTCAGCTGAAGAATGCCAAAATGTAATATGTCCATTAAATAAAAATATAACTGTTTGGCTTTTACGGTTACATCTACATACTTCGGAAGTCACCATGTAATTCAGGACGTTATTTGTACAACTACTAGTCACTTTCTTTCCTGTTTCACGCGTAAGTGGAACGGAAGAAAAATGACTGTTTAGACGCCTTCGTAACAACTCTGATTTCTCTTATCTTCGTGGTTCTTACGTTGGTACCAATTCCGCTGTCAGCCGCAAAAGCTGGCTTTATAACTTGTAATAACAGTTTCTTAAAAGAACGTCCTCATTCCTCTGTGTACTACAATTTTAATTACTGCAGCATGCACGTAATACTCTCATGTTGCTCGAGTCACCGGTAACAAATACAGCAACCGAGTTGTACTCAAAAGTGCATGTCACTAGCGATCTGTAAGCGGTCTCCTTTATAGATGAGCAAAGTGTCCTAGAATTCTGCCAATAAATTGAAGCAGACAATCCACCTTCCCTACTACCGACGTAACATGCCTGTTCCATTTCATGCCACATCACAACGTTTTAGCTAGATATTAATAGGATTGTTTCTCCTATAAGGGGCGTTCAAAAAAAACTATCCGAAAGTACTATTACCGAAACGAATACCTGTATGTTAGAACCATTGACGCTAGATGTTGAGACACTTGTCCCACTGTGACATAAGGTGATGAATAGCTGTCTCATAAAATTCCCGGAGCTGCGATGTTAACCAGTTCCGCACGTACAGCTGGACGTCGTCGTCCGAGGTGAGTGGTTTGCCTTTTTAAGGGGACGAAAAATGGCGTAATCACAGGGAGAGATGTCCAGGCTGTATGGAGGGTGGCCGGGAACCTCCCATTTGAATTTCTGCTACTGTGTTTGCCGTATGAGGCTTTGCATCGTCGTGGAGCAGAACGACCCCACGGGGCATTGCTTGTAGCTTTAATTTGATCGCTTGGCGAAGAGTGGTCAAGGCTTGCGAGTAACTCTCGGCATTCACTGTTGTCCCGTGCTGCAGGAAGTGAATCAGAAAGGGGCCGTCTTGGTCAAAGAACCTTTCCTGCACACGTGTGGATGGTCTTGGTTTTTTTTTATTGGCGACAACCCTGGATGCTTCCACTGGAGGCTTTGTCGTTTTGATTCTGGTTCGAAGTGATGACACTATGAGTCATCTCCAGCCACCACTTGTGCCAGGAATCCATTCACTTCCCGAGCATAGCGTCACAGATGAGCAAGACAGTGGGCCATTCGACATGCTTCCTGGTGTGGTTGAAGAATGTGTGGCACCCACTGGGCACACACTTTGCCCATGTTCCTTCATGATGGTGAGAATACTTCCGACGCCCACTGTCAGCCAGCGGTCCTGGATAATGAGTGAATCCACCAGCCGGACGATGTCACTGGTAATGCAGTGTGGTGCTCCAGACACATGCATCATCGGACAGCGACAACCGTCCTTCTCTGAAGCGCTTGTGTCACGCCTTGACCCTTGCAAGGGACATCCAGTGTTTGTCGCACATATGTGATATACATCGATGAATGTCCGTTCGTCCTTCTCCTTCCACTGCCAGAAAACGAAAAACTCCTCTTTGCTCTTCTTCTGACACCTCCATGTCACTTTTGCAATGCGACTGGCAGCATTGGACGACTGATGCATGCTGCTACTAGCAATGTATAGTCATGTGGCGTGCACGCGTGCTCGCTAGCGACGGTCTGTGAACTTTCACGCTCTGGTCGGAACCACACCTCGTTACACGCCATGATATTACCTGATATTACCCTCCTGTCACCGGTTTGGGCATTCCAGACTCCAGCTCGTTTCTTTTTGAACGCCCCTTATCTTGCCATGCGGGGTAGCCGCGAGGTAGCAGATGCCTTGCCACGGTTCGCGCGGCTTCCCCCCTCGGAGGTTCGAGTCCTCCCTCGGGCATGGGTGTGTGTGTGTTGTAGTTTAAGTTAGATTAAGTAGTGTGTAAGCCTAGGGACCGATGACCCAAGCTATTTGGCCCCATAGTAACGTACTACAAATTTCCTAATTTCGTTACTTCCCGCATTAACCTACTATTTTTTCTATACTTCAAGCAAGCTACTATTCATCATACCAATTAGAAATACAGTCTAAGTCGTTCAACGGAAACTCTTTGCAGTACACAGCAGCGTCTTCATCGAATAGCAATTATGCCTAAACAATACCATTCAAAAGCTTTGCGACAAATTTCTAGGCGTGACAGGTCAAGTCGTAGGTAGCAAGTATCGTTAGACAAAATGTTCGCTGACACGTGCCTGTGACGCCATGCACTCTTTAGTATTCGACAACCATAGGACGACGATTTCACTGAATTTACTGATGTGCAGCATACTACCCACACCAGTAAATTGATAGCGATTTTCAACAAGAAAACCATTAGAATGTCTCTATCTCTATTTGTACGCTCTGTCCAAAAGCACTACGACAAATCAAACAGACACTGACTCGCATAAAATCGAAAGTTAGATTCATGGGTGAAATCTCTGCCCCCTCCATGATCAAAACTGGGGTACACCAAGGCGACGGATTATGTCCACTATTATTCAGTCTAGTCCTGGACGAATGGATGAGGAAATGGGGAAAAGAACTGAAAAATCCAAGGACACAGCAAACCAACAGGACTAGGACGATCCTAAGGACAAGATAGAAATCTCAAACCTACCTTTCGCAAATGACCTGCCCATATTATCGGATAATGAAGTAACAGCAACCAAACAAATAGAAATACTAAAATAATGTGCAGTCTACTCAAAATTAAAGAAATAAAAATTAGACTCAAAATACGGCAAGATAAAAATAGCTAAACATCTCAAATATCTAGGTGATATTGTCTAACCAACAGAAGGAGAAAAGGTCTCATAAAAAAGTCTACAGCAAAAAATTAAGACAAATTACGGCTAAGCACAAGATATACATAATGAGAAATCCATCTCCAGTCAAACAAAGATCTGGCACCACAATACAATAATGAAGCCTAAAATACTATATGCAAGTGAGACACTAAGACTCCATACAAAAGTAATATGGAAAGCATTGTTTTGGGCAGTGGCCAATACAGATTTGAAATTTTTTTTCATAATTACAATAACAAAGAAATGAAATGCACACTCTTATCGATACAATGTTTGTTAAAAGCTAAAATTTTCTCACAGTCCATAAAGACAGTCCTGATCATTCATCAGAGTAAAATTGCAGTGTTTTTCTCAAAGTCTGAGTAGTAAAAGAGAATACACGTGGAAGTAGTGTTTTTCCATGCAGTCTTGAAGAAGTAGTGTTGTTCTTCCAACGGAAAGACAGTGCTGACTCTTGACATGCAGACAGGTAATGGGCCACAACAGAGCAAACCCAAGGCAGAGTCAGTCGAAGTTTTGAAGAATATTGGTAGGTAGGTCATCTCAGAGCAGACCCACTGTAATCCTGGTAGAGATTACAGGATTGGTGGGCCACCAGAGGTGCACAACCAATGTAGTCCTTGTAGAAATAATGGTATTTGTGGCCCATGTAGATACGGCCAGCAGCCATCTGTTTGACTGTGCAGGTGTAAAATCACCATTGAAGAGTCTTGCAAAGAATATAGCAAGTCAATCAACCACCACTTGTGCACGCACAAAGTTTTTGGAATTGTCCTTAGAACCAGCAATGCTGTTGTCCAGTCCCTTGCTGAATTATTAACACACGTGCAAACACTATCAGTTCTTCTTCTCACATATTGTCCATATACTATGACCAACAAATATGTGTGCAGTGAAATGTTATTTACAAGTTACTTAATTTGATGAACTGGTGTCAATTACAATTTGATAACATGAGAATACAATAACAAAGGTACAAAATATATCATTAAAGAACATAATAGTACAGATAACATTTGCAGTAATACAGGCTTTACAAAAGAATGGAAATAACAAATACATCAGTGTTACAAAAATTATGACAAAAATACACACATAAAAAATTGGAATAACTTTTGAAACCTCAACTTCACACATGAGCATTAAAACAGAACAGAATAAATGATGTCTAAACATCTTTACGAAGTAAATAACATGTTATTAATGCAAATTATATTTGAGGATAGCAGTATTCCTCATCATAGTGAATGTAGCTTAGTATTAGAAAAGAAAAAGTTCTATGAAACAGTACAAAGAGACAGGAAGAAAATAAATACACAGGGGTTCACAAACACATAGTGGGATAACACAAGAGGAAAGGGAAGGGTTTGTTTTCAGTGTTACATTTGGTACTGCAGTCCAACCCAAAACTTCATTACATAGATCTTTCGTCTTATTTCAACATTTGTTTCCACAAAAAGAATCCTATCCAAGCATGTTTTCTGTATTTATATGTTCACATATTTCTTACCTCATCATTTATTTTCCAGCATCTTACCTCATCATTTATTTCCAAGAAAATCCTACCTATACCTGCTTTCTGTACATTTTTTGTATAACTTCTCAATGCATTTCTTCCAATTCATCACAAGCAAATGCAATAACTTTTACCTAAACATGACAAAAGCTGAAGTAGAAAAAATATTACAGTAAAAATGTTTAATACCTGTGTCACATCTTAACACTAGAGTGATGCATCACGAGAACATATGCTGGCAGACAAGTTACCAAATTGAAAAAAAAATATATTTATGCTGTTCCAGTGAAGGGAAATGTCTATTTATGTTCCCTCGTTTTCTTGGAAGTGGATCATAATTTTTTTTACTGGATCTGTAGCCATAAAATAATTTCATTAGTACATCTATTAAATTTTATTTTAACCAATGCTGCAGTGCAGCTAGAAACTAGATATTAAACAAAATAGGCAAAGCAAGGCGTGAAACGTCATTTGTTAGCCATACGGCATTTCATAATGCAGTAAACAATCTTCCAACTAGCAAGACAATAGACATGAAACGTTGCTCATGATTTCATTTCAGTAAATATAATAAATTAAGAACTCTGCTGTGTAATCATGTTTTCAAGTTTGAGGGTGTCGTATTTACGATGCTTTCTACAAAGGAATGTCAATAGCGAGGCTAATGGCCCTTTTTTTCTCTCTCCACCTGTGCCTCTGACAGCCACACACTAATGGCTTTTTTTTAAGGCGTCTGTCGTGCAGCTGGGTGCCCACTACGCATTACGTGCAGGTGGTCACTTAACTTTCTTACCGAAATATTTCCGCTACAGTGACAGTCTCATATAAAAATATTCTACAGGTTGAGAATTTGCGTTACAAACGTGTAGAAAATAAAATCCTACAAATATAACAGTGTCCAAAATATTTTCGACAGCATTGTAATACATTCACGCATGTACACACATTTCATAATTCCTTAAGTACGATTCTTGGTTTCCAACATCCTTTTCCACAAATCAGAGTCTCTACCTACTACTCATTATTCCTTACCTTATTACACATATTCATATTCGTCGACACTTCTTCAATATTTCATCATAACAGATATGTATCATAACCAAATAACTCATATAGCATCAGCTTAAACATACCTCAGCAACGTAATTCACATCGTCATCCTAATAATAACATCATAACACCTCAGTCAAATCTCAAAATCGTCGTAGTTTCCTCCAATAATTTCAAAACCTAAAAAAAATTCTCTGCTTATGTCAAAAGTGTCATCACCCTCGAACGTACTTTAAAACTCATGATCCCATACCAAATATGTCATTCAAAGCTCTCATAGTATCACAATGGTTCCGAAAAAATATGAACAGTTCACAAAGTACAGACAAAATACAGTTTAATAAGTATCAAGTTATTCAACTGTTTAATTACGTAAACATGTGTTACTGACGTAGTAAAAAAGATGTTTGTTTTTCTGTCAAGTAACCAGATAGCTGTGTAATTTATGTGTTAGAGAAATATGGTATCGATGTGTAAAATTGTATAAGCAAATACCATATTAGCTAAGGTTCCTTGTGCTTGCCAAGCACATGATACACAAAGTAAGCGTGTACCCCCTGAGGATCAATGTAATTGTATCCTCAGGTGTTACAGATTACAGCAATGGAATGAAATGTATCACAGAAAACCTTTGTATCATTGTACTTCAAATATCTTTAAAAATAAATGTTTTAAGTACAAAATTAATCACTCAAATACGCGTAATGTAGCGCTAAACTGTGCGTCTTGTTGTAAGATAATCTCTGTGGAAGTGTCGTAGTTATCGTCCTCCGAAAGCTACGTTCTGCAGAAATCAATGTACTTACCTCATGAGAAACAAAAGTGAAATGCTCTGCGTATAGATATCGTAGTTACTACGCTTATTGCCGTGATGAAGTAAGTACTGTACTGTAACGTATTGTTGTGCTACAGAAAAGGCTGTCTCATTGTAGCTATACCACAAAGTTATTACTAAAACATGTTTTTTTTTCCAGAAGAATTCAAAAAAACTGTGCAGATATAAAACAGATACACCGCAAAAGCAACACTGTAAATTGTGACACATATTAATAGTGCCGTAATATAATCGTGTAGCTGTGAAATAAACTAACCACTGTGACATCTGGTATCTCTCAGAAAGTACTTTAAATCTAGAATGTATTTTCAAGTAAACCAAAATGTTGCATTAAAATCTCATTAGCAGTGTTGGTAAATGGTCGTTACGTAATCGTGCAACTAACAAAAAAGAATGTACAAATAACAACACGGTGTTGTCTGTTCACAATAACAATGCATTCGTAATTTTTGTTTAAATAAGTTCTCTTGGTTCTCGACTGAATATATAACTTCAAAATATTGTTGCATGTTAACAATTTCTAAGTGTGACAAAGCATACTAGAAATGTAAAGTGAAAAGTTATATGGCAAAGACAAAATTAAAAAGCAGATTATCTTTCAATAAACGGTTTTACATGTGAAATGTGGTGCAATCTTTTACTCTTCCTAGTACGCAGTTTCAGTTTCAACGCAATTATCATGTGGTTACGTCGGTAAGGAACACTGTAATTTTGCTCAAGGTTAGCTTATGTTATTTTTCTCTGAGTCAGCCGGCGCATGCGGCTGCCTGCGGTGCGAGTCATTGTCTGTCTCTTTGTTGGCGTGCGCCGTTATTGGGATTAGGAGACCTAACTTCTACAAATTCACCTTGACGAGAAGGCCATGCCCTGTTTGAATCCCGCCAGTTCTGATCCAATTCAGTTCTGTCGTTACGATTATATCGTCTGTCGTCATGTCGTTTCCTGTAGTTTCTTTCTTGTCGGTTAAGTGGTGGAGAATTTCTCCATGAATTATCACTGCATGGTGGACCCTTGCGTCTGAAGTTATTCTGTCTCCTGTGATAATAATAGTTCTGGTTGCCATATTGTCTGTTTCTATGATTGTCTGTGTAATATTCATTACTGCGGAAGTGCGATCTTTCTCTGTAACTATTACTACTCTGCCAACGGTTGTCATACGGGTGGTGTCTGTTTTGGTCACGATTTGTATTGTGAGAATAGCCTTGTCGCGTCCAGTTATTATTTCTTTCATCGCCGAATTGTGACGGATGTAACTTGTAATTGTTATGCTCCTGTTTTCGCGTTCCGCTATTGTCAATGTCAATTTCCAGTTCTTGTAACAGTCCCTGAAAAGCTTCAATCTCGTCTTTGCAACGTCCTGCCAAAATAATATGTCGTAAATGTTCAGGTAATTTAGTTAAGCAAATGCGGATGAGTTCTGAGGGGCTGTATGGGTTTGACAGGTACTGATTCTTGTGCAACATGTCTTCAAAATATTTCACAAGACTGGAAAATTCAGATTGTTCGAAATGTTTCATCATTATGATGCTATGTTTTATTCGGTCTTGTGTAGCTTGAGACCAATATGCTGAGAGGAAGGCATGATAAAATTCTCCTTCACTGTGACAATCGTGAATGACCGATCGCATTCTTACAGCTGGTTCATTCTCTAAGTAGCCACACATAAATTCTAACCTGTGCTCCAATGACCAGTTGGGAGGAAAACAATGAGAGAATTGATGGAGCCACGCTTGTGGATGAATGTCGTTGCCAGAATTCTTAAATGTTTTGAATTTAGGTGTAGTAATGAACAGCTTATAGTCAAAATCATCATGTCGGCGAATCGCATGTCGGTCATTGTCACATCGATTCGGCGGTTCCATCTCAAAATTCAATGCGCCTTGCCAATTCCTTTCATAATTTCCAAAGTGTCCTGTGTTATTATTTTGTGGTTATTCTGTATTTCTATGTCCCTCTTCTCGTACTGGAGCGCGAGTGTCCTCTGAAATATGTAATTCTTGTATTACTTGAGCCAACTGATCTTGTACTTCCCGCATTTCTCTTTTGTACTGTGTATTGATTTGATTTTGATTCTGTTTGAATTTTCAAATTTGTTCATACTCTTCAGTGGCAGTGAAGGCTACAGGTTTTGTGTCATTCAGATCATCAACTACCTTTGTAGATAAGTTAGTGAACTGATCTGAAAGTTCGGCTACTTTATCCGATAGTGAAATTATTTCCTCTGTGTGTTTTTCTGAAACAAGCTTCAGAGTGTCCGTTTGCGTTGAAATCGTATCTACTGTGTCCTTTAAGTTTTCCTGAGTTTTTGCAAGTTGCGTAACCGAATCGGTAGATGCAACTGAGTCAATTTTAGCTTGCAAGGTCTCATGATTTTCATGAACAATAGTTTGCAGTTCTTTTATGGCTGCTTCATTATTCTGTAATGCATTTTCATGCCGCGAAAAAATCGGTTGAAAATGCTCACAAATTTGTGTTTTTACGCCATTACAGACTTTTTGACATTTCGATTCAATGTTATTTAACTCATTAGTTAAATCTTCACGTGTTTGTTCAAGTGTGGTGTCTAACTTTTGAAGCTTTTGCTGTGTTTGTCTCTGATTTTGTTCCATTGTGTCCAACTTTTGAAGATTTTGTCCCATTTGTTTCTGATTTTGTTCAAGCGTTGTGTCTAACGTTTGAAGATTTTGTTCCATTGTGTCTAACTTTTGAAGCTTTTGTCCCATTTGTTGCATTAATTGTAATAACAATGCACTGGTGTCTGAAACATGTTCCTCAGTGCTATTCGGCAATGCATTTGAACCGGCAATATTCGCAGTTTGGAAAACAGAAAATGTGTCTTGACTTATTTGAGAAAACGGTGAGGACGCAAAACCTGAATCTACAGAATTTGCAAGATTGTGTCCTGTCATTTCGGAATCCTGAGGCGAGCTGTTGCCGACCGATCGATCGATAATGCTTCCCTGTTCACTAATTGTTTCACTGCTTACACCATTATTTGCAGCCCGCTCCATTTCCCTATGCACAATTACCAAATTACTACTTTGAACATTACTTAATTCATTACATGGTGGCTCTAACACACTGCTTTCGTCTTCACTGTCATTTCTCAGTTTACTTTGGAGCCTAGTATTACGTTTTTCACACGCCATTATTGTCACAATATTTCATACGATAACACAGAAAAGCACAATTTGAAGAGCAAAAATAAGAAAACACATTAACGTAGCACTGAAAATAATATCTAGTTAATTGCAAGCGCAGCTGCGAAATACTTGGTGCAAACCTACATGCATGCCACAACTGTTTTACTGTACATCAATGAAAAACTACAACTACAAAGGAAATTCTCTCTACAATTACGCGCTAGCAATAAACAATAGCTACACTAATTACACAAACTATAACAAAAAGTCAGAAGATTCCAGTGAGGTGTCCTCGGCTGAGGGTCGACATATGGAACGTCCCCTTAGAAAAATTATACATGACTGTGCTTAAACTGACACACAATATTTTTAGCGCAACGTAATCTGACTTTCAGTAATCGCTACAAAGAATTGCCCTGACTAACATTAACCTATACAGTTCACAAATCACTTACATCACAAAAAACTTGGTTATTCCAACTACTGCAATACAGCGAGCGCCACTACTGCCAGCTAAATAAATGATTCAAACTATGGAAGGCACTAACTACTGATAGGGACAGTTAGCAAATGAAAGATTTTAATAGAGAACAAACAATGTATTTACCTTAATAGTCATAATATATATAGCAGTTCATGACATCCAGTCTTACAAATTTCAAAACTCCGCCATGTCTCTCCCCACATCCACCACTGCTGGCGGCTCACCTCCAACTGCGCAACGCTACGCGCTGTTTGCATCCAGCTGCCGCTGCCCAACACTACAACGGCAGACAACAATGCAAACCAGCAACAGACTGCACACGGCACAGCCAGTGATTTTCATACAGAGCGCTACGTGGCAGCGGCGTTACCAATAAAAAAAAAAAACCTAAACAGCCTAGTTACATATTCAATACCTCCTCATTAGTTAATTTATCCACGCATCTAATCTTCAGCATTTTCTCCCCTAGCACCAAATTTGGTAGCTTCTATTCTCTTCTTGTCCTAACTACTTATCGTCCACGTTTCACTTCCATCCATGGTTACACTCCCTACAAATACTTTCGAAAACGACTTCCTGACACTTAAATCTATACTCGATGTTAACAAATTTCTCTTCTTCAGAAACGATTTCATTGGCATTGCCAGTCTATATTTTATATCCTCTCTACTTCGACCATCATCAGTTATTTTGCACCCCAGATAGCGAAACTCAATTTGCTACTTTAAGCGTCTCATTTCCTAATCTAATTCCCGCAGCATCACCCGATTTAATTCAACTACATTCCAGTACCCTCGTTTTGCTCTTGTTAATGATGGAAAGCATAGTGATGGAAACACCTAAAATCATAAGAAAAATTCTCAGCCCAAAGCTGACAGAAGGGGAATACAAGTTACACTCAAGGAAAAACCACTGAGAAGATAAACCTAGAAGGAAATGTCAGAAAAGAAGGTTAAAGCTCTACTGGCTCAACAGAAGGCTTCCACCAACAAGACTCACCAACATATTTCTGACACAAGTAGTACGGATCAAGTCAACAGTACCATGGATCGCACAGTTCAAAACTTGACCTAGAGAAAGTGTAAATCGATCGAATAGAAATTGAAGACCTAACATATACAGAGACAAGATACACAAGTGTTAGGTCAGAGAATGAAGTCCAAATGGAACCAGGGTCAAAGTGGACAGAATCATAGAAGAACAGAAAGGAAGCTCAAATAAGGCAGTATGCGCTGCGTGATGCTACGAAGCCTTGACGCAAATAATAATAAATGGCTCTGAGCACTATGTGACTTATCTTCTGAGGTCATCAGTCGCCTAGAACTTAGAACTAATTAAGCCTAACTAACCTAAGGACATCACACACATCCATGCCCGAGGCAGGATTCGAACCTGCGACCGTAGCGGTCACGCGGTTCCAGGCTGAAGCGGCTAGAACTGCATGACTACACCGGCCGACCAATAATATTAATATGAATAATAATATATACAGGGTATATTGAATGTATGCGGTACCTTAATATGTACAAACATAAATGTATTGGTTGTTTTTTTCCCTGTGTCGAACAGTCTGCCCACAATCACGTCATGAACTTAACGACCAGATGTTTATTATACAGTCGTAACTGCATCAGTAAGTGGACAACGCCTGTCAGTATAGCCTAAACATTTTGCTTCCACGCGAACCTGTTATCCACGTGAAAATAAGCAATAATGACTTGCACTTGCCACATGTATTTGCAGGTACTACCCTACCTAAAAACACACGACTTCTAATAGCTATATAACTATTTGCCTGCAAATGACATAAATACTGATGTTATGTTGATGAGGACGTGGTTCCCACTCGGCAATAGAAATACCGGGTGATCAAAAAGTCAGTAGAAATTTGAAAACTGAATAAATCACGGAATAATGTAGATAGATAGGTACAAATTGACACACATGCTTGGAATGACATGGGGTTTTATACGAACAAAAAAAATACAAAAGTTAAAAATGTTCGACAAATGGCGCTTCATCTCATCAGAATAGCAATAATTAGCATAACAAAGTAAGACAAAGCAAGGATGATGTTCTTTACAGGTAATGCTCAATATGTCCACCATCATTCCTCAACAATAGCTGTAGTCGAGGAATAATGTAGTGAACAGCACTGTAAAGCATGTCAGGAGTTATGGTGAGGCATTGGCGTCGGATGTTCTCTTACAGCATCCCTAGAGATGTCGGTCGATCACGATACACATGCGACTTCAGGTAACCCCAAAGTCAATAATCGCACGGACTGAGGTCTGGGGAGCTGGGAGGCCCAGCATGACGAAAGTGGCGGCTGAGCACGCGATCATCACCTAACGACGCGCGCCAGAGATCTTTCACGCGTCTAGCAATATGGGGTGGAGCGCCATCCTACATAAACATTGTAGTCTTAGAAAAAAATTAACCGCCGGCCGGCTGCCACAGAGACTAAGTCCGAGTCATTCACTTAAGGTGGCCAATAAAACTGACCGCCCCTGACTACTCAAGTCCGGCCATCTGCACAATCTGGCAACACTGTAAGATGCGGAAGTGTTACGAGGAAGCGTTGTCTGCTCCCGAGATAATATGACTGAAATGAGCCCGTGGTCCTGCGGTAATCGTTGTGCATCCTAAACTTAAAGTCGCGTGTTCGCGTCCAACAGATTTTTTTTTAACCACATTTAGGTACAAACTTATAAGTCTGATTGAACATCGAAGACAATTCGCTTAACATTCTACCCACCCGCAGTAACAAGTATTCCAGAAACAATTCCGCAGGACAGCTCGTGGCTGCGTCGCGATCACAACAGCTTACTCTCGAGCGTTTCCTCGCGCTGCAGCGGCTACCGGCCACCGGCCAGACGCCACCCGCCTCTTGAAATCCGGCGCCGCCCATGTGAAAACGGCGCCACGCTGTCAGTGTATGTATCAATGCCATTTTCGAATTTGAAGTTCTAGTTAGTATCTTGCAGTTAAGCATTGGATTTTGCATACCTGAAAATCATGAACTGCGGTTAAGCATTGTAAAACTGAGTCGCAAGTGCAAAAAGGTGTAACATCTGCAACACAATATTTACTTTGGTATAACAGAGGGGTTAATGTAGAGGAGACAGCTAGAAAATTTTGAACTGTGTTTGGAGTAAGTGCTTTTGGGAAAAATACGCCTGAAAAAAATATTCTTGTTTCAACAAAGATCGTTCCGGCATGAATGGTTTTCCCCATTAAGGAAGTCTCGACTACTGATATATGTGACAGATTACTATTTTACCATCATGCGACATTTGCATTCAAGAGGCGAAGTTCAGAAGTCTGGCACAGGAGTACGGTATGCTCTAATTGGAAACAACAAAAATCAACGGAGTGACTATTATTGAACGTCATCAGGTCGCTCATTGAGCATTCCTTCGCAGTACTGCTACTGGTGACATGTTATGATGCCTTTATCGTTTGCTTCCTAAGAAGAAATGAAAGGCTGAGCCCGACCAAAAGACGTAGTCTAGAGCAAAGAGTAGTTTGAACATAATATTTTACATTCGATAGCTCCAAAAGTGTGTTTTGGACTACAAATTCTGTCCCAAGGGGTGTGTGCAACACAGCTGTAATTTGTTGTCAACAATTGAGACACCTTTCGGTAGCAGTGTAAGAAAGCCGAGCAACAAAACTACATCCCCTTTGGTACTGCATGATAACTGACTCTGTTGATTTGAGAAACAAAACTATCCAGGAGATGGATAGGAAAGTCGTCTCTCAGACACTTGTATTGTTAGGGAAGTCCTCTCTCAAGCATTTGTCCCTCTCGTCATATATTCGTAAAATATTACCTTTCCAGCTCTTGATCGATCAACCGTCAAGGCAATTCATTTCTAGACGAAAATACTCTTAAAACAACTATGGTTTAACGACCTCGTTAAAACAAGTAGGTTTCTACGGGCGTAGAATTTGTAAACAATTGTAGCATTGTCAGATTGTTTTAGATATCGTGAAACAAAATTCAGCTCCTGATTACTTTCTCTTTGATGATTACTGTTGCGTTAAGAAACTAATGGAAAATGCAAATAAAATATTCATTTTACTAATACAAATTAAATTCAGCTTACTACAGAAACATCACGACAGCAGTCTATCTTAATAAAGCATTAAGTCCAAATGGTTCAAAGGGCTCTATGGGAGTTAACTTCTGAGGTCATTAGTCCCCTAGAACTTAGAACTAGTTAAACCTAACTAACCTAAAGACATCACACACATCCATGCCTGAGGCAGGATTCGAACCTGCAACCGTAGTGATAACGCGGTTCCAGACTGTGGCGTTGCATTAAGTGTCTCTAAGACGATTGATCCTATTTTAACACGAATTAGTAGGATATTACCGACTTTTGACTTCGAAAAGATCTGTATTTGCTTCATTTACTGAGTCATTCGCAAGTCTTATGAAAATGTGGCATTTCATAGACAAAATTATGTATTAACAACAACAACAAATATGTCGGCAGAAAACAAAAGTGGCATTATGAAATTGGCAGTACAGACTTAACTGCAGAGGTCATCAGTCCCTAAGCTTACCCACTACTTAACCTAAATTATCCTAAGGACAAACATACACACATCTATGCCCGAGGGAGGCCTCGACACTCCGCCGGGACCAGCCGAATAGTCCATGATTGCTCGGCTAATCACACGCGGCGTGTAGTAATCAAATGCATGTTCTCTGCTTGTAGGGAAATTTACAGGAGATCTTCAATATTCTCTGCCGACCTAACCTGGACTCCCCAGAATCCGAAATTCCAACTGCCGCCTGTCGACAGCCGGGTTGTGTACCACCTGGGGTAAAGTTTACTTTGCTTGCACAGTTCATGTTTGCTTGTGTTTCATTGGTTTGGCCTGGGTGATTGCAGGACCAGAGGGTGTTGAAGCCTTTGGAAGCAAATATTTTCAGCCTAGCTTATTGAGGTAACAGACAGTGACCAGAGTAGCGGTGGTTTTCACTCAGACGTGTCTGGATTTTGAGTTCAACGGATTGAGTAGCCGTTCAGGATTGTGTTAGTATTTGGTTCATCTCAGGTATTTGATTTCCTCGGTACCACCCATATGGGGGAGGGTTTCTCCTATCGGCCCCACAGGATTTTTATTATTATTATTATTATTATTATTATTGTCATTATGTCATCAGAAAATCCGATATGGTGCATCTTCCCAACACTGAAATATATGTGCAATGTTCGATCCAGTATTTCCGTCACATAAATATGGGTTATAATTAAGTGACATTGCTGCTAGTAGACATACACTCCTGGAAATGGAAAAAAGAACACATTGACACCGGTGCGTCAGACCCACCATACTTGCTCCGGACACTGCGAGAGGGCGGTAGAAGCAATGATCACACGCACGGCACAGCGGACACACCAGGAACCGCGGTGTTGGTCGTCGAATGGCGCTAGCTGCGCGGCATTTGTGCACCGCCGCCGTCAGTGTCAGCCAGTTTGCCGTGGCATACGGAGCTCCATCGCAGTCTTTAACACTGGTAGCATGCCGCGACAGCGTGGACGTGAACCGTATGTGCAGTTGACGGACTTTGCTCAACACGTGGAGCGTGAGGTCTCCACAGTACATCGATGTTGTCGCCAGTGGTCGGCGGAAGGTGCACGTGCCCGTCGACCTGGGACCGGACCGCAGCGACGCACGGATGCACGCCAAGACCGTAGGATCCTACGCAGTGCCGTAGGGGACCGCACCGCCACTTCCCAGCAAATTAGGGACACTGTTGCTCCTGGGGTATCGGCGAGGACCATTCGCAACCGTCTCAATGAAGCTGGGCTACGGTCCCGCACACCGTTAGGCCGTCTTCCGCTCACGCCCCAACATCGTGCAGCCCGCCTCCAGTGGTGTCGCGACAGGCGTGAATGGAGACGTGTCGTCTTCAGCGATGAGAGTCGCTTCTGCCTTGGTGCCAATGATGGTCGTATGCGTGTTTGGCGCCGTGCAGGTGAGCGCCACAATCAGGACTGCATACGACCGAGGCACACAGGGCCAACACCCGGCATCATGGTGTGGGGAGCGATCTCTTACACTGGCCGTATACCTCTGGTGATCGTCGAGGGGACGCTGAATAGTGCACGGTACATCCAAACCGTCATCGAACCCATCGTTCTACCATTCCTAGACCGGCAAGGGAACTTGCTGTTCCAACAGGACAATGCACGTCCGCATGTATCCCGTGCCACCCAACGTGCTCTAGAAGGTGTAATTCAACTACCCTGGCCAGCAAGATCTCCGGATCTGTCCCCCATTGGGCATGTTTGGGACTGGATGAAGCGTCGTCTCACGCGGTCTGCACGTCCAGCACGAACGCTGGTCCATCTGAGACGCCAGGTTGAAATGGCATGGCAAGCCGTTCCACAGGACTACATCCAGCATCTCTACGATCGTCTCCGTGGGAGAATAGCAGCCTGCATTGCTGCGAAAGGTGGATATACACTGTACTAGTGCCGACATTGTGCATGCTCTGTTGCCTGTGTCTATGTGCCTGTGGTTCTGTCAGTGTGATCATGTGATATATCTGACTCCAGGAATGTGTCAATAAAGTTTCCCCTTCCTGGGACAATGAATTCACGATGTTCTTATTTCAATTTCCAGGAGTGTATTTCGCGCTTTTTCTTAGCCAGTTCCTACCTGTTAATCCATCATAGGAATTTATGTGCGCAGCATTGTCGCAGTACAGATGTTCAAATTATCCGATTTCTGTAATTTCATTTCGATACCAGATCATTATAATCAGATGCAGCCAGGCAGGCTTAATGTGGACATCCGAATACGACTCTCATCATTTGATAGACTGGGTAAACCACATTCTTAATCGGACGGTTGAATCTAGATCACTTCTTTATGACAGGGCATGAATTCTTAAACACTGTGGAAAATAATAATACAATGTGCTTATTACTAATATGTTATTTAAATATAAATATATGAACGAACGAGATAACAGTTTACTTATTGGAGCAGAGCCCCATCCACCATAGCAGAGCAGTGCGAGATTGGTTTCAGGGCCAAGAGAGCATAGAGCTGTTTGCCGTTTGTTCCACGACCACCGAACATCAACCAGAAAGAGAGTATGTGGGCAGAGGTAACAAGGTCATTGCCATGTGGACCTACAAATGCAAGCGACCTTTGGACGAATATAGAAAACGTATGGTGGGAAGTAAACCATCACGCTACACTGTCGACGTCTTGATGAAATAAATGCCCTACGCCTTCGAGAAATCTTACGTAATGATAGTGGGTGGGTTGGTTACTAAAAGTTTACTCGTCCACAAAACACATGTGTACAATTATCTGATAGTTGGTCAAGCTTTGCTTTGTCGCAGGTCTTTAGATACAAGTCCATTTGCTTTCAGTCTCCTCCTTACAATTCTTGCAATGCAATGTAATTGAAAAATCTCATCCACTCGACGCTACTGAGGAATTGATTGGTGCATGTGTTGTTCAACACACAGTACTTGTCACCCTCACTGGAATCCATGACTGTTTGTGTGTGTGTGTGTGTGTGTGTGTGTGTGTGTGAGTGTGTGTGTGTGTGTGTGTGTGTGTGTGTGTGTGTGTTTTCGTGTTCACGCAAGATCTGAATCTATACTATTAACATTAGACAGACAACCAACAATAAATATTACGTCAAATATGACTATAAAGTATTTTAATGCGATGGGAAGTGACAAACTGAATTCTTACCCAACCCACGACCTGCATATTACGTTAAGTAAGATGTATTAACTCCATAGTATCATTAGGAGAGACAGTGCGTTCGTGTTTCGAGGCTCGCGACAAGTGCAGCGACTAGCAGTGCCCAATGCCGCCGCGATTTGTTTATGTTGGCTGAGCGTGGACACTGCAGCAGACGCTTCGCCATAAACAGGAAGAAATCACCTTGGCTCTGACTGCAGTGAGCGGATATCACTGCCTGCGTTTTATTACTGTAACCAACGTGAGACTCTACTCACAGTTGCCATGGATCAATTGCAACGGGTACCATGGCATTAATCATCAGAATATTAACCAGTGATGAAATGTCCACTCCATTTGAATCCCAAGAAAATACGAACCTTCTCACAAACGAATGTGAGATGTTATCAAAATTTATCCAACATACAAAAATTAACTGCAGGGCTTTCATGTATGCATTAGTAGCACACAAGGAAATATTATGTATTGGAAGCGTATATTTCATTTCCTCTTCTCATATTAACGCCCTTGTTTTAGTATGAAGTGAGAAAATAAACACGAAAAACTAAAGTTCCTGAGAAGCATTTCAGTCATTTCCTCTTCTCATACCATATCTTTTATTTTAGTATGAAGTAAAAAAATAAACAATTTAAGGTTGTGAAGCATAACATGACACCAGATTCTTATCGTAGGCGTTTTCGGAAACGCAAAAAGCAGGGAGGTGTCCATTCTTTTGTCCAACAGTCTGTCTCCTCTCATGCATTACTCCCGCTAGGAGATTCTTATTTAAGGGCTTGTGGGCATCAAGTTCTTAAGCAGAACATGCCTTATGTGATTGTGCTAATTACGGTATGGAAAAAGTGCAATAAAGACAATTTCCCCTAAAGCAGTGGCGATATTTGCAAATGTCTGTATTCAGCAATGACTGCCAGCTGCCACAACACATCACAGAATCCATGCGGCAGGCAACACAACTGTGCGTGCACTTCAGACTTTATTCAGTAAGACGTCAGGAGATGGATGGAAACGTCAAATTAACGTCGCTTTCCGAGTCGTATTCAATCCAGAATGAGGTGTTATTAAGGTAGTTGAGCGTTCTAGCAATTACACTTTTGTAATTCGCATATGAGTATTCTGATAGCCAAAAGAACCCGTTAGTGTGAAACTATCGGGAACTGCCTTAATATCAAACTGCAAGAACTTGAGACAATACGTGGATTCTTCTCTTCGCTCGGTGACCTATTCCTGTTATTTAGTATTCTCTCCGTCCTAGACGTAATGCAAATGGAACTTCAGAGGCGCTTTCCGCTATTCTTGACAAACATCAGCAACTTGTAATCACTGCGGGTTACAACTGCGTGATGATATGGCTCAGGTTGTCAGTAGTTGTGGTGGTGTTAAGCTGTCAAACTGCTTACAGCAACGTTAATGGTGGCCCACATAATTTAGCGCTGACTACCTACTTAAGTAAAGATAGTGTTGTGATGTTGTCGCTTCTCTTTATTTGGCCTCAGCTTGACTAATCCGATTTAACGAACATTGTACTCCATTCGAGGCCTGCTAATGATACAGTATCACTACAAAGATTATCGTGCGGCTATTGCATTGATTCTCCAATGAATTGCTTAACAAATATTACCCTCAGCTACGCAGCTGGAATGACTCGTTACACAGGTACTCTACGTTTCACTTGGTTAAGGGATCAGTTCGCTGCAATCCTGCTTCTACTGTTCGTAAATACTTGTATACTTCATAAATGGTTCAAATGGCTCTGAACACTATGGGACTTAACTTCTGAGGCCATCAGTCCACTATAACTTAAACCTAGCTACAGCTGCGTGATGATATGGCTCAGGTTGTCAATAGTTGTGGTGGTGTTATGCTGTCAAACTGCTTACAGCAACGTTAATGGTGGCCCACATAATTTAGCACTGACTACCTACTTAAGTAAAGATAGTGTTGTGGCGTCGTCGCTTCTCTTTATTTGGCCTCAGCTTTTCCTTTAACCCAAATAAATACAGACTCATTTACAGATATTTTCCTCCTGTTACGAGTATATAAAGACAAAGAAGAAGGCGAGACATATGCTGATTTACCAAAGTCCTTATTAGCTAGTTCAGAAATATGGTAGGTGCGAAAAGCAATAATGTCTCTGTCCACAAAACTTTCAAGTCCTGGAACGTTTGGTACTCCTGTACCTCCGCGAACAGTGGCTACAGTAAACCATCCGTAGCCATGATCGAATGAATCATTTATATCTAAACTAAAATTAAGTCTGCAACTGCAGAAAACAGCAGGTCCATCCAGCAGGGCTTGGGCAGCGACAAACTTAACTGGAATACGATTCTTCTTGTCTCCTGCTGTTGATATTACCCGATACTCATCTGACCAGAAATCCTTGTCTTCCTTCCACTTCACTTCACTGACCCCTAATATGTCTAGATTGAGCCTTTGCATTTCCCTTTTCAGATTTTTCTAGTTTCCCTACCACGTTCAAGCTTCCGACATTCCACGCCCCGACTCGTAGAACATTATCCTTTCGTTGATTATTCAATCTTTTTCTCATGGTAACCTCCCCTTTGGCAGTCCCCTCCCGGAGATCCGAATAGGGGACTATTCCGGAATCTTTTGACAATGGAGAGATCATCATGACACTTCTTCAACTACAGGCCACATGTCCTGTGGATACACGTTACGTGTCTTTAATGCAGTGGTTTCCATTGCCTTCTGCATCCTCATTGCTGATTCTTCCGCCTTTAGGGGCGATTTCCCACCCCTAGGACAATAATATTATAAGCACTAGAACCTGCTGTAGGGTAAACTGGGGTCTAAACCCAGTACGTACTGGATATACATCCCTGCAAAAAGACCAATGATAATTTATTGGCCTATAATATCAACAAAGTGGAACAGAAGGTGGCTGCTAGGGAGTCTGGCAAAGTGCAGACACTGGCCTGCTTTTTACAAACAGATGGAATTAGCAGGACATCCACTCTTGGAATGAATATTATGCTAGACATGCCCGCCTTACACCTGTGGCTTAAAATGGAGGCAGCGGCAGGGACTTAAAGGCTAAAAATTGGAAATAACTGGATATAGTTAGAATATTCGGAATACCAAATCAGTAAGGTGATGGGTGGCTGGGGAAATGCCGACTAACTATACAATAATTTCTAGCTGTTTCAATAAACTTTGCCACGTAACAGTTGAAAGCTGGGAGCAGTGAAAAAACGAAACCACAACACCGTGCAGGAGACATAATACAGTGGTTTACCGACAGGTCGAAAACAGATGAAAGTACCAGGTCTGGTGTACTGCCTAGAATCTCTTTAGGGATGATGGCCACAGTATGACACGTTTTTTTTCTGTCAGCATGTACACGGAGGAAAATTAGAGTAGACCCTACAAAAATCGTAGATTCTACTTTTATTGAGACAGCCAAGCAGCTCTGAAATCTCTATCAGCTCCTGCAACTAGATCGAAGGTCGTTGCAGAATGCCATGAAGCATTTTCTTTCGGACATGTCCGAAAGAACAGACACCACACATATATCCATATACAGGGTGTTCCAGGACGAATAGTAGATATTTTAGCAGGTGGTAGTAGGGACGAAAAAAATTCCATATAAATGCGTCCACTTTTTATTGAGTACAGAGATACAGCTGTTGGTATGTAACGCTAACAAACTCAAAGTAAAGGCAAATGAGGACATTCAAAGCTGATTTTCAAAAATTCACCAACCAACTTCAATGCACATTTGACATCTCTTGATAACACCACGTGTAACTCTACTGAGGTCGTCTTTGGGTTCTTTTATGAGGGCTGCACTATTCATAACCCGAACGATCAAATCGGCTCCTGGGTTTACATTTTATTTGTAGACTTTACCTCTAACCATCCCCGCAGGCAAAAATCCAAAGAGATAAGGTCCGAGAACCTTGAAGGCCAAGAAAAGTGCCAATATCTATAGATCCACCTTCCGGGAAATGTTAGGTTTGGATAATGTGTGACCTGACGACTAGAATGTGCAGGAGACCCGACATGCTGGAGGAACATATGCATTCTTGTAGCCAAATGAACCTGCATCTCTGTTCTTACAATAGTGCAACAGGTGCGCACTGGTTAGATGTAACTGAAAAGAGACTCCAACTCGGCTTAGGGTTAAGGGCGAAACCCAAGCGCATGGCCACGAACAATTGGGAGCGGAAACTAAATGTCATCGGAACCATGTTGAAGTACCACGACATGCGATAGTTAGACCGACTGCAGAAAGTTCACTTTATAAATACATACACACTTAGCAAAATATATCATGTCGCAGTAGTCTTAAAGATACTGCAGGTTACTGCACATAAAATATGAGCTGTAGCCCCTTGGTATGAGTGGAACAAAATATATTTGCAGAGGCAAAACGGAGGACATGGAATTAAAGACGTGCTTTTAAACTGATACATGCCACTAAGACAGGAAATTCTGTTCCTCTCGTTAGATCCTGGGGATAGGAACGCTCCTGTTAATGTAGTATGCCAGCCTAGATTGCGTCCGAAAGTACTATGGCGATTGGAGCTGTATAAGACTTCCACCAGCACAAACCAACACTAGAACCGTCTATGATTATATTACCAGAAACCGTCTTCACAAACCAATTCCGGTAAATTAACCTACAAAAACCTGGAGGAACGTCTGGAAAAATATCAACAATAAAATTCTACCAAGTAGAGTCAGTGCCGTATGGTGCGGCGTTGTAAACGAAACAATACCCTCAGCGGAACGATTATGGAAAATCAAATTCACACTATCTCCATACTGCGACAAATGTCGGCTTGTAGAAACTGTAGCGCACATCTTCTTAAGTGAAAATAGAATCAGAATTTGGAACTGGACAAGGAAGAAATTAGCACTATCAACAGAACCTCAGAAAGTCATATACCGGTAACTGAAGATTTACAACCCGACTGGAAATGTTACCCGTCCGCAAAGAATAACGGTTATTCGTGGCTTCTGGAACAGTTTGCGTTTTACGTCGTAACCAACTGAACTTAGAAGAGTAAATGTTTTATATTGCAGAAGAACATTTTTCGCTGAAGAAGAATAACAAATATAAAGACGGGTTTCAATTTTTTTCATCTGTTGCTTTATGTGGGCTACGAAGAGGTGGACAGTTTTTTTTAAATTAGAAGCAGAATACTATTCTTACATTTTTTTTTCCTGGAATATTCTTTTACGTTGGTTCCAAAATCAGAACTGTTCTAATTTGACAAAACTCCCCACGCTCCGAAATTTTTTCCATTTGTTGAAAAATATATGGCTTCCTTACAGACCTCATATCCATCCAGCGCAAGTAACTTAAATTGTGAATATATTTCTGAATAAATGTTTGTTATGTATTTTTCCGTCAACCTTTTCACTGGTATAAGTTATGTTCTACAAGAAACGCACGCCATTGGAAGCGGAAATCTGTAATTTATTTTACCTTAATTACTACTTCAATTGTGTTCCACAATTTAAAGATATATATGGGTGCAACATGGAATACATGGGGATAATGCAGCTACTCAGTGACAGGTATGGGGGAGGCACTGAGGCCAGGCCTCGGACCTTCGACCCCTGCCCTCCTGGCCTCCGCCTACCTAGTGCTGAAAGTCTTCTCAAATTTAAAAAAAAAAAAAAAAAAAGTGGATCAGCATGTGTGTCTACTAAGCAGGAGGTCCAGGTTCGAAGCCCAGTCGCTCAGAAATATTCATCTGCCGGCTTAGCTGTACTTCAACGTTCTATGACTTTGTGGACGTCGGTGCTTCGATATTTCAGATGCAATTGTTTTTTGAGGCAACAGAGGTGATTTGCGAACATTTGTCTTGCCATCAGTGTACGGGACTTCAACGGCATCCATCCCTTAGTCATTGTTTTGTGCCGGCGCTAACCCATGTCATATATATGCGAATCAGATTGTAGTTCATATTTAGTCAAATAACGAATGGTCAGTATACAAGTATGCCGGCCGGCGTGGGTGGCCGAGCGGTTCTAGGCGCTACAGTCTGGAACCGCGCGACCGCTACGGTCGCAGGTTCGAATCCTGCCTCGGGCATGGATGTGTCTGATGTCATTAGGTTACCTAGGTTTAAGTTATAGTGGACTGATGTCCTCAGAAGTTAAGTCCCATAGTGTTCAGAGGCATTTGAACCATTTATGAAGTATACAAGTATTTACGAACAGTAGAAGCAGGATTGCAGCGAACTGATCCCTTAACCAAGTGAAACATAGAGTAGCTGTGTAGCGTGTCTTTCCAGCTGCGTAGCTGAGGGTAATATTTGTTAAGCAATTCATTGGAGAATCAATGCAATAGCCGCACGATAATCTCTGTAGTGATACTGTATCATTAGCAGGCCGCGAATGGAGTACAATGTTCGTTAAATCGGATTACTCAAGCTGAGGCCAAATAAAGAGAAGCGACGACACCACAAAACTATCTTTACTTAAGTGGGTAGTCAGCGCTAAATTATGTGGGCCACCATTAACGTTGCTGTAAGCAGATTGTCGGTATAACACCACCACAACTACTGACAACCTGAGCCATATCATCACGCAGTTGTAACCCGCAGTGATTACAAGTTGCTGATGTTTGTCAAGAATAGCGGAAAGCGCCTCCGAAGTTCCATTTGCATTACGTCTAGGACGGAGAGAATACTAAATAATAGGAATAGGTCACCGAGCGAAGAGAAGAATCCACGTATTGTCTCAAGTTCTTGCAGTTTGATATTAAGGCAGTTCCCGATAGTATCACACTAACGGGTTCTTTTGGCTATCAGAATACTCATATGCGAATTACAAAAGTGTAATTGCTAGAACGCTCAACTACCTTAATAACACCTCATTCTGGATTGAATACGACTCGGAAAGCGACGTTAATTTGACGTTTCCATCCATCTCCTGACGTCTTACTGAATATAGTCTGAAGTACACGCACAGTTGTGTTGCCTGCCGCATGGATTCTGTGAAATGTTGTGGCAGCTGGCAGTCATTGCTGAATACAGACATTTGCAAATATCCCCACTGCTTTAGGGGAAATTGTCTTTGTTGCATTTTTTCCATACCGTAATTATCACAATAACATAAGGCTTGTTCTGCTGAAGAACTTGATGCCCACAAGTCCTTAAATAAGAATCTCCTAGCGGGAGTAATGCATGAAAGGAGACAGACTGTTGGACAAAAGAACGGACAGCTCCCTGCTTTTTGCGTTTCCGATAGCGCCTACGATAAGAATCTGGTGTCATGTTATGCATCACAACCTTAAACTGCTTATTTTTTTACTTCATACTAAAATAAAAGTTATGGTATGAGAAGAGGAAATGACTGAAATGTTACTCAGGAACTTTAGTTTTTCGTGTTTATTTTCTCACTTCATACTAAAACAAGGGCGTTAATATGAGAAGAGGAAATGAAATATACGCTTCCAAGACATAATATTTCCTTGTGTGCTACTACTGCTTACATTAAAGCCCTGCAGTTAATTTTTGTATGTTGGATAAATTTTGATAACATCTCACATTCGTTTGTGAGAAGGTTCGTATTTTCTTGGGATTCAAATGGAGTGGACATTTCATCACTGGTTAATATTCTGATGATTAATGCCATGGTAGCCGTTGCAATTGCTCCATGGCAACTGTGAGTAGAGTCTCACGTTGGTTACAATAATAACACGCAGGCAGTGATATCCGCTCACTGCAGTCAGAGTCAAGGTGATTTCTTCCTGTTTATGGCGAAGCGTCTGCTGCAGTGTCCACGCTCAGCCAACATAAACAAATCGCGGCGGCATTGGGCACTGCTAATCGCTGCACTTGTCGCGAGCCTCGAAACACGAGCGCACTGTCTCTCCTAACGATACTATGGAGTTAATACATCTTACTTAACGTAATATGCAGGTCGTGGGTTGGGTAAGAATTCAGTTTGTCACTTCCCATCGCATTAAAATACTTTACAGTCATATTTGACGTAATATTTATTGTTGGTTGTTAATAGTATTGATTCAGATCGTGCGTGAACACGAAGACACACACACACACACACACACACACACACACACACACACACACTCACACACACACACACACACACACACATACACACACACACACACACAAACAGTCATTGATTCCAGTGAGGGTGACAAGTACTGTGTGTTGAACAACACATGCACCAATCAATTCCTCAGTTGGCGTCGAGTAGATGAGATTTTTCAATTACATTGCATTGCAAGAATTGTAAGGAGGAGACTGAAAGCAAATGGACTTGTATCTAAAGACCTGCGACAAACCAAAGCTTGACCAACTATTAGATAATTGTACACATGTGTTTTGTGGACGAGTAAACTTTTAGTAACCAACCCACCCACTATCATTACGTAAGATTTCTCGAAGGCGTAGGGCATTTATTTCATCAAGACGTCGACAGTGTAGCGTGATGGTTTACTTCCCACCATACGTTTTCTATATTCGTCCAAAGGTCGCTTGCATTTGTAGGTCCACATGGCAATGCCCTTGTTATCTCTGCCCACATATTCTCTTTCTGGTTGATGTTCGGTGGTCGTGGAACAAATGGCAAACAGCTTTATGCTCTCTTGGCCCTGAAACCAATCTCGCACTGCTCTGCTATGGTGGATGGGGCTCTGTTCCTGTAAGTAAGCTGTTATCTCGTTCGTTCATATATTTATATTTAAATAACATATTAGTAATAAGCACATTGTATTATTATTTTCCACAGTGTTTAAGAATTCATGCCCTGTCATAAAGAAGTGATCTAGATTCCACCGTCCGATTAAGAATGTGGTTTACCCAGTCTATCAAATGATGAGAGTCGTATTCGGATATCCAAATTAAGCCTGCCTGGCTGCATCTGATTAGAACGATCTGGTATCGAAATGAAATTACAGAAATCGGATAATTTGAACATCTGTATTGCAACAATGCTGCGCACATACATTCCTATGATGGATTAACAGGTAGGAACTGCCTAAGAAAAAGCGAGAAATATGTCTACTAGCAGCAATGTCACTTAATTATAACCCATATTTATGTGACGGAAATACTGGATCGAACAATGCACATATATTTCAGTGGTGTGAAGATACACATAATGACAATAATAATAATAATAATAATAATAATAAATATCCCGTGGGGCCGATAGGAGAAACCCTCCCCCATATGGGTGGTACCGAGGAAATCAAATACTTGAGGTGAACCAAATACTAACACAATCCTGAACGGCTACTCAATCCGTTGAACTCAAAATCCAGACACGTCTGAGTGAAAACCACCGTAGCTTAGGGACTGATGACCTCCGCAGTTAAGTCTCATAAGAATTCACACACATAAGAACTTTTTTTTAATAACTAAACATCGATACATTGATCCTAATTCGAAAACTAAATCATCTCACATAATAAATCGGCCGACAAAAATTCTCATCATTGCTCTTCAAGAACCACAACTAACTGGTCACCGTCTGTTAGCTCAATGAGCTCGGCTGAAAATATTTGCTTCCAAAGGCTTTAACACCCTCTGGTCCTGCCCGGTCCTGCAATCACCCAGGCCAAACCAATGAAACACAAGCAAACATGAACTGTGGAAGCAAAGTCAACTTTACCCCAGGTGGTACACAACCCGGCTGTCGACAGGCGGCAGTTGGAATTTAGGATTCTGGGGAGTCCAGGTTAGCACGGCAGAGAATATTGAAGATCTCCTGTAAATTTCCCTACAAGCAGAAAACATGCATTTGAAAACTACACGCCGCGCGAGATTATCCGAGCGGTCTATTGCGCAACAATCATGGACTGTTCGGCTAGTCACGGCAGAGTTTCGAGGCCTCCCCTTGGCATAGGTTTGTGTATGTTTGTCCTTAGGATAATTTAGGTTAAGTAGTGGGTAAGCTTAGGAACTGATGACCTCCGCAGTTAAGTCTCATAAGATTTCACACACATAAGAACTTTTTTTTTAATAACTAAACATCAATACATTGATCCTAATTCGAAAACTAAATCATGTCACATAATAAATCGGCCGACAAAAATTCTCATCATTGCTCTTCAAGAACCACAACTAACTTACAATGGAACCTTGCATTACGGAAACCATTTCATCTTCAAGAGGAAAATACAACAAAAGGTAGCGAAAGGCGTACCAATCTTCGGCATTGCTTTTCTCGAACACAGATCTATCATCAGCTCTGTCAAAGAAATCACAGCCATCTAGAATCGACTTAGGACTATTCTCACTCAGAGCCCCAGTAAAAAATATACACCCATCAATGAGCATGCCCCCACCATCATCGAAAATAAGAAAAATACCAAAAATGTCGAAAAATTCTTGGAACACACTCGAAAATACTATGAGCAAAATTCACCAAGATGACGTGAAAATACTAATGGGAGACTTCAGCTCTCTAATTGGGACAGTACAAATGATTGGTACAAATTCAACACACCGAAACGCTTAGCCCAAAGGCACACGTCTGACTGATACTTGCCAACAATTCAACCACAAAAGAATGTCTTCCCACTTAAGGAAAATACCAGTTCCCAGTTAACATGCTTGGCTACCAGGTGCAAGCTGCTTTCGATCGGCTTTCTAGACTCGCTGAAAGCCAGATTTTTAATTATTTTGTAGTAGAGCTACAAGCATACAAACTCAATAAGGGAATCGTAAGATAATGCTCGGGCAAAATTCGTCTTGCTACTCACAGCAACCCTTAGTGTCAGAGCGAAAATCTTACGGTACTGCCAATTTCATAATGCCACTTTTGTTTTCTGCCGACATATTTGTTGTTGTTGTTAATACGTAATTTTATCTATGAAATGCCACATTTTCATAAGACTTGCGAATGATACAGGAAATGTAGTAAATACAGATCTTTTCGAAGTCAAAACTCGGTAATATCCTACTAATTCGTGTTAAAATAGGATCAATCGTCTTACTGACACTTAATGCATCGCTACAGTCTGGAACCGCGTGACCACTACGGTTGCAGATTCGAATCCTGCCTCGGGCATGGATGTATGTGATGTCTTTAGGTTAGTTAGGTTTAACTAGTTCTAAGTTCTAGGAGACTGATGACCTCAGAAGTTAAGTCCCATAGAGCCCTTTGAACCATTTTGACCTTAATGCTTTATTAAGATAGACTGCTGTCGTGATGTTTCTGTAGTAAGCTGAATTTAATTTGTATTAGTAAAATGAATATTTTATTTGCATTTTCCATTAGTTTCTTAACGCAACAGTAATCATCAAAGAGAAAGTAATCAGGAGCTGAATTTTGTTTCACGATATCTAAAACAATCTGACAATGCTACAATTGTTTTCAAATTCTACGCCCGTAGAAACCTACTTGTTTTAACGAGGTCGTTAAACCATAGTTGTTTTAAGAGTATTTTCGTCTAGAAATGAATTGCCTTGACGGTTGATCGATCAAGAGCGGGAAAGGTAACATTTTACGAATATATGATGAGAGGACTTCCCTAACAATACAAGTGTCTGAGAGACGACTTTCCTTTCAATCGCCTGGATAGTTTTGTTTCTCAAATCAACAGAGTGAGTTATCATGCAGTACCAAATGTGATGTAGTGTTGTTGTTCGGCTGCGACCGAAAGGTGTCTCAGTTGTTGACAACAAATTCCAGCTGTGTTGCACACACCCCTTGGGGCAGAATTTGTAGTCCAAAACACTTTTGGAGCTATCAAATGTAAAATATTATGTTCAAACTACTCTTTGCTCTAGTCTACGTCTTTTGGTGGGGCTCAGCCTCTCATTTCTTCTTAGGAAGCAAACGATAAAGGCATCATAACATGTCACCAGTAGCAGTACTGCAAAGGAATGGTCAATGAGCAACCTGATGACGTTTAATAATAGTCACTCCGTTGACTTTTGTTGTTTCGAATTAGAGCATACCGTACTCCTACACCAGACTTCTGAACTTTGCCTCTTGAATGCAAATGTCGCATAATGGTAAAATGGTAATCTGTCACATATATCAGTAGTCGAGACTTCCTTAATGTGGAAAATCATTCATGCCAGAACGATCTCTGTTGAAACAAGAATATCTTTTTCTGGCGTATTTTTCCCAAAAGCACTCGCTCCAAACACAGTTCAAATTTTTCTAGCTGTCTCCTCTACATTAACCCCTCTGTTATACCAAAGTAAATATTGTGTTGCAGATGTTACACCTTTTTGCACTTGCGACTCAATTTTACAATGCTTAACCGTAGTTCATGATTTTCAGGTATGCAAAATCCAATGCTTAACTGCAAGATACTAACTAGAACTTCAAATTCGAAAATGGCATTGATACATACACTGACAGCGTGGCGCCGTTTTCACATGGTCGGCGCCGGATTTCAGGAGGCGGGTGGCATCTGGCCGGTGGCCGGTAGCCGCTGCAGCGCGAGAAAACGCCCGAGCGTAAGCTGTTATGATCGCGACGCAGCCACGAGCTGTCCTGCGAAATTGTTTCTGGAATACTTGTTATTGCAGGTGGGTAGAATGTTAAGCGAATTGTCTTCGATGTTCAATCAGACTTATAAGTTTGTACCTAAATGTGTTTAAAAAAAAAAATCTGTTGGACACGAACACGCGACTTTAAGTTTAGAATGCACGACGATTACCGTAGGACCACGGGCTCACTTCAGCAATATCATCTCGGAAGTAGACAACGCTTCCACCTAACACTTTCGCATCTTACAGTGTTGCCAGATTGTGCAGATGGCCGGACTTAGAGTTGTCAGGGGCGTTCAGTTTTATTTGACACCTTAAGTGAACGACTCGGACTTAGTCTCTGTGGCGGCCGGCCGGCGGTCAGTTTTTTTTTTCTAAGACTGTACGTTCAAGCAGGTGTTTATCAGCCAGGCTGGGGATGATGCGATTCTGTAACATATCGGCGTACCTCTCAACCATCACAGTTTTTTTTGTTGTTGTGGTCCTCAGTCCTGAGACTGGTTTGATGCAGCTCTCCATGCTACTCTATCCTGTGCAAGCTTCTTCATCTCCCAGTAACAACTGCAACCTACATCCTTCTGAATCTGCTTAGTGTAGTCATGTCTTGGCCTCCCTCTACGATTTGTACCCTCCACGCTGCCCTACAATACTAAATTGGTGATCCCTTCATGCCTCAGAACATGTCCTACCAACCGATCCCTTCTTCTGGTCAAGTTGTGCCACAAACTTCTCTTCTCCCCAATCCTATTCAATACCTCCTCATTAGTTACGTGATCTATCCACCTTATCTTCAGTATTCTTCTGTAGCACCACATTTCGAAAGCTTCTATTCTCTTCTTGTCCAAACTAGTTATCGTCCATGTTTCACTTCCATACATGGCTACACTCCAAACAAATACTTTCAGAAACGACTTCCCTACATTTAAATCGATACTCGATGTTAACAAATTTCTCTTCTTCAGAAACGCATTCCTCACCATTGCCAGTCTACTTTTTATATCGTCTCTATCGTCTCATCAGTTATTTTTTCTCCCCCAATAGCAAAACTCCTTTACTACTTTAAGCGTCTCATTTCCTAATCTAATTCCCTCAGCATCACCCGACTTAATTCGACTACATTCCATTATCCTCGTTTTGCTTTTGTTGATGTTCATCTTATACCCTCCTTTTAAGACACTGTCCATTCCGTTCAACTGCACTTCAAAGTCCTTTGCTGTCTCTGACAGAATTACGATGTCATCGGCGAACCTCAACATTTTTGTTTCTTCTCCATGGATTTTAATACCTACTCCGAATTTTTCTTTTGTTCCCTTTACTGCTTGCTCAATATACAGATTGAATAACATCGGGCAGAGACTACAACTCTGTCTCACTCTCTTCCCAAACACTGCTTTTCTTTCATGTCCCTCGACTCTTATAACTGCCATCTGGTTTCTGTACAAATTGTAAATAGCCTTTCGCTCCCTGTATTTTACACCTGCCACCTTCAGAATTTGAAAGAGAGTATTCCAATCAAAATTGTCAAAAGCTTTCTCTGTTGTTGTTGTTTTCAGTCCTGAGACTGGTTTGATGCAGCTCTCCATGCTACTCTATTCTGTGCAAGCTGCTTCATCTCCCAGTACCTACTGCAACCTACATCCTTCTGAATCTGCTTAGTGTACTCATCTCTCGGTCTCCCTCTACGATTTTTACCCTCCACGCTGCCCTCCAATGCTAAATTTGTGATCCCTTGATGCCTCAAAACATGTCCTACCAACCGATCCCTTCTTCTAGTCAAGTTGTGCCACAAACTTCTCTTCTCCCCAATCCTATTCAATACCTCCTCATTAGTTACGTGATCTATCCACCTTATCTTCAGTATTCTTCTGTAGCACCACATTTCGAAAGCTTCTATTCTCTTCTTGTCCAAACTAGTAATCGTCCATGTTTCACTTCCATACATGGCTACACTCCAAACAAATACTTTCAGAAACGACTTCCTGATACATAAATCTATATTCGATGTTAACAAATTTCTCTTCTTCAGAAACGCTTTCCTTGCCATTGCCT
This sequence comes from Schistocerca gregaria, assembly GCF_023897955.1. Taxonomy (NCBI): domain Eukaryota; kingdom Metazoa; phylum Arthropoda; class Insecta; order Orthoptera; family Acrididae; genus Schistocerca; species Schistocerca gregaria. Next base: position 1,006,637,841 of record NC_064920.1, on the reverse strand, counting down.
GTCTACATTTTATATCCTCTCTACTTCGACCATCATCAGTTATTTTACTTCCTAAATAGCAAAACTCCTTTACTACTTTAAGTGTCTCATTTCCTAATCTAATTCCCTTAGCATCACCCGATTTAATTTGACTACATTCCATTATCCTTGTTTTGCTTTTGTTAATGTTCATCTTATATCCTCCTTTCAAGACACTGTCCATTCCGTTCAACTGCTCTTCCAAGTCCTTTGCCGTCTCTGACAGAATTACAATGTCATCGGCGAACCTCAAAGTTTATACTTCGTCTCCATGAATTTTAATACCTACTCCAAACTTTTCTTTTGTTTCCTTTACTGCTTGCTCAATATACAGAGTGAATAACATCGGGGAGAGGCTACAACCCTGTCTCACTCCTTTCCCAACCACTGCTTCCCTTTCATGCCCCTCGACTCTTATTACTGCCATCTGGTTTCTGTACAAATTATAAATAGCCTTTCGCTCCCTGTATTTTACCCCTGTCACCTTTAGAATTTGAAAAAGAGTGTTCCAGTCAACATTGTCAAAAGCTTTCTCTAAGTCTACAAATGCTAGAAACGTAGGTTTGCCTTTTCTTAATCTTTCTTCTAAGATAAGTCGTAGGGACAGTATTGCCTCACGTGTTCCAACATTTCGACGGAATCCAAACTGATCCTCCCCGAGGTCTGCATCTAACCAGTTTTTCCATTCGTCTGTAAAGAATTCGCGTTAGTATTTTGCAGCCGTGGCTTATTAAACTGATAGTTCGGTAATTTTCACATCTGTCAGCACCTGCTTTCTTTGGGATTGGAATTATTATATTCTTCTTAAAGTCTGACGGTATTTCGCCTGTCTCATACATCTTGCTCACCAGCTGGTAGAGTTTTGTCATGACTGGCTCTCCCAAGGCCGTCAGTAGTTCTAATGGAATGTTGTCTACTCTGGGGGCCTTGCTTCGACTCTGGTCTTTCAGTGCTCTGTCAAACTCTTCACGCAGTATCGTATCTCCCATTTCGTCTTCATCTACGTCCTCTTCTATTTCCATAATATTGTCCTCAAGTACATCGCCCTTGTATAAACCTTCTATATACTCCTTCCACCTTTCTGCCTTCCCTTCTTTGCTTAGAACTGGGCTGCCATCTGAGCTCTTGATATTCATACACGTGGTTCTCTTCTCTCCAAAGGTCTCTTTAATTTTCCTGTAGGCCGTATCTATCTTACCCCTAGTGAGATAAGCTTCTACATCCTTACATTTGTCCTCTAGCCATCCATGTTTAGCCATTTTGCACTTCCTGTCGATCTCATTTTTGAGACGTCTGTATTCCTTTTTGCCTGCTTCATTTATTGCATTTTTATATTTTCTCCTTTCATCAATTAAATTCAATATTTCTTCTGTTACCCAAGGATTTCTAGCAGCCCTCGTCTTTGTACCTACTTTATCCTCTGCTGCCTTCACTACTACATCCCTCAGAGCTACCCATTCTTCTTCTACTGTATTTCTTTCCCCTATTCCTGTCAATTGTTCCCTTATGCTCTCTCTGAAACTCTGTACAACCTCTGGTTCTTTCAGTTTATCCAGGTCCCATCTCCTTAATTTCTCACATTTTTGCAGTTTCTTCAGTTTTAATCTAGAGGTCATAACCAATAGATTGTGGTCAGAGTCCACATCTGTCCCTGGAAATGTCTTACAACTTAAAACCTGGTTCCTAAATCTCTGTCTTACCATTATATAATCTATCTGATACCTTCTAGTATCTCCAGGTTTCTTCCACGTATACAACCTTCTTTCATGATTCTTAAACCAAGTGTTAGCTATGATTAAGTTGTGCTCTGTGCAAAATTCTACTAGGCGGCTTCCTCTTTCATTTCTTAGCCCCAATCCATATTCACCTACTATGTTTCCTTCTCTCCCTTTTCCTACACTCGAATTCCAGTCACCCATTACTATTAAATTTTCGTCTCCCTTCACTATCTGAATAATTTCTTTTATTTCATCGTACATTTCTTCAATTTCTTCATCATCTGCAGAGCTAGTTGGCATATAAACTTGTACTACTGTAGTAGGTGTGGGCTTCGTATCTATCTTGGCCACAATAATGCGTTCACTATGCTGTTTGTAGTAGCTTACCCGCATTCCTATTTTCCTATTCATTATTAAACCTACTCCTGCATTACCCCTATTTGATTTTGTGTTTATAACCCTGTAGTCACCTGACCAGAAGTCTTGTTCCTCCTGCCACCGAACTTCACTAATTCCCACTATATCTAACTTTAACCTATCCATTTCCCTTTTTAAATTTTCTAACCTACCTGCCCGATTAAGGGATCTGACATTCCACGCTCCGATCCGTAGAACGCCAGTTTTCTTTCTCCTGATAACGACATCCTCCTGAGTAGTCCCCGCCCGGAGATCCGAATGGGGGACTATTTTACCTCCGGAATATTTTACCCAAGAGGATGCCATCATCATTTAATCATACAGTAAAGCTGCATGTCCTCGGGAAAAATTACGGCTGTAGTTTCCCCTTGCTTTCAGCCGTTCGCAGTACCAGCACAGCAAGGCAGTTTTGGTTAATGTTGCAAGGCCAGATCAGTCAATCATCCAGACTGTTGCCCCTGCAACTACTGAAAAGGCTGCTGCCCCTCTTCAGGAACCACACGTTTGTCTGGCCTCTCAACAGATACCCCTCCGTTGTGGTTGCACCTACGGTACGGCCATCTGTATCGCTGAGGCACGCAAGCCTCCCCACCAACGGCAAGATCCATGGTTCATGGGGGGGGGGGGGGGGGAAGCTTTCTCTAAGTCTACAAATTCTAGAAACGTAGGTTTGTCCTTCCTTAATCTAGCTTCTAAGGTAAGTCGTAGGGACAGTATTGCCTCACGTGTTCCAACATTTCTACGGATCCAAACTGATCTTCAACGAGTTCGGCTTCTACTAGTTTTTCCATTCGTCTGTAAAGAATTCGCGTTAGTATTTTGCAGCTGTGACTTATTAAATTGATATTTCGGTAATTTTCACATCTGTCAACACCTGCTTTCTTTGGGATTAGAATTATTGTATTCTTCTTGAAGTCTGAGGGTATTTCGCCTGTCTCATACATCTTGCTCACCAGATGGTAGAGTTTTGTTAGGACAGGCTCTCCCAAGGCCGTCAGTAGTTCCAATGGAATGTTGCCTACTCCGGGGGCCTTGTTTCGACTCAGGTCTTTCAGTGCTCTGTCAAACTCTTCACGCAGTATCGTATCTCCCATTTCATCTTCATCTACATCCTCTTCCATTTCCATAATATTGTCCTCAAGTACATCGCCCTTGTATAGACCCTCTATTACTCCTTCCACCTTTCTGCTCTCCCTTCTTCGCTTAGAACTGGGTTTACATCTGAGCTCTTGATGTTCATACAAGTGGTTCTCTTATCTCCAAAGGTCTCTTTAATTTTCCTGTAGGCCTTATCTACCTCACCCCTCGTGACACAAGCCTCTACATCCTTACATTTGTCCTCTAGCCATCCCTGCTTAGCCATTTTGCACCTCCTGTCGATCTCATTTTTGAGACGTCTGTATTCCTTTTTGCCTTCTTCATTTACTGCATTTTTATATTTTCTCCTTTCATCAATTAAATTCAATATTTCTTCTGTTACCCAAGGATTTTTACTAGCCCTCTTCTTTTTACCTACTTGATCCTCTGCTGCCTTCACTACTTCATCCCTCAAAGCTACCCATACTTCTTCCACCATATTTCTTTCCCCCATCCCTGTCAATTGCTCCCTTATGCTCTCCCTGAAACTCTGTACATCCTCTGGTTCTTTTAGTTTATCCAGGTCCCATCTCTTTAAATTCCCAACTTTTTGCAGTTTCTTTAGTTTTAATCTACAGGTCATAACCAATAAATTGTGGTCAGAGTCCACATCTGTCCCTGGAAATGTCTTACAATTTAAAACCTGGTTCCTAAATCTCTGTCTTACCATTATATAATCTATCTGAAACCTGTCAGTATCTCCTGGCATCTTCCATGTATACAGCCTTCTTTTATGATTCTTGAACCAAGTGTTAGCTATGATCAAGTTGTGCTCTGTGCAAAATTCTACCAGGCGGCTTCCTCTTTCATTTCTTTGCCCCAGTCCATGTTCATCTACTACGTTTCCTTCTCTCCCTTTTCCTACTACCGAATTCCAGTCACCCATGACTACTAAATTTTCGTCACCCTTCACTATCTGAATAATTTCTTTTATTTGATCATACATTTCTTCAATTTCTGCTAGCATCACGGTAGCAGTTACAAAACCAGAATCATGCATTTCCTCGAAGAAAAAAGGTCCGATAACGGTAGATGTGGTAAATCCAACCCATACCGAGACTTTTTAGTCGTGCAATGGAGTTTCCACGACAGTTCTAGGATTTTCGGTAGCCCAAATTCTGCAGTTGTGAGCGTTGACAGACCCTCGGAGCGTGATATGAGCTTCGTCGGTCCACAACACTTTACTCAACCAATCGTCATCTTCCGCCATCTTTTGAAACGCCCACACCGCAAACGCCCTCCACTTAACTAAATCGCCAGGTAACAGTTCATGTTGCAGATGGATTTTGTACGGATAGCAACGGAGCGTACGCATCAGTGCCAACTAAACAGTAGTGTGTGGAATGCCGGTGTGACGTGCGACTACACGAGCGCTGACTTCCCCGTGCACAGAAGAACCCGCTACAGTCTCCATTTCTTCCTGAACTGTCTCTGCAGCATTACGCCTTGTGCTCGGTCGGTCACTACGGGATCTATCATCTAAACAACCCGTGGCTTCGAACTTCGAAATCATTCTCGTCACAGCTGCATTTATCAAAGGACCTTTACCCGTTCGAATCCCCTTCAATGGCGATAGGATCGTAACGCTGAACTAGTACATTCCCCATTCTGATAATACATCTTCACTAAAACTGCCTCTTCAGGTAACATCAATGTGCTGCGACAGCTGGCTTATCTGATTCCCTCTCTCATTACAGCTACTTTTATACACGATTGTCATGCGCAGTCACTGACGATTTGCTGTCCAGCGCCATCTGCCGGACATTTTGTGAACTTTGTTTTTTTTTGGTTCTAATAAAACCTGATGTCATTCCAAGCATGTGTGTCAATTTTTACCTCTCTATCTACATTATTCCGTGGTTTATTAAGTTTTCAAATTTATACTGACTTTTTGATCACCCGGTATGGGCACTTGTACCCATTACAACTGGTATAATATGATTGAATCAAACTTTATCATATGTTAATCATGTTGTTTTGGTCAGACTTCCTGAATGTAGGCATTTATACTTCAGTGCGCCTCTCGTATCGAGCAGCTTAGGACAAGTAGCTTAGTGACGGTCCCAGCGATGTAAGAAGATTGTCCGCAAAGACAATTAATTACATCTCATGCTCTGTGAACCATTATGCCTTTCGTATGTGCCTTCTAGTAACTAATGATATACAAGTGGGGTCTGTGCCTACATGCAGGGCCCAACACGCGTGCCTGTGGCTGGCGACAGTTGACAAGTTATCCATGCAAGCCTGGGGGCGACTGCTCAGCCGTGACCGGTGTTGAGTAGCTGCGTCACGCTAGGGTAGGAACTGGCCAATCGTGACATCGTGTGTTATATAACTAGGGGCACCGATGTTCCTGGTGACCATCACGTCAAGCTTGTCAGGGTGCTGATTCACTTGTTCAACAGAATAATACTAACAACATGATGTTAGCTAATTTTTGCACTGAGCAATCAATGAGGAAAACAAAGAAAACAGAGAAAAATTTTGAGTAGGAATTAAATTTCAGAGAGAATAAGTAGAAAACTTTGAGTTTTGCCGATGACATAGTAATTCTGTCACAGAGGCCAAACGACTTGAAAGAGCAACTGAACAGACTGGACAGCGTCTTAAGAATATAAGACGAACATCAAGAAAGTCAAAACAAGGGTAATGGAATGTAGTCGAATGAAACGAATTAAATAAGACGACGCTGAGGGAATTAGCTTAGGAAACGAAACAGTTAAAGTAGCACATGTGTTTCTTTACTTGGGCCGCAAAATAGCAGATGATGGCCGAAGTAGAAAGGATATACACTCCTGGAAATGGAAAAAAGAACACATTGACACCGGTGTGTCAGATCCACCATACTTGCTCTGGACACTGCGAGAGGGCTGTACAAGCAATGATCACACGCACGGCACAGTGGACACACCAAGAACCGCGGTGTTGGCCGTCGAATGGCCCTAGCTGCGCAGTATTTGTGTACCGCCGCCGTCAGTGTCAGCCAGTTTGCCGTGGCATACGGAGATCCGTCGCAGTCTTTAACACTGGTAGCATGCCGCGACAGCGTGGACGTGAACCGTATGTGCAGTTGACGGACTTTGAGCGAGGGCGTATAGTGGGCATGCGGGAGGCCGGGTGGACGTACCGCCGAATTGCTCAACACGTGGGGCGTGAGGTCTCCACAGTACATCGATGTTGTCGCCAGTGGTCGGCGGAAGGTGCACGTGCCCGTCGATCTGGGACCGGACCGCAGCGACGCACGGATGCACGCCAAGACCATAGGATCCTACGCAGTGCCGTAGGGGACCGCACCGCCACTTCCCAGCAAATTAGGGACACTGTTGCTCCTGGGGTATCGGCGAGGACCATTCGCAACCGTCTCCATGAAGCTGGGCTACGGCCCCGAACACCGTTAGGCCGTCTTCCGCTCGCGCCCCAACATCGTGCAGCCCGCCTCCAGTGGTGTCGCGACAGGCGTGAATGGAGGGACGAATGGAGACGTGTCGTCTTCAGCGATGAGAGTCGCTTCTGCTTTGGTGCCAATGATGGTCGTATGCGTGTTTGGTGCCGTGCAGGTGAGCGCCACAATCAGGACTGCATACGACCGAGGCACACAGGGCCAACACCCGGCATCATGGTGTGGGGAGCGATCTCCTACACTGGCAGTACACCTCTGGTGATCGTCGAGGGGACACTGAATAGTGCACGGTACATCCAAACCGTAATCGAACCCATCGTTCTACCATTCCTAGACCGGCAAGGGAACGTGCTGTTCCAACAGGACAATGCACGTCCGCATGTATCCCGTGCCAACCCAACGTGCTCTAGAAGGTGTAAGTCAACTACCCTGGCCAGCAAGATCTCCGGATCTGTCCCCCATTGAGCATGTTTGGGACTGGATGAAGCGTCATCTCACGCGGTGTGCATGTCCAACACGAACGCTGGTCCAACTGAGGCGCCAGGTGGAAATGGAATGGCAAGCCGTTCTACAGGACTACATCCAGCATCTCTACGATCGTCTCCATGGGAGAATAGCAGCCTGTATTTCTGCGAAAGGTGGATATACACTGTACTAGTGCCGACATTGTGCATGCTGTGTTGCCTGTGTCTATGTGCCTGTGGTTCTGTAAGTGTGATCATGTGATGTATCTGACCCCAGGAATGTGTCAATAAAGTTTCCCCTTCCTGGGACAATGAATTCACGATGTTCTTATTTCAATTTCCAGGAGTGTAAAATGTAGACTGACAATGGCAAGAAAACCGTTTCTGAAGAAGAGAAATTTGTTAACTATGGGGATAGATTTGAGTGTCAGGAAGTCTTTTCTGAAGGTGTTTGTATTGAGTGTGGTCATGTATGGAAGTGAAACATTGACAATAAACAGTTTAGACAAGAAGAGAACAGAAGAGTTTAAAATATGATGCTACAGAAGAATACTGAAGATTATATGGGTAAATCAAGTAACGAACGAGGAAGTACTGAACAGTACTGGTGAGAAAAGAAATTTGTGGCACAACCTCAGCAGATAAAGGGTAAAATTTTGAGACATCAAGGGATGAACAGTTTAGTACTGGATAGAAGATTGGGGGGTAAAAATCGTAGGGGAGTGTTAAAGGATGAATACAATAATCAGATTCAGAAGGATGTAAGAGGCTTCTGGTGTACAGAGAAGCATGGGGCGTTCTATCAAACCAGTCTCCGGACTGAAGACCACAACAACAACAACAACATCAACTACATCAACAATCTGACTGAGGCGGAATGAGTCGAACATCTTCTGCCTCACACTTTTTGTGTTTCCTCATTGCTTGGACTCATTCGTAAGGCAGCGTTTCATAGTTTCGTGACACTGGTCTGAAGCACCCTGCGGCTTCTCCAATACGCGAGAATGCTGCGTATTCACAATTCTCTGTTCCCACGTTTTTTGCTGGGTAGATACCTGTGCCTCAAAGTCATGATTTTCAATCCTTTCCAGAAGTGGCTGGAGCCTGGTACGGGTTAGAGTTTAAAGTCATATTGGCAATTCCAGTGTGACGTGTAACATATTGACGATTGCTCCTTTCTTGATGTATTCAGTCATTCCTATCTGGTAAGGATCCTGCACCACCCAGAATTATTCTGGGAGAGGATGGAAAAGCCTAGTGTAGGTCCATCATATTTCGGGCTTGCAGCCGGATCACGTTGACATCTTGGCACTATATTTCGGCTAACAAACATACAGTCATCTTCAGGGGAGTACGAAACTGAAGATAACTGTTTTTTTTTTCTTTATTGTGATTTTATTCCCCTGCCCCATATGGGCAGGGGAGGGCTGTCAGCGGCACATCCGCCGCTCTTCAGCCGAGTGACACTACAACTAAAAGAAGAATAAAATGATACATACATAAGGAGATAAAAAGGGGAACATAAAACAGTAAGGGGAGAAAATGGAGGTAAAATATACACTGACATGGAGACGTTCATGGGGGACAGTTAAAAAAGGGCACCAGAAAGTTACAAAAACACAGTTGGCGATTCTTAAAACAAAGAGAAGACACTGAATGTGCAGGCACAGGTTAAAAGTCGGCCACAGTAGTAAAACACTCTGGAACAACACACTTAAAACCCACACTTAAAACCCATGACGAACAATAAAACTGCCAGGTGGGACCTGCCGAGGGAAAGGTCAGAGAGTACGGAAAAGGAGGGGAGAGCAAGGGGCAGCTGGGGAAGCGGCGGGATGAAGAGAGGAGGGGCATCAGTGGGTTCATGAAGAGGCAGGAGACACGTGGGGCGGGAGAGGAAGAGGGAAGACAGGGCAGGAGGGAGCGCAGTGACACTAGAAGGAGGCACAAGAGATGGAGGGGAAGTAGGATGGGGAAGCCGCTTAGGAGGAGGGAGGGGGAGGAAAGGGAGCCCAGAGGAGGAGGCAGGAAGTAGGGGTTAGAGTTGGTAGGAAGGGTAGATATCAGGGAGAAGCTCATCATCCGGGAGGGGTAGACGGTGGAAGTTGTGTTGGGAAAGGAGATGGAGGGTGTGGAGATGGAGAGAGGGTGGGACACAACGGTAAAGGCGCGGCAACTGGTTGGGAGTTGAGAGGATGGGAGAAACCAGGGGGTGAGGGGGATCAAGGCGGCGGACAATATAGAGTGTGTGGATGTGTTCAAGGGAAAGGAGAAGGTGGGAGAAGGGGATGAGGTCGTAGAGGATGCGCGTGGGAGATGGAAGGCGTATGCGGAAGGCGAGGCGGAGCGCATGGCGTTCGAGGATATGGAGGGCTTGATAGAATCGGGGAGGGGCGGAAATCCAAGCGACGCTGGCATAGCAGAGGATGGGGCGGATCAAGGATTTGTAGGTATGAAGAATGGTGGAGGGATGCAGACCCCACGTCCGGCCGGACAGGAGTTTCAGGAGGCAGAGGCGGTTGTGAGCTTTTTTTGGATGGTAAGGAGATGGGGAGTCCAGGTGAGGTGGCGGTCGAGTGTGAGGGCAAGGTATTTGAGGGTAGGAGTGTGGTGGATAGGACGGCCATAAATGGTGAGGTAGAAATCATGGAGGCGGTAGGAGAAGATAACTGGTGCGCGTCGTTCTATATATACCGAAAATTGGCGCGGCGGCGCCTGCGCAGTGAAGGCTAATACCGCGCCCCCTATCTAATTTGGCGCGCTCTGCAGCAGAAGCGGGCCGCGCATGCGTAGTGGTGTACCTACAGTCGCGCTATCTGTCGTAAAGCGCCTTCGCGCAGCTGAAGCGCGGTAGTCGAAAGTATAAAATCAATTTTCGTCAGTCGTCGCACTAGATGCAAAGCAATGTCTCTGTGAAGCGATTAAAGAAATTACAGGATCCCATGCTTTATCCATCTGAAAGCCACCGTCTCGATTAATAATATCTGCCAATCGTATCTCCACGGACTCCTTGATAATGGATTCCCAAAAAGATCTAGTTGTCGCTAAAATTTTTGTTCCACAATAATCCATGGAGCGTCCCGTCGAAATACAGTGTTCTGCTATGGCTGATTTGTTGGGCTCTACTAGACGTGTGTGGCGCTCATGCTCCACGCATCTTTCCCGTACTGTGCGAGTAGTTTGGCCAATGTAGGATTTGCCACATTGATAGGGGATCTTATAAATACCCGCCTTCCTCAGACCCAGATCGTCCTTCACAGAGCCAAGCAGAGCCGATATTTTCGTAGGTGGTCGGAAGATCACTTTAACACAATGCTTCTTTAAAATCCTTCCTATTTTAGAGGAGAGGTTACGCACATACGGAAGGAACGCCCTGGACCTGACCACCTCTTTGTCTACTTCTTCTTGTTTCTCTTTACATTTCTTCCTTGTTACAGCTGTGCGGATTTGTGCCTTCTCCATTGCGCAGGCGCCGCCGCGCCAATTTTCGGTATATATAGAACGACGCGCACCAGTAATCTTCAGTCTCTTACTCACCTGAAGATGGCTGCATGTTTGTTAGCCGAAATATCGTGACAAGATGTCAACGTGATCCGGCTGCAAGCCCGAAATATGATGGACCAATCAATATGCCGGGAAAACTTCAAGATACACAAGCGTAGTGTAGGCAGGCTCTTTAGTAGATCTGTCACATTTTTATGTCCTGCCAATAAAACGCAGTCTCCGGTTTGCCTTCCCCACAATATTTTCTATGTGTTCTTCCCAATTTAAGTTGTTTGTAATCGTAATTCCTAGGTATTAAGTTGAATTTAAGGCCTTTAGAATTGACTGATTTATCGTGTACCCGAAGTTTAACGCATTCTTTTTAGTACTTGTGTGGATGACCTCACACTTCTCGTTATTTAGGGAGAACTGCAAATTTTTTCACCAAAGAGATATCTTTTCTAAATCGTTTTGAAATTTGTTTTGATCTTCTGTTGACTTAACTAGTCAATAGACGATAGCATCACCTGCAGTCAACCTAAGACGGCTACTCAGATTGTCACCTAAATCGTTTATATAGATAAGGAATAGCAAAGGGCCTATAACACCACCTTGGGGAACGCCAGAAATTGCATCTGTATTACTCGATGATTTTCCGTCAGTTACTACGAACTGTTACCTCTTTGACAGGAAATCACGAATCCAGAGACATAATTGAGACGATATTCCACAAGCACACAGCTTCACTAAAAGGCGCTTATGTGATACAGTGTCCAAAGCCTTCCGGAAATCTAGAAATACAGAGTCAATTTGAAATCTCTTGTCAATAGCACTCGACGCTTCGTGTGTGCAAAGAAGAACTATGTTTCCTAAATACCTGTTGACTATGTGTCAATTGACCGTTCTATTCAAGGTAATTCATAATGTTCGAACACAATGTGTGTTCAAAAATCCTGCTGCATATCGACGTTAATGATGTGTGGATTACTCCTACTACCTTTCTTCAATATTGGTGTGACCTGTGCAACTTTCCAGTCTTTGGGTAAGGTTCTTTCATCGAGCGAACGGTTGTTTATGATTGGTAGGTATGGAGCTGCTGTTTCAGTATACTCCGAAAGGAATCTAACTGCTATACAGTCTGGACAGGAATACTTAAATGTTTTAATTTGCTTCACTAATCGAAGGATATCTAATTCTACGTTACTCATGTTGGCAGCTGTTCTTGATTCGAATTCTGGTATATTTATTTTGGTCTTCTTTGGTGAAGGCTGTGTTTAGTAACTCTGCTTTGGAGGCGTTGTCGTCTATAGTATTTCCATTGCTAACGAACAGAGGAGGCATTGATTGCGTCTTGCCGCTAGCATATTTTACACACGACCAAACTCTCTTTGGATTTTCTGTCAGGTTTCGAGGCAGTTTCGATGTGGAAACTATTATAAGCATCTCGCATATGAAGTCGGCGCTAAATTTCGAGCTTCTGTAAAAGATTGCCAATCTTGGAAATTTGGGTCCGTTTAAATGCTCGTGCTTGAAGTGCAAAGGACGAAGTTTGTTTTCAAGAACGTTTACACTTCTCAGTTTCGAAGCATCTAAACCTAATATGCTACGTTACCTTTCTGGTTGGGTTTACTACTGGAAAAAAAAGTTGAAAAGAATACGTATTGCATTATTCTCTAAGTAAATGTCAAGTATCACTGACACTTGGGAATGTTCCCTTGTTAGTAGTGTACCCAGTTTCGTCTCCTGTGACAACTGAATGCAGAAAGAAACAGCCTTCATTCTCGTAACTTAAGTGGAGTTCCTGGAAGATTCACTCCCAATTCAGACGTCAGCATAAGGGCACCATTCGGTGGTTTATGGTAAGAGATAGTTATTATGAGACCGATCCTCAGGTGAAATCAGTTTTTTCTTACCTAACTACCAGAAGGAGAGTACAGAACGTTAAATTTGTTTGTGGCTCGTTTGCTAACGCAGGGGTTTAGTTGTGCGCTCTTGCAATGTGCCCTTAATGAAGCATCAAATATATGGTTACCCTAATGACCAGTCAGCGATGTGTAAGAACATAAATGTATTTGAAAATATTTAAGTAAACGAAATAAGAGATGATTTCTCAGCATATTGATGTAGCCCAACCACAATATTAAAGTTCACTATCCCTCTATTCGAATTAAATAACAGTTAGTTTGAATGGTGACCTTACTTAACCTGGTATTACATACAGTGAAATAAATGAAATACGAAGTAATTGAATTATGAGAGCAAGCAGAGGGTTCGCAGGCAGTGACTAACGTACGCCAAAGGCGTTGTGCAGTCCACTATAATCAACTAAACTGAAAAGATTCCTAATGGTAAACGAGTTCGTCCAAGTCTACACGCACTAAACAGTTCACCACAGCAAAGTGCAGCGACTGACAGCTATACTCGCACACACTGCTCAAATAAGCCGAAGGCTGGAACCGATTGATAGTTACAAATTGTAAAATTGTGTGCATTTACTTAAACCACAATCCTTCAAGTACATAACAAATAACAATAACTTGAACAGATCGCTTCTTAGACCATCTCAACAGAACACTTATCATCTCAAAACGTAAGTTGTGCTCAAAAAACTTGCATTTTACACTCTTACAGTTATGCCACAAAAGTCTCGCAACTTCAGAACACCTGTTTCACGTTATATCGAAATAAATTCATTCAAATTAGCATATTTTTACTCATGAGACAACATTTATTGTGGCTCTAAACATTCAAATAGTCTTGTGGAGTGCAGAAGCAGACAACGTATTGCTAACCAAAACAGTGTAATTGGAAAAGTTAGCCATCTGAATATGGTTGTGGAAGCCTGAAACTGGTTGTGACATTGAAACGAAGCATTTTAAACGTGTTTGTAGGTGGTTGAGTTATTAACTAACAGAGGTTCAGAATGATTAAGGAAGTTGACAACTATGTATTACAACACAAAAAATGAAACTTTTAAGAAAGGTAGCTTCCCTTCGGGAATGACCCTTGATGGTTCCGGACTGGCTGCTATAAACATATCCAAATGGTTCCGTTACACATGCGGAGAGGCTACATCAAATCTCGGCTAAGCAGTTACGCGCCAGCCATGCAAATAGTTTACATTATACCTTGAACTTTGCTTAAACGTTTACCTAAAACAATTCGGTACTAAACACAAGACACCAGAACACGTTAACATCGCTGGTTTGCGGCTATACTCGGCTCCCTACCGCCATAACTGGTAACATATTAATCCCACTGTGAGACAAGATGGTCATTGCCTTTATGGAAAAACGGCTGTACCCATGCGTCCCAAGCAAATCGATGGCCATAAATATCTTTCTTCAGGGCTACAAAAACATGAAAATCGCATGCTGAGGGATCGAGACTGTGGGCAGACCCATTTGCTGCCAAGCTAGTTTTGTCCATGCTACAGAAGATTGCCGGGAAACCCTTACATATTCTCCACACGGTCCCCATCTCTCCCAATTTGATGTCAGTACTTCTGTAGCCTTGAAGAAAGACATTCATGGCGTTGATTTTGTACAGACGAAGAGGTACAATCATGGTTCCGTGCGAAACCAAAATGCGTCGACTGTGTCCTGTCACTGTGGGATAAAAGTATTAACAGTTATGGGGATTACTTCATTTGACTGCCCCTTATGTACAGGGACTATCAAAATAATCCGATTTGGCACATCTAATAAACATACACAATAAATTTAGTTTTTTATTGAACGGGACACTCGAAAGGTTTTTTTTTAATATATTTTCATAGGTGTTCAATATGCCCCCCTGGAGATGCACGGCATATGTCAATGTGGTATTCAAATTATTCAAACACTGCAGCGAGCATGTCTTGTGCCACAGCTTCCACAGACGCTATTTTGCGATGTCTCAGTTCATTCATCATTGTTGGTAACGGAGGCCATAAACAGAGTCTTTTATAAACCACCACAAGAAATGATCATTTACAGTCTGGTATGGAGGCCACTCATGTAAGGCTGAACGATTCGGTCCAGTGCGGCCGGTCAGTCGTTTGGTAATCCTTTGATTTAAAAATTCCCGCACTTCCAAATGCCAGTCTGGCGTCGTCCCACCCTGTTGGTAAATGAAGTTGTTCGGATCAGTCTCCAACTGTGGGAAAAGAAAGTCCTCAAGCGCATCGAGATATGTGCTTGGTGTAACAATGTTCTCAGCAAAGAAAAACGGGCCGTACACCTGTTCCTGTGAAATTGCAAAACAACACCTTAAAATTTTGGGAAGTGTCTCTCGTGTTGTACAATTTCGTGTGGTTGTTCCATACCCCATATCGTCATATTATGACGGTTCACCTTGCCATTTTAATTGAGTGTTGCGTCGTCACTAAACACTAAGCGTGGAAGGAAGCTGTCGTCCTCCATCTTGCCAAGTACGAAATTACAGAACTCCTCACGTTGTTGTTTCTCACCTTCGCGAAGAGCTTCCAGTAGCTGAATTTCGTATGTTTTCTTGTGTAAACGTCACGACAACACACGCCAGACGGATATCGGGTGCATGTTGAGCTGTCGAGCTGCGCGCAGAACGGATTCCTGTGGACTCCTTATGAAACTACGGTGGATGCGTTCGACGTCTGTGTCAGAGACTTTTGGACGGCCGGGCGATTTGCCTACCTGTTTCTCGCAATTGTTCACGCGCACTGCTGTACGAGGATCCGTACTATCCTTGTACGAAAGTCACGCTGAACAGTTATTACTGACCCGCACAGTGCAAAATGTAGAACACAAAAGGCTTTCTGTTGTCCCGACGCCATTTTAACCAGAGGTGAAGTGGGCGCACACTGCTGCTACCTAGCGGGATCCATGTAAACTCGACAGTTTGCTGTTTATAACCGTACGTTGTTGGCGGACATATCTCAAATAACGTAACAGTTACGAGTTTTTTGTTGTTGTTAAATCGGATGATGCTTTTTGATACACCCTGTATTAATTTAGGTATTCGTTCGTCTGACATCATTTGAATGTGTTCATGTCTTTTCTGCTTTTTGTCTATTTTCTGAGGTATGCCTTTGACGCCCAGATGATTTCTGATTTCGCTACTCTTTGTCCGATCAATGAGTTTCCAGCGAGCTGGGAATCTTTGGAGTCTTGTCTGTTGCTTCAAACCTCCTTCGTCGACAGGTGGTTAGAGTCCAAGGTTCTGCCCCTTCCACTAGAACTGGTACTGCCATCATATTATAAAATTTTAACATTGTCTCTTTAATAACTTTTCTGAGAAGAGTGCTGTAAATAGCACCTACCGGTTGCTGACAGTTTCGTAATTTGTAATGTCACTGACTGCGCGGCCACTCCCGCCGGAGGTTCGAGTCCACCCTCCGGTATGTGTGTGTGTGTGTTGTTTTTAGAATACTTAGTGTGTAAGTCTAGTGACCGATGACCTAGGCAGTTTGGTCACTTAAGAATTCACACACACACACACACACACACACACTCACACACACTCTCTCTCTCTCTCTCTCTCTCTCTCTCTCTCTCTCTCTCTCACACACACACACACACACACAGTAATTTGTATTCTTGATCGCTAAATGTAATGTATGAGACCTCACATCCCAGGCATTCATGTTTATTTGTTCTAGCAGTTTATCATCAATTATTATTTTTGTAATTAAATACTCATTACCATGGAAAGCCATTATCTATCTCTAGATATTGTCATAATCACTTGCTACCTGATGCTAGGACTAAATTGCTCCCTGTAATTTATCTTCTGAGTCCTCTGAGATTATTTGATACCCTCCAAACAGGAGTGTATTTATAAGTTGATTATTGAGCTTATAATGTTGCACTACTTTACTCTACCATATCTTTAGGACGTCGTCTACGTATACAATAAACTACATGGGTGATAAGATACCCTTGTCACACTCCTTGAGATTTGGTTCTCGCAAATGGACTGCCACTCTGTACTTCTATTTTATTGGGTGTTTACATACTTCGAATTACACTTATTAGATGCTGAGGTGCACCAATATTTTCTAAAATTTCCCGTAATTTAATTCTGTTAACTTTATCAAATCCATCTCATTACCGATGAAGACGATGTGTGTGATGATTCCATTCTATGTGTTTTTGAGTAATTTGGCACACAGGGAAAATACTGATCAAGAAAAATTTCCCCTTATGAAACCAATTCTATTCTAGCTTAAGAAACTTCTCTAAAAGGGTTCAAAAGACTAATATCCAGATAACTGTCACACATCTTGTGGTCCCATTTATGGAATACTGGGTAACAGCTGCAGTTTGGCCATCTTCTGGTGTGCTGCTGCACTTCCAGCAAGTATTTACAAAATTTAATAGCTTTTAGAGTACTAATTCTGCAGCATATCATGATATTAATACCTGCACGTGAAAATTGAAGTACCGATTTTTAATATTAGTCATACAAGGAGGCGAATGAAACTTATATAAAACGAAAGGTACTTTGTCATAGATGAGCACAAAGAAACAAATCATGCCCGTGTGTAACCATTAAGGAAGTAGATGCTTTCATATTCATAACTCTGATGGTTGCTTCTCTATCACGTATTAATATCTCCAATACCTGAACATCGAAAACTGTAGTGTTACCAACTTCTACCTGTGTACCGATCAGGTGCTATGGTAGTAATGAAACACGAAAGCAACAATGATTCGTGCAATCGCGTTCTAAAGACATTCATGGTTAAATGTTGCAGATACTTCATTTGCAATAACACACGCATACCGGGCAGTGACAATCCCACAACTGCTACGTCGTTGATGTTGTTAGCATCGGAAAGCGAAAAGTAGTAACAAAGCCGTGAATGACAACAAACGATGTTTATTAGCACTTACATTCTCCTAAGAGTAAACGAACCTAACTTTGTGTTCGTTTGCCATTGGTGCGACAGAATTTGAAGTGCTCCCAATTTACTGTTGCTTCACTTTGAATAGCTCCCTTTATTGCACGGAAACTAAAGGGGTCGGACTGAAAGAAGAACAGCTAGAGAGACACGATTTTTGTGTGATACACATCATTTCGCGTCTGAGGTTACTTGACACGATAGAATTTCATTCACATTGTGTTGTTGTAACGGATAAATTAATTTGCTGCCGTCAACATAAGATTTATTTTCCAACGCCCTGTATCAAGGACTCACTTCAAATGATCGACAGTTTAAGAGAAATCGAAGAATTATCTCACGAATACTGGAAGCTACAATGCAGAATTTACTATGGGCTATTTCTGAGGCTAAAATTTCCGGTACTATTTTATACGGAGTGTATCACTTTACCATATATGACAGTTTTTTTTTTATCATAGATCAGTTACACTGACTCAACTGGTCGAATTTCGATCACAGCCAATACCACTTTAAAGAATTCTACACTGAGGTAGTCTTTGCCCGAGACTTTCCTTTTTTTTGGTTGTTTTAAAATAATCTTTACTTCTTCCTTTGATATAACGTCAACGTGCTCAACACTAACTGCAATTTCCGCATTTTCATTAACATCTGCCCATAAATTTTGGAAACTATCCAGATATTCATTTTCCGAAATGTTGATAAGTTGAACCATATCTTTCTCATCTTTATTACATTACTTCATCATCTTTTGAGGAGCAACTAACCAAAACATATAGTGTCCACTGACCCTGATTTTTCAGGAGACACAAAAAACTAATACCTATTACACTAAAGTATAATCCTGTTTTCACAGTTAGTTCGTGTTTAGATACTGAAGTAGATTTAACGTTGCAAAAGATCAAAATTTTGTTAGTGACATTAGAAAATTAATTTACATTAAACATGGCTGCGAAACAGCAACTGTGTAATTCAGAATAGATTGAAAAATCAGCCAATCAGTTGCAAATAAAAGTTTATTAACCCTGGACTATGATTTCGATATTTCTAAAAATATGTTCTTCAGAAATGTTGGCTCTAAAATGTTCACTCCAATCACAAAATAATTTTTTTACAAACGTAATAAAATATTAATATAAAAATATTTGTGAATTAATTTTACTCACTTATTACATCACATGATGCCACAATAGATTAGACGAAGCCGAGTGGCTCTTGTCATAAACGAAATTGATGAAACAAGAGTTACTGCAAGCCATGGCTCCCCAGATTGCGTATATCCTACCTCAGAAAGACTACTCATTAGTAAATACCCACAGGTAGAGGCTCCTGTCAACATATAGATGTAATAGGCGTCAGAAGATAAAGTATTTGCCTAAGTAACATGTACCTGATGTCAGAGACTAAGCCCAACTGCTACAAATATACAGACTCAGGCGACTAGGAAAAATAGAGCTACAGAGAGCGGTAAATACATGAGCTTAGAACCGCGCCTTGATGCGTTGAACAACAGCATTTTGTAATAAAGCAAGTACTAAAATTCCTCTGCTAGGCTATTAAAAATACAAAAACGTACAGGTGTACATTCTGTATAAAATTATTAATACATTTGGTGATAGAGTAATATTATACATAAATTCAATATGCAGCACTTAATCGGAACATTAAGTGAGACTGATGACAAGAGCCACTTGGCTTCATCTAATCTATTGTGGCATAATGTGGTGTAATACGTGAGAACGTTTACTTCACGAATATTTTTCTATTAATATTTTATTATGTTTATAAAAAAATTGTTTTGTGACTGTTGTATATATTTTTTAGGGTCAATACTTCTCAAGAAGATATTTTTACAGATATGTAAACCATGGCTACGGGATAATAAATCTTTATTTGTAAATGGCTGACATTTTTCAATCTATTCTAAATTCATTTATATTTTGGCAACATACTGGGTGATCGAAAAGTCAGTATAAACTAGAAAACTTAATAAACCACGGAATAATGTAGATAGAGAGGTAAAAATTGACACACATGCTTGGAATGACATGGTGTTTTATTAGATTAACAAAAACAGAGTTCATAGAATATCCGACAGATGGCGCTGGACAGCACAACGTCTGTGACTGCGGATGACAACCATGTTACAGAATCGCATCATCCCCAGCCTGGCTGATAAACACCTGCTGGGACGCACGATGTCTATGCAGGATGGCGCTCCACCCAATATTGCTAGACGCGTGAAAGATCTTTTGCGCGTCGTTTGGTGATGATGGTGTGCTCAGCCGCCACTATAGTCATGCTTGGCCTCCCAGCTCCCCAGAGCTCAGTCTGTGCGATTATTGGCTTTGGGGTTACCTGAAGTCGCAAGTGTATCGTGATCGACCGATAGCTCTATACTGAAAGACAACATCCGACGCCAATGCCTCACCATAACTCCGGACATGCTTTACAGTGCTGTTCACAACATTATTCCTCGACTACAGCTATTGTTGAGGAATGATGGTGGACATATTGAGCATTTCCTGTAAAGAACATCATCTTTTCATTGTCTTACTTTGTTATGCTAATTATTGCTATACTGATCAGATGAAGCGCCATCTGTCGATCATTTTTTGAACGGTTGTATTTTATTGGTTCTTATAAAACCCCATGTCATTCCAAGCATGTGTGTCAATTTGTACCTCTCTATCCACATTATTCCGTGATTTATTCAGTTTTCAAATATATACTGACTCTTTGATCACCCGGTACGTTTTGATCTGTCATCTAGGACGTTACACATTTTGATGGGCTTTCAGTATTATTTCGTCATTGTTTTACATTAATTTTGATACGTGAAAAAGTTAATTTGCATTAGGAAACTAAATGAAATGAGTTTTGCCGCAGCTAGGAAAGGTATTATATACTAAAAATTCTCGAGAGTTAAGTTAATACAGCGGTTTCCTGACACTCTGACCGGAGAGGAAAATGAGGTTTCGTGTCGAAGCAGTGACCAGTGTGGTCAGCATACAGCGATTCCACGGCAGACGGCGGCCATCGGCTGCTGCAATATTCGCCAGTGCCAGCCGCGCTCTGTTCCGCTGACGCGGGCGCCCGGCCAGCCAGCTACACACGCCGTTTGGGGCAGCTGCGGCCGCGGCTGATGTATGAACGCGATGTCAGGTGGCGATCCAATAGCGGCGCAGCCTCTCCTGCCGGAGCCACTGCTCAATATGCGGTCTCCTCCCACTGCTACAGCCTGCACAGTGTCACGTGTATTTCTCGTCTCATCCGTGTCACCATCGTCGCCTCACGTCTACAGGAAATAACTTCAGCAAGGAGGTACTGAGGGGATTAGCTTAGGAAATGATATATCAATAGTAGATGAGTTTTGCTATTCGGCAACAAAATACTCTGAAAGACAAAATAAAAAATAAAAAATGAACGACGCACCACCAAAGCATTATCCGAATGGGACGGAAATCGGTAGATGTGATGCAAGAGAAACATTTGAGTACAATTTTAGAAAAAAATGGATGATTTATTCAAGAAAAACGCATCACAAATTGAGCAAGTCAGTAACACGTTGGTCCATCTCTGGCCCTTGTGCAAGCTATTATTAGCCTTGAAATTGATTGACAGAGTTGTCAGATGTGCTCCTGAGGCATTTCGTGCCCATTACTGTCCAACTGGCACGTTATATCATCAAAATCCCGAGCTGGATGGAGGTGTCTGCCCATAATTCTCCAAACATTCTTAATTGGAGAGAAAATAGGGTTTGGCAAGCAAGGAGACAAGCTATAGTAACTGTCGACTTGTATGGGCGGGCGTTATCTTGCTGAAATGTAAGCTCCGGGCGACTTGCCATGAAAGACAACAAAACGGGGCGTAGAATATCTTCGTACCAAGGTGATGTAACGGCACCACGAATGAAAACCAAAGAGGTAATGCTATGAAACGAAACGACATCCCAGACCATCATTCCTGGCTGTCAGGCCATACGACGGGCGACGGATTAGTTTCCCACTTGTGTGCAGGGCGCCTCTGGACACGTCTGCGCAGGGCAACGGGGCTGAGTTCGAAGCGAGACTTATGGCAGACAACTCTACTCCAGTCTAGTCCAGTAAACAAGATTCCAGGCCGAATACAGCCGACAACAGTGCAAATAGGCTTGTTGGTGTACCGGCGCAAGAGGCACTGTGAACGCAGCCCACTTTCCGCGACCCGCCTAGTAACAGTGCTTGTGATCCCTGTGGCACCAGGTGTACGTTGGATCGGTGATAATGATAAATCCAGGGCACTGAGTGTCTCTGACGACTGCTCAGTCCTCACATTTTTCTGCCGACCGCTTCCTTTTTGACTCTGTGAACGGCCTAGGTTCACCCATTTCTGCCAACTTCGTCGAATAGTGGCATAGTCCCTATTCAAATGTCGAGCGATCTGCAGATTATTCCAAGTGGCTTCTTTGAGCGCCGCTACTCGCCCTCTATGAAATGCTGAGATCTCCATATATTGTTCACGCGCCTGTCTGCGAGGCATAGTGACTGTCCAACTGAGTACGCGGAATGAGAGTCGCGAAGACTGTATGCCCTGGTATCCACATGTTCCTTGTTTACTACTCTTGCAAACTACGCTTTGAAATTGCGTTGCAGTGTATCTCGTCCATCCATCGGCCGTCAAAGTTTACAGTTTTAGATTTTGCGTCGATACCTGTATGAAAATAAATTTGCAGCTAATTTGAGTATGTCTTTCCTGCTGCGTTTTTTTTTTCTTTTACCTTCCTCAGAGTGGAATTGAGTACGGTCGAAATGGAGAGGATGTAAAATGTAACCTCATTGTAGCAAAAACATTGTTACCAGGCAGAAGAGATTGGAGGAAATTGGCTAATGCATGAAATGTACACCACACGACAGAAGAAGTGAAGCGTTCAGAAGGAGAAGATGAAACAAAACGAAACTTCACGGCATGAGATGGTATGTGATGTAATTGCGGTGATTACAAAATCGAGACAAATTTACGAAAAACGTGGCAGTATTAGAACACTTACCAGTATTTTTCACCTCCTCTGAGCCGTGTGACATCTCGTGTTAGCAGATGTCTTCTACCGTATCGAGGTTAGAGCACTGGTCATACGGAATCAAGCTATGTTCTCCTCAAGTGCCCTGGAGTTTTCGCGCTGCAGCTGACCAGCGGAGACGGCTGCATGCCGAGGCCCAGTGGTGCACCATGCTGTCCACACTATAAATGAGTCGCTGTAAGCTGATCCTTCATAGCTGCAGTGGGCTGGACGCGGAAGCTGCGCGTAACTACCTTCACCAATAACGGAACGCGGCTTTGTAAAAATTCTCTGCGGCAGCGCCTCAGTGTTGTCACAGCGCCGTAGGTGGCTACTGTTTACGCCTGCAGCTGTTAACGCTTCGCAGCTGAGAGCAGGCAACAGCGCTACAAGCTGTCAGGGAGCTTCTTACGCTGTCTCGACTATATGCCGTTGGAGGGGACACACTCTGTATGCTGCATTTGAAGAGACACGCTGCAGTCCGAAGCGAAGAGCGAGTGTGAAACAGAGACCAATGGCACTTAAGAGCCTTCCTGATGTGGACTTGATCCACTACACCGTTACCGGGCTAGCGAAGACCAGTGTGGTGAGAAGAGTTGTAGAACACAGGATTTCAGTATCCTGTGTACCACAGCGAGTGACATCTGGGAATGGTTGTTTACAAGACAAACTTCAACTAACTTCCATTGATTTCAGTGTCGTGGTAGAGCGATCTGCCTCTGGCTGCATTTTCATGATTTTTTTCTCTCCTACCACAGAGGTTGTACATCATTACTGTAAGGTTAGCAAGTGTGTTAAAAATGTGTATTCTAGGCGCGCAGTCCGGAACCGTGCAACTGCTACGGTCGCAAATTCGAATCCTGCCTCGGGCATGGATGTGTGTGTTGTCCTTAGGTTAGTTAGGTTTAAGTAGTTCTAAGTTCTAGGGGACTGATGACCACAGCAGTTGAGTCCCATAGTGCTCAGAGCCATTTGAACCATTTTTTTAAAAATGTGTAGGTGGTCGCGCTCAGCTACCACCGTTAACTATTGTCTGTTGAATGGTTCTTAAAAGTTAATTGTTACTTCATTTAATATTACCAGATATCTGTTAACGTTTATTAATGGCTCTGAAGGTGTAGCTGCGGATGTAACAGATTCCATCTCATCACTTAGCCTTAATACTGTATTAAATATAGACCTCACTTCAGCTACTTGATTTTCGTCGTTGCTATCTGCTTAAATGCCCCCATTTTTAGTAGTTTCTGACACAAAGCATGTATTACAGACATATTTCCAAGTTCTTGTGACCTTTTCACAAATACTCTGTTCCGACCCACTCATGTCTTTAATGTTAGTAGTTTTATACATGACTTTTTATAGCAAACATCATTTCGATTTCACTCTGTTATAGACATCTCGCAGCCAATAGGCTTTCATCTGGATTAGAAGACGCTTGAAGTAAGTTCAGCTCCACGTGGTTAGTGGGTAGCTAATCGTTTTCAGGAGCGATACTTTCCAGGACTGAGCGGCGTAGCATTCTTACTCCGACCATTGCAGTATTGTATTTAGATCGTTAACTAACGATATAGATTATTTTTAAATTTTTTATTGTTAATGTGTTTACTCACTGCACAATAAGCAAACAGTATGAATAACTAGCTAGCATTCCTTCAGTTTTCTTTCTGGTGCACCGTTATTCGTTGCTTGTACCACACCGTGTGATCACTTAGCGTGTAGACTACACAACGGCGAGATAGGTAAGTTTCTAGCGGATTGCCGTCTGTATGTCGATGCTCCGCCTTTAGCGTAGCTCTGTGCAGGAGACATAGGAGAGTCATGTCCGACGCCGATACGCGTGGGTGGTACGAGGATGTTATCAACTATGTGTTCTCTTATCAAGGTATGTACATGTCTGGAAAGCGGTTTGTGCTTTGAATTCATCTAATGTAACGTGGCAGTTCCCGCGTCCAGCCATCCTGATTTAGGTTTTCCGTGATTTCCCTAAAACGCTTCAGGCAAATACTGGGATGGTTTCTTTCAAAGGGCACGGACGACTTCCTTCCCCGTCCTTCCCTAATCCGATGAGACCGATGACCTCGCTGTCTGGTCTCCTTCCACCAAAACCAACTATCCAACGTGACAGTTTTATAGCCAGATCCATGAAGTAGTGATATTTTGTCTTGTATATAATAGGTGAAATTAACTGTATTCCGTCCACAGCTCATTGTCTTAATTTTCTGCCCGTAGATCAGATGATGGCGTAAGATTGTTGAAACCAGTCATCTAGGGACCTCAAAGTTTCTGTACTGCGATTCTTCATTCCTTCCCTCTGAAGACCAGTTTTGTTCTTGCATGAGCCGTGCGTAATCTGAAGCATCCTGTTTTCATATTTTTGTATTTCTGTATCTTTCATTAATGCCACGTTTAATGCCCATTGACCTTTAAATATCCTAATTATTATGTATGGCCAGTTCACTGAGTGAAATTTTCTAGTTTCCCAGGTGGACATAAAGTCCGATTTTGGAGAGACAAACCGATTCCAGATTGTATATTACAGGCATAAAAATACGCTGTCAAAAATTGTTGCCAATGCGGCACGTAATTAGTTTCGTGTTTTTCTTGCTAAGTTTTACCGCTCCCCCATACGGATCCCGTTCTAGGGATCGGAGCATGGAATGTCACATCCCTTAATCGGGCAGTAAGTTAGGAAATTTAAAAAGGGAAATGGATAGGTTAAAGTTAGAAGTAGTGGGAATTTCGGTGGAAGGAGGTACAAGGTGAATACAGCGTTATAAATACAAAATGAAATATGGGTAATGCAAGAATAGGTTTAATGATAAATAAAAGAATAGGAACACGGATAAGCTGCTACGAACAGCATAGTGAACGCATTATTGTGCCCAAGATAGACATGAAGCTCACGCCTATCACAGTAATACAAGTTTATATGCCAACTAGCTCCGCAAATGACCAAGAGATTGCAGAAATGTGTGATGCGATAAAAGAAAGTATTCAGATAGTTAAAGGAGATGAAAATTTAATAGCCATTGGCGATTGGAATTCGACAAAAAGAAAGAGAGTGAAAAGTAGTAGGTGAATACGGACTGTGGTAAGGAATGAAAGAGGAAACCACCTGGTAGAATTTTGCACAGAGAATAACTTAATCATAGCTAACACTTGGTTGAAGA
The DNA here is from genome assembly GCF_023897955.1 of Schistocerca gregaria. Taxonomy (NCBI): domain Eukaryota; kingdom Metazoa; phylum Arthropoda; class Insecta; order Orthoptera; family Acrididae; genus Schistocerca; species Schistocerca gregaria. The sequence continues at coordinate 1,006,612,134 of NC_064920.1, read as the reverse complement.
ATCATGAAAGAGGGCTGTATACGTGGAAGAGACCTGGAGACTATAACGATATGTTTACGTAATGTGTATACACAAACATACGTTATAAACGTCCTCGTTCGTAGTCGCTAATTATAACAATATGTTTCTTTTGTGCTGCAACATATAGCTATAATCAGCGGTGGAAATATATTTACAAACGCCGACCGTGTGCGGCTGCCTCGCAGCTGCCTCTTGTTGGATCGTCTTATCAGTCGGAAGTTGGATTGCACAGGAGAGTAAATGCCTATTCAAAATATAATTACCTTTGGATAGCTCAACATGAATTCCTAAGGGACCGTAGTTTATCATGCATTTACCAGTAGAATGTGGCGCGGAGAAAATATTTCGCCGCTTACAACTTCCGTCCGATTTCGACGAAAGAATTTGTGGCTGTGAACTCTCTATTTGGCAGAAACATAAAGAAAATTAAATAACTTCATGAAGGAGTGACATAGATTCTACACTAAATAAATAGTCTATACTCCAAATCCATTTAAACCTGAATTTATGGCAATTAATAGATGAACTTACACTACAATGAAGAATTTTAACATGGATGCCGTTTTGACTGGCATTTCTCTTCTCGTAATGACAATAATTCCTTTGATGTTTTCACATACACGTCACACAATAAATTTACTGCTATGCAGTATTGCACTTTTACTTTACACTAAAATAATATTATTTTTAACGATGATAATAATACGGCGCCATGACATGCGTGTGTGTGTGTGTGTGTGTTTGAGGTTTACGGGCGCTAAACAGCGTGGTCATCAGCGCCCAAGCGCATAGAAACAGGAACACAGGCGGTGAAGGGACGAAGACGGACGCCGAACAAGGAGAACGGCTAAAAGACACAGGCCTGACGCAGTTCCAAATGCGCACATACAGAGGCAAAACAAGAGGAGAAGAAACACACTAAAAAAGGAAAGGAAACACAAGGAAAAGAGAACAGATACCGAAGTGAAACAAGGAGGTAATCGTGACTGGCGGACCTCTTACCTAAAAACTGGGTGAGCCAGTCACCCAGCAGCACATTAAAACCTTCTCCCTAAAATCCGAGGCAACAGATTGGACAGGACACAAAACCGTAAAACCTTAACCACAGTCGCTGCGTCGTCTTGCAAAATAGAGGGCAAATCCGGTGGCAAGGAAACCACCGCCCTCTGGTCAGAGAATAAAAGACAGTCAAGTAAAATGTGGCGGACAGTAATCTGGACGCCACAAGCACTGCAGATTGGGGGGTCCTCCCGCCGGAGTAAAAAACCATGCGTGAAGGGACTGTGTCCAATGCGGAGGCGAGTGAGGAGAACCTCATCCCGCCTGTATGACTGGTAGGACGTACGCCATGGTCGCGTAGTGGCCTTCACCAGACGCAGCTTATTGTCAGAAACTGCCAACCACTCTTCTTCCCATTGATGCATAACACGAAAACGCAAAAGGGAGGTTACAGCATGGAGGGGGACGGCACATTCAACAACGTGAGGGAGGGAACATGCATCTTTGGCAGCCACATCCGCCAGTTCGTTGCCCCTAATACCCACGTGCCCCGGCACCCAGCAGAAGGAAACCTCCTTTCCCTGCCGTTGCAGGTGGAGTAGGGCATCATGGATGTTCTGGACGACCGTATCCGCTGGGTACAAGTGTTGAATGGTCTGAAGGGCACTCAGGGAGTCAGAACAGATGAGGAACTTAATACTGGGAACACATCTCATCTGCTCCAATGCCCGCAATATTGCAAACAATTCGGCATCGAGGATGGTAAACACCGCAGGAAGCCGTAACTTGACGACTCGATCAGGGAAAACAACAGCACAACCAACAGTGTCCCCCTGTTTAGAGCCATCTGTGAATACAGGTACATGGTCCGGATGCTGGTTTAAAATATCGTAAAATAAGGAGGTAAAAACAAACGCCGGAGTGCAGTTCCTCCGGTTCTCCGACAAGTCTAAAAGGATGCTGGGCCTCTGGAGCAACCAGGGAGGCAGGCGAGTAAAACCTTGTCGTTGGGGGGCCACACGCTCCACACCAAGGGACTCAAGCAAATGCTTGGCACGAATCCCAAATGGTTTTGTTGCCCTGGGACGACTGGAAAAGAGACGTTCCATAGGCGGTCGGGCAACGGTAGGGTACGCAGGGGAGGTAGGACATGCAAGGAAATGACACACCCGTCGCACCATGAGTAGTTTCCGCCGGATGGCGAGCGGCGGTTCCCCTGCCTCAGCACACAGGCTGGGGATGGGACTGGTACGGAAGGCACCAGTGGCCAGCCTGATACCCTCATGGTGTACTGCGTCAAGGATCTTCAGATACGAAGGCCTTGCTGACCCATACACGGTGCAAGCATAGTCAAGACGCGATCGGACGAAAGCCCTATAAAACTGCAGCAGACGCGCCCGATCTGCTCCCCAGGACCGATGGCTCAGACACTTCAAAATATTCAGTGCCTTCAGGGCCCGCACCTTGAGGTCTTTAAGGTGAGGCAACCACGACAACTTGGAATGAAAAGTGAGGCCCAGTAACCTCACAGTGTCTCTAAAAGGAAGAACGGTGTCCCTCAGACGCAATTCAGGGGAGGTAAAAAGACGCCGAGAACGATTAAAATGAACACACACAGATTTGTCTGCAGAAAAGGTAAAACCCGTCTTTGCAGTCCATGCCTCTAAGCGCTTTATCGTAAGCTGTAACTGCCGACTAGCACTGACAAGACTGGAGGAAGAACAGAAAACAGCAAAATCGTCCACAAACAAGGAGCATTGGGCAGGACTCCGGATAGTGGACGTGATACTGTTAATAGCAACGGCAAAGAGGGTGACACTTAAAACGCTGCCCTGAGGAACACCATTCTCCTGCACGTACAAATCCGATAGCACATTTCCAACCCGATACCGAAAGAGGCGGTGAGAAAGAAAGGACCGAATGAAGATGGGGAGACGGCCACGAAAGCCCCACTCATGGAGTTGATTGAGGATAAGGCGGCGCCAAGTAGTGTCATACGCCTTATTAATGTCAAAGAAGACCCCTAGACAATGCTGGTTACGTAGAAAGGCCTGCTGGATGGCGGCCTCAAGCAGGGTCAAGTTGTCTATAGTGGAACGACATCTCCGAAAGCCACTCTGAGAGGGGCTAAGGAGCTGCCTGGTCTCGAGCAGCCAAACCAGGCGGCGGTTGACCATGCGTTCCAACGTCTTCCCAACACAGCTCGTCAAGGCAATACTCCGATAACTACTGGGATGCATTCGGTCCTTCCCTGGTTTGAGGAGGGGAATCAAAATTGCCTCCCTCCACGAGTCAGGGTACGTGCCAGTTAACCATATCATATTGAAACAGTTCAGGAGAACTTCCTTGGATGGCAGCGACAGGTGCCGCAGCATGCTGTACCGGATTTGATCATGACCAGGCGCAGTATCATGAGCCACAGACAGCGCAGAATCCAGTTCCCACATTGTGAAGGGGCAGTTATAGGGTTCAGAATTAAGAGACCGGAAGTCCAAGTGACCCCTTTCGACGGCAGTGCGGTAGCGGCAGAAATCTGGATCACAGGTAATAGTGGCGGTAGATTCCGCAAAATGCATGGCCAGTGTCTGGGCAATGTCTCTCAGCGCCGTGAGGAGACATCCCTGATGCAGCAATGCCGTGACAGGTAGCTGGCTGAGTTTCCCGGAAATCCTCCTGATGGCTTCCCATACTTTCGTAGAACTAGTGGAGCGAGAGATGGAGTTCAAGAACGATTGCCATGACCGTCGTTTGCTCTCTTTAATCACTCGCCGCGCTCTGGCCCTTGCCACCCGAAAGGCCGCAAGATTGTCAGCTGAGGGACGGCACTTGAAGCGGCGCAGTGCTGCACGGCGGGCGCGGATGGCTGAGTGGCACTCAGTGGTCCACCAAGGGACAGGACGCCTCTTGGGATGACCGGATGACCGTGGGATGGACAATTCAGCAGCATGAGAGATCACGGCTGCAACGTGGTCTACCCATTCGTGGACGCTGGCACGGTGTTCCAAAACAGCCAGTTGGCTGAAAAGTGTCCAGTCAGCTCTGCAAAGGTGCCACCGGGGCGGCACTGGTAATGCCACAGCCTCATCCAGGAGGCGAATCCAGAGGGGGAAGTGGTCACTAGAATGGAGGTCAGCTGCAGCCTCCCACAGAGCAGAATCCGCGAGTGCTGGAGAGCAAAAGGAAAGGTCAATAGCCGATGACGATCCGGAAGCAGTACAGAAATGAGTGGGAGCACCAGAGTTGAGGAGGCACAGTTCTTCAGACATCATGACGCTTTCCAGAATGCGACCCCTGGGGCAAGTAGTCGGAGAGCCCCATAAGACATTATGAGCGTTGAAGTCCCCCAGAAGAAGAAATGGGCGAGGGAGTTGGCTAATAAGGTCCGTGAGAGCCTCAGTGTCAATCGCATCCGGAGGTGGTAAATAAACAGAACAGACTGTGAGCCTCCGACCCACAAGAATGTCAACTGCAACTGCTTGCAAGTCGGTGACGAGAGGGAGCTCAGATGAGGGGTGCACATCACGGACAAAAACCGCAACACCACCCTTTGCCCTTTGCCCCGTCAGATCATCTTTTCGATATGCGGTATAGCCGCGTAAAGAAGGAGAATCAGTGGCCCGAAAATGTGTCTCTTGGATACATAAGCACAAGGGGCACTCTCGTATGAGGAGTTGTAATTCGGCCACATGCGTCCTGAAACCATTCAGGTTCCACTGCAATATGGGAGCCAGTGATCAGGGTGGCTGAACTTTCACCCTGCCTCTGTGCTTTGGAGGAGAGACCGTACTGGCCGGAGATTTATTCCTGGGGCGAGAAGATCGCCCCCGGTCGACATCAATGTCCATAAGATCCGATGACGACCCACGGGAGATGTCAGACAGTACGATGGCATCATCATCGGACCGACGCTGACTAGTATCCTCAGGTGGCAGAACCTTCATCTTCTGAGGCTTTGTCTTGGGGGGCCTTGTCAACAGTTGGAGGTTGACTCGCCTGGGCAGAAGGCGCCATATGGGGGGAGGCTGGAAGTACCTCAATGTCAGCAACCACGGCCTTGTCCGATGTAACGGGGAGAGCCGCAGATTGCAAAACAACCGCAGCAGCACAAGTGCACTGGCAAGCGCAGGTTTTAGTGCTAACACTAGCAACCTCCGTTTGTGTAGCAACAGTGGCCAGTTGTACCGGTTTTTTGAGAGCGGAAGCGAAAGATGTGGAAAACACAGGAGGTTGCATGGCCTTAAAGATCTTCTTGGCCTCACCATAGGGGATGCGCTTAGATGTTTTAATCTCCTGTACCTTCCGAGATAGATGGGGCAGATCCGGTTCCAGACAGGGTGACTCCCAGAGCAATTCACGCACTTCACAGGCGATGAACAATCGGCTCCGTCATGGGCAGGCTGACCACATTTACCGCACGTGGCTATTCCATTGCACCCCAACGTAGTATGCCCAAAGCGCTGACATTTAAAACAGCGCATTGGGTTGGGGAAATATGGCCGTACGGACAAACGTAAGAACCCCGCTTTAACATGCTCCGGGAGTCTCGGGCAACTGAATGTGAGAATAAACGAGTCAGATTGGACGAGGTCCCCATTGACTCGTTTCATAATGTGCTGCACATCAACAATTCCTTCGTCAGCCCACTCAGATTTTAGCACGTCTATGGGGATATCCACCAAGTCCCTACACGTCACAACACCCTTACTATAGTTCAAAGTGGAGTGGAGCTCGGTCTCGACAGCGTACTCTCCTAGACAATTTGCTTTCCGAAGGGCAGCGACTTGACGGGAACTAGAAGTTTCAACTAACAGAGTCCCATTGCGCAGTCGCTTTACAGATTTCAGTGTTCCTGCAATTCCCTCAAGACCCTTGTGGATGTAAAAGGGAGAAATCCTCTCAAAGCTACCCTCCTTCCTTTTAATAATCAAAAACACATTCTGATTATCAGCATGTGCTCCGTTACTACATTCTGTTAAATCTCTAGCAACACCAGGCGCTGGAGGACTCGCAGCGCGTAGCCGCTTTTTTGATTGGGTGTGTTTTCCTACCAGCGGCCCACCCAAGCCACTGGTAGGGGGAAATGTAGAGGTCGAAGGGTCCATTGTGGTCCCACGAGCAGCTAGGGAACTAAAAGTCCGCTCAGACAGAGCCCCGCGTGCCTGAGTAAGCCTTATACAACTGGGGTGCGGCAGGTGCCCCAGAGGTTGCCCGCTTGCGACTGTTCCACCCCAACAGCCATGCATCTTCTAGGCGCGGAGCACACCGAAAGATTGAGGGGTTTTTATAGAGGTTGGCCTTCCTCGCAATCCAGGCGGTCAAGCCAAGATTACCATTCCCCGCAGCACACAACATTTCACCGCCGCGCCGTACGGTGGTCGCTGAAGCATGTCCGGGGGTTACGGTGACAGGACACTGGCGGCGCAGACCAGTCCCCAGCTCAGGACCCCGGGGTCGCCAAGCCCGTACTCAGCAAGTGAATGCTGAGCCCCTGGGGGAGCCATGACATGCGCATCCGACACAAGTTACAAGAGACAAGAGAAGAATGAGTAGCTGTTCATCGAGAATATCTCGTACATAAAAAAAAGAAATGTGTAAAAGCGTTCTTCTTCTGTCCGTTTTTCGCGCCGCGGTTTTCAAAGTCAATAACTCACTGCATCTCTGACGGCGCTTCGACAATAAGCAAGTTACGTCGCAGGTCGTTCACCTTTTACATTCTCGCAACATTATTTGCTAACTGTAGCTGTTGCCGAGCGACTGCTCGATTAGTGAATGATTTAAAGTGATAAGGCAATCACATAATGTTGCATTGCCTTCCATGGGAATCTTGGAAATCAAGGAGATTACCAAGATTCACATGTCGCCGTTAACATTATGGGATTGAGTACTTTACAGATTTACATTGATCAAACACAGTATTTCAGTCATTTGATTCTTAGGATTACACAAATATGGTGATCTCTCATTCATAGACTAAGACAATTCTTAAGGTAAAGATACACAAAAAAGTTTAAAAACTAGGACAGTTCAAATGGTTCAAATGGCTCTGAGCACTATGGGACTCAACATCTTAGGTCATAAGTCCCCTAGAACTTAGAACTACTTAAACCTAACTAACCTAAGGACATCACACACACCCATGCCCGAGGCAGGATTCGAACTTGCGACCGTAGCAGCCCCGCGGTTCCGGACTGCAGCGCCAGAACCACACGGCTACCGCAGCCGGCTAAGACAGCAAATCTACAAAGTTTACAGTGGCGATTATACATTATACTCATTATAGTCTTTTTTTACAGAGTTCATAACGACCACCTTTGTGGCCTCAAGTCATTGTCCAGAGCTCATAGGCTCTTTGTTCCTGAAAGAAAACACATAGGATTCATCTTTTAATACACATACAATTTTCACACATGGAATTTCTCACACGTGTACATTTTTATACATATATATAATTATCACACATGGAATTTCTCACACATGTCCATTTACCATTGCTCACTAGTCATGATTTTTGCGCTTTCACTGTTTGTGTTTTTGACAGGTAAGTTAAAATTTGATTCTTCTCCAGGTGAAGCTTATCCCTTGAGAAGTTGGATCGCTACTTTGCGTTCTCCGAGTAGAAAACTTTTCATCAGCTCTGGCGGGCGAGTCTCACTCGCACGTTCGTACACACGTTACATAAATACCCATTAGTCTAAGAACTAAGCTTAAATCTAATTTTAGGACTAGGGATTCATAGGAATTTGACTTTGTCACTATTCGCGTGTGGTTTGGCTGTTCGCATTTCATTCACGGGATATAACAGTAGCATAGTATGTGATATGTTGTGAACTCATATAAGAGTGTTTTATTTTGGGAGCGGCTTTAATCGAAAGTCTGTTTCGTCGAACTGCAGCGGGAGTGTTGTGCTAGTACATCACATTAAATTTAACGCGTTTGTTGCGTCGATAGACGTTGGCACTGGCTGATTGTTAGAGCTGAATCGCAACTCGAGGCGCTCACTAGCCTCCTGGCGGTATTTCAGCTTTTCCGTGCACGGTTCAGTGAACACGTTGTGTCGATGGCGTTGTGGTATATTGTGGTTTGCTGAGCTGGTGTGGAGGGACGAGGATTACCAGAGAGAGAGACTCCATTGAAACCATCCCTACCTCCGCATTTTCCAGCCGATTTTGAAGCTTTTAAGGTAGGCTAGCGCTCGCAATTTTCAAAGTAGCTAACACACTTGGTTTCCGATGCACTGCACGTAATCACATCACCGCCTTCGGTTACCCAACCGGCCTGTCATTGTCCGTCGGTCTATCTGCACGTTTAACACTTTTTGTCTTCATCGTGAATGAAATTATCACTTACTTATAACAACGATGCATTGCTTCGTCTCTGTGGCAGACTTCCACAGCATTTAAGCCTTCACTTATACACTACTATGTACACAATTTTTTTACAGTTTATAATCAAATAGCTTGTCTCACTTTGAAGCTTGCTAGTTGAAAGCTTTGATTATCATGTCCATTTCAATTTCTGTTACTTTGTTGGTAACTATCTATAACATTTCGCTTTACATTGTTCATCATCTTTCTCTAAGACTAATTATGCTTTTAGTTCACAGTCACACTACATTAGTTTCTCCGATATGTTAGCAATTATTATTATTGTTATTTTAATTCATTTGAATCGTTCTTTCTATTCATTAGATTTATTAAAGTTATCACTGTCATTTCAACAAAAATTCTCTTTTTACTAGATGTGAGGATCAATCAGTCACATTTGATCGCCCTCTCACATGAGAACAGAACACCATTAAAGAAAATAATCAAATTCCTTATCGCGATCTCGGTTTGCGTCTCGGATTGACTTTAAAAGGAAAAATAAAGACATTTCAAAACTAGCTTTTCCCTATTTCGTTCACGCGTTTCCTTTTGAAAATCGTATGCCAAACCAGCCTTCCACGTCAACCGCATTTCTCAATCTGTGACGTTAAGTCTACGGGACAGGTTTAGGCGGTTTAGGATATTTACACAAATTCAGAAGAAAGGCATAGGTATAATAGTACATAGAAGAAGAAATCTAGCAAACAACTCCTTGTTCCTTATGACTTAGAAATTAATTTTCCTTTGCGCCGTACGTCTGCGTACGCGCTGCACTTAAGAACTAGTTGCGTTGTTTTGCCGGCGGTCTTATTCTCGCCTTGACGCCTGCTTGCGCTACACTGCATTGACCTCTATATATGACCTTAAGTCATCATTGCTTTGGCATTGTCACTTACGCTCTTATACTTGGTATTTATTTCACTTATGCCTTTGAATGTATCTGACCTGCGTATTGCAATTACAATTAATGCTACTTTATTTATCTAGCTGAAGGATAGCGCTTTCTTGGTCATGTTTGTACTTACAAGTAACTCACATGCTTCGTAAACATTACGTTATTTTAATGCAGAGATGAACCTGTTCCAGATTCCTATCTACATTAGAACTTAATATAGACATAGCTGACTTAGAAACTAGTTACTTGTTTTCCTTTTTTAGTGGGATCAGGAACCAATAATTGTCAAGCGACCCTTGTCCTTGACGAAAATAAATTTCATTTCTCTGTCATTGTTCCTTGAACTTAAAACAAAAATTTCTTACATACTATGTTTTATTTTCACTTCTTTAGCATTTCATATCGCAGAAGCCGGCTTGTTAGGCACATCCTTCGCATTATATTTCATTTTTCTCTTAAATATTATCTCCTTAAAACTAAATCTTAAAAACTAGAGTTCTTGGAGTTGATCACTTTATTTGTAAAATAATAATTTTTTTATTATTATTTATCAGCTTGTCTGTACATAAATTATGGCTCAAGATAACATATTTTAAATTCTCTGCTGTATAGCAAGACAGACTCACTGTCGTGTAATTTTTTCTAAGCATTTTTTTTACGTAGTCAGATCAGTTGTCACTTAGTCACTAGCGGCTAACCTTCTCTTGCCATTATAAAGCTTTCCTTTTGACTTATTCTGTAGCATGATATTTTTTAAGATCAGAGTGATGATATAACTCTTTTATTTTTCCATTTGCGGGATCAGAAATCAGATAACAACCTGTGTGCGGTGTACGAAGGTTCTCGTAAGGTCCCTCAAGAAGACTTTGCCATTTTAGATTTTTGCGTAAGAGCAACGATGGTTTAAAGTGTGTTTTTAGCAAGACGTTTTCGCCTACTTTATAAGTTAACACCTTATCTCAGTACAAGTACGTCATGGTTAGTCCCTCCGTCGAAGCGGTCGCCCCCATTCTGCCTCACAGCATACCTTAGGGAGCTTTCAGATGCTGAACTTAGTTTTCCTGCTTGTGTGGTTTTGATTGGCCTTCATCATTAGAAAGTTCGACCAATCTGACATTGTGAGAACACTAAGGAACAAAATTACTGTTATGCACAAACCTTGTGTCAAAATGTTGCTGCGTTTGTTCTGGTGTCCATCACATGTTACTGTCTTCCGCGTTTGCGAAAAATACAGGGGGATTGTAATGCCTTCGCGGGGTCTGATGATTTTTATTACTATTATTATTTCCTGAATTGTTACTGTGAAATCCATCTTCACACTGTGGTTTGCCGTTAAACTGTGTGTATCTGTACATTCCCTGCGCTTGATTTTTACCAGGCGCGGAGTTGTATTGGTATGAGTGGGCGTTATCAGCTGTTTGTTGCTGCTCGTAATTTGAGTGTTGGCTGCGCAAGTACGGTGCATTCCGTTGCGATCCGCTCTGCTGTTGCCAACCTTTTTGACTGAAACCATTTCCAAACTTCTGCTCGTACGGTTGATTGCCGTACTGGTTACCACCAGTCGTGTTATACACGGGATTGAATCGGTTGTGTTGATTATGTCTATTCCTTTTGTGCGGATACCCATTGCCTTTATTTCCGTTTTGCCAATCGTTACTATTTTTGTAACCGTTCCCTGGCTTTTCATAGCCGTTGTGGCCAAGAACTGTTCGGAGGAATCTGCGGTTTGTTAGCTCTCATGTCCTCATAGATCAGGTCTAGAGAATCTAATATCGACAGAAAGGTATCTGGATCATCATCTGGTATTGCTATCAGCTTTTCACGAATCGAAATGGGTAATTTAGACTTGAGAATCATAATTACATCTTTACTATTGATAGGGTTATCCCAATACCTGATTTTCCCAAGATATTTTTCGAAGTACTTTCTCAGGCTACTATTCCTGGGGTCAAATTGTTCTGCATTATAGACTTCTTTGCGAAGGCGCTTCTGAACACCTTCACTCCAAAATTTGCTGAGGAAACAGTTCTCAAATTCCTCATACGTTTGACACTTATCAACCATTTCGGTTCCCCATAATCCCGATTCGCCACCTATATATCCGGTAACAAATTGGATACGCTGTCTATCAGTCCACGAATTTGGAAAAATGCCAGAGAATCCACGAAGAAAAACAATTGGGTGGATATTTCATTTTTCCGGGTTAAAGGTTTGAAAAACTTGATGCTTTATCATGCTTTCTTCCTTCATCATTTTTACTACTGAATCAGATTCTTGGTTTCGGTGACTAACTGGAATATGTGGTGGTGAAGTGTGTTCATTAGATACAACAGGTACTCGGAATTGCCGAAATAATTCATCTTCTTCCTCTGAGGCTAACGAGTAGGATAATTCGGTCTCTGTATTCGGGAACTACAACTCACTTGTGCCTTCAGGTTATTTAGCTGTTCCGTTACCTCTTGCTTCCAATTTGCTAATTCTTGCTGAAGGGTACGCCTAATGCTACCGAGTTCAGACATTACGGTATCTCCGGAGCTTCCAGGAGCTGACGAGATACCAAGAGTGGTTGCTTTCACAGTCTCTACTAGATCTTTGTTAATTTTATCTTCGACAAATTTGTCCTTTCCAGCAATCCTCTTCTGATACTTTTCTCTAGATTCTCTCTCATGACTATCTAGCCTCTCCTTTACTTTCGTTTCAGTTTCCAGAGTCAAGTTTGACATTCCCTCGGTTAGTTTTTCTACCTGCGTAATTACTCTGTCTAATCTGTGATTAACCGTGGCTACGGTGGAGTCAAGATTCTTGGTTGCGTTTCGGATGTCAGCTGTCTCGCTGTGCATGGTAGCTAACGTGTCATTCAGTTCCGAAATTATTCCACTTCGCATTTGAGAAACAGCATCATCACTTGCTTTGCTACTTCTTTGGCTACATTTTCTCTAACAGTTTTTATTTTTTCGCTTACTGTAGAAAGTTTATCTTCAAGCGAGGCTAACATTTGTCTATTTTCGTCTTTCATTTGGCGATTTCCGTCCTGAATCATTTGACTTATTTGACTCAGTAGTTGTTTGAATACATCGTCTGTCACTACCCCTGAATTGCTTTCACCTGGCTCCCTTGTAACCGGTATATGGCTACGACTACAAGTGGAAGAAACTATGCTGGCAGTGTCTAGTTCAGTACCGGTAACATTATGGAGTGAGGCACCAAAGTCCGTAAGATTTCCTACTTCACTTTCTACAATTGTTTTGATTGGTGTCTCAGCCCTACTAATTACCGTGCGGGACCGTAAGCGACGCGACAATTCACTCGTTTCGTTCTGTTCATCTGAATCTAGTGATGACATTTTATCGTCTACCATAGCTCACTTATTTACAAACAGTAAGTCAATGAAGTTCGTTTGAGCTACGTCCGTCAGCTGTTGACAGAGATGTAATTAATAGGTTGCGAGCCGGTTGTCACTGCTACGTCACAAGATCGGCATGTCGGGAGTTGCACGTCACGAGAACAAGAGACTATTCTGGACCGAAAAGCAAATATGGCTGCATAATGGTCAAAATAAATGAAAACTATGGCTGGTCAGCTCCGTGAACAGGCAGCGGACATTTAAAAACAAATTATTTGCAATACACAACAATGGAATTTAAACAATACTTAAAGAAATTACCAATCTACTAAATGCAATCTACTGAATTCAAAGCAAATTTTTACTGCAACTACTAAAGATCGTCACAAATTGATTAATGTCGGATGAAATTAAGGAAGCTTGGCTACGGCTAACGAAATTTTAACTTACGTTACTGATGACTGCCTTGGGCGTTGCAGCTAGATTTTCGCACAAATTCAGATCAAAAAAAAAAAAATCTCTCTTCCATAATTTACTCTGAATATCTCGTTTCTTTCGCTCAATGGAAATTTTATTGGATGGTGTTTAATGCCATGTAACAAATGAAAAGCACAAAATTAGCTACAATTCTTTATGAATATTTCCAAAATGTGTATCTTATATAAATTTTTATTACTTTGAGTTTTTTTTTTTAATTCGCGTCCCTGTTCGGGCGCCAATTATAACGATATGTTTACGTAATGTGTATAAATAAAAATACGTTATAAACGTCCCCGTTCGTAGTCGCTAATTATAACAATATGTTTCTTTTGTGCTGCAACATATAGCTATAATGAGCGGTGGAAATATATTTGCAAACGCCGACCGTGTGCGGCTGCCTCTTGTTGGATCGTCTTATCAGTCGGAAGTTGCATTGCAGAGGAGAGTATATGCCTACTCAACATATAATTACTTTTGGATAGCTCAGCATGAATTTCCTAAGGGACCGTAGTTTATCATGCATTTACCAGTAGAATGTGGCGCGGAGAAAATATTTCGCCACATACAACTTCCGTCCGATTTCGACGAAAGAATTCGTGACTGTGAACTCTCTATTTGGCAGAAACATAAAGAAAATTAAATAACTTCATGAATGAGTGACATAGATTCTACACTAAATAAATAGTCCATAAACCCATTCCATTTAAATCTGAATTTATGGCAATTAATAGATGAACTTACACTACAATGAAGAATTTTAACATGGATGCCGTTTTGACTGGCACTTCTCTTCTCGTAATGACAATAATTCCTTTGACGTTTTCACATACACGTCGCACAATAAATTTACTGCTATGCAGTATTGCACTTTTACTTTACACTAAAATAATATTATTTTTAACGATGATAATAATGCGGCGCCATGACATGCGCATCCGACACAAGGTACAAGAGACAAGAGAAGAATGAGTAACTGTTCATCGAGAATATCTAGTACATAAAAAAGATATGTGTAAAAGTGTTCTTCTTCTGTCCGTTTTTCGCGCCGCGGTTTTCAAAGTCAGTAACTCACTGCATCTCTGACGGAGCTTCGACAATAAACAAGTTACGTCACAGGTCGTTCACCTTTTACATTCTCGCAACATTATTTGCTAACTGTAGCTGTTGCCGAGCGACTGCTCGATTAGTGAATGATTTAAAACGATAAGGCAATCACATAATGTTACAAGACATTGGACGGTTTCAAATAGGTTACGTAATGGTAAGACTGAGATTTAGGAAACGCGTTTGAAATTGCAAAACGGTTGTGAACTATAGATTGAAACTGAAGAAACTGCAAAAGGTAGGAATTTAAAAAGTTGGGACCCAGATAATCTGAAAGAGCCAAGGGTTGTAGAGAGTTTCACAAAGAGCTTGTAGAAATCCTTGGGTACAGATATTGAATGTAATTGATGAAGGGAGAAAATATAAAAATGCTGTTAATTAAGCAGGCGAAAAGGGACAGAAACGTCTCAGGAATGAGCTCGACAGGAAGTGCAAAATGGCTAAGCAGGGATGGCTAGAGGACAAATGTAAAGATGTAGAAGCATATATCACTAGGGGTAAGATACTGCCTATACGACAATTAAAGAGCACTTTGGAGAAAAGAGAACCACCTGGATGAATATAAAGACCTCAGATGGAAAAACAGTCCTAAACAAAGAAGGAAAGCAGAAAGGGGGAAGGAGTATATAGAGGGTCTCTACAAGGGCGACGTACTTGATGGCAATATTATGGAAATGGAAGAGGACGTAGATGAAGATGAAATGGGAGATAAGATACTGTATGAAGACGCAGCAGTGGATGACCTAAGTCGAAACAAGGCCCTGGTAGTAAACCACATTCCATTAGAACTGCTGATAGCATTGTAGAGCCAGCCATGACAGAACTCTTCCATTTGGTGAACAAGATGTATGAGACAGCCGAAATACCCTCAGACTTTAAGAAGATAATAATTCCAATCCCAAAGAAAGCAGGTATTGACAGGTGTGAAAATTACCAAACCATCAGTTTAATAAGTTACGGCTGCAAAATACTAACACGAATTTTTTACAGACGAATGGAAAAACTGATTGAAGCCGACCTCGGGGAAGATCTGTTTGGATTTCACAGAAATGTTCGAAAACGCGTGGCAATACTTCCCTACGACTTACCTTATAAGGTACGTTGAGGAAAGGTAAACTCATCGTTACTAGCATTTGTAGACTTAGAGAAAGCTTTTGACAATTTGCTCTCTTTCAAATTCTGAAGTAGTCAGATGTAAAATACAAGGAATGAAAGGCTATTTACAATTTGTACAGAAACCAGATGGCAGTTAAAAGTGTCGAGCGACACAAAAGGGAAGCAGTGGTTGCGAAGTGAGTGAGACAGGCTGTAGGCTATCCCCGATGTTATTCAATCTGTATATTGAGCAAGCATTAAAGGAAACAAGAAAAATTTGGAGTAGGAATTAAAATCTATGGAGAAGAAATAAAAACTTTGATATTTGCCGACGACATTGTAATTCTGTCAGAGACAGCAAAGGACACGGAAGAGCAGTTGAAAGCAGTGGACACTGTCTTGAAAGTAGGATATAAGATGAACATCAACAAAAGCAAAACGAGAATTATGGGATGTAGTGGAATTAAATCAAGTGTTGCTGAGGGAATTAGATTAGGAAATGAGACACTTAAAGTAGTAGATGAGTTTTGCTATCTGGGAAGCAAAATAACTGATGATGGTCGGAGTAGGGAGGACATAAAATGTAGACTGGCTTTGGCAAGGAAAGCATTTATGAAGAAGAGAAATACGTTAACATCGAGTATAGATTTAAGTGTGAAGAAGTTCTTTCCGAAGGTAGCGTAGCCATGTATGGAAGTGGAACATGGACGATTAATAATGTGGACAAGAAGAGAATAGAAGCTTTCGAAACGTGGTGCCACAGAAGAATGCTGAAGCTTAGATGGGTAGATCATGTAGATAATGAGCTGGTACTGAACAGTGTTAGGGAGAAGAGGAATTTGTGGGCAACTTGATTAGAAGAAGGGATCGGCTCGTAGTACACTTTCTGCGGCATCAAGGGCTCATCGATTTAGTATTGGAGGGAAGCGTTGAGGATAAAAATCGTAGAAGGAGGCCAAGAGATGAATACACTAAGCAGATTCAGAAGGATGTAAGTTTCAGCAATTAGGGGGTTGGACAGGATAGAGTGGCATGAAGAGCTACATCAAACCAGACTGGAATGAAGACACAACATCAACACCATACCATCTTCTCTCAGTCACTTTCAGCTGTGACCTGAAGTCACACTCGATAATTCATTTCACCATTATGTCGGGAGTAGCATAACAGCACCTACGCAAAACATTGGAAGAGTGATAACTTTCCTCAGGTTGCCACCATATTCGCGGACGATCGTTAACCGGGGAATTTTAGAATCAAGATTCATTACTGAACACAATGTGACGCCATCCACCAGCAGTCCATGCTTCCTGGTCACGGCTCTTCTCCAAATACAGCCGGCTGTGTTGTGGTGATAACCGTAGCCTACGCATGAGTGGTTAATCCCCTACTCTGGCTGCTACGCTAAGCGCAGACCAGTGGTGCGGGATGACACAGGATGTTGCAGGGAGTCCACTACTCACTCTCGGATGACAGCCGCAGATGAAAATGTAAATGGCATGTGGCTAGGGCCTCCCGTCGGGTAGACCGTTCGCCTGGTGCAAGTCTTTCGAGCTGACGCCATTTCGGGGACTTGCAAGTCGATGGGGATGAAATGATGATGATTAGGACAACAAAACACCCAGTCCCTGAGCGGAGAAAATGTCCGACCCAGCCGGTAATCGAACCCAGGCAGTTAGGTATAACATTCCGCCGCGCTGACAATTCAGCTACCAAGGGTGGACACAGGCGCAGATGTGAACGTATTACGATGTGCTTGGTGCATAATACGGCGAGCCTGACTTGTGCTGGCCAGACGTGGTCGACAGAAACATCGACGATGAGTGTGCCTGCAGTCACGTTCTCAGGCAGTCTAACATGAGGCCACGGTCACATCCGAATGTCACAAAAATCTGGATACTGAACGATTCGAGCAGCCCCTCCTATGGAACTCCGAAATGACGCCGTTTCAGACTTGTCAGGTGCTGATAATGCTGTCTCATGCGAGTACGCAGCATCAAAGTGCACTTCGCAATCATCACTGAGTATCTGTATATACCGTACCTAGCCCGGTGACAACACTGAACACAAACAGGATTAATTCACTCTCGGAAACGTTATACCTGTCAAAGAGAAGTCTAGCTAACCATATATATAGAGGCCGATGATATGTATGTATACGGAGTTACACGGAAATCCGACCATGTATTCTGGGTGCTTCGCTTTTCTTGTCAGACAGTATATTTCTCAGTAATTCTCTACTGACCTATGGGACGCAAAACAAAATGAAACTGTTCTTGTCAAGTTGCCTTGTTTTCCCCAAATAGGGAGTTATACTGTTAAACAAATCAAAATATGTAACACTGGGATTATCACAAATTCCAGTTAACAATAATGCTCCCTGTAGCACTAAAACTATTTTATAATTTACGATGTCTAAAGTACGAAATTACCCCACTGCCATAAACGTGGGAAGTTATCTATTATTAAAGCAAAATAATCTTATTCACAAGCTCAGCTAGGCCAACAGCGTTACAGAAACACACTGTAACACAAAGAAATGGAAAACCCGCATCACATAGGAATCTACGAGTGGGGCGAAAATCAATAAATGTGATGTACATAGAAACAAATGTTTATCATGGTTATCGTTTGGGAAAAACTGGAAGTTTATTCAAGAGAAAGAGCATAAATTGAGCAAGTAAACTAGTCATTGGTCCACCTTCACTCTTTTGTTTGACGTCCTAAGGGGTACCGATCCGAATCCTGTCCAGTTAGAGCGATCGATGGTCAAAATTCCGAGATGGTTGGAGGGTGCTGCTAATAATGCTCCAAATATTCTCAATTACGGCCACCTTGGGGCCGACTGTAAAGTTTAACAAGCACGAAGGTAAGCACAAGAAACTCTTGCCTTGCGTGGGCATTCCGAGCTGGGATGCGTACTGATGCGACGGGTGTGGCGGATCGCCGTCCGGCGGAGCTTGCTTCGTCGGCGGCCCCATCCGGCCCCCCACTTTCAACGACCACGCGCACGACCACGGACACAGCAGGGACTTCAAAAAGGACCAAGACTGCCGCAGCCGGTGATGTCACATTGCCGATAACTACCACCGGCACCACCACTATCACCACCACAACCATCACATCGACAATCGTCTGCCCCTCCCCTGCCACTCCCGGTTGCAGCTTCATTGATGCAGCCATCAATGAAACTGCACCTAGGGCCAATATTAGGGAAATCTGCGCACCAGGGCCCCCTTCACGTGGGACAAGCCCGCGTGCGCAGCGTACTAGATCCCGCTCCCCCCCCCCCCCCCCAGATCACCACTCGACATGCCGGACATACAGGACGCTGTATGCGTCCCACAACAGCTTCCAGCACCAGAAGAAGATGTCGCGTCGTCGTTGATGTCTCACGCAGACATACAGGAGGGGCTGCAAGAGAAACTGATCGCCCTCCGTGATGCCGCAGAGGAGGGAGGCCGGCAGGTCGACAGTGCTCGGCTGCAGGCCCTCTTCTTCCCCAATATGATTGCCGCAGCCGACGACAGCGATGACGGGAGCGTGATGGAGTTCGACGACGACCATCGGCGCCCGGTCGCTGAGCGTCGGAAGCGGCAGTTAGCCTCGTCCGACTCCGAGGCCACTCAGCCTGCCGAACGCGGGCTGACCAAGAAGAAAAAGGCCATTACTGACGCGGAAGGCTTCCAGGTGCCGCGCAAAACGGCACCCCGCCGTCAGTTCACTACGTCGCTGACAGATGTGCCCGTCAGCAATACATTGCTGCTATTGATGGCACTACAGACACCCCCCCCCCCAAATCCTCCTCCTCCCCCACCCTCAGCCACCCCCCCTGCTCCACCACCCATCTATATTCAACACAAAGGGCCATACAAAGAGCTCGCAGACATCCTGACCACACACACGGACTACCCCTTCCGTATAAAGTGGTCAGGAAGCGACAACTATCGACTGTCCGTCCAGTCTCCCTCCGACCTTGCCAAGACGCTCATTATACTGAGCAAGAAAGCTGAAAATAGGTTTCTCCACCCCCCCCCCCCCCCCCCATAAGGGCCCGCCGCCTCCGTGTCGTCGTCAGAGGGCTTCCAACGTGCGTCTCGCTCCCATCCTGTCTCTCTGGGCTCCTACCCACCCCCCCTCCTCTCCATCCCCATCCCACCCCTCCTCCCAGCAGCCTTCCCACAACTCCCCACCCAGCAGGCGTTAAGCACTGCTCCCCCCTCCCCACAGCAGGTGTCACGCTCCGCTGTTCCTTCCCCATCCCACCGGCA
Organism: Schistocerca gregaria; assembly: GCF_023897955.1. Lineage (NCBI taxonomy): Eukaryota > Metazoa > Arthropoda > Insecta > Orthoptera > Acrididae > Schistocerca > Schistocerca gregaria. Next base: position 1,006,592,562 of record NC_064920.1, on the reverse strand, counting down.
GGTGTTAAGCACTGCTGCCCCCTCCCCACCCCGGTACAATCCCAGCAGCACCCTATCCCAACCCCACCCTCTCTTCCCACCCACTTCAGCGACCTCATCAACAATGTTGTTGAGGCACTGACCTTGGCAATCTCCACCACTTTCCACTCCCTCCTTGAAACCATCCCGCACCAACTTGCCACTGCCCTCTCCCAACTCATGTCCTCCATCACCACCACCACTCCCGTTCCAACCAGTCATGGCTGTTAGACATCACGGACTGACAGCCATGATCTGGAACGCCAATGGCCTCCCCAAACAACAGGGCGAGTTCCGACAATTCCTCTTAGATGAGGGGGTTGATATCTGCCTTGTTGCTGAGACGCACCTCAAACCTGGTGTTTTTGTCCGTGTAGCAAACTACTCCTGCTACAGGACAGACTGGCCCACCGCCTATGGCGGCACGGCGGTGTACGTACGTAACTTCCTCCGTCACCACCCCATTCCCCTTCCCCAACTTAACACTGTGGAAGCCACTGGCGTTGTTATCCACACGGTGAGGGGTCCCATCATGTTCGTGGCTCTTTATAGACCACCTCGAGGCCTTCTTGAAACACCAGACTACGAGCCATTGCTGTCGCTCGGCAACGACGTCTTCGTTGGCGGTGATTTCAATGCCAAACATGCTGCCTGGAATAGTAGACTAACAAACACTTCTGGCCGTCGACTTCTCCGGGTCGCTGAGCGGCACCATGCCCGCGCCATTGGTCCACATGACCCCACCATATACCCCACTGGAGGACGTCCCCCAGATGTCTTAGACATCACAGTGGTGAAAGGTCTACTCCACCCCATCACTGCAGCCACCCGCATCGCTCTAGCCTCTGACCACCGGCCGGTCATCTACTCCATCGATCTCGTTGGAGTCCCGACGGCGCCGAGTGAAGGCATGAACATCGGCGGTATTGACTGGCAGTCCTACCAGCGACGGGTCGAAGCAGCCCTACCCACAATCCCTGCTGCCGATCAAACTGACGCAGATCACACCCTCATTCACCTCACCACCATAGCCCTAGATGCTGAAGCAGCAGCGACCTCTCACTGTCCACTCCGGCCTCCAGACCATCTGCGTCCGCTCCCCCCCAACATCCTTGCTCTCATCACAGAGAAAAACCGGACCATCCGAGAATGGCAGCTCACTCGGAATCCGGCAACCAAGCGCCTCATCAATAGACTACAGCGCCAAATCAAGGCTGCGGTGCAAGACCACCGCAATCAGGCATGGAAGAACAAAATCTCTGCCATTGACCTGAGTGACCCGTCCGCTTGGCGGCTCACAAAAAGCCTTCTGAGACGAGAGCAAAGGATTCCCCCCCTCCAGGTCGGCAATGTTTTTGTGTCGGAACCAGACGCCAAGGCAAATGCCTTGGCTGATGTCTTCACACGCAACTTCACCCCGGTCAATGACCCCATTGACCCCGACCACATCCGCCTGGTAACGGCACGCCTCCCACAATTCCTTGCTGTTGAGGACCCTGAGGATGAAATCACCCCCATCAATGAAGAAGAGGTTGAACTGCAATTGCGGTACCTCAAATCCAAGAAAGCTGGCGGCCCCGATAAGCTGATAAATGCCCTCCTCAAGCAGCTACCCCCAGCTTCTATTCCCATCCTGACGGCCACCTTCAACAACATCCTCACAACCAGGCAATATCCCACTGCCTGGAAACATGCTGAGGTGGTCGCCATCCCCAAGGCTGGGAAGGATCTTCGTTCCCCTGCCAGCTACCGCCCCATCAGCCTCTTGCCCGCCATTTCAAAGGTCGAGAGGCTGTACCTTAAACGACTGCTCATCCATATTGCTCGAGAACGAGTCCTCCTTGATGAGCAGTTTGGCTTCAGGCAGGGACACGCAACCACTCACCAACTCCTGCGCCTGGACGCTATAGAACGCCATAGAACGTAGGGAGTACTTCGGGGCCATACTCCTCGACGTGTCCAGAGCGTTTGACTCGGTCTGGCACGAAGGGCTGCTCTACAAATTATTTTCCCTTGGCTTTCCAGTGTCTCACATAAGGCTAATAGCCACATACCTGGAAGGTCGCACCTTCCACGTTAGGATCCCTGATGGGAAATCTATACGTCGACGCATTAGGGCAGGAGTACCACAAGGCAGCGTACTTGGACCGCTACTCTACTCACTCTTCACAGCCGATCTGCCCTCTGCGCCGAGGGTACATTTAGCTCTCAACGCAGATGATACTGCACTCTTCTCTCGTTCTCGGAGTGCGGCAGGTCTACAACAGCGGCTCCAGGGGGCTACAGAATCCTTAACCGATTGGGCTAGGACCTGGCGTCTGGCATTTAATCCCCCCAAGACCCAAGCCCTTATCATATGCCGACGCCATATTCCCATTCGGCTCCCTCAGGTGACGGTCCTTGGTACCCCAGTCCCCTGGACTCGTACTGCGAAGTACTTGGGTGTTACCCTGGACCAGCGCCTCACCTGGCGCTCCCACATCGATGACGTGCGTCGTAAGGCAATGGGGCGGCTCTGCCTGCTCTATCCTCTCATCAATCCAACTTCTTCACTTCCCACACACCTTGCTGTTAGATTGTACACCTCCCTTGTTCGTCCCATCCTTGAATATGCGGCGGTGGTGTGGGGCAATGCTGCCCCCACCCACCTCCGCCGACTCCAAACCGTCCAGAATCGGGCTCTCCGGCGTGCTCTCCACCTCCCTTTCGACTTCCCAACCCAAGAGCTCCACAACCTGGCCGACGTGCCGCTCCTTCGCACCCGCATCCTCTCTGCAGCCAATTCCTTTTACCAACAAACACGTCACTCTCCTAATCCCTTAATCCTCTCCCTGGGTACCCGTGTTCACCGTTTAGCCACCACTCGATGGCCTGACCTTCTTTTCCGCCGCCCATGAATTCGCACGCAAAAGCCACCTCATCTCATGTCAACTACTCTTCCTCACATCATCGATCATCCACCAAGATGTCATGTCATTCACCCTCACAAGCACGCCACCCCCCCTTCCACCCTCTCTGCCCCCAATGTTGGCCTAATCACGACAGGCCCTTCCTCTTTCCACTTTTCAAGCTGTCACTCTCTGACTACTTTCTCTTCCCGCCCCCCTCCCCCAAACCATCACTTCAAGATTGTCTGCCACCAATATCAAGACGCCGCTACGAAGAAGAGGCGGCCAGGATAATGGCCTTTCGATTTCACTCACTCTAACTATTCCTCCTTCTATCCTCTATTCTATAATTTATTATAATCCCCGGCTAGTCAACGGTCCGTTCCTTTTCCGTCACTCTTCTACTGTCCCTTTCTCTGTCGTGTCTTCTTTTTATACAAAAAAAAAACAGCACAAAAGTCAAGCAATACCAACGCATCATGACATCCCATCACCCAACAAACTTCATGCCAGAAGGAGAAGCGCCTTAGGGGCGCTAGAACTTCGTTTACAGCAGAGGGTTCAACCCTCCACATATGTGCGCGGCGGCCTTGCGTGGGCGGGCCTTTTCTTCTTATTCTTCTTCTTAGTGTCTTTTTTTTCTAAAATTTAAGCCCTGAATGGATGGGCATGATGGGCGAAATAACAGGACGTAGAATATCGCCGACGTACTGTACGTAAAGGCGCCGTGGATTACAGCCAAACGGATCCTGCTATCGAAAGAAATGGCACACACTCCTGGTTCTCGGGCCATATGGTGGTTGATAGGTTAGTGTCCCGCTGCTACTGGCGCATCTTCAGGCACGTCTTCGATATAGAATCTGACTGGAAAAGTATTGTCTTTAGTGATGAATCCCTCTTCGAACTGAGCCCTGATGACCAATGAAGACGTGTTTCGGCCAAGGTGAAGACAACAGCGTCCATTATACCATTAGCCAGTTGTCTAGCTCGGCATCGCTGCCAAGATATTTTAGAAGAATGGCACCATGAACAAAAATGCACAAAAAGTGTTTCTAAAATTCAGCAATTTGCCATCACACACTAACTGATCAAAAGTACCCGGGCTCCAGGATGTAACGATGATGATCACTAGAGGCCACGAGACACGATAGACGGACAACTCGTCCGCATCACGTGGTCGTGCGGTAGCGTTCTCGCTTCCCGCGCCCGGGCTCCCGGGTTCGATTGCCGGCGGGGTCAGGGATTTTCTCTGCCTCTTGATGACTGGGTGTTGTGTCGTGTCCTTAGGTTAGTTAGATTTAAGTAGTTCTAAGTTCTAGGGGACTGATGACCTTAGATGTTAAATCCCATAGTGCTCAGAGTCATTTGAACCATTTTTTTAGATCGACCACTCAGTAGAAAAGAAGGAGAGGAGTATTGTGTGAACAGCAGAGAAGCAGTAAAAGCAGAACTAGTAGGGCAGAAGAGCTCATTGACTTCGAACGTGTATTTATCATTGGATGTCATCTGGCAAAAAATCCATCACTGTCATAGTAACCCCTTATAAACCAGCCCAAGACGGTTGTTGGTGATACTGTGATGTGGAAACGGAGAGGAACAACCACAGCTAATACAGGAGCACGTAGGTTTTATGTAGTGACGGACAGGGACCGTCGAGCGTAACGGAGAGTGGTTGTAAAAAATCGCATGAATCAGCGGAAGGAGTCACTTGTTAGTTCCAAAATACTGTCAGAGATCCAGCTAGCACAGGCGTAGGCCTTTAAAAAGAGTCGGGTGACTGCAACAGGCGAAAATAAGGCACACATTTGTGTACTTCGTAGCACTTGAAATGGTGTAAAGAGCGACGACCCTGGACGGTGGATGACTGCAAAAAGTTTGTACTTGAGTGTATAAATTTTCCCGTTCCATTGTGAAAACGCGTTATTGACATTAAATAATTTTGCAACGGAGACTGTTTTTGTTCTGAAACAATAGGTTACGGTTTGGCTTGACGAATGGCTGGAGCACACTACCCACCACCATGTCCTGGGCAGCAGTAAACTACGGAGAGTGTTACTGTACGGAGTGTTTTGCGTGGTTCCGTTGTAGTCCCCTTGTTGCACTAATGCAGAAGGATACGAACGTATTTTACTGTACTGTGTACTGCATGCTGTATATGAACAGTTGAGAGATGATTATTGTATCACCATGACAATGCGTCATAAAATAAAGCAGCATCTGTGAGGCAATGTTTTTGGACAATAACATTTCTGAAATGGACTGACTTGCCCACGGATCCAACCTGAACCCAGTGGGACACCTTTGGGAGCAGTGAGAACGTCGACTTCGCTCTAGACCCCAGCGTCCAACATATTTGCCTTCTCTGGTTTCGGCTGTTGAGGAAGAATGGGGTTATGGGCTCCCGTTCCTCTACAGACATTCATACACCGTAATGAAAGTGTCTCTGGCCGAGTTCTAGCCGTCCTAAAGACGAAGGATGAACACCCCCATAATTAATATCTATTAACAGGCGCCCTGGAGCTTTTGATTAGATAGTGTAAGACATAAAATTAAATGTTCTTTCCTCTAGTGTGCAGCTTTTTCTTTTGAGTCATCAGTCTTATGGGTGGTTTGACACGCAACCTGCCACGAATTCCTCTTGCCATCCTTTTCATCTCACTTTCAACCTACGCCTCAATCACTAGGTGGATGTAATCCAAACTATATCTTCCTGTACTGTTTTTACCTTCTATAGTTCCGCATAGTACCAAGGAAATCATTACATGATGTCGTAACAGATGCCCATTCATCCTGTCCTCCTTGTCTGTGTTTTCCATATATTCCTAGCCCCTCCGTTTCTGCAGAGAGCCTCTTCATTCCTTACTTATCGGAACACTTACTTTTCAACATTCGTCTGTAGCACCGCATCTTAAATTCTTCGATTCTCTTCTGCTACGGTTTTCCCACACTGTGTTTTGCTACTATAAGAATCTGTGCTCTAAACTTACATGCTCAAAATTTCAATTCCTTCTTCAAATTAAAGCCTATATTTGATTTCAGTAGACTTCTCTTGGCCAGGAATTCCCTTTCCGCCAGTGCTAGTCTGCTTTTTTATGTCCTCATTCCTCCGTACGTCATGGGTTATTCTGCTGCCTAGGTAGCAGAAATCCTTTACTTCATCTTCTTAGTGATCACCAGTTCTTGTGTTAAGTTCCTCGTTGTCCTCATTTCTGATGCTTCTCATTACTTTCTTCTTTCTTCGATTTACTCTCAATACACATTCTGTACTCATTAGACTGTTCATTCCATTCAGCAAATCCTGTAATTCTTCACTTTCACTGACGATAGTAGTGTTATCAGCAAATATTATCACTGATATCCTTTCATCTCGAATTTTAATCCCACTCGGGAACATTTCTTTTATTTTCGTCATTGCTTCTTCGATGTACAAATTAAAGGGCAAGGGCGCAAGACTACATCCCTCTCTTACACCATTTTTAATTCGAGCACTTTGTTGTTAGTCTTCCACTCTTATTGTTCCGTCTTGGTTCTGGTACATATTGTGTATTACCCGCCTTTCCCTCTAGCTTACACATATTTTTCTCAGAATTTTGAACATATTGCACCATTTATCAATGTCGAACGCTTTTCCCTGCTCGGCAGATCCTACGAACGTGTGTTTATTTTTCTTTAGTCCTGTTTGCATTATCAACAGCAACGTCAGATCTGATTCTCTTGAGCGTTGATCTTTCCTAGAGATAAACTGACACCCAAAGTTTTCTTTTCTATTCTTCTGTATATTATTCCTGTCAGCAACTTTGTTGCCACCCTTCCGCCTTATTTGATATTAAGTCTTCCAAAGCTCTTTTAAATTCTGATTCTCATACTGGATCCGCTATCTTTTTTTTAAGTAGAAGGGAGATCCGCTATAATCATAAAAATGTGAGACGTTTCAACAGAATAACTATAAAACTATAGCTATAGCGTATCTCCAAAGAGCAAGTTTAGAGCTCATTTACTGCGTGTAGTGTAATTAACTTAATTCTCTCGCCCAAAATATTTGACTTAGCCACGTCAGACTTTTATTATGATTACTTACTTGTGTGCTGATTGCACAATTAAATTGAAAGCTTCATCGGCTATCAGCAGAGGAAGCAATGATTTATTCGATGACTTAAAGTGGTGCATTACTAGCCCAGCAGCTAGTCGGGAGAGCAGATTTGATCAGGCGTTCCCTTAGCCGTCCACACCGCGGCTTTATACGTAAGAACGCTGCATGAGGAAGAGGAAGGCCCCAGTTCTCTCCAGACGCTGATTAGCGCACCACCTGTGCCGGGAGTCGCGTCCCATTGGTATCGTTGATATAAACAGCCTCGGTTGCAGTAATAAGTTACTCGGGATACGCGTAACCATGAAGTGTTAATTTTGGGATGATCTGTATTTAGTTTGCGTATGTCGTATTTTCACGTGCCGCTGCAGGACAGACATTTCACTATTATTAGCGTGGCGATTGATGAACATTATCATCAAATTATGGCGAGCATTCACTTAAACATTTAATTTGAACAGTTATAGTGGCACCAGCGCATTAGACTCTGAACTGCTCTGGTAGTTGGATTGTGTGGATTCTTTTTGGCCTGTGACTTTCTTAATATGGTCAACATTTTAGAGAGAATGGTTTTTGATTATGAATCCCAGACAATCTCCTAATTCCTCAGAGCTATAAGCTGTAGCTATAAGTGTATTTCTCAGATGAAGTGGGCACTAGGAATTTTAATTACAGGCTTCACATTTTGCTAATCACTTTCTGGTTGCCAATATTGTAGTTAGAGAGCCAGTGTTGAGAACGGCAAACAGCAAAAATACAAAACATTTATTCTATTATTCCACCCGCTGCCCCACAACGTCCCGACATACCTATATCATCAAACGGAAGGAAGACTTGAGGATACAAAATGTAAGAGGAGGCGAAGGCTTGACTACAGAACGCAGATTCAAATGGGAGCAGGTTGCAGTAGCTATGCAGACATGAGGAGACTTGCACACGATAGGCTAACATGGAGAGCACCATCAAATTAGTCTTCGGAATGAAGACTACAGCTAGAATATGACATAAAAATTGTGTAGTCAGCAAATAACAAATCAGAGGAGGAAATAGTTTAGTTCGAGATCCTATTGTAAAACTTGTATATTTCTATCGTCTATTGTCAAACCACAATTTATGAAAGATGTTTATATTTTATTAATAGGATTAAGTAGGAATAATTGTGGGAGCAGGGAATGTCTGCACCAAAGTATTGGTGGCAAGAGAGACCGCAAATTGATATAATTTTAAAACAGGCGGGAGAGACCGCGTATGGATACATTTTAAGAAAAGAGCTGGAAAGACCGCGCATTGATACATTTTATAATGGTAGCAGGAATTGTCTGCACCAGAAAGCATTGTCGGCAGGAGAGACCGCACTTTAGCGTTCGTAAGGGGTCAGTAGTAAGCGAGATGCGAAGCGAGTTGGTAGCAGGTCTGACGCGAGAGGTTGAGAGGAGCAGTGTGCCTGACAGCCACCAGCTATGATTTACAAGAGATTATAAACGGATGTACAGAGACATAAACTAACTATTATCATAAGAGGAACTAATATTATTGAATTATTTTCTTTGCGAAACTCAAGACTACTGAAGGTATGTTTGCACAATGCTAGTTGTAAGATTATTGTATAAAGTAAGTCCCACTTGAGCGTTTGTAAAATAATTTCATTACCAACAGTAAATATTTGAAGCGTTTTTAGAGTATAATTAAATTTTTCCAGCAATTTTGCATTACTGATTATAATCCACCCCAAAAACTATCAACGTAAAACTCTGCAAAAATTTTATTGTTGTCAAGAAAAAGTGTAACTATGAATCACGTAACTTCAGTAAAATTAATTAAAGAATAACGTCAGGTTTGCTATTAAAGAATAACGTCAGCTTTGTTAATAAATACAGCCATTATTATGACAGCCCACCAGCAGTTAATAGAGTATAGTAAAGCAGAGCAAGTATATTCATGTCGCAGTTCGATGTAGCAGTCAGATAAGGACCAGTTTTGGGTTATTGCAGATAACGACTGAGGGCCACGACGACGACACATTCTATGCTTCGTCGAAATAATCAGAAAATCACTTTTAATAAGCAGCAATTAAATTTGTATGCGAAGATAGAGTTGTTGTTGTTGTTGGTGTCTTCAGTCCTGAGACTGGTTTGATGCAGCTCTCCATGCTACTCTATCCTGTGCAAGCTTCTTTATCTTCCAGTACCTACTGCAACCTACATCCTTCTGAATATGCTTAGTGTATTCATCTCTTGGTCTCCATCTACGATTTTTACCCTCCACGCTGCCCTCCAATGCTAAATTTGTGATCCCTTCATGCCGCAAAACATGTCCTACTAACTGATCCCGTCTTCTAGTCAAGTTGTGCCACAAACTTCTCTTCTCCCCAATCCTATTCAATACCTCCTCATTAGTTACGTGATCTATCCACCTTATCTTCAGCATTCTTCTGTAGCACCACATTTCAAAAGCTTTTATTCTCTTCTTGTCCAAACTAGTTATCGTCCATGTTTCACTTCCATACATGGCTACACTCCATACAAATACTTTCAGCAATGACTTCCTGACACTTAAATCTATACTCGATGTTAACAAATTTCTCTTCTTCAGAAACGCTTTCCTTGCCATTGCCAGTCTACATTTTATATCCTCTCTACTTCGACTATCATCAGTTATTTTACTTCCTATATAGCAAAACCCCTTTACTACTTTAAGTGTCTCATTTCCTAATCTAATTCCCTCAGCATCACCCGATTTAATTAATTAATCACGAAGATAAAGAAAGAGAATAAATTTCAAAGGGAAGATTTCATTTGTTATTATTAAGGAAGAGACAGAAATCCTAAGGAAAGGTTTCATAGGTTATTATAGAAGGGAAGGTTGCGTGCCAAAAGAGAGCTGTAGAGGAGACGGTTATTGCGTAACAACAAAAGAGATATAGAGGAGACGGGAAGGTTTCACTATGACCTGACTCACTTGGATTTCGTTGCCCACAAACGCCTTTTTTCACCTCAAAACTGTTTATTGATTTGTTCTGTTGTCTCCAGTACTGGGAGATTCTGAATCTACTGATAATAATTTCTCATGAACAAGTAGGCCTACTTGAATTTGGTATTTTCACTGTCCACATGCGTGAGCTGATGCTACCGCGAAACAACTTCCAAAACAGCTTTATATTCAGAATAGTGCTGCGATCGCAAGCTGATGAGGCGTGACTTACGAACCAAATGCTATATGAACTGTTTTTGAATGTAATTTGTTACGTTTAAACCTTTCGATGGGGCTGGATTGTGCAATGGTGTTGTGTTACTGAAATTTTAATAAATGTTCAAACGTGTGTGCAAGCTTATGGGACTTAACTGCTAAGGTCATCAGTCCCTAAGCTTACACACTACTTAACCTAAATTATCCTAAGGACAAACACACACACCCATGCCCGAGGGAGGACTCGAGCCTCCGCCGGGACCAGCTGCACAGTCCATGACTGCAGCGCCCAAGACCGCTCGGATAATCCCGCGCGTCCTGAAATTTTAAGTTTCTGAATGTTTTCATGTTGGTAGGTGAAAATCCCTGAATAACTTTCATGTACATTTGGTAAAGCCGGCCGCGGTGGTCTCGCGGTTAAGGCGCTCAGTCCGGAACCGCGTGACTGCTACGGTCGCAGTTTCGAATCCTGCCTCGGGCATGGATGTGTGTGATGTCCTTAGGTTAGTTAGGTTTAAGTAGTTCTAAGTTCTAGGGGACTGATGACCACTAATCTTAAGTCCCATAGTGCTCAGAGCCATTTGAACCATTTGAACATCTGGTAAATCTTACATTCTTCTAGTGACCTCCGATGTGTTTCAGTACTCTGACATAAACTATCAGCTTCAAGACTTGCAGTAAAGTGAAAAGAAGAATGTCAAGGCTGTAGATGCGCCATGTAATTTAAGAAGAGGACGAGATAAAAGTTAAATGACAGCAATGTGTCGTAATTTTTTCTGAAAATTGGGGATAAAAGCGCAGCCATATTTTCTGAGAACTGGCTAGATGTAACAGTAGTTGTGCCTACAGAACTTAGCACAAACATGATGGTCTCACAGGTAGCACTCCACGCAGTTCTTGAGATCTTATATACAAGAATTTGTTATTGCAGGTCCTGCGTTTCTTGATATCATTAAAAATTACTCCATATTTTACTCCTGTTTAATTACATCTGCCGATCGCTATTCTGAGTGGCTATTCCGGTCATTTCCCCTGTGTTTCAAGCTAATTCTGGAAGCAACGTTGCGGAGCGTGTCGAGAGACAAAGTCATAATGCGCGAAAATTCAGTGGGATCCGAAAGAATTTTCGTCAGTGCTCTTTCCAAGCTGCAAATGTATTAACCACTTTCACCATGAATCATTAACAGTGCGAATTAAAGCAGTAATAAAATTCATGAGTTGTAACCGAAAGAGCCACGCTTCTAACCAACATCTATCTACGCTGGCTTCTGTGCATCCCTCTGAACGCAACAATAAAAGTGGCCGGCCGTATTTAACAAGCTGACCGACCTTCCTCTACGCAACCGCGCAGCTCTAGCAAGGGCGCGGCGGACATTAAGAGCTCCTAGCGAGTTGTGTTCTTATCTGTAATGGGTACAGTCCGTTTGATACAATGTTCCACTCTGCCGTATCATTTACCTCCACTTCCCACGTATCCCTTAATCCGTAGTCAGATCATCTGGGTTATCCCTAGGGATAGACCTTCCTCTGCTATCGTGTACAGAACTACAAATTCCCTCAGTGACTGTCCACAATTTATTAATGTAAGCCCAGGGTCTTAAGGGCCACCAACAACCTTTGCGTGATACAGCAGCGAGGCGCCACACAAACTACTTCTTCTTTTTGAATCATCGGTCGTTCGAATGGTTTGAAGCTACTTTATACCTGTACCTAACTCCCGCTAATACTTTCTTCTGTATGTAACTACTTCACCCTATATCATCTATAAACCGTTTTGACTACAACATTTTTGTTCCTCTCCGGTATATTTTTCACTCTGTTACATCCACGTCTAAATCTAAGTAAATAATCTCCAAGTCTCTGCACAGAACATGGTGGATGGTGTGCCGTGCAATAGTATCAGTTTTTTTTCTCTTTCTATTCACATACTGAACGAGAGAAATATGACTGTCTCTATACATATATACCCGCGCCACCTCTCTTTAACTTTTTCTGACGAGAGATACTGTTTAGAGCCAAAACTCGCCTCCTTGGAACACGGGTTCTCTAAGTTTTCCCAGCAGTTTTTCGTGACAAGTATGTTGTATTCCTTTGAAGGATTGCCATTTAACTTTCTGGACGTTTCCTGCCCCCCTTTCGTACAGTCTGTACCAATCTTTTATGATCCTCTTAGCTCATCTCTGAATTCGTTCGTTGTTTAGATCAGTGTGCATTACAGTAGCAGACGGTCAACATGGGTCTGGGCCAGGCGAGCTGGGCTTTACTCGTGAAGCTATTTTATCAAAACGACATCAATAGTGCTCTTAGTGCGTATCTGAAAATTAATGGAATACCGAGAGGTTTTGTTTCGCACCGGTATTGAAGAATATGATTCGTAAGTTCGAATTAACATGCAATTTGGTAATTGCTCCTGGGAGGGGCCGACGGTCAATTGCACCACAAATTGTTGTAGAAATTACTGTTGCCATGGCTGAGAATGCTGAAAGCAATGTGGGCTCTTGAAAGAGTACACGAGCTGTGTGACGACAGCTGAACAATCCATGGTAAACCGTTCGAAAAGTGCTGCGAACGATTGTGAAATTACATCCGTAAAAACCTGCAGGCTCTGGTGGATGGAGATGGTCGTCACAGTGAGCAACGTTTGTAATCTGGGACATAAGCATGGGATGCAGTAATCAAACGTTACTTTTCCATGTGGAAATTAAAATGACTTTCTTTCAGTGATGTATTTGTTATTTCTCTTCCCAATATCATTACAAATCTTTCCAAGAAATTTTATTTCTGTTGTTTTTCATGGAGGCCCTTTCAAGTAGTGAAAGTTTTAGTTACAAGCACCCTGTGTTTTGTAGAGGAAGAACCTCCAACAAACAGTTAAAATTTGTTTCTAAACTTTACTCGCAGATCGGTTTCGGAAACTTATTTTACATGACCAAATCTGTACAAAATATACTGTTAAGGTCCGCCTGCTTAGCTGGATGGTAACGAACTTGTTTCCCGTGTACTGGGCGAGAGTTCGATGCCCGGCCGGCTTGGAGATTTTCTCCGCCCGTGGACTGGGTGTTGTGTTGTCCTCTTCCTCATCACCGGCCGTAAGTCGCCCAATGTCGGCGCCGACTGAAATAAGACTTGCACATGGCGGCCGAACCCAAATGAGATATCCCGTCCAACAATGCCATACGATCATTTCATTCATATACTGTCAAGAATGAAAGATGAGTAACATAGAGGTAAATTTCTTTTTCAACATTTTCCTTACGTCGTAAAATACGTGTGTCCTAAATCAAGTTTCATCAGCTGCACATCACTATATTTTTAGATTTCGGACCAGCCAGAGTTAACATATTGAAAATGTTAGACATATTACCCGTAACTCATAAAACCAATATAGGGAGACGTCTTTAAAAATCCCGTTCCACATTACAGGTGATACCTAAATATGTGGTGTGACTTATAGTATGCCATTACAGTGAAAGGCTCTATGCATATGTGACGTACCATGTGAAAATTGCTGGATTTGGACGGGTTACTCCTGTAACTGAAATATCAGATCTGAAGATGGTTCTGAATGAACCGAAACCGGTCATATGAATTTAAAAAAAATTGCAATCAGGACGGTTTTTAAGTAACTGTATGGTTACCTGTTTGCTCGAACATGTTACCACATCGTACACTGTTCAGCTGATCTACATCCGATACAAAGTAAATATCCACATTTTGTTTCAACGAATTCAAAACGAATTGTTCCCCGCGTTGACCCACTTCAGGCTCTGTGTGACATCTCAAATACGTGCCACGTAACAAATTTTTCGTTTTCCCCCTCTCAGTCCGGGAGCTTGGACTATGAGGCACTCCATTTAAGAGACGTCCTGTTTCTCTTTTAGCTACCAAGCTATATTTGACATATTACTGATTTAAGCCATTGGCCTTCTTAAGATCACGACGACTTCAAAGAGCTGTTGTGCTGCACCTCATAACAGTAGCGTGCTGAGACTACAGATGCATGTTCACTTGGCTGTAACCACCTCATCGACATGGAGCTCGCCCGCTATCCGCCACTAGACGTCTCAGCTCAAGGAATGTCACCGGCCATGTACCTGCGAACAAAAACAAACCTAATTAATTGAATAATTTTTTTTGGGGTGATAATTAAAACATTATGACTACACTCGTACATCGTACTTAGATCACCGTTTTCACCAGGCATTGCGATTACGTTCCACAAAATTAGATAAAATATATAACATTTACTACACTTTTAGATACGACACTATGATTGAACTGTAAGCCTAGCCGCGTTGTGCTGATCATTGTAACTATAACGATCGGTGGTCACGTCGGTATAAACCAGACGGTGTCTGATTAGCGACTCCTCTGTTCGTCTCCAAAACCATTATAGCCCTTGTGACTTAACTGATGTTCGTACAGCCTTGTATATCTGTCTGACTACTAAGTTGACAGAGGGATTGTTTGTATTACCCTTGATATTATTACACTACCAAATCATGGGACATTTACTATACAAGGCCGCTTCCTCAGAGATGTTCATTAATTTTTGTAACGTGCAGCAGTAAAGTTTGGCGGATCACGTAATTCTGCCATGTTTGGATTTCGTGACTTGTAGAAATCAGCGAAGTGCGATCTACTTTGCGCTGCACCAACTCAATTGATACCCATCTACACATTCACTTATACGCCATGTAGCACGAAGGATAACTCGTACAAAACATCAGCAGGAACTACTAAAACACCGAGGTTGCCAACGGGCTCCCCACTCACAACAAACAACGCTCAGTCAGCTGAATAATGTTTCATTAAAACCGTCTCAGTCATCCTGAAACACATTTCCGCAACTAACTTCATTGAAGCACTGTCCTATCCTAAGCTACTATTATATGCATCATAACGGCTAGGTCACGAATTGTTTAGTAATTGGGAAACTAATGCTGCTGGATCAAGTTAAACACTATTAAAAATCTTACGACTGTTGTGAACTTTCAGAGTCGAACTCATGCTTTGTTATTGGCCGCGAGTTCTCGAGTTCTCGTCTTCCGACCAGCTCGCATAACGAATGGTTGTGTCATCCACTCAGGGAATGAAACCCCCTTCCACGTTACTTTTGTTATCAGTATACTTCATAATGTACTGCGAGCTCTGAAAAGTAATTAACGTGTTCAGGTAATTACTCTCTTTGCCTTTTTATCTTGAATTAGTTAACGGTTTTTTAATAAATAGAAAATACACAATATAATACAGAGTTGTAATGCGTAGACTCAGTATTCGGTGAGCTTCTGTGCTTTTTTAGGCGCACAAGCCCACTGGACCGATAAATTCTTTCCAACGGACGAGCGACAGTTCTTCCTGGCGGCTGCCCGTCGGTGACCTACAGCTCTAAGGCTTTCCACCAGGTCGTGCACAAAGAACGACTCTCACTTAACACACTTTGGCTTGCATGTATTTGTCTGCTTGATACTTTCAACTTCTGAATGAGCGTTCTTACTTTTTTTATTTAACCACAGCACCTGAGCACCTGACATCAGCACTTGCTGCCTCCATAGTTACATGTTGCAAGGTGGGAAAAGGGCGCTGACAGTTGGTGGCGCTGTTACCAGTTTTCAGCTGTGAAGCGAAAAAGCGTGCTGGCGGTACCGATTCTTCGTGTCTATAGAGCTATGGCCACAGTCAGGCACTGACGTACAGAAAATTGCAATACGTCATTGGTTTGATGAGCAAAGTAGCTGCGTCAAGCCCACCTTAACTGTCAGACCTCTTCTTTCGTTTATGACCTACAGTACATGTCGGTTACAAAATTCTTTATTACACTGAATCAGCCATCTGCTACTGTAGCAAGCCAACTGCACCTGTACTGTCTAGTAATTAAGGAGGCGTGGCAAGCTTCAGCACACCCCCATATGCTCCTTTCAATAAAACTTTACTTTATTCCTATGAAGTGATGAGATCCATTCCATATTCCTAGACTTCCAGATGGCCCTTGATACCGTTCCTCAAAAGCGACTATTAATCAAATTGCGGGCATATGGATATTCGTCGCAGTTGTGTTTCTGGGTTCGTGATTTCCTCTCAGACAGGTCACAGTTCGTAGTGATAGACGGTAAATCACCGAGTAGAACAGAAGTGATATCTGGCGTTCGGCAAGGTAGTGTCATAGGCCCTCTGCTGTTCCTGATTTACATAAATGATCTAGATGATAATCTGAGCAGCCCCCTTAGATTGTTTGCAGATGACGCTGTAATTTACCGTCTAGTAAAATCATCAGACGATCAATTCCAATTACAAAATAATCTAGAGGGAATTTCTGTATGGTGCGAAAAGAAGCAATTGGCACTAAACAAAGAAAAGTACGAGGTCATCCACATGGGTACTAAAAGCAATCCGATAAATTTTGGGTACACGATAAATCGCACAAAACTAAGGGCTGTCAATTCGACTAAATACCTAGGAATCACAATTACAAGCAACTTAAATTGGAAAGACAACATATATATTGTGGGGAAGGCGAAACAAAGACTGCGCTTTGTTGGCAGAACACTTAAAAGACGCGACAAACCCACTTAAGAGACAGCCTACATTACACTTGTCCGTCCTCTGCTGGAATATAGCTGCGTGGTATGGGATACTTACCAGGAGAATATCGAAAAAGTGCAAATAAGGGCAGCTCGTTTCATGTTATCGTGCAATAGAGGTGAGAGTGTCATTGATATGATACGCGAGTTGGGGTGACAGTCACTGAAAAAAGACTGTTTTCTTTGCAACGAGATCTATTTACGAAATTTCAATCGCCAACTTTCTACTTTGAATGCGTAAATATTTTGTTGACACCCACTTACGTAGGGAGAAATGACCATCATAATGAAATAAGAGAAATCAGAGCTCGTGCGGAAAGATTTAGGTGTTCGTTTTTCTCACGCGCCATTTGAGAGTGGAATGGTAGAGAAGTAGTATGTAAATGGTTCGATGAACCCTCTGCCAGGCACTTAAGTGTGAATTGCAGAGTAGCCGTGTAGATGTAGATGTAGAAGTGCAGAACGCAACTTATTCTATAGCAAAATAAATTTACAGAGAAAGAAAGTGCCAGTTCTGGAAGAAACATCATACTGTTCACACAGAAAAAAAAAGTGTCCTTCTAACCTACAGTGTCAGAAATATTTGAAGATAATGGCATCAGAGGAGTTTAAATGTTGATTGTATAAGAAGACATTGATAAGAAACATGAGGCGGCTGACCACCTAGAAGAATTTACCTTTAATGCTCAACCCTATATCTCCCAAACAACACCAGTTTGCCTCTATGGACATAACTGTTCGTATGTGCAGAGGCAGTCAGATCCCCCCTCCCCGTCCAGGATCACAAATCCCATCACTTTATACCCAACAAGCATCTCTGGGACGCCATTGGTAAAGATTCCTGCACCGGAAACCCACCTCAGGCTGTGAATTGTGTGCGGCAGATGAACTGCCGCTGTTCTCCACATTACAACAAGGCTTGCTGTTGCGAGGTGCCAGGGCTAGCAGGGTATTTAACACTAAATTCTTCTAGAATCTTCATATGGAAATGAAGCCCCCCCCCTCCTTTTCTAACTCCGACTTTTGCTGTTGCACATGGATTAAGAAGAAACGCGAACTGACGGTAATTGACGCTGCAAGTGTAGTGGAAAAGAGTTTGGCACATACAATAATTTAATTTGATAGAAATTAATTTGATAAAGGAAAGCTTCATCAATGTGGTGAGAAATGAAAGGGTTGCTCTACCGATCTACAGAATGAAAGTTCTGTCCAAAATAACAATTTGATTTATTATGACTAAACTGAAAATAATAAACAAAACACTTGAAACATTTACAATATGTCAAATTGGATACTCAAATAAATGCTGTGAAGCTGAAGTTGTCCATAAACTAGCTTGTGACATTTATGACCAAGTGGTATGTGGAGCCAATTCCTTGCAACTCATATCGTACGAAAAAAAAAAAAAACTAGCCAACCCAACATTAATTGCTGTTACAGTAGTGAGAACTCAGGCAATGAACACCCGACACAGAACCACGTAAGGAAAGAATAGGCGCGCACTGCTGAGCTCTGATTATCACATAGCAAAATTCCCTAATCTGCCGGGGTTGCGGACGTACATTACCAAGCTGTCTTCTTAACAGCAAGGACACGATCTGGCGTACCGGAAGCGATGGCTGGTTGCTTTGACGTCCCGTCGTGGTGATGATAATGTCGCGAGTATAGCACGAAACAAATTATCCTGGTCTGGTTGTTCCAGACTAAAGACTTCCTATCAATACAAATGCGCCTGTGAGGGAGACGAAGAAGGCTCGCCACACAATCACTGATGATACATTGATTGATTGTAACAAACGAAGTCACACAGTAACTCCGATACAGTCAACTTTAGCCAAAATTATTCAAGACGGACAACATAGGCCGCTTGTACGCAGAACGCTCAATTGCCAACTGTACTCGGGAAGTTACGTTGAAGTCGGAACTTCAGTAACTTCATTAAACAGTTACAGTTAAATGAAAGTATATTAGACAGCCAACGGAAGGTAGGCTGTCCATAGCAGCCAGGGCTCAGTCTTGTAACCTACTCCGACCGAAAGACGAGAGCTGACTCTCTCAAGAGCACCTTTACGAAGCCGAACACAGAACATTCCCGCCCCCACGACAGTGGCCGTGGTTAAACGTTCCAATCAGCAACTCGAAAACCGGTGGAAAATTCCATTCTATTGCCGACGCACTGCTATTCCACTAATGGAGATACTTGGCGCCAATTTCTGCTCTGATTTTGCTACGTCACAGAGCTATCCCCTCAGCAATCACAGTTATGATTTTGCAGAAAACGCGGAAATTTGCCCACCAAGACTGCCTGGGAACATAAGTCATTCCCACGCCTCGCTGGAAGCCCTCCAGAAAGTGTTTTCACTAAGTTTCTGCAAAGTAACGCAATCTCTAGCCCAGCCGTTCCGTCAGGCCCCTGTGGGCGTGTCGCCCCCACTCTTATGAGAATGTCGGCGTCTGGAAAGCATCCACTCGACTCCATCACATCCGTCGGCTTAACCTTTCAAGATCAGCAGAACCCGCCTGTCACCGGACCACCTGGGTGACGAGAGGTGCTGTGTGGGAAGTCCATGTGTGAAGGAATAGAGACTTTTGACTGCATGCTATTAGAGAGGAAAATCGAATTACTCAGAGTAAGATAGAAATATGAGAGGGGGCTCATGCCACGTCTCACTGTGTTTCTTGGAGTCCATGTCAAATAGAGACAATACAGTCTTCAAGGCGAAAGGCGGTGCTAAACGTTACTGTGTGTTTCCCTAGGCCAGATGAATGTGAAATTGGACATTCAGTTAAAAAGAATAGTCAGCAACTTGGCGCACTGTATTGCACAAGAATAAAGTCAGCAAGGACGAGGTTGAACGGATAATTACTTAAGACAAAATTTGGGAACGACCTACAAGTGGAAATAGTGAAGTAAAATTACACAGGACTACCGGAGACATCAGAAGCAGAGGAGCACAAGTGAAGAAAGCTTTCTTGACTAAAATAGGACTACTGTTATTAGATATTGACTTTTTTTTGAGTCATCAGTCTTCTGATTGGTTTGTTGCGGGCCGCCACGAATTCTTGTAATGGGTCAATCTCTTCATCTCAGAGTAGCACTTGCAACCTATGTCCTCAATTATTTGCTGGATGTATTCCAATATTTGTCTTCCTCTGCAGTTTTTGCCCTTTATGATTCCCTCTAGTACCACGCAAATCACTCCATCATGCCACGCGGGATCAGCCGAGCTGTTTAGGCCGCTGCAGTCCTGGACTGTGCGGCTGATTCCGGCGGAGGTTCGAGTCCTCCCTTGGGCATGGGTGTGTGTGTGTTTGTCCTTAGGATAATTTAGGTTAAGTAGTATGTAAGCTTAGGGACTGATGACCTTAGCAGTTAAGTCCCATAAAATTTCACACATACACACACTCAGTCATGTCTTAACAGATGACCTGTCATCTTAAAGTTTTGAACATGGTTGCGTGGTCAGCGACCGTTTACAGACTAAAAAAAACTGCAATAGCAGCCCTCGGTCGCAAAAAAGGAGTCTTTTTCGAGCCAGGTTTCGGCGCTGCTATGCTTGCCTTCGTCAGCAATGAAACTCTCAAATTGACCTATAACATGTTTACAAAATTACAGAAAAGACAATTTTTTTTAAGTGTCGGTACTGGCTAAGAGTAAAAAAAAATAAACCGTAGTTACATATCAAGTATTAAAAACAGTACTTACATATCACATATTAAACTAAAAATCAAGTGATAAGGTTTTAGGCGCAAAATTTGTAAAACAGAATACATAAAAGGCAAAACACTATGGGCTGCTCACACGCGTCAAGATGCGGTAGTGGCAGGCTGAGCCGCCCACGATAGAAATTGCGGACAGGTGAACATTATACCAAGAGTGACACTAGTAGCCTCAAATACAAACAGGCTACTTAACATTCAAAATGTAGACCGACGACTGTTATAAAGAGCATTATTTTGAGCTTGAAGTAAAAGGCAATAATGTTATGTGAGAGCAGCAAACACGGTAACAAACTGTTTGCATAAGACCTTATAAATACAGTTTAAAGGCTGAAAAAACAATTTTAGAAATGCAAAGGGAGCTGAATAGCTCAGTGAGCAGAAAAGAACAATATAACAAGAAATTAAATTAATATAAACTTTTAAGAAACAAAAATATTATGAGTCGACTTAGATAGAAAAAATATTTCGGGTAACTACATGAGGGAACACGAAATCAGATATTAAGTAATACCATTGAAGAAGCTTTTATTACGTAATTGTAGCTGCTCATTAAGAATGAGACCATTAATATGAGAAATATGTTTAAAAATTTATATTTCTTCGAGAAAATTTAATCTACGTCCTTTCTTCTCAGTGTGCAAAATGTTGATATCGTGAACAGCTTTGGGTGCGTGACCTGTAATCAGAAGGTGGTCGGCAAAACACGAATTCTGGGTGATAGTGCTATGTTATTTGTATCTGTAAAGGTATGTCCTGTGTGTCCTACGTAATAAGAAGAGTAAGAGTCGAAAAAAATCTTATATACACCAGAGTTCTCCATACGGGAACAGGTCGATTATCAACTGTGAATAATTTTTTCTTAAAATTATTATTGGTTGAAAAAGCGACATTACATTTGTATCTATTACGAAGAAGGCGTTGAATCTGATGGGAGATGGGCCTCAAGAAAGGAATAGAAAAGAACTTCTTCTTTTGGTTTGACTCAATGATAGAGATACCGAGTGTAGTAATTCTTTTAACAGTTTTATGTTCAAGGATGTCAACTATGGCAGGTTCGTATTCGTTTGAACTGCTATAGTTTGCTATTGTTTTTCTTCCTCGAATTTTTCCTTAGAGAGTGAAATAGAAGTAGCTCTGTGAATAGCAAAGTGAAAGAAAGTGTTTTTATGAGATTTAGGGTGCATGGGAAAAACAGGTACGATCTGACCGGTGTGTGTTTCTTTACGAAAAACATTAAAAGAGATTTTATTTTCTTCTGCTGTTAGCGTCAAGTCAAAAAAGTTCAATTGGCGGGCCTCGTTTCGAGTTCACTGGTGAAGAGAAAATATCCTAACTTCATCTAGCCGATCGCTATGGCTTCAGTTCGGAACCGTGCTGCTGTTACCGTCGCAGGTTCGAATCCTGCCTCGGGTATGTGTGTGATGTCCTTAGGTTAGTTAGATTTAATTATTTCTAAGTCTAGGGAACTGATAACCTCAAATGTTAAGTCCCATAGTGCTTAAAGCCATTTGAACCTTAATTTCTTCTACTTAATGACCATAAATCCTGATATTAAGTTTCTGGTTGTTCTTATTTCTGCTACTTTTCATTACTTTAGTTTTTTTCGATTTTCTCTCAATCCATATTCTATTGCTCTCTTCATTCCATTCAGCAGATCATCTAATACTTCCTCACTTTCACTCAGGAAAGCAATGTCATCTGCGAATAGTATCATTGACATCCTTTCATCTTGAAATTTAATCCCACCTCTGACTGTTTCTTTATTTTTCAGCATTCCTTCTTCGATGTACAGAATGAACAGTAGTGGCGAAAGACTACATCCCTGTCTCACACCCGTTTTAATCCGAGCACTTCGGTCTTGGTGGTCCACTCCTATTATTCCCTCTTGGCTACTGTACATATCGCATATTACCTGTCTCCCCCTATAGCTTACCCCTATTTTTCTCAGGAGTTCTAACATCTTGCACCATTTCACACTGTCGAACGCTTTTTTTCAGGTCGACAAATCCTACGAATGTCTCTTGATTTTTCTTTCCTCTTGCTTCCATTATCAAGGGCAACGTCAGAACTGCCTCTCTAGTGCCTTTATCTTTCCTAAAGCCAACTTGATCGTCATATAAGACATCCTCAATTTTCTTTTCAGTTCTGCGGTATATTATTCTTGTCAGCGACCTGGATGCATGAGCTATTAATCTGATTGGCCGATAATTGTTGCACTTGTCAGCTCTTGTAGTCTTCGGAATTGTGTGGATGATATTTTTTCGAAAGTCAGACGGTATGTCGGCAGACTCATACATTCTACACACCATTGCGAATAGTCGTTTTGTAGACTCTGTAGACAGTACGAGTTAAAGAGGAAAGAATATTAAAAATTCTGATGAAATGTTGTCTATCGCTTGTTCCTCATTTAATTTCAAGTCCTCCAAAGGTTTTTAAATTCTGATTCTAATACTGGATCGCCTATCTCTTCTAAATCGACTGCTGTTTCTTCTTCTATTACATCAGACCAATCCTTCTCCTTGTAGAGACCTTCAATGTACTCTTTCCACCTACCCGCTCTCTCTTCTGCGTTTAACAGTGGAATTACCGTTGCACTCTTAATGTTACCACCCTTGCTTTTAATTTCACCGAAGGTTGTTTTAACTTTGCTAAAAGCTGCGCCAGGCCTTTTGACAACCGTTTATCTTTCGATTTCTTCACATTTTTCATGCAGACATTTCGCCTTAGCTTCCATCCGCGTACTGTTTATTTAATTTTCAGAGACTTATTTCTGTATTCCTGAATATTGTTGTACTTCCTTCTTCCATCGATCAAGTGGAGTATTTCCTCTGCTACCCACGGTTTCTTCGCAGTTGCCTTATTTGTAGCTATGTTTTTCTCCTCGACTTCTTTGATTGCCCTCTTTCGAGATGTCCTTTTCTCTTCAACTCGTACTGCCTATTAAGCTATTCCTTATCGCTGTATCTATAGCCTTACAGAAATTAAATCGTATATCGTCATTCCTTAGTACTTCAGTAGACCTCTGCTTTACATATTGATTCTGTCTGACTAATCTCTTAAACTTCAGCCTACTCTTCATCACTACTACATTACGATCTGAGTCTGTATCTGCTCCTTGGTACACCTTAGAATGCAGTATCTGATTTCGGAATCTCTGTCTGACCGTGATGTAATGTAACTGAAATATTCCCGATCACCCGGTTTTTTCCAAGTATATGTCCTCTTGTGATTCCTGGACAGAGTATTCACCCCTACTGGCTGAAATTTGTTGCACAACTCAGTCTTTCTCCATTCTTATTCCTTATCCCAAGCCCATGTACTCTTGTAACCATTTCTTTTACTCCTTTCCCCACAACTGCCTTCCAATCCCCCATGACTATTAGATTTTCATCTCCCTTTACATACTGTATTACCCTTTCAGTATCCTAATGTATTTTCTCTATTTCCTCAACTTCACATTTCGATGTCGGCATGTATACCTAATCTATCGTTGCCGGTGTTGGTTTGATAAAAGCAACGCTATCAGTGAATCTACCTGGCCTACCTTCCTCTTCATAACGAACCCTGCTCCGGTTATACCATTTTCTGTTGTTGATATTACCCTATACTCATCTGATGAGAAATCCTTGTCTTCTTTCCATTTCACTTCACTGACCCCTACGACATCTAACTTTGGCCTTTTCATTTCCCTTTTCAGATTTTCTAGCTTCCCTACCACGTTCAGGCTTCTGACATTCCAGGCCCCGACTCATATACTTCCGTTGGTTCTTCATTCTTTTTCTCATGCTCGCCTCCGTCTTGGCAGTCCCCTCCCTGAGATCCGAATGGGGGCTATTCCGGAAAATTATACCAATGGAGAGATCATTCTGACACTTCTTCAAATACAAGCCACATGTCCTGTGGATGCACGTTATGTGTTTTTAACGCAGTAGTTTCCATTGCCTTCTGCATCCTCATGCCGTTGATCATTGCTGATTGTTCCGCTTCAGGGACAGTTTTCCACCCCAAGAACAAGAGTGTGCCCTGAACCTCTGTGCGCTGCTCCGCACCCTTTGACAAGGCTGTTGGCAGAACGAGGCTGACTTCTTATGCCGGAAGTCTGCGGCCGCCATTGCTGATTATTAATCAAAATTTAAGTGGTGGCGGGTTCCTTACCCGCACCGGCGACGTTTTGATTATTAATCAAAGACCCTGCACCTAAACCACTGGAGACACAAGTAAATGTTGGTAAGGAAACGAAAATTTTTGAGCGCAGCATTGTCTTGATGTAAAACGTAGACCAACGGAAATTTTGGGAGCAAGATACTGGAAGGATTTAAGATGTGGTGCTTTTGGAGAATGTTAAAAATTAAGAAAAAGATAAAAAATAGCTTCTAAGGCTATATGGAAGGTGGCATTCAATAGTTACAGTATGAGCAATATTGGTCCGAAAAATATTTAATGCATCTTAAGATCTGAACCTGGTGCAGATGATTTCTACATCTGCGTCTACATATATACAGTACTTTGCAAACCATTGCGTGGTGGGTGGCGTATGCTACACTGCGCCACTGCTAGTTATTTAATTTTGTGTTCCACTTGCAAACAGAGCGTTTGGAAAACGACTGTCCATATGCCTCCATATGCCCTTATTTCTCTTACCTCGCCTTCGTGGTTCTTACGCGAAGGGTACGTTCAGAACAAAAGGATCGCTTTGCAGTCAGCATCATATGCTGCTTCTCTAAATTTACTCAACAGCGTTACTCGAAAAGGACGTTGTCTATCGTCCAGTAATTTTCATTTAAGTTCGCGAAGCATCTCCGTAACACGTACCAGTAACGAATCTAGCAGCTCTCTTCTGAATAGCTTCGATATCTTGCTTTAATCTTACCTGCTAGGGTTCCCAAACACAAAGAGCAACATTTAAAAATGGGTTACGCTGCCAGCTGTTGTGGCCGAGCGCTTCTAGGCGCTTTAGTCCGGAACATCGCTGCTGCTACGGCCGCAGGTTCGAATCCTGCCTCGGGCATGGATGTGTGTTATGTTCTTAGGTTAATTAGGTTTAAGTAGTTCTAAGTCTAGGGGAGTGCTGACCTCCGATGTTAAGTCCCATAGTGCTTAGAGCCATTTGAACCATTTTTTGGGTTACGCTAGTGTTCTGTACCATGTATCCTTTATGTATGAACTACACTATCCTAAAAAAAAGCACTCCGTCTTCAGGCCAGGAGTGGCCTACCAGGACCATCCGACCGCCGTGTAATCCTCAGGGGTGGCTGCGGATAGGAGGGGCGTGGGGTCAGCACACCGCTCTCCCGGTCGTTATGATGGTATTCTTGACCGAAGCCGCCACTATTCGGTCGAGGGTCGAGGCAATACGAGGCTGAGTGCACCCCGAAAAATGGCAACAGCACATGGCGGCCTGGATGGTAACCCATCCAAGTGCCGACCACGCCTGACAGCGTTTAACTTCGGTGATCTCACGGGAACCGGTGTATCCACTGCGGCAAGGCCGTTGCCTTGCACTATCTTAAAAGTCGCCCAATAAACTTAATCGACCATCCGCCCTCCCTTATAATATCCTTACGTGCTCGTTCCGTTCCACATCGTTGTGCAACGTACGCATAGATACTTAATCGACGTGAATGTAACAAGCAACACTCTTAATGCTGTATTCGAACATTACAGGAGCGTGTTTCTTACTCATGTGCACTAACTTACATTTTTCTACTTTTAGAGATAGGTGAAATTCTTCACGCCGACTAGAAATTTAGTCTGTCAGCTTTTACCCTACCACAGTAACACAATGACACTTTCTAGTACACCACACCATCAGCAAAAAGTCACGTATTGCTGCTGACCCGGTCCGTCAGATTACTTGTGCATGCACAGAATAAGAACGGTCCGATCAAGTTTCACTGAGGCACTCCTGGCGGCTGCGTTGCCTCTGGTGAACATTCACCGTCAACGACAACGTACAGACTTCTGTAACTTAAAAGGTCTTCGAACCCGGTTCATAAGCTTGTACTTTCGTTAAAAGTCTGCAATAGGGCACCGTGTCAAACGCTTTCCGAATGCCTGGGAATGTGGAACCTGCCTGTTGCCTTTCATCCATGGCACGATATCGTGTTAGAAAAGAGCAAGCTGATTCCGTACAAGTGATTCTTCCTATATCAGTTTTGATTCGTAGGCGTAAGGTTTTCTGTCTCAAGGAAATTTATTATATTCAAACTGAGACTGTGTTGAAGAAATATGCAGCAAACAGATGTCAAAGATGTTGTTGTTGTTGTGGTCTTCAGTCCTGAGACTGGTTTGATGCAGCTCTCCATGCTACTCTATCCTGTGCAAGCTTCTTCATCTCCCAGTACCTACTGCAACCTACATCCTTCTGAGTATGCTTAGTGTATTCGTCTCTTGGTCTCCCTCTACGATTTTTACCCTCCACACTGCCCTCCAATACTAAACTGGGGATCCCTTGATGCCTCAGAACATGTCCTACCAACCGATCCCTTCTTCTACCCAAGTTGTGCCACAAACTTCTCTTCTCCCCAATCCTATTCAACACTTCCTCATTAGTTATGTGATCTACCCATATAATCTTCTGTAGCACCACATTTCGAAAGATTCTACTCTCTTCTTGTCCAAAATATTTATCATCCGTGTTTCACTTCCATACATGGCTACACTCCATACAAATACTTTCAGAAATGACTTCCTGTCAGTTAAATCTATACTTGATGTTAACAAATTTCTCTTCTTCAGAAATGCTTTCCTTGCCATTTCCATTCTACATTTTATATCCTCTCTACGTCGACTATCATCAGTTATTTTGCTCCCCAAATAGCAAAACTCCATCACTACTTTAAATGTCTCATTTCCTAATCTAATTCCCTCAGCATAACCCGACTTACATTCCATTTTCCTCGTTTTGCTTTTGTTGATGTTCATTTTATATTCTCCTTTCAAGACACTATCCATTCCGTTCAACTGCTCTTCCAAGTCCTTTGCTGTCTTTGACAGAAGTACAATGTCATCGGCGAACCTCAAAGTTTTTATTTCTTCTCCGAGGATTTTAATACCTACTCCGAATTTTTTTTTTTTTTTTTGTTTCCTTCACTGCTTGCTCAATATACAGATTGAATACCATCGGGGAGAGACTACAACCCTGTCCCACTACCTTCCCAACCACTGCTTCCCTTTCATGTACATCGACTCTTATTACCGCAATCTGATTTCTGTACAAATTGTAAATAGCTTTTCGCTCCCTGTATTTTACCCCAGCCACCTTCAGAGTTTGAAAGAGAATATTCCAGTCAACATTGTCAAAAGCTTCCTCTAAGTCTACAAATGCTAGAAACGTGCGTTTACCTTTCCTTAATCTAGCTTCTAAGGTAAGTCGTGGGGTCAGTATTGCCTCACGTGTTCCGATATTTCTACGGATCCAAACTGATCTTCCCCGAGGTCGGCTTCTATTAGTTTTTCCATTTCTCTGTAAAAAATTCGTGTTAGTATTTTGCAGCTGTGGCTTATTAAACTGATAGTTCGATAATTTTGATTTCTGTAAACACCTCCTTTATTTGTGATTGGAATTATTATATTCTTCTCGAAGTCTGAGGGTATGTCGCCTGTCTCATACATCTTGCTCACCAGATGGTAGAGTTTTGTCAGGACTGGCTCTCCCAAGGCCGTCAGTAGTTCCAATGGAATGTTGTCTACTCCGGGGGCCTTGCTTCGATTCAAGTCTCTCAGTGCTCTGTCAAACTCTACACGCAGTATCGTATCTCCCATTTCATCTTCATCTACATCCTCTTCAATTTCCATAATATTGTCAAGTACATCGCCCCTGTATAGACCCTCCATATACTCCTTCCACCGTTCTGCTTTCCCTTCTTTGCTAAGAACTGGGTTTCCATCTGAGCTCTTGATGTTCATACATGTGGTTCTCTTATCTCCAAAGGTCTCTTTCCCTGTAGGCAGTATCTATCTGACCCCTAATGAGGTAAGCCTCTACATCCTTACATTTGTCCTCTAGTCATCCCTGCTTAGCCATTTTGCACTTCCTCTCGATCTCATTTTTGAGACATTTGTATTCCTTTTTGCCTGCTTCATTTACTGCATTTTTATATTTTTTCCTTTCATCAATTAAATTCAATGTTTCTCATGTTATCCAAGGATTTCTACTAGCCCTCGTCTTTTTTCCTACTTGATCCTCTGCTGCCTTCACTGCTTCATCCCTCAAAGCTTGGTGTGTAATTTTAGCTTTCTTATATACAAAAGTCACCTGCGCTTTTCTTCCAGTAGCTTGTGACTTTGTTCTGGTCTAGGGGTTCGCGATGTATTCAAGCTAAATATGGGGCCAATGCCGTAGAGTACTCTTTTTTAACCGAAATGGGTTGCCTAACTTAACGTGTATTTTCCGTGCCAGTTTCATTACTCCCATCCTACATAAACTTGATGCAGGTGGGCGCAGATATCGAACGAATGCAGAGGCGAGCTGACAGCATTGTAACAGAGTACTAGAGGTCATACTAAGGCAAACAGAAATCCTGTGAAAAAGTAAATGGGAATCTTTGGAAGAAATATGACGCAATTCTCACGATCGAACCCTGGGAAAAATTAGGAGACCCATCTTTAAAGGAGACTGTACAGGTGTTATGCTGGCACCATCATCGGTGTGCATTATAGTTGCAGTCAACGTGACTGTGCACAAGGCTTCAATACTACATTGCCATACCAGTACCGGCACTTAATCGCAAGTAATGGTACTAGCAGTATTAACAACGCAAATCATGCAGCGCTCAGTCTCAACATCATTCCTATGCAGTTGGGTATACATATGGTTAACGCTTTACCGTCTACACGGGCTCAAGTAGTCTAAGTTTAATTATAATCACCTTATAGATTATACATCTGGAATGCTATCGAAACATCCACCACGTGAAAATGCAACAAGACGCGAATTTTCATCTGGAGTTATTTATTACAACCACGGGAAACGTTGATCAGAATACAGGATGTCAAACTATCTAACTTTCAGCCGTCCATTTTCGAAACTTTATTTGGCTACCAGTTTCAGTGATTTACTACACCATCTTCAAGCCTCTGACCGACTTGAAAGATTCCACCTCGGTTCTGATCAAAAAAGGGGCCAGCAGTACTGGTTATTAGTAGATTTCTACTTGCTATAGCAAGCAGAAATGTACTAATGCCAGTACTGCTATTTACGAAATTTCAATCACCAACTCTCCCTTCTGAATGCGAAAATATTTTGTTGACACCCACCTACGTAGGGGGAAATGATCATCATAATAAAATAAGAGAAATCAGAGCTCGTACGGAAAGATTTAGGTGTTCGTTTTTCTCACGCGCCATTTGAGAGTAGAATGGTAGAGAAGTAGTATGAAAATGGTTCGATGAACTCTCTGCCAGGCACTTAAGTGTGAACTGCAGAGTAACCATGTAAATGTAGATGTAGCCAAATAACCCAAGTTTAGAAAATGGGCGACTGAGAGATGTTTGATTTGACGTCCTGTGCCGAACAGCCGAGTTCCGCAAACATCTGTGAAAAGATGGACATACAGATACTTGATCAGAATGTTCGCTATCTCAAATACGATCCACTGTTTTGAGGACGACTCTCCTTCGGCAGGGCTTTGCCATACGGACACTTCTGTAACCAGACCGCATGCGATCAGAGGTTTAATCTCCATTACTCACAGAAATCTCTACCGGTCTTTCCAGACGTAAGAGAGAGCTCGCTCGAAACGAATTGCGAGAGGCATCTTCAGCACGGCCGGTGAAAGTTACGGAACGCTAGAGAAAGACGGAGCCGACAGATGCGTGAGAAATCTGGGAGAGGCTGGAGTAGCCAGTAGCCGGGATGGGTGTTGGAGCCCTGTGGCGCCGGCAGAGCGCGGGGGCGTCACGGACGCCGGTTTACGACCACTAAAGCCGCAGGAGGGGCGGAGGGGGGGGGGAGGAAAGGTGGGAGGGAGGGGGAACTCGCGCTGCCTTCTACTGCACAGCACCACCCGCCTACGGTGCAGTTCACCAGTCCTGCTGCTGGCAGCTGTGGCTATCAGCAAGAGCTTCCAAGTAGTAGTTCATTTTTAATGCAAATCCCTGTACGTGAGCTCATCCTTTCAAGAACTAGTGTAGCTATCGTCATCATCATTGGCTTGTACTCTCTCACAACGAATGACATACAAAAATGTAACTTTTTGATTTCTCATGTTTGTATCTTGTAACAGAACGTTTATTGGGGAACTAGAGTTCTAGTTTCCAAGCTACAAATTTAACTTTTTAATTTGTCATGTTTGTATCTTGTAACAGAACGTTTATTGGGGAACTAGAGTTCTACTTTCCAAGCTACATATATTTCAGCATTTCATCTAATTGCTAACGGAATTTACAAAGTTAAAATTTTGTCGTAATCTCCTCATTAAGGTCGTAACATTGCGGCACAGGTTTGACACAATAGGTACAGTATTACAGCTGTCCGCCTTAGTTCCTGGCCGATCAGCGCGGCGGTTTGCTTGGCGAAGAGGCCGGTGTTCTGTCCGCAGCCGGATAGGAGATTTTCTCTGTTCGTGGACTGTGTTTTGTGTTGACCTTACGCTCGTATCGTCATCATCCACATTCCACTAATAACATGGCTGAACTGGCCCATCCCGAAAACCAGTAAGTTAAAAAAAAAATGTTTTCAGTTAGAAACTCTGTATGTGTCTACAGGCAACACAACTCACGACACGCAAGTTACCTAGTCTTTAGTCATCCACAATCTAATAATGAGAGAGCACATAGCGACTGTCAACTAACTTTGCACATAATTTCAAACTGTTTGATATTTTTTCCTGTCTGACGTCCCCCCATAAAATGTTGTTGTTGTTGTGGTCTTCAGTCCTGAGACTGGTTTGATGCAGCTCTCCATGCTACTCTATCCTGTGCAAGCTTCTTCATCTCCCAGTACCTATTGCAACCTACATCCTTCTGAATCTGCTTAGTGTATTCATCTCTTGGTCTCCCTCTACGATTTTTACCCGCCACGCTGCCCTCCAATACTATATTGGTGATCCCTTGATGCCTCAACACATGTCCTACCAACCGATCCCTTCTTCTAGTCAAGTTGTGCCACAAACTTCTCTTCTCCCCAGTCCTATTCAATACTTCCTTATTAGTTATGTGATCTACCCATCTAAACCCCCATAAAATAATGAAAGTGAAAAAAGTTTATCGCTTACTACATTTTCACTGTTCATGCAGTAAAACTCCAGAATCAGCAATGACAATTTAATTTGTCACTTCTTTACTACTAATTGGGTTCGCTAGACATTCTGTAGACAATATACACATACACCACCCAATCTGCGGCAAAATTGTATCGTTGTACAGCGCATAGATGAGAGCATAAAACGTCGTCTACATTCATATTGAAGTGCCTAGCAGAGAGTTCATCGAACTACTTTCAGTTTATTTCTCTGCCATTCCACTCTCTGACAGCACACGGAAAAACAAATACTTAAATCTTTCCGTTCGAAATCTGAAATTTCATATTTTACTACAGTGATCATTTCTGTATATGTAGGTCGACGTCAAAAAAATATTTTCGCTTCTGGAGGAGAGAACTGACACCTTTATTGTAACGACTGGCACCTCAACTTGCACATCACATTCGTGACGTTCTTTCCCTTATGTTGCGATAGCACAAAACGAGCTAACATTGTTCGAACCTTTTCAGTCTCCTCCGTGAACACCACCTGGTACTGATCGCAGACCAAGCAGCAATACTTCAGCAGGGGGCGTAGTAGATTTGTTGCATAAACATTGAGGCGCTTGGGACGCCTGAAATACTAGTTCTTCTGAACATAGAGCCCAAATCACTAGCGGATAATCCGAAAGTAATAACACCAACAAAATGAGGGTTTTCCTTATTCAACCATAACGGTTTCACATCGTTAATATCAAATTTTTAATATATTAACTCATTTGTGAAAAAGGTAAATAAAGGTTTTAATTTGCTTTACATAAGCGATTTAGATTCTTTAAAACATCGGTGTAGAGTGGTTGGCGGGGGGGGGGGGGGGGGGGACTGATGTTCTACTAAAATACCACACAGCTCAGACCCGCAGTGCCACTGATACAAGAATAACTTGATGAACATTTCTGTGATAATGTTATAATAGCTTTGTTAATGCTGACTATTAGTGGTGATCTAGTGTGACAGGCGCCCTCCCTCTTTCGAAGTACAACTGATCAAGCAGAGATGGGAATCATGTGGCGAGGAGACACCAACTCCGTAATTTAGAAAAAGATCCACTTATCTCCCTACTCGAACTGCACAACTTGGCCTTCCAATAGAAGAACACTTTTTCATACAGTTTTACAGAGGAGCGCTTTGGAGAATGACAAATGCATGCAGGGGTTTTCATCCTCTTTTTAACTATTTGAGCCGGCTTACTAAACACCTACATTTATGTAAGTGACTTGAGAAGTATACGAACATTAATAATTTCGGCACTGTTTCTATGCCAAAATCTGACATAAAACAGTTTCACAGTAGAATAGTAAGTGCTCGATTCAAATTTTGTTAAGAACTGATGGACAAAGTTAAGTGGGACATGTCTGCTGACTACGCAATAGTGCATTAAATGGATGTCAACACAGTATACCCGAAGTAAGAACAAACCGGGATCCAGTTTCAGCAGGCTTTGTGTGAAGGAAGCCAAGAAAAACTGATTCTGCAGTTTGACAACAGCGCGGAACGGACAGAGTGTGCTACTGTCACGATGCTAAATGCAGTAACTTCACTTAGAGACAGGCTCATACAGTAAAGTGATAACAGCCTTCGGTAAAACTAAAAACAACGGTGGTAACATTAAAGTGTAATGGAAATTCCACTGCTAAGCACAGAGAAGGGAGCGGATAGGTGGAAAGAATACATTAAAGCCTCGATGTGGTGGAGTATTTGTCTGATGGCATGGTAGGAGAACAAACAAGAGTGGGTGAGAAAGAGATAAGGAATCCAGTTTTAGAATCAGAATTTAAAAGAGCTTTGGAAGACCTAAAATCAAATACGGCAGAAGTGACAGATAAAATTCCATCAGCATTTCTTAAATCATTAGGGGAAGTGGCAAAAAAACTACTTTTCACGTTGTTGTGTTGAGTGTATGCGTCTGGCGATATACCATGTGACTCACAGAGAAACATCATCCACACAATTCCAAAGACTGCTATAGTCAAGAAGTGCGAGAATGATCGAAAATCAGCTTATCAGCTCATGTATCCAAGTTGCGGACAAGAATGATTTACAGAAGAATGGAAAACAAGTATGAGAATATGTTAGGTGACGTTAAGGTTGGTTTAGGAAAGGTAAAGGCACCAGAGAGGCAGGTCTGACGATGCGTTTGATAATGGAAGCAAGACACGTCCATAGGATTTTTCGACTTGGAAAAAGCGTTCACTAATGTCAAACGGTGTAAGATTTTCGAACTTGTGACAAAAGTAGGGGTAAGCTATAGGGAAAGATCGTAAGTAGTGTATAAGTCTTTCAGCCCAATTGTTCAATCTGTACATAGAAGATCCAATGACGGAAATATAAGAAAGGTTCAAGAGTAGGATGAAAATTCAAGATGAAAGGATGTCAATGATACGATTCGCTGATGACATTTCAATCGTAAATAAAAGTGAATAAGAATTACAGGATTCGATGAATGGACTGAACAGACTAATGAGTATAGAATTAGCACTGAGAGTAAATCAGAGAAAGACGAAAGTAATGAGAAGTAGAGGAAATGAGAACAGCGGGTAACTTACTCGAATTAGTGATCACGAAGTAGATGAGGTTAAGGAATTCTGCTACCTAGGCAGCAAAATAACCAATGACGGACGGAGCAAGGAGAACATCAAAAACAGACTAGCACTGCCAAAACGAGCATACACGGCCAAGAGCAGTGTGCTAGTATCATACATGAGTATTAATCTGAGGAAGAAGTTTCTGACAATGTACGTTTGGAACACATCATTTTGTGATAGTGAAACGTGGATTGTGGGAAAACAGGAAAAGAAAGCATTTGAGAAGTGGTGCTATAGAAGAATGTTGAAAATTAGATAGGCTTATAAAGTAAGAAATAGGAGGTTATGCGCAGAATAGGAGAGGAAAGGATTATACGGAACACACTGACAAGAAGAAGTGACAGGATGATAAAGCATATATTAAGGCATTAAGGAAAAACCTCCACGGTACTCAGTGGAGCTGTAGAGCGTAAAAACTGTAGAGGAGAGGAATTAGGGGCAGCGGCATCATTCAGAAGTCTTGTGACTAAAATAAAGAAAAAGAAAAAAAAAACACGTGTGTTTCATTAGCGCCCCGGCGCCCTCAGGATCTCTGACACCGGTACCCGCCCGACCTCCTGATAGCAACGAGAATCCGGCTCTGGCCGTAACAAACCCAATGAAAGGCAAAAACTCTCGTACAACAAACTTGATCGACGGAAACCTGTTTAAATGAGTGTTCAATACGAAGTTTTAATATCATTATTAGCTTGACATACGTTCAAAATAAAAGGACTCGTAACTATATACCTCTTTTGGTTTAAATACTTGTTCAAATGGTTCAGATGGCTCTAAGCACTATGGGACTAACAGCTGAGGTCATCAGTCCGCTACACTTGGAACTACTGTAAGTAGGCTGTTTAGGTTTTCTTATTGGTAACGCCACGTAGCGCTCTGTATGAAAATCACTGGCTGTGCCGTGTGCAGTCTGTTTGCATTGTTGTCTGTCATTGTAGTGTTGCGCAGCTGGATGTTAACAGCGCGTAGCGTTGCGCAGTTGGAGGTGAGTCGCCAGCACTGGTGGATGTGGGGAGAGAAATGGCGGAATTTTGAGAACGGATGTTCTGGACGTGTGTCTATCAGAAACAGTACATTTGTAAGAATGGATGTCATGAACTGCTATACACATTACGACTTTTGAACACTTTTAAGGTAAATACATTTGAAAGGTCGCTGTTGGATTCCTTTCATGGTAATTTCTTAAATCTGTTGTCATTTACGGCATAAATTCCTCTTCTAAATTTACTGTGGCGTTTCTGACTATCTGGGAGGAGACTGAGCAGTGAAACGTGTTACTTTTACACATAAACAAGAACGATCTGTCACACAACTACACTTTAAAACTCAGTTTATATGTAATTCATGTCACACAGTCTCATACGGAACCTACATCCGCTTTCTTTTATGTACTGTATATGATAAGATACTGTCATCCCCCTTCCCTCCTGTGTGAGAGGATGAATGAGTAAATGTATTTCTAGTTTCATGCTGGATGGTAGCAGACAAGCCTGTCTGCTAGAGAACAGTAGGACCAACGTCGGAACAGGTAGCTACGCTTTCTAAAAGCAGAGAGGTTTCTGTTCTTACTATGGTCCTGTCCGTCCCTTGTCATGTTGGTATAGGAAGCTGCCCCTCTGGTCACTTCCGTTTTGTATACGGAAGCACCCTTGGTAGGGGCCCAGGTCAGTCTATGCGGCGGCGAGCGTCTGAAGTGGTAGGACAATGGATTTCTTAAGTTCAGCCTAAATGAAAATTTAATCACCTTTATTTCAGGTTTAGCTCTAAAATATCTAATGTTATCTTAAATTGCAACGCTGTGTATTTCGTGTGTGAAGTTCAGAATATCTTCCAGTACTTGCTTTGTCACTACTTTGTGAGTAAATTGGAACCACGTGTTGATCAGTAACTCTAACTAAGATCATCAATCTTAAATGCGAATGTGCGTGAGATTATAACGTCTCGTCTTGACAATATTTTTCAATATTGCAACTATTCTTTATGTTCAACCCACGTGGGGTGTACTTTGTGAGACCAGTGCCACGTGCTTATACAATTGTTTGACCCATAAGGTTAATCTTAAGACGTCAGTAACCAGTTCGAGGTTTTTCTTTTGTAAATTGCTTTTCGAGCTAATTTATTTTAATTTTCAAAATTATTGTGGAGTTACACTCTTTGTGTAAACCAAGTTGACCACCTGAAGCATGTGGTATAATCATCAAAGTAGCCCTCAGCTATTCTTTTCGGGAAGATTTCACAGAGAGTTAGTATGAATTTAGTATACCAGTGTGTGGTAATTACATGACAGACAGATTGCGCTACGAGCGTAACTTCTTTGGGTGAATATTGAATCGGTTGGTTGTGGTTAATTTCCTCTTGCATATGTTTCAACGTTCTTTGTGTGTTATTTTATGAATGCAATGATGTATGCAGTCTCCCAATCTTGGCTCCATATTTGATGTATTCTGTAAGATTACAAACTCATATTTTCACAATCCTAAATAAGGCACCATTTTATTTATGAATCATGTTTAATATGCTGAAATTTGAATGATCAATGTTAAAACAAATTTCCAAATATAAACTGATTAGTTTCTTTTTATTTAAATTCTTTATATATATATAATCACCGGTTGTCATACGACTATTAAAAGATTATAATTAATGTTAGTCTGGTTGGGAATTTGGTAAGCTAGACTGGATACCTGGTGAAACAGTTGCTCAGTAATGCAAGGTTAACTTCCCCAGACAGCTCACAGCTTTTAATCCGCTTTTATTGTCTATCAGCACCGATTACACATCAAATTAATGCAACAACATTACACATTGTTTGTTCTCTATCAAAATCTTTCATTTGCTAACTATGCCTATTAGTAGTTAGTGCCTTCAGTAGATTGAATCTTTTATTTAGCTGGCAGTAGTGGCGCTCGCTGTATTGCAGTAGTTCGAGTAACCAAGATTTTAGTGAGGTAAGTGATTTGTGAAATGTATTGGTTAATTTAGTCAGGGCCACTCTCTTGTAGGGATTATTGAAAGTCAGATTGCGTTGCGCTAAAAAATATTGTGTGTCAGTTTAAGCACAGTCATGTATAATTTTTCTAAGGGGACATCTCACTACTTAAACTTGCGACCGAGCAGCCGCGTGGTTCCAGACTGAAGCGCCTAGAACCGCTCGGCCACGGCGGCTGGCTAAATACTTGTCCTATATCTTTTATCAGTTAGGGTATTAACAAAAATAATTTATATTTTTGTAAATAAATTATAATAAAAATATATTACTCAAGCGTAATGTAGCTGTATTCCTATTATTGACGTATGGCGGGGAAAGGGCGAGAGGATGTCACAGGTCTGTTGCTCGTAGTCGAGATTGGGTACTGACGGCAGG
Source organism: Schistocerca gregaria (assembly GCF_023897955.1). Lineage (NCBI taxonomy): Eukaryota > Metazoa > Arthropoda > Insecta > Orthoptera > Acrididae > Schistocerca > Schistocerca gregaria. The sequence continues at coordinate 1,006,554,891 of NC_064920.1, read as the reverse complement.
GCAGTTCTGGGACAGTTAGGATGGTGAGGCAATGAGATGGTAAAAGAGGAAGTGCTCGTGTGAATATGACTCTTCTTTCTGGGACAGTTAGGATGGTGAGGCAATGAGATGGTAAAAGAGGAAGTGCTCGTGTGAATATGACTCTTCTTCCTCTTTACTGATAATTCAACCCCATTTCCCACTACCTATAGTACGCAGACTTACAGTACTGATACTGTTGCATACCAAAATAGGTTATTGCTTGGACTTTAAAATGCAATAAAAGCAAACTCTCTTGAAATTTCTACATAAACTGTCGAATGTTTAAAATGTTCACTTCGCGGGACAATCACAAGCTATTTCACGCATGAGACCAGTTTTAGCCAACATGAGACGTCTTCACATAACTTTATACTTTAACGTTATTAATCATCTTCTGGTATCGCTTTTCTCTGCCACAGACAATGAACAAATACACTGAAAACAGAAGTCTAAAGAACTGTAGCGATGTATATAAATAATAAGAAACGAAAACATACCAAATATAGCAGCCTTATTTCATTTGACATAATTTACATGTACCATCAGCATCATAGAAAGGAAATGTTCCAACAACAAACGTACATGAAATATCAGCCATACTCAAGCTCATCACAGAGCAAAACTACTTCACATTCAATAACAAATTTTACTCTCAGTAATATGAATTACACATGGGATCCCCAATCAGTGGCCTCCTAGCTGACATTTTCCTCAGTCACATAGAAAACTAAATAGTAGTACCAAAACAGTAGAAAATAACATACTGATACAAATATGTAAACGATATACACTGAAGCGCCGAAGAAACTGATATAGGCTTGTGTATTCAATTACTGAATATGTAAACAGGCAGAATACAGATATGTAACACAATAAGTGTCTGGCACAATTGCTAGATCGGTCACTGCAGCTACGATGGCAGCTTATCAAGATTGAAGTGAGTGTGAACTTAGTGTTATAGTCGGCGTAAGAGCGATGGGACACAGCATCTCCGAGGTAGCGATGAACTGGGGATTTTCACGTACAACCATTTCATGGGTGTACTGTGAATATCAGCAATCCGGTAAAATATCAAATCTCCGACATCGCTGCGCCCGGAAGAGATCCTGCATGAACGGGACTAACGACGACTGAAGAGAATCGTTCAACGTGACGGAAGTGCAACCCTCCCGCAAAATGCTGCAGTTTTCAATGCTGGGCCATCAGCAAGAATGAGCGTGCGAACGTTTCAACGAAACAGCATCGATATGTGCTATCAGAGCCGTAGGCCCACTCGGGTACCCGTGATGACTGCACGACACAAACTTTACGCCTCGCCTGGGCACGTTGACATTGAACTGTTAGTGACTGGAAACATGGTGCCTGGTCGGACGAGTCTCGTTTCAAACTGTATGCAGTGGATGGACTTGTACTGGTATGGAGACAACTACATGAATCCATGAACTCTGCATGACAGCAGCGGACTGTTCAAGCCGGTGGAGTCTCTGTGATTCTGTGGGGCGTGTGGAGTTGGAGTGATATGGGACCCCTGATACGTCTAGATACGACTGTGACAGGTGACACCTACATAAGCATCCTGTCTGATCACTTGCATCCATTCATGTCCATTGTGGATTTCGACGAACTTGGGCAATTTCAGCAGGAGAATACGACTACCCACTCGTCCAGAATTGCTACAGAGTGGCTCCAGGAAGACTCTTCTGAGTTTAAACATTTCCGCTTATAACCATACCACTACTATTCTAATTTAACATGCTTTTACCTGAATAACAGAAACCCTGTCTCGATCTTGCCAAGTATAGCCCTCTTACTAAAATTTAATTTACTTTCCAAATAATCTACACTGTGGGAGGATAGTCCTGTTAACAGGAAAAGTTAGTCAACAGAGTTACTCCTTTTACAGGATTTGACCGTGTGTAGTGTCTAATGGAGAAGTATATCAGACTATTCAATTCTTTTCCTAAGTTCTTACCCAGCGGTTATAAAGAAACGCAGTGTGAATAGTATTATATTGAAGCTAGGACAACTCAGTTCCAAGTTCATTAAGTGGTTCAAAATAAGTACTAATGATTGCCATCATACCCAGGCAATTAAACAGTGAAGTACTGCTACGGTCGCAGGTTCGAATCCTGCCTCGGATATGGATGTGTGTGATGTCCTTAGGTTAGTTAGGTTTGAATAGTTTTAAGTCTAGGGGACTGATGACCTCCGATGTTAAGTCCCATAGTGCTTGGAGTCATTTGAACCATTTGAACTACAGCTTCTGTTATGTACCAACTGACTTGCAACTGATGTCAATCTGTATATGTGGGTCAAACATGAAAGAATTTCAGAACCAGGTAAACAGAACATCTCAGAGCGCTGAAGAGCAGTAGCTCACACTCAGCATGCTGACAGCATAGAATCACCACCCAGCAAACAGTGAAACTGACTTAAGAATTCTTATAACTAGCAACAGCTTATACCAAAAATTATCAACAGAAGGACAATATCATATTCAAAATTAAAGAAGTATTAAATGAATACGTATCATTTTATAATAAAACCCTCTTTTCCACTATTGATGAACTATACAAATAACATTCACATAAAAACTTCACGTGATCAGCCCCATATCTAAATTTCACTCTCCGCCACTCCGCCATAATGCACAACATTCTCTTCATTCTCTTCAATGCCTTTCCACAATAACTCCCCCCCCCTCAGTCTCTCTCTCTCTCTCTCTCTCTCTCTCTCTCTCTCTCTCTCTCTCTCTCTCTCAGCTCTGAATCCGCGCGCCTCACCCGACAATCGTGACACGAAACATATGAATTCTTGCAGCCACAACAACACGTAATGGGAGCGAAAACACTGTGAAAGTTCGAAAAATCGCAGGAAATGTCTGTGAAAAAGAGATAGAAATCAGTGTGTTACCGCACCACAAACACAGAAGACAAACCCTTCGTCAGTGTTGTTCGTAACAAGCACCATAACACGATACTTATTCATCTTCGTTCGAAAATGCATAATAAAGAAAAACAGAAATTACGTTTTGCTACTTGGAGATCAGAAGTTGTACCGTCTGAAGCAGATTTACAGCTACCAACATAAACATTCAGTACCTTCATGTATGGCATGTAAACTAATTCATACATCCGCCCTTTTTGCAAATAAACTATTAAACCAGAATTTAAGACATATTGCAATAAAAACATACAATTCATCATCCCAGTAATACATATCTCAATTATGAACTGCAAACAGACCATGTATAATATCTGACGACAATCACTTCATTCACAAGAGTAAATATTTTCTCTAAACGTTAATATGTAATAACAGTTTTACGGAAAGAAAATAAAGTAGCCCACTGAAGACAGAAAAAAAAGTGCTGAAACCTGTCTGGGTAAAAGAAAACTCCAAAGGTGTCTTGCATAAGGCGGAATTCTTCATCCAGCTTTCAACGTTTTTTGTAAGTAACATCATTTCAGACACGCTGTTTGTTTTTAGATAGGATTATTGTGACTACTTACATGTAATAGTGGAATGTACTGTCGCTTATTATTATGAAGGACACTGGACAATGTTGACCACAGTGGGTCACTGCTGTAAATTTTCTTGTTATTTGATCAGAAAAAGATTACAAACTGACTGCCGTTCGCCGTTTTTGTGTCCTCTGCCACGGACGTAAGATTTTTTAAGATATAAGATGGAGATGTGTGGTTGCATGGATTAAATTTAGCGTGAATAGTGTCGAACAGCTGTTTCATGGTGTTCAGTGGAGCGAGGTCTTTATTATTAAAGCGAAGAGTGGCAAGAAAGCATTTATTAAATTTGTTAACTAAATACACGTAATCAATTGATATTTTTTTATAGAAATCAAGCTGATATGCCATGCAACAGTGAAAAAATTTAAGTAAATACAGTAATATAATGAGTAACATTTGTAGATACTTGGAGGGATCATCCGAGGGACGCAAGACGTCAATGCTTAAGTTCTATACAGGAGAAACAGTTGCAGATTACATTAGGAAATACTCTGGTCATCTGGAAAACAATATTAGCAATGGCCAAGACTAATTTGCGTCCCTGACTATTAATTTCTTTCCAGCCATACCCCAGGTATAGATATTAAAGCAGTCCCAACTCGAATTTAACTACTCAAAATACATTAACAAATCCACAAGCATTACTCCGTTAAACTATTATACGCAGAAGAATATACCTTACTACAAAATTCAATCAGGTCAAGGCTCAACATTTAACAAATAAATTAATAAAATAAATTAAAAATGTACCACATTAGATTATTGTCAAGATGAGTCTCACTTACATTCTAAAACCGCAAAGGTAGATCTAAAATAACTTATAAGAACGCACCACTCACCACTGCATGATATATCTTAAAATACAACACATAGAATTTTTACATCATTAACGATGGACACCACTGTGGTCCAGAATGTCGAAAGAGTTAAATACAGCAAGCACCAGAGCAGAACTTCAAGCTACAACTTCTTAAAATGAATCATGCAACATTAATACTCTCAGCACCCAAAGGAGTAACAAGTTTATAAACCCAAGCCACGCTGTCTTGCTGGTTACGTCAGTAACAACCACTACCAAACCAGAGGAACCGCCTACGAGCTCTGAACAACAGAAGAAACGGACCGCTTGTACTTCATATTATTTGGAACGCTTTGTATCCATTCACAAAAGGTTTTTCCATCCTGGAAGTTAAGCTGTATTCGTATAACAGTCCAAGCTATCACATGTAATTACAGTTAATACGGTGCTGAGAGCAAACACAGGTTCTGGTACAAATGTAACCCAACAACGCGCAGCAAAAAACGGCATGCTTCCCATAGGTCCGTCAGCTAACTGTAGCCGGCAGTCTGCAAGCAAGGCCACCTCCGGGCACTCTTCACTGCAGTCGTTTACAGATGGAGCCACCGAACGAAGCCAAAGATCCCCATGGAAAGTATCATGTGCCGCCTGGCAGTACGCAGTTTTATAATAGTTTGCTGTTAATATACCATACAGATTAAATTTCTACGGTTTTCTTGATTTTTGTCAATGTGTAAACTGATTTTCTCCACATTGGTGAAGGTTTTGTCTCGTGATTGGATCTGTGGAACATTGTGAAAGAGTGAACGAATGGATGGGTGGATGACTTCTATACATGGCGGACAGGACGCCGCCTTCACCTCCCTTACACCTTCTCCAGTACGTCGATGACACCGCCTTCCTTGCCCTCGCCCCCACCCTGTTAAGCTACCAGAACCTTCTCAAATCCCATCTTGACCGATTCACCACTTGGTATAACCAGTGACTGCTCAAGGTCAATTCTTCCAGGACCCAGGCGATCATTGTAGGCAAAACCACTCCTTCCTTCCATCTCCTCAATTTCTATCTCACTACCTACGGCTGTCCTATCAACCTCACCCCCACCCTCAAATACCTTGGCGTCATCCTTGACCGTCGCCTCTCCTGGACCCCCCCACCTCCAGACGATCCAAGCCAAGGCACGCTCCTGACTCTGCCTCCTCAAGCTCCATTCTGACCACACATGGGGCCTGGATCCCTCCACCATCCTCCAAACCAATAAATTCCCCATCCACCCTATCCTCTGCTATGCCCATCCCGCCTGGATCGCCGCCCCTTCTACCTTCTACAAATCCCTTCAAATTCTGGAACGCCATGCACTCTGCCTCACCTATACCATCTGTCTCCCCTCCCCCAAGTGGATTCTCTACAACTTAATTCCGTTCCCACACCTCCTCCTTTTCCTCGAATGGATACAAATCCTTTACACCTCTCGCAAACTTGATCCCCCTCACCCACTTGTCTCTCCCATCCTTTCCCACCCCTGTCCGCTGCCCCACCTGTACTCACACATCCTGCCTGTTCTCCATCTCTCCACACTCCATACCCTTGCCCAAGGTGGGTTCCGCCACTACCCATCCCTGATGATGCCCTCACCCCCTCCATCTACCCTTCCTACCAACTTTGTTCCCTTCCTCCCCCTGTGTTTTTCCTGCATGGCAGCCTCTTTCCCTTCTCTCCCTCCTCTCTTCCTCCGTCCCTCCCCTCTCCCTGGGCTTCCACAACCCCCCCTACCCTCGCCACTCACCCTCCCTTCCCTTCTCCCACTGACATCAACACCCTCCCTCTCTCCCTCCTACCTGCGCCTCTTCCCTTTGGCACGTCCCCAGCTTTGTGTGTGAACAGTACATCTTCATACACCAGAGGTCGTCACCAATACTGTGTGTCTTCGCATCAGTGCTTCAGTATCTCTCCGTTTGTGCTTCTCCGTTCACGTGTGTAAACTCGTTTTTTCTCTCTGTGTACAGTGATGAACGTTATTTATCCAATCAGTGCGCCCTTGACGGCTTCATTTATTTTTACTGTGTCTGTCTCCCGTTTTTGTCCACCATGTTTGTTTGTTTCTCTGTCTATCTGTTTCCTGTATGTGTTCACTGTGGACGGAGAGCAGTGTGGATAGGCCTCTGCCGGCCTACCTTTATTGTAAAGGCTTTAAAATAACAAAAAAGGGAAAAAAGGGTGGATGAATGGTATGGCGCAGTTGATGATGAAGCTGTTCCTCGCAGGTTGTAACTTTAATGTTGCTCTGAAAGTATCCTTTGTAATCTACAGCGTCATACTCTACTTACTCCAATTTTCAGTTTCATTTACTCGGAACCGCTAGTAACGTTTGTTATCATTTCTGAGTTTATAGCCGACATCTACTTCAAATCTGTTTAGACATACGGCAGTGTATAAAATTTGGTAAATAGGGCTTGGAACGGCTTAGGAGCTGACACTTTGATTCGCGGCTTCGTGTTTGCGGCTGTGGAGTATAGGCTTTTCTCTTATTCTTCTCCGCGGAATAGCATTCACAGAAACGAGGTCGAGGTGCAGGAACTCGCTGCCTTCTTTCAGCACACGTCAGTTGGCTACCGTTGTCCACAGTGCACCTCCACCGATCAGGAAGAAGAGCTCTCTTATAAAAATACTATACCAGAGAGTCAGTCCCCATGTAGGCCTGCAGGGCCCCGTATAGGTCTGCAGAAGCTGCGCCTGATGTGGAATCTTGACGTAAACTTACTTAACAATAATATTGGCTCTAAAAAACATTGGCGGGAATGAGTGGACAGAAGTCGACCTAGTAACCATGAAGTTGCTTTAGATCCCTCCGTTAGGCTGTCAGATTTGTTGGCACTAACTCAGTCGTTTCAGGCTACGTCACAGTCTGTATTTTTTTTTTTTAATTTAATTTTCGTTTTGGTCGCTTTACTTCGTTACATCTGCTCGGGGCGGACGTCGTAATACATCCATTTAAATTCGTTGTTGATCTGTTAACTCAGTTATTTTATTACAGAGGGCACATTACCCTCTGACCGAACACGCTGAGCTACCGTGCCGGCATGTCAAAGGCGATCGCTCTTCGATGGGGCATAGGCTACTTCGTGCCTGCGACGTGAGCAGACCATCACGCACACCGTGGAGGGTTGTCCAAAGAAGAGATAGATGGGTCGTTGAATAGTTTCTAGCAAAATAGCTAGTTTACTACTTACTGTCATTACTTTTCACTTTCACATGTCCCAGCGATTTTTCACCTCAATTTGTAATGTATCATGAACTACAATTGTATGCAGTTGTCTTCCAATATAAAGTACCTTTGTTTCATGAGCTGTAAGTCTGATTACATCTTCTGAAGATTCTCGTTTTAGACGTTTATATACGTTGTTACTATTTTTCGTGATGATTTAGGCCTCTGTTCCGTACGTCAGTATCTGTACAGCTGCTGTTTTGAAGAATTCCATGGCTGTCTCAATCATTGTCCTTCTTTCTTTATTTCTAATAATTGTGGAACATACTTTTGATGCCTTACGACCTTGTTCTCTTTGTCTCTGCTTTGAAAGTAATACATGTTTTACCTCAAGTAGCTGAATTGCGAGACCTATTCTTGTGCTTTATTATGGAGAATAAAGACTATTCTCATGGTATTCACTATCTAGTTAGATGTCTTTTTTTTTGCAGTACGATTTTTGAGCGAGCTGCTTAGTTGCCCTGGAATGCCATAACTGTGTTTCGCAGTAGTGATCTTATAACTCAAGTCTTTTGCAATAATAGGGAATTTGTACAGCAGCATTTTGAGATTAACTTCGGTTTCACATAGGTGGACTAAGCCGTTAACAAGTAGGAGAGTATTAATAAAAATGATGTTATTAATCCTCACACCGAAAAGTGCTTGCCTTTCACTTTCTTTAAACACATACAGTTTGAAAAATATCGGTGTACTATAGTTTCTAGGTCTTCAAAGGCAATCTGAGTCTGTAGTTAGAATTCTTTCTTGTGCTGCACAATAAAAACTTCTCAACTTACGTAGCTCAGTCCTGGGGCATAGAATGGATTCATCTAAACCCAAAAACCAATAGACTATTCTGTGAAATGAAGACGTACTCATCTTTGCCAGTGGGCCTCATTCGCATGGATAACTCATAAGCGACGCGTTAAAAATGGACATTTTCGAAAAGTAGAAAAAAGTTAATTCTCCTCAGGTTTGTCGCTGAGGTCCAAAAACATCTACGCGTTGTACTTATACGTAAATACATAGTCATAGAGTATTCTGAAGATAGTGAACGTAGATGAGCAAAGACTGAATAGAGATGCTGGCCGCCATCCTTGAAATCGTTGAGTGGAAGTGCTTGGTACGAGCCTCAACGATAATCGTTTTTTAATAAGGATTTCCTTCACTATCACTGTCATTACCACCGCCCCTTTCCTCTCATCTTTTACTGGCTGCCATCATGACAATGGGAACGTCTGAGCGCAGAGACGTCACGACTGCCGGTTTACGAGCACTAAAACCAGAAGGGGAGGGAGTAGAGTGGCTGCAAGAGATGCCGTCGCTGGCTAGCTGCTGCTTGTGGGAAATTTCGCTCTGTGCCAAGGATGGACCAACCAAGACGGAGTACCTGTACGTATATCAAAACCATGAACTTAAAATGAAACGAGAAAGCATTGTATGAGAGTAGTGGCTCAGCTCAGGATATAAAATTAGCTCGGAGAATCCGCAGAAACTGCAATTTATTCTGTTACGTGTGAGATGCGAGGGGCGCCCAATAATAAATGCAACTTTTTTTTCAGAAAACAGCTTGGTTTTATTCAGGATTCAAACACACTATATTATTCCCCACTCATTTGGCTCCAAAATCTGTTTCTCAATACAGGGTGTTTATAAATGAATATCGGGGTTTTAACACTTTATAATATTTATTAAATTTAACTTACAGTTGTAAATGATATGTCAAATGAAAGAGCAACTCAAACAGCTTTACCAGGAATCTTACAAATGTTCAGTGTGAGCACCATTTGTAACACGGCACACATCAAGTCTATAGCCGGGTTCTCCTCACTTTCTTTTTTGGTTGAACCTACTGTAACTGGCACTTCTTATCTTGATAAACTAGAGCAATGGCTCTTCCCTCAGTTGTAAGATGAGCCAGAGAACATTTTCCAGCAAGATGGTGTGCCACCTCACTGGCGTAGCGAAGTACGCGATTGGTTGAACTTCACTGTACCCAAGCGCTGGATAGGCCTCAAGGGGCCCAATGACAGAGCTTGCTTTGCACGGCCTCCACGCTCACCCAACCTAACGCCACGCGATATTTTCCTTTGGGGCTTCATCAAGGATCGTGTGTACGTGCCACCCTCACCAGCAGACCTCCCTGAATTAAGAAACCGGATTGAAGCAGCTGTTGGTACAACAACTGAAGACACACTTATCAACGTTTGGGAAGAACTCGGATATAGACTTGATGTGTACCGTGTGACAAATATTGCTCACATTGAACATCTATAAGGTTCTTGCTAAAACTGTTTGAGTTGCTCTTTCATTTGACATAGCGTTTATAACTGTAATTTTAATATAATAAATATTATAAAGCGTTGAACCCTCGGTATTCATTTATAAACACCCTGTATAACCTGCGTTCAGCGTGACGGCCTTACGTCACCTTACTGAGAGGGATTGCATGCCCGCGTGGTACCATTCTACTGGTCGACGTCGGAAACAACGTCTCGCTGCATCAACAACCACCCCATTATCCACGTACTGATTACCATGGAGTGCTTCCTTCACTGGGCCAAACGAACAGAAGTCTGAAGATGCGAGATCCGGGCGGCAGGGTGGATGAGGACGAAGAGTCCAATGAAGTTTTGTGAGCGATCTGGATGCGCAGACTTGTGTGAGGCCTTGCGTCATGGAGAAGGAGACGTTCGTTTGCATTTTCTGTCACGACGTATACAGGGTGTTACAAAAAGGTACGGCCAAACTTTCAGAAAACATTCCTCACACACAAAGAAAGAAAATATGTTATGTGGACATGTGTCCGGAAACGCTTACTTTCCATGTTAGAGCTCATTTTATTACTTCTCTTCAAATCACATTAATAAAGGAATGGAAACACACAGCAGCCGAACGTACCAGCGTGGCTTCAAACACTTTGTTACAGGAAATGTTCATAATGTCCTTCGTTAGCGAGGATACATGCATCCACCCTCCGTCGCATGGAATCCCTGATGCGCTGATGCAGCCTTAGGGAACGGCGTATTGCATCACAGCCGTCCACAATACGAGCACGAAGAGGCTCTACATTTGGTACCGGGGTTGCGCAAACAAGAGCTTTCAAATGCCCCCATAAATGAAAGTCAAGAGAGTTGTGGTCAGGAGAGCGTCGAGGCCATGGAATTGATCCGCCTCTACCAGTCCATCGGTCACCGAATCTGTTGTTGAGAAGCGTACGAACACTTTTACTGAAATGTGCAGGAGCTCCATCGTGCATGAACCACATGCTGTGTCGAACCTGTAAAGGCACATGTTCTAGCAGCACAGGTAGAGTATCCCGTATGAAATCATGATAACGTGCTCCATTGAGCGTAGGTGGAAGAACATGGGCCCCAATCAAGACATCACCAACAATGCCTGTACTGTAGAGCAATGAGTCGCATGTCAACACAAGCACCGAAGTCAACATTATCTTTCTTCAATTGGGCTAGCTGGCGGTGAATCGAGAAAGTACAGTACAAACTGACGAAACTAAAATGAGCTCTAACATAGAAATTAAGCGTTTCTGGACACATGTCCACATAACATCTTTTCTTTATTTGTGTGTGAGGAACGTTTCCTGAATGTTTGGCCGTACCTTTTTGTAGCACCCTGTACACTAAAGTTGTTTCTTCAATTTCTTGAGGTTAGCACAACACACTTTCGATTAATCGTTGCACGATGAGGGAGGACATCAAACAGAATAACCTCTTCAGTGTCCGAGAAGACAGTCACCATAACTTTACCAGCTGAGGGTGCGCCTTTGAACTTCTTCTTCGATGGAGAAGTGGTACGATGCCACTCCATAGGTTACCGTTTTGTTTCCACTTCGAGATGATGAACCCATATTTCATCGTCTGCGCATGGCAGTGAGGAAGCAGCGGTCACACACCTTTGAGTACCCCAACTACTGGATCAGAGTGTCAGAACGACCAGCTGAGACGTCAAGTTCAGCAGCGAGGTGCTTGAATGTGTTCTGCCGGTCACTTCGAATGACTCGGTCCAACACTGCTGCAGTCACAGCTGTGTCTGGCCGGCCAACACGCTTCAGAGCGGCCAGGTTTGCGTGAGCTTGTTGCGATGACGGCAGACACCTTGCCCAACGAATCACCGCAGTTTTATTCACTGACAGCTCTCCGCAGACATTCCGCAAGCACCTGTGAATATTTCGGATGCTCTGGGTTTCCGCCAAGAACTCAATGACAGTTCTCTGCATGGAACGCACCTCCGTTGCAGATACCATTTTGAAGGCTGCGTATAGCGCCACGACCTATCGGAAATTCATGTAAGCGCGAATATTCCAACAGAAAATTCCGAATTTTTTCAACTGAAACTAGCCGAGGAAAGTGTTGCATTTGTTACTGAACGCCCTTCGTACTAGCAACGTTATATGATAAACTGACGATAGCACGTATTTTCTTTGATTTAGCAAAAGTATTTGTTGTGTGGATCATGCAATACCTTTGCACAATCTGGGGCACTTCTTATCTGGAAATTAACATGCAGACGATTTTTCTCTCGTGTCAGACAAAAGGTAGAAGTTTCAATCACACAGGTTCACATAAAGTTGGGGGTGTCCAGGAATCCGTCCTCGGTCCATAGCTTTTCTTGATGTGCCACAAACCGTGCCAGATGGTTCCAAAACTTTTGTGTTGTGGATGACAAAAGCACTGCTGTGAAAGATGAGGAATGTCATGAAAATGATCTAAGTGATAGCGTTGTGGATAATACCAACACGTGGCTTTCACAGTAATAAAGCGCAGTACGTACCATTTCTGACGTCCGTGCACCCGATGCGATGGATTCGCCCTAACAGCAGGGTGAGTGGCGTGTGGTAGCGCGTTCGCGCCGCTCGTGGAGGAGGGCCAATGTGAGTGGACAGGTGGCAGCTCCTTGCGCTGATTCGGAGCAGGCTCACGGGCAGAGGGGTTTACTAGTTATTGGGACATCCAATGATACGCGTTTTCGCTCTCTTTGTTGTTGCTCGCGTAACAGCTAATATATTGATAAATGGATGAGATAAAATACGTTGCTACGAAAAGAGCCCTGAAATACTTTTTAGGGATGCTGTGCTTTGACTTTCTTTGGATCATTAATTTTCAACAAAACAAAATATATTATGTTCTTATTATTCTGAAGCTGGCTTTCTATAAAGTGAACATTGTTTCGTTACTGTAACTCGCTATAAAAATCAACATATTTTTCTTACTTTACAGTTATTGAAAACGTTACTGAAAATTATTTCGTTATCAATACTGATGTTACAGTACGCAATGTTTGTTCAACATCAAAATTTTGCAGTGAATTTTTGTTAACATTAAAATACCAGTAATACGAGAGCATGAGACAATTATCAGAGAAAAAAATGTTTTTACTATAATGTTTGCCAGACCAGAACTACGCACAGCAAGATTTCTTTTATGTCATGAAGGTAAATTACGTTTTTGCACTGTTAATAATATGTCGTCATCCGCAGCCCGCGTCCACCTGTAAAACACGTCATAAAATCTGCTGCTCTGGCCTGAAATCCCGAAATCTGAAAGAAATAATTTTAGTTTACCATTACCTGTCCGCTTCTTTGCGGTATGATTACTTTCATTTGATGCAAATTTGAATGCGCCGCGGCAGCGGCTCGTTCGTTCGCAGTGCAGCTCTGCACCACGAATAATATTGAAATAGCTGAAAATGTCTTAAAAGGATGGGATAAAATACCAGGCAAGCTTATTACAAATCATAATGCAAGTTTTCACTAAGTAACTCTATTCAAAACATTTAGACAGATTAAAGTCTTACACTCCTTTACACGTCAATGCCTAATGGCGTCCTTCGCTCAATCTTGACAAAAGAATGCTACACAAGCATACAATATAGCGTCACAGGGTCTTCCTACTCACTAACTCCAAAAGACGACAAAGAAATTAATGCTCAGTCACTACTATTTATACTCGGTTTGATATATTTACATCTTTGTTTGATATTGAATAAGTATCGTCTGTGGCGGTTACAGTACTCGCCGACACAGATATTACCTTTAAAAAAATCGATACATAATTCTATACAAGTATAAAACATGACACATAATGGTTTCTCTTTGTTACATAAAGTTCACACAATCATTGTCCATGCAGAAATAAAATTACAATCTCCAATTCAATTATTGTTTTCTTTTTTTTTTACCACATATAATATGTGTTTTCCAGAATACGTTACAGCGTTTTATGGAGCACCTTAGGCAGATAGAGTCCAGGGCTGGAAGGAAAGCCAATGCGCACTCGATATGTCGGCCAAGGGGCCTCATCCGAGATTTGGACGCGGTCTTGCCTGTAGCTATCGAGCGCCAGGGTGCAGTTGCCTGCATGTTGTGGCTCACGTCGGCGCCAACGATGCCTCTCGCATGGGTTCTGAGACGATACTCAGTTCGTACAGGCGGCTGGCGGGTGTGGAGAAGACTGCTGGCATCGCGCGCAGGGTGTAAGCAGAGGTCGCAATTTGCAGCATCATTCCCAGAGTTGGGTGGGGTCCTTTGGTTTGGAGCCGAGTGCAGGGCCTCAGCCAAAGGCTTCGTCCACTCTGTGGCGGTCTTGGCTGCAGATTTCTAGACCAGCGTTATAGTTTGAGGATTTGCAAGACTCCCCTTCATAGGTCAGGTGTGCACTACACAATGCAGCAGCTACTCGGGTAGCAGAGTACTTGTAGAATGCACATGAGTGCTTTTTAAGTTAGGCAGTAGTTTGAGGAGCTCTGATGAACACTCGACTGTCGATATAGAGAAAGAGAAGTCAGACGGCATTTAGAATAAAGACACTTCGACTGTCACAATTTTATTAGTCAACTGTCCATGTATTCGTAATAAAGTTTCCGAATTTACTGCCATCCAGGAAAGTTCTCGAGCTCAAATTATTCTTGAGACCATGATCTGGCTGAAACACGAAGTGGAAAGCTCTGAGATATTTAGCGTGTCGTTGAACGTATATCGAAAGACAATTACAGGCTGTAGGAGGATGAGTGTTCATTGCAGCTGACAAAAATATTGTCTCTATTGAGGTCCAAGTTGAGTGTGACAGGGAAGTCTTCCGGTCTCGCATAACTGGTCTTCTAGATGAAACCAAGTTAATTGTTGAATGTCGCTAACGGCCACCCGATTCTGCTGTGACAGTTCTAGAGTCATTGAAAGAAAGTCTATCGTCAACAGCGAGTAAATATTGAGATCATGCAGAACTAGTTAGAGACGACTTTAACCTGCCGTGTATAGACTGGGATGTCTATGGATTCATTGCGGGGGGTGGGGGGGGGGGGTGGGGGGAAGAAAAATGTCTTGAGCAGTTAATTCGGCAGCTCACACTTGATGGAAATATCTTACACTACCTTGTAGCTACAAACACGCCAGACCTAATCGACAATATCAGTATAGAAATGAGGATTAGTGATCATGATGTCATTATAGTGAAAGGGTACAGTACCGCCCGACATTGAAAATAGCTACAACATTCTTCGTTATTCTTGTCGGAACAACATATGTTTTGTAATAATAACCTAATTTCACTTAATACACTGAAGACGAATACCAGTGTAGGAAAGAAGGACAATTTATTTAAATGATCACATGTGCACTCCCACAAAATAAATCTCTGTATCCAATTTGGTGAGATCTGCGAAATGGATGAATGTATGGTCGTCTGCTAACCGCAGATAGTGAATGGGCTATATATGATCATCTTTGAGACAGTCCTTTGGTCACCTTTGGTGGAACCAAAAAGATGAAATTTACCTGAGCTTTGAGCGCCTGCAATGTGGCTGACCAATAGGGTAGCAAGGTGCTCCCCCACTTCGGCCGAGGTGCGAGATGACCTGAAGAACGGCCATGTTTCAGCACTCTGGCGCTGGATCTTGTGTTGGTAAGACCTGTCTTAGGTGTGCTCCGTAAAGACAAAAGAGTGGAAACATGGTATGCATGTGAAATACTTAAGAGTAGTTTGGAATAATTATTTGTCTGTTTCAGGAACTTGTGGGGGGAAAATTAAATGACAGGCAGGTAATATTAAGGGTATCGTAGTAACCTTCGGAAGTGACCAACGGTCACAACGAAACCACGTGTAGAAATAAGTTGAAATACTTCCGAGTGCTAAAGTTAAGCTGAATTACTGGCGTGTGTACTATAAGTTGGAAATATTTAAGAAATGGCGTGTGCAAGACTTGAAATTAGAGACGAGTACTTGCACGTGGTGAGTACTGTGTGAGTCTCAATCTGTGTATGAGACAAAGTATAAAGAGTAGTACTCCTCCATGGTATCAGTTGAGGACTCGTGTGTGTGATGAATATGTTCTTAATATTACTTTGCATATTATGTTTCCGTGTGACGCTTGATTCAAACTATAATAGTCTGAGAGTGAAGCAAAGTGAGTCAGCCGTCTATCGAGCAACGCCACTTGGCTTGCATTGCACAGGAAGACGTGCAAATATCCTCCAGAGTTCATAATAGCCATAGTAGCCATAGTAGCCAAGACCGTCACAGAGTGGCCGAAGCCTTTGGCTGAGGCCCTCCACTCGGCTCCAAATGGTTCAAAAGGCTCTGAGCACTATGGGACTCAACATCTTAGGTCATAAGTCCCCTAGAACTTAGAACTACTTAAACCTAACTAACCTTCACTGATTTGGTGAAGGCTGCCGGTGTTGCTTACGAGATGAAGGCAGGGCTCACCATCTGCAGCATCGTTGACAGAACCGACTGCGGACCTTTGGTGCAGAGCCGGGTGGAGGGTCTGAATCAGAGGCTCAGACGGTTTTGCGACCGTATTGGCTGCAGATTCCTTGACTTGCGCCATAGGGTGGTGGGGTTTCGGGTTCCGCTGAATAGGTCAGGAGTTCACTACACTCAGCTGGCGGCTACACGGGTAGCGGAGGCTGTGTGGCGTGGACTGGGCGGTTTTTTAGGTTAGAAGGCCTCGGGAAAGTGCGGGATGGGCTGCAATGTCAAAGGGTGCTTGGCAATTACAGGACGTGCTTGGATCAAGGAACAGTCGGAATTATAGTTGTAAATTGTTGTAGTTGCGCTGGAAAAGTGCCTGAGCTTCAAGCGCTAATAGAAAGCACAGAAGCTGATATCGTTATAGGTACAGAAAGCTGGCTAAATCCTGAAATAAGTTCTGCAGAAATTTTTACGAAGTCTCAGACGGTGTCCAGGAAAGATAGATTAGGCAGAATTGGTGGTGGAGTGTTTGTGTCTGTCAGTAGTGGTTTATCTTGTAGTGAAGTCGAAGTAGATACTCCGTGCGAATTGGTGTGGGTGGAGGTTATACTTAACAGCCGAATTAAGTTAATAATTGGCTCCTTCTACCTACCCCCAGACTCCGATGATACAGTTGCGGAACAGTTCAGAGAAAGTTTGAGTCTCGTAACAAATAAATACCCCACTCATACGGTTATAGTTCGTGGGGACTTCAACCTACCCTCGGTATGTTGGAAAAAATACTTGTTCAAAACCGGTGGTAGGCAGAAAACGTCTTCCGAGATTGTCCTAAATGCATTCTCCGAAAATTATTTCGAGCAGTTAGTCCACGAACCCACGCGAATTGTAAATGGTTGCGAAAACACACTTGACCTCTTGGCCACAAACAATCTAGAGCTGATAGAGAGCATCATGACTGATACAGGGATTAGTGATCACAAGATCATTGTAGCTAGGCTCAATACCATTTCTTCCAAACCCATCAGAAACAAACGCAAAATAATTTTATTTAAAAAAGCGGATAAAGTGCCACTAGAAGCCTTCCTAAAAGACCATTTCCATTCCTTCCGAACTGACTATGCGAATGTAGACGAGATGTGGCTCAAATTCAAAGATATAGTAGCAACAGCAATTGAGAGATTCATACCTCATAAATTGGTAAGAGATGGAACGGATCCCCCGTGGTACACAAAAAAGGTCCGAACGCTGTTGCAGAGGCAACGGAAAAAGCATGCGAAGTTCAGAAGAACGCGAAATCCCGAAGATGGGCTAAAATTTACAGACGCGCGAAATTTGGCACGTACTTCGATGCGAGACGCCTTTAATAGGTTCCACAAGAAACATTGTCTCGAAATTTGGTAGAAAATCCGAAGAAATTCTGGTCGTATGTAAAGTACACAAGCGGCAAGACGCAGTCAATACCTTCGCTGCGCAGTGCCGATGGTACTGTTATCGACGACTGTGCCGCTAAAGCGGAGTTATTGAACGCAGTTTTCCGAAATGCCTTCACCAGGGAAGACGAATGGAATATTCCAGAATTTGAAACACGAACATCTGCTAGCATGAGTTTCTTAGAAGTAGATACCTTAGGGGTTGCGAAGCAACTCTAATCGCTTGACACGGGCAAGTCTTCAGGTCCAGATTGTATACCGATTAGGTTCCTTTCAGATTACGCTGATACTATAGCTCCCTACTTAGCACTCATATACAACCGCTCGCTCACCGATAGATCTGTACCTACAGATTGGAAAATTGCGCAGGTGGCACCAGTGTTCAAGAAGGGTAGTAGGAGAAATCCATTTAACTACAGACCTATATCATTGACGTCGGTTTGCAGTAGGGTTTTGGAGCATATACTGTATTCAAACATTATGAATCACCTCGAAGGGAACGTTCTATTGACACGTAATCAGCATGGCTTCAGAAAACATCGCTCTTGTGCAACGCAGCTAGCTCTTTATTCGCACGAAGTAATGGCCGCTACCGACAGGGGACCTCAAGTTGATTCCGTATTTCTAGATTTCCGGAAAGCTTTTGACACCGTTCCTCACAAGCGACTTCTAATCAAGTTGCGGAGCTATGGGGTATCGTCTCAGTTGTGCGACTGGATTCGTGATTTCCTGTCAGTAAGGTCGCAGTTCGTAGTAATAGACGGCAAATCATCGAGTAAAACTGAAGTGATATCAGGTGTTCCCCAGGGAAGCGTCCTGGGACCTCTACTGTTCCTGATCTATATAAATGACCTGGGTGACAATCTGAGCAGTTATCTTAGGCTGTTCGCAGATGATGCTGTAATTTACCGTCAGATTGCTGTATGGTGTGTCAGGTGGCAGTTGACGCTAAATAACGAAAAGTGTGAGATGATCCACATGAGTTCCAAAAGAAATCCGTTGGAATTCGATTACTCGATAAATAGTACAGTTCTCAAGGCTGTCAATTCAACTAAGTACCTGGGTGTTAAAATTACGAAGAACTTCAGTTGGAAAAACCACATAGATAATATTGTCTGGAAGGCGAGCCAAAGGTTGCGTTTCATTGGCAGGACACTTAGAAGATGCAACAAGTCCACTAAAGAGACAGCTTACACTACACTCATTCGTCCTCAGTTAGAATATTGCTGCGCGGTGTGGGATCCTTACCAGGTGGGATTGACGGAGGACATCGAAAGGGTGCAAAAAAGGGCAGCTCGTTTTGTATTATCGCGTTATAGGGGAGAGAATGTGGCAGATATGATACACGAGTTGGGATGGAAGTCATTACAGCATAGACGTTTTTCGTCGCGGCGAGACCTTTTTACGAAATTTCAGTCACCAACTATCTCTTCCGATTGCGAAAATATTTTGTTGAGCCCAACCTACATAGGTAGGAATGATCATCAAAATAAAATAAGAGAAATCAGAGCTCGAACAGAAAGGTTTAGGTGTTCGTTTTTCCCGCTCGCTGTTCGGGAGTGGAATAGTAGAGAGATAGTATGATTGTGGTTCGATGAACCCTCTGCCAAGCACTTAAATGTGAATTGCAGAGTAGTCATGCAGATGTAGATGTAGAACCTAAGGACATCAAACACACCCATGCCCGAGGCAGGATTCGAACCTGCGACCGTAGCAGTCCCGCTGTTCCCGACTGCGGCGCCAGAACCGCACGGCCACCGCGGCTCCAAACCAAGCACTCATATACAACCGCTCGCTCACCGATATATCCGTACCTACAGATTGGAAAATTGCGCAGGTCGCACCAGTGTTTAAGAAGGATAGTAGGAGTAATCCATCTAACTACAGACCTATATCATTGACGTCGGTTTGCAGTAGGGTTTTGGAGCATATACTGCATTCAAGCATTATGAATCACCTCGAAGGAAACGATCTATTGAGACGTAATCAGCATGGTTTCAGAAAACATCGCTCTTGTACAATGCAGCTAGCTCTTTATTCGCGTGAAGTAATGGCCGCTATCGACAGGGGATCTCAAGTTGATTCTGTATTTCTAGATTTCCGGAAAGCTTTTGACACCGTTCCTCACAAGCTACTTCTAATCAAGCTGCGGGCCTATGGGATATCGTCTCAGTTGTGCGACTGGATTCGTGATTTCCTGTCGGAAAGGCCGCAGTTCGTAGTAATAGACGGCAAATCATCGGGTAAAACTGAAGTGATACAAGGTGTGGTGTATGCCATGTAAGTTAAGTATGTGTGGATTGCATGGGAGAGTAGCAAGATAGGTTCAGAGGCTGTGGGTTATGCATGTTCCTTTTTGTACCGCTCGGTCTGGAGGAAATGTTCGTGATGATGGGTGTGAGAGTCGAAGTGTGAGATATAGCAAAAGTTCCACCATCCTATCCAGAAATTACACTGTAGTGTTAGATAATTACGAGACCATAAGATAGAGAATCACGAATGTAAAGCCATGCCCACTGGGCGGAGTTTCTCATGTGTAATTGTTGTTGAAAATGTAATGGTGTGTTTAACTTATAGGATTTATCGGAATAAAAAAGACAGTGAAAAGAAAAAAGATTGGTGGCCTTTTCCGTCGAATAGTATGTTATCATGATATCCAGAATTTATAATGTGTGTGCCATTCGTATTCAGTGTGATGGCCACGTGTTGATCAAAGCCGTTGGATAAGAAAGAAAATGTGGTATTGCCAGTAAGTAGTGAACAGTCAGAGTTGTGTAAATTACTAATAGTTAGATGTCCGCTATCCGTTTCCGTTGCTTTATATTCAAACAGGAGAATAATTTGTAACTTAATTGTGAGTACTAGAGTTCATGTTACTCGATAAATAAGAATGAATCCACTCGCTTGGCATACCATTCATCTTGCAGGCCTGACTGCTTGATGCCACAGTATGAGCAAGGCATGTGGGTGTCTCTCAATAGCAACCATGATTACTAAAGTTAATAAATCGGTCAAGAAGGCTAGCAGAGTGTTTCTGCTAGATAGAGCAGGTAAGTAGTTATGATAATCTCATTTAGACAGTGAATTAGCATCACTCAGTTCCAGTAAGATGGATGTAGAGGAATTATGCCCAATGTTTAAATAGACTGTAAATCGTGGTCTGGAGGATTAAGTGTCTAGTACGTGGATAAAGGAAATGAAGGGAAATACCCAGTATGATTTAATAACGAAATGCGGTGGAGGCTGAGGAAGCAGAGGCTGTTGCACTCTTGGTTCAAAAGGGAACGCACAAATTATAACACTACAATTTACTACTGCTTATACCATAACCTCGAAGCTGGAGGCAGTTTGTAAAATAGAACTATTTTGTTAGAGAAATTATGGTATAAAGCAAGAGAGCAGTGTTACCCTCTGAGAGGAATTTTGTTATGTTGACCGTGTTGTACCTAACGGAGGTGGCTTACGGAAATAAAAGTCAGAATTATGTAAATATTCGAACAGTAACAAACAATATTTTTGACTGGCTTGCCTAATTAGGCAAGAGAATGATTAACATTCTTGTTTAAGTAAATAGGTATGAGTAACTTCAACGGACAAACGCAACCTGTATTCTGCCACACTCGAGTGCAATGAACTCTGACACCTGCATATGTTCACGGTTAAGATTGGAAGCTGACAGAGCAGGACAGACTATTTGCATGAATATAAGAGATAACGGAACACACTATTACTTTCAGGGCTTATTCAAACTGAATGGCACTTATAATATTACTATTAATACACACTGTAGAATCACAAATTGGACATAGGTTCAGTATTACTGTTCAAACATTTTCCTAACTAATGTAAAATTATGAACTGCTCACAGGTTAAATATCTCTCAACTAAATACTATTCTATTTAGAATTAATATGCACTATTAATATGCACTTTCAATTCCCAGAAGAAACAAGTGCTTAGCAAGCACATATAACTTTCCACAACTGCAATTCACGACTTTTACTGCAGTGAGACACACTGTTGACAAATTTACAAGAAACTGACTCACCTTTTAAAATTTACTACAAGCAGCACTATGATCATTAACTAAGCAAAACTTTATAAGCCTCAGTTTTAAGAACTTTTAATCTTTAAAAGAAACAGCAAATTGTCTTTATTACCACAGTCTTCTACTTTCAAATTAATGATTAAATAGGTGACTTTGAAACTTGACAAAACTACATTTACTACCTCCCACAATTTCACTAAATCCACAGTAAATCTCGATACTCAAATCTTACCAAATCTCAAACAACATTATTTAATTAACTATTTAGCTTCGAGGATTTCATTTTTTCTACAAACTAGGACAGTCGGTAATCATAGTCCAAATGGAGAGGAACCTGATAGATGTTGTGATAGGGAAAAAATCAAGGAAGGTACATAAATTCAGTTATAAGTTACCATATATTTGTGCACACTAAAACATTCAATGAGCTGATCCTTCACTGTACATTACTGTAGTGCTCCATTACTGTGATTGCGCAATGTGGTGGCAACTGCATGTTGGTAGGTGGATTTGCAGGCAGAATTGCTGGACTCTGTCCCTTCTTGGTGGCAATGATGGTTACCAGTTCCAGAATCGTTCCAGCTATTTATCCATCCATCCGAGGCATTGGAAAGTGGCAGAAAAAGCCTCTCTCTGAACCAGCACAATATGCATCTATTACATAGGCAGTGCACAGTTTGGTAGCTCGTCTCCGTCTGACGCTTCGTTACACCTTTTCTACCTAGGCCAACCACAATTTGCGGGCGCTACACAGTTCCGTTCCCGAGGGTAACCACTATACCTTTAACACAGAATCTAACTAAGGACCCTAATTGAAGGTCAGCAGTGTGCATAACAGCAAACAAACATTTTAAATAAAACAGAACATTTGCACATATTGACATTTCTCCAAAATTTATTCACATAGAAATTACAATTGTATACAGTAAGGTTTGTTCCCTCCAAATGGGACAAAGAATTTAACTAATAGATACACTACATACCATAAAATGAAATCATGACATCAAAGTTTTAACAAAGAAAGGAGTACACAGTTTTGTGTTATCGATTCAAACACATTTACAGAAGCTCAACGATGTAACATTAAATAAAACAAAAGGCAAAATAAATCAGTTGAGCATTAGAGCTCTGGTGTTACAAAATGACAACAGGCAAAGGTTTGTAGAGATTCGTACGTCTGCGAAAATATCTATGCGCGAAGCATACAGCTACCACGGTCACATCTTAGCCAAAGATCTACCAGAGAACCCGAGAAAATTCTGGTTTTACGCTTCCATTCAGTCCCTTGTTGTCCAGTCTGCTGTGGCAGTTGAAGATAGTAAAACGAAGGCCGAAGTTTTAAATCTCACGTTTAATAAATCGTTCACAAAGGAGAATCGTACAAAAATACTGTCACTAGACCATATGAAAGGTTGTCGTATGGACGACATAGTAATAAGCATAGCTGGTGCAGAGAAACAACTGAAAGATTTGAAACCAAATAAATCACCAGGTCCTTATGGTAACCCGGTTCAGTTTTACTAAGAGTGCTACATGGCATCGGCCTCTTGCCTAGCTTGCGTTTATCGTGAATCTCTCGCTCAGCACAAAGTCCCAAGCGACTGGAAAGAAAGCGCAGGTGACTCCAGTATACAGGATGTCCCATTTATCTTGACCACCCTAAATAACTGTTTGTCCAGATGAAAATTAAAAAGTGTTTGAAGTAAATATTCTTTAGCCATCAGGGGTACATCAATGAGGATGATTGCCTTCGTTGTAGTTTTGTTTTTTACAAAGGTCTGAACAGCGGTCTGACTTTTTTAAATGGCACCCTGTATTTTTTATTCGGTAATTCATTTCCTCTCCTAAAGATCTATTCTAAAATGTATCACAGTGTACCATTCACTGAATCACAGCGTTATTAATTACAGCGTTATTAATTGCACAACACAACATTGACTTTGAGCCCAGGGTCACAAACTCGTCCACTTGCTCAAGTTGTAAGAAAACAAAAGAAAACCAAGTAAAAACATGACACAAAACTGACTCTGATTCTCCTGTCGATTTCGCAGGAGTATAACATTCAAAAGTGCTCAAAGTGGTGACGTTTGACACCGATACACTGGTGCACTTGTCGAATGAAAGAATTATTTACTGCTTCCATTGTTGCCTGCTGAAGAGAATTACAAGCAAGTACGATACGTTCCTGCATGTCCTCTGGAGTTGTGTAGTATCGTGATACACAACGTCATTAATGCACCCCAAAGAAAAAAGTTCAGAGGATTAAATCAAGAGACCTATCTGTCTGGCAGGATACCTTCAGTTCAGAACATAATATGCGTGCAAGGCGTTATGTGCTTGATATCCATGGTGTTGATACCACTTAAGCATTTTGGTTCTTTGCGGCCCTTCATCCAGAAGAGGAGTAAGAATTCGTCTGAGGAAATTAGCATACGTTGTGCCATTGAGACTACCATTGATGAAATAAGGGCCAATAATTGTAGTACCTAGCATCCCACACCAGATGTTAACTCTCCACTGACGCTGATGTTCCGCCTGTCTAAGCCATCATGGGTTGTCGTTGGACCAATAACGCATGTTCCCTGTATTTACCTGTCCTTTGTTTGAGAAGGAACATTCATCGGTAAATATAACGTTGGAGAAGTCCGGGTTGGCGAGGATTTACTCCTGTGTTCACTGACAGAACTGTACTCGATTCTGGCAATCATTCCCATGCAATTCTTGATGTAGGTGTACTTGTTAAATATGGAACCGGTGACGTGTATAGAATACGATGTACACTGATTTCAGGAACGAGCATGTGAGAACTATGGCAGGGCAGGCAGATGATCGACTTCGGTTTGTTGCGAAAGTCTTAGGAAAGAGTGGTTCACCTGTAAAGGAGACAGCATATCAGTTGCATGTTGGACTGCTGTTGTAACCGCACATGCTCTACAGTGTCGACATGTTGCCTTGGTCAGTTCGATCATCAGAACTCCCTCCAATCGAGCACCTATGTTACGTCATCGGACGACAACTCCAGCATAATCCACAATTAGCATTAACCGTCCATTTATTGATCGAACAAGTCCAACAGGCGTGGAAATCCAACCTAGGAACTAACTTTCGGCACCTGTTCAACACAACTTGTGCACGTTTGCATGCTTACATCGAAGATTCTGGTGGTTACGCCGGTTTTTAATGTACCAGCATTTCCCATTTACAATGGTTTATCTCGTGCTTACGTTAACGTGTGATCTTGCAGTGTTAGTCACTTACATAAATTTTCTAGACAAATGTATTCCAAAAAATTTCATTACTCTGTATTTATTATTTTTCGGTGTTGCGGTTTATTTTCCAGTCAGTGCATTAATAACAATTACAGTGAATACGTAGCAAAGTTAAAATCTTATCACAAACTTTATAGATGTCCCACATAACTCCATTTGGTCTTATAAACCGAAGTCTAAGCGATAATCCGTTAAATGCGATACGTTCTGAAGCATATATGGAGTCACTGAAGCGAGCATCTCAGAAACGCACATTTTATGTCCTGGAATTATTTCTAGCAAAGGAGGCACATACACGACGTCTTTCATATTGCCCGTTCAAGAAATCCATGTGCATTAGTTCTGGTGGAAAGACGGTAGCCGAACCAGACATGCCTTCCTGTAGTCACAATGATCTGCTTCTGGAGGATCTCCTGAGAGGTAGATCCAGATGGACTCAAATGCGGTAATGAAAACTGCCACGCAGCAGAATAACGAGATCAAAGGCTATGAGGAGAACAGATAACGAACGGAGTGACAAGAGAGGGTAGCCAGAAAAAAGGAGAAAGTATTTCACAGAAATATTTCCAGAGTTCTCACTATTGTAATCTTACACACTATGTCAGTCTCTTTTTATCCACTTAAAAAATAATTCACGAAAGAAAATTGTGTGTCTTCAACTGCGGAATGCGTCAGACCATTCTCGCCTGACTCTTCTCATTTATATTTTATTTCTTTAATTCCATTTTCGCATGTGAGACATTACTACATGGTACCAAAATTTGCATTTTTTTACACTAATGCTTATAATGGTCGCCCAATCGTTGATATTCCTATATTTACACTCTATCACTCCAATATACGAAGCTTGTTAGCACTTGATGTAGAGAATTGGGTTGGCGCCATTAAATTGTATTGTAGGAGTTACTGCTGGCTGGTTCACTGCTGTATCTTGATGTTAATATTGGCTCTATATGTATTCGTCTAGGGGTAAAGAGACGAGGTCCCGTGTTGTTGATAAATAATGAACGACAGCATAAGTGAACTTCAACTATTTATTGCCATAGTAGCCATCTTAACTCCGCACACCACCCAAAGACGTTGTCACACTACAGAGTAACACTTCTTTTACAACATCTTTGCATTGTTTTTCCACATAAGACAATAAAATACACACTTTACAAAAGTTCTATCAAGATTGAGCTGACGAGGTTTCTTGCTGCTTGTATTTATAACCGCGTCAAAGAACTACTAAGAAGAGACGTGGTTTATAAGTCAGGCTTCCATCTGTTATCGTAATTTGTGAAAAAAGTTATTAATTTACATCGAGTGACATAATTTAACAGGTCATTAGAATGACACACAGCTTTGTCAACTTGTCAGAACAATTCTTTGTTGCAAAAAGGCCGTTTTTCAAAGGTACATCTATTGACTTCTCTGCTTTGCATACATAAATAAGTAACGAGAATTATTAAAAAGTACAGTGGTTCTCGTTTAAAATAGATGGGTTTACGTGAATAGTGCGTGAAAACAGTCCTAGTGAATAAATAGGTTTCACTGGGTAATTTTTATTTAAGGAGATCCCAAATACGTAAGTTAACCAATATTATTCGTATTTCATATTAATTATTTCAGTTGAAATAGTGTTTTTACATCATTACATCTGCTGTATCAGTGTTCAAGTGATGTTAACTTTTGAGTGGGTCAGTTATTAATTATATTTTACACAATTACTTTTCTATTATCATAAGTGCTAGTTAAATTGGTTGAATGAGGAGGGTATCGCATACTTCGTTATAATAAAGTCTTTAATAGGTTCCGTTACATGCTACATATGTATTTTTAGGAGCCTACCCTTTGGAAGCGTTGGTGAGAGTGTTACATGATCAGAATTAGCCAGCTTGAATGCGATATGTCTAACCGCTATTATGGCTGTTTCACTGAGGAAAATACTAATTGTCGTAATTATATAGAGCCTGTTTGCAAAATTACGTACGAAGTCCAATCCGCCCGTGCAAACAAGACTGGCGCACTAGAAATATTTAATTATTCCACGATCGCAGAATAGTTAATCAAGCCAGCTACTTTTAAAACACAATATTTCGTGGTTATTTTTCTAACTCTTGTTATGGGTCGTCAGTGTAATTTCTCGATACACTGTGATCTAGATCGCCAAGAGAAGAATAAATTGCTATTATGTCCAGTACGATCAGTACAACTTTTACGGTGATGTTGATTTGAAAATGTGCGAGCCTTCATACTTCAGTGTGGGAATGCTCCATCTTTGCTGAAATATAGAGTCCACGCAATCCGCATTAGGCTGCAGTATCCGCCATTGCTCAAATATGTCCAGATAAATACATGCTGAGGCACGTAGCTCAATAAAGAAAAATGAACAACAGAAATTTATTTGCTGACGTCGCACAAGACATATTGACTTTCGATTAGTACCTATATATTCAATTACGTACAAATAAAGTGCTGTGTCCCATATTCGAATTTTGGGACCATTGACCTAGTCATTTATGTTGACAGTTGCCTCATGGCTAGAAAAGAGAAAGTCAGCAAATGTTTCTTTCTCCTGACTTCAAGCATTGCCATTACGTAATCTGTAGTCTTTCTGTTTCGTTTTCTGTAACATTCGAATTACGAACGGTTTAATTTTCAGGTTGTTTGCGGTGTTTTTGGCAATCTGTTGGCTTTATTCGTCAATTTCAGTGGAGTACATTCAAATGAGCCGGCCGCGGTGGTCTAGCTGTTGTAGGCGCTCGGTCCGGAACCGTGCGACTGCTACGGTCGCATGTTCGAATCCTGCCTCGGGCGTGGATATGTGTGATGTCCTTAGGTTAGTTAGGTTTAAGTAGTTCTAAGTTCTAGGGGACTGATGACCACAGATGGTAAGTCCCATAGTGCTCAGAGCCATTCAAATGATAGGCGAATTCTTTCAACGTTTTGCGGTGATACACGTGGTCTGCCGGAAAATTTTCCTTTGCAGAAGCTTCCTGCTATTTCAAACTACCGATATCATCTGCGAATGTTGTTGGTTTTTGCAGGTGCTTAACTATATCGCTGACGAAATCATCTGTGGACTGTGTTGACAGGATGATAAATATCATAATCTGATAAGCAGAATGGCTTCTGTACGCGATCCATTTCCAATAATGTCACAGAAATTTCTCACTTACGTATCACCGCCCATGCTCCGGCTTCGGAATCTTTGCGCCTGCACAACGATCGAAATTTTCAACTTGTTTTGCATACCCCATAAATTTTTGGATGTATCCTCACATATTAAATAGCCACTCACAGTCGCTGTATTCGTCGTGAATTGTACTTCAGGATAAGTTTATTTAACAGTAGATGATACGTGTAGTGGAAAGAGCCTTCAAGAATTCGAATTGAGACAATGTGAGCAAGTGAAAATCAGCTGCTGCACAACGTATCGTCAGCTTCGTTGGGATGGGTTGAAATGTTCGCCATCTAAAACATTTTTGCCGGTAATTCCCGTCGCTGCAGCGCTAGACGTATCCGTAATGAAGCGCCGAGCCCCCTGTTAACGGACTTCACAAATGCGCCACCTCACCCCAGAGCTCGTAAATTGCACACGTCCCTCTCGTTCGATTACGCACTCGCAAAGAGGGTTCCGGGCAGTGACCACTGACCGAGGCTAGATGAAACACCGGTTTGGCCAAAATCTAAATTTCAGCGTAAAAGCCATCAGATGCCATCGTTAAAATGGAAATTCGAATGTGCATATTAAAATGAAATATTTGAATATTTATGGGTCAAAATGCAAGCAGAACTTTCACGGGGCACGTATTTTCGTTTATAAACAGCCAAGTACGTCATGATAAAAAAATCGAGTTATTTGGTTTCCTGTCCAAAACGTGAGGAGACGACCTATGCTGTTATGACGAGGGATATGTTTTGGAGGAAAGGTGTCCACTAGTTTTCAGTATACAACGAAAGCCAAACACCGACAGTAAAGTAACGTAATCAACAGCTGGTCTATGAACACCACAAAAAAGACCGCAGAAAAAGTAACTGCTCTTTTAGTTGCCTTACTGCGCTTTCAACACAACTTCAAACGCTGCGCTGTCAGTTACCCCCGGGTCTACATTATGAAATAACTCTGGATTTATGAGGTTGTCTGCTTTGATTATGATTAACATCTTTGAGTCACCTCTGCCCATTTCTAACACAACAACATTATATTTTGCACATTATCTCATATTTTTCCATCATAATTTAATGTCAACTAAATTTTTTTGTATTTTAAATATGTTGATCGGCTGATAATTTTGCAGTATGTGCTGATTTGCTTCATTGAAACTATGTTATTTGGCACATTAATATCGTTATTAACGTTTGCAAATATCTGGTATTTTTCTGAGGGAATCATTTGCTAACAAATTTATGAACGTTGTTTTCAACATCAAAAGTCGAGGATGTACTGTGCCTCTTTTTCTTGCCTTTTCACGCAACGTGTGAAGAGACTGGCAGTAAGTCGTAGTTATGAGCGCTACAGCGCAACCGATGGCTACTGTGCACAAAAAGCGAATGATTTTGTGCAGTGATGTATAGCACAGCAGTGAATGAAAACGTCGACTTCCAGAATATATTGTAGGCAGTTGTCTCAGTTATGTAAATGCTAAGGAAGCAATATTTTCTCGAGGTTAAATCTGCAATTATTCACACTAAAAGTTCAGTAACGATTGTGGCCAAAGGATGAAATAGATGCAGTATGACTAGCAACAGATACATCTTCTATTTGAGGCGTTAAGATACTATAATGTATTAACCGTTAGTGGTTTACATGTGTATGCTACAGTTAAAAAAGACGGGATCACTTTTCTGTTCTGCTTAGATCTGAGAAGATCGGTTACCTTAGGAAAAAACGTCGATTCGTGCAGGACAGTATGTTGAGAAGATTTACATTAACGTGTGTTAGCTTATCATTTCTTTCTTGCCCAACTCACATTGTTAACAAAGAAGAAGTTGTAGACAGTGTAAATGTTTGACCAGTAATTCTCTGTGACGTAATCGAAGTATAAACGAAATGCCTTTAATATTATATTATAACTAACCTTCAGATCATATCTGAAGAAATATGGGAAACTGGAAAGATGCCAGAAGACTGGTAACTGACTCTCATCTATCCCTTGCACAAGAAAGGTGATAAGCAAAATGTAAATAACTACAGAGGTATATCTTTGTTGCCAGTCGGTTATAAAATATTTTCAACAATACTACTAAACAAGTTAGGAGCAACACTTTATAGCCAATTGGGAGAGTATCAGAGTGGATTTAGAAAGGGCAGATCTCGCTCAGAACAGATGTTCAACCTAAAGTCCGTAATTCGTCACAGACCTACAAACTCCGAAGATATAGCTGTAACATTTATATATTTTAAAAATGCCTTTGACTCAGTTGATAGGGAAACACTAGATAAAGTGATCAGAGAATTTGGCATAAAATCTAAATTAGCAAACCTTATTTGTGAAACGCTCACAGACACCAAATCAAAAGTAAAGTTTCAGGGTGAAATATCGAAGGCATTCAACATAAAAACAGGTGTAAGGCAAGGTGATGGCCTGTCTCCATTCCTCTTTAACTGCGTACTAGGAAAAATAGTAAGAGAATGGAAACAAAAACTACAAGAAGTGAAGCTATCACCAATCAGAATGGGAACTAAAAAAAAAAAGGTATTGAAATTCACTGTTTAGCATTTGCGGATGATTTTAGCATTCTTTCTGAAAACCTGAAAAATGCTGGAATACAAATCAATCTCTTCGAAGACATAGCCAACAAAGCAGGTTTAAGAATATATATATATATATATATATATATATATATATATATATATATATATATATATATAAAACAAAATTTATGACAAATATAAAAAACTCTCCGGAATCCCTAGCAGCAGATATTGGTCAGATAAATAGGGTAAATGAATTTAAATATTTGGGAGAAATTATCCAAGAAAATGGCTTAGAAAAATTCGCTTTAGAAGAAAGAGTACATAAAATTGAGAGAGCTTGTGCAATAACTAGGAATGTCTACAACAAAAGGTGTCTGTGTAACAATTTGAAGGTACAGCACTACAACACACTAGTAAAACCAGAATGTCTTTATGCAGGTAAATGTTTAGTACTGAACTTCAAATTACACAAAGTCCTATAAAGAAAAATAATCCGAAAAATACTTGGACCACCAAAAAAATGTAGAGGTATGGAAATTAAGAAGCAATGAAGAAGTTTATTGCAACATAGGAAACATAAATGAAACACTACGAAAGAGGCGACTGCTCTTTTTTGGATACTTATGCAGAATGAACAGCAACAGGTTAACCAAACTGATTTTTAAATATCTTTGGGACAAGATGTCAACAATAGCCTGGATTCAAGAAAATTGGAAAGAAACAAATTAAGACAGGATCGGTATACGGCGCTACGCCTCACGGTGTATGTCTCGAAGTCATTAAAGTAATTATGTAACGTAACATATACCGTGTATGTGAAAAGTAATTATAAAAAATATCCATTTTCAGAACCACCAAACGCTTCTGAATGATATGATTGCCATAACAATAATCCTTACAGATATACACTCCTGGAAATGGAAAAAAGAACACATTGACACCGGTGTGTCAGACCCACCATACTTGCTCCAGACACTGCGAGAGGGCTGTACAAGCAATGATCACACGCACGGCACAGCGGACACACCAGGAACCGCGGTGTTGGCCGTCGAATGGCGCTAGCTGCGCAGCATTTGTGCACCGCCGCCGTCAGTGTCAGCCAGTTTGCCGTGGCATACGGAGCTCCATCGCAGTCTTTAACACTGGTAGCATGCCGCGACAGCGTAGACGTGAACCGTATGTGCAGTTGACGGACTTTGAGCGAGGGCGTATAGTGGGCATGCGGGAGGCCGGGTGGACGTACCGCCGAATTGCTCAACACGTGGGACGTGAGGTCTCCACGGTACATCGATGTTGTCGCCAGTGGTCGGCGGAAGGTGCACGTGCCCGTCGATCTGGGACCGGACCGCAGCGGCGCACGGATGCACGCCAAGACCGTAGGATCCTACACAGTGCCGTAGGGGACCGCACCGCCACTTCCCAGCAAATTAGGGACACTGTTGCTCCTGGGGTATCGGCGAGGACCATTCGCAACCGTCTCCATGAAGCTGGGCTACGGTCCCGCACACCGTTAGGCCGTCTTCCGCTCACGCCCCAACATCGTGGAGCCCGCCTCCAGTGGTGTCGCGACAGGCGTGAATGGAGGGACGAATGGAGACGTGTCGTCTTCAGCGATGAGAGTCGCTTCTGCCTTGGTGCCAATGATGATCGTATGCGTGTTTGGCGCCGTGCAGGTGAGCGCCACAATCAGGACTGCATACGACCGAGGCACACAGGGCCAACACCCGGCATCATGGTGTGGGGAGTGATCTCATACGCTGTCCGTACACCTCTGGTGATCGTCGAGGGGACACTGAATAGTGCACGGTACATCCAAACCGTCATCGAACCCATCGTTCTACCATTCCTAGACTGGCAAGGGAACTTGCTGTTCCAACATGACAATGCACGTCCGCATGTATCCCGTGCCACCCAACGTGCTCTAGAAGGTGTAATTCAACTACCATGGCCAGCAAGATCTCCGGATCTGTCCCCCATTGAGAATGTTTGGGACTGAATGAAGCGTCGTCTCATGCGGTCTGTACGTCCAGCTCGAACGCTGGTCCAACTGAGGCGCCAGGTGGAAATGGCATGGCAAGCCGTTCCACATGACTACATCCAGCATCTCTACGATCGTCTCCATGGGAGAATAGCAGCCTGCATTGCTGCGAAAGGTGGATATACACTGTACTAGTGCCGACATTGTGCATGCTCTGTTGCCTGTGTCTATGTGCCTGTGGTTCTGTCAGTGTGATCATGTGATGTATCTGACCCCAGGAATGTGTCAATAAAGTTTCCCCTTCCTGGGACAATGAATTCACGGTGTTCTTATTTCAATTTCCAGGAGTGTATATCGTGATTAAATATTTTATAAATCTAAAGTCACTAATAACTTTGTTATCAATCTCCGATATCAGTGTCTAGTTTTCATGATGTAAACTATTTCTCATGCAGTACTAAGGACCATATAACATACGTTAATGATGCATTATTCTGTTGTAGTTGGCATACGTTCCAGCTAAGAAGAGTACATACAGGCAATAGCAGGCCGTATGCAACAGTATACTTCTGAAATCGATTAAAGCAGATCATGGAAAAGTAAATGTGATAGGAAATGAAACAAATAACAACACTATAAATGTACAAGATAGCTGTAGGACAGTATAACGAAAGAAAAACAAATTATAAGAGCCGATAGCTTAAAAATGTAATTACACCAGCGAAATATGCAGAATTACTTTCGAATCACCTGGATAAAAACAAGAGTAAAATATTGAATAAAGTTTTGGCTAAAACTGCTTTATTTTTTGAGTTACGATGCATAATATCATTTGTGATAGACATTAGATATGCTGCAGCGCAGGCTTTTGGCATGTCGCGTTCAACAGGGTATCGACTGGTGTTGCTTTTTCGACAGTGCACTTCCACGTTTCCGTCGGCGGGCAAGAGAGTGTCTCAGAGTTGCTCGTCCCGATAAGTGGACAGATCGTGAAGAACAGTTGCTTGGCTCGCTACCTCTCCGGATCTTAACCCCCGGACCTTTAGTCTTGGGGCTGTCTCAAGGGATACTACATTCGTAGTGTATGGACATACAAGGTGAGAATGTGAGTCTCGCGGGAGACGTGAGCGAGATTGTCCCTGCAGTCGCACTATTTTCTGTGCCACCGGTGGCTCAGATGGTTAGAGCGTCTCCCATCTAAGCAGGAGATCCCGGGTTCGAGTCCCGGTCGGCGCACACATTTGCACCTGTCCCCGCTGATATCTATCAACGCCCGTGAGCAGCTGACGGTATTAATATAATTCTAATTTCTGCCTCAAGGAGTTCGTTTGCGGTGCTGCAATTGAGAATGTAGCGCAGCTACGACAGCGAATTGAAAATAGCTGTGCAACTGTGTAGAACGAGAGAGAGCGTGAATCACTCAGTGAGTGGCAAGAAGTCGGGCACATCAATGCCTTCGTCTAGATGGAGGAGCCGTGTTGGCTCGTTCTATATTTTTACACCTTTATCTACTGGTGCGATCCGTCTCCGTCTAGTCACCAGGTGGCTCTTCGGTAGCATATCACTTTAGCCTTTTTTGTGGTTCTTTGGGCAGCTTGTCGACCACATCGGAGTCAGTCGGTCGCAGTCAGGGCGAGGGAGATACGAGGCACTTGTGACGTACGCGGGCTGTTCACGGAGCTTACGGGAGTACGATTGTCTAAGCGGCTGCTCGTCGCTAGAGCTGTGTTGGTCGGCGATACTTGGGCCTATTGTCGTCACAGCCGATTTACCCTGCTTTAAGGAGGCATAGTTGCTGATTTAGGTGTTGGAGTGCTGTTCATTTTCTGGTGCCGTCTGTTCTGCTATTTGGGGGTAAGGTACTCGGGATTTGACTGAAGCATGTGCTCCAGTGTTTAAGTTAGCCATATCATTCCCTCATCAACATCTACTTTTACATCTACATGACTATTCTGCAATTCCCACTTAAGTGCCTGGCAGAGGATTCATCAAATAACCTTCAGACTACTTATCTATCATCATTCCGCTCTTGAACAGCGCATGGGGAAAATGAACATTTAAATCTTTCTGTACAATCTCTAATTTCCATTAATTTGGATGATCATTTCTGCCTGTGTAAGCTAGCATAATAAAGTATTCTTATATTCAGAAATAAAGCTGGTGACTCAAATTTTTGGGAAAGATCTTACCAGAACGAAAGCTGCCTGTGTTTTAATGATTGACACTGTATCTCAATTATCATATCCATGCAATTTTGTGGTGCCGTCTGTTCTGCACTTGGGGGGTAAGGTAATCGGTATTTGAATGAAACATGTGCTCCAGTGGTGAAGTTGCTCACGTTACACTGGAATGGTTGTGGTTTTCCATTACTCTCTTTGAAGGATTGAATTTACCCTTTGGTGCCTCTGTTTGAAACTGAGTTCCACATTGTGTGTTATAAAACTTCTGTTAATTATGTGTTCAATGACTGTTTATTAATTGTCATAATTTCTAGGCCGCCACGTGTGTTAGTGACCACTGAGGTCTAGATTGAGTCTGATTTATATTGGAAGTTGTTTCTTTCCTGAGTGATGCAGCGGCTGTAAAATTACCTACTGCTGCGGTAAGCAAACGCTGGCGCCCCAGTTAATCTAAGCTCTTTTGGGTAACTGAGTTCTAGAATTCTGGTACGATTTTGCCCTTTCAGGAAAATTAATATTGTTTAAAATATGATTACGATTGTAGTTGTTTGGGTGTCAGCCCTCAAAATTCACTTGTTACCTTATAAGCCACTCAAATGTATGTATCTGAGGATTGTTTAATTATTCCATGAACTTATTTATTTTATTGTAATTTAACCGGTTAATGATTTTAGTAATTCTTATTTTAAAATTCTTGCTGTTACCCGTAAGGTTTGGTAGGGACTTGAGGCCACGCTCAAGTTGTTCTTCTTGTCTTGGTCTGGGCATTTTCGTATGTTCCATGGTTATTATGCATGATTTATATTTTTGCTTGTTTTCTGCGTACGTGGGCGCTTCCCGTCTTACCGAAACCTCTGACACGTTATCGCCTCTTGCCTTGCTACGGCCTCCCTCATAAGTTGAGTTTCTATCTTGTAGCAATCGGGCGTTATTTACCCAGTAGTGACCGTTATCCTAAACCATCTTATTCAGACCCGGCCTGCCGTACCTCCTCCTTTCTTGGTTTGCCTGTCCGAAGAATGATTTATAATGTAACAGTTTTAATATTGCTTCACTTGTTCACGGGCGTCGCCTCGTATAATCTTGTGGAAGCTCCACAGTATTTCGACGAGACGGCTGCTCGTCATCTTCAGGTGGTTACTGACCTGTTGTCGCAGTGATTTGCCTATATATAAGCTGACTCACTACGAAGGCGCATGCGCCAAGGGTTGAGGATATAACGTCATCGTAGACCAATCATAGAGCACGGCGACATCCAGCCGGACAACGGGCCACGGGTTTCTCTTTCGCGGCGGAGAATCAAAGTCGGCACACTTAAACTGGGTGCCAAAACACTGTCCGCGTGTGCGCTGGGGCGCTATTTGCAGCCGAGCTTTTCGCGAGTAACGCCGGGCAAGTCCTAAACAGCACAGTTTTAATACTGATGTAATGCTCAACTGTAAAATAGTATCTCAGCAACTTGAATATGCCCAGAGCCTTTCCCGATTGGGCAAATATCTTTTCAGAATTATCTGATTCACTTTGGGCAGTGTTATAAGGAATTTATTTATTTATTTATATTGAACCATTTGCGTGATATTGACGTGTAAATCAGAGAGGAAGCGTTCCCATTTTTCATATATGTTTGAAAAAGGCTCTATATTTATGATGGGAAGATGGAATAAGAGATTCGGAAGAAATGTGTCTTTTTGCCAGGCAGCTGAATTATAATTTTTTTCTGAAATAAAATATTGTTGGACTCTTGTGAAGAACCAAATGACTTATGATAAATGGCCTGCACTTTCCCACACCCATTCAGTTGTTCCTTTATCTTGGGGCGCCCACTGACATTTCAACAGACATCACGTTGGACTTATCCTGGGGTAAACACGATGATGATGATGAGGTCCCATACTCCGAGGAGCGCAGGGGACGATACGGGAGACCCCCACCGCTGTACGGGGCAAGGTCCTAGTGGAGGTGGTTTGCCATTGCCTTCCTCTGACCGTAATGGGAATGAATGATATTGATAAAGACGACGCAACATTTCGAGGCAGGAAAATTCCCTGACCCCGCCAGGAATCGAACCAGGGACACCGTGCACGGGCAGCGAGAACACTACTGCAAGACCACAAGCTGCGGCAAACGTACAGTACGTAATTGACTTGAATTTCGTGTTACTTCTTGTCTTTGCTTTCTGAGAAAAGTTAGTTTCGTGTTTATGTTGCTGTCGTGATCCCTACTCTACTGCATGTATCTGAAACAAGTCAATTTCAGACACAACTTTATTAGACGTGGATTTTACATCTTCTATGTGGATGGAAGTCACAGAGCAATCTCGCAGTCTTAGGATAAAATTATAGACTGAAAGACCCCCTCGCAATGTCATTGACCAGACTGTTCTGCAACGCTGTTGCGGATTTAATCCGCAGCTGACAAGACGTAGACCGCTACATTCCGTGTCACGTGAATGAATGGAGCTTGCTGAGTCCTCGCCCGTCCAAGTGTACAAAATTTCTGTAGACATGTCAATGTCGAGGACGTCAGCACCTCTTATCGGTGTACAGTAACAGATATTAAAGTCTTGTGACGTAATAGCAGACGGTTAAGAAGAACGAGAAAAGGATGATTTTTTGCGTGATGGACCTCCAGACGGGTGGAGTTCGAACCAGTTTACGTAAATCAACTACGCTCTAAATTTTATTGTTCTAGTGTCTGGGATCAGTACTATGAGGGTGTTGGTAAGAGAGAACAGAAACACACGCGCTCCTAAGTCTACACAGTTCTGCTTGAGTTCCCGACCTATCAGTCATGTGGAATGCAGCGCTGTTAATATTCCAGTGTCAGAAATATAGATACTGCGCATGACATACATCTTTCTTGCAGGTTTCTCTACGATAAACTATAGTAACAAACTGTAAAACGAAAAAACTACTTCCTGAAGAGTGCTTCAGTGTGATACATGCGCAATGTAACTCTCCAGAGATGTGTAGCATCCACTGTTCACATCTGATCAAGGTTCAGGAACTATACTATGCTCGCATCAGTCCTATACAAAATTATCGTTAATGACGGAGAATACCTCTTACAAGGAAACAGATACACGCATAGCAGCGACGTCCGACATGTGAAATTACACGTCAAGCCGCCAGTAACTCTGTAAACAGGGCACCTGTCAAGCAGATGTCTCACAAACACCTATTGCTAACTTAGAATCATCTTAGTTATAAAATTGAAGTCTCGGGTTTATATCCAAGATTCGACAAGGGCATGGAGTACATAGCATAAATTTTAGTTCGTTTAGAGGAATGTGTCGAAACAGTACTGTCACGTTTCATCACACACGAGATGGAAGTCATCTGATGACGGAGAGGTTTCCTGTTTACGATCGCAAGTAGGCAGTGCTCTAAGTCAAATACAGAACAAAAGGTTGTATACGAGTTCAACGCAGGCTATGTCATGCGACTGATGCATCCTGACAGGACAGCGGAAAAAATGGTCAAATGACCTGCGCCAGCAGCGCGGGATTAGCCGAGTGGCTTATGGCGCTGCAGTCATGGACTGTGCGGCTGGTCCCGGCGGAGGTTCGAATCCTCCCTTAGGCATGGGTGTTCGTGTCTCGGTTAAGTAGTGTGTAAGCTTAGGGACTGATGACCTTAGCACTTAAGTTCCATAAGATTTCACACAAATTTAAACTTTTTTTTTTTTTTTGACCTGCGCCCTCCCTCTATAGAATGCATCATTAGTCTGCCGTTGAATCGTACCTCGTTACAGCTCCATCTCAATCGATCAGCCCGACCACTCTCTTTTATCCTTTAACGCAGATGCATGTATGTTTAGAGGCAGATGGTTTTCTGTTTTCCTGAAAACCGTCAAATACATTAGTCACCTCGCGTGTATCACTGTTGCCTCATTAGACAAACAGTATAACGCTGCCTCGATGGAAAAAATGGTACGTGTTTCCTTGGTTCCCTTCGCTTCCATATTAACGTTTTCTCGGATTCCTCTTATTGTCGCATACTTGTCCCCATGTACAGGAATTGTTCTGCGCCAACCAGAAGACACGCAATTACTTCCTCATTTTCCTCGAATTTCAGCGTATTTTCCCTCAATTTATACATATTTTCCATAATTGTTGGCAATTCTATAGATTTTTTTATGTCACTTCTACCCACGCAATCATGACATAACCTCTCGTTCAGTGATCCAAAACTGATTGTAAATCTAGTACAGCTGCCAACCACCTAGCGCAAATTCACTATTTTTCTGATCGGGAGGCACTGTACGCGATTGCATCCAGTCGCCTCCACCCACATATTCCACACTCGGCTGTTTTGTGTATGCTGTGTATGTGCATGTGCATGTGCCGCAGACAGCCCCTAGGATCTAGTCCTCCTGCTAGTGCACCCAACTTCGAACACAGAACACGTCTCCGGATGTAGCGCGTGATTGGTCCACATATGAACTCTGTCCCAGATGTGATGTGTGGTGGATTCACCTCCGAACATCGGTCTGGATATATAGTGCGCGGCAGATCCATGCTCGAACACTAACGCAGATATGGTATTTGTGGATATGCATCCCAACATCCCCCCTGTATCTTCAAACCCCATCATGTGAGTGGCGTATTGTGGAGCCGCATCCCAACATCTCTCTGCATGGGTCATCCACACTCGGACACTAACTCGGGTCTACTGGAGGGTCTAAGATCCATCCGTGACACTGTTTTCAGGAACCACTGTTTTAAGGGAGTAGTTTTTTCATCTTACAGTTTGTTACTATTGTTTATCGTAGAGAAACCTGTAAGAAAGAGGCATGTCATGCGCTGTATCTATATTTCTTACATTGGAATATCAACAGCGCTGCATTCCACATGACTGATAGGTCGGGAACTCAAGCAGTCTAACATTATAGCCTGTTTTAAGTGAAGAGCTGTGTAGACTTAGGAGTGCGTGTGTTTATGTTCTCTCTTACCAATACCCTCCTGGTACTGATCCCAGACACTAGAACAATACTTTAAAATTCATAGCGTAGTTGATTTACGTAAACTCGTTCGAACTCTCTCCGTCTGGAGCTCCACCAAGCATAAAACTCATCCGTTTCCTGTTCTTCTTAACCGTCTGCTATTATATCACAACACTTTCAAATCTGTTAGTATACACCAATAAGGGGTGCTAGCCTCCTCGACAAGGGCGCGTCTGGAGAAAATTTGTACATTTGGACGGCTGAGGACTCAGCAAGTTCCATTCAGTCAGGAGACGCGGAATGTAGCGCTCTACGTCTTGTCAGCTGCAGATTAAAACGGTAACAGTGCTGCAAGATGGGCTGGTCAAAGACAGTGGACTGTGATCAAACATACTGAGTCCCACTACTGGCGAAAGTAGTTCACAACATCTTTTCTCTTTACGAATAGACGGCCGCTGTGGCCGAGCGGTTCTAGGCGCTTCAGTCCTGAACCGCGCTGCTGCTACGGTTGCAGGTTCGAATCCTGCCTCGGGAATGGATGTTTGTGATGTTCTTAGGTTAGTTAGGTTTAAGTAGTTCTAAGTCTAGGGGACTGAGGACCTCACATGTTAAGTCCCATAGTGCTTGGAGCTATTTGAACCATTAAGAATATTCCACAACCTGACTAGTCAAT
Source organism: Schistocerca gregaria (assembly GCF_023897955.1). Lineage (NCBI taxonomy): Eukaryota > Metazoa > Arthropoda > Insecta > Orthoptera > Acrididae > Schistocerca > Schistocerca gregaria. The sequence goes on along the minus strand of NC_064920.1, from coordinate 1,006,514,384 downwards.
ACATATAAACAGCTCATGGATACAGATGAGGAAGACTTAAGATCATCATAAAAAATATTTGAATTTATCCGGGATATAGATGAATAAAAGAAAAAATGTGAAGCTAGATTATAAAAATATCGGTGTCGAGGTGTCATAGCTAACGTCAGTTGTCTACTATCTCAACAGTAATAGTTAAACAGACACTGTAGTGATAGCTAGTAACCAAAGCTGGTAGTACTAATCAAGTGCATATCGATATCCATGTGGGACATGCATTTAATGAAATATATTAAACTTAGAGCTGCAAGAATTCTACAATAGTTAGAACTAGAAATTCGCGATCTTTTGCAAGGTGTCATTATGTTTTGCTGGGATACATAGATTCTGAGTTTCTTGAATTATAATTATAATTCGCTAAAGTAATCAAAATTCACCACTAACTATATAAGCCTAAGAAGAATTATACAGCTGCAGGTAGCTATTCTGGTTTATTACCACATACTACTGCTATATGTATTACTTTCAAATAGTTTTATGGTTAAATGCCATTTATAGGCATTGGAATTATTAAATGAAAAAACAAGTTCACTGTTACCAGTCACCGTTTTATTTATTTCCACGACGTGTTTCGAAGGTTTAAACCTCCATCATCGGGTGGATTTACATTAGTAAGTATTACATTTGTGTGTGTGTGTGTGAGTGTTGTGTTACGATTTTTGGAGGAACTTGTGGCACTGCCTTCAGTGGTCACAGGTTCCTTTTGCTGTCGTAACACATCACATGCATACTGCCACATTTGTAAACAAATGTAATACTTACTAATGTAAATCCACCCGATGATGGAGGTTTAAACCTTCGAAACGCGTCGTGGAAATAAATAAAACGGTGGCTGGTAACAGTGAACTTGTTGTTTCATTTAATGTCAGTAACAGTCACGGTAAAGCCTAACCTAAAAAATGTTCGCATTGGAATTAATATTATGGCTCATTATAGAAACATTGTTATACGGCTATACTAGCACTGACTGTGTAATAATTTGCTGCGTTTGATTTTACACGACCACTCACGCTACACACAGCCTGAGGAGGACAACTCGTAGTAACCTTTCCGATTAGATGCATTTTCTCTGCCTCGTGATGGCTGGGTGTTGTGGGATGTCCTTAGGTTAGTTTGGTTTAAGTAGTTCTAAGTTCTAGGGGACTGATGGCCATAAATGACCATAAATGGTAAGTCCCATAGTCTCAGAGCCATTTGAATCCTCTTTTTTTTTCTTTTTTTTTGTGCTTGCCGTCTGACAGCCGCTGTTTATGTCGGTACATCTCGCCAGTAGGGGAGCATCACAGGGGTGGCAAAAGCCTTGCGCTAGGAATATGCAAGGAATACAGATGGTGAGAGTCGCACATACGTAAGGTATAAAAGGGCGGTGATTTGGGGGAACTGTCATTTGTACTCAGGTGATTCACGTGAAAAGGTTTCCAACGTAATTATGGCCGCATGGTGGGAATTAACAGATTTTGTTCGCGGAACGTGTAGTTGGAGCTAGACGCATTGGACATTCTGTTTCAGAAATCGTTAGGGATTTCAGTATTCTGAGACCCACAGTGTCAAGAGTGTGCTGAGAATACAAAATTTCAGGCATTGCTTTCAGACATTACCTCTCACCAAGAACAACGGAGTGGCCGACAGCCTTCACTTAACGACCGGCGTTGGCGTAGAGTTGTCAGTGATAACAGACAAGAAACACTGTGTGAAATAACAGCAGAAATCAATGTGGGATGTATCGCGAACGTATCCGTTGGTATAGTGTGGTGAAATTTGACGATAAATGGCTATTTCAAGAGCCAGCCTTTGCCAACAGCACGACATCGCCTGCTGCGCCTCTCCGGAGCTCGTTGGTTGGACGCTAGACTGGAGCAATACCGTGGCTTGGACCGATGAGTCCCGATTTCCTTTGGTAAGAGTTGATAATAGGGTTCGAATGTGAATCTGATGTTCAAATATTCAAATGTGTGTGAATTGCTAGCGGACTAAACTGCTTAGGCCATCGGTCCCTAGACTTACACACTACTTAAACTAACTTAAACTAAGAACAACACACACACACACCCATGCCCGAGGGAGTACTCGAATCTCCGGCGGGAGGGGCCGCGCAGTCCGTGACATGACGCCTCAAACCGCTGGGCTGTGAAGCAGAACCCACGAAGCCATGGGCCAAGGTTGTAAACAAGCCACTGTGCGGGTCGCATTTAAAAGAACGCAAAAACCCCAAGATTGGTGACGTTTTACAGAAGTTGGAAATTTAGCACGATTTTCCATGCGAGGTGCTTTTAATAGTTTCCACTACGAAACTGTCACAAAATCTCGTAGAAAATCCAAACAGATTCTAGTCACATATAAAGTACACCATCAGCAAGACGTAATCAACACCTTCACATGTTTATATTACCGCTGCCAGAGTCACTTTGGCGGAATCACTAAATACGGCTTTCCGAAATTCCTTCACCGAAGAAAAGGAAGCTGCCAACACGAGTAAGTTTAAAATATGTATCCTCGGTATAGCAACTTAATCACTTTATAAGGAAATCTTCCATTCCAGATTATATACCGATTAGACTCCTTTCAATGTATGCCGATATAAGCGCTCCTACACTGCGATCACATACAATCGCTCGCTGGACGAAAGATCTGTACGCAAAGACTGGAAAGTTACGCAGTTCACACCAGTATTCAAGAAAGTAAATGGGAGTAATCTGCTGAATTACGGAGCCATGAATTACAAAGCTGTCACTGACGGAGATTCGCAGTAGGATATTGGAACATATCCTGTGTTCGGACAATATGAATTACCTCGAAGAAAACGACCTACTGACACACAGTAAGCATGGATTCAGAAAGCATCGCCCTTGCGCAACACAGCTAACTAAAAAATGTTCAAATGTGTGTGAAATCTTATGGGAATTAACTGATAAGGTCATCAGTCCCTAAGCTTCCACACTACTTAACCTAATTTATCCTAAGGACAAACACACACACTCATGCCCGAGGGAGGACTCGAACCTCCGCCGGGATCAGCCGCACATTCCATGACTGCAGCGCCTAAGACCGCTCGGCTAATCCCGCGCGGCCACAGTTAACTCTTGTTGTCATGATCTCAAATAAATTAATTACTTTTAGAATTCCGGTAAGCTTCTGATAACGTTCCTCCAAGCGTCTCCCAATCAAATTGCTCCCTATGGAGTACCGCCTCAACTGTGCGACTGGATTCGTGCTTTCGTGACAGAAAAGTGACTTCTGAAACCAACTGCAAAGTGATGTAGACAAAATCTATGTATCGTGCGAAGAATGGCAACTGACCCTTACAATTGAAAAGTATGACGACATCCGTATGTGTACTCAAAGGAATCTGTTGTATTTCGGTTATTAAATCGCACAGATATAAAGCTTGTCAATTCAACGTAATACAGAGCTGTAGGAATCACAAAAAACGTAAAATCGGACGATCACAAAATGGTTCAAATGGCTCTGAGCACTATGGAACTTAACATCTATGGTCATCAGTCCCCTAGAACTTAGAACTACGTAAACCTAACTAACCTAAGGACATCACACAACATCATGTCATCACGAGGCAGAGAAAAACCCTGACCCCGCCGGGAATCGAACCCGGGCGCGGGAAGCGAGAACGCTACCGCACGACCACGACCTGCGGACTCGGACGATCACCAGAAGATGTTGTGTATATACGAAGCAAAGACTGCGTTTTACTGGCAGAACACTTCGGAGATGCAACAAATCCACAAAACACAGGTTCAATACGCTTGTCCGTCTTTCCTAAGGTACTGCCGTGCGGCATGGGTTCGCTACCAGATAGGATTGACGCAAGACATCGAAAAAGTTAAAAGATGGGCAATTCATTTTGTATCATCGCAAAACATGCGATATGCTCTAGATACGTGCCATTGAGCTATATAAACAGTGGATGGTCAATTATGACTACATGAACGTAAGGACAACAGAAGACTCAGTACCCAAGCGGAGAAAATCTACCCGGCCCGAAATTGAACCTGGGTACCTTCTCCTAAGAACCTGTCGAACTGATGTCACGGATATGAACCGCGAGTTGAAGTGCTAATCATTACAACAAAGGTGGTTTTCGTAGAGGGGAGATTTATTCACAAAATTTCGAACGCCAGCTTTCTCCCCAGAATGCGAAAATATTTTATTCAAACTCACTTACGTAGGGAGAAATTATTATTGCAATAAAATAAGAGAAATCAGAGTTTACACGGAAAGATTAAACGTTAGCTTTTCCCGTGGAGTTCGAGATGGGAACGTTAGAAAGCTGTATGCAGAATATGGTGAGAAGAACAGATTTAATTGCAAATTTTTTTCTTTATTTATTCGTTAACTACGTTCCCCGTTCTACAAGATTGCCCAGTGTAGTGTTCGTAAGTGGGTTTTGCGTGCGACGATTAAGGAACAGCAAAATCAGACTGCCCTTGTCATATACAGGGTGGTCCATTGATCGGGCCAAATATCTCACGAAATAAGCGTCAAAAGAAAATACTACAAAGAACGAAACATGTCTAGCTTGAAGAGGGAAACCAGATGGCAATGGTTGGCCCGCTAGATGGCGCTGCCATAGGTCAAACGGATATAAACTGCGTTTTTTTTTTAAATACGAACCCCCATTTTTATTACATTTCGTGTAGTACGTAAAGAAATATGAATGTTTTAGTTGGACCACTTTTTTCGCTTTGTGATAGATGGCGCTGTAATAGTCACAAACATATGTCTCACAATGTTAGACGAACATTTGGTAACAGGTAGGTTTGTTTAAATTAACATACAGAACGTAGGTACGTTTGAACATTTTATTTCGGTTGTTCCAATGTGATACACGTACCTTTGTGAACTTATCATTTCTGAGAACGCATGCTGTTACAGCGTGATTACCTGTTAATACTACATTAATGCAATAAATGTTCAAAATGGTGTCCGTTAACCTCAATGCATTTGACAATACGGGGTAATGACATTCCTCCCAACAGCGAGTAGTTCGCCTTCCGTAATGTTCGCACATGCATTGATAATGCGCTGACGCATGTTGTCAGGCGTTGTCGGTCTATCACTATAGGAATTGTCTTTCAACTTTCCCCACAGAAAGAAATCCGGGGACGTCAGATCCGGTGAACGTGCGGGCCATGGTATGGTGCTTCGACGAACAATCCACCTGTTATGAAATATTGTATTCAATACCGCTTCAACCGCACGCGAGCTATGTGCCGGGCATCCATCATGTCGAAAGTACATCGCCACTCTGTCATGTAGTGAAACATCTTGTAGTAACGTCGGTAGAACATTACGTAGGAAATCAGCATACACTGCACCATTTAGATTGCCATCGCTAAAATGGGGGCCAATTATCTTTCCTCCCATAATGCCGCACCATACATTAAGCCGCCAAGGTTGCTGATGTCCCACTTGTCGCAGACATCGTAGATTTTCCGTTGCCCAACAGTGCATATTATGCCGGTTTACGTTACCGCTGTTGGTGAATGACGCTTCGTCGCTAAATAGAACGCGTGCAATGAATATGTGATCGTCCCGTAATATTTCTTGTGCTCAGTGGCAGAACTGTATACGACGTTCAAAGTCGTCACCATGTAATTCATGGTGCATAGAAATACGGTACGGGTGCCATCAATGTTGATGTAGCATTCTCAACACCGACGGTTTTGAGATTCCCGATTCTCGCGCAATTTGTTTGCTACTGATTTGCGGATTAGCTGCGATAGCAGTTAAAACACCTGCTTGGGCATAATCATTTGTTGCAGGTCGTGGTTGACGTTTCGCATGTGGCTAAACACTTCCTGTTTCCTTAAATAACGTAACTAACCGGCGAACAGTCCGGACACTTGGATGATGTCGCCCAGGATACCGAGCAGCATACATAGCACACACCTGTTGGGCATTTTGATCACAATAGCCATACATCAATACGATATCGACCTTTCCCGCAATTGGTAAACGGTCCATTTTAACACGGGTAATGTATTACGAAGCAAATACCGTGCGCACTGGCGGAATGTTACGTGATACCACGTAGTTATACGTTCGTGACTATTACAGCGCCATCTATCACAAAGCGAAAAAAGTGGTCGAACTAAAACAGTCATATTTCTTTACCTACTACACAAATATGTAACAAAATATGGGGGTTACTATTTAAAAAAACGCAGTTGATATTCGTTTCACCAATGGCAGCGCCATCTATCAGGCCAATCATAGCGCCATCTGGTTTCATCCTTCAAGCTAGACGAGTTTCGTTCTTTGTAGTTTTTTCGTTTGATGCTTATTTCGTGAGATATTTGGCCCGGTCGCTGTCAATGGACCACCCTGTATAGTACAATGAAGCTACGTACGTTGAATGTACGGCACTGCATCTCCCGTCGCGTAATGGTCATCTAGATCTTACGAGGGTTGTTCAGTAAGTAATGCAACATTTGTCTTCTTGACCAGTTTCTGTTGAAAAGTGCGGGATTTCTTGTGGCAAATCATGGAGTATTCCCGCTTCATCAAGTTGGTGGCGGTTTTATATGTAGCCTTCAAAATGATATTTTAAGCAGAGAGATGTCACTGAGTTTCTTTTGGCGGGGATATTCACAGGCGCTGGAAGAATATCTTCGGAGAAGAATGTCTACGGAGACCTCACAGTGAACTAAAGCACGATGAGTCGTCGGGCAAGGCGTCTGGCATTTTACCAACAAGGTCGTCCAAATCTGTCCAAACTTCCGCATGTCGGCCGGCCGCACACTTCTCCTTCACTGCACAACTGGTCATCTCCGTTGGTAGTGCTGACACACTCATCCACCAGATGGGGTACTCAAAGGTGTGTCCCACAGGGTTTCTAGCCGCCTAACAGAAGACCCCAACAAAGGAACATATGCGCTGAACTGCTTGCGCTTTGCGAGACTGACCGTGACAACTGTTTTGGTGAACGTCATCATAGGCGATGAAACATGCGTTCATCACTTCGTACCGGAAACAAAGCGGCAACCCAAGGAGTGACGCCACACCACTTCTCCACCGAATAAAAGTACAAAGCCCCACCCTCAGCCGGGTAAATCATGGTGACGGTCTTCTGGGACTCTGAAGGACTTATTATGTTTGATGTCCTCTCCCGTGATGCCACGATCATCTCTCAGGTTTGTTGTGATACCCTCAGAAAACTGAAGAAGCGGCGTCAGCACGTACATTGTCTTAGAAATACAAATAACTTCTCCTTCTCCATAACAACGTACGGCTGCATACAACTCTGTGCACCAGAGAGAAGCTCACAAAACTTCATTGGACTGTTTTTCCTCTTCCACCTAAAGCCGAGACCTTCCGACTTCGATTTGTTTGGCCCAATGAGGAACAAATTCCGCAGGAGGCAGTAAGTGGATGATGGGGAGGTTAATGACACAGAAAGACATTGGTTTCAACGTCGACCAATAAAATGGTGCCATGCAGGCTTACAGGCCCTCCCAGAAAGGTGACGTAAAGCCGTCGCATTGTACGGAAGTATGTTGAAAAACAGGGGTTTGTAGTCAAAAGAGTGGGAATGGCTCTGAGCACTATGGGACTTAACTTCTGAGGTCATCAGTCCCCTAGAACTTAGGACTACTTAAACCTAACTAACCTGAGGACATCACACACATCCATCCCCGAGGCAGGATTCGGACCTGCGAGCGCAGCAGTCACGCGGTTCCAGACTGTAGCGCCTAGAACCGCTTGGCCTCCCCGGACGGCGAGTGGGGAATAATATAGTGTTCAGGCATCGTGAATAAAACCAAATTGCTTTCAGAAAAAAAAGGTTGCATTACTTATTGAACCCCCTCGTACATTTCGTCATTTGTCTCCAAAATCGCATGACCTGTTTTTATTGTTGTATTTTGTAGATGACCGAGTGGTTGTAGGCGCTTCAGTCTGGAACCGCGTGACTGCTATGGTCGCAGGTTCGAATCCTGCCCCGGGCATTGTAGTGTGTGATGACCTTAGGTTAGTTGGGTTTGAGTAGTTCTAAGGTCTAGCGGACTGATGACCTCAGATGTTAAGTCCCATGATCCTCAGATCCATTTGAACCATTTTGTTGGTGTTTTGTAATAGAATCCGTCTACGTATCTCCCATTCCAACAACCATGGGTCAACTGCGACGCCGCCTCATTGCAGCAGTGTTGAATGGAGAAACTGCAGACTCGCTCGCAAAAGTGTGGGACATATTTGACTGTCATCTAGATATCTGTCGTGCATCCGATGAAGGACACCCTTAACATTAGTGGTAAGATTAGTAATAAGAGAAATCTTATATCCTATAACTGTAAAATCTACCCCTTAAGTGGTATGTGGATGTTTGTAGAAGATATACAGTTACGAAGTCGAACGGCTCCTTGGAAAACGGAAACTGTAATTCATGTAGATGATTTTAGTTTTTGAAATGAGATACATTTTTCTTAAAACGATATATTAAGAAAGAAATAGATGCTGTTACGATCGTCATTCTTGCTCTCTGGTAACAGAAGAAGGGGCGCTGTCATGATGAATACTGGACGCTCTCGTGTCACGTTCCGCCTACAGGCTAGAATATAATAACGAAAGCTCAATTAAACCATTTATACTTTGCGCGATATTAATTAGGTCTGTCAATCAACAATTATACCTTCATTGTGTGCCAGCAGTCATGGCTGATTATACGTCCACTCTATTAACGCTGAATCAAAGCAGTTGCTTTATAGTTTAATTACGTTAGCTATTCGATAATCCTTGTTTGGACAATCTGCGTAATTAATCAGATACGTTTGTTTACATACATTACGTCGTATGACCGTAGCTTTCTGCAGCTTCTGCTGTTGCGAACGCACAAATAACGAGTATTGCATTAACTATGTCAGGTACACCGTTCCCAAAGCTTTGTTGTTGTATTTTTTTCTTATTGATACTAGTAAAACACAAACATTTATTCTATAAAAATACACTGTTTTCCATTAATCAAGGAAACAGGTTAAAAAACATGAATTTAAAATGTCACATTTACATTTACATACTTATTCCGCAAGTCACTGTACAAATCTTGTCGGAAATTACTTTATACCACATCCACTCAGTCCTTTCCCTTTTACACTCGTAAAAGAAGTGAGAGCAAATAATTTCCTGTATGCCCTCATGTTCCTTATTTCGTCATTATGATCCTTACTCGAGATGAAAATCAGAGCAACAGAATTGTTTTGCATTCTGTCGCAAGAGCTGATCCTATAAACTTACTCAATAGACCAGAGGAAAATATCTGTTCTCCAAGAACTCCCATCCAAACTCACAAAGTATTTCCAAAACACTGTTTACTGCTCGAACAGACAGCTAATAAATCTACCTGCACACCTCTCAGTTGCTTCGCTGTTTTCCTTCATTCCAGTTTGGTGGGAACCCCAAAACACTTGAGTAGTACACAGGAATGGTTTGCACAAGCATTCTTTACGTTGTGTCCTAGAAGCGCTACACTTTCCTTAGAACTCTTCCAGTAAATCGTTGGTCAGTCGCCGTCCCACATGACCTTACACTGTCTGATCAGAAGTAATCGGACACATATTGTTGTTGTTGTTGTTGTGGAACTCAGTCCAAAACCTGGTTTGATGCAGCTCTGCATACTTCTCTATTCTATGAAAGCCTCTTCGTCTCCGAATAACTACTGCAATCTACGTCGTTCTGAATCTGCTTACTGTATTCATCTCTTGGTCTCCCTCTACGACTTTTACCCTCCACGATTTCCTGAAGTACCAAATTGGTGATCCCTTTATGTCTCAGAACGTGTCCTACTAACCGACCCCTACTTCTAATCACGTTATGTCACATATTCCTCTTCTCTGCAGTTCTATTCAGTACCTCCTCATTAGTTACATGATCTACCCGTCTAATCTTTAGCATTCTTCTGTAGCACCACATTTCGAAAGCTTCTGTTCTTTTGTCTAATCTGTTTATTAGCCATGTTTCGCTTCCATACATGGCTAAACTCCATACAAATACTTTTACTGACACTTAAATCTATACTCGATGTTAACAAATTTCTCTTCTTCAGAAATGCATTCCTTGCCATAGCCAGTCTACATTTATATTGTCTCTACTTCGACCATCATCAGTTATTTTTCTCCCCAAATAGCAAAACTCATTTACTACTAAAATTGTCACATTTTCTAATATAATGCCCTCTGCATCACCTGATTTAATCCGACTACATTCCGTTATACTCGTTTTGTTTTTGTTGGTGTTAATCTTATATCCTCCTTTCAAGACACTGTAATTCCGTTCAGCTGCTCTTCCAGTTCCCTCGCTGTCTCTGGCAGAATTGCAATGGCCTCAGAAAATCTTAAATTGTGTACTCCATGGATTTTAATTCCTATTCCAAATTTTTCTTTTGTTTCCTTTACTGCTTGCTCAAAATACAGGTTGAATGACATCAGAGATAGGCTACAACCCTATCACTCCCTTCTCTGCCACTGCTTCCCCTTCATTTCCCTCGACTCTTATAACGGCCGTCTGGTTTCTATACAAATTGTAAATCGCCTTTCACTCCCTGTATTTTACCCCTGCCACCTTCAGATTTTGAAAGAGAGTATAACTGTAAACAATGTCAAAAGCTTTCCCTAGGTCTACAAATGCTACAAATGTAAGTTTGCCTCTCCTTAACCTATTATAAGTCGTAGAGTCGGTATTGCCTCGCTTGTTCCATTTCTACCGAATCCAAACTGAACTTACCCGAGGTCGGCTATTACCAGTTTTTCCGTTCATCTGTATAGAATTCTTCTCAGTATTTTGCAGCTGTGACTTATTAAACCGATAGTTCGGTAATTTCCACACGTGTCACCACCTGCTTTCTTTAGGATTGGAATTATTATATTCTTCTTGAAGTCTGAGGGTATTTCTCCTCTCTCTTACGTCTTGCTCACCAGATGGAAGAGTTTAGTCATGGCTGGCTCTCCCAAGGCTATCAGTAGTTCTAATGGAATGTTGTCTACTCCCGGGGCCTTGTTTCGACTCACGTCTTTCAGTGCTCTGTCAAACTCTTCACGCATTATCATATCTCCCATTTCATCTTCATCTACATCCTCTTCCATTTCCAAAATATTGTCCTCAAGTACATCGCCCTTGTATAGACCCTCTATATACTCCTTCCACCTTTCTGGTTGGTTCAAATGGCTCTGAGCACTATGGGACGTAACTCCTGTGGTCATCAGTCCCCTAGAACTTAGAACTACTTAAACCTAACTAACCTAAGGACATCACACACATCCATGCCCGAGGCAGGATTCGCACCTGCGACCGCAGCAGTCGTGCGGTTCCAGATTGTAGTGCCTAGAACCGCATGGCCACTCTGGCCGGACCCACCTTTCTGCTTTCCCTTCTTTGCTTAGGACGTGTTTTCCATCTGAGCTCTTGATAAACATGCAGGTGGTTCTCTTTTCTCCAAAGGTCTCTTTAATTTTCCTGTAGGCAGTATCTGTCTTATCCCTAGTGATAGATGCTGCTACATCCTTACAGTTGTCCTCTAGCCATATCTGCTTTGCCATTTCGCACTTACCGTCAATCTCATTTTTGAGACTTTTGTACTCCTTCTCGCCTGTTTCATTTACAGCATTTTTATATTTTCTCCTGTCATTAGTTAACTTCAATATCTCTTCTGTTATCTAAGGATTTCTACTGGCCCTCGTCTTTTTATCTACTTGATCCTTTTACAACGACCTCAGTGGCATTGTAGCGAGAAGGAAGTACTTCTCTGGGCGGTGTCACTAACCTGGTGTCTTGCTGTTTCGGTAAGTCCCTCATAGCACAGTAGCAGCTTTCAGTCGCCAGCTTCCATGTAGGTGGTGATCCTGGTGAAGTGGAGTGTTTAGGGATGCCAGTTGTTAATTGTCAACAACGTTTGTACTATACTTGTTTTAATACAGAATCTGCTTTGCCACACACGTCACAGTATCAGAATTTGCAATATGGCGGCTTGGACTACACCATTATTCGCCCCTTTACACGCAGTAACACCGCTTTCTGACTTTACATAATGATAGACACTGCCCACGACACGTGGCTTTCTTATAACTAATAACTTCACTTTATATCTTGTTTAACATCTGAAATATGCACTCGCGACCGTTCTTTTAGAGCCACCCCGCCTACTCGACCATGCGTTTTGAGTGGCTCCTTGCGACTCGTCCTGTCTTCCCGAAGGACAAGAGAGACCCCTCAGCCAATAAGGACACTTCTCTAGTTTCACACACACACACACACACACACACACATCCGCCTAGCAACAGCGATATATTGGGGAGTCAAAAGTCCTTGAACACCTTCATAAGTTGGAAGACTAAAGGGAAAATTGAAATGTGTTGATGGGAAGATAGGTTTGGTGCACTTTCGAAGTGAATGTCATTCATGCCGGCATCTTGAAATCCGCCATTTTGGATTCAACTCTTTTTTTTAATGGGAAGGGGGTGTATGACACATCAAATAACATTCGCTTGAGCTCTGGAATTTAATGGTGTAATTTGTCTATCTTGTACAGTTTAGAGGTTATTAATGTTCAGTTTGGGGAAATTACCTTCATACCGATTGCTACATCACATGTTCTACGTGTTGATCCATCCCGTGCAATGCACAACTGTAGTCGCCTCAACCACTCTGACTGCACACGGAGGAGAGTGTCTCCTGCAATTTGGTCACAGGCGTGTTGTATGCGTTCCTCCAGGTGTCTCAAATCACGGATTCTCTCAGCATACACTATCTGCTTAAGATCTCAAAGATAAAAATCAATGGTCGTTAAGTCAGGAGATCTGGGCAGCCACTCCACGGGACCACGACGACCAATCCACTTCCCTGGCAATTGTTCCTCCAACCATTCACGGACACCAATGACTTAGTGTGGAGGGGCTCCATCGTGTTGAAAATAACATGGGAAAGTGCTGTCAGCATTCAATGTGGAAGGGAATACAAGGTCCTGCAGCAGCATCAGACACTGTGGTGCAGTTAAGATGTTGGTTGTTGATATACTTTAAGGGATGTGAGGTCGTGGTCCAAGAACTTTTTCTGCTCCTTACGTTTCGTCCAGGACTGCGCTGGACTTCCTCAGAGGCGCTGCTCCGCTGAGCCTTGCCGACTGACTGGTCGGGTGTCTGAGAGCGACTTATATATTGTGAGAAAGGAGGGGCGTGGTTCAGGTCACACGTGATGAGCAGTGATAATCCATAGCAAAGATAAGGTTGAATATCGATTACCACCTTGTCAAGATAAAAATTGTTAGCAATTTTATCTTGACAAGGTGGTAATCGATAGTCAACCTTATCTTTGCTATGGATTATCACTGCTCATCACGTGTCACCTGAACCACGCCCCCCCCTTTCTCACAATATATAAGTCGCTCTCAGACACCCGACCAGTCAGTCAGCAAGTCCGAGTTGTTGTTCTACTTTATGCAGTACACAGTGCTGTAAATGCGTTCATTTCTTTCTCTTAAGCGCAACAAGAGGACGACAGCGTAACTACGAAAACCATCACCAAAGCGTTAAGACTACTCGTCCACACTTCTCTGTTGGTAATACAACGATGGCAGGTAAAAATCTCCAGGCATTCGCCAAGCCTAAGCCCTTCCATCGGACTGCCACAGGGAACAGCAAGCGTGACTGTTCACTCGAGTTCACTCCTTACCAGTCATACCTGAGCAGTGGCATCCTTTTTTACATGACCAGAAAGGTCGCTTCGCATTTTACAGAAATGTGTGGTTTACGAGGTGCTGCGAGACTATTTTACTCCATTCTATTTAACTACTACTCACAGTCATTGTGCTGGTTGGAGTGCTGATAGCACAATGGAACCCAGGAGTGATTCCTTTCAACTATTTCGCCCGATGTTTTAGAACCACTCTCCTTAGTGCTCAGCGCTCCCTATCCTTCAGTACATTAGTACTGTCTTGGTTTAGCTGTGGCTCCGGTTCACAATCAGAACACCAACAATCGATATGAGCGGCTTTAGAAGAGCCGAAATCTTGTTGATGGATTTATCACTCAGGTGACATCCAATGACTAGTCCACGTTCAGAGACACTGATAGATTATATAATGGTAAAACAGCGATTTAAGAACAATGTTTTAAATTATAAAACATTTCCAAGGGGCAGATGTGAACTCTGACCACAATCTATTGGTTATGAAGTGTAGATTAAAACTGAAGAAACTTCCAAAAGGTAGGAATTAAAGGAGATGGGTCCTGGATAAACTAGAGGTTTCAGAGAGTTTCAGAGAGAGTATTGCTAGCTCTTTATTCGCACGAAGTAATGGCTGCTATCGACAGGGGATCTCAAGTTGATTCCGTATTTCTAGATTTCCGGAAAGCTTTTGACACCGTTCCTCACAAGCGACTTCTAATCAAGCTGCGGAGCTATGGGGTATCGTCTCAGTTGTGCGACTGGATTCGTGATTTCCTGTCAGGAAGGTCGCAGGTCGTAGTAATAGACGGCAAATGATCGAGTAAAACTGAAGTGATATCAGGTGTTCCCCAGGGAAGCGTCCTGGGACCTCTACTGTTCCTGATCTATATAAATGACCTGGGTGACAATCTGAGCAGTTCTCTTAGACTGTTCGCAGATGATGCTGTAATTTACCGTCTAGTAAGGTCATCCGAAGACCAGTATCAGCTGCAAAGCGATTTAGAAAAGATTGCTGTATGGTGTGTCAGGTGGCAGTTGACGCCAAATAACGAAAAGTGTGAGATGATCCACATGAGTTCCAAAAGAAATCCGTTGGAATTCGATTACTCGATAAATAGTACAATTCTCAAGGCTGTCAATTCAACTAAGTACCTGGGTGTTAAAATTACAAACAACTTCAGTTGGAAGGACCACATAGATAATATTGTCGGGAAGGCGAGCCAAAGGTTGCGTTTCATTGGCAGGACACTTAGAAGATGCAACAAGTCCACTAAAGAGACAGCTTACACTACACTCGTTCGTCCTCTGTTAGAATATTGCTGCGCGGTGTGGGATCCTTACCAGGTGGGATTGACGGAGGACATCGAAAGGGTGCAAAAAAGGGCAGCTCGTTTTGTATTATCGCGTTATAGGGGAGAGAGTGTGGCAGATATGATACACGAGTTGGGATGGACGTCATTACAGCATAGACGTTTCTCGTCGCGGCGAGACCTTTTTACGAAATTTCAGTCACCAACTTTCTCTTCCGAATGCGAAAATATTTTGTCGAGCCCAACCTACATAGGTAGGAATGATCATCAAAATAAAATAAGAGAAATCAGAGCTCGAACAGAAAGGTTTAGGTGTTCGTTTTTCCCGCTCGCTGTTCGGGAGAGGAATAGTAGAGAGATAGTATGATTGTGGTTCGATGAACCCTCTGCCAAGCACTTAAATGTGAATTGCAGAGTAGTCATGTAGATGTAGATCTCTCCAGACCGCTCCATTCTGCCGTTACTGGTTAATTTCTGCATTACATGGGGGTGGCCGGACACTTTTGATGAGATAGTGTACATACAAGTTTCATTTCATGTCATTTCGCAGCATTACGCCCAGATATTCATTCAACGTGTTTGAAAAAACGCCAAACCGTTTATCGGGTGTTCGAATATTACAGAAACCTTTCTCTTACCAAACCACATGTAATTACGAGGCACATCTCATAACTAATGCACAGGTTGGTAATAGGGTGGATTTTTTGATGCAAAACAATGAAAATTACGTCAGCTTGACGAAGAAGCATGTGTTTTTGTTTTTTCGCAGTGTATTTAAACATAAAATTGGTGAGTGGTACCAATCGGCACTGCTGCGGTCTCGTCTAATGTGAATGTCTAACAGCAGAGGTCGTACATCAAGATCGAAACCCTGCGCTGCAAAAACCCTACAAAAAGCCACGAGTGACATCTGTGGTGAATTTAAAGTGGACGGTAGTACAGTTTCACGTGGGGTTAACTCTCTTCGTGTTGGTCATATGAGCGTAGACAAAACTCCTAGGTCTGGGAGCCCAAAAACGTCAACAGATGAACGAAGTGTGAAACTTGTGTCAGATGCTCTTGAAGAAGATCGCATTGCGACTTGTGAGGAACTCCCCGAAGCCACGGGAATCCCCTCAACAAAATTACTCCATATTCTGACAAATGATTTCAAAAAGGGAAAAGCTCTTACGAGAAGAGTCCCACACTGTTTGACCGCTGAAGAGAAGCAGAAACGCCTGGACATTGCAACCTTGCTCAAACAACGTTTCGACGGTAAAAGTCACTGATTTTTGTGTCGAAATGTCGCAACTGACGAAACGTGAATTAGAGACTTTTAACCGGAGGTGAGATCACGGTCCATGAGTTGAGTACTTCAGATTTTCCACACCCAAAAAAATTTCGATGCCCTCGGTCACAGATCAAGCAAACGACCATATTTTCCATACGCTCACCAAGCAATCTTCATGACAGATAGAGTCCCAAGTGGAACAAGAGTCACAGCAATGTATTATAGTAACTTCACGCAAAACCTGCGCAGAAAAATGCACGAAACCCGATCTCAGTTGCTCGAGACTGGACCACTCTTTCTCCACGACAATGCTCGCCCACATTTCGGCAATGTCGTACCCGACGTTTGAAGCAAGGTAGTGTTTGTCGCGCCAGACACATTCAAGGTCAACTGATTTCTGTGGTTATCCGAAGACAACGAATTCGATATTCAACAGCGTCGTCAGAAAACAGGTTGAAACTGCTGCAAACAGTCTCAAAATACCACCACCTTGTACTGCAGACGCTATGTTCATAAAAGTGGAGGAGCTGTCCTGTCACAGTTACTGGCGTTATCCTTTTCTCTGTGAACACTCCCATACATTCCTTAAAAAGTCTTACTTGCCAAATGTAGCAATTCTTAGCCAAAATGCAGAACATATTCCGCAAGAACATACCACATAGTATATAATTTATTTATAACACTGTAAGTAGGCTGTTCAGGTTTTTATGTTGCTAACGCCACGTAGTACTCTGCATGAAAATTGCTGACTGCGCTGTGTACAGTCTGTGGCTGGTTTGACTCATTGTTACAATATTCGCTTGTGTAGTGTTGGGCAGTTGGATGTGAACAGCGCAAAGCGTTGGGCAGTTGGAGGTGAACCACCACCAGTGGTGGATGAGGAGAGAGATATGCCAGTGTTTTGAGTGGTCACTTTGAGCGGACGATCTGGACGTGTGTCCGTCAGAAAAAGGAAATTTGTTTAGCTGAATGTTATATGACTTTTGAACGCTATTAAGGTAAATACATTGTTTGTTCTCTATCAAAATATTTCATTTGCTAACTATGCCTATCAGCTGTTAGTGCCTTCAGTAGTTAGAATCTTTTATTTAGCTGGCAGTATTGGCGCTCGCTGTATTGCAGTGGTTCGAGTAATGATTTTTGTGAGGTAAGTGATTCATGAAAGGTATAGGTTATTGTTAGTCAGGGACATTCTTTTTTAGGGATTATTGAAAGTCAGATTGCGCTTCACAAACATATTGTGTGTCAGTTTAGTGATGATCAGAATAAGTAAAGAGAAAACTGTCTGAGTACGTTGAGTTTTAGTCAGCTGTCTTTCGCGGGCAAGTGCTCCACCATCCGAGCCACCGAAGCACGTCTCACGCCCGGTACTCACAGCTTTACTTCTGCCAGTACCTCGTCTCCTACCTTCCAAACTTTACAGAAGCTCTCCTGCGAACCATGTTACTCATCATTTAAAGCTCTAATTGGACAAAGAATATTCAAGTAACCGAGCTAAACAATTTGCCATTCTGACTGTACTTTGATCAGTTAACAATCCAAGGAATATCGACAGAATTGCTGTAATCCACACCGATAGCAGGACAAAGTTATATTCATTGAGAAACCCGAATGATCATAACTTCCTGATTGAAGAAATACGATGCAAAATGAGAAGACTGCAATGCGAAACTGGTAGATATATTTCAGATGGATTACAGCCCGTACAAGGCTGTGAACTAGTTTATAATCTGGCAACGAGAGCAGACAATCGCCGACAACACT
The DNA here is from genome assembly GCF_023897955.1 of Schistocerca gregaria. Lineage (NCBI taxonomy): Eukaryota > Metazoa > Arthropoda > Insecta > Orthoptera > Acrididae > Schistocerca > Schistocerca gregaria. Next base: position 1,006,496,333 of record NC_064920.1, on the reverse strand, counting down.
ATCGGTAAGCTACAGAAAAGCACTTTTAAGCATAATAAAGAAAATACTAAGAGAAAATTTTAGAAACAAATGGGAGATCGAGTGGCAATGAACTAAAAACGGGGAAAACGCAAAGCTGGATTTTTCTACGTTTAACGATTGAGCTACCACTACCATGAAAATTTACAGCAATGTTTGCAGGTCGCGGAAAATTGAAATGCAATGCCGAGAAACAGTGCCAAGAACTGGACAACGGCTGCACAGGCGTGGCTGATTCTGATAGAGAAAGAAGACCACGTAGCCGGCCGCTGTGACCGAGCTGTTCTATTCCAGTCAGTCCGGAACTGCGCTGCCGCTACGGTCGCAGGTTGGAATCTTGCCTCCGGCACGGATGTGTGTGATGTCTTTAGGTTAATTAGGTTTAAGTAGTTCTAAGTTCTAGGGGACTGAACCCTCAGATGTTAAGTTCCATTTTGTGCTCAGAGCCATTTGAACATTTTTGAAGGCCACGGACACCGACCACAGACGACACTGTTCAGTCAATAGAGAAACTGACTCGCAGCAGTCGCAGCTTCTCCAACGTAGAGGACATTCACACAGAGCTTATCGAACGGCTCCGTGACAAAGGAGCGAATATCTGTTGTGGTAGAACGTTTCGACCGTTGTTTACTGAAACTTCGTGACTGTGTTCTGAAATAGTGTCATGTATCTGTATTCCTTTGAAATGTAGTCGAACGTTCAGTGGAAGTTAGTCGACCTGCCACATTAAAGCGTGGCATACTTTTGGAAGTCCTGCATACGTCACGAACCCGGAAATCTCTCTATCTATGCGATGATGTTTTATATCTTAAGTTCGTTCAGCATGTCTGCAATTTTTTAGTCCTCTTTGGTGTTGGAAATATATCGTCTTGCAGCTTTTACATCTTACCTCCTACATCTTATGTGCGTTTCTTACAGCTTCATTGATGTACGCCTCTTTGTGAAATTTGAATTTTTATGATGGTAATACTTGTTTTGTAAATAAAACTGCCTTTTCCCATTGCTACTTCATTTATCTCACACACGTTTCGCCTTTTTCTTTTCTAACATATCACCAGTGGGATGTACAACCATACAGTTTTGTTAGTTTTAGTTTATTAAACAGTTCACATCTCGATTTTTTGTAAAAAAGTAATTACTTACTATTTAATGATCTTTGTTTCCTAACATCACAACTTTGTGTTCTGGTCTGCCTCACACTGCTCACCATGTCTTTCACTCTTTTTTGTGGAGTAGTATTGTTGTTTTGTTACTCGATACAACAATTTCGCCGGACACTGCTTTTCACAAAGTAAATATTGCGACTCCATTACGTGTTTCCTCCTCTTTGGTATTTTTACCTATTTGTTGCCAACCTAACGAAGTATATGTTCGAGACTAGCTTCTATTCATGATATTTATACCGTGTGTATGTATGAGCGAGAGAGAGAGAGAGAGAGAGAGAGAGAGAGAGAGAGAGGGAGAGAGAGAAGAATAGAACCGATGAGTTTCTTTTTTTCTATTTTGATAACTTTGGTGACAGCTGATTTGACTTTTCGCTTCAGTATTCTGTGGAGGGGTTTATGGATGAATGAGTGTAAAGAAGTTGCGTGCTATTATTATTATATTGGACAGTACTATCATATTAATACCTTTTGGGAGCGTTATTCTATTATTTTATCTATTAGTGTAAATAATGAATTACTTGGCATGTGTAATTGGTCATTCAACAGGATTTTCCCTTATGATTAGATTTTCTGTATGTGGTAATTTTCTTGCATGGTTAGGAGGTGATTTTTACTGTCGATTCTAATAATTTTCAAGTCATCTTCTCTAGTGGTTGGTCTGTGGTCATTTTCTCTTAGTTGTTCTGCAAATGTTGATTGGTTTGTCCCATATTTCCACTCTCTCATGTGTTCTTTGTATATGTTTGTCCTATGTATCTGCCTTCACAAGTGCTACACTGTAGTTGATGTATACCTGGTTTCTGATATATATATATATATCTCTTTTTTGTCCGTTTTTGGGGTGTATTTTTGTATAGAATTGTCTGTTGTGTATGCTGTGTTTATCCCTGCCGTTTGAAAATGTTCGTGATTTTATGGGTGACTTTGTATGTCATTGTGTACCATCTTCTGCTTTCTTTCATCTTTTTCTGATTATCCTGTGTAGATGTTATGGGACTGCATGTTTGTGTTTGGTTCTGTTGTGTTGTTGCCTGTGATTTGGAGCTTTCTGCTTTTATTTTACTTTTAATTTTGTTGTTAAGCTTTGTGACTGTGTTATTATAGTAACCATTATTTTGTGCTATCCGTATTTCTTATTGGGAGCTTTCTTTAGTGAGTGGTACTGTGTTGAGTCTATGGAGCATGTGTCGAAATGTTGCTTGCTTTTTTGCGTTTGGGTGGTAGAGGATTGGGGTTTACGGTAAATTTCAAACATATGCTTATTGTTTTGTATTTTGATTGTTGTATCCAGAAAGTTAATTTGGTTGTCCTGTTCTCTTTCAGTTGTGATTTTATATTTTTATGCATCTTGTTGATGTCAGTATGTAGTTTTTCAATTTTTGTTTGTGGTTCATCTATTAAGCAAAGTATGTCATCTATATATCTGAACCAATATAATATGTTATATTCTTTTGCTACTATTTTTGTGAAAATGATGAGTTCAATGTGGTTTACAAAAATATTTGTTAAGGCTCCTGAAACTTGCGACCTCATTGGTAATCCGTCTTCTTGTAAATAAAAAAAAAAAAAATAAAAACTGTATCATTGTAGACTCCACTGATGATGCCTTAGAAAAGGAAAAGGCAAAACGCGTATTAGATAAATGAACTACCTAGCAGCTGGAAAAGGCAGTTTTATTTACAAAACAAGTATTCATATGCTTGCTGGATGGCCACACAAACAAACTTGTTTATGTTGGGAGTTTTATTGGTTTTCAATGTACTGTTGTTTCTAGTGGTAGTTGTTTTTCTTTTTTCTTTTTCATTTTTAATTATTTCTTTGGATGTTGCCAGTTCTATATAATGCTTCATTTCTTATGTCAGTGTATCCCATGTATACTCCTACTACTAAGCAACAGTTCTGAGGCGTGGAACCAAATTCCAGTTGAAGGGTCGGCCGTGGTGGCCGAGCGATTCTAGGCGCTTCAGTCTGGAAACGTGCGACCTGCCTCGGGCATGGATGTGCGCGATGTCCTTAGGTTAGTTAGGTTTAAGTGGTTCTAAGTTCTAGGGGACTGATGACCTCAGAAGTTAAATCCAACAGTGCTCAGAACCATTCGAACCAGTTGAAGGTTGCTTATCTAAAGGATTCCAGAGGAAACAAAACATTTGATTTTCACTATTTCATTTAAATAGTGGCCGAAATTAAAATTCTGAAATAATACACTCATCGACAAGTACAATCCTAGGTGAAACGTGTCTCTGAAGTTGCAAGAGATGCGAGATGCTCAGTGTCTAAAATGTGACTAGTTTGTGAATGTTCTAATGTCTCTGTAGCTGTTAAAGCTGCCTGACGTTCTGCATCCAAGTTCCGGCGGAAATGAGACTGATCCGAGGCTTGCTGGATTCGATTAACTTTTGCAGCTCGAGCTCTCTTCGAACTATCCAATAAATCAGACTTGATGTTTGTATTGCTTACCAACATAGTTTTAAAAATGGCCCTCGGAATTTCCATCGTAATTTGTAGTTTTATCTCCAAAAAAACAATTGGACTTGGGGTAACACTCTTTTTACACTACTTCTGCAGTCTCAACTACCGCAGGAACTGCTATCGACTTTCGTTAGCATTCGATATGGGTTTCTCACAAGATCTGATGCATGTGTACTTGAGATTAAAAAAAAAGTGTCATTCTTGAAATGATTTATTGTATTATTGCTATAATTAGATGTCACATTATGATTTATCGACGGTTAATGCTTTCATATAAGAGTGCTCTCTAAGCAGTGAGTTGTTATCGTAAAATTAAGCATGAAACATGCTTGTATATAATTTGTAAAATGCCGCTTGAAGGAAACGGAGCATTGAAAATTTAATACATTTACGTCATCGTTATCATTAAATGTCAATGAGTAACGCAATAATTTAATAAATGTTCAACAGATACTACGATAACACAAATGCCCCGTGAGCAAATACTAGCCTAGTACATAAAGTCTTACTTTCTGGAGTTGAAAGATGTAGGTTTAGGTTCTCCTTTTGCAAATATTGTGTGTAAACAAAGCAGACATGATATATGCCTGCGTTGTTTACACATTCTGACATTCTGAGACTTCCTTATAAATTTAATACAACTATGTTCTGCTATATTGGATGTTATTTAGATTCTGTTTGATTAGAGAACGAAGGATGGTATAAATATTTAGCGATTTCCTAGAGTGTGGTTAGCCAACAACCTAAGAGGACAACTTGATTTGCTGCCACTGAAACATGCTGCAACAAATTTCTGGCTCTTTGCTTTTGAATATGTGGCGATTTCGAGTGTGTGGGCAGGCAGGAACCTAAGAGGACAGGTAAAATAGCTGCAATTGAAACGAAGAGCAATAACATTCATATTCTTCCGTGTCACTTAGTCGACAACGGATCATGCTGTCGTCGATGCTACACGTGACTTCAGAATGACGTCATATATGCGGTAAGTGTTGTGAAATGAGTGTTACGCTTAAATTTGCAGTGTCACGAAATTATTCATAGTGACTATGAGTCGCCGACCATCGCGCCATCGTCTGCATCCCATTCACGTATACCATATTAAAAAATATACCATATTTAAAAATGTCAATAATACAACTTTATAATGTGGCCTATAATCTCCCTCAGTGTTCAAGCTATCTCCATATAAGATTTCATCGGAACAGGTTCAGTGGTGCAGTCGTGAAAACATTACAGACGGAGTTACTTTTGAATTTAATAATATTGATATTATACAGAAAAATGAATTAAAAAACGTTGAGAATTGAATAAGCTTTATATTGATTGTTTCGAATCATATTAACTTCAAAAATGAAAGAGTAAATAGCTTTTTCAGAGAGTAACTATTTTTCGTTAATTCACGTAATATTCTTCAAAGCACAAGTATCTTGTAGTATACGCTTTGTAATATAGCATAAGTTCTTCCTCAGGGTTCAAGGTATCTCATACCAAATTTCATAGACATCGCTTCAGCGGTTTAATAGTGAAAACGTAATAGAGTTACTTTCACATTTATAATGTTAGTATGGAAGTATGGTTTGTTATGGATGATACACATCGAGGGTTGTATAAGCATTGTATTCTGGTTGTTATCCGTGGCTGCGTTCGCATATCAGTAAAATGAAATGTAATGGGCGTGAGAAGATTGGCCCAAACGCCCCAGTCAGAATGCTCAGCAGCTAGGTGGAAGTCATTTTATTTGACGTCACTTCGGCATCTTGCTCGTCGATTTTGATAAAATGGTGATAATAACAACACACACATCCGGTATAGAGAGAGAAAGAAAGAAAGACAGTCCGGTGGGGAATAGACCGGGGAACCCCGTACTGGATAATAACACTAACCACAGCTGCTTTAGAAAATCGTATCGCATCTTGGAAGTTATAACAGACGCTTGACGCTCAGTACCAAAAATTCTACTGATATGGAAGTATGGGATTAAATAGGTATAAGCTCGTATATGCATTATAATTTTAACGATGAATCACATTATGTAGAACATACCAAACAATAAAAGTATTTTTACAAATATGATAAAGTACAAAAGGAAAGGGCATATAGCTTTCTCGGACAGTAATTATTGTTCCATATTTCGCATCATATTCTCCAGAGCAATAAAAAAATTTTAGTACACGCTTTAAATAAAGTATCCTGTGTTTCTCCTGGGCGTCCAAGCTATCTCCATATCAGATTTCATTAAAATCGGTTCAGCTGTTTATCCCTGAAAGCGTAACAGAGTGTTACTTTCGTTTTTATAATATTCCTATGGATTAGTTTTATGTGTGGTAACATCCATGTTGCTGACAAGATGTTTTCAAACTTAGATGTGTATTTCTTTCACGTTTTGTTTAGTTTATCACTATAGGTGGAGCCGAAAGTCTCTTATGTTGCTTTATTCTCACACTTCTCATGAGTCAGCGCAGTAGAATTTTTTTCACTCAGTATGATATTGCTTTATTTTCGTTAACAGATATTTACCGCATTGACACCCGGCTGTAGCTGTTCCCATGTTCCCACTCTCATCCGGGAAGGCACGCAGGATGTAATTTGGTTCTGATTTTTCCGTTGCAGAAGATTTATCCGATATAACCGTGGGGTAGTTCTTTTCCGTTTTCTTTATTTCTCTAAACAAGTTGTGTCGGAAGTTGGTAATCGAAATGCGTGAAGCTGGACTGAGATTTGCTGAACGGAAATTCGAGTCGCCGGAAGTCACAAATTAAGAACTGAACGTGCTGTGGAGGGTGTCGAGAATGTCCACAGATCTTTCCATGTCGATACCTCGAAAACATTGCGTAGTAAATGTGCTTTCAGCAAGAAGGAAAAATCTTTGAGAAATAAGTACGGGAACAAATTTCAGGAGGAGATTCCAGACACCAAAAGAGAGGAAAAGGTTCGTGTCAACCTACGTTGTGAAATGGATGATGAGTCCGCAAGAAAACAATTAATGCTGGTTCATTGCAATACACAATACAGGTTATTAAATTATTATTAAATGAATGCATTGCTACCAAAGTATTCAGGTGCTGAAATGTGTATTACCGAGCAACAGTTTAATAAACCATAGTACCAAATATTGACACGAATTATGTGCAGAGAAGTGGAAAAGCTTGTAGAAGCCAATTTCGGAGAACTTCAGTTAAGGTTCCTGAAAAATATAGGAACACTCAAACCGATACTGACGCAATGATTTATTCTACAAGACAGATTCAAGAGTGAAGGAGGGGAGGAGATTAGTGTTCAACTTTCCGTCGACAACGAGGTCATTAGAGACGGAGTACCAGCTCGAATTAGAGAAGGACGGGGAAGGGAATCGGCCGTGCCCTTTCAAGTGAACCATCCCGGCATCTGCCTTAAGCGATTTAGGAAAACCACAGAAAACTTAAATCGGGATGGACGGACCCGAGTTTGAAGAGTGGTCCTCCCGAATGCGAGTCCATTGTGCTAACCATTGCACCATTTCGCTCCGTTTGAAGAAAGGGAGACGTACGTTTATAGCATTTACAGATTTAGAGAAACTTTTAGACAGTGTTGACTGGACTACACTTTTTGAAATTTTGATGGTTGCAGGCATCAAATACAGAGAGCGAAAAATTAGCAATAACATGTAGAGAAACAAGACTGCAGTTGTAAGAGTTGAGGCACATGAAAGTGAAACAACAGTTGAGCAATGAGACAGGTTTGTAGTCAGTTCCCGGTGTTGTTATTGAATCTGTGCGTTGATGAAGCTGTGAAGGAGAGCAAGGATAAATTTGAAAAGTGAGTTAAAGTACAGAGAACAGAAATAAAAGCTTCAATGTTTGCCGATGATATTTATTCTGTCAGAGAAGGCAAAGGATTTGGAAGAGCAGTTGAACGTTTCGGATAATCTCTTGAAAAGAGGTTTTAATATGAAAAATCAACAAAAGTAAAACAAAGGTAATTGAATGTAGTCCAGTTATTTGAAAGGATAATGAGGGAATGCGATTAGGAAGTAAGACACTAAAAGTAGTAGAATTCTGCCATATGGGCAGCAAAAAAACTGATGATTGCCGGAGTAGAGAGGATATGAAATACAGAGTGACAAGAAAATAATTTTTCTGTGAAAGAGAAAATATTTAACATATAATATTTATATGGTAGGAAGGCTTCTCTGAAGATATTCTTGTGGGTTGCAGTCTTATACGGGGTGAAACTTGGATGATAAATTGTTTCAAGAGAACAGAAGGTTTTGAAGTGCAGTGCAGCAGAAGAATGCTGGAGATTAGATTGGTGGATGGAATGACTAACGAGGGGATACTGACTCGACTGGTGGAAAAAAATTCCTGATACAAGTTGATTACAAGACGGGATCTGTTGAAAAGACACATACTAAAGCATCGAGGATTGTAAATTTGGTAATGGAGGGAAGCGTGTGGAGTAAAATGTTTACGGGGTGTCCAAGGCTCGAATACATTAATCTTGTTCAAAGGGTTACAGGGTGCACTAATTATGCAGGGCGAAGAAAGTTGTACAGGATAGACTAGTGTGGACAGTTTCTTCAAATCAGTTTTCTGACTGAAGAACTCAACAGCAACATGTCTTTGATGAACAACATTATTCTGTGGGTTGGATGCTGTGTGATTTCAGCTAAGTCGAAGCACAATGGTCCATTTTCATTCCAGGAGGAAGCCGAGAGGGTTTGCGTCAGGGGTGAAGCTCGTAGAAACAGTCGAAAGGCTGCACGGATTTACAGAGCTACTTACGATTATAGGCAGCACCACGCAACGTGCATACATTTGTGATGTGTTGGTGTCAGTTTGGATCTCTCAGAGTGATGAGCACTCTTGTTGCCCGGGTGATGCTCGTACACCATCCCTGGAACATTAAGTTGTACGTGTTACTGAAACCAACCTAGTAGAAACAGCACTAGGTACGTCCGTCGGCATGGAGGAAGCCAAATGGCGGTGCTGCACGTCCTGAGTTGAAAACCGTTGCTGTCCCTATCATCTGCAACATGTGCAAGGATTAATGGCTGAAACAAGCTTTTTCGTTCGTTTTACGGTGCATCACCATTACTATGGAATTTCTATCGTTAGTAGTTTACACCAAAACAATAACGTTTGCTACAGATGTCACCGTAGACTACATATTCGTCATCTGTGGGCATCAAAGAATCCCCAGTGTTGGCTGAATCTTTGCTTGAGGCTGGAAAATTTGATGAAGTGAGGCAATCTTCGACGTGACGTATGAACATCTTTTTTTGTAACATGGAGGAAATAAACACCATGTAATGCATAATGTAATGTACCAGTGCTATTTATTTTATTGTAGAATTACCATACATTTGCGGAAATTTATTGATATGAGCTTTTGTTCCTTTCCTCTGTGAATAAGAACACTGAAGCATGTCACATCAGTAATACTTACTCTGTATACACAAAAATATCTACAAAAGAAGGTAGGTAATTTTATGGACCTATATTCTTCAAGACTGCGTGAAGTATCCACCAGACTGCGCGAGATGAAGAAGCAAAACTGCACTGGCGAGTCAAAATCTTGGCCACAGCTTGACAGTAAGAATGATGCTGCAACAGGAGACAGACACAGAAAGAAGTCTTTGTTAACCAAGCTCATACAGTTGTATTTCTCAGGTAAAAGCTGGTTAGCCAGAAGGCGTGTATTGAAGCTACTGGAGTCATATTCGGTACAACGGGAGTACAGATTTTTCGTACTGCTATCCAGATTAAGTTTCTCTGTTGTTTCCTCAAAATAATGCCCTATGAGATTGCCGTGGTGGTTCCTTTCCCAAAGTTGCCTTTCTCACCTTGCTTAAATAATGACACATGCAGGGTGAACCTGTATTCCACCGAGAAACTTTTGGAGGCTGACGGGGAGTATTAGCCGATCATCCTGGTATAAATGTCCAATCGTCCCAGTTAGCTCCTTTCAGAGTAATAACTTAACGTTTTATCCGCTTTTTTACCCCTTTTACCCTTTTGTTATGTGACAGTACCTTCAGAACATGAAAAATCCGGTAATATGTAACCACGAAAGTATCTGGTTTCTAGTACGCGCCTATGCAAAAGAAATGAGATGTGGTTGACGGCGCTGAGGGAGCAGCTCGGCATAATGTCATTGTTCCGATCACTGCACTCTGTGAAGCCGTGCAGGGTGTGCATATCGGCAATCAGCGTAACACAACAATGTTGACTCTTGTCAAGTAGAAGTAGCCCTGTACCAGCATGAATTTGGCACTCGCCTTTTATCAAAAATTCCCGCGTTGATCCTTGACGACATGAATATATTACTAATCGAATATACCTTAATTACGATCATAAACGTTTTCTAAATCGTTGCACCTATGACAAAATTATTTTTCATACATTTCGTTTACTGTTCATACAACGTGAGTAGTCTGCCAATGCGCCCGTAGTTATAAAGGTGTATGCATTACGTAAGTCAAACATGGTATGTTATTAGAAATTAAAATCATTTAATTGCCAAAAGGACTGAGAGGAAAATTAGTTACTTAAGATCACTAGAGGCAATGTTACAGATGATAATTGGAGATCACTAGAGGCAATATTACAGATGATAATGGAAGAACATTTTGTATGAGGACAAAGAATCCCCTATGACATGCTAACCAGGGTATTAATAAGTATTACAGTTTGGAATCAACTATATGACAAATTCGGCAAGAGATTGGTGAAATGTCAGTTTGGTTTACTGTGGCTGTCAAGGAGTATGATATGCTCCTAAAATTTGATAGCTATAGCTATGCAAGGTGTATGAAAGTATAAAAATGTGGCATCGGGGCTGAATTTGCTTTCGGCAACCCAATATGAAGAATTAACTGGTTGCATGGCAGTTCCTTCGTAGGTGTTGTTGAACCTACTACAGAAATAATTTCATTTTAGGAGTTACTATTAACAGCTGTTAATATCGCATGCTAGCAGAGCCGTCCGACACACAATGAACTAACCTCTAAAGAATTTCCTGCAATCTCAGATTGCTGCAGAACAAGCAGGCCTTGTGACAGACAATGTTACTCGGAGGGAATCACGAATCTGAGCAGATAAATGAAAAATGTCGTGAGTTCCGTGTGCCTGACTTCCTTTGTTTCCTAAAAATAAAGAGGTCTTTCATTATGTCATGTGGGACAATCTGCGGTCACTGCTCAATGAGATTGGTGTTCCAGAATACCTAGTGTCACTACTAAAACGCATTCATAGCAGTCATACTGCAACCAGAAAGATGGATGGTGAATCTTACGTTTTGTACGTTGGTACAGTAGCACTGCCTGTTGTACAGTGGTTGGCAATGACTTAAACATATTGTCCAGGCAGGTATCAGCTTATATATAATGAGGAAATGCATAACACAAATGCTGGCTTTAATAAAATTTATTTACTGACCGGTTTAAGTCCAGGACCTTGTTCACGGCACTACACAAACTCAAAACAAAAAGCACAGTGACCAACACGACCCGCAAGGACACAAATTACGATAACGACAGTTATAAGAAGACACTCACGTCATATATGCATTTTTCGGAATTCAAGGTGCATAATTAAAGTCAATCAGAACAATTCCGAACGCAATACCAGTGTAAAATGCAGACACTAATCACTGAAAATGGAGACAATAAACTGGCTCAGGATAGCCAACAATAGAATCACATATGATCACAATATCATGGATAAGCATGGAGTACAAAGATAACACAATCATGGAACATACAAGAAGACATCAAGGGTTACATGGTCAATGTGTAAAATACTTGTACTTAAAATGCTATAGTGAATATATATAAATAAAAAAGAAGGGAGGTACGTGTGAGTTTGACGTATGAGTTTGTACAATCCAACTGATGATTAACAACAAATGTTTTACAAACATAAAGTAAACTCTAGGTATACAGTTTCTATGGCGATTTATTCCCATACATAGTGAGAGTCTAAAAAGTACGTCAGGTGAAGTGTTACGTATGAGTAGAAACTGAGCTATAAAAGTAACCGCAATTGTTATAACAATATACAAAATAAGTCATATAGTTGCAATTACTACAGCTACCATCAGGCACAATATGTAATCATACAGTATGGTAAGTTGAAAACACAAGTTCTGATGTGTTAGATGTAGAATAAGAAAGTTTCCTGGCATAGGACATGCTCGGAAGCAAAAAAGAACAATCTATATAAATGAAGATCAATTGCCATATGTACGAAAGATCATCGTTTCAGAACGGCTCTACCGATTTGGCTGAATTGTTTTGTTGTGTTCGTAATTGGCAGAACAAGGTTTGTGTGAAAGGAAATTTTTGGAAAACCTACCAGAAAAGTCGGAAATCTGGATGGTATTTTTGTATGAAAATCTCATGGAAGAAATGTGATGGTCGGCTTCATAGTTCTGTTGTCGCATGTTTTCATAACAACAAATTCCACACTGAATATTAATATTTTGAAAAAAATATATAATTTAATGTGATATTGTAGTATGTAATCGGCGGTGTCCAAATCTGGGGTGTGTTGCCAAGATTAAATTGATGTCAGTTCGAGGTAATTTGGTGCACTGCAACCATTTATGTGATTTCTGTTCGTGTTTCATTTCTCTGGATAAAATGCCCTCAGTGAGGTGTCGGAATATAGGTCGGCCCACGCGCATTGCAGGCCATCTTCATGATTCCTCGAGTTAATGAGACTAACGAAGAGCGTGGACAGCGTTTGGAGGGAAATCGAATAAGAATTTCTGAAGCTCGTACAGCTCCCTCACAATAGAAACTATACATGCACAACAGTTGAATATACAAGAATTTATGCATTGCTGGTAGCACGGGAAAAGTTAATTAAATAAAAAAGAAAGAAAAGTATGTAAATATGGCAGGAAAAATCTCGTCTCAATCGTTCCTTTTGGTTTTACTCGGCGGCTAGAGCACCTCACATTGCAAACCAATGAAATCACTGGAAGAGATTGCAGTGTTACGTACAGTTTGCGGATGTACTTCGGGTAATCTCTCTTGTGGAACCGACGAGATATGTAACATACTTTTTTATTCTTTTTGAGTAGATTCCAATTCGTATCGGCAGCTAGTATCTGGCGTACTAATTTGGTGCATAGATGACTAGCAGTGGGAACAGTATAGAACTGCATTTCGACACGACAGGTTGGGCCATTCCTTAGCCGATGCCAGCGCGGGCTGACCTGATGAGCAGCGGCGGAAAAAAAAAAAAAAAAATCCTGACTCCCGTTGGCTGGGTGAAAAAACTGATGCTGCAGTAGCAGTGCGCTAGCACTAGTGTTGCGAACACGAGATTGACACGTAATTTGCACTGTGATAACTCGGAGCAGCCCTGACAATTTCACGATACGGGAGCAGCAGTCATATCCCTACAAAAGCGCGCTTTCTGGTGCCGTGTTTAGAGAGCGTGGGCGGAAGGGCAGCGTTGCGATTAAACGCGCCGGCCGGCGAGAGTTATCTTCTTATTAAGAGGACAGCCGGGCGGGAATGGCAGCGCGGACCGCGCCTGTCCGACTCATATCGGGCCGAGCGCTTCACCTCGTCGCCCGCTTTTTTCCCCTCTTTTTTGCGAGAGTGCAGCCCACCACTGTTTGAATTTCATTCACACGATTGCATTGCAAAGCCAGTTGCTACTTTATTGCGTTTAGCCGCACGGAGCGGACATTTTTCCAGCCAGCACGTGTCCAGCGCCCGAGTTGCGGGCGGTGCCGTACCGTCCGAGTCAGACAAGTTGCAATGGTCAAACGTATGTTTTCCAAGTCTTCCTTTGTCTCACTTTCCACCTACTCCAAAACTACGTTGTCAAACTGTTGTTGCCTGTCTTCTCTCCACGTTTTACGCTCTGGCGTACTTTGCAAGTTAACAATACCACAGCATAGCGCTCGGAAAGAAAGGTAAGTAAACTAAGATTGATTTGGATTCAACACAAAACCAGTAGTCTTGTGCTGTTAATTTTCAGTTAGCAACTTGTAGCAGAATGAAATGTCAGCAGTTAATAAAGCAGAGAATGAATTATGATTGTTTAGAGTTTGCACCGATGCTGGGAGCAAAGGCACAACTGATAAAAACAGGTTGATTTTAATTGGATTTTCCATCGCTCATTGGAAGAAAAGGTTCGTATTTATAACTAAGAAAGAAGGTGAGTATTTTGGAGTTTTAATGTGCTGGTATTTAGAGCAGTGCTTGCACAAAATAATGGCGTATGCGCAGAAACGCACTTCCGTTCTCAGCACTGAGCGAGTCCACCTCTTTGTCGAAAAGGGATGGCCACCTATGTATGCTGTCGACCGCTGAGCTGTGTACATAACGGCCGAGCGGTTCTAGACGCTTCAGTCCGGAACTGCGGGACCGCTATGGTCGCAGGTCCTAATCCTGCCTGGGGCATGGATGTGTGTGATGTCCTTAGGTTAGTTAGGTTTAAGTAGTTCTAAGCTCTAGGGGACTGATGACCTCAGATGTTAAGTGCCATAATGCTCAGAGCCATTTGAACCATTTTGTGCACATAACGTGTCAGAGGAGGCAGTCTGAGTTGTTAATGGGCTGACTTTCTCATTTGGAACTCTGGTCAGGGGTTATTGATTTGCAGAATTACTTGTAGCACTGCCTTTACCTCTTAGTAATATCATTTGCAAACTCGCTAGCTGAACTTTATGAGTTCTGCTTGCGCATAAGCTTCAGCTGTTGAACTGCAGCGACCCCATCGCGGGCTGACCTCAAACGTGTTAACTCTCACATTTACATTTTCCCCTCTTCTACCAAGCCGTCTGCCCAGGTAGGGTTCGAGTTATTTTCGAGGGGTCGAGTTATTTTGTGCTCTCTGTACCTGTTTTCGGCTTAAGCGGACTTCAGACATTAACTGACTACCATCACAAAAAATGAGTAGGTACTGGTGAATAACTTTGAGAAAGATATTAGGCAAAGACAGAGTGAAGATAGAACAAGACATACATACGAGGCATGTGAGCTACACTAGTGGATCACAACTTTGAAAAGTTGTTAAAATGGATAATGATGGAAAACAGAGGACAATTTATCTTTGACCATTGTAATATGGTTATAAACGTATCAAGTACATACAAGTATATGTATTTATATATGAAAAATAGCATCCAAATTTCGTATTTTTCAACTATCATACTGTACTTGGCAAATATGAAAAACAAACAAAGGAGCAATTTCAATAAACTATGTAGCACAACTTATTTACTTCAGTATTATCCTAAACATCCCACTATACTGGTAATTTTCGATGACAAAAACTCCCACTGTAATGGTTGCAAATGTTACACTGTGCTACCAAACATATATTCGAATAACAAAATTCAAGTACTGCAGTACACAATCATTATAGTTGCCTGCTAGAGAAAGAAAAACACCGAGGAGAATAGGAAATTAAATGAAACTTCATGGGTTCATAGCGTATCTGATGTTGTTTCATTTACTAGAAAAATTCAGTTAAAATTACAAATAACTCAGCAGGACAAGCCCAATTATCAGTACGACATTACACTCCCTCTCACCTAGATGCCTGCACTGATACAGTTAGGATTAGAGTCATAAAGCCATTGTGTTCTCTCCTGAGACAAACTCGCACATAACTGTTATAACTGGTCCTTGATGTCCCACATATTGGCACTGAGGTGGAGTTGCCATCCAAGCTGGTCGCACACATTTCTGTTACTAACAGATCTGGTGATCCTGCTGTATATGGGGGTCCCTCAACATCACGCAGTGGAGACATGTGCCACTTGTGGATGAGCACTGGTCCTGTTGAAAAAGGTCACTGGGTGAGACATAAGACATGAGGAGGCAGCATAACATTGATGTACTATTATTAGATCATAATTAGATCAGTGACTTCCAACCATAATGTGATGTCATATCCCATGGCTCCCCACGCCAAGACACCAGGAGCAATGTGTTTCACCAAAACATCATAAGGATAAGACCTGTTCTCAGGTCGCCAATTACTCAGCAATTACGGTCATCTGGGTCAATGCAGAAATACAGTTAACCACTGAACATCACCATGTTTCTTATGAGCATTTCATACTTCCTCGCTATTTCACCATTGCAGTTGCATCCATCTGCATTGATGTTAACTGCAATGTACACTGTGACATATCACTAGCCCAGCTGATACTAGTCTCCAGCCGGTGGTGCAGGATGACACAGGATATTGTGGAGTCCATAGTAGTTTGGTAAAGAGAGAACAGGTACAGTTTGTTTGTGTGGGTTGCATGCATTCAGGGGTAACCATACATTCAGGGGCATACTTGATTGATTTATGACCCCTCCCCCACCCTTTAACCTATTGTTATGCTAACTGATTTATGACCCCATGGGAGTTTATTTATGACTCCGTGGGGATAACCCAACCCTCTGAGAAACCTCAGCCCTCCACCTTCCCCTCTTTCACCCCGAACCCTCTGGGAAGTCCCCAACCCTCTTCCCCCATCGAATATACAAGTACACTAATGATATCAAATTAATTGGGTAATTAATGAAAATTATCAATTAATTACACCCTCCTGCTCCTGGGAAATCTCCAGCCCTCCCCTTTCCTCAGCCCACACTTCTGTGTGTTCGTGAGGGCTCTACACGATATTAGCCAATTGTACCAGTTTCTATGGCTCTTCAGTGTACATTTGAGTCATGATATTGGCGGATGCTAGCGACAACGAAGTAAACCACGGCTGTCAAAGATGGTGCACTACATGAGGAAACAAGCATGGTGTGAACTCAAAGGCTGCAAATCATTTCACAGGCTCTGCATGAGTAAAACCTGTAATTAATTAATGAAGTTATTTGAAAGCCTGTGGCACTCCATGGCAGACTAAGAACCCTGTATGTGGAATAGTAAATTCAATTTCTCTGTAGGCACATTCTATATTTCCGACAGTTAAACATGTTTCTACAGCTTTTCATTTTATCTCTAGTTATTTGTAGTTTACCATTTTGACTCTCTATCAGTTTCTATAGATGTCTGCAGTCCCCCTTGCCTGAACCAAAATTTAGAAGAGCTTTGGAAGACTTAAAATCAAATAAGGAAGAAGGTGTAGATAGCATTCCATTCCATCAGAATATCTAAAATCATTAGGGGAAGTGTAAACAAAATGACTATTCGTGTTGTTGTGTAGAATGTATGAGTCTGGCGATATACCATCTGACTTTTTGAAAAATATCATCCACACGATTCTGAAGACTGCAAGAGCTGACAAGTGCGAGAAATATCGCTCAGTCAGCTCTGCAGCTCATGCATCTAAACTGCTGACAAGAATAGTAAACAGAAAAATGTAAAACAAAATTGAGGATCTGTTAGGTGACGATCAGATTGGCTTCAGGAAAGGTAAAGGCACCAGAGAGGCAATTCTGACGTTGCAGCTGATAATTGAAGCAAAGTAAAGAAAAATTAAGACACCTTCATAGGATTAGTCGACCTGGAAAAAGCGTTTGACAGTGTAAACTGGTGCAAGATGTTCGAAATTCTGAAAAAAATAGGGGTAAGCTATAGGGAGAGACACATAATATACAACATGTCCTAAAGACAAGAGAGAGTAATAAGAGTGGATCACCAAGAACGAAGTGCTCTGATTTAGACAGATGTAAGACAGTGCTGTGGTCTTTCCTCCTACTGTTGAATCTGTACATAAAAGAAGCAATGATGGAAATGAAAGAAAGGTTTAGAAGTGGAATAAAAATTCAGGGTGAAACTATATCAATGACACGATTTGCTGACGACATTGCTACTCTTGGCCATGAGAAGTCTACTAGTATCAAATGTCGGCCTTGATTTGAGAAAGAAATATCTGAGAATGTACATCTGTAGCACAGCCTTGTAGGATAGTGAAACATGTGCGACGGGTCAGGCTCTTATCGCGCAGTTTCCTTTCCCTGAAAGAAAATCCACCTACCTCGTTTCTTAGGTAGTTGCTGCACTCGCCTCTCCTGATAGCAGCTACTGGAAAAATTGCAGAAAAGCAGTGTTGAAGAAACTGCAATTTAATAGCCGCTCACCGGAGGCCGCGATACATGTTTGCTGAAATACAATCTATGAGCAATCTTCCTAAATAAATTGAGTTATTGGAATGGTAGTAATTGTTTACTCAAACGAGAACGCGAAGTTGGTAATTCTATTTAAGCTCTTTATTGTCTTTAAGCCTGATCATCAGCCCGCTAATCTACGTTTGAAGAAAGTTCAGTTCACAATTCTATCCACACTCAAACCCCGCCAGAATTAGCTTTCAAAGTTACGGCATTTACTTAACTGCAACACAGACGATTTTCTAACATACACGTTTGCATTCGATGTTCAATAATAGTTCGTTTTTTAACGTTAATGCTCGCCATAAGCACTTAGTAAAAATTTACGAAGTACCGCCACGCTTTTAATTATTAAAGTTACTCGCGTCTTTCGCGGAACGAAAAGTCACAACTCGCTCAAACTCACACTACGCGTTACTGGACTCTTCCAGTCTCAAATCGCACAGTACCGAACCGATGAAGCCGTTTTATGACTTCATTTTACACATTATTCGCGAGGACACATCAAGCATGTCTCTCCTCGATCACAGTTCCTTCGCGACTCCTCATCCACTCGCGACTCACTCTCCTAGTCTGCTAACCGTCCTCGCATCTCATTGGCTCACACATCACACAGCCAATCAGAATTAACTCTTTGGGTGCGCCTCGCGCCAAAATCTAGCACGCACCAGTCATGACTTCTGAATCATTTACGTCATGATTTCTTGTTACACAAAATTTACTGTATAATTTAACAAACCGAAAGGAAAACTAGACTTTACTTTATTTCCAGAAATTATTTAAATACTCGCGAACGTTCTGGCTGCTTGTACAATACCATACACTCTTGGACATCCGACATTCACTAAGATGGGGAACCACTGGCGACTCTGTTCCCACGGTTACATCGTCTGAACACTTGCGAGTTCCAACCTAGATTTTATACACTTGCAAAGAATGGCGAATGTCCCTCTTTCATTCACTCAGGCACACTCATTCACTCTCACCTACTCATATAAAATAACTGTTCACAAAAATTCAAAAACATTTATGGTTTTAACAAAGTTATAGGTGAATTTCTAAAAGTAAAATTCTCAAAATAAATACAAAAGCACGGAAGGTGATTTTGTTTCATAGTTGGATGGTCACTGAAGGTGATCTATACATAATGGTATTTATTTAGACTCGAAAATTGTAGAAATTTGCGTTTTCTGTAAGATTTTTCTAATTTCCAAAATATGCAGGTTTCAAAGCTCAAATTTGGATGACTTATTTTTATTCATAACAGAAACTAGTATATTAACTTTTAATTTCCTCAGGTTCCTCAGTTAGAAGTTATTAAAGATGAAAGTTCCACGTTATACACGCGGCTAGTTAGCGCACAGGTCTTACATTCTCACGGTACAGACATGCCATATGGTCGTGACGTCAGACGAACGGACACCGGTAATCTGCCCGCTACAGCACATATGCTAATCTGATGGCTACTTTACAGTCTGTCTACATTTCACAGTAAATATTTGATAGAAAACTGTGCGCTCGCACTAGTTGCGACGCCACACACCTCCTGAGGAAACTAAATTTTTTCATTCATGACAAACTTTTAGTTTTCTAAAAAAATTTCTATTAAAGATTTACTCAAACAGCTATTTAACATTTATAGTTCCTGTACATCAATCATCCACTTATACCTAGGGCTGACGACCTACAAAACATCTTATATCTAAACATGCACTTTTATCATCATTCAAAAAAAATTTTTCAGATTACAAAATTCTATTTACAAATTCCTGAAAGAGAAAACAAACCTAAATACTATCTTGATGTACGTCACACGCACACTAACACTACTATCGCTATGGTGAGCGTCACTTTTTTACCACTTACACTTAAGATTTTGATAGCACTCGTAGTTCGACCGGGTCCTGCTTGGGAGGTCCATTTCAAGTCTCGTGCTACCACCTCTGTTTACTTCGGCGCACCTGAAACATCAGCTGGCCTCAGTTCCCTTTCTAACTGCTACGTCTTAACCTACAGCAGCGATAAATGGCGCTATCTGCTTGACTCTAAAGTCTCATATTTTTGATAAAATTTACTTTACAGTATGTACAATTTTCAAAATTTTTTTTTTTTTTTTTTTTTTTTTTTTAAAGTGAAAAGTGAATTGACTTTCCTAATGCAGTACCGAAGTGGCACATTTACTCTTTAATTACTTCTTCATCTCATAATCAAACAAGTTATGGTTACATAAGAAATACTAAGAAAAACAATTCCTACAAATAGTTCACAAATACATAATAAATCTCCGCCAGCACTGGTGACTCTCCAGTTCCTGTACAATACACAACACTATAAAATATACACAAAATTATCAATATTACAATTCTGTCTCCAGGCAATCTCCTGTAGTCCTGTATCATAAATTAAACACTGAAAAATACATATTTACTTATTCATTTATCAACACTACAATCCTTATACTAATCTCTACGACAAACTTGGGGAGCTTTGTGTGTCTCTGGTCAAAAATGGAATCGATGTCATGGGTACTTTCCTCATCTCACATATCTGGAGTTACTTCAATTTCTTGTCAAATCAGGTTTTCTCTAGTCACATTCGGGTTTAATTTACAACTCTCATACTCATACTTCACACACTCAGGTTAGTATTTGTTAAAGCGTTTCCTACTAATCTGCGAAACCTCGTTACCCATACTTTCTAACATACATCCACCTCCTGAGTTACCAACGTCGCCTCAGCTCTGTTTACATTCGTAGCCTCACTTCCTTTTGTTTACAAACATCTCTTCTGTTTACCAACAAACGCCACCTCTGGTTACCAACATTAAGCTTTTTATTTATTCACCTTCGTAGCCTCACTTTTTCCTAATATCGAGCTAGCCAAACACTATGCTCATTCTTTCTCCTTTTCTCACATATTTCTCTTCATTTGACAGTCAGTCCTGCTGCACTGTCCCTTTAACTTAACTTCCTTTACCCCTTTGACAGTCAACCTTGTTGCACTGTACCTTTACTCATTTTACCACTAAATCACCTCCTGAGGCTCTGACTTCATTGAACAGACAGTTTTGCTGTACTGCTCCATTTCCTTTCCTAAACATTAGCTTAATGCTACGTCTTAACATATCGTTCTGTTACTTAACAAACAGCTTCAATGTTCGTCACCATATTTTCTGAGGCTCTTACATTTCTTAGTTATTTTACCTTTCTAAGGGCATTACTCACACCTTAGGCCAAACATTTACTTTACTGAGACTTATTACTTATCTGAGGTATCTTAATCCTTTTTGATTTTCTCTTACACTCATTCCTTACGCTTAACCTATACTGCACTGAGGTTCTTTCCTACTCATTACTTAAACACTTTATCACTTAAAAACTACGATAGAGAAGAAGGAAAGACGATAGAATTTTAGTTCTGAATGAAAGAAGAGGTAGGTTGACAATACGGAAAAGAAAGTGGAAGAAATATTGTCAAACGACTCGAGACCTAGTGCTCGTCACGCACTTAGCTCTGCAAAGAGTGCAAAGCTCTCTGAGGTATCTACTCACTCCTGGCCACGTCTCTCTTTTGAACATATCTTTTCAAATCCACAATGTTCCTAAGCCCTAACACCTTATGTGATTTCTCTTCGATCCTATTTCTGACACTCACAAGCTCAGACGGATCCTCTACTTTTTTGCCACCGTACTCATTATAGCCCTCCAAGAATTTCTCTGTTTTACAAATACATATAGGAAAATCATTCTGCTCAGGATCCTCACATAGCTGCTTACCGATGAAAGGTATAGTAATTAGTTTACCCTTAATTTTTACCATAACATCATTGGTAGAAAAATTCACCCATCCTTCATATTTATTCAAAAAGTCAGCCCCCACCAATATGTCTACACTCAGTCCATTTATAACTAAGAAGTTCTGTCTTATTTCTACTTCCTTAAATGCTATGGGTAGAAACACTTCCTGTTTTACTGTCTTCTTAGTCTTACCGGTTGCTACTACAATGTTCAAGCCACTTACTGGCATCTTAACAATCTGTTTACTGTTAGGGAGTTCATTTACCAAGTTCTGGGATACTGCACAGACTTCCGATCCAGTATCTATCAAACATTTAACTGGTTCATTTAATACTCTTAGCTCTACTATCGGTTGCCCTAAGTACTCTTTATTTATTTTGGGTTCTGCTTCCTCCAATAAATCTTGCACAATTTCTCTCCTTTCGAAGCCTGTCTTTTGGGTGGCAATCACATTCACACTTACAGGGTTTATTTCATGCTTATTATCACCCTCAATTCTAGTGGCAGCTCCTATTAGCCTATCCACTATTGCTAAGTCAAAACATTTTTCCAATGTTTCCCCCTCTTTCTCATTAACCTCCTTTTCTACGACCCTATCCAAGGCGTCGTCATTAACCTCTACCTCCTCCTCTAATCTATCCTCTTCTTCGTAACTATCTACAACATCAATTATCTTATCAAGCACAGTCACAACCCTGCCATTATTACTGTTCTCACCCCTATCCGACAGCTCTTCATTAGTTTTACTGTGCATAATGTCTTTCTGATTATTACCCTTATAACTAGTACTTAGTTCTTCAATAAGTGGCTTCTTATGATTATTCTTACAGTTAATTGGTTCATTAACCTCCACTTGACTTAAAGCTACTATCTCTGTCTGTTTTACGTTATCCTCCCTAAATTTTGTAGCAACAACATTTATGTTAGGTGGTCGTTCAGGCTGCTTTCTTATGAATGGTTTTGCCAGCGGATTTAACTTTAAACGCTGTTGCCTACGATCGCCAGCACACTCGTAGACAATTAATGGTTTTCCGAGCGCGGTGCGTCATCACTATGCCTCCAGCTGACCGCCTCACCTCCTGACATCTGTCGGCCGCTGTCATACTGCTCGCGTTCATTGAACCTGTTAACATATGTTCTTCCTCTACCACGTGAACTGCCACGGTATCCGCCGCCTCTCTGAACACCCATCCTATTAATGTTTACATCCGCGCGATTGTCATTCTGCCTAGCAGGCGGGCGATGCTCCCTCCTCATGTTTTCTTCTTCTTTTTGGACGGATTCAACCCTTTCTAAATACTGTACGAACTTGTCAATGTTATCTCGGGGCGCAGATATGATCTTAGTTTTCCAGTTCCACGGTAGCTTATTTTCTACCCCTAATATGATCTGTTCTGTTTCTAACTTATTACTAACGTAGGACAGAGTTGTTACCCACCTTTGAACAAATCGTTTGATGCCCTCTCTCTTGGGGTCATACTTCTCTCCCGACCAGAACCGATTAAGAACATCCATCTGCTTTCTCTTTCCCCAGTATTCCTCAAAGAACGCTAATTTAAATTCTGACAATTTCGCGTATTTTTCAGAGGCTAAATTCCCCCATACTCTGGCCTCTCCCATCAAATTTGAAGTGATAAAGCCTATCTTTTGTTTATCGCTCCATACTTTCGGCAAAACGTCTTCAAAATCGTTCCAAAATTCTCTGGGGTGCATGTTCTTACTTGGGTCAAATTTTAAAAACTGTCTGTGGGTAACATACGCAACCTCGGTAGATTCAATTATTCCACTGGAAATTATACTACCACTATGGTTAGAAACACACTGTTCTACTTTGGTTAGTCTGCATTCATGCCCACAAAGTTGCTCATTCACACTTTCACTGAAATGGCTTATGTGAGTCTCTAAATTATTGACCTTATTTACAACTTGCTCTCCAAGTTTCTCACACCGAATTTTGGTATCATTTACTTTACATTCTAAGGCGGCATGATTAATTTCATTGGAATTCTCTACCACTTTTATGTGCTCACATACTTTATCTAATTCTGCATCAACATGGGATTTAAATTGCTGTTGATCCTCAGTAACCTGTTCGATTCGTGTCGTCAATTCACTTTGCACTTGAACAATATTTTCTGTACATTCTAGTTTAACCTGCTGTATTTCAACATTTACTTTACTACTGAGCACTGCTAAATCTTGCTTCCAACAGTCTCTGAGATCGGATATTTTGGAATCTAAATCAGCGCCCATTTTAGTCATCTCATTACTTAAATCAGATCCTAATTTAGACATTTTTGAATCCATTTTACTTGACATATTAGTTTCCATTTGTGACATATTAGTTTCCAATTTTGATATACTGGAATCCATTTTTGACATACTGGAATCCATCTTACTTGACATATTGGAATCCAACACGTTCATCTTAGTTAATAGATTCATCAGCATACTGGCGACATTATCCTTCGCCCCCTCATTTGCTGATACAATGTCCCTATTAACATTAACTACCGGCATGGGTAACTGTAACTCACTGGGCACAGACATATTTGGATCTGACTCCAAACTATAATAAACATAGGATGAATCAGTCAAACTACTACTGAAATTGGGTTGAGACACGTCTAAACTAAAATTCATGGGGTCATTTTCCCCTGTCTCCATCCCACTATCACAACTTAGTTCCGCCTTTTTGTCACTTGGTTGAAACTCAGCCATTTTTCTCAGTTTGACTCCACAAACACACAAAGTTTTCAAAAGCACTGTACTTAACTTTGTGCTTCGGCGTGCTGCGTTGCTGCTAGATGAAACTGCGGGTCCGTTCACCATACACTGCAATGCTGTACCAGTTTCCGGGCCCCCGCTCGAATCAGCGCTGCCAACTGCCACTGCTGTCGTCGCCTCTGCGTAGTCTCCGTAGCTCGTCGTCTGCCAGACGCCGTCGTAGACTGCTATTCCAATCGGCGCGTAGTCACCGAAAAATTCTTCCGTTCCGTACAACACATTACAGTTCACGGACACTTTCACTGTCCTTCCTATTCACGTGGCGATATCAATTTGTACGCTACACAGTTCCTACACATAGCGAGCACTTCTGTATTGTCCGGTAATTGTCACTACTGCTTTTTTTGAAATTCACTGGAATTTACTATTTTTATTTCCCGGGCCGATGCACCACTTGCGACGGGTCAGGCTCTTATCGCGCAGTTTCCTTTCCCTGAAAGAAAATCCACCTACCTCGTTTCTTAGGTAGTTGCTGCACTCGCCTCTCCTGATAGCAGCTACTGGAAAAATTGCAGAAAAGCAGTGTTGAAGAAACTGCAATTTAATAGCCGCTCACCGGAGGCCGCGATACATGTTTGCTGAAATACAATCTATGAGCAATCTTCCTAAATAAATTGAGTTATTGGAATGGTAGTAATTGTTTACTCAAACGAGAACGCGAAGTTGGTAATTCTATTTAAGCTCTTTATTGTCTTTAAGCCTGATCATCAGCCCGCTAATCTACGTTTGAAGAAAGTTCAGTTCACAATTCTATCCACACTCAAACCCCGCCAGAATTAGCTTTCAAAGTTACGGCATTTACTTAACTGCAACACAGACGATTTTCTAACATACACGTTTGCATTCGATGTTCAATAATAGTTCGTTTTTTAACGTTAATGCTCGCCATAAGCACTTAGTAAAAGTTTACGAAGTACCGCCACGCTTTTAATTATTAAAGTTACTCGCGTCTTTCGCGGAACGAAAAGTCACAACTCGCTCAAACTCACACTACGCGTTACTGGACTCTTCCAGTCTCAAATCGCACAGTACCGAACCGATGAAGCCGTTTTATGACTTCATTTTACACATTATTCGCGAGGACACATCAAGCATGTCTCTCCTCGATCACAGTTCCTTCGCGACTCCTCATCCACTCGCGACTCACTCTCCTAGTCTGCTAACCGTCCTCGCATCTCATTGGCTCACACATCACACAGCCAATCAGAATTAACTCTTTGGGTGCGCCTCGCGCCAAAATCTAGCACGCACCAGTCATGACTTCTGAATCATTTACGTCATGATTTCTTGTTACACAAAATTTACTGTATAATTTAACAAACCGAAAGGAAAACTAGACTTTACTTTATTTCCAGAAATTATTTAAATACTCGCGAACGTTCTGGCTGCTTGTACAATACCATACACTCTTGGACATCCGACATTCACTAAGATGGGGAACCACTGGCGACTCTGTTCCCACGGTTACATCGTCTGAACACTTGCGAGTTCCAACCTAGATTTTATACACTTGCAAAGAATGGCGAATGTCCCTCTTTCATTCACTCAGGCACACTCATTCACTCTCACCTACTCATATAAAATAACTGTTCACAAAAATTCAAAAACATTTATGGTTTTAACAAAGTTATAGGTGAATTTCTAAAAGTAAAATTCTCAAAATAAATACAAAAGCACGGAAGGTGATTTTGTTTCATAGTTGGATGGTCACTGAAGGTGATCTATACATAATGGTATTTATTTAGACTCGAAAATTGTAGAAATTTGCGTTTTCTGTAAGATTTTTCTAATTTCCAAAATATGCAGGTTTCAAAGCTCAAATTTGGATGACTTATTTTTATTCATAACAGAAACTAGTATATTAACTTTTAATTTCCTCAGGTTCCTCAGTTAGAAGTTATTAAAGATGAAAGTTCCACGTTATACACGCGGCTAGTTAGCGCACAGGTCTTACATTCTCACGGTACAGACATGCCATATGGTCGTGACGTCAGACGAACGGACACCGGTAATCTGCCCGCTACAGCACATATGCTAATCTGATGGCTACTTTACAGTCTGTCTACATTTCACAGTAAATATTTGATAGAAAACTGTGCGCTCGCACTAGTTGCGACGCCACACATGGACTGCGAGAAAACCAGAACACAAGAGAATCGAAGCATTTGAGATGTGATACTGCAAGCAAATTAAGTGGACTGATAAGTTAAGGAATGATGAGGTTCTACATACACTTCTGGAAATGGAAAAAAAAAACACATTGACATTGGTGTGTCAGACCCACCATACTTGCTCTGGACACTGTGAGAGGGCTGTACAAGCAATGATCACATGCACGGCACAGCGGACACACCAGGAACCGCGGTGTTGGCCGTCGAATGGCGCTAGCTGCGCAGCATTTGTGCACCGCCGCCGTCAGTGTCAGCCAGTTTGCCGTGGCATACGGAGCTCCATCGCAGTCTTTAACACTGGTAGCATGCTGCGACAGCGTGGACGTGAACCGTATGTGCAGTTGACGGACTTTAAGCGAGGGCGTATAGTGGGCATGTGGGAGGCCGGGTCTCCACAGTACATCGATGTTGTCGCCAGTGGTTGGCGGAAGGTGCACGTGCCCGTCGACCTGGGACCGGACCGCAGTGACGCACGGATGCACGCTAACACCGTAGGATCCTACACAGTGCCGTAGGGGACCGCACCGCCACTTCCCAGCAAATTAGGGACACTGTTGCTCCTGGGGTATCGGCGAGGACCATTCGCAACCGTCTCCATGAAGCTGGGCTGCGGTCCCGCACACCGTTAGACCGTCTTCCGCTCACGCCCCAACATCGTGCAGCCCGCCTCCAGTGGTGTCGCGACAGGCGTGAATGGAGGGACGAATGGAGACGTGTCGTCTTCAGCGATGAGAGTCGCTTCTGCCTTGGTGCCAATGATGGTCGTATGCGTGTTTGGCGCCGTGCAGGTGAGCGCCACAATCAGGACTACATACGACCGAGGCACACAGGGCCAACACCCGGCATCATGGTGTTGGGAGCGATCTCCTACACTGGCTGTACACCTCTGGTGATCGTCGAGGGGACACTGAATGGTGCACGGTACATCCAAACCGTCATCGAACCCATCGTTCTACCATTCCTACACCGGCAAGGGAACTTGCTGTTCCAACAGGACAATGCACGTCCGCATGTATCCCGTGCCACCCAACGTGCTCTAGAAGGTGTAAGTCAACTACCCTGGCCAGCAAGATCTCCGGATCTGTCCCCCATTGAGCATGTTTGGGACTGGATGAAGCGTCGTCTCACGCGGTCTGCACGTCCAGCATGAACACTGGTCCAACTGAGGCGCCAGGTGGAAATGGCATGGCAAGCCGTTCCACATCACTACATTCAGCATCTCTACGATCGTCTCCATGGGAGAATAGCAGCCTGCATTGCTGCGAAAGGTGGATATACACTGTACTAGTGCCGACATTGTGCATGCTCTGTTGCCTGTGTCTATGTGCCTGTGGTTCTGTCTGTGTGATCATGTGATGTATCTGACCCCCAGGAATGTGTCAATAAAGTTTCCCCTTCCTGGGACAATGAATTCACGGTGTTCTTATTTCAATTTCCAGGAGTGTAGAATCAGAGAGTAAAGGGATATGTGGAAATCACTGACAAGGAGAAGGGAAGAAATCAGGGAATGACTTTCATGATACTAGAGGGAGCTGTAGAGGGCAAAACTGAAGGGGAAGACAGAAATTGGAATACATCCAGCAAATAACTGAGGACATAATCTACAAGTCTCTGAGATGAAGGGGTTGGCACAGGAGAGGAATTCATGGATGGTTGCATCAAACCATGACCCAAAAAAAGGCTAATTAATGAAACTAATTGTGAAAATCACTTTGCACAGTAATCACTTTTTTTACAGCTGTCGGATTACACTCGCCAGGTAGCTCTAAGGGGAATCCCTGGAGGGACGGTTATGTTCTCTTCATGGAACACTGACATCTGAAACTGACAGCAGAAGGATTCCACCGCCACCAACAACATTTTGCTAAAGACCATAAAAATAAGATATGAGAAATTATCGCTCATGAGGAGGTACATAGGCAATCTTATTCCTCACGCTTTGCGAGAGGAATAGGACAGGGGATGACCAGTAGTGGTACAGGTACCCTCCGCCAGACGCAGTACGACGGCTTGCAAAATAAGCATAAAGAAGTGAATGTAAATTTAGTGTACCTACTAGTATGTCATTTTATCCATTTATAGACACTCAGATCTCATGGAAGAAAGTTATCTCTTATATATGGAGATAACGTAAGAAAGGACTTCTACTGCTGATCCCTCCTGATAAAAATCTTCATATTACCTCCAGTTTTTCTCATTGCATCAGTTTGTGAGACATATGTGAAAGGTTATAATATGTTTACACATAACACTTAAAAGAAGCCGTATAGAGCTCACCTCTCAACTCCTCTCTCGTCAGAGTATCACTTACCTACGATATTCTCGCAAATCCTACGTTCATTGATGTATGGCATCTGAATCCACAAGATTTCCACGAGCAAATTGTATCTCCCACCAACACATGGATCTTTGATAATTCTTTCACATTCAGACAGCACTGTTCCATTAGTTAGGAGGCTGTCTAGTCCTCCACCCATCATTGACTAGATAGAGAGCTATCAGAATGAGGAAAATAGCACACTAATGTACAAGGGGAAATTCACAGTGATGCAGAGTATACCCAAACTGCACAAAGAAATTCAGAAACATAACACCTGAAATTCATCACTATCGAATGACAAATTATAAATATCACTCTGTACATGTTATGATCTCCTTTATCACATTCCTATGTTTACCACATTAGAAATATGGCAGTGTAATGGTGTCATAGACTTTGTTGTCAGTACAGTCTCTCTCTCTCTCTCTCTCTCTCTCTCTCTCTCTCTCTCTCTCTCTCTCTCTTTCCCCTCATTATTTTCATAATACCCACTGTAGTGAAACGACACACTATAAAAACTAATCTAACGTCACGTCACATCAATAAGATATTAACTCATCCCTCTCTTCTGGTATATTACAAAGAAATATCGTTGACATCCACCATATGTGCTGATCCTATTGAATGTATACATGTTGGCCCATTGGAGCAGACTGCCAGTGATTGAAGTCACTTGCACAAACCTGTGTGATGTTTTGTGGCATGTACTGCAGGAGGACCATATCCCACAGACTATCAGCCACAAGAGGGGGTTCCTGATACACTGTTTTTCTGCTGTAACACATCCAAGCAATATGTGACTACATTTTTCTACACTGCCATACGTTTTGTTTTCCCACCATGACTGTGAGGTCTGTGTCAACCGCTAAACTGAAATTAACACCTTTCGATCCAATGGATCTCACAGAAAGTTGGACATCGTATGGCGTAAGTTAAGCTGCTCCCCCAACATACAGAATAGTTGTAATAAAAAACGGAGGTATTATTTCTTATTGACACAAATGTGGAACACATCACAACGATATTTTGCTTTTGTGAAGAGCCCAACACGTGTTCCAAATTTTTACAACCAATTGACGCCTATGGTCTAGACTACTATTCTCATCCCAGTTCCATAACTACCACACTGGGAAGACTGTTCTGTAGCAATCTTACTCACTTCACTCAATCAGTTACTCACGATATCTCTAGACACAGGTTTGCTGAGGAGGTTATCAACCTTTATTGACGTATAGCAGATACGAGCCTGATATAGTTGAGAGTGTTGTAGTGATATAACAGACGATTAAAAAGAAGAAGAAATTTACGGTTCATGCATAATGTAGCTCTAGATACAAGGTGTTTGAAGCATTTGATTCAAATCACTTGTGCCATCAATTTTGTAATATTGTTGTAGAGTTTAGATTCCATACCAAGTACATGTTGGAAAGAGAGATATGATTGTAGAACATAAAGAAACACTCCTGAGGCTACATAGTTTTGCACTTATACATGCTATAATGTTAAAGCAGTGTGGTTTACAATATGTGCAATACTGTTAATACATCAATGTAGGAATATTTCCAACACCTGAAATATAGTCATCCTGAAAGTTTTCTGTCCCATTCACTATGGCAAGAATCAATTATCTTTAAGATGATACAACTATCTTCTACAACAAAGGAATTATGACATCTTATGAGACAATAGACAAATGCATTGCAGCTATGTTTGGCAAGTTAAATTACACCACATGCTGCACTATCCACCCGTAACAGAACACAGTATCTTCCACATGTAGAAAATCTGTCAAGCAAATATATACACAAGGCTTCGACTGCCTGACAGATCGCTGTCAGTAACTTTGAATCACGCAGATATAAAACTGAAGACTCAATGCGCATCCTGTATGGGGTAGGGCTATAGAGTACTTTTCTTACATCTTTGTTTGTGTAGAGGGGGTGTTGAAATATCACACATCCACTGGCAAGTCCTCTGGTGACTGTGGTATGGAGGGGGTTGCTGTTAATGGTTGTATGTAGGTAGTGCTCTAAATGCCACACGGCACATGCAGTTTTCTAGGAGGGAAACACAGGTTATACCACACAAATTATATACCCTGAGACAGCAACGAACTAATTGGTTGTTTGTTTGATTTGAGGAAGGGAACCAAACAGCAAGGTCATCGGTCCCATTGAATGAGAGAAGGATGGAGAAAGAAACCGGCTGTGCCCTTTCAAAAGAGCCATCCTGGAATTTGCCTGAAATGGTTTAGGCAAATCATGGAAAACCTAAATCAGGATGGCCAGACGTAGATTTGGACCATTGTCCTTCCGATACGAGACCAGTGTGCTAACCACTGCACCATCTTGCTCGTTAGAGCCTAAATGCCTAATTAATGACATCCCTACCTCTAGAATGCGTCGTCAGACTACCGTACCTGGTTACAATCCCTCTCAAATGATTATTGCTTCTACTTTATATCACTCTTTAACACAAGTCCATGTCAGTTTAGATGCAGATGGTTCTCTTCTCCAGGAAAGCATCAGAGACAGCAATCAAATTGTATGTATCCCTATTACCTCAATAGACATACAGCAGAATGTTGCTAAAACCATGTAGCAACTGTTGTGTAACGTATTTGATAGCTGACACTGCATGGTTGTGATTGGAAGAGAGTACACAGAAACACGTTGTAAATTCGGATTGTTGGAGTTAATGTCATGTTAACAGTCTTGCACAGGATTAAACACACATCCATTCTGTACTTGTATATTAAAGTCCACAAGCTGGTAATAAAATACTCTTTAGCTTAGGGTACTCTATAAAAAGCTATAAAGGGGTAGCTGATAACTTTGGGGTCACATCTGGGCTTCTGATTTGAGATATATAAACCTATGATTCTGTATTTGGTGGTCATCCAAGTTAAACAATTTATTCCAGCGACCAAAATTCCGTTGTATGTCTATTGAGGTCATAGGTCTCCAAACAAATTGACCACTGTCTTGATGCTCGCCTTTAAATTGATGTGGACCTGAGTTAAGGAATGATAGAAAGTTGAAAGAGTAACAAGTTCGGAGGGGTTGTAATGAAGTATGATTTGATGATAGACTGATGATGAATTCTGGAGAGATGGATGTGACATTTATCACGCAGTCAACAATTTTTTTCTGTTGTTGTCTCAGGGTGTATGCTGTGTGGAAGAGCCTACAGTCTACTTCTACACAATTGCGTGTTCTGTGAGTGACTAGGAGTGCTATATACATATGATAATTAGCGGCAACCCTCTGCAACCGATGGAAAACCTATCTTGGCAACCTCCTCTACTTGAAAAAAGATGTAAGTGAAGTACTTCATTGATCTGCCTCATCTCGAATACAAATCGAGTCTTCAGTTTTATAACTGCAGTGATTCTAAGGTAATGAAATGGATTCTTGAGGTACTGCAACCCCTGTGTATACATTTACTTGACAGGTGTTGTGTGTATGGAAGAGACTGTGTACTGTTCACGGTGTTAGTGCAGAATGGTGTGTGATTTCACATGCGAAACACCACTGCTATACATTATCGTAGTTTCATGCATTTTCCTTTGCAGATGGTCATTTGTAGGACGAACTGTAACCAGATGTGAACGCTGAACAGTGAATGCTGTACACCTCTGGAAAGCTATATAGTGCTATATATCACAAATAATCTACGTTTTTCTTTCTTTGATGTAGAAAGTAGTCGATCTGCCATCTTAAAGATTCTCACCATAGTGAGTGGGACAGAACACTTTCAGGGTTAATGTACGTCACTTTTTGGAAATATATTTTCTACATTGGCATATTAACAGCACTGCATGTATCGGAAACCACAGTTCTTTAATATTACAGCATATTTAAGTGCAGAACGGAGTAGCCCTTCCTATAACATCCTAGTCCGAGCACCACAACGGTACTACAGAGTGAATAGCACAACAACAATACTACAGAATTTATAGTACAAGTTATTTACATAACTTACGTCTGTAGTCCTATTAAGGTTCAAATGGCCCTGAGCACTTTGGGACTTAACATCTGTGGTCATCAGTCCCCTAGAACTTAGAAGTATTTAAACCTAACTAACTTTAGGACATCACACACATCCATGCCCGAGGCAAGGTTCGAATCTGCGACCGTAGCGGTCACGCTGTTCCAGACTGAAGCGCCTAGAACAGCACGGCCACACCGGCCGGCTATAGCGCTATTATGCATAAACCATAAGTTTCTTCTTGTTTTTAAACGTTCGTTATATCACCAGAACACTCTCAAATATGTCATGCTCATATCTGGTATATGCCAATGGGGGGTGCCAATGTCCTTAGCATGCCTGCAACTAGAGAGCTCATGTGTAACTCGATGAGTGATTTGAGTAAGATTGTTGAAGAACATTCTTCATGGGGGTAGTAGTTGCTGTATTGGGATGAGAATACCGGTCTATACCACAAGTGTCAGTCGGTTGTGTGAATTTGGAACAATTGTTATGCTCTTCCAGAAAGTAAAATATCGAAGTGTATTGATAATGTGAAACTTAGACCAGTTTGTTCCTTCATGAGATGTCGAATGTAGTGGATGTAGTGCGCTCCTACTTCTGGATGGTTTCAAATTACATCAGAGACAGTGTTGATGGGAATGTTGGTTAAAGACAGAGGAACAGTCACAAGATGCATAGAGAGACCATCTAGAATTTTGCTAAAGATCCACGAATGCGAAAATACTTTGTGACGTCCAGCCACATCCGGAGAGATGGCCAGTTGTAACAAGGTCTTACCGAATTTATAAACTTTTTCGGTTAAGGAACCTAGTCAATGCACCTCCTCTTTGTTGTCAACTATTTCCTACTACACTACGAATCAGTATTTTGATTATGATGTGCACGTAATGTAACATGGTTTGCGATGTGTCTACATGTATACAGTCCTCGTGGGGTAATGGAGAGGGGTGTTTTTTTTTTAATGAGACAGAAATTGAGAATCATACTGCAGTGTCATTGGATTATAGCAAGACGAGATCGACGGCGTACGACGTTTCGTTGACGTGATAAGTCGTCGAGAGTGATGGTTTGGATCTTGAGTAAACTGATACAATGAGTTTAAATTATGGGAAAGCTAGCTGAATTACGAAAATTGATGGAAAAAACGTAAAACTCTGGTAAATACTACAAAAATATGGATGTATGAGGATACTTACTTGCTCGTCTGGGTTTTGAAAATAATTCCATTTCTGCAGCAATGTGATTGACAACTAATTGCCCAATCTATTTGTGCTCTATGGGTTTAAGTCTTGCAGAATACCCATTGTTTCTCATACAGTCATCCACTGCAAGCCATAAAAAGGAAAGACGCAGAGTCTAATGATTTGGAGCTCATGATGGCCGTCAAATAGGTCATTGAAACTGTGATCATATACCTGGGTGCGATATGCCCTGCCAATATGAGGAATCAGTGCTCTTGGTTTCTTCAAAAATGTTGCAGAAAGGCATCTGCTGCCCCATTACAGTGGAAATTGAGTTTAAACATAGAGGTCATCACCTCGTGATAGCTCTCCACCTAGTCAGTTACAGGTGGAGGACTAGACAGCATTCTTAGTAATGGAATAATGCAGTCGAAACGTGATGGGATTTTGAGAGAATTAGCAGGGGTCTATGGCTTGGTGGGAGGTATCTCTTACTCGTTGAAATCAAGTGGATTTAAATACTATATATCGAAGACTTTGAAGTTAATGAGAATACGGTAGGTAAGCGATATTTTGACGGAAGAGGAGTTGAGAGATGATGTGGGATGGGCGTGCAGCTGCCAATGTATGTGCAGCTGTCTTCCGACCGGCGCACAAGTGACGATACAAGGCCATGGTTCCCAACAGTCGGCAGATGGTACATTGTTCACAATAGCAAGTGTGTGTGATCAGCAGGATGTTCCCTCAGATATGTTTGGTGGGAACGCTGTGGTGGAGAAGGTGCTTGTGTTGTCAAATATTGGTGCATACAAGATCTTCAACAGATTTAGTGCTACGGAAATTTAATTACTTTACTAGCAAAATGATTGCATATGTTTTTCAAACGTTGAAAATATATTTTAGTGCTAAGAGAATCATCATAAGCTGGTGGTGAGTGTTTTAAGCGAGCTGTGTGACTCATGTAGATTGTTAAACAATCAATTCCGTAGGGTACTGCGAATGATCTACTTCCCTTTAGTTTTGATAGCAAAAGTGCTTCAATCCTCCCTTTTTTCCCCAGTAGGAGCCAGTAGGAACACAGTATTCTGAGAAGATATGAAAACCTTCATTTGTGTGGAGACATTGGTTCACACACAGATGCCTGGGGGGGGGGGGGAGAGAGGGAGGGAGGGAGGGAGGAAGGGAGAGAGAGAGAGAGAGAGAGAGAGAGAGAGAGAGAGAGAGAGAGAGAGAGAGAGGAAGCATATGTTTTGACAGGAATGTCTCACATATCAATATCAAAAAGTTGCCACTACCTGATGCTTTGTCCAACAGGAAGTAACCTGATGGGCACGAGGGAAGGAAGGAGAGGAAATGTAATTAAATTTCCTGTTAAGGGATCCTTTCAGTGGACCAACTCAGCGATTCTTCCCACTACTTTTTTTCTGTGAGGGGTGAGTAGGGAGGGGGCAATTGGTATGATGTCCTCTGGTAGTGGAATTGTCAAGTAGCTCAGTCGAACCATGTATGAAAAGGTGAGCATACACACACAAATTTGCCAATGAGACAGCACTTCCATTCTGCAGCAATGTAATTACATGATTAGGACACATAGTTGCTGGACACAATAATACCTGCACCTTCCACACCAACAGCTCTGCACAGATTGAGCGATTTTTCTGCCAATTTTTTCCTGAGTGGGTAAGGGGAATGTGGTGGGGAGGGGATGGTAGGGCTGGGGATTTCCCAGAGGGAAGAGGCTGTAATTAATTGATCAGTTTAATTAATTGTCCAATTAATTTGATATAAAAAATGTGCTTGTATTGATGAGGGGGAGAGGTTTGGGATTTGCCAGAGGGTTGCTGGAGGAGGAGGGGTAGGGGAGGGTTGGGGGTTTGTCAGGAGGATGGCTTATCCCCAGAGGGTCATAAATCAACCCCCAGGATGTCAAAAATCAATAAGCACAACAATAGTTTAAGGTGATTCAGGGGACGGGCCGCAAAATCAAAGTTTTCCTCTGAATGTATGGTTACCCCTGAATGTATGCAACTCACACAAACAAAGCACGTTCAGTCTCTGTTTACCCTATTACTGACCATTGCTTATTCTTGAATGGGAGATGCCGATGTGAAGGGGTTATGCTTGCTTGGTGCACAATATGGCTATGTTCCCCTGTAGTGATCAGATGTGGTCGACTGGGACCTATATGAAGAGTGTGACTGGCCTCGTGTTCCCGTGTGCCCATCATCTGACCACTCTCACATTCAGATCCACCAGTAATCTGAATGTTATACGATTTGACGAGCTGAGTTCGTTTTCAAACTATGTTAGGTGCTAGTAAGGGTGCCTCACACGTGTACGCAGCATCTTCATATCCTTCACATTGATTACTCAACAACTGACGTTTTTCACGCCCTTCACTAGGCATAGTAACGATACTAAACACTAACTACCCTCATGAACTGTGGTAGTCGTTCTACCTGACACAGAGAATTGCAATTTACATACACACTGTTGGTCTGTGCGTGTACAAAGTTACGTTGACATCGGTCGTGTCTTTTGGGTGCTGCACTTTTTTTGTCAAGCAATTTATACGTAAATTACGTAGTGAGAGAAGTTATCGACATCACTAAAACATCCCACCGCAAATCACTGGCTTTTTTGTTTGATGCTGCCTTTGTATCCCCTGTTATGCATTGTAGTGGTTGTATGATGGTAGTTATCATATATGTTGAGATGTGAGTGTTAGAAGTGATCGCCATCACATCGTGACTGACGCCAGGAACTCTGCCTCTTTCGCATCAACGTATTTTTCATGGAAAAAAATTCGAGCTTTTTGACTTACGTTGCCGATATTTGAAGAATATTCTCAAACGTTAACGAGTATTTTCCAGCGTTCTAGCCTAGTCTCAAATATTTTATAACTCAGCTTGTAATACATATAGTATATCACATCGAGCAGCACTCCAGCAAAATAGACTTAATAGATGAGTTGTGCAATGTACTAAACACAGAGGAACAGCTCATGAAAAAATATAGAGACAAACTCGTAAAGAGCAAATGACTGTGAGAACGAACGGTGTAAAAAAAAAAAAAAAAAAAAAAAAAACGTAGTTCAGCAAACAAGTCATCGAATACGGAGCATTATACCAGCGAAGTAAAATATTTAAAACTATTGATAGAATGAGGAACCAAGACGAAAGCGTAAACTTCCCAAGAGAATTCGTACTATCGCTCAGTGCTACAACTAGATCCTTGTATGCATCATAGACGCTGAAGTATTAACCGTAGAAGAGAAAGGTGAGTCGGTATATATTATGAACATTACGGCTTCTAACTTACCGTTCAGTATTAGAAGGTTCGAATTTCCGGTAAGCTTAGCGTATAGTATGACTATCAATAAGCCACAAGGGCAAACATTCCAGCGTCACTGAGTAAATTTAAATGAATTGTGTTGCTCGAACGGACAACAAGACGTAGCTTGTCGCGTGCTTTCTTTGCACCCGAAAGCAAAACATCACACGTGTTTAATCGGAATACAATGACATAAGCTATATGCTATACAGGTGAAAATTCTGAAAACAAATGGCAAAAAAGAGCAACCTAAACAGATCCTTGTAAGTAGTTAACTATAAATAATTCAAAAAACAATTTAATTTCGGTGTTTCTGTATGCCATTCGAAGCGTCCTACATTCTCAGAATGAAGAGCGCTCTCACAGTCGGGTAAAATTACAGAGACTGGGTTGCTTGAAACAAATATATTGCATCAAGGCACAACTCTTGTATTCAGTATTACTTCTGTTGAGTTGCAGCAATATTTTCTGCAGCTGTCAGAACGTGATTGGCACACATCACTGTGAATTATTTCTGAAAACTGCGCGTATAGCTTAATTCCGTTAAACTTAAAACAAGCAGCTGTTCATGTTTTGGTATGAAGTATATCACAATGAAAATACAAGACGTAGAATAGTTGTTGTACATAGTAGCTCTCTGCACACAATGTAAGCAATAATTATACTTTTTTAACACTTAATTCTGATGCAAATATATCTTCGTTTGAAAAGTGGAACACCGACCAGTAATAAACACGCTACTGGCAATTATACGGAATGTCAACGAGAGATGCGCAGTATGATGAAGTGAACTGTTCTGGCAAGCATGGTGCCTAATCTCATTACCCGGGCGCCCAACTTTGATGTACGGGCATCAGTAATGAAGTATTTGTGGCCTTTGTCGCCTGTTCCATTGCAATGACGGGCACGATGCGTTTAAATTTCACTTCGATGTGGTCACTGCGGGGCCACGCATTTTAGAAACGAGTGTATCACAGGCTGATATGACGAATTTGAATGGACGAATCGGAGTTTCTGCACCAGATTTTTCCACGTTATTACGATTTCATGAATACGTTAACGTTCAGCAGCTTTGATGACAGAAAACCCAGTGGCGCATCACTTCCGCGTGTGTCTGATAACCTTCGAACTTAAAACTGTATTCTATACATATAGTTTATAATATTATGTTGATACGAATCTATTATATTTTATATGGAAATAATAACACTTCCTGCTGTTTATATTTTGCCATTTAGGTAGTCGGAATATACGTAAGCAAATAAGTTTGTTTGTTGCACGTTAATTTTATTTTCTATTTTATAGCGAGTAGCGTCCGAGTTTGCTGTAGGTAAAATACTCATCCAACCTTAACTTTTTGGGGTGGCAGTGTACACTGGTAAAGTTCCCGTCCGAGAGGTCATCAGGCACATCTACCGTCGCAGGAACAAAATCAGACGTGCGCTGGTTGACTGTCTGCTTCTGGTATACACGAAGTAAACTTGTTTACGCCCTGTTACTTCGGTTAGATGAGTGGTCCTACAAGAACACGCGCAACGGAACACGAAAGGCACATAAGGCTCATATAACAGAAAATCAGCAATGGGGGCACATTTTAACATCTTCCACAAATCTCAACACACAAGACATAACATTAGTTACGCCTAAGCGATATTGCGTTAATACGCGACAGTGGTCCTGCACGTAGCCTTGATTACGTCTTCAGTACGGTGTGGAAGCTTTCCCAGGTACGCCGTATAGATATGAAGTCAATCATGAGCCTTGCAGAGGTACCGAATTACATGGATGTTGATTGTCACGTTCCACCTGCGGTTAAAAATAGTCCCGGACATTTTCTGTGAGAGTAAGGGGAGAGCTAAAGTTAATTCACACTTGCCGTCACTTGAAGTCACCTCACCGCACAGTCACGTCAGGGTATACTCACACTGCACGTCACGTCGCGCCACGTCAGTTCACGTAGTGGAATACCGAACGGGGAAAGTGACGTTATGAGTTATCGTCGGTGACTCAAAAGCCCGAGTACACTAATTGAGGAACTAACAACGGTAAAGTTTGTTAATGGCTGAAGTAAACTACATAACGGATGTCCTTAACCAACTGTGAGTGGTTAACTGATGAGAAATATAACAATATTTGTAAATATCGACATTTATTTGCTAGCGAAAATACGTACAGATACATCAAACAGTATTTATAAGGGAAAAATTTGAGCCCGTTTAGCTTATTCAATACTTTCTTTTATTTATTTATTAGTCATCAGTCTTTTAACTGGTTTGATGCGCCACCTTATGAATTCCTCTTCTGTATCAACCTCTTCAACTCAGAGTTGCACTTGCAACCAATGTCATCAATTATTTGCTGGATGCATTTTCAATCTCTGTCTTTATTGACAGTTTTCAAGCTCCCTCTTGTACAATGGGAGTTATTCACTGACGTCTTAACAGGTATCCTATCATCCCGTCCCTTCTTCTTGTCAGTGTTTTCCACATATTCTTTTCCTCGCCGATACTGCAGAGAAACTCCTCATTCCTCACCCTGACAGTCCATTTAATTTTCAATATTCTTCTGTAGCATCACATCACAAATACTGTTCTTGTCTACTAATTCTCATTACTTTCATCTTTCTCCGATTCACTCTCAGTCCATATTGCATACTCATTAGCCTGTTCATTCCTTCAACACATCCTGTAACTCTTCCTCACCTTCACTGAGGATAACAATTTCGACAGCATATCAACAGTGACATCCTTTCACCTTGAATTTTAATTGCACTTCTGAACATTTCTTGTATTTCCGACATTGCTTATTCGATGTATAGACTGAACAGTAAGGGCGAAAGACTTTCTTATACCCTTTTTAAAGCAAGCAGTTCACTCTTTGTCATCCACTCTTATTGTTCCGTCTTGGTTCTTGTACGTATGATATACTACCCTTCTTTCACTTTAGCGTATCTTTATGTCAGAAGCTTGAACATCTTGGGCAGTTTAACATAGGCGAACGCTTTTTCCAGGTGGACTAGTCCCATGAAAGTATCTTGATTTTTCTTTTGTCTTGCTTTCATTATCAACCGCAATGTCAGGATTGCGTCTCTAGTGCTTTTACGTTTCGAATAGCCAAACTGACTGTCATCTGTCTCATCCTCAATTTTCT
Source organism: Schistocerca gregaria (assembly GCF_023897955.1). Classification (NCBI taxonomy): domain Eukaryota; kingdom Metazoa; phylum Arthropoda; class Insecta; order Orthoptera; family Acrididae; genus Schistocerca; species Schistocerca gregaria. The sequence continues at coordinate 1,006,455,886 of NC_064920.1, read as the reverse complement.
TTTCCATTCTTCTGTGAATTACTGTGAATTATTCTTGTCAGCAGTTTGGATGTATGAGCTGTGAAGCTGATTGTAAAATAGTTCTCCAACTTGTCATCTCTTGCTATCTTTCGTATTGTGTAGACGATGATTTTCGGAAAGTCAGATGGTATATCGCCAGACTCATACACAAACACGAATAGTCGTTTTGTTGCCACTTCTCCTAATGATTTTAGAAATTCTGAATGAATATTATCTATGCATCTTGCTTTATTTCATTTTAAATCTTCCGAAGCTTATGTAAATTCTGATTCAGGTAAAGGGGAATGCAGGCATCTATAGAAACTGATAGAAATAAAAAATGATGAACTATAAATGGCTAGAGATGAAATGAAAAGCTGTAGAAACGTGCTTCACTATCAGAAATATCGAAGATGCCTACAGAAAACTGAAGTTATTATTCAACGAACAGAGTTCTTAGTCTTTCATGGAGCACCACTGGCTTTCAAATAGCTTCGTTAATTACTGGTTTTACTCATGCAAAACCTTTGAAACGATTTGCAGCCTTTGAGTTCACACCTTGATGGTTCCCTCACGCTGCAAAAAATGGTTCAAATGGCTCTGAGCACTATGGGACTTAACTTGTGAGGTCATCAGTCCCCTAGAACTTAGAACTACTTAAACATAACTAACCTAAGGACATCACACACATCCATGCCCGAGGCAGGATTCGAACCTGTGACCGTAGCGGTCGTGCGGTTCCAAACTGTAGTGCCTAGAACTCACGCTGCACACCGCCTTCCAACAGCCACTCGCCAGGGGAAAACTACACGCAGTAACCTTTTATATTATCTACTGGCTTTCCGACAGCGGCGGTTTACTTCGTGATCGCTACAACCTCCCAATAGCACGGCTCAAATGTACACTGAAGAGCCAAAGAAACTGTCACACCTGCCTAATATCGTGCAGGGCCTACGCGAGCACGCAGAAGTGTCGCAACACGACGTGGCGTGGACTCGACTAATGTCTGAAGTAGTGCTGGAGGAAACTGATATCATGAATCCTGCAGGTCTGTCCACAAATCCATGAGTGCGAGTATGTGGAGATCTCTTCTGAATAACAGGCTGCAATACATCCCAGATATGCTAATAATGTTCATGTCTGAGGAATTTAGTGGCCAGTGGAAGTGTTTAAACTCAGAAGAGTGTTCCTGGAACCACTCTGTAGCAATTCTGGATGTGTCGTGTGTCACATGGTTCTGCTGGAATTGCCCAAGTTCGTAGGAATGCACAATGGACATGAATGGATGCAGGTGGTCAGACCGAATGCTTACGTACGTGTCACCCGCCAGAGTCCTATTTACACCTATCAAGGGTCCCATATCACCCCAACTGCACACTCCTCACACAATTACAGAGCCTCCACTGACTTGAACAGATCCCTGCTGACATGCAGGGTCCATGGATTCATGAGGTTTTTCCATACCCGTACACGTCCAATCGCTCGGTGGAATTTGAAACGAAACTCGTCCGACCTGGCAACATGATCACAGTCATCAACAGTCCAATGAAGGGCTCAGGCGATGCGTAAAGCTTTGTGGCGTGCAGTCATCAAAGGTTCACGAGTGAGCCTTCGGCTCCGAAAGCACATATCGATGTTATTTCTTTGAATGGTTCGCACGCTGACTCTTGTTGGTGGCCCAGCACTGAAATCTGCAGCAATTTGCGGAAGGGTTGCTTTTCTGTCACTTTGAATCAATCTCTTCAGTCTACGTTGGTTTTGCTCTTGCAGCTTCTATTTTCCAGCCGCAGTAATGTCGGACATCTGATGTTTTACCGGATTCCTGATATTCGCAGTAAAGTCGTGAAATGGTCGTACGGGGTAGTCCACACTTCATCGCTACCTCGAAGACGCTGTGTCCCATCGCTCGTGCACCATCTGTAACACCACGTTCAAACTCAGTTAAATCTTGATAACCTGCCATTGTAGCAGCAGTAACCCTGTAATATTCCAGATGCATGCCAACATTAGTATTAATAATAAAGTGACTGGCAACCGCATCAGATCATCACTCTATTGAATTTTGATGAATATGGTTCAAATGGCTCTGAGCACTATGGGACTCAACATCTTAGGTCATAAGTCCCCTAGAACTTAGAACTACTTAAACCTAACTACCCTAAGGACATCACACACACCCATGCCCGAGGCAGGATTCGAACCTGCGACCGTAACAGTCCCACGGTTCCGCACTGCAGCCCCAGAACCGCACGGCCACCGCGGCCGGCTATGATGAATATGAGGCACTCTCGAGCAGTATTCCCTGCATGTTTGCATGAATGAGCCACCAATTTAAAGCGTTGGTGGAAAAAGTCGGAAGTTGAGAATTATGGAATATAAAGTCTGAGGGTGGCCGTAGCTCACCGGGCTGCCGTGGGGGACAGGTAGCGGTTACCGGAAACGCGGGACAATACGGCGCTTTTGGGGATAGACCGGCATCCGGAGCCACCTTTGCTGGGCAACACGTGAGGAAGACGGGAATTTCGTTTACCTAGGGGCGTTATGACCTACTCGATCATTGGGTGGACCTCAGATATGCCGCTGGAGGGATTTCGGCGATGATAGAGCGTTCGACATTGGCCGAAACTGAGTATTCTTCCGCCGCATTTTCGTACGCGTGGGACACGGGAGAATTGGGGAGACTCGACTTCACCTTCAGCCATCGAGAAGTACAGACTTGGAGACGGCGTCTTGGGCATCGTCTTCGAAGGAAGATATACGGTATGTATCGCAGCACTGCACCAACGCGTGTTCCGTGCATAGTTCTGCGGTTAGAGCTCTTTGTGTGCTCAGAAGCGAGATTTTCACCGACGCTTAACCACTTACAACTTACCTAATATTCTGTATCTGGTAGTTATCCTTGCGAGGTGCCGCGTATTTGTCAATGCAGCTGCCGGTAATAGGGGTGCGTAACCGCAAATTGTTAATGTGCTATTCTCAGGAGTGTGTGGGTGGACAAATAAATTCACTTTTTTTGTAAATTTTGTGAGTTGTGGGGGATATGAAATTAAAATGCCAATATTACAATCTAATTATCGACTTCATTGTAGCTAGCATTTACCCCGTCCCAGTAAGCTTTACATGTACTCTAGTCACTGCACAGCTTGCCCAGACAAGAAGGAAAGAAGGTTTGCGGTCTTCTATATCAGCGACGGAAAAATAAGCTTACAACCATAGAATAATTGCACCAGACATACTATTATTACAATCGAATTATCGACTTCATTGTAGCTAACATTTACCCTGTCCCAGTAAGCTTTACATGTACTCTAGTCACTGCACAATTTGCCCAGACAAGAAGGAATGAAGGTTTGCGGTCTTCTATGTCAGCGACGGAAAAATATGCTTACAACCCATCTAATAACTGCGCCAGACACTTGTTGTCGTTATGCGGTTTGCCTCTGATGTTTTGGTAGCTATTTAGAATTTGGTTTTTGCTGTGAGTTCATCAAATATTTCATGCGAAGCTGAGTGTCGACGGAAGCCGTCGCTTTGTTTCCCATTACGAATAAAAGATTTTAAAGGGTAGTTTACGTGTTCATTTGACAGAGTGGCCTGAAATTAGTGCGACAATCGTTTTATCGATTTGTTTTAACAGGGATCGTGGAAAATGAAGAACAGCCAGTATTTCGCCAGTGACTGAATAGCGCTGTGTGGCCACAGTCAGCGTTGGCCAGGGCAGCACACGAGTCGCCGTTGGAATACTCGCTATTCTTCGTGTTTTAGTGTCCAAGTATTTTTTTTCGAGTCATCAGTCTTTTGACTGACTGACGTAAATTCCTCTCCTATGCCAACTTCAGAGTAGCACTTGCAACCTATATCCTCAATTATTTGCTGGATGTTTTCCAATCTCAGTCCTCGTCTATAGTTTTTAACCTCTAGAACTCCGTCTTGTACCATGGAACTTATTCCGTGATGTCTTAACAGTTCTCCAATCATTCTGTCACTTCTAATTTTCACTGTTTTCCACATATTCCTTTCCCTTTCGATTGTGTGGAGAACCTCCTCGTTCCTTACCTTACCAGTCCACCTAATTTCAACATTCTTCTGCAGCACCACATCTCAAATGATTATATTCTCTTCTGTTCCGGTTTTGCCACAGTCCATATCTCACTGCCATGCAATGCTGTGCTCCAAATGTACATTCTCAGAAATGTCTTCCTCAAATTAATACCCATATATATAGCAGACTTCTTTTGACCAGGAATACCCTTTCTGGCAGCGTTAGTTTGCTTCTTATATCCCCCTTGCACCGTCCATCGTGGATTACTGTGGTATCTTGGCAGCAGAATTCCTTCTGCTTCGTGATCACCAGTTACGATGTTAAGTTTCTCGCTGTTCTGATTTCTGCTGCTTCTCATTACTTTCGTGTTTCTTCGATTTACTCTCAGTCTATATTCTGTACTTATTAAACTATTCATTCCATTCAACAGATCCTGTTTACTTTCACTGAGGATAGCAATGTCATCAGCGAATCTTGAAATTGATATCGTTTTTCTCTGCCTTGTGATGACTGGGTGTTGTGTGATGTCCTCAGGTTAGTTAGGTTTAAGTATTTCTCAAGTTCTAGGAGACTGATGACCATAGATGTTAAGTCTCATAGTGTTCAGAGCTATTTGAACCATTTGATATCGTTTCCCCTTGAATTTTGATCCCACTGTTCAACCTTTCTTTTATTTCCGTCATTGCTTCTCCGACGTATGGACTGAACAACAGGGGAGAGAGACTACATCCATGCCTTACAGCCTTTTCCACCCCAGCATTTCGTTCTAGGTCTTATACTCTTATTGTTTCCTCTTGGTACTTGTATATTGTGTGTGATCCGTCTTTCCCTATAGCTTACCCATCTTCTTCTCTGTATTTCGAAAGTCTTACATCATTTTACATTGTCGAACGCTTTCCCCAGGTCGAGAAGTCCTATGAACGTGTCTTTATTTTTCTTCAGCCTTGCTTCCATCTTCTCCATCAAGGTCAGAGCTACCTTTCTGATGCCTTTACTTTTCATAAAGCCAAACTTATCGTCATCTAACACATCATCAATTTTCTTTTCCATTCTTCTATATTATTATTATTATCAGCAACTAGGATGCATGAGCTACTAACCTGACTGGACGATAATTCTTGCAGTTGTGGCTCTTGGAATATTCGGAATTGTGAGAATGACGTTTTCCCGAAAGTCTGATGGTATATCGCCAGACTCGTACGTTCTTACAAACTATCGTCGGAGTTGTGTGGCACTAGCTGCGAGAACTGCTAAGTTCGTCGTCCACCGCACCTACGTATTGGAGTTGAGTAATCGGTGAACCTGTCATGAAAGCTCAGCCATTACGACATCTCTTCGTTGATTGCTGGTTGTTGCATCCTGGGCTGTCCTCGCAAACAGCGACGTGATGGTGTGTTGGAGTCGTCAAAATTCTGCAGACGTATCCTTGTATGGTGCTTAAACTTTGAAGTGATTATGATTTATTTGTGAAGTGCGCCAGCGGTATCTTCTGCCATGTGGCCGTTAACGTTCCGGTTACCTGCCGTGGGCGTTAGCGTAGTTTTGCGGCAGTGAGTTTTCCTCGCCGTGTTGATGCTGTCCGGCATGGTGTGTACTTCGACAGCTTGCTGTTGTTCTCCCTTTCTCTTTGAGTGTTTATTGTGCCTTGACAGTGTTTATACGCTAATTATTAAGACATAATCATATTGCGATCCTCGTCTTCGCTGATACTTTTGGTTGTCATGCTGTTGGTCAGGTGTAAGGGAATTGGTTAGTTCGTCAGCCGTCCGTAGGTTTTGCTGCAACCCTTGTTTGTGATTGTCATTTTATTTGGTCGTAGGTACTGTGCGAGGCCTTCAGCAGTGTATTAATATTGTCTGTTTTATGTTTAGCATATGGCTTTCAGCCGAACTTCATAACAACTTTAAGAGTAGGCCTTGAGCCGTGTTTCATTTAAAATTATTGTTGCTGTGCATTTAGGCCTTCAGATGCGTTTGTTTCGGAATCTGTGGCTTTAAAATGGAAATCCTTGTCTGTATGGTTTCTCTTTAATCATCTTGAAGTCTTGAAACGGCCGTCAGCCGTGTTCTGTAAATGTTTATCTTAAGGTTATCTATAATTATTCTTAAGTAATTGTTTGGGCCTTCAGCCGACAAGATACTTCAAGTTTTCTTAAGATGTTTTTCTGTTGCACTGTGTAAAAGCTTCTCTTTAAAGCCTCTCTTTTATTATGTAAAGAATGGTTTTTTATTGGGCCTTCAGCCGAAGAATTAAGCTGAATTTTCCTTAGTATGGCCTTTAGCATGAATTTATAAATGCCTGCACTTTAAAGAATTTCCTTAGGTGATTTGAGATATTATTTCGGCCTTTAGCCGAGAAAATATTGTAATTTTGCTTAAGTAAGGCCTTCAGCCGTTATTTTAAATCCTGGTGTTTTAGAAGCAATCATTTGAACTTATTGTTAAGAAGTTACTAAGGCCCTCAGCCATGAATTGATCGTTTTTTAAAAAGAGAAAACTGTGCATTGGTTTGAGGATTAAAGTTGTGTGTGTTCTTGTATAACTAACAGTAACTAAACTTGCCCTCTTTCCACAACCTGATTTGCTCTGTCTCGCGAAACCAGATTTCACTCTCTTCTTTCTGCATTCAGATTGAAGCCAGAGTGTGAATGGGTTTGAGTCCTGAGCCAACGTGAGCAGGAGTATCCGCGCGCTACACGGGCACCCTTGCTCGTGTTATAAATTCGCCTCGGTAGCAACTCAATTCGGCTCTTTCGATTCATTTTTTTATTCTCCTTTGCAAATCGGCTTATTTTTGTAGAATTTCGGTTTTGACTAATGAGTTTCAATGGGACTTTGGCTTATCGTGTAAAAAGTAGTTTTGGACAGAGTTTATTACAAATCATGTATCCATACAACTGCTTTGGGAGATTTCCTCTGTTTCCCCTTTAACAGCGTTCTTCAGTAAACTAAATGCTTACCGCAGGCTATGCTCGCTCCCATGCCGTGTTTCACTCTACGAGTATTCAAAAATATTTTTCACGTTCTGCAATGTTACAATTCTCGTTTTATATTTTGTGATTTTCAGCATTTTTATGCATTTACAGGAGCAAGCAACACACGCGCCACAGGTTGTCCCTCTTCATACGCTCACTTGAAAGTTCTTCTTTAATGTTTAAGAAAACTGTCAATGTGCTTAATAAATGCTTAGGCTTGTTATCCATCAAACAAACGGCACTCACGTGTGCATGCCACGTACGATTTCCTATCTACAAAACTCAATTGCAGTAAAAGTTCTTAACCCTCATTCTGTAATTCATTTTATTGGCTAAGTAATCATTCTTACAAATAATCATTTTTGTTTATGCTTGTCAAGCTGTTTCCATTGCCGTTACAATGCGAGATTTAACTTTTGTCGCCACGTAATACACTCAGATTTAAAATTAATTCCGTTTCTAATGATCTTAGCGTCTGAAGGACTTAGTGATGGTTTGCAAAGGAACCTACACGTTGCACAGATCTTACTCCACTACATTACTGAATACCAATATTGTACGTTAATGAACGTGGTCGACCCCTTGAGAATTTCCGCAAAACTCACATTCGTTACAAGCATGAAGGTCATGTCCCAGCAAATCAGTCGAATCACATAAATCAGTTGCAAATAAGTAGAGAAGTGTTCGGAATGAGGAAAGTTAGAATATCAGCCCACACACATTAGTTCATACTTCTCGTGGACTCTGTTATTACTTTCACATATTACAACAGATGATGCACTAGGCGTCTTTTACATGGAAGAATGCAATATACTTATAGTCTCGTGACCTTGTTGTGATTACTGACGTTTGTGTATACTGTCATACGTGGAAGGTCACAAGGTTCTACATTATCAATTCGTTAAAATTATTATTTCAAAATTGCAACGTTTCATAGTAGCTGTTTATGAGCATTGTATTAATTCGACTTCAACTGATGCAGCATGTAGTAAACCGTTGAATCATTCCTGAATAAACTCACTCTTACCCTCACAGCTGGTAAATAAGGTTTAAAAACAACATTATATTTATGGTTAATGCTGCCATATGATAATTCTTTATTCCTTCAAACTACTTTCGCTTGAGCACTGTCATCAATAACATATAAAACAACTTAGGATACACGAAAGAAAAAAGTTATCAATGTTTTGTTTGTGACAGAAAATCATTTTTTGCCAGAGATGAATGTGGTAACAGCGCGAAACTTAAGGAAGACTGTACGTCAGTTCTGGTATCTCACTGTCGGCTGCAATCAAATGATGGTCTGCTGATGATAGTCATACGTCGTAATGTTACATGACGCCAATCGTACACATCACAGTGTTATATATTGTCACGACGTAACCACAACCAAGTCCAAATCCGAAAACAGGGACCTCAATGAAGTGAAGCACTTGTCACTGAACGCGCGTGTGTTTCGGACACAAATGTAGAGCCAGATCAGAGCTGAACCCCCAGGCGGTGGGAGGGTAGTACTATTTTTGCAATCATCAAACGTTGCAGAATACTCAAACATTACAAACATAAGAAGCTTTGAGAACATTTCAGAAATCATAAATTACCCTCTAAAAAGAGAAAATTGATAGTAATTGGGTTTGAAATGGCGTCGCACAGCACGCCAGTCGGTGACATTAATTGCTACATCACATACTACGTAGCACAGCTTGCACAAACATGTTTATAAATATTTACCTCATTGGGGATGTAAAATACATTTCCGTTTTGGTTGTCACAGCAACTATATTCACAGCATATAACTGCTTTGGCAGTATACTAACAGACTGTTGTGTAATCAATACACGTGACAAGAAACGGAACGAATGTTACGTGCAGGATGAACAGTGTGGCGGAGGGAGAGTGAATGGACGTAGTCCCAGGACATCTGCCTGAGTTTCCGCTGCAACGATTTTATACTCAGTGTCCACCCACACAGACTCCGATTCTAAGAATCTCTGAAAGGAAACGCCGCGATGATTCCATAGAAGAACATGGCCTTTGAGCTAGCCTTGTCGGTGTTCCTTAGAGAATATTTTACAAATTGCGGCAGAGATTTAGCAGACTTTGTGTTATTTGCAAGGAAAACCTATTGGAGGTAATCTCATTTCGTCCTCCATTAAAATTATTTACAATTTTAGGGGATTTTAAATTAGTATGAAATGCATTAAAAGACCTTTCAATATTTACTTAGTTTTCAGTGGTTGTGACGTTTTGTTTTTCACAGTAATGTCTTTGCATAGGTCACACCAGTGAGAAATGATTTGAAGTTGCCGTCAATTAAGAGTCTTTCTAAACAATACGTAATGGCAGCGAAAATTCCGCCTATGTTTTGAGAAATCGAAGAAGTGCAGTGCCAAGCGACCATAGGTCACGAAGTAAGCCTACTTACTTCGCCAACAACACAGGAGAACGCACCACAACTTCAAAACTATGACAAGTTGTATATTGTGTAGCAGAACAGCTACCAAAAGAAATGGACAATAACATCATGTAAGTTAAAAATAAATATTTAACCCATTGACGATAGCACTAATGTGTTGAAACATGTATGGGTGAAACAAAACAGAAAGAAAAAGGTGTCTTGTATAAGACGGAACTTCTCATCCTACTTTATAAAGCCTTTGGAGTAGTCTTGTCAGTCTCAACATTGCCGATTTATTTCTTCTTTTCCCATATAAATTTAAAAATTAATCTGTCAAACTGATGACCGTGGTATTTCTCGAAAATTTTTTACGATAAATAAATACTTGGCCGAACTTTTGATATTAATGTATTTATGCTTCGGTTTCATCCTTAAGGGACTTTCAGCCCCCTGGGGCCTTTCATTCTAATTCCACATTCCAAATATTTCTTGGCATATGTTCATTATCAAACCAATCGTACAGAAGTAGACGTAGAAATTCTGAAGCTTTTGGTTTTCAGACATGCTCTCCTGAAGAGAGAGACAACAGTCATCCACCATTTCCGGGGGAAGATATGATAGAACTCAACACATTCTTCTGTCACAGTATTTTTCTTCATTTTCCTTATAGGCAGGAACAAGGCGACAACACTGAACATTAAAATGAAAATTGCAGTCCATAATCTCTGTTGAAGGAAAGAACCTTCTAGCTTAGTATTACGAAAGTCTTCCGTGGTCTAGGGCTGCCAGCACGGTAGCTCAGTTTTTTTGTTCAGAGGTTTTTCTGCCCACTATAACAGAAACCAAAAAGTGAGTTAATGAATCAACGATGAACTTGAACAAGCGTCATGGAACGTCCGCCCCGAGCAAGTAGAACGAACAGTAACAAACAAAATGAGATAAAAAAAGGGAAGCCTTTTGAGTTTATAATCACAACGTTCTCGGTCCTGGATTCGAAACTTGCTACCGCTTAAATTTTGATTAATAATCAGCAGTGGCGGTTGAAGACGTCCGGCATAAGAAGTCATATTCATTCTGCCAACAGCACTCTCGAAGTGGAAGCGGATGTGGACAGAGGTCCAGGGTACTCTCTTGCTGCTGGGAAAATTCAGCGATTATCAACGGCATGAGAATGCATAAGGAAAAGGAAACCACTGAATTAAAGACAAATAAGTTATATTCACAGGCCATGCCGCCTGTAATTGAAAAAGCGTCATGACGATTTTCCCATTGGCAAAAGATTCCGGAATGGTCTCCCATTCGGATCTCTCGGAAGGGCTGCCAGGGTACAGGTGACTATGAGAAAATGATTGAATAATCAACGAAAGAACTATGTTCTGCGAGTCGGCGCGTGGAATGGGAGAAGCTTGAATGTGTTAGGGAAGCTAGAAAATCTGAAAAGGGAAATGCAAAGGCTCTGTATACATATATTAGGGGTCAGTGTAGTGAAATGGAAAGAAGACAAGTATTTCTGGTCAGATGAATATAGAGTATATTAACAGCAGCAGAAAACGGTATAACAGGAGTAAGATTCGTTATGAGTAGGAAGGTAGAGCAGAGGGTGTGTTACTACAACAGTTCAGTGATAGGGTTATTCTTATCAGAATTGACAGCAAACCAACAACGACAACTATAGTTCAGGTATACACGCCGAAGTCGCAAGCTGAAGATGAAGAAATAGAGAAAATATAAGAGGATATTGAAAGGGTAAAGCAATACACAGAGGTAGATGAAAATCTAGTAGTCATAGGGGACTGGAATGCAGTTATAGGGGAAGGAGTAGAACAAAAGATTCTAGGAGAATATGGGCTTGGGACAAGGAATGAAAGAGGAGAAAGACTAATTGAGTGCTGTAACAAGTTTCAGCTAGTAATAACGAATACCCTGTTCAAGAATCACAAGAGGAGGAGGTATTCTTGGAAAAGGGTGGGTGATAAAGGAAGGTTTCAGTTAGATTACGTCATGCTGAGACAGAGACTTTAAAATCAGATACTGGATTGTAAGGCTACCGAGGAGCAGATATAGACTCATGTCACAATGTAGTAGAGATGAAGAGTAGGCTGAACTTCAAGATATAAGTCAGGAAGAATCAATGCACAAAGCAATGGGATGCGAAAGTCTAAGGAATGACGAGATACGTTTGAAGTTCTCTAAGGCTGTAGATACAGCAATAAGGAATATCGCAGTAGGTAGTACAGTTGAAGAGGAGTGGACATCTCTAAAAAGGGCAATCACAGAAGCTGGGAAGAAAAATATAGCTACAAAGACTGTAACTGCAAAGATACCATGGGTAACAGAAGGAATACTCCAGCTGATCGATGAAACAAGGAAGCACAAAAATGTTCTGGGACATTCAGCGATACAGAAATACAAGTCGCTGAGGAATGATATAAATAGGAAGTGCAGGGAAGGTAAAACGAAATGGCTGCATAAAAAATGTGAAGAAATCGAAAAAGAAATGACAGCCGGAAGAACTGACTTAGTATACAGGAAAGTCAAAACAACCTTCGGTGAAATTATGAGCAAGGGTGGTAACGTGGTAACATTAAGAGTGAACCGGAATTCCATTGTTAAACGCAAAGGTCAGATGAGATACGTGAAAAGAGTACATCTAAAGGCCTCTGTGTGGGGGAAGATCTGTCTGATGTGATAGAAGAAGAGACAGAACTCGATTTAGAAGAGATAGGGTATCCAGTATTACAATCAGAATATAACAGAGGTTTGTAGGACTTAAATCAAATAAGACTGAAAGGGTAGATAACATTCCATCAGAATGTCTAAAATCATTAGGGAAACTGACAACAAAACGACTAGTCACTTTGGTGTGTAGAATGTATGAGTCTGATGACATACCGTCTGACATTCGGAAAAATAACACCCACACAATTCCGAAAACGGCAAGAGCTGACAAGTGCGAGAATTATCTTACAATCATCTTAACAGCTCGTCCATCCAAGTTGCTGACAAGAATAATATACAGACGAATGGAAAAGAAAATTAGGGATGTGTTAGATGACGATCAGTTTGGCTTTAGGAAAGGTTGCACCAGAGAGGCAATTCTGACGTTGCGGTTGATAATGGAAGCAAGACTAAAGAAAAATAAAGATATGTTCACAGGATTTGTCGACCTAGAAAAAGCGTTCGACAATGTAAAATGGTGCAAGACGTTGGAAATTCTGAGAATAATAGGGGTAAGCTATAGGAAGAGACGGGTAATATACAATATGTACAAGAAACAAGAGGGAATAGTAAAAGTAGACGACCAATAACGAAATTCCTGTATTAAAAAGGGTGTAAGACAAGGATGTAGCCTCTTGACCCTACTGTTCAACCTGTACATAGAAGAAGCAATAATGGAAATAAAGGGAAGTTTTAGGTTCTAATTCTAATGGTTCTGAGCACTATGGGACCTAACATCGATGGTCATCAGTCCCCTAGAACTTATAGCTACTTAAACCTAACTAACCTAAGGACATCACACAACACCCAGCCATCACGAGGCAGAGAAAATCCCTGACCCCGCCGGGAATCGAACCCGGGAACCCGGACGTGGGAAGCGAGAACGCTACCACACGACCACGAGATGCGGGCGAAGTTTTAGGAGTGAATTAAAATTCAAGCTGAAAGGTTATCAATTATACGATGCGCTGATGACATTCCTATTCCGATAACATTCCTGAATTAAAGTGAAGAAGAATCACATGATATGCTGAATATAATGAACAATCTAATGAGTACAGAATATGGATTGCGAGTAAATCGAAGAAAGACAAAATTAATAAGTAGCAGAAATGAGAATAGCGAGAAACCTAACATCAGGAAGCAGACGAAGTCAAGGAATTTTGCTACCTACGTAGCAAAATAACCCATGACGGATGGAGCAAGGAGGACTTCAGAAGCAAACTAGCACTGGCAAAAAGGGCATTCCCGGATAAGAAAAGTCTACTAGTATCAAATATAGGCCGTAATTTAAGGAGGGAATTTCTGATAACGTGCGTTTGAAGCACAGCATTGTATCGTGGTGGAACGTGGATTTTGGTAAAACCGCAAGAGAAGAGAATCGAAACATTTGAGAGATGGTGTTACAGACGAATTTGGAAAATAGGGTGGACTGATAAGGTTTGCAATGAAGAGGTTCTCCGAGGAATCTGTGAGGAAAGGAACTTGTGGAAAACATTAAGAAGAATAAGGGACAGGTTGGTAGGATATCTGTTAAGTCATCAGGGGATAACTCCCATGGTACTAGAGGGAGCTGTAGAGGGTAAAAACTGTAGAGAAAGACAGAGACTGGAGTACATCCAGCAAATAATTGAGGACGTAGGTTGCAAGTGCTACGTAGATTGGCAGAAGAGAGAAATTCGTAGCGGGCCGCATCAGACGAGTCAGAAGACTGAACTATCATATGTCTTTCGCTTTTTGTTCGGTAGAGTAAGATAGACAGCGAGAATAATGTTTGTTGTTTGTTTTGTGCCAAGAACTTGTAAGATTGGCGTAAAGTATAAACAACCGCCCAAGCTGTTTGTCCGAACTGTTAAACAGTCTGACCGCAAGGAATGATTCACAACTTAATTAACATAATTTTCTCTGTTCACTGGTGGACACCAGTTGGTTCCCTGTGTCACCAAGAAATAAAAATTTGCTGCAGTTACTCATCAGAAAATTATTTTCTTGAAAGAGTATTTCCTTATGGAAATCCCAAAAAACATCACGCTCGCCAAGAAAAGAACCTCAGGCATCAACCAGCAGAGGTAACGAAACTTCCATACAAGACAATGCAAACGTGGAAACAACTTTTCCACTATTCAAACAGTACAAAGTGGACATTGACAGAAGGCGTGTGCGAATTAGGTTACCAATGCTGTTGCTGAATGATTGTGAGACGACAACTCACTCAGCTGGTCCTATGGACAAACATTGTAAATATTGTGGTGCTACACTCTTTAGTGAAGAAGTCTCGGAGGGATCATCATCTTTATGCTGTCACAAAGGTAAATTCCAGATGTCAACATCCCCGATGACCTAAAGTCGCAGGAACAAAATCTTCAAAGAGAAGGATTGTACTTACCAAATCCAGTCTTTGTTCACGGACAGTTTTATGTAGCCTTTTGAAACGTCACTAAATCGACTAACATTTTAGTGTCGCGTAAAGAAAACGAAAAACAAAAAGGACATGGAAGACACATTCTTACGTGAAATAAGAGAATCGTTTACACAGAGGAGTTGTAACGCTCTGTGGAGGATTTTTTTCAAAATTGTGTACATGGAAATGGATGTACAAGGATGTATCATGAATTCATGTTTATTATTTACCATCGTTCGATTGATTTTTAATGTTGTTTCCTCTTCAATCCCACAACCATCCTTTTACTGAGGACTACACTTATTCCAAAAGCTATCATTATTTAAAAGTATAAAACTGCGAAAGTTTGGCACGAATCGCCTTCGTATTCATGTATTTATCCATCGCTTCCATCCTACAGATACGCTCTTAGTTTGATAGGGTCTTTCAGTGTATTTCCATATATCTCTTGCCACATGTTCGTCATCCGAAAACCCATCAAGGACTTTTGGAATCGCTGCCACACAGAAACGCGGCAGTGTTTTGTACTAAAGATGGCCGCAATCATATTAAGCACGCGGTTGTACCGTAGTTGCTCGTTGTATAAAGAACTTGTAAACATCAATCATCTGAAGACAAGACAGCCATGACTAAAAACACAGTTCGTGGGAAAAGTTAGGAAGAAGCATTACAAAGCCACTGGTTTGCTTGTTTGACCACGCTGCGGGGTCAACGTCCGTACCGTTAAAAACTGTACGTTTATTGTTACCAAAAGAGCGTGCTTCCTGAGACTCATTACGAAGACACGTTTGCTGTCACAACGTAACCCGGACGGGCTGAAGACTGACTGTTGGCGACCGGGGGAGAGAGTTCGCGCGTGGAGAGGTATTCGGGCCGCGGCGGCGCGGAGCGGCTGCAGCTCACTGCTCGGGGTCAACGACCCCTCGTAGCTTTCTTCCTTCCCCGTGACCCACAAACCGGAGGACGCCGGCCGGGCCTTTGTTCGGCCACAATGCGGGTGGCCCCTCCCTCTCCCCTCCCCTTCCCCCTCCCCAACTGGCGACACGGCAGGGGCCACTCTTCTTTCCATGTGCGGCTCCAGGACACCGGAGCACCAGCGGGCGCGCAGCGATGTGGGAGCCACAGAAGCAGCTAATCTTCGCAGGCGCTCACCTGTTTATGGCGGAGAAGCTGACGGGATTCCGAGATGTCGCCCCCAGCTGTATCATCTTCACGACCGGCTTTAACCTGCAACACCAATGTTCGTTGGTGTTGTGTTGGTGGTCTCTTGTCCCAAAACGTTTGAAACAGCTCTTCACGCCATACAATTTAGCTGTACGTAATTTTTGAGAACATTCTCTTGGAGATTATCAGCTGTCTCGATTTCCTGTATGCCCTCAGGAAATATAACACCTGTAAATCGTTCATAGTACTAATATTAGAAAGGTCATGTTGGCTATTGCTAGAAGGCCAAATCCGTGAACCCCACAGATTGTTAACCGTATCGTGTGTCCAGGTATCCGGCTTCAGTTGGCCAGCTTCTTACTGTCGTGCGCGACCAAATAAATACAACTCGGGTCCTTTTAGGACGAAGTGGAGAAAACACAACTAAGGCTCGTGCAAGCTGATGACATGCACGTGAGGATTAAACACTTGGGGGATTAAGGAGATCAGTTTTCTGACTGGTCTGACGCGGCTCGCGACAAATTTCTCTCCTGTGCCAACCTCTTCATTTCACAGTAGCTCTACCAACCTAGGTCCTCAGTTATTTGCTGGATGTACTGTACTCTCTGTCTTCCTCACAACTTCCTCTAGAACCACGGAAGTTATTCCCTGACGTCTTAACAGATGTCCTACCAATCTGCCCCTTCTTCTTGTCAGTGTTTTCCATACATTCCATTTCTCGCCGTTTCTGCGGGAAACCTCATTCATACCTTATCAGTCCAGCTTATTTTCCACGTTCTTCTGTGCTACCACATGTCAAATGTGTCGATTCTCTTCTGTTCTGTTTTCTCCACAGTATGTTTTACTACGATACAGTGCTGTACATTCTCAGAACTTTCTTCACTAAATGAAGACCAGTGTTGGACACTAATAGACTTCTCTTATCCAGGACTGCCCTTTATGTCAGTGCTAGTCTGCTTTTCATGTCCGCTTTGCTCCATGTGTCATGAGTTATTTTGCTACCTAAGTAGCAGAATTCCTTAACTTCATCTGCTTCGGAATCACCAGTCCTGATGTTAATTTTCTTGCTGTTCTCATTTCTGCTACTTCTCATTAATTTTGTCTTCGATTTTCTCTCAATCTATGTTCTTCACTCTTTAGATTGTTCATTCTTGTCAAAATTTAGAACATTTTGCGCCGTTTGACATTGTCGCACGCTTTTACAAGATATCAGAATTGCTTCCCTGGTGCCTTTACCTTTCTAAAACTAAACTGATCGTCATCTAACACACTCTCAACTTTCTTTTTCATTATTCTGTATATTGTTCTTGTTAGTAACTTGTATGTACAGGATGTTAAGTTTATTGTGCTATGAAGTTTTTCTCTAAGGCAGATGGTATACCACCAGATTCATACATTCTACGTGAATAGTCGTTTTGTTGCATCTTCACCTAAAGATTTTAGGAAATCTGATGGAAGTTTATCTATCGCTTCTACCTTATTTGATATTAGGTCTTCCAGTGTTCTTTTAAATCCTGAGTCTAATACTGAATCTACTATGTCTTCTATATCGACTTCTGCTTGTGGTACATCGCAAGGATATGTAGATGTACAATCCAGTGCTATTGTAGAAAGAAACAGCAAATTCTTTGATCTGTGATAAAATTTCACGAAAAAAACTGCATTTCAAACGTTTTTGGCTCATGAAAAGCACACCTCATTTCAGATCCCAGCAAATGAAGAATTTTATTAGCTTTACTGAAACTGATGGAATATTTATTACTTTCCCATTTCAGGTCATAAATTCAACGTTGAAAGCATATCCTCTATCACAAACTCCCTATGGAGAAAGGAATGTATTAAATTGCAAATCTATACAAACAGAAAGATGGTGTTGCGTAATTTAAAATTACGGTGTAAAAAGTCCCATTAGACGATTTCTACGGAAAGAAGTGGGTGAAATGAAAG
Organism: Schistocerca gregaria; assembly: GCF_023897955.1. Taxonomy (NCBI): domain Eukaryota; kingdom Metazoa; phylum Arthropoda; class Insecta; order Orthoptera; family Acrididae; genus Schistocerca; species Schistocerca gregaria. Next base: position 1,006,438,242 of record NC_064920.1, on the reverse strand, counting down.
ATATTCATACTTAACTACAGATTACTGTTCTTTCATTATAAATCTAACTGAAATTTTATATTTGTTTACAATAGTTTATTTCCCGTCCCAGAAGAATAAATAGTTGTTTATTTTGTTTAATGACGAACTTTTAACTAATTCGGTTGCAAGATTATCTTAGGAAGAACACCGAGCTGTTAAGAACACTGAGCAATTAGTTGCCGTCGTAATATCGTAACTGCCAAACTAGAAGGCTGATTAGTGACTGTTTTTTAGTTTAAGCACGTTTCATATTGATTTCACAAAAAAACTGACTGCAGTTGATTATTATTAAACGATTGAAAATATGCAACTAACTTTGTTTCTGGCTTCTAGAGAAAAATATTCGGCTAAATAAAATCCTAATTCCTCATTTTTTTTCCTATTATGTGACGTGGCAGTGACGTCTAATAGTACTTACGTATCACCAGCCCTTATAATATATATATATATATATATAACTGTAAATTCTGCAACTGTTAGACTTAACAGGATTGAGTGATAATCATGCTTGTATATAACACGCAGATTCTTTATTACTTCACTGATGAAGTACGTCTAACGCAGTTCATTTTCGTTTTAACCAAAATGGTCAAAACTGTACCATTACCACTGAACTCTCTTAGTAAAGGTCAACAATAGATTATAGTTTTAAGTTGAATCTTGCCTTAAGTAAACGGGTTGTGATAATTTTATTTTTGTGTCGCTCTTGGCTGAATATTATCTTTGTGCCAGCGATTACCCTTTGTAGTGGTTTACCATGGAGCTAAAAAATGAAAGGGAGGTGGCGTTACGCCACAAGCTTGGAGCCGATGTCCACCATTTTAACTAGCCCAAAACATTAGGTTCACGCATTCGTACCCCCAAACTTAACCGCTGCGGCACTTCCCCGTGCCGAGTTAAGGGCGTGTTGCGTGCTCTGATTGTCTGGAGACGTAATTGTTTCATCAAAAATGCCAGATTACGTTGTTTACGGGTGTACACTAATCGTAATCTAAAGTTTATACGAATCACATTTCATTCGTAAGTGAAACAATTCAAGCAATATTTTGTATAAATGAATTATTGTTGCACTGTGTACTTTTATTGTAATGGTTTTATTTATGTCATTTGACATTAGATTTGCCTTACTTTTCGCAGAGTCCCTTCTTCCCTGTGCTTTTAATTGTCCTCCAAATGGCAAACGCTCCGATATCCGAGGCACACTGTATTAACTGTCTCGTCCCTGCGCATCACACGTAACTGCACTGATCGTTGGAGCAGCATCTGGTTCCCTAAATTTCTCAAGCCAATAATTATTATTCATTGTTGACAGTTCATCTCCCTTTAAAAATGATTTTGGTTAGAACAGTGGGAGACAGCAACCAAGTGTGCATGAGTTTCGAGCGTATGAGTGTATGAATGTACATGTGTGATGTACTTCCCCTCTGAAGAAGGCTTTGGCTGAAAATTTATGTGGACTCTCTTTTCGTCGTGGTTGCCTTGTGCTCGACGTGTGAGGAGGAATCTATCCGTTTCACAGTATAGTTACTCCCTCACAAAGTTTATTGTCAATAATCCACTGCAACACAACAGGAACATTGATGTGCATAATTACAATGAAGAAGAAAAAAAAGACATTCATTGCGCCACATTAATTTTGTCTGTAGCATAAAAACGGGTTCACAATGCTGCAACGAAAAGTTTTGATTACTTACCCATTGATATAAAATGATGACATGCGGCAAAGTAAAATTTGAAATTAAACTGAAAATGTTTCTCTTTGATAATTTCTCCTATTCCGCGGAAAATTGTCTATTACTGTAATGTATAAATGGTGATGGGTAGGCATTACTAACATCTCTTTCTCTTCAGTTACAAAACATAAAAGCTAATAGATGATCAGCACTGAGGCATATTTAAAAAAATACTGTTGGCTCGTTCCATATCATTACGATTTATCGTGCAAATTATTCATGGAACATGAAACTACTTACCTAAATATTGGTGCATCACAAAGCATAATATAGAGTTAAATAATTTTAAAACCACAAAATCAGATTCTAAAGTGCAGATAATCAACGTAGACGGCACATCCCAGTTGTGCTATGTCTGGTTATTCCTGAAAAACTGACAGAGTTACTAGCGATAAATATTCTAGGAAAATAAGCAAACAGGCTATCGTTGGAAAAGAAGGCCCACATCTTACACAGGTTATGCTATTATTACTAAAAAGTTACTCACATACGTGTGAAAGCAAAATATCCATTTTATGGGGTCTTAAACGTAGGAGACTTTTTCCTTAATCACATTCATAGCATTCCAGAATGCCTGAAGTTGTTTACAAAATTACATTGTTTTTTTAAACCGTAAATTGCTGTTATTGGCCATGCAATGAATGACGCGTCATAGGTAAGATTTGAAAGTGAAAATATGGGTAAACTATAGTGAGAATAATGCACTGACAATCTAATTAAAAAAGCTCTCTATCCTGCATGGAGGTCTACCTCTAAGCAGTCCTGTTTCTTTGATATTTCAATAACCATTCACTTTGTTGAGATGCATGTGACACAATAGCATGCCTTGCTTCTTTCGTTGTATACGTTTATGGGCTAGCTTAAAACAAGTAGGTAGGTTTTTTGCAAACATGAACACTAAAAATGTTGTGCATACTAGTTGAAAGCTGAAAATGTTACGGAGAAAAAGGAGTATCGATACCAGTGAGCAAACAAGCATTGGTTTCGCACTTCTAGTTTCATTTGTTATCGATACAGATACAGTAAAAGTGGAATTAAATGGATCACGAAAGCATACTTTTCATATCACTTCCTTCTGTTTCTGGTTATTCGAAACATATCAGTAAAAAACAAGTTTCATTAATGCAGCCAAATGTCTCGCGATACTAGAGCAAATACGCATTTAAGAAGCTCTATATTTTTTTGCGTTTAAAACAGTTCTTGCACGCGTGCGACAGAAATAATAAACAAAGAACAATCGTAAATGGTAACCTGCTAATGTTTTGGCCTACTTAAAATGGCGACAGGCCCCGCCCACTTAGATTAGATTAGTACTTGTTCCATAGATCATGGATACGACATTTCATAATGATGTGGAACGTGTCAGGTTAACAAAAGGTGTCTATATACGATATTACATTACACAAAATATTACATGACACTGAATAATTGTAATTATTATTTTTTTTTGTGGGTGCGTTGGGGAAATTACCTACCCACTTACAGTATCCAAAAATTCTAATGAGGAGAAGGAGTTGCCATTAACAAATTCTTTTAATTTCCTTTTAAATGCTATATGGCTATCTGTCAGACTTTTGATGCTATTAGGTAAGGTAACGGTTTTCTGAAAAACATCGTTTACAATTTCACCAGTTGATTCATGTCTGTTGGGTGTGATAGTGATAGCTATACTTGTATCATCGGCAAAAAGTACCAGCTTTGCACCTTCGTTAATATAGAATGGCAAGTCATTAACACTGATTAAGAACAGCAGAGAACCCAAGACCGAACCTTGCGGCACCCCATTCTTGATTGTTCCCCAGTTTGAAAAATCACCAATCTGGTTTCAAGATAACGTACAGCATAAGTCTGTAGGGCCACCTCCCTTTTTTCTTTACCTCCATGTGGTTTGCACAAAATAAAGAATAACTATTCTTGTTCACTTTCCGAAACCAATATAAAACGATTTATATTTGTATTTTAAGATGGATTCACGTTTGACTGCTTAGATTAAGTCAAATCTTTTGAAACACACATACAAAAAAATTAACACGATGATGCTGGATCAGTAGTTATTCTTCATATTTAGTACACTTACTACGTGGTGTTGAATCATAGAAAAAGTCTTAGTATTTCGTTAATTATCTGGCCATCATACACTTCGCACTCAAAAGGAATACAAAAATCGGAACATATCCTAGATAGCGCCACCACATTTACACCTCCTTCTTCTTCTGCAATTCATGGCCTAGGCAGTATGCCTGTTCTGACTTCAGATAATTAAGTCCATCTCGTTTTCAGTCGTCCTATATCACTTCTTCCTATTGGCTTGTACTTGTTTATAATGACTGCAGTTCTGTCTTCATCTATCAGCTTGAGAGGTTGTCTCCATTGTTTCCTATGTTCTTCAACATTCTCATCTAAATCATAAATTCACAGTTATCCCCACATGCCATCGTTCTCTATATATGGCCCGTCCTTTAGCAACCAATGACAGTTCCCGAAAATCTCATTTCTATTGACTGAATGCTCTTTTTACCTCATTTTCTCTCAGCCCAGGATCAAATGCCGTAAGATATCAAAGACATTGCAACTGTTTTATGAAGTTTCAATTTTTTTGGATTTTCTAGCTCTATTTTTTAAAAGTTTGTTTATAGTTACACATATCCGTTGAAATTTGTTTGTTTTCCTTTCTATGTCTTAGTCTCTGTTTAGACTTATGTCACTGCCTAAATAACTGGAACTAGAGACTTGTTCAATCATCTGGTTTTCGAGAACAATCTTAGATCAAACTTGGAATTTTCGGTATGGGCTATCAATTTTGTTTTATTAGCAGGTTTTTTAGATTGCGATGGTTTCTTCTTCATTCATACAACATATACCTTGAGTGTTATGAGTCTACCTCTTTGTAACGCAATTACGTCATCTGCTTGTACCATAACATTTTGATGGTAGTTCTTTTTCAGCTGTATACCTGCATGGACTTATCCTTCTAGTTTCTTATGAGGTCTTCAATATAGCTGTCTGAAAGAGCTAGTGGCATGGTGTCTGACACCTCTGTTTATTATAATATGTCTTTGAAGTGCCTGTATTTGTCATTAATTTGGTGTATTCACATGCTTTTCATTACCTGGACACGATGTATGGGTTACCTTCTCTTATCCATTACTGACCACAATCTGTTTTAGATGACTGAATCACAGGTTTTTGCTAAGTCAATGAAAGCAACATGTATTTCTAAACTGATATTTCGTCGTTTTTCCAAAATTCTCAGGATACTAAAAATATTATCACTGCACTAGCGTCCTTTTGCTAAACTCTATTCTCCCAAACATGGATCTGTTAATGCTTTAAATTGACTATTTATTATTTTTGACTAACTTTATAGACGGTATTCATGAGACTTATACTCGATAATGGTCAAATGCATTTCCTTGGCCCTTTTTAAAAATAGATATTACTGCAGCGATTTTCCAGTCTATCAAGAAGTTTATAACATCTCCAGCATTCGTTACATAAATGTATCGTAGTTCAACCAGCTACCCCCCTCCCCCCTCGCCCCCACTCACACTTGCATGTTGGCCATAACGTTTGCTATTTTTAAAACTTTTCTCAAACTTTTCCAAGGTTACTAAATCAACTACCTATTTATAACAGAACGTTATGCATTCTGCTTTTATTGCAGTGTGTGGTTCAGCTTTTCCTTACTGTTGCTCTGTTTTTTGTTTTCTAATTTGTAGTAGGACTTATACACTATTTGATCAAAAGTATCCCGACACCTGCTCAAAATTACTTACTAGTTCTTGCCGCCCTCCATCGGTAATGATGGAATTCAATATGGTATTGGCTGACCCTTAGCCTTCATGACAGCTTCCACTTTCGCAGGCACACGTTCAATCAGGTGCTGAAAGGTTTCTTGGGGTTGCAGCCCGTTCTTCACGAAGTGCTGCACTGAGGAGAGGTCTCGATGTCGGTCGATGAGGCCTGGCACGAAGTCTGTGTTCCAAAACATCCCAAAGTTATGTATGCTATAAGATTTAGGTCAGGACTCTGTCCAGGCCAGACCACTACGGGGATGTTATTGTCGTGCAACCACTCCGCCACAGGCCGTGCATTAGGAACAGGTGTTCGATCCTGTTGAAAGATGCAGTCGCCATCCCTGAATTGCTCTTCAAAATTGGGAAACAAGATGGAGCTTAAAACATTAATGTAGGCCTGTGCTGTTGTAGTGTGTAAATACAAATCAGAAATGTTTTACCATCCTAAGGAAGAACCCTTTTTGGAAATAAAATCCGATAGCTTTTCTACTTTTAATGGAAATTCTTTCCCCAGAATACTTAAAAATACATACAATTTTCGAAAAGTAAGAGTTTATTGTGTAAATCAGAGGGTAAAGATATGTTCAAAAATATAAAAATGGGTTAAATATTAGGAAATATAAAAAAAACTGTACACGACTACAAGAAGGATTAGGACTAATTATTACAAACATTACCATCGAAAATTATTGTGGGAAGAACAGACATATTTTTAAATTCCAATATATATCTGACCATTATTGTTCCAATTATTGGTTGGAAGAAGAAATAATAAATACAAATACAGAAAGTAATTACAAGATTCAAATTGAACTTAATAAAATTAAAACAGTGCCAAATATGCATATAGAGATGCTTGTGCTTATTGTTTAATTTTTTATGTACATGTTTGTACAATTGTATCTATTTTAATTGTTACAAACTTCTGTCGAATAATTAAGTCCAAATAAATTTGCAACATATTTACAAATATAATAACCTCCAAAACTATAACAAGGACAAATTAAATTGCAAGTGTGTGCAGTATAAATATGGCAACAGAGACCATTCTTTTTTGTAGTCTCTTTAGTTATCTAAACAAATGCAGATGTTTCAAAAGGTGCAATACCTTTAGGAGTAATTGGTTTTTCCATTTATTTCAATTAAAAATTAATATGGTTTTAATTTTACACAGAGTGGGATCCCACACAATAAATATTTAGTGTGTGGAATAGAAATGAATTTTTTTTTTACTTTTAGATGGAATTTTATGTATATCTAAAAATTTAGATACCTGCAGCAAAGAGATTTCCTTAACCATAAACAGAATTATAAAAAGTTTAAAAGTATTAATTGCTATTGATATTTTATTATTTTTAACAGAATTCTAGAGATCAAATATTTGGACACTGCAAGTGCACTGGACTCTTTTAAAAAATTCGTAGTAATAAATGGAGGAAGACTGAAATATCAAAATTTTAGATCTATTTCACAAGAATAAAATGCATTACCAGCATTCAAAAGAAAAATGATCGGTTTCGACCAATTCTGTGGTCATCTTCAGACGTACGAGTCGCATACAAAGCTTTAGTTAGAGGGCTACATACATTAAAGAAAATACATAAAGATATAAATCTATAAAACTGTGAATTACCCATGAGCAAGAACATCGTTCTGCTGGAGAATTACTACTGGAGAAATCAGTGCACATCTTACTATTTGTAATGGAGGCTCAGCCGACTTCTCACTTTATGATGTCATTACTAACCCATGAGTTATAAGTCGAATAAAAATGCAAGATTTCTTAGCTAAAGGAACATTGTCAAGAAATAAAAATAAACACACACTAATCTTAGCTTATGCAACAGCTATTGTCAATTATGAAGCGTTAAAAATATTTAAACATTTAGGATAAATGAACTTCGTTTTGACAGTACATGGGTTGCCCTGTTAAGGTCTGTTAGTGAACCATTAGGAACCACTGGTTTCCACGGTGAAGTTGGACGCTGTTCCAAAGATGAGGCAGCAGGCTTCTTTCCACTGAAGTTGTTGTAAAGTCGATAGGCAAACTAGTGGCTGCCATGGTGAGGACAAACGCCACTGCAAAGATGTGGCAGCAGGCTTCTTTCTAACAAAGTTGTTGCGAATGTGGAATGGCAAAGACTGTCACGTCAGACGATTTATTATTAAACAGCAACATGTCTTTATTGAAACGATTTTCAATGAGTAGGCTGCAATAATCTTTAGCTGACATGTATAGTACATGCTGCACAGATACGATACAAAGTAGTTGTGCATATTTATGAAATATTGTCTATGAAGTTCGTATGTAGATTGCAATTTTTTTTAAAATTACATGTGACAATTATTTAGAAGGCATTGCTATTACTTAAGTTGCATGCCAGTCTTATACTCAAATAAAAATAATAAAAATGGAGGTAATTTAAATTATACTACTATGAGCCGTAGTGTTGTAAATTTGGGGTACATGTGACCTAAGAAACTGTGTATATTACAGTATGAAATGTCACGATCAAATTAGTAAATAAAAAATTGCGCACCAGCCCAGCATCAAACCCTCTACCTCCTCCACCAACTGTACAACACGATTAAGATGTACTGACAGAGGTGGTTACCATACATGTGATTACAGTACTGCCAGGTTGCCACTCTTTAACATCCTTTTCAGCTGGATGTACTCGCCAGATGAAATTCTCTGACAGACATTTTTTTATCGCTGGTATGTTATATTATGAACTAACTACTAATATATTATGAACTAACTTGCTTTTTGAAGACATCTAAAAGCGCCAAGATATTAACAAAGTTTAGTCAATAAGCAGTTATACGTATTCCATGACAAAAGACTTTCTTCTCATTTAAAGTACAAGATGATGCACGATCAACGAAGTGCGGATAAACCGTCCACGTGTAATTTAACTAGTTTTAAAAATGTGCAGGATTCTACTTGCCATAAAATACTGCAGCTGAAGAAATAACAAGTATTGCAAATAGTTTTACTACATTATGCACAGCTTAAATCTGTAGTGGATCAAATATTTACAAATTCTGTACAAAACGCGACCATACATCCATGAACAACAATACTGTAAAAAGTAGCGGAATCTTTTACGGTGCTCTCTAGAGTGCATTCCTTCGTATGTTTCCAAAATCAGTCGCTAGACTGAAGAACAGATCAAAACACTTCATCCTCTAGGCAGGAAACTCTCCCATTACGATTTTCTCCTTGCCTAGAACCAATGTTATTGACCTAGTCAAGTGTAATTACTGTTTCGTCACCCTTGCTTCAGGCATGGCTACCTATTTCTCCTCTCTGTCACCATTAAAGTTGATGTCGTTAGCTGCATACCATAGTACCCCTCCGTTAAGACGTTTTCTGCTGTCATGTTGCGTGTTTGTAATTGAAGATAAAAAAACGGCTGAAGGATGATTTATTAGTTCCAGGGTTTAAGTATGTAATAAGAAGAACTTGAGAATCTGAAAGCCAGAACTCGAAAGTTACTACTTTATGTTAATAATTTTAGATAAAATGAAATTATATGCAACTGAAGCATATTGTTAACTCTTCGATTCTCTTCTTTTCCGGTTTTGCCAGAGTCCATGATTCACTACCATACAATGCTCTCTCCAGTCGTACATTGTTACAAATGTTTTCCTCAAATTAAGGCAGATATTTGATCTCGGCCAACAGCCCTCTCTTTTCCTGAGATAATCTCTCTTTTTAGCTTCGTCTGTCATGCGTTATTTTGTATCTCAGGTAGCAGAATTCCTTCACTTTACCTGCTTCAGAGTCGCTAATGTGAATTAATTTCGTCTTTTATTGGTTATCGTTACTCCATTATGTGTGCTCATTAGACAGTTCATTCAATTTCAGAGCTATTATAATTGTACCTGACTTTCAGTCAAGACTGTAATGTAATCAGGGAATCTATCACTGAAACATATTCACATTAAATTTTAGATACACTTCTCATTATTTCTTTTATTTATTCATGTCCTCTTCGCCGTACATAGTGAATAGCACGGAAGAAAGATGGCGACCGTGTCTTTTAATCCGAGTAAATCGTTCTTTGTCCTCATAGTCATCTTTGTTCTTTGTCATGGGATAACTCCTAATATCATGATCTTACTTCATTTTGTCCGGCATAGAATAGCAAATCGACGCGGCGTGGACTCAATACCTCGTTAGAAGTTCCCTGCAGAAATACAGAACCAGCCTGCTTCTATAGCCATCCACAATTGCGAAATTTGTGCACAAACCGACCCCTCGATGCTGCCCCATAATTGTTCGATGGCCCAGGGACATAGCCTATTGTCATCCATAAAAATTCCGTTGTTGTTTGGGTATATGAAGTTCATAAATAGCTGCAAATGGTCTCCAAGTACCCGAATATAACCATTTACAGTCAATGGTCGGTTCAATTCCATGTAAACACAGCCCAAACCATTATGAAGCCACCGCAGGCTTGTACAGTGCATCGTTGCCAAACTGGGTCCATGACTTCGTGGGACTCATATGACTAGGCCACGGTTTTCCTGTCGTCTAGGACCCAACCGACATGGTGAGGAGTCCAGAAGACGTGCTGCAGGGGATGTCGTGCTGTTAAGAAAGGCACTCGCGTCTGTCGTCTGTTGCCATAGCCAATTAACGCCAAATTTCGCTCAACGGATACCCTCGTTGAATGTCCCACTCTGATTTCTTCGCCAATGTTGTTTATCTGTTAAAAATGGCTCTGAGCACTAAGGGACTTAAGTTGTAAGGTCATCAGTCCCCTAGAACTTAGAACTACTTAAACCTAAGTAACCTAACTACAACACACAGATCCATGCCCGAGGCAGTATTCGAACCTGCGACCGTAGCGAACACACGGTTCCACACTGAAGCGCGTAGAACCGCACGGCCACACCGGCCGGCGGCCATGATCACCTGAAAACTTTTGCAAATGAATCATCTGAGTGCAAATGACAGCTCCGTCATTTTACACCTTGTGTACACAATACTACCGCCATCGGTGTATATCGCTATCACATGAATTTTTTTCTTTTTTTTCACCTCAGTGACCATTACACCTATTTATCTGAGAATTTCTAACGTGTTGTACTGTTTTTGGTCGAACGCATTTCTAGGTCGTCAGATCTCATGAATGTGCCCTGATTTCTTTAGGGCCTTGCTTCCGTTATTAAGTTTCATCCTTCCTAAAGTAGAACAGACAGTCTTTAAGAGACCCTGAATTTTCTATAGGCGTAGAATATGTACGTAACGTAGCATGCCTATGACTTCGGGTGGCTTACAACAAATTCAGGAGTAGAAGTTTGCAGGGGCTGTGTCCTCGTGTGTCCACACAGTAGCGGCGTGTTTGCGAACCCCACCGTTCTAATGAGTAGCGGAGCGCGCCAAGGCGCAGAGACTCGTTAAGGGCGCGTCTGCCGGCACTAGGGCCGCCTGATTAGCTCTAAAGGCCCGCGTGGGTCCTTAACGCCGCCCTCAAGAAATCGTAAACGAGCTATGGAGCCGCCGCCACCGCCGCCGCCGCCGCCGCCGCCGCAGCCGCTGCTGCTCGTTGAGACAACAAATTACGCTGTTCTTTCCCGCTCGCCCCGGAAAGTTTTATGGCATCGGCCGGGAAGTAGCTGTACTAACCCAAAGCGTAACGACTGCGCTGCCGGCGTACAGACAAAACTGCCCGTGCGAGCGCCAATGTCTGCGAAGTGTCCTCGGTAAAGGCACATGTCTTCGTCGTCTACGACCAATCGACCGAAAGAAATTCTCCAATTGATGTAAGAATTAGAGCTAGTGAACACGCAGCATCTTCTGATTTCCCACTTGGGTTACATTGGAAAAAGCTGGAAGAATTTCCGGAACAGTTTGTTTTTGTTTTACCAACACGTGTTTCACAATTTCATGTGCTATATGCCACAGATTTTTTTAAAAATCATCCTGTTTCACATGGCGCTATTAGTTATTTTGTGCTTCTAGCGTCTTGTATATAGCGTAAATTGTACGGTTTGTCGTGTTCTTCGCTTTTGTGGTCTTGTTTTCTGTTGTTTTGAACGCATTAAAATACGTTTCTCTTCACTATTGTTGTGTTGGTTAATCAGATATCATAAACAATGATAAGATTTCCAGTGCTTTATAGGGAAATGAAAACGAGACAGACTATGCGGGGTGGTCGCCCACCTTGCTAGCAGCGCGGTCTAATTCGCTGCTTTCCGTGTTGGAAGGCGTGCCGGTCCATGCCACGAATCCGTCCGGCGGATTAGTGTCGAGATCCGGTGTGCCGGCCAGCCTGTGGATAGTTTTTAAGGCGGTCTTCCATCTACCTCGGCGAATGCGGGCTGGTTCCCCTTATTCCGCCTCACTTACACTGTGTCCACGATTGCTGCGCAAACACCATTTCCATGTACGCATACACCATAACTATTCTACCACACAAACATCTGTGTTACACTCGTTTGATATGAGACATTTCCGGGAGGATCTGCTGGGGGCCGAACTGCACAATAACCCTAGGTTCGGTGTGGGGCTGCAGTGGGGTGAGTGGACTGCTGTGGCCTGTTGTGGGGTTGTGAATTACTGAGGTCTACGGTGGGACGGAGCCTCTCCGTCGTTTCTAGGTCCCCAGTTTAATACATACATGCACACAGAATGGTCGGAAACAGTCCAAAAATCTTCTAAGGGTGTTGCAGAGGAGGTTTTGCTGGAAAATAATTGTTAAGGAAGCAGTTGGAACGTTGCGCCGTTTTCGAGTTATTTAGCATTGAAGTTAGCCAATCAGGTCGACGCGGAAATTCAAACACTTACATATGCTAAAATCCTGTTATGGACAGACATCTGTGGGTCCGTAAGTTGCCACTTGAAGATGTGCTGACTACTAGTCAAAAGCGCCTTTTTCGGAATTGGTCAATTTAAGCTAGGTGAACAAAAGCTACCTTTGGTATGTTTGTGGAAACAAAACGAAGAACAACTTTGGCGACAGCGTCTCTGGCAGGTTGCTTGACTTTGCGCGTGACGACACTATTGGCTAACTTCAATGATAAGTGACTCGGAATCGGCGCCACGAATCGAAAGATTTTCTCAACAATTTCTTCTTGGTGTATCCTCTCCGGCAGCACCCTTACAAGCTTTTCATACTGTTTATAACCACCCTGTATAATGAACATGAAGTAGACGTTGGTAACCCAGATGTGTGTGTGTGTGTGTGTGTGGAAGTAACCTCTTTTGGGAATCAGGAAGGAAGAGAGGAAAAGTTCGCCGTCGTGCCATTGTTTGTGTGTCCAATCTCGTAATTATGAAATGATAATTAAAGCAGCTGAAGCCACGTCTTTTGCATTTTATTTATTTACGTATCCAATTTCAGCGTTCCATTGTACTATTTTCAGACATCTTGACAAGCGTACCACTTAGGAGACGTGTTTCACCAGTGACTAGCTGGCCACACACGTGTGAATTTCTCTAATGGGCCACAACAGTTCCGCGGATTTTATCAAGGAGAAAGTCCTGCAACTCATTCCTCCACTATCCTTATTTTGCCAACACCAGTTAATTTCACTCTTTTCATTTAAGTTGGATGTTGGTAATTACTTGTTCATACCTGTATTTAATCGGAGATATTCATTTTTGTGACTTTTAACATATTTTGTCATTCCATTTTTTTTATTCCACTGCCCACAGATTTTACATCATTTTCGTAGGGTGTTTCACTTGCCAATGTAAATTCAAGGATAGGAAGCACACAGGAGGTACTCCTATCCCACATTTAAAACACACCACATCTCCCAAAGTGTGCAGCAGCATCTGAGCTGAGTGGCAATGGCTGCATGTGTGGCACTCATGAGCTACAGTGGCAGTGAGAGTTTCGAGCATCACTCATTCTTCCCCCTGAACCATGTGCACTGGAGCTGGGAAAAGGGGAATGACCGCGGATTTACCAAGTACCCTCTGCCACACGCTGTAATGTGCTTTTTAGAGGTGACAGCCCGCTTTGGCGACAGCAACAGCAGAAACAATGGCGTTGGCAGCTGCAGGCAGCAACAGCAGCACTGACAGCTGTACCAGTAGTTGGGAGCAGCAGCTGCAGGAATGGCAACAGAATTCAACAGTTGTGGGGCCTGATGGCAGCAGCAGCAGCAGAACAGCCAGCAGCTGGGGGTACGATCAGCAGCAGCAAAGTGGCAGCTGTGACTGGAAGCATTGGAAGCAGCAGCAGTGGTGCCTGGAGCTGGTTGCAGTATCAGTAGCACGGATGACACACGAGAGCAGCATCAGCGGCAGTAACAGTGGTGGAACCTGGGTGTGAATGGCACCTCAGCAGAACATGTGGCAGCTGGGGTGCAGCATCAGCATCAGCAGCAGTTGTGGCTGCAGATGGAAGCAGTGCTAGCAGAAGCAGCAACAGCATTGGCGCTTGAGGACAAGTGTAGCATCTGCAGCAGCAGTGGTGGGAGCTCTGGCTGGGAGTGGTCGCCACAGGACCAGCAGCAGTGGTGGCACCTGGTGGTGAAAGCTGCGTCAGCAGCAAAGGTGGCAGCAGGAGGCAGTATTAGGAGCAGTAGAAGTGGCGGCAGCTGCAGCTGGGAGCAGTGGCAGCAACAGCTGAGGCGCCTGGGGTGGGAGCAGCATCAACAGCGCACCAGCAGCCAGGCAGCAGCCTCAGGAATACTGATCACTGTTCTAATAGCTAGGAACAGTAGCAACAGGAACAGCAACAGCAGCAACAGCATCTGGAGGGTAGCAGCAGCAACAGCTGTGGCACATATGGGCAGGAGCAGCATCAGCAGCACGGGAAGCAGTTGGGGGTAGCATCAGCAGCAGAAGTGTAGGCGGCTGCCATTGGAAGTGGTGGCCGCAGGAGCAGCAACAGCTGTGAGATGTGCAAGCGGTGGCTGGGAATAGCCTGAGGATCGCTATGACAGTGCAAGTGGCTGGTCGCAGTAGCTGTAGGATTAGCAACAGCAGCTGCTGCATCGGTCGGTCGGAGTGGCCGAGCGGTTCTAGGCACTACAATCTGGAGCCCCACGACCGCTGCGGTCGCAGGTTCGAATCCCGCCTCGGGCATGGTTGTGCGTGTGTCCTTAGGTTTAAGTAGTTCTAAGTTCTAGACGACTAATGATCTCAGAAGTTAAATCGCATAGTGCTCAGAGCCATTTGAGCTGCTGCATCAGCTAGGTGGCAGCAGCCACAGTGGTGGCCTTAGGGGGCAGGAGCAGTATCAGCAGCACAGGCACAGCTGGTCAACATCAGAAGCAGAAACATTAGCGGCTGCAACTGGGAGCAGTGGCAGCAGTAGCAGCAACAGCGATGGTGCCAGGGGCAGCATGAGCAGCAGCAATGGTGGTGTCTGCAGCTGGAAGCTGTGGCAGTAGTAGCAGCAACAGCGGTGTCACCTGGGGGTGGGTGTAAAATCAGCAGCAGCCAGCAGCCGCGTCGGCAGCTGACAGCAGCGCCAGTGTTTGGGAGCAATAGCAGCAGGAACTGCAACAACAACTGCAGCAACAGGAAGGTGGTAGCAGCAACAGTGGTGGCGTCTGGGGATGGAAGCATCCTTAAGTAACACAGGCAGCAGCTGGGAGCAGCAGCGTCGGCAGTTGCAACTGGGAGTGGTGGCAGCAGTAGTAGCAACAGCAGTGGCGCCTGGGGCAAGAGCAGCACCACCAGCACACATGGTAGTTGGGGCGTTGGCAGCAGCAGCAATGGCGGCAGGTGTGGTTGGATGGGGCGGCAACAGTAGCAGCAACGGAGGCAGCAACAGTAGCAATGGAGTTAGCAGTGGCAGTTGCATCAAGAGCAGAAACGACAGTGGTGAGATATTCGAGTCCACACAGGACTTACTCTATGTGATCGGAAGTATTCAGATACCTGACTAACAAGTCCGTGGAGCCCTCCATCAGTAATGCACACATTGGATCAGGTGCAGTAAGATTTCTTGGGGAATGGCAGCCCATTCTTCACGGAGTGCTGCACTTAGGAGAGGAGTCGATGTCGGGCGGTGAGGCCGGGCATGGAGTCGGCGTTCCAAAACATCCCAAAGGGGTTCTATAGGATTCAGGTCAGGACTCTGTGCAGGCCAGTCTATTATAGGGATGTTACTGTCGTGTAACCACTCCGCCACAGGCCGTGCATTATGAAAAAGTGCTCGATCGTGTTTAAAGATGCAACCGCCATCTCCGAATTGCTTTTCAACAGTGGGAAGTAGGAAGGTGCTTAAAACATCTTTGTAGTCCTGTGCTGTGATATTTCCATGCAAAACAACATGGGGTGCATCACTCCTCCATGAAAAACATGAGCACACCCTAACACTACCACCTCCGAATTTTACTGTTGGGACTACACACGGTGGTAGATTACGTTCACTGGCATTCGTCATACCCACACCCTGCCATCTGATCGTCACATTGTGTACCGTGATTCGTCACTCCACACAACGTTTTTCCACTGTTCAGTTGTCCAATGTTAACACTCCTTACATCAAGCTAGGCGTCGTTTGGCATTTACTGGCTTGATATGTGGCTTATGAGCAGCCGCTCGACCATGAAATACAAGTTTTCTCACCTGCCGCCTAACTGTCATAGTACTTGTAGTGGATCATGATCAGTTTGGAATTCCTGTGTGACGGTGTGGATAGATGTCTGCCTATTACGCATTACGACCCATTTCAACTCTCGGCATCTTTGTCGGTCAATAGATGAGGTACCCATGGTCTAGGGGTAGCGTCTTTGATTCATAATCAAAACGTCTTCGGTCCCGGGTTCGATCCCCGCCACTGCCTAAATTTGGATAAATAAGCAGCATTGGCGGCCGAAGTCTTCCGGCATAAGAAGTCAGCCTCATTCTGCCAACGGCCTTGTAGGGCGTAGGAGCGGATAGAGGTTTAGGGGACTCTCTTGTCCTAGGGGTGGGAAATTGCCCCTAAAGGCGGAAGAATCAGCAATGATCAACGACATGAGGATGCAGAAGGCAACGGAAACCACTGCATTAAAGACACGTAACGTGTATCCACAGGACATGTGGCCTGTAGTTGAAGAAGTGACATTATGATCTCTCCATTGGCAAAAGATTCCGGATCTGCGGGAGGGGACTGCCAAGGCGGAGGTTACCATGAGAAAAAGATTGAATAATCAACGAAAGGATAATGTTCTACGAGTCGGGGCGTGGAATGTCAGAAGCGTGAACGTGGTAAGGAAACTAGAAAATCTGAAGAGGGAAATGCAAAGACTCAATCTAGATATAGTAGGGGTCAGTGAAGTGAAGAGGAAGGAAGATAAGGATTTCTGGTCAGATGAGTATCGGGTAATATCAACAGCAGCAGATTCGTAGGATTCGTTATGAATAGGAAGGTAGGGGAGAGGGTGTGTTACTGTGAACAGTTCAGTGACTGTGTTGTTCTAAACAGAATCGACAGCAGACCAACACCGACAACGATAGTTCAGGTATACATGCCGACGTCGCAAGCTGAAGATGAACAGATACAGAAAGTGTGCGAGGATATTGAAAGGGTAAAGCAGTATGTAAAGGGGGACGAAAATCTAATAGTCATGGGCGACTGGAATGCAGTTGTAGGGGAAGGAGTGCAAGAAAAGTTTACAGGAGAGAATGGGCTTGGGACAAGGAATGAAAAAGGAGAAAGACTAAATGAGTTCTGCAACAAGTTTCAGCTAGTAATAGCGAATACCCTGTTCAAGAATCACAAGAGGAGGGGGTATACTTAAAAAAGGCCGGGAGATACGGGAAGATTTCAATTAGATTACATCATGGTCAGATAGAGATTCCGGAATCAGATACTGGATTGTAAGGCGTTCCCAGGAGCCGATATAGACTCAGATCACAATATAGTAGTGATGAAGAGTAGGCTGAAGTTCAAGGCATTAGTCAGGAAGAATCAATACGCAAAGAAGTGGGATACGGAAGTTCTAAGGAATGACGAGATACGTTTGAAGTTCTCTAAAGCTATAGATACAGCAATAAGGAATAGCGAGGTAGGCAGCACAGTTGAAGAGGAATGGACAGCTCTAAAGAGGGCTATCACAGAAGTTGGGAAGGAAAACATAGGTACAAAGAAGGTAGCTGCGAAGAAACCATGGATAACAGAAGAAATACTTCAGTTGATTGATGAAAGGAGGAAGTACAAACACGTTCCGGGAAAATCAGGAATACAGAAATACAAGTCGCTGAGGAATGAAATAAATAGGAACTGCAGGGAAGCTAAGACGAAATGGCTGCAGGAAAAATGTGAAGACATCGAAAAATATATGATTGTCGGAAGGACAGACTCAGCATACAGGAAAGTCAAAAAAACCTTTGGTGACATTAAAAGCAACGGTGGTAACATTAAGAGTGCAACGGGAATTCCACTGTTAAATGCAGAGGAGAGAGCAGATAGGTGGAAAGAATACATTGAAAGCCTCTATGAGGGTGAAGATTCGTCTGATGTGGTAGAAGAAGAAACAGGAGTCGATTTAGAAGAGATAGGGGATCCAGTATTAGAATCGGAATTTAACAGAGCTTTGGAGGACTTACGGTCAAATAAGGCAGAAGGGATAGATAACATTCCATTAGAATTTCTAAAATTATTAGGGGAAGTGACAACAAAACGACTATTCACGTTGGTGTGTAGAATATATGAGTCTGGCGACATGCCATTTGACTTTCGGAAAAGCATCATCCACACAATTCCGAAGACGGCAAGAGCTGACAAGTGCGAGAATTATTGCACAATCAGTTTAACAGCTCATGCATCGAAGCTGCTTACGTGAATAATATACAGAAGAACGGAAAAGAAAATTGAGAATGTTCTAGGTGACGATCAGTTTGGCTTCAAGAAAAGTAAAGGCATAAGAGAGGCAATTCTGACGTTACGGCTAATAATGGAAACAAGGCTAAAGAAAAATCAAGACACGTTCATAGGATTTGTCTACCTGGAAAAAGCGTTCGACAATATAAAATTGTACAAGCTGCTCAAGATTCTGAAAAAAGTAGGGGTAAGCTATAGGGAGAGACGGGTCATATACAATATGTACAACAACCAAGAGGGAATAATAAGAGTGGACGATCAAGAACGAAGTGCTCGTATTAAGAAGAGTGTAAGACAATGCTGTAGCCTTTTGCCCCTACTCCTCAATCTGTACATCGAGGAAGCAATGATGGAAATAAAAGAAAGGTTCAGGAGTGGAATTAAAATACAAGGTGAAAGGATATCAATGACACGATTCGCTGATGACATTGCTATCCTGAGTGAAAGTGAAGAAGAATTAAATGATCTGCTGAACGGAATGAACAGTCTAATGAGTACACAGTATGGTTTGAGAGTAAATCGGAGAAAGACGAAAGTAATGAGAAGTAGTAGAAATGAGAACAGCGAGAAACTTAACATCAGGATTGGTGATCACGAAGTCAATGAAGTTAAGGAATTCTGTTACCTAGGCAGTAAAATAACCAATGACGGACGGAGCAAGGAGGACATCAAAAGCAGACTCGGTATGGCAAAAAAGGCATTTCTGGCCAAGAGAAGTCTACTAATATCAAATACCGGCCTTAATTTGAGGAAGAAATTTCTGAGGATGTACGTCTGGAGTGTAGCATTCTATGGTAGTGAAACATGGCCTGGGGGAAAACCGGAACAGAAGAGAATCTAAGCATTTGAGATGTGGTGCTATAGACGAATGTTGAACATTAGGTGGACTGATAAGGTAAGGAATGAGGAGGTTCTACGCAGAATCGGAGAGGAAAGGAATATGTGGAAAACTCTGATAAGGAGAAGGGACATGATGATAGGACATCTGCTAAGACATGAGGGAATGACTTCCATGGTACAAGAGGGAGCTGTAGAAGACAAAAACTGTAGAGGAAGACAGAGATTGGAATACGTCAAGCAAATAATTGTGGACTTAGGTTGCAAGTGCTACTCTAAGATGAAGAGGTTAGCACAGGAAAGGAATTCGTGGCGGTCCGCATCAAACCTGTCAGTAGACTGATGACCCAAAAAAAAAAAAAAAAAAATTAAAAAAAAATAAAAGATGAGGTCAGCCTATACGCTTTTGTGCTGTACGTTTCCCTTCACGTTTCCACTTCACTTTCAAATCGGGAACAGTGGACCCACGGATATTTAGGAGTGCGAAAATCTCGCAAATGACGTATTACACCTGACCACGTTCGAAGTCCGTGAGTTCCACGGAGTTCCCCATTCCATGTATAATGACTACTGAGGTCGCTGATATGGAGTACCCGGCAGTAGGTGGTAGCACAATGCACCTAATATGAAAAAAAAAACGTATGTTTCTGGGAGTGTCCGGATAGTTTGATCACATAGTGTACCAGCAATCATTCTTCCATCAAACCATACCTAACTGTAACTGTAATATGGGGAAGTGGCATGGATAGACGAAGTACCCTGCACCACACGAACTTGCTCACATAGTGTGCCAGCAATCCTGCACCACATGAACCGTAAGGTGGTTTGCAGAATATAGATGTAGATGTCGATGTAGGCGGCAGCTGGGGAGGCATCAAAAAGAGTAACTGCGGCATCGACTGGAGACGGCAGCAACAGTAGCAGCATCAATGGGATCAGCAACAGCCACGGGCGACAGCAGAAGCTGCCACTGTGGCGGCGTAGGCTCGGGACGGCAGGAGCAACATCTGCTGCAGCGCCCGGATAGGCTGCAACGGCAGCAGCAGTAGTTTATGAAAGATATTTTGCTCTTACCTGTTTTACAGTTTTAGTAATTCTTGCTTCTGGCAAATGGTTTATGTGTTCTTTCCATATTTACTGATATTAACTTTTTTATATCAATAATATTTTGCATACTCAGTTCAGCTCAAATGTCCACTAAAGTATGAAGCAGTACTGTCAGTGCGGTTTATGAAATTATGTGCTAACGCATCCCTGTGGGTACCTTTCCTGTTCTTGCGATCGCGCTTTTGCATTAATTTGTTAAGTAGCAGCGTTTTGGTTCAAATGGTTCAAATGGCTCTGAGCACTATGGGACTCAACTGCTGTGGTCATCAGTCCCCCAGAACTTAGAACTACTTAAACCTAACTAACCTAAGGACACCACACACATCCATGCCCGAGGCAGGATTAGAACCTGCGACCGTAGCAGTCGCACGGTTTCGGGCTGCGCGCCTAGAACCGCGAGACCACCGCGGCCGGCAGCAGCATTTTGCACAGCGCTTCGCGTTATGCTTCACTTGATAGGTGAGCAGTTAGATATTTTAGTACTTCTCAGGGCCGATAAAAATTAGGACAAGTGATTCCAGACTATGTTCATTTACGCCATCTTAATTTGCAATAAAGATTCCGTCACGTGAAATCAGTGTTGGCATTTCTAGACAATTACCTCTCGTATCCCAAATGATTGTTATCACGCTCAGATTCGTAATTATAAAAGAGTGAGAACCCCCTTTTCACCTTATTAAATAGTGCCAAACCAGCTAGCCTTTCCCCCTCCTTAATCCAGTAGGAATATGAGCGTAGGCATGAATAATGATAGTGGTTCCCACCGTGGTTTTTGAGTGCGTTTGTGTTGTGTGTGTGTGTGTGTGTGTGTGTGTGTGTGTGTGTGTGTGTATGCCGGTTTTGCGCTGCGTGCATTAGCGTTTTGTCAATAATTAAAAATCCGGGATGTTATTGGTAACGACACGACGAAATTCTCATGTTCACTCAACCACAGCATCCAGTATGGGAGAAATTTAGATAAGAGTATAGTGCCATACTAGTGAATGAGCACCAAACAAGCAAGCAAGTAGCACATACAAGCACGAGCAAAAAGACGGTCACCGCGCAAGTGTATCCAGCTATGCATCTAACGAAGTTCAATTCTGTTGCTTCCATTCTGTTTTCATCCCTGTTGTTTAGGGTTCAGTATACCAATGCACAGAGCAGTGCTGTTATAGGTATAGCCCTATACAACTTCAGCAGAGTATCTCTGTGGACCCTTTCTAAACTTCCTGTATATACTTTTACAGAAATGTAAGGTGGCTGGGGGGGGGGGGGGGGGGAGGAGGAGAGGAGGAGGAAGAGGGAGAGGTAGTCAAATGAAATCGAGACACACGGAAAAAAGTAAGTAAGCTGTTTATTATTTCTAAAGTAGTCACCATACCTGTTAACACACATACCCCACTGTGTGACAAGACGATCAATGCCTTCATGGAAAAATCTTTGACGACCGCGAGTATCTTTCTTCGGGGCTCTAAACGAAAGGAAATGACATGAGAATAGATCAGGACTGTATGGAGGACTTCTAACCGTTAACTTCTGCAGCGTACTCGAAATAGTGTAACATCCACGAGATAAATTTTAGCTACAGTGCAACGAGAGGAAATTATGCCCTTAACAGTTACAAACATTATCTATCCGACATATGGAAAAACAGTGAAATAAAACAAAACGATGATAAATATTAATTATTTATATAATATGTTATGATGTAATTGGATATATCGATGTGTATCAATCAAAGACAATGATAATTGTAAATTACTTTAATGGTCTGCGTTTGTCTTCCTTTAATTTTACCTTTTGTTGGTTGGCTTTTGTAGGTTGCGGACGCAAGACGCATATCAAACTGAGGTCTGTTAAGAAATTGTAATTATTTGTTAATTGTTACTTGAGAATAGAGTTCATTATTATTATAAATATGAGTGAGTGATTATTTGTAACTAATTTCTCTCTGAATAATCATTATCTGTGTTAATTATTTCTTTCCGTTGCAAGGAGCGCAGCCATTGATGATAGCGATTTGTATCGCATTTTTATCTGTATTTCTTACGAAAGTATCAAAGGTTTGCTTGATGAAAATTAGTCTAAATAGTGCACAATGTAAAAGTAAAGTTTAATAAGCATTAATTCAAATACTTATCCTGTTAAAAGGAAATTTTCTGTAACAATAGAAAGTCTCTGTCAATTGTCTGCCGCCATCTTAACAATTATCTCAGCGGCAAATTCAAATTACGCAACTCTGCAGACATAAATGCCGAAAGTAATAAAAATGCGTAAAAATATATGTGCACCGGTGCTCCCGAACTCATTTTAATGAAAGTAATTCGAATCAGATTGGTTCTTTAAAAACAGTGCTCATAGCACGATCCATATAACAAACTTTTCTTGCTGATGTATGGAGCCGAAATTAATTACGCACGAGTTGCGCAGAATATTGTTTCAGGTAACATACGTCAGTGTTATGCGCGGCTGATATTTGGTGGTTTTAATGATCATTTTGCTAAAGATAACTGTTTCCATCATAATCAATAGTTGTATAGAATCTGTTGTATGAACTGTGATTTAGTGACACTTACGTAACTTACAGACAACACTTTAACACAACGTTAACTAGGATTTCTTTAGCAACTTGACCAAATCTTTAAGCGGGAAAAAAATTATTTTGTAATTACTCACTGTAATGAAATAACATTATCATTTTCATTTACAAATTAGTTAAACACCAAAGCACTTAATAACACAGACAACGCCATAATAGCCTTGGCAACATGTGGGCAGGCATTATACTGCAACAATGTGACGTCGTCCGTCAACATTCCTGCGCGTCTGGTCTTGATTATTGCAGAGTCTACCTATCTCTGTGCGTTAATTGGGGTGTCGTGTTCCAGAAAGTCAATTAGTTGCGGGCCCTTGCAATAAAAAAAGGTCATCAAGACTTTCTCTTCTTATATGGCGTGTACAGGTCTAGCTTGTTTCGGTGGAGGTGAATCCACGTGATCCCTTTGTAGGCTTTGACACCTGCTCCCCAGCTCAAATTAATGACACCATGTTTCATCATGCGGGAGAGAAAACGATATTATCATCTTTGATAGCGTTCCAAGTGCTGTGTAACGATGTCGACATGCTGTTCAACTTCTGTTCAGTCATTTGTGACGGCAGAATTCAGCGAAGCACTGGCAGAATGGGTACTGACACGATGAATCTGTTCTGGCCTACTTCTGTCTTTCAATGACATCCAATCTTCTATAAATCTTTTATTTCACGCAAACGCACGCACTCGTGACATAATGTTTTCGTCATACACAGCTGACATTGGGGTATGAATGTCACTTCTTGACAGTCCTTCGCCAGACAATAATCGCACCACACCTCGCTCTCTGTCTTTCCCTGTCTCCATAGTGAAGCCGGTCGCAGGTACGACTCGCTGACCACACGTCAGGAACGTCTAACAGGCAAATGACTCAGCGATTAACATTCCCTCGGTTCCTTCCTGTTTCTCAACAGAAGGCACTTCTGTACACGCACCTGCCTACAATACCAATATCCGTGCCATGCGCATTATATAGTCCGTCTCGTTTTCATTTGACTTCATCTTATACTTGAATGAGTTTAACTTTTTTGGGTTTCGTCACTGCTCCTTATGTAATACATCACAATAAATATTTAAATGTATTAACTTGCTGTATGATCCGTTTGTCAATATAGATCTTAGCTCCCATGAGCTGGCGTTCTAAGAATCCCACTGATTTTGTCTTCGTAGTAGAGATGTTCGGATCCTATTCTCTGTCTATTTTACTTGAAAACAGATTCTTGTAAGTCATTTTCATTCTGACCAATAATTAATTGCATTATATTAACGTCCGTGCTGTTACTTGTAAACCGCTTTATTGTTATTACCCTAATTTTTGTGGCGTCATCGGGCGTCGCCCGAGAGACGTAATGAGTACGATTTTTTTTGGGCTGACTCCAGCTTTACGCTGAAAAAACAAAATTGCAAATATCTGCCGAAACAGAGAAAATGCACCTGAAAAATCTCGGGAGAGACACCACGTATATTAAAAAGAGTGGGTGGAAATGGATTCCTTGGCTTATTTCAGCCGTATTATCTATAATGACCGCTATTTTTGTTTGTATTTTGTTATTCATATGCAAACGCTGTATTGCTCTTAGGAGATGGGATCAAAAAGTATCTTAAAATTACCCACAGTTTTCATAGAATTATTTTATCAAAAACAGTTTCGTAGTCGATGAAGGCTCAAAAGGTTGGTAAACTGAATTCAAGGTGTTTTCTATTAGCTGTCAGAGCATGATCTTTGAGAAAACCATGTTGCACATCAGATAATATAGTTTCAGCGATTGTCGATAGGTATTTTGTTAAAATCTGTACCTTGCAGGCTCTTACTTCTGTAGTTCTGATTTTTATGTCAATTTTTTTTTGAGAAATTTGGCATATTTGGGCTATCCATTCCTCAGATACATAACCATTTCGCTATCTTATATTGCCAAGATCGAGTCTTCTTATTTTTGCAATATTTGGTAATTATTTTAACAGTTCTACGTTAATTTTATCATACCCAAGAGGCTTCCTTTTACTGCTGACATTATAATGCGTCCTGTAGTTCTTCCACTGTTATTAAATGTAGATTTCTGTCTGCTGTAGCCAGCACTATCTGAGCATGCAGCATGTCTGTATAGAGTGTAGTATTATAACCAGTTAGTTACAGATACTGTGTATATTTCTAGACTGTCCTTATCTTCTTTGTCGAAATGTTTCATTATTGTGCAAGCTTTTTTCTGTCTTCTTCTAACGTCATGTATCGTGTCTGTAAAATATTTTTCCATAGATTTTACCTTTTGACTAGAGCTGATTCTCTCCTGTATCGTAGTCTCAAGTCTTGATCATCTGGGAAATTCAACATTTTTAAGTAGGTGGGTTCTTATCTTCAATCAGAGGATGTATTTCACCATTCCGGTATTGCAGAAGCCTTTTGAAAAAACTTCGATTTCTCGTGCTACGTTTTTCTGTTTCTGCTTTAATTAGTGCCTTATTTGTTTTATTCCATTCCTGATTGATGTTAACCGCTTATAATTTAAATTTACATGCTATTCAAGCATTTTTTGGTATAGAAACCGGACGTCCTCTTCTTGAAGTTAATATAGTTTAAATGTTCTGTTAGTATTATTTTGTTTCTACTTCGACGTTATCTTCCATCTTTTACGTAGTTCTATTTCTTAGAATAACAGGAAAGCATCTGAAGAGAGCATCTGGATCTATAAATACTCTTGTGTCTTGCAAAACAGCCCGTCTTTTGATTTGCTATCATGTAGTCTCTAACTGTGGCACAGTTTCTGGATGACTGCGTGTATTTGTGGATCTGTTTATGCCTGAAGAGCGTGTTTGTTATCCTCACCTCATTATTTAATGAGAACGCCTTCAGCCTACATCCATTATTAATACATTTTACCCTTCAGATACCGAATTATCAGTTTAATAAGCCGCAAAATACTAACACGAATTCTTTACAGACGAATGGAAAAACTGATCGAAGCCAACCTCGGGAGAGATCAGCTTGGATTTCGTAGAATGTTGGAACACGTGAGGCAATATTGACCCTACGACTCATCTTAGAAATTAGATTAAGGAAAGGCAAACCTACGTTTCTAGCATTTGCAGACTTAGAGAAAACTTTTGACAATGTTGATTGGAATACTCTCTTTCAAATTTTGAAGTTAGCAGGGGTAAAATACAGGGAGCGAAAGTCTATTTACAATTTGTACAGAAAACAGATGGCAGTTACAAGAGTCGAGGGGCATGAAAGGGAAGTAGTGGTTGGGAAGTGAGTGAGACAGGGTTGTAGCCTCTCCCCGATGTTATTCAACCAGTAAAGGAAACAAAAGAAAAATTCGGAGTAGGAATTAAAATCCATGGAGAAGAAATTAAAATGTTGATGTTCACCGATGACATTGTAATTCTGTCAGAGACAGCAAAGGACCTGGAAGAGCAGCTGAACGGAATGGACAGTATCTTGAAATGAGGATATAAGATGAACATCAACAAAAGCAAAACTAGGATAATGGAATGTGGTCGAAATAAATGGGGTGATGCTGAGGGTATTAGATTAGGAAATGAAACACTTAAAGTAGTAAATGAGTTTTGCGATTTGGGGAGCAAAATAACTGAGGATGGTGGAACCAGAAAGGACATAAAATGTAGACTGGCAATGGCAAGGAAAGCGTTTCTAAAGAAGAGAAATTTGTTCACATCGAGTATAGATTTAAGGGTCAGGAAGTCTTTTCTGAGAGTATTTGTATGGAGTGTAGCCATTTTGGAACTGAAACGTGGAGGATAAATAGTTTAGACAAAAAGAGAACAGAAGCTTTCAAAATGTGGTGCTACAGAAGAAGCTGAAGAGTGGCTGGGTAGATCACATAACTAATGAAGAGGTATTGAATAGAATTGGGGAAAAGAGAAATTTGTGGCACAACTTGACTAGAAGAAGGGATCGGTTGGTAGGATATATTCTGAGGCATCAAGGGATCACCAATTTAGTATTGGAGGGCAGCTCGGAGGATAAAAACGAAGAGGGAGGCCAAGAAATGAATACACTAAGCAGATTCAGAAGGATGTAGGTTGCAGTAAGTACTGGGAGATGAAGAAGCTTGCAGCATGGAGTGCTGCATCAAACCAGTCTCTGGTCTGAAGACCACAACAACAACAACAACAACCCTTCAGAACCAATAACAGTTGTTGCGGAAGTATTACCCATCATTGCTTTGCAGCCCTTGCTAATAATCAGATAATCATCCTTGTTTATCTTATATCTTTATTATTAACACAATTTTATGTTCATTGGTGGAGTAAGAGGGTATTTCCGAGGAAGAGAGTATTTCGTTTGTAGTCATTTCCAGTTAAGGCTCTTTTCTATTGAACTAATTAAGCTCACACCATCACAGTTTTGTGAGTCATGCCAGAGTTCACAAACCTCCTTGCCACAGTAAGATGGTAGTCTTCCAGGAGACTGAAATTGAAGTCAGTGTGTTATTCATTTTCACCCCTTGTGGTATAAATGCCTGTGTATGTTCTGGTGAGTATTTCAAGCTTTGGCGTAGTGGTATTCACAATATTTTCAGGACTTGAACAATACTTATCTATACTTCTCTATCTTGAGCTCTTCTGAGTTCGTTATTTGGTGTGATGGCTAACTTTCTAAGAGCGTTATAGAATCGAGTTTACATTATTCCATCTGAATATCAAGGAATCTGAATTTATCATATTCCTGTTTAGTGAGCTTCTTTCAGTCTATGATTAATATAGAATTCTTCTTTTTTATATCTTTAATTTGTAGTGATTTATTGTACCAAATGTGTCACCATCGGATGTTGAATGCATCATGGTGACTCTAAATGCAGTTATATCTTTCCTTATTAAAAGACTGTGAGGCTTATTCGTAATCCTTTGCCACTATTTTAAAATTATCATATCCTTACGGCTGAGTTGCAGTTTGAAGTTTGCATAGAGCTACTACCTCAAGCAATGTAAACTTTTTGCCTTCAGCTGATACCAGTTTTTCTTAACTGTTGTAGCAATTAACACAGTTTTCAAAAATGCAGTGAGCGGCACACTTCATCTGTTCATGTTTTTACAGGCCAGGAAGTAAGTGAGCAGTTCGAGTTGCAAGGGGCTAGCAGTTCATCACTTTGTATAAGACATGTTTGATTTCTATCTTTGAACTTCACATTTCTAAATAGAAAGATTAGCCTAAAAATATGGGCCAACCATGCCCACTGCGCATAACGTAGCTGCAATTTGAGTTACTTACATGTTAATCATTTTAGTTCACGTACTTATAAGGGCTTATTGCATTCATGGAATTCACTCAAGTGTTCACTTATGCCCACTACTATTATTTTGCGGCAAATAAGCTACTCATTTCCTTGATCAATTCCTTTAAAGAGAAGCTGTTAGGCACCGTTATTATATGATTTCATGCAAGTGGAAGTGGAAATTTTATTTAGTATATGTTCCAGGATATATATTTGCATGTAATCCGAAGCTTAAAAGAAGACAGAGGGGCTTACGCACTGCCCCTTTCCTGTGAAGTGTACCTGTAGCAATATGATAAGTAACGTGGCTGATGCGTGGTGGAGCACCAGCCCACTTCCATCTCATCGTTCAACCCAACGACAACGTCTTTCCTAGGAGATTGGTAGGATGAGGAAGCCCTCGTGCCATGGCTATCTCGATCACAGGAATTAACCCTTCCTGATTTGTACTGGCGTGGGCATCTCAAAAGTGTATGCTGTATTTACAATTTGTACAGAAAGCAGATGGCAGTTATAAGAGGCGAGGGGTATGAAAGGGAAGCAGTGGTTGAGAAGGGAGTGAGACAGGGTTGTAGCCTATCCCCGATGTTATTCAATCTGTATATTGAGTAAGCAATAAAGGAAACAAAAGAAAAATTCGGAGTAGGTATAAAAATCCATGGAGAAAAATAAAAACTTTGAGGTTCGCCGATGAGACTGTAATTCTGTCAGAGACAGCAAAGGACCTGGAAGAGCAGCTGAAAGGAATGCAAAGTGTCTTGAAAGGAGAGTATAAGATGAACATCAACAACAAAAAAACAGGATAATGGAATGTAGTCGAATTAATTCGGGTGATGCCGAGGGAATTAGATTAGGAAATGAGACAATTAAAGTAGTAAAGGAGTTTTGCTATTTGGGGAGCAAAATAACTGATGATGATGGTCGAAGTAGAGAGGATATAAAATGTAGAATGGCAAGGAAACCGTTTCTGAAGAAGAGAAATTTGTTAACATCGAGTATAGATTTACATGTCAGGAAGTCGTTTCTGAAACTATTTGTATGGAGTATAGCCATGTATGGAAGTGAAACATGGACGATAAATAGTTTAGACAAGAAGAGAATACAAAGCTTTCGAAATGTGGTGCTACAGAAGAATGCTGAAGATTAGATGGGTATATCACATAACTAATGAGGAGGTACTGAACAGAATTGGGGAGAAGAGGAGCTTGTGGCACAACTTGACTAGAAGAAGGGATCGGTTGGTAGGACATGTTCTGAGACATCGAGGGATCACCAATTTAGTATTGGAAGGCAGCGTGGAGGGTAAAAGTCGTAGAGGGAGACCAAGAGATGAATACACTAATCAGATTCAGAATGTTGTAGGCTGCAGTAGGTACTGGGAGATGAAGAAGCTTGCACAGGATAGAGTAGCGTGGAGAGCTGCATCAAACCAGTCTCAGGACTCCAGACCACAACAACAACAACATGCTGCATCAGTTGCTGACATGCCGTGTGGCTCTATTCGTCTCTAGCCTGGAACGCTTGGGAGTGTGAAACAATCCATGATGTAACGTTTGAATGCCTATATTGCACCCGATCGTGACCACGTTGCAAATTTTTGTAATGTGGGGGAAATTAACACCTTGGTATGCCTAATGCAACATACCAGTAATAATTGGTTTATGCAAACTCATCATCCATTTCCAGAAACACTCGCACGTTTATGGGAAACGTTTTGTTCCTTGTCTTCTCTGCAATCATCTTCTAAAGTTTATCACGTTAGTTAACATTCACTCTGTATGTGTGACATCGACGAATTGGTATTGTAAATGTAAATCCATCTCGGGCTCAGGAGGATGGAACAGAGGCTGGTCGATGAAATGTTACTTTGAGATTGTTGTATCAGGCAATCAGTTTCGATGTTCCAATCACTTCATCTTCAAGTCTGTCGCATGAACGGCACCAAGGACCACTCGTGCGTGTGTAAGACAAGGCACCGTTTTTCATACCTGGTTCCGTAGATATCCGAACATCACGAGCATGTATGCTCTTCTGATGCGCTCCTACAATCATGTGTGCAAAGCATACATGCTCATCAAGTTCGGATACCTACGGAACGAGACACAATTATTGGTGCACGCTCGTGTGGTTCCTGGTGTCATTCACGCAACCGGCCTGAAGATGGCGTAATTGGAACTTCGAAGTTGGTCACCTAAGAAAACAATACAAATATAACGGTATACTAGAAAGGTAGGAGCAGACTTAATGTACTGTTTCTTTCAAGAGATAAAGGTACTGGACGTTATAGACTGGAGCTAAGCTTGAAATATATTTGTTGTTGTAATCTGCTCTTCGTCCTAAGGAAAGAATAAAACCTCAACATCACTATGTTTAGTGAAGTGCAACAACAGTTTTCTCTTACAACGTATAGTAACTGGCCAGTTTACGAGACAGCCGCTTCTTGAGAAACGGTAGCCTAGAAAAATAAATGGGGATCAACTTATAGTTCTTTCATTTTGACGAAAATGTCTAAGATATTCGAAGTGCATTGTATGAATACATGTATATCTTCAACATATGCCATACTGAATCTTATCTTTCACTATATCTCGATACAATAAATTACCTCACTACAAAGTAGTATCAAATAGTGCTGGCACGACCAGTATCTTTCTTATAATGTAAAATAATTTTGTAGCATACCTTGAAACTACTTTCGAATACAACGAATATATGGGCAAAAGAGTACTAGCACCTTTCTAATGAGATGAAAATCATGAAAGAACGATTGTAAGACAAGAGATTTCAGATGATTTGAGTTTTGCGTTGACCCCAGAATACTGCCATTGACATAACTAAGAAGTATGTGTTCCCATGCATGCCGTTCATTCTATTGTACTCCATTTAATGTGGACCGAGGGAAAAAAGAGAAATAGAAACTGACACTATTTCATCTATTAAAACTCAAATGAAAAGATGGCGTACGAAATAGACACATTCTGTATAGAAAAATTGAAGAAATTTGTGCATATTTTCCATGTTATTGGCGAAGTGCATCATTGCACATTATTTTAAAATATAAAGCTTCTTTCAATCAATGTTCACATAAATTTTATTTGACTATACCGATTACAACTGACTAGCCATTATCAGCAGCTCAGGAACACTTTTTGACCTCTTGTAGCTACTCCAATGAATCGTTGACTTCTAACATTGTTGGACGCATCCGTAGTACAAGAAGTGTATATGAGCTGTTGATTATGGCTAGTCAGTAAAAGTCGGAATACCGACTGAGCTGTGTTGGCTCGTTCTGTGTTTTTTTATCGTTGCCTACTGGTCCGAAGCGTCAGCGGAGGAGTGGTACACAAGCGTCAACTTTAGGTTACAATATCTCCGGATGTAATTAACATTTTACAATGCAACAAACGGCACTGATTACGTATTTGTTTATATGTTCAGACGTGCTAACGAAACTAACGTGGTTCCATTTAAGAAAACGTAAGTTTGTGTTAAAAAACACTTCCGTGCATTTTTGTAGGGTTTGTATTAAACAATTACACTAGCCCCTCTCCTCACGTTCGGTCTGTGGAATCGGTTCGTCTGTATTTGATGTGGTTTACGAAATATATC
The DNA here is from genome assembly GCF_023897955.1 of Schistocerca gregaria. Classification (NCBI taxonomy): domain Eukaryota; kingdom Metazoa; phylum Arthropoda; class Insecta; order Orthoptera; family Acrididae; genus Schistocerca; species Schistocerca gregaria. The sequence continues at coordinate 1,006,406,544 of NC_064920.1, read as the reverse complement.
CAGCGGTAACGTTAGGTGACCCACCCTGTATGTGCAGATGTAGCAATATCAGCACAATATGCGAGGATATGGCCGACGACGTAATTTAATGTATAACGTATAACAACGACAAAATAAAAATAACGGACATTTCTCCTGAATGTTCCAATTTATGTAGTCAATGAAGCAAAAGCGACTCGTCGAAAATAAATCAATTTCGTGCCAGTCCAATAAGAAATCTCCCAGTGTTTAAAGCGTTTGTGTGAAATGGGCTTTTATACTTTATGATTAGTTTGAAATTATTGTTTATACGTATTTACTGATATGTACCTTCTGGGAGGCTACCTTCAAATGTTCGTAGCCATATATATAAGAGGCGATCGAAAAGTCTCCATTCGAAGGCTACATTAAAACCTAAGCTTCATGTCGGTGCTAACAGACCAACGACGGAGTCACACTCAGTTGCATATAAGCTGCAGCAAACAGAAACTTTTTGATTGACCCTTATACATGTGCCCTTTATGAAGATGTGTTTCGAGACGAGGCAATGAATGCCGTGTTCCTAAACAGACGTTCGAAACTTCCAAGAATTTCAAGCCATTGCGCAACTCTCTTGACGCACACATTTGCTTCCACCGTAAAAAGCGAACGTAATACCGAACGACACCGTTCGATTAACGTCGTTAAGCCTCGAAATTTTAGCGGCTCTCGCTGGGAGCACGTGCGTTTTGCACGGTTTTGTAGCCGCTTTTACTGCTTTAATTTTCCCTGCGCGTACAATACATTCATTAAGTGACTCGTAAAATATTTGCATATATAAATTATGGGGACGGGACGCTGGCAGTTTGCGGCCTGCTGCGGCCGTTACGTAGGCCTCTAAACTTGAGCACCGCCGGGCCTGGCGTCTACGCAGCCCAACCGTCGTCCGTGCGGCGCGGGTAGCGGCCCTCGCCGGATTAAGGCGCGCGCCGCTCCGCTCGGTCGTAAACGGCTCTCTCTCCCCGTACCTTTCCCTTTCCCCTTCGCGGCAGCCGAGGAGTACCGAGGTCAGCCGAGCGCAGCCGATCGGCGCGGCGCTAATTCACGCGTGAAACGCCGCAGGCTGTGCGGGTCCTCCTACCTGCGCTGCCCTTTGTTCTAGTCCTCTGTGTCCGAACAGAATATTCGCGTCTACCAATGCGTGTAGGATAGCTTGCCGAAACAAAGGGGACACTCGACGCTCATGAAATTCGTTTCCCTCTCTATAGATTTGTTTTCAGACAGAAGGGGCAGTCTTCATACGACGAACGCGATTGTCCCATATCGCTTTCAGTACACCCGCATGCATAACTGACACACCCACCCACTGACACACACACCCAAACTCACAAACACACACAAGTAAATAAAATAATAAAACAGTACCACAGTAATAATGATCTCAGCGAATAAGATATTCTGCCTTTGAGAAGAATATTTCAGTATTTGAGATGCAGCGTGACAACGAATTTTTTTTTTTAAACGTTGTAAATAATATCGTCGCCCGGTCTCTTTCAGCAGTATACTGACAAAACGAATTCGTTGTTATGCGGAGAAAAATCTTTGCTAAGCGCGTACACGGTGAATCCGAAATCCACAAACAAAATTTCGGAAGCTGGTGAGGGATTTTTTTTGAAAATTTTGTACAAGTAGCCCACGGTCCCCAGTAACTCGCTCCATAGCGATTGCATTTCGTTTGATTTCTTAATCTCATTTATCTTTGTATCCGTATTGAACCAAAAATATCTGCAGAACAGTACAAACGTCGACGGAATGCTGTGTGTGTCGCGCGTGGAAACAAGCTTCCTCCATTCAGTCATGGTATTTTCAGTTGACAACAGTAATACCGTATTTAAATCGTCCTGAGGCTTGCGTTACGTACTGGTCGGTCGGTCTCAGGTTTGGTTTTCTGGGAGTGTTACCTGTACGTTCACATTTCGTGGCGTGCGGTTGCAGATGCAGCGGTTCTAAAGCTAATTACTGACAAAGTTATTTGTGCACTGTATTCGAATATTAAATTTAGTAGTTTTCATTCATTCATCCAAATATTAGCAGTGTGTTTAATTTTCGTGGGGTGCAGTTGCAGCAGTGGCGGCTCTTGAGTTAAGTTCTGACAAAATTGTTTGTGCACTCTTATTCGGTTATTAAATTTAGTAGTCTTTATCGGTGTCCCGTGCTGTTTCTGGTAAAACAACGGTTTAATAAACTTCCAGAATCTTTCGCGCACTGTGTTTTACAGACTTGTTTGTGCGTTGAAATCGTTTATTAAATTTATGACTGTAGTTTTCAGCTGACATTCCTTATTGTTTGTAGTGAAATATTACAGTAAAACTTCCGTTCACTGTGTTTAATTTCGTTGAGTGTTCCAGTTGTCGCTTGAATTTTTGGTTTTAGGTTAGAAATTGTGTGAATGTTTTGTGATAATGGTTTTAGTTGTGGTTTAATGGTGTTAATATAAGCACTTGCTTTCTTAGTAGAGAGTGAAATTAGAGACTGCTATTGTTAGTTCTTTAAACAGTCCTACTGTAGTACTTGAACTAAGATAGTGTAGATAATGTAGGTAATTCGCATGGCAGAGGTATGCTCCAGCTATTGCAGGAAATGTTGGGGAGGGAGCACCAGAGCACCAACATTGTGAAGCCTAGAGCAGGGTTGGCTCAGGTGACTGTTAATGTAGGGGAGTTTTGCAGGAGTTTTACGAAATAGGGTCAGTTAGTGACTGTGAATAGACCTTGTAATAGTTTTGATAGGGAAGTGGAGTATGATGTAAGTGGTGACTTTGTAAAGATAACTACTCAAGCTGGTGGCATTAATGTCCACTTGGTGCAAGTGTTTCAGCGTCATGATCGGCCTCATCTTAATGCCGCTGTTAGGCGTGTTAAAATAGGTCTGGAAATACTCTAATTGCGGAGGGAATGGATCACATAGCAGTGGTGCTAGTTCAGTCCATCAAAAGATCAGGTTTCACAAGGCATGGGCTGCGCCTCAATAGGTACAGGAAGGAGGGATTCCAAAGTGACAGTGTAGTGGGCGGTGGGGGTTCACTCATGGAAGAATTCCTGTAATAGTTGGTGTTAGAGCTGCACCTTTTTTTAGACTGCAGTCAGCTGCAGGTATCCCTGGTTGAAGGAAGTCCCTGTAACAAAGTCACCTTCAAGTGAGTTCATATATCCAAGAAGCGATGAATTAGCATATTTCATCAAAATATAAGAGGTGTTAGAGATTGAGTTAGTAAACTGCTTATAGATGTTGACTCTGACATGATTGGTACATCGGAGTAAATAATTTCACAGTTCAGAGGCTTTCTTCATCAGGATACAGACTGGCTGGCTGTTTTTCAATGAATTCTTTGCGGAGTGGGGGAGTGGCCATATACGTAAAAAACAGTATTCCATTTGAGTCCGTGGACGTATCAGGGCACTGCACTGAACAGGTATTTGAATGTTGTGCACGGGCAGATAAATTTAGTGAAACTAAACTTCTAATTGTTGTTATTTATAGGTCCCCTAACTCTGGCTTCACAGCATTTCTGCTCAAGCTAGTGAGGGTTGTTCAAGGTTCACTCTATAGCAGGTACCTAAAATTAGTTATATGTGGTGACTTAAAGATCAATTTTGTACGTGACTGTGCAAAACAAGATTTTATAAGTTCCCCTACATTCATATAATTTGATGCAGAGTGTGTTTTTTTCCAACCATGGTGCATGGGAATCGTAGCACAACCGTGGACAATATTTTTATTCATTCTTCATTACTAGATGGGCATTCTGTTAGTACAAAGGTGAATGGCCTTTCAGACAACGATGCAAAAATTTAACACTGAAAGATTTTTGTACTCAAACAAATGTTATATGTAATTACAAACTATGTAGAAAATCTAATCCAACTGCAATAGAGAGTTTTTTATACCTCGTCAAAGAGCAAGAGTGGCAGGATGTTTATAGCGCGAAGAACATAGATGGCAATTATAATGCTTTCCTTAACAAATTTATCATTCTTTTTTGAAAACTGGTTTCCATTAGAATGAAACAGGATACATGCAGCTAACGGCAGCCTGGGTGATTGACTAGTGGGAAAAGGATATCGTGTAGGACAAAGCGGAAATTATATCAGATGTTAGAAGTAGTAACACTCGAGCTACAGTAGCCCATTACAAACAGTATTGTAAGTTGCTTAAAAATGTTATTAGGAAGGGAAGGATTACGTGGTATGCAAACAGAATAGCTAATTCACGGGATAAAGTTAAAACCATTTGGTCAGTCGTGAAGGGAGTGTGTAGTCAGCTGCACAAGGTCGACAATATAAAGTCAATTCGTAGTAAAAATATTTCTGTTACTGATAAGTCAAATATACGTACAGTATTTAACAATCACATTCTGAGCATATCTGGTGAATTAAATAGAAACTTAGTTTCTGGAGGGAATCGTATAACTCTCTGGGAAAATGCCTTTCCGAGGCTGATGTCTTAAATACTCCTCTGTGATACTGACAAGCGGGAGGTTAAGTCAATAATTAAATAACTGAAGGCTAAGGACTCTCATGGATATAATGAAGTATCTAGCAGAATATTAAAGTTCTGTGCTGCACACGTTAGCCCTGTACTTGTAATTTTTCCTTCAAGAACGATTAGTTTTCTGAACGAATAAAGAACTGAGTAGTAAAGCCTCTTCATAAATAGGGAGAAAGGGATAATGTAGACAATTTTAGACCTATTTCTATGTTATTGAAAAGTCTGTGTATGTAAAGATAATTAATCATTTCATTTCACTTTATTTGTTACCAAATATGCAGCTCGACTTTACAAGTAGTTTAACAACTGAAAATGCTATATTTTCTTTTCCCTGTGAGGTACTGGATGGATTAAACAAAAGGTTTTGAACGCTAGGCACCATTTTGATTTAACTAAGGCGTTTGATTGTCTCGATCACAAAATATTGCTCCAGGAGTTGGACCATAACTGAATACAGCGAGTAGCTCAGAACTGGTTCACCTCTTACTTTAATAAGAGACTGGTAAAAGTCAGCCTCCGCAGTGTTGAGAATGGCTATGATGTGGGGTCTGAGTGGGGCACAGTTAAAGGTGCGGGCGGGGGGTGGGGGTGGGGGAGGGAGGGGGGGTGCTGCAGGAGGGATCAATGCCGCGGCCAATCCTATTCCTTACTTTTATAAATGATACATTCTCTATATTACACGTAATTCTAAAGTATTTCTGTTTGCTGATAACACTAGCTTGGTAGTAGAGGATGTTGTGTGCAACATCGGCACTGATTCAAATGGTGTAGTTCATGACATAAGATCATGGCTTTTTTTACAAAAAATGTCCAAATTGTTCAAATGATTCACGTCAGATGAGTAGGGAGACTAAGCCTACCTGACAAATTCATTGACATTAGTGTTAGGTACTGTCGAACGAGACTTAGAAATTGGGGCGATGCCCCGCCGAGCATAAGGAATTTTCATTGTCTTTCTGCAAGGATAAAACAAGTCTGTTAGTATTGAACAGCGGATTTAATTTGGAAAGTACGTTTATAGCACAGCACTATATGGATGTGAATCATGGGTTGTGAGAATACCGGAATACCGGAATCCTGGAAAAGAAGAGAATCTTTTTAGATGTGGTGCTATAGAAGGATATTGAAAGTTAGGTGGGTTGATAGGAAATATGTTTTTCCGCAAAGTAATTGAGGGGTGCAGCATGTGGAAAACATTAATAAAGAAAAAGAGGGAGAATGATAGGACACGCGTTAAGGCGTCGAAGAAGAACTACCATGACACTCCAGTGCACAAAATCTTTACGGGAAGACAGATTGGGACACATGCAGAAAATGGTTGAGCGACGTTACTACCCCCAGAGGAAGAGGATAACCCAAGAGAGGAATTCGTGGCGAGCCATCCATAACAGGGAAATAATATGACTTCATCTTAATGAGTGTTTAAACACCACTTAATGCTTGACATCTTTCTGATGACAGAACAAATTGAAAACGACGCGCAGGAAATGGCTGATGAAACAATTGTGGGCGCTATGTCTGCCTACAGCATCAGAATGTAGAGACAAAAACAGCCAATATGAAATGAGCGAAGAACATTAACAGGAAGAGAGCCCACATACTGGCCGTCATTGAAAGGAGTAAAAAGATCCACGTCTTAGAGATATTTTGTTTCCAGATAGTTGTTTAGCCGGCCGTCGTGGAAGAGTGGTTCTAGCAGCTTCAGTCCGGAACCGCGCTCCTGCTACGGTCGCAGGTTCGAATCCTGTCTCGGGCATGGAAGTGTGTGATGTCCTTAGGTTAGTCAGGTTTAAGAAGTTCTAAGTCTAGGGGACTGATTACTTCAGATGTTAAGTCCCAAATTGCTTAGAGCCATATGAACCATTTTGATAGTTATTTGCAGGACGTTTTTAAAGCTTTGACCAGTACTCTCATTTGCAAGAATATGAGAAAGTGTAGCTGTAAACACCTTCTATATTGAAAGCTGCTGAACATAACTACTAGCGATCTGTGGCGTAACTCGTAAGAAAAATGTAAATCACATTAATTGATTCGGCTGCTCATGTTGCTTCAAATTCGTCATTACAGCAGTTGAAAATGTTACGTCATTCGTTAAAAAAGTGGCAGTCACTTCAATAAGAAAAATATGGCTTTTAGCAACGCTGCGCAGAACTTACGCATTTCCTTACTGGGTCCAAATGATGACTGATACCGTGAACTCTTTTAAATTATGTCATCTATCGATAGGTCTGGAGAAGAGAAGAGCAAGCTCCTGGGAATCAAAAAGGAAAAAGAAATAACGTTGATAATATGATGGATATCATCTCCCACAGAGCATTACACTCCATCATACCGAATTAAATCCGTCTTGATGGTCTTTGGCGCACTGAGTATCGTTGACGAATGGGGCGGTTGCTATCTGATATTTTTGTAAGTAACTGCCGCTGCAGAAGCAGACTTATACTCCATCACCGATGGATACATGGTAATTCGTTTCAACACATCATACGCTATCACATGCTGGAACAAACACTAACAATTTTTTATTCGCTCGCTTGATATCAATTTAGTCTTTGTTAATGTAGTTCTTTGGCACAATGCCCTCCGAACGTGTATGGGATTTCGCGTAACCGGTGACTCGGCGATTCAACAGCAACAGATGTTCAACTCGTAACTAGCAAATAGTACTGTTTACGGGACGGTAGTCCAGGTATGCGTGCAGTCATCGAAGCAGAGGATGAAGAGATACAAGAGATTGAACGGATAATTTAAAACGTAAGGGCAGATAAAAATCTCACAGTCATAGAGGAATGGAATGCAGTTGTAGGTGAGGGAGTAAAAGAAAGGGTAACGGAAGAATATGGACTTGGCAGTAGGAACGAGAGAGGAAAAAACTAATTGGATTATGGAATAAATATCATTTAGTAACAACAAATACTCTGTTACAAAATCACAAGAGGAGGAGGTATATTTCGTAAAGGCCGAGATACACGGAAAAATTTCAGTTAGATTACATCACGGTCAGGCAAACATTCCGAAATAAGATACTGGCTTGTTAGGCGTACTCAGAAGCACATATAGACTCAGATCACAATTTAGTAATAATAATTACGCATCCAACTTGCTGACAACGATAATACACAGAAGTATGGAGAAGGAAATTGAGGATCTTTAAGAAGTCGATCAGTTGTGCTTTAGGAAAGGTATAGGCACCAGAGAGGAAGTTCTGAAGCTGCGGTTAACAACGTAAGTAAGACTGGAGATAAAGCAAGATACATTCATAGAATTTGTTGGCCTGTGAAAAGCGTTAGGCAATGTAAAATGGTGCAAGACGGTCGACATTCTCAGAAAAATAAGTGTCAACTACAGGGAAAGACGGGTAATATATAATATGAACAAGAACCTAGAGAGGAAAATAAGACTGTAAGATCAAGAACAAATGCTTGGATTAAAATAGGCGTAGGGTAGGGATGTAGACTTTCCACCCTAGTATTCAATCTCTACATCGAAGAAGGAATGAGATAAGTAAAAGGAAGGTGGAATTAAAATTCAGGGTGAAATGATAACAGTGATAAGATTCTCTGGTGACACTGGTATCCTCATCGATAGTGAAGAAGAATTACAGGATGTGTTCAATGGAGTGATCAGTCTAATGAGTGCAGAATATGTGTGAGAGTAAATCGAAGAAAGACGGAACTGATGAGAAGTATCAGAAATGAGAACAGCGAGAAATATAACAAGAGAATTGGGGATTTCGAAGTAGAAGAAGTTAAGGTATTCTGCTAGCTAGTACCAAAATAACGCATGTTAGATGGAGCAAGGAGGACATTAAAAGCAGACTAGCACTGGCAAAAAGTGCATTCCTGGCTAGTAGAAGCCAACTAGTATAAAACATAGGTCTTCATTTGAGGGAGAAATTTCTTAGAATGTACGCTTGTAGCACAGCATTTTATGGTAGAGAGACATGGACTGTGGGAAAACCGAAGCAGAAGGGAATGGAAACCTTTGAGATGTGGTTCTACAGAAGATTGTTGAAAATTAGGTGGTCTAATAAGGTAAGGAATGAAGAAGTTTTCCGGAGAATCGGCGAGGAAAGAAACATATGGAAAACACCGACAAGAATAAGGGACAGCATGAGAGGAATTTGGTGAGACGTCTGGGAATAACTTCTGTGGTACCAGAGGGAGCTGTAGAGGGTGAAAAATGTAGAGGAAAATAGCGACTGGAATACATATACAACATCCAGCAAATAACTGAAGACGCAGGATGCGACAGGTAAAAAAAAGAAAAACCGAGGTATTTAGAGGCGCGGAACTTTTTCAGCATATCACTGATCTTGGAATTGCTCCAGTTGAATAGGGACGCAGTCAACAATGTGACACAGAAATTTGCTTAATTATTCAATCTCTGTGTTAAAATAGACATAACCAATGCTATCGGACTGAAGTTTCCAAAACAAACGAAGTACAGGTTCTAATAAGGTCAACAGTAACGAATCCAAAACTTAGGTTTCATTACTGAACACTTAGCTCTAGACAAGAACATAAGTAGGAGCTACTTCCGTACCACGTATCACAAAGAAGCCTTCCTTAAGTTTTTCAGTGACCAGTCAAAGAACTATTTCAAAACTAACTAGTTAATTAACTTTGGGTTCAAGGCGGTTTCTATTCTCAACTCGAATTAAAGCCATAAATATGCAATATAGAATTTATTATACCGTAAGATTAAATAGTACCTTTGGGATTCAAGAGCAGTATAGAAGTGATTCATTTCATATTTGTAGTAATAATACGTATGGCGTAAAATTCTAGAGACAGCCTATAGTTAATGCAAAGATCAAGTTATACATTCCATGAGTACTCTGTGTACACGGCAAAGATTATCATGACAACGCACAGCGCGTTAATGTAGCGTAATATACATAGCATTCTCATAATCGGATAAGATACGCTACAGAGTCCCTCCTAATCTAGGAAACATTTTATTGCTGAGGGAATGAAATATAATACCGAGTTATACATTCAGAATTTTAAATTAAATATTACTGTTATATCTATATGGACTAGTTTCTGTCAAACATTTGGTCTGTTCAAGTGTTTAGGCAGCAGAGTAAAAGAAAGTAACAGATACAAGTCACTGGGTGGCGTCATTTCCTCGAATGTGATGTATTGTGTGAGGTAAGGCGTCTGTTGCACGTTGGATACTATTTGCTATACTAAACATATTGATAATCCGTTTATGTTTTGAGGAATGCTCACTGTTGCCACATAATACACCGAACAGCATGTTTTCGGACTCTCATTAATCATTATAATGTAAGTATCAAACAGTCTTTCTTCAAATGGAAGTATGCGATTCATTGATGTTAGCTAATCCCTAGTTACCAAAAATCCTTGTAGTCACAAAAGATATTCACATGAGACAAAACTACATATTCACGTGCAGCATAAATTAAATGAACGCTGTCATATATCTCAATACGGCATACCTATACTGTCTTCGTTTCCACATTACTTCATTCAGATACTCAGAAGGGTCTACGCAATTATTTGAGTACCTTCTGTTCAACGAAACATTCTACTGCTGGGAGAATAATATAAATTCGGATTATATGTCGTAAAAAACCTGCAACCTAATTGTAAATACATTTGTATTATACGAGTTCGTCCACGAAATACGATATTTTTATATCGCTAAAATACATAAGCAGGGTCTGGAAAGTTTGTAAGAGTGCTGCAGGTTACGTTGCACTGAGAAATAACTGTTTAGAAAAACAAATTCGATTCGTTGTACAGTTTCAGAGTTGGAGTTAGCGTTGGAGTTAGGCCGTTGGAGTTAGGCCGCAGAGCTTACTAATTCAAGTTTCACGCCAGGTTTAATTAGTGTCAGTTGTTCTCATATCGTAGGTAATAACGCACAAGACTGCTCAGCCTTCGGTTCGGGTTCAATCCTTACTACTGTGCCATGTCCAATTTTTGTGTTCTGTCTTGTTCGGATTTAGGAAACAAAACGAAGAACACGTTGGGCGACACAGTCTCTGGTGGGCCGCTTTAATTTATTCGCGCAATACCCTGACTGGCTAATTCTAATGCTAATGAACTCGGAAACGGCTCAACCTATCGAAGTTTTTTCTTAACAGTTCTTTCTCAGCACAATCTACCCTGCAACGCCCTTACGGGTTTTTCGAATTATTTCTGACCACCCTATATATACAGAGATACAAATACACAACACGTAATATACAGGGTTGTTCAGTTGCCTCTACAGCTGTCATTTTAAGCAACCAGCAATGTTATATCTGGCTATTAAAGTCACGCGCGATTACACTACTGGCCATTAAAATTGCTGCACCACGAAGATGACGTGCCACAGACGTGAAATTTAATCGACAGGAAGAAGATGCTCTGATATGCAAATGATAAGCTTTTCAGAGCATTCACACAAGGTTGGAGCCGGTGGCGACACCTACAACGTGCTGACATGAGGAAAGTTTCCATCCGATTTCTCACACATAAAAAGCAGTTGACCGGCGTTTCCTGGTGAAACGTTGTGATGCCACGTGTAAGGAGGAGAAATGCGTACCATCACGTTTCCGACTTTGATAAATGTGAGATTGTAGCCTATCGCTATTGCGGTTTATCGTATCGCGACATTGCTGCTTGCGTTGGTCGAGATCCCATGACTGTTAGCAGAATATGGAGTCGGTGGGTTCAGAAGGGTAATACGGAACGCCGTGAAGGATCCAAACGGCCTCGTATCACTAGCAGTCGAGATGATACGCATCTTATCCGCATGGCTGCAACGGATCAGGCAGCCACGTCTCGATCCCTGGGGCAACAGATGGGGAGGTTTGCAAGACAACAATCATCTGCACGAACAGTTCGACGACGTTTGCAGCAGCAGGGACTAGCAGCTCGGAGACCATGGCTGCGGTTACCCTTGACGCTGCATCACAGACAGGAGCGCCTGCGATGGTGTACTCAACAACGAACCTGGGTGCACGAATGGCAAAACTTCATTTTTTCGGATGAATCCAGGTTCTGTTTACAGCATCGTGATGTTCGCATCCGTGTTTGGCGACACGTTCCGGTCACCTCTTGTTCCCATTGACTGCACTTTGAACATTGGACGTTACATTTCATATGTGTTACGACCCGTGGCTCTCCCCTTCATTCGAACCCTGCGAAACCCTACATTTCAGCAGGATAATGCACAGCCGCATGTTGCAGGTCCTGTACGGGCCTTTCTGGATACAGAAAATTGTTCGACTGCTGCCTTGGCCAGCACATTCTCCAGATCTCTCACCAATTGAAAGGGTCTGGTCAATGGTGGCCGAGCAACTGGCTCGTCACAATACGTCAGTCACTACTCTTGATGAAGTGTGGTATCGTCTGAAGCTACATGGGCAGCTGTACCTCCACACGCCATCCAAGCTCTGTTTGACTCAATGCCCAGGCGTATCAAATCTGTTATTAAGGCCAGAGGTAGTTGTTCTGGGTACTGACTTCTCAGGATCTATGCACCCAAATTCCGTGAAAATGTAATCACATGTCAGTTCTATTAAAACATATTTGTCCAATGAATACCCGTTAACATGTGCATTTCTTCTTGATGTAGCAATTTTAATAGCCAGTAGTGTATTTCGTGTTATACCCCCCCCCCCCCCCCCCCCCCCCCTACGGAAGTACTATTAGTCCCACAGAAAAATGAAATGGACCTTTATTGTAGGAAATTTAATGTATTTTAATATTGTACAGTGATACGTTTCCGCTGGGGGCCACGGTTTCGAGTTATTCAGGAAAATCGTACAGTTATTCAAGAAAAACATACAATTATTCTGAAAAACGTACGTACAACCCGACCTTCTAACTAATCTCCATCCTTAAAGCATCCCTAGGAATTGACAGTGTTGTTCGTGGCACTCTCTCCTACCACTGCATGAAAATTTACAACCTTTTGTGGTCTCTTTTGACTGAGCCGTTACGCCACCAGTATAATCGACTGTTTCATTAATATTAACAATTAAGACGTGCCCATGAAGGTAATGAAATAAAAAAGAGTTTCTCAAACTTTAGCTAAACCTAATTACGTTGACAATTTGATCAAAACTTAATCCTTACAAGCACAGTAGTTTCGTAGTCGGAAGGCCTGACGATTGCGGCAATGCAATATGCTGTTAAAATTGACAAAACTGTTTGGTAAAATTTTCACAAAGTTTTCACCAGTTGACATCAAAGCAGCTGAGAAGAGTGCTCCACCCACCATCTTCGAAGGTTGCCATGGGTCTGATGATGGGCATGTGATATGAACGAAACCGGTCACCTATGTTCTTGGAGCATATGTGGAATGATCAACACTGAATTTTTGAAAGAAATTTTTTTAAAAATTTCAGATCACTGCTCCAAAAATGTTTATTAAAATTACTTGTTTTAATTAGTACGCTTAAATTACATATTCTATATCTTAAGATAATTTTGCATATATTTGACCACCAAAACACTATTTTTCTGATACTGTAAATTTATTTTTAATATCGATCCATTTATCAGTATCGATCTTAAACCATGATAATTAATAATCAAAATTTTTAAATGCGACAAAAACAGTGAAACTACTATTATTACGCTTTAGTTTTCATGCAAACAAAATTTGTGTTTTCAATTTTATATTTTTCCAATCAATCGACAATTGTACAAAGACAGGAGGCTGATAGTTTTTATATTTTCAAAATTTGTGACAGTCATTATTAATTATCATGTGTATAAATATTTATATAAAAATTACTTCCAGAAAACATTATTTAAATTATAGCGGAAAAGTAATTTGAATTAAGATAGTTGTAATAAATCTCATTTCAACTCTGTGCTGTTCTAGAAGGATCTGGAAGGTAATACTTAAAGACATTTTAGGCGCCTTAATAGTATTAGCTGTTGTCGAGATTGGTCGACGTAACTATCAAGTTATTTGTGTTGTACTGAAATGTCGCAAAATGCATTTACTTTATTTACTTAACAAGTTGTGTTGTAGAAAGTGTCAAGATTTATGAATAAATACTGATGATATCAAAAAGCAACAATATTCCACTGACTTTTCTTGAAACGGAAAAACCTTCGACCTATTGATTAGAAAGCATGAACAGGGAAACAGACATCCATAGCAAAACAAATAACTTTTATCTGTTAATATAGTGTTTCGGCCCTTACGAAGTTATATAAACATCGTAGGATATGTGTGTTCTGTATGTCTACGAACATTTTGATAGTAAAGGCTATGTAACAAAAGAGTCATAATAACCTGTCGCTTTCCAAAGTTCTTTTTTCAGAGGATTTCCACTTTTGCGATGTATTGTCGCTAGAATGGTTTTACATTCGTCTCTGCTCGACTAAAGCACGTTTCTCATTGTGTCACGTATGTCCAACGCCACCAGACGGCGTCCAGTCTGACAAAGCGCAGATGTAATGTTTGGCTCTTCAGTAACATGTACAGGAAAACTGCTGAAAATATGGAAAAACCAAAAGCTCAATACATTAACATCGCTGATACGGTGTAGGAAAACTGTTGGCATTCAAAATAACTTCCAGTCGTGTAGGAATGAATACGTACAGACTCTGTATAGTTCTCCAGGGAATTTTACTCTTCCTGCAAAATAGCACCAACGTCAGGCAGCGATTGTGTGATTGGTTAACCATCACCCACCCTTTTATTCCAAAAAGACCTCAAAGGTTCACTAATACCGAGATCTGGTAACTATGGTGGACAGGGCAGACACGATAATTCATTCTCGTGCCCGCAAATGTTGTACAATGGAGCGGACTTAATCAGCCAAAATGTTCATATCATCGGTGGCAACAATGATACGTTGTAGAGTAACCAAGGGGCGCATGGAAACCACGGTATGGTTATCCAGATCATCACCGAAACCCCGCCATTTTTCATTCTTGGCTTCTTGGGACGAGAACTCTGCCGGAAGTTGTAAACAGTGTGAAACAAGACTAATCCGACCACAAAACATTCTTACATTCTATCATAGTCCAGGTTTTGCGGCTACGGCATCACGTCTTCCTTTTACGGGCAGCTACATCACTGATGAGTGATTTTGGAGTTCCAGCTCGCGCTGCAATTCCGTGTCTATGGAGATTTTTTCGTGTTGTTTTGGTGCTTGTCGTCCTCTTATTTTTCGTCACAATCCACCGCCTGTCGTGAATACTCAACACACACTTTTATCTGCGTTGTGACCTAGCAGATAATGTTTTCCTGCTTTCTCTTTATGTGGCACAATTCTTCGATACGGTGCCTCTTGAAACACCAGACACTCCGGAAAACATGATTACCCAAGCACCAACCATACGAGGACCAACGATTTGCCGACATTCACTTGGTGTCGACATAATGCACCCACAACTACGCAGAATACTGTTCTACCCAGACTGACACTTGCGACGTATTGACGACATAGCACAGAAGCCGTTGGTAGTCAAATACAATAGCGCAACCTGTGGGCATGGATAGCAACTGCTTTCTACATCTACATCCATACTCCTCAAGCCACCTGACGGTGTGTGGCGGAGGGTACCCTGAGTACCTCTATGGGTTCTCCCTTCTATTTGTCTCGTATTGTTCGCGGAAAGAAGGATTGTCGGTATGCTTCTGTGTGGGCTCCAATCTCTCTGATTTTATCCTCATGGCCTCTTCGCGAGCTATACCCAAGAGGGAGCAATATACTGCTTGACTCTTCGGTGAAGGTATGTTCTCGAAACTTTAACAAAAGCCCGTACCGAGCTACTGAGAGTCTTTCCTGCAGAGTCTTCCACTGGAGTTTATCTATCATCTTTGTAGCGCTTTCGCGATTACTAAATGATCCTTTAACAAAGCGCGCTGCTCTCCGTTGGATCTTCTCTATCTCTTCTATCAACCCTTACTGGTACGGATCCCACACTGCTGAGCAGTATTCAAGCAGTGGGCGAACAAGCGTATTGTAACCTTCTTCCTTTGTTTTCGGATTGCATTTCCTTAGGATTCTTCCAACGAATCTCTCTGGCATCTGTTTTACCGACGATCAACTTTATATGATCATTCCATTTTAAATCACAACTAATGCGTACTCCCAGATAATTAATGAAATTAACAGCTTCCAGTTGGTGACCTGCTATTTTGTAGCTAAATGATAAGGGATCTATCTTTCTATGTATTCGCAGCACTTTACACTTGTCTACATTGAGATTCAATTGCCATTCCCTGCACCATGCGTCCATTCGCTGCATATCCTCCTGCATTTCAGTACAATTTTCCATTGTTACAACCTCTCGATACACCACAGCAGACATCTGCAAAAAGCCTCAGTAAACTTCCGATTTCATCCACCAGGTCATTTATGTATATTGTGAATAGCAACGGTCCTATAGCACTCCCCTGCGGCACACCTGAAATCACTCTTACTTCGGAAGACTTCTCCCCATTGAGAATGACATGCTGCGTTCTGTCACACAATTGGTCTGATAGTCCAATATATTGTAGCATGCATTTTCCCAGTGACTAGTTTTACACAACACCTGAGTTGGTACTTTTTAAAACTGGGGTAACTTACTGTCTCCCTTTCATTGGAAGGAGACTTCGAAGTATACAGCAGTGACAGAAGATGTATGCATCCTGTCCAAAGCGACGCGAAGGTAGGTCCCGTCGCCATTACAAGAAGTCCAAAAAGTCTGCTCTGATTTTCAAATGTGAACGAACATGTAGCCCAAATACCGTTGGTGCGGTTATTATTGACTGTAGATTTTGAGCATTGATACCTGGTGCCGGCCGATGTGGCCGAGCGGTTCTAAGCGCTTCAGTCTGGAACCGCGCGACCGCTACGGTAGCAGGTTCGAATCCTGCCTTGGGCATGGAAGTGTGTGATGTCCTTAGGTTACTTAGGTTTAAGTATGTCTACGTTCTAGGGGACTGATGACCTCAGATGTTAAGTCCCATAGTGCTCAGAGCCATTTGAACAATATTTTTTTATATCTGGCATTAAGCGATTCCGGTCAGGTATACTGGACGCTGAATTTCATCTGGAATAATTGCAAAAAGGCCCGAGCTGTACGACATTTCATATCTTCTGTATACACTACATAAAAGGGCTAGTCAAATGAAAACTGAACACCGCCAATAAAACACAGTCCGCCCTACAGATGGCCCCTCTGTTGTTATTCTCGATACTGTCGACGCTGTGGATGGGGAGCGGCATAGTGCCACAACGCAGATGCAGGCATGTGACCATCCTTGTTGCGGAAGGGTCTAGTGTGTTCGTCCAGTTGTCGTAGTATCGTGCAAGCAGCGCCTACGTCTCGACTACCCTTCAGACAGCTGTGTAGCAGACGTGGCCTGAATTTTCCGCTTGCTCGCTACAATCCTTCGTCCATCACATGGGAACTACACAACTGGAAATGGAAGAAAGAACACATTGACACCGGTGTGTCAGACCCACCATACTTGCTCCGGACACTGCGAGAGGGCTGTACAAGCAATGATCACACGCACGGCACAGCGGACACACCAGGAACCGCGGTGTTGGCCGTCGAATGGCGCTAGCTGCGCAGCATTTGTGCACCGCCGCCGTCAGTGTCAGCCAGTTTGCCGTGGCATACGGAGCTCCATCGCAGTCCTTAACACTGGTAGCATGCCGCGACAGCGTGGGCGTGAACTGTATGTGCAGTTGACGGACTTTGAGCGAGGGCGTATAGTGGGCATGCGGGAGGCCGGGTGGACGTACCGCCGAATTGCTCAACACGTGGGGCGTGAGGTCTCCACAGTACATCGATGTTGTCGCCAGTGGTCGGCGGAAGGTGCACGTGCCCGTCGACCTGGGACCGGACCGCAGCGACGCACGGATGCGCGCCAAGACCGTAGGATCCTACGCAGTGCCGTAGGGGACCGCACCGCCACTTCCCAGCAAATTAGGGGCACTGTTGCTCCTGGAGTATCGGCGAGGACCATTCGCAACCGTCTCCATGCTCCATGAAGCTGGGCTACGGTCCCGCACACCGTTAGGCCGTCTTCCGCTCACGCCCCAACATCGTGCAGCCCGCCTCCAGTGGTGTCGCGACAGGCGTGAATGGAGGGACGAATGGAGACGTGTCGTCTTCAGCGATGAGAGTCGCTTCTGCCTTGGTGCCAATGATGGTCGTATGCGTGTTTGGCGCCGTGCAGGTGAGCGCCAAAATCAGGACTACATACGACCGAGGCACACAGGGCCAACACCCGGTATCATGGTGTGGGGAGCGATCTCCTACACTGGCCGTACACCTCTGGTGATCGTCGAGGGGACACTGAATAGTGCACGGTACATCCAAACCGTCATCGAACCCATCGTTCTACCATTTCTAGACCGGCAAGGAAACTTGCTGTTCCAACAGGACAATGCACGTCCGCATGTATCCCGTGCCACCCAACGTGCTCTAGAAGGTTTAAGTCAACTACCCTGGCCAGCAAGATCTCCGGATCTGTCCCCCATTGAGCATGTTTGGGACTGGATGAAGCGTCGTCTCACGCGGTCTGCACGTCCAGCACGAACGCTGGTCCAACTGAGGCGCCAGGTGGAAATGGCATGGCAAGCCGTTCCACAGGACTACATCCAGCATCTCTACGATCGTCTCCATGGGAGAATAGCAGCCTGCATTTCTGCGAAAGGTGGATATACACTGTACTAGTGCCGACATTGTGCATGCTCTGTTGCCTGTGTCTATGTGCCTGTGGTTCGGTCAGTGTGATCATGTGATGTATCTGACCCCAGGAATGTGTCAATAAAGTTTCCCCTTCCTGGGACAATGAATTCACGGTGTTCTTATTTCAATTTCCAGGAGTGTAGTTCCTCGTGCGTGGCACCACAATCGGCTGAAGGCTACACGTCAACTATTTCGCTGGAAGACACTGCAGCATCCTCTACACAGCCAGGATCTTTGACAGAGTGATTTTTCCGATCTTTGGCGAACTGAAGAAAGACATTCGTGGATGTCAGCTTCAGACGTACGAGGAACTGCAAGAGTGGGAGCGGATGTGCGTTAGTCAGCAGCCCATCGTCTCCCAGTGGGACAAATGTCTTAACGTGTGTGGAAACTTTCTAATGGAAACATTCCATTATCCCGACGAGGCGGGTGTTAGGTTTTTCTTTAACCATCCCACATGTTATTATCGTTGCGTAAATTATACCAAGGTATTTTATTGATATATGCCTTTATTTTGACACAGGAAACTGTAATGAGGTATGTGTAGGAAGTTAACTCCAAAACGCTCACATTACGTGAGGAATACATAGCAAGAATAATAATATACTGACTGAAAAAAATCGCACTAAAAAGGATTTGTGCGATGTAAACAAAAGTTGGTGGACGTATTTGTACATCCGACAGATGGTACCTGTTCAAATTTCGCACCAGTCGCTTATGATTGTCGCTATAAGCAAATCAGGTTTGCTTTAAATTCGCGCTATAACGGTCGTGGGCGTTAGTTACCTTTGAGATTCTACGTGGTGAGTTAGTGAAGAATGTTTTTAAGACGACAAAGACGCTATTATCAAAACAAAACCCCAATGAGTTTCAACTAGATCTTGTAATAGGGCTCCGAGATGCAGGCAGTTCCTTCTGCAACACTGCCGAAAGACTTGGCGGGAATGTATCCAATGTATATGATTGGTGGCAGCGGTGGTCACGAGAATTACGGTCACAAGATGAACGGGCTTTGGACCGCCTAGTGGCATTACGGAGAGGTAAGACAGTCGTGTTCGGCGTATGCTTCTGGCGCATCGTATTATATCTGCAGCAGCAATCTGAGTTGACACCACCGTGACACAGCGAGTTCTTACAAATCGGTTACTTCAACGTCAGCTCCGTGTCAGATACCCTGTAGTCCTGTGCATTCCACTGATCTGAAACCATCGCCATTTGCAACTTTAGTGGTGTCAAGTGAGAGCTCAGGGTGAAAAACGTTTTCTGATTAAATGTGGTTCTGGTTTGGTACGAGTGATGGCCGTATGTTGGTAAGAAGGAGTTCAGTTGAGGGCCAGCGAACAACCTGTCTGCGCACTAGACCTATGGACCTAAACCTGGACTTATGGTCCAGGGTGCGATTTCGTACGACAGCACGAGCACTCCTGTGGTTTTCCCACTCACGATGACTGCAAGTTTGTACATCACTCTGGTGGTTCATGAATAGCATTCCAGGAGGCGTTTTCCAACTGGACAACGCCCGCCCAATTAGGACTGTTGTAACCCAACATGCTCTACAGAGTGTTGTCATGTTACCTTCGTCCGCTCAATCACCAGACCTGACTCCAACCTAGCAGGTATGGGATATCATCGGACGACAATTCCTGCATCATCCACAAACCGTCTCTTGATTGACTGACCAATAGGCATGGAACTCCATAGCACAAACTGACATCCGGCACCTGTGCAACACAATGCATGCACGTTTGCACGCTTGCTTCAATATTCCGGCAGCTACAGCGGTTCTTAATGTACCAGCATTTCACATTTGTAATGACTTATCTAGCACTTACATCACCCTGTGGTCTTGCAAATAATAATCACTTAAATATGATATCTAGATAAATGTATTCTCGAAATTTCGTTACTACATGTTAATTAGTTCCTGGTGTTGCGGTTCCTTTCGTCTGTGTAATTGCAACAATTAATAAATGATATTACAGACGTATCAGCTTTAGTGGCATTGTTTGAAGTAATGTTCTTGTAACACCATATTCCAGGGTGTAATGTCATACAGAAATGCATGGCAGAAGGAGAAAAGGAATTAGGTCCGGAGAAGTTGATGATCCGAAATGAAAAATTAGTCAGCAGATGAGATGGAGGGAAAAGAAAGAACAAAAATACATAGACGAGGAAAACTTTGGTAGTGTTGACAGCATACGCTGCTGGACGAAAAGGAAGACAGTTGCAATATAAAAACAGGAGATGTCGGATATTTCTAACACATTCAACTTTCTGTCATCTCTAGGTGTCAGGGCGTAGTTATTTTGTGCTGCTTCCTTATCTCTCGCTTTCGGAACTTTCGAAGCAGGGCACGCTTTTCCTCTGGCTATGTCACTGACTTGCAGGCATAACTTCATCAACGGCACAGCCCTACTGGTCACGCGCCGAGCTACTGTGCAGTGAGTAGTTGTTTGGTTTAAGTAAAGAGCAGTCGTCACGTTACACTTAAATTTTTCGAAGAATAAAAGTTGAAATTGTTACTCCGGATCGTAGGGTCAAAGTATGTCTGGGTAGTTCGGTTTACAGGGGGAAAGGTACGCCGAATTTTACTGAAAATTGTATGTGAAACGGCTTTGGGCTTGATGACTATTAACTTCGTTATCTGGATACATTTCTGTTTAAACAGACACGGAGAGGCTTCAGGGATCAGTAACTAACAAGATGTGGAAAGGAAGTACGAATTTTTAACGAGTTTAGCTCGTATTAGTGGATACATTTAGAAGTTGTTGGAGAGTGTGTCACGTGCCAAAGCAATACATAAAGAAGATAATATTGGTTTTGACTGCTTCCAAAGTCTCATTCTCCTTTTCATAAATAAGAAACTAATATTTGAAAAGTATAAGTGGCAAGTCTTTGCATCAGCCACATGGTCAAGCTATTTAGTAACGAAACGTGTTTTCTCAACAAAGATACCAAACTCAAGTGCGATAGCATCAAAAAATATGTTAACAAACTACCGTCACAAGGAATATTTGTCGCCGGGACAGGTACAGACATTTTATATTTTATCATCGTAACAGCAATTAATTTTATTTACAGTGTTAGACAGTTTTTTATGATGAAGACAAAACCATTTTATAGTTTCAAAGTATGACATTGTTGCATTCTTTAGAAATATCCTAAGTTGTTACATTTTATATTTTATCATCGTAACAGCATACTATTTTATTTCCAGTATTAGACAGTTTTTTATGATGAACAGGAAACCATTGCATAATTTCAAAAGTATGACATTGTTACTTTCTTTAGAATTGTCAAAAGTTGTTATTACGAGATCAGCTTCAGATAAGGGCTATGATGGAATCTACAGTCAGATACTGAATACAGTCTGCTGTAAATGGAACTCAATTGTTGCAAGCGGTGTTGCTTATCTGATACTCGAAACACTTCTCACTGAAACGCTAAGATGTTGATTACCGTTATGGGTTACTAGTTCCGGCAGCGAAAAGCAGGCTCAAATCGGAGTACTACTTGATACGAAAACGCACGCCTCATTTTGTTGTCCAATTATCAGATCTCACCTACAGCAAACCAACAGCGCTGGTAGTAGCTTGTGCCACTGCTAACGGGTGAGAAGAGGCCGACAGATGGGACGTGGATGGGCCTGCACAAACAGTGTGCGCGCAGGACTGTAACCGAGAAGCGCTAGGAGCATTTCGCCCCTTACGCCTGTGAGTGGACTGTTGACTTCTCTCGTCCAATATTGAATTTTCAGCGGTCCCAGAGGGGTGTCGGCTTGCCGATGGACCTCGCCCCACACTGCTGTCAGCGGCAGGCGTTGGGTGACACGTTAGCCATTCACCTTCTCCGTCTCCCTCCATTTCGTTCTCTGATGAAGTGCGGCGTCTCTGGAACCGTTCACATTTCAGTATTTTTGGAGCTCATCCGCCACTAGACACCGTGCACCCAGTTACAGTAGAAACTGTGCATCTATTCGAGAAACCCGTACTGCCTCATTATTTCTCTTAATTGTAACACCAGGAAGATTATCAAGTAATTAAATTTTACTTACTGTGCACATACCGTGGAAAAGGTCTCTATGTAAGCCTCTTCATGAGATATTATTGAAAGTAACCTCATCTCAATATTTCTGTCACCTCAGTTTACGATGCAGGTTGTAAATTTCCTCCAGTATAGGAGGCGTGGCCAGCTGAATGCGTTCGTATCAGTACAGTTTACACATTTTTCATATTTTATTTTGTGTGCTAATTGTCTAATTCAAATGCACTCGTGCAAAGTCCATTAAGTTTTTCTGTTGTTGTTGTTGTGGTCTTCAGTCGTGAGACTGGTTTGTTGTAGCTCTCCATGCCACTCTATCCTGCAAACTTCTTCATCTCCCAGTACGTACTGCAGCCGACATCCTTCTGAATCTGCTTAGTGTATTCATTACCTGGTCTCCCTCTACTAATTTGACCCTCCACGCTGCCCTCCAATGCTAAATTGATGATCCCTTGATGCCTCAGAACATGTCCTACAACCGATCCTTTCTTCTAGTCAAGTTGTGCCACAAGCTCATCTTCTCCCCAATCCTATTCAGTACCTCTTGATTAGTTATGTGATCTACCCATCTATTCTTTAGCATCCTCCTGTAGCACCACATTTCGAGAGCTTCTATTCTCTTCTTGTCCAAACTATTTACCGTCCATCTTTCACTTCCGTACATGGCTACAGTCCATACAAATACTTTCAGAAACGACTTCCTGACACTTAAATCTGTACTGGATGTTAACAAATTTCTCTTCTTCAGAAACGCTTTCCTTGCCATTTCCAGTCTACATTTTATATACTCTCTACTTCGACCATCATCAGCTATTTTGCTCCCCAAATAGCAAAACTCCTTTACTTCTTTAAGTGTCTCATTTCCTAATCTAATTCCCTCAGCATCATCAGACTTAATTAGACTACATTCCATTATCATCGTTTTGCTTTTATTGATGTTCATCTTATATCCTCCTTTCAAGACACTATCCATTCCGTTCAACTGCTCTTCCAAGTCCTTTGCTGTCTCTGACAGAATTACAATGTCATTGGTGAACCTTAAAGTTTTTATTTCTTCTCCATGGATTTTAATACCTACTCCAAATTTTTCTTTTGTTTCCTTTACTGCTTGCTCAATATACAGATTGAATAACATCGGGGAGATGCTACAACCCTGTCTCACTCCCTTCCCAACTACTGCTTCCTTTTCATGTCCCTCGACTCTTATAACTGCCATCTGCTTTCTGTACAAATTGTAAATAGCCTTTCGCTCCCTGTATCTTACCCCTGCCACCTTCAGAATTTGAAATAGAGTATTCCAGTCAACATTGTCAAAAGCTTTCTCTAAGTCTACAAATGCTAGAAACGTAGATTTGCCTTTTCTTAATCTAGCTTCTAAAATAAGTCTTAGGGTCAGTATTACAGCATGTGTTCCCATATTTCTACGGAATCCAAACTGATCTTTCCCGAGGTCGGATT
Organism: Schistocerca gregaria; assembly: GCF_023897955.1. Taxonomy (NCBI): domain Eukaryota; kingdom Metazoa; phylum Arthropoda; class Insecta; order Orthoptera; family Acrididae; genus Schistocerca; species Schistocerca gregaria. Next base: position 1,006,382,857 of record NC_064920.1, on the reverse strand, counting down.
CTACAAGTTTTACCATTCGTCTGTAAAGAATTCTCGTTAGTATTTTGCAGCCGTGACTTACAAAACTGATAGTTCGGTAATTTTCACATCTGTCAACGCCTGCTTTCTTTGGGATTGGAATTATTATGTTCTTCTTGAAGTCTGTGGGTATTTCGCCTGTCTCACACATTTTGTTCACCAGATGGTAGAGTTTTGTCAGGACTGGCTCTCCCAAGGCCGTCAGTAGTTCTCATGGAATGTTGTCTACTCCCGGGGACCTTGTATCGGTTTAGGTCTTTCAGTGCTCTATCAAACAAGTTTTGGTACTTCTCTAAATTCCACGCTCATGTTTGAAAGTGCCTCAGTTCCATATTCGACCGTACCTGCCCTTTGTGTTCCTTCCTGGAATAATAAAATTAATGAATGTGTGTGCAAATTTACGAATTCTATGTGCGTAACCTTGGGAGTTCTAATAGTCTGCCACTGTGACAGTATGATCTACTTTAGTAGTGCTTGGTGTGTAGCAAAGACGTTTCTGTATGCCTTGGTCGAACTTTTTTGTCTTGATTGGCATAATATTGTAGGCTTGGTCTCTGCTCGCTTCCGCTGGAAGAACAAATCACCATTTATTGAAGAGAGCTCGTCACTTTTCGCTGACCGGTTGCTCGAAATAGCTCCTCCTCGTTAATTCAGTTAGTGTTTTAATTTGCGTAAGTTTCCAGTGTAACGGAAGCCCTAGTGCTTTTCTCTTACAACTTTAGAGCCTATCAGCTCTTGTAACGAATTTTATTTTTATATCGCGAGTACTGAATACTTATAATTTTAGGTGATTTCGGAGACTACTGTTTCATTTAACTAGGTACTTGAAAACTTCAAGTTGTGTTGACTGGGTAACGATTCCGCTCACTCAGCTTCTTACTTTTTTAACCGCGAGTGCGACTGCTTTATGTATCACTGTCACTTTGCCACTAATTTTTCAATCTGTTTTATTCCGTACCTTCCTTTGTTCGGTACTTGCTTTATTCATTACTATCACTTGTTAATCATCGTGTTTAAGAGCCTCGGCTTTCACATCTCGTTTGCCTTAGCATAAATGCAGTGTAGTACTAATCCGTTTATCTCGAAATTCCTATTTGTTCGCTACTTACTCTCGTTTCGTTACCACCATGTTTACAGCCTTTTGTGCTGTAGCTTCCGTAACCTTCCTATTACATTGTAAGTAGGCTGTTTAGGTTTTTTTATTGGTAACGCCACCTCTGTATGAAAATCACTGGCTGTGCTGTGTGCAGTCTGTGGCTGGTTTTCATTGTTGTAATACTCGCCATTGTAGTGTTGGGCAGATGGATGTGAACAGCGCGTAGCGTTGCGCAGTTGGAGGTGAGCCGCTAGCAGTGGTGGATGTGGGGAGAGAGATGGCGGAGTTTTGAAATTTGTAAGACTGGATGTCATGAACTGCTATATACATTATGACTTTTGAACACTAGTAAGGTAAATAAATTGTTTGTTCTCTATCAAAATCTTTCATTTGCTAACTATGCCTATCAGTAGTTAGTGCCTACAGTAGTTCGAATCTTTTATTTAGCTGGCAGTAGTGGCGCTCGCTGTATTGCAGTAGTTCGAGTAACCAAGATTTTAGTGAGGTAAGTGATTTGTGAAATGTATAGGTTAATTTAGTCAGGGCCATTCTCTTGTAGGGATTACTGAAAGTCAGATTGCGTTGTGCTAAAAAATATTGTGTGTCTGTTTAAGCACAGTCTTGTGTAATTTTTCTAAGGGGACGTTTCAACATTGTTTATTTAAATTAAATGTGTTTCTTGGCTCATGTTCTGATTTTCGTTCACATATTTCAACGGTAACTTCACACACTCATTCCGCGTGTTACAACTGAGGGAGCAGCATCTGTTTGCTAGCCACGTGTGGTCATTGTGGACGGCCTTTGTTCTTTTCTTGTCTCCTCTGTGTAAACTTCATCAGCGGCACGTGGATGTTAAAGCGCTTGTGTGGTTAAGCCGTCGTTGATTATTCCCTTTCCATAAAGGAGGAACTCCGTAGCGGATTGAGAACGAAGGTTTAAAATTTAAATCAATAAATGTTCATTTTTACTCGTAATTATATTCAGGCTTTCCATAACCGAAATTCATCCCACGCCACATCCGTACCTGACCCACAGCACGTCCTACAGCACTTCCTTGCTTAGTATTTGAATATAGGAGATTCTTTTTCGTGAGTTATGAATTATTTAAATTATCCCAAGGGAAAATGTGTTAGATTCTACATTTTTAAATGCGCAGCCTTAACTACCAAACCAGAGCCAAGACTATTCAGGCTGCAGCCGCAACCTTTAAGTGAGTAAATTCGTGCGAAGCATGCGAGCTAATGGTAGTAGCAGTGATCACTCTTTTACTACAATCCCTTTTGATTTTGGTAGGGTACTTCAAGTGAAATTTAATAGACATATCTGCAATCCATTGTACCAACAATGGCGCTAGCCCGACTAGGCGCTGAGACAAACTGAACATAATTCCATTCTGTTCCTCCAGCTGTGTGTCAGACAGAGTTCGTTAACTGCAGTTGCTGATGAGTTGTTGTCGTAGACTCTGTTCTGATGTTTTCAATGAGTGAGACATGTGGAGAACTTCCTAGCCAGGGTAACAGTCTGAACAGCAGAGGCAACATGTAGTGTTGAGCTATCTGGTTGAAAGAAAACGTCACAGAGACCTATAAAACAGGGCACTGCTCTCTGTCTTAACAATGTGGAACTGTAACGACTGCTGTCCTAATTTTCGGCAATGTGGACCAGTGGTGATCGTACTATGAGCTCAAATGGCACCCTGTACCTCGCGCCAGCTGCTGGGCCCATATGACGACGACGAATGTAGGCTGCCAAGGTTCACCTCGGATCCTTCACACACAGATATATCCATCGTGGTCCTACACACAGAAACGGTGGCGTCTGAAGAAACGACATGGAGTCACTCCTGTGTCCACTGTTGTTGGTGGGCACACCACTGTCTGCTGCCGCCTCAACGGAAACCACAACGGTCGCCATATTGACAGTCGGTGATGATCCAGAAGCAGTCGCACTGTCCCTCTGTATACTTCTGTTGCTGAACACAGGCTCCGTTCTTGACGTGACATGCTTGCAGTATCAAGGACAACCGAGCGAACACGATGTCTTTCCTCGCGGGCGCCAGCCACTTGGGCAACTGAGAGTTTGCATGATGCTCACTACAGCCATATGAACCCTTCGATTATACACTTTCCATTCACGTTGATGTGAGCACCTCTCAAAAGCCAGAATAATCACATTCTGCAAGGCGGATCACTGAGAGACTTGTAGCAAGGGACTGAGGCTCTGGAAGGTACCGACAAGGATGTGGAATCATGCCGACTCTAGCGACGTGAGCAACAGCCCGATCAAGATGGTCCCAGAAATTCTTGATAGGGTTCATATCCGGTGAGTTTCGTGGCCAGGGGAGTACAGTAAACTCAACCTGGTGCTCTTCGAACCGTGCATGTACACTGCGAGCTGTGTAATACGTTGCGTTGTCCTTTTGCAAGATGACATCGTGTCAAGGAAAAACAAACTGCTTGTAGGGGTTGATATGGGCCCCAAGGATAAATGCATACAGTTGTTGATCCATTGTGAGTTCCAGAATAATGAAATCACTCAGGAAATGCCGCGGAAACATTTCCAAGACCATACCGATCCTTTCTCCAACCTACCCCTTCCGACGATTGTTCCAGCCTTCAGACGTTTCAAGACGTACACTCCAACGGCCATCTGTCCGATGGTGCGTAAAACGTGGTTCATCTGGAAAGGCCGTCAGTCATTACTCAGCTGACGTCAGGTGCTTCCGCCGCCGATGTTCAGCTCTTAGCATGGCCCATAGCAAAGTTGGAAAGTTCGCTGAACGGTCGTTGAGGAAACTGGTGGTAGCTCCTTGGTTCAACTGGCGCTAAACTGCTCATCAATTGCGCGTCTATTCACCTGTACAGATCTCCGAAGGCGACCTTCACTCCTGTCTTATACGGCCCATGTTACACCACACTTGCCTAGGCGCCAGTTAGGATAGCGTTGTTTGTAACCACGATATACTTCAACAACGGTGGCACGCGAACTGTTCACAAATTTAGCCGTTTCGAAAATGCTTCCACCATTGGCCTGACAACTAATAATCAGGCTCTTTGGACCGTCAGATAAATCGCTCGATTTCGGCATTACGACAACGACTGCACTATTTTCCTCGTTCTCCACGACACGCTTTATACATTCTTCATTGTTATGCAGCCACCTACCATCTGTGAGTAGTTATTCCACGTTGACGTCGGTCATAGGCGTTCGTAACATAAATGCGACTAGACGGTGTATGTTCGTTTGATAGACGTTAGATCTCGACCAGCACAAGAAACGGTATCCTGGATGGCAGCGTGTGAAGCTTCTGGGGGACCAAACAACAGGCCTCTCCAGTTAGTCCGACAAACTGATTTCAGGCACTATGTGTTCCTGATATCCTAAGCCAGATGCAGTCGCTTGCCCTGTTTCAGAGGTAGTCTCTCAACCAGTAAGGTAAAGGAATTCACAGAGGAGGGGTTTATAGATAGATAGAAGCTCGAACGTTAGGCGCAAAATGGGAACGCTTAATTATACGGCTGCTCAGGAGGGAAAGTAGTCCAGTGTGCACTCCGTATGCGTATTGGTAGCAGTCATCTCAGATGCGGAACAAGTCCTTCCAGATGCCATGAGTAGCACAGGGTGCAGCTAAATGCAGGTGATAGCTAATGTCGGGATTAATGATCTGTACCGCATTGGATGGGAAGAGATTCTCATTGGTTTCCAGAGGTTATCTGAAGCGGTAATGTCTTGCAAGGTGAAGACAGAGTACCATCTATAGCACTGCGGACCTTTGGCACAGAGCAGAGTGGAAGGTCTGAATCAGAGACTCAGACGGTTGTCTGACCGTGCAGGCTACAGACATGGGTTGGAGAGGTGTCAGGCTCCACATGATAGGTCATGTGCGCATTTCACATAGGAATCGGCTAGAATAGTACCGGGTACTATGTGAAGTGAACTGGACTATTATTTAGGTTAGAGGGTCTCGGGAAACTCCGGAAAGGGCTTCGGTCTCAGAGGTGCACTTCAAACACAGGACGAAAGTAGACAGAGGAATCATAGGTATTGCAGTTGTAAATTGTCGTAGCTGTGTTGGGAAAGAATCAGAGCTCCCGACTCTAATAGAAAGTACTGATGCTCAAATCGTTATGGGTATTGAAATCTGGCTACAGCCGGAGGAAAGTTTAGCAAACATTTTTACAAAGCGTTTAACTATGTTCAAAAATGATAGAACAAATACAATTGATGGTAGTGTGATTGTTGCTGTTAGAAGTAGCTTATGTTGTTCGTGGTGATATGTTTGTTGTTGTTATAAGTAGCTTATCTTGCTGTGAAATTGAAGTAGATAATTCCTATGAGTTAGTATGAGTAAGGTTATACATGACAACCGAAATAATTTATTGTCACATTTTACCGCTTTAAGACTCAGATGATATACACTGTGAACATTAATAAAACCGAGAAACTGCGGAGGTGTCTGGAAATGGAGGAAGGAAGGTCCTGTGAACCTGTGTCCGGAAATGGACAGTGTGCATCCAACGACAACAAATGGTCTCGGAACACACTACAGAGCTGCATCGCATCTACGTCACAATAAATACTAAAAGTGGCCTCCATGGGATTGTAGTTGACAGCGATAGTAGAGGTTGTCATTCAGGATAAATAAACTTGTACTTTGGCTTCCATCTTGTTAGTGGGCCACTTAGCCTGGAGCTTGTAATAGGGTTCGTCTCAATATCCTGTAGAACCCCGTCCTCGAAATCCGGTGTAGGCACATCCCGCCGATTCCCTGCACGTTCGTCTGTCTGAAAGTGCCCAGGATCACACAAACGTCCGAAAAGGGCTTTAAATGTTGTGTGACGTGTTTGGTGTCTATGATGGCACTTCTTTTGGTATAACGATGCTGCCTCTCGACCGTTTCCATCTGTTTTGCGGTACACAAAAACCATCTGGGCTTGTTCCCGAAGTGAATTGCGGACCATTCTGCTGCTTACAGTACGCTGCTTGAATCACACAGCTTGCAGCACACAGGAACATACAGCACATGGCCAGAGGAACTGCCATTCATCAGCGCCAGTTACCATGGCAACGATGCATTTCCGGACACATGTTCTTAGAACTTTTTCCCCCCATTTTCATTCAGGAATCTATTCCTACAGTTTTTCGGTTTTATTAATGTTTGATCTTGATAAGTGTCAAAAATACAACTTTAAAGTCGGTGGTAATGGGACGCCTTGCTAAACCCCCAGCACAGAACAAATAGTACGAATTGTGGAAGGCGGGGCAGAATTAACGGCTGTCTGTTACACTCCAAACGCAACACTTTATTTAGTTTTCCAAACATTACAGCGCAATTTCTAAGCTTGACTATACACAAAAAACATCTTTGATTCTAAAACAGCTGAAGGAACATGAATTAAATATAACTGCTATTTTTTTTTTTTTTTTAAATTTAGACAGAAGGCTCTCATTCTGGAAACATCCCCCAGGCTGTGGCTAAGCCATGTCTCCGCAATATCCTTTCTTTCAGGAGTGCTAGTTCTGCAAGGTTCGCAGGAGAGCTTCTGTAAAGTTTGGAAGGTAGGAGACCGATACTGGCAGAAGTACAGCTGTGAGTACCGTCCGTGAGTCTTGCTTCGGTAGCTCAGATGGTAGAGCACTTGCCCGCGAAAGGCAAAGGTCCCGAGTTCGAGTCTCGGTCGGGCACACAGTTTTAATCTGCCAGGAAGTTTCAGAAGGCTCTAGGCTTTAACCTTAAATAATATTTAAGGCCAAGCGATGTAAGACTTGACTAGTCCGACAGATTAAGTTTTTTAAAAGCGGCTGAAGGCCAATAAACTTAAAACAACATAACTACAATAACCTTTCAATAGGAAGAAGGCCCAAGCTTTATGACCTGTAAGAAACCTTACTCCAAAACGCTGAAAGCCTTTGTTTTTTTTTTTTTTTTTAAAAAACTGAAACCAATTTTCAAGGCAGAAGGCCCAAAGCTTTTAACCTTAAACAGAATTTAAGCCCAAGTGATGTAAGACTTGATAAGTAAGAATCCAAAATTTTAAGGTGGCTGAAGGCCCATCATTTTAAGAACAAGACAGCTACGATAAATTTTAAACAGGCACAAGGCCCACAGCTTTATCTTGAAAGAATGTAATACTTGATAAGTGATAACCTTAAAACATAAAGCAGCTCAGGGCCCGTGCTTTTAAGAAAAATACAACTACAATAAATTTTCAATAGGCAGAAGCCCACAGCTTTATCTTCCAAAAGGTAATACTTGATAAGTAAGATCCTTAAAATTTAAAGGGGCTGAAGGCCGAAGCTTTTAAAAACAATACACTACAATAAATTTTCAACAGGCAGAAAGCCCACAGCTTTATCTTGAAAGAATGTAATACTTGATAAGTGATAACCTTAAAACATAAAGCAGCTGAGGGCCCGTGCTTTTAAGAAAAATACAACTACAATAAATTTTCAATAGGCAGAAAGCCCACAGCTTTATCTTCCAAAAGGTAATACTTGATAAGTAAGATCCTTAAAATTTAAAGGGGCTGAAGGCCGATGCTTTTAAAAACAATACACCACAATAAATTTTCAACAGGCAGAAAGCCCACAGCTTTATTTTTCAAAAGGTAATACTTGATATTAAGATTGTTAAAACTTAAAGCGGCTGTAGGCCGATGCCTTAAGACAATACAATATATTTTCAACAGGCAGAAGGCCCAAGCCTTATCTTCAGACAACGTAAGACTTTCCCAATTTAGAAAAACTTACCTTTAAAAGGGATGAAGGCCTTCGATTTTAAAAACACAATTACAAGTGTATAAATTCCAACCATCGGCTATGAGGCATTAAAAATACACAATTAAATGCTAACAAGAAATACAGTATAGGCAACGGCGCTCAGAAGTGTCCAGAGGGCTCGGTCTGCCATTGAAATCTTAACGTTCACTTAGGTGAGACAATAAGTCGGCCCAAATATACTCGATCCGCTGGCTACACAGCCAAGAGACAGTCAGGGACCCACCGACAAGTCGACTTGCTAACCGTCGACCAGTATACGAGAATTCCAAAGGCAAAATGTTACAGACATAGCTGCCCACAACCAAAAATTCAATAAGCTGTCAAAAACTACACACCATGTTGAACAGCGACAACAGGTGAGGGAAGGACACTACCTGAATTTACGACAGCCACCAGGGCAGGTAACCGGAACACTAATTATCACAAGGCAGATTCCCCATGTTACAGGAAACATGTCAAAACACAGCTGCATAGGAACAAAAAAATCACTTCAGATGGTAAAGAACGCAAAGTCTCCAAGACGAACGATATTTTACAGAAGCTTAAAGTTTAGAACGGATTTCAATGTGAGACTATTTTAATAGTTCCCTTAACGAAACTCTGTCTCCAAATCTGGGAGAAAATTCAAGTAAATTCTAGTCGTATGTAAAGTACACCAGTGACAAGACACAACCATCACCTCCACTGCGTGGTAGCAATGTTGATGTTACAGATGACAGTGCCACTAAAATAAAGTTACTAAACACGTTTTCCCGAAACTCCTCTTTATAAATGCGAAATAGGGCAGGCAATAGCACTCACGGGTATGATACACAATTTAGGGGTGGAATCAATAACACAAAGGCGTTTTTCGTTGCGGCAAGATCTTTTCACGAAATTTCAACTACCAACTTTCTCCTCCCTTTGCGAAATTCTTTTGTTGATCCGTACCTACATGGGGAGAAATGATCACCTTAATAAGATTAGAGAAATCATAAATCTCATGGAAACATTTACGTGTTTTTCATGCTAGTTGTTCGAGAGTGGATCCATATTGAAATAGGCTGAAGGCGGTTCGATAAACTGTCTGCGAACCACTTAACTGTGAATTGCAGAGTAGTCATGTAGCCGCTGGTATATATGTAGAGGTAAAAGATATAATCTTAGAAACTATATGGATTTTTCAGATTATATATTCGCTACAATCAACATTGCTCGCGATTCGAAAGACTTTGGAAATTGCCTAATCAGCTTGGACTGGAAGCCTGTAAGTCGCTAACACGACCTTATTTATACCACACATACTGCGTACCTTCCAACCCAAAACTCTAGTGAAATCTCCCCTTTATCGGACAAGATTCGTGGACTCTAATTGGATAAGAGCATAGCTTTTTCAGACCTGTCTTGACGCCATTGAACAATCGACATCTTCGAACATGGAATCGAAAACTACTTTTGCCTTTGAAAGAGAACACACACTCAATGTAAGAGAAAAACTTAAAGATTGATTTTTGTATGCTGCTGAACTCAATACTAAAACCTGCACACTTTTCCAGCAAAGCTACCGACTGTAACGAAAATGTAATAGCAGCTGCAGCATAGCAGTAGCAGTAGCAGCTATTTCCGAATAGCAGTGACATAATGCGTTATCACCGGTAGCTTTCTCTTCTTTATTTGCATCCAGAGTTGATGATGCTTTTAGGCTAAATTTTATGGGATAGTTTGTTAAATACGTGACTACAATGGAAGTCTGCGTGCGAAAGCGAGTTTTTCAGAATGATATATGATGTAGCTCTTGTTACACGCTTTACAGACCGATGCAAATTTTCAATCTCCCTCTTCCTAGAGCAACGGCTGTGGAGCTCAGAGTCCCATGTTCGACTTCCCGTCGTGCACAAAGCTTTAATCTACCACAGAGCTTCATTTCAGCGTCCACTCCTCCCCAGAAAGAGACATTTCATTCTGGAAGCAGCCCCAGGCAACAGCTAAGCTATTCTCCCCCACATCCTGCCTCCCCCCAACCCCCTCCGCTACCTCAACCCCTGCCCCTATCAGGGATGCAAAACTGGCGTGATGAACAGGAGAGCGTCTGTGGAGTTTTCAATAGATAGTGCAACAGCTAAAGGGCATTGTACTCTTGCGGTAATGTGGGTTCTATTTGGAGCCCTTCGTCAAGGCTTAAAATCCAGGTCCAGTTACTAGTTTCATCACTACACTGAACCGTGGGTGGGCAGCAAAGCCTCGGTAAATTGAAAGAACTTGTGCATGTTACACCGTAGACTACCATAACACATATGAATAGACTCTAAACAAAAATGTTTAAGGTTTCATGCTTTATGTTTCTTGTTAAACCAGGTGTATGGTCGTGCATGGATACACCATCATCAGCAGATATTCTCGTCCCGAGAAACAGAGTTCTCAATTTTTCAATGCTGATTGTGTTTGTTGAACGGTTTTGGAGTATTGGAACGACACCTCTACTTCAAAGTAACATTAAAAGGGAGCTGCCGTGTACAATGTAAACTAACACTGTAAGCTAAGTAAAAGGTATCTGTTGCTTGAGAAATCATATGAAAAGAGTTGTCCTGCCATAGCTTGACTAACAAAATGTAACCAGTAGTTCTGATAGGCTCTATTTGTGAACTCAGTTAAAAAACAGCTCCTGGGAAGAATAGCTGCTTCTTTTAAATAGGTTGATTGTAGTCGCCCAATGGAATTCACTAATATCGTGATTGGACTCCCTAGTTCAGTTAATGCGATTAATTTTTAATGAATCTAAAAATGGCGACGAATAAAGACTTACTTGCTAATCTCATGTAGACAAGGGGTAGTCCGAAAACATTTATTTGTAGTCTTCACTAGCCAACACTGAATTGATTTTCTTTCTAGACAACACATAGCAAATGGTAAAAGTAAGTTAAAAAAGGGGAACTGGTGTGGGATCGTGAAAGTAGAGTACATTGTTGAATTAGTGACTTCACGATAGACACTTGGTAACTTAAATTACCGGAGCACAGTACTAAAACAGTCTTACACACATACATTCAACAAACAGAACTACAAAGGAATTTTCCCTCTTTCAAATCAGAATAGGAGAACACTACAGCACTCTTGGCAGAGAACCTGGACTACGTTCAGTACAGGTGACTGATTGCAAAAATATTTCATTAATCGAAAATCGCAAATCTAAATAAATTTACCTGTAGATACAGACATTAGATATACTCAGCAAGTTGAGACCTATTCATCTAGAAACACACTGTAGGGGCTATACATATTTTTGTGGACATGTGAGAGGAGATCAGCAATTTCAAGAAAACGATTTCAATTTCGTATTTCGGAATCGAATAAAAACTGGTCATGAGTGCAGGTGCTCAGAGAGTTGAGATCTGTTCGTCTAGCACTATTATTGGCGGCCACACACACTTTCTTGAATATGTGAGAGGAGATAAGCAAACCGAGAAACTTCGGACCTACTTATTTTATCACAAAATTACATTAAAAATGAAAACGTTGTAAACATAGAGACACTGCTGACATCCCTTGTGGAGTGAATCTTCCCTTACACTTCTTATTTCAGTGAGGTAGTGTCACTGATGCTGAAGATTAGATGGGTAGATCACATAACTAATGAGGAAGTATTTAACAGGATTGGGGAGAAGAGAAGTTTGTGGCACAATTTGACCAGAAGAAGGGATCGGTTGGTAGGACATATTCTGAGGCATCAAGGGATCACCAATTTAGTATTGGAGGGCAGCATGGAGGGTAAAAATGGTAGAGGGACACCAAGAGATGACTACACTAAGCAGATTCAGAAGGATGTAGGCTGCAATAGGTACTGGGAGATGAAGAAGCTTGCACAAGATAGAGTAGCATGGAGAGCTGCATCAAACCAGTCTCAGGACTGAAGACCACAACAACAACAACAGTGTCGCTGGCGGGAAGTCTTATTATACGGGCATGAAGTGGCTTTGGTGCCTGCAAATCTTTAGGTTAAAGAGTCGGTCAGTCAGAATGAGTAACTATGTGGAACAGGTTGAATGCATGAATGGTTTTTAACAGCTCAGGAAAATTTCGTAATTTGTGGAACTGCTTGTATTTTTTTCCTCAGGAAGTAACATGAAATTCACTGGCGACCGTAATATACTGAAAAGCAACGCAAACTTAAACAAAGCAGTGTATAATGAGAGGGAATAAATATATGGGAACACAATACTTGTGACCAAAATATAATAAACCGAGTGCTCCTTTAATCAATGTCAATAAAGTTCAACCACATCATTTTAATGCTAGAATTGCAGCACGGATTATGAACAGAATTATTGGAGAGATAGATAGGAGACATGCCAATAGGCTCGCGGTCAGAAACTTTTATGACCCCTAAAGTGTACCCAAGGAGTAAATTCGTTCTTCTACGATAACTATGAATTCCAGCCAGTCAAATTACTGCAAGTATTTTGAATCAAAAAGGAGGAGCATCTTACAATTCACATGCTCAACAGACAAACGTGAAAAAATACGACTACTCGTTAACGATCTAAGAACACATCCAATGATCTCTAACATTCTGAAGTGAAAATGATATCGGGACAATGACGTAGCCTTGTATATCGTGAATTTCAATTCAGCATTAAGTGCATTTACTTTAGGTTTCTTAGAGCAATGACAGTGAAATGACTTTGAAAATCGTTAAGTAAAGGCATGCTTCCTCTGTACTACAAGGGCACTTGGCCTAAGGGCGAAGCATCTCCCACTTAAGTTCTGTTACCTCTGCAGAGTAGTTCCGGCCAACCGCCCGCCTGAGAAAAGTGATGGTGGTGGGGGTTTGCTCAAAGAGACAATGCATTCTCGTCAGCGGAATTGAACCCTCTTGACCAAAGCAGCCTGCGCTGCTGGCACAGCTAAACCTTTTCCTTATTTGCAGCACACTAAAAATTGAAGATCCTTGTCTAGCAGACAGCTAACTCCCGTCACCTGTGAGAAACACATTCCCCGTATATTTATCATTCATTTAGTGAATATGAGAAATGCCGGTACTCTTAACCCGGTGATAGAAACAAGGAATCAAGCGTTCTTTCCTCGAGGATAGCTTCTGTTTCACACAAGCAGCTGCCGGTAGTAAAACAACAGCAAGACGAAACGAACTATATGAAAGAGATGTAGTACATTTCTTTCAACATATTTCCATCACCAGTCGCATTATGAATAATTTAGGGAACGAATCACACATCAGAATTTACAAAGGGCAGGACTACCTATTTCCACTCGCATTTTAACTTTCAGTCACGCAAAGAGGAAACAACAACACTATCATGGAATCATTAACTAATCACGAACGTAGATTTTGCGCCTGACAGCGTGCTATCCCAAGCTGATTACTGCAGTCACTCACGTATTCCATCTAATGGCTCTTAATTTTGTAACGCGACTTGTAAATGTGTTGGTAATCGGGTCTGAATAATATTCCACAGACAAATATTACATGTACATGTGAGTCACTAATCAATGCGGTTTCCCTCGCTGTGCTTCAAGCATATGAGAGTTTATTGATATATCCCAATATTTGTACATGTACTTCTACTGGAGATGAAGGTTCCCTAAGTTAATACCGTTATACGCAGATCTAGATTCATCCACGAAGTATGCGTTGTAAAAAGGCGAGTCTGAAACTTCTGGTGAATCGTATGATTAATCAAAGAAAATTAAAGATACAAACTACTTTTGTACACTTTCAAGATAATCTTCATTGCTGCAATACATTTGGCGACGCTCGACGCTCAGAAAGTACATGTGACAAATGCATCGTTCGGAATTCACCGAATTGTTGATGTCACATAAACACTGAAAATCCATTTAAATGCAATGCTGTGCAAAGTAATTGTTGGCCTGTACTTCTCTGGCTCAAACTATTAACACTAGGTACACTCCTACAATCATTGTGTATACAGAAGGTGGCCCTAGCTCATTCGCGGCATAATGAATGCAGATTCAGAAGCAATATCCGGCATTACTCGCTATGTGCGACATGAATCGTATAGGAATTTACTCAAATTTTTGATGATGATGACGTTGATTTTTTATTTGCTAATGCCTGTTTCCTCAGGGCGCCCCGATTAGGAGTAGGTTCTTGGTATTGACACTCAACTTCGTTCGTTTAGTAAGTTCTAAGCTTTACGAAACGACGTAATAAAGAAGGCAGTTATACTAAGAGATGTGGATGGTTTTATTTTCATAATATTCACAATGACAGTAGACTAATACAGCAATTTTATTTTCTTTATTACTAGAAACGTGAGGGTTAATGAGGTAAGTGAATGAATAAGGAATTGTAACGAGGTAGGCAAATAAAGTTCCTAAACAACTGGGCTTATCGAAAAACTAAAATTTTGATCCTGGTCGCTACACAGCGGCTTTTTCACTCACTCATTTACATGTTCTCTTTTCCCTTCTAGTAATTAGATGGATGGTACTTGCCTTTCAGAGATTCTACGCTAATATGTACCCAGCAACAAGAACATCTAATGAATGAATCTTCGCGCAACTGCATAATTCCTTCCAAAGTTTCGGCGGAAAACAGACTTGGTTTCCATTTAAAAATATTTCTCTTTAGGGAATTAATTTTGATACTTACCACGCATACGACATCATCGCCTGAAAAATTGGTGCTGAAAGTTGATAATGAATTATACTATGAATCGGTATTGCATCCTTGCGGTTGCGAAATTTCCGCCGGATCTCCAGAAGCCCATTCCAGTTCTGAAGCCTCCAAATAATGTTTTTAATTTGAGGATGAAAATAAGGGTTATTCGGCTGGCACACAACTGAGCAACCTCACGGTATTATTTTTTACTGTGCAAGTCGGTTGGCGCTCGCCTTTATAAACCTGATATGAGGCGCTAGAGTATTGGATCGTCCACACCAGGAAGCCAGCATCAGAGAAAACTTGTTATCAGCAACGAACAGTTTTAAAACATTCTCAAAAAATGTTTTGTCAATTTCCAGCATTTCCGGTTACTGATGTCAAAGTTTTTTAACAAGTCGGTTGTACGAGTGACTTCTTCTAAAAATTGAGGAAGCAAGTCATCACTATTTCCTTGTAAACACAGGAATAGTTTAAGTAGCAAGTTTCGAGACGTTGTGATGGAATATTGCGTCATGTAGAAACCCAATGTTTTATATTTACCACTAGCTGCAAAAAAGAATTCGTCTTATAACGTGCGTAGAATTTTCGTCCGGTACTTGCATCCTGTTTGGTCGATGTTGATCACGTAGTCACAATTAAAACCAGTATAAATGTCGCTGTTTATGGGCTGTAAGGTGCTGCAAATTTCCGTATACTGTCGATATTTTCTACCTCCTTGTGTCACACATAATTCGTGCCCGTGACGAGTTTTACGCTCAGATTTGAAACTCTTTGCTCGAGATAACGATGCAGCAAACGTAAAATCTGTATTGATCGTTTACTGAAGCGTTGCTCCTGCAGCCCATTGCCGGAGTATTCGCGATGTTACGTTTTCGTTGAGACGAGATCCGACAAATCGATAGAATGTACATTTACTTATCGACTAGTCGTTATCGTCTGTTGTCCCTCCTTTAACGATAGATCATTCCAACAGTTTTAGATCTTACTTCCTTTCAAGAGTCGTTGTTTCTCCTTTCTTTTGCCACAGTTTCAGGTTCCAGTTTGGATACTACTTGGTTAACGCTACCACTTTTAATTTTGCTCCAAGGAATATAGCTCCGTAGTTCGATTCGTTTAGTTATCGGTTCACAGCACTCAGCCGAAGCTAATCTAGTATAACTTGACTGCGACGTGGACATTTCTATAACCTTGCCACCAGTTTCAGATTCATTAATCTCGACAACTACCGCTGAACCACCTTCTGCTTCGTCTCTATGTAGCAGTTCTTCGACATAAAAAAAAAGTCAATTCGTTCGTCAGCTCGTAAAACCGCTCGACGACAACCACTTTTGACAATCTGTAACTGCGAGCAACAGAAGAACCTGTTTCGGGTAGTGCTTCTAAAATACACCTGTCTTCCAACGGTTGCATTAACCAATACAGAGCAATGGTGACTTCCTGCTTGCCGTCGCCCGTCACACGCTCCCAAATATTAATTTAAGCGCTGGTAAAAGACTGTGTGTCACTATTTTAATGTGATGTAACTGAAAAATTAAAAAAACCACTAGATATTACTGCATAAACAAAAATACGTTTTACTGCGAATTCCATACTACACAAGGCATATACTGCTTAAGTCACAAAACATTTTATGTTGATGACATGCGGTCTATGCGCTGCAGTCACGGCAGAGGTTCGAGTCCTCCCTCGGGCATGGGTGTGTGTGTTTGTCCTTAGGATAATTTAGGTTAAGTAGTGTGTAAGCTTAGGGACTGGTGGCCTTAGCAGTTAAGTCCCGTAAGATTTCACACAGATTTGAACATTTTTTTGTTGATGGCATACGATAAACACGGAGTACAAGTGCACTAGACTTTCGGAAAATAACTCCTTTCAAATTAAGTAGACTGAAGTGACAAAAGTCACGGGATACCTCCTAATATCGAATCGGACCTCCTTTTCTCCGGCAAAGTGAAGCAACTCGACGTGGTAAGCTGTCAACAAGTCGTTGGAACTCCCCTGCAGAAAATTTGAGCCACGCTGCCATTATAGCTGTCCATAACTGCTGCAGGATTTTGTGCACGAACTAACCTCTTGATTGTGTCCCACAAATGATGGATTGGACTGATATCGGGAGATCTAGGTGGCCAAATTATCCGCTCTAATTTTCTACAGTGTTCTTCAAATCAATAGCGAACAGCTGAAGCCCATGAATAGCTGCACATGGCCTAAAAGTGACAAAACATAATCATTTGAAGTCAACGATCCATGTAAACACAGCCCACACCATCATGGAACCACTATCACCTTACACAGTGCCTTGGTCGACAGCTTGCGTCCATGGCTTTGTGAGGTCTTTGCTATTGAAATCGGAACTCATCTCACCAGGCCACGCTTTTCCATTTGTCTGTGATTCAAC
Source organism: Schistocerca gregaria (assembly GCF_023897955.1). Taxonomy (NCBI): domain Eukaryota; kingdom Metazoa; phylum Arthropoda; class Insecta; order Orthoptera; family Acrididae; genus Schistocerca; species Schistocerca gregaria. The sequence goes on along the minus strand of NC_064920.1, from coordinate 1,006,365,946 downwards.
CGTTACAGTCAGGTGCCCTGGAGAGCCGCTGCAGGCAATGTCGTGCTGTTAGCAGAGGCACCTCTGTTGTAATAATCATTTTCTTTGTGTTCGAAAACATTCTCGAAAATAACAAGGAACGTTTGTGGCACTGCGTTATAGTATCCGTGATATGCATATACCTCTATCTCAAAGCTCTTCATTACTATCGCATAGGTGGGACTGGACGCTATGTCGACGTGTGGCTGACATGGTACTGTAGGTTCTGCCGTGTGTGCTGGTGTGGTCAGGTGGCACATGCAGATCCTGTGATGCAACATTTACATTCACATCTTCCACAACACCAAAATTCTTCCTCTTACGAATTTATTTATTTACACCAATAGTTGAAGTACTCTTCTGAACATGAAGGGGAACACTGACTACCAAGCCGGCAGCTGTGGCCAAGCGGTTCTAGGCGCTTCAGTCCGGAAACGCGCGACCGCTACGGTCGCAGCTTAATGTGTAATGTCCTTAGGTTAGTTAGGTGTAAGTAGTTCTAAGTTCTAGGGGACTGATGTCCTCAGATGCTAAGTCCCATAGCACTCAGAGCCATTTGAACCATTTTGAACTCACTACCAAGCAACATCCCACAAACCCATCGCCATGTTCGAAAGAGTCGGACAGAACTCCAGAATTCGACTAAATCATTGACTTGACGTCATTTGTCGGATACAGTTTTTTAAAACGTGTATAATTAAATTTCCAGCTGTATAAAAAAACAGAAAACCAATTACAATGATAAATATAATTTTTCTTTTATTTAAATTTCAAACTAGCTGTACGCCGTATTTTTCGTTTCATGAGTATTTCAAATCGAGAAACTCTACCTGTCCAAAGCAATGGTATCGCAATCGCTTATGAACCGTGCTACTACCGCGAACGGCCAATAGCAACGAGAACAATTTCAGGAGTAGCCCAAAGACAAGCTACAAGTTATTATCGACGAATGAAAGCAGGTGAGCGGGTACTGTCGGTAATGAAGATCTGACTGGATGGTTGCACATTGAAACTTTGGCGCTGCTTGTAGTAATGCTCGTGACACATGAGCTGAAAAGTGGAGCAGTGGTCAACACTCTGAACTCTTATTCCGGAAGAACGCGGTTCAGATCTCCGACTGGCTTTATGTGTCAGAATACGTAAGTGAAAACACCTGTCATGAGTGAAGTCGGTATAAACGCGCCGGGTACACGGCTTTTCCTCCTTTCGTGTCTGCGACGTTCGCGATGACTGTCTCAATGCAGGATCGCGCTCTGCTTGTAAAGCTGTATTACAAGAATGGTGACTGTGCACACCTCACTCTGCAGAAGTTCTGGACACTGAAAGGTTTGAAAAAAGGCGTTGGATCGATGACTGCCGTGAGTCTAGAGCAAATGATTTGGAAATTCGAAAAGACGGGTTGTTTTGGTGTGCAACCTGGTAGAGGGAGGAAACGAATTGATTCGACGTCAGTGGCTGCAGTGGCTACAGCAATGCAGAAGGAGACGAGTGGTGGTGTGCAAACGTGTAATGCACCTAGAATTGCCCGAACATTGGACATATCCGCGAGGACGGCACGTAAAATCGTACGAAACATCCCCCTATGCTATCCATTCAAAATTATCCTTGTGCACGAGTTGCTTTCTGTTAACGTGCCAGCGAGAGGGACCTTTGTTTTAGAATTCCTTACTCTCATGGAAGTGGACGAAGATTGGCCGAGGAAGATTTTTTGGACAGACGAAGCCAACTTCCATCTGATAGGGTATGTCAATACACAGAATTGTCGAATGTGGGCAAAGGAAAATCCACACACATATCAACCAGTACAACCTCACTCTGAAAAGGTCAATGTTTGGCGCGGATTTACTGCATCATTTATCATAGGGCCACATTTTTGTAAGAGACAGGTGTTTCCTGTCCTGTTACCTGCACTGTCACTGGTAAGCGCTATGAGTGTCTTTTGCGCAACCACGTCATTCCATCTCTCCTACAGGGTGGATGTGTCGATGGGATCATTTTTATGCAAAACGGCGTACATCCGCCCCTTGAAAATCCCCTTCAGCAGTTGCTGAAGCATCATTTCGTAAATGCTAGAATTATCGACCGCCATTTCCCTACTGCCTGGCCGTCCCGATCACCTTATCTTAATTCTTGTGACTTCTGTGTGTGGAACTATCTGAAAGATGTTGTGTTCAGTGTTTCGACTGCAAACGTAGCTGCAGTGAATGCACGCACTGTGCAACACATTCTGAACGTGACCCCGGAAACACATCGATCAGCTGTGGAACATGCTGTTTCTCGATTTCAACTTGTTGCAGAAAACGGTTGACAGCACATTAGACATGTTTTGCGCCAGTCACATTGAAATTAATAACCCGATTTGATTTTGATTGATGCTTTTTATGCTGTTTTTGGCCTCAGGGCAATCAAAAACCGACTTTTCCCATTCGATGTTATATGACCATGCCGTGGTGGATGGGCTTACTTAACTAACAGTATCACACCTGTACACCCATGCACCTGAGTAGTGCGGTTTGTTTAACGTCAAACATACACCTTAGGCATTGTTGTATGATTCATTTGTCATCTGTTGTCGACCACTATTAGACTGTGATGCTTACAGTACAATCTTTTGTTACATTTTGTAACTTTATTTTTGTTCTGCCACACGTTTCCTTCCTTCCCCGATAATATTCCGTTGCAATTTGGCGCTATTCTGACCAGTTGTGTTATTTCTACAGCGATTTGAAAGTTTAACTTTAATTATGACTACTCGTTCATTATAAAAACTTGTAAAAATTTGAAGTAATCCGGAAACGTAATTTTCAGATTTTGGAAACAATCTTTTCCCTTTATATATTAGATATATACGTCTAGAAATTAAGTGTATTAAAAATATACAGATGTTACAGAACTAGGTTTCTTAAAATCATGCACGTGTTAGAATTCAACGTCTTGTTAAAATTTGAAAGCAATCGGTCAAGAACTTCCGCATGTTAATGATTTTACAGAAATCGACATTTACATTTTCATAACGTTTTCCTTTTATTCTACGTAAGCATTACATATATACTATATGTCATTCCAATAGGTGTATAAATACATCTGAATATTCGAATGCAACGATCTGTAAAAATTTCAGATAAGTCCATCACGACTTCGGAGATTTGAGATTTTGAAGAAACGAACATCTACGTTTGTACTTAAATGATAAATGTACCGTATATTATCCTAATCGTAAATCTCTGAAAGTTTCTCACCGATTGTTTCGAAATTTTGACACCACGATCATGAGCAATCGGTCAAGAACTTTCGGAGGTACACTACTTAGAAGATATGAACGTTTAAGTATTTATTTATAAGGTGACAGTTATTGAACTATATGAAATAAAATCGTCATAACTTCTGAATGGTTTGCTTTAGGACGTTGAAACTGCACGGTTGGTCGCGGGGCATATTGGCAGTTAGCATGATGTGAATATAGTTTGGTTTAGCGACGAAGACCACTTTAATTTTGGTGGGCTCGTCAGTAAGCAAAATTGCCACATTTAGGGTACTGAGAAACCACATTCCACGCTTTTGTGGTGTGCAGTGTACAGTCGCGGAATAATCGGTGCGATATTCATTGCTAGCATGGTGACTACTGAATGGTACGTGAAGGTTTTGGAAGATGATTTTATCCCCATTACCGGAAGTGACCCCGATTTCAGGAGAGGGTTTGTTGTCCTGGAGGAGCATTTTGGGGACCGCATTCTGGCTCTGGGGTACCCAGAGGCCACTGGCTGGGGCCTCAATTGGCCACCGTATTATCCGGATCTGAACACATGCGACTCCTTTTTATGGGGCTATATTACAGACAAGGTGTACAGCAATAATCACAAAATCATCGACGAGATGATAAAGTGTGTGCACGCCGTAGTTTGTAAATAATTTAGGTTTTTTATCATATAGTTCAATAATTGTCACACTGAATATAGATACCTCTCGAAGCACCCTGTAATTCCACTGTTTCGAGTATTATCGTATTTAAATTATCTGCTGCCGTCAGTAAGAATTATCTGCCATCACAAGCATCGGAGTGCAGTTACACACAGATGTGCAGACTGAAGAGTTTTAAAACTAACTCAACGATCGGTTGGTAACAGCAGTATCAGTCCCTGTGCTTCTTCTGTTAGTCACTGTCGTCCTCGTCTAAAATATATGAATTCTTTAGAGGTTGTAAATACTGACAGGGAACAAAAGGCGTTAGCATGTGTGGCGACCATCTCTGTCTCTCCCCTCCTACTAGCCCCTACCCCCTCCCCTTCCCCTTCCAGCAGCAAGTCTTCCGCGAGCAGCGTCCGTTGTGCGTGATTGGCTTATTGCCCTGTCCCTCTCTCTCTCTGTTGAGACGGACGCAAACACTAGCGCTTCTTCGGAGATTTTAATTACGCGCCGGCCGCAGCGTCCCTGCGTCCCGCACAGATGGCCGCTGGAACCGTATTACTGCCCCCACCCCTAAACCCCTTCCCCCACCACCCGGTTTCGTCGTGTCGAACAGAAGCAGGTATCGCTTTCTGCCACTGCTGCTGACGAACCGACGCTCTTTGACGTCCAAAAATTGGCTTTTTCTCGCGAAAGGGAGAGCCGCTGTTATTACGAGCATCATTAAATTGCTCCCGGTCTTTAGGCAGCATGCGATCTAGACCTGAGCTTGAGCCCTTTCGCCGCAGAAGTAACGTCGGAGATTGGATCATCCGTGCGTGTATTAGAGCAAGCGCTAATTAAAAGAGGCCATCACAAGTCTTTTATTATTTGCTGAAAGTCTTCACATTTCCTTAAAACCACAGGATGAATATCCTGAATGACCTCGAATCAAGAATGCGAATTATTTTATCTTTTGAAGTATAGTCGGCATTGTCCTTCCCTTGAATCTTAATTACTTCTGTTTAATTTCACTTTGTCACCTGCTTTTTGTTGCGTTGTTTTGATGTAGAGCCCAGAATGCTGCATAATTTTTTGTGGACCCGAACAACACAGTCTGTAAGTTTCAAACATGGCTGTGTGGTCAGCCCTCGGTCGCAAAAATGAAGTCTTTTGACGTAGGTTTCGGCACTACTGTGAGTGCCTTCATCAGAAGTAAAACATTCAAACTGGCCTATAACATAAGTACAAAAATTATGGGAATTTTTTTTATATAAGTGTAAGTACTGACTAACAGTACAAGAAAGAAACGGTACTTACATATCACGTATAAAATAAATATCAAGTGATTATTTATTAAATTAATTATTAAATGGTTTATATTGGCTACATTTCATGTTATATCGTTTTTCTACACGCTGAGTTATTCAGCTCCCTTTGTAATTCTATAATGGAATGCTTAGCCTTTAAACTGTACGTGTAAACTCTTATGTACACAAGATGTTACCATGTCTGCTGATTCAGATGAAATATTGCCTTTTCCTTCATGTGCTAAATAATGTTCATCAAAAAATTCGTCTGTCTATAATTTGAATTTTAAGTACCCTGTTTGTATCTGCGTCTACTAGATGGCACTTTTGTTATAATGTTTACCTGCCCGTAATTGCTAACGCTCGCACCTCAATCTGTTGGTACCTGTCGCTCGACATGTTTGAGCAGCCCATAGTGGCTTCCCTTCCATGTGTTCTTTTTCTAAATTTTGTGACTAAAGCTTGAATGCTTGATATTTATTTTGTACGTGACATGTAAGTACTGTTTCGTTCTTGTTCTGTTAGTCACTACTTTACACTTATATAAAAAAATCCATAATTTTTGTACTTACTTTATAGGCCAGTTTGAATGGTTTACTTCTGATGAAGGCACTCATAGTAGTGTCGATGGCTGTTATTGCTTTAATTTTACTTTGTAAACGGTTGCTGACAACACAGCCATGTTTAAAACTTAAAATTTTTTATATTTCATGACGAAGCTTGTATGCTCGATTAATATGACAGTACCATCTATATTATATACGCAATGACAAGAATTATGCAATGGACAAGATTCACTAAGGCACGGAAATGCTGTGATGTTTGCAAATAATAACATCTGATTCTGGTTTTTGCGTAACTTGGAGAAATTGTATGTCAAGCTATCTTTGTATTTTGTATGTAGACATAGATCTCCTGATAATATGCAAAATGTAGTCACACAGGCCGATTGTATAATATTTTGCATAGTATATTTACACGTGTCCTGAGACCTGAAAGGGTGCACAAACTTGGAACACAGAATAAGTTAAGTAGTTAGACATATTTGGCAGAACATTAAACAAGTATATAGACTTATCTGGTCATATTTATCATGATTATTCCTCGAAAATAATATTATTTCTCTTCCTTAAGTTTTAGGTCAAGACCATCATAGCTGACCGAAACTGATTACCTGTTTTATTGAAGTTTTGTGGTACATGACTGGACTCATACAAAAAAATATTTCCTAGACCTCTGTACAAGCTTACTGCTAATATTTCGCAATTCGAATACCATGAAATGCCTTGAATAAGTCACAGAAGCTCCCAACTGGTGATCTTCTAACATTTAAAGATATTAGTATGTGCTCAGTATATTTATAATTAAGTGACTGAGTAGAATGGCCCTTTTGAAATCCAAACTGTGACTGGCTAAGTACCTTATTACTACAAATGTGGGTATGCTTCGTGGAAACATTACCTTCTTAAAATTTCTAGAAAATGGCTTAAGGAGTGTCAATGGGTGGTAGTTACTGACATCTGTGGAGTCACTCGTTTTACAGAGAGGTTAACTAAAGCATATTTCAACCTTTATGGGGAAACGCTCTTAGTCATTGAGAACATTACATTTTGCAGGGCCACCACTTTTTAGTGTCTTATTGGGGATATCCCGAACCCTATTTGAATATCTAATTTTTAAAGTCACAATCGTTATTTCAGATGGGGATCTGAGATTAATTTCCATTTCAGTAAATGTACTCTGTGTTGTTTCTTCAGTGTACTGTTTTTCTTTATTTTCTGAACTATTTGCACCAACTTTCTGACTTATTTTTAAAAAGCAGTTATTAAAAATATATGCTACTGGTGAACATTCTTCTTCAATACTCTCATTCTCTTTCATAGAAATACTATTCATCTTCTTTCCTTTGTCACTTTTACTCAATGTGTTACAGTATTATTTATATTAAGAAAGTGTTTCTGGGTCGTTACTTGTTATGGGTATTTATTTGGCGCCAAGGCACATAGTGACGAAAAGTTCAATTTTTTCCCAACTGTAGTGAACCTTCCGAATATAAGTTTTCCCGTATTGAACCATTTATATTTAAAAAAGCTCTGAAATATAGTGTGAATACAATACTAGATCATAGAGTGATTACAGACACCATTATTATTCAGGTGTACCTTTCAGTTAACTGTTTAAAATTTTCTAAATTTGAACGAAACAGGAAAGCAGTCGCAGTGAATAACCTTATCACTAAAGAATCCAATAGATCACATACAAGTTGCAATACAGAGAGAATGAATGTCAGTGATGTAAATCATCAGTTAACGTCTTGTGCGCCGGTAATAATGAAGTTAGGCAAACGTAGCTAGATTTTGTTTATAACTGCAGTTGACTACAGTAACAAAACAAAATAGAATGTCGAGGATTGATAAAGGCGTAACAGTAGCAACATCCAAGAAATAAAATGATAATCTTAAGGTAAGTAATGAAATTACCACCCGTAGAGAGAAACAACAACTCGGAATCATGAACCCACGTACTCCCACTTCGAGGGTACAGCTTCAGGTCCATAAAGAACAAGTTCCTGTGGGGCCTGTGGTTGACAGTTATGGTGGTCAAAAAGAGTTACAAAGTGTATACAGAAACTCGTCGAGAGCCTATAGCTAACGTTATGAAACTTGTATCCCTGGATATTGGTAATGTTTAAACAAATGTACCAACCGAGAAAGATTATTCAGAAAATTTGCTGGTCCAGAAAAGATGACCACAACCTAAAAGTGATGATTTATTTTCTTTAATTCTAACTTAAAATTACTTTAAATTCAGTAACGAAGTGTATTGTAAGAAAGATGGCCTAAGTATGGGTAGTGCTACCTAAGGTTCTGTGGCTGACATTTTTATTAACCATCTTGAAAACAAGGCCTTTCTCGAGAATCTCACCCTTTTTCTGGATAACGGCAATGACGAGAGAATCTATAAACTGGTAAATGAATTCAGTACGTTACATGGAAAAACAATTTACTTGTGTGATAGGAATAGAAGTGTCCATTGACTTGATTGACCTAAACACCAAAAATTTGTGTGATAAATACAATTTACGCAAACTTAGATTGTTTAGTAAATTGCAAGGCAAATTACCCACCTCAGCGTACAAATATTTTTTTTTCATTTTCCTTGTTTCAGATTACCACATTCTCAAAAGGAGTACGAATTAGAATTTGGCACAATCATCTATATCGCAAAAACAAATAATTGCTCTGGTAGTTATGTACTCGATATTTACAAAATAATGCTTTGAAGTGTAGAAAAAATACAGAACTACGGGAGGATTCAGACTCCGGCCATGAAGACAGCAATTGTGCCGGAAATCGGCAACGCGCCGTGATTAATGAGTGTAATGGGCAGGGGTTTCTTTTGTATTTGTACTACCCTCAATGTCTTCATGTCTTTCATTTGGGCATTTTCAGTTTTATTCATTTCCTTTATTAATTAATTTTCTAATTAGCCACTATTTGTCAACTTATGGACATTGTAGACACTATTTATGCAGTAGTACAACAAAATGTATGTCAGCAAAGGTGGTAAGCCAGACAATGGGAAAAAAGGCGCTGGCTTTAGGCACCAGAAAAAAGGTAGATAACAAAAAAGTAAACAAAAAAATGGTCAGCGTGACAGACTGTCAATTCTAAGGGGCCGGGTTCGATTCCCTTATAAAAAAAATAAAAAAAGTGGTCAGCGCGCCAGATTGTCAATCCTAAGGGCCCGGGTTCGATTCCCGACTGGTTTGGAGATTTTCTCCGCTCAGGGACTGGGTGTTTTGTTATCCTAATCATCATCATTTCATCCCCATCGACGGGCATGTCGCCGATGTGGCGTATACACTATAAAAAATGTAAAAAAAAGATGGTAGAGCACTTGCTCGCGAAAGGCAAAGGTCCCGAGTTCGAGTCTCGGTCGGGCACACAGTTTTATTCTGCCAGGAAGTTTCATATCAGCGCACACTGCGCTGCAGCGTGAAAATCTCATTCTAGATATCTTCTTATTTGGTAAACTTATTTACAAAATTACTGAGTTGTACGGAATTTAAGACGTGCAAACGTGACGAGAGCTCTGCCGTCAGTGTGTGCACAGACTTGATTGATATCATTCGCATTATATTATAGGCACAGAAAAGCACATTATGTGAAGGAGGTGTCTTTCTGCTGGGTACCAGAGGACATGGATACTGCGAGGAGCGAAAGGGTGTATCTAGTAGCCAAGGAATTCTATCGTTGTTCGATCCCGCTGCATGCTATCACCACGGTGTCGAGGTAGAGAGTCATGCGTCGATGGGAACACGAGGGGCTGGAAGGGGTAAAAGTTTACTTTTCTATAAAAAAATTCGGTGCTTCACTCTTCAAGTATGTATATGACAGGGAACACATGCTTTAGGACAAATAGAGATTAGTTAGTGAAATATTAGCAACTATTTTGACTTGACCGATAATGAGATCTACAACTGCATCTACATCTACATCCATACTCCGAAAGCCACCTGACGTTGTTTGGCGGAGGGTACCCTGAGTACCTCTATCGGTTCTCCCTTCTATTCCAGTCTCGTATTGTTCGTGGAAAGAAGGATTGTCGGTATGATTCCGTGTGGGCTCTAATCTCTCTGGTTTTATCCTCACGGTCTCTTCGAGAGATATACGTAGGAGGGAGCAATATACTGCTTGACTCTTCGGTGAAGGTATGTTCTCGAAACTTTAACAAAAGCCCGTACCGAGCTACTGAGCGTCTTTCCTGCAGAGTCTTCCACTGGAGTTTATCTATCATCTTTGTAGTGCTTTCGCGATTACTAAATGATCCTGTAAAGAAGCGCGCTGCTCTCCGTTGGATCTTCTCTATCTCTTCTATCAACCCTATCTGGTACGGATCCCACACTGCTGAGCAGTATTCAAGCAGTGGGCGAACAAGCATACTGTAACCTACTTCCTTTGTTTTCGGATTGCATTTCCTTAGGATTCTTCCAACGAATCTCAGTCTGGCATCTGCTTTACCGACGATCAACTTTATATGATCATTCCATTTTAAATCACTCCTAATGCCTACTCCCAGATAATTTATGGAATTAACTGATCCCAGTTGCTGACCTGCTATTTTGTAGCTAAATGATAAGGGATCTATCTTTCTGTGTATTCGCAGCACATTACACTTCGCTACATTGAGATTCAATTGCCATTCCCTGCACCATGCGTCAATTCGCTGCAGCTCCTCCTGCATTTCAGTACAATTTTCCATTGTTATAACCTCTCGATACACCACAGCATCATCTGCAAAAAGCCTCAGTGAACTTCCGATGTCATCCACCAGGTCATTTATGTATATTGTGAATAGCAACGGTGCTATGACACTCCTCTGTGGCACACGTGAAATCACTCTTACTTCGGAAGACTTCTCTCCATTGAGAATGACATGCTGCGTTCTGTTATCTAGGAACTCCTCAATCCAATCACACAATTGGTCTGATAGTCCATATCCTCTTACTTTGTTCATTAAACGACTGTGGGGAACTGTATCGAACGCCTTGCGGAAGTCAAGAAACACGGCATCTACCTGGGAACCCGTGTCTATGGCCCTCTGACTCTCGTGGACGAATAGCACGAGCTGGGTTTCACACGACCGTCTTTTTCGAAACCCATACTGATTCCTACAGACTAGATTTCTAGTCTCCAGAAAAGTCATTATACTCGAACATAATACGTGTTCCAAAATTCTAGAACTGATCGACGTTAGAGATATAGGTCTATAGTTCTGCACATTTGTTCGACGTCCCTTCTTGAAAACGGGGATGACCTGTGCCCTTTTCCAATGCTTTCGAACGCTACGCTCTTCTAGAGACCTACGGTACACCGCTGCAAGAAGGGGGGCAAGTTCCTTCGCGTACTCTGTGTAAAATCGAACTGGTATCCCATCAGGACCAGCGGCCTTTCCTCTTTTGAGCGATTTTAATTGTTTCTCTATCCCTCTGTCGTCTACTTCGATATCTACCATTTTGTCAACTGTGCGACAATCTAGAGAAGGAAGCACAGTGCAGTCTTCCTCTGTGAAACAGCTTTGGAAAAAGACATTTAGTATTTCGGCCTTTAGTCTGTCATCCTCTGTTTCAGTACCATTTTGGTCACAGAGTGTCTGGACATTTTGTTTTGATCCACCTACCGCTTTGACATAAGACCAAAATTTCTTAGGATTTTCTGCCAAGTTAGTACATAGAACTTTACTTTCGAATTCATTGAACGCCTCTCGCATAGCCCTCCTCACACTACATTTCGCTTCGCGTAATTTTTGTTTGTCTGCAAGGCTTTGGCTATGTTTATGTTTGCTGTGAAGTTCCCTTTGCTTCCGCAGCAGTTTTCTAACTCGGTTATTGTACCACGGTGGCTCTTTTCCATCTCTTACGATCTTGCCTGGCACATACTGATGTAACGCATATTGTACGATGGTTTTGAACTTTGTCCACTGATCCTCAACACTATCTGTACTTGAGACAAAACTTTTGTGTTGAACCGTCATGTACTCCGTAATCTGCTGTTTGTTAATTTTGCTAAACAGAAAAATCTTCCTACCTTTTTTAATATTTCTATTTACGGCTGAAATCATCGGTGCAGTAACCGCTTTATGATCGCTGATTCCATATTCTGCATTAACTGTTTCAAATAGTTCGGGTCTGTTTGTCACCAGAAGGTGTAATATGTTATCGCCACGAGTCGGTTCTCTGTTTAACTGCTCAAGGTAGTTTTCAGATAAAGCACTTTAAAAAATTTCACTGGATTCTTTGTCCCTGCCACCCGTTATGAACGTTTGAGTCTCCCAGTCTATATCCGGCAAATTCAAATCTCCACCCAGAACTATAACATGGTGGGGAAATCTACTCGAAATATTTTCCAAATTATTCTTCAGGTGCTCAGCTGCAACAGCTGCTGAGCCCGGAGGCTATATATATATATATTTTTCAGCCTACTGACTGGTTTGATGCGGCCCGCCACGAATTCCTTTCCTGTGCTAACGTCTTCATCGCAGAGTAGCACTTGCAAGCTACGTCCTCAATTATTTGCTTGATGTATTCCAATCTCTGTCTTCCTTTACAGTTTTTGCCCCCTACAGCTCTCTCTAGTACCATGGAAGTCATTCCCTCATGTCTTAGCAGATGTCCTATCATCCTGTCCCTTCTCCTTATCAGTGTTTTCCACATATTCCTTTCCCCTCCGATTCTGCGTAGAACCTCCTCATTCCTTACCTTATCAGCCCACCTAATTTTCAACATTCGTCTATAGCACCACATCTCAAATGCTTCGATTCTCTTCTGTTCCGGTTTTCCCACAGTCCATGTTTCACTACCATACAATGCTGTACTCCAGACGTACATCCTCAGAAATTTCTTCCTCAAATTAAGGCCGGTATTTGATATTAGTAGACTTCTCTTGGCCAGAAATGCCTTTTTTGCCATACCGAGTCTGCTTTTGATGTCCTCCTTGCTCCGTCCGTCATTGGTTATTTTACTGCCTAGGTAGCAGAATTCCTTAACTTCATCGACTTCGTGACCATCAATCCTGATGCTAAGTTTTTCGCTGTTCTCATTTCTACTACTTCTCATTACCGTCGTCTTTCTCCGATTTACTCTCAAACCATACTGTGTACTCATTAGACTGTTCATTCCGTTCAGCAGGTCATTTAATTCTTCTTCACTTTCACTCAGGATAGCAATGTCATCAGCGAATCGAATCATTGATATCCTTTCACCTTGTATTTTAATTCCACTCCTGAACCTTTCTTTTATTTCCATCATTGCTTCCTCGATGTACAGATTTAAGAGTAGGGGCGAAAGGCTACAGCCTTGTCTTATACCCTGTATCTATAGCATTAGAGAACTTCAAACGTATCTCGTCATTCCTTAGAACTTCCGTATCCACTTCTTTGCGTATTGATTCTTCCTGACTAATGTCTTGAACGTCAGCCTATAGAGACATCCAATTACCATGTCTGAGCCTGCTTTAACCGTGACCTTCACCCAAATCATTTCACATTTTGGATCTCCTTCAATTTCCTTCGATGCTATTGCACTTCTTATCGCTATAAACACGCCTCCCCTTCACTGTCCAGCCTGTCTCTGCGGTATACATTCCAATCTGAGTTTAGGATTTCATTACTGTTTACGTTTGGTTTCAGCCAACTTTCTGTCCCTAGTACTATATGGGCGTTGTGACCGTTTATTAATGAGAGCAGTTCTGGGACCTTTCTATAGACGCTCCTGCAGTTTACTATTAGCACGTTAATATTGTTATTCCCTGTTGCATTTTGCCTACTCCTACCTTGCCGCGTCTCAGGAGGCGTCTTGTCGGGCCTAGGGAGGGAATTCTCTAACCTAAAAAACCCCCATGTGCACTCCACACGTACTCGCTACCCTTGTAGCCGCTTCCGACGTGTAGTGCACGCCTGACTTATTCAGGAGGACCCCACATTTCTCCATCCGATAGCGGAGGTCGAGAAATTTGCACCCCAGCTCTCTGCAGAATCGTCTGAGCCTCTGGTTTAAGCCTTCCACTCGAGCGAGGCTTTCCGCCTTCACCAACTCCGCCAACCGCCTGTACGAACTGAGGATGACCTCTGAACCCAGACGGCAGGAGTCATTGGTGCCGACATGAGCAACAATTTGCAGTCGGGTGTACCCAGTGCTCTCTATCGCCGCCGGCAGGGCCTCCTCCACATCTCGGATGAGACACTCCGGCAAGCAGACCGAGTGAACACTGGCCTTCTTCCTCGACCTTTCCGCTATTTCCCTAAGGGGCTCCATTACCCGCCTAACGTTGGAGCTCCCAATAACTAATGAACCCCTCCCTTGTGTGCCTGCTCGGACCTTGCTGAAGGAGCAGCCACAGGTCCGTGTAATAAAGCCCACAACTCATCCGTGGAGTACTTCCTTCCAGTTACCTAGAAAGGCGAGCTCCTTATTCGTATTCGCGTGGGCCACAGCCCTAGCGTACAGAAAACAGTGCGCCACATTTTATTGAAATGAGTTTTATCTTCCGACAAGCGGGCCGCGGTGGATTTGCCAAGGATCCACCCTCTATTTTAAGTGTCATGCAAACTAATGTGGTTCGTGTTTCCAAGTTTCGTGAATTGTCCAATACTTTTAACAAGATTTTAGGGTAAATCGTTTTAATGTTTTAACAGGGTGACTGTCTAACACGAGTTTTTTGCAAGTGAGTCACATTTCCCTGTGCTTTTCTTTTAGTTATCCTGTTTTATTTTCTCCGTGTTTTAATTTCCCTCCTAGTAATTTCTTCTAGCGCATGTGAAATGGACTATGTGGTCATTTTGAGTACACGAGTGTACAACAATTTTAGAGTTTATCTCCACATTCGTTTGTTTTTATAACTGCAAGGGTGCTGATGACCTCGCCTCTAAGCACCCATTAGGACCCAAACACACCCACCCACCCACCCTCACACACACACACACACACACACACACACACACACACACACAAGAAATGTCATGTTAAAAGAGGAGGTGACTAGGATTGTGCTGATAAACAGATATGCTCTGTAATTAATGTGTGAGAGGAGTTACGGCATCGAGAAAATTTAGTTAAATGAAATTTTATAAATAATTAATTTTGAAACTTTTATAGTACCAAAGAGATTGTTCTGCCAAATTGTAAGCTCTTCAATGCGCATCGACTGAGCTTGGCATGTATCGTAACGTAGAACTAACCTGCGAGACACTTCTTAATTGAACTTCTAATTAAAATCAGAGTATTACTTAATTCACCACACCTACACAGTTAATAAGACAGTACATGTTTCAGACGTTGTTGCACACATTTAGTTTGTAAGATTTCTATTTATTGTCTTTTCCTATTAATTGTTTATTAGTTCGTATAGCTTTTGCCTGTGACTCAGAAACTAATACAGCTACATCAGTTCTGACTATGGCAATGTAAAGAGGAAGAAAATTCCTGTAAGGATGCGATGGCTACATTTATTTGTGTTGTAATAACAGATCATAAACTATTTGCGGTACTACTGCTAAATCTCGAAATTGGTCAATACTAATTTTTGGGCAAACTACTACTAGTAGAATGAAGTGTAGCACATCAGATTTGTTTATATTTTTATCGCGCACCAAATGCCGCATTCTGATTTTCAGTAGCATTTATGAGTATATAGTTTTAAGAAAGGCTGGTGATAGCAGGTGATACATGGTTTTCCTGTGGAGGGGAGAGACAAGGGTTTAAAAGTGTGGCGACCATCTTGCTCGTTCACACTATTTGGGGTGGAGTTGAAGAGACTACACATCTGCTTGTCTGAGCTGTGATCCAGTTGCTTTGCTTTTTGGCGATAGAAAATTTTCGTGTGGTCGGTCTCGACACTTTGAAATACACTTCTGGAAATTGAAATAAGAACACCGTGAATTCATTGTCCCAGGAAGGGGAAACTTTATTGACACATTCCTGGGGTCAGATACATCACATGATCACACTGACAGAACCACAGGCACATAGACACAGGCAACAGAGCATGCACAATGTCGGCACTAGTACAGTGTATATCCACCTTTCGCAGCAATGCAGGCTGCTATTCTCCCATGGAGACGATCGTAGAGATGCTGGATGTAGTCCTGTGGAATGGCTTGCCATGCCATTTCCACCTGTCGCCTCAGTTGGACCAGCGATCGTGCTGGACGTGCAGACCGCGTGAGACGACGCTTCATCCAGTCCCAAACATGCTCAATGGGGGACAGATACGGAGATCTTGCTGGCCAGGGTAGTTGACTTAAACCTTCTAGAGCACATTGGGTGGCACGGGATACATGCGGACGTGCATTGTCCTGTTGGAACAGCAAGTTCCCTTGCCGGTCTAGGAATGGTAGAACGATGGGTTCGATGACGGTTTGGATGTACCGTGCACTATTCAGTGTCCCCTCGACGATCACCAGAGGTGTACGGCCAGTGTAGGAGATAGCTCCCCACACCATGATGCCGGGTGTTGGCCCTGTGTGCCTCGGTCGTATGCAGCCCTGATTGTGGCGATCACCTGCACGGCGCCAAACACGCATACGACCATCATTGGCACCAAGGCAGAAGCGACTCTCATCGCTGAAGACGACACGTCTCCATTCGTCCCTCCATTCACGCCTGTCGCGACACCACTGGAGGCGGGCTGCACGATGTTGGGGCGTGAGCGGAAGACGGCCTAACGGTGTGCGGGACCGTAGCCCAGCTTCATGGAGACGGTTGCGAATGGTCCTCGCCGATACCCCAGGAGCAACAGTGTCCCTAATTTGCTGGGAAGTGGCGGTGCGGTCCCCTACGGCACTGCGTAGGATCCTACGGTCTTGTCGTGCATCCGTGCGTCGCTGCGGTCCGGTCCCAGGTCGACGGGCACGTGCACCTTCCGCCGACCACTGGCGACAACATCGATGTAATGTGGAGACCTCACGCCCCAAGTTTTGAGCAATTCGGCGGTACGTCCACCCGGCCTCCCGCATGCCCACTATACGCCCTCGCTCAAAGTCCGTCAACTGCACATACAGTTCACGTCCACGCATGCTACCAGTGTTAAAGACTGCGATGGAGCTCCGTATGCCACGACAAACTGTATACCGCAGAGATAGGCTGGACAGTGAAGGGGGAGGCGTGTTTATAGCGATAAGAAGTGCAATAGTATCGAAGGAAATTGACGGAGATTCGAATTGTGAAATGATTTGGGTGAAGGTCACGGTTAAAGCAGGCTCAGACATGGTAATTGGATGTCTCTATAGGCCCCCGGGCTCAGCAGCTGTTGTGGCTCAGCACCTGAAGAATAATTTGGAAAATATTTCGAGTAGATTTCCCCACCATGTTATAGTTCTGGGTGGAGATTTTAATTTGCCGGATATAGACTGGGAGACTCAAACGTTCATAACGGGTGGCAGGGACAAAGAATCCAGTGAAATATTTTTAAGTGCTTTATCTGAAAACTACCTTGAGCAATTAAACAGAGAACCGACTCGTGGCGATAACATATTAGACCTTCTGGTGACAAACAGACCCGAACTATTTGAATCAGTTAATGCAGAACAGGGAATCAGCGATCATAAAGCGGTTATTGCATCGATGATTTCAGCCGTAAATAGAAATATTAAAAAAGGTAGGAAGATTTTTCTGTTTAGCAAAAGTGACAAAAAGCAGATTTCAGAGTACTTGATGGCTCAACACACAAGTTTTGTCTCAAGTACAGATAGTGTTGAGCATCAGTGGACGAAGTTCAAAACCATGGTACAATATGCGTTAGATGAGTATGTGCCAAGCAAGATCGTAAGAGATGGAAAAGAGCCACCGTGGTACAACAACCGAGTTAGAAAACTGCTGCGGAAGCAAAGGGAACTTCACAGCAAACATAAACATAGCCAAAGCCTTGCAGACAAACAAAAATTACGCGAAGCGAAATGTAGTGTGAGGAGGGCTATGCGAGAGGCTTTCAATGAATTCGAAAGTAAAGTTCTATGTACTGACTTGGCAGAAAATCCTAAGAAATTTTGGTCCTATGTCAAAGCGGTAGGTGGATCAAAACAAAATGTCCAGACACTCTGTGACCAAAATGGTACTGAAACAGAGGATGACAGACTAAAGGCCGAAATACTAAATGTCTTTTTCCAAAGCTGTTTCACAGAGGAAGACTGCACTGTGCTTCCTTCTCTAGATTGTCGCACAGTTGACAAAATGGTAGATATCGAAGTAGACGACAGAGGGATAGAGAAACAATTAAAATCGCTCAAAAGAGGAAAGGCCGCTGGTCCTGATGGGATACCAGTTCGATTTTACACAGAGTACGCGAAGGAACTTGCCCCCCTTCTTGCAGCGGTGTACCGTAGGTCTCTAGAAGAGCGTAGCGTTCGAAAGCATTGGAAAAGGGCACAGGTCATCCCCGTTTTCAAGAAGGGACGTCGAACAAATGTGCAGAACTATAGACCTATATCTCTAACGTCGATCAGTTCTAGAATTTTGGAACACGTATTATGTTCGAGTATAATGACTTTTCTGGAGACTAGAAATCTAGTCTGTAGGAATCAGTATGGGTTTCGAAAAAGACGGTCGTGTGAAACCCAGCTCGTGCTATTCGTCCACGAGAGTCAGAGGGCCATAGACACGGGTTCCCAGGTAGATGCCGTGTTTCTTGACTTCCGCAAGGCGTTCGATACAGTTCCCCACAGTCGTTTAATGAACAAAGTAAGAGGATATGGACTATCAGACCAATTGTGTGATTGGATTGAGGAGTTCCTAGATAACAGAACGCAGCATGTCATTCTCAATGGAGAGAAGTCTTCCGAAGTAAGAGTGATTTCACGTGTGCCACAGAGGAGTGTCATAGCACCGTTGCTATTCACAATATACATAAATGACCTGGTGGATGACATCGGAAGTTCACTGAGGCTTTTTGCAGATGATGCTGTGGTGTATCGAGAGGTTATAACAATGGAAAATTGTACTGAAATGCAGGAGGAGCTGCAGCGAATTGACGCATGGTGCACGGAATGGCAATTGAATCTCAATGTAGCGAAGTGTAATGTGATGCGAATACATAGAAAGATAGGTCCCTTATCATTTAGCTACAAAATAGCAGGTCAGCAACTGGAAGCAGTTAATTCCATAAATTATCTGGGAGTAGGCATTAGGAGTGATTTAAAATGGAATGATCATATGAAGTTGATCGTCGGTAAAGCAGATGCCAGACTGAGATTCATTGGAAGAATCCTAAGGAAATGCAATCCGACAACAAAGGAAGTAGGTTACAGTACGCTTGTTCGCCCACTGCTTGAATACTGCTCAGCAGTGTGGGATCCGCACCAGGTAGGGTTGATAGAAGAGATAGAGAAGATCCAACGGAGAGCAGCGCGCTTCGTTACAGGATCATTTAGTAATTGCGAAAGCGTTACGGAGATGATAGATAAACTCCAGTGGAAGACTCTGCAGGAGAGACGCTCAGTAGCTCGGTACGGGCTTTTGTTAAAGTTTCGAGAACATACCTTCACCGAAGAGTCAAGCAGTATATTGCTCCCTCCTACGTATATCTCGCGAAGAGACCATGAGGATAAAATCAGAGAGATTAGAGCCCACACAGAAGCATACCGACAATCCTTCTTTCCACGTACAATACGAGACTGGAATAGAAGGGAGAACCGATAGAGGTACTCAGGGTACCCTCCGCCACACACCGTCAGGTGGCTTGCGGAGTACGGATGTAGATGTAGATGTAGAAACTGGCTGACACTGACGGCGGTGGTGCACAAATGCTGCGCAGCTAGCGCCATTCGACGGCCAACACCGCGGTTCCTGGTGTGTCCGCTGTGCCGTGCGTGTGATCATTGCTTGTACAGCCCTCTCGCAGCGTCCGGAGCAAGTATGGTGGGTCTGACACACCGGTGTCAATGTGTTCTTTTTTCCATTTCCAGGAGTGTACTTCGTATCACTGTTTTGGTTATTTACGGACTTCCTGCAGCGGTCAAACTCTGTTTCGTTTTTTCCAGTTGTTCAGTGATATTTGGGTTCCTTGCTCTGTCTCACAACACTCTACACGGATACACATAACATCTTGTAACTCACAGATTATATTCCATACTAGTTCCCCTACTGAATCTTTTTTTTTTTTATTGAAAAGGCCTTCATCCTTCGAAATATTACCCATTTCTATTCCAATATTTTCCAGTTTACTATCTACCATTTCCTCTATCACGTCTATAACTCTTCCCACTTAAGATTTTGTGCTTAAATTTTAGATTGTACACTTTAATATTTTGAATATATTAGTAATTCAGAATTTCGTTTTTTATTTCAGTATTAAAATTTGTGCAGATTAGTCTTATGCATGTCATGGAAAATTCTGTAAAATTCCCCTCTCTGATTTCAGAACCGACCTCCATCTTTGATGGCAAATCTGTGAATCCACATACATTTACACAATAAATGTCTGTATGTATCCCGTCGGTCTTATTGGCTGTCTCGGCTCTTCTGCTTTCGCTGAAGGTGAAGCCACTGCCAGTGACTAAGTTGAAGAGTCTTCTGCTTCTGCCAGTTCTGATGGCTTGATTGAATTCTTGCTCCAGATAAGAAAGCCGACCGGAGTGGCCATGCGGTTCTAGGCGCTACAGTCTGGAGCCGAGCGACCGCTCCGGTCGCAGGTTCGAATCCTGCCTCGGGCATGGATGTGTGTGATGTCCTTAGGTTGGTTAGGTTTAATTAGTTCTAAGTTCTAGGCGACTGATTACCTCAGAAGTTGAGTCGCCTAGTGCTCAGAGCCATTTGAACCAGTTTTGAACCAGATAAGAAAACTCTAATTGCAACAGAGCAGTACTAAAGCTGTTTAAATAAAGTAATCCCTGAAACTAAAAGAAGCACTAGCCACAGTTGGGTGCTGCGTGGCTCTATTTAGAATACTGGCTCGGTATCGTCATAGGGTCGAACCATATATGTCTGCTTCTATATCCAGCAGCTGCGGAGACAGTTGCAATCTGTGATCCTTTAGCCAAGTTTCTTTTTGGAAGTAATGCATATTTTCGTACTTTGTGACAACTGAAATGAAATTTGTGTAGTTTCACAGTTGCATTCCGACTGCTGTCGTATTTTAATACTCGCTAAAACACTACACTGTGATTGGCTGCTTTTTTAAAATACTGAGATGGGTTGGAGAGATAGGGGTGGATGAGAGTGATGGCAGGGGCGTGTCCTTTCACGTCGTGGTGACGTCATTGATAAAGGGTTGGAGCTTGCATCATCTTGGATTGTGTCGTCATGAACAATGAGGGCAGCACACAATGTGATTTTGATTCAGAAAAACCGTTGTCTTCTCATTGGCCATCCTATGTCGTTTCTGATGCGCCCAAGGAGCAACTGGTAAATGACCTTAAATCAACAGTAATGTTGATCTGTCTCGTGAACAGGGAATAGATTTCTGTCCTGCACACTGCAGAAACTCCGAAAGTTGGTATTATGAATTTGAAATACTTGCTTTAATTGTATTTTTCCGGGGCGATGAGCAATCGATCTATAGAAAACACAATTAGGCCTACATTTGCAGATATATGAGAATTAATACAACTGATGGTATGCCAGTTAAATTTAACCATTATAACTTTGTTGTAACAAAGTCATATCGATAGGCATGTACACGCTCGCACACACACACACACACACACACACACACACACACACACACACACACACACACAGACATAAAATTGCGCAACATTCTATGCATTGGTGTGTACTGTATCTCATATAATATCTATATCTGCCAAATTACGCTGTGTTGTGAGTGGTACTGTAGCAATACGTGGGCAATGAAAAGTTGTGGATCAGAGGGAAAATAAAATAAAGCCTTATAAAACGGAACCTGGTGCTCGCTGACTTTATTAGACGAACGAGTGTAGAACGTTTCGTTTTTGTTAAAATTTTCCCTGCTTGGTATGTATGTTATACTTTATGAAATACAGAACTTTGGCTTGCAAAATGAAAATCAAAGGGTTAAAAGTTTACTTTTATATTAAAAAATTCGGTGCTTCACTCACATAACTTCAAGTATGTATATGATAGGGAACACATGCTTTAGGACAAATAGAGATTAGTTAGTGAAATATTAGCAACTTATTTTGATTTGACGTTAGCCAGATTGCTTTTAAGTAATCATCTGTTTTATTATACAGTTCTGCCACAAACCTAAACCACATGATTAGTTTCATTGTGTCTGTTACTGTCTTTGGAGAAATGTGTTTCTTCGTGTAGAATTATCACTAGTAAGTCTTGATGTGCGGCGAATTATTTTCTTTTATTTCTTCTTTCCGGCAAGATGCTGGGGGGAAGATAGTTTATCTCTGACCGACGAAAACGTTGACATACACACATCAAAAATCGCATTAAAGAATGTCAGTCACATGAAACATTAAAATATGCAGACAAGAGGTAGCTACACTAGCAAGTTACGGCTCGCAAACAAAAATTAAGTTTTTTCGATGCGTTGAAGGCAAAGCTTGCTAAAATTTCAATAATTCTGGTCCCTCAAGGCGATGACAGCTACTCTTCATTAGAACATGATTGGTTTATCAAGATTTCCAAATACTGAATAATATTAAACGATTTACAACCATCATGAAAAGAAATTCTTATAATTTATATGTAAACTTTTTAAACCCATAAATGAAGCGAATTTGCTTAAGTACCTGCTATTTGGTACTACCTCTTTTGCATCTGAGTGGACTGATGTCACACTATTTACTGTTCTCTCTCCTATTTATTACAAAAATATTTGCTATTAAAAACAGTCTTGATCACAATTTATTTAGTACGGTGACCGGTTTCGACTACTACTGTGAATATCTTCAGACCAATGAGTAAGAACCTCCTTCTGCAAGAGAATTACTTTGTAGTGATCACTACTGTGTAGTGATTCTGGAGAATCACTATACAGAATCATTACTGTATAGTGATCACTACTGTGTAGTGATTCTGTAGCAGAAGGAGGTTCTTACTCATTGGTCTGAAGATGTTCACAGTAGTTGTCGAAACCGGTCACTGTACTAAATAAATTGTGATCAAGACTGTTTTTAATGTTGTTGTTGTTGTGGTCTTCAGTCTTGAGACTTTGATGCAGCTCTCCATGCTACTCTATCCTGTGCAAGCTTCTTCATCTCCCAGTACGTACCGCAACCTACATCCTTCTGAATCTGTTTAGTGTATTCATCTCTTGGTCTCCCTCTACGATTTTTACCCGCCACGCTGCCCTCCATTACTAAATTGGTGATCCCTTGATGCCTCAGAACATGTCCTACCAACCGATCCCTTCTTCTAGTCAAGTTGTGCCACAAACTCCTCTTCTCCCCAATTCTATTCAATACCTCCTCATCAATTATGTGATCAACCCATCTAATCTTCAGCATTCTTCTGTAACACCACATTTCGAAAGCTTCTATTCTCTTCTTGTCCAAACTATTTATCGTCCATGTTTCCCTTCCATACATGGCTACACTCCGTACAAATACTTTCAGAAATGACTTCCTCACACTTAAATCAATACTCGATGTTAAAAAATTTCTCTTCTTCAGAAACGCTTTCCTTGCCATTGCCAGCCTACATTTTATATCCTCCCCAAATAGCAAAACGCCTTTACTACTTTAAGTGACTCATTTCTTAATCGAATTCCATCAGCATCACCCGACTTAATTCGAATACATTCTATTATTCTCGTTTTGCTTTTGTTGATGTTCATCTTATATCCTCCTTTCAAGACACTATCCATTCCGTTCAACTGCTCTTCCAAGTCCTTTGCTGTCTCTGACAGAATTACGATGACATCGGCGAACCGCAAAGTTTTTATTTCTTCTCCATGGATTTTAATACCTACTCCAAATTTTTCTTTTGTTTCGTTTACTGCTTGTTCAATACACAGATTGAATAACATCGGGGATAGACTAAAACCCAGTCTCACTCCCTTGCCAACCACTGCTTCCCTTTCATGTCCCTCGACTCTTATAACTGCCATCTGGTTTCTGTACAAACTGTAAATAGCCTTTCGCTCCCTATATTTTACCCCTGCCACCTTCAGAATTTGAAAGAGAGTATTCCAGTCAACATTGTCAAAAGCCTTCTCTAAGTCTACAAATGATAGAAACGTAGGGTTTACCTTCCTTAATCTAGCTTCTAAGATAAGTCGTAGGGTCAGTATTGCCTCACGTGTTCCAATTTCTACGGAATCCAAATTGATCTTCCCCGAGGTCGGCTTCTACTAGTTTTTCCACTGGTCTGTAAAGAATTCGTGTTAGTATTTTGCAGCTGTGACTTATTAAACTGATAGTTCGGTAATTTTCACATCTATCAACACCTGCTTTCTTTGGGATTGGAATTATTATATTCTTCTTGAGGTCTGAGGGTATTTCGCCTGTCTCATACATCCTGCTCACCAGATGGTAGAGTTTTGTCAGGACTGTCTCTCCCAAGGCCGTCAGTAGTTCCAGTGGAATGTTGTCTATTCCGGGGGCCTTGTTTCGACTCAGATCTTTCAGTGCTCTGTCAAACTCTTCACGCAGTATCGTATCTCCCATTTCGTCTTCATCTATATCCTCTTCCATTTCCATAATATTGTCGTCAAGTACATCGCCCTTGTATACCCCCTCTATATACTCCTTCCACCTTTTTGCTTTCCCTTCTTTGCTTAGAACTGGGTTTCCATCTGAGGTCTGGATGTTCATACAAGTGGTTCTCTTATCTCCAAAGGTCTCTTTAATTTTCCTGTAGGCAGTATCTATCTTACCCCTAGTGAGATAAGCCTCTACATCCTTACATCTAGCCATCCCTGGTTTGCCATTTTGCACTTCCTGTCGATCTCATTTTTAGACGTCTGAATTCCTTTTTGCCTGCTTCAGATACTGCATTTTTATATTTTCTCCTTTCATCAATTAAATTCAATATTTCTTCTGTTACCCAAGGATTGCTACTAGCCCTCGCCTTTTTACCTACTTGATGCTCTGCTGCCTTCACTAGTTCATCCCTCAAAGCTACCCATTCTTCTTCCACCGTATTTCTTTCCCCCATTCCTGTCAATTGCTCCCTTATGCTCTCCCTAAAACTCTGTACAACCCCTGGTTCTTTTAGTTTATCCAGGTCCCATCTCCTTAAATTCCCACCTTTTTGCAGTTCCCCAGTTTTAATCTACAGGTCATAACCAATAGATTGTGGTCAGAGTCCACATCTGCCCCTGGAAATGTCTTACAATTTAAAACCTGGTTCCTAAATCTCTGTCTTACCATTATATAATCTATCTGATACCTTTTAGTATCTCTAGGCTTCTTCCATGTGTAGCGCCTTCTTTTATGATTCTTGAACCAAGTGTTATCTATGGTTAAATTGTGCTCTGTGCAAAATTCTACCAGGCGGCTTCCTCTTTTATTTCTTTGCCCCAGTCCATATTCTCCTACTACGTTTCCTTCTTTCCCTTTTCCTACACTCGAATTCCAGTCACCCATGACTATTAAATTTTCATCTCCCTTCACTATCTGAATAATTTCTTTTATTTGATCATACATTTCTTCAATTTCTTCGTCATCTACAGAGCTAGTTGGCACATAAACTTGTACTACTGTAGTAGGTGTGGGCTTCGTATCTATCTTGGCCACAATAATGCGTTCGCTATGCTGTTTGTAGTAGCTTACCCGCATTCCTATTTTCCTATTCATTATTAAACCTACTCCTGCATTTCCCCTATTTGATTTTGTGTTTATAACCCTGTAGTCACCTGACCAGAAGTCTTGTTCCTCGTGCCACCGAACTTCACTAATTCCCACTATATCTAACTTTAACCTATCCATTTCCCATTTCATATTTTCTAACCTACCTGCCCTATGAAGGGATCTGACATTGCACGCTCCGATCCGTAGAACGCCAGTTTTCTTTCTCTAGTCAACTTATACAAATACTTGTGTATAAGACCTTGTAGGGATATGAAATGGAACAATACCACAGCCTCAGACGTGTGTAAAGCAGGCAGCAGACCACTTTCTTTGACAGAGCACTAGCAAAATGCCACAGTGTCTAACAGTCTCCGCAGAATATTGAGAAATGCGATGACACTCATGGGAAAGACCCTTCTCTGTTTGTTCCAAAAATGACTAACAGTGTTACTGTGTGGCACTGCAAGAATTTCCGTGACGCGTTTGCATATTCAAAAATCTTACATTTCTACTTCCATTGATGATGACAGGCCATAAAAAGTGAAAAACGTACTTACGAATTAGGTATATCCGTCCATTACAGTGATGTAATATCGGACGGTAGCCCACTGAAATACTGGAAATGATTTTAACTGGAAACAGCACTTGCTGGTCAGGTCTACTGCTGTTGCAATGTACAGTAATGGTTTGAGAAGTGGGGGTCATTGTTTCTGTCAGGTCACTGATATTTTGCGTTCCAGCTCATGAAACAAACATATCATAGACAAAAGCAAAAGAGGTTCTAGTAGTCATAAAAAGTTTTAGGAAAAGAATTCATCTACCAAACGATGTATGTATCCTCAAGACGACAGCTTGTTAAAGCCTGATAAATAATATCTAAAGCATGCAGTAGTTCTAAGTAATGTTACGGCCTGATAACATGGGAAAACGACAGCAAATTTGTAACATGTCATTGATCTCATCGTTTGGTGAATCACAGTGAACAGTAAGAGGGTGTCATTCCCAGCACGAACTATGATATTGGTGAGTACATGTGTATAATTGTAATTAGTGTAATTAATTTTGTTGTTCTAATTGTAATAATGTTGAATCCCATCACCCAACACAACTGCAGTCACTAGGAGTGAATCCCGACCCACACCTTATACAACGACAAGTATGTGCTGCCAACCTTACGTGCCCCGCAAGTTGAGAAACGCGGATCTCGCCGCTGAGGAGACACTTTGCGGACGCACTGATTAACCATGTAGAAATGGATAGGAACTACACAGATCAAAAGAAGTTTTGCATCTTCTCGGTTCCGGGAGTAGCGGAACCTGTATAGAAAATTGGAATACAGATCAACATAAACATAATTTCTGCCCTTTTTATTGCTCATGAAAACCAGACATTGCATGTTGTACCGCCATACAGCGAGACCTTCAGAGGTCTGCTATACACACCGGTACCTGTAACACCCAGCAGCACGTCCTCTTGCACTGATGCATGCCTGTATTCGTCGTGGCAAACCATCCACAAGTTCATCAAGCCACTATTAGTCCAGATTGTCCCACTTCTCAACGGTGATTCTGCGTAGATCCCTCAGAGTAGTTGGTGGATCAAACAATTTTCAGTCTACCCAGGCATATCCGATAGGGTTAATGTCTGGGGAAAACGCTCGCTACACTAGTCGGGCGATGTCGTTATCCTGAAAGAAGTCATTCACGAGATGTGCACGATGGGAGCGCGAACTGTCGTCCATGAAGACGAATGCCTCACCAATATGCTGCCGTTATGGTTGCCTGTCGGCCGGAGGATGTAATTCACGTATCGTAAAACCGTTACGGGTCCTTCCTTGAGCACTAGCGTGTACACCGGCCCCACGTAATGCCACCTCAAAACAGCAGGGAGCTTGCACCTTACTGCACTCGCTGTCAGGCGTTCAGCCTGATCGAGTTGCCTTCAAACACGTCCCCGACGATTGTCTAGTTGAAGGCATATGCGACACTCATCGGTGAAGAGAACGTGATGCCATTCCTGAACGGTCCATTGGGCATGTTGTTGGGCCCATCTGTACCGCGCTGCGTGATGTCATGGTTGCAAAGATGGACCTCGCCATGGACGTCGGGAGCGAAGTTGCCCATCATGCAGCCTCTTGCGCACAGCTTGAGTCGTAACACGACGTCCTGGGGTTGCGCGGAAAGCATTATTCAACTGTCAGGATTTCTGCGAGCCATAATCCGTAGGTATCGGTCATCCACTGCATCAGTAGCCCTTGGGCGGCCTGAGTGAGGCATCTTATCGTCAGTTCCTCTGTATATCCTCCATGTCTGAACAACGTCACTTTGGTTCATTCCGAGACGCCTGGACACTTCCCTTGTTAAGAGCCCTTCCTGGCACAAAGTAACAATGCGAACTCGATCGAACCGCGGCACTGACCGTCTTGGCATGGCTGAAGTACAGACAACACGAGCCGTGTACCTCCTTCCTGGTGGAATGACTGGAACTGATCGGCTATAGGACCCCTTCCGTCTAATACGCGCTGCTCATGCATGTTTGTTTACATCTTTGGGGGGTTTAGTGACATCGCTGATATAATATCCACAGTCAACGTCTATCTTCAGGAGTTCTGGGAACCGGGGTGATGCAAACCTTTTTTTGATGTGTGTATAATGTGGTCTCAGTCATCACAACTGAGAACGAAAGAGCTGAATTCTAAAGAGAAATGGGCGGAAAGACGTGAGCGTTACCGTAGAGGAGGAAGCTAGCTCCAAAGAGTTATGGCAGCTATAGTCCGATCCTCGAATGATGGCGTTACGGGAAGTTCGAGACAAGGACGGGAATCGCATTGCTGTCTGTTCCAAACGGAAGTTGCGGTACGTATACACGTTGTCTGCGCTTGATGAAAGCGTCTATCCAGCAAATCAAATGTCTCTCGCTTGCTTGTGCAGAATTTGTCGCGTATCACCTCCATCGGCCATGACACTCACACCAAATGGAATAAAACTTCAATAAATAACTCGCTGTGATCACGTTTAGTGTTCGCTTTGGTTACGACATTCCCAGCAGAGCGCTGAGAGCACTATGGAACGCTCATTGGTTATCGGAGAATACGTGCAGTACATGCGCAGAACAAACATAAACTCAACGCCCATCGTTCATCACTCTAGCTACAACGGAGAGAACAGTCCAGCATATTGTGGAAGCCACACTAGAATTGGATTATAGAGTTGGACGA
Organism: Schistocerca gregaria; assembly: GCF_023897955.1. Classification (NCBI taxonomy): domain Eukaryota; kingdom Metazoa; phylum Arthropoda; class Insecta; order Orthoptera; family Acrididae; genus Schistocerca; species Schistocerca gregaria. The sequence goes on along the minus strand of NC_064920.1, from coordinate 1,006,337,299 downwards.
AGTGAGTGGTTCAATGATGACTGTGAGATGGCTACCGAGGAACGAAATAGCGCAATGCAGAAGACGCTCCAGCGAGATACATTAGCCGGCAGACAAAATTATGAAGACGTGAGTCAGAAGAAAAAAAGGATTTGAGAAAAATGGATTGAAAGACATCGATTAATTTAGAAATGAAAAGGATGTCGGAAGATTACGTCGACGTAGACGAAAATTTTGTTAGTAGACGTTTGGAAGGTAGTAGAAGTTTGGAAGGTAGGGTGATAAGATACTGGCAGAAGTAAAGCTGTGAGTACCAGCTGTGAGTCGTGCTTCGGCAGCGCAGTTGGTAGAGCACTTGCCAGCGAAAGGCAAAGGTCCCGAGTTCGAGTCTCGGTCGGGCACACAGTTTTAATCTGCCAGGAAGTTTCAATTTTGTTAGTGTTCGAGGGATAGTAAAATAAAATTCAAATGATAGATGTATTACCGTTAAATGTGGTGGTCAAAAAACGCTTAAAGCACTCAAACGTTACTATCTTTATTATGAATTCAATTGTGATTTTTACTCATTTTTAAGCAGAAATCTCAAATACAAATACGCATACGTACAAGCGTACCTCTTGCTCCAAACGAATACGAATTGCCTTCATGTTGCAAAGGTCGTAAACACGAAACCAGATAAAAGCCGCTACAGTAACATTATTCTGTGACTTGAACACTACTCGCACTCTTTCGGACTAGTTTCTTTGTTTATGCTAGTTCTAAACATTCATGGTGGTGTCTGTTTGTTCTATAACGTGTCTCCCTACCACTTTCGCGCAAAGACGCTCTGAGTGTGTTTTTAGGGAATTAATTAGTTTGAAGCTGGGACCTGTTGCTGGTAAGGAGACGCCAGACCACACATGACATGTAGAATTCAGAAGAGTTCAGTGAGACTAGCGATGATATAACCAAATACTTTATGATCTCAGCGTCAGCTCCACTGCACTCCCGGTAAAAGAATCTTAATACTAACTAAATTTAGTGGAAGGGGTTCAAGGCTTTCCTATTTTTAGTTAGTTGGTAAAATAACGTCGAAAAAGCAGTTAAGTTTACCATTGGTAATTTTATTCTACTCACAAAACATCATTTATAAATTGCACTATTGATAAAAGGAAATGTTTTAATACAGGATGGTAAAAACCAACTGCGTTCAACAAAAATGTGAACGAATATTCCCTGAGTGGGTTTCCAAGTTCTACAATCGATCGAAGGATGACCTATGCCATATCACATCCATAATCTAGGTTTAATTTAAGTTTCACAAAGAGAAAACTATCAAAATGGTCTATGGTGACCCTCAATTATCTTTAATTACTTATTTAACTTGTCGTAAATTACAGTGGCTGATGTGGCTTCTCAATAACTATATAAAAGAAAAATCATCGCGTTTCAGATCTGTTCTTCAAGTGGCAAATGTGAACACCATGAGTTTTAATTAACGATCGACACTAGTATTAAGCAAAAAGGGGGTGTAACAGATCAGACTTCTGCAGTTCTGAGTGAAACCGTATGCGCTCAAAAATGCGGCATCGCGTGCGTTTATTACCTTGTCGGTGTTTAAGCAGCGTCAGGGCGACAGCGGCCGCCGCACCAGCCATCCAGCTCGCCGTCTCGGAACTAACTCTACTCTAACTTCTCCTTACTACAATTCACCGAAGTTTGTTAAAAAAAACTATCTGGCTGTGTTTTAATCTGTCCAATCAGGGTCTCAATGTTAACCTTAAGCTCCGCCTACAAAAATTCTGTCTATCCAATGAGAAACGTTATACTTTTCGTGGTGGGGCAATGTTTTTAAAGTTTGCAACGTAACAGACGCTAAGAAGTGTCACGCTAAAACCTGCAGCTAGTGTGGTCCTTTTAGCGTTATCGTAAGATCTATACTGTTCTTCTGGAGGGCTCTATCTTTTAACATGGGCTGGGGGGTGGTCCTTGACGTACCTGAGACGCGAAAAAGTCTCAAGCTAAAACTTGCGGGTGGTAGTGGCCCTTTTTGTGTTATCGTAAGATCTATACTGTTTTTTGGAGGGCTCTAGCTTTTAACATGGGCTGGGGGGTGGTCCTTGACGTAACAGGGATGTGAAAAAGTCTCACGCTAAAACGTGCGGGTGGTAGTCTTACAGGTAGGCTGCCGACTTGGGTGTCTGTCCCTTATCGTAGAGCCTTCTAGCTTAACAAGGTTCTGCTCTCGGCTTCTGTACTCGTTTCTCCCCTCGGAACTGCGTCTGCCTCACGGTGGGAAGGTACGACATGCATTTAGGCATTCTTGTGTTAGTCTGTGGTATTCCATTTGCTCACTCGTTACTCGTATTACTTTGGTTAATTTAATGTCACGATTTATTCGGTGCTATGTAACATACTACTGGATTTGCTTATCATGTCAGGGTTTTCATGGAAGGTGTTGGGTTTGCCTGACACCTTACATACTCGCACTCGTTCGGACTAGTTTCTCTGTTTATGCTAGTGTGCACTTGCATTTGAGATTTCTACCTGAAAAAGTCTCTGAACTGAAATCGCAATAAATAGAAAAAGTAGTAATAATTTTTTACATTTGTGAGAGAAAACGAACGTGGCCGACAATTACATGAATACTGTGTAATCATTCCACATCAAACTGTTAAGTACTATCATTTAGACAATTCTTCATGATTCCCATAAATGTGAGATATATCCTTAGCTTTTAATATCGATGCGCCCTCGCTCCGCAGATTTACGGCTGTACGACTTGTCTCGAGTAGAGGTAATAAATTACTAGGGGCGTTCAGTGAGTAATACAGCACATGTTTTTTTTTCTCTTGGCTGAAAAAAGGGGAATTTGTTATGGGTTATCAGGGAATATTTCCACCTCAGCCCCTACAGTTTCATGAAGCTCAGACAGGTGGCGGTGATATGCTTACCCTTCAAAATGTTATCTATAACTGAGGTGCGTTCCAGAGAGCAGTCATTGAGTTTCTTTTGTCTGGACACCAGAGCATCGCAGATACTGATCGGCTCTTGCAGAATGTCTACGGAGACCTAGTAAATGATCAGAAGCACTGTAAGTCTGTTTCGTCACAGCAGGGTCGCGCAAATCTGTCCTGCTTGCCGGCCAGCCACACATAGCTGTGACTACTGTAATGCTGAGACGTGCAGACACTATAACTCGAGGTGATCGACAGATAACAAGCAAACACCTCGCTCCACAACTGGACGTCTCTGTTAGTAGTGCTGGCACACGCCCACTAGTTGGTGTACTCAAAGGTGTGTGCCCTTGGGGTCCTGGACGCCTAACAAAAGACCATAAAGAGCAACAAAGGAAAATCTGTGCGGAATCAGTTGCGCGTGACGAGGCTGTTCATTATAATTTTTTGTCGAACATTGTCACAGACGAACCGGAAACGAAACGGCAATCCACGGAGTCTTGCGCCGGAACCTCTCACCTCCTACCCACCTTGTCCACGCAATGGGGCCTGCTGTTCCCCTTCAGCTAAGTAATGTAGATTTATGACTGGGTACTTCGGTGCTACAGTTTTATACTTGACAAGGCCAAACTACGGCATACAATAGTTTGGTGTCAATACTGTAGAGCAGGGCTTCCCAACGTGTGGTCCGCGAACCCCTTAGGGGTCCGCCGGCTCTTTCTAGGGGGTCCGCGGCCACCTTTCACCAAATCGTGTAAAATTATGAGTAAGATTACTGAATAAAAATGTGAAAATCAAATTCATCACTATTTTTTTTCGTGTGAATAACATGTGTACTTGTACTTCAGGTCGTATTCCCAAGCAGCCTATGCGGTTTCTAAGTGAGAACACATACACAAATTAGTGCCGGAGAATGCGGCTTCTCTGATCGACTGTTTCGCAACAATACGGGGGTCGTTTGTGCGCCAGCTCACGGCGCTAGATGCAGCGAAACCTTTTACGCATGCCCGGAGCGAGCTTTGTCGACCAATCACAGCGCTCGCTAGCACGTATGCGGCCCCAGGCATCATTAAATGTTTAACTTTCTTTGTCAGTGCACTACCTATTTCATAAGTCGATTTTTAACCAGTTTATTACTTCTAACATGGATCGGTGGCTGAAGTCAGGATCATTGAAGAAGGGTGCAGTTTCTCCATCGCCTTCACAACAGTTGAAATGAATGAGGAGGGAGGACGACCAAAGGAAGAACATTCACAAGAAACTCCACAGCCGGATTTATTATGTGAAAACGCTACAAGTACTCCACAGGTTGCAACATCCTGTAGAAGAGGAATAATCAAGAAGCGTAAGTACAACGAAAGCTATTAAGAAATGGGCTTTATGCAGGCAAAGGACGGTAAAGCTGTGTGTAATTCGTGCGCGAGTCCTTCCGAACAGTTCAATGGTTCCAGTTAAATTGTGCCCTCGTTTTAAAGGTAGTCACCCGGATTTCCAGGCTAAAGACATCGATTTTTTCAAAAGAAAGGTTGCTGAACTAGCTGCTTCTCAGCATTGCATAAAAACTCATGCAAAAACAATTAATGAAAATTCATTAAAAGCTTATTTCTTGCTTAGTTATCGAGTGGCAAAAACAGGCAAAGCTCATACAATTGCAGAAAACCTCATAAAGCCGTGTGTTAATGATACTGTTTCTTGCTTGCTAGATGGAAAGGCAGTAAAGCTTATATCTTCGTTGCCATTATCAAACAATACTGTCCAGAGACGCATTGTAGACATGTCAAATGATGTGAAAGACACTCTTGTTTCTCGCATCCAACACAATTCATTTTCTATGCAGATAGATGAATCCACTGATGTTGCAGGATTAGCGATTTTATTGGCTTTTGTCCGTTATGAATATTCTGAATGTTTTGAGGAGGTCCTCTTATTGTGCAGACCACTACCTACCGACACAACAGGTGCTGAAATATTACGTCTATTGGATGATTTTTTAAGGACTAACGAAGTTTCATGGTCTAATTGCATACATGCTTGCACGGATGATGCAAAAGCTATGACGGGTCCTATAGTCGGAGCAATAACCAAAATAAAAGAAGACGCCAAGAATTGCAGCAGTAGTCATTGTGCTCTCCACAGATACGTTTTAGCTACGAAACAAATGCCTGTTTCGTTCAAGAAAGTTTTAGACAAATCCATACATAAAATCAAGGCTTTTCACAATATTGTGTGAAGATATGGGAAGCCTTCATCGTTCCGTGCTTCTCCACACAGAAGTGAGGTGCCTCTCACGTGGAAATGCACTCTCTCGGTTGTACGAATTAAGATTGGAAGTCTTAGCTTTCCTTTTGGAGTGTGACACTAAATTAGCAGATCTATTAATGACGAAATTTGGCAGTGTATACTTGCCTATTTGTCAGATATTTTCTCCAAAATCAACTAAATGAATAATTCACTCCAAGGGCAAAGTGAAACAATGGTCACCGATATCGAGGAAGTTCGAGCATTCAAGAGGAAAATCAATTTTTGGGCAGAGAGTGTCGAGGAAGGGGAGGCAGAGCGTTCTCCTCTTCTGAAGGATTTTTGAAAAACAAAACATTGGCGCTTGGGAAGAATTTGTTTCATCAAACCGTGGAACATCTCTGAAGCTTGATGTCATTGTTGGAGCTGAAGATGAGAAGCTACAGAAATGCGAATGGGTGGTCAACCCATTCACTGTATCCAAAAAGACGAACATTTTATCATCAAATGCATATGAGTTGTTGATAGAAATTGTCACAGATCCTACCTTGAAATCAAGTTTTGACATTGACGGTTACTCACACTTTTGGATCCGTTTGGATAACAAGAAATACTACCCCCTTCTTTAAAAGGCAAAACGCGTACTTCTTCCGTTTGCCACAACATACATGTGTGAATCTGGATTCTCGATCCATGCTGCCCACAAAACTGAGTACCTAAGCTGTCTAGATGCGTAACCAGACATCCGTCTCCATTTGTCAAGAATTGAACCCAACTTTTCAAAATTATGTCAGCCGAAGCACCGTCAACCATCACATTAGGATTCCATTATTATTCCTACAGACTCATCTATAGTGAAGAAGAAAGCATTTTTCTTTGTAGATGCTCTGTGAACGTACCTGAACTACAACTCTGCATGAATTTTGTATCTCTCTTCTATCATTTCCAAAATAATTATTAATTGAATTCTGTTGGCATTGGTATTTTTGTTACGAAAATTAAAATGATCTCTAAAGCTAATTTCTTTTCTTTATAATATATTCCCTCCTCTCAGTTAAAAATATGGCCTGCCAGCTACCAACTGACAGTACACTGTTGCAACGCCGCCTGCTAGCTGCTGGCTATGGACTGACAGCTGCCGTTCAGTAAATACGCGAAGAAGTAAAAATAACTAGACTTTCTGAGCTGTTTACACGAGCACGAAAATCGATTGTGGAACTGGAAAACGGCTTTAAAAAGCAGATTTACAGAATCGATTATTAAGTGACCAACCAAAAGCGTAACTGCGACATCGGCTTACGAAATCCGGTTTTGTAAACGCATGAAAACTGGATGAATGTATTCCCACACATTGCAAAACAGATGTCAATAGTCCTTTTAAGGCAATTCCGTGCCCTCCTTCCTTTCGTGATGTGTTTGTATCCCGAATCATGGGTCTGCCTCTTTTCTTCACAGCCGCGCGGAATGGCCGCGCAGTTTGGGGCGCCATGTCGTCGTGGACTGCGCGGCCGCTCCCGCTCCCGCCACAGGTTCGAGTCCTCCCTCGGGCATGTGTGTGTGTGTGTGTGTGTGTGTGTGTGTGTGTTTTGTCCTTAGCGGAAGTTAAACTTAGGTTAATAGTGATTGAATAATCAACGAAAGGATAATGCTCTACGAGTCGGGGCGTGGAATGTCAGAAGCTTGAACGTGGTAGGAAAACTAGAAAATCTGAAAAGGGAAATGCGAAGGCTGAATCTAGATATAGTAGGGGTCAGTGAAGTGAAGTGGAAGGAAGACAAGGATTTCCGGACAGATGAGTATCGGGTAATATCAACAGCGGCAGAAAATGGTATAACAGGTGTAGGATTCGTTATGAATAGGAAGGTAGGGCAGAGGGTCTGTTACTGTGAGCAGTTCAGTGACCGGGTTGTTCTAATCAGAATCGACAGCAGACCAGCACCGACAACGATAGTTCGGGTATACATGCCGACGTCGCAACCTGAAGATGAAAAGATTGAGAAAGTGTATAAGGATATTGAAAGGGTGATGCAGTAGGTAAAGGGGGACGAAAATCTAATAATCATGGGCGACTGGAATGCAGTTGTAGGGGATGGCGTAGAAGAAAAGGTTACAGGAGAATATGGGCTTGGGACAAGGAATGAAAGAGGAGAAAGACTAATTGAGTTCTGTAACAAGTTTCAGCTAGTAATAGCGAATACCCTGTTCAAGAATAACAAGAGGAGGAGTTATACTTGGAAAAGGCCAGGAAATAGGGGAAGATTTCAATTAGATTACATCATGGTCAGACAGAGATTCCGAAATCAGATATTGAATTGTAAGGCGTATCCAGGAGCAGATATAGACTCAGATCACAATATAGTAGTGATGAAGAATAGGCTGAAGTTAAAGACATTAGTCAGGAAGAATCAATACGCAAAGAAGTGGGATACGGAATTTCTAAGGAATGACGAGATACGTTTGAAGTTCTCTAACGCTATAGATACAACAATAAGGAATAGCGCAGTAGGCAACACAGTTGAAGAGGAATGGACGTCTTTAAAAAGGGCCACCACAGAAGTTGGGAAGGAAAACATAGGTACAAAGAAGGTAGCTGCGAAGAAACCATGGGTAACAGAAGAAATACTTCAGTTGATTGATGAAAGGAGGAAGTACAAACATGTTCCGGGAAAATCAGGAATACAGAAATACGAGTCGCTGATGAATGAAATAAATAGGAAGTGCAGGGAAGCTAAGACGAAATGGCTGCAGGACAAATGTGAAGACATCGAAAAAGATATGATTGTCGGAAGGACAGACTCAGCTTACAGGAAAGTCAAAACAACCTTTGGTGACATTAAAAGCAACGGTGGTAACATTAAGAGTGCAACGGGAATTCCACTGTTAAATGCAGAGCAGAGAGCAGATATGTGGAACGAATACATTGAAAGCCTCTATGAGGGTGAAGATTTGTCTGATGTGATAGAAGAAGAAACAGGAGTCGATTTAGAAGAGATAGGGGATCCAGTAGTAGAATCGGAATTTAAAAGCGCTTTGGAGGACTTACGGACAAATAAGGCAGAAGGGATAGATAACATTGCATCAGAATTTCTAAAATCATTAGGGGAAGGGGCAACAAGACGACTATTCACGTTAGTGTGTAGAATATATGAGTCTGGCGACATACCATCTGACTTTCGGAAAAGCATCATCCACTCAATTCCGAAGACGGCAAGAGCTGACAAGTGCGAGAATTATCGCACAATCAGCGTAACAGCTCATGCATCGAAGCTGCTTACAAGAATAATATACAGAAGAATGGAAAAGAAAATTGAGGATGCGCTAGGTGACGACCAGTTTGGCTTTAGGAAAAGTAAAGGCACGAGAGAGGCAATTCTGACGTTACGGCTAATAATAGAAGCAAGGCTAAAGAAAAATCAAGACACGTTCATAGGATTTGTCGAACTGTAAAAAGCGTTCGACAATATAAAATGGTGCAAGCTGTTCAAGATTCTGAAAAAAAGTAGGGGTTAGCTATAGGGAGAGACGGGTCATATACAATATGTACAACAACCAAGAGGGAATAATGAGAGTGGACGATCAAGAACGAAGTGCTAGTATTAAGAAGGGTGTAAGACAAGGCTGTAGCCTTTCGCCCCTACTCTTCAATCTGTACATCGAGGAAGCAATTATGGAAATAAAAGAAAGGTTCAGGAGTGGAATTAAAATACAAGGTGAAAGGATATCAATGATACGATTCGCTGATGATATTGCTATCCTGAGTGAAAGTGAAGAAGAATTAAATGATCTGCTGAACGGAATGAACAGTCTAATGAGTACACAGTATGGTTTGAGAGTAAATCGGAGAAAGACGAAGGTAATGAGAAGTAGTAGAAATGAGAACAGCGAGAAACTTAACATCAGGATTGATGGTCACGAAGTCAATGAAGTTAAGGAATTCTGCTACCTAGGCAGTAAAATAACCAATGACGGACGGAGCAAGGAGGACATCAAAAGCAGACTCGGTATGGCAAAAAAAAAGGCATTTCTGGCCAACAGAAGTCTACTAATATCAAATACCGGCCTTAATTTGAGGAAGAAATTTCTGAGGTTGTACGTCTGGAGTACAGAATTGTATGGTAGTGAAACATGGACTGTGGGAAAACCGGAATAGAAGAGAATCGAAGCATTTGAGATGTGGTGCTATAGACGAATGTTGAAAATTAGGTGGACTCATAAGTTAAGGAATGAGGAGGTTCTACGCAGAATCGGAGAGGGAAGGAATATGTGGAAAACACTGATAAGGAGAAGGGACAGGATGATAGGGCATCTGCTAAGACATGAGGGAATGACTTCCATGGTACTAGAGGGAGCTGTAGAGAGCAAAAACTGTAAAGGAAAACAGAGATTGGAATACGTCAAGCAAATAATTGAGGACGTAGGTTGCAAGTGCTACTCTGAGATGAAGAGGTTAGCACAGGAAAGGAATTCGTGGCGGGTCGCATCAAACCAGTCAGTAGACTAATGACAAAAAAAATAGTGTCTAAGACTAGGGACTGATGACCTCAGCAGTTAACTCCCATAGACTTTACATACATTTGAACATTTTTCTTCGGATTTCACGAAAAACCACACACACACACACACACGCAGTCACACACACACACACACACACACACACACACACTACTGATACGAAATATGCATGCTCCTTACAGAACGGTAGCCAAACAGTGGAAGTTAACAGACCACAAGCGGCAGCTTGTCAACAGCAAACGGTTTGGACGTGACATTGATTGCTCTTGGAGGAAGGCAGCTCCAATCTGTGAAATGTCAATTACCAAATAATTTTAATTAAGCTATGGTTTGTTGAACAAGGGGAGTAAATCCACTAGTAAGTGTCTGGATGCAGTGGGAATTCAAATTGGATCGTTAATTCCAAGTTGTTTCATTCATCTGTAAATCAAAGAGTATTGATACTTCGGTGTGTGTGTGTGGGGGGGGGGGGGGGGGGGGGGGAGAGATGAGGGGTCATTGGGAACATGGCACTTGCATTAAGAAGCTTTCATTCCCATGGGTTTCGCCCTGAAATTTAAAGTTGCTGTGCTCTTGACTGACTAGGGGTCCGCCATGGATTTTCGACTGAAAAAGGGGTCCGCCAGCTGAAAAGGTTGAGAAGCCCTGCTGTGAAGCGTCGATTATCAGAACATCGGTGAACCGAACGACCGCTTAACCGAACTGTGTACTCGCTCACACCTGTTACTCTCCCACCCTACCGTCCATCATCCCCCTCAATCAATACAAATTTCCCACAGTAGTGGCCGCACTGGGCCACCGCTGTCGGAACATTGCTTCTAATGGGGCCTCCACAAGGCGATGCTGACCGGCCAGGCCGCCAGTCGCTGTGTTTCTTCCACCAAACAGAACCTCCTTATTACAGCCCATGGATCAAGGCGTTATTGATACTTTCAAACGATATTACAGGAAAGAATTGTTGTGTAAGTTATTGTTACAAAGAGCAGAGGATGGAGAAGAAAGTCTCTTAGGAAATCATAAGAATATTGACTTGAAAGACGCGTCGTACATGATCAGCGCAGCATGGAATAGTGTAAAGGAAGAGAATTTGAAGAAAGCCTTGAAGAAAATTTTGGACACAGAAGAAAATTCACAAGGTATGATTGAAAATGACGAACAGAATGATATGTCCGAAATTCTCGGTATGCTAAAAGAAATAGATTGCCACGAATGGGATGAAGAAGACGTTCATGAATGGATGAATATCGATGATGCAGATCCAGGACACCAAATCATGCAGGACAGCGAGATTGTAAACGTTGTCACTGATGATGATGGCGCCGCCAGCATCTCATCAATCAGTGCTCCAGAAAGTGAAGATGAAAGTATATCAACAGCTTCTGAGCTGTTCACTTGTTTGCCTTACGGTGGTTTGAAGCCCAAGATGAAAGTGACCGGTTTCAGATATCTGTAATGGGAAAAGTACGTGACTTAGCTGCTCCTAAGCGTGTAAGCTTGCTTAGACAGACCAAAAGAAAGGACATTTTTAAACGTTAATTTTGTATACTGTGTGTATTGTTCATGCAAAATGTGTATGTAATATGTATATATTTTTGTTTAATAAACTGTGCCACATACTATACATTCCTACTGAAGTTGCCTTTGTATGTTACTTTGTAATACTAAAAGAGATCCCTGTTTTTATGAATAAATTTACTGTACAGTACTTCTCTTTCGCAAATAAACATGTACAGTTCGATTACCCAAACAAACCAGTTTTCCGTACACCCGTGTCCCCCAATTACTTTGGATAGTCGACGCTCTACTGTAGCTTCTGAAGAAGGCCAAATTATTTTGGCTGAAACCTAGGTAAAGACTTGTTTGTATTTGCAACTGCGGCTGATGTGTTATATGTTGAACTTCTCATTATCAATGACAACTCAGGGCCTCACCCAAGTCTGCGCATGCGAGAGGAGTTCACGAAACTGCATTGGACTGTTCTTCCTCGTCCACCCTACAGCTCGGGCCTCGCACCTTCCGTCTGTCTGACCCAACGGAGGATGCACTCCGCGGGAAGCAGTACTTGGACAATGGGGAGGTTATTGATGCAGCAAGACGCTGGCTCGGACGTCGACCGGTAGAGTGGTACCATGCGAGCGTACAGGCCCTCCCTGTAAGACAGCGTAAGGCCGCCACGTTGAACGAAATGTCGAAAAATAGGGTTTTGTATCCAAAAGAGTGGATTCGAATACGGTATATTGGAATTCTGAATAAAACCAACCTGCTTTCACAAAAAAAGACGTGTTGCATTAGTTACTGAACGGCCCTCGTATATACCCAAATTTTCCTTGTGAAACTGTCTATTAGTGAAAACTATCTGGAGCAGTACCTGTGATTAGCCTTCACAATGCAGAAGAAAAACTGCGGCTGGGAACTTTAATTTAATATTGATGTATGGGGCAACTATAAATGATTCATCTCAATATTTTCCAAAGTAGGGATATGACTCATGCATGAACAGAACCGTAAACTCAGCGAGTTTGCATCGTGCCAACAAGTTGGCCTTATGACTGCAGTGCTTGAAAAAATTGCTACAAAGGAAGAAAAGAGGTTTTGTGTGTTGGAGTACAGGAGGTGTTTACCCGTTACAACAGTGCAGCGAGCATTGTGAAGGAACTGTGGAAAGAACCACCACGTAAACAGAGCGGTTTAGGGGCCCTGCTTATTTCTACCAACAGAGAAGCACCGGTCCACCAAGTGTGCCGGATGCAACCGTGGAGACTATGGCAGCAAAGTGTGTGTTGAAGATACTAAATTTCAGACCGTATTATCTGCAGTTGGTACAACAATTACGGCCGGAAGATTACGGCCAGCTCCTTCAATTTCGCATCACAAGACAGAATGAACACGAGGATGAACAATTCATCTTAAACCTGTTATTCCGCGAAAAAGAATTCTTCCATTTATCCGAGGAAGCTTAATCACTACAATGTGAGATTGGAGGCCACTCAACATCCTCATCAAACTGTGGGGCATGAACCCGATTTGCCGAAGGCTAATGTCTTATATTTTCTATGCGATGTCAAAGGCGAAGCTGTATGGGACGTATTCTTCTGCGAGAAGACTGTGACGGGTACCTCCTTCCTTGATGAATTCCTGTTATTACAATGAAATAAACTCCCCTACCTGTATACAGGCGTTGATATAAGTCAACGGGGACAGTTGAAAATGTGTGCCCCGACCGAGATTCGAAGCCGGGATCTCCTACCTACATGGAAGACACTCTATCCATCTTTTTTTTTAAAAATTAAATCTCATTTTGTTCGTTTTTGTTGGTTGTATCTGTTCGGGACGGACGTCGCAAGACACCCGTTTCATTTCGTCGTTGATCCATTAACTCGTTTTTTTCTATTACAGGGGGCAGTTAACCCCCTGACCAACCACGCTGAGTTACCGTGCCGGTTATCCATCTGAGCCGCCGAGTACGCAGAGGAGAATGCGACTGCAGGAACTTATCTCTGGCATACCCCCGGTGAGACCCACATCCCAACTTATTGTCACGCACTATATTCATATCCTTACAGGAGGTACCGTCGCCGTTCAAAACAGACAATCTACAAAACCATCGAGAACATCGAATTTGCTACAACATCTGGAGACAAGAAAAATCGTATACCACTCATATCTGTTGCTGCTCAAGCGTTGCTGGACGGACCGTCTGTTTTTTATGGTTGTGTCTTAATTTTAGTTTTGATATTAATGATTATTTTGGTCAGGGTAACGGATGCTTTACTGTAGCTATTGTACGTGGAGGTATACAGGAGTACCTACTGTTGGTGGACTTGAAAGTTTTGTTGACAGAGACATTATTGCTTATCGTACCTATCATATGGCAGAACTCGCTAATAAAGACTTTGGTAAATCAGCATATATGTCGCCTTCTTCTTTGTCATTACTCGCGGCTTTTTGCCGATTCCCGTAAGAGTTCTGCCGCTGTTTGTGTATCCGCACAGAAGAAGATGGTCAAATGGCTGGTGCGCCATATCTGTTCTTTCGGACGTGTCCGGAAGGACAGATACCATCTTCAAATACATATTCCTGCTGTGGTTGTCCCCACAACTCACTACTGATTCCGAGAATTTCATCTTCAAACTGGACGGAACACTCTCTCATTGTAGCATCGATGTTCGCCGCTACCTGAACGACTAACATTTTTATCGCTGAATTGGGAGTAGTGGTAAAAATGATGTGTTCTCGTGGCCCATCACGTCACCTGACCTAAAGTTGACTGAGTTATTTCATTCGGGATACATTTAGGACCGTCTTTGCGTACCTCCAATGCCAAGAACACTGGAAGAGCTCAGAGAACACGTTAATGATGCTGTGATGACCATCGGCAAGGTTCTGTATGGACTGGAACGGTTTAAACTACCGTTTCGATATGAGTCATGTGACCAGAGGGGAACTCATAGACGATCTATAGAATGCAAAATGCGAACTGGGTGAAGTTATGGTTCTATTCATGCATGAATTGTATTTGTACTTGTAATACTCTGGAAAATATGGAGCTGTGAAGACGAATGAATCATTTACAGTGGCCTTTATAGAGGGTTCGCTGCGAATTTTGCCTTGGGCTCATGATGTGGTAGCCGCGGCAGTAGCTCCTGAGTAAAGCCCGGTCGCGTGCGTGGCCGCCCTGCGTCAGCCCTTGGCGCAGGTCGCGACTCGGTAACGGCCCCGCCCAGCCGCCACTGCTCTGAGGTTGCGCCGGCGACCCCGCCGCTCCGGTGAGAAGTCGCCGGGCCGCACGCGAGCGTACTTTCACTCGCCCCTACATCACACGCCCACACGCAACACAGGTATGCGGCAGTAATTCACTTTCACGATAACCCCAACTTTACTGGCAACGGCCCTTGTCCCAACTTTCAATAAAAAGTAGGTTACACAGAGTCGAAAGTCGATTACTCAGGGAAGGCAAACGGCATTTGGGGAGTGATAAATGAGAACACAATGCTGCTGAGTATTCTACGGAGTTCATTCTCTTACGCCATGCAGTTCGGTTTGTCAGTTCTTAAATTCGTTAGTTAGTTAGTTAGTCACTCACTTACACTTTCCATAGACCACTTGACGATTCTTTTATCGAAATGGTTTGGAACAGGATATCTACACATGATCAGTGTTAACATTAATAAACACGTTATTGCTTTAGTCCTACTCATTGAACTGCACTTAAAAACAAGAACTTTTTTTCAGACTTTTATTTTAATCGTATGGCTAGGGTACCCGTCGGGCAGGCCGTTCGCCAGGTGCCGATCTTTTAATCTGACGCCACTGCAGTCGATGAGGATGAAAAGACGATGATGAGGACAGAACAAAACCCAGTCCCTGGGCGGAAAAAATTTCCTGACCCAGCCGGGAATCGAACCCGGGCCTAGAGGATTGACAATCCGTCACGCTGACCTTTCTTTTTTTTTTTAAAAAAAAACCAATTTTGTTCGCTTCATCTGCTCGGGGCGGACATCGTAAGACATCCGTTTAAGTTCGTTGTTGATCGTTTAACTCAGTTTTTTTTTATTACAGAGGGCAGCTAACCCTCTGCCCGAACACGCTGAGCTCCCGTGCCGGCGACCATTCAACTACCGGGGGCAATTTTTTTTCCCACCTGAACACCTGACACTCAGAAATGGCAAGATTAGGTACAAGGCATAAGCAATACAGTTACAACTGTCACTTCTAAAACACCAAGTTGCGACGAAGAAACTCGGTGACTGTGTCAGTCCTTTACTACTGTTGCATCCCAAACGATAATCAGGGTGAATGTGAAAAATTTCCCGTTTCCGCTGACCAGCACCAGTTCCAGGGCTGAAGAAGGCAAGCTAGCATGCAACATACAGATTGGGATGTCAACAAGGAAGAACAATCGATTTTGCGTGTAGCATGGGCTTATCTGCCACACATCAACCGAGCTGGAGGATCAAAGCGTCGATGCAGCCGAGTGATCTCGCAGGGAGGAAAGCATAACATCGCTCTCCTGACCATGTACAGTGAAGTAACAAGACCATGCACCAGTTCCAGGGCTGAAGAAGGCAAGCTAGCATGCAACATACAGATTGGGATGTCAACAAGGAAGAACAATCGATTTTGCGTGTAGCATGGGCTTAACTGCCACACATCAACCGAGCTGGAGGATCAAAGCGTCGATGCAGCCGAGTGATCTCGCAGGGAGGAAAGCATAACATCGCTCTACTGACCATGCACAGTGAAGTAACAAGACGTAAGTCGCATGCAATGAGTGGTTTTTTCAGCACACAGACGCTGCAGAAATAACGAAACTGAAAGCGTGAAGAGAGGATTTCTGACACCACAGTGTGATGGGGAGTGCTGACGGCTCCAGAAAACTAGGCCACAATCTGACATTATTGCTACACGACACAGTCATTGGCATAGAGCGAGCAGATACTCTGACTTCCAAAGCCCAGTTCTCAGATAAAAAGTCGCGATGTGGAATTTGTGATGCTCCATCCTTGGTCTACCTACCTGACTCCGATCTCTTCTGCAATAGCTAGCCAGGCCTGAACGACTTGGCTACTGTTAGCTTCAGCTTTGCTAATGAAAACTGGGGGCTTCTAAGAGCCAAGCACCTGGAGTCCTAGCGGATAATACCTGGTGAGTTGCCGAACTACCATCGTTCTGGGGCGGCACAGATCTATGTCTATGAGCACACACTGGCGCCGGTGGCTGCTCTCTAGCTGAAAGGCCGTGACGTAACTGTAACGACTATGGCCACCTCATACATAGCTGTCGAGTGCCTTTCCCTTGGCACGTCACCTATGAAATCAAGGAGAGCGCCCTGGTAACCTGCCAGTCATGCTGCTGGGTACTGGGACAAGCAGGAAACGTCTGCAATGCATCCGGTCAGCAACATCCTGTAACGTGTCTGTCAACTGCATGTGTAGGCCATTTACCGTGACGGACAAGAGTGTAAAACGCATGTGCAGGCTTCTCACTGTGGCGGACGAGATTGCGAGACGCATATGCACGCTTGTCACCATGGCGGACGATACTGCAAGATGCATGTGCAGGTCTGTCACCATGGAGGAAGAGACTGTGAGATGCATGTGCTAGACTGTCACCATGCTGGAAGAGGCTGTGAGATGCATGTGCATATCTGTCACCATGGCGGACGAGACTGCAAGATGCACGAGCAGGCCTGTCACCATGCTAGAAGACTCTGTGAGATGCATGTGCTCGACTGTCACCATGCTGGAAGAGACTGTGAGATGCACATGCATATCTGTCACTGTGGCGGACGAGACTGCGAGATGCATGTGCAGGCCTGTCACCATGGTGGAAGATTCTGTGAGATGCATGTGCTGCACTTCACCATGCTGGAAGAGACTGTGAGATGCAAATGCATATCTGTCACTGTGGCGGACGAGACTGCGAGATGCATGTGCAGGTCTGTCACCATGGTGGAAGAGACTGTGAAATGCATGTGCTGGACTGTCACCATGCTGGAAGAGACTGTCAGATGCATGTGCATATCTGTCACCGTGGCACACAAGACTGTGAGATGCATGTGCAGGTCTGTCACCATGGTGGAAGATTCTGTGAGATGCATGTGCAGGTCTGTCACCATGCTGGAAGAGACTGTGAGATGCACATGCATATCTGTCACTGTGGTGGATGAGATTGCGAGATGCATGTCACCATGGTGGAAGAGACTGTGAGATGCATGAGCTGAACTGTCACCATGCTGGAAGAGACTGTGAGATCCATGTGCATATCTGTCACCGTGGCGGAGAAGACTGCGAGATGCATGTGCAGGTCTGTCACCATGGTAGAAGAGACTGTGAGATGCATGTGCTGGACTGTCACCATGCTGGAAGAGACTGTGAGATGCATATGCATATCTGTCACTGTGGCGGACGAGATTGCGAGATGCATGTGCAGGTCTGTCACCATGGTGGAAGAGAGTGTAAGATGCATGTGCTGGACTGTCACCATGCTGGAAGAGACTGTGAGATGCATGTGCATATCTGTCACCGTGGCGGACGAGACTGTGAGATGCATGTGCTGGACTGTCACCATGCTGGAAGAGACTGTCAGATGCATGTGCATATCAGTCACCGTGGCGGACGAGACTGTGAGATGCATGTGCAGGTCTGTCACCATGGTGGAAGAGACTGTGAAATGCATGTGCTGGACTGTCACCATGCTGGAAGAGACTGTCAGATGCATGTGCATATCTGTCACCATGGCAGACAAGACTGCGAGATGCATGTGCAGGTCTGTCACCATGGTGGAGGAGACTGAGAGAGGCATGTGCAGGCCTATCACCTTGGTGGAAGAGACAGTGAGATGCAGGTGCTGGACTGTCACCGTGGCAGACTGTGAGATGCATGTGCAGACCTGTCACCGTGATTGACGAAACTCTGAGACGCAACTTGCAGGCCTGTGACTGTGGCAGACGACACTGCAAGATGCGTAGGCATAGTGCATACCAGCCTTTCATGAGCTGTAGCTGATCACCTAACTACTGGCAGCCATGGAAGAAGAGAGCCGTAAAACTATTTTGAAATCCATAACAGTGTTTTTCAGCAACCAGTAGCTAACGATATGGAGAAAACAAACAGTCTCGTTTTTAGTGTCAAAAATTTCGCACCAACCTATGGAGGACATACAAATTTTCACAATAGTGGCGTGACCCTATTTACTGAGATTGGATTACCAAAAAGTTATTAAACAATTTACGGTTATTTGGTAGTGATGGGTACACGGCATACCGCGCATAAAAACTCCCATCGGGTATATGGCTCTTGACAAAGATTCAAAAACACTGTACAGTCTGCTATAAAACAGACTAGATCAGAAGGTGACCAAATGTCATAAAAAAGTATGTAACTCGTTTGTCTCGAAACTAACAACCCACACTGGAAATAAGAATGAAGCAGCGGGTTACCTTACTATGGGGTAGGGTGAAGTCCGATGCAAACCAAACGAGATTAGGCCTACAGTAAAGCTTTAAATCAAATCATGCCGGTGATGTAGAGCATATTCTGTTTGCACACATCATAATGGGTATGAACACATATAAGACCCTCTCCGACTAGTTCAAGCAGCTCTCGCTAGATGGCGCCTGCAGGTTGTGAGCTAGTGTTCAATGGTTATATCTTGTCCTAATAAGAAACAATGATAATTATTGCAGATAACTGATGTTTTAAAAATTCCTGCCAAAGTGCTTCCATTGACAGCCAGAATTATAAGGGTGACAACTACATATCCATAAATAATAAATGTATATACTGTTAACAATGTCTTAGTAGTACACCCGGGCGTTCGACAAGATCCTCAACCTTGCAATCCGCTCCACTCCTTCCTGGCAAACATAGAGGACATATCCCCTGATACGTATTCACTCTTCAATATGACATGTTTTTCGCGAACGACGAATGACTTGGAAGATATGTTGATTGTTGAAACAGCTGGCATCAATCTCATTAAAAGCATTCTGGGTATATTGCTCCATCAGCTTACTCCATACTTAAAATATTAAAATACACAGACGTTTCACTCGAGTGCAGCGGCCTTCATCAGGACAAAATTTGCTGTGTAACAATACAGGTTCATTCTTATTGAAAGTAAATAACAACAACCAGTCATTATTAATTAGTCAATTTATTTTTGAATAAAATATCATTTTCGAACAGACTTCATGTTTGGGTCTGTTTCATCGTAGTTACCTTGTGCTGACTACGAGACGGTGGGGGTTTTCCCTTATGGTGAGCCTCTATTGGGAAAGTTATTCGCATAATTTTCTTAGAGAGTATAGAAATCATGAAACTACGCGGCAGATTGAAACTGTGTGGGGGACGGAGGCTCGAACTTAGTATCTTTGCTTTTCGAGGGCAAGTGTTCAGCCGACTCAGCTACCCATGTACTACGCAGGTCCGTCCTCAGATCTTCACTTCCGCCAGTACTTCATCTCCTGCCTTCCATATAGTAGAGGCTCTCCTGCGAAACTTGCAAGACTGGCACTCCTAGAAGAAAAGTTATTGTGGAGGCGTGGCTTATCCATAGCCTGGGGGATGTTTCCAGAGTGAAACTTTCACTCTGCAGTGGAGTGTGCGTTGATGTGAAGTTTCGCGGGAGAGCTTATGCGAAGTTTGGAAGTTAAGAGATGAGGTACTGACGGAAGGTGCGTTGTGAGGATGGGTCATGAGTCTTGAGTGGGTTCCTGTCTCCAGAGCACTTGCCTATGGTAGGTAAAACTCGCGAGACCGGATCTCAGTCGTCCCCATACTTTTAATCTCGCAGAAGTTCCACATTAGTGCCCCTTCCACTCCAGAATGAAAATTTCATTATAGAAATCATGAAAACGTCTTTTGCAAAAGCTGCTACGTTAATCGTATACTTTATGATCTTAGTCTCCGAAATGTCTTTTCATAAAGTATGTACCTCATACATTGCAGGCCACTGCTGCTTCAAGAAACTTTCATGTCATCTGAAAACCATCATCTTGTGCTCAGCACAAAATGTTACAGACAAAATGCTACTTAGCTTCTGAAAGCGCTGCTGTCGGTTTGAAACCATTAACAGAGCTGTATTTTAATGAATTGCCAAATGGTTCAAATGGCTCTGAGCACTATGGGACTTAACATCTGAGGTCATCAGTCCCCTAGAACTTAGAACTACTTAAACCTAACTAACCTAAGGACATCACACACATCCGTGTCCGAGGCAGGATTCGAACCTGCGACCGTAGCGGTCGCGCGGTTGCAGACTGAAGCGCCTGGAACCGCTCGGCCATCCCGGCGGGCAATAAATTGACAGTTAAGGGGGAACGACAGAATGATATTCGAAAAAACTCGATTTTTTTTTACGGAATTCGGATATATATATATATATATATATATATATATATATATATATATATATATATATATATATATATTGACGAATTATTCCCGAAAATACTATGCATGAACTCCTAAAAGTAACGATTGTGTGAGCGTTTGAAGCCGAGCGTGCACGGCACGCCTCGGCATCAGAGAACCGGTTCCGCGCTCGTGCTGCCTGTTGATATCAGTCTGAGTAAACACCATTTGCTGGAGCGTTGTTTTTATTCAGAATGTGAACGGAAGTTTCAATAGTGTTGTTTGGAGATACACGCCAAAAATAGCAGCCAGCCGAATTGTCAACGTTGCTTCAAATTTGACCTATGTCTATTCATTGTAGGCCATACTACATTAATAAACGTGGCAAATACGCTTAAAATCAAAATCGGCGAGGAAATGTGTAGATCCTGTGAAGACGGAGACGCCAGCTGCCATGCGCTCAGCGAAGAAAAGGGCTCTGAGGACGAAAGTGAGGAATAATCAGGTCAAAGTAGCAGAAAGTGGCCACCCACAAGCCGGGGCGATAATTATTATGGGCCAGGCGTCGATGATAGCTCGTAAGTTTACAGTTTTGCCCCTTCTTTATGTGATAAGTACTTCTAAAATCTTCAAGCGCGTTTCTCTCAAAGTCGCATTTTTCGACATGGCTGTTGCCGCCCACCTTACAATTTTCATTTCATTTTAATGATTTTTGTCCTCCCTTGAAGCAAACAGATTTCTCTTGAGTTCATATTAGTCGTTTTTCTTACGTTTACATTTACTATTTTTTCCGCCAAAATAGAGGGATCCAAAAAATGGCCATATTCTTCAAATATCTGTAATTTAGCCACAATTTTTTTGCAAAGTGCTACAATGAATTAAAATTATATCTGTAAGGATCAAGGTGATACGTTAATTCCATGTTTCAGATAACCACAACCGGAGTTTCAGCGACAACCGTCGATCTACCTCCTTTCAGAGCTGCTTCGGAAAAATCCGAATTACACAGTGAAGATGTTAATATTTTCCAATAAAAAATAACAATAAAAACTTCAATGTATGCTTTATTTATTGCATCAAACCCCATTTCTCTACCATATTCTACTATGGAAGGGAAAAAAAATTCGAATTTCAGCAAAATTTTCGTCCTTCACCCTGTCGTTTCCCTTTAACTGTGGGTAACAGTTTTTATTTTCAGTAAGAAACCAGCTTAATTATGTGATGGAGTATCCAAGTAACCACTAACCTTATACTGTACGTTCATAAAACACATAAATATTACAACAAAGATTCCTAAGACGACTTCCATAAGATGATGAAATTGTACAAATGGAGGTCATTAAAGCATTATAGAGGAATTAGTTACCGTACATTGGAAAGGAAGAGTGATGTAATTCTATAACACTTTCAGAAGAGCAAGGAACTGATGTCATTCAGTTGTTGTTCACAAATTGTGATGCACCACGAACACCGTAGGTGACGTCTTAAAACAAAGAAAAGCCTTCTCTGCAGAAATCTACGTGTTGAATAATAGGCATCATTGTGTTTTCATTTGTGGTTATGAAAATATTCTGCTAAGAGAGAACGAAAGAAACTGATAATACAACGAACCGGATATCTCTGGAGCCATTTACGAATATTTATTCCGAAAATAATGATGTAATTAGCATCAAAGATGAGGATGTTTTACATTTCAAGTATTCTTAAAATATCTTCGAGCAGTGGATACCACAGAATTAAAAGCTGCTTTTTCTGAAAGAATGCAAATATTGCAGTGACGTCTTTCATTATTCATCAGGTGCATCCGTAATTAGAGTTGCTGCCAGAAGCACATGGTGAAGCTTTTAATAACCCTTAATGAATGTTTAATTGTCAACATATCGTAATATGTTGGAATGGAAATTAAACACGACAGTCTTTATTCTTCTGAGATTCGACAGTACAGTTCGACAGAAGAATGAGTGACAGTACTCAGAAAAACAGGGCATCACAGTATTGTTGTCTTAGGAGATAGACTCAGTTCCGTTACATCACTGACAGCCTTCGTTCTTTCCACTTAAACGCTTCTGTGATATTATCAATGACTGATTTAAAATAATTTAAAAAATTCGATGTTATAAGACAATGTAATGTTAGACAAAGTGATTCTCTGTCTTGATTGGTTTTTTATTATGTAAAATTTATCATTTTACGCGTTTCGACATTGAGACATCTTCGGAATCATTTCATGCTGACGTCTATACTCAATATCATTCAGAAACTCCAGTAGAGTTAAGTATCGAGATACTGTGAACCAATGCACTCTTAATATGATTCTGAAGATGACGTAAAGCCGAAACTCTCAACAGTGTATAATTAACTCAACAAGAAAGGGATGAGGGTGACGTATTACTTTGTCTAGTTCATTGTCCTTCTGCTATAAATGTTGTGAAACTTCATACAGCTTCATTGTCAACTGTTTCACCATCCTAAAAGTTATCACTCCTGGTTTTTGTGGAACACAGAAACAAATGACGTGACTTGTGCGAGTCGCTCATTTCTCATTACTCTCAGGCTTGTTTCCCCGAATAACACGTAGTGCCTTTCTGCATCTCTACTTAGCTTTATTTCTAAGTTTTTTCCTGTCATTGACGGCAGCGACATTAGTAAAAGAATAATAGTTGTTTTCATGACAATGAAAACAATGCCTTTAAACAGAGTAAGCCTTTTCCTCTTGAGAAAGTCATTTACACAGTGGAAAACGTTAGTAATGTATACCAGATTCAATTTTCAAACAGTCTGAATCCAACAGCTGCTATTCCTCCTGTCTTCGAGTTTCTTCTCGTTCTTTCACTCCTTGGCTGGAACCTTAGAGAAGGAACCGACAGAGCTTTTAAGAATCATAAGGCAATGAAACATACTGAGCCACTTAAAAATGATTAAGTGAAGCTATAGTGTTTTTAATTTGCTAATTACTAAGATTTAATTCCCATTTGGCAGCATCAGTTTGGCTCCTGAATTTAGATTAATGGAGCTTGAGCCGTGCGCCGCCTGTGTTCGTGCTGTTATTGCTTGACATCTTGTCTTGGCCGTACTCCCGTCTCGTTTCTTATTCATTTTACTGGCGCCACTAAGTTTCTGGCTTGCCTGTCCGTGAGTGGCAGCAGCAGCAGCAGCGCTTATTGATAAGAGCACTGTCGTACTATCTTTGGAGCGACCGCTAGTATTCCCGGGTCGTCGTGTGTCGTGAGTTGAGTGGGGACGGAGCAGCAGTGAGCTCCGGATAGCCATGACTCGCCCGACCTTTGCCGGCACACATGACTTCAGTGGGGACGACCTTGGTTGGTCTTTCGGTAGGTCGTGTCATCGGACAACGTGTATTTGGTCGCCGGCCGCTTCCGCGTCCTCTGTGTGTGTCGACTTGTGATTCCTCTTAAGTGTTCCACAGTGACTGGTTTTAGTATTTAGCTTGTGTGGTTTTGACTGAGCAGTTATTTTAATGCTGTCTGCATGCTGGATTGAGTCGGTCGGTTGGGACAGAGCAGAGCAGCGAGGAAGTCTACATCTACATCTACATTCACGTTTATACTCCGCAAGCCACCAAACAGTGTGTAGTGGAGGGCACTTTACGTGCCACTATCAATACCTACTTTCCTGTTCCAGTCGCGTATGGTTCGCGGCGAGAACGACTGCCGGAAAGCCTCCGTGAGCAATCGAATCTCTCTAATTTTACATTCGTGATCTCCTCGGGAGGTTGAAGTAGGGGGAAGTAATATATACGATACCTTATCCAGAAACTCACCCCGTCGAAACCTGAACATGAAACTACACCACGATGCAGAGCGCCTCTCTTGAAGAATCTGCCACTTGAGTTTGCTATACATCTCCGTAACGCTATCACGCTTACCAAATAACCCTGTGACGAAACGCGCTGCTCTTCTTTAAATCTTCTCTATCTCCTCTGTCAAACCGACCTGGTACGAATCCCACACTGATGAGCAATACTCAAGTATAGGTCGAACGAGTGCTTTGTAAGCCACCTCCTTTGTTGATGGACTACATTTTCTAAGGACTCTCCCAATGAATCTCAACCTGGTACCCGCCTTACCAACAATTAATTTTATATGATCATTCCAATTCAAATCTTTCCGTACGCATACTCCCAGATACTTTACAGAAATAACTGCTACCAATCTTTGTTCCGCTATCATATAATCATATAATGAAGGATCCTTTTTTCTATGTATTTGCAATACATTACATTTGTCTATGTTAAGGGTCAGTTGCCACTCCCTGCACCAAGTGCCTATCTGCTGCACATCTTCCTGCATTTCGCTGTAATTTCTAATGCTGCAACTTCTCTGTATACTACAGCATCATCCGCGAAAAGCACCACTGTTCTGTTGGTTTTAGATTGTGATTTTCATTTTGGTATTATGTACTGTGCGAGGCCTTCAGCCGTCTATTAATTCAGTTTGTTTTAATTTTAAGATAAGGCCTTCAGCAGACTTAAATTAAAGTTTGAAGACTGATTTGTTTAATAACTAAAATTTTGAAAGTTTGTTCTATCTGAAATTCTTGTTATCCAGGCCCTAAGCCCTGAGTTGTTCAATGCCTTGCGCGTGGCCTTCAGCTAAGTACTTACGTGATTTTTTTTCTTTAAGTAAGGCCTTCAGTTGCGTGTATTCTTTAAAGCAGTTTTTTTTTATAAATTGTGTCTAGGCCTTCAGCCGTTCTTGTTTTTGGTGTGGTTTTTGGCCTACAGCCCAGGAGGTATCGCTAGTTTTCTTAACTAGGCCGCCAGCCGTATTGTTTTAATTTGATCCTTTTAAGGCAATGTGTAATGAAGTGGTTCTTAGGAAAATAAAAGTTTGTGTGTTTTGTGCAATTAACATTAACGGATTACAGCCCCCTCCACAACCATAACCTTATACGCTCTGTCCTGCGAAACCAAATTTCAGAGCTCACATCAGAAACTTACTCGGAAGAATACACAGCTCAGTTTGAGGCGAAGCATGGGTAGTACATCGTCGCTTTCCGTTATTTGCCAAAACATAGAAGTTCTATGTAAAATTTTAAAGCAATAAAATAATTACAAAACTTTTGAGGCTAGCGTGGTCACTTGACGAGGTACTGACTGCTGGATTTCACCTCGGGATCTTTGGCCGACGTTTGTTTAACGATTTTTCTGACTCTTCGTCAGCAGGAGTGGCAGTCAATGCCAAAAATTCACCCTTCATTGCTTGTGGCGCACTGGAATCGTTCCAGCGCCCGGAAATTATAATATGTATGTGTCCTGCGAAAATCTGTATTTTTCTCTGGCCATTAAACACCGTGGTCCTACCCTTGTTACTTCTAGGTATAATCATCGACCGTCGAATCTACACCAAACCGCTGTCAGACATGGAGAGTGAACCTCTGATGATGCCAGCCAATTTTCCTCTTATGACTAACTTTTATTATTATGAACCAAAAGAAGTTCCTAGAATATTTTAAATCAGAAACGATCTGATACTTAATACGCTAGTAATAATATTAATAGTAATAATAAAGAATTTAAAAAAGACTGTGGAGAAATTTCTTCAACCTTCCATCTTCACGCTCTTTGTCTATTCTGTAATTTTCAGCTGGAGCTTCATCGCGGCTTGGTGCTGGGTGTTTCCGGGAAGGCGACTTCGTTTAGTGGCATGACTCGTCCGCGCAGCAGCTTTCTTCCCAGGTCGTGACACCTTTTACTTGTATGATGTAAGCTGAATGAGCGAATTCTGACCCACATAACATGATAATGCCTTTCGAATGTCAATTCGGCAGCATAGTTCATAGCGAACTAGAAGGTTTCAATATATTGAAGTGTAAATTGTTTTAACAGCATAGGCCTCTATCACTATTGAACAACCTGATTAATAACTAAAAAACTTGCAGCTTACACAGAAAAGCATTACCACAAATACCGAGTTATCACTACATAATGAAGTAACCTGAAAAAATGAAACACAAATTAACTCTCAGTTGTGGCCGATATTCGGCGAGTTCGCATTTTATCTGAGTGAAATGCTACCTTCACGATTTGCCAATGAATTCTTCACCTGCGTGATAAATGTTAACTTGAGTTTATTTCGCTGTGCCATTTTCTGCCTGTGGGCGCTTGTAACTTGTTGAAAACCTTGAGATGCTTTTTTTTTTTTTTTAACCTAACTAACCTAAGGACATCACACACATCCATGCCCGAGGCAGGATTCGAACGTGCGACGGTAACGGTAGCTCGGTTCCAGACTGTAGCGCCTAGATCCGCTCGGCCACCCCTGCCGGCCCTTGTGCTGTTAAAGAGCGTATGTTTAGTACTTAAAACTGTGTGGATGTCATATGAACTTGCAAATTTTCCACTCATTAAATAACATCACGTGTGTTAATACGAATATATAGTCAATTTTCTCGTCTTTTGTATACATGTGGTCATGCAAAGTCACGCGAACGTTTGCAGTGCACCAGTATCTGGGACATAAGACTTCCTTTTCAGTTTTGAATAATATATCAGCATTATTCATAGAATTTCGTATTCTCAAGAATTTATTTTTCACTCTGTCGATCTTTATTCAGATATTTACTAGTGTTCGCTTAAGAACTACGTTCTTGAACATACTAGCTTTCGCTTTCGCCACATTTCAAGTAGAGATAGAATACATTGTCTTCTTATTTTGAAATAAAGCTTTCAGCCAGCCAAGTAAGTTCTTATTGCAGTGGAACTTCAAGCATGTGATTGCAGTGACGGGGAATTAGATGTTTTGCTATAATACTAGCTCAAAAAATTTTAAAATGTGTGTAAAATCTTATGGGGCTTAACTGCTAAGGTCATCAGTCCCTAAGCTCACACACTATTTAACCTAAATTATCCTAAGGACAAACACACACACACACACACCCATGCCCGAGGGAGGACTCGAACTTCCGCCGGGATCAGCCGCACAGTCCATGACTGCACCGCCCAAGACCGCTCGGCTAATCCCGCGCGGCATAATACTAGCTCAAATCTTCTTAGTTTATGAGGTTTTGTAGGACACAGAGTGCATATACATTTACAAGGTGCAATTCAGAGACATATATAAGGAGTAGCTACATGAGAACTGTTGTAATGGTTACGTCTGCAGATTTTTTTTGGTTTAGCTTATATTAAATTGCCCTTTAATAATTCCGCTGCACTGTGAAGAAGTTCGTTGTTAAACACGAAATACGAAGTTAGTCAGACCGCTTTGGTTCACTTTTATGGATCAGATTTCATATAAAGAGGAAATAATTTAGGGCACTGAAAACCAGGGTCTCTGTGTAACTCGTAGGTTAAAGTAGTAATAGGCTTTCACAGTTACAGCTGAATATTCATAATGGCGTTATAAAACTAAGAACAACTTTTCCTTCACATACCCAACAAGGAGTTTCGCAATATTAGTTATAGTCGGAAGTCTGCATTCCTGATCTCTTCATAGAAACATTCTCTCTTATTTAAAGTTGCTCTCTCGAAATTTCTTAAAAATAGGGAATGTTTTCTTGACGATATTGAGTAAACTTCGAAAACGAACCGAAGTTCAACTTGTAGAGCTATGGTGAACAGAGTTCTTTTCTCACGAGACGACTTCTTCTTGAAACGAAAATACTGTAGTTTCCTGTCGCTGAAATTTAAGAATGCGCTCATGGAGCCTTGAGCTAACGTAAATCCCAAATTAAAACCAGTGCACCCACTGATCTATTAGCGTTGCTCACTGAATATTCCTCTCTTCCTCGACAGTCATCAAAGTCATTGTCCTGTTAAGAATGTGCAGTCGTTCGTCGTGCTTTAATTACAAACTGACACGGTTACGTTACGTTTTTCTGAGGTGCTTGACAAACTCAGTTAATTATTCCAACGTTTCATGATTTTTCTGCAAATCGTTATGCACCAAATACTTACCGGAGTGTAATATCAAGGAAACGCTTCTTGATGTTGTTTTTTTCATTTAAAACTTTAAACAAAATTGTTCCTAACGCTCGAAAGTAGCAGTCAGTGAGAGGAATATGACTTCTTTCTTCGCTATGTGCAATGCTCACCTTTGGTGCTCGTCTCGGAAGTTCTTTATATGGATCTACATCTGCACCTACATGAATACTCTGCAAATCACAGTTAAATGCCTGGTATAGAGATCATCGAACCACCTTCGCTATAATTCTCTATTCCACCTTAAACAGCGCGGGGGAAAAAACGAACACCCTTATCTTTCCGTGAGGGCTCTGATTTCCCTTATTTCTTATGATGATCGTTTCTCCCTATGCAGATCGGTTCAATAAAATATTTTCACATTCGGAGGAGAAAGTTGGTGATTGAAATTTCATGAGAAGATTCCGCCCCATTTCTCGATAGTACAAAACATGCTGCTCTTTTCTGAACTTTCTCGATGTACTCCGTTAATCCTATCTGGCAAGAATCCCAGATCGAAGCAGTACTCCAAAAGAGGACGGACAAGGGTAGAGTAGGCAATCCGTTTAGTAGGTCTGTTACGTTTTTTAAGTGTTCTGCCAATATAACGTAGTCTTTGGATTGCTTTCCCCCACAACATTTTCGACGTGTTATTTCCAGCTTAAGTCGTTCGTAATTGTAATTCCTATGTGTTTAACTGAATTTAAGGAATTTAGATTTGACTGTTTTATCGTGTAACCGAAGTTTAACCGATTCCTTTTAGCACTCCTGCGGATGATCTCACAGTTTTCGTTATTTAGGGTCAATTGCCGATTTTCGCATCATAAAGATATCTTTTCTGAATCGTTTTGCAATTTGTTTTGATCTTCTGATGACCTTACTAGACGATAAACGACAGTATCATCTACAAACAACCGAAGACAGCTGCTCATAATGTCTCTCTAATCGTTTATATAGATAAGGAACAGCAGAAGTGCTATAACATTACCTTGGGGAGGCCAGAAATTACTTCTGCTTTCCTCGATGACTTTACGTCAATTACTACGAACTGTGACCTCTCTGACAGGAAATCACGAGTCCAGTCACATAACCGAGACGAATTCCATAATCACGCAATTTCACTACAAGCTGCTTGTGTGGTACAGTGTCAAAAGCCTTCAGGAAATCTAGAAATACGAAATCAATTTTAAATCCCTTGTCGATAGAACTCAAATCTTCGTATGAGTAAACAGCTAGTAGTGTTTCACAAGAACAATGTTTTCTAAATCTGTATTGACTATATGTCAATAGACCGTTCTCTTCATAATATTCAGACACAATATATGTTCTGAAATCCTGCTGCATATCGAGTTAATGATATGGGTCTCTAATTTGATGGATTACTTCAACTAACTTTCTTGAATATTGGTGTGACTTCTGCAACTTTTCAGTCTTTGGGTACGGCTCTTCCGTCTAATGAGCAATTGTGTATGATTGTTAAGTATGGAGTTATTGCATCACCTTACTGTGAAAGGAGTTCGGACCGGAAGAGTCACTTTTATTAACTGATTTAAGTTGCTTCACTAATCGGAGGATATCTGCTTTTAAGTTACTCATGGTGGCAGCTGTTCTTTATTCGAATTCTGTGATATTTACTGCGTCTCCCTTGGTGGAGGAACTTCGGAAGGCTGCGTTTAGTAATTCGGCTGTAGCAGCGTTGTCGTCGATGGTATTTGCGTTGCTATCGCGCACAGATCGCATCGATTGTGTCTTGCCGCCAGCATTGTTGACATACGCCCAGAATCTCTTTGCATCTTCTACCGGGTTTCGAGACAAAGTTTCGTCGTGGAAACTATTATAAGCGTCTCGCATTGAAGCCCGTGCTAAATTTTGAGCTTCTGTAAAAGATGGCCAAAACTGGAATTTTGCGTTCGTTTGGATTTGGATCTCCAAACGATTCATGCAGCACCTAGAGAGAAATTTTAAATGGTCTCTCAAAGCCTCAGCCACATAATTTTTAATTTTCAAGTTAATTTAGTGTTTTATGAATGCGGTGTTGAACGGTTTTAATAAAGATTACGAACTGCATCCTGAAATACACTGATGTACGTCTTTTTATTTTAACAATCGTTTTCAGACACAATCCGACCACCCTAAAGCCATTAGAATCAAAGGAGAACTGTATATTAATTGCATGCAGTAAATGCACACAGCGCCCCCATAAAACACTTTCCATCAGGTATAGTCATGCTCAAAAGTATCCGAACGACCTGAATTGCATTTCGCCTGATTCGCATGCAACCCACATAACGAAGCTGTCTAGCAGGTCCTCTAATCACTCGTTGGTACAGTCGTTTGACTATTGAAAATGGTTCCAACAAGTCACCACTGGAAAAAACTGCTCTGTATCGCAATAACTCGAGATGTAAGATAATACCACGATACTAGAAATATGAGGTAACACCTTATCACGGATAAGACTGTCCTTAAGGCTTGTAAGCTCACATTTATTGCAATAAATGACATACCTGAAATGTTACCACTCTCATTATTACGGCAGACAGGTAATGCACGCAGTAACTTTGTCGTATTCATGATTTCCTCTTCAAAGTAACATACCGTACTTGTTATTTAACACAAAATGACATTAAAAATTTAAGTTATTGACGAGCAGATAGTTGAGAATATGTTTGGACTTCAAATGACACGACGAACCGTCTCGTTCTGCAAATGGATTCAAACCCAGGTCATGCAGACTAAGATTTCGTGAGTGACGGAAACTAACTGTCATTCCTGACTAGCCATACATAGAGTGATATACCTCGATTTTAGACAGTATCAGTTAGCAAATATCAACATTTAATTACATAACGTAAACGTTTTTAACGGACGCGAATTCCTGCCCAGCATCTATTGTCCATGTTAACGAACTACGAGAGATGTTAAACATTGCTTCTTCACAAGTAACTTACTTGAAATGCCGTGAGGTAAATCTCTGTGTTGGACAGGGTTCGAACCCAGAACTTAATCGGATTGTTATCGAAGCACAATCAACTGTGACATATCGGATTTTCTCGGCAGTAGCTAGATGTTTTAACTGAAATGACAAGACGAAACATTAATTTTTCCCTTCCCAGGACTCCAACCCGGCACCTATCGCTGTTATATTCTAGAGAAAACGAACGTTAAATATAGGTTTGTTACACCAGCAGCGACATGTGAGCATGTTTGAACTAGAAATAATATGACGAAGAGTTCAGTGCTGATTGGGAATCGAACCCCACACATATCGTTGTTGACTACACATAAACAGACGTCAGCTACCGAATTTTTCTCCACCAGCAGCTCGGAATAACATCCTTGAACTTACAGTGATCTCGCAAATAGTTATATGTCTCACTGGGAGCCAACAACGTCAGATATTGTTAGTGTTGACAACGAATGAAAATGCATTAAAAATCAAAATTATTGTCCACCAGCACATAGGTGTTCTCATGCTAGAGCTTGATTATTCATAATGAAAACCTTAGCGCCCGGCCAGGATTCGAGCCCATTCACGCGCAATATGTGGAGATGTTGGTGAATCTGCAGTTTTGAACAAACATCAAATTGTAGTCGAGCTGTATTGCCACGAAGGGATCAAATTCCGCGTTAAGGGCGGTCTGAGTTGCATTCCCAGTTCAGAACCAATTTCATGGGCATACAGAAGCTCAAATAAAAGATGGAATAAGTGTTTTGTCACCCTACATAGCATTTGTTTCGTCACTAGAAATAAATAACTAGTATACGAAAGAATACTGCTGTTATAGTTTCTACATGTCGCCACTACTGACTTCATTGTGATTCAACCTAACGTCTACTTTGTAGAGAAGGAATCGCATGTTTAATGTGAATTTCAGACCGCAATTACATTATACCTTCTTCACTTGGCGTAGCCAGAAGAGAATAGAATCTGTCTCTCCATATCAAAAAGCATCGGCAGAAGTTGGAATCGAACCTCAGCCGTCAGTATACGAACCTACCATCAATCCAACAGACCACCAAATCCTCTTCTCGGTTACTCATTTTTCTATCATAACACCGATGGCGAACATTCGATGAGAATTCTGACACACAGGCTCCCTGTAGTGGTTTGCAGCATGTTCATTACAGTCATTTACTTGGTTGACCGAATCGCCATGAACTAGCTGCCTCGGCTATCCAGTGCATACATTCGACTCTACTTTGTGATCACCGAAATAAAATCACTTAACCGACAATATAGGATGCAGAAATTTAAATAGGAACTCCCAGCATACAAATCTCCTTCATTTAGACAAAGCACAGTCCTCGTCACATCGTCAACATGGAATTCCCAGCCACGCGGTCGGCCTGGACCATGCGATGAGGCTGCCCCTCTTTCTCTGGCTAACGTTCGGCACCACGCGGTCGCTGACGAGCCCCAGCTTGCCGAGTGGCCCGTGCAGCCACGCCTACCCCGGACTTGGAATAGGTTCAGAGCACCACAACTCGCCCATTACCTCACAAAAAAATGTTTCAAATGGCTCTGAGCACTATGGGACTTAACATCTGTGGTCATCAGTCCCCTAGAACTTAGAACTACTTAAACCTAACTAACCTAAGGACATCACACACATCCATGCCCGAGGCAGGATTCGAACCTGCGACCGTAGCAGTCGCGCGGTAACGGACTGAGTGCCTAGAACCGCGAGACCACCGCGGCCGCCCATTACCTCACACAATGCTGCATAGTTTAAGAGACTAGTAGCATGTTCCTTCTGGATTCCGATTGAACGGATATCTGTGCGCCAGATGACCAAATAGTAGTATGTAGACTGTTTTTAGTTATTATAATTTTTCTTTTTATGTAGATATTTTATGCAGATTTTTCCTCTTAAATAGCATAAAGCTTAATTATTAGTAACACATTTGAAATTATGTTAAAATATTATGAGCTATATGTACGCCAGTTCATGTGCAACATTCGGTCTGTTCTTTAATATACACTCCTGGAAATTGAAATAAGAACGCCGTGAATTCATTGTCCCAGGAAGGGGAAACTTTATTGACACATTCCTGGGGTCAGATACATCACATGATCACACTGACAGAACCATAGGCACATAGACACAGGCAACAGAGCATGCACAATGTCGGCATGAGTACAGTGTATATCCACCTTTCGCAGCAATGCAGGCTGCTATTCTTCCATGGAGAGGATCGTGGAGGTGCTGGATGTAGTCCTGTGGAACGGCTTGCCATGCCATTTCCACCTGGCGCCTCAGTTGGACCAGCGTTCGTGCTGGACGTGCAGACCGCGTGAGACGACGCTTCATCCAGTCCCAAACATGCTCAATGGGGGACAGATCCGGAGATCTTGCTGGCCAGGGTAGTTGACTTACACCTTCTAGAGCACGTTGGGTGGCACGGGATACATGCGGACGTGCATTGTCCTGTTGGAACAGCAAGTTCCCTTGCCGGTCTAGGAATGGTAGAACGATGGGTTCTATGACGGTTTGGATGTACCGTGCACTATTCAGTGTCCCCTCGAAGATCACCAGAGGTGTACGGCCAGTGTAGGAGATCGCTCCCCACACCATGATGCCGGGTGTTGGCCCTGTGTGCCTCGGTCGTATGCAGTCCTGATTGTGGCGCTCACCTGCACGGCGCCAAACACGCATACGACCATCATTGGCACCAAGGCAGAAGCGACTCTCATCGCTGAAGACGACACGTCTCCATTCGTCCCTCCATTCACGCCTGTCACGACACCACTGGAGGCGGGCTGCACGATGTTGGGGCGTGAGTGGAAGACGGCCTAACGGTGTGCGGGACCGTAGCCCAGCTTCATGGAGACGGTTGCGAATGGTCCTCGCCGATACCCCAGGAGCAACAGTGTCCCTAATTTGCTGGGAAGTGGTCCCCTACGGCACTGCGTAGGATCCTACGGTCTTGGCGTGCATCCGTGCGTCGCTGCGGTCCGGTCCCAGGTCGACGGGCACGTGCACCTTCCGCCGACCACTGGCGACAACATCGATGTACTGTGGAGACCTTACGCCCCACGTGTTGAGCAATTCCGCGGTACGTCCACCCAGCCTCCCGCATGCCCACTATACGCCCTCGCTCAAAGTCCGTCAACTGCACATACGGTTCACGTCCACGCTGTCGCGGCATGCTACCAGTGTTAAAGACTGCGATGGAGCTCCGTATGCCACGGCAAACTGGCTGACACTGACAGCGGCGGTGCACAAATGCTGCGCAGCTAGCGCCATTCGACGGCCAACACCGCGGTTCCTGGTGTTTCCGCTGTGCCGTGCGTGTGATCATTGCTTGTACAGCCCTCTCGCAGTGTCCGGAGCAAGTATGGTGGGTCTGACACACCGGTGTCAATGTGTTCTTTTTTCCATTTCCAGGAGTGTAGATAACAGAGTAAAAGAAAAAAGCAAATAAATAAATGAATAGAATTTCGTGAGACGAGATTAAAACCTTGACGTCCAGATACCTGTACAACAAGTTGGATAGAGAGGAGCGAAAAGTAAAATTAGTCTTTGAAATATCCCTGAAAGAAGTTGGAAGTATGTGGTTATAATGCAGACCGAGCAGCTTTATCGTCGATAATTTTGTAATATTTCCTACGAAAAGTAAGTGCTGTTTACACACCATGCCGTATGTGCTCGCCATACTTCCGCCAGGCAATCCGGAGAATGTTTGTGCTCATTGTTTCCACATGTGATCACTTAAGTTTTCTCGGCGCAATTAATTAATAATGTGCTTCCGGGTGTTCTGCAGACTTGTTTCCATTTTATGTATAACACTCGAAAGCACATTATTAATTGTTTCCAGAGTTTACCTCTAATTTTACATACGACAAACACTCCAATAATGTCATGATATTAACACAACTCGTTCTAAGAACGAAACCGTTCGCGACACAACACATGTGTAATAATACAGCTGTGATGGTTTTCATTAATTATTTAATACTAGTGGACGTGATGAAAAGTAATGCCTCCGAATTTTTTATGTGAAAATTCTTGGAGCTTTTGAAATAAAACCAACGTCGTTATTATTCTGCATCTTTATTCGCCATGTCTACAGATGTATTTCTCAACGTATTCACCCTGACGAAGAACACATTTCTCCCAATGAGAGACTAGTTTGTTGGTACGTCCCTGCAGAATGTTTAATTCTCTTGACGGAGGTGCAACCTCACGTTTACTTCATCGCTGTCGAAGAGAAGTCGCCGAAGGTGTTCTTTAAGTTTTGGAAACTGAGGAAAATCGGATGGTGTCAGGTGGGGACTGTATGGAGGATGGTCGATGGCAGTGAAACGAAGGCTCGTATTGCTGCGAATGTGTGGCCTGGTGTTGTCGTGCTAAAAGAGACGATGCTCGTTTGAATTGGAAACTAGCTTACAGGTTTCTCTTTCTCACGGACCGACGTAGTTAGGCTTCACACCGTCATGTTCCACGTCACAATTTGGGCCCCTTGAGCTGCTGAGGGTTACAAATATGCAACCGCGAAGAATAAAGATGTAGAATGTTAGTAACGTTTATTTTATTTAAAAAGCTTTAAAAGTTTTCAGATAAAAAATTCGGAGGCATTGCTTTTCAGCCCGCCTCCATAAGCTTAAAATTGTTATCTGGACGGGCAAATTTCATTCGTTGGGAAGAAATTAACGAAATATCGGACCTAGTTAACATTGATATGAGACTGTTGACAATTTGTGAAAAATCGCTTTGTTTATACACAACAAACGTAATGTGATACGAGACTACAGAAGGATTCTTTACCGAGTGAGTTCTGTTTTGGAAACCAATGAAAAAAAAAAGGACAGGTGCGAGCACAATTTGCGCTCTAATGGTTCCGCACAAACATAGCGATGTATACAGATGATAATAATAATAATTTCGTTTGGTTCAGAGTCTTTCAGTTCGACTCCACTTCGGCTACTTATGTGTTTCTGATCTACCCTACTTATTCAACGGGGAATGGGAACCTACAGTTTGGCGTAGAATCCGAGCCTCGTGTTCTTTCTGGCGACTCCTCACATCGTTAAAAGAAAAACTGAAGAATCTGTGGTTCAACAGATATGTGATCCGGCTTATCGCTAGACCACCAGACACGGCATATGACTAGAGAGTTCGTGTATAGGTCCTTAAGAGTGTGTTAGCGAGTATCAAAATATTTGATATATATGACCGTATCTTTTGACAGCATTGAATTAGGAGCTTAAAATTTTACCCGCTCTCTACGAGACACCACCTTAAAGTAGCACTGTTGGCGCGGGCGACAGGTTCTGCGTGTTTCAATCAAGAGGAGGGCTGTACCGGCCGTAGTGTAGCAGGATTCCCCATTCGGGACAGGCGTCTTGCAGAGGAGGCGGACAGTAAGTAACGTCCCATCTTTTCCTTTATCCGACCTTGAGTTTTCTTTCATGAAATGGTAACATACGGTAGGGGGGACACCTAGCCATAGTATAGGCAGCCTCCCTACGGGGATAAACTCTGAAGACAACACCGAGTCCTCCAGATTGATGATTTGGCAGGGGTTTGGCATCCTATCCCAGGTAAAAACAGCTTTTGCCACGTTTCACAAACAAAATAAGGAAGCCGGACTGATCAAAAAACATCGGCTCTTGCTAAGAACAAAGACTCTGGCTTGTGCAATATGGAGAATACAGGGGTTAGTAGGAATAATTGAGGATATAATTAAAGAAATAGAAGTACTGAAACGAAAAGAAACAAAAGAAAAAATCGGACTGAACACAAGGCATCGACTCTGACTAAGGACAAGGATTCTAATTTGTGGAACAAGGAATATGCAAGTGTTAGCAGAAAAAGTCGAGGATATAGTTAAAGAAATGAAAGTACTGAAACGAAAGAATCTGGACAAGAAGTAATCGAAAACTATATTCTGTTTTGGAGTGGAGTGCAAAAGGCCGAAATAGCAAAATCAGTAGCAGCAGTTCTTATAACAAGAAAATGGAAACAAGGAGTAATTAAATGGAAGGAAGTAAATGAAAGGATAATCAGTGTAACAATGAATATTCATGATATAAAACAGAAATTAACTGGGGGTGGGGGGTTGGCCATAAAGAGGAAGCGCCTGACGAGGGGAAGAGGGATTCCTTCGATGACTTAGAAGAAGTAGTTGACGGATGTGGACGTAAATTATTAATAAAGGAGGACTTAAACAGACGAAATGGAAAAGAAATTAAGTGGTGACGTTTTAGGGCCGTGAGGAGATGTAGAAAACGATAATGGAAGGGAAATGTCAAATCAAACACCTTTCAGCCGTCTAAATGTCCAAATTTTTATTTTATTGGGTTACCAGTTTCGGAGATATATTACGCCATCTTCAGACCCCTGACCGACGTGTGGGAAGACTTCCTCATTTGGCCCAGTCGAGATAGGGGGCAGCATTCATAGGCTGGTATCCGTAGTTTTTTGAGACAGCGATCATTTCAAAAGTCTCCTGCCGATCTTGAAAATTTAGACGGCGGAAAGGTTGGAACTTCATTATTTAATTCGGAAACTGCTGAGAGAAATGGAATGCAAGTGAACCTTTTAAAACTGCTGAGTGAATCTGAATGTACAGTCACCTTCTATTTTTTATCATTTCGTTTTTGACCTACAGAATTATTCCTGACCAATGCAACTCAAACTTATTCATTAATTACCCACAAGATACAAGGATATCGCAATCTGACTATTAACTGACACAAAAGAATGACCCTGAATTTAGAATGAATCCTAACAATAACCCATAAAATTCATAAGTCACTTAACTCACAGAAAATCTTCATGACACTAACTCAGCAGATACAGCAAGTATACAGCCAGCTAAGTAAAAAGATTCCAGCTACTGTAGGCTCTAACTACTAAAAGGGATGTGATTAGCAAAGGAAAGATTTTGTTGTAGAGCAGACAATGTATTTAGCAGATTTTACCTTAACCATGTGACACACAGTTCGAAAAATTATATGATCGTCAATAATTCTGTTACTCAAATTCTACAGTCCATGTCCAACCAATATTAAATCTCCATGATGGACACACGTACAGACCGTTCGCTAGCTCTAACACTGCTTCTAACCTCCATCACTGCTAAGTATTAACTTCTAACTGCGAGTCCGACCAGCCACAGAGTCTCTCACAAAGGGCTCACAGCGCTGTTAGAGTAATAAATGCAACACACAAACACTTAAACAGGCTACTTACGAGGTGTTTGATTTGACATTCTGTACTGCCGAGGTCCCGCAACCATCTGTGAAAAGATGGACATACAGGGACGTAACGGAAGGGGGCTGATTGACTTACGACTCATTAGTGTTCAGTTATGAATGGCCAATTCCAGCACCAACAAGTTCGTAAATACGCCTGAACCAATCCATCAAGGAACCTAAACTCAACTGTAGACTAAAAGTGAGAAGGCAGTGGGTGATTAAGGTACAAGATTTAAGAGTAAAAAGAGGAATAGTGTGCGGCTCCGATCATTTTATACTTACTCCGAAAATTGTTTTTGGCAGTGGAAAAAGCAGTTTGAAGAACTTCTGCTGGAAGAAAGAAGAGACAACGTGATAGAAGTCTACAACAAAAGAAGTACGTTAGGTAATAAACTTCTACTAGAGGAAGAAGTAAAAGAAAAGAAATGGAAAGGTAAGTGAACCTGAAGGAGTTGTGAAGGAATGGTTGAAATATGAAATCCCTCAAATGGTGAGATTTACATGTAACTTGTTCAATCGCATTGTGGAGGGAGAGGAAATACAGAGAGAGTAGTGTATATCATACACATCTGCTATCTAGGAAAGGGAATCAAGAAGCACCAAATAATTATAGAGAAATTGATGTTACAGCATCTGTCAGTAGACTTTTTAGGACCATACTGAAAAACAGTTTGGAGAATGAGACAGAGAGAAATATTTCAGAGGAACAAGCAGGTTTTACAGATGGACGATTTTGTATGGATCAAACAGCGAAGTGACAAAAGTCGTGGGAGAGTGACATTCACGTATACAGGTGGCGATAGTTTTGCGTACACAGGCTATAAAAGGGCGGTGCATTGACGGAGCTGATATTTGTGCTCAGGTGATTCAAGTAAAAAATTTCCGACGTGATTATGGCCGCGCGACGGGGATTAACAGACTCTGGACGCGGAACGATTAGTCGGAACTAGACGTTTGCGACATTCCATTTTGGAAACCGTTAGGCAATTCAGTATTACGAAATCCACAGTGTCAATAGAGCGCCGAAAATACCAAATTTCAGTCATTACCTCTCACGACAGACAATGTCGTGGTCGACGGCCTTCACTTGACAACCAAGAGCGGCGGCGTTTGCGTATTGTCAACACTAACAGACAAGGAACACTGCGCGAACTAGCGGCAGAAATCAGTGTGGGACATGCGAACACATTAGGACAGTGCTGAGAAATCTGAGGTTAATAAACTATAACGACAGATGACTGCCGGCCGGTGTGGCCGAGCGGTTCTAGGTGCTACAGTCTGGAACCGCGCGACCGCTACGGTCGCGGGTTCGAATCCTGCCTCGAGTATCGATGTGTGTGATGTCCTTAGGTTAGTTAGGTTTAAGTAGTTCTAAGTTCTAGGGGACTGATGACCACAGCAGTTAAGTCCCATAGTGCTCAGAGCCATTTGAACCAATCTTTGACAGACGACTGACGCGAGTGCGTTTGCTAGCAGCACATCGCCTGCAGCACCTCTACTGAGCTCGTGACCGTATAGATTGGACCCTAGGCTAAGGGAAAACCTTGGCCTGATCAGATGGTTCCCGATTCCATTTGGTAAGAGCTAATGGTGTGGTTCGAGTGTGACACGGACCCCAAGAAGCCATGGAGCCAGGTTGTCAACAAGGCTCTGTGCAAGCAGGTGGTGGCTCCATAATGGTGTGGGGTATATCTACATAGGATGGACTGGTTTCTCTGGCCTAACTGGATGAATCATGGAAATTGTTACGTTCGGCTACTTGGAGACCATTTGCCGCCATTCGGGGACTTCATGTTCCCAAACATTTATGGATTTTTTTTATCGATGAGAATGCGCCATATCAGCAGGCCACAGTTATTTGTGATTGGTTTGAAGAACAGTCTGGACAGCTCGAGCGAGTGATTTGATCAGCCAGATCGCCCGTCATGAATCACATCGAACATTTATGGGACATGATCGAGAGCTGAGTTTGTGCACAAAATTCTGCACTCGCAACACTTTTGCTATTGCGGACGGCTACAGACGCAGCATGGCTGAATATTTTTGCAGGGGACTTCCAGCGACTTGTTGAGTCCATACCACGTCGAGATGCTGCACTACGCTCGACAAAAGGAGCTACAGTGCGGTATTAGGAGATATCCTATGAGCATTGTCACCTCTGTGTATTTAGCTTTTGACAAGTAAGTGAGAAGGCGATTTCTAAGGGCTAGGAAGTACGCCTAATATTTGCGCATATAGAAAAACTGTATGATTCTGCACCCATCAACACACTATTAGAAGTGATGGAATATATAGGTTTGGAGGCACAAAAAATATCCCAAATTCGGAGAGTATACCAGTACATAACGTAGGGAGAAAGTTGAATGAAACATTCGATACACTGAAAGGGCTTAGCTGGGGATACAGTATGTCGTCGACATTGTTTAAAATAAATTATATATAGTATATGTTGGAACGGTGAAATCTGTCATGCGGAGTAATGGTAATTCCATTCCAGCATGATACTATCTCCTCATTATTATTTGCCTATGGTCTAGTACTGACAACACAAAGTAGAGTGGATGTTAGATTTATGATTAAGAAGTTAATGGAAGTATTTGAACAAGGTAGGACTAGAGTAAATATGAGAAAAACAGGGTATCTAGTAGAGAGAAGATGGAAGGGATATACTGTTGCTGCAACGAACTATTAAGACTATAAAGCAACTGAAGTTTTTAGGATTGATTATCTCTTCCTCTTGAAGGCCGAAGTTCGTGGTCTAGTGGCTAGCGTAGCTCCCTTGGGTTCGATTCCCACCGGTATGGGGATTTTCCTTGCCTGGGGACTGGGTGTTTGTGTTGTCCTCATCATCTTCATCATCATTCGTGACAGTGGCTAAAGTGTACTGTGAAAAATTGGGACTTTGTATGGGGGCTGATGATCGCGCAGTTGAGCGCCCCACAAACCAAATATCATCATCATCATTCCTCGGGGAGCTGTGAAGCAGATGCGAAAGGTAGGATTCAGCAGGCAAGAGGGGTAATTAAAATGCTAAATGAACTTCTGTGGAGTCGCCAACATTGTAAGAATGATGATCTTTGGGTGGGGGGGTTGGGGGGGGGGGGGCTGAGAAGCAGAGTACAGGCAACAGAAATAGATAGAATAAGGATGGCAGGCAGGACATTCAGAACAGAGTGGAGAAGATATGAGGAAATTAAGAAATAATGGATATAGAAAAATCAGATGTGCGAAAAATTGAGAACAGAGCTTTTAAATGGTATGGTCATGAATGGCGAATGGAGCAAGGATGATAGCCTAAAGTAATACCGGAATGGTCGCCGCCAGAAAGCAGCAAGCGTGGATGGCCGAGATTGACATGGAGAGGAAGAGAGATCTAAACAATAAGTCTGTCATGATCTAAAATGCCGTCGAAAGATAATGCAGAACAACTGTTGAGGAGTGGAGAAACGCTTAAAAGTAAAATTTAGTAAATTATTTACACCGCCAAGTGACCATAAATATTAGAACATGACTTACATTTCAGCTTCTAACCGTTCCTGAGAAAAAGGGGTCTGAACAGTTGAACAGATAGACAGATGGACAACAAAGTGATCCTATCAGCGGAAAAAATACTCCTGTCGGAGCACAAAAGAGTCGAATATGTTCCGTGTTAAGAGCACGAATATGTTCGCATGCAACAGTTTTTGATGTAGAACGCGAAATGAGGATTGAGGCATCTGGTTCCCCAGTTTTCTGTCAGAGAAGAGCATATTCGCTCTTCTTGTGCTCAAACAGGAACATTCTTTCGCTGATTTCCTTCTTTTCCTGTCACAGCAGGGTGTGTGGCTTATATAAAACGAATTCTGTAGGTCTAGAAAGTTTTGGCAGTTTATTTATATACTTCGACATATTTATGTACTATGACACATTTGCAAATCAAGTAAGGACACATAATAAGAAGTTAACACAGAGACGTTTGATTTACATTTTTTTTATGTGTTCCTTGCTCAGAACCACAGTTCATCACAAACACCAACCAGCGGCTTTGGCACGTGGGTTACACTTGTTTCCACACCATCACCTAGTTCAGCAACTTTGGGGGCGGGTAGTATCTGGATGAGCGACCATTTAGGGAAACCGGATTTTAAAGACATACGTATCGCCGAAGTGGCGACCAAATGGAAGACTTGCGACATTTTTATTTTTATCGAAACGAATGGCTTATGATTTGATCCTAAAAGTATAAATGTTATTAGAAATGTTTTAATGAATCTGCAGTTTTTACACTTTTACATAATTACTCGCCCCCCCCCCCCCCCCCCCCCCCCCCTCCATGAACCATGAACCTTGCCGTTGGCGGGGAGGCTTGCGTGCCTCAGCGATACAGATAGCCGTACCGTAGGTACAACCACAACCGAGGGGTATCTGTTGAGAGGCCAGACAAACGTGTGGTTCCTGAAGAGGGGCAGCAGCCTTTTCAGTAGTTGCAGGGGCAACAGTCTGGATGATTGACTGATCTGGCCTTGTAACACTAACCAAAATGGCCTTGCTGTTATGGTACTGCGGACGGCTGAAAGCAAGGGGAAACTACAGC
Source organism: Schistocerca gregaria (assembly GCF_023897955.1). Classification (NCBI taxonomy): domain Eukaryota; kingdom Metazoa; phylum Arthropoda; class Insecta; order Orthoptera; family Acrididae; genus Schistocerca; species Schistocerca gregaria. Next base: position 1,006,294,077 of record NC_064920.1, on the reverse strand, counting down.
CGTAATTTTTCCCAAGGACATGCAGCTCTACTGTATGATTAAATGGCGATGGCGTCCTCTTGGGTAAAATATTCCGGAGGTAAAATAGTCCCCCATTCGGATCTCCGGGCGGGGACTACTCAAGAGGACGTCGTTATCAGGAGAAAGAAAACTGGCGTTCTACGGTTCGGAGCGTGGAATGTCAGATCCCTTAATCGGGCAGGTAGGTTAGAAAATTTAAAAGGGGAAATGGATAGGTTAAAGTTAGATATAGTGGGAATTAGTGAAGTTCGGTGGCAGGAGGAACAAGACTTCTGGTCAGGTGACTACAGGGTTATAAACACAAAATCAAATAGTGGTAATGCAGGAGTAGGTTTAATAATGAATAGGAAATAGGAATGCGGGTAAGCTACTACAAACAGCATAGCGAACGCATTATTGTGGCCAAGATAGATACGAAGCCCACACCTACTACAGTAGTACAAGTTTATATGCCAACTAGCTCTGCAGATGACGAGGAAATTGACGAAATGTACGATGAAATAAAAGAAATTAATCAGATAGTGAAGGGAGACGAAAATTTAATAGTCATGGGTGACTGGAATTCGAACGTAGGAAAAGAGAAAGAAGGAAGCGTAGTAGGTGAATATGGATTGGGGCTGAGAAATGAAAGAGGAAGCCGCCTGGTAGAATTGTGCACAAAGCACAACTTAATCATAGCTAACACTTGGTTTAAGAATCATGAAAGAAGGTTGTATACATGGAAGAACCCTGGAGATACTAAAAGGTATCAGATAGATTGTATAATGGTAAGACAGAGATTTAGGAAACAGGTTTTAAATTGTAAGACATTTCCAGGGGCAGATGTGGACTCTGACCACAATCTATTGGTTATGAACTGTAGATTAAAGCTGAAGAAACTGCAACAAGGTGGTAATTTAAGGAGATGGGAAATGGATAAACGAAAAGAACCAGAGGTTATACAGAGTTTCAGGGAGAGCATAAGGGAGCAATTGACAGGAATGAGGGAAAGAAATACAGTAGAAGAAGAATGGGTTGCTTTGAGGGATGAAGTAGTGAAGGCAGCAGAGGATCAAGTAGGTAATAAGACGAGGGCTAGTAGAAATCCTTGGGTAACAGAAGAAATATTGAATTTAATTGATGAAAGGAGAAAATATAAAAATGCAGTAAATGAAGCAAGCAAAAAGGAATACAGACGTCTCAAAAATGAGACCGACAGGAAGTGCAAAATGGCTAAGCAGGGATGGCCAGAGGACAAATGTAAGGATGTAGAGGCTTATCTCACTAGGGGTAAGATAGATACTGCCTACAGGAAAATTAAAGAGACCTTTGGAGATAAGAGAACCACTTGTATGAACATCAAGAGCTCAGATGGAAACCCAGTTCTAAGCAAAGAAGGGAAAGCAGAAAGGTGGAAGGAGTATATAGAGGGTCTATACAAGGGCGATGTACTTAAGGACAATATTATGGAAAGGGAAGAGGATGTAGATGAAGATGAAATGGGAAATACGATACTGCGTGAAGAATCTGAAAGAGCACTGAAAGACCTGAGTCGAAACAATTACCCCGGAGTAGACAACATTCCATTGGAACTACTGACGGCCTTGGGAGATCCAGTCCTGACATAAGTCTACCATCTGGTGAGCAAGAAGTATGAAACAGGCTAAATACCCTCAGACTTCAAGAAGACTATAATAATTCCAATCCCAAAGAAAGTTGGTGTTGACAGATGTGAAAATAACCGAACCATCAGTTTAATAAGCCACAGCTGCAAAATACTAACACGAATTCTTTACAGACGAATGGAAAAACTAGTTGAAGCCTACCTAGGGGAAGACCAGTTTGGATTCCGTAGAAATACTGGAACACGTGAGGCAATACTGACCTTACCCCTTAGCTTAGAAGAAAGATTAACGAAAGGCAAACCTACGTTTCTAGCATTTGTAGACTTAGAGAAAGCTTTTGACAACGTTGACTGGAATACTCTCTTTCAAATTCTAAAGGTGGCAGGGGTAAAATACAGGGAGCGAAAAGCTATTTACAATTTGTACAGAAACCAGATGGCAGTTATAAGAGTCGAGGGGCACGAAAGGGCGGCAGTGGTAGGGAAGGGAGTGAGACAGGGTTGTAGCCTATCCCCAATGTTATTCAATCTGTGTATTGAGCAAGCAACAAAGGAAACAGAACAACATTTCTGAGTAGGTATTAAAATCCATGGAGAAGAAATAAAAACTTTGAGGTTCGCCGATGACATTGTAATTCTGTCAGAGACAGCAAAGGACTTGGAAGAGCAGATGAATGGAATGGACAGCGTCTTGAAAGGAGGATATAAGATGAACATCAACAAGAGCAAAACGAGGATAATGGAATGTAGTCGAATTAAGTCGGGTGATGCTGAGAGAATTAGATTAGGAAATGAGACACTTAAAGTAGTAAAGGAGTTTTGCAATTTGGGGAGCAAAATAACTGATGATGCTCGAAGTAGATAGGATATCAAATGTAGACTGGCAATGGCAAGGAAAGCGGTTCTGAAGAAGAGAAATTTGTTAACATCGAGTATAGATTTAAGTGTGAGGAAGTCATTTCTGAAAGTATTTGTATGGAGTGTTGCCATGTATGGAAGTGAAACATGGACGATAAATAGTTTGGACAAGAAGAGAATAGAAGCTTTCGAAATGTGGTGCCACAGAAGAATGCTGAAGATGAGATGGGTAGATCACATAACTAATGAGGAAGTATTGAATAGGATTGGGGAGACGATATGTTTGTGGCACAACTTGACCAGAAGAAGGGATCGGTTGGTAGGACATGTTTTGAGGCATCAAGGGATCACCAATTTAGTATTGGAGGGCAGCGTGGAGGGTAAAAATCGTAGAGGGAGACCAAGAGATGAATACACTACGCAGATTCAGAAGGATGTATGTTGCAGTAGGTACTGTAAGAAGAAGAAGCTTGCACAGGATAGAGTAGCATGGAGAGCTGCATCAAACCAGTCTCAAGACTAAAGACCACAACAACAACATAATTCTTGGCAACCGTTTTAAAATATTCTCAGGCATATTGAGACCCCTTTTAGCACTTTTTGGTCACTGCAGTACCATGCAAAGATGCATAGGCGTTGCGGCGTGGCGGGGTTTGAAATTCCATGTGCTGTGCAGGCTACTAATTAGAATTCACCTGTGTGATTCTTCAGTTTCTCCAGGCGTATTTTATGACTAAATAAATCTCGGGTTAACAGCCTGGTATGAGGGTGCATAGGAAACAATATTTCGGCAATCGACTACGTTGCCATCATCAGGTGCGCTGATGTACTGTACCGACATTTATTTCGTCACAATTCACCTGCCTCAGAAGGGCGTCTGCTCCATGTCCCTCCATTCGGCAACGTAGATACTTACAACATGAGGTAAAAGCAGTGTTGTTAAGAAGCACCATCTAATATCTACAATTGAAATGGCTATGAGCACTATGCGATGTAACGTCTGAGGTCATCAGTCGCCTAGAACTTTGAACTAATTAAACCTAACTAACCTAAAGACATCACACACATCCATTCCCGAGGAAGGATTCGAACCTGCGCCCGTAGCGGTTGCTCGGCTCCTAGAGCCGCACGGCCACTCCGGCCGGCTATCTACAATTACTGAGGCCGCTCAACTCTAGTGATGAAATAAAGTCCTGTAGAAAAACTGTCATTAAAAAATTCATCGGGTGTTAAGATAATGGATTGGCTTCTGGAAAATAATGTCTGAAATTAACACATAAAAATGTTTATTTGTTCTTCTACCCAAAGAAACAGTACTATTCAGTCCACATTTAAACTGTTCGTTATTTTCGTCAATTTCACAATTCATACATTCATTTCACACACACAGCAGCCAGAAATATGTGGAAACCCGACCCGAATTAAACAACGTTTTCACAGTCATTAATTTCACCACTAATTTGAGTTAATACATTCGGCTTACGGATATCTGAAAAAAGAAAACTGCTCGCCGTAAATGCTCAGTGGTTGAATACTGAAACATGCCACGCGGATTCTATGAAGGCCAAATTTTAACACGCGGTATCTGTCCAACAAAAACAGTTCCAAAACTTCCAAGCTCCACCAAAACTGTCCATAACTACATCAGCGTTAGCCACGCCACTTATCAAACGCGAGGAACTCCATATTCCTTCATTTTCCACCTTATTTTAATTCACACTAGTAACGTGACTATCAGAGTCAAGGGTAGCAATCGAATCCCTTCTTCATCTACATCTACATACATACTCCGCAATCCACCATACGGTGCGTGGCGCAGGGTACCTCGTACCACAGCTAGCATCTTCTCTCCCTGTTCCACTCGCATACAGAACGAGGGAAAAATGACTGCCTATATGCCTCTGTACGAGCCCTAATCTCTCTTATCTTATTTTTGTGGTCTTTCCACAGAAATATAAGTTGGCGGCAGTAAAATAGTTCTGCAGCCAGCCTCAAATGCTGGTTCTCTGAATTTTCTCAGTAGCTACTCACGAAATGAACCTCTCCTCTCCTCCAGAGACTCCCACCCGAGTTCCTAAAGCATTTCCGTAACACTCGCGCGATGATCAAACCTACCAGTAACAAATCTAGCAGCCCACCTCTGAACTGCCTCTATGTCCTCCCTCAATCCGACCTGATAGGGATCCCAAACGCTCAAACAGTACTCAAGAATAGGTCTATTAGTGTTTAATAAGCCGTCTCCTTTACAGATGAACCACATCTTCACAAAATTCTACCAATGAACCGAAGACGGCTATCCGCCTTCCCCACAACTGCCACTACATACGTGTCCCACTTCATACCGCTCAGCAATGTTACGCTTAAATATTTAATCGACCTGACTGTGTCAAGCGCTACACTACTAATGGAGTATTCAAACATTACGGGATTCTTTTTCCTTTTCATCTGCATGAATTTACATTTATCTATATTTAGAGTTAGGTGCCATTCTTTACACCAATCACAAATCCTGTCCAAGTCATCTTGTATCCTCCTACAGTCACTCAACGACGACACCTTCCCGTACACCACAGCATCATCAGCAAACAGCCGCACATTGCTTGTGGCCTCACTCCCAGTATAACTATCAGGTTGCGAGTGGGAACCGTCTCAATGCTCAGTGGCTAACCATACTCACTGCCAATCAGAATGCTCGCCCATGATCGTACTCACCAATCCTTACATACAGACACATCTACGTCGTTATGAAATACAAATATTAAAGTTATGTGTAATAAACGAAAACGTAAAGGCAATAAATCTGTAAATATTCTTTAGATACAGATAATCCTCCAGCTGACTTTCTGGCAGCTTTGTTACAATAGCAATCACACCTAGACATACGTCATCAGCAAAGTGGGTAAATTCCCTATGAACATTTTCCCACTTCAGGCTTGCGTAACTCTTGCAGGTTACTTAGACGGTATATAATGCAGCATTAAAATTTGACGAATGTCCCACGTAGACACTCTCATTCACTCACATATATTCCCACAACAACCTTAGACACCAATAATAATTTTGTCTTATTTTTATATTACGAAAATGAAAAATAATTCAAGTTTTAATATGAAAATCTCAAATAATTCTGCACACTGAGAGTTCTGTTTAAGTTTTCCAATTATACCAAAAGATAAACTATTATATTTCCTAACTGAATTTAGTTTCCTAAGTGTCGGCTTTTGACTTTTTTAGCAATTGTTTTCTATCTCTAAAACTATGGTAGTTGTAACGCTGAAATTTGCATACAATCTTCTCCTGAACGTCAAAAGGTAGTGCACCGATTTTGAAAATGATTGAATAATATTTAATATCATTTATTTAGGTTCTTATAGGTGGTGAACATAGGCGTCCAGTAAGAGATATTGGATAACTTTCCCACGGCAGGTAGTGACAGATGCGCGCGTCTGGTTAGGCCGGCAGATGCCTGCCCTCGAAGTTACATGCAGCTACCTATACTTAAAAAAAAGAAGTCACTTAAAACTACATTTACGCCTCAGACAGGGTATTACGTTCATAAGTATGGTAACTTCGTACCGTTGGATATCGGTTACGGATGATGATACCGAATAAAAATTTAAAGTTCCCAAAAATTGTGGTTTTCTCAGGAACGGCCCACCCAATCCAAATGAGCCAACCGATTTGTTGAATTTGCGAGGGATGCGGAATTTGATCATGTACTGTGGGATAGTTAGAGTATACCCGTTCTTCCGATAGGTATGCAAATTGCTTCTAGCCCCTTCTCCTCCCCTCCGTAATGAATAGAACTCAAGATATGACCCTCTAAAAAATTGCATTTTCAGATGCGGCGTTTTGAAACACGTTTTTAGGGTGCGCTGTCATGCACGGACTGATAACGCTTTCTTTTTTATCGACAAAGGTTTTTTTTTTTTGGGGTCATCTGTCTACTGACTGGTTTGATGCGGCCCGCCACGAATTCCTTTCCTGTGTTAACCTCTTCATCTCAGAGTAGCACTTGCAACCTACGTCCTCAATTATTTGCTTGACGTATTCCAATCTCTGTCTTTACAGTTTTTGCCCTCTACAGCTACCTCTAGTACCATGGAAGTCATTCCCTCATGTCTTAGCAGATATCCTATCATCCTGTCCCTTCTCCTTATCAGTGTTTTCCACATATTCCTTTCCTCTCCGATTCTGCGTAGAACCTCCTCATTCCTTACCTTATCAGTCCACCTAATTTTCAACATTCGTCTATAGCACCACATCTCAAATGCTTCGACTCTCTTCTGTTCCGGTTTTCCCACAGTCCCTGTTTCACTACCATACAATGCTGTACTCCAGACGTACATCCTCAGAAATTTCTTCCTCAAATTAAGGCCGGTATTTGATATTAGTAGACTTCTCTTGGCCAGAAATGCCTTTTTTGCCATAGCGAGTCTGCTTTTGATGTCCTCCTTGCTCCGTCCGTCATTGGTTATTTTACTGCCTAGGTAGCAGAATTCCTTAACTTCATTGACTTCGTGACCATCAATCCTAATGTTAAGTTTCTCGCTGTTCTCATTTCTACTACTTCTCATTACCTTCGTCTTTCTCCGATTTACTCTCAAACCATACTGTGTACTCATTAGACTGTTTATTCCGTTCAGCAGATCATTTAATTCTTCTTCACTTTCACTCAGGATAGCAATGTCATCAGCGAATCGAATCATTGATATCCTTCCACCTTGTATTTTAATTCCACTCCTGAATCTTTCTTTTATTTCCATCATTGCTTCCTCGATGTACAGATTGAAGAGTAGGGGCGAAATGCTACAGCCTTGTCTTACACCCTTCTTAATACGAGCACTTCGTTCTTGATCGTCCACTCTTATTATTCCCTCTTGGTTGTTGTACATATTGAATATGACCCGTCTCTCCCTATAGCTTACCCCTACTTTTTTCAGAGTCTCGAACAGCTTGCACCATTTTATATTGTCGAACACTTTTTCCAGATTGACTAAGTTACGGAGCCCTTAAAAAAAAAAAAAAAAAAAAAAAACATTACAGCAAGTTCGTTAGTTTTAGAGATATGACGTAATAAATTTTAAATTATTTTCTGAACAGGAACATTTCATCCGTTTGAGGAGAATTCTGAACGTAATTGAAATTATGTTCTTTTTAAATGCCTTTAAAGTTGGTAGGACGTCAAACGGGCCGGCTTGGAGCAGGAGAGGCACCACAGGACATCTTTTTTTTCTACTGTCTATACTTTTACAAATAAATTCATAAAACTTTGTCAGCATGACCAGGAAGGATTCGGGACTCACACTCATAGCAGTGGAAGTTCAAAAACATAACAAAATAATTTTTTTTACATGTGAAATTTCATCATTTTTTCGCTTACTATTGGCTGCATTTGTTGCTATGGGTACCTTTTTCTTCACAAGTAAGAGAGATTCTTTGATTAATTTTGCAGAGCATACAAACCATACTTTCCACACAATACAGTAGAAACAGTAGAAGAATCCTTACCTAATTATCGGATTAAATTGTATCAGTTTGCCTAATGAAGTTTGTTGTGAGTGCTTGTGGCGTCTTTAGATCATCGATATCTTGTTGGATTTGTAGCATGCATTGCTAATGAACATTTTCTGCAATCAACTCTCACTCGGTAGCGTATAGAAATCGGTGAAGACCTGTGAACGTCGGCAGTGAAGTGGGGGGCATACGGGAGGGGGCGTGGCCTTCCCCTGCGCACGTTGACACGCTGGCGCGCGAGCAAGATAGTGAACAGGCGCGCCGGCGGCAGGTGGCCGTGTATCGAAAATACAATTATCGGGCACACGTCTGCACAATGAGAGCGGAATTCCATTCTGAATCGCGCCTAATTTGACAAGCTTTTAGCGGCGCGGCATCACGTAGGCCGCGCACGGTCCGTCGCCTCCTTTCTCGCGCGAAGAATGAAATGAAAATTAGCAAGTGGTCGCGCCATGCAGTGGCGTTCGATTGGAAACGCGGGTATTAGCATACAGAATCCGGCGCCATTGTCAGCTCCGCGCCGGCTGTTTCCTTGCTTTCGCTTTCAGCGAATCGCCGCGCACCGCGACGGGCTACATGTAGCCTCCCTATCTCTCCGGAACGGCGCTCAGTGCGTCACGCATGCAGATGGACACAGCTCGCGCTCGGGGGTCATACGCACCGATCGGGCAGTATCGTTCACAGCAAACGACGGGGGAGCTACCAGCCAGACAGTTTTTCCACACAGCAACAGGTGAATCTGCATTCATTGCCCACAAGTACCGACAGCAAATGAATTTACGGCGTCATTTGTTCTCTCCAGTACACGCTCAGTCTTTGTTGCCTTTATTGTCTTCGATTTATGTATCATATTCAGTGTCGGCTTCAATTGCAGTTTACCAGAATATCTATTTTGCACTCATTTGCTGATTCATTCACTCACACACAGTGTTTTCGAGATCTCACTCTCTCTGTCTGTCTGTCTATGTGCGTTGACCTTCAACTGCCATCTTTTCATCAGAAAAGTTGTTTCGAATTTATGAGGAATATTTTTGGTACTGTAAGTTGCTTCTGAGCCTATGCAACTATCCGTGTTCAATATGCTCTGATTACTTACGGTTCTAAGTTGTGACGTTGTGGCAATGATTACTGACTGCAGGCAGTGCTCAGCTCTCCTCGGCGATATAAAATGGCCTTAAGGTCTCTGATCCGTGGTATTACCCAGTTCATTAGAAAATCAAAATTAAAATTTCACCAAAGTTATTTAAAGGGAATGGGAAGCCCGGGATCACTGGTGATGGACTCGCTTGTGATTGTTTTAAAATTTCAATTTAACTCAAAACAGACTTTATTATAAACTTCAATTCGGACATTTGCCCTCTTATTGATGCAATATACAATCTTCACTTTCATTGAGTTACATAAACACGAATAAGAATCATATTATTTTGCGTTCGCAACCAAAATCATTGATAGTACGCACGGTGAATAATCAAATGGTTCAAATGACTCTGAGCACTATGGGACTTAACTTCTGAGGTCATCAGTCCCCTAAAACTTAGAACTACTTAAACCTAACTAAGCTAAGGACATCACACACATCCATGCCCGAAGCAGGAGTCGAACCTGCGACCGCAGCGATCGCGCGGTTCCAGACTGTAGTGCCTAGAACTGCTCGGCCACTCCGGCCGACGGTGAATAATCAGTCATAAACAATTGTTCTTGTTTCAACATGTCTCAAGAGAGTAATACTATACACATCCAACCAAAGTTACACAGCCACATAATACCACAACTTTATAAAGAACAAAGAGATCTCAAAGCACAGTAAAACTGAACTGCCCACGTAAAGGTACTCAGTGAAACGTGCTTGTACTAAAAATACAAAGTGAGTCAACCAAAACTTTCACACAGTAACAATAACAAGTTGTACGTTCACTAAAGATACACAAATAATTAACATAAGTGTTAAATAAGAAGGGATAGTAAAAACTCACCAATAAAATAATTACAGAAACGCCAATATTAACAAGGTGGCCTCAGTTAATTAACGGGCATAATGACTCAGAATGATTCCCAAATTGCACTTAACTTTAGAGAACAGTGTTAAGGCCGGTAGCAGTGTTTGGAAGCAATAACGCTACGACCGGCAGTCAGTACGAGCCTTTCACCCGCCACGGTTTGTGCACAGAGTCACAAAGCAGGCGGGTTATATTTGTATATAATCCCGACTGGCCCCACATGAGCGGTTCTGACAAGAATCCATAAGCGCGCCGACGCCAGGGAACGAGCAATCTTAGCAAATGGCCTGCAGCACAAATAGATTGCAATGAAAACAAGGTCAAATCGCAGCCACACTGGGATATATAATAAGCACGCCCCCAAATTATTAAGGAGCAATACTCTAACATTACCCGTCCCTCAGTACATTAGCCGGAAACTTAGAGATCACTTGCAGTTGCCTTAAGGCACTTTCTGTTGTGGTTGGCAGGAGAGCCAACCGTATGGTTAAAGGAGGCCGAAATGCACGCGTTTTAGCTCACGCAGGCTGGCGTGAGGTCTGGAACATGACAAGGTAATTAGAATTTAGAAAAACGGACGTAGCTGGTGGAATATTTAACTTTAATCCATTAATGACGAACGTCGCTCTTTATGGTACATGATTCACAGTATCAATAGTACGGATACTGGCGCCTTGCTAGGTCGTAGCAAATAACGTAGCTGAAGGCTCTCTAGACCTGCCGTGTGGCGGCGCTCGGTCTGCAGTCACTGATAGTGGCGACACGCGGGTCCGACGTATACTACCGGACCGCGGCCGATTTAAAGGCTACCACCTAGCAAGTGTGGTGTCTGGCGGTGACACCACACTTCCAATATTAACCAGAAATACCAAATGCTGCCGTGACAAATGATTAAACCATTAACTTTACGACTGCCCGGCACGTACACAACCGCCGCCAGTCTCAAAACGGAAAATAAGTTAAAATTTGGATGAGAATCACTTAAAACACTCCACGGGTGATCAAAAACGAAATGAGGAACATCAGCATCCTTAAAACAGCCAATGTGAAACCATGTTCATCTACGGCAGCTTCCCATGCAACAATAAGTTTCAACAATCTTCTTAGTTCAACAGAGAATAAAAGTCACATGTAACTTGGAGCTGGCAAGTTACGAGCTGGGAAGCTGTTCAGCGTGAGACGGCGAACCTACCACAATTTTTGCACGTCAAGGGGCCCAATGATCGGCACCGTACATCCGGCGCAACAAAAGACAAGGGCGGCGAGCACGGCGAGGCCCATGCACGACGGCTAGGGACGCGGGCTTGTTTTCCACACAAGTTGGCTCGTTGAACGCCGACCGGACACTCATTCGTCACACGTTCACCCGGAAAATCCACCAGAGGAGCAGTCAAAGATAGCAGGGCAGCCGAATATCGATATCAGCACTGCCAGTCGAACACCCTAGCACCAGCTACCACGGCTCAGTCTCTGTCTCTTATAAGACCTAAAAAAAAAACTAAAATTAACGTATGGTTTGGATCTCTATAATATCGGCTACTGTTGAGTGAAATCCGCTACCAGTCACAATTGCGATTGGTAGCGGATTTCATTCAACATTGCATCTTACCGGGTCTCGGAATTCAACATCATCCGTTATGGAAAAATTAGCCCGCTACAATATAGAGTCATGTATTGCAGCTCTCAGATATTGAAGAAAAGGCATTTTAATTGTTTGGACCAAAGCAGCTGGATGAGGAGTTTCGAGCCTTGCCTGTTTTCACAAGCCACGCATTTTGTATTTGAAATATATTTGATGTAGACAGTTCCACAAACAGGGTGACTCCATGATGACGCTACAAACTTTCAGGATGATGGAGAAGGGAAAACGCATTAATTTGACATACAGGACCACAGTTCGGAAACGACCGAGTCGAAAGTTATAAGGTAAAATCGTTGTGATACCTTGCAGTGGACCTCTTCTACTGCAACCTGTTCGCATTCCACAATTTCATAGGCGGTAGCATTGACCAAAAAATGAAGTAAACATGGGCTCAAGAAATTGGTATCTTAAGATCTACGTGCACTTGTTTATTAGAAGGGAAAAATTTCACAGTGGCAAAGTTACGTTAAAATCTGACAAACTCAAATGAATGCAACAAAATGAACAGTTAACTTGAAGACAGCATTGAGTTTCATCTCACTTTGGTGGTTCCGTTTCAACATGGGTTAAACAAACAAACAAAAAATAGATCATATGGCTCTGAGCACTATGCGACTTAAATTCTGAGGTCATCAGTCGCCTAGAACTTAGAACTAATTAGACCTAACTAACCCAAGAACATCGCACACGCCCATGCCTGAGGCAGGTTGGTTCAAATGGCTCTGAGCACTGTGGGACTCAACTGCTGTGGTCATCAGTCCCCTAGAACTTACCCTACTTAAACCTAACTAACCTAAGGACATCACACACATCCATGCCCGAGGCAGGATTCGAACCTGCGACCGTAGTAGTCGCATGGTTCCGGACTGAGCGCCTAGTACCGCGAGACCACCGCGTCCGGCACCTGAGGCAGGATTCGAACCTGCGACCGTGGCGGGCACTCGGCTCCAGACTATAGCGCCTAGAACCGCGCGGCCACTCCGGCCGGCGGTTAAATACAGCGCAGTATAAACTAAGATAGGGAGAAAAACGTTTCAGTTAACAACTGTTCCGTAATAATAAACCGAAATGAATAAACATCTAAATGATTCAAATGGCTCTGAGCACTATGACACTCAACTTCTGTGGTCATCAGTCCCCTACAACTTAGAACTACTTAAACCTAACTAACCTAAGGACATCACACACATCCATGCCCGAGGCAGGATTCGAACCTGCGACCGTAGCGGCCTCGCGGTTCCAGACTGTAGCGCCTAGAAACGCACGGCCACTTCGGCCGGCAATAAACGTCTAGTTATCGGATCAGAACGGGTAGTGAGCCACTAAAAATAATAAAAATAAAACACTGTGGAACTAATGCGCAACGACAAAAGATGTATAAATAAAAGTTAAAGAACAACGACCACCTGGGTATAATAGATAGCAAAAGTAACCCTGAGTACCAAAGGCAGCGAAAGTAATACTGACAAATTGCAAACCAGGATCGAAACAGACATGGAAGGACAGAAACGGTTATCAGTGTACGTAGCTTCTTTTTAAATTGAGGCTACTGATGCTAATTCTATAAAAGAGTGCACACATAAAATTTGAGTGAGAACGCCCACGTAAATTCAGTTAAGACAGGAAAACTGAACTTGTATTTATGCTGATTACACAAAAGAAGCAACTCATATAACACTCATGAATTATCAACAGCACTGAAAGCCAATTGACACAAAGAACGGTGACATGAAATAATTTAGCAGTAGAAGTTGGTGCGACAGGTAAACTCCGTTTAAATAACACGGGGGTTAATTCAAGTCTAAAATCCACAGTGTAAAGTTTCCTACGGTGCAGCAGATAGCTACGAGTAGCATGTCCTACGCTCTACACGTTAAGGTGCTCATCAGACATGTTCATAAGGCTCAGCCATTCTACTTTGCCAGTGAATTCTGTAGAGACCAAAAACCAGACGCAATCCAATGTCGTCTTCCACCAAATCCGAAGACGTATTTCTCAGGCATGTAAAGCGACTCAGCAAATGCTCTCACTGAAGACGATATTCAATTCCTGCAGTTGCTTAAAGCCTCCGTGTCCGAAATAACTGCCAGCACTTACTGTTGGAAGGCCATCTTCCAGCTGTGGATGGTGAACGACTGAGAGCAAGATAATCCAGGCTGCCTAAAATACGGCGCGAAATACGGCACCCACGTCCCGTAGTGGGACGTAAAGAAAGCAGTTGCATATTACAGAAAGTCTCTTATATCGCACTTGCGATTTGACTTCGAAGCAGCGGAAGGAAAGGACAATACCCATGTCACAGATTCGCTAACAAGGATGGCCAGAGACTGATCGGGCTACACTGTGAGCCAAAACGCTATGAGCACCCGCTCAATAGCTTGTTGGTCCATCTTTGTAGCGCAATGTATCACCGATTCTGCGTATCATCGACTCTACGGTTCGCTGGTAGGTTTGTGGAGCTACGTAGCACCAATTGTCTACGAACAAGTCAAACAATTCCCTCAAATATCTGGCTGCTGATTTGTGTACACGGTGATGGCGCTCGATATCGACCTAGATGGGATTCATTTTATTCACAGCGGCCGAATTTGGTGCTCAAGGAATTAACGTGAGTTCATAATAATGCTCCTCGAACCACTGGTGCACAACTGTGACTTCGAGACTAGGACAGTAGTGCTGCTGAAAGATGACATCGACGTCAGGGAAGACATCATGCACGAAGGGATCCAGGTGGTCAGCAGCTGACATGGTGTGTTCGATTAGTATCACAGGTCTTATACAGCACAGGAGAATGTCATAGCGTAATACTACTCCCAACAGCCTGCGTTCGTGGCGCACTGCGCGTTTCGAGCCGCGTTCACCTCGATGTTCAAGAATCATAAGATGATACTAGAAGATTTCTTTTGTATTACATCATGGTCTAGTACAGGTTCCGAAATCAGATACTGGGTTGTAAGGCGTACCCAGGAGCAGATATAGACTCAGATGGTAATTTTGTAGTGACGAAAAATAGGCTGAGGTTAAGAGACTAGTCGGGAAGAATCAATGGGCAATGAAGTGGGATACGAAAGTACTAAGGAATCAAGAGGTTCCCTAGAAGTTCTCTTAGGCTATAGACATTGGGATGAGGAACAGACCAGTAGGCACTTCGGTGGAAGAGTAATGGACATCTCTAAAACGGGAAGTCACAGAAGTTAGAAAGAAGAACATAGGTACAAAGATGGTAATGCGAAGATACCATTGCTAACAGAAGAAATACTTCAGATGATCAATGAAAGAAGACAGTACGAAAATGTTCATGAAAATACAGGAATACAGAATAGAGGTGACTCAGAAATGAAATAAATAGGAACTGCAGGGAAGCTACGGCGAAAAGGATGCATGAGAAATGTGAAGAAATCGAAAAAGAAATGACACTTGGAAGGACTGACTCGGCATACAGAAAAGTCAAAACAACATTTGGTGAAATTAAAAGTAACGGTGGTAACATTAAGAGTGCAATGGAAGTTCCACTGGTCAATACCGGATGGTTGGGCACAGTACATTGAAGGCCTCTATGAGGGGGAAGATTTGTCTGATGTTATAGAGGAAGAAACAGGAGACGGTACAGAAAAGATAGGGGATGCAGTATTATTAGATTCAGAATTTAAGATAGCTTTGGAAGACTAGAGATTAAAAAAGGCAAAAGGTAGATAACATTCCACCATAATTTCTAGAATCATTTGCGCTAGTGGCAACAAAACGATTATTCGCGCTGGTGTGCAGAATGAATGAATCTAGCAATATACGATGTGGCTTGCGGATAAACATCATCCACGCATTTCCGAAGCTTTCACGACCCAGTAAGTGTGACAACAGCTGGAGAAATCACGGTAGACATGTGCTTTGGATAATAATAATAAGTGTGAGAATTACCGCACAGTCACCTTAACCGCTCATGCAACCACGTTACTGACAAGAATAATATTCTCAAGTATAAAAAAAATTGGATCTGTGTTAGGGGACGATCAGTTTGGCTTTAGGAAATGAAGAGGCACCGTAGAGGTAATTCAGACGTTGCAGTTAATAAAAATCAAGACACTTTCATAGGCTTTGTCGACCTGGAAAAAGCGTTCGACAGTGCTGAATGGTGGAAGATGTTCGAAAAGTGATCGAAGATAATCGAAATTCTGAGAAGAATAGGGATAAGGTATGGGGAGAGACGCTCATATACAATATGTACAAGAGGGAACAATCAGAGCGGAAGACCAAGAATGTAGTGGTTCAAATCTTTCAAATGGCTCTGAGCACTATGGGACTTTACATCTGTGGTCATCAGTCCCCTAGAATATACAACTACTTAAACCTAACTAACCTAAGGACATCACACACATCCATGCCCCAGGCAGGATTCGAATCTGCGACCGTAGCAGAGAGGCGCTGAGCTCTTCCTGCAAGTTTCCAGCATGATAACCAAAAATGAAGAAAAAAATCACCATGTGTCCTTCCACACGAGAAGCTAAACACAGACTGAGCAGTTTTTCCCGCCATTTTTCCAGGTGAGTTTGGGAGGGGGTGAATGTATGTGGGGAGGATAGATGGAAGGGATGTGGGATTTGAAATTGGCAAAGCTCATGACGTCATCCAGTGATGTCATCATGTCACTTCATCAGTGTGATGCTGTTACATCTACTGCCGCCATCATGAATAAATCTGGCAACAGTACAAAGTAGAGCTGTAAGAACTTTGCCTCACTACTAAGAAATGCAGATCGGAACCACAGCTAAGAAAGTCAACGCTGTGACCGAACCAAAATATCTGCGAAACAGTACCATCCAAGGACTGCTTCAACATATTCCTGTTCGTCGCTGCAGTAGAAGGGAAACCGTCTTAAATGGTCCATACCAAGATTTGGAGTCCACAGAGCAGTTCATTTCAGAAGAAAGTTCATGTCGACCTGTGCTAGGTGCTATGTGTTCTTGAAGCAACTGCCATTCCAACTAGCCATAACCGTCACATGAAACCTTATCAAAAGTCTCTGCAACTGACGTAGCTCAGGGGAACGTGCTATTATTGGCACACTGTGCAGTGACAGAGACAGAGAGAGATATAAAGGGACAGGGAGAGAGAGAGCGAGCAAGAGAGAGAGAGAGAAAGAGAGAGAGAGAGAGAGAGAGAGAGAGAGAGAGAGAGAGAGGACAGCCAGTGGTGTAATGTAGTCCCACAACAACTGCCTCTCTTCTCACTCCCCAGTTTGCAAAGTAGTTGGCCTTCCACTGACTGCATCATCCAGTTCAGTACACATGCCTTCAGCAAACAGACTGCTCGGCGAACCCAGCATTAGCCACAACACCACTCCAAAATTGTTAGCCGCAGCTGCTACAGTAATGTTCCACCTATCTCCCACCTGCTTCCACGATGCTACCAGAGAACTGGAAGAGGATATGAGAGCACAGAACCAGCATTTCAACCAAAACGTCGAACCTGGGACCCAGCCTTTATTAAAGATGGTCAAGGAGCCCAAAATATCCACGGGGCCTCATACGGTCCCCAAAAAATTTATGCAGAAAAGATATCACATATACCTCTAGAGTAACTCAAAAAGGCGTTGCACCTGTAGAATATTCATGTCATAACATTATTATCAATTAATTACATCTTAGAGGGCCACCAGGCCAAACGAGTGACCACCCTCATCGCTAGACTTAACTTGAGGCAGATACACTATACTGACCTGTGTCTCCAACCAGTTCTGTTTTTCTTGCACATGTTTTTGTACTTCATCTGAACATTTTCTATGTAACCTTATAATGCTTGGATCCTGTAGCAAATGTGTTGTATAGACTTCTTCTGTGTGTTTGTTTTTTGATTGTGCTTTTATTGCAATACAGTGGGATCTTTACTTGAGATTACTGAAAATTGGTCTGTACTAACACCATATCCTCTGCAGACAATGTTCTCTTCTATTAATGGTATGGCCTCCTTGTGCACAGTAAAATTTTCTATTACAGATCTAATAACCTTAGCACTAAATCTAAATTAATGATTATCTCTATGGGGAAGTATCTATTTGACATACTTAAGTGGTTGAACCCCTCCCATGAACCATGGACCTTGCCGTTGGTGGGGAGACTTGCGTGCCTCAACGATACAGATAGCCATACTGTAGGTGCAACCACAACGGAGGGGTATCTGTTGAGAGGCCAGACAAACGTGTGGTTCCCGAAGAGGGGCAGCAGCCTATTCAGTAATTGCAGGGTCAACAGTCTGGATGATTGACGGATCTGGCCCTGTAACACTAACCAAAACGGCCTTGCTATTTTGGTACAGAGAACGACTGAAAGCAAGGGGAAACTACAGCCATAATTTTTCCCGAGGGCATACAGCTTTGCTGTATGATTAAATGATGATAGCGTCATCTTGGGTAAAATATTCTGGAGGTAAAATAGTCCCCCATTCGGATCTCCGGGCGGCGACTACTCAAGAGGACGTCATTATCAGGAGAAAGAAAACTGGTGTTCTACGGATCGAAGCGTGGAATGTCAGATCCCTCCCTCGGTCAGGTCGGTTAGAAAATTTAAAAGGGGAAATGGATAGGTTAAAGTTAGATGTAGTGGGAATTAGCGACGTTCAGTGGCAGGAGGAACAAGACTTTGGGTCACGTGAATACAGGGTTATAAATACAAAATCAAATAGTGGTAATGCAGGAGTAGGTTTAATAATGAATAAAAAATAGGAGTGCGGGTAAGCTACTACAAACAGCATAGTGAACGCATTATTGTGGCCAAGATTGACACGACGCCCACGCCTACAACAGTAGTACAGGTTTAAACGTTAACTACCTCTGCAGGTGCTGAAGAAATTGATGAAATGGATGTTGATATAAAAGAAACCATTAGTCATGGGTGACTGGAATTCGACAGTAGGAAAAGGGAGAGAAGGAAACGTAGTAGGTGAATATGGACTGGGGCCAAGAAATGAAAGAGGAAGAGGCGTGG
The DNA here is from genome assembly GCF_023897955.1 of Schistocerca gregaria. Lineage (NCBI taxonomy): Eukaryota > Metazoa > Arthropoda > Insecta > Orthoptera > Acrididae > Schistocerca > Schistocerca gregaria. The sequence goes on along the minus strand of NC_064920.1, from coordinate 1,006,275,459 downwards.
TAGAATTTTGCACAGAGCATAACTTAATCATAGCTAACACTTGGTTCAAGAAGTATGAAAGAAGGTTATATACATGAAAGAACCCTGGAGATACTAGAAGGTTTCAGATAGATTATATAATGGTAAGACAGAGATTTAGGAAACAGGTTTTAAATTGTAAGACATTTCCAGGGGCAGATGTGGACTCTGCCCACGATCAATTGGTTATGAACTGTAGATTAAAACTGAAGAAACTGCAAAAATGTGTTAATTTAAGGAGATGGGAATTGAGTAAACGGAAAGAACCAGAGGTTGCATAGAGTTTCAGGGAGAGCATAAGGGAACAATTGACAGAAATGGGAGAAAGAAATACAGTAGCAGAAAAATGGGTAGTTTTGAGGAATGAAGTAGTGAAGGCAGCAGAGGATCAAGTAGGTAAAAAGACGAGGACTAGTAGAAATCCTTGGATAACAGAAGTGATACTCAACTTAATTGATGAAAGGAGAAAATACAAAAATGCAGCAAGTGAAGCAGACAAAAAGGAATACAAAAGTCTTAAAAATGCGATCGACAGGAAGTGCAAAATGGCTAAGCAGGGATGACAAGAGGACAAATGTAAGGATGTAGAGCCTTATCTCGCTAGGGGTTAGATAGATACTTCTTACAAAAAAATTAAAGAGACCTTTGGGGAAAAGAGAACCACTCGCATGAATATCAAGAACTCAGTTCTAAGCACAGAAAGGAAAGCAGAAAGATGGAAGGAGTATATAGAGGGTCTATACGGGGGCTATGTTCTTAAGGATAATATCATGGAAATGGAAGAGGATGTAGATGAAGATTAAATGGGAGATATGATACTACGCGAGGAGTTTGACAGAGCACTGAAAGACCTGAGTCGAAACAAGGCCCCCGGAGTAGACAACATTCCATTAGAAGTACTGACAGCCTTGGGAGAGCCAGTCCTGACAAAACTCTACCATCTGGTGAGCGAGATGTATGAGACAGGCGAAATGCCCTCAGACTTCAAGAAGAATATAATAATTCCGTAGAAATTTGGAACACGTGAGGCAATACTGACCCTACGATTTATCTTAGAAGCTAGATTGAGGAAGGGCAAACCTACGTTTCTAGCATTTGTAGACTTAGAGAAAGCTTTTGACAATGTTGACTTGAATACTCTCTTTCAAATTCTGGAAATGGCAGGCTTAAAATATAGGGAGCGAAAGGCTATTTACAATTTGTACAGAAACCACATGGCAGTTATAAGAGTCGAGGGACATGAAAGGGAAGCAGTAGTTGGGAAGGGAGTGAGACAGGGTTGTAGTCTCTCCCCGATGTTATTCGATCTGTATATTGAGCAAGCAGTAAAGGAAGCAAAAGAAAAATTTGGAGTAGGTATTAAAATCCATGGAGCAGAAATAAAAACTTTGAGGTTCGCCGATGACATCGTAATTCTGTCAGAGACAGCAAAGACTTGGAAGAGCAGACGAATGGAATGGACAGCGTCTTGAAAGGAGGATATAAGATGAACATCAACAAAAGCAAAACGAGGATAATGGAATGTAGTCGAATTAAGTCGTTAAGTCGGGTGACGCTGAGGGAATTAGATTAGGAAATGAGACACTTCAAGTAGTAAAGGAGTTTTGCTATTTGGGGAGCAAAATAACTGATGACGGTCGAAGTAGAGAGTATATAAAATGTAGACTGGCAACGGCAAGGAAAGCGTTTCTGAAGATGAGAAATTTGTTAACATCGAGTATAAATTTAAGTGTCAAGAAGTCGTTTCTGAATGTATTTGTATGGAGTGTAGCCATGTATGGAAGTGAAACATGGACGATAAATAGTTTAGACAAGAAGAGAATAGAAGTTCTCGTAATGTGGTGCTACAGAAGAATGCTGAAGATAGAATGAGGTGGTATTGAATTGAGGAGAAGCGGAGTTTGTGGCACAACTTGACTAGAAGAAGGGATCGGTTGGTAGGACATGTTATGAGGCATCAAGGGATCACCAATTTAGTACTGGGGGGCAGCGTGGAGGGTAAAAATCGTAGAGGAACATAAAGACATGAATATACTAAGCAGATTCAGAAGGATGTAGGCTGCAGTAGGTACTGAGAGATGAAGAAGCTTGGACATTTTACAGCAACATGGAGAGCTGCATCAAACCAGTCTCCCGAGTGAAGACCACAACAACAACAACAAGTGGTTGAAGGCAAAAACATCTCAATTTGTCTCCATTATATTTTTTAGATGCTCTATATTCTTAATGTGGCCCAGTATTCCTTCAATGATAGATTTATCTATTACCACCTTACTGAAATCTCTAGCAGTTTCTAAACATTCACGGTGGTGTCTGTTTGTCTTATATCGTGTCTCCTTACCACTTTCAGGCAACGACGCTCTGAGCGTGTTTTTTAGGTAATTGAATAGTTTGAACCTGGGACCTGTTGCTGGTAAGGAGACGCCAGACCACACATGACATGTAGAATTCAGAAGAGTTCAGTGAGACTAGCAATGATATAACCAAATACTTAATGATCTCAGCGTCAGCTCCACTGCACTCCCTGTAAAAGAATCTTAATACTAACTAAATTTAGTGGAAGGGGTTCAAGGCTTTCCTATTTTTAGTTAGCTGGTAGAATAACGTCGAAAAGCAGTTACTTTACCATTGGAAATTTTATTCTACTCACAAAACATCGTTTATAAATTGCACTTTTGATAAAAGGATATGTTTTAATAAGGATGGTAAAAACCAACTGCGTTCAACAAAAATGTGAACGAATATTCCCTGAATGGGTGTCCAAGTTTTACAATGGATCGAAGGATGACCTATGCCATGTCACATCTATAATCTAGGTTTAAATTAAGTTTCACAAGAGAGAAAACTATCAAAATGGTCTACAGTGACCCTTAATTATCTTTAATTACTTATCTAACTTGTCGTAAATTACAGTGGCTGATGTGGCTTCTCAATAATTATATAACAGAGAAATCATTGCATTTCAGATTTTTACTTCAAGTGGCAAATGTGAACACCATGAGCTTTAATTTACGATCGACACTAGTATTACGCAAAAAGGTGGTGTAACAGATGAAACTTCTGCAGTTTTGAGTGAAGCCTTATGCGCTCAAAAATGCGGCATCGCGTGCGTTCATTACCTTGTCGGTGTTTAGGCAGCGTCAGGACGACAGCGGCCGGCGCAGCAGCCATCCAGCTCTCCGTCTCGGAACTAACTCTCATCTAACTTCTCCTTACTACAATTTACCGAAGTTGGTTTAAAAAAACTATCTGACTGTGTTTTCATCTGACCAATCAGGGTCTCAATGTTAACCTTAAGCTCCGCCTACAAAGATTCTGTCCATCCAATGAGAAACGCTACACTTTTCGTGGTGGGGCAATGTTTTTAAAGTTTGCAACGTAACAGAGACGCTAAAAAGTCTCACACTAAAACCTGCAGCTGATGTGGTCCTTTTAGCGTTATCGTAAGATCTATACTGTTCTTCTGGAGGGCTCTATCTTTTAACACGGGCTGGAGGATTGTCCTAATGTAACAGACACGCGAAAAAGTCTCACGCTAAAACTTGCGGGTGGTAGTGGCCCTTTTTGTGTTATCGTAAGATCTATACTGCTTTTCTGGAGGGCTCTAGCTTTTAACATGGGCTGGGGGTTGTCCTTGACGTACCTGAGACGCGAAAAATTCTCACGCTAAAACGTGCGGGTGGTGAGCTGTAGTGGTTAGCTGGCGACGTCGGTGTCCAGTCTGTCCCTTATCGTAGGGTCTTCTAGCTTAACACAGTTCTGCTCTCGGCTTCTGTTCTCGTTTCTCCCCTTGGAACTGCATCTGCCTTACGGTGGGAAGGTACGACATGCATTTAGGCATTCTTGTGTTAGTCTGTGGTATTCCATTTGCTCGCTCATTACTCGTATTACTTTGGTAATTTACTGTCACGATTTATTCGGAGCTATGTGACATACTGCTGGATTTGCTTATCATGTCAGGGTTTTCATGGAAGGTGTTGGATTTGCCTGACACCGTACAAGTTATTAAACATTCTGTTTTAGGTATTCCAATAATCATCGCCTACATGCATTCGTAGACTGCATGCATTTTTTCTCTCTTTCCCTCCGCTGGCGCATATACGTCAGCTTCCCAAATGTCTTTAACCTTGAATGTATTAATCATTCATTTATCAACGCACATAATTTCAACCATTTTCTGTGGGTACTTTTGATCATAACTGCAACTCCAGCTCTTTCTCATTCAGTTCTACTTGTTCACTTTTTATCATAGTTGTTGCTGTTGTTGTGGTCTTCAGTACTGAGACTGGTTTGATGCAGCTTTCCATGATACTCTATCCTGTGCAAGCTTCTTCATCTCCCAGAAACCACTGCAAGCCACATCCTTCTGAATCTGCTTAATGTAGTCATCTCTTGGTCTCCCTCTAAGATTTTTACCCTCTACGCTGCCCTCCAATACTAAATTGGTGATCGCTTGATGCCTCAGAGCATGTCCTACCAACCGATCCCTTCTTCTGGTCAAGTTGTGCCACAAACTTCTCCTCTCCCCAATACTATTCAATACTTCCTCATTAGTTATGTGATATACAATCTCATATACAGCATTCTTCTGTAGCACCACATTTCGAAAGCTTCTATTCTCTTCTTGTCCAAACTATTTATCGTCCATGTTTCACTTCCATACATGGCAACACTCCATACAAATACTTTCAGAAATGACTTCCTCACACTTAAATCAATACTCGATGTTAACAAATTTCTCTTCTTCAGAAACGCTTTCTTTGCCATTGCCAGTCTACATTTTATATCCTCTCTACTTCGACCATCATCAGTTATTTTGCTCCCCAAATTGCAAAACTCCTTTACTACTTTAAGTGTCTCATTTCCTAATCTAATACGCTCAGCATCACCCGACTTAATTCGACTACATTCCATTATCCTCGTTTTGCTTTTGTTCATGTTCATCTTATATCCTCCTTTCAAGACACTATCCATTCCTTTCAACTGCTCTTCCAAGTCCTTTGCTGTCTCTGGCAGAATTACAATGTCATCAGCGAACCTCAAAGATTTTATTTCTGCTCCATGGATTTTAATATCTACTCCAAATTTTTCTTTTGCTTCCTTTACTGCTTGCTCAATATACAGATTGAATAACATCGGGGAGAGACTACAACCCTGTCTCACTCACTTCCCAAACACTGCTTCCCTTTCATGTCCCTCGACTCTTATAACTGCCATCTGGTTTCTGTACAAATTGTAAATAGCCATTCGCTCCCTGTGTTTTACCCCTGCCACCTTCAGAACTTGAAAAAGAGTATTCCAATCAACATTGTCAAAGGCTTTCTCTAAGTCTACAAATGCTAGAAACGTAGGTTTGCCTGTCCTTAACCTTTCTTCTAAGATAAGTCGTAGGGTCAGTATTGCCTCACGTGTTCCAACACGTCTGCGGAATCCAAATTGACCTTCCCCGATGTCAGCTTCTATAAGTTTTTCCATTCGTCTCTAAAGAATTCGCGGTAGTATTTTGCAGCTGTGACTTATTAAACTGATAGTTCGGTAATTTTCACATCTGTCAACACCTGCTTTCTTTGGGATTGGAATTATTATAGTCTTCTTGAAGTCTGAGGGTATTTCGCCTGTCTCATACATCTTGTTCACCAGATGGTAGAGTTTTGTCAGGACTGGCTCTCCCAAGGCTGTCATTAGTTCTAATGGAATGTTGTCTACTCCGGGGGCCTTGTTTCGACTCAGGTCTTTCAGTGCTCTGTCAAACTCTTCACGGAGTATCGTATCTCCAATTTAATCTTCATCTACATCCTCTTCCATTTCCATAATATTGTCTTCAAGTACATCGCCCTTGTATAGACCCTCTATATACTCCTTCCACCTTTCTGATTTCCCTTCTTTGCTTAGAACTGGGTTTCCATCTGAGCTCTTGATGTTCATACAAGTGGTTCTCTTATCTCCAAAGGTCTCTTTAATTTTCCTGTAGGCAGTATCTATCTTACCCCTAGTGAGATAAGCCTCTACATCCTTACATTTGTCCTCTGGCCATCCCTGCTTAGCCATTTTGCACTTCCTGTCGGTCTCATTTTTGAGACGTCTGTATTCCTTTTTGCTTGCTTCATTTACTGCATTTTTATATTTTCTCCTTTCATCAATTAAATTCAATATTTCTTCTGTTACCCAAGGATTTCTACTAGCCCTCGTCTTATTACCTACTTGATCCTCTGCTGCCTTCACTACTTCATCCCTCAAAGCAACCCATTCTTCTTCTACTGTATTTCTTTCCCTCATTCCTGTCAATTGCTCCCTTATGCTCTCCCTGAAACTCTATACAACCTCTGGTTCTTTTCGTTTATCCATTTCCCATCTCCTTAAATTACCACCTTTTTGCAGTTTCTTCAGCTTTAATCTACAGTTCATGACCAATAGATTGTGGTCAGAGTCCACATCTGCCCCTGAAAATGTCTTACAATTTAAAACCTGTTTCCTAAATCTCTGTCTTACCATTATATAATCTATCTGAAACCTGTCAGTATATCCAGGCTTCTTCCATGTATACAGCCTTCTTTTATGATTCTTGAACCAAGTGTTACCTATGATTAAGTTGTGCTCTATGCAAAATTCTACCAGGCGGCTTACTCTTCCATTTCTTTGCCCCAGCCCATAATCACCTACTACGTTTCCTTCTCTCCCTTTTTCTGCTAACGAATTCCAGTCACCCATGACTATTAAATTTTCATCTCCCTTCACTATCTGATTAATTTCTTTTATTTCATCGTACATTTCATCAATTTCCTCGTCATCTGCAGAGCTAGTAGGTATATAAACTTGTACTACTGTAGTAGGTGTGGGCTTCGTATCTATATTGGCCACAATAATGCGTTCACTATACTGTTTGTAGTAGCTTACCCTCATTCCTATTTTCCTTTTCATTATTAAACCTACTCCTGCATTACCCCTATTTGATTTTGTGTTTATAACCCTGTAGTCACCTGACCAGAGGTCTTGTTCCTCCTGCCACCGAACTTCACCAATTCCCACTATATCTAACTTTAACCTGTCTGTTTCCCTTTTTAAATTTTCTAACCTACCTGCCCGATTAAGGGATCTGACATTCCACCCTCCGATCCGTAGGACGCCAGATTTCTTTCTCCTGATAAAGAGATCCCCTTGAGTAGTCCCCGCCCGGAGATCCGAATGGGGGACTATTTTGCCTCCGGAATATTTTACCCAAGAGGACGCCGTCATCATTTAATCATACAGTAAAGCTGCATGTCCTCGGGAAAAATTACGGCCGTAGTTTCCCCTTGCTTTCAGCCGTTCGCAGTACCAGCACAGCAAAGCCGTTTTGGTTAATGTTACAAGGCCAGATCAGTCAATCATCCAGACTGTTGCCCCTGCAACTACTGAAAAGTCTGCTGCCCCACTTCAGGAACCACACGTTTGTCTGGCCTCTCAACAGATACCCCTCCGTTGTGGTTGCACCTACTGTACGGCTATCTGTATCGCTGAGGCACGCAAGCCTCCCCACCAACGGCAAGGTCCATGGTTCATGGGGGTAGGTTTATCATAGTATAACCATTAACTAAAGAAATTAATGGTTTGTCATAGTATAACCATTAATTTCTTTAGAGCCTTGAAGTTTCTTCTTTGTTTTTGATATTAAAGCTACATCAACGTTTAGTTCTCTTTTAAGTTTTTCTCTTTGGTGCTTGTTCCCCTAACATTCCATGTGGCTAGTTTCAACATTTTGCCACTCTGTGTATTCTTATCCTTTTGGTTTGGTTGTCGTCAGAAGATTGTTGTAAGTAATGTTATAGTTCTCCCGTTACAAGATATCAACCTATAGCCAGGGTTTATAGATGGTGAGGCTGCCACCTTTATGTGTCGCAGAACGCGTGTCTTTCTTTAGAGATTCTCTGCTTTAGACGGTTGCCTTCATTACTGCTATGGATCCATCTCTCCAGGTTTTGTAGGGTGTCCTTCTCCTCTAGGACTGTCGGCTCCCCTACGGCTAAGGGGCTCCTTCGTTGTGGATTGCTCTTCGTCTGACTCCTGCGTAAAAGGTATGTGTGGCTAGGGTGGCCCTGTCAGGTTCCTGCGCTCCTTCCAGCATAGCTCTCTGGGTTACAGCCTAGACACGGTTTTTGTTTACTCACTTCGTATGCATCAAGGATACATTACTTAGACTGCACAACAGTGGTGTCGATGGTAATCCTGTGTACATAAAGAACAGGTAAAATAAATTACATCGGTCCTGATTTGGAACGTCTTAGATTAAGTTTATACACTCCTGGAAATGGAAAAAAGAACACATTGACACCGGTGTGTCAGACCCACCATACTTGCTCCGGACACTGCGAGAGGGCTGTACAAGCAATCATCACACGCACGGCACAGCGGACACACCAGGAACCGCGGTGTTGGCCGTCGAATGGCGCTAGCTGCGCAGCATTTGTGCACCGCCGCCGTCAGTGTCAGCTAGTTTGCCGTGGCATACGGAGCTCCATCGCAGTCTTTAACACTGGTAGCATGCCGCGACAGCGTGGACGTGAACCGTATGTGCAGTTGACGGACTTTGAGCGAGGGCGTATAGTGGGCATTCGGGAGGCCGGGTGGACGTACCGCTGAATTGCTCAACACGTGGGGCGTGAGGTCTCCACAGTACATCGATGTTGTCGCCAGTGGTCGGCGGAAGGTGCACGTGCCCGTCGACCTGGGACCGGACCGCAGCGACGCACGGATGCACGCCAAGACCGTAGGATCCTACGCAGTGCCGTAGGGGACCGCACCGCCACTTCCCAGCAAATTAGGGACACTGTTGCTCCTGGGGTATCGGCCATTCGCAACCGTCTCCATGAAGCTGGGCTACGGTCCCGCACACCGTCAGGCCGTCGTCCGCTCACGCCCCAACATCGTGCAACCCGCCTCCAGTGGTGTAGCGACAGGCGTGAATGGAGGGACGAATGGAGACGTGTCGTCTTCAGCGATGAGAGTCGCTTCTGCCTTGGTGCCAATGATGGTCGCATGCGTGTTTGGCGCCGTGCAGGTGAGCGCCACAATCAGGACTGCATACGACCGAGGCACACAGGGCCAACACCCGGCATCATGGTGTGGGGAGCTATCTCCTACACTGGCCGTACACCTCTGGTGATCGTCGAGGGGACACTGAATAGTGCACGGTACATCCAAACCGTCATCGAACCCATCGTTCTACCATTCCTAGACCGGCATGGGAACTTGCTGTTCCAACAGGACAATGCACGTCCGCATGTATCCCGTGCCACCCAACGTGCTCTAGAAGGTGTAAGTCAACTACCCTGGCCAGCAAGATCTCCGGATCTGTCCCCCACTGAGCATGTTTGGGACTGGATGAAGCGTCGTCTCACGCGGTCTGCACGTCCAGCACGAACGCTGGTCCAACTGAGGCGCCAGGTGGAAATGGCATGGCAAGCCGTTCCACAGGACTACATCCAGCATCTCTACGATCGTCTCCATGGGAGAACAGCAGCCTGCATTGCTGCGAAAGGTGGATGTACACTGTACTAGTGCCAACATTGTGCATGCTCTGTTGCCTGTGTCTATGTGCCTGTGGTTCTGTCAGTGTGATCATGTGATGTATCTGACCTCAGGAATGTGTCAATAAAGTTTCCCCTTCCTGAGACAATGAATTCACGGTGTTCTTATTTCAATTTCCAGGAGTGTAAGACAATATCATCCATGTGAACTGAATAAATTTGAACAACGCTTGAATGAATTATGCATAAATTAAAAAATATATAATTTTATAAACGGAGTAGGTACTCTAAGTTTAAGAAAATATAATTTTATAAACAGAAGAAGTTTACATGTTTAAGATTGTAATAGATAGGAAAGTTCTTTAAATATTGCAGCCACGTGCTTATCGGTGGATATCTGAAGTTTCCAGCCAGGGGATTGCATCCACAGAGAACCAATGTTTGCTGGATAGAGTTGAAGCATACTTCCGTATAGGACATTCTGTGATTATGTGCCATATTGTTTGTCACTAGTGTCCGCAGTCACACTTGGCACTTTCAGCAATTCCTTATACGAGCTCCAAGTCCCGGCATCTACCGTGCTTGGTGCATATGCGATTTAGGGTGGTCCAGAACAGCCTAGGTAGGTGGAATCCACGAGAGGCTTGTGTGGGATCGACAATGAGATCTTGAGAGTCAGGATTACCCAGCTATTAGAGTATACATAGCAACGAACTAACATAGTTCTCGTTGCGGTAAGGCGGCAGTCCTCGATGAGTATGTAAATGATTTAGGAGGCAAGCCCTCTCATGTTTTTGCAGAAGAGGTTGTAATTTACTGCCCTGATCAAAAGCAATTTAGACAAGATACCTGTATGGTGCGAGGAGTGGCAGTTGACTCTTAATTATGAAAAGTGTGAAATAATCCACATGGGTACTAATAGGAATCCGCTAAATTTCTGTTACACGAGAAAACATGCAAATCTAAAGGCTGTGATCAGTTATTAAATACTTAGAAATTACACTTACTAATGATCTACATAGAAAGGATCACATAGATAATGCTGTGAGGAAAGCGAACCAAAGACTGTGATTTATTAGCATGACGCTTAGAAAATGCAACACGTCTACTAACAAAACTGCCTACATTACGCTTGTCCGTTTCCTTGTGAAGCATTTCTGTTGTGAGATCCGCATGAGGTAAGATTGACGGAGTACATCGAAAAATTTCAGAGAGAAGCAGCTCGTTTATTACTATCGCAAAATAGGGGAGAGAGTGTCACAGATATTGTATGCGAATTAGGGTTGCAGTTATCAAAATAAAGGCGCTTTTCGTTACGTCGTGATCTTATCAGGAAATTGCAGTGACCAACTTTCACACCTGATGCGAAAATGTTTTGTTGCCGCCCACCTACGTAGGGAGAAATGATCATCATCATAAATTAAGAGAAATAAGAGCTCGCACGGAAAGGCTGCAGTGTTCGTTTCCCCGCGTGCTGTTTGAGAATGCCAGGAAGAGAAATAGCTTCGAGGTGGTTCGATGAACAATCTGCCAGGCACGTAATTGCGAATTGCAGAGTAGTTATGTAGCCTCCCGAACAGGCCATGGAGGGCCAAAGGTACCGACAGGCAGCCGTGGCATCATCAGATCACAAGCGACACAGGATGCGAATATGGAGGGGCATGTGGTCAGCACACCGCTCTCACGGCCGTATGTCAGTTGCCGAGACCAGAGCTGCTACTTCTCAATCAAGTAGCTTCTCAGTTTGCCTCACAAGGGCTGAGTGCACCCCGCTTGCTAACAGCGCTCGGCAGACCGGATGGTCATGCATCCAAGTGCTAGCCCAGACCGACAGCGCTTAACGTCGGACAACTGCAGCAAGACCGTTGGCCCTGTAGCGGCTATAGGTGTATAAATTCTAATACATAAAATAATGTATGCAATTTGCGACCATAATACTCTGAAACCGTTTCAAAAATTGTGGAGAAAACTTGCTGGTATTGCCAAAATGTATAACCTCCCCCTTACATCCTTTTCGATTAAGTTGCAGTGTTTGGGAATCGGTGAGAAATGGTTAGCAAAATAAACGTGATCGTATTACCTAGTACGAAAATGTCTCTCTTTATATTATGAAGGAGAAAAAATAAAAATGCAGTAAATGAAGCAGACAAAAAGGAACACAAACGTCTCAAAAATGAGATTGACAAGAAGTGCAAAATGGCTAAGCAGGGATGGCTAGAGGACAAATGTAAGGATGTAGAGGCTTATCTCACGAGGGGTAAGATAGATACTGCCTACAGGAAAATTAGAGAGAGCTTTGGAGAAACCACTGCATGAATATCAAGAGCTTTGATGGTAACGCAGTTCTAAGCAAAGAAGGGAAAGCAGAAAGGTGGAAGGAATATATAGAGGGTCTATACAAGGGCGATGTACTTGAAGACAATATTATGGAATGGAAGAGGATGTAGATGAAGATTAAATGGGAGATACGATACTCCGTGAAGAGTTTGACAGAGCACTGAAAGACCTGAGTCGAAACAAGGCCCCCGGAGTAGACAACATTCCATTAGAACTAATGACAGCCTTGGGAGAGCCAGTCCTGACAAAACTCTACCATCTGGTGAGCGAGATGTACGAGACAGGCGAAATACCCTCAGACTTCAAGAAGAATATAATAATTCCAATCCCAAAGAAAGCAGGTGTTGACAGATGTGAAAATTACCGAACTATCAGTTTAATAAGTCACAGCTGCAAAATACTACCGCGAATTCTTTAGAGACGAATGGAAAAACTTATAGAAGCTGACATCGGGGAAGGTCAATTGGGATTCCGCAGACGTGTTGGAACACGTGAGGCAATACTGACCCTACGACTTATCTTAGAAGAAAGGTTAAGTACAGGCAAACCTACGTTTCTAGCATTTGTAGACTTAGAGAAAGCTTTTGACAATGTTGATTGGAGTACTCTTTTTCAAGTTCTGAAGGTGGCAGGGGTAAAACACAGGGAGCGAATGGCTATTTACAATTTGTACAGAAACCAGATGGCAGTTATAAGAGTCGAGGGACATGAAAGGGAAGCAGTGGTTGAGAAGGGAATGAGAGAGGGTTGTGGCCTCTCCCAGATGTTATTCAATCTGTATATTGAGCAAGCAGTAAAGGAAACAAAAGAAATGTTCGGAGTAGGTATTAAAATCCATGGGGAAGAAATAAAATCTTTGAGGTTCGCTGATGACATTGTAATTCTGTCAGAGACAGCAAAGGACTTGGAAGAGCAGTTGAAAGGAATGGACAGTGTCTTGAAAGGAAGATATAAGGTGAACATGAACAAAAGCAAAACGAGGATAATGGAATGTAGTCGAATTAAGTCGTTAAGTCGGGTGATGCTGAGGGAATTAGATTAGGAAATGAGACACTTAAAGTAGTAAAGAAGTTTTGCTATTTGGGGAGCAAAATAACTGATGACGGTCGAAGTAGAGAGGATATAAAATGTAGACTGGCAATGGCAAGGAAAGAGTTTCTGAAGAAGAAAAATTTGAAACTTCCTGGCAGATTAAAACTGTGTGTCCGACCGAGACTCGAACTCGGGACCTTTGCCTTTCGCGGGCAAGTGCTCTACCAACTTTTTTTTTATAAAGAAAAGAAATAAAAAAAATAAAAAAATAAAAAGAAAATAAAAAAATAAAAATAAACAAAAAACAAAAAAAGTGCACGGACTGTAAAAAAAAATAAAAAGAAAAAAAAAGTTGGTACAGCACTTGTCCGCGAAAGGCATAGGTCCCGAGTTCGAGTCTCGGTCGGGCACATAGTTAAAAAAAATTAAAAAAAATAAAAAATAAAAAAAATAAAAAAATAAAAAAATAAAAATATAAAGAAATAAAAAAGTTGGTAGAGCACTTGCCCGCGAAAGGCAAAGGTCCCGAGTTCGAGTCTCGGTCGGGCACACAGTTTTAATCTGCCAGGAAGTTTCATATCAGCGCACACTCCGCTGCAGAGTGAAAATCTCATTCAAGAAAAATTTTGATAACATCGAGTATAGATTTAACCGTCAGGAAGTCGTGTCTGAAAGTATTTGTATGGAGTGTTGCCATGTATGGAAGTGAAACATGGACGATACATAGTTTGGACAAAAAGAGAATTGAAGCTTTCGAAATGTGGTGCTACAGAAGAATGCTGAAGATTAGATGGGTAGATCACATAACTAATGTAGTGGTGTTGAATATAATTGGGAAGAAGAGGAGTTTGTGGCTCAACTTGAATAGAAGAAGGGATCAGTTGGTAGGACATGTTCTGAGACATTGAGGGATCACCAATGTAGTATTGGAGGGCAGCGTGGAGGGTAATGATCGAACAGGGAGATCAAGTGATGAATACACTAAGCATATTCAGAAGGATGTAGGCTGCAGTAGGTATTGGGAGATGAAGAAACTTGCACAGGATAGAGTAGCATGAAGAGCTGCTTCAAAGCAGTCTCAGGATTGAAGACCACAACAACAACAACAACAACAACAACACATTATGTACAGTACAATTTCTCACAATTCCACATAAGAATCATAACACACTGCTACAGCTTTACTTAGATTTAATAAATATAGCCAAAACAATTCACCTTTCAACGCACGGCCAACCACCCGTGGTAGTCATACACACAATAATGTGGGTATGTTGAAAGTGTTATATACGCTTCTTATTGAAGTGCGCAGTAGCACTCGGTTGGGTAAGTGGTGCTTGTGATTTTCCGGAGGGCCCAGTGTGAACGTTGTTGACAGTAAAGAAGGATTTCTTCAGCTTCTGTACCTTTGTTTTTTTTTTTCGTAGTTCAGCCAGGCGGATCACGCTACACTTTATTGTACTTAGAAGGCAAGTGTACAGGCGGTGGCTTGGGCCGTTGTGGGAGGGTGCTGTACAGGTACCGTTTTTTGCTGACGGCAGGCTCGTGACCTCCGACGGCCTCTGTAGACCACAGCCACGACGTCTGCAGCGCATTTCTTCTCCGTTGCCGATGGTGCATGGAACGGCTCCTCGGCCCCGCACGCATTCACCGTGGTGGCGCTCGGAGACTGTTGTGTTCGAGATTCGACAAACTACCCTCTGGCGGGAGCCAAAAGACCCTCTGTTGCTGAGACACTTAAGTCCAATGGGGAACTCAGTGCTGTCAGTAGTTGGCTTGGACGGCCGATTGACGGTGCTGGGTGCTACCGTAAGTTTCAAGAGCTACTCAGGGCTGGTGGCGATAGGCACATCCCTGTCTCCAGCCCACGGGCTCACTGGACTCGCATTCGGGCTACAGTTATTTACACTGCGTGGTACAGTTTTCCGCTGAGCACTTTTACTAATAACCTGGGTAACGACACTGAAATACCTATATTTTTACCACAGCATTCAACAGACTGAAAAATAGAATGCTGAAATAGATACTGATACAATTCCATGAATCATAATGAAGTTATACGGGATGAACAAGTCCATAAATCGTATTGGAATTATACCCCGGGCGAACATTAATAAAACCGACAAACTACAGGAAAACCGTGGAGATGCAGCGCGGCTATACCAAAACTAGTACCCTCACAGATGCGAACCACATCACACAACATTTTTAATCCTTTTTTAAGCGTTTGTTTGCTCTGGGGTCCTTCCAGACAGATGAACGTGCAGAGAGGCGTCGGACTGTGCGTAAACCAGATTTGGAGGACCGGATTCTGCCAGTCGACCGTTTTCACCTGCTTTGCCGTACACAAACACCATATCGACTTGTTCCTGAGATGAACACCGGATCATTCTGCTGCTTACTGTACGCTACGTCCATCACACAGCCTGCAACACCCAAGGAACAGAGGCACATGGTCAGGGGAACTTTCATTTCACAGCACCATCTGCTGTGGCCACGATGCATTTCTGGACACATGTTCATAGGAGCTTTTTTGTTCTATTTCCAGTCAAGAGACCGTGCCTGCAGTTTGTCGGTTTTATTAATGTTCGCCCTCTACATACACATGGTGATGATGAAGAAAGGGCGATTGCCGGAACCGGGTGCCGATATGAGTGAAGAACAACGTGTAAAACCTGCTGATGAATGCGAGGAGCAACTTCACAAAGGCTTACCCTTCAGGACGTACTCGGTTAGGTGGTACCGGCAGACCGCGTACAAACAGGCTCGGGACGAAGCAAAAAGCACGGGGGCGGGCGCGGCGGGCGTATTTCACTCTTAGCGCCGGGGCCGGCGCCGACCCTGGAGCGGGATTACGACCGTCCGTCACTGGCCGGCTCGGCCGATTTGTCTCCCGGTCTGCGGCCGGCTCCCCGCCCACCACCTGGGGCCCTTACACTCGTCTCCAGCAGTCCTGGGCACCAGCGAGCCACTAGTGAGGAAACCTCCTAAGTGCAAGTGACTGTTTCAAAAATTCTGCATTTTGACAAAAAGGAAGACCTATCCTTATAGGTTACAAGAAGAAGGATAAGGGTATGAGAATCTGAGTCTGAGGATCGTGGTTTCGTGCTGCATATTGGACGAATATTTTTATTTATTGGGTACGTCCTTAAAATCCGCCCTGTTGGCTGTGCGGTCTAACGCACGGCTTTCCGGGTGCGAAAGAGCGCCTGGTCCCTGGCACGAACCCGCGCGGAGGATTTGTGTCGACGTCCGGTGAACCGGCCAGTCTGTGGATAGTTTTTAGGTGGTTTTCCATCTGCCTCGGCGAATGCGGGCTGGTTCCCCTTATTACGCCTCAGTTACACTATGTCGGCGATTGATGCGCAAACAAGTTCTCCACGTACGCGTACAGCACCATTACTCTACCACGCAAACGTAGGGGTTACACTCGTCTGGTGTGAGACGTTCCCTGGGGGGTTCACCGGGGGCCGAACAGCACAATAGCCCTGGGTTCCGTATGGGGCGGCGGCGGGGTGGACTGCGGTAGTCGTCGTGAGGTTGTGGACCACTGCGGCTACGGCGGGGACGGAGCCTCTCCGTCGTTTCTAGGTCCCCGGTTAACGTACAGTACAATACGTCCTTAAACGTCAACACTGAATACCTTCCAAAAACGTAACATATAAATTTATCGGACAGGTTAATCGAAGTACAGCTGAGCAATTTGACAAAAACAAAAAAAAAAAAAAGATTGGCAGATAGAACAAGTAAGTCAGTTCGGTAATGGAAGGAACTGTGTTGATAGCAGTTTAAAATTGTAGAGATAAACCAAGGTTTGAGTAGAGTAAGCGTTTTCAAATGAATAGGATCCTGTAGCATGGGGAACTGCTTCAAACCAGTTTTACGGCTACGGCCACAACAGTGGCAGCAACCACCACAAAAAGTGCTTACTTTTTGAATCCCGTAAGCGAAGTTACAACAAAAAAGAAATATAAAGTACACATTGAAAGGAAGACAGAAAATCGGATCCATGAACTTACTGGAAAGATGCTGTAGCAGATGAGAAAGTCCAAATTGAAAAAAAAGCTTTTGGATACATTTTTCACAGTCGGAGACACCACAGGGAAGAGCACTTTTGAATTATTAACTAGCGTCTGGACGTACATGAAAAGGAGCATAAGCATCCGCAAGGAAAAAAAAGGAGGTACACTGAAAGTGAGTATACCCCAGTTAGGGGCAGCTGAATTATTTTTTTCTATGTGTAGTTATTGAATAAAGACCTTATTGTTTTGACGATGAAAAGTCAGCGCAATAGGCTATTTTCCCACATTAAAAATATGGTTCGGGTTGTTTTATTCTGATTGATTATAACATTTAAATAGCATATATGGTCAATATTCTCAAAAATATTTATTATTTTTATGTAATTAAAGCTTAAAAATCATTAAATATCAAGATCTGGTCACGTGATCGAAAATCTCTGCTGTTAGCTGATGCTCTGGTGACGCCGCAGACTAGGATAAGACAAAGCTACACGTTTGATTTAGGAGCGTTAGTCGAAGTTATCCGTTTTTTATGTACTTTTTCCTCGAAGACTTTAGAGTTTAGCCAATACAGCTTTTTAGTAACGATAGAAACGAGTTTTGTGAACGGTGATAGTGGAAACCATGCGAAAGTTGATGCGTTTATGCTCCATCTATTTACAGCGGCGATATGTGCAACGACGGACATTCTAGTGAACGTCATTAAACACGATATAAAACTAATGAACTCTAGAACTTTCGCAAATGGGTCCGTGTATTATAACTAGATTGTCGAGTATCACTCATGAGCTGCGCCCCAAAACACACTGAAATTATTCTTGGCAAAACTTAGTGCTGATTTCGTTCCTACAAGGTAATCAGCGGAGGTACACTATTAAGCAGGTTTCGGATGGCGCATCGGGTAGCGCATTCGATTGCGAATTAAGAGGCCAAGTGTCTGAATCCTAGATAGATCAAAACTTTAAAAGGTTTTGTTTCGATTGTGGGATGTGTTATATGTAGCTTCACATTAGTATTAGTCTGAGAAATGCTCAACAGAGGATAAATGCATTTACTTTGCGAACAAACAATTCACTCTTTTGTAAAGCATTGCTAGTAGTGAAGATATCACCATACACTCACAGTACAACGAGGTGGAGGACAATGAGTTTATACGGAGAGATATAAAGTGTGCACAACATGCAGGTGACACAAACGTAAGAGCTGTGATGTTTGTAAGTACAAACTAACGTTAGTATCTGAAGCTGACTTACTTCATCTTCCTTGAAACTGAAAAAGTTTAACCAATAATGATCCTAGCTGGACAGTACTAAGATAAAAATATTGTTTCTAATCGAGCAAAAAAAAAAAACGTATGGTCACATTAACTAGAAAATATATTTTTGAACGTGACAAGTGTGAACAGTGATTGCAAATGTAAGCCCATGTAAACAGCAAGGAAAACACAATAACATTCTGTTTCTGATCGGTGTGGTGAAGTTTTGTAACTGTGATTTGGTTTCCATATGAGAGGACTGTCGAGTCATTTTACAAACAACTTAACATATGGTTTCGGTTTAGATTCGAACCACCAATCTACAGAGATCATCGTATGAAATTCGTCGGTCTACCGCTCTGACAACTTATCTACCGAACAGTTCAGGGGTAGTTAGTTAAAACGACAATTTTCACGAGGAGTTTAATTTCGTTGAATATCACTGTTCTCTATTGTAGCAGTAGGAGAGCATACGTTGCAGGTAAGTTAATGTTGACTTCACAGGACAACACGTTTTTAATTAAGTTAGTGAATGTTGTGTACGTAGTTCCGCGTAGTCAGTGCGTACACAACTTCCCCACTAGAGCGCCCACCGCTAAGCACAACAGTGCAGGCGCAGCGCTCGTCCGTGTCCACACTACGAGATGGCGCTGCCTTAGAGATGGACCAAATTCTGCTTCCGCCAATCCGCGTATTAATACATAACGCAGCCAAAGAGGTTGCTGCTAATGTAGAACCTTTTCTCCTCGCAGATCACATTCGCGCAGTGATACATGAACACGCGAGGTATTATAACGAGTGTACAGACATCCGATTAGTCAGTCTTCATTAGTCTGCATTTGTCTGCACCAGTCTGCATTTGTCTGCACTAGTCTGTACCAGTCCATAGTCAAGTTGCAGTCTGCGCCTAATAAGATTATCATATTCCTGTACATAGCCATGAAGATAAATGTATTGACACTTTGTCAAGTACCAGAGATATGTGAGAATACGATTAACGTACCAAGACCAAAGGAACTTCAGATTGTCAATTGTAAATAGCACCCAGGATCAAGTTAAGTAAGATCTATGCTTTTTATTATTTTAATAAATGTGTGTGAAAATTAATCAAGTTCTGTTTAAAGTTGATCATCGTCAATCTGCTACTCTAATCGTGCAAGTGACATTTCTATCATCTGACCTAACGGCAGAAGATAAACAGTCCATAATAAGACCACGAGACATATTGCTGACACTCGCCTACTTCGTTAGAGCGATAAGTCAAATAATCTGATGGTGTGTGTACTGAAGGTCTTACAGTACGCACACCACAGTGAACTTGCGCGCCGACGTGGTGGTAATTTGCCAGTAGAGTGTAACCACAATTGGCGAGTATTATCATTCTCTGCAACACTCAAAAACCACTTTTTAGCAGTTTTTATAGATGTATTAGTACAATATGGTACTACACATTATTTGTAACCCATTTTCAGAAACGTGATTTAATTTCGCAGATTCATTCAGTGCAAAATGTGTTGTCATTACATTTAACCCTAGATCTGTGTATTCTGGGTATTTGCGCACAGTAAGTTACGCTTTATTTTCACATCCACCTCTATCCCTTTGAGAGGTGTGTTGTTCTTACCCCTACACGGCTTCTTTACAGACAACAAGTGGTAAGCGTACCACGTTTGGTAGTAATCGTACTATGGTTTAGGAGAAGTTGTTGAAATACATACATTCATACATACATGAATCCATTTTTATAAGCTACTGACTGGAGAACAGAAAGAAGTGACACCACAGTCTGAGTACCTGGCGGAGTAGCCAACTTGCAAGTAAATACAGCGATAACGAGTAGCTGAGTAGGCAGTTCAGTTGAACGGGAATGGACATCCCTAAAAAGAGTAATCGCAGAAGGTGGAAAGAAAACCGTAAGAACGCTGAGGCTGTTCAACCTCAATCGTGGTTGTCGAGCCGTATCGGGTTGATATCCCGCCACTGTACGGGGCGCCTCCAGAAACGTCTTGTACTTCGAAGCGGGACTCATCACTCATTTGTTCTCCATTCATTGAGATTCCCGGACAACCACGGGTGTTCTTTCCATAGCAGGGCTCGTTTGGTTGTCATCTGCGGAACACTTACAGCGCAGCTATATGCCGACGATATTCTACGTGTACGCCCGCACTTGGTGAGCGTTTCTATTGCTTGTCTGCCTGCTTGCCAGACACTGCCACGGCCAGCAAGGATCTCTGCCCCAATTGCGGAAGTTTGGAGTATTATAGGCAGAGCCCTTCAACCAGTTCGAGATTTGAGTGTATAACGCACTAAGTGGACAGAATTCGGTACAATATACCTCATGGGGACATACAGTGACTCTGTTATGAAGATAGTAACTATTCTCGAAAGAACGGATAGCATTGATGACCGTGTAGTTTCTCAAGAATAAATGATAATAAATTGAAACTCTTAGCTGCTGACTGGTGTTGATATACCTCGATGGGGACAGCTAAAAATGTGCGCCCTGATCGGGACTCGAAACTGGGATCTTCTCCTTACATGGCAGACGCTCTAGCCATCTGAGCCACCGAGGACATAGATGAATAGCGCGACTGCAGGGAATTATCGCTTGCTGTCCTCGGTGGTTCAGATGGATAGAGCGTCTGCCATGTAAGGAGGAGATCCCGGGTTCGAGTCCTGGTCGGGGCACACATTTTCAGCTGCCCCATCGAGCCGGCCGGTGTGGCCGAGCGGTTCTAGGCGCTTCAGTCCGGAACCGCGCTGCTGCTAGTGTCGTAGGTTCGGATCGTGCCTCTGGCATGGATGTGTGTGATGTCATTAGGTTAGTTGCGTTTAAGTAGTTCAAAATTCTAGGGAGCTGATGACCTCAGATGTTAAGTCCCGTATTGCTCAGAGCCATTTGAACCATTTTATCCTCATCGAAGTATATCAACAACACCTGTCGGCAGCTGAGGGTTTCAATTAATTATCATTTAACGACTTTGTTAATCAATGCGAAGCCGAATAAACGTTTGTTTATGGAACAGTGGTGGACCAACACATTACTGACTTGCTCATTTTGTGGAGCTCTTTCTCTTGAGTAATTCATCCAATTTTTGAGAAATTGTAATGAGTTGTTTGTCTGTACACGCATATCACATCTACCGATTTCCATCCTATTCCGATGATTCCTTTTATTGCTTTTTTCTTTTTTCCCTCATAGGGTGTTTACGTTTGTTGAGTGTAATATTTTTATAACTTTCTAGAAAGAAAAGGGACCAGGAGGAAGCGGTGTCGGTGTTTACTAGAAAGAACTCCTCATTTTGAAAATGACGTATTCCTGATGGATTCGTATTTCCTCGTTGAAATATCAGCATTGAGATATTAACTGCTTCAGTATTCTCAGGCACAGGGGCGGGGACGATGCGAACGAATTTTGTGAACTAGGGGAGAGTGCGTGGGATGTAAATGTACCACCTGTGGAGAGCTACGGCCGTTAGCTGGCGGACCCTTGCGAGCGCTGTTACCTGCGACCACCTGTGCGCCCACAGGCTCCAGCTTGGAGAGGGTTCAGTGTGAAACGTCCCGTTTGAAAAATTGTACAAGACTGTTCTTAAACTGACACACAATATTTTTAGCGCAACGCAATCTGACTTTCAAAAATCCCTACCAAAAAATGGCCCTGACTAACATTAACCTACACGTTTCACAAAAACGCTTACCTCACAAAAATCTTGATTACTCGAACTACTGCAATACACCGAGCGCCACTACTGCCAGCTAAATAAAAGATTCAAACTACTGGATGCACTAACTACTGACAGGCATAGTTACCAAATGAAAGATTTTGATAGAGAACAAACAATGTATTTACCTTAATAATCATAATATATATAGCAGTTCATGACATCCAGTCTTACAAATTACAAAACTCCGCCATCTCTCTCCCCACATCCATCACTGCAGGTGCACAATCACCATCGAAGAGTCTTGTGGACAATATAGCAAGTCTATAAACCACCACTTGTCCACTTACAAAAAATTTGTTTGAAATGTCCTTAGAACCAGCAATGCTGTTATCCAGTCCCTTGTTGAATTGTCAACACACGAGCAAATACTAACAGTCCCTACTTCTCACATATTGTCCATATACTATGACCAACAGAAACGTGTGCAGCGAAATGTAACTTACAAATTACTTAATTTGATGAACTGGCGTCAGTTACAGTTTTATAACACGAGAATACAATAACAAAGGTACAAAATATATCATTAAAGAACATAATAGTACAGATAACATGTGCAGTAATACAGGCTTTACAAAAGAATCGAAATAACAAATACACCAGTGTTACAAAAATTATGAGATAAGTACATACATAAAAGATCAGAATAACTTTTGAAACATCAACTTCACACATGAGCATTAGAACAAAACAGAATAAATAATGTGTAAACATCTTTACGAAGTAAATAACATGTTATTAATGCAAATTATATTTGAGGCTAACAGTATTCCTCATCATAGTGAATGTAGCTTAGTATCAGTAGAGAAAAAATTCTATGAAACAGTACACAGAGACAGGAAGAAAATAAATACACAACGGTACACAAACACATAGTGAGATAACACAAAAGGAAAGGACAGGGTTTGTTTTCAGGGTAACATTTGGGTCTGCAGTCCAACCCAAAACTTCATTCCATAGATCGTCCCTCTTATTTCAACATTTGCTCCAGCTGTGGTGTCACCGCCAAACACCACACTTGCTAGGTGGTAGCCTTTCAATCGGCCGCGGTCCGTTAGTATACGTCGGACCCGCGTGTCACCACTATCAATGATTGCAGACCGAGCGCCGCCACACGGCAGGTCTAGAGAGACTTCCTAGCACTCGCCCCAGTTGTACAGCCGACTTTGCTAGCGATGGTTCACTGACTTCTACGCTCTCATTTGCTGAGACTATAGCTAGCATAGCCTTCAGCTACGTTATTCGCTACGACATAGCAAGGCGCCAGTATCAGTACTATTGATATTGTGAATCATGTACCATAAAGAGCGACGTTCTCCATGAATGGATTAAAGTTAAGTATTCCACCAGCTACGTCCGTTTTTCTCAATTCTAATTCCCTTGTCATGTTCCAGACCTCACGTCAGCCTGCGTGAGCTAAAACGCCTCCTTTAGGAACACAGTTGGCTCTCCTGCCAACCACAACATTGGCGACGAGAGTCAAGGTGTTCTTATCTAAATTGCCCTGATTTACTTGTGTAATCTCCAGATGTACTGTCCGAATATTATCGCTTACAGAATCAGCAGACGCAGGCCTTACTGGATGCCCTTGGACAGCTCATCCAGGGTCAACGTGCGATGCAAAACGATGCGGCAGCAGCCGCTTCACCGCTAACGCAGCCACAATACGCTGTTGCACCAACTTTTAGACCTTTTGATGCTGCACTGGAAAGATGGACGGAGTGGTCACGCCAAATTGGATTGTATCTCCCCTTTTACAGAATTCAAGGTAACGAGCGACAGCCATTTCTGTTGTCTTCCGTCGGCGTACACACGTACCGTGTGATAGTCAAATTATTTCCCCGACGCGACGTAGCAACTCTGTCCTACGAAGAAATTTTGCCTCCATTAGATGCATATTTCAAGGAATCAGTCAATGTAGTTGCAAAAAGGTATACCTCCTTTCATACAAAATGTACGGCAGGTCAGACTAATCGCGAGTGGGTTGCAACCTTGCAAGGCCTTACTAGGTATTGTGCTTTTGAGTGTCAATGTGGACTCCCTTATTCAGATACTATGGTACGTGATGCAATTGCACAGAGCGTTTCTGATGTTCGTATAAGGGAACAGATTTTGAAACTAGTAAATCCCTCCCTTCAACAAGTGATGGACATATTGGATCGGCAGGACACACTTGACTTTGCTCAGGAATCATTTGAAACTTCGCCAGCAGTGTGTCAGGTTAACCGGCCCGCCGGGCGACCTGCACGGAGCAGTAAACAGCCCTCGCGCCCGGCCGCGCCGCTGCCGCCAGGCTCTCAGCCACGTGTGCCGCGCCGGCACGCAAATGCAGTGATCAAATCATGCCCGCGATGTGCTACTAGACATTCGCATGAGAATTGCCCGTCACGCCAAGCTATTTGCTTTTATTGTAATAAAAAAGGACATGTTCAGAGTGTTTGCCAGAAAAAGCTCAGATCGGAAGCTCAAAACCGTTCCAGGCCCTTTGCTTCGCGCCGGAATCGGAATCGAGCCAAGGATTCTCAGGCTCGCGAAACTTCGCCCATAGAAATTCTTGTAGTTCATTCCACTCCGCGCAATGCAACTTTCTCTAACAGTGACTGTGTTCGTCTCAAAAATAGTGTGCGTCGACATCGCCGGAACTCCCGTCAAGTCGCAAGTGATTATGTACCAGTATCAGTTCACGTTGCACGAGACAGTCGCTCTTGTCGTCAGCAGGACAGTAAATTTTTTGTAGACTTGGACATTAACGGCAAAGTGATACCATTCCAGCTCGATACCGGAGCTGGAGTTTCACTGATCAATCAAGACACTTACAAACTGCTGGGCACACCTCCGTTGCGTGCCGCAAATGTTACGTTAACAAGCTATTCAGGGCAACGTATCCCTGTTTTAGGTCAGTGCAGCCTTCTTGCAACATACAAAGGACAAACAAAACTTGTGTCATTTTACGTCCTTCGTTCTTCTTCTGCAGTGAACTTGTTTGGTTTCGATTTATTTCAGTTGTTTAACTTGTCTATAGTAAATAAGGTCCTATCAGTGAACCAGACTGTGCCTTCAGAGAGTGTTTCTCGTCTATGTGAAGAATTTGCAGACATTTTTGCACAGGGCTTCGGTTGCGCTAAGAACTATAAAGCACATTTGGAACTGAAAGTAAACGCGCAACCGAAATTTTTCAGAGCGCGCAATGTTCCCCACGCATTACGTGATGAGGTCGCAAAAACGTTACACGATTTAGAATCACAAGGTGTAATTGAACGTGTGCAGGCTTCTCTCTGGGCATCACCCTTAGTAATTTTGCCAGAACCTTCCGGAAAATTGAGACTTTGTGTGGACTTCAAGGGAACAGTGAATCCAACTAGTGATTGCAACTTTTCCTTTACCCCACCCAGAAGATCTTTTTGACAAACTGTGCCCGGGTATATATTTTTCGAAGTTGGACCTCGCAGATGCGTACTTGCAAATACCTGTGGACGAAGAAACCCAGCGCGTTTTGGTGGTTAACACGCATCTTGGTTTGTATCAGTTCAAACGACTGCCATTCGGGTGTGCATCCGCTCCTGCATTGTTTCAGCAATATCTACAAACTGTTTGTGCGCCGGTCCCTACTGCAGCTAATTATCTGGACGATATTGTGATCTCCGGCAAGACGGAAGAAGAACATTTGGCCAATCTCAGAACATTATTTCAGGTCTTGCGACAAAATGGTCTTCGCTTGCGGAAGGACAAATGTCTGTTTTTTGCTCGGGACTTGCCATACCTGGGACATGTAATCAATGCCCAAGGCATACATCCCAGTCCCACGCACCTTCGTGCCATACAAGACTTGCCGTCGCCGCAGAATTTGAAGCAGCTACAGAGTGTGCTGGGAAAAATCAACTATTATCATAAATATGTTCCACACGCCTCTTCCATTTCAGCCCCGCTTCATCGCTTACGCCGTAAAGGTGTTCCGTTCGTCTGGACGACGGAATTCGAACGCGCCTTTCGCCAGTTGAAATCGGCTTTGCTTTCCCATACTTGCCTTACGCCATTCGATCCCCGGAAGCCCCTTTTGTTGATGGTGGATGCATCTGATTTCGGGATCGGTGCTGTGCTTGCTCACAAAGATGGATCGCACTATTGCCCTATTGCCTTTGCGTCCAAATTGCTCTCGTCTGCGCAAGGAAATTTTTCACAGATCGAGAAAGAAGCATTGGCTCTCGTATTTGGTGTTACAAAGTTTCATGATTTTTTGTATGGTCGTCACTTTACCATAATCACAGACCACAAACCATTGACATCGCTTTTTCATCCGACTAAGCCTGTACCTCCACGTACAGCGCAGAAATTCATTCGCTGGTCTATTTTCCTCTCGCAGTACCGCTACGATATATTGTATCGGTCCACTGCTAAGCACGGAAACGTCGATGCGTTGTCCCGCTTGCCTGTTGCTGAGGATAGGGCATTCGATTCCTCCGAACTTACTTGCATGTTCATTGATGCGGAAACCGATGACGTGGTCGAATCGTTTCCAGCCACAGCTGCCGACCCTGTCCTTGCTCCCGTTCTGCGTTTTGTTGCTACGCAATGACCCTTGTCAAAGTCACGGATCGGGGACCCGTTGGTTCGCCGATTTTTTGCTCACAAGGAGAGACTTTTTGTACGGCGTGGTGTTTTGCTGTTGCGTTCTGATAATGATCAGTCCAGGGTCGTGGTCCCACGTTCGTTACAGTCCTCTGTCTTACAGCTTCTCCACCAAGGACATTGGGGTATAGTAAGAACGAAACAACTTGCTCGTCAGCACTGTACTTGGTTCGGAATCGATGCCGCGATTACGAATATGTGCTCTTCTTGCATGGTGTGTGCCGAACAACAATCAGCACCACCGCGGAACTTCTTTGCATGGCCAAAAGCCACTTCCCCTTGGCAACGCTTACACATCGATTTTGCTGGGCCATTCTGGAATGCTCGATGGTTGGTTGTGGTAGATTCATTCAGTAATTTTCCTTTTGTTGTCCAGATGTCTTCCACGACGTCATCTGCCACCATCCAAGGGTTATCCGCTCTCTTTTGCATTGAAGGTCTTCCACAGACTATTGTTTCCGACAATGGCCCACAATTCATGTCTGCAGAATTTCAGTCATTCTGCAAGGCCAATGGTATTCAACATCTGACGTCCGCGCCGTTTTCGCCACAGTCAAACGGTGCCGCTGAACGATTGGTCAGGACTTTCAAGTCACAGATGTTGAAATTGAAAGAGTCGCATTCTCGGGAGGACGCGTTATTGCTCTTGTTGTCCTCGTATCGCTCTCAGCCCCGAGATGGTCGCTGGTCGGCTGAGTTTCTCCACGGTCGTCGTCATCAAACCTTGATGTCTTTGTTCCATCCGCCGCATCAGGTTCCTGTGCAGCGGCAGACACCTGCTTTTGCTCCAGGCGACGTTGTCTACTATCGCCACTACCGAGGTTCACGGCGTTGGCTCGAAGGGCGCATTCTTCGCTGCCTCGGCCGCGCTATGTATCTGGTTTTGGGGGCCTCTGGCGAGGTGCGTCGGCATCTCAAACAGCTGCGCCTCTGTCGTCGCACGGGATCTGCCGCTCGCCGTCTGCTTTCAGCGACGTTGCCGTCCGGTCAGCGCCCTGGGGACCCTCTACTGGCTCGCCTCAGCCCCAAGTGTTACCGACGCTGCCTTCCATTTTGCCCCATGGCGACACGTCGCCGCCGCCATCGCCGCCGCCACCGCCGCCGCCTGTTCTCCCGCCGGCGACGCCCGCAGTGGACGCGTCGCTGAAAACGCCAGGCGCCTCCCTGGGTCACGCGCCGCCGATCGCTTCCCGTGACCAGTTGTCCTCCGACATGGAACTCTTGCCCGCTCAGGACCATATGTCGCCTTCGCCCGTCGGGTGCCCCGGCCCGATGGAGGACGACCTTTCGGCCCCTCCTGTCTCTCTACGGGCGCATACACCGCATGTTGGCGTGCACCCTGGAGCAGGTTTTCAGGCGTTTCCTAGCTCCCCGCGGTCCGAATGGCAGGGTGCGTGTGGCAGAGCCTCGCCTGTTGTTAGGCTCCCCACCTCGTCGAATACGTCAACATGCGGTCCTCCCCACGGCGCGCGGAAGCCTTATGCCACAACCGTACGCCGATTTGCGGGGGAGGAATGTGGTGTCACCGCCAGACACCACACTTGCTAGGTGGTAGCCTTTAAATCGGCCGCGGTCCGGTAATATACGTCGGACCCGCGTGTCGCCACTAACAATGATTACAGACCGAGCGCCGCCACGCAACAGGTCTAGAGAGACTTCCTAGCACTCGCCCGAGTTGTACAGCCGACTTTGCCAGCGATGGTTTACTGACTTCTACGCTCTCATTTGCCGAGACGATAGTTAGCATAGCCTTCAGCTACGTTATTTGCTACGACCTAGCAAGGCGCCAGTATCAGTACTATTGATATTGTGAATCATTTACCATAAAGAGCGACGTTCTCCATTAATGGATTAAAGTCAAGTATTCCACCAGCTACGTCCGTTTTTTCTCAGTTCTAATTCCCTTGTCATGTTCCAGACCTCACGCCAGCCTGCGTGAGCTAAAACGCATGCATTTCGGCCTCCTTTAGGAACACGGTTGGCTCTCCTGCCAACCACAATACCAGCAAAAAAAAAAAAAAAAAAAAAAAAAAAAAAAAAAAAAAAAAAAAAAACTATCTAAGCATGATTTCTGTATTCTGTTCACATCCTCTTTCAAAAATAGTTTTTCTCCACTGTACACTACTTTTTTGGCCAAACCATTTTCTTATATCTTCTCAATGCTTTTCTTCCAATTCATCATAGTTAGTTTCTTTTATATAGGCTACCCCCTCTTAAGCTAACTTAAATCTACTGAGCTCAGATGCTAAACTAAGGGACGAGGCAATGCAGCAGCACAAAACAAATTAATACAAACAGCAATGACCCAAAAAATGGAAATTGGTAAAGCAATTGCAATATTGCAACTAATATAAGGTGCTGTGCAGCAAACAAGAAAAATAAATCCCTAGTAAAACTGGCTTAAAAAAGTAATGTTGTTGTTGTTGAGGTCTTCAGTCCTGAGACTGGTCTGATGCAGCTCTCCATGCTACTCTATCCTGTGCAACCCTCTTCATCTTCCAGTACCTACTACAACCTACATCCTTTTGAATCTGCTTAGTGTATTCATCTCTTGGTCTCCATATACGATTTTTACCCTCCACGCTGACCTCCAATACTAAATTGGTGATCCCTTGATGCCTCCGAACATGTCCTACCAACCGATCCCTTCTTCTCGTCAAGTTGTGCCACAAACTTCTCTTCCCCCCAATCCTATTCAGCACCTCCTCATTAGTTACGTGATCTACCCATCTAATCTTCAGCATTCTTCTGTAGCACCACATTTCGAAAGCTTCAATTCTCTTCTTGTCCAAACTATTTATCGTCCATGTTTCACTTCCATACATGGCTACACTCCATACAAATACTTTCAGAAACGACTTCCTGACACTTAAATCTATAGTCGATCCAGAATGAGATTTTCACTCTGCAGCGGAGTGTGCGATGATATGAAACTTCCTGGCAGATTAAAACTGTGTGCCCGACCGAGTCTCGAACTCGGGACCTTTGCCTTTCGCGGGCAAGTGCTCTACCAACTGAGCTACCGAAGCACGACTCACGTCCGGTACTCACAGCTTTACTTCTGCCAGCTTTACTTCCTGAGTTCGAGTCTCGGTCGGGCACACAGTTTCAATCTGCCAGGAAGTTCTATAGTCGATGTTAACAAATTTCTCTTCTTCAGAAACGCTTTCCTTGCCATTGCCAGTGTACATTTTATATCCTCTCTACTTCCACCATCATCAGTTATTTTGCTCCCCAAATATCAAAACTCCTTTACTACTTTAAGTGTCTCATTTCCTAATCTAATTCCCTCAGCATCACACGACTTAATTACGTTATAATGGAATGTTGTCTACTCCGGGGGCCCTGTTTCGACTCAGGTCTTTCAGTGCTCTGTCAAACTCTTCATGCAGTATCATATCTGCCATTTCATCTTCATCTACATCCTCTTCCATTTCCATAATATTGTCCTCAAGTACATCGCCCTTGTATAGACCCTCTATATACTCCTTCCACCTTTCTGCTTAGAACTGGGTTTCCATCTGAGATCTTGACGCTCATACAAGTGGTTCTCTTATCTCCAAAGGTCTCTCTAATTTTCCTGTACGCAGTATCTATCTTACCCCTAGTGAGAAAAGCCTCTACATCCTTACATTTTTCCTCTAGCAATCCCTGCTTAGCCATTTTGCACTTTCTTTCGATCTCATTTTTGAGACGTTTGTATTCCTTTTTGCCTGCTTCATTTACTGCATTTTTATATTTTCTCCTTTCATCAATTAAATTCAATATTTCTTCTGTTACCCAAGGATTCATACTAGCCCTCGTCTTTTTACCTACTTGGTCCTCTGCTGCCTTCACTACTTCATCCCTCAAAGCTACCCATTCTTCTTCTACTGTATTTCTTTCCCCCATTACTGTCAATTGTTCCTTTATGCTCTCCCTGAAACTCTGTACAACCTCTTGTTCTTTCAGTTTATCCAGGTCCCATCTCCTTAAATTCCCACCTTTTTGCAGTTTCTTCAGTTTTAATCTACAGGTCATAGCCAATAGATTGTGGTCAGATTCCACATCTTCCCCTGGAAATTGTTTACAATTTAAAGCCTGGTTCCTAAATCTCTGTCTTACCATTATATAATCTATCTGATGACTTTGAGTATCTCCAGGGTTCTTCCATGTATACAACCTTCTTTCATGGTTCTTAAACCAAGCCCATATTTACTCGACATTGTTTTCTTTTCTTGGTCCATACGGCCACCTCTGAAAGTTGCCTGCCCTAAAATCCTAGCAACGACAATACCGGTCTTGTATTCTACCTGTTCGAGATCAGAATGATTTTCGCTTGTAACTTTCGACTCATTCTTTTCTGAACCGCGGATCCGTACTTCAAATGGATACATTTATCCTTCTCCATCATTCTTGAGAGTCTGTAGCATCATCATGGAAACACCCTATAGATACGTATATTTACAGGCGAATTAATCTCTCAGTATCATATACATGATTAAGAGGATAAGACAGGACTCACGCAACATATTCAGAATGAGTAAATATATCGACAAGCAAAATATCCACGGGTGTACTGCCGGTCTATAGTGTCCAACGGGCACAATATTTCGGCGATCAAACATGTCGCCATCATCAGGTGAACTGACGGACTGAGCTCCTGTGAACGCGCCGGCACGGAGATCGAACTCGGATATCTCCGTGCCGGCGCGTTCACAGGAGCTCAGTCCGTCAGTTCACCTGATGATGGCGACATGTTTGATCGCCGAAATATTGTGCCCGTTGGACACTATAGACCGGCAGTACACCCGTGGATATTTTGACTATCAAATACGCCGGGAGAAACTCAAGAATCATATCGGCAAGCGATTATCGATAATGTGAAGTATCTCTCTTTGCGCGCAAATTCTTTTTAAAGGTTATAGCTGCCACATAATAATACCGTCTCTTTTTTGTAAATGGAACCGCACGAGGGTTAGACAGAGTTATAACCTCTAAATATAAAGTTCAGTAATTGATTTTTTGTTTGGAGATACGTGCCTGCAGTCCCAGTATGAAATGAAACAACGGCGCCGGACTATTGCAGCACATCGCTACAGGAGCCAAACGTGAAGCAGCTGTTCGTTGATAAAGTGGAGCCGCGCGGAGTGACCCCGCGGTTTTGGGCGTCCTGCCACGGACTGCTCGACCCCTCCAGCCGGAGGTTCGAGTCCTCCCTCGGGAATGGGTGTGTATGTTGTCCTTAGCGTAAGTTAGTTTAAGTTAGATTAAGTGGTCTGTAAGCCTAGGGACCGATGACCTTAGTAGTTTGTCCCATAGGAACTTAACACAAATTTTAAAAAAAGAAAGAAAAGAAATTCTTCCCCAACCATCGATTTGAGTCAGAATGGGGCACCACCTTTGAATCTAACGTGCCGTACTTTATGGTTTTAACATTTCTAAGTCTGTATTACGAAAATACTGGGTGACAATAATTGAACTATATGAAATAAAATCGTCATAACTTCTGAATGGGAATTATTATGCGCATGCATGGTTTGGTTCAGAGACTAAGCTCACATTCTTTTGGATGGGTTCGTCAGTAAGCGAAATTGGTGCATTTGGAGGACTGAGAATCCGCATTTCGCAATCGAGAAGTCTCTTCACACTCGAAGGGTGACTGTGGTGTGTGCAATGTCGATTCAAGGGATAATCGATGCGAAACTCCTTGATAGCACGGTGACTACCGAATGGTACGTGAAGGATTTGGATGATGATTTCATCACCATTATACAAAGTGACCCTGACTTCGACAAGATGCGGTTCATGCAAGACGGAGCTCGACCCCATCAGGGCACAAGAGTGTTCGATATCCTGGAGGAGCACTTTGGGGACCGCATTCTGGTTCTGGGGCACCCACAGGCCACCGGCATGGCCCTCTATTGGCCGCCGTATGCTCGGGGTCTGAACACATGCGACTCTTTTTGTGGGGTTATACTAAAGACAAGGAGTACAGCAATAACCCCCAAACCATTGCTGAGCTGTAAAGAGCCATTTAGGAGGTCGTCGACGGCATCGATGTTCCGACACTTCAGCGGGTTGTGCAGAATTTCGCTCTTCATCTGCGCCAAATGATCGACAATGATGGCAAGTATATTGAATATGTCGTAACCTAAATTCGAACATCTGTAGAGACGTTTACATGTTGAGTGAAGTGTGTGCAAGCCGTAGTTAGTAACTAATTTACGCTTTTTCCCCATATAGTTCAATAATTGTCACCTTATATGTAGTCTCAGTGATACACCGCGTTAAAGATCTCTCCAAAGCACGTTGTTCCGAGTATGGTTTACTATGTTGCAGTGGTAGGATGTGTGACTTCGGTGTATAAATGTTCTGCCAATGAGGTTATAAGTACAAAATGGTTTACTTACGTAGTGAAAATAGATGTTTCTATTTATGATGTACGGATAAAATTTGTATGTGAGTAAGCAAACATTACTTAACTAACGAAAGTTGGATTTGTGTTTTCACAGCACTTCAATTCACTCAAACAGTGGTGGAAATTAATGCAGTACTGTCAGTATATTCAGATTCTAGTGTTGGAAACTCCAATGATCTTTAATTACTTGGCAGCGGATTTTAGAAAAAAAGTAACAAGACTTCTAGTGGCAGTTTTATTTCATATAGTGTGTAGCCTTTAGTAAAGGAAATCGACTTAATCACAGTGACTTTTTGTGCACTTTCAGCAAGCACAGCCCCAAAATTCCACATAGAATAAATGTAATATTTTCGCTGCATATAAAGGTTTCGTTGTTCACGGTTTCAGCTGCTTAGCTTTTCTCACCTGATGATGGCGGCCAGGTGGACCGCGGAAATATTCTGTACAGATGACTGTTTGATGCGGCTGAAGATCCGACAAGTATTTTATCTTTAAATACGCCGGGAAAATTTACACAGTCGCTATATTTCGTTGTATCTGGGGTGCAAGAGAGAATATACTAGCTTTGAAATAAGTCGTTGGGTCATCGTAAATAGCATTCAACACATCACACAAAAACCTTTGTACTTAAAAGAAACGTTGCATAGGCCTAAAATTTTGGAAGATGTAATCGCCCAATGTCAAACACCATAGCGTGACTTCTAGTTGTAACTGAACCAGAACTCCATCTTTAAACTGAGTGTTGTAGGGCTGGAATCATATGTCTGCAATACTCGAAACTAGATTTTGTTATCCGGAAGTGTTCCACGTATGAATCTCCGGCTTTATATACTCAAGATTATTATTGAAAACCAATATCATAAACACTATGTTTTGCAGAATTTATTTGAAATTCTGGAGACATACGTCAGTTAATACTCAACGGCTGCCATTCAGCATACGTGTGAAAGATTAGAATAAGATACTCTGATCGCTTAAAGCAATGAAAAGTGGAAACACATTACACCACATTTGCAAATCACTTCATGTAACAGAATCACCGCACTACTGACATAAAAAGCCAGTAAGAAATAATAATAATAATAATAATCTGTAGATAGCTAATGTCCATTTACCAGGACCCCAAAAAAGATCCATTACAATAACCTTAAGCATAGAATTCGCCATCCTTCTCACTTCAACAAATTATTTTGAAGTTATAATCAACACTTAAACTGTCCGGTAAGATTTTTCTTGCTTGTGGCTTTCAGTACACCTGCGGTTTTTGTCCGTCGATTCCATACTGTACTACGATTATGATATTTTTATCCTCAGGATGTCACGAACTCATTCTCTCTTTGATTAAACTAATCAGTTTCTCGCAACACAAATATGAGAACATCAGTCGATTTGACCGAAGTAAACAAACTAATTTGAGTTTCATTGATTGTTGTCCAAAGTCTGTACGTTCGGACGAAGAGATCGGTTAGGGTGTGAACGTGCCCATAGTGGCGTACTTCGCCCCATGTCGCTTGTTTGCAGAATTAACCGATGTCGCTGTCACTGTGACCACTGCCTTCAGCCATATGGATTCGCCCGTCAAATCTGCAACATTTCCGCTACAGCTGAAAACGAATCACCGCACGATAATATAGTTTAGCAGCTGCGCCTTTATGTTTGGGCCAGAGTTGCAGGGAGTACCAGGACTGCATGAATGTATCGCAAAAAATGATTATGTAATTTTATTTTTTTGAGAATATAAAGAAAAATTTATCTACTCCTCTTAGTCTTTTTCATATGGTAGTAGAAGGAATCTTCGAACGGTATTTCAAGGACGTAACATGCATGGCACTTAATGAAATACTAAAAAAATAACAGTTCGACAAACAATGTCTTTTCGTACGGAAAACAGAAACGGCAAACATCTGTCACTTGTTACCAAATGTAAGGAAACCTGTAACTCGCATACGGTCCATGTGTTGCGTACTGAGTTTTAATGACGTTTGTACTACGTGTGACGAGATAATCAGTGTAACGATGTCTTAATGATCGGAAAACGATTGCTGGAGCAGACGAAACCGATCACCATTTCACAACTGTGAGATCAATGCAACTAAACTTCATATTGAAAATTAAGATCACTTACTGTACATACTTGAAAATATAACGTCTTATAAAAAAGTTGTTTAGTTTTTGTGTTCATAAAAATCTGTAGGCCCGACAGCATTCAGGATGATATATGGTGCCGTACAACGGGATAAATTCAATTTTCAGTTCTTGTTAAAAATCGTTCAGCAGCCAAGATAGCATAAAATAGTTTTTTTTTTTTTTTTTTTTTTTTTTTTTTTTTTTTGAGACAACCGGTTTCAATAGACTACGCTGTCATCTTCAGTGCTTAAAATCTTTTGTTGTAAAACATGTTCATTTTACGCTGACCTCACTCAGAATGTCAAGTGGATAAAAATAGCACATTATAAAAGGTTTTTCATACCTAAAATATTTAACAACATGAAGCACCTTGTGCAACAAACTATGTCCATATACATATTGCTCACAGTTGCTTGTTGCAGCGTGTAAAGACAGTACACAACAGCACAACTTTTTGCATATGCTGGAAATATTCTGAATAGTGCGAATCACTGTTGACTGGGTCCTAACAAATAGACAGATCACCCTCCATTCCTCGCAAAATGAACTGTTGACATCGTTGTTAGTTCTCCAAAGTCTACGATGACGGGAGCCGAGCGTTCTGCTTAACTTAGGATGCATACTTCATTTTTTTATATCTTTACTGATTTCATTTACTTGCAGATCATTTATTAAAGAAGACACACGGCGTGTTTAATTTATCTATTTTTCCGTCGAAAGTAATTCGTAAAATTCTCTGTCCGATGTTTCTTATAAATTTCGAATTAATCCTTTTTAACATTTGCAAGCCTTTCATTGAATTATTATCTGGATGTGACTGTGACCCAGCCTCGAACCTATTTGCAACAATAATAAGTGGAGAAAACTGACCGGAATTGCCAGCATATTAACGATCGTGATGTTGCAGTACGTGCCACTGTCTGGGATTGAAGTGTGAACATAATGGCAGCCGAAAGAAGAGAAACCTAATTCATTCACAATCTACAGCAACGGAACGAAGCTGAAACTCAAGAAGACGTGGTAAACACTGACTAAATGATGTATAGACTAGATGAAGGCTAGTTTAAGTTCAAAAATCTTACCTCGAAGAAGCGAAAATTTTCTGGCATGAAGGTCTCACAGAAGAGAACAAGGAGGAAGAATAAAAAATGAATGCATTGTTTCTTAATGTGATTAGACTGTGTAAAGAGCTATTTTTAATACCCTTACTAGCGTCAGTGTACATAGAAACAACGACATGGTAAATTAACTTCTCATCGGCTGCATATTACATCACTCGTCAAATATTTTAAATAAAATGGCCAATGAGCCAAGTGCTTGGGTACTAGTAGCGCCAAGCTGTCAAATAAACATCATTCGCACAATAAAAGTTTTGTTCAAATAAATCAGCATAACGCAATTACAAATATCGGCAGGTGTCCCATTATCTTCTTGTTACAATCAACCCATTGTGTGTAGGCCGCAAACCCGGGACCAGTTCACAGTACTGGAATTGCCGATCTACAGGACACTGGCAAAATAGTACAGTGACTGATACTTCTTAAAAACATAAACAGAAAACATTTGATAAACGCACAATAACCAGTTCACAAAAGCGGGCGGCTCTTCAAAGTTTCAAAAGATTGCACCTTGCACAGCCCACACACACAAGGAACCATGACCTACTGGACTTTACATTTCAGGGGGTAAGAAACACACTTGTACGACATCAGTATCAGCAAACGATCCCGTCCTAACATTTGGATCATAATTCTAATACTATGCTTTTACGATCTTCGGAATCTGCAGCTTTTACATTTCTCACGTACCGGTTGCTTGTCACTCGCTCCACGCCATGCAGCATCTTCATGTCTGAGGGCGAAATACTGTGCAATGGAGTGGGTAATGTGAAATAGTGCTGTCACGTTGGTAAAAAGCTTTGGTTATAATGTCAAGGCGCACGGTTTCTCGCCTGTGGCTTATGCCAGAGATCTTTTTGCTTTGAACCTGTTTTATGTTGCAGTGTAAATGAATGAAAAGAATATGTGTGTCATTAGAGAAGCAGCTGAGCGCTATTTCGTCATTAAAACCACTGTCATGCGCCATTTTCTTTGAATTGTAAAAATGACCATTTTTGAGTATGATACTTTTGCGTCTACGTGATGGCTCAATTAAACTGTAGATCTAAAATAATTATCTTTATTTCATAATACTTATTCAGTTACATGAAATGTATTTGCAGTTGCGATTATGAATAACCATTAGCTGTAGAATGGAACGACGACCGTGAAAATTTATACTGGACGAGGACTCAGACCTGGATTTTCCGCTTACAGCGAGTGGTCGCCTTACCATTAGGCTATCCTAGGAACACTGCGTCATGCTACTGAAGAACATGAGAGGCACCCACATGCCTTGCTCCTACTGTGGCATCAAGCGGTCAGGCCTGCAAGATGAGTGGTCTACCAAGCGAGTGGATTTGTTGTTATTTCTCGTGTAACATCAATGACTGGTTATGAGCTCTAGTACCCACAATTAAGCTACAAATTAATCTCCTGTTTCAATATTACGCAACGGAAACGGATAACGCAGATCTGACTATTGGTAATTTACACAACTCTGATTGTTCACTAAGCTTTGGCAATACCACATTTTCTTTCTTACCTAACGGTTTTGACCAACACGTGGCCATTGCACTGAATATAAATGGCGCACACATTATAAATTCTGGGTATCTTGACTACACACTATTTGAAGAACAAGGCCACCAATCATTTTCTTTTCACTATCTTTTTTATTCCGATAAATTACATTATGGTTCAAAGATAACCTAAACACACCATTATATTTTATACAACAATTCACATGAGAAACTCCGCCCAGTGGGCATGGCTTTACATTGGTGATTCTCTATCTTATGGTCTCGTAATTATCTAACGCTACAGTGCACTTTCTGGATAGGATGGTGGATCTTTTGCTATATCTCACACTTCGACTCTCACACCCATCATCACGAAAATTTACTCCAGACCGAGCGGAACAAAAAGGAACATGCATAGCCCACTGCCTCTGAACCTATCTTGCTACTTTCCCATGCAAATCACACATACTTAAATTACATGAAATACATACTTCCTTTTGTTTCCTTATGCGATCCGATGACCTTTCTGTGAAGGAAATGACTCAGTAGTATAAATTAAGCCATGACACGCGGGTTATCTAGTCATGTGACGATTTGAACCATATTGAAAGAAAACGGTCCTCGGCGATCCACTTTGCGTAATTTTAACAATCAGTTTCGACTATTTAAACACAAAGTTAACCGGAAGTAAATACGTGAGAGTTTGACAATAAACACCAAAAGAACGTAAACACGTAAACTCCCGCAAATAAATTCGTAAATAATTAAGGAAATGGCTACAATTTTGTTCGTTTATGACTGTAAGAGCCAAACAAACTCGCACTTGGGTAACGGATGTGTCATAATATGATGCCTTGTTCAATGTAAACACAGTTTACATAGCTGACGGCTGTCAAATCCAAAATTACAACGTACCTTGCACCAATAGCGGTCTAGCTGCTTAGCTGTGACTGGGCGGACCCAACAGCTTACGCAACAAAACAAGTAAATGCGCCCGACAAAAACACTACACATAAGCATGAAAACACACCCTTCCAAAAATAACACGTAAAAGAGATGCAATAACAACGAGTAGTAAATGGCAATAACTACTATTCATGGTGGGATGGTGGGTCAACAATATCAACACAAATAGTAGACATGCTTCACTGAAATTACATTTATTTCTAAACAAAGCGAATATTGAGAAAAGTTTGTCACAAAAGATAAGGAAATTACGTTTGAAACTACACGAAATTCTTTGAGCCTCTACAGGGAGAGAGCCTTCGGCGTTGCAACTTATCTTTTGTTAGACCAGCGGGGGCTCGGTCGTACTGGTAACATAATTATGGTAGCTCCATCAGCCATGAAATTACTACGGATGCAGCCTCTTCCTCAGTGTAAGATTCTGCAAACGCTGGCATCCATTGTATCATTCCTTTGGTCACAGGCCGGTAACAAAGTTGCCTTATAAATCCACATTCGTTGGGTGTTTGGTTGATCTGCGGGAGGGGACCAAAAAGCAAGGTCATCGATCCCGTTGTATTAGGGAATGACGGGGTGGAAGGAAGTCAGCCGCACCCTTTCAAAGAAACGATCCCGGCATTTGCCTGAAGCGATTTAGGGAAATCACGGAAAATCTAATCCTGGATGGCCGGACACGGGTCTGAACCATTCAAATGGCTCTGAGCACAATGGGACTCAACTTCTGAGGTCATTAGTCCCCTCGTACTTAGAACTAGTTAAACCTAACTAACCTAAGGACATCACACACATTCATGCCCGAGGCAGGATTCGAACCTGCGACCATAGCGGTCTCGCGGTTCCAGACTTCAGCGCCTAGAACCGCATGGCCACTACGGCCGGCGTCTGAACCATTGTCCTCCCGAATGCGAGACCAGTACGCCAACGACTGCACCACCTCTCTCGGTCCCACATTAGTATGTGTACGATTATAAGGTCCTTTACACAGGCGTTTCTGTTTCTATGGCCCCGTACACAGTTTTAAAACAGTACACAATGCACTCTTACTCGCAGATCGCAAAATTAGAATCGGCCTGCGTTTAGTAACCAAGATCGCGAAATCCCGCAGTTCCCATGAAAAACAGTACCCCACGTACCAAACAGTTAAAAACCCTCTACGGCGATAGTTAATGTTTCAGCGCGGGCGGCAGCTCATTAAGTTACGCACAAGATAATGATTTCAAAATACACTCAGGCTCATAAATTGAGGATAATTGCAGAACGTGGTGTCACACGATGTGGCACTACACAAAACCGGCGCTAATAGCATAGGCACGTAGGGAACACACACGACACAGATCTGTTGCCCGCATCTCGTGGTCGTGCAGCAGCGTTCTCGCTTCCCACGCCTGGGTTCCCGGATTCGATTCCCGGTGGGGTCAGGGATTTTCTCTGACTCGTGATGGCTGGATGTTGTGTGATGTCCTTAGGTTAGTTAGGTTTAAGTAGTTCTCAGTTCTAGGGGACTGATGACCATAGATGTTAAGTCCCATAGTGCTCAGAGCCATTTGAACCATTTTTGAACAGTGCCTGTCGGAGCTCCTGAAATATCGTAGAGGTTTGAAGATGTGCAGTGATACGTCCACCGAGAGCATCCCAGACGTGCTCGATGGGGTTTAGGTCTGGAGAACAGGCAATCCACTCCATTCGCCTGATATCTTCTGTTTCAACGTACTCCTCCTCGATGGCAGCTCGGTGGGGCCGTGAGTTATCATCCATCAGGAGGAAGGTGGGAACCACTGCTCCCCGGAAAAGGCGGATACACTGGTGCAAAATGACGTCCCGATACACATGACCTGTTACAGTTCCTCTGTCAAAGACATGCAGGGGTGTACATGCACCAATGATAATCTCACCCCACACCATCAAACCACGACCTCCATACGGTTCCCTTTCAAGGTTCCTGGTTTACGCCAGATGGAAACCCGGCGACAAGCACTGTTCAGACTATACCTGGATTCGTTCGTTATCTCCGGGCGAATAAACCAGTCGTCTGTAGACTGTATGTCTGAAGATAACTGTTCCAGTGGCTGCTTTAAGGTCCCTAGCAAGGCTACCTGCAGTACACCGTGTCCGTCTGCGGGCACTGATGGTGAGATATCGATCTTCTTGTGGTGTTGTACACTGTGGACGTCCCGTACTGTAGCACCTGGACACGCTCCCTGTCTGCTGCAATCGTTGCCATAATCTTGAGATCACACTTTGTGGCACACGGAAGGCCTGTGCTACGACCTGCTGCTTTTGACCAGTTTCCAGTCGCCCTAGTATTCTACCCTTCACAACGTCATCAATATGTGTTCCTTGAGCCATTTTCAACACGCAATCACCATTAGATGTCTGAACATGTCTGCACACTTAGTGACTGCACCGTACTCTGACATGCACCAACACACCCCTGCGTATGTGGACTGCTACAAGCGCAACCGTGTGACGACTGCAGGTCAAATGCACCTCATGGTCATACCCCTAGGTGATTTAAACCCGCAAACCGCCCACCAGAGCGTAGTTGCACAATGTATCAGCATTAGCCTTAATTTACAAGCATGAGTGTATATTAGTTCGTGCAACTCAGTTACGTCCAAACCAGTTCAGTTATAACCACGGCAGTAATAGTTTATTCGCTTAAGCATTGGTACTGCTGTTCATAGTGTACCCTCTCCACAATAAAATAATATGAATAATATTCACATTTAGTGTAACCTCAAAACAGAACAATTCGTAAACCTCTCAACAGTAAAAACAATATAATTATTTATTTCATTCACATTCAGTGTGACCTTCTAACAGATACACTCCAAACCTCTCAATAGTGAAATTTCGTAACCTACCAATAATACAATGTGACTAATCTCTCAATAAAAAATGTCGCTCAATTATAAACTTTCAGTAATAGCTGTGAATTTAAACTGGTAAATTTAGGACGTGAGCAGTACTGCGTCATGGCTCTGAAAACTCATTCTGAATAAATTAAAAATCTTACCACAATTAGGTCGCAGGGTAACGCGTATATATCTGCTCCTATAAGAAATTTTTCTGGCGCAGCTCTCTGCAATGGTGCCCGATAGATTTGTCATGTATACCTCATAAATTGGTAAGAGATGGAACGGATCCCCCGTGGTACACAAAAAAGGTCCGAACGCTGTTGCAGAGGCAACGAAAAAAGCATGCGAAGTTCAGAAGAACGCGAAATCCTGAAGATGGGCTAAAATTTACAGACGCGCGAAATTTGGCACGTACTTCGATGCGAGATGCCTTTAATAGGTTCCACAACGAAACATTGTCTCGAAATTTGGTAGAAAATCCGAAGAAATTCTGGTCGTATGTAAAGTACACAAGCGGCAAGACGCAGTCAATACCTTCGCTGCGCAGTGCCGATGGTACTGTTATTGACGACTGTGCCGCTAAAGCGGAGTTATTGAACGCAGTTTTCCGAAATTCCTTCACCAGGGAAGACGAATGGAATATTCCAGAATTTGAAACACGAACATCTGCTAGCATGAGTTTCTTAGAAGTAGATACCTTAGGGGTTGCGAAGCAACTCAAATCGCTTGATACGGGCAAGTCTTCAGGTCCAGATTGTATACCGATTAGGTTCCTTTCAGATTACGCTGATACTATAGCTCCCTACTTAGCACTCATATACAACCGCTCGCTCACCGATAGATCTGTACCTACAGATTGGAAAATTGCGCAGGTCGCACCAGTGTTCAAGAAGGGTAGTAGGAGTAATCCATTTAACTACAGACCTATATCATTGACGTCGGTTTGCAGTAGGGTTTTGGAGCATATACTGTATTCAAACATTATGAATCACCTCGAAGGGAACGATCTATTCACACGTAATCAGCATGGCTTCAGAAAACATTGCTCTTGTGCAACGCAGCTAGCTCTTTATTCGCACGAAGTAATGGCCGCTATCGACAGGGGATCTCAAGTTGATTCCGTATTTCTAGATTTCCGGAAAGCTTTTGACACCGTTCCTCACAAGCGACTTCTAATCAAGCTGCGGAGCTATGGGGTATCGTCTCAGTTGTGCGACTGGATTCGTGATTTCCTGTCAGGAAGGTCGCAGTTCGTAGTAATAGACGGCAAATCATCGAGTAAAACTGAAGTGATATCAGGTGTTCCCCAGGGAAACGTCCTGGGACCTCTACTGTTCCTGATCTATATAAATGACCTGGGTGACAATCTGAGCAGTTCTCTTAGGTTGTTCGCAGATGATGCTGTAATTTACCGTCTAGTAAGGTCATCCGAAGACCAGTATCAGCTGCAAAGTGATTTAGAAAAGATTGCTGTATGGTGTGTCAGGTGGCAGTTGACGCTAAATAACGAAAAGTGTGAGATGATCCACATGAGTTCGAAAAGAAATCCGTTGGAATTCGATTACTCGATAAATAGTACAATTCTCAAGGCTGTCAATTCAACTAAGTACCTAGGTGTTAAAATTACGAACAACTTCAGTTGGAAGGACCACATAGATAATATTGTCGGGAAGGCGAGCCAAAAGTTGCGTTTCATTGGCAGGACACTTAGAAGATGCAACAAGTTCACTAAAGAGACAGCTTACACTACACTCGTTCGTCCTCTGTTAGAATATTGCTGCGCGGTGTGGGATCCTTACCAGGTGGGATTGACGGAGGACATCGAGAGGGTATAAAGAAGGGCAGCTCGTTTTGTATTATCGCGTTATAGGGGAGAGAGTGTGGCAGATATGATACACGAGTTGGGATGGAAGTCATTACAGCATAGACGTTTTTCGTCGCGGCGAGAGCTTTTTACGAAATTTCAGTCACCAACTTTCTCTTCCGAATGCGAAAATATTTTGTTGAGCCCAACCTACATAGGTAGGAATGATCATCAAAATAAAATAAGAGAAATCAGAGCTCGAACAGAAAGGTTTAGGTGTTCGTTTTTCCCGCTCGCTGTTCGGGAGTGGAATAGTAGGGAGATAGTATGATTGTGGTTCGATGAACCCTCTGCCAAGCACTGAAATGTGAATTGCAGAGTAGTCATGTAGATGTAGATGTATAAAAAGAAATAACAGATTTTTCCTTTCAATAATTGGGATAACCAAGGATTGGAGAAATTAGTAAATTCTTTAAATTGAAATGAGTGATTGTCAAAAGTTACTTTTTATGAGAAAGATTATTATTAAGATATTTTTTTAAACATTTACATGGGACTTGATATAACAATACTACATATGCGCGAGGCTGCTGTTACCTTATACTACAACGCTCAGGCTCCGCCATCGCTCCACCACGACCGGCCCAGCCAACATGATACACCAGACCGCTCGCTACTACTACACAATTCCTACTGCATACAACACTGCTTCCTGGTCTGAGATTCTCTTATACCTTATATATCGCAAGCAGCGCGTGAGCAATCCATCGAAATTACATCTGCTCGAGTGCGCTAGCAACAAATTCATGGACCTCTTACATAACCCTCCAATGGGGGGCCAAAAATTTGGCAGCGATGGTGAGTCAATTGGACTTGCCATGAGCAACAAATTTTTCTGTAATCTATTGAGTTTACTGAGGCTACAGCACAGAGTATATACATTATTGATAAGTGCAGAACATATTAAGAAAGACAAAATGTATACGCAATGAGTACAAAATATATTAACAAATATCATAAAGTGCACATGTGCTGTATAACTCTTTAGCATCTTTACATGAATTAGACACATGAAGGAGTGAAATAAAGTGCACACGCACTGTAGAAGTCTTTAGCATATTTACATGAACTGAATACATTTATAATTGAAATAAAGTGCACACACACTGTAAAAATCTTTAGCATCTTTAGGACAACTGATCATATTAACAAATGAAATTAAGTGCACACGCACTGTGTAAGTCTTTACCATTTTGCAAGAATTTAAACGCATTGTATAAGTCTTTACCATTTTAGAAGAACTAGGAAAGGAATGGGAAGGACTGCATCATGGTTGCAGCACAGTAGGTTGCACGTAGCTGCACTGAAAGACCATATCTTTCTACAGAAGCACAACACCAAGTGAGACAATCTGAATTTCTCTTCCCTGAAGTAGCCAAGACATTGAAATGTTGTATTAGTATTGTATGTTATCATTTTGGTAGTACATTAAGTACACCA
This sequence comes from Schistocerca gregaria, assembly GCF_023897955.1. NCBI lineage: Eukaryota > Metazoa > Arthropoda > Insecta > Orthoptera > Acrididae > Schistocerca > Schistocerca gregaria. The sequence continues at coordinate 1,006,230,666 of NC_064920.1, read as the reverse complement.
ATCAGTAGGACCATAATGACATCTCCATCGTTCAAGGTGGTGGACAGCTTGACATGTCAGCACCACATTCTTGTAGAATCCATACTCTTACATCAACGTAGAGTTAGTGCAAAAACCAAATATAGTGCTCCATGAGCATAAGGATGGGCAGAACAAACGGATATTGCAGTAATTGCTGATAATTCGGTCAGAAGGTGAAGGACATTAAGTCTTATGCTAGTAATCATTCAGAATTATTCTATTGTATCAACCGATTTGAGTAATTGTTGGCACTCATTGGTTAGTTACTAAAAATTTATGTACTGTCTATGGAGTATTACAGAACATTATTCATAAGTCATCTCGTTACAGTAATTATTACAGAACATTATTCATAGGTCATCTAATTACAGTAATTAGTGGCATCATAAGTCTTCTCATTACAGTAATCATTGGCATAACATTTATAGAGTACAACAAAATATTATTTATAGAAATTATTGGCATAGCATTTATCCATAAGTCATCTCATTACAGTAATCATTGACATTGCATTTATGCATAAGTCATCTTATAACAGTAACCATTGGTATAGCATTTATGCAGTGTTACAAAACAACATTCATAATACGTCTCATTACAGTAATCATTGGCATGGCATTTATGCATTATTACAAAACATCATTCACTATTACTCAGAAGTCATCATTTAAAACAAGAGTTATTGCGTGTAGCAACAAGATGCTAGTGACTATATATGATATCACATAAGTGACATAAGACACACTTAAAATGTAAGACAGTGTAACTATTAGTCAAGGTCTGTAGTCCACTAATACATAGATACAAGGGATTCAATACATCTGAGAAATTTGCATTATATTTAGGACTAGAAATATATCTTCAACTGGTAGCATTATTTATTTGTATACCGGTAATAGTTGGCACTGGTAATAAGTTTTTTTTTTTTTTTTTTTTTTTTTTGCTAGCAATGCATTGCGTTGGGATCGATAATTAATTGCTGGGGCGTGAAAATATTTGCTTTTGACTTATTGCTGGAAATAAGGATTAATAACGTCATTCGTCATGAGTCAGCTGTAGCAAGGTTATTTAACAAGTAGAGTATATGTGATCACATTCATAAATGATACACACAAATGGGTAAAAAATGCAAGTATTAGAACAGGTTTCATAACTAAGTGTTTATAGCATATTAATATCATAAAAAGCTTCTCCTGGAAAAAATACAAAATGGATAACTGAACTGAAAGAAGAAATGCATATTATACTGAAAACTAGTGAACTTCGAATTAACAGGTAATGAAACGTGTACTCAATATGTATGTACTTTAGCTGTCTTTTCCAAAACATTCAGTCATTATACTACGTGACATAAGACATGCTGTCAAAAGGAACTGCAACAAATACTTAAATAATTACACAGAATCCCTTAGCTAACAGTAAATACATAAACGTCATCATTATCATCATCTGCAAAGAAAAACTTCATTATTCATATTACCATTACTTCATCACTATCATCACTTGCAAAGAAAAACTTCATTATTCATATTAGCATATTCTTCATATAACTATTCATCATCATTTATTATCATCTGCAAAAAAATAGACACTTCATCATTCACATTCATATTACCATTTACTTCATACAACTACTCATAGTATAGAGTTTCTTATTTATAGCATATTTCATCACTAAAATTAACATGTGTAGTTCTGTCTGACAGCTTGCATCAATCCCTCGTATTTTGAAAGAAAAATAATTAGTTAAGACTGCTATCATACGATGTGTATAGTATATTCTTGTTAATGCTTGTTAATTCTGATCCATTTACTCTTCATGATACAGTACTGCATTTTCTTTCGTTCATTCTGATGGTGAAATTTCCATTCCATAGTAAACCACTGTGGTTGTTTAATTTATTTCTTTTACACGGTATTGCTATCTGAAAATGATGAATAAGGATTAATATCTTGCATTTAAATCAGATATTCATTAATTGGAAACTTGTTTCTAGTGATATAATTAAGCATACAGCATAGCATGACAGAAAACGTATTATGTCAGAAACATAGTCAGTTTTCAAGTGCAAAAAATGTACACAGAGCATCACAATGTAGTAGCAAAAAATGTAGAATAGTTAAGATGTTGATATATAATAAGGCAAAAATGTTAAAATCAATTGGTGTTTGTTACATGTTAAAGATTTCATAGTTCATACAAAGAAAAATTCTACTTTCGATAGAAAAACAATCAAACGTACACAAAATATCGAAATGTGCACGGTCTGATGTCTAACGACAAGAAAAGCGACCTGCTAACCTTATCTTGCCGAGCACTTGCCAAGAAAAATTTAATCATCGTCAGTAAGTGGTCATATAAATATCTGGAAATGGTATTACCGTGTGATAAATCATAAAGTATGTTCATTCAATAAAGGGTTTAATATTGGAGACATGGTGATTGCCCTTGCTTTTCCTGCTTCTCAAGTTTCGACATGTACTACATTGGGGTGAGGAATGCTTTGTGTTCTATATGGACCTGCGTATAGAAGCTCAAATTTACTGCATCAACTCTTTTCTCTGTTGGATAAATAGTGCGTGCGTACTAATATCTTCTGTCCTTTGTGAAAGTCACGGCGTGTACAAACCTGTTTCTGCTGTCGTCTCCGGCGCTCTGCGGCACCCCTGATGTTGTTGAGTGCAATGTCAATTATTTCATGGTGGCGTAGTCGACGAGATGTAGGAAAAGGTACTAATTCTTTAATTTTGTTAGGTGGCTCAATATTTTTTAATATAACCGTCTGAGATAGCACAGTAGATTCATTTGGTATGGAGTTAGTTACATCCTGGAATGAGAGTATGCGTGCGTCCCAATCAATATGTTTCTTATGGCAGTATGTTCTAAATAATTTACCAATTTCTTTCATCAGTCGTTCACAAGGGTTCGAAGAAGCGTGATACTTGGATATATAGATCGTAGAAATGTTTCTAGCTCGTAACATACGGGTCCATATCGCAGATCGAAATTGTGGTCCATTGTCGGAAATTACTTTCAATACATGTCCTACATGAAATAAAAAATGTTTTACAAATGCATTCGAAATAGATTTAGCAGTAGCTTTGCGTAACGGAGTGAAGGTAACAAATTTCGAAGTGAGTTCAAGAGCGACAAAGACGTAACAAAAACCTCTATTAGATCTGGGAATCGGACCAAAAATGTCTACAGCGGCCATGTGTCTCAATTTAACAGGTACAATGGGATGTAACGGAGGAATATGTGAAGTCGTGACTGATTTAGCTTTCCGGCAGATTTTACATGACGCTAAAACTCGTCGAATACGTTTCTCCATGTTCGCAAAATAACAGTTCTGTCTCAGTATAAGAAAACATTTTCTGCGTCCATAATGTGCGTAACTTAAATGAGTATACCAGATTAATTTGTTAACAAGCTCGTCAGGAATGCATAGTAACTAGTTGTTGCTGTCAGGGTGAGAGCGACGAAACAGGATATTATTGCGTACAGTGTAATGGTTTCTGATGGTAACATTATTCCTATCTTGCCAAAGGTGTTTAATTTCTTTCCAAACGTTGTCTTTGCATTGCTCCTGTGCTATGTCTCCTAATGATGACGAAATGAAATTTTCAAATGCAACTTGTTGAATATACATGATGCTAAAATTTGCTTGGCAGAAGTTGGTTGCGATGTCTTGCTGATTGTTGCTGAGAGAACGGGACAGTGCGTCTGCTACAACATTTTGAGTACCGGGAATGTGAACAATTGTAAAATTAAATTCCTGTAAATAAAGTTTCCATCTGCTTAACCTGTCATGTGTAAATTTAGCTGAAAGTAAAAACTGTATAGCTCTATGATCTGTGTAAACGGTAGTATGTCTTCCATAAAGAAAATGCCTAAATCTCGTAAATGCCCATACAACACATAATGTTTCAAGTTCTGTGACAGAATAATTGCGTTCAGCAGGTGACAGAATGCGACTTGCAAAGGCGATGTTTTTAATTACTGTAGTACCATCTTCTTCAATTTTCTGAAAAATGTGTACGCCTAAAGCGGTGTTAGAACTGTCGGTGGCAATGTACTTGACTATCCCAGGACCAAATAGCGTTTTTACCCGTCAATTGGCATAATCTAGGGGTGTCTAAAGCAGAGTAATGAATAAATTTACGGAAAAAGTTAATTATTCCCAGAAGGCTGTGTAATTGTTTCTTTGTCGTTGGAACAGTAATGTCACGTAAAGCTTGAAGCTTTTCCGGATCAGGCGCAATGCCTTCAGCTGAAATAACATGTCCAAGAAATTTTATAGAAGTGTTGCCAAAGTGTGATTTGCTGAGATTAACTGTGAGTCCTTCTGCACGAAAAGTTTGCAACAGTTGTTCAAGAATCAAATTGTGTTCAGACCAGTTAGGTTCTGCAATAAGGATGTCGTCTACATACGTTGTGATTCTGTCTTTAAGTTCTGTTGGAAGTATAGTATTCAAACCGCGAATAAACGCTGCTGAAGAAATCGTTAAACCGAACGGTAATTTACAAAATTGATAACAGTCACCAAAACAGAGAAATGCTGTGTACTTCCTGCAGTTCGGATGGAGCTGAATTTGCCAAAATCCCGATTTCAAATCTAATGTGGAATAAATAGCAGTACCATGAAATTTCTGTAGAAGCTCTTCTAGTGTCTGCGGGCGATCTGTTGTTACATTAATAGTTATGTCATCCATGTGACGCGAATCAAGTACGAGGCGAGGTGATCCATTCATTTTCTTAACAATATAGAGCGGGTTTATGTACGGACTAACTGCCGGTTCAAAAATTCCTTGGTCAAGCATAGCTTGCAATTCTTTCTTAACTTGTTCACTGTGAACATATGTAATGGGATAATGTTTCGCTTTAAACGTGTCGTGCTGTTTAACTTGAAATACATACATGAAACCGGACATAGTACCAGGGATGTTGTCAAAAACTGAAGCTTGCTGTAAAAGAATATTCGTAGTTGAGTACGTTTGTCGTCTGTATTTGCACTGCTTTGTTTTACTTTATCATAAATCATTTGCATAACGTCATAGTCTCCTTCGTCTGGTGTATTATAGTTGTGTACGTACGTATCTGTGAAAAACGTGGAATGACAGTCCGTGTTACGCGATGTAGAAAATACCTGTGTTCGGTTAATTGCCTGTTCATCTGCAGATAAAGCGTGCTGAAATTCTAATGCCAGTTGTACATTCTCATCCTTTAACATTAAACAGGAATTTTGAAAGTCAATAACTCCGTCGTGTTGTACCAAAAAACTCGTACCTAAAATAACGTCTGTTATCAGTAACGGAACAATCCAAAAATTTGAGTGGAATTTATGACCTGCAATACAAAATGATAAGTGTGTCTGTAATTTTACATCTACTCCTTTACCAGATACTGCTCCTTTTACTTTAGTTTTGCCTAATGGTAACGTAGGATAAACATTCTCTTTGTTGCATTCGTTTCAAGGTTTCTTCATTTATAACTGACATAGGTGATCCAGAATCGATTACTGCTGAAAATGTGGATGATGCAATCTTTACTTCAATGACAGGGTGGGAAATGGTTTTTTGAATAACTGGTTTTTCCTGCAAAAGAGTGTCTCGGATGTCGTCAAAAGTAATAACATTTTCGAGAAAAAAAAAGATTCTCTGTGTCAAAAGTATTGCTTGCGTTGCTGGAAGATGCAACCTGTACTGTATCTAGTCAAATTCTTTCTGACGTGCTGTTATTTGCGGGAGGATGCTGTGGCATTTCGACTATTTGTACTGTTCTGTTATTTCTTCCTGACGTATTAGGTTCTGGATGATATCTACTGTTAATCTGTTGTTGCGATTGATTCTGTTGCTGGTAAGACCGACTGTTACGCTGAAAACTGTGCTCATTACTCGTGCGTCTGTCATGATAATCATTGCTATACGGCGCGTTGCGATAGGAATTGAAATGATGTGTCTTCTGTACGTACTGATTTCCTTGTTACTGTGCGTTACTATTTGGTGGAGGCGACGCTATGCGTGTAGGCGGTGAAACATTAAAGCTTGGTTGACCTTGCACATTACATTGTTGGTTAGGTCAGGTAACCGGCTGGTTTTGATGTTGTTGCGGAGAAAACCCTCTATTGTTGCCAAAATGTGTCTGCGACTGCTGAAAATTTTGCACATACTGATGATTAAAATTTTGTCTTTTATTAAAGTTATGCTGGTATTTGTTGTAATTTCGGGAGTGTCTAATGAAAACTGTCACTTTCGGTAAAATTTGTCATATCTGGTTTTCTTTATTCATTCTTAATTCTAGATAGATCGATAGTTGAAGAGCTGTTTTGATATATATAAATGATAGTAAAAGAGAAGGCAGCAGTGCAGAAAACTAAAGATGAAACAGCACTACTACGGCTCGGGGCCCTGTGCACTTATTCATCGAAGTGTAATGAATCCCCTGAGGTCACTTACGCGCTGAAAATAAATTTTAGTTTCTGCATTACAGGCGATGCCGGTGAAAATTCAAAAGCAAATTGTTGTATCCAGTCAAAAGGGTGAATCTGTGTTCTGTCATTTTTAAGTACTTTAAACTTCCTAACGGGTAGAAAGTGCTTGTAATCAAAATTGTCGCCTCTGTATGTCTGAACAGGTTCAGGATTGTATGATAATCTGTTTGTCTGTGTCTGTTCGGAATCTAAGTCGCGTACTCTCTGGAAATTACCTAAATTATACTGGCAGTGTGAATGTGACAAATGTTCACAATGTGGCGTATGCTGTGAAGTGTTAGAGGCTGAAACATTTTTCATTTCCGTCACTTCTTGCTGTAAAGATGACAATTTTCTACGTAATGTATTATTGCACGAACCTATCTCACTGATTGTCTGCTGTATGTTTTCGAATTCGAGTGTTTGATTGAACGAAATTGGTGACGTATCGTCTGATTTGGTGTCATTGTTATTTTCTGTAACGTCAATACGACTGGACAATTCATCTGTTTTTTTAGCCAGTGCTTTTACCTGGTCGTCGTTTTTAGTGTCACAAGCATTAATTTGTTTCTGCATTTAACGTGTGATTTTGTTTAATTTCTTAACGTCTGCTTTAATAGCATCGGGGTCCTGTATTTATTCCAACTGTTCAAATCTGCTGGTCATTGTCTGAAATTCTACTGTGTGAGTGTCTGCTTTTGTTTTAAGAGTGGAGATTTGGCCATGCAATTCAGTGTTCAACTGTTTGATAGTATTAATTTCGTCTGATACTGTTGCAATTTTGGTGTCTACGTATGTTTTTGCTTTCGAAAATAACTTACGCTTGTCTTCCTGTCTCTGTGCCGTAATTGTTTCCATGACTTGTTTCTTTACTCTGTTCTGTTCCTGTATAAATTTACAGTAACGCGTTTCACTGTTTTGTAGGTGGTGATTAAAACGTTCGTCAATTTGGCTGTTCTGTTGGTCAAATTTCGTGTCTACTTTCGCATCCAATGTGCGTGAAATTTCTGATGACATTAATTTAAACTCGTCGCGTAACTGCGTTGCGTTTTCAGAACATTGTTTAGCGATTGCAGTAATTTCATTTTATAATTTGGTTGTGGCTGCATGTGTATTACTTAATGCTTTGCGCCAGATGCAAACTACCTTTAACAATAGTGTAAACAAGAGCAGATATATAACTGACTACTTCTCACAAATTCACAAAAATACGTTCCTGGTCGGTTGTCGACAAGTGTAACTTACTCACAAAATAAAATAAATATAAATAATATTCACATTTACTGTAACCTTACAAAAAATAAATTGCGTAACCTATCAATAAAAAAATGTGACTAATCTCTCAATAAAAAGTGTGACTCACTTACAACCTTTCAATAATTGACTGTGTGAATTTAAACGGGTAAATTTTAGACGTCAGCAGTGCTGCGTCATGGCCCTGAAAGACCATTCTGAATAAATTGAAAAATCTTACCTCAATCAGGTGGCTTGATAACGCGTATATATCTGCTCTATAACAATTTTTTCTGGCGCAGCTCAGTACAATGCTGCCCGATAGATTTGTCATGTATAAAAAGAAACAACTGATTTTTCTTTTTCAATAATCGGGATGACCAAGGATTGGAGAAATTAGTAAATTCTTTAAATTGAAATGAATGATTGTCAAAAGTTGCTTTTTATGAGAAAGATTATTATTAAGATATTTTTTTAAACATTTACATGGGACTTGATATAACAATACTACATATGCGCGAGGCTGCTTTTACCTTATACTCAACGCTCAGGGTCCGCCATCGCTCCACCACGACCGGCCCAGCCAACATGATACAGCAGACCGCTCGCTACTACTACACAATTCCTACTGCATACAACACTGCTCTCTGGTCTGAGATTCTCTTATACCTTACATATCGCAAGCAGCGCGTGAGCAATCCATCGAAATTACATCTGCTCGAGTGCGCTAGCAACAAATTCATGGACCTCTTACAATAGTACTCAATGACGCTCACAGTATTCACAGCTTAACATTTTGTTTCACATCGTCCACGTAGAAATTTTCTTTATATCGTGACAAAACAAGTCCATAAATTTTCATTTGCTTCTGTCTAGCACGATTACATAACAAACGCGCGTACGCTACGACGTTGCACATCCTTGAGTGTCACAGTCCGACTGCCAACTATTGACAGCGGTCTCACGTCACTGTTCGTACAACAAAGCTGCGTATTACATCTGGTTTCACACAGCGTATTTCAAAAACTCATTACAGGGAAGATCAAACATACACGACACAGTCACATTTCATACTATAGAACAAAACAACAAATATTCTTAACTATTATATATGTCTGTACATAGTAAATGAAGCAAAAGTAAAAGAAAAAAATATATCTCATAATTAGCAATATCTACCAATGTCACCTGACGTACAGCCGGCGAATGCCGGATATTTCCCACGCCGGACATTTGCCACAACACTTGCCCCTTCGCCAGGTAGCGATCCCTCAGGTAAGGGATTCCCTTCCTCGTACTACTTCTGTCCGCTTTCAAACCGCTGTCCCCACATCTTACTCCATACAATCATTGCGTAACGGACCCTGTTCTTCGACATCTTGGCCAAATACATAGCTTCTTTTCCGAAATTGAAATATTTATAAATTTTGGGAAACGAAAGCAATACCGGCGATTATGTCGGTATGTAATTAGTTCTGCCAAGTATAAATATAGATCCCTCTGTCTGTACAGTAGCTCCCTTTCACGCTCACTCATTGCGATAGAAACAGTCCATCGCTATGGGAGCAACAAGAAAGGAACGCTGTAACGAGAATGCGAATGTACGCTAATCATTTATTTTTGATCGCGGCATTTGTGCCTACTTTAATTACTACAACTGGATGCCCAAAAGACAATAAGGAAAATGCGATACCCCTTGCGGTGAAACATTAGTTAATAAAGGGTAGCGGGACGATGTTCAAAATATGACCGAAAATACATTCACTAAATAGAGATAAGAACATCTATGATTAATATGTCATCTAAAGTCGACGTATAATTTTAAAATGTTAGAAATAACGAAGTGAAGTAATACATAATGCTATGCTCGTAATGTACGTTGTTTTTCTACATTGTTTAGCTCTGGTATTTACAGGGTCACAGAGAAAGCATCCTATGTTTTGGAGGGAAAAGCCGTAATTGTAATGATTTGCACTACGACAGAAACAAGAAGCACAACTTAAGGAAAAATAATGTAATGTGTGTTCCAGCTCACAAGCGACGTTGAGGCAGATAGTTCCTGTGACCTTGGCGTGGGTAGAGGTTATATTTGACAACCGGAATAAATAACTGGCTTCTTTTACCGACTCCCCGTCTCAGATTAAACAGTTGCTGAACAGTTCAAAGAAAACTTGAGTCTCATCAGAAATACGTCCCCTATTCATTTACTTATAGTTGGCAGTGACTTCAATCTACCTTCCGTATATTGACAAAAATACATTTTCAGACCCTATTGTAGATAGAAAACGACTTCCGAAATTGCGCTAAATGCTTTTTTTAAAATTATTTTGAACTATTAGTTCACGAGGCCGTTCAAATTGTAAATGGTTACGAAAACACACTTGACCTCTTAGCCACAAATAATCCTGAGCATCACGACGTATACAGGGATTAGTGAACACACAATCTTTGCGAGCCTCAATTGCGTAACAAATAAATTCACCAAAACTAAAAGCGAAATATGTTTGTTTATAAAAGCAACTAAAACTTCGGTTGACGTCTTTCTAAGAGACAGTCTCCAATCCTTCCAAACTATGTAAGTGAAGACCATATGTGGCTTAAGTTCAGAGGAAATAGTATCAACAGTACTCTAGAGATTTGTACCAAATGAATTAATAAGAGACGGAACTGATACCCCGTGGTACACAAAACACACAGAAAGCTGCTGCAGGAGCCGGCCGGTGTGCCCGAGCGGTTCTATGCGCTTGCGTCCGGAGCCGCGCACCTGCTACGGTCGCAGGTTCGAATCCTGCCTCGGGCTTGGATGCGTGTGATGTCCTTAGGTTAGTTAGGTTTAATTAGTTCTAAATCTAGGGGACTGATGACCTCAGATGTTAAGTCCCATAGTGCCCAGAGCCAAAGTACCAAAAAAGGCAAGTATAATTTAGACAAACGCAAAATCTCCAAGATTGTCGAAGTTTTACTGAGGCTCGAAATTTGGTGCGGATTTCAATGCGAGATGCGTTTAATAGTTTCCACAACGAAACTCCCTCTAGAAATGTGGTGGAAAATGCAAAATGATTCTGGTTGTATGTTAAGTAAACCAGCGGAAAGGCTCAGTAAACGATGAGGAGGAGGAGGAGACAAGGGACCCAACCCTTCGGAGCAGGTAAAATCGTGACATATGTCCCGTGTGGCAAATGTCCGCACACCCAGCCGGCACTTCGTATCCTGTCTGCACACACGTATGCGCGCCGCGTTGGAGGCGCCCACCTGATGTCCACAGACTCCGCAGCTGGAACCTTCCTTCTAGAGAGCACAGCCAGACAGAGACAGCTCTCTGGGAGCCCGATACGCCGGCAAGGCTACGTTCACAGCGGCAACCACAATGGTCGGCAGACGCTGTCGTCATCGGTCGCCTGATAACATTGGCCGATAGCGTGTTCCTGGTGCGACCGATCTCTTTCGTCAGTTTTTCGAAGGGCCAAAGTTGGTTATGTTAGATTAGGTTGGAATCTATTAGATGTATGAGGTAGTTTAGATTGTAACCTCCTAGGGTAGGGTAGATAGCACGACATCTCTGCGCTTGAACACAAGTGCTGCACAGCGGCTAATGCTGATAAAGAGACGCAGCATGTGAATGAGCTTTCGTGTCTCGTAAAGCACGTGGCGAGTACTATACACCTTGTCCTCAGTTATAGGAATAACTAGACAAGTTTTACAAATATATGAGATGGCGGGAGAAACATTCCTTTACACACTCGCGATAACTCTGATTGACATTGAAAAGCAAGTTATAAATACACTGTTTTGCTGTTTTTCCTTAAAGTTGTACAAACGTACGTTGATTAACTTTCAATGACTGTCGTTTAGCACATGAATGAAAGAAAAGCATAACTATAGCATAAGATACTCTGCTAAACTACAGTACTTAAAAGTGGAAATACATACTGTACATCACGTCTGCAAACCATTCCATCTTAACAGAATAACTACCCCATTGCCATGAAACGACAGTAAGCGGTAATAATAATTTGTAAACAACTAATGGTAATCCACCACCAAATCGTCAAGTACGCTAGCTATAAGCATGTAAGATACGCCATCCTTTTCACTTGAACAAATTATTTTTTGAGCTTATAATCTACGCCTAATGTTACCAGTAAGGATTTTGCCTATTTGAGGTTTCGAACAAACATGCGATTACGAACTATATCTCGATTATGATATTTTCATATCTTCAGTCTTTCTTGCACTAAACAGTTTTTTACGATCCATATTTCGTATGCGAGAACGTTGGACGATTTAACCGAAGATACAAAAGTGGTCTGAATTTAACCGATTGTGAAGTCTGCACATTCGGGAGACAAAATCGACTATAGCGTGACCGGTCATGATGTTGTGTACTGATTTGCAAAGATCGGCCGTCTCCGGCGGAAAATCCTAAGAAATTTTGGTCCTATGTCAAAGCGGTAGGTGGATCAAAACAAAATGTCCAGACACTGTGTGACCAAAATGGTACTGAAACAGAGGATGACAGACTAAAGGCCGAAATACTAAATGTCTTCTTCCAAAGCTGTTTCACAGAGGAAGACTGCACTGTGCTTTCTTCTCTAGATTGTCGCACAGTTGACAAAATGGTAGATATCCAAATAGACGACAGAGGGATAGAGAAACAATTAAAATCGCTCAAAAGAGGAAAGGCCGCTGGACCTGATGGGATACCAGTTCGATTTTATACAGAGTACGCGAAGGAACTTGCCCCCCTTCTTGCAGCGGTGTACCGTAGGTCTCTACAAGAGCGAAGCGTTCCAAAGGATTGGAAAAGGGCACAGGTCATCCCCGTTTTCAAGAAGGGACGTCGAACAGATGTGCAGAACTATCGACCCATATCTCTAACGTCGATCAGTTGTAGAATTTTGGAACACGTATTATGTTCGACTATAATGTCTTTTCTGGAGACTAGAAATCTACTCTGTAGGAATCAGCATGGGTTTCGAAAAAGACGGTCGTGTGAAAGCCAGCTCGCGCTATTCGTCCACGAGACTCAGAGGGCCTTAGACACGGGTTCACAGGTAGATGCCGTGTTTCTTGACTTCCGCAAGGCGTTTGACACAGTTCCCCACAGTCGTTTAATGAACAAAGTTAAGAGCATACGGACTATCAGATCAATTGTGTGATTGGATTGAGGAGTTCCTAGATAACAGAACGCAGCATGTCATTCTCAATGGAGAGAAGTCTTCTGAAGTAAGAGTGATTTCAAGTGTGCCGCAGGGGAGTGTCATAGGACCGTTGCTATTCACAATATACATAAATGACCTGGTGGATGACATCGGAAGTTCACTGAGGCTTTTTGCAGATGATGCTGTGGTGTATCGAGAGGTTGCAACAATCGAAAATTGTACTGAAATGCAGGAGGATCTGCAGCGAATTGACGCATGGTGCACGGAATGACAATTGAATCTCAATGTAGACAAGTGTAATGTGATGCGAATACATAGAAAGATAGGTCCCTTATCATTTAGCTACAAAATAGCAGGTCAGCAACTGGAAGCAGTTAATTCCATAAATTATCTGGGAGTACGCATTAGGAGTGATTTAAAATGGAATGATCATATAAAGTTGGTCGTCGGTAAAGCAGATGCCAGACTGAGATTCATTGGAAGAATCCTAAAGAAATGAAATCCGACAACAAAGGAAGTAGGTTATAGTACGCTTGTTCGCCCACTGCTTGAATACTGCTCAGCAGTGTGGGATCCGCACCAGATAGGGTTGATAGAAGAGATAGAGAAGATCCAACGGAGAGCAGCGCGCTTCGTTACAGGATCATTTAGTAATCGCGAAAGCGTTACGGAGATGATAGATAAACTCCAGTGGAAGACTCTGTAGGAGAGACGCTCAGTAGCTCGGTACGGGCTTTTGTTAAAGTTTCGAGAACATACCTTCACCGAAGAGTCAAGCAATATATTGCTCCCTCCTACGTATATCTCGCGAAGAGACCATGAGGATAAAATCAGAGAGATTAGAGCCCACATAGAAGCATACCGACAATCCTTCTTTCCACGTACAATACGAGACTGGAATAGAAGGGAGAACCGATAGAGGTACTCAGGGTACCCTCCGCCACACACCGTCAGGTGGCTTGCGGAGTATGGATGTAGATGTAGAATCCACCGACTTCACCGACATCGGAGCCACAGTTACCGCAGCCTAAGGCTGCGTTCGCAGTGCCACCGACAACAGGCGTCAGATAATGTCGGCCGACAGCCTGGTCACAGACGTCCGATCTCCTTCGTCAGTTTCTGGCGAGGTCAATTAGGTTACGTTAGAATCCATTCTATTTATAAAATGGGTTAGATTTTAACCTCCAGTGTTGAGATGGACACTATGACGCCTCTGTGCTTGGAGACGAGTGCTGCATCGCTGCGTTTTCTATTACAAAGATGCCGAAAATGTAAATGAACTATATCTAGCTCAAAGAGAACGTGGCGTGTACTGTACACTGTCCTGAGTTACTGAAATTACGTACGACTTTCAAGAATGTGTGAGATGAAGGGAAAAACGCCACGCCATGAAAATTAAAGACGGTTTGTGACGCCACTTTCCATCCCCCCCCCCATTAGCGCCAGAAGGGTCCGCCACCTTTGTAGCTAACGTGGCTTCATTGATGTTTTTCAAATATTTAGTACGTGTGCATTACGAAAATATGTAGTTTCAGTGACATACCACATTAATTACCTCTTCAAAACACGTTGTTCCAAGTACGGTATATATTCTACGGTGGTGGGATGTGCGACTTCGGTGTAGAAAAGTTTTGCCAATGGGGTTATGAGCACACAAAGGTTATCTACAGGACGCATGGATAAAATTTATGTATGAGTAAGGAAGTATTATTTAATGAAACGTAGATTTGTGGTTTCACAGCAGCTGACTTTATTCTAAAAATGGAGAACTTAATGTAATACTAGCAATATATTCAGATAATCAGACTGCAGTACTGGAAACTTCAATGCTCTTTAAACTTTTGCCCGATGGTTTACCTTTTAAATTAGTATTTAGGGCTTCTTAAATAGCGTCCAATGTACCTCAGAAAAACATTGGAGTTGTAATTTTCAGAACGGGGCATAGGCCTAAAGATGTAACAGCCAGATGTCAATTGTCGAAGTGCATCTTCTAGTTTTACTTGAGTCAGAACTGAATTTAATGTGAGTAGCCGGGACTGGATTTTTGAATACAGCTCGATTCACATTTTCACAAGTACTCAAAATTAGCTTTCGTCATCCAAAAGTGTTTCACACATAGGTCTTCGATTTTTACATATTCGAGATAATTCGTGGTGACCTTGTAGATCAGGATTACACAATGTTTTTTGCTGATATTATTTGGAGTTGCGCAGACATGCGGCAGTTAAATTTGATTGACTCTCATTCACCACACGTGTGAAAGACAAGCAAAGTTTGAATAAGATAATCTGAACCCATGCAGCACTGAAAAGCGAAAATAAATATACCACATTTACAAACCTGTTCACAGTCACCACCCTACTGACATCAAAACGCAAGTAAGCAGTAATAAAAATTTGTAGATAGCCCTTTTTCACTTGAACTGCCGGCCGCTGTGGACGAGCGTTTCTAGGCGCTTCAGTCTGGACCCGAGCGATCACTACGGTCGCAAGTTCGAATCCTTCCTCGGGCGTGGATGTGTGTGATATCCTTAGGTTGGTTAGGTTTAAGTAGTTCTAAGTTCTAGGGGGCTTATGACCTCAGATGTTAAGTCCCATAGTGCTCAGATCCATTTGAAACATTTCACTTGCACTTTTTTTTTTTTGAGGTTATATTTTACAGCCAGAATTACCGATAAAGATTTTGTTCCTACTTGTTGTTTCCAATAAGCCTGCGATTTGAGCCCATACATTGTGAACTACATTCTGATTATGATATTTTTTCATCCATATGGTGCCTACATACTCCTTTCACTAAACTTAGTTTCACGCAGTCCACGACTCGATGATCAGTGTTGTGACATTCGATATGGCAGAAGAAAACAAACTGGTCTGAATGTCACCAATTGTCGCCAGAGATCTGTACGTACTGGCGATGAGATCGGATGGATTGTCACCGCGCAAGTAGGACGTACGGATCTGAAAAGATCAACCGTCTTCGGCCGAAGTCGGTCATTGGCGAAATCCACCGATTTCGGTGCCACTGAGACCGCAGCCTAAAAATCTCTGAAGTCGCCGCACACTCCCTCTCGCACGCCAAGTGCAAAGCCATTGCTGGGTGACAGTCAAAGATCAATATCACACCCAATACTGATAAGAACATGCACAGCCCACGAGAAGAAAACGGCATGTACCATAACCCGGTTTCCCAACAACCTCGCTCAGTGGGAGGCGAGACAAATAGGCAGACACGTGTCTCGGCTTATTCGCAGCTATTTAACCGTTTATGAAAAATCGGCGTTCAAAGTTTGCGAGGTACTTTACGTTCCTTTTAGAGAGTACGTAGTTCAGCTGAAGCGGTTAGAACGTGGTTGGTGTTGCGGATTTATAGTTTTACGCCTCGTGTTCGTAACCTGATTATTATTTTCCTTCTAGCTTTTCATATGTCTACTCACGTCCTTAGAAGATTAGTGCACGAATGTTTCTTATCGCGTTGTGAAATACAATGGCGTATATTAATTTTAAAATAACAACTGGGTTTTTAAGTAAGTGTCATACATTTATTGTATATGTCTGCATGATATTTTCACGGGTTGGTAGCTTCGTAAATTCTCGTATTCTTAAATTTCATTGTTATATCAGTTATTATATTAATTCTTACATTTTTATGTTTATAATGCAGGAAGATTTGGTGCGTTCCCTTAGATTACACCGATAGTAGAAACATTCGAAGTATAGAAGTACCCAATAGAACGAGTGAAAGAAGCTCTGCAGCAGTTACAGTTCCCCATATGAAGCTCTCTCGGGAAAGATGACTGTTGAACATTTCATGCACTGGCAATAATTTCGTGGAAAACCAGGCAGAACGAATACCTTTTCCAAAAACTAGTGCTTCCAATTCTTTATGGATCAAGGTACATTACAGGAGGTTCACCGAAAACAGTTTCAAATAATTTTCTTACTCGTTTATTCAAATGTTCAAATGTGTGTGAATTCCTAAGGGACCAAACTGCTTAGGTCATCGGCTCCTAGACTTACACACTACTTAAACTAATTTATACTAACTTATGCTAAGAACAGCACAAACACCCAAGTCCGAGGGAGGACTCGAACCTCCGGCGGGAGTGGCTGCGCAGTCCGTGACATGACGCATTAAACCACGCGGCCACTCAGCGCGGCTTACTCATTTATAGATTTTTCTTTTCTTTCCTTTTACATTAATTTTCCATGCATACAATTAGTAGACGAATAAGGGCAACGTTATTTCAATATACATCGGAATTGTGGTGTCACACTTCCTAGGTGGTAGCCTTTAAATCGGCCGCTGTCCGATATTATACATCAGACTCGCGTGTCGCCTCTATCAGTGATTGCAGACCGAGCGCCGCCACACGGCAGGTCTAGTCTAGAGAGTATCCCTAGCACTCGCTCCATTTGTACAGCCGACTTTGCTAGCGATGGTTCACTGCCTACTTACGTTCTCATTTGCAGAGACGACAGTTTAGCACAGCCTTCAGCTACGCCATTTTCTACGACCTAGCAAGGCGCCATATTCAGTTACTAATAATTACTATCTTCAAGAATGTATTCTGAATAGATAATATTGTGAATCATGTACCGTCAAGAGCGACGTTCATCATTAATGGATTAAAGTTAAGGATCAAACTAATTATGTCCGCTTTCTGAATTCTTTGTCCTTGCCATGTTCCAGACCTCACGTCAGTATAGTTCTTCCATCCTCACGCCAGCCTGCGTGAGCTAAAACGCGTGCATTTCGGACTCCACTCTAACACGGTGTTGGCTCTTCTGCTAACACAAAAGGAATACATACGTCTAATGATTTTCACGGACACGTGTAGCTCAATGAAAAAGTAAAATAAAAACAATAAAATAGCTCTGAGCACTATGGGACTTAACGTCTGAGGTCATCAGTCCCTTAGAACTCAAAACTACTTGAACCTAACTAACCTAAGGATATCAGACACATCCATGCCCGAGGCAGGATTCGAACCTGCGATCGTAGCCATCGCACGGTTCCAAACTGTAGTGCCTAGAACCACTCGGCCACCTCTGCCGGCTAAAAACAACAACTTGGGCCCAAGCACACAGTGCAACATTGCGAAATCACGACGCTAGCCACCGCGCCAGCTCTTTGGTGGAGCTACATAATCGCTAAAAGGCTTCCTCAGAAACGGTCGAGCTTTTACGGGTAAGTCGAAAGACGTGTGCGCATATTTTGATTCCTTTTCCACTGAGCGTTCTGGGAAATCAGATTAAGGCACTTGTCGTGTCCTCCTCATCAGTAAAGAAGAATGTTTCTTGTCACCCCCCACGATGCTCTACGTTTGCTGTTACCAACAGGACTTTTAATAGAATACCGGTTCCTCTGTATAACCGTCAGTATTGATCACAAGGCAGCTGTTTTCTAATTTACGGCCTGTAATACGAGATTTTATTTTGTATACTAACTTGCTCTGAGCCAATCGATTCAGGCAGCGTACAAGTCGCGGACAGTTGAACGCCGCGGGCCCGCACGCGGGCGCAATAAACTTCGTTTACGTAAGCTGCGGTATCAGGTCACCGCATCAGCGGTCGCCGCAGCTGTGATGACAGATGTGCTCCGCACAAACGGGGCCCGCATTCATTAGGGCGCGTCCACCAGCGGTCAATTACGTCACGTCCCGATATTGCCTTTCGCTTTTAATAACCGAACGGTTGCCGGCGGCGACGCGCGCTCTGCCAATGGCTCCTCATTTCTGACATCTGTCCGTCCCGCGTAAAAGCTTACCACCCTCCCCTGCTCTCCTAGCCCGATCGCTACCCCCCCACTCACCCTGTGTTTTATAGGCGCCACGGCTATGTTATCCGTCTGTTTGGCGATGGCCTCACGATATGACAGACATGCCCAACACTGCCAAATGATACACATGTCTTTCGTAATACGTGAGATCGTAATTTCTATTACAAAGTAGAAGTTTACAAGTTGCACAGGTCACACCAATATTCAAGAAAGGTAGTAGGAGTACTCCGCTAAATTACAGGCTCATATCGTTAACGTCGATAAGCAGTAGGATTTTAGAACATATATTGTGTTCGAACGTAATGAATTGCCTCGAAGAAAACTGTCCATTGACACACAGTCAACATGGGTTTAGAAAACATTATTCTTGTGAAACACAACTAGCTCCTTATTCACATGAAGTGCTGAGTGCTATTGACAAGGGATTTCAGATCGATTCCGTATTTCTGGATTTCCGGAAGGCTTTTGACACTGTACTACACAAGCGGCTCGTAGTGAAATTGCGTGCTTATGGAATATCGTCTCAGTTATGTCACTGGATCTGTGATTTCCTGATAGTTCGTTGCAATTGACGCAAAGCCATCGAGTAAAAGAGAAGTGATTTCTGGCATTCCCCAAGGTAATGTTATAGGCCCTTTGCTGTTCCTTATCTACATGAACGATTTGAGCAGCCGTCTTTGGTTGTTTGCAGATGACGCTACCGTTTATCGACTAATAAAGTCATCAGAAGATCAAAACAAACTGGAAAACGATTTAAAAGAAATATCGGAATGGTGCGAAAAGTAGCAGTTGACCTTAAATAACGAAAAGGGTGAGGTCATCCACACGAGTGCTAAAAGGAACATGTTAAACTTCGGTTACACGATAAATCAGTCTAATCTAAAAGCCGTAAATTCAACTAAATACCTAGTATTACAATTTTGAACAATTTAAATAGGAAGGAACACAAAGAAGATGTGGGGAACGCTAACCAAAGACTGCCTTTCATTGGCAAGACACTTAGAAAATGTAACAGACTTACTAAGGAGAATGCCTACACTATGCTTGTGCGTCCTCTTTTAGAATGCTGTTGCGCGGTGTGGAATCCTTACCAGATAGGACTGACTGAGTACATCGAAAAAGTTCAAAAAGAGGCAGCACGTTTTGTATTATCGTGAAACGTGGGAGAGGGTATCACAGAAATGATACAGGATTTGGGCTGCAAATCATTAAAAGAAAGGCGTTTTTCGTTGAGACGGAATCATCTCACGAAATTTCAATCACCAACTTTCCCCTTCGAATGCGAAAATATTTTGTTGACACCGACTTACATAGGGAGGAACGATCACAAAGATAAAATACGGGAAATCAGAGCTCGTAAGGAAAGATATAGGTGTTCATTCTTCCCGCTCGCAGCACGAGATTGGAATAACAGAGAATTGTGAAGGTGGTTCAATGAACCCTCTGCCAGACACTTAAATTTGATTTGCAGAGTATCCATATAGGTGTAGACAAGTGATTATAACTCTGGTTTTCATCCATGAAATATTAAAACTGTCCCACAGATGCATAAATGCAATCTGACAGCATTTATTTAAGTTTAGGAGTGGCAATGACATTCACAAAGTGCAACGGAAAAATAAAAACGGAGGTTAGTAAGGCTTAACCAATACAAAACTGGAATCAGGATCTTTTGTTTACAATGGATGTTCAATAAGTAATGCAACACACTTTCTTCCCGGACGGTTTCGGTTGAAAAAATGTGGAATATTCTCGATCCAGCCCTCATAAATTCATGAAGTTCCGATAAATGGCCGCTCTATACGTAGCCTTTAAAATGGTGTCTTTAACAGAGGAGCGTGCGCAGTAGAGATCAGTCATTGAGCTTATTTTGGTAGAAAACCATTTTCCCGCTCTTGCTTGCTGTGACGTAAATATTCCCTACTGCCCTTGCAAGATCACGCTCAAGAGAAAGTATCGTAGGGGGAAGAGCACCTCCAATTTTTCGCAGCACAATAAATAACTTTATAGCCAATTTGCAATCCAGATTGACAGTCGGCATAATTGTATACGAATTTGGTAAGGCACAGAAGTTAGTTATCGAGATACAACTTGTAAATGTAATGTTGTATCGCTGACCTATCGAGTCACCTCTCTGGCGTGGGTAGATCGCTGCTGCAATCGTAGCTTGAGCCTATTTTACACGACGACAGTAGGTTGCAGGCAACTGCGCTACCGGCCACTGCACATGCGCGCCTCGCGTGTGCGCAAGTCGTTGGTGAAACTAAACACTTTCGGCGTGTTCCATCTCTGGCGACACTAGTTGCATGAGTTGTGCGTGTTCGTAGAGTGTAGACAAACTGAAATATGAAGTGGGGAACGGAGAATAATGTTCGCTGTTTGGATATCTATGCTTTGCATAGGTGTTTGTGGGATTTCAGTCATGCTGATTACGCAGCCATGGACTGTGCGGCTGGTCCCGGCGGAGGTTCGAGTCCTCCCTCGGGCATGGGTGTGTGTGTGTTTGTCCTTAGGATAATTTAGGTTAAGTAGAATGTAAGCTTAGGGACTGATGACCTTCGCAGTTAAGTCCCATAAGATTTAATCCACATTTGAACATTTGATGCTGATTACAAAAATAAGCAATATGTTGCTGCCCCTGAGAACGTCATGTGCGATTATAACATAGATGGTTTGATAATATCTGAGGTGCAAAGCAATATTTATTGTGTTAGGAGCACATATACAACTGAATTAAGAAAAATACAAGCAAGCGTAATTCTAGCTGTGGCAATGCTCTCATCTACAAAACTAAAAGCCCATCGTTGGAGTCGGTCAACTCTTTCTTTAAGGAATGTTGTAGACAGGAGGGAAGGCCATACAGATTCAAGAAGCAGCATTCTTTATTCAATACTCATCTTTTTAAAACATCGCTGCAGTGCTCCCCATTCACATATGTTAGAATTTTGTAATATTGCCGCTGTAAAGATCTCTCATCAAGAGAGTAGTTTGAAAACCATTCTCTTCTTAATGCGGCCTGCTTCCAGTAATTATTGTTGCTAATGTTAATAATTATTACTGTTAATGTTAATAATTATTGATGTTAATACAAAAGCGACATCACCAACTAAAACGGCATCTTACAGCATGCCGAGTGTTCTGCATTGTAATGCATGCAATGTGATATGTAATTTCGGTTCTGGCGACAGTGCTTCATAAATTACAAAACCTTTGTTCCTTGTAGCATAATTAACTCTATTTAGAAGTAACGTTAACAGTTGTGGTGACATTCCAATTAAAATAACTTCTTGGGTCTTCCATTACAAATTATTTCAGCAGGGATGCTGAGCAACCGAGCTGACGTCTTTTCTTCATCCAGTCACGAATCGAAACACGTTTCTCATGCAGCGATTCCACGCAACAAGCTCTAACTCACAACTCGTGCGACTTGCAAGTGCCAAAACTTTCATTTCAGACGCCAAAACGATGAAACTGAAGTATATTCTGGTTTATCCGTGTCTACAGTCAAATATAAAACCATTTGCGTGCAACTCATTCCACGCAACGAGTGGCGCAACCCGTTGTCGTCATGTAAACTAGGCTTTAAATACCGTGGGACCCGGGAATCGTGCAGTATTGATTCCATGGCTGCATCAAAAATTTCTCCAAGTTATTTTGGTGTAATTAAAAATGTTTGTCACGCAGGTTCCACATTTCATATCAGTGTTCACGGCTCAATTTTAATATTTATCTAAAAGGTGACAATTTTCGCTCTTGTGTTTCGTGTCGCGAGCTCAATAACCAACCCCGTCGGGACAGTTACGGAAAGATAGTTGCAAGCGAAAGAAACGGATGTGGTTGGACTGTTTGCGTATCATCAGCGTAGGTACTTCCTCTTTTCGGATGTCACAAACCGGCTGTTTGCAACATCCGCTTCGGGACTCGCTCACGAGCACGCTCGTGTAATAACGGAAGGAGTTGATAAGTACTGACTGGAAGAAGTTTGGTTTTCGTCGACTGTAAAGCAACTTTTGAAAAGTTAATTTCAAGTGCGTTCTGTGTTACAGGTATTTGGAACGGGTAATATTATTTCAGCAATAGATGTAGGGCATCGCAATTGATTACGTGACTGGAATGCAAATACAGACTACGTCAATTGTGGTATAATGTTAATTGCGAACAGCGCAGCCCAACCCTGTGAGTGCGTTTGTTTAACAGAATATACTGTATACCAGACTAATTTGACATTCTTCGCGTGACTGGTTCTGCACCTTGTTACATAATAATTGTTACAGGACACGTCGAAGCAGGCAACGCAAGAAGAGACCAACAACCGCTGCGGGAAAACCAGGTGCGTAGTAATAGACGGAAAGTCATTGAGTAGAACAGAAGTAATATCCGGCCTTTCCCAAGGAAGTGCTACAGGCCTTCTATTGATCCTAATCTATATTAACGACATAGGAGACAATCTGAGTAGCCGTCTGAGATTGTTTGCAAATGATGCTGTCATTTACCGTCTTGTAAAGTCATCAGATGATCAAAACGACTTGCAGCATGATTTAGGTAAGATATTTGTATGGTACGAAAAGTGTCAATTGACCCTTAATAAAGAAAATTGTGAAGTATTCATATGAGTACTAATAGAAATCAGCTAAATTTTGATTACGCGATAAGTCACACATATCTGAAGGCCGTAAATTCAGCTAACTACTTAGGGATTACAATTATAAATAACACAAATTGGGACGATCACGTAGATAATATTGTGGGTAGAGCAAACCAAACACTGCGATTCATTAGCAGAACACTTAGGTGTAACAGGTCTACTAAAGAGACTGCTTTCACCAAGCTTGTCCGACCTATTCTGGAGTATTGCTGTGCGGTGTGGGATCCGCATCAGGTGGGACTGACGGATGACATCCAGAAAGTACAAAGAAGGGAAGTTCGTTTTGTATCATCGCGAAATAGGTGAGATAGTGTCACAGACATGATAGGTGAATTGGAGTGGCAATCATTGAAACAAAGGGATTTTTCGTTGCGACGGGATCTCCTTATGAAATTTCAATCAGCAGTTTTCTCCTACGATTGCGAAAAAATTCTGTGGGCACCCACCTACAAAGGGAGAAATGATCATCACGATAAAATAAGAGAAATCAGGAGTGCACGTTTTTCCCGCTTGCCTTTCGAGAGTGGAAAGGTAGAGGCAGCTTGAACGTCGTTCATTGAAACCTCTGAGAGGCACTTTATTGTAAATAGAAGAGTAGTCACGTAGATGTAGATGTACGTGGGCCTTAGCCACACTGTCATTAAATATCCAGTCTCCGTTCCTCTATTTAGGGAGTATTTGATGGAACACATATATACCGCATTTTCCCCGAGGGCATTAGAGATTCTCTTGGGACCTCTAACTTCCAGGGTTCCTTTAACATGCGTTTCCTTGTCAAACTCGATCGGTCGGAGTTTGAAAACAAATGCCTTAATGGACGGTGGCATAATTCTGTTTATCTCATCTACAAATTGTCCGACATATTTCGCAGTTTCCTGTGCATCGACAAGTTGCCGCTTTGTTTAAAATTTCATTGTCTTACGTGTTCCAATTCTGTAGCACTGTTTGAAGTTATGCAACCATACACTGGTTCCCTTGAAATCACTACATTCTATGTCGCGCGCCATTTGATGTGCATAGTGTAGCAGGTCACTATCATGCACATCTTGTAAAGTGTCTCGAGCATCCTTGAAACACGCAAACACCAGTTTTTGTAACAACTGCCCCTTGTCCTCGCTTTAATGTCCGTTGTTTTTCTTATGCACTATACGGTCATATCGCTGCGAACTTATTCGAAATTTGCTCATAACTGTTTTTTTACTATGCTACTGATAGCTTTCCATGTACGGAATTATGTCTAGTACCCTCCTTTACCGCGTTTCACTGAAGACGGGATCTGTGGCTCTCCGTCCGACAAGGATGATGAACTACATGACTCGTCGCTTGACATCCGTTTCACTATTACTTTCACTTGTCATCATCGCACTCCTCGTGCACGTTGTCCGCACAGTTGAACGTTTACGACACCACACATTCCACTGCAGAAACGCTAATGTATCATCGGCTGTTACTTTCTCACTGTGCGATATTCCTTGTATTCCCTTCTAACGAATTTTCAGTTTCGGCAACTCTTGTTTGAAACGTAATGCAATGTTTGTTTTGTATATCGTCGCCATTGCTCTGCTTTGTTTCAACACCACTAACACTATAGCAGTGCGCCGCGCGGGGTAGCCGTGCGGTCTGGGGGGCCTTGTCACGGTTCGCGCGGCTCCCCCCGTCGGAGGTACCAGAGGTACCAGTCCTCCCTTCCTCCCTGGGGCATTTGCGCGTGTTGCCCATAGCTTAAGTCAGTTTCAGTTAGATTAAGTAGTGTGTAATCTTAGGAACCGATGACCTCAGCAGTTTGATCCTATAGAACTTACCACAAATTTTTTACTGTAACAGTGGTCTCAGTTAGTCGCCGACTGTGGTTGCGTGATAGACAATATGTGGGGCTCGAACGCCACAAACGTCGTTAGCCTATTGCCATCTCGAGTCCGACGTGTTCCTTGTCAGCATTTGTGCGCAGTTACATCCATAGTTTCCATAAATACTAAATGCAACGAAAATCAGGTTACCCGGTTATTTAGTCATAAATAGGGTAACTATTTATGTACAGGTATACAGCTGTATACAAGAGATAAACGAGAGGGGAGATGACAGAGTCCAGGGGGACGCCAGCAGTGGGATAAAAGCTGTAATTTACCGTCTAGTAAGGTCATCCGAAGACCAGTATCAGTTGCAAAGCGATTTAGAAAAGATTGCTGTATGGGTTGGCAGGTGGCAGTTGACGCTAAATAGCGAAAAGTGTGAGGTGATCCACATGAGTTCCAAAAGAAATCTGTTGGAATTCTATTACTCGATAAATAGTACAATTCTCAAAGCTGTCAATTCAACTAAGTACCTGGGTGTTAAAATTACGAACAACTTCAGTTGGAAAGACCACATAGATAATATTGTGGGGAAGGCGAGCCAAAGGTTGCGTTTCATTGGCAGGACACTTAGAAGATGCAACAAGTCCATTAAAGAGACAGCTTGCACTACACTCGTTCGTTCTCTGTTAGAATATTGCTGCGCGGTGTGGGATCCTTACCAGGTGGGATTGACGGAGGACATCGAAAGGGTGCAAAAAAGGGCAGCTCGTTTTGTATTATCACGTAATAGGGGAGAGAGTGTGGCAGATATGATACGCGAATTGGGATGGAAGTCATTACAGGAAAGACGTTTTTCGTCGCGGCGAGATCTTTTTACGAAATTTCAGTCAGCAACTTTCTCTTCCGAATGTGAAAATATTTTGTTGAGCCCAACCTATATAGGTAGGAATGATCATCAAAATAAAATAAGAGAAATCAGAGCTCGAACAGAAAGGTTTAGGTGTTCGTTTTTCCCGCGCGCAGTTAGCGAGTGGAATAGTAGAGATAGTATGATTGTGGTTCGATGAACCCTCTGCCAAGCACTTAAATGTGAATTGCAGAGTAGTCATGTAGATGTAGATCTAGATACAGGAGTTGGTGTTGTGAAGGGTGACATAGGAAGGATGGCACGAGAGGAAAGGAAGCGACCAGACGGTCAAAATTGATAGGCAGGGCGTAGGTTTGGAGTTTAAAGAGGAGACCAGAATGCCATATACAGCCATAGGCATTTTGGAGGTCGAGAGAAACAAAAATGGCTGAGCAACAGGCGTTGAGCTGGCGGGAGAGAAGGTGAACGAGGTTAAGGAGTTGGTCTTCAGCGGAGTAGGAGGGTCAGAAGTCACACTGGGTAAGGGGGAGGAAGTGGTGTTGATTAAGATGCTGGTGAATACGGCGGGAGAGGATGGATTCGAAGACCTGACTGAAGACGGAGGTAAGTCAGATGGGACGATAGGAAGAGGTGGTAGGAGTGGTTTTGTTGGGTTTGAGGAATAAGAGGAAGCGAGAAGTCTTATAGAGGTTAGGGTAGAAGCTGGTAGAGAGGATGACATTATACAGATGACACGATTCTCGTCAGGATTTTTTTTTTTACGGCTGTCCACTTCGCTAGTTGAGTGTGCTATGTCCGGACATGTAGCCCAACAACATACCAGTACAATGCCATGGAGTGGCCTACATATGAGACCGCAGAGTCCGCGACGAGATCAGAAACGGGATGCGTCCATATGACAGAAGCAATAACACCACGTGTTTTATGTAGCCTTTATGACTCAGGACGCTCGCCACACCGGCAGATGGCGGTGGCATAGCACAGATTACACGGCCCTACAAGTAGCCCATGACCAGTTCATTCAACCACCAGCCGGTATTTATGACATCGCGTGGCCCATATGTGGCAGCTGAAGCCAGCTCGCCAACCAGAGGATACTGGACACAACTACCGTAGCTACGTAGAATTGCAAAGAGTCTTCACTCTTGCTACTCTCAGACTTCGACGCTTAGCTCCTCGCCCTTTGTACCTCGACCTGTTGCTCTGATAGTGCTCTAGGACTGTCATCTCACCTTCTGATTCTTAATACATAGACCTCGTAAGATAGTCAGTCTAACGCTGATTCTAACTGAACAGTCTGTGTTTGCTTCTCCTACGGAAAGTGTTGAAATGACATCCTTACTTATACTGCTAAAATAAATGTTTTTCTTGTTCATTACTGCTCAGGAACAGAGAAGAGTGAATTTATGTTGTTAATAAACCTGGTATTTGCTGTGAACCTTGGTGTAAGTTCTTCCACACTGAGACCAGCGTGGGACACTTCAAAGTGGATTGTTTGCAGTGTGGTAAGCAAAAAAACAACGTTCTCGTGTTCGTCTGACGACGATAAAAGTGATTAGCACACGCCACAAATTTGTTCAGTAACAAAGAGATAGAAGAAGAGGTTATGGATGCACGCTTTAAACGGAGACCTTACACACTACAGGTACTTTCACCAGTTCTAACATCTGCTCAAAAATCTTTCAGAGTCCTTTTTGAGACAGTTATCTTCTTTATTTTATATATTATTGAATGAGACTTGACTGTTCAGTGTGTGTCATGCTAAAAGCATTCAAAAGCCAATATGGCTTATAACATTTCTTTATTTTAGACGACTGATTTCAACAGTCATTGATGTCATCTGCAGGTCTTTAACATCTTTTTGTCGTAAAACATGTTCATTTTACGTTGAATCTCATTCACAAGGTGTCAAATGGATAAAATTCAGCACATTATAAAAATTTTCCGACACTAAAAAATTTAAAAACATAAAGCACCTTGCCCTAAAGGCCATGTCCATTTACATATTGTTCAGAGAGGTTTGTTACGTCATACAAACATGGTACACAAAAGCACCTCTGTATACGCATGTTAGACACACAGTGAAATGTGAACTGTCGAGGATACAAAGATTCGATCCAAAATTATTAACATAATTTCTGCCGTATAGCGATTCGTATTCTTCATTTGTGTGGCCATATTTTACTATAACACTCCACCCGTCACTTATCTGGTTTTGGTGTGTGTTCACCCCAGGTAACTGACTAACAGATCAACAGAGAGTGCAAAACTGCCACAATGTCGGATAACGCAAAGAAAGTAATAAGGCCCTGTGACTCCTGATTGAACTGCAGTGGCAGTATTAACATTAATTGATTCAGAATTGATCCCTTTTAATTAAAAGGGGTGCACATTGATGTTATATTCAGCTATTGAACACCACATGCAAATGTTGAACATACAATTAATTAAGAAAGTGACTTGGGATTTCAACTACTTGATTGAAAACGGATGCAGTCGATTAGCACAGATTTATTTTAACTCACAACCTTCAATCATCACATTACATGACTCTCCTAACAGGCAGTGGTAATAAATTGCGTTTGCATGGAGTAAAGCGTGATAAATCAAAAGTAATTCCTATCGACTGAACCAGGTGTAATGCAAAGTGCGAGAAGAATTCTACAATACACGCCCCATGAAACGCTCATGGAAACTTTACCGACATGATCCAACAAATTAATCAGTGACTGGAGCAGGCGCAATTACCGAATACAGCGTGGCGGAGCGGTGTCGTTGTGCGGACGTCGGCCGACCTGGTGGTGCTGCAAGGCTGCACTCATCTATTCACTCCTAGCTATCTTGCTCAGTACATAGCTGAACCAAAACTTCCTATCTCTAAGCTCAATCGTTCCATTTGCTAAGTCCTAAACTGCAGAGATGCTTACTCTTTCTCAGGCAAGCTGAGTAAAGAACGCCACGTCCGCACTCTAGGCAAGCTGGGAATGGAAGACCACAACGGAGACTTCCCCCAGTCCACTCTTCGCCTCGGTTTCCCCTCCAGCAAAATCACTTACGCCAATTGCACAGCAAGTCGTGTTAATTATGCGTCGCTTCCCAGCGCCGACCAATGCCTGCTCTGGGAAGTGAACAAATTCCCACAAAATTTCCCTTCCTCTCAACTTCTGCTATTTAGCTCCTCCCAGGCCACCCATCAAGGTTAGCGTCTGCACAGACACCAAATTTTCCGGAATTCTGACTCCCAGGAGAGTATTTAAAATTCCTTGGTCCTACGTTCCCATCGGAGGCCAGCGTATTTCATTCTGTCGCTCTTCACCTGATTTCGCACACATATTTTCACCTCTGATCACCACTCCACCGTAGCTTTGCGCGGCTTTCTTGCACGCTTCACCGAAAACGGGGCGACGGACATTTATCAACAGGTGTACAAGTTCTCCGTCTGCTTCCCGGTACACCAGCATGGGGTCAACCACCCACTCACTGTCACTCATCTTAAGGCAGCTGGAGGCCGCGACCTGTTACTGCTTTCTCAGAACTTAAGCCGTCCTAAGCTGACTATTGTCGCTTCCCTTCGCTGCTCCCTCGCTGGCCACGGTGGTCAACTCGAATACTTCCCTCGGATAAACTAGCCTCCAATAAATGGATTCGTTTCCACAAAGTTTTCATGTCGTGTGAATTACTTTAAAACCATCACCCGGCATTAATTATTCCAATACGTCCATACTATACCCTCTACAAGATGCATTGTGCCTTGTCGGTCATTTTTGTTGAGCCCTACTGTTCGCTCAACGTGAGTTAGGTGATCTTTAATAACTTCATGTAAGGTGCATAGTTCTTGCCATCTTACAGTCCATACATGCTTTAGAATTCTTGAGTGTGTTTGTGTAGCTGCAACGAAAGAACAAAAATACACTCAAGCGATTTGTATGCTTATTCACAATGAGACAATACTTCGTCAGTTTCTGTCCACATCTGTCTCATATACAACAGCTGCAACTTTTCGTGCTGATACTCTATCGAAAAAAGGCAACGATTAATTAGTTGAAACAGAAGAACTGATTTTCAAAAATTATAACATCTTATATTATTCATCGCAAAGTGGTTGCGATGATCAGTATGCCTCTGACCCAGACAGGTTTATGTCCGAAAACAGCTAAGAAAACCGCCTGTTTAAAATCGTCACTTGTAGCTCTCACACAATTACTGTCGGCGTATGGTGGTTTCGGTGATTTCATTGGTAGGCTGCTTGGAAAATGCACGCAGTCTGTAAAGGAGAATGCTGACAAAACACTCACGTAACCAATCCAGAATATAGCTCAGGTGTTTGGGATCCTTAGCAAATAGGACTATTACCCGACAAAGAGCATCAATAGTCATTTGATTGTTTGTTTCACGAAAGAGAATTCAGAAAATTCAGAAAAACTGAGCAGGAAGATCCTTGAAGTTAGACGCAAATTATCTCTCGAAAGACTCCCTAGAGTGTTTGAAGTGTTAAATGAGAAATTTAGGAATATACTACATCTCGCAAAGTATCATTCCCGCAATGATCACAAAGACAAGATAAATCCGATTTTAGCTCGCGCAGAGGCGTTTAGGAAGTAATTTTTCCAGTGCTTCATAAGCGAATCCGCCAGAGGTTCGAGTCCTCCCTCGGGCATGCGTGAGTGTGGTGTTCTTAGCATAAGTTAGTTTAGGTAGCGTGTAAGTTTAGGGACCGATGATCTAAGCAGTTTGGTCCCTTAGGAATTCACACACATTTGAACATAAGCGAATGGAACTGGAAGAAGCGTTAAGATATTTATTTCTTTATTGAATTTTAGCCTGACCAGTTTACGACCTTAAGCACTCTTCTGCATCAAACCAGGACTAACACTTACCAATGATATTACAAAACGCTCCCGACAGTAATAATAACTGAACTAATAACAATAATAGAAATAATTGTAAGGGACATTTAGAATGACATAGATTAGCTTAGCACATTTAAAACACCGTTCAGTATTATTGTAAGGGAAGTCAATAAACGGAAGGGAGAAGATTGAAATGACAGTGACAAATAACAGAGAATAAATAGAAAACTCTGCCGAGAGGGGGTAGGGACACTTCTGGGAGCACAGGACTAATGACAAGGATCTGCACACAATCTAGCAGAGATGGCTTTTGTGATAGACTTTGGACCATCTTTTAAAGATTGGACGGAGTTTAATGTCTCTGATATTCTGAGGATGTTGTTCCAAAGTTGGCTTCCCGACACAGAAAATGCTTCAGATAACAGGGAAGTGCTGCGTGGTGGTACAGAGAGGATTTTACTTTGTTGAGAACGAGCATTTCTCATGTTGTGTTCAGACAGTAGAGGAGTTGTGTGTTTCGCAAGCTTCTCTGAAATCTATAAGGCACACAACAGCCACCTGTTGTTTGTTCATAGCTTGTCTCAGTTCGTCATTTGCATTTATTAGAGCAATCATCGTCCTGCGATTTTTCCGGAAACCGGACTGGTATTCACCAAAAGTTTATTTGATATTAATTAGTAAGCTCTTCGTGAACTATATCTATCAAAACCTTGTGTGACGTTTGTAGAATGCAAATGGGCCTGTAGTTGGATGGCTGTTCGACACAGTCCCTCATGGGTTGCAAGCATCCCTGCTTCTAAGTTGTTGAAAAGAAGCTGGAGGTCAGAGACTGGTTAAAAATGTTTTGCTTTGGAAATTTGGAAATTTTTGGAAATTTGTGGTAAGATCTTATGGGACCAAAAAGCAGAGGTCATCGGTCCTCAAGCCTACACGCTACTTAATCTAACTTAAGCTAACTTACACTATGGACAACACACACACCCATGCCCGAGGGAGGTCTCGAACCTAAGACGGGGGGAGCAGCACGGACCGTGACATGACCCCCCCCCCCCCCAGACCGGGCGGCTATCCAGCCCGGACTTTGGAAATTAGAGGATCCACGAGAAAATTACATTATCGTGCCCTGGAGACGTGCTAGAACGGGAAGCACTCTCTACATGAACTTCATAGCGATCTGCAGACTGTGGATGCATATGGAGACGTAGGTGTATTGTGTGTGAGAAGCCGTGTAAACGGGTTGCAGTGGTCTAAAGAACGGGGCCGGAATGGCCTTGAAGTAGCCACCCACAGCTCAAGTTCTTAGGACGGGTGGCATTGGTCGCAGCTCCAAACACAAACCAGCTTTGATTTCCTCGCCTGGCGAGAATCGTAGCGGGCACTGAATGAGTCAGTAACAGTAAACGGGCTTTTTATAACATCGGCAGCACGCGCCGGCAAAGCCTAAGCACCGAGGTTGCAGCATAAAGGCACCCTTACCTGTGCTCCGTCTTAGTGACATTGTTTTTGTCGAGAACTTAATTTTGAATCCTTATTCTTTCTGTTCATGTTTCTTTCATATTTTAGACTATCATTTCTTTATACAGCGGTCTTATCTAAATGAAATGTTACCGGATTCCATGACTACCAACAAGAGGACAATTATGTGTATTTGTTCTGTTCAAGTAGGACGTATACAAACCATTTTCTGTGAAATGATGAAACTGGTAACTCAAAACAAATAAATATTTGGTTTCGTGTGCACTTTTTTGCTGGGAAGAAGCCACAGGTATTTTACCAACACCGCTTTTGCTACGACAGTATAGGTGCTACACCCACAGGAATAGCAAGTACCGATGTTACTATATGCTGCCGATCAGCTCACAGCATGTTACCTGACCGGCGATATTGTTCGCACGTTGTACGTGTTGTTGTTGTCATCGTGTTGTACACCGGTGAGGGCCCCTACCCCGAGCTCGCAGCGAACAAAAGCGAGTGGTAGCGGTCGTACGCGCGCACGCACCGCGTAAAACTCGTTAACGACCTCAAAGATACCATTCTGCCCGCTCAACAATCCCCTCCAACGGAATAAAAGGCCGAAGCTCTTTTTATGGGCCGTTTCTCCCTTTAAACAGGGCGGAATGAAACGACGGCGTAAAGCGCGTGTTAACGATCAGGGCCAGGCTCTCACGCCGATGAACGCCGAGCCCGAAACCCGCTACCGGTAAATCACAGTCCACACACGCTCCTCTCTGTCCGTTTCCGAGAATTCCCTCTTTCAAGGCGTCTGAACACAATGGGCGTCCGGGATGTAGAAATCACTAAACCACAAATAAATACGCCGTGTCTGTTCTTTCGGACAGACACCACATATACAATCAAGGCGAAGTTCACCCATGATTCCTCGCTTCCTTCAACGCAGATGCACACCAAACTCGGACTCTTAAGGGAATCGGCGAAATGCAGCGAATAAAGAGGATAAGGGTCAGGGGCACTACGTCAGTAGTGTGTGGGTAAGTTGAGAACTGGGGTCTGACAGGAGGAGTGGCAGAGTAGACCGTACAGTTGCCTTGAATACTGGGCCGGAAGGCTTAGTGGTCGGAACATCTGCCCAGTAAGCAAGATATCCGAGACCGAATCCTAGTCCGGCACATATTTTCTACTTTCTGCATTGATGTAAATGAATACCCACTAGCAGCTGAATGCCATTAACGCCTTTGTCTCTTAAACTGTAAATAACGCCGCTTTCCATAAGCGAGTAAAAAATCTGAAAAGTAGGCACTACTGGCCTGGAACAAAACTGAAATTAATTATGCAGCAATGCTGCATAAAATTACCATGCGAAAAGGCGGCTCTCCAGTCTGACTGCAGTCACTATGATGCGACCCATTAGTAAAATTAAAGCAACGACAGACCTCGATGGCAAAAAGGAAGTCTTTTGACCTAGGTGTTGGCACTACTATGAGTGCCCTTATCAGAAGTAAAACACTCAAACTGGCCTTTAAAATAGGTACAAAATCATATGAAAAAGTTTTTAAGGGGGGCAGGACGTCAAATGGGCCGACTTGGAGCAGGAGAGGCACCAAAGGACATTTTATTTTTTACTGTTTATACTTTTACAGACAAATTCATAAAACGTTGTCAGCATGACCAGGAAGGATTCGGGATTCACACTCATAGCAGCGGAAGTTCAAAAACATAACAAAATAATTTTTTTTACATGTGAAATTTCAACATTTTTTCACTTACTATTGGCTGCATTTGTTGCTATAGGTACATTTTTCTTCACAAGTAAGAGAGATTCTTTGACGAATTTTGAACAGCATACAAACCATACTTACAGGTGTATGAAAGTCTAGAATTTTCCAAGTCTATTAAAAACTGTGATAAAAATTGAGATCAAAATTTGATTTTTTTTCTAAACATAAATTTTAAAACGTAACAGCTCATTCATTTTTTCATAAATTAAATAGATTCTAGAGTTTCAGACATCTGTAAGTATGAATTTTATGCTGTGCAAAATTCATCGAACTATCTCTCTTACTTATGAAGAAAAGTGTCCCTATAGCAACAAATGCAGCCAATACTAAGTGAAAAAATGATGAAATTTCATATGTAAAAAAACTTATTTCATTATGTATTTGAACTTCCGCTGCTCCGAGTGTGAATGCTGAATCCTTCATGGTCATGCTGACAAAGTTTTATGAATTTACTTCTAAAAGTATAGACAGTGGAAATTAAAATGTCCTGTGGTGCCTCTCCTGCTCCAAGTCGGCCCGTTTGACGTCCTACCCCCCCCTTAAAGTGTAAGTATTGATTAACAGTCCAAAAACGAAACAGCACTTACATGTCACGTATAAAATAAACATCAAGCGATAAAACTTTAACCACAAAATTTTTGAAATCCAATAGGTGGAAGGCAAGTCACTATGGGCTGCTCACATGTGTCGAGCTACAGGAAGCATCAGAGTGAGGCGCCCGCTTTAGCAATTGCGGGCAGCTGAACATTGCACCAAGAGTGCAACCTAGTAGCCTCAAATACAAACAGGCTACTTAACATTCAAAGTATAGACAGGTGAATATTATGATGGGCATTATTTAGTACATGAAGTAAAAGGCAATATTTTATCTGAAAACAGCAGACGTGGTAACATTTTGTCTACGTAAGTGCTTAGAAGTACATTGTAGAGACTGAAAACGCCATTATAAAATTACAGAGGGAATGAATAACTCAGCGAGTAGAAAAACGGTATAACATGAGATGCAGCCACTACAAACCATCGAATAAACAAAAAATTCTGAGTTGACCTAGATTGAAAAATATTTCGGTAACGGCACAAGAGAACACGAAATCAAATATCAAGTCATCATTTTCTTTGGCCCTTTGGCCCACTTCAATGCGTCGTCGTCCTTGTTACTATGGATTTGGCGATGTTAGTGATACAGGGTAGCCGGATGCCCTTCCTGTTGCCAAAATGAAGTATCAAGTATCGGGTTTATACCACTGAAGAAGCTTTTATTACGTAATTGTAGCTGCTCGTTAAGAATGAGTCCATCATTTCGAGAAAGAAATTTTAAAAAATTCTAATTTTTCGAGAACACTGGATCTACACCCTTTCTTCTCAGTTTGCAAAATGTTGATATCGTGAACAGCTTTAGCCACGTGACCTTAAATCAGAAGGTGGCAGGCAAAAGACAAATTTTGGGTGCTAGTGTCATTTTTTATTGAAAGATGTTCTTTGTATCTGCCTGTAAAGGCACGTGCTGTTGGTTCTATGTAGTAAGAAGAGCAAGTCCCGCAAAAAATCTTACAGAAACCAGAATATTCCAAAGGAGAACGGGTCGATTTTAAATTAGGGATTTTTTTGGGTCTATTATCGGTTGAAAAGGCGACAATACAGTTATATTTATTACGAAAAAGGCGTTGAATATGACAGGAGATGGGCCCCAAGAAAGGTATAGAAAAAAATTGATTTAGGCTTGACTTAATGACGGAGTGCCGAGTGTAGTAACTCTCTTATAGTCTTATTTTTAAGGATGTCATCCACTATGGCAGGTTCGTATTCGTCATTAACTGCTACCGTTTTGATTACATTAATTTCTTCCTCGAATTTTTCTTTCGAAAGTGGAATAGAAGTAACTCTGTGACCAGCAGAACGAAAGAAAGCGTTTTTATGAGATTGCGGGTGCATGGAAGACGAAGATACGATCTGATCGATGTACGTTTCTTTACGAAAAACATTAAATGAGATTTTATTTTCTTCTGCTGCGAGCGTCAAGTCAAGAAAGTTCAGCTGACGGGCCTCGTTTTCGAGTTCATCAGTGTAGGACATCTTCTCGTGAAGTTCATTAAAGAAATTGAAAATAAGGCCAATGCCATCAACACGTCCTTTGTAGACGACTAAAATATCATTGACATAATACAGGGGAGCAAGGGTAATATAAAATATTAACAAGAACCAAGAGGGATTGAAAAGAGTGGAAGATCAAGTACGAAGTACTCGGATTAAAAAGAATGTAAGATAGGGGTGTTGTCTTTTGCCCCTACTACCGAATCTACACATCGAAAAAGCAATGATGAAAATTACGGAAAGGTTCAAGGGCGCAACCGAAAAGTGAAGATGAAAGAATTCAATGACAAGATTTGCTGATGAGATTCCTATCCTCAGTGAATGTGAAGAAGAATTACAGGATCTGCTGAATGAAATGAACAGTCTAATAAGTATAGAATGTGGACTGACAGTAAATCGAAGAAAGACTGGACTGACAGTAAATCGAAGAAAGACGAAAGTTATGCGAAGTAGCATTACTGAGAACAGTGATAAACTAAATATCAGGATTGATGAAATTAAGCAGTTCAGGAGTTCTTCTACCTAGGCAGCAAAATAACACATGACAGACGGAGCAAGGAGGACCTAAAAAGCAGACTAGCACTGGTAAAGAGGACATTCCTTCCCAAGTGAAGTCTACTAGTATTAAACATAGCCTTATTTTGAGGATGAAATTTCTGAGAATGTATGTTTGGAGCAAGACATTGTATAGCAGTGAAACATGAATGTGAGAAAACCCGAACATAAGAGAATCAAATATTTGAGATGTCGTGCTACAGAAGAATGTCGAAAGTTAGATGGGCTGCTAAGGTAAGGAATGTGGTGTTTCTCCACAGAATCGCTGAGGAAAAGGATACATGGAAAACGCTGACAAGGAGAAGGGACAGAATTGTAGGACATCAATTAAGACATCAGGGAATAACTTTCATGGTTCTAGAGTGAGGGGTAGAGAGTAAAAATTGTAGAGTACAACAGAGATTGGAATATTTTCATCAAATAATAGAGAACGTAGTTTGCAAGTGCTATTCCGAGATGAAGAAGTAGGCACACTAAAGGAATTCGTGGCGGGCCGCATCAAACCGCTCAGATGACTGATGACTAGTAAAAAAAAAATCTTCTCAGGGTTTACCACAAGACGTACTACATGGAAAAGCTAATGATACAACGTGGACGGCACACTTTCTTGTAAGTTTCCTGATTCTACATGACTCCATGGTCTAAAAGATTCTCAGTAACTCAGATGTCGGCAAAAAATCCTCATGAAAACCACTAAAATTAGAAAAAAATACACAAATACTAAAATACCAAATGATCGCCTTATTAACTGTGCTTGCTCCATCAAAAAGTGTGGAAATGCTGTAAAAATACTCGTATTCGCAGGTTGAAACTGAAAGGTTGTCAGGTAATGAAATTCTAAACACTAATACGGCAAAAATTCTGTACATTACAGATTATGTCAGTGTATCTGTACAGTACAATTTTGAGCCACAAGTTGCCTAATATATACCAGGACGAGTGTACTTTGCAATTACGTATCTGTATAATGCAAATAGTAGCACGTCTGACAGTAAAATGGTTTCCAGACGTCGATTTCGGACGAACTCTGGTGGGGCTGAGAGCTTTATAAGGCTCAAATCGTGAGTGAGAGAGCGTGACCATACAGATAAAAATTCGTTCGTTTTTTATTCAAAATGGTTCAAATGGCTCTGAGCACTATGGGACTCAACTTCCGAGGTCATCAGTCCCCTATAACTTAGAACTACTTAAACCTGACTAACCCAAGGACATCACACACATCACTGCCCGAGGCATTATTCGAACCTGCGACTGCAGCGCTCGCGCGGCTCCAGACTGTAGCGCCTAGAACCGCTCGGCCACTCCGGCCGGTGTTTGTTACTCAATCCGTCGGACAGATGCCCAAGAGATTATTGATCAATCGCCTGTTAAAAGTGTAGTATATGCAGGGCTGGGATCCCTGCATACTCGACCACCCTAACGACGTCATTGCCATGCAAGTTGCTGCCCCTTGCAGGCTAGCCCCCCCCCCCCCCCCTTTTTCCCTTCACATAATTCAACACTCCAGAGAGAGACTAAGCGTCTCGCCATTACAGCTCATGCAACCGGATATGAACACCGTAGACAAGATCCGCAGTAGACCCTGCTCAATCAATGACAAGCGTCGGACGGTTTTGCCATGGAGTCAGTTGGGGCGTTCCACTAGTAGAAATTCTGGGATTACACATACGAAGTTGGAGATGCCACCACTTCAAGGGAAGTTAAAGCGCAAACCTCTTCATAGTGAAACACGTGAAGTCGTTCCAAATGTCTACCAGCTCAGACGCAAAGAAGCTGCGCCAGGTGCTCTATAGAACCTAAAAATCTATATTCAAACGAGTGGCTGAAGCAACTGGTATATCGTTTACTTCCATACGACCGAGACTCTATGCAGGTGAATCCTCGACATTTTCAGAACATCATAAAAAAACTGTTTGAAAGGTTCTATTTAATGAACGTCTTTCAGATTTATTGGCTAAAATGGTTCAAATGGCTCTGAGCACTATGGGACTTAACTTCTGAGGTATATCAGTCCTCTCAGATTTAATATAACAAACGTTTTATTATTGTTAAAATGTTGATGGTTCTTTATATGATTGTTGCAAAGAGAGCGTTATTAGTGTGGGTATTGTTAGTTTCTGACTAACATGTATATGTATTACATCGTCAGTGGCTCCTGCTTAGGGACTGGAGGCAGAATGTGTCAAACAAACACTGACAACGTTTAGTATACCGTGTAGAATGGCATCTCCAATAACATAGTAGTATAGAGATTGAGCTGCATGGTAAATCATGTGCCACTGTATGTTCAGTGTTTTTCTTGCAGTGTGACTTTTTGCAATAACGTCATTTTTTCGTGTTACGACAGTAGGATACAGCATAGTCTTCATACTACTCCACAAAAAATACACAAACGTAAGATTTGATAGCCATGAACAGGATCTTTCTGTCAATCAATTTGCAAGCAATGTCGAAATGGTGCCGAAGATGCATCAGAATGAGCAAAAATTCTGTTGATTTGCAATCACATTACTCCAAGAAACCATAATAGCACATCATGCAGTAGGGTAGGACGAGCATACTCTCCCATACACTACTGGCCATTAAAATTGCTACACCAGGAAGATGACGTACGACAGACGCTAAACTTAAAAGACTGGAAGAAGGTGCTGTGATATGCGAATGATTAGCTTTTCAGAGCATTCACACAACGTTGGTGCCAGTGGCGATACCTACAACGTGCTGACATGAGGAAAGTTTCCAACCGATTTCTCATTCACAAACAGGAGTTGACTGGCGTTGCCTCGTGAAACATTATTGTGATGCCTCGTGTAAGGAGGAGAAATGCGTACCATCACGTTTCCGACTTTGATAAAGGTCGGATGGTAGCCTATCGGGATTGCGGTTTATCGTATCGTGACATTGCTGCTAGCATTGGTCGAGATCCAATGACTGTTAGAAGAATATGGAATCGGTGGATTCAGGAGGATAATACGGAACGCAGTGCTGGATACCAACGGCCTCGTATCACTAGCAGTCGAGGTGACAGGCATCTTATCCGCATTGCTGTAACGGATCGTGCAGTCACGTCTCGATCCCTGAGTCAACACATGGCTATGTTTGCAAGACGACAACCATCTGCACGAACAGTTTGACGACGTTTGGAGCAGCATGGACTATCAGCTCGGAGACCATTTCTGTGGTTACCCTTGACGCTGCATCACAGACAGGAGTGCCTGTGATGGTGTACTCAACGACGAACCTGGGTGCACGGATGGCAAAATGTCATTTTTTCGAATGTATCCAGATTCTGTTTACAGCATCAAGATGGTCGCATCCGTTTTTGTCGGCATAAAGGTGAACGCACATTGGAAGCGTGTATTCGTCATTGCCATACTGGCTTATCACCCGGCGTGATGGTATGCGGTGCCATTGGTTACACGTCTCGGTCACCTCTTGTTCACATTGATGGCACTTTGAATAGTGCACGTTACATTTCAGATGTGTTACGTCCCGTGGCTCTACCCTACATTCGATCCCTGTGAAACCCTTCATTTCAGCAGGATAATGCACGAACACATGTTCACATGTTACAGGTCCTGTACGGGCCTTTCTGGATACAGAAAATGTTCGACTGCTGCCCTGGCCAGCACATTCTCCAGATCTCTCACCAACTGAAAACGTCTCGTCAATGGTGGCCGAGCAACTGGCTCGTCTCAATACGCCAGACCCTACCCTTGATGAACTGTGGTATGGTGTTGAATCTGCATGGGCAGCTGTACCTGTACACGCCATCCAAGCTCTGTTTGACTCAATGCCCAAGCGTCTCAAGGCCGTTATTACGGCCAGAGGTGGTTGTTATATATACTGATTTCTCAGGATATATGCACCCAAACTGCGTGAAAATTTAATCACATGTCAGTTCTAGTATAATATATTTGTCCAATAAGTACCCGTTTATCACCTGCATTTCTTGTTGGTGTAGCAATTTTTATGTCCGGTAGTGTAAATGTTGATTGCAAAAGCTACTGTAAACTGTGCTAATTTAAAAGTAATCAGTGGCATGTGTTAGCAGACACAACAGTTGGAAGGAGAACCAAAAGACATCTCTGTTGAGAAGACATAAATAATTGTTTAAATAATGCATAACGAAAATCTGTTGTCATTTATTTGCGAAGGCACCTGCTCGACAATACTGGCTTATTTATTTATGGACAAACATTTATCTATAATTACTGTAAATTATCTAAGTGTGACAGAATGTGTATAACACTTCTTTATTTAAATATTTTTGTAATAAATTAGTTTTGTGCAGTAAAGTGGCCAAGATAAATCAAATTGTGTCTGTAGAGTTGAAAGACGATGCAATTTTGGTGGGGAAAGCCTTCATCCAATAGAGAAGCTGACAGTAGTGTAGCACTATGGGAGTCAAGTGAAGTCTGGGACTTTTCACGTGCTGAGCTCAGCGAGAGATTTTGCACACTTTACGTTGAGGTCTGTTGGTAGGCAAACCTTTCTGTGGTAACTTCTGATATTCGATTATGTCGGTGACAGACTCTGGGCGTTGAACGACCACTTCAGTACTCTAAATTTGGACGGGACTTATATTTCGAGAGGTCTGAATGTGTTACAGTGTAGAACTCTAACTTTGGCACTTGATTTACAGAACTGAGAATAGACAATGTATGAGTTACTATTCACTGCATTGTGTGTTAACTTCTGAGCCATCAGTTGAGCTCTTAACTGGTTTTAGCTGGTGAAGGCTTCGTGTATTGTTTAGTTTGGGGATTTTACTGTTATGCTAATAACCCTCTCAATGTAACTTTACTGCATTTGGTAAGGGTATTTTTTGTCTGCATTTTGACTGACTATCATAGAACCACTTGCCGTTCATTTGAGAAGTCCTATCTTGAATAAACATTATTCAACATAATTGTCTCTCAGCTACATCATTTACAGACGTTAGAAGGGCCTTTGTTATTAAATTATTCATTTAAATTTTATTTTGTATTTCTGCATATTTTACTAACTGGAAATTCCAGGCAATGCTTAGACTACAGGATATTATATGCAGCAAATAAGATGTGGGATATGAAAGTAAACATGCGCGACTCGACACCATGACTATATTGAGCTATTCTTTTTCAAATTGAGCTGTGCATGGCCATAGCACCTAAATTATGAGTAATCACAGGTAAGGACGCAGTTGGTTTGCTCGTATGGGATGCTGTTAAGAAGAGCAACTACTCAGCAGTAACTTTCGGGTTCCGAAGTGTATTCTTGTAACTTAATCCAAGATCGTTATAAGAAAATTGTCCCCCAACAAATTTCATCTAGTAACCAGACTACTTCAAAAGGAGTGCCAGAGGAAAAGTACCTTTTGTAAGAAAAGGCGACGTTGGTCTCTGACAGTGTTCCGGTAACTGAGACACCAGAAGATCCTGAAGAAGACCCCAGTAGGGGAGACTAAACGTAGATTGCGAAGAATAAATTTTGAGAAAAACATGACGAGGCCAAACAGCACTTATATCTCTTCTTATGCGCTTGTGGGATCTCAAGAGGTTGGGAGAAGCATAGAGCACAATACTCTACTAAAATAAACACGGACAGTTATCTTTTATTCTGAGTAGAGATAACATTTAGAAAAGATTGAATACATATCTTACTGGTAGCAGTTGATAGTATCCAGTCAGGCTTAACGTTGTGTATGGTAATTAAAAAGTCCATAAGCAGTGGCCAACAAGTACATGAGCACACTCAATAGAAAGTACAAGAACAAGTCACAAGCGAGCGTGACAGAAGCCGTTTTCGTAACTTAAATACATCCGCCGCTGGACCCTGGATGGCGGAAGGGGGAGAGGAGGGGTGGGGAGGTGTCCGTCGAACATTATTGGTAGCAGCGCAACAGCATCGAAGCAGGGCTCTTTTGCTACGGCCGCGGTAGTGAGAAGCTTGGCGGTGACCACCGCTGTGCGCATTTCAAGGTGCGGTCGACCGGCGGTGGTCGATACCACAGCAACCTACAGATTTTATCTTCAAGATAATCAAATTATGGTTGCACGCATTGCTCCTTTTTGTGCAAGAATAAGGTTAAGGTCGCATAGTGGAGGCCGTTTTCGTTTTAGCGCCTTGTGTGTAGATGCTACAGTTACTTTCAGATTGTAGCTGATTTTCCAAAACCAGTCACACAAAACAAGTAAACCTGAGTCAAACGACAGGTTGTTTTTTTTTATGTCGTGTGGCACGACGGCCTACTGCAAGCTGTTTTACTGGTCGTCACTTTCTTTACTTGCCCTTCCCCCCCCCCCCCCCCTTTAAAACCAACGGCACCCGGTTTTTTTCCCGAACCGGCAAAGTACTAACCGGACCCAACGTCGGTTAACTTCTGTGATCGGTCGGGAAGCGTTGTTACCAACGCGGCAACACTGGTGGCAACAAACAGCTTATTTGAACACCACAGTGCTTTAAAAGTCATGGTCATATTATAGGTGGTATGATCTTGCCTTCTTTCCACCTTTGAACTGAATTTTTGAACTAGTTGTAGAGGGTTTATAGTCTGTTATGAAGTTACAACGTTTGTGAACGTATTGAAACCTTCGACATCATAGCGACTTGTAGCAAATATGATGGAAGAACATGTAGATAACTAAGCTAACTACTGACGTAGCGGGTGATTAAAAAGTCAGTATAAAATTGAAAACTTAATAAACCACGGAATAATGTAGAAAGAGAGGTAAAAATTGACACACATGCCTGGAATGACATAGGGTTTTATTAGAACAAAGAAAAGTATTACTGGACGCGTGGAAGATCTCTTGCGCTCATTGTTTGGTGACGATCGTGTGCTCAGCCACCACTTTCGTCATGCTTGGCCTCCCAGGTCCTCAGACCTCAGTCCGTGCGATTATTGGCTTTGGGGTTACATGAAGTCGCAAGTGTATCGTTCTCGACTGACATCTCTACGGATGCTAAGAGACAACATCTGACGTCAATGCCTCTCCATAGCTCCAGACATGCTTTACAGTGCTGTTCACAACATTATTCCTCGACTACAGCTATTGTTGAGGAACGATGGTGGACATATTGAGCATTTCCTGTAAAGAACATCATCTTTGCTTTGTCTTACTTTGTTAAGCTAATTATTGCTGTTCTGATCAGATGAAGCGCTCCCTGTCGGACATTTTTTGACCGTTTGTATCGTTTTTGGTTCTAATAAAACCCCATGTCATTACAAGCATGTGTATCAATTCGTACCTCTCTATCTACATTACTCCGTGATTTATTCTGTTTTCAAATTTATACTAACTTTTTGATCACACAGCCTGTACCTCATTACCACCTGTCGGACATTTTTTGAACGTGTGCATCGTTTTTGGTTCTAATAAAACCTCATGTCATTCCAAGCATGTGTATCAATTTGTATCTCTCTATCTACATTACTCCGTGATTAATTCAATTTTCAAATTTATACTGACTTTTTGATCACACAGCATGTACCTCATTACCACCACACTGTCTGTCTTATTTTCGTAGAAACATTTATACTTCTTTTGAGACTAAAAGTGACACCAAGTCGCACGTAACGAATTTTTAGAAATACCATTGTATTCTGATTGACA
Organism: Schistocerca gregaria; assembly: GCF_023897955.1. Classification (NCBI taxonomy): domain Eukaryota; kingdom Metazoa; phylum Arthropoda; class Insecta; order Orthoptera; family Acrididae; genus Schistocerca; species Schistocerca gregaria. The sequence goes on along the minus strand of NC_064920.1, from coordinate 1,006,186,366 downwards.
TAAACACGTACAGTTCACTAAAATTGAGGGTGCCTGTCATCGAATAAAAGTTCGTTGGTGATACACATGAGCTGAGACATCGTTTGAATGGAAAGAGAAAGCAGTGTGACGCGAAGCTCCCCTCTGCTCCGGCCGTATAGCGGCAGTGTCGCCTTAGACGGCTTTACCCCAGGATTCAGTACCTTCATGATGGCCGGTCTGCTTTCCCGCGCGCTGTGACTGTGCCGGATTATGTTTAAGTCGCGCAAGTTCGCAGTGCGCCGCTGGTCTGTATTATAACCCCAGATAAGTAGATCTCTTAGGTCTTCTGGTGCAGCAGCGCGCGCCAATAAGGGAGCTCGGAATGGGCCTCCTTTTGTACCGTCGCGGCGGCCGAGATGGGTGATAGGGCTGTACGGACTGGGGCGTATATATATCGAGCACAGCGGGACGGGGTCTAGCGGCTGGTGGCGCGCCAAATGGTAATATTATTCAGGGCGGCCCACTTAACCCCCTCTTGTATCCCGAATGTCTGCTCGCCAGATTGCCTCGTCCGCGGTCCGCCACCAGTTTAATTCAGTTTCTGGATATTTGCCCGCCATCCTCCCTGGAGGCAATTACGAGCAGAAATTATACTTCTGTGTCCGCATTCACATATGTAGGCTGTCGGTGTTAATTACGGGGTGCAGGAGGCCTGTTCTTTTTACAGCCGCCGAAAAGTCTCACTTACTGAATTCAGAAGATAATATGTCATTGATTGAGATACTTGTACAGTGTGTACAACGTCCTCATATATAAATATTACGCATTCTTTCCTGATGCTACGTCTCTATTTCTTATTTTTAAACTGGTTGGTTTTATTGCCGACACACCATATTATAGTATTCCCCCACTCGTTTGGGTACAAAACCGTGTCTCTCAACATAGTATCCGTTGAATGATGGCCTTACGCAACCTTAGTGAGGAGCAGAGGGGCTGTATGCTCACACGGTACAACTCTTTTGGTTACGTCTGAACAAAATTTTGTCCCATTGTAAGTAGGCTGTTTACGTTTTTATGTTGGTGACGCCACGTAGCGCTCTGTAAGAAAATAACTGGCTGTGCTGTGTGTAGTCTGTGGCTGGTCGGACTCATTGTTGATATATTCTCTATTGTAGTGTTGCGCAGTTGGATGTGAACAGCGCGTAGCGTTGAGCAGTTGGAGGTGAGACGCCAGCAGTGATGGATGTGGGGAGAGAGAGATGGCAGAGTTTTGAGAGCGGACGATCTGGACGTGTGTCCGTCAGAAAAAGGAAATTTGTAAGACTGGATGTCATAAACTGATATATATAATGACTTTTGAACACTATTAAGGTAAATTAAATACATTGTTTGTTCTCCATCAACATCTTTCATTTGCTATGTCTATCAGTAATCAGTGCCTTGAGTAGTCAGAATCTTTTATTTAGCTGGCAGTATTGGCGCTCGCTGTATTGCAGTAGTTTGGGTAACGCAAATTTTTGTGTGGTAAGTGATTCATGAGAGGTATAGGTTACTGTTAGTCAGGGCCATTCTTTTGTAGGGATTATTGAAAGCCAGATAAAAACAAAATTGTGTGTCAGAGGTTTTCCAGCACTATCGTTTATAAATTTTCCTAAGGGGATGTTACATTATCGTTGACCTCACCAACGCATGAACCATCTATCACACACGTATTGCTTCCTGCGGAGTGTATCCTTTATTGGGCCAGGAAAATGCAAGTCGGAAGATGCAAGATCCGGGCTGTAGGTTAAATGAGGAAGAACAGCCTAATGAAGTTTTATTTGTTCCTATCGAGTGCGCAGGTTGCTTGGAGCCTTGCGAACTCATGGAGAAGGAGAAGTACGTTTTCATTTTTGTGACGACGAACAGGCCGAAGTCGTTCCTTTAATTGTCTGAGGTGGCACAACACATTTCAGATTTGATCCTTATTCCATGAGGGGGGACTTCAAATTGAAAAACCCGCCAGAGTCCCAGAAGAAAATCGCCAAGACTTTACCAGCTGTGGGTGTGGCCTTGAACTTTTTCTTCGAAGGAAAGATGGTTAGCGCCACACAACTGATTGCCGATTTGCTTCTGGCTGGAAGTGGTGGTGAAACCATATTTCATCGCCTGTGACGATGTTCGATAAAAATTGTGATGATCAGTATGGTAACGCACAAGCATTTCCGCACAGATGGCCGGCCGGAGTGACCGAGCGGCTCTAGGCGCCACAGTCTGGAACGGCGCGACCGCTGCGGTCGCAGGTTCGAATTTTGCCTCGGGCTAGATGTGTGTGATGTCCTTAGGTTAGTTTGGTTTAAATAGTTCTAATTTCTAGGGACTGATGACCACAACAGTTAAGTCCCATAGCGCTCACAGCCATTTCAGCCGCACAGATGGTCCTTCGTACCTCTTTATGGTCTTCGGTTAGATGGCGTGAGACCCAGTACATACGTTTGAGCTTCCAATTGGTGGACGACTGTGTCAGCACTATCACCAGAGTCGTCCAGTTGTACAGTGAGGTGTCTCACTGAGATGCGTGGAACAAGTCGAATGAGAGTGTCCGCACGTTTCAGCACTGTAGAAATCACAGCTGTGTGCGACCGACTAGCATGCGGGAGATCGGACAGGTTTGCACGACCTTGTTGGGATGATGACAGACCTTGCCCAACGACTCATCGTACTTTTGTTCACTTCCACGTCTCTAGTGACATTTTTGTTTTCCGACAAAAGAAACTCAATGACGGCTCTCTGCTTGGACACACCTCCATTACAAACACCATTTTGAAGGCTAAGTACACTGATGAGCCGAAACATTATGACCACTGCCCACCGCGAGGTTGACTGCATCCTGGAGTGTTTCGGACACGTGTCACAGTAAGGAAAGAATGTAAGCGGTAAGCGGAAGATAGACGAATGTGTATTACAGCGAAGATACGGGCCGCAAATGGGCAAATCCACTGACATAAGCAGTTTGACAAAGGGTGCGCTGTTGTGGCGCTACGGTTGGAAACGAGAATCTCTGAAACGGTGAAGATGGTCACCTGTTGGTATTGTACTGTTGTGAGCACCTATGGACAGTGGTTGAAGGATGGTGAAGTAACGAGTAGGCCGCATGGTATTAGACGACCACGTCTCATCATAAAGCGTGGAGGTCGGAGGATTCGCCACTGTGTAATGCAGGATAGGTAGCGATCTGTGGCAGATTTGACAGCAGAGCACAATGCTAGTGCCGGCATAAGTGTTTCGGAGTACACGGTTCAAAGGCCTTTTTTTTGAACGTGGAGCTCCATATCACACGACAGCTGTGCGTTTCTGTGTTGACCCAACGACATCGTCAGTTATGGTTGTAGGGGGCCCAGCATCACAGAGTTTTCACCGTGGCTGTTTATAAAAGTGTCGCCCGTCGAATGAATCGCATTTCTTGTTACATCATGCCGCCGTTTGTGTTCTATGTAGACCATTATCCAGGCAAATGGCTTCACGAATCACGTATCACGCCACAGATGCAACCCAGTGTGGGTAGAATTATGCTGTGGGGTACATTGAGTTGGGCTTCCACGGGATCCGTGGTGGTAATCGAAGGCACCATGAAACAGCGTGAACATTGTTACGGACCACCTAAATTGCTCCATGCTTGAGGTCTCCTCTTGCGGTGATGACATCTCCAGTAAGATAACAGTCCGTCCGCGTTGCAACGTCAGAAATGTGATACAGTAGCTTGAGGAAAATTATAGTGAACTCACACTGATGTCTTGGTCACGAAATATGCCTGACCTGCAAACCATTGGAATACACATCGACCGCCAGCTGCGTGGCTGTAAACCACCATCCTGTAATTTACAGGAATTCTTGACATGTACCTAGACATCTGGTGGCACATACTTCTGGAATCCTTTCAAGGATTTGTAAAATCCAAGCCAAGCAGAATATGTGTTGTACTGTGTTTGAAAACTGGTGGTCATAATGTTTTGGCTCTTCGGTGTACAGCGCCGTCGTCTGTATGAACTTCATGAAACTTAGGGGCTGGAACAGGAATATTCCACACTGCTCCACAATTAATTCAGCATTTTTTCAAACGAAATTGGACGAGAAAAAAGATGTATTGCATTACCTATTGAAAGCTCTTTTTACTGTTCAGTGACTGCGACAATCTGATAGCCTTGGAAATGAAGATGGCTAACAATTTTAGCCCAAAATTGTAATCAATGAAAATAAGAAATCGCGATCTTGACCAATAAAGGATTATTTTCTGAATCCAATAAAAGGAAACAATTACCTGTCACGTTTCTCCAATTTGACCATATCAAATAACAACACGAAGTTTCTCTATTTTGCTTCGTGCAGGCTTCCACACGCATGCTAGTACATTTAATTGCAACGGTTATCGAACAAAATATATCCTGGTAATGGATTTTAGAAATGCAACTTGAAACGTCAGACTGGGAAGTACGTAGCGCACGAATCCCAGCTCAGCAAAAGCTTTCGTAACAGTTATACACGTCAGCTGCTAATTGGCTGTTTTACTAGGTCATCTGAAGTGGAATGAATAAAATCAATCCAAGAATCTAGATTGAGTGGCGCTTCGAAGGCTAGGAGGAAACACACCGAGGAAGATTAGGACTAAATCAGACGAGATCTGTACAGATAGAGTACAAGCTCGGTGCGGAGTGAGATGGTGAAGAAAATAGGCTGAATGCATTGTGAGTGAACCATCTTGGCTTTTCCTTTTAAGTGATGTAGAGAAACCAAGGAAAATCTGAATCTGGATGGAGGTACTTGGGCCTAAACCGTTGTCTTCCTGAATGTGGGATGATGTCATAACTGCTCGCCACAATATTACCCACAGCTCCTCCCCTCTCTCTGTTTGCATCTCTTCCTCCATCTCTGTGTTCAACTCATCCTCCCATCTTTGTACCTTCCTCCCCACTCTCACTGTGTCTTCATCTCCTCCTCCTGCTGTCTATCTTCTCCTCCCCCTCTCTCTGACCATCTCTTCCTTCCTCTCCCTCTGTCCATCCACTCGTCACCCCTCTTCCTTCTCTTCCATCTCCTCCTCCCTCTATCTCTGACCATCTTCTCCTCCCTCTCTCTGTCATTAACTCCTTACCTCTTTCTTTCTCCATCTCCTCCATGCCCTCTCTCTGATTCCACCTTTTGTTCCTCTACACTCTTTGTCTCCTCCTCCCCCCTGTCTGTCCTTCTCCTTGTCTCCCTGTCTATATCCCTTCTCTCCCTTCCCTTTATCCATCCTCTCTTGCCTTCCACTCTCTCCTTCCGTCCGCCCATGCAGGCTGATACTGCTCCAACACAACACACCTTTCAAGCATAGCAGCCTAAACATTGTTAATGGAAAAACGTTTCCTGCCACTGACATACAGGCTGCGATATGAAGAACATTGATAAGGCAGACCACTACTACGTCAGTACAATATGCCTGTCATCCAGGGCAGCCAGCGTGTTGTGAGCTGGAAAACTGTTCTCGCCTCTGACGTGTAAGCCGCCCTGAAAAGAAGGTCGATCAGGCACTCATAGTTCTGCCTCTATGGCAGGAGATGGAAAAAACACGTTTTTGGCCTTATCTCCACTGCTATTGGAGCTAGTAGTTTATGAGCCCCACAGTGCTGATAGAAGTGAGGCTTGATGTTCTTGTGCCAAATTGGAATCTATACACACTTATTTATGTCACACATACAGATACACGTGAATACCTCTCCTGTGTCAACATGTTTATCTCAGAGCAGCACTTGCACCCATTGTCCTCAAATATTTGTTGATGTATTCCAGTTTCTATCTTCCACATTTACGCTCTACAGCTGCCGCTAATAACTTGAAAATTACTCCTTGGTGTTTTAACACATGTTATATCATCCCATCACTTCTTCTTGTTCTGGTTCTCCACATGTTTCTCTCCTCGCCGATTATGTGGAAAACCTCCTCCTTTCTTTTCTCATTAGTTCACCTGCTTTCAACATTCTTTTATAGCATGGCATCTCAAACGCTTCGATTCTCGTCTTTTCCGCTTTTCCTGTTCCATGGTTCATTTCTATAAAATGCTGTGCTCCAAATATTGCTCTCTCCCTTCCACATATTAAGGCCGATGATTGTTAGTAGTGGGCTTCTTTCGGCTAGGAATGCCTTCTTTGCCTGTGCCAGTCTGCTTCTTATGTCCTTGTTGCCTCGTTGTCATGTGTAATTTTGCTTCCAAGGTTACCACAATTACTTACTTATTGGTCCCTAACTTTGTTGGTAAGTTTTTCACCAATCTTATATCTGCTACTTCTGAGCACTTTTGTATATCCACGATTTAGTCTCAGTTCACATTTGTGCTTCCAAGACTGTTCGTTCCGTTGAAAAAGCTCAGTAATTCTTCTTTACTTTGATTGACGATATGAGTATCATCAGTTAATTTTATCACTGATACTTCTTCAGCCTGAATTTTGACCGCACCGTTGAACAACTGCTTTCCATTTCCGTAATTGCTACTTCGATATATAGATTGAATAGTATGGGCAAAAAACTACATATCTGTAGTAATTACTCCCTTTTAAAACTGACACTTCGTTTTAGGTTTTTCATTCTTATTGTTTCTTCTTCGTTCTTATACATATTGATCATTGCCTGTCTTTCTCTGTCTCGTCCGTTGCGAAGTTATTACAGACAGAGCACGAACTTGTATGAGAAAGAACGCCATAGGAATTCGGTTGTGGCCTGGTGAATCAAACCTTGACGTTATTTGTCTGAAGCGATCTGAAAATCCACGAGTGAAGTGAACTGAAATGTGCGGATGTATACGACATCCCATTTTCCGCATTGAAATCAAGCTTCTTTAACACTGCAATGTGGTGCGTGGTTTACTTACGCATGCTTTATATTTGATGACCTTGCCTGAAAACATTGGTAAGTGGTAGTCTATGAGAAACGGAGTTACGCATGTAAAACACGGAAAGTGTTGTCCTGTATTCATATTTGTTGGTAATACCGCGGTAAACCGAGAGATAGAAGCTCTATTTTTGATACTAGATTCTTGCTAATACCAGCTGTATAAGTTGACAGCCGTGAGTGGTAAGTGTTAAAAATATGGCTGCTAGCCGTAGTAACACGCGCTGTCTTCGTACCAGAAAATCGCTTTCCAGCAACGATTTGTAGAAATCTGAGGATGATGTGGATAGTTACGATTTAGATTAAGATCCTGGGAACATTCCTAAACGCAGCTGTGCTTCACAGGTTACGTGTTGAAGCAAGTAAACGATGTTGTCTCCCTTTACCATAGTTCACGTGAATGTATGTGACAGTGTGATAGAGATATTGAGAGGTAATACTGTTTACGTGCTGTAGTAGGGAACTTGATAAAATTAATTTTATTTTGTGGTGAATCATGACTAGTTTTTGAGCCATACATTCTCAATGAAAAACTTGTCAACACAAATCGTAGTACAAAGAAAGTTAAACATTTCGGAGCTTTTAAATTTATATTTTTGGAAGGTTTCACACTAATGTTGGGTTAATTCGTCGACCAAGTAAATAGTGGGAAGTCAGTGTTAACGGATGTTAATCCACTCAGTTTCCAATTACATGGTTTAAGTACTCGCAGACGAATTTTTGAGAATAAGATTTTAGGTAGAATACACAATTTTAAGACTAACCCACTGCTGTAAATATAACTGAAATGACGTAACTGAATAAGAAAATCGCATTGCGTGAAACTAAAAATGTTTGATATTTTACTGAAACTTTACAGTGAAATTTCTCAACTTGTCCTGATGTCGTCGTTAGCGCTTAATATTTTTTAATCTGGTAAGTTCCTCATATAGTCGTCGTTAGCGCTTAATATTTTTCAATCTGGTAATTTCCTCATATAGCTGGCTTGTGGAAAGAGCTGAGAAAAGCTAGGGCGGCCTTACTTACCAAAACAGCCTTTAGCAGACGACTATACAGGGGAAAGCGAAAAAACATCATCCTCTAAGCCACAACGCAGACGAAAGTGTGTGCTGTGTGATCGTGACCGACGATCGTTGAAGTGAACTGTGGAGAAAAATAAGAAGATATCAGTAATTTCTGAGAACATATCTAGTAGAGGAAAACCGCAGTCTGGTTAAATACTTTATACATGGATTACAAACGGTCATGACGGCAATAGCTTATTTATTTACAATGGTTACCAGTTTCGGTCAGAATATGACCAGATGGTCACTAATCCCACAATATCATACACACACCAGAAAATGCTTTGCACCACCTTGGTACCGAGAGTCCCGGAACCTGTACAGAAAATTGGAATAGAGATCAACATAAACAACATTTCCGCCCTTTATATTGCTCATGAAAACCACACACTGCATGCTGTACCACTATACAGCGAGACCTTCAGAAGTGGTGGTCCAGATTGCTGCACACACTGGTACCGCTAATACCCAGTAGCACGTCCTATTGCACTGATGCAAGCCTGTATTCGTCGTGGAATACTATCCACAAATTCATCAAGGTACTGTTGGTTCATATTGTCCCACTCCTCAACAGCGATTCGGCGTAGATCCCTCAGAGTGGTTGGTGGGTTACTTCGTCCATAAACAGCCATTTCCAGTCTATCCCAGGCATTTTCGTTAGGGTTCTTCTCTGGGTAACATACTGAACAGTCTAGTCGAGCGATGTCGTTATCCTGAAGTAAGTCATTCGCAAGATTAGCACTATGGGCGTTGGAATTGTCGTCCATGAAGGCGAATGCCTCGCCAATATGCTGCCGATATGATTGCACCATCTGTCGGAGGATGGCATTCACGTATCGTACAGCCGTTACGGCGCCTTCCATGACCACCAGCGGCGTACGTCTGCCCCACATAATGCCACCTCAAACCCGCAGGGAACCTCCACCTTGCTGCACTTGTTGGTAAAGACGTTCAGCCTAACCGGGTTGCCATCAAACACACTTCCGACGACTGTCTGCTTAAAGGCATACGCGACACTCATCGGTGAAGAAAACGTGATGCCAATCCTGAGCGGTCCATTCGGCATGCTGTTGGGCCCATCTGTACCGCGCTGCATGGTGTCGTGGTTGCAATGACGGACATCGCCATGAACGTCGGGAGTGAAGTTACGCATCATGTGGCTAATTGTGCACAGTTTGAGTCGTAACACGACGTCCTGTGGCCTCACGAAAGGTATTTATTCATCATGGTGGTGTTGCTGTCAGGGTTCCTCAGAGCCATAATCCGTAGGTAGCGGTCATCGACTCCATTAGTAGCCCTTCGGCGGCCTGTCTCTCTGTATCTCCTCCATGTCTGAGCAACATCGCCTTGGTTCACTCCGAGACGCCTCGACAATTCCCTTGCTGAGAGCCCTTCTTAGCACAAAGTAACAACGCGGAAGCCATCGAACCGCGGTACTGACAGCCTAAGCATGGTTGAACTACAGACAACACCAGCCGTGTACCTCCTTCCAGGTGGAATGACTGGAACTGTTCGGCTGTCGGACCCCTCTATCTAATAGGCACTGCTCATGCATGGTTGTTTACATCTTTGGGCGGATTTAGTGACATCTCTGGACAGTGAAAGAGACTGTATCTGTGGTACATTATCCACAGTCAACGTCTATCTTCAGGAGTTCTGGGAACCGGGGTGATGCAAAACTTATTTTGATGTATACGGGGGACAACTGTCTGGAAACTATCATGAAGTACATAGTAGTGTACAATGTCTTTTAACGTCTGGATGGTCTAGAAATGGTCATATTCTGATCGAAAAAGGTAACCATTGTAAATAAATATTTGATTGCTGTCACGGCTGTTTTTAATCCATTTCTAAAGAAAACAGCAGCGGTGAAAGGCACTGCGGAACTAAATGTCACACTCATGGACCCTGTCAGCGCCAAAACAACACAAAGGAGCTTCACAAGCAGCGAACGGCAGGGCGAGTAGGAATTCCAAAACCGCTCATCAGTGATGCAAATGCTGGTAAAAGGAAAACGTAGGCTGTGGAGGAATGGAACAATGTCATTTAATAGGATGAATCTTGTTGGACACTGCTTCGAATTTCTGTGATATTACACGGGCTCCGTCGGTACTCTCCAAGGTAGCAGTACTTCCAAGTGTTGTGTGATCATTTTGGGTGATTAGCTTCTCCATTTGGTATGGTGGTGATTCGCTAATGGTGCTGCTATTCCAAGACGACGCGGCCTCCGTTCACACAGTTCGCATCGTCCAAGACTGGTTTCGTGAGCACGAGGATGTGTTGTCGCATCTTCTCTGTCCACCATTCACCAAATCTCACTATGATTTAGCCTTTGTGGTCTACTTTGGAGACAAAGGTGCGTTAACGCTACCCACGTCCCGTGAACTTGTCATTATTTTACAGGAAGAGTAGCGTAATAGTCCCCTGAAAACCGTACAATACCTGTATCTATCCATTCCTAGACGACTGGGAGCTGTTTTGAATGCCAATAGGTTTTGTTTTCGGTGTTTCCCTGTAAATATCTGGGAGTATGCGTGCGGAACGATTTGAAATGGAATGATCATATATAATTAATTGTTGGTAAGGCGGGTACCAGGTTGAGATTCATTGGGAGAGTCCTTGGAAAATGTAGTCCATCAACAAAGGAGGTGGCTTACAAAACACTCGTTCGACCTAATCTTGAGTATTGCTCATCAGTGTGGGATCCGTACCAGATCGGGTTGACGGAGGAGATAGAGAAGATCCAAAGAAGAGCGGTGAATTCGTCACAGGGTCATTTGGTAACCGTGATACCGTTACGGAGATGTTTAGCAAACTCAAGTGGCAGACTCTGCAAGAGAGGCGCTCTGCATCGCGGTGTAGCTTGCTCGCCAGGTTTCGAGAGGGTGCGTTTCTGGATGAGGTATCGAATATGCTTCCCCCTACTTATACCTCCCGTGGAGATCACTAATGTAAAATTAGAGAGATTCGAGCGCGCACGGAGGCTTTCAGACAGTCGTTCTTCCCGCGAACCATACGCGACTGGAACAGAAAAGGGAGGTAATGACAGTGGCACGTAAAGTGCTCTCCGCCACCCACCGTTGGGTGGCTTGCGGAGTATGAATGTAGATGTGTAGATGTAGGTCAGCCGACAGCACTGACTTGAGTTTGAATACCAACATCCTACCGCTTTTAACTCCAATCGGAGGAGTTCCATGACTGCCAGTAGTTTGCGGTATATTCATTGTGTCATTTTTGGGACTCACTTTGTTTCATATTTGTTTTTCTGATCTTCTTACTAGTTTTTCCTTCGAATTTACCGATACTTTCGTTTCATCCGATTCCTATTATTTTGAAATAGTTTGTTTATTCCTTCTGTGCCCCATACGAATTTATTCTTTTAATGATAGCTTAAGTTTCTACTACGTGCTTTGTTCGTTGTGTACGTGTTCACGATCATTGTTCTAGTTCAATGCCTAGCTACTGCCTCAAATGACTGAACATTTATCCATTAATTTGTTGTAGAAGAATAGAATTTTCAATATGTTAGCTTCTTCCAAATGAATTTCTTGATTTCATTGAATTTTGCCGGAAATGTTGAATGAAACATGGTTGAAAGAGCTAAAATTCACCTCTAAACAGGAATAAAGTAACTGACAGGAAATTAAGTTATGGTCGGAAGACTCTGAGTTTCATCACTATTAGAAACGGAACTACTTCGGTGTCAACTAGGGCGACATATACAAGTATCATGGCGTGCCAATAAAAAATAGCCACTTGTAACAATACAGACAGTACATACAAGGGACGATAAAAAAAACTTGCCGTTCGATAGTCGTACTGGCCAGAATTGGTACTTCAATCAGGAAAACTCACTGTGATAATTGAGGCAATCATCGCACCAACGTGCCAGCTTGAAGATATCCTGTCTTGCTGCCCTGAAGAAGTCCATAGCTGACCGCTGCATATTTTCGACAGACTTGAAACGTCGACCCTTCAAGGCCCCTTTCGAGGTTCAAATGGCTCTGAGCACTATGCGACTTAACATCTGAAGTCATCAGTCGCCTAGAACTTAGAACTAATTAAACCTAACTAACCTAAGGACATTACACACATCCATGCCCAAGGCAGGATTCGAACCTGCGACCATAGCGGTCGCGCGGTTCCAGACTGAAGCGCCTAGAACCCCTCGGCCACTACGGCCGGCCCCCTTTTAAGGGACCGAAGACGTGATAATCGTATAGGGAGAGGAGCATAGGGCGCCTGCTCGAGTTTCACCCACGTGAATTGGCGTAACTCCTGCCTTACAACGTTTCGGCTTAATTTCAAGCCGTAATACGCACGGTGCCGCGCAGTAACGTCCCTCAGTGATGGGCTCACAAAGTTCTTTAAAAATCAATAAATAATGTGTGCCTGTAATCAAAGAACGGGGTAAGGATCGAGCACCCTTGCACAATGGCGGTTTCCGAAAGACGTGCTGCTCCATATACCGGCTAATGAATAAGTCAGTATAAATTTGAAAACTGAATAAATCACGGAATAATGTAGATAAAGAGGCAAGTTCAAAAAATATCCGACAGATTTCGCTTTATCTGATCAGAATAGCAATAATTAGCATAACAAAGTAAGACAAAGCAAAGATGATGTTCTTTACAGGAAATGCTCAATATGTCCACCATCATTCCTCAACAATAGCTGTAGTCGAGGAATAATGTTGTGAACAGCACTGTAAAGCATGTCCGGTGTTATGGTGAGGCATTGGCGTCGGATGTTGTCTCTCAGCATCCCTAGACATGTCGGTCGATAACGATACACTTGCGACCTCAGGTAACCCCAAAGCCAATAATCGCACGGACTGAGGTCTGTGGACATGGGAGGCCAAGCATGACGTAAAGTGGCGGCTGAGCACACGATCATCACCAAACGACGCGCGCAAGAGATCTTTCAAGCGTCTAGCAATACTTTGTTGCTTTTCTGTTGTAATAAAACCCCATGTCATTCCAAGCATGTGTGTCAATTTTTACCTCTCTACCTGCATTATTCGGTGGTTTATTAAGTTTTCAAATTTATAGTGACTTTTTGATCACCCGATACGTTCTTCGTTCTCCGATGGATGCCTACCGGTGTTTTCCTTCGGCAGCCAAGATAAGAATAAGAGCGCGTTTGCAAGTGGAACGGGAGGGATTATGACTAACGGTTCAGAGTACCGTCCTCCACTTATCGTACGGTGGTTCGCGATGTATGTATGTAGAAGAAGATGCTCATGTAGATTGGAGCGAAGACTACTGGAAGAATTGTGAGATGACCTATGGCACTGAATATAAATCATCAAAATGGGGAAAACTTATGACCTGTATCTGATTGGACCCAGAGCTCAAATGCGCTTTATAGGCTTACGTATTCTACATCTACATCTACATCTTCATCCATACTCCGCAAGCCACCTGACGGTATGTGGCGGAGGGTACCTTGAGTACCTCTATCGGTTCTCCCTTCTATTCCAGTCTCGTATTGTTCGTGGAAAGAGAGATTGTCGGTATGCTTCTGTGTGGGCTCTAATCCCTCTGATTTTATCCTCATGGTCTCTTCGCGAGATATACGTAGGAGGGAGCAATATACTGCTTGACTCTTTGGTGAAGGTATGTTCTCGAAACTTTAACAAAAGCCCGTACCGAGCTACTGAACGTCTCTCCTGCAGAGTCTTCCACTGGAGTTTATCTATCATCTCCGTAACGCTTTCCCGATTACTAAATGATCCTGTAACGAAGCGCGCTGCTCTCCGTTGGATCTTCTCTATCTCTTCTATAAACCCTATCTGGAACGGATCCCATACTGCTGAGCAGTATTCAAGCAGTGCGCGAACAAGCGTACTGTAACCTACTTCCTTTGTTTTCGAATTGCATTTCCTTAGGATTCTTCCAATGAATCTCAGTCTGGCATCTGCTTTACCGACGATCAACTTTATATGATCATTCCATTTTAAATCACTCCTAATGCGTACTCCTAGATAATTTATGGAGTTAACTGTTTCCAGTTGCTGACCTGCTATTTTGTAGCTAAATGATAAGAGATGTATCTTTCTGTGTATTCGCAGCACACTGCACTTGTCTACATTGAGATTCAATTGCCATTCCGTGCACCATGCGTCAGTTCGCTGCAGACCCCCTTGCACTTCAGTACAATTTTCCATTGTTACAACGTCTCGATACACCGCAGCATCATCTGCAAAAAGCCTCAGTGAACTTCCGATGTCATCCATTCAAAAAATAAAAGCATTTGTAGCACTGCTGGTGTCTCTTAATAGCGGCTGTTTGTCCCAGGGAGCCGAGCCCCACTGTGGAACATGGCATGTCGGGTGGATCCATTCCTGAGATGGCTACTGCAAGAATGGGGTCCAGTGCCAAGATGAGCCGGACGCCGTATCACATTCCCGAGGTCCGGCGCTCCGCCTTGTGAGAAGGCGCTGGCGGCCTTCATAACAGTACGGGATGTACTCGGTGCCCCACGATTGACTGCCGGTGCTGCGTAATATAAGGGCAGCGGGGCGTGGCCTGGCGGGCCGTAAGGGTGACCTCATAACAGGGGCCGTGATGCACGCCCGCCTGCCGGCGCAGTGGGCAGCGAGCGCCCGGCCTGCGGTCTGGGTGGGAGCCAGGCTCGCAGCTCATAACACTTTCACCGCGCCAGATGACGCGGCCGCCACCCTCCCTCCCGTGGCGCCGCTCACACATAATTAACCGCCTTCGGAAAACGCTGGCCGCGTGGGGTGCGCGGCCTGGCCCCTACTGCGCATGCGCGAATTGCAGCTGCACGTGCGGTGCCATGGGACGTGACGGCCACACGCTGTTCTGGTGATTAACTGCAACTGATGCAACCACGTTTGCAAATAGCTTATTCTTTAGTCTTTAGTTGCCATTTCACAACTGCTCATAATTAATGATCTTTCCTTCAAGGAAGATCACTGTCATATACACTAGTGGCCATTAAAATTGCTACCCCAAGAAGATGACGTGCTACAGACGCGAAATTTAACCGACAGGAAGAAGATGCTGTGATATGCAAATGATTAGCTTTTCAGAGCATTCACACAAGGTTGGCGTCGGTGGAGACACCTACAACGTGCTGACATGAGGAAAGTTTCCAACCGATTTCTCATACACAAACAGCAGTTGACCGGCGTTGCCTGGTGAAAAGTTGTTGTGATGCCTCGTGTAAGGAGGAGAAATGCGTACCATAACGTTTCCGACATTGATAAACGTCGTATGGTAGCCTATCTCGATTACGGTTTATTGTGTACGTCCAGGAGGGTAATACGGAACGCCGTGCTGGATCCTAACGGCCTCGTATCACTAGCAGTCGAGGTGACAGGCATCTTATCCGCAAGGCTGTAACGGATCGTGAGGTCACGTCTCGATCCCTGAGTCAACACATGGGGAGCCTGTGATGGTGTACTCAACGACGAACCTGAGTGCACGAATGGCAAAATGTCATTTTTTCGGATGTATCCAGATTCTGTTTACAGCATCAAGATGGTCGCATCCGTTTTTGTCGACATAAAGGTGAATGCACATTGGAAGCGTGTATTCGTCATTGCCATACTGGCTTATCACCCGGCGTGATGGTATGGGGTGCCATTGGTTACACGTCTCCGTCACCTCTAGTTCGCATTGACGGCACTTTGAATGGTGCACGTTACATTTCAGATTTGTTACGACCCGTGGCTCTACCCTACATTCGATCCCTGTGAAACCCTTCATTTCAGCAGGATAATGCACGAACGCATGTTGCAGGTCCTGTACGGGCTTTTCTGGATACAGAAAATGTTCGACTGCTGCCCTGGCCAGCACATTCTCCAGATCTCTCACCAGTTAAAAATAACTGGTCAATGGTGGCCGAGCAACTGGCTCGTCATAGTACGCCAGTGACTACTCTTGATGAACTGTGGTATCGTGTTGAAGCTGCATGGGCAGCTGTACCTGTACACGCCATCCAAAGTCTGTTTGACTCAATGCCCAGGCGTATCTAGGCCGTTATTACGGCCAGAGGTGGTTGTTCCGTGAAAATGTAATCACATGTCAGTTTTAGTATAATATATTTGTGCAATGAATACCCGTTTATCATTCATCTGTATTTCTCCTTCGTGTAGCAATTTTAATGGCCAGTAGTGTAGAATTTTGTGGAAGGAAGATCCGCCCCTTGACTATCTTTTTTTTTAATTATACTAACATGAATTCGGCTTTGTAACCATTCTCTAGTGCATGATGAAATGTTAAAATATTTCTAATCTGTCTGTATATGTCACCGTCAAAAAGAATAACTCTGTTCTTATGCACCAGTTGTCATACATTGAAAAGCCCCATACTCATGCTGAATACATTAGGTAACGAATAGATAGAGAAATTTTTATGCCAACAGTCCCTCTGTGCGGCAATGACAATCAGAGCCAGAGTTATATAGTCATAAATCCATTACTAATACCACTGATGGCATCTTGCAAGCTAAGTGAGCATTGATTTCAAACTTGGGACTCGAACCGGGGGTGGGGTTAAGTGTTTCGTGGGCTCTACCGAGTGATTCATCCTAGTACGACTCGCGACCTGCCCTCATCGCTTCAGTTTCGCCAGTACGCCATCTCCTAACTTCCTTCACAGAAGTTCTCTTGCATACTTTACGGAAATAGTCCTCGTGAAAAAAAGGGTACTGCGGAGACGTTGCTAAGCCACAGCCCGAGGGATTAGTTCTTGAACAAATTTACATTACGCAGTGGAGTTGCAGATTAAGTACCATAAGAACAACCCCCACCCCCTATCCTCCCCAGTCTCTGGCTTAGCCACGTCTCCGCAATATCCTTTCTTTCAGGGCCGCTAGTCCTGCTATGTATGCAGGAGACCTTCTGTGAAGCTTCTACGGTTGCAGATGAGATACTAGCGGAAGAAAAGCTATGAAGGCGGGTCATGAGTCGTGATTGGATGACTCAGTCGGTAGAGCACTTGCCTGAAAGAGACAAAGGTCCCAGGTTCGAGTCCCAATCCGACACAAATTTCGAGCTATAGACTATTCATTGTGACTTGGTCCATAGTCCAACTACGCCAACGCAACGCAGACACTTGTGTATGTAGGGCACTCCGGCCCACATCAACCGGGTGTCTGCCGTTAGACAAGCTCTTTCACGCAAGAGTAGGACGTCTTTGTTGTCACACTAGGGTACAATGTAACAAAGAATGAAGAGCTGAGGCGCAAGATCAACTTGCTGACAGCCGAAATATCTTTTTACGAAATGCAAGCCGACGTGACCGAGAAGCAACAAAGAAGAGCAATACAACATGACTTAGAATAACCTTATGGAAGCAGCGAGGAGAGAACGTCGGGGAAGAGAAGGGAGGATTTCCTGAGACTCTGAAAACCATCTCTCACTGCACGGCACCACAGTTCCTGTTAATCCTGAGATTTGGCTCGGTATATTTGGACTAATGAGATCTAGTTTCGTTCTGAGACCAAGTACAATAGTGTAGTGCCGTGTAGTGTTGTAGAGCATAGTGTAGTCTATAAATACAAATTAAAAATTTGTGAAATAACGATGTACTATGTATCCTCTGGATTTCAAATGAAGCCAGATACGTATTTATCTCTGAAGTAGACTGTCAAACGGAGATATGTGATTTTTAAAAAATTCTTTATACAATATTTAAAGTAGATATTTTATGGCGACCTTTCTCCTTAAACGGCAACGGCCTTACCGCCGTGGATACACCGGTTCCCGTCAGATCACCGAAGTCAAGCACTGTCGGGCGTGGCCGCCATTCGCTGTTGCCATTTTTCGGGGTGCACTCAGCCTCGTGATGCCAATTGAGGAGCTACTCGACCGAATAGTAGCGGCTCCGGTAAAAAAAAAAAAACCATCGTAACGACCGGGAGAGCGGTGTGCTGACCACACACCCCTCCTATCCGCATCCTCAGCTGAGGATGACACGGCGTTCGGATGGTCCCGATGAGCCACTTGCGGCCTGATGAAGGAGTGCTTAATTTATGTGAAAAATTTGTACTGTTTTTCTGTCTAGAGAGCAGACTAAACGAAAACAAAAAATAAATATATAAAATAATACTAGTTGCCTTGTACTGACATTTGGGTGGGACGGTGACTCCGGAGGTTCCCTTCCTGGTTTCGATCCTGATGGCGCGGGGGTGGCTGGTGAGCGACTGTGCGATGTGGTGTAGGCTGCGGAGGTGTTGTGCAGACTGAGGCCTGCCGGCCTACTGCCTGGCGACGCAGACGTAGACGCCGCGCCAGTGTCACGGGATATCTCGCTGCGAGAAAACACGTTTGGAGCAGAAATGCTGCAAACAGTGAATGGTAGCTTCGGTGTGTCGTACATCACCATTAATAGAAGAATGAGATGGGACCATTGCTGTCCAGTTTGATGAAAAAAATAAAATAAAGGAAATATTTTTATTATGTAAAAAAAGAAAATGGATGAAAATGAAAATGGGGAAGAAATGGCTTTAAATATTTATTTTATTTACTCTTTCAGTACGAACTTTGTTGTAGAACCCTTATTTACATGTGATAATAAAAATTCATTTAGACAGAATTAAGCACATTTAAAATTACGTGAACCTTAGCAACCCTCTCATGTTGATAAATTCAAACTAACTGATTAATAACATTTATTTGAAACTTGTTTAAATTAATTTTTTGACTTAATTCGGCCTTGGCACACATTTCCTAGATGCAGTGGGTTTTTAAATATTTACTGAATTCTTTCCCGGCGTTAGCTATGGAACACAAGACTGTCTCTGTTCGCATAACATGGTTAAATTTTGCCAAGCCGACCTGAACGTTTAATTATCATTGACAAAACACGCTTCACTATACGTTTAAGCTATTTGCTTTAGAAATGGAAAGAATCAACAGATTAACAACTTCAACGTTAATTATCCGTCTATGAATGCACAAATGTAAAACCAGTAACAAATTCAGTCAGCCTCAGGATCGCTGAAAAAGAAAAATATTTCTTAATTCACTGCTAATTTTACCTGCTCCCGATTTACGGGTTTGGTTAATTTTATAGCGGAACAATTTTTTAAATGTGCCGCCGCTGCAAATCCTTCGGTCGCGGCACAGCCCAGCAACACCAACGTTAATCGCTAAAAGTGCTGAAAATTCTTTAAAGAAATATTATAGATGACATGGGCAAGCTAATTTACATTATTAATACACAATTTTGATAAATTATAATGTATTTAGACCATAACAATAATTGAAATAACACACCTGTACAATTTCTCCTCTAATGGCCGCTAAAGATAGATACAGACAAACGAAATCTACTCATTCATATAATGTTACGTCACGGAATCCTCTCTCTCTCTCAGCTCTAGAGGAAGTCGACAAAGAATACACATTATGTAGCGCTTTTTATACTACTGCTGATTTTGAATATCTCTTTGTAATCTTACAACATTATTTTCATCTGTGTCTATATTTTACATTTTTTCATCGCAGATATTAACATATTTCGTAATTACATTATGAGTATAGAAATATTACAATCGTAAATACATCGAGAATATTATTACAGAAAATATTACAATAATAACCAACGTCCTTTACACAAAATTAAATAACATTTTTTGTTAATTAATTACAGTACATACGAACTGCTTCATAGCGGCGTACATAGTACAATTAAATGTCATTTCATTTTATTAATATTGTGTGTGCTGCCAGGGAACGTTACACCATGTATTATTGACCTGGCAGGCAATAGCAACAGCCCCTAGTTCTTTTGTCACTGTCGTATATAGGCGTTAGACTAAAATATGAAAGTACTGATAGAAACGTTCGCTTGAACATAAATGTATATCTTTACTGAGTCTGCAGTTTGCACTCTTGTATTTCACCACGAAGGAATGCACCGTATTGTCCTCATTACGTTGCAGGCGCCAGTCGTGGTGAGCTACGAGTGTATCAGGTCCGAGACAAACGAATACAAACGTGGGAAAACTGTTGGTGCTCGAATGGTAGGCGCTTCCGTAACCAAAGTAGTCGAAGTGTTGGATGTTTCAAGTGGCACCGTATCGATGGTTTATATCGCAAGACCGGGAAAACTGAAAAACGTCATCCACTAAGACACAACGTGGATGAAAGTGTGCGTTGAATGATCATCACAGACGCCGTGACAGCACCGAAACAATGCGAAGCGGGCTCCATTCGCAGGACGAGTTGGAATTCCAAAATTACTCATCAGTGATGCAAATGCCCTTAACAGGAAAACTTGGTGCCCAAGACATAACACAATATGTGATCAAAAGTATCCGTGCACCCTCAAAACCATACGTTTTTCGTGGAAGTTGCATTGTGCTGCTACCTACTGCCA
Organism: Schistocerca gregaria; assembly: GCF_023897955.1. Lineage (NCBI taxonomy): Eukaryota > Metazoa > Arthropoda > Insecta > Orthoptera > Acrididae > Schistocerca > Schistocerca gregaria. Next base: position 1,006,166,085 of record NC_064920.1, on the reverse strand, counting down.
GATACTCCACATCGGCGACCTCAATAGTTATTAGACATCGTGAGAGAGCAACTCAGGAACTTCGAAAGTGATCAGGTGATTGGGTGTCACTTGTGTCATACATCTGTACGCGAGTTTTCCACACTCCTAAACATCTCTAGGTCACTGTTTCCGCTGTGATAGTGAAGTGGCAACGTGAAGGGACACGTACAGCACAGAAGCGTACAGGCCGACCTCATCTGTTGACCGACAGAGACCGCCGACAGTTGAAGAGGGCAGACATCTGTACAGACCATCACACAGGAATTCCAAACTGCATCAGGATCCACTGAAAGTACTACGACAGTTAGGCGGGAGATGAGAAAACTTGGATTTCATGGTAAGGCGGCGCTCAGAAGCCACACATTACGCTGGTAAATGCAAAACGACGCTTCGATTGTTGTAAGGAGCGTAAACATTGGACGATTGAACAGTGGAAAAACGTTGTGTGGAGTGACGAATCACGGGACACAATGTGGCGATCCGGTGGCCAGGTGTGGGCAGGGCGAATGCCCGGTGAACGTCATCTGCCAGCGTGTGTAGTGCGAATAGTACAATTCGGAGGCCATGGTGTTATGGTGTGGTCGTATTTTTCATAGAGGGGGCTTGCACCCCTTGTTGATTTGAGTGGCACTATCACAGCACAGGCCTACATTGATGTTTTAAGCACCTTCTTGTTTCCCACTGTTGAAGAGCAAATCGGGAATGGCGATTGAATCTATCAACACGATCGAGCACCTGTTCATAATACACGGCCTGTGGCGGAGTTGTTACACGACAATAACATACCTGTAATGGACTGGCCTGCACAGAGTCCTAACCGGAATCGTATAGAACACCTTTGGAATGTTTTGGAACACCGACTTCGTGCCAGGCCTCACCCACCGACATCTATACCTCTCAGCGCAGCATTCCGTGAAGAATGGGCTGCCATTCCCCAAGAAACTATCCAGCACCCGATTGAACTTATGGCAGCGAGAGTGAAGCTGTCATCAAGGCTAAGGATGGTCCAACACCATACTGAATTCCAGCATTATCGAGGAAGGGTGCCACGAACATTTTTAGCCAGGTGTCCGGATACTTTGGATCACATAGTGTGTATGGAATATGGGCCAGTGGAAGACACTCGTTTGGTCGAATGAGTCTTGTTTCACACTGTTTTCAACTTCATTCAAAGTTTTAAGCCGCAAGAGTGAATCCCGTTGGGGATTCGGTGAAGATTTACGCAGTCATATTGTGTTATTCCACGGGCCCCATTTATGCCTAGGTTTATGTGACGATTTTGGCTGATTTGGTACATCCCATGTTCCTGAGTGATGATGCCGTTTTCCAAGACTACAGGACCGCTGTTCCCGTTACTCGCGAATTGTCCGGATTTGTATTGGCATGTTGAGGATGCATGTTAGCATGTCACCGGATCTCTGTATTACTTTGCCTTCGCGGAGTACTTTGGAGAGGAGAGAGTGTGATCGCAGTCCACCTACATCATCGTGAACTTAAGTTCTCATGTTTTGCAGGAAGCATGGTATAACATTCTCTTGGAAACCATATAGGATCTGTATTTATCCATTCCGAGATGACTGGAAATTGTTCTGAATGCCAACTGTTTTCTTACAACGTATGAGGTATGGGTATGTGCTGTGGTTTTGGTGTTCCCGCCGTGCGGAGTAGCTGTGTGGTCTGGGGCTCCCTTGGACATGGGTGTGTGTGTTGTCCTTAACGTAAGTTAGTTAGGTTAGATTAAGTAATGTAGAAGCCTAGGGAACGATGACCTCAGCAGTTTGGTCCCATAGTCCTTACCATAAATTTCCAAAATAATTGGTGTTTCCATATTTTTGTCACCGCCTGTACATCACCACGGACGTGGATGTGTGATGGGACCCTTGTTGTTGATGTTTCTCTCGCATTTCGCCTCGCAGGCCGTAATAATAATCCTCAGATGCAGTTATCTGTAATGAAGTTCTACCTGAAACAGGCTGCTCAGATGTTCCGTCAGATCGTGATAAGATTTAAAAATGGTGTAAAGATAGACAATTTTCTCTAAATGTTCAGAAATATAAAATGCTGTAGTTCAGAAATCGAAAAATATACTTTCCTTTAATGCCAATATTAAACATTCACGATTGAGATCACTCAACTCATACAAATACCGTGGATGTAATAATTGTTAGGGATACGAAATGTAATATTCATACAGAGTCATTTGCAAGCAAAACAGGTGACAGACTTTAGTTCAGACGTAGAATACCAGGGAAAAGCAATCTGTCAACAAAAGAGATTGTTTATAAAACACTCGTGGAATCCATCCTAGAACACTGGTTTACTGTGTGGGTGCCGTACGAAATAGGACCAACATCAGATACTGAACGCATATAAAGAAGGCGAGCATGAATGATCACAGGTTTGTCTGACACATAGGAGACTGTCATGAAGATAAGATGATGAAGAATGATCACAGGTTTGTTTGACACATAGAAGACTGTCATGAAGATAAGATGATGAAGAATTTGAACTCACAGACGCTTGAAGATAGACGTAAACTATGCTGAGAAGCCCATTTATAAGCAAATAACTCAGGAATGTACTACAACCGTGTCAGTTTTGATACTATGATACGCACTGTGCGTAAGTCTTGCACTTCGGCGCCCTGAATTAAAATTTCAAAGTTGTATCGCCTCTACCGCCGATCTCAGATTGGCTCCGCAAGTGGCGGCTTGTGTTGCTTGCGCTTTAAACTGGCACTGACTAAAACTCGCGATATAGCTCTCCTGCAGAGATTAAGAGAACAAGATCTTATTATGAAATTTCAATTGCCCAATTTCTCCTCCAATTGCGAAACTATTTTTCTGACGCCGACCTACCTACATAGTTGAAAAGATCATCATAATAGAATAAGGGAAATGAAAGCTCGCACGGAAAGATATAGGTGTTCGTTTTTTCCGTACGCTTTTTGAGATTGGAAGAACAGAGAATTAAAGTGAAGCTGGTTTGATGAGCCCTATGCTAGGCAGTTAAATGTGATTATCAGAGTAAACATTTAGATGTGAAGTAGAAGATTGGACTAATTATAGAGAGCACAGAATCGTTTGAAACAATATTTCACACGTCCCATGCAAGAATGAAACGAGAAGACTCTCAGCAAACATTATTATCTGGCGAAGAGGGCGGACTAAGAACTTACATCACAGACGCCGACGCTGACGTCTCCGCGACAGACAACAAGCGGCAGCGGTGACAGGGGGTATTAGTCGGCAGCGCGCCCTCAGGAGCTCAGTTCGTCAGCGCACCTTATAACACTACCGTCTGCTACTGCTGTACCATAACCTTAAAGCTTGAAGCAGGTTGTGAAATAAAACTATTTTATTAAAGCGATTATGGTACAACGTAACAGAGCAGTGTTACCCTCTGAGAGGACTTTTGTTATGTTGACCGTGTTGTACTTAACGGAGGTGGCTTATCAGAAATGAAAGTCAGAATTACGTAAATATTTGAACAGTAGCAAACAAAATTTTGCCTATCTGCACAGTTTTACTGATAAAGAAAACGGTCGCCAGCCTAACTAGGCAAAGAATGATTAACATTCTCGTCCAAGAAAATAGTTATTAATAACTTTAATGTATAAACACAACCTATACTTTATTACATGCGAGTGCAGTAAACTATTAATATGCACTTCTAATACACAAGAGAGACAACCACTTAGCAAACATGAGTATATAGCGTTTCATACTGCGGTTTTAGACCTTTAACACATTGAGAGACAAAATTAACATATACACTCCTGGAAATGGAAAAAAGGAACACATTGACACTGGTGTGTCAGACCCACCATACTTGCTCCGGACACTGCGAGAGGGCTGTACAAGCAATGACCACACGCACGGCACAGCGGACACACCAGGAACCGCGGTGTTGGCCGTCGAATGGCGCTAGCTGCGCAGCATTTGTGCACCGCCGCCGTCAGTGTCAGCCAGTTTGCCGTGGCATACGGAGCTCCATCGCAGTCTTTAACACTGGTAGCATGCCGCGACAGCGTGGACGTGAACCGTATGTGCAGTTGACGGACTTTGAGCGAGGGCGTATAGTGGGCATGCGGGAGGCCGGGTGGACGTACCGCCGAATTGCTCAACACGTGGGGCGTGAGGTCTCCACAGTACGTCCATGTTTTCGTCAGTGGTCGGCGGAAGGTGCACGTGCCCGTCGACCTGGGACCGGACCGCAGCGACGCACGGATGCACGCCAAGACCGTAGGATCCTACGCAGTGCCGTAGGGGACCGCACCGCCCCTTCCCAGCAAATTAGGGACACTGTTGCTCCTGGGGTATCGGCGAGGACCATTCGCAACCGTCTCCATGAAGCTGGGCTACGGTCCCGCACACCGTTAGGCCGTCTTCCGCTCGCTCACGCCCCAACATCGTGCAGCCCGCCTCCAGTGGTGTCACGACAGGCGTGAATGGAGGGACGAAGGGAGACGTGTCGTCTTCAGCGATGAGAGTCGCTTCTGCCTTGGTGCCAATGATGGTCGTATGCGTGTTTAGCGCCGTGCAGGTGAGCGCCAAAATCAGGACTGCATACGACCGAGGCACACAGGGCCAACACCCGGCATCATGGTGTGGGGAGCGATCTCCTACACTGGCCGTACAGCTCTGGTGATCGTCGAGGGAACACTGAATAGTGCATGGTACATCCAAACCGTCATCGAACCCATCGTTCTACCATTCCTAGACCGGCAAGGGAACTTGCTGTTCCAACAGGACAATGCACGTCCGGATGTATCCCGTGCCACCCAATGTGCTCTAGAAGGTGTAAGTCAACTACCCTGGCCAGCAAGATCTCCGGATCTATCCCCCATTGAGCATGTTTGGGACTGGATGAAGCATCGTCTCACGAGGTCTGCACCTCCAGCACGAACGCTGGTCCAACTGAGGCGCCAGGTGGAAATGGCATGGCAAGCCGTTCCACAGGACTACATCCAGCATCTCTACGATCGTCTCCATGGGAGAATAGTAGCCTGCATTGCTGCGAAAGGTGGATATACACTGTACTAGTGCCGACATTGTGCATGCTCTGTTGCCTGTGTCTATGTGCCTGTGGTTCTGTCAGTGTGATCATGTGATGTATCTGATCCCAGGAATGTGTCAATAAAGTTTCCCCTTCCTGGGACAATGAATTCTCGGTGTTCTTATTTCAATTTCCAGGAGTGTATGTAAGATGATACTGACTCACCTTCTGCGATTTACAACAGGCAGTAATGTGATCATTTACTAAGCAAAACTTTATAAGCCTCAGTCTTAAGAACTCTTAATTTGAAATTGGCAACAACACATTAATAAGCAGTTTTACTAGGAAAATTATTTTCAGCAAGCTTCATTAACTTTAACTCACTCTCTTGCCACATTAACTTTAACTTTCTTTTTACTACGTTAAGAGGCATTAATTAGCAAAAACACTGGTATTTAATGTTCTTTCAGTAGGGACACTCGGTAATCACTTTAGTTCAAACGGAGAGGAACCTGAGAGGTGTTATGATAAGGAGAAAAATCAAGGTAGGTACATAAATTCAGTTGTAAATTACCTTATATTTTAGCACACTAACACATCCATTTAGCTGATCCTTCACTGTACATTATTATAGTACTCCTTTACAGTGATTGCACAATGTGGTGGCGATTGCATGTTGGTAGGTGAAATTACAGGCAGAATTGCTGGACTCTGTCATTTCTTGGTGACGATGATTGATACAAATTCCAGAATAGTCCCAGCTTTTTAGCCATCCATCCGAGGCACTGGAAGGTGGCAGAAAAAACCTCTCTCGCAACCAGCACAATAAGCAACTATTACATGGCAGTGCACAGTTTGGTAGCTCGTCCCCGACTCGGAGCTCGTCCCGACTGACTCTTGTTCCACCTTTTCTACGTAGGCCAACCACAATTTGCGCGCGCTACCCAGTTCCGTTCCCGAGGGGAACAACAACACCTTTTACATACAAACTAACTAAGAACCCTAAGTGAGGATCAGCAGTTTACATAACAGCAACCAAATTCATTCAATAAAACAGAATATTTGCACAGATTGACATTTATAAAAAAAGTTATTCATACAGAAATTACAATTATATACAGTAAGTTTTGTTCCCTCCAAATGGGACAAAGAATTTAAATGACAGATACACTACATTGCATAGAATCATATCATGATATCGAAGTTCTTACAAAGAAAGGAGTATACAATTTTATGTTATCGATTCAAACACATTTACAGAAGCTCAATGACGTAACATTAAATAAAACAAAAGCAAACTAAATCAGTAAAGCTTTAGAGCTATGGTGTTACAACATGACGATGGCGACGTGTTTGATCGCCGAAATATTGTGCCTGTCGGATGCTATGAAACAGCAGTACACCCAGTACACCCGTCTGCTGATCGATAAGCATAAACTTTATTTAAAGAAAATTGCAAGATGGTACATGAGCTAGAAATACTGTATGAATGAACTATAGTTGTATAGGAGCCAATGTAAGAACGAATATAATCACAGAATTACGGGGCTGGGACGCTGAATAAACATCCGACACAAAGTAATTATGAACATAGTTAGGTCATCATTCAATGTGGAGCAAATTCTGTTACGTCTTGACAGTGGTAATGGGCTACTGTACCACTGAAGTAGTTCTATGTGCTTATTACGCTAATATGCTTAACCTTTGCGATATGGCATGCTGTTCTCGAGAGATAAAAGTTTAGTAAAATTCAGAAACGAGCAGTAAGGGTAACGAAAATGGTTCCTCTATCAGGGTCCGCATGGGTACATTTACCAAGATTAAAAAGCGAAGCTCACAATCGTAAGATTAAGTACATTTTCCAAGATTAAAAAGCGAAGCTCACAATCGTGAGATTAAAAATAGCAATGAATTTTATAATGCAGATCATCAAAAGTACGCGGAAGCAATGCGGAATTGATCAGTAGATGTAACACGAGGCAGACTCAAGCAGGTGGGAGTATTATGTTGTCAGTAGGGATCCAGTAGCAGCAGGACGAATTGAGAGTAGAACTCGATAACTTCAAACGTGGGCTAACCACTGGATATCACCTGAGAAACAAATCCATCACTGACATTTCCACCCTTCTAAAGCTACCCATGTCGACCCTTTGGTGATGAGATCGTGAAATGGAAAGGCAAAGGAACAACCACAGCTAAACTAAGGCGAGAGAGACCTCGTATTCTGGCGGACTGGTACAGTCGAGCATTGCGGAAGGTGGCTGTAACAAAATCGCATGGAATCAGTGGGAGCAATCACTCGTGAGTCCCAAAACGATACCAGCAGCCAATGCAGCACAATGACTGGCCTTAGGGAGTTGAAAAAGAATGGGGCGCAACGGTGGAGCAGCACCTCGTGAGCCACACACGTCCATACTCAGTGCTAAGCGATGCTTGAGGTTTTGGAAAGAGCGACGCCACTGTGCAGTAGGTGATTGGAAAGAAGGAGAAATCACGCTATACCATGTGACAATCTGATTGAAAGTTGTGGGGTTGTTGGATGCCTGGAGAACATTAGTTGCCATCATGTTTAGTGGCAAGAGTGAAGTATGAAGTAAATCGCGTTACGGTATGGGGTTGTTTTTCGTGGTTAGGGTTGCTCCCCTTTTTGAGGTTAAGAGATCTCTAAAATTTCAAGGAGATGAAGACATTTTACAGATTTGTGCACTGTGTACAGTAGAGTAAATGTTCGGATCCGATGATTGTACGTATCGCCCTGCACCCTGTTATAAAGCAGGATCTCTGAGGCAATAGTCTGTGGACAATAAAATTCGTGAAATGGTCTAGCCTGCCCAGAGTCCCGACTTGAACCTAATGAATCGCCTCCGGGGTGAGTTGGAACGTCGACCTCACTCCAGACCCCAACGTCCAACATGGCTGCCTTCTCTGGTTTATGATATTCAGTAAAAAATGGCTGTCGTTTCTCCACAGATATTCAGAAACCTAACTGAAAGTGTCCGCAGGATAAATCGAGCCATCATATCGGCGACGGGTAGACAAACTCCATATTGGCGATCACTGATAGGTGTTCGGATACGTTTTATCAGATAATGTACACACCAAGGTATTGTATCACACAATTCTGCTATATCAAAATAATATTCTACCCATTGCACGAAGAAATGAAGAACATAAAAACATTAGGGTCATTTAAGAAATAGTTCAAATTGATCCTGACACCTAGCAGTCGTTCCTCCAGCGTTGAGGAACAAATATTCAGACGTAAGATATCCTTTATTGGAAGTTCATAATAAATACATCACGCATACAAGAACAATTCACATAAAGAACATTTATGCTGGTTCTGTGTTTCGACAGTTTCGTTGCAGTCATACAGACATCAGTCTGTCATGTAAGCTGTTGAATACACTGCGCCACACAATTAAAGGAACACTTAATAGAATCCCCATAGCTGACTCCCATTGAAAAGTGTAAGTTTAAAATTTGGCTCAATGGTGCCTAGAAACTTCCTCTGTAAAGGTGCAAACTTGTAGTGTCTTGCGGCATGATCCTCGCCTCGACAGTACACCCACTTACATGTATTCAGAATTACAAAAATGAGCCTTTGCAAACAAAACCTGTGAAGCAGCCCTAGGTGCCTGCAGGCAAGGAATCACTTGACAAACCGTCCAATGCCAGTTGCAAGCCTGCAGACATTTAGGGTTAATTCACTGGTTTTCTCTGTAATGATACAGATTTTTTAGGTTTTCTCAATAGATGTCATCAAGTGAGACCAAGAATATTTCCAAAATGGAAGGTTTTAGAAGGACCCTTTGCCGTTGTATTCATGCATGTGTCAATGTCGCACATTCCTCCGTGATAAAATCACAGGATGATGCGAAACCGGAGTGATGAAAATGTATCAGCACCCTTTTCTGTTTCGGGTCAAGCTCAAATGTCTTCGGATAATTTTCGGTGGTCATTAGGACATCCAAACTGTACACGAGAGAAAAAATTGCGAACAGACTGCGCTCCAAATGTGTGCTGTCTCCAAATGTGTGCTATCATGTTCAATGGGGATGCAACCACACAGTGTCCTTAGAGAGGAATTGAGACGTCCTGGGATGTAGCACCGTCAGAGGTTGTCAAGGACTTCGCCCTGATGTCCAGCCAACTGAGAAGTGCTGTTTTCGACCGCGGAAAGTGCGTGACTGAGCGCCCCCAAGGTAAGGCATGGTTTCATTGACACCCTTTATGTCATCGTCTGAGGCCTTTTCGTGTCTGTACTGAGGTGTATCTGAAATCTTTTCCCTGGCCACGCATAAATAAACCGATTGATTTCAACGCCAGTGTCACCATTTTGATCTCCATCGGAGAGGCGTCAAGAGAGGAGGTGAAATGTTAAGAGGGGATGTGTCGACCTTCCCATCGTGTGACACGTCCACAGTCACGCTGAGCAGCATTGTGCTCAAATTTGATGCCAATTTGACATAATTGCCCCACCTTACACGTCAGACAAGTTTCAGATCTCTGGCCCTGATGCCCAGCCAACTGAGAAGTGCTGTTTTCGACCGCGGAAAGTGCGTGACTGAGCGCCCCCAAGGTAAGGCATGGTTTCATTGACACCCTTTATGTCATCGTCTGAGGCCTTTTCGTGTCTGTACTGAGGTGTATCTGAAATCTTTTCCCTGGCCACGCATAAATAAACCGATTGATTTCAACGCCAGTGTCACCATTTTGATCTCCATCGGAGAGGCGTCAAGAGAGGAGGTGAAATGTTAAGAGGGGATGTGTCGACCTTCCCATCGTGTGACACGTCCACAGTCACGCTGAGCAGCATTGTGCTCAAATTTGATGCCAATTTGACATAATTGCCCCACCTTACACGTCAGACAAGTTTCAGAGCTCTGGCCTTTTTATCACACATCTGATACCTCGCTGTTTGAAGCATCCTCGAGCTCCATGGTGACTTTGCAGTGCACCACACTTTTGCACCGATACGGTGTAGGGCTACAGACATCTTAGAGACGAGGATTACGGAAGTTTACATTTACGACTTGGTTTAAGGACATCTTAGAGGCGAAGATTACGGAAGCTTACATTTGGAAATTTTTGGCAAATGATTTCTCAACTACAGGTTATCTACAATCAATACAGATTTCGAAAAATACTTTCTCTTTGTTGTATCACGTCAGGATTTTTTACAAAATAATGGCTCTTGTTTTAAAAAGATTAAGTCATCGGAACGCAAGTATTGGAACAAAATTTCAGTCTGTGTGCTGTAGAACTACTGCCTACCGTCGTTAATTGTAACAATGAGGTGATAAAGACATCTAGTAATATTGCGCCGCTTTTACAGGTTCTCCCACAAATTGCTGACTTAACTTAGGGCTTGTAACATTATGTGATTGCCTTATCATTTTAAATCATTCACCAATCGATCAGTCGCTCGGCAATAGCTACAGTTAGCAAATAATGTTGCGAGAATGTAAAAGGTGAACGACCTGTGACGTAACTTGTTTATTGTCGAAGCGCCGTCAGAGATGCAGTGAGTTACTGACTTTGAAAACAGCGGCGCGAAAAACGGACAGAAGAAGTACACTTTTACACATCTTTTTTTTATGTACGAGATATTCTCGATGAACAGTTACTCATTCTTCTCTTGTCTCTTGTAACTTGTGTCGGACGCGCATGTCTTGCCGCCGTATTATTATTATCGTTAAAAATAATATTATTTTAGTGTAAAGTAAAAGTGCAGTACTGCATAGCAGTAAATTTATCGTGCGACGTATATGTGAAACCGTCAACGGAATTATTGTCATTGCCAGAAGAGAGGTGCCAGTCAAAGCGGCATCCATGTTAAAATTCTTCATTGTAGTGTAAGATAATTTATTAATTGCCATAAATTCAGATTTAAATGGAATTGGTGTCAAAACGGCATCTATGTTAAAATTCTTCATTGTAGTGTAAGATAATCTATTAATTGCCATAAATTCAGATTTAAATGGAATTGGTGTATGGACTATTTATTTAGTGTAGAATCTATGTCTCACTCCTTCATGACTTTGTTCAATTTTCTTTATGTTTCTGCCAAATAGAGAGTTCACAGTCACGAATTCTTTCGTCGAAATCGGACGGAAGTTGTATGCGGCGAAATATTTTCTCCGCGCCATATTCTACTGGTAAATGCATGATAAATTTACTCTCCTCTGCAATGTAACTTCCGACTGATCAGACGATCCAACAAGAAACAACCGCACACGGTCGGCGTTTGCAAATATATTTCCACCGCTGATTATAGCTATATGTTGCAGCATAAAAGAAACATATTGTTATAATTAGCGACTACGAACGGAGGACGTTTATAACGTATGTTTATGTATACACATTACGTAAACATATCGTTATAGGCTCTGTAACAGAAGCTTTCATGGTTTCTCACTCCGCTTCATAATGTGGTAACCAAAAGAAAGAGAGTGTGACCAGGTGAGTGGTGGGAAGATGGAGACCAAAGTTCTCCGCACGAAGGGTCGGAAAGGAAAGAACTTAAGGGTCTGCGTTTAGGCAACTAAAATCAACTGTTTAGTTCACAGATTTTCCTAATCTCCATGGGAAAGTTTCCAGTAACTGTCGGATTCAAATGGTGGTCGACGCTTAAGTAGATCAAAAGTAGTTGTATTTGGAAAATACATTGTTATGTAAGGATAACTGCTGATGACTTCGGTCATTTTGAGGGAGACGTACACTGTTATACGGCAGCTAGACTAATTAAAAGCCGTGAGTGTCTGTGAATAAGCAACAAATTCTTCTGAGCTGGGTTTAAATCTGGATTAGTCTCACGCTACACACGCACGCACACACGACAGATTTGCTGCAGTAGGTGCTGCATTCTGTCCCGTGATTAATGAGGAGACGAAAGTGGCTATGACCAACATTTTCCTGTGATGCATCCCAAACGTCTACCACTGCTGTGCAGGAATGTTCTGCATTATGTCTGCATAGTCGCTTCTTCTAGTCGTTATAGCAGTTTACGGAATATGGACATACGTTTTCGTCCCATGCTGAATCGTCCTCTTAGCGTAAGTCGACCTTTGAACTTGCACTGACCCGTAATGTGCCGGCCGGAGTGGCCGTGCGGTTCTACCGCGCTACAGTGTGAAGCCGAGCGACCGCTACGGTCGCAGGTTCGAATCCTGCTTCGGGCATGGATGTGTGTGGTGTCCTTAGGTTAGTTAGGTTTAATTAGTTCTAAGTTCTAGGCGACTGATCACTTCAGATGTTAAGTCGCATAGTGCACAGAGCCAACCATACCGTAGCGTCCTATCACCCACAACGTGATAACATTCTTCTCGCGGCGGTGTAATTCTGCAGTCCGTTCTGCTAACTGGTGCCACTGACTGCAGAATTCTGTCGGCAGCAAAACTGGCCGCGAATGACACTGAGCTCCACACTATGGAAAAAAAACTTACTGTAGAAGTTATTGGCCACAGCAGGGCAATTTTCTCATCACCGCATGCGCTGTCAACGCCTAGCTCCACACTATGGAAAAAAAAACTTACTGTGGAAGTTATTGGCCACCGCAGGGCAATTTTCTCATCACCGCATGCGCTGTCAAAGCCATTACGTGATCCATTTATGTGAGCCATCTGATTTACGTGAGCCTTAATAATAGAAGTCACTCGTCTGCTTTGCTCCTACCTATATGGGCTGGAGGTGGGAAAGATTACTTTTGTTACTGTAGCAGAAATTATGAGCATCAGATATGTTTTAGTTTACGGTGGGGGATGATTACTTTTGTTTTCCTAGTAGAAATTATGAGTCTCAAACTAGTGCATTTCCCATTTCAGCTTAGTTTACCACATAATTTGTACATAATTTGTGGCTATGGTGTATATTTTTGTATGTGTACGTTTCTAAATGTCTACCAGTATAGCAGTTACAACAAAATCGGTTGCTTATTTCAGTTTTATTTTATTTTCTGACGTTTACAAGAGCGTTAATGTTGAGTCCAGAAATTCAGCGTGCACGCATCATCTGCTAAGCTCGTCAGATATAGCTGTTACATTGGTTTTCCACCAACCCGGCGCGACTTTAATGTCGTAATGCTCTAAGCTCTCAGACTACACGGCGTACTTTCGCGTCGAACAGCTTTGATGCCGCCACCTCCCCAGCTTTGCGCTTTCAGTGACTAGCAGACGGCGGCGGCGTTGGTAGTGGTGTCTTCGTTGTACACAAATAAATGCAAGGATCTGAAACACAAATGAGAGTACATGATTAATAGTTTAATGCGAGTCGCGGAGACTCATTGTGCTCCGGCACCACGACATATCTTCGTATCATTCGTAAACAGCTTTGACGACGCCACCTTCCCAGCAACTGCGATTCCAGCTATTTGTACACAGTGGCGGTATCGTTGTTGTACTCAAACCCAAAACTCTGAAAAAGGAGAGAGAACATGAGTAAAAATTTAGTACAAGTCGTGGGAGTTCGTATGTGCTCAGCAATATGGCATACCTTCGTGTTTTTCGTAGACACCTTCGCCGACGCCACCTCCTCTCAACTTCTCCGCTTCCATCAAATTGTTCAACTTCTCCGCTTCCATCAAATTGTATGTCGTCGTCGTCGTCGTCGTCGTACACAAACTAACACAAGGCAAGGCTCTGAATGGAAACGAGAGTAGGCCTGCGTGAGCAAAACTTTAGTGCGAGTTCCAGGAACTCGAATGTGCTCAGACACCATGACATATACCGTTAGCTATGCCGCCTCCCCAGCTTTTGCGCTTCCAGCGATTCGCACACGGCGGCGGATCCGTCATTTTACTCGAATAAATCCAAAACTCTGAAAAAAAAAAAGAGAGGACATGAGCAAAAATGTACCACAAGTCGTGGGAGCTCGCACGCAATCAGGTACCAGGGCTTACCTCCGTATAGGTCGCAAACAGCATCGACGCCGCCACCCCCTGAGCTTTTGCGGTTCCAGCGACTCGTACACGGCGACGGCGTCGTCCACGTATATCCGCTTCTGCTTCATCCTGTCTACTCATAGCGACCAGTCTCCGAAGCTCTGCCTATAGTTCTCTGCGTCTGCCCTTATATAGAAATATGACAATGCTAAGCGTGGTTTCCGTGGAAATGTGGTCTGACGTCATTTCTTCAACGATTGTCCATTACAATTCCACATGCCTGTATAGATACTACAGAACAACTCTTGAAAGATGAAGCGAGGAAATATACACTGGCTGATCCACTGCTTTTATGCTGCTTATCTAGACTGAAAACGTGGTGATTTTCAGCCTCCCATAGTTATTACGTAACTTGCAGACATTATCCTATACACTCCGTTTTAAATCTCCTTATGCTGTCTAGAACTGTACCAGTGTGTTTCTCGCTTTCAACAAGGATTCGTACTAGCGCTGTGCAGAATATTATCTACTTTTAATATTAGTGAGAGAAGACGAACAATTCTTAAAGCACCAGAGTGGTATTCCGATGATACTAGATTAAACTCTCCGGATAGTCTTCTGTATATTTTCGTTTCGTGCTCTCTTTTCACAGTTTAACACAGCGGAATAACCCTCATGAGTGTGTGTGTGTGTGTGTGTGTGTGTGTGTGTGTGTGTGTGTGAGTGTGTGTGAATTACTAAGAGACCAAACTGCTGAGGTCATCGGTATCTAGACTTAAGCACTACTTAAACTAAGTTATGCTATGAACAACACACAAACCCATGTACAAAGGAGGACTCGTATCTCTGGGCAGCGCAATTCGTAACATGACTGACGCCTCTAAAAGTGTGGCCACTCTGCGCGACAACTCTCATGCCTTTCCTGGTTTGGCATTCGTCTTTTGTGACTTTGTTAACAGGGAGACGTTAATTTCTAGGCTTTATCTCTCTTAATTTTGACTATATGTTACGAAGCTACACTTGCGGTCAAGAAGTCGACATCGTTCTGCGAACAGCCTTGTCAAAGGGTGCTGAGGAAGTAAAAGAGTTTCAGAGCGCCCTCTTGTTCTTGGATGGAAAACTCTCTCTAAGAGGGAGAAGAATTAGTAGAAATCACCGATAGGATGATGCAAAAAGCAATGTAGACCATTTCACTAAAAATCTATAATGCTTATTTACAGAAAAAGTGTCCTATTACAGGTGGCGGCTCGCGAAACGAAGAACTCTGGTCCGATTCTAGTTAGTGGAAAACTGTTAACGCTGGCTGGAAGCTGCGGTACTAATAACGAGAGACTGCTTAACCGGATATTGAGACTGCAGTCGATCGCTCTAATAGTGTCCAATCAGACGATATAGCTATTGGCTTCACTTTATGAACATGTCACGTGCTGCATCGGTTTGTAGACCTACGTCGATGCGCTCATGTGTCACCGTGAGGGACAAGGATTTGGTTTATGTCCTTCCTGACACCTTTATCAAGAAGCTGTACGAAATACACTGCCTGCCAAGAAAAGTAAAGTACCTGCAAGATAAATCGGACGTCAACGCAACTTCGTGTGGTCAGACACCTTCAGCAAGTACGCGAAAACATCTGCGGCGGATACGCAAATTATTAGAGTTGTAATTCTCCATGACGGGTAGAACAGCCACCAAAGTGCTTTAGTATTCTCCGTGTTCAGTGATTTTCCCAGGCTAGGTAGGGTATGTAAATGGTGTGGAGAGCGTCAGGTGTTCAGCAATTAGTACGAAGGAGACGGAGATGCCGTGAATTCGTGTGAAACAGTGTTATTAGCAAGACTGGACGGGAAAGTGAGATCAGGCTTACTTTTTCTCAAGGTTTTGGTCGACCACATATGGCCACCACACGGGTGGATCGCAGTGTTTTGCACCAACCGCATCATAACTTCTTCACATTTGTGCTAGCCATCCGAGTACAACTAATGGGCTCCCACCGACATCTTACACGAGTTTCCGGAGATTAAACAGAAGCCAAACTAGAGAATTACTGTCTCACGCGTACCCTACCATAACATCACAACATGATTCTGGAGTGGTGGTGCGACCGGGAAGAATGAAATGCTGATGAAACGCTTCGTACTGTGTCCAGCAAGAAATGAATGTTCTGCACTGCCCTGATGACCATCGCCGCCAAGTATGGCGGCGACGAGGGGAGAGATCTTATTCTTTCAATATTTTGGAGAAGAACAGTGGTGTTACTCTACTCCTACTCGCATACTTCGGAAGCCACCGTATGGTGCATGGTGGAGGGTACCTTCTACTACTATTAGTAATTTCCTTTCCTCATTCGCTCACAAACAGAGCGAGGGAAAATTACTACCCATATGGGTCCGTACGAACTCTAATTTCTCTTGTTTCCTGCTCGCGGTCTTTAGGCGGCAGTATAAGCTTTCTACAGTCACTTGCCACTGGCTATTCTCTCAATTTCGTCAACTGTGTATTGAAAGAAACATTGCTTTCCTTCCAGTGATTTCCATTTGAGTTCACCAAGCATCAACGTAACACTTGGGTATTAATCGAAAGTTTTCATTTGAGTTATCAGTGTTCTGACTGATTTGATGCGACCCGTCTCGCATTCTTCTCCTATGCCTACTTCTTCATCTCAGAGTAGCTTCCGCAACCTACCTACTCAATTATTTGCTGGATGAGTTCCAATCTCAGTTTTCCTCTACAGTTTCTACCCTCTACAGTTCTCTCGAGTGCCGTGGAAGTTATTCTCCGACGTCCTAGCACATGTCCTACCATCCTGTCCCTTCTTTTTGTCAGTGTTTTCCACGTACTCCTTTCCTCGCCTATTCTTTGGAGAACTTCCTCATTCATTACCTTAGCTTTCCTCCTAATTGTCAACATTTTTCTCTAGCACTTTATATCAAATGCTCAGTCCACGTTTGGCTTCCATATAATACAGCGCTCCAGACGTATATGCTCAGAATTTTCTTCCCCAAATTAAGATCTATGTTTCAAACTAATAGCCCTCTCTTGCCCATTTTGCCAATGCTAGACTGCTTTTTATGTCATCCGTCCGTCGTGGGTTATTTTGCAGCCTACGTGACAGAATTCTTTAATTTCATCTACTTGGTGATCGCCAATCCTGATATAAAGTTTATCTCTGTTCTCATTTCTGCCACTTCCCATTACATTCGTCTTTCTTCGTTCCGCTCTCAATCCATGTCCTGTACTCATGAGACTCTACATTCCGTTCAGCAGTTACAGTAATTCTTTCTCACGTTCCCTGAGAATAGCTATGAAATCAGCAAATCTATTCACTGTTGTTGTTGTGGGCTTCAGTCCAGAGACTGGTTTCATGCAGCTCTCCATGCTACTCTATCCTGTGCAAGCTTCTTCATCTCCCAGTACCTACTGCAACCTACATCCTTCTGAATATATTTAGTGTATTTATCTCTTGTTCCCCTTCTACGATTTTTACCCTCCACGCTGCCCTCCAATGCTAAATTTGTGATCCCTTGATGCCTCAGAACATGTCCCACCAACCGGTCCCTTCTTCTAGTGAAGTTGTGCCACAAACTTCTCTTCGCCCCAATTCTATTCAATACCTCCTCATTAGTTACGTGATCTACCCATCTAATCTTCAGCATTCTTCTGTAGCACCACATTTCGAAAGTTTCTATTCCCTTCTTGTCTAAACTATTTATCATCCACGTTTCACTTCCATACATGGCTACACTCCATACAAATACTTTCAGAAACGACTTCCTGTCACTTAACTCTCTTAAATCTATACTCAACATTAGCAAATTGAATAACATCGGGGATAGGCTACAACCCTGCCTCACTACCTTCCCAACCACTGCTTCCATTTCGACTCTTATAACTGCCATCTAGTTTCTGTACAATTTGTGAATATCCTTTCGCACCCTCTGTTTTACCACAGGCACCTTCAGAATTTGAAAGAGTGTATTCAAGTCAACATTGTCAAAAGCTTTCTCTAAGTCTACAAATGCTAGAAACGTGGGTTTGCCTTTCCTTAATCTATCTTCTAAGATAAGTCGTAGGGTCAGTATTGTCTCACTTGTCCCAACATTTATGCGGAATCCAAACTGATCTTCCCCGAGGTCGGCTTCTACCAGTTTTTCCATTCGTCTGTAAGGAATTCACATTAGCATTTTACAGCTGTGACTTATTAAACTGATAGTTCGGTAATTTTTACACCTGCTTTGTTTAGTATTGGAATTATTATATTCTTCTTGAAGT
The DNA here is from genome assembly GCF_023897955.1 of Schistocerca gregaria. NCBI lineage: Eukaryota > Metazoa > Arthropoda > Insecta > Orthoptera > Acrididae > Schistocerca > Schistocerca gregaria. The sequence continues at coordinate 1,006,147,916 of NC_064920.1, read as the reverse complement.
CTGAGGGAATTTCTCCTGTCTCATACATCTTGCTCACAAGATGGTACAGTTTTGTCAGGAAAGGCTCTCCCAAGGTCGTCAGTAGTTCTGATTGAATGTCGTCTATTCCCGGGGCCTTGTTTCGACTCATGTCTTTCAGTGCTCTGTTTTCTTCACGCAGTATCATATTTCCTATTTCTTCTTCTTCATCTACTTCCTCTTCCATTTCCATTATATTGTCCTAAAGCACATCGCCCCTGTATAGACCCTCTATATACTACTTCCACCTTTCTGGTTTACCCTCTTTACTTAGAACTGGGTTTCCATCTGAGCTCGTGATATTCATGCAAGTGGTTCTCTTTACTCCAAAGGTCTCTTTGATTTTCCTCTAGCCAGTATCTATCTTACCCCTCGTGAGACAAGTTTCATCAATTAAATTCAATACTTCTTCTGTTACCCAAGGATTTCTACTAGCCCTCGTCTTCTTACTTACTTGATCCTCTGCTGCCTTCCCTCCTTCATCCCTCGAAGCTACCCATTCTTCTTCTACTGTATTTATTTCCCCCATTCCTGACAATTGTTCCCTTATGCTCTCCCTGAAACTCTGTTTAACCTCTGGTTCTTTCAGTTTATACAGGTCCCATCTCCATAAATTCCCACCTTTTTGCAGTTACTTCAGTTTTAATCTACCGGTCATAACCAATAGATTGTGGTAAGATTCCACATCTGACCCTGGAAATTTCTTACAATTTAAAACCTGGTTCCTAAATCTCTGTCTTACCATTATATAATCTATCTGATACCTTTTAGTATATCCAGGGTTCTTCCATGTATACAACCTTCTTTCATGATTCTTAAACCAAGTGTTAGCTATGACTAAGTTGTGCTCTGTGAAAAAGTTCTACTAGGCGGCTTCCTCTTTCATTTCTTAGCCCCAATCCATATCCACCTACTACGTTTCCTTGTCTCCCTTTTCCTACACTCGAATTCCAGTCACGCATGACTATTAAATTTTTATCTCCCTTCACTATCTGAATAATTTCTTTTATTTCATCATACATTTCTTCAATTTCTTCGTCATCTGCAGAGCTAGTTGGCATATAAACTTGTACTACTGTGGTAGGCGTGGGCTTCGTATCTATCTTGGCCACAATAATGCGTTCACTATGCTGTTTGTAGTAGCTTACCCGCATTCCTATTTTCCTTTTCATTATTAAACCTACTCCTGCATTACCCCTATTTGATTTTGTGTTTATAACCCTGTTGTCACTTGACCAGAAGTCTTGTTCCTCCTGCCACCGCACTTCACTAATTCCCACTATATCTAACTTTAACCTATCCATTTCTCTTTTCAAATTTTCTAACATACCTGCCCACAGTCCGATCCGTTTTCTTTCTCCTGATAAATACGTCCTCCTGTGTAGTCCTCGCCCGGAGATCCAAATGGGGGACTATTTTACCTCCGGAATACTTTACCCAAGAGGACGCCATCACCATTTAACCATGCAGTAAAGCTGTAGGCCCTCGGGAAAAATTACGGCTGTAGTTTCTCCTTGCTTTCAGCCGTTCGCAGTACCAGCACAGCAAGGCCGTTTTGGTTATTGTTACAAGGCCAGATCAGTCAATCATCCAGACTGTTGCCCTTGCAACTAGTGAAAAGGCTGCTGCCCCTATTCAGGAACCACACGTTTGTCTGGCCTCTCAACAGATACTCCTCCGTTGTGGTTGCACCTACGGTACGACCATGTGTATCGCTGAGGCACGCAAGCCTTCCCACCTACGGCTAATGTCCATGCTTTATGGCTGTGCATTATGAACTTCAGTAAATGATACTAATTCTGGGACTTTTCCTTGGATGATCCTGCAGTTTACTATTATCATATTAATCTTTTCTATATCCGATCTGCAGGGGCAGGCATTCTCTGGGAACATTATTGCTGATGTGTCTTCGATTTTAGCAGGAAATTCGTCTCTGATCACAAGGGAGAGGTTCCTTAAATCCAGTGGTTTTTGCTCAAAAGCCAATATTGACATTGTATGACGGCTCCTTGGGACGCGAAAGTAATGATCTTGTTATTAATTGTTAGCCGACAGAAATTAGTATTTTAAGAGTCCCCAATAGACATGTTACAGTGACAGCGCTGTAAGTGGAGCACCATTCCCTTAGTACTGATCGTTAAAAATCGATACCACTTGGAACACTTCGTGTCGACCGTTCTCCGCCACCCTCATCGACGCCAACGTTGTGACACTGACGAAGTGTTGTGATGTCTGTGTGGCCGGACGATTAATTGATTACTGTCAGTGTCTGTAATGTGTTTAAATGTCTTATGCAATATGAAACACGACGGCAGATGTTTACTAAATCTTTGAATATAATTTTCCTTCTGTACATTGTATTATTTTACAACAGCCCTAACTTAATTTCATAGTTCTTGCTACAAATTTGAGCCGCATTTGAAGATGATCATTTGTTCTATGCGCATTCACGAATCCATGTTACTTACACGTCAAAATTTATATCAGAGCAGTAGCTCGGTATGTTCTCGTGCGCTTGTGATTTGTCGTTTCTGGAAGAGAAACAAAACGAAATAAATCTCTCTGTCATAACCGCTAATCTCGCATCAGCTGTGCTACATATTCCTCTCGCTTGGGGTAAGCGGCCAACTTCACTCAGTTCACGGCCGAATGAATCAACGTGAGTCAAAGTTAAGTACATTCTGAAATATTACCGTGCAGCGTAACCTTCCAGTATTGGTTGTGGTAAAAGTCTACCTAAGTAGGAAAGTTACCGTCGCTTTGACATATCCTACGGCTCCTGCAAGCTACCGTCTGTAGTAAATGGTTTCTTAAATTCGTGTGGTCCACGAAATTACTGGCCCCTGCGAGTTATTACTGGGTATTAATACTTTCTAGCGGAAGGTTTTAACGAACGGGTAAATATTTGAACGCAACGGATAACGCATTTTTTTGAACCACTACAGAAGGCACCTCTACAGGGCTTAATAGGCAGTACATAGCTTTTATTTGCTTTCCTGACCCAGAATCCGACTACGGTACTGACTGCCACCTATTCTTTATGATGGAAGGAGTAAATAGTCAGTCGAGGGTAGAGATTAATTGATATTTATTCAGTACCGATGGTATTTCAACAACTAGTCGTGTTTCTCTTGCAATGTACATCATCAAAACCGGTCTCTAGTTTCGCCACGTAATTATGGAATGGGACAGAGGAGCGCAGACCTGGCTTCAATGTAATTTTATAAACCCTCGGTTATTACATTCATTTGTTACAGATTGCTCAGAACAAGTTCCGCAAAGACAATACAAGCAAAACTAGGTCAGGATTGAAGAGTACTTCGCAAACCTTTATCAAATCAGTGGGCATTAAAATCCGATGCTTTTCCTAGTGGCCACGAGTATTTTACTTAAACGAGTATTTTATTTAAACTCGCAGCATCTCCAACAAATCAAATCGTTATGGGGGTGCAGAAGAAACATAACTTCAATGCTGTTCAACCCAACATGGCCAAGATTCAGCAGCCAACAGAAACCCAGAAAAATATGGACACACACGATTGTTCCTTCCCCATTTTACACTCGCCCACTATCCTATGATTATTCATCGTGTACAATTTATTTTCAGACCGAAAATACTATTTTTCAATGCGGCGGTTGCTCCAACCGACCACGTGGCGCGAAAGTAAGTTCACAAAGAAATCATATGGAAAATAAATAAAAATCTCCAAAATATTACTGTAAATGGAAGAGCAGATTAAAATACATTGAATGAGTGAATTTCCGTTAAGCACAGAGCAATAACGTGACCGTGAACTTAAGGGACATGGTGCGTTGCCCTGAACAAGGCACTAACGCAAGGTACTGAAATTGGAGTAAATTAAGAAAATCAATTCCCTTATGGGGTTCTGTGGTAATTTCGCGCGTGACTTCAACATCTGGACTTCATTACAGAGCAGATATCAGACAATCTAATACCTAGGTTAACATTACCAAAATGAGAGCTGCGTCTCCATGTCTGTCCAGAACCAAGACCCAGGAACAAGTGCTCTTCCAACCGAATTCGCCTAACCGTTCCGCTCACAAATGTGGTGGGGTTGGAGCGCCAACCTGACAGAGCCAATACGCGCGCCTACGTGTCATCTTTGCCCTGACCTGCAATCTTGGCCTCTGCTAAACTTGTTCACGCTTGGGGGGTTGGTACTACCCTACCCCACAACGACCATTCATGCAGTGTTACAGTCTGATCCTAAAGCTTTCTGCTAGTTCACACACTCACTCATTTATACCGTCCAGGCCGCACAAAGGAAAGGAAAATGGGAAACGTGGTACACAACAGAAAAAAATTCAATAAAAAACACTGTTTACTCCATTCTCTCCTTTTGGACACCAGCTGAGGTATTACATGCAAGAGAAGAAACTCTTGCTAATAATTTATGCGTGTTAGCAATTTAATAAATTATTGGAACGGTACAACAAGTTTCGTTTCAACTGTCTCTGTACGTATTTTTGTTTGATACCAAAAATGTACCATAAGCTCTTAAGAAGTTCTTGGCTGTAACTGACTTTTTTTTAGAATCAACTGTTAGTTGTGAGATGCGTGTTACGGTTGAGAATCGCGGGCCGAACGAGTACTCTATTCGGTCCTTACTGTGACGACCACTGCTTACAGAACAACACCGACTGAGGCTTCCCTGGTGATACAAGGCTTACCACCGCTGGGCACAGCTGTAGGAAACAGTGGTACAATGCAATAGCATCGCTTTTTGAAAAAAGTATAAAATTTGGCTCAAGGGGCCTAATCCTCTGTAACGATGCAAAAGCGCGGTGTCCTGCGGTGTCATCCTCTGGCTCGACAGTACACCCACTCACATGTATTCAGAATTTTAAAAATGTGCCTTTGCAAACAAAACCTGTGAAGCAGCCCTAGGTGCCTGCAGGCAAGGAATCACTTGACAAACCGTCCGATGCCAGTTGCCAGCCTGCAGGCATTTAGGGCTACTACACAGGTTTTCTCCCTAAAGATAGAGGTTTTCTCGATAAATGTGGTCGGATTCAAACAAGAATATTTCCAAATTTCTCACTAAAGATAGAGATTTTCTCAATAAATGTGGTCGGATGCGACCAAGAATATTTCCAAACTGGAAGGTCTTAGAGGAAAGTCTTAGAGGGACCCTCTTCAACTGTATTCATGCATGTGTCAATGTCCCAATCCTCCTTGATCATGCCACAAGAGGATGCATAACCGGAGTGATGAAAATGGATAAGCACCCTTTTATTATTTCGGATCAAGTTCAAATGTCGTCGAACAATTTTCAGAGGTCCCTAGGGATTCCAGCCTGTATAGGAGAGCAAAAATTGTGACCAGGCTGCACTCCAAATGGGTGCTATCACGTTAAATTGGGATGCAACCACACAGTGTCCTTAGAGAGGAATTGAAATTTCCTGGGATGTAGCACAGTCAGAGGTTGTCAAGGACTTCTCCATGGTGCTCAGCGCACTGAGAACTGTCGTTTCTGACGGCGAAGTCTGCGGGGCTAAACGCCCCCAAGAAAAGGCCTCGTTTGACTGAGCCCCTTTATGTTGTCCTCTGAGGCCTTTTCGTGTCTGTTCTGAGCGTGTCTGTTCTTGCCGCTCATAAACAGACCGAGTGATTTCAACGCCAGGTGTCACCATTTTGATCTCCATCGGAGAGGCGTCAAAAGAAGGATGAAATGTTGTTAAGAGAGTTTGTGACGACCTTGTCACGTCCACGGTGGTGCTGATCAGCATGTGAAATTTGATCCCAATGTGACGTAATCACCCCACATTGCGCGGCACGTAAGCTCCTGAGTTCCGACCTTTATCGCCATGCTTTTTTCACCGTTACAAAGTTAAGGTTACAGACATATTGGGGACCATTTTTAAACTTCCACGTCACAAAAGGATTCAATTACGGGTTTAGAAACAGGGGGCATTTAATTGGTTGGTGCATTGAAGATTAGGCGAACTTACATTTTGAAAAATTTTGGTAAATGATTTCTCAAATGTAGGTGTTCTACAATCAATATAGGTTTCGAAGAATACTTTTTGCTGTATCACGTCAAAATTGTTCACAAAATAACGGGTCTTATTTTAAAAAGATAAGTAGCTGAAACACAAATATTGAAATAAAATTTCAATCTGTGTGCTGTAAAATAACTGCCTATCGTGGTTCATCGTAATGCTCATTTGATAAAGAAATCAAATAATAATACTGGCGCTTTTAAACATTTTTCCAAAAATTGCTGAATTAACTTGGGGCTCTGCAACAGAAACCTTCATCCTTTCTTATGCCGCTTTGTAAAGTCATAACCCACAGAGGCAGAGGGAGGGTGGGGGTGGGTGATGGGAAAGGGGGAGGAAGCGAAGTGTGCTTATGTCGCTAACGTTCTTCGCACGAAGGGTCGGAAGGGACATAAGGTATTGTTTTGCTTTAGTCATAACCCACAGAGGCAGACGGAGGGTGGGGGTGGGTGATGGGGAAGAGGGAGGAAGGGAAGTGTGCTTATGTCGCCAACGTTCTTCGCACGAAGGGAAGGGATCTGCGTGTAGGCAACTCACATCAGCTGCGTAGTTCACAGATTTGCGCGATCCCAGGGGTAAAGTTTCCAGTAAATATCGGATTCAAATGGGACGGTAAATTAATTCAAAAGCAGCTGTATTTGGAAAGTAAAGTACATTGTTATGGAAGGATACTAACTACTGATAATGCTGGGATCCAGTTATGTGATTACTCTTGATTTAATACGAATGGCAGATTTCATTACATGACGGAAGCTCTTGGAATTTACAGACACGCTGCAAATAGCCAACGCATTCTTCTGAGCTGGGTTTGGAGATTTCTGGGTTACTGTCAAGCTACATACACACGCACACATACACACGACAGAGTTGCTGAATCTCCCTTGGTTAATGAGAAGACGTATCTGACTATGACAAAGATTTTCCAAAGGTGTGCAGGAATGTTCTGCAATAAGTCTGCACTGTCGCTTCTTCTTCGTTGGTATAGTAATTTACGGAACATGGGCATAGGTTTTCGTCCCATAGTGTATACGCTTCTTAAGCGAAGTCGACTTTTTCATTTCGTGTCCATCACCCACAACATAACCCTCTTCTCTTGGCGGTGCAATTCTGCTGTCCGTTCTTCTAGCTGGTGCTACTGACTTCAGAATTATGCATTAGCAGCAATACTGGCCGCGAATGCGACTGAACCCCTATCCAACGTAGTCTTCCTTTCGTGGTCGAATGCGCTGTCAGTGCCATTACATGACCCATTTATGTGAACCATCTGCATTATGTGACCCGTAAGGATAGAAGCTCCTATACACACGAAAGGTTCAGCAGTTCACGAATTTTTGTGTCAGCGATCGTTCGTTGCGATGAAGCAGAACTCGGTGTCATGTTTGACAACACACGTGAGGCAGATATAAGCAAGAATGGGAATACATCGGAGCAATTTGTATACTCCTAACGGAAACATTCAGGCAGGACGTTTTAGTTTGGGGAGCGGTGATTACTTTTGTTACTCTAGTAGAAATTAGGAGCCTTACACTAGTGCACTTACCATCAAATGCGTTTCCGTATTTCAGCTTAAACTATTTTGTACAGGCTCAAGTCTAATAAGAACTATTTTTGCAACTCTGGTGAAAACTGAGTCTTAAAGAAGTATGTTTCTCTATGTCCATCAGTACATCAATTACAACAAAATCGGTTACTTATTTCACTTTCATTGTATTTTGCTTCATTTACAAGTGCGTTGGTATGGAGTCCAGAAATTCAGCGCGCACGCACCATCTACTGCACTCGTAATGGTCTAAGCTGTCAGGCACCACGGTGTACTTTCGCGTCGGTTGCAAACAGCTTCGATGCCGCCACCTCCTCAGCTTTGCGCTTCCAGCGACCTGCACACGGCGGCGGCGGTGGTGGTGATGGCGGCGGCGTCTTCGTCGCACACAAAAAATTACAAGGATCTGAAAAAAAAAAAACGAGAGTACATGAGCAAGAGGGGAACTCGTAACGTGCTCAGGCACCATGGGATGTCTTCGTATCGATCGCATATAGCTTCGACGGTTCCACCTTGCCAGCATTTGCGGTTTCAGCAGTTTGCACAGGAGGAGGCATGTCGTTGTACTCAAATCCAAAACTCTGGAAAAAAAAAAGAGGAACATTAGCAAAAAATTTAGCACAAATCGTAGGAGTTCGTTTGTGCTCCGAAACCACGGCATACCTACGTATTTTTCGCACACAGCTTCGACGCCACAACCTCATCCCAACTTCTGCGCTTCCAGCGACTTGTTCACGACGGCGGCATTTCGTTATACTCAAATAAATCCAAAACTCAGAAAAAAAGTGCACATGAGCAAGAGTTTACTGCGAGTCGCGGGAGCTCGTATGTGCACAAACACCGCGACATACCTTCGTATCGTTCACAAACAGCTTCGACGCCGCCACCTCTCCAGCGACTTGTACACGGCGGCGTCGTCGTCGTTGCACTCCAATAAATCCAAAACTCTGAAAAAAAAGAGAGTACATCCGCAACAATGTACCAAAGTCGTGGGAGCTCGCACGCAATCAGATACCAGGCCGTACTTCCGTATAGGTCGCAAACAGCATCGACGCCGCCTCCCCCTGAACTTTTGCGGTTCCAGCGACTCGTACACGGCGACGGCGTCGTCCACGTATGTTCGCTCCTGCTTCATCCTGTCTACTCACAGTTACCCTTCTCCGAAGCTGTGCCTCAACTGCTCTGCGTCTGTCCTTATATAGAAGTATGACAATGCTAAGCGTGGTTTCCGTGGAAATGTGGTCTGACGTCATTTCTTCAACCATTGTCTGTTACAATTCCACATTCCTGTATCGGTACTACAGAACCATTCGGGAAAGATGAAGCGAGGAAATGTACACCGGCTGACCCACTGCTTTTATGCTGGTTATCTAGACTGAAATCCTGGATATTTTTAAGCCCCAGATATTTTTTACGTGACTTGCAGATACTATCTTATGTACTCCGCTTTTAATCCCCTTATGATATATAGAACTGTGCCAGTGTGTCCTCGCCTTTAACTAGGATTCCTACAAGCACCATACACAATATTATGCACGTTTAATATTACTGATACAGGTGGAACATTTCTTGGGGTGCCAGGGTGGTATTCGGATTATACTAGTTCCAATCCTCCGGATAGTCCTTTATATATTTTCATTTCGTGGTTTATTATCACAGCTTAACACAGCCGAATGACCCTCGACCCTTTCTTGGCATAGCATTTGCCTCTTGTAACTTTGTTGGCAGAGATACCTTAAATTATGAGCTTTGCGTCTCTTAATTTTGGCCATACTTTACGAAACTAGACCTCTGTAAAAACAGAAATCATAATTCTGCGAAAAGCCTCGTCAAAAAGGGCTGAGGAAGTGCAAGAGTTTCAGCGAACTTAGGGGTGGAAAACTATCCCTAAAAGGGAGAACAATTAGCAGAAATCACCGATATAACGATGCAGAAGGCAATGGAGACCTTGGCATTAAAAACGCATAATGTGTATCCGCAAGAAAACTTCCTTTTTGCAGGTGGCCGTTTATATAAAACGACTCAAAAAACTGATGACCCATTCCCCCAAATAAGGTAATTTGCATCATTTATGTAGTAGGCAACGTTTGAGACTGCTAAATGGAGAACTCTGGTTCGATCCCAGTTTTTGGAAAACTGTTAATGCAGGCTGGAAGCTGTGGAGCTTCGTGACGTCCCTGCGGTCCTCATATCCAGAGACAAGCACAGACTGACTGCGGTCGATAGCTATACTAGTGTCCAATCGTACAGTACAGCTATAGACCTCATTTTATGAAGATGTCAATTACTGCATCGGTTTGTAGGCCTACGTTCTTGCACTCGCGTGTCAATGTGAGGGAGAAGGAATTGGTGAATGGCCTTCGTAACACCTTTATCAAGAAGCTGTACGAAATATACTGCTCGCCAAGAAAAATAAAGCACCTGTAAGACTTCGTACGCGTACACACCTTCCTCGGGTACGTAAATTATTTGAGTTGTAATTCTCTGTAGCTGGTAGAATAGGCGCCAAAGTGCGTTAGTATTCTCGGTGTTTAGTGATTTTACCAGGAATGGTAGGGTTTATAAGTGGTGTGAACAGCGTCAGATGCTCAGTAATTAATATTAAGGAGACCGAGATTCCGTGTATACGTGTGAAACAGCATTATTAGCAAGAGTTCGAAAGTGGCCTCTTTGTGGCCCATTTGCCTGACAGATAGAATTGTGCCGTGTCTTGATTTTGGGGATATTCGTTTGTGACAGTGGCCAAATGTTGTATCGCATGGGAAAGTGGGAGCGGACTTACTTTTTGTCAATGTTCTGGCCGACCATGTTTAACCACCACACGGGAGGCTCGCTTTATTTTGAACCAACCACAACGTAACATCTTCACATCTGCGCTAGCTATCCGAGTACAAGCAATGGGCTCCCACCAGCATTCTGCGACAGCCCACATCATTTGCCGGAAATTAAACAGTAGCCAAACTAGAGAATTACCTGTAGCCCACCGTGAACATCACAATAAAAACACATGCTTTTGGAGTGGTGCTGTGACCGGAAAGAATGAAGTGCTGATGAAAGGCGTCGCACTGCATTCAACGATGAATCAGTTTTCTGCCTGGCCCCTGATGACCATCGCCGACAAGTATGGCGGCAGTGGTGGGAGAGATCTCATTCTTCCAATGTTTTGGAGAATCACAGTGTGTTACTTCACACGTACATGCAGACTTTGCTAACCACAGTGTGGTGCGTAGCGCAGAGTACCTTCTACCACTATTAGTCATTTCCTTTCCCTTTCCACTCGCAAACAGAGCGAGGGAAAAACGACTACCTATAAGCGTCGGTACCCCCAATTTCTCTTGTCTCCTGCTCGCGGTTCTTTGGTGAAATTTCTGTGGCGGCAGCTGAATCATTCTATCCTCTCCTGCCACCGCCTATTCTCTAAATTTCCTCAATACTGTATCTTGAAAGGAACATTTATTTCCTTCCAGGGACTTCCATTTCAGTTTCCGAAGCATCAACGTAACACTCGCAAATTGACCGAAAGTTTTCATTAGAGTCATCAGTTTGATGCGACCCGTCAAGAATTCTTGTCCTGTGGCAACTTCTTCATCTCAGAGTGGCATCCACAACCTACGTCCTCAGTTATTTGCTGGATGAGTTCCAATCTCTGTTTCCCGCTATAGCTTCTACCCTGCACACCTCTCTCTAGTACCGTGGGAGCTATTCTCCGATTTCTTAACACGTGTCCTACCAGTCTGTCCCTCCTTTTTGTCAGTGTTTTATGTATTTTCCTTTCCTCACCTCTTCTTTGGAAAACCTCCTCATTCTGTACCTTAGCAATCCTCCTAATTTTCAACATTTTTCTGTAGCGCTATATCTCACGTGCTCAGTCCACGTTTCACTACCATATAATACAGAGGTCCAAACCTACATACTCAGAATTTCTCCCTCAAATTAAGGACTATGATTGATACTAGCAGGCCTTTCTTGATTAGAAATGCCCGTTTTGCCAATGCTAGATTGCTTTTCATATCCTCCTAACTCCGTCTGTCATGGGTTATTTTGCTGCCTTCGTAGCATTTCTCGTCATTCTCGCTTCTGCTTATTCTTTTTTTCTAGTTTACTCTCAATCCATAATCTTTACTCATAAGACTTCATCCCACTCGACTGTTCCTGTGGCTCTTTTTTACTTTCGCTGAGGATAGCAATGTAATCAGCGAATCTTATACTGACATCCTCTCAAATTGAATTTTAATTCCAGTTTTGAACCTCTCTTTTATAGCCGATATTGCGCCTTCTACCTATAGACTGAACGGAAGGGCTGAAAGGCTGCATCCCTGTCCTACACTCTTTTGAACTACAGTTCTTCCTTTGTCTTCTAGCCTTAATGTTCCCTTTCAGTTTTGGTTGGGCCTTTTTTTTCTTGAGTCATCTGTCTTGTGGGTTGATGCGGCTTGCTACAAATTCGCATAGGGTCTAAATGTTATATATTATCCACCTTTCCCCACAGCTTACTTCTATTTCCTAAAGCTCAATGGCCTCAGTTTTCTATGACTCGTACATTCTTATGAATATTATTCTTCTCAGCAATTTGGTTACTTCAGTTGTTAAGTTAATTATGTGAGATTCTAGCACTTATCCCTCTTGGTATTTTCGGAACTGCGTTGATTATGTTTTTTTTTCCGAAAGTCTGATGGTATGTGGTCTGTCTCATTCATTCTTCACTCCAACTTGAATAGTCGTTTGTTTTTGCCACTTCCTCAAGTGGTTTTAGAAATTTCGATGAAATATTATCTATCCCTTCTGCATTGCTCAAAAGACTTTCAGAACTGTTTTAAATTCTGACTGTAATGCTAGATCTCCTCTCTCTTCCATACCGACTCCAGTTTCTTCTTCTTTCACGTCTTCAGACAAATCCTATTGTTGATATAGGTCTTCAGTGTACTCTGTGGACCTGTGAGCTCTTTCGTCTGCGTTTAACAGTGGAATTTCCATTGCCACCCTTGCATTTCGTATTATCGAAGGTTGTTTTGAATTTCCTATTTTCTAAGTCAGTCGTTCCGACGATTAATTCCTTTTACATTCATTGACATTTTTCCTGTAACCATTTTGCCTTAGCTTCCCTGCACTTCCAATTTATTTCATTACTAAATGATTCTGGTTCTATATTCATCTATTTTCGTTGACATTTCTGTGCATTCTTCTTTCGTCGATCAGTTGAAGCATTTCGTCTGGTCCCAAAGATGTCTTAGCAGCTACCTTCCATGTATTTATGTTCATCTGTCCAAGATTTGTGATTGACCTTTTGAGAGATGTCCGCTCCTCTTTAACTGAGCTGCCTTTCCTGATATTCTGTATTGCAGTATCCACATCGATAGCGAACTCCATAGACATCTCACCATTCCTCAACACTTTAGTATCCCACTTTCTTCTGCACTGATTCTTTCGGACGTTTGTCCAAACCTCAATCTACTCTTTATCTTTACTAAATTGTGTTCAGAGTCTACATGTGTTCCCTGGCTACCTCATACAGTCCAATATTTAATTACTGATTCTCTGCCTGAACATGATGTAACTTAACTGGGAATTTTCCCGTATCCCTCGGCATTTTTAGACTATACCAACCCTGGTCTTGGGGTAGATATAGCAAATATCTCCCCGTTACTGTAACATACGGTAAATTATTTTAATGAACTCAGCTACATACAAAACGATCTCCAGGTCACCGGCCCTCCTCTTGCGAAAGGATTTTATCCTTTGTTTACATCATTCATCAACCCTCTCAACCTCATGGAGGTACGGCTCCCAGGCATTAACTGGCGAACGGTTTGTTGGTATACACACTCACCCTTTTTGGTGTCAGCACTCTGGTATGTCGTTGTCAGCGGTAAATTCTCGACTAGTCCTCGACTTAATCTTGCAGGATTGGATACTTCCCCACTTTTCTCTGACTGCCAATCTGACGTCATGGGCGAGAGTCGTCTTACATGCTCCCCAGAAACGGTACGTTTGCTCGTCATACAACGGATCGTGGGCTGTTTGTTACCTCAGCGCTCCGCCAACGACGGTTACACCGGAGTTCTTGCTGTTGCCTCACAACTCGCACTACCCTCTTGCAAAAGCCGAAACACTCATCTGGATACAAGGACAGGTTTTAGAATACCTCTTTCACAACGGTCCACTTACGGTCCTCTAGTTTTGGAATTGTGTTGTGAACAGTACGCTCACCCTATCGCCTCATCACCGACGAACCTTCGTGGAATATCTCCACAGCGTCTTTCTTGACTACCTCACAGATGAGGGTGTGCCCCATCTACTCATTTCATGACGCACGTGTGCTCACCTTCCACAATACTGTGCATGGAGATGCACAGGCCAAGGGACTGTTTCATGATTATTGCGATCTCCTAACCCTCATTCCTATCGCCCTTCAGCATTACCGCTCAAACCACTGCCCTTTTTAGTTATTTTAGTTTTATTAAGTGAGGGGGAGTTTTAGGTGTAGTTCGGATGACAGTGCCTGAAGAGGGATCAGTTTATTTTTCCTGAGAGCAGTTTCGTTCACCATCGTCAAATATTTAATCTCTTCATCGTCTGCTTGCGACGTCGATATGTATACCCAAACTATCATTGTTGAGGTTGGTTTGCTGTCTATTCTAATGAGAATAATCCTATCACGACTTGTTCTCAGTAACTCACTCTCTGCCGTACCATCCTATTCTTAATGAATCATACTCCCTTTATACCTTTTTCTGCTGCTGTTGATATTGCCCTATATTCGTCTGACTAGAAATCCTTGTCATTTTTAATTTCACTTCCCTATCAGGTTCAAAATACTGACATTCCCCGATTCAGCCCGTAAAACCCATTCTTTGGGTATCCAATCTTTTTCTCTTGAGAACCTTAGTCCTGGCACTCTCCTCCCGACATTCGAATGGCTGACTAGGTCGGGAATCGTTTGCCAGTGGAGAGATCACCATGAAACTTTTTCAATTACAGGCAACATGTATTGTGGATACACATTATGTGTCTTTAACACAGTGGCTTCCATTGCTTCTGCATCCTCATGTTGTTAACCGTTGCTGAATCTTCAGCCACTTATGGGCAGTTGCCCACCCCAATGGCAATATGTCCTAAACCTGGGTCCACTTCTTCACCCTCTGTGACAAAACAGTTGACAGAACGAGAGTGATTTCTTATGCCGGAAGTCCTTGGCTCTATTGCTGGTGAATTTTATTCAAAATTTAAGCAATGGCTGGGTTCGAACACGAGACTAGGTTCGAACACGTCACTGAGAATGTTTTGATTATCAGTTAAAGACACTACCGCTTCTAACACTACCGTCTGCTACTGTTATACTATAACCTTAAAGATGGAGGCAGTTCGTATAATGTAATTATTTTTATTCAAGCAATTATAGTATAAAGTAGCACAGCAGTGTTACCCTCTGAGAGGAATTTCGTTATGTTGACCGTGTTGTACCTAACGGAGATGGCTTAGCGGAAGTGAAAGTCAAAATTACGTAAATATTTAAACAGTAACAAACAATATTTTACCTATCTACACTGTTCAAAGAATAAAGAAAATGGTTGCCAGCCTAATTAGGCAAGAGAATGATTGACATTCTTGTTCAGGAAAATAATTACGTGTAACTTTAACGGACAAACACAACCTATACTTTGCCACACGCGAGTACAGTGAACTCTGACGCCTGCATATGTTCACGGTAAGATTGGAGTTGACAAAGCAGAACAAACTATTTGCACAGATATAACAGATAACAATACACACTATTACTTTCAGGGCTTATTCAAACTGAATGGTCTTTATAACATTAGTATTAATATTCACCGCAGAATCATAAATTGGACATAAGTTCAGTATTACTTTTCAAACATTTTCCTAGCTGACATAAAATTGTAAATGTAGTTCACTGCAAAATTATGAACTGGTCACAGGTTAAGTCTCTCTCAGCTAAATACTTTTCTATTAAGAATGAAAGTTAAATGTAATTCACTAACAGATTACTTCTCACTGTTTTCATAGATATGAACATATAACTCTCAACAGTTGCAGTTCTGAACTTTTACTGCAGTGAAACACAAATGTGAGATATTTGTAAGATTCTTTCAACAAACAATATTAATTTAGGCACACTCTATTGCGATATTAATATTAGCACACTCTATTGCCATATTAATTTTAATATGCTTTCAATAAAGGACACTCGGCAATCACTTTAGTTCAAACGGAGAGGAACCTGAGAGTTGTTATGATAAGGAAAAAATCAAGGTAGGTACATAAATTCAGTTATAAATTACCTTATATTTGAGCACACTAACACATAAAATGAGCTGATCCTTCACTGTACATTACTATAGTGTTCCATTACAGTAATTGCGCAATGTGGTGGCGATTGCATGTTGGTAGATGGATTTGCAGGTAGAATTGCTGGACTCTGTCATTTCTTGGTAGCGATGATAGATATCAGTTCCAGAATAGTTCCAGCTCATTATCCATCTTTTCGAGGCATTGGACAGCGGCACAGAAAGCCTCTCTCAGCACCAGCACAATATACAACTTTTAGATGAGCAGTTGACAGTTTGGTAGCTCGTCCCCGACTGAATCTTGGTTCCACCCTTCCATCCATGCCCACCACTTTTTGAGCGCGTTACACTGTTCCGTTCCTGAGGGGATCCACACCACCTTTTACATACAAAATAACTAAGACCCGTAAGTGAAGGTCAGCAATTTACATAACAGAAAACAATAACTTTAAATAAAATAGATCAGTTACACATATTGGTATTTCTACCAAAAATATTCACACAAAATTACAATTATATACAGTAAGTTTTGTTCCCCCCAAATGAGGGAAGTATTTTATCGAGACATCAAAGTCTTAACAAAGAAAGGAGGATACAATTTTGTGTTATCGATTCAATCAAACAACATTTACAGGAGCTCAACAATGGAATGTTGAACAAAACAGAAAGTACAATGAATCAACAAAAGGTATGTACTGTCTAAGCTATGGTGTTACACGCTCTTTCTTTTATTGGCGTGTTTAGGATAACTAGCAAGAAGAAACAAGAACTTCCCTATGACGTACCTCCACTTTTGACCCTAACAAACAAAAATAATCTGAAATCTTCATTTATGTGGCCATATTATCCGTAGTTGCTTCACATTTCCTGAAGATATTCTCGTTCCGTCGTTACAATTACAAGAAAATGCGTGGTTTTCTCACCTGACGTGTTTCTCTTTATTGAGGTAAAACATCATCACTCGTCTCTAATTACAGATATTTACAATTTGATTTGTTTTTAAGATGTAGGAACAGTTCATTAACAATTTGTTGGTTTTACTTACGAAAATTTCTTCTTGGTATCTCAACTACATCAAAAATGTCATCCGCTACACGTCTTTCTGCTTTGCAGAACTGTGCATTTTGTACGTTTTGCGCAGCAGATTTTTTCGTACACCAATGTTTACTGTTTGTTTTTATACTTATAAGTGTGCTAAGCCTGTGCCTTTAATATACTGTATGCTATACAGCAGCAGAGAATGAATAGTGACCAAGTGCTTTTTTTTTTATATAAGGCAGTAACATCCGTGTAATATCTAGGAGTAACAAGCCATGTCGACCCAAATTACGATGACTAAATGAGTGAGTGTAATTCAGAATTCAGCTATTAGAGAAGAAATGGCGTACAAAATACGTGTCCGACTGAGTTTTAGGTATTTGTCGTCAACCTGGAACCCTCACCAGATTAAATTAATAGTAACTCCCATGCATACAATCGTTTAGTGGGCGCGGCCCTGTGGTAGATGCTACAAGAGTAGTTGTTTATGATTTTCCTTTGTGACATCAGTACACACATTTGGGAGCTCATAACGATTTTGTATGTAACTGAATGGTACTGTTGCATCAAGGCCAGTTTCCAGGAGATTGACAGGGAATATTAAGCTCGGTGAACACTTAAATTGCGTAATCTTTCCGTACTCATAAAATTATTCAGTATTGTGTGTTACCACTTCTAAAAAAAAATTCAAATTCAATAGGCTCTGAGCATTATGGGACTCAACATCTGAGGTCATCAGTCCTCTAGATCTTAAAACTTCTTACACCTAACTAACCTAAGGACATCATACACAACAATGCCCGAGGCAGGATTTGAACCTGCGACAGTAGTGGTCGGGTGGTTCTAGACTGAAGCGCGTAGACACTACTGTCTCCAAACTCATTGAGAGGTACTGTGTTATCGCTACTCACTATTTCATCTTGTGCTTTAAGTTCAATGTGGAGCTAATTTTGAATGTTTCGGGAGAAGTACTGCGGTATATCTGCACGTATAACATCACACAGATTACCCCCTTCCCCATCCCCAGCAGGCACACTACAATAGTTCTCATGAAACATTCAAACTTGGGGCCACATTAAACGTAACGTAAACGATGAACAAGTAAGCAGTGATGACAACACAGTACCTCTCAATGAATATGGAGACAGAAGCGTCTACTCAAATCACGTTTTGTGAAAAATGCATGTGAAGTCAAGCTAAGAGCGATATTTTCATAAGTATCAGCATAGAAACACTTACCAGTAGCGGTAGAAAGATATTCAACTAATTATATACAACAAGATGGAAAATATAAGAAAAATGACATAAATAACCAGTACGCCAGAAACTTCAGAAATACACAAAAATTTTCTCCATGACTACTACGCAGATGACACGCTGTCAAAACGACAAAAAGGACACAAAAATGCATCTATAATAATGCAGTTTCACTAGCAGTGTAATTGTCAGGTGATCAATCGAAACAAACCAAACTATATGCACATATTATAAGTTTTAGGACTACAATAGATAAATGATTACAAACTTTATATTTTACTTTACAGAAGTAAATTTGACCCGCAGAAGATGATACATAAGTGTCGAAACATGCCACGGTGAATGAAAAGAAATAATGAAACGTCCCCTTAGAAAAATTATACACGGCTGTGCTTAAAGTGAAACACAATATTTTTTAGCGCAACACAATCTGACTTTCAATAATCCCTACAAGAGAATGGCCCTGACTAACATTAACCTATATGTTTCACAAATCACTTACCTCACAAAAATCTTGGTTACTCGAACTACTGCAATACAGCGAGCGCCGCTACTGCCAGCTAACTAAAAGATTCAAACTACGGAAGTCACTAACTACTGATAGGCCCAGTTAGCAAATGAAAGATTTTAATACAGAACAAACAATGTATTTTCCTTAATAGTCATAATATATATATCAGTTCATGACACCAATTCTTACAAATTTCAAAACTCCGCCATCTCTCTCCCCACATCCACCACTGCTGGCAGCTCACCTCCAACTGCGCAACGCTACGCGCTGTTAGCATCCAGCTGCCGCTGCTGAACACTACAATGGCAGACAACAATGCAAACCAGCCACAGACTGCACACGGCACAGCCAGTGGTTTTTATACAGAGCGCTACGTGGCGGCGACGTTACCAATAAAAAAATCTAAACAGCCTACTTACAATAATAATACTTGAATAATGTGGTTTTCAAAACAACTACAATTTTAAATCGTAGACATGGAAAAACTGCAAGAGGGGCTGAAGCCTGAGCAAGATAAAACTGCACCAAGCAACCATAATCAAAGATTTGTCTCTGTGCGTAGTTGTGTATGCAAAAATTAATAAAAATTTTATACCTAGGTTCAAAAATGGCTCTGAGCACTATGGGACTCAACTGCTGTGGTCATCAGTCCCCTAGAACTTAGAACTACTTAAACCTAAGTAACCTAAGGACATCACACACATCCATACCCGAGGCAGGATTCAAACCTGCGACCATAGAAGTCACACAGTTCCGGACTGCGCGCCTAGAACCGCGCACGACCAAAAAATCCTATAAAGTTTCCTAAAAAGTCTCACTCTACAAGTGTCGTTTGAACCCCTTCTCTGAGGAGGAGATAGCAGCTCACATCAAGTCATTAATGAAAGGAAAAACTCCCGGGCCAGACGGCATTGTGGCGGAGGTGGTGCAGTTCTTAGCCCCCCAGCTGATTGCACCACTTACTCATTTATATAATGAATGCTTAAATCAGAGAAAATTTCCCAAGATCTGGAAATCTGCTAACGTTGTTATTATCAAAAAAGGACCCGACAAAGATCCAGTGGAACCAAAATCATATAGACCAATATGTCTTCTAGTCCTACTAGGGAAGGTATTAGAAAGATTGCTGGCTGACAGATTGGCTGCACACCGAATGCTGTGCGGGATGAGCAACAGGCAGTTTGGCTTCAGGCCTGGGCGATCAGCATCTGATGCTATCGCCCTGGCGGCCGAAGTCTGCGGCTCTACCCCGCATAAGTATGTGGTCGACATCATGGTTGACATCAGTGGCGCCTTTGACAACCTGTGATGGCCTTCGCTCTTCTCCTGCTTGAGGGAGAAGTAATGTCCAGGGCCGCTATATGGGTGTCTCAGCAGCTATTGTGAAGATCGGGAAGTATGGCTATCATCCCCTAGTGGAAGAGTCAGAAAATCAATAACTAAGGGGTGTCCCCAGGGGTCCGTTCTTGGTCCCCTGTTTTGGGACATCCGTATGGAGCCTTTATTGGACAGTTTGCAACAGAGTGAAGATGTACTAGAGGTGATAGCCTACGCCGATGACCTCCTCTTGCTGGTCGGCGGCCATAGCCGAGAGGATATAGAACAAAAAATAGAAAGAGCTATTGAGGGACTCCAACAATGGTGCCATAATTCAAAAATGAGGATCTCACCCGGAAAGTCAACTTATCTACTGCTCAAAGGTCAGTTAGCAAGAAATCCAATGGTCAGAATAGAGGGCTCACCGGTTCTTCGGCGATGAGAGACTCGGTACCTCGGGATCATCGTTGATGAAAGGTGGAACTATGGAAAACACATTGAGACTGTAACCCAGAGAGCACTCCACGTTTTAAATAATCTCATCTCCGTTGGACACACAAGGTTTCATCTTCCACCACACCTTATTAAATTATATTACAATAGTATATTGTCAACAATAGTGGGTTACGGCTCGAGAGTCTGGGCGCACAGGCTCACGAGGGTGGTGCCCGCCATGACAGTGAGAAGGGTACAAAGAAACATGGTCCTGAGATCGGTAGGGGCATATAGAACGTCACCAGGCGGAGCTTTGCTGATCATCCTGGGGCTTTGTCCCTTGGATATCAAGATCAGAGAGCAAGCTGCCTGGTATTGGGTAAACAAAGGGAACATGGAAAAAAACAGAGGATATCTTAGGAACAAGGGTGGAAAACAAGAAGGAAATTAGGCACAGGGGGGAACAGTTATGGCAAGGATTGTGGGAATCGGAGGAAACGGGCCGAAGGACCTTCAGTTTCTTTGCGAATGTTAGGGAACGGATGGGCATGAAGCATATTGAGCCAAGCAGGGGACTTTTCCACTTCCTCACTGGTCATGGGCCGTATCCGACATACCTTCGTCGATTCGGCAAAAGGGCTACGCCCGAGTGTGAATGTGGCGCGCTAGAGGGTACCCCAGATCATGTGGTTTTCGAGTGCCCCCTTTTCAATGACGTTGCATCGATACTACGCAACCAGTTACCACACCACGACACTTACCACCTACTAAGACAGACAGATACCTTTCAAACCTTGAACAAACTGGCTAACGAGGTATCACTGAAGATTCTGAAAGACTTCTTGAGGGATAGGAACTAATATGACTTCATAATAATTACCGACTAAGTCCGTGCCCTACTTCCATTCCGCCTGTGCTTGGACAGGCCGTCTTTCTTAGTCAGGAATCCGCCGCGTACAGTAATAGGGGGAGTGGGGTACAATCTCCCTGATTGAGACAGCACCGATTTTGACCTAGGTTAGATTCTGTAGTTTGTAGGATGTTAAGTAATAGGAACCTGCAGCGCTAAACATCTTGGCCTGCCCAGTGTCAGGGGCATCGCTCGTTGGGGTTAACTCAAAGAGCAAGGCCTCAAATAGTAGGTTTATATTTAATGCTGACACACATGTAACGCTGCAGGCAGAAATATTTAGTTAGTTAGTTTAGTGAATTAAATAACAATTAATAAATTGAAATACAACTAAATAAGTTTGCCCATTTGCTTAGCCTGTAGTAGTACATTAGTCACAGTGTTAGTAACATAGTTAATAGCCCGTAGCATAGTACATTGTAATATTGTTAAACATACAGCAAATAGCTGCAAACAAATATTGTATCAACCTATGACCCACTAATCGAATTAGGAAGTGGGTTTCTATGTGTAAACACAATGAATTGGAAATAAATTTTTTTTAAAAAAAGAAAAAGTGTCGTTTGAATGGTGAGAATGAAATGCAACAACAGAGGCGTTATCTCAACGACAGGTTTACTGTCTCAAAAATCGTCGGAGCGTTAGTTCTTAGAGTCAAGTGCTCTTCTCTGCGAACGCTATGTCACAATAGAAAGAGCTTATTTGATGACTGCCCTGGATAACAAGTAATCTGCTTTTCCCATATATTCTCTGCGTTAAAATTATAGTCTTCGAGATGTACAGAAAATTTCGCAACATAATTCAATGACAAAAGCGAACTGTCAGTTTAAAATCATTTACTTGCGTACAATGTTTATGGCAGGGACTAATAGTTTTCTCAAAAGTACTATACACGCAGTATTCTTTCAAGTGTGCTCTTCAAACGCAAGTTGAGGGCTGATTATATATAAATCATTCACCCCGCGATCCAGTCCCATGTCATTACATTTCTGCTGCGTGAACACTTCTTCCTCAAGAACCTTGTCAGTATTTTATAAAATATTAATAATAATAGCATAGCCCTTGCACTTAGCAACTACGCTGAACGAAAAATCGCAGCATCAAAAAATAATTAACGTAGACTAACGAAATTTCGGGAATATATTTGTTTACTTAACATACTTAAGTGAGTGACATTGCAAGATCATACATTAAGAGTGAGGTAAGCCATTACAAATATGAAAAGCTGGTACATTAGTAGCCGGTGTAACTACCGGAATGTTGACTGCAAGCACCCATGCATTGTGTTCTACAGGTGCTGGGTGTCAGTTTGTGGGATGGAATTTCATGCCTGTTGCAGCTGGTCAGTCAGTACAGGTACTGTTAATACTGTTTGTGGAATTGGATGGCGCTGGAGTTCTCGTGCGATGATGTCCCACACCTGCTCGTTTGGAGGCAGGTCTAGTGGTCGAGCAGGCCAAGGCTATTGTCGACTCCCTGAAGGGCATATTGGGTTGCAACAGCGGTATGTGGTCGAGCGTTATCCTGTTGGAAAACACCCCCTAAAATGCCGTCCATGAATGGCAGCACAACAGTTAAATCACCATAGTGACCTACAGATTTGCAGTCAGGATGCATGAGAGATCCACGAGACTGCTCCTTCTGTCACACGAAGTTGAATCTGTGATTAGAACTCAGGTGCAGGTCCACTGCGTCTAGTATACAAACAGGTTTTGTTTCAGACCCTCAACTGGCTTCCTTATAACCAACACATGGCCATCACCGCCACAGAGGCAGTACCAGCGTTTGTCAGAAAACACAACAGACCTCCATCCTGCCCTTCCAATGAGCTCTCGGTAGAGACCACTGAAGTCGCAAACGGTGGTGGCTTGGGGTCAGTGGGACGCACACTAAAGGGCTTCTGGCTCATAACTGTCCTTGAAGTAATCGATTTGTAAAAATTAGTTGTGCCATTGTGGTGACAGCTCAGATTGCTGATACAGATGCAGTACGATGCGCCAGAGCCGTACGCTAAACATGGTCTTCCCTCTCGGTAGCGTCACGTGGCAGCCCGTAGCCCGGTATTCTTGCGACCGTACATTCTCGAGGGCACCACAGCCAACAGTCATGTACAGTGGCTACAATATTCCCAAGTCTTTATGCAGTATTGTAGCCGGAATGTCGAGTTTCTGGTACGTCTATAACTCGACATCGCTCAGGCTCACTCAGTAGAATGTTGGTAATGGCCTCTTTGTCGCCTTAATGGCATTCTTGACTAACGTCAACTCACCACGTCCGATTTCAAAGGTAACTAACGCTCACGACCGTTACAGCCTGTATCTGAAGCACACCTGATCTACATTCACTTAGTGGCGCTTCTAACGCCACTCTTTTGCGATTGGCGCGAAATTTGAATAGACATCATATTTCAGATATAGAAACGCGTCTACCAATTTTTATTTATGTCGCACAATTCCTTATGATGTGATTTTTTTCCGTTAAGTGTGTAAAGACGTCAGTGTAGAATGAATACGATGCAAAGACTTACTAATTCCGTGCGACTTACACCATTGTGCCACGTCACCTCTTCTTGGTACTGGTTTGTGGAAGCCCGGTTGCAGTTCAGACACTCTTAGTATAAATCAATTTTTTTTTGCAAAATAATTAATACAAGGATCTTTTGTCACTTGTCGCGATTCTTCCATCAGTCAACGACGGTGAAATTAACAGTTTCCTTTGTTTATATTTGAATGATAGTTTATTGGGGAATAAAGAAGCATGTAACAAGACCGTTACAACTCATAGACATGTGTATAATTTTTTCGACATACTGCCACTGATATCGACATGGCAGACAGTTGTTTATAACGAAATACTATAGTCAAAAAATGATGCATTCTTACTTTCACCAACTATGTTAGATGTGCCATTCCCGTTAATAAGTAATGCCTTCACAGAATGTATGGTAAGGAGGCACCAAATGGTTCAAATGGCTCTGAGCACTATGTGACTTAACTTCTGAGGTCATCACTCCCCTATAACTTATAACTACTTAAACTCAACTAACCTAAGAACATCAGACACATCCATGCCCGAGGCAGGATTCGAACCTGCGACCGTAGCGGTCGAGCGGTTCCAGACTGTAGCGCCTAGAACCACTCGGCCAACCCGGCAAGGAGGCACCAGATAAGTCCGCTATCAGACGGATCTACGGAAAGCTGTAGGAGACAGAAAATGTGGCAAAGGTAGCCAAAAGTGGTCGACTGAAAGAAGTAACAACAGAAACGCTCATCGACGGGGAAGTCGCACATTCCTCCGAAGTTTGTGCGAAATCTTCCAAGCCGCTCTAGTATCTCAGTTGCACCAACACAGCATTGTGCAACACCACCGCATTTCCATAACTCGCATTACCAACGGGGAGTGTGCTTTGTATGCTCCCTAAAAAAAAGTTTAAAAAGAAGAAAAATTCATTAATTGTTGTTGATATATATTAATACCATGCTTTTAAAGAAGTATTGATGTGTAAATAGTGTCAGGAACCTAAAAATGCCTTTAGCATCTCTGGCAGTATCAAAGCATTTTCAGTACAACCAGACTGGGAGTACTTCATATGATATCCACAAAAAATATTTTAAAATTGCATATTTTTAAATTGTTGTTGACTTGTACTCACAAAATACGTTTTAAAGGGATATTTATGTGTAAGTAAGGTGTTCAACCTGAAAATATTGAATATGACGTTCACTGTGAAAAGTTACATTTACTACTTTTAAATTTTTGTGTTAAGTTTAACTGAAGAGTTTAAAACATTTATGGGTAGAATAATTCAGAGAAAACAAGAAATACGTTTTTCAAAACTTTAAAATATAAAGTAACTGACTAAATGACAATATTTTCCAAAGTTGGGCATAAATTACCCCACCACCCTCTTGGTATTGTATGGGTAAAAAGATGCATTTTTTCGGAAAGGATACTCATCATTTTACATGAAGGCAATGGAAAACATTTAGCATTATGGCAGAGGTTCATTTTATCTGTGTAGCCATGAGAAATAGAAACAGGTTCTGCGGTGATGAGGCATCGCTCAACGTTGATGGATATGTGAATGCATCGAATTCACGCATTTGAAATACAGAAAATCCAATTCAGCTTCCCTAGACCCATCTCTACGCTGTAAATGTCGGTGATTCATGTGCAGTGTCACGTAGGGGAATCTTCATCTCAGTCTTTTGTAACACAGCGATCACACCAAAATACTGCAACACTTCGTAAAGGCTAATCTGAAGCCCAGCGGCAGTTCATGCGGATTCAACAGCACAATGCTACGGGTCGTAAGGTGCGTCCACAAAATGCCCTTTTTCTATTCAACTTAGCGCATGGGCATAAATTCCCAGTAGCGCAACTACGCATGCGCCCTTGTGTGTTGTGGTTATGCTGTTAAGCGATTTACGTGCAATAACGTATGTTGACTTAGAGGCAAGCACGCTTACATTTATAGATGATCACAGACAAAAGAAAGCCGTATGAAATGCTACTTCTACAGATTATTTGAATAAAAATTTGAGATGTGGTGCCCTGAGCGTCAAGTATTAGATAAAATTTTCCCGATCATATTACTGTTAAAAATAAGATACCGTAAGTATCTAAGTAGGAAAACATAAAACAATTAACCTGGAATTTTTGAAAAGTGAATATGAAAACTGAACGAATATTCATACTATTGCAACTTGTCGCACAACTGTGGAGCCTGACATATGAAGTAAGTAAGTGATGGAGTATGTGTAGCTAGCTCCTCAACAAACTACAAGATACAGAAATGAACGACATTGATGATCCCAAAAATACAAATAGGAAAACATAGCCTCTGTTCTACTGGATTTTGGCGTCTATGAAATTCTCAAATTTGTCTAAACCGAATAATCTTTCATGATTAATGTTATGTAAATACCTTTTCATATAATATGAAATAAAAATGAAACATTGAAATTTAAATAGCCTTCAAATAACGACTAGGAACCTCCCCTAAGCATTTCATAGCTTCAGGAATAATCACTGAAATGTTTTGTTTTGATATGCGAAATAAATAGTTCAAAATAAATAGTACAATTAGTCACCAGTTACTAGCTAACGAAATGTAATTTCCAGTCTTATCACAGCAGTTTCCCCTAGCGTAAAAATCTGTGATCTCTAGAAATTTGCAAACAACGTTGTCGTCACATCATATTTCTCTTACCACTGTGATGTAGATACTTCTTTAACTACTGTCGCTTTTGAATTTTCTTTTTCTGCCGCACTTTTAATACGGTTAGGCAGCACAAACTCCCAAGCAAAGAAGGGGATCGATAGCAGACAGCTTGCGCAATAAAGCAACTTGTAAACAGGAATAGGCCCATAACTACTAGGGTTCTTTCAACAAATGTCTGAGCACGCCAGTTTACCCCGAGCGTCTGCGAGGAAAGAAGCACCTAGTGGGCGTACCCATACAGCCAACAACAATGAGACTTCCGTGACTTACTTTTTTTCGCACGTAAGTCATTTCGAAGTGAGTGAGGCTTCATTCTCCTGATTAAACCCCCTTTTTTACTGTGAGGATAATTCAACGACGTTGTTAAGGAAACTCACTTTCACACTATTTGTGAACTACATAAAGAAGTAGATGAGTTGGTGCAATTTCTTAAAAAATCCTCATAGTTTTGTTTTTGAGAACATGCTACGACGTACTCAATTATGTGACACACATAATGGAGGCAACTATCAAATACGTATGTATGTTACTGTGCTATATTTTTGCGTTATTTCATTAACATTCTGAATAACCATTTTACACAGACGTGCCTGACATCAATAGCTGTTCGAGGCCCTCGCGAAGAATTGTTTATTTTCAACAATCAGTTACATGTCTCAAAACACTCACTTTAGTGAAATTTTGATCCTAAGAAGTTTGGACACGCTGTGTAACATCTGAAGCTGCACTGTTCTAATAACAGGTAATACATACAGATGATGTTTTCCCAAAACAATGAATGAAACTACACATCATGCCAACCCCATTGTATACCTGGAAGATTAGTGGAATGTCGCAATATTTTCTTGGGCTCGAGCCCACTGCCGTCATTAAGTCCTACAACACTGAGATGAAAAAAGTCATGGGATACCTCCTAATGTCGCGTCGCACCTCCTTTTGCCCTGTGTAGTGCAACAATTCGACGTGGTATGGACTGAACAAGTCGTTGGAAGTCTCCTGCAGAAATATTGAGCCATGCTGTCTCTATAGCCGTCCATAATTGCGGAAGTGTTGCATGTGCACGATTTTGTGCACTAAGTGACTTGTCGATTATGTGCCATAAATATTCGTTGGGATTCATGTCGGGCGATGTGGTTGGTGAAATCATGCGCTTGAATTGTCCAGAATGTTGTTCAAACCAATCACGAACAGTTGGACCCGATGACATGGTGTATCGTTGTTTGGGAATATGAGGTCCATGAATGCCTGAAAATGGTCTCCAAGTAGCAGAAAATGACTATTTTCAGTCAATTATCGTTTCAGTTGGAGCTGGAGACCCAGTCCATTCGTACAAACTCAGCTCGCACCATTATGGAGCCACTACCAACTTGCACAGTGCATTGCTGACAGTTTGGATCCATAGTTTCGTTGGGTCTGCGCCACACTCGAAATCTATCATCAGCTCTTACCAACCAAAAGCTGGACTCATGTGACCGCGCCTGGGTGTTGCAGTAGTCTAGGGTAAAACCGACACGTTCGCGAGCCCACGAGAGGCGCTGCAGGCGATGTCGTGTTTTTAGCATAGGTTCTAGCATCAGTCGTCTGCTGCCATAGTCCATTAACGCCAAATTTCGCTGCTCTGTTCTGACGGATACGTTCCCCGTACCTCTCACATAGATTTCAGCGTTATTGCACGCAGTGTTACTTGTCTGTCAGCACTGGCAACTCTAAGCAAACGGTGCTGCTCTCGGTCGTAAAGTGAGGCCCGTTGGCCGCTGCGTTTTCCTTCATGAAAGGTAATGCCTGAAATTTGAGATTTTCAGCACAGTCTTGACACTGTAGATCTCGGAATATTGAATTGCCTGAAGCTTTTGAAATGGAATGTCCTATGTGTCTAACTCCAGCTACCAAGAGTGAAATTTTCACTCTCCAGCGGAGTGCGCGCGTATATATGAAACTTCCTGGCGGTTTAAAACTGTGTGCCGGACCGAGACTCGAACTCGGGACCTTGCCTTTCGCGGGCACGTGCTCTGCCAACTGAGCTACCCAAGCACGTCCTCACAGCTTCAATTCCCGAGTTCGAGTCTCGGTCCGGCACACAGTTTTGATCTGCCAGGAAGTTTCATATCAGCGCACACTCAGCACTAGTGTGAAAATGTCATTCTAGAAACAAATTCCCCAGGCTGTTGCTAAGCCATGTCTCCGCGATATCCTTTCTTCAGGAGTGCTAGTTTTGCGAGGTTCGCAGGAGAGCTTCTGTGAAGTTTGGAAGGTAGGAGCCGAGGCACTGGCAGAATTAAATCTGTGAGGACGGGGCGTGAGTCGTGCTTGGGTAGCTCAGTTGGTAGAGCACTTGCCCGCGAAAGACAAAGGTGCCGAGCTCGAGTCTCGGTTTCTGCACACAATTTTAATCTGCCAGGAAGTTTCATTCCACCTACCAAGTCTAGTAATTCCCGTCGTGCGGCCATAATCCCGTCGGACACATGAATCACCTGAGTACACATGACAGCTCCGCCAATGCACTGCCCTTTTATTCTTTGTGCATATCGCTATCCCACGACTTTCATCACGCCAGTGTAAAGACCTAGTATGTCGGTAGCCACTACGGCTAGCATGATTAATCGAGTGCTTAGCAACCCTGCGCAGCTGCCCCAGTCATTCTCAAGCCGACGCAACAGCTGCAGCGTATGCGCGCATTCCCTGTTGGCGTCACCTGCTGTCGCACCTCAAACAAAGGAGCGCTGCGCTGCTGTGCATTCCACGCGGCAGCCCAGCATTCGGCGAGCGCCCGTGCCGCATATGGCAACAGCACTTCCTGCTGCGCACTGGGACGCGGCTTTTTGTCCGCTGCGCTGGCGTGCCGCTGCTAGCCTTCGACTCACTTCCTTAACCTTCTGGCGTCCCAAAATAAAAACCGCGGAGCGAGAGGCGGACGAAGGACGAGAGGGCAGCGCAGAATTTACGACCGGCCCGACTCTGCGCGAGCAACAAGAAGGACTGCGCCCGAGGAACTGCGTCCTTGGCCGCGTCGCAGGATTCGCAGGACCCTGGGACCGCCGTGGGAAGCCGGACACGCCCACGTCCTGACCAGCTCCTCTCCACGTCTCGCTTATTTAGGCGTTACTACCAAATGGGTTCCCGTTTGCAATGCTAATTTATACCAGGAAGAGGTAAATTACAACGAACAATGGCCCTGCTGGTGTGACAGACACTTTACACTGAATTCGACTATGTGTAACTCAACTGGTGGAACGCCGTAACTTTTTCACAGTACAACACCCAAAACCAACTGCCGCAGCACCTGAGGTTTCTCTTCCTAATTTCAATTAGTATTTTTTTCTACAGTAAATATTTGTATTAGCTTGTGTTATACAGGGTGAAAAGTATTTAAACCGACAAACTCTGAGAGGTTGCAGGGGATATCAAAACAAATATTTTTCCCTAATGTCATTTTTTCCTACGAGGATTACTCAAACCGGTGGAGGCCGTACTACGCTCTTCAGTTGTTAGAGGCCGTTTTACGATCTTCAGTTGTTAGAGGGCGTATTACGCTCTTCAGTTGTAGGCAACTGCTGTCCACCAGTGTAGTAGTGTGTTGTCTCTGTTTACTAATGGAGCGATACACCTGGAGTGATTACACTGATATGGTTGGTGCGTACTACGTAGCGCTCCACAACGGACGAGTTGCACAGCGGGTTTATCAGCAACAGTATCCTAACCGGCGTATCCCGCATCATAAGACCTTTGTTGCTGTGTACCAACGTCTGCGTGAGACAGGGTCATTTAGCAGATTACCTGGACAGGGACGCCGTCGCGCGTTAAGAATGCTGCAATTTGAGGAAGATGTCTCCCAGCATGTGGAGCAGGAGTCTTCAATCAGCATTCGTGCAATTGCAGGTAACATGGGGACAAATCAGACGAATGTAAGAACAGTCCTTCCAGAGCAATTGTTACGTTCATTTCACTTACAGCGTGTCCATAAGTTGATTATCTACCCAGAGCACAGTTTCCGCAGTGGTACCTGAAACAGTGTGAAATGCTTCCTATATTTCCATCTTCTGTGTTGTTTACCGATGAAGCAACGTTCGGGCGTGATGGAGTCTTCAACATGCACAATTCGCATGTTTGGAGTGAGGATAACCCACATGCCACAGTTACTAGCGCTCATCAAGCGCGGTTCTTCGTTAATGCGTGGGTCGTTGTTGTTGGGGACTGTTAATTGGGCCGTATCTGCTACCTAGGCCATTAAATGGCAGGCAATATTACAATTTTCTCGCCGGAGAATTGCCAGAATTGCTGGAAGACGTCATGCTCCCTACAAGACAACGCATGTGGTTCCAGCATGACGGAGCACCGGCACATTTCAGTCGTCGTGTGCGTCGACTCCTGGACCGACGGTTCCCAGAAACGTGGATAGGCAGAGGTGGTCCTGTACCATGGCCTGCTCGATCCCAAGATATGTCCCCTCTGGACTTTTTTTGTGTGTACGCTGTTTACGTACCTCTTGTTGCATCAGAAGAGGATATGGTTGCCCGGATAGTAGCAGCAGCAGGAACAATTCAGGATACTCCTGGGGTTTTTACCCGTGTCACTGAGAACATGATCTGAAGGTGTAACCTTTGTTTACGTTTCAGTGGAGGCATTTTTGAAAATCTACTGTAACTGAAATTGTATTGTGTTAATGTGTTATGTCTTGGTTACAAAAAATGGAAAAGTGTTTGTTGGTTTAGTTAATTTGCCGCCAGAGAAGTCTTCCTCAACCGGTTTACATACTCTTCATAGGAGAAACTCACATTAGGGATAAATATTTGTTCTGATGTCCCCTACAACTTCCCAGAGTTTGTCAGTTTAAATACTTTTCTCCCTGTATACTAGTTTAAATGTTTCACTACTAATCTAATATCTATTTTCTTCCTAGTAATATTTCCTTTCTTTTTCAAGATTTCTCAATTTTCTGGTATAAATGCAACTTTTTTTAGATTTATTGGCTTTCGTGATGTACCCATTAGCCATGCCATTTATGGAATGTTACCGTTGACGATACGATCGTAATGACAACACATAACTCAGTCCTAGAGCGGAGAAAATTTCCGAACGGGCCGGGAATCGAACACGAGCCCTTTCGCTTGGCACTCAGCCACTATAACCGCGCAGCTACCGAGGCGGACAGTACTGAAAGTAGAATAACTTCCGTGATATCGTGCCCCTTACTGCCAGTATACCTCCGGAAGATAAAAAGCATTTTGTGCACCATTATTAACTCATTAGAATGAATTGAGTAAAGGTTCATCTTGCTCCACTACACAGCTTATCACGAACAAAATGGTATTGACCTTCATAAAAATATGTGTATGCAAAGCATATGTGCCTTCTGTCTGTATTTCTGCCGTGTAATGATGAATTTTCTACAGAGTCATACTCATTACATACGTAATGCAAACTGCATGTCTGTCTTTACTAATCTTTGAATGGTAGCTTCTTTTATCCATCCATTATGCTTAATAAATTCGCCTAGGTACTTCAGTTTGTAGGTCCAACGATATTTCCATACATTGTATTTAATTCTAGACGTGGATGCAGTCGTATTGTTCACATGTACTTTTGTTTTTCTTAGAATAGTAATTCTGTGTGTTGATGAATGGAAGTTCTGTACTACGTTTGGAGTCGTGTTCTGTGTTCTCTTTTGTTATATTCGGGTAAAGTGTACAAAAAATAATTACGCTTTGAACAATCAAACATATTATTCCGACTACTTTTCAGATGACATCCTGCCAAGTATGTAAAATCCCATCTTTACCATTAACACAGTTTGAGAATAGTAATCATAAAACGAATATACACCTAGTTTTTACTCCTAAGGTAGCAAACTAATTAATGATTTTGGGTAATACTTCACACGAACTGTAGCAACGATTCTTTACTGCGATTTAGATGACAGGGTATCGCCTCTTCCACATTTCTAGTGTAAATCCGACGTATAGGATTGCTCTTCTACGCGAGTACTTCACTGAATGGCCGCGTGGACGTTTCATTCAACACAAGATTTCATTTATGCACTTCAGTGCGTGTTTTTACGGCAGAACAAATTATGCAAACCTTCGGACGAACTTCATGTATCAGTTCAAAGCAGGCATAAAATAACTCGAAAATTTCACTTTCATTTCCGAGGGCACACATGGTATATTTGTTCAAATGTGGAAGTCCATTACATTTCGGTAAACTGCAAGGGAACAAAAATCTTCAAATGTTCAAATGTGTGTGAAATATTATGGAAACTACTTAAGGTCATCAGTCCCTAAGCTTACACACTACTTAACCTAAATTATCCTAAGGAAAAACGCACACCCATGCCCGAGGGAGGACTCAAACCTCCGCCGGAACCAGCACACAGTTCATGAAAGGGAACACAAGCGAGAGAAAACACGATGACAATACGTAAGATGTCACAAGAAACACTTGTCAATGGCGGAACCTTCTTTAAAGTGCCTTATCTACAGACAAAGTATTTCACCGATAAATTACATATGCAAAAAAATAAAATCAAAAACACAATTTTCTTCAAGTGTGCTCACTGAGTATGAGAGGCACCACCTAGAATTTGGATAACACTTCCACGTGGAGCTAAATAATTGCAACTGATGTTTTCCCGTCCCAGTTCAATCTCAATTTATTGTGAAACTTCTGCTGTGGCCTATTGCGACAGTTTCTGGCTACATTCTTTGTCCGTGCGTTCGTCCAGCATCATACTTTTTTTTTTTTTTTGTTCATGTTTGTCTGTTCTAATGAACATGAGGCAGGTGCCTTCCTCTGCAATCATCCAGCGTTTCCTACATTTCTTTTATTTAATTTATCGGTTTATTCATTTTTGTCTGCTATCACACTTGTTTGTTTATCATTTGCGACCTCTAATGTGTGTGACGAAATTCCTTACAGCCATGCCTATGTCTAGTGTTTTACAAGTTTGCCATTCAACCTGGCATTGCCAACGTCCACGATCTGGACTTTTTTTAGCTGTTGTACAGTTTGACTGTGACTGGAAAACTGAGATTTATACTTCTGTTTCTGTAGTACTCTGACGTTGCCGGCTTTCCTGTAGGATTCATTGCTTCTTCTATGTCATTTCTATAGTGATATCTATGGTAGAAGTGATGGAAATGATTTGGTGCGCCGGCCGAGGTGGTCTCGTGGTTCTAGGCGCTCGATCCGGAACCGTGCGACTGCTACGGTCGCAGGTTCGAATCTTGCCTTGAGCATGGATGTGTGTGATGTCCTTAGGTTAGTTAGGTTTAAGTAGTTCTAAGTTCTAGGGGACTGATGACTGATGATCACAGATGTTAAGTCCCATAGTGCTCACAGCCATTTAAACCATTGGATTCGATGCGCGGGGGGCGATGTAGGTTGTCAACTATAAACACTTCCTTACATATGTTGGCTACACTTTTTTTATAGCTAGACAGAGAAAGAGCCTGTAACTGTGCCAGTACGTGTCTGTCGTTATAATTTTGACCACAGAGTGTATACGAACTGTCTCTCATTTGATTTCTGACTTAAAAGTTAATTGTTCCTTTATTTTACCATTAGTAATTATAAACCTAACTAAATCTAGACGATTTTCTCACTATTCCTTAACTTTCAGTTTAATTTTGCATTTCCTCAGGCGTTTGCCGTTGCTTAATTGCTTCATTTTAGACGAAAAAGTGCAAATTATGGGAATACTATATTTCTTTCCGCTCGCAAACACTACCCAGTTTCGTGTTGCATTGTGAAACTGTCACGCGCAAATCCGATTACAAGTGGCAAAAGCAGACTGTGCTTAATGCTTTTGGGAAATCTGTACGAAAGACAAATAAGACAGATAACGGAAATACCACCAGAATCTAGTACAGTGTCTACGTCCACTGTGTTATAAGCAGAACACGGCCAGACTGTCCTCTCATGGAAAGACGAGGAGACAATCGGGGTTACTATGATAATTTTGTGAAAAATGTTGTGCGGTTAAGGCTATTCGTCTTTTCCTACCGCAATATAGCGCCTGCAATAACTTTATGTGATAACGATTATAATGCTTTTCTGCTTGAAAAAGGAAATAGCTTCTCACATTACTCAAACATTAATTGTCCAGTACGAAACACGGAAGGAAATAACGTAATGCCCGAGACGACGCTTCTTAATGGAAGGGGCGTTATCTTTTTGAAAAGTAAGAATTTTATTACCTAGCTGAGAATTAACGCCGGGCATGTACTTGGAGGTCCGAGAAATTTATCCAGGGATGACAAGATTCTAAAAGCACCGATTTTAATTAATGTGTTGGTCAATTCCGAGATATGTTATGCTACAAAACTGACGGTTTTAGGTGACAGTGAAAACATTTTATATACCAGAGAACACATAGTTACTCACTCACTCCTAAAAGTCTATGAGAATTCTATAATGAATAAAAACTCTGTACTACAGATTGCATACGGATGCGGAGGTGGGGGATGGAGGGGAGACAGGCATGTGCCCCCCTTTCCGGACGCCAACGGACATGTGACAAAACTGTTACACTGATGGTACAGTAATTGGAAAGAGACGAGCAACACAGGATGTAAAAAATTCGCCCGAAACGCAGAACGCTAATTATTGGACGTATTGGTAGCGACAGTGGTTTTTTGGAAGGTACATATCTGATTTTCTATCTTAAAAAAAGGTTTGAAAATCGAGAAAAATCTATACGAAAACCTTCAACGACAAAATGACCAAAAATTGTTCAACAATGTTCTGGCGAAACTGGATCTCTTTAGTATAATAACTATGGACAGCGATTAGTATCGTGGTGTCTGTTTAACGGAGGCCACGAAAACGTTGGAGAAATGAAGGCATCATAAAATAATCTCCAGATTGAAGCTTGCGTTGTTGAACTGTATCTGTTGCAGTTTGACCCCATAGCGGTTGTCTGAATTTACGTACAAGCATCTATTACTATAAACAATAAGACATTTAAGCTATCTGAGGTACTGGAATTAATTCACAAGGTTGTGTCTGACGGTGGTGGGAACCACAACACCACTTAAATAAAGAAAAAACGTGGGACGTGGATGGTTTCATGTGCGGTGTTGTTGATGAGCTGCACGCTCATGTAGCACTTGACAGTTCCAGTTGTGAACTGGATTCCTCGAATACTTCTATGGAAGGAGGTGATAGATTTCCAGGAGTCTAGCGGTGTTGCCTTCACTGAGTCCTGTCTTTGACTATACGACGACTTCACTGTGATGCACACTGACTTCACAGGGACGTCCATACGATAGTTTGTTGTGGGGAGGGTGGGGGGGGGGGGGGGATGGACTGGGGTATGGAGTATTTTTTTTGATATTATGGAAGACGAATGGCGACTTGCAAGCAGCCATAAAAAATTCTATTTTCGGACCTGTTAAAAACCTGCGTGATACCAACTTTTAAATCATTCGATCAGCATGGATTTAGAAATGGTAAAGGCGCAAGAGAGGCAGTTCTGACGTTGCGTTGATTATGAAAGCAAGACTACATAAAAAACAAGACCTGTTTATAGGATTTGTCGACATGGAAAAAGCGTTCGACAGAGTAAAGTGGTGCAATTTGTTCGAAATTCTGAGGAAAGTAGGGGTGAGCTATACGAAGAGACGGGTATATACAAAATGTGGAAGAACCAAGAGGGAATAATAAGAATAGAAGAACAAGAACGAAATGCTCGGATTAAAAAGCATGTAAGACAGTCTTTCACTCCTACCGTTCAATTTATACATCCAAGAAGAGATGATGGAAATAAAAATTCAAGGTGAAATAAGAGTGAAGAATATGGATTGAGAGTAAATGGAAGAAAGACGAAAGTAATGAGAAGCTGCAAAAGCGAGGACAGCGAGAAACTTAACGTCAGGATTGATGGTCGCAAAGTAGATGAAGTTAAGGAATTCTGCTAGCTAGGCAGCAGATTAACCGATTTTGGACGGAGCAAGCCGGACATAAAAAGCAGACTAGCAAGAGAAGTCTACTAGTATCAAACATAGGCCTTAATTTGAGGAAGATATTTCTGGAAATGTAGGTTTCCTGCACTGCGCTGTGTGGTAGTGAATCGTGGATTGTGGGAAAACCGGAAAAGAAGTGAACTGAAGCATTTGATTATGGTGCTACAGACGAATATTGAAAATGAGATGCCCTTATGAGCTAAGGAATGAGGCGGTTCTGCGCAGAATCGGAGGAATGCGTGACCGTTCTCTCTCACAGTGCGATAAGTGTATTAACAGTTACGGCGATTACTTTTGAAATAATGAAGAGTTTACATAATTTTTAGAGTTTCGTAGCCCATTCGTTAAAAACCGAAGCCTTACAGGATCACTCCGTTGTCCATCTGTCTATCTGTTCGATTTTAAAGAACCCTTTTCCCTCAAAAACGGTTAGATGTATCAAGTTGAAATTTATGTTACATGCTAAGAGCTACGGCCCCTGACGGCGTAAAAAATTTTTTAAGCCTCCAAGCCAGCGTAATCAAAAGATATGGCTATTTATGTTACCTGTTTTGATAATCGCATATGTCACTCATCAAAATCTGTAGGATACTTACTGCTGAAATTCCGAAAATCGTTGATTTGCAGTTACATCACACGAAAAATACAATTTTTGTCTTTCGTTACCCGTCTGACTGACCGCTTGTTAAGACTTTTTCTTTGAGAAATTACAATAGCAAATGCGAAATTACACAAAAATTTAACCTTAAAAAAATGGTTCAAATGGCTCTGAGCACTATGGGACTCTACCACTGAGGTCATCAGCCCCCTAGAACTTAGAACTACTTAAACCTAACTAACCTAAGGACATCACACATATCCATGCCCGAGGCAGGATTCGAACCTGCGACCGTAGCAGTCGCACGGTTCCGGACTGCGCGCCTAGAACCGCGAGACAAAGCATCTGGCTCGTGTTCATTTATTAGATTTGTAATTCTGGTTTCTGTGTGGAATTATAGTATTACTGGTTTTTCAATTAGTTCATTGTAAATGGTGTTTAAAATATTTTGTCGTATTGAGAAAGAACCGAGCCAGACACTTGTACGTTGAGTCACATTACCACACACAGAACAGTTACACGTGTGCTTTGTTGTTTCGTAGCTATTATAGTTACAGAGGACTTAATTAATCAATTGTGTTAATGGAAATTCCTTGTCATTCTTTATTTTTATTTTATTCAGTCAGATTGCGTGCTAATAATAGTCACGGCCAACGGGTTACGTGACTTCGTAACCGGTCACACAGCTAGTAGAATTATTGCATTTATTCATTATTGTTAGCCTTCCTTTTTAATTAAGCCCCTTTGCACCATCTACATCTACTGACTACCTATTATACTTTATACGATTTAGATACAGGGTGGGATACAAATTTGAGAAAGAATCTATACACGAACTTGTAGCATATCATAAGGAGCTTAGGAAGATTTGTTTCAAGTTTTTAAGTGAACAGCTTTCGTGGAAGTAAGTCAGCAGTCGAAATACTTAATTCAACGGCGGTGCCTGGCTTAACGCCTCACTCGGTGGTGTTTATACCTCAATAGCTTATTCCACCGGCTTCTCCTTTCAGTTTTAGTATGCAGGAAGATCAGGTTCGATCCCCTTATGTGGCTTACCGAAGAGTCGCCGAGCCGGGCAGAAACGGGCGCAAGGCTGGTGTCCGGAGGCCTCTGGATGCGGCGTCGCCATTCTTGCGGAACGCGCCGCTTCTTGTTTCTGCGGCCGCCACTTTTTGTGACCCGAAATAGCTACTTCTAGTTCTCTTTCTTTTTTGCACGGATTCCGGGATGGCCAGCGGAAAACGCTAACGCGTCCAGTTATTTATGCATGGAAGAAAAAAGAATTTTCGCTGTGTTATTCTGATACTCCAGCTTTGTTTCCTTGGCAGCTGCGCAACAAGGAACTTAATGTTGTCCTTTTCTTTGTTCCTACACCGACGCTAATGATGAATGTTACAGCATGACGAACTGGTCAGATATTTCTGAAGATTTACTATTAAAAACTGTCTTGATCACGAAGTTGAAAGTCTTAAATTATTAAGACTTTTAAGAAATATTTTATCTTTACTTTGTAATTTTATTTCACCAAACATTATTTTATGACTGACTATCTGTTTTAGAATGTTTGCTTATATGTTTTTAGACTGCATATTGCTAATTCACATCCTTTTATTTTTGACACTGCGGCTCATAGTATTATAATTTTAAATTCCTTCCATTTTCATTATTTTTGTTTGTTTATAATACTGGCATACAACTTAAGGAATAGCAATGCCTTTTTAAAAAATGCAGTCTACATACGAACTTCATAGACAATATTTCATAGATATGGACAACTACTTCTAATCGTATCTGTGGAGCATGTAGTATACATTTCAGCTAAAGATTATTGCGGCCTACTCATTGAAAATCGTTTCAATAAAGACATGTTGCAGCTCAAAAATACATCGTCTGACGTGACAGTCTTCTCCATTCCACTTTCGCAACAACTTCGTTAGAAAGAAGCCTGCTGCCACACCTTTGCACTGGCGTTTATCCTCACCATGGCAACCACTAGTTTGCCTATCGACTTTTCAACAACTTCAGTGGAAAGAAGCCTGCTGCCTCATCTTTGGAACGGCGTCCAACTTCACCATGGCAACCAGTAGTTCCAAATAGCTCACTAACAGGATTTAAGATGGTAACCCATGTGCTGTCAAACCGAAGTTCATCCATCCTACACATTTAAATATTTTTAACGCTTCTTAATTGACAATAGCTGTTTAATAAGCTAACTTTGGTGTGTGTTTATTTTTATTTCTTGAAAATGTTCTTTTAACTAAGAAATTTTACATTGTTATTCGACTTATAACTCATTGGTTAGAAATGACATCATGCCATCTGAAGTAGGCGGAGCCTCCATTATATAAGCCTGGAAATGGAAAAAAGAACACATTGACACCGGTGTGTCAGACCCACCATACTTGCTCCGGACACTGCGAGAGGGCTGTACAAGCAATGATCACACGCACGGCACAGCGGACACACCAGGAACCGCAGTGTTGGCCGTCGAATGGCGCTAGCTGCGCAGCATTTGTGCACCGCCGCCGTCAGTGTCAGCCAGTTTGCCGTGGCATACGGAGCTCCATCGCAGTCTTTAACACTGGTAGCATGCCGCGACAGCGTGGACGTGAACCGTATGTCCAGTTGACGGACTTTGAGCGAGGGCGTATAGTGGGCATGCGGGAGGCCGGGTGGACGTACCGCCGAATTGCTCAACACGTGGGGCGTGAGGTCTCCACAGTACATCGATGTTGTCGCCAGTGGTCGGCGGAAGGTGCACGTGCCCGTCGACCTGGGACCGGACCGCAGCGACGCACGGATGCACGCCAAGACCGTAGGATCCCACGCAGTGCCGTAGGGGACCGCACCGCCACTTCCCAGCAAATTAGGGACACTGTTGCTCCTGGGGTATCGGCGAGGACCATTCGCAACCGTCTCCATGAAGCTGGGCTACGGTCCCGCACACCGTTAGGCCGTCTTCCGCTCACGCCCCAACAACGTGCAGCCCGCCTCCAGTGGTGTCGCGACAGGCGTGAATGGAGGGACGAATTAAGACGTGTGGTCTTCAGCGATGAGAGTCGCTTCTGCCTTGGTGTCAATGATGGTCGTATGCGTGTTTGGCGCCGTGCAGGTGAGCGCCACAATCAGGACTGCATACGACCGAGGCACACAGGGCCAACACCCGGCATCTTGGTGTGGGGAGCGATCTTCTACACTGGCCGTACACCTCTGGTGATCGTCGAGGGGACACTGAATATTGCACGGTACATCGAAACCGTCATCGAACGCATCGTTCTACCATTCCTAGACCGGCAAGGGAACTTGCTGTTCCAACAGGACAATGCACGTCCGCATGTATCCCGCTTCTGCCTTGGTGCTAATGATGGTCGTATGCGTGTTTGGCGCCGTGCAGGTGAGCGCCACAATCAGGACTGCATACGACCGAGGCACACAGGGCCAACACCCGGCATCTTGGTGTGGGGAGCGATCTCCTACACTGGCCGTACACCTCTGGTGATCGTCGAGGGGACACTGAATATTGCACGGTACATCGAAACCGTCATCGAACCCATCGTTCTACCATTCCTAGACCGGCAAGGGAACTTGCTGTTCCAACAGGACAATGCACGTCCGCATGTATCCCGTGCCACCCAACGTGCTCTAGAAGGTGTAAGTCAACTACCCTGGCCAGCAAGATCTCCGGATCTGTCCCCCATTGAGCATGTTTGGGACTGGATGAAGCGTCGTCTCACGCGGTCTGCACGTCCAGCATGAACGCTGGTCCAACTGAGGCGCCAGGTGGAAATGGCATGGCAAGCCGTTCCACAGGACTACATCCAGCATCTCTACGATCGTCTCCATGGGAGAATAGCAGCCTGCATTGCTGCGAAAGGTGGATACACACTGTACTAGTGCCGACATTGTGCATGCTCTGTTGCCTGTGTCTATGTGCCTGTGGTTCTGTCAGTGTGATCATGTGATGTATCTGACCCCAGGAATGTGTCAATAAAGTTTCCCCTTCCTGGGACAATGAATTCACGGTGTTCTTATTTCAATTTCCAGGAGTGTATATAGCAAGACGTGCACTGGTTTCGCCAGTAGTGATTCTCCAGCAGAAAGAGGTTCCTACTGAATGGTAATTCATCGTTTTATAGCTTTATAACTTTTATATTTTCTTTAATGTAT
This sequence comes from Schistocerca gregaria, assembly GCF_023897955.1. Taxonomy (NCBI): domain Eukaryota; kingdom Metazoa; phylum Arthropoda; class Insecta; order Orthoptera; family Acrididae; genus Schistocerca; species Schistocerca gregaria. The sequence continues at coordinate 1,006,106,612 of NC_064920.1, read as the reverse complement.
GTAGCCCTCTAGTTAACGCTTTGTATACGACTTGTCGGTCTGAAGATGACCACAGTAGTGGTCGAAACCGTTCACCTTAACAAATAAATCGTGATCAAGACTGTTTTTAATAGTAAATATTTGTAACAGATTGATCGCTCTCACTCCAAAATGTATTCAAAAGTAATTTCTGAAGGTGTTTGGAGATGTTCGTCACATAACGAGTATCGCAGTATTAAAGTTTTATTTGCCCGGAACTCACTATCACACGAGTACGAATACACTCTTGTATTCGCTGTGGCATGGAAACACACAGCCTCTGAATTTCATTTTGAAGTATTTATTGCCGTAAATGAAAAATATTTCTTTTCAAACTCTATATAAATGACCTAGTAGATAACAGTTGCTTTTCGCAAATAATGCTGTTGTAGACAGAGAAGTCGCGAGGATTGTAGCGAAATGGAGGAAGACACTTGGTGCAGGGAGTGGCAACTGACCGTCAACTGCGAATGTATACAAAGACCCCTTTCACCTAGGAGGTTATAAGCTCCACCGTGCTGATACTCGTGTGCCTTGCTGATCCTGTGCCAAATTTGGTTGCAATCGGTCCAGTGATTTGTGAGTACACATACGTAGACTCTGCTTTATACATACATCAGATTAGAAAACTGCAGAAAATTCACTGGAAGCAGTTACTTTTATAAAATATTGAATTGTATGCGTTCCGAGCAATTTGAAATCTAACGAAGACTTACAATCGCTGGTAAGGCAGATGCCAGACTGCGTGTCATTTGAAGAATACTCATAAAATATAGACCATCAACAGTCCGGCCACAGTAGACGCCACAACATCCTGAGGAAGCCTGTATCATTTATAAGAAATATGATGCGACCTAACAACCCATAAGATTAAATTCAATAGAGGAAGCACCTTGCAAAACAGTCTTCAGACCAATACTTCACTACTGTTGTAAGTACGGGATCCATAACATGTATGACTAGGAGAGGAAATGAAGTAGATTCAGAGAACAGCAGCGCGTTTCCTTACAAGTTAGTTTAGAAAGCAGGAAAGCGTCGCAGAGATTAGTCAACTGTCAGTGCTACAGAGGTGTTCCTGGTAGCGTGGTTCATTGTTATAGCTCTGAGAGCATAAGCTGCTACAAGAGTCATCAAATATATCTTGGGAAAAGACCCTGAAGATAAAAGTAGAATAGAGATGCCACGAAGGCTTAGAGGCAATCGTTCTTCCCACGAACTGACTGGGACGATAAAAGTAGGGGAGGAAGTGACATTGGTACACAAAGTACCCTCCGCCACACTCCACAAGGCGTCTTGTGGATCATAAACGTGGACGTAGATGGACAACTAATACTGAGTCTGTTCAAGAAGATAACTAACAGTAGGCTGGTGTGAAAGTATATATGTGTCCATTGCACCCCAGGTTCACTCTGTGGCTGATAATGACAAATCAGACCAGGCGGGGCACTTCAGGATCCATACATTCTTCAAGGCGTTTTTGTGGTGTGCACTTCATTGTGGGTTCTTGCATTATTCTGCTGGTGAAAGGAAATGTGGGGTATTGGATTACAGTGCTGGAATATGTCATTTGGAACGCTCGTTATGAAGAACAGGGTTTACTATTCTCTCTACATCCTGCCAAGAACACAATCTGTTCTGTGGACATGCCCAAAAGCTCTCAGTTATTTGCTGGGAGTTATTTGCTGCTTCGTCTGACCTTTCATCAGGTCGTCTAAGGGTACTTTGATGTCCTTTTAAGCACCACAAACACAAGTGAAACTTACGGCTGAACACCGAGGAATGCCACATAATGTCCCAGCTGACTCTGGCTCTTCACGTGGGAAGTCTCCGTTGCCTGTGGCATGGTTCAGTGATAAATATTGGCTGATATCTCGAGATGCCATCGCAGCTACCAGCAATCTGTTTCCTTGATTTCAGTACTCATCAACTGTCCATTTTTCAGAGTGAGTCGAGCAGAGAGACACGTGACCACACTTTTTGCCATGCTGTAGCCTCCAACTCATCACCACTCATCCTACAGCCACTGCGACCAGATTTCCGTTTCCTGAGATTTCTGTAAGTACCTCAAGGAAATAACGGGAAGCTTCTTCATAAAATGACACGGCCAGTGTCTTTCCACATACTTATCCTGAGTAACTCAACCTGCTTTCAGAAAAAAATATGTGTTGCATTACTTACTGAATGCCCCTCGTACGTTCCACGAAGTGGTTTCTTCATCTCATCCCCGCGGAGTGGCCGCGCGGTTTGAGGCGCCATGTCACGGACCGCGCGGAGGTTCGAGTCCTCCCTCGGGCATGGGTGTTTTTGTTTGTCTTAGCATAAATTAGTTTGTTACTTTAAGTAATGTGTAAGTCTTGGGACCGATGACCTCAGCAGTTTGGTCCCTTAAGAATTTACACACATTTGAACTTTTTTTTTCTTCATCTCAGGAAAAAGAAAGAAGTAATAGCTTGATGTGCTAGAAGGAAACTGTGTGAGCGTATCTAGTGCAGAGTGATCTGGGGCATCGTAACGGAGCAAAAATACCCTATTCAATGGTAGAGACTTCGATTTTTAATGCGGTTTTACACTGAAGAGCCAAAGAAACTGATACACCTGCGTAATATCGTGTAGGGTCCCCGTGAGCACGTGGAAGTGGTGCAACACGGCGTGGCATGAACTCGACTCGTTTCTGAAGTAGTACTGGAGGTAAATGGCACAATGAACCCTGCAGGGCTGTCCATAAATCGTTAAGAGAACGAGGGCGTAGAGATCTCTGGTGAATAGCGCGTTGCAAGGCATTCCAGATAAGCTTCATCTTTGGGGAGTTTGGTGGCCAGAAAAAGTGTTTAAATTTATAAGAATGTTCCTGAAGACACTCTGTAGCTATTCTTGACGTGTGAGGTGTAGGTAGCACTGTCGTACTTGAATTTTCCAAGTCCGTCGCAATGCACGAGGGACATGGCTGCATGCAGGAGATCAGACAGGATGGTTACGTACGTATCACCCGTCAGAATTGTATGTAGACGTATTAGGGGTCTCATATCACTCCCACTGCACGCGCCCCACCCATTTACAGAGCCTCAACAAGCTTGAACAGTCACCTGCTGACATACAGAACCCATGGATTCATGAGGTTGTCTCCATACCCGTACACGTCCATCCACTCGACATAGTCTGAATCGAGACTCGTCCGACGAGGCAACATGTTTCCAGTAATTAACAGTCCAATGTCGGTGTTGATGGGCTCAGGCGAGATGTAAAACACTTGTGTCGTGCAGCCGTCAATGGCACGCGCGTGGGCCTTCGGCTCCGAAAACGTATATCGATTATGTTCCGTGGAATGGTTCGCAAGCTGACACTTATTGATGGCCCACCATTGAAATCTGCTGCGATTTGCGGAAGGGTTGCACTTCTGTCACGTCAAATGATTCTCTTCAGTCGTCGTTGGTCCCGTTCTTGCTAGATCTTATCCGGCCGCAACGATGTTGTTGTTGTGGTCTTCAGTCCTGAGACTGGTTTAATGCAGCTCTCCATACTATTCTATCCTGTGCAAGCTTCTTCAACTCCCAGTACCTTCTACAACCTACATCTTTCTGAATCTGCTTAGTGTAATCATCCTTGGTCTCCCTCTACGATTTTTACCCTCCACGCTGCCCTCCAATACTAAATTGGTGATCCCTTGATGCCTCAGAACATGACCTACCAACCGATCCCTTCTTCTGGTCAAGTTGTGCCACAAACTTCTCTTCTCCCCAGTCCTATTCTATACTTCCTCATTAGTTATGTGCTTTACTCATCTAATCTTCAGCATTATTCTGTAGCACCACATATCGAAAGCTTCTATTCTTTCCTTGGCCAAACTATTTATCGTCCATGTTTCACTTCCATACATGGCTACACTCCATACAAATACTTTCAGGAAGGACTTCCTGACACTTAAATCTATACTCGATGTTAACAAACTTCTCTTCTTCAGAAAAGCTTTCCTCGCCATTGCCAGTCTACATTTGAGATCCTCTCTACTTCGACCACCATCAGTTATTTTGCTCCCCAAATAACAAAACTCCTTTACTACTTTAAGTGTATTATTTCCTAATCTAATTCCCTCAGCATCACCCGACTTAATTCGACTACTTGCCATTATCCTTGTTTTGCCTTTGTTGATGTTCGTCTTATATACTCCTCTCAAGACACTGTCCATTCCATTCAACTGCTCTTCCAAGTCCCTTGCTGTCTCTGACTGAATTACAATGTCATCGGATAACCTCAAAGTTTTTATTTCATCTCCATGGATATTAATACCTACGCCGAATTTTTCTTTTGTTTCCTTTACTGCATGCTCAATATAAAGATTGAATAACATGGGGGAAAGGCTACAACCCTGTCTTACTCCCTTCCCAACCACTGCTCCCCTGTCATGTCCCTCGACTCTTATAACTGGCATCTGGTTTCTGTACAAATTGTAAATAGCCTTTCGCTTCCTGTATTTTATCCCTGCCATTTTTAGAATTTGAAAGAGAGTATTCCAGTTAACATTGTCAAAAGCTTTCTCTAAGTCTTCAAATGCTAGAAACGTAGGTTTGCCTTTCCTTAATCTTTCTTCTATGAAAAGTCGTAAGGTCAGTATTGCCTCACGTGTTCCAGTATTTCTACGAAATCCTAACTGATCTTCCCCGAGGTCGGCTTCTACCAGTTTTTCGATTCGTCTGTAAAGAATTTGCGTTAGTATTTTGCATCTGTGACTTATTAAACTAATAGTTTGGTAATTTTCACATCTGTCAACACCTGCTTTCTTTGGGATTGGAATTATTATATTCTTCTTGAAGTCTGAGGGTATTTCGCCTGTCTCATACATCTTGCTCACCAGATGGTAGAGTTTTGTCAGGACTGGCTCTCCCAAGGCCGTCAGTAGTTCCAATGGAATGTTGTCTACTCCGGGGGCCTTGTTTCGACTCAGGACTTTCAGTGCTCTGTCAAACTCTTCACGCAGTATCGTATTTCCCATTTCGTCTTCATCTACGCCCTCTTCCATTTCCATAATATTGTCCTCTAGTACATCGCCCTTGTATAGACCTTCTATATACTCCTTCCACCTTTCTGATTTCCCTACTTTGCTTAAAACTGGGTTTCTATTTGATCTCTTAATGTTCATACAAGTGGTTCTCTTATCTCGAAAGGTCTCCTTAATTTTCCTGTAGGCAGTATCTATCTTACCCCTAGTGAGATAAGCCTCTACATCCTTACATTTGTCCCTGCTTAGCCATTTTGCACTTCCTGTCAATCTCATTTTTGAGACGTTTGTATTCCTTTTTGCCTGCTTCATTTGTCGCATTTTTATATTTTCTCCTTTCGTCAATTAAATTCAATATTTCTTCTGTTACCCAAGGATTTCCACTAGCCCTCGTCTTTTTACCTCCTTGATCCTCTGCTGCCTTCACTCCATCATCCCTCAAAGCTACCCATTCTTCCTCTACTGTATTTATTTCCCCCATTCCTGACAATTGTTCCCTTATGCTCTCCCTGAAACTCTGTACAACCTCTGGTTCTTTCAGTTTATCCAGGTCCCATCTCCTTAAATTCCCACCTTTTTGCAGTTTCTTCAGTTTTAATCTACCGGTCATAACCAATAGATTGTGGTCAGATTCCACATCTGCCCCTGGAAATTTCTTACAATTTAAAACCTGGTTCCTAAATCTCTGTTTTACCATTACATAATCTATCTGATACCTTTTAGTATCTCCAGGGTTCTTCCATTTATACAACCTTCTTTCATGATTCTTAAACCAAGTGTTAGCTATGACTAAGCTGTGCTCTGTGCAAATTTCTACTAGGCGGCTTCTTCTTTCATTTCTTAGCCCCAGTCCATATCCACCTATTACGTTTCCTTCTCTCCCTTTCCCTACACTCGAATTCCAGTCACCCATGGCTATTAAATTTTCATCTCCCTTCACTATCTGAATAATTTCTTTTTTTCATCATACGTTTCTTCAATTTCTTCGTCATCTGCAGAGCTAGTTGGCATATAAACTTGTACTACTGTGATAGGTGTGGGCTTCGTATCTATCTTGGCCACAATAATGCGTTCATATGCTGTTTGTAGTAGCTTACCCGCATTCCTATTTTCCTATTCATTATTGAACCTACTCCTGCATTAACCCTATTTGGTTTTGTGTTTAAAACCCTGTAGTCACCTGACCAGAGGTCTTGTTCCTCCTGCCACCGAATTTCACCAATTCCCACTATATCTAACTTTAACCTGTCGATTTGCCTTTTTAAATTTTCTAACCTACCTGCCCGATTAAGGGGTCTGACATCCACGCTCCGATCCGTAGAACGCCAGTTTTCTTCGTCCTGATACCGACATCCTCTTGAGTAGTCCCCGCCCGTAGATCCGAATGGGGGACTGTTTTACCCCCGGAATATTTTACCCAAGAGGATGCCATCATCATTTAATCATACAGTAAAGCTGCATGCCCTCGGGAAAAATACGGCCGTAGTTTCCCCTTGCTTTCAGCCGTTCGCAGTACCAGCACAGCAAGGCCGTTTTGGTTAGTGTTGCAAAGCCAGCTCAGTCAATCATCCAGACTGTTGCCCCTGCAACTACTGAAAAGGCTGCTGCCCCTCTTCAGGAACCATACATTTGTCTGGCCTCTCAACAGATACCCCTCCGTTGTGGTTGTACCTACGGTGCGGCTATCTGTATCGCTGAGGCACCCGAGCCTCCCCATCAACGGCAAGGTCCATGGTTCATGGGGGCGCAGCGATGGAGATTTTATATTTTACCGGATTCCTGATATTTACGGTACACTCGTCAAATGCTCGTAAGGGAAAATCCCCACTTCATCGTTACCTCCGAGATCCTGTGTCCCATCTCTTGTTGCGCCGACTATAGCACTACGTTCAAAAGCACTTAAATCTTGATAACCTACCATTTAAGCAGCAGTAACCGATCTAACAACTGCGCCAGACACTTGTCTTATATAGGCGTTGCCGACCGCAGCGCCGTATTCTGCTGTTTACATATCTACGGATTTTAATACGCAGCCTATACTAGTTTCTTTGGTGCTTCAATGTTCCTGCAGTGCTTGCTCTGTTTCTTTGTATCAGGTGGTAATGATACACATAAGATTCGTCCATCATGATTAGGCAGCTTAAGATGTCGTCTGGGTTGGCATGACATAGCGCCTACTAAAAACGAATCGCGGCACGATACTGCAGTTTATCAACGTGGTATAATATTTTGGCTTCGCTCGTGTAGTGGATGGTTTACGGAACAGTGATGGAGGATTTCATTTCATACCAGAACTACAGGCATGTTTCTGCAAATAGGCTAAAAATTGATTATGGAACTGTATCTTTTTTCGAGGTGATAATTAAAACTGTTTGTCTCATATGTCACCAACAGGCAATTATCGTATTACAGTTTCGATTTGTTGTCATGGCAACCAAATCACAGTTGCTAGCTGCTGTTGCGACGGTACGGTGAGTGAGTGAGTGAGTGAGTGAGTAGGTGTGTGTGTGTTTGTGTGTGCGTGTGTGTGTGTTTTAACGGAAGCAGGTTTCGAACCAGCTCCTCGCATCGCGTCCGCTGTTGGCTGCCCTTGACCAAAGACGCCGCTGCAGCTGTACCTGCTCCAAGGTCGACACGTCCAGTGAGTGTGTGTGTGTGTGTGTGTGTGTGTGTGTGTGTGTGTGGAGGCATCAGCGCTAGACCTGCTTGTCGGAAATAATGTCAGCTGCAGCCTCACCTACTCCGAAGCCTAGTCGTTCTATCCCGAAAATTACTTAATTTAAATTATCTGTATATGAACTCTGCAAACCACTCTGAACAACATGGCATAGGTAATTCGTTTTTGTACCTCACACTGATAAGCCCAAACTTTATGACCTCTGCCAACCGCTACGTTGAATACTGCCTGGTGGTGTTACGGGTACGTGGCGCAGTAATTAAAGTATCTAAGCGAAGCGGATACGGACGGGGGACCACCCTAGCTAAGATGTAGGCTTCAAATGGGGAAATCTATTGAGATAAGCGACTCTGACAAAGGGCTCATTATTATTACGCAGAGCCCTTGGACGAGTATCTCGAAAATAGCGAAGATTATCGAATGTTCAAGTGCTACTGTCGTCAGCTTCTGCGGTAGAAGGTAGAATGACACTGAAACTATAACTAAGTTGGACGTCCACGACTCTTCAGAGCGTGGGGTTCGCAGGCTTGTTGGCTCTGTTAAGTATGTAAAGTAGGATAGATGTTGATCTGTGGCATCTCTGACGAAAGAGCACAGTGCTGGAGCACGCACGAGATTTTTGGAGCACACCGTTCATCGTGCATTGTTGAATATGGAGCTCCGCAGCAGACCACCTCTACATGTTCACATTTTGATCCAACGACATCGTCAGTTACGATTTCAGTGGGCACAGGACCGTCAGGATTCGCCCGTTGATTAGTGGAAACATGTCGGCTCTTCGGGGGAATATCATTTTTGCTACACTAGGTCTACAGGTTGCCTCCATAAACGCCGTCATCAAGGTGAATGGCGGCTCGCAACGTGGAGCGCTGGCTGGTGGTATAACACCCCCCTGCTTCCCGGGATTTGCGAAATTACTAGGTGACAATGACCGTGAATTATGAATTTTGACCCGCGTCGGGATAAGGCATCCGAATCCGAAGTAAATAGTGATTATTTCTTCGGGAAACAGGAGACGTTGTAACTTCATCGTTATTGAATGAAATAATGGAAATAATTTGGAAATAAATGTTTGCTAGTGGAAATTTTGCCGAAAGAAATGATTAAGTTGTAAAAGCAATTAAAAAATCGGTCGCCAGCTCAACTGATGAGCGACTGTGCTGTTAAGTACGTGAATAATTGTGTCAAAAATGAAGTTTACCTTTTTGTAGCTCAGCAGGTGGAACGGGAACTTATACGTAAGTGCTGCATCAGCCTCAGTGGTCACATAAACTAACTTCATAACAATCTAACTACACTTATTTTGTTCATAATTTGTCACCTAAGTGCAATGATGACAACACAGATAATTGTGTAACGAGATTTTGAATAATGGACTGTCATTCTGTCTTTAAAATTAGGTACTTTGCGCAGTTTAATCTACTGACAATGAAATATATTGCCAATAATTGATTAACTATGTTTTGAATTGTAATAATTCATTAATTGGGGGATTGTCAGGTGGAATAAGCTTTATAGTTTCATGAAACATCCTTGAATTAACTTCAGCTGAATATGCATTGAAATAAATCATAATAATCAAATTTTTTACTTCAGTCTATTATTAAGTTACTACGGTTGGCGTAAGCTTATTAAGTGCAACAATTAACTACGATAACCAGTCTCAAATGTACTCTTCACCGTCTATGCAAATCATTTGATAATTAACATATTTTCTCTTGATAATGGCGTGACACACTCGGTTCAATAAGGTAAGGATTGGAAGGAACCTACTTGGTGTTATTGTCGGGTGGAATGTAACTGCAACACTTCGATCATAAAGTGCTCGTTATTAATTGTTCAACTTCAGAGAAAAGCACAGTCACTTGCCAAGCCTTCTACAACTTTCTCCTACGAAAATAAGGTAGATCTTACTTCCCTCGTTGTCGGTGGATCGACGGAAGTCCACGGCAGCGACACAATGTGGCAGCGGGCTTTTACTGTTGCGACTTGGGCCCACAGTGCGCTTCACATTTAAGTCCTCGTTTCTTCAGCACTATGCCGATTAATCCATAATAACTTGCCCGGCCATGCTTCCAGATATGCCGCCCATTAGTTTCACGTCGTACTTACATCCACACACTAGCCGTTAGACGTAACACAGCCAGGACTATCAGCACTCGACTGTACGTCTTACTCCGAGCACGGCGTCACTGCTAGTACTACCTTCTGGCGCGCTCCCGCGCCCAGAGGCGCGACAAAACAATCTCTCTGACTTCAACGTTAGCTAAATATGCCCTGACTTGCCAGTATTAAATATTACATAATTTAAAAATAGTATTTAGAATACATATTTACACTACACAATACATCGTATACAAACAGTTTCATGTGTTAAGGAAGCGAAAAAATTCATAGCAAGGGCTGCGTTGTAGCGTCACAGTGGGAGCAGTGTTATGGTATGGGAGACATTCTCCTGGGCTTGCATGGGACCATTGGTAGTAATCGAAGACACGCTCATAGCTGCGAATCATCTGCATCTCTTCGTGCGTGATGTCTTCCCCGATAGCGATGTCATCTTTCACGAGTATAACGGTCTGTGTGTCGGAGCCAGAGCCGTGATACAGTGCTTCAAGGAGCATTACATTGATGTCTCGGAGCCCAAATTCGCCTGATGTAAATCCTACGGAACCCACTGAAACCTACAGTCACGCATGAAGCGATGTAAGGTTAGAGGCCCATTAGCGTCATGTCTCATTTCCTATTACTACCTCATTGACACAAATTCCTCTGAAACAAGTAGGCCTTTCGTAATCACAATTACAGTTAATTAGAACACAGATTGAGTAAGATATCGGATCTCGATAATAGGGCAATAAAAAGAGCTAGGGTCTGATTTATAAGAGTTTCAGCTAACACAGATTATGAAACAGCTCTTAATTTAATTAAAAAGGGAACAGGCAGGCCCTCAGTAATAACAGCATAGTTAAGTAAAGGTACCAAATAGTAAACAGGCAGGCCTTCTATAACAATTGTAACGTATTACTATCTTTACGACGTTTCTCATCGAGCCATATACGTTATCTCGCATTTCTAGCTGCTTCTCTCGCACAAATAATCATAAAAATTCAGAAATTCAGGGTCGCCACCAGCCCAAGCCCTTCCTAACCGCTTAGAAAAAAAAACGAAGCTGAAAATTATTAGTTTAATTACTTTAATAATTTGTTTATAAGTATGCAAATATCTTTAAGTAGCCGGATAAGTAGCACTTCATGTCGTGCATGAAACAACTTGATTAATTCAGGATTGGAAATTGGAGTAAGTGGGTGAGATCAACACCACAGAATTTTATCTTTCACGTAGATTATTTATTGCATCTAAGTATTTGGTTGCACGTCCTAACTACACGTAACTGGTGCCTGACTAGAAATGTTTAAGTAAGAAATAAAGTGAGAATGTAACAGAGCACAATTTAACAACAGCAAGAAGAAACACAGAAAACGGGGATTGGAGACAATGATACTATCATCTCCTTTGCATTCATACCATAAAAATATCATAGTGAGATCCGCATTTCGATTCTACACATGCACTGCTCTGGACAGAAGTTCAACCATGCAAGAGGTTGTGCGATAATTATTCAACATACTAACTGCGTCTGATGCTTGCAAACGGCCGGGCTAGAGCACGCGGTGCATTTCAAATCAAACTGTTGTACTGCTTTGTAGAAAGCGCACAAAAGAACAAATATTCTTGCAGAAATTATAGCTCATTAAACAAGCAAATTGTTAAAATAAAGCCTACTGCGGTGCCGTGGTGGACCAAAAGGGTCATTGATTACCAAACACGTGGCACAAAATCGACACACAAAGACAAAAGCAACTTCCAAAAATTTAAGATTAAAAATCATACTCGCTTCGACACAGTATTGCACTGACGTACGGCTGAAGTGATCCTAACCAGCTTGTCCTAATTAGATTTACTGATTGACATTCTACTTCATTGTTGTTCAAAATGAACAAAGTAGCTTCCACACTTTTAACTCAAACACCCAAAAATCGCATATTTAAGGCAATATAATTATGGTAAATCCGGAAAAATAACTCGCTTCACACGCTTCAGTTAAGCTGAAGTTCTTAAGTATTACAACAGTTAAACATAACGAAGTCCTAACTCAACCTGCTTCCTATCACCTGAAACCCCCCTTAAGAGCTACGATCCGTACTCACCAAGCGTTCACCGAAGAGTGCCCCTTTCTCTTTCGAGATTACCTAGCTCCCCGTGCAGCGGAAGCTACCGGAGGGGTAGCCCTTCTTCACCAACCTCACACACAAAAACAGCCTTCGACACAGTCTTCGGCTAAGATGGGTAAACCTCTCTGTTCAGGTATTGGAAACCTAAGTTGGTCATCTTGTGCTTTCCTTCGAAGGAGAAGATGACCAACTCAGCGTTTCCCACAAAACAAAACCGAAACCCCACATTAGAACACACATACACTCCTGGAAATTGAAATAAGAACACCGTGAATTCATTGTCCCAGGAAGGGGAAACTTTATTGACACATTCCTGGGGTCAGATACATCACATGATCACACTGACAGAACCACAGGCACATAGACACAGGCAACAGAGCATGCACAATGTCGGCACTAGTACAGTGTATATCCACCTTTCGCAGCAATGCAGGCTGCTATTCTCCCATGCAGACGATCGTAGAGATGCTGGATGTAGTCCTGTGGAACGGCTTGCCATGCCATTTCCACATGGCGCCTCAGTTGGACCAGCGTTCGTGCTGGACCTGCAGACCGCGTGAGACGACGCTTCATCCAGTCCCAAACATGCTCAATGGGGGACAGATCCGGAGATCTTGCTGGCCAGGGTAGTTGACTTACACCTTCTAGAGCACGTTGGGTGGCACGGGATACATCCGCATTGTCCTGTTGGAACAGCAAGTTCCCTTGCCGGTCTAGGAATGGTAGAACGATGGGTTCGATGACGGTTTGGATGTACCGTGCACTATTCAGTGTCCCCTCGACGATCACCAGAGGTGTACGGCCAGTGTAGGAGATCGCTCCCCACACCATGATGCCGGGTGTTGGCCCTGTGTGCCTCGGTCGTATGCAGTCCTGATTGTGGCGCTCACCTGCACGGCGCCAAACACGCATACGACCATCATTGGCACCAAGGCAGAAGCGACTCTCATCGCTGAAGACGTCACGTCTCCATTCGTCCCTCCATTCACGCCTGTCACGACACCACTGGAGGCGGGCTGCACGATGTTGGGGCGTGAGCGGAAGACGGCCTAACGGTGTGCGGGACAGTAGCCCAGCTTCATAGAGACGGTTGCGAATGGTCCTCGCCGATACCCCAGGAGCAACAGTGTCCCTAATTTGCTGGGAAGTGGCGGTGCGGTCCCCTACGGCACTGCGTAGGATCCTACGGTCTTGGCGTGCATCCGTGCGTCGCTGCGGTCCGGTCCCAGGTCGACGGGCACGTGCACCTTCCGCCGACCACTGGCGACAACATCGATGTACTGTGGAGACCTCACGCCCCACGTGTTGAGCTATTCGGCGGTACGTCCACCCGGCCTCCCGCATGCCCAATACACGCCCTCGCTCAAAGTCCGTCAGCTGCACATACGGTTCACGTCTACGCTGTCGCGGCATGCTACCAGTGTTAAAGACTGCGATGGAGCTCCGAATGCCACGGCAAACGGGCTGACACTGACGGCGGCGGTGCACAAATGCTGCGCAGCTAGCGCCATTCGACGGCCAACACCGCGGTTCCTGGTGTGTCCGCTGTGCCGTGCGTGTGATCATTGCTTGTACAGCCCTCTAGCAGTGTCCGGAGCAAGTATGGTGGGTCTGACACACCGGTGTCAATGTGTTCTTTTTTCCATTTCCAGGAGTGTATAATATTCAATAGGCCTTATCTGAGTGCTCAGTCTTTCTTGAAGACTTCATGAATGAAGCTAAAATCAGGAAGTAAAGTGAATAAGTCGTACCGAATTCGACAAGCGTCTTATGAAACTACTTCATAGAGACGTTTCACAACAGCTTCACTTAAATAAAATTACCAAACAGAAAACACGCAGGCCTTCTTCAATAACAACTCTAGTTAAGTAAAAGCCAAATATAAAAGTGGCAGGCCTTTAATAATAACAGCTAAGAACTAAAGAATCAAAACTTAACTGGGCCCAGATTTCAGCCCAGCGAAACTGGCTTCAACTCTCTCATCGTTGTGGCACGTCCAAGAGCTGGCTGTTAAGGCTACGCACGAAGACGGCACTCGAAGTCAGCCACGGATTCAAATCGGCCCACAAATATGCCCAGCAACCACTCTAAGGACTCCGTGCCCAAGATGCATGCGCAAGTGTTCGCCTTCCTCGCTGAGCGGACCTCTCACATCGTCCTCTTCGTTCCGTTACCGCTCCCCAATTCCCCACGGCAAAACACGCCCCGTTCCGATCAACAACGTCGAGCAGAGATCTTAGTTGGCTCAAGCCAGAGGAGAAACACAGGACAGATCGAGCTAGTGGCGCCAAGAATTCGGAAAGCGACGCCAGAAATCCCGCCACGGTGCAATCACCACGTGCGCTAATCAGCTGCCCATAATTTACGCGAATTACATGACCTGTGCATAGACATCTAATGCCACGCACTCCCAAGAACCTAGCAATAAAATGTCGCATCCCTGATACTCAGAATCAGTGATGTATTTTATTCCAAAGCTGCAGTAAGAAGTTATTAAGCAGGTGGTTATAATGTTTTGGCTCATCAGTGTTTATATAGATTTCTTCCCATTCTTTTCGCTTATGGAGCGGGGGAAGAATGACTGCCTAAATTCCTCTGTGCCCACTGTAATTTGTCTAATCTCATCTTCTCTGACCCTGCGGGGGGCGAAACGTAGTGGGCTGCAGTATATTCCTAGATTACTCACTTAATAATAGCTCTTGATTTTTTGAAAGTAGGTTTTCTGGGGATAGTTGGCTTCTACTTTCAAGTATGTGCGAAGTCATGTTTTTCAGCATTTCACTGTCGATTTTCTAGAGACTGGCGGGGGATGGGGAAAGGGGAAACTGTAACTCTTGGCGTTATCTCTCTTTGTAAACATTCAATACTCCGTGTTTTTCCGGTCTGGCACTTAGTAGGTCACATGTTTCTTTTGTAAGCAGTGTTCCGTGTACGTCAATTGAATTACTGTACATCTCGTCAATGAGCCAAAGTCAACCACCTGATTGACGTACGACTGAGCCTAAATTATTCCACCTCTACAATTTGTTACCCAAGAGAAAATAGCTGATTCCAGTAATGACTCGCTGATAGTGTTGCCATATTATACTATGTCTTTGTTGTTTCTGAAACGCAATGTGTTAGATTTACATATACACTCAAAATAAGTTGCCAATCATTGCAGTAGTCTGGAATATTTTCAAAACGAGAATGAATATTCTTCAGGTTCTTTTTTTCAGATAGTACTCCATTATAACTCTCTTATGTGGCTTGCGTGACTCAAAGATACAGACAGCGACTATACCTTGTGCGCAACAACAACAGAGGACAACCCTGTCATTCCTAAACGGAGAGAGCATTTCTTTCAGTAGTTGCAGGGAAACTTCCTGTATTATTGACTGATTCGGCATTGTGACATTACCGAACATGGTTTTGCTATGTTGCTACTTCGAACAACTGAAAGCAAAGGGAAACTACAGCCATCCATTTCCTTAAGGTCGTGCAACTCTACTGCAAGACTTAATGGTGATGGAGTTCTCTTGGTGAAAGTATTCCGAAGGTAAAATTATCTCCCATTAGGATCTCCGGCGAGAAACACTCAAGGGAATCGCACCACAAGGAAAAACAAAACTGGATTTGTGCAAGTCGGGGTATGGAATTTTAGATCGCTTGAACAGGTTGATACGATATTGCAGTGCCGGTTTCATTCTGATTACGACGCAAAGTTCCTCCTGACATGCATGCTTCTATGCATGTCCAAAGGAACTTTGCATCGTATTTATCTGCCGATACCGGCAAGCGACTTTCAAGTACAACGTCTGACCTGTACACGAATATACATAATGGGTTTACGAGTACAGGTCGTAGAAGCATGGTTAACGACAAAAGGAATTTTGGATGTGGGTGTGAGTCATGCATGGATAGCCAAATGGTAAGGTGACCGTTTGCGATAAGCGGAAAGTCCGGGTTCAAGTCCAAGTCCGGCACAAATGTTCGTTGTCATTCCATTCTACAGCTGACTGTAGTCCATATTCGTAATTCAGAAATCATTTGATGTTAACAGGTTGAAGTTACATATGGTGAGAATTATTGAAGAACAGGACTTCTGATCGGATGAGAGCAGAATCATAAGCACGAGAACAAGTAGAGGTCATACAGGAGTAGGTCTAATAATGAATAAAAAATAAGGCGGCAGGTAACATACTTGGAATATGAAACGCACCATCATAACAAAGGTAGAGCCGAGGACATAACCCAACACGATACTACAAGCTTATGATGAGAGGCAAAGAGTGTATGATGAAATAAGAGAAATTATTCAGATAGTTCATTGAATGAAAATTTAATTGTGATGGGTCAATCGCATTCGATATCAGGAAAAGAAAGTGAAGGAACAATAATAGGACAACAAGGACATACGTAATGAAATGAAAGAAAGAAGATCAGGATTTAGGGGCCCGTCAATAACAAGGTCAGACACGGAGATCAAGCTCAGATTGCTTTGTAAGGATGGGAAGGAAATAGGACACGCCCTTTCAAAGGAAGGGTCCTGGCATTTGTCTGTAGCGAATTAGTTAAATTACGGAAAATCTAAGATGACCAGGTGCGGCTCTGAGCCGTCCCCCTCCCGAATGCAACTCCAGTAACCTAACCACTGCGCCATTTCATTCAGTAATATGTGACAGCGGAGGTATGGTAACACTAGCATTCAGGATAATGTAATCATTACAAACTGTCCGTTTCAGAATAGTGAGAGAGTGTTGTACCCGTCGAAGAGACGTAGAGACTGCGGAATGTTTCAGGTAGATTATTATTTAATGACAAGAGAGACATTTAGATAGCATATTATAAAGTGCAAAACGTTGCCATTGAAAGATATGGACTCAGACTATAATTTATCGGTTTTAAACTGCATATTAGAAACAAAGAAACTGCATAAGCGTCAGAAAATAAGGAGATGAGGCTGGTATAATTTGAAGTATCTAGAAGTTGTTGAGAGTGCTAGAGGGAATGTTAGACAGCAATTGACAGAACCGCCCATAGGTTTGAGATATGAAGTAATGAAGATAGAAGGAGAGGATCAAATAGGAAAAACGCCAATGCCCGTTAGAAAACCTTGGATAACGTACGAAACATTGAAGTTAAATGACGAAAGAAGAGAATATAAAACTACGGAAAATGAAGGGATAAAAGGGAGTAAGGTCGTCTGAAACATGAGAGTCATAGACAGCTCGAATTGTCAATGCAGGATTGAACGTATGGCTGTAAAACGTAAAGAAACTGCCTCTGTAGAAATTTAATCTAGTGAACTTTGACGTAAATGTGCCCCAGTATTTAATTTGGAAATGAAATAAATTAATATTAAATGTTTAAAGAGCTGGAAGAACCTGTTTCGATGCCAAAGTTACTGTTAACGTCGCTTTTACAAGGAAAAAAAAATACAGAACATAGAAATTCAGTGAATACTTTCTTAGTCATACAAATTGTAATATTGTCCAAAACTGATTGTAAATGTAGCCAGTCTCAGTCATGTCTTTGAGAATTTTGCAGTATGTCGAGCTGCAGAATGTAACCATGTCACACTACAGCTAACAGATTTAAAATTCTCACTACTGATATGTTTAGATCCTGTAGATATTAATGGTAAATAATATACTTTATTCTGACTGGTCTGAGCCGGAAAACTAATGATGACGGACATCAGGCTCACATACATTCTATTAAATACGTCATATTAATTTATAAAATTACCTAATAACATCTTCATACATTCACTCACTCACTCACTCACACACACACACACACAGCCTTCATATATATCGCTGAAGGTAAATTGAAGGCAAACAATATTAATTTTGATGTTTTAAATATAGTTACTACATAACTACATTTACTTAAGGAAAGATATTTCATGAGGGCTATTAACATTTCATTAGTAATTATTCGGTCTTCTTTTAGTGTTAACGGAGGGATATTTTTGTGGCTCTGTCTACATAAAATGGGGATAAGTGAAGGAAAATAGAAAGAAAATATGCATAATAACAAATTAAGGGTAATATTAACAACAGCAACAAATGGTGTAATGGGTGTAGGATTCATTATGAAAAGGAAAGTAAGAAAAAAAGTGAATTACTGTGAGTCGTTAAGTGATAGCGTGTTTCTCATCAGGAGCAACAGGAAACCAATGTCAACAACAATAGCTCACTTATATATGACGACGTCACAAGCAGCAAATAAAGACGTAGAGAAAGCTTATGAAGATACTGAATCGTAATTGAGTATGTGTAAAGAGATGATAATCTAATAATCATGAGGCATTGGAACGCAGTAGTGGGAGAAGGAATAAAAGAAAGAGTTTCGGGAGAATGTGGGCTTAGCCGCTTGAAGAGGTCCATAACAGCCTGCTGTACATCATCGTTCGCCAGGCATCGTCGAAAGGAGATGTGATGATCGCATAGGGAGAGATCGTGACTATAGGGCCGGCGCTAGAGCGTCTCATACTTGAGTTGGCGTGCCTTCTGCGTTTCGACGTTTGCGATGCGTTATCATGAAGCAGCAGTACCCCTTGTTGCTCCATTCCACAACGACGGTTTCCGACAGGCATGCTGCCACATACACATTCTCGCACATTCTTTACTCTCCAATGGATGTCAACCGGTGTTTGTCCTTTGACAGCCAAGAAAAGAATTACAGCACGGTGATCCTCGTTGGACGCACTTGGTAATAACGTTGCTGTAGTTCACGTTTCCACATTTACCACACACTCGTCGGAAAGACACGAATACCACCCTAATCGCCGGCCGCGGTGGTCTCGCGGTTCTAGGCGCGCAGTCCGGAACCGTGCGACTGCTACGGTCGCAGGTTCGAATCCTGCCTCGGGCATGGATGTGTGTGATGTCCTTAGGTTAGTTAGGTTTAAGTAGTTCTAAGTTCTAGGAGACTTATGACCACAGCAGTTGAGTCCCATAGTGCTCACAGCCATTGGAACCATTTTTTGAATCACCCTAATCCACTGTCTGCATGTCGGTGCTTATATACCCGCATCGTTGTCGCGCTACGCAGCAATGTCCTCAAATCAAAATTCAGGGTGAAAGGATATGAATGATAAGATCGGCTTACGTTACAGCTATCCTCGGTAAAAGTGCGGAACAATTACAGGACTCTTTGAAAGGGATGAGTAGTCTAACGAGTAAAATGTATGCGCTAAGAGTAAACCGGACAAAGCCGAAAGAAAGGACGAGTAACAGAAACGAGTGCAACGACAAAATGGAAGGGTGTTGAAAATTAGGTGGACCGATAAGAAAAGGCACGAGAAGATTCTTGCAGAACAGATGAAGAAAGGAAAACATGGTAAACACTGCCAAGAAAACAGGACCATATGATAAGACATGTGTTAAGATATCAGAGAACAACGTCCATGGTAAAAGAGGGAGCTATAAAGGCTAAAAAGAACAGTAAGGCTGGAGCAAGTCCACAAGTAACTGAAGACGTTGCGTGCAAGAGCTATTCTGAGATGAAGAGGTTGGTGCAAGAGAGGAATTCGTTACAGGTCACACCGCATCAGTCACGTCACTGATCGCAAAGCGGCCGCGAAATTAGATTATGCGATAGCGTTAAATTACATCTATTACATCCCCTTCAAGTGTGTGTGTGTGTGTGTGTGTGTGTGTGTGTGTGTGTGTGTGTATGAGTGTATGAGCTGTTCCGTAGTGATCCTACATACATGGCAAGCCATTATACGGTGCATGGTGGAAGATACTTCGCACCCTGCTAGTCATTATCTTCCCTGTTACACTCGCAAATGGAAAGACGGTTATGTGCTTCCGTAGGTGAATGTTGTGGCAGTACCAATTCTTCACCGTTTCTATCTATTTTACGATCCTGACACCTGACTGCTGATGAGATAACAATTTAATTAATTGGTCTCTTACGTAATTGTGCTTTGTCTCCCTCTGGTCCCTAGCTGTTGCTTCCTACCCCTCTCCCTCCTCCCTCCACCCCCCTCCGCCTAGTGTTTTGTGGATTCAGTAGCGTTTGAGTTTCAAAACCTTTCAGCCAATGGGACTCCGGAGGGTGGGGACTCCGCGAGGAGTATAATTTCACACTATCGAATACTGAGGAGCACCAGCACTATTTTTTTTCTTTTTTCTTTATTGAGTTTCGATTCCTCCCGAAGGGGGCGGGCTGACAGCAGCTTAGTACGCAGCTCTTCAGCCTACAGAATTTGTTTTAAAAAGGTAAAGATAATAAATAATAAAAGCAGGCGATAAAATAGGTGATTTAAATGGCAAAATGATGGAAAATTGTGGAACTTAAAACATAAAACAAAGAGTTGATGATGCTAATAAAATACAAAGGAAGCAGACAGGTAAAAAATTGACAACAATTAAAAAAACACGGCGACAGTCTGGTTTCTGTTCGCAAGAGATGTAAAATTCACACCCAGCAACAGCATGATTGGTGTTCGCAACACTTTGGAAAGACGCACAACACTACACTCACTTGAACACTGCACTAAAAAGTTGGCACAAATATGACATACCACAGCCGAGAGCAGACGGGGGGAACCTGGACAGATGATGGGAAAGAAAAGGGGGGAAGGAGAGGGAAGACGAAGTGGAGGGGGAGGGGAGGGGGGAATGAACCGATGGACGAGGACAAATAAGAGGGGGGGGGGGGCTGAGCAGACGCGACAGAGAGTGGGGAAAGGCAGAGGAGGAGAATGCAAAAGGACTCGGGGGGGGGGGGGGGGAGAGCGGAGGCAGAGAGAGGTTAGGTGGGGAGAAAACAAGATGGAAGGGGGAGAAGAGGGAGCCCGGGGAAAGGACAGAGGAAAGGAAAGAGAGATGAGGATCAGAGCTTATAAGAGGGGTAAATAAAGGGAGAGAGGGCATCATCTGGGAAGGGGTGTTGACAGAAGCCACCTTGGGAAAGGAGATGAAGGATGTGGAGATGGAGAGTAGGGGGACACAACAGTGAAGGAGGCGCGGCAGAGGGCGAGGGTTGGAGAGGAGGGAGCGACCAGGGGATGAAGGGGATCAAGGCAGCGGGAGGTGTAGAGTATACGGATATGTTCGAGGAATAGGAGCAGATGGGGGAAAGGAATCAGGTCGTAGAGGATCCGCGTGGGGGACAGGAGGAGTATACAGAAGGCGAGGCGGAGTGCATGGCACTCGAGGATCTGGAGGGACATAGAATTTGGGGGGGGGGGTGGATATCTAGGCGGGACTGGCATAACAGAGGATGGGACAGATTAAGGATTTGTAGGTGTGAAGGATGGTAAAGGGGTTCAACCCCCATGTCCAGCCATGAGTTTGTGGAGTCGGGTGCAGTTGTGGGCTTTGGATTGGATGGAACAGGCATGAGGGATCCAGGTGAGGTGACGGTCAGTGGTGAGGCCAAAGCAGATGAGGGTGGGGGAGAGGCAGACAGGACGGGTGCAGATGGTAAGGGAGAAATCCAGGAGCCAGAAGCGGCGAGTGGTGCGACCTACGATTATTGCCTGAGTCTTGGAAGGATGGATTTTCAGGATCCACTGGTTACACCATGAGTCAAAAAGGTCAACGTGATTCTAGAGAAGGCGTGGGGACGGTTGGAAGGTAGGAGCGAGGGCAAGGAATGCGATGCCATCAAAAATGGCTCTGAGCACTATGGGACTTAACAACTGTGCTCATCAGTTCCCTAGAACTTAGAACTACTTACACCTAACATAAGGGCATCACACACATCCATGCCTGAGGCAGGATTCGAACCTGCGACCGTATCGGTCAAACGGTTCCAGACTGAAGCGCCTAGAACCGCATGGCCACACAGGCCGACGCGCTGTCATCGGCCACCAGCACTACTTACGTCCAGTACTTCGAGCAGTGATCGTGATGAAGCAGGAGCGAGCATTGTTCTTGCTCCTGTTATTATCAGGGGCGTTAAATAAATATGCAACACATTTCCCTCCTCGGTCAATGACGAATGAAAAAATGCGGAAATTCTTGTGGGACAGAGCGTAATATTTCCACTTCAGCCCCTATAGTTTCACGAATTTCCAGTAGATGGCGGAGCTATACGTAGCCTTAAAAAAGACGCGTGTATTGGAGGTGTGTTCCAAGCAGGGACCTATCATTGAGTTTTTTTGGAGGAAGATCAGAACATCGTAGATATTCATAGGTACTTGAGGAATGTCTACAGAGACCTGGCTGTGAATAAAATCACGGTGAGTCGTTGGGCGAGGCGTCTGTCATCATCGCCTCCAGATCGCGCAGATCTGTCCCATCTCCTGTGGGCCGGCCAGCCCCAAATAGCTGTGATTTCTGCAGTGTTGCAAAACTTGGAAAAAAATGCATACGAATTTCGCCTACTGCATGACGACGTAAGGCCTCATACAACCCTGCGTACCCGAGAAGAGCTCACAAAACTCCATCCTCATCCATCCTATAGTCCAGATCTCGCATCTTCCGACTTCCATCTGTTTTGCTCAATGAAGGATGCACTGCGCTGGAGACGGAAAGATTATTGATGCAGAAGATGTTGGCTCTGTCGCCAACCTGTAGAGTGGTACCAAGCAGCCATACATGCCCTCCTAGTAAGGTGAAATAAGGCCGTCGCACTGAACAGAGATTATTTTTGAAAAATATGGTTTCGTAGTCAAAAGAATATGGAATAATATGTTGTACTGGAATCCTGAATAAAACCAATATGATTTCGGAAAAAGATTTGTTGCATTATTTATAGAACACCCCTCGTGTTGTGTGGGGGTGCTTACGTTACTGTTTTATTAACGTTGCAGAACTGCATGATTCCACGAATCCACCAACGCAACAGCAATGGCACTAGCAACTGAGATCCCTGACCTGCTGTCGCTTGACCAGCTGCAATAACAGCAGCAGCAGTCTGTATATGAGCTCTCGGAGCTGCCGGCGTCCAATCGATCCCATCCAGCAGCAACAGCGTCGCAGTCGAGCGATGCTACTGCAGCTGCTCTTCACTATTACGTACAATTTCACAGCAAATAGCTCAAAGCTTGTGGATGTGGGGCTTACGCCAGAGAGGGACTTTGAAGCTATTATCGAAAGAGGGAACGTGCAACGAAGTGATACTAAAGTGCACAGTATACCTCGTCGAAATTAGACTGCTCGTATGGAATGGCTGAGTACACTGAAAGAAAAATGACCGACGCAGATAGTTTTCTGCTTACACCGATTAATGTCGGAATGTTGAAAGGTGAAGTAGCAGCAGTGCACGCGTATGGAAAGGCAATGCTCCAATTAAGAGCTGATGGTGCTGCCATACACATCAAACATTCACGTGTTGCGTATTTAGGTCACCTGTACTGTGCATTAATGATTGTGTTAGACAAACTGTGTCGTCGGCGGCAGTATGGGGCAGCAACAGTCCTTGACTTTATTACGTATTTGCACGCCAACGAGGTGAAGTTGAACCAGCTAGATCAGTGTGTTAATACTTGTACTCCACATGTGCCGCAATCTATAAGAGCTGGTCCCCTTGAGTGTGGACGCTGAATGTACTGATGGGATATCAATGTATGTAATTGGCCCGACAGGATTAAATGCAATGCAAAGCAAATTAAATTTGTATAAATACCATATGTTTGGGGAGTACTCTAAGAATGTGTAAGTATATATCTGAAATAATAATACAAAATATCAGGCTGAAAAATGAATTTTTGATTTTTCTGACGCGTACAGTTATCAAATACTTCTGAAAAAAGGTTACTTGCTTACAGAGAGGGTATTTCATAAATGAACACGAACAGTTTTTTTATTCATATATACATTTTATTTAATATTTACGGTATATATATATACTATGTTTGCCGGTATTACAGGACACATACATTTACTGACATTGACAACATGAATTGCACCTACAAACGGCGCGCTCCTTAGCAGGAAGAAGAAGCTCATTACAAAACCGTTTTGCGATGACGTTACGTTAGTGATCGAGTGAGCTGTCAGGAGCAATGTCACAAAGAGCGAACTGTAATGTTACAAGGAGATGTATAACCCATTTAACTTTTATCGGCATAGTAAATTCCCGAAGTGTCTTGTAGACGAGGAACAGCAGTGTGACAAGCAGGAGGAATACAGGGATAAAAATCAATAAGGAAGCAATGAAAACAATTTCAAGGAAATAAAAAGAAAATCCTGTGGCTACGTCATATATAAAGTGAAATTAGCTGACGCTAAAATGAGCGTTCTAATGGAGCTGCTTCGAATATTGCAGCAGCTGCATATAGGGGACTACTACAATTTGGTTGTGGACACAGTGCAAGATATTGCTGGAATTGTTAATAAAATGTAGATATGTGTCTACCTAATATCAGAACACAGCTTCTGCATGGAAGGAGACTGCTGTGGAAACAGCAGCAATGTGATTGTGGCAGCTAGAAGACAGATGGGACTGATTTTTTTTTAGACATGACTAAATTCCAATTGTAAAGGTACATAACAAATTTATCAATTAAATCACAAACCTGGAAGTGAAGAAACTTGTTGGTAACCATGTGATACATTTTATAAAGTGTGGCTGGCCGCGGTGGTCTCGCGGTTCTAGGCGCGCTGTCCGGAACCGTGCGACTGCTACGGTCGCAGGTTCGAATCCTGCCTCGGGCATGGATGTGTGTGATGTCCTTAGGTTAGTTAGGTTTAAGTAGTTCTAAGTTCTAGGCGACTGATGACCACAGCAGTTGAGTCCCATAGTGCTCAGAGCCACTTTTATAAAGTGTTCAGGCTACGAGAAACTTTGACGTCCTCCTCGGCTAAAAGAAACATGGTATTAACAGATTGGAGTCTATAGTATACAGCTACAGAATAGACCATGTGTTTCGGCTCTGTGCAAGACTGATAAGTGTATTAAATTCTTAGACACAGTATTCACAGTGCGCTTTGAACCAATTATTTCCATGTGGTGTCAGTTAACGAGCGCTTTAGAGAACAGTTACTGTGTGGTATTTAATAACGTTCAGCAGGGGCAATAAGAATACTTCAAAATTGACTGGTGTACAAACTAAACCAACCCGACTCTCTCAAATCGAGGAAAGCTTGTAAGTTACGTTGTGTCTGCAAACAGTTTAATTACTATCTACCTGTAAACTACTGGAGGTTCGTAACATCGACACCAAGAAAGACTATATAAGTATTATACAGAAGCATTGTATTACGAGGGTAGAACATATTTTTCTCTCAATCCAGAACATTTTTCTACACAGACATACATTACCGGATTATATCTGGCTCCCACAATGTTATTCCTAGAGGTGATGCGTTATGCGCTAGAAATCTGGACTGGAGTATATATCGAGAACAACTACCATAAAGTACGAATATATACTGCACTAGGAAAAGAGGCGGCGATTGCAAATGTGCTGGTGAGGTTCACATACTGCTTTAAAAACAGTGTATCTAGAAATGTGACTATGACTGGAGCAGATAAATATGCATCTCCAGTAAGGGGCAATGAAGGTTGGTCACGTGTTGGAGTACTGACCGAAATGAATGCAATCTACAACGTTTGCTACCTTAATACCGATTACTGCAGCGAAGCAACTGGCAAGCTGTAACTGTTCTACAGAAAATTGTTAAGTTTTATTTGAAACTGAGTTGAGATAAAACACAGATACTTGTCGAGTAATTGATACAAAGAATAGTAAGAAATTTAAATATAAAATGAATCTCTGATTGCTTAGACCTCAAGTAAGAAGGCTATAGTTCGTTGCATTATCATTGAAGAAAGAAATTTTTAGCTTTTTTTTAACCGCAATATAGTATATATTACTCGATGTCTGGATCGTCATAAAAATTCATTGCAGGTGATATCCTAACATCCTAAATGCTACTGTAGGCTTTCCCGGAGTCTACTCCTGATGAAGGTTTCTTGAGTCTCCAACCGGGTGATAACGTTGATATATCGCGACGTTTCGGGAAGTGTCATACTACACATCTTATGGCGAAGTCCTGGCCAGAAGATGGATAGTATAACACTTCCCGAAACGTCGCGATACATCACCGCTACCACCCTGTTGGAGACCCGAGAAAACTTCATCATCCTACATGTTTGCAGATGACATGGTGTGCTGTACTACTGCTACTACTACTACTACTACTGTTACTATCATTATTTGCTTACCAGACGTGATGACGAAGAGAGGTCATTTTCTTGGTAGAAGATTAAGAAGAAGAAGAAGAAGAAGAAGAAGAAGAAGAAAAGTACAGATTGAGCTTGCTGGCTTCCAGCAGTTCCTGATCGATTACAGCTACTGATCTATTGCTATTTGAGTGGTGTATTCCGGAGACTTTTAAAGAAGCCTTTGTGGATATGAACATATACATTAAAGGTTTGAGTTCTGCATGATGTATAAAGCGAGTTAATAACCACATCCCTCCCGCCGGAGGTTCGAGTCCTTCCTCGGGCATTTGTGTGTGTGTGTGTGTGTGTGTGTGTTTTGTTCTTAGAATAAGTTAGTTTAAGTAGTGTGTAAGCCTAGGGACCGATGGCCTCAGCAGTTTGGTCCATTAGGAACTCACACACATTTGAACATTTTGAATAACCACATCAGACTGAATTTCACTCTAATTTTGTGTGTGAGTTTGGTCCATTAGGAACTCACACACATTTGAACATTTTGAATAACCACATCAGACTGAATTTCACTCTACTTTTGTGTGTGAGACCATAAATATCTATATGATCACCTGAGCAACCAAAAAGTGATAACTACGCGCTAAACTGGGGAGATAAGTACAAACAGGTTCTCGATACTAAATATATACACATTTATTTCTGTTGATAGATCAAAGAAATTAAAATAATGAGCACTGAAAAAAAACAGGCTTATTTGTTGAATTGTCAGTGTAGCCACGTCCATACGGCGAACGCGGCCAGTGTAACTCATTTGCACCCAACCACTATTTAAAAAATGACATCATCATCTCTTAAGTTCGCGGTGCGACCTGACAAAAACGCTTTGCTCGCCGCCAGCACCAACAGTACTGCAGCTCTATAAGGTGTGGCAAACCTTTTGGCATTGACAACCATGAATTTCTCATTAACTGTTAAAGATGGCACCTTCTTGAGCTCTTTCTAGAGATTCGCGGAGCTCCCAAATGTATTCAGTTTCTGGAAGGAACATAGATCCAATTCTAGCACTACACTAGTGAAAAGCACGCATAGATCAGAAGCAGTTGTGTGAAACCCAAATTTTCCTGCTGCTGCGAGTTGCCAGATGGGGAATGCAGCTGTACAGCTGTAAAACGCAGCTCTAACACGTTATCAGCTCTGTGTGGCGGAGGGTTGTGGATGACTGGGGGAGGGGGTTTGGGGGTTGTGGTCTCTTTCGAAGCCGAACCACCATCAGGAGCAAAGCCAGGAACAGGGGAAGGCAAGCAACATTAGCTTTTTAGTGAGATTGTACATATTTACAGAATTCATTCAATCCATGTTTTTAATGCTAATTATTTGCGCAGCACTGACTCACCACGATGAGAGTTGTGAAGTGAATCCACCACCATCAGCACAGGCACTCCGGACTCAGGGCTGCGGGACGATGGTAAAAACATGGTTTTAGCCAGTACTTGTTGTCTGACCGAAGACTACATGTGTATCACGGGGGAGTTAAGTTCGGCATGCAGATAAAATAACAACCGTACCTGAGTTTTTTTTACATCTGGCGTACTTAGGCAGACGTTTGGTGAAACTTCTCCTGACGTTGGGGCAGCGTTTGTGATGTTATCTTAATACTCTTGGACGTCGCAAAAAAAGTATGTTGTAGAAGAAAAGCATAATAGGTGTTGTAATTCGACGACTATAAACGATAAAAAATTACTTGCGAACCACAGGAAATTTGTAGAATTTCCCGCTATAACTAGGGGAACCCACATCGCAGCATGCATTTCTTCATTCTGGATATATTTGGGGCCGTCTGTCTCACTCTGTATAGACACAGTCAAGGGTTCTACTATACACACGTCATGTGGAAACTGATGAAGTCCATGTATCAGGGTATAATCAAATCTAAACAACCTGCTACGACTGGCATCGAAGCCGTTCCACCACCTAATATTAGACTACCCACTATAAAACATATCTAACTACCTTCAAGCTATTTCTCTACCATTCTACACTCGAATAGCGAGCAGGAAAAGCGAGCACTTTCAGTGCGAGCTCTGATTTGTGTGGTTTTTTTTTTAATTGCGATCACTTCTCCGTATGTAAGTGAATGAAATTTCATGAGAAGATCCTGCCGCAACGAAAAATGCCTTTGTTTAAATCAATGCCATCCCAGTGCTCGTGTGATATCCGGCGCACTCTCTCCACTCTTTCGAGATAACACAAAAATGAGCCGCCCTTCTTTGAACTTTTTCGGTGTGTGTTAGGCAGCAGAAACCTATCATCCTTCAAAGTGAAATCATTCATCAAAGTTTTTAAACTGCATCTTAGCGTTTACACGTTCAGATCCTATACTAGCTCCAGGCGGTGGCATACCGGTGTCAATTTCGAGAGTAGATGAGTATGTAGACTACTTCTAGGACTTTAATCAGTGCGTACGAAACTGATCACTGCTCCACTCACCAGCTCAGAGTTCCACAAGATATTGATGACACGACACACTGTAATCAGTTGATAATCAGATAGATTCCCAAGATACACCCATAGAGCTCTTAATTGACTGCGATCATTACTGGAAGGTTTTCTACCAAACCTTATTTCTAAATCCCTCGTTCTGTCTCCTGACGTATTTGGTTGGATCAGATCAGCCATCAGATGCTCGGTACTTGAGTCATCATTATATATAGTAGAACATGTTTGCGAGTGAACAAACTTGTACATAATCTAAAAGTTCCCCTTTTCCTTTTTTTTTGCAGTAGGTTATTTAGGAATGGATGAACTCATGGCTGACATCGTAGAGCTCCGCCAAGAAATCCTGACTGAGGAGGAGGACGACGAGTAGGAGGATAACTTCTGTATGTTCTATTCTTTGGTTACATGTAACTTAAAAAATATCTATACTTTTTCTTCATACATGTATGTGTGCTGTGTGTGTTGTGTGTGTGCGCTCTCTCTCTCTCTCCTTTTTTCTTTTGTGAGATGGTGGCACCCACTTGCAGCTACCTGTGTAATATAGGGGTGGGGGGGGGGGGGGGGAAGAGCGGGGTATCGACTGATAACACCCGAGCTAGACATTCGCGACTATAAATAAGTTTTGGGGTGCCATAACAGGCTCCGATGCCTAAGCATGAAATTAATAATGTCAAGTCATTTATTAGAGCCTTAAGTAATGAAGGTGTTGACGACTGCTGCCGAAAATTAAAAGAAAAGAGTGTCGGCAGACGATACCTCAATCTTGCACCGATAAACGAGAGAGTCTAGACGCAATCACGTCTGACCTCAGTGGCTGCTCTCGCTCGGCATCTGTGTCTGCTACTGTTAACCTGCAGCCGCGCGGGATTAGCCGAGCGGTCTAGGGCGCTGCAGTCATGGACGCTGCGGCTGGTCCCGGCGGAGGTTCGAGTCCTCCCTCGGGCATGGGTGTGTGTGTGTTTGTCCTTAGGATAATTTAGGTTATGTAGTGTGTAACCTTAGGGACTGATGACCTTAGCAGTTAAGTCCCATAAGATTTCACACACATTTGAATTTGCAACCTGCAGTCAGCATTCTGTCCCGCAGGATTGGAGCGCTCCCAGGCAAGTGACACTGTTACTCGCTGCACATAGCTCTTTACGCCAGTGTGTGAGAAGTCATTCTACGACCTGTTTCCGTGCAGCATACTCTGCACTGTGGTCAAAAAGCTATCCAGACATTAATATGAGGTGACATAAATGCTCGTTCACGCCAAGTGGAACTTGAAGAACTTAGACAATGCCAAACGAATTACCTTTTAAACGCTACAATATACCGCTTTATTTTTGAATGTTTTGTCTTGGCTTGATGCGGCGCACCAGCTCTGTCTTCCTATGCAGTTTTTACTCTAGGACCACGGAAGCTATTTCCTGATGACTTAACAGATGTTCTATCATTCTGTCCCTTCTTCTTACCAGTGATCTCCACATATTCCTTTTCTCTACGATTCTGCACAACCTCCTCATTCCTTGCCTTATCAGTCCACCTAATTTTCAACACTCGTCTGTAGCATCACACCTCAAATGCTTCGATTCTCTTCTGTTCCGGTTTTCCCACAGTTCATGTTCCACTTCCATACAATTCTGTACTCCAGACGTTCATTCTCAGAAATTTATTTCTCAAATTAAGGCCGATATTTGATATTAGTAGACTTCTATTGGCCAGTAATGCCCTTTTTGCCATTGATAGTCTGCTTTTGATGTCCTCTTTACTTCGTCTGCCATTGGTTATTTTACTGCAGAATTTCTTAACTTCATCTACTTCGTGACCATCAATCATGATGCTACATTTCTCGCTGTTCTCATTTCTACTACTTCTCATTACCTTCGCCTTTCTTCGATTTACTCTCAGTCCATACTCTGCACTCATCAGACTGTTTATTCCGTTCTGCAGATCATGTAATTCATCTTCACTTTCACTCAGGATAGCAATGTCATCAGCGAGTCGTATCATTGATATTCTCTCACCTTGAATTTTAATTCTACTCCTGACCTTTCTTTTATTTCCGTCACTGCTTCTTCGATGTATAGATTGAACAGTAGGGGCGAAAGGCTACATACTTGTCTTACACGCCTTTTAATAAAAGCACTTCGTTCTTGATCGTCCACTCTTATCATTCCCTCTTGGTTGTTGTACATATTGTGTATGACCCGTCTCTCCCTATAGCTTACCCCTACTTTTTTCAGAATCCCGAACAGCTTGCACCAATTTATATTGTCGAACCCTTTTTCCAGGTCGACAAACCCTATGGACGTGTCTTGATTTTTCTTGAGCCTTCCTTCCATTATTAGCCGTAACGTCAGAATTGCCTCTCCCGTGCCTTTACTTTTCCTAAAGACAAACTGATCGTCATCTAGCGCGTCCTCGATTTTCTTTTCCGTTCTTCTGTGTATTATTCTTGTAAGCAACTTAGACGTACGAGCTGTTAAGCTGATTGTGCCATAATTCTCGCACTTGTCAACTCTTCCCGAAAGTCAAATGGTAAGTCACCAGACTCATACATTTTACACACCAACGTGAATAGTCGTTTTGTTGCCACTTCCCCCAATGATTTTAGAAATACTGATGAAATGTTGTCTACCGTGCCTTATTTGGTCTTAAGTCCTTCACAGCTCTTTTAAATTTTGATTCTAATACTGGATCCTCTATCTCTTCTAAATCGACTCCTGTTTCTTCTCCTATCACATCTGACAAATCTTCTCCCTCATAGAGGCTTTCGATGTGTTCTTTCCACCTATCCGCTCTCTCCTCTGCATGTAACAGTGGGATTCCCTTTGCACTCTTAATGTTATGACCCTTGCTTTTAATGTCACGGAATGTTGTTTTGACTTTCCTGTATGCTGAGCCTGTCCTTCCGACAATCATTTCTCCTTCGATGTCTTCACATTTTTCCTGCAGCCATTTCGTCTTAGCTTCTTTGCACTTCCTATTTATTTCATTCCTCAGCGACTTGTATTTCTGTATTCCTAAGTTTTCCGGAACATTTTTGTAGTTCCTTCTTTCATCGACCAATTGAAGTATTTCTTCTGTTACCCATGGTTTCTTCGTAGTTACTTTCTTTGTACCTATGTTTTCCTTCCCAACTTCTCCGATGGCCCTTTTTAGAGATGTACAGTCGTCTTCAACTGTAATGCCTACTGAGCTATTCCGTATTTCCGCATCTATAGCCTTAGAGAACTTCAACCGTATCTCGTCATTCTTTAGTACTTTCGTATCCCACTTCTTTGCGTATTGATTCTTCCTTACTAATGTCTTAAGCTTCAGCCTACCCTTCATGACTATTGTATTGTGATCTGAGTCTAATAACTAATATTGTATTAAAATTTTCTTTCTCTTATCTACCATGGCCGATGCTCCTCCTTTTTAATTAAAGGGGTAGCGATCTTTACCATCTGAAATCAGAATATCCTATCGGGTCAATTTAAGAATTTCGCTATCCTACAGAAACTCACATGTGCACACTCCGCTACTCTAGTAGCCACTTCCTGCGTGTAGTGCACGTCTGACCTACATAGTGGGAGTGGTGGAGGACCTGCAATCCTACACTCATACTAGAGGTCAATAAATCGGCGTTCTGAATCGTCTGAGCTTCTGGTCGAAGCTTCACGCTCAGTTCCAAATCAGAGGATCGCGTTCGGTTCCGTGAACTATGGCGAAAATTGTAACTCTACTACCACTTCACTTAAGCAGCCAGTCGCCTGCTGCATCAGATGGTGGACTCTGAAACCAGACGGCAGACGCCACTCATGTAGACATGAGTCACAAGTTACAGTTGGGTTCGCCCAGCGCGCTCCGCCGCTGCCGGCAGAGCCTCCCCCACATATCGATGTGAACTCCCTCCTTCCCCTTCCACCGCCATCCCGCCAGCAGGCATACCGTGGACACTGGCCTTCCTGCTCAACCGGCTCAGTATTTCCCTAATAAATCCCAGCCTCTGCTCTTGCTGGACTTTTCAGAAATATCAGCACTAGTCATAACAGAATAGGCACCAGTTGCAATGGATAAAGAAATTCTTTACCTAGGTTTCGACAAATATAAATTTGTCTTCTTCAGAAGGTAGCAATTTTACATTAGTAAGGACTAATGTACCATCGCTGTTTTTACAATTGTAGGCATAGATCCATTTGTCAAAAATTAAAGGTAGCCCTAGAACTATTTTGTATTTACGTGACAGACCCTAATTCTAGGGCTATCTTTTATTTTTGACAAATGTATCTATGCCGACAGTTGTAAAAACGGCGATGGTACATTAGTCCTTGCTAATGTAAAATTGCTACCTTCTGAAGAAGATAAATTTATATTTCTCGAAACCTAGGTAAAGAATTTCTTTATCCATTGCAACTGGTCGGCTGGATACAATTTTATTATGTGGAAGCGTTGCTGTTGTGCAGCTATGTTCAAAATATTAGAATAGGCACCATTTTGCTGGCTCAGATTCAACGTTCAGAAACAGGTAATATCTCAAAGATGTTTTTTAAGACATAAGGAAACAGCCGTATGACCAGAATCCAATTTCGTCTCCCCCCCCCCCCCCCCCCCCCACCGCCCCAGATGATGCAGTACCTCCAGGTAATTGTCGACTAGTGAGGATGAGCGGATCAGAAGCCTGTGCGACATTGGGGACACAAGGCGACGGTACAGTAATCAGAGGCGCTGAAACATTCATCCCAGGTTCTCCAGTGCCACCACGGCCCCAGGGCAGCACAGCAACCTGAAGTCTGTCGACCAAGGCGAACACAGCTTCCAGCTGTTTACACACCGTAGCCAATCCCTCATCCCCTCCCTCCCTCTCCCCCCCCCCCCTGCCTGTGTCCTAAAAAAATGTGCAATCGCTACCCATATTTTAATCAAGTTAATTTACACCACAAAGAATATAAACTAAGCCAAGCAGTTACTGGACCCAGATTACTGCTGATACGGTGGTTCTAACTTTTATTACATTCGGCAGGCAGATCACACAACGCAAATGCACTATAGTTTGTCTGTAGGGTGGATGAGGAAGAACATTCCAATCAAGTTTTGTGATCTCCTCTCGCAGACTTGTGTGAAGCCTTGCGTCATCATGAAGCAGGAGAAGTTTGTTTGCATTTTTGTGGCGACGAGCACACCAAAATAGTTTCTTTAATTTCCTGAGCGTAGCACAGTACACCTC
The DNA here is from genome assembly GCF_023897955.1 of Schistocerca gregaria. NCBI lineage: Eukaryota > Metazoa > Arthropoda > Insecta > Orthoptera > Acrididae > Schistocerca > Schistocerca gregaria. The sequence continues at coordinate 1,006,072,932 of NC_064920.1, read as the reverse complement.
CAGTACTGAGGCAGGTATCCGACAGCTTCCACAGCAGTTCGCTGACGTAATTAGGATGGAAGCAGCTAGGATTTTACGTACATCTAAGACATATAAGAGTAATTTATCGGAGGCACAAAGGAAGGCGCTGAGTGATATAAACGCAGATAAAAACATTATTGTTCTTAATGCAGATAAGGGTAATGCCACCGTCATATTGAACAGTGAGGACTATCATGGAAAGATCAATGATATTTTGGTTCCCTCCAATTACAAAAACTTCAGAAGGATCCGACTATGAAGGTTTTAAAAATGACCAATGGATTGGTGAAAGCGTCTTCATTCTCCTCCCACGATAATAAGCTGCTTTTTAAAACAGAAGCGTACCCACCTAGACTTTATGGGTTATCCGAAGTGCATAAACTTGAGGTTCCGTTGAGGCCAATTGTAAGCGCGGAAGGCGGTCTCACCTACGAGTTAGCTAGACACCTGCCTCATTCGTGCAACCTTGTGTTGGTAGGAAGGACAGTCGTACTAAAAATGCAGTTAATTTCATTTCAAGTTAACGGAAATGAGCGTGGGCCCGCATGATACCATCGTCAGTTTTGACACTGTGTCGTTATTTACCATGATTCCGGTAAACGAAGCTATCTCATGCATAGCGAATATTTTTCAGTTGCAAAGCGATTTAGAAAAGATTGCTGTATGGTGTGCCAGGTGGCAGTTGACGCTAAATAACGAAAAGTGTGAGGTGCTCCACATGAGTTCCAAAAGAAATCCGCTGGAATTCGATTACTCGATGAATAGTACAATTCTCAAGGCTGTCAATTCAACTAAGTACCTGGGTGTTAAAATTACGAACAACTTCAGATGGAAGGACCACATAGATAATATTGTGGGGAAGGCGAGCCAAAGGTTGCGTTTCATTCGCAGGACACTTAGAAGATGCAACAAGTCCACGAAAGAGACAGCTTACACTACACTCGTTAGTCCTCTGTTAGAATATTGCTGCGCGGTGTGGGATCCTTACCAGGTGGAAGTGACAGAGGACATCGAAAGGGTGCAAAAAAGGGCAGCTCGTTTTGTATTATCACGTAATATGGGAGAGATTGTGGCAGATATGATACGCGAGTTGAGATGGAAGTCATTAAAGCAAAGACGGTTTTCGTCGCTGCGATATCTATTTACGAAAGTTCAGTCACCAACTTTCTCTTCCGAATGCGAAAATATTTTGTTGAACCCAACCTACATAGGTAGGAATGATCATCAAAATAAAATAAGAGAAATCAGAGCTCGAACAGAAAGGTTTAGGTGTTCGTTTTTCCCGCACGCTGCTCGGGATTGGAATGGTAGAGAGATAGTATGATTGTGGTTCGATGAACCCTCTGCCAAGCACTTAAATGTGAATTGCAGAATAATCATGTAGATGTAGATATTGTAGCTTCATTCCGACACTTCCTAACCTCTACCTACTTTCTGTACAATAGTGACTTTTATGAACAGATTGACGGGGTGGCTGTGGGCAGTCCTCTTAGTCATGCAGTGACTAACTTGTTTAGGGAGACGTTTGAACAACGGACGTTGCAGACTGCCAGTAAGAAACCAGCCAGATGGTATCGCTATGTCGATGACACGTTCGTAGTATAGACACACGGAGAAGAGGAATTGGATGCCTTACTGATACATCTAAACAACATTAATCTGAAAATCCAATTTACTATGGAAATGGAGAGTAATGGGGAATTGAATTTCCTGGATGTGTCTGTGATTAAACGACGGGATAGAACGTTGGGCCATAAGGCGTATAGAAAGGCCACACACACTGATCGTTACTTGCATAAAGATTCAAATCATCCTAGACAAAAAAGAGGTGTAATATAAAGCTGGCCGAAGTGGGCAAGGGTTCTAGGTGCTACAGTCTGGAACCGCGCGATCGCTACGGTCGCAGGTTCGAATCCTGCCTCGGGCATGGATGTGTGTGATGTCCTTAGGTTGATTAGGTTTAAGTAGTTCTAAGTTCTAGGTGGACTGATGACCTCAGAAGTTAAGTCCCATAGTGCTCAAAGCCATTTGAACCATTTTGTAATAAAAATCTTGGTAGACAGGGCGTGCAAAATTTGTGAACCTGTTTATTTAAAAGATGGGACTGAACATCTACGGTGAACGTTCTTGAAGAATGGATATTCTAGCAAAGATACAGATCTAGCACTTCGCTCTAGAAAAAGAATCAGGAGCAATGATGAACAACAGTCGCCCAACGGCAATGTTTAACTTCCGTTCATTAGTAAGGTCACAGATCGCATCGGGAAAGTATTAAGCAAGCATGGGATGGAAATTATTTTCAGACCCACCAGAAAAATAAAAGAATATTTAAGATCGGTAAAAGATGCACGACACCCATTGACCAAATCGGGGTATATAAAATTCCTTGTAGTTGTGGCCAGGTTTCTATCGGTACCATAAAGAGAAGTGTAAACACCCTTCTTGTTGAAGATAAGAGGGATTGCCGCCTGGGTCACACGAATAAATGTACCGTAGCAGAACATGTTTACCAGGAAGGTAATCATGAAATAAAATTCAGCGAGACGAGCGTCATATCAAAAACCTCGCATTATTATGTACGCTTGTATAGAGAGGCTATCGAGATTGATAAACATCGTAATAATTTTAATAGGAAAGACGAAGGTGTTAAACTGGATAAAATTTGGATGTCAGCGTTGCACGAAAAGCATAATGATCGATTACTTTCAATCGAGAATGTTGGCATTAGCAGTCTCATAGCCGACGGCACGTGATGGACAGTGGCTCCTTCTGTACTGCCTATATAATCAGCACTTCCTCGAGTTCTCTTTGCAGTTCGCCTCTTTACCTCGGAGGATGCCTCCCGCAGTCGGAGACGAAACGTCAGAGGAGAGTTTTATACATCGACCACGGCCAATTAGCCCTGAAGTTTTAAATGAAGAGTACACCTCCAAGTTTATCTTTGCACCATGACGAAGGACGTAAAACAGAATAAACCCTTCTGAGTCCAAGAAGACAACTGCCACGTCTTTACCGACTAAGGATACGGCTCTGAACTTTTTCTTCGGAGGAGAGGTGGTGTGGTACCACTCGATGGATTGCGATTTTGTTTCCGGTTCGAACTGACTAACCATGTTTCGTCGCCTCTGACGATGTTCGACGACAATTTTCATTATCAGCATCGTAACACTCAAGTACTTCCTCACAGATGGTCCTCCGTTGTTCTTTACAGTCTTCTTTCAGACGTCGAAGAACCCGGCGGCCATACACCTTTGAGTATCTTTTAACTGGTGGACGAGTGAACACCGCCAAAATAGACTTGCAGTTGATCAGAAAAATGCTTGACTGTCATCCGTGTATCACGTTGAATGAGTGTGTCCCCACGTTTCAACACTGTAAGAATCACAGTTGTGTGCGATCGACAGGCACGAGGGAAATCTGACACGTTTTCGCGACCTTGTTCCGACGATGACTACTCTTCGTGACCTTGCTCACTGCCAGGTCTCTGTAGACACTGAGCAAGCACCTATGTGTATCAACGATGCTCTAGTTTTTCGCCAAAAGAAAGTCGATGACAGCTCTCTGCTTGGAACGCATCTCCCTCACCTGTCAGAACTTCAAGAATCTATAAGGACCAAAGCGAGAATATTCCAATATGTCCCGCAATCAATTCCGAATTTTTCTCAACCTAAACTGGCATTACTTATAGAACGCCACACGTGCAATTCATTCTTCGAAAAATCGCGTGAGAACAAAAATTGAACTAAATGCCGTGTATAAACAGAAACTGCTGCCGTTCCTGGTTCATCTGCAGGAGTGTGGCTGCAGTTGTACTAACGGCTTTAATCCACAACCCGCCTTAAGCTAGGTGTCAAAGATTTACTTGTACCTCCGGCCTTTTCTCCCCTTACGGATCTATTTGAGAACTGCACGGCAGAAGAACGGCTGTGGTAAGATTACGAGAGTAGTCGATTTTCTTTGATTTTACTATCACATTGTATTTCATCACAGAAATTAAAAACATTAAAGAACGAAGTAATATTCACAAGTTTCGGTGTTTCTGTCCCATTATCAGATTTTTATTTTATGTAATTCACGAATTTTAAAGCTAACTATAAACAATACAGTGCAGCTTTTTGTCTGAATTGACCTTTAATTTTGATTTTCAAACACCAATTCGTTATTCCTGGGTCTTCTGTCATTTTTTCAGTAACTCATTTATTTCGAAAGGCTGAGGTAATTTAATTCATATTTTAATGCATTCTTCATGCGAAAGTTTCATAAGTAATTAGTGGCTTTGTCAATTTGCTTGTCTGAACGTACATGTTAATCTCGTGAAAACATAGGAACGATAACTCCGCATTCGTCTTTTTCGCTGGCGGCACTGCAATATATTTCTCTCTGCTATGTTTTAGCGCGCACTACACATTGTAACTTCAACGATATTCATTTGTTTTTCAGCGTGTAACACTTTATTTGAGCGCCCCACCTTCTCTCTCTCTCTCTCTCTCTCTCTCTCTCTCTCTCTCTCTCTCCGTGTGTGTGTGTGTGTGTGTGTGTGTGTGTGTGTGTGTGTGTGTGTGTGTGTGTGTTTGTGTACGTGTGTGTATGTGTGTTTTCGATGAAGCTGGAGTGTTCGAGGAAACTGTACCCCTTACTCCTGTTACCCTTTGTCTACGCTGCCCTTTTCCATTCGCTGCTGGCCACTGAAACTGTAATACCATGAAGGCGGCATTCAACAGTCATCAAAAAGTCAAGACGTGTCCTACATGTTTGAGTATGCAAACGACTAGCATTCCGACTGAACAAAGTACAGGGCGATTATAATTAATGTTTCGCCGCAGGAACCAGCGTGGACCGTGAAACTATTTACCCAACTCTATAAGAATGGTGTTTGCACTGCACGTTGCAGAATTTGCGTTTTTAGAAGAAATGAAATTCCAAATTCCAGTTGGAATGCATATCGCAAAGGCAGATTGAACGCCGGTACTGTAGGCTTGTTTATACCAGTAAAAAATACGATAATACCTAGTGAGGCTGGAGCAGATTTCGAATGAGATATAATTACGGTGATAATGAAGTACTGAAGGTGGATCATATGTGGTAATCGGGTACTTTTATAGACTTCTATCCTCAGGAGCAATAGTGGAGGAACATTTGAGTTGAAAGTTGAAGAAAATTTCGAGTAAATTTTATGGCTATCTTGTAGTACTAGGTGAACATTTGAACTTACCAGTTACATGCAGCGATTAAAGTGAATAGAACTGACCATGAATCATGTGAATCTATTCTAATTGCCTTATGGGAAATTTAGTTTGAGCAGGTACTCAGAGAACCGATTAGTGAGAATAACACATTATTCAGATGAATAAAATCTGCTGCAGCTCTCATTTCAGCGTTCCGTTATTTCGGGAAAGGCATGTACGCTATTCAGGTTTCAGGACAGTTTTTCCGTCTTTAGATGTTTCAGTAACAATTAAAGAAAATTAAGTAGGACACTAAACAAAACTAAATAACATTAGGAGGCCGCTAAGGCTGTAAATCTTCAGACGAACATACCTTAATTGCATACGACCAAATCGTGAAAGTTATGTAGAAAAATTAACAAATTTAGCCAGTTGTATGAGAGAAATTGTGCGGTTGAGGCATGAATCTAGGTTCAGAAAACATGGTGTGACTCGTAATCCTACATCACCAGTAGCTGTGGATTTGGCACGCAGTAAGCACAGCTTGCATAACATTAAATAAGATTTACAAATTTTGTGCATGTAACTACTAGGACTGGACCTCAACATTCTGGAAAAGTTGGAAATCGTGACATCCAATTGCACAAAGTGAACTTAAAAGTTATCTTGGCATAATTGTTATCTGTTGTGTGTCGCCCCCCCCCCCCCCCTCCGCGCCCCTTATCAACTGATATTATCTTCACTCAGTCTTTTCAAAGGCAATTTTTCCGTTTTCTCATTTTATATGTTACAAACCTTATTGTAAATTTAGTATTTTAGACTGCATTAGGCATATAGATGTACTACCCATTAGCTACCTATGAAAATTTGTGCCGGACTGTGTCTCGAACCTGGATCTCGCTCTTATGGTGAGAGGTCGCTTTAACTATTCTACTACGCGTGCACGCTCTCCAGACCGCTCAAAACCTGCATGTGCCGCTCTGTCTGCATCTCCTAATGCTCTTAACGTTACTTAAATTCCCTGCGATAGGGAAAACGAGGCTACATGTTTCATGGTGTTATTGGCGTTTTGTCCGTTTACGTTGTAATACGTATTTTATTCCGTATGTTACTTCAGACATGCCTGCATGTAAAAGATATAAAACATACATTTGACAGTCTGCAATGTAACTTTAAGATACGACATACAGTGAACAACGACACGAGATGTCTCTTGACGCGGAAGTGAATATGTACTAGGTGATCAAAAAGTCAGTTGTTGTTGTTGCGGTCTTCAGTCTTGAGACTGGTTTGATGCAGCTCTCCATGCTACTCTATCCTGTACGAGCTTCTTCATCTCCCAGTACCTACTGCAACCTACATCCTTCTGAATCTGCTTAGTGTAATCATCCATTGGTCTCCCTCTACGATTTTTACCCTCAACGCTGCCCTCCAATACTAAATTGGTGATCTCTTGATGCTTCAGAACATGACCTACCAACCAATCCCTTCTTCTGGTCAAGTTGTGCCACAAACTTCTCTTCTCCCCAATCCTATTCTATACTTCCTCATTAGTTATGTGCTCTACCCATCTAATCTTCAGCATTATTCTGTAGCACCACATTTCGAAAGCTTCTATTCTCTTCTTGTTCAAACTATTTATCGTCCATGTTTCACTTCCATACATGGCTAAACTCCATACAAATACTTTCATAAACGACTTCCTGACACTTAAATCTATACTCGATGTTAACAAATTTCTCTTTTTCAGAAACGCTTTCCTTGCCATTGCCAGTCTACATTTTATATCCTCTCTATTTCGACCATTATCAGTTATTTTGCTCCCCAAATAGCTAAACTCCTTTACTACTTTAAGTGTCTCATTTCCTAATCTAATTCCCTCAGCATCACCCGATTTAATTTGACTGCATTCCATTATCCTCGTTTTGCTTTTGTTGATGTTCATCTTATACCCTCCTTTCAAGACACTGTCCATTCCGTTCAACTGCTCTTCCAAGTCCTTTGCTGTCTCTGACAGAATTACAATGTCATCGACAAACCTCAGAGTTTTTATTTCTTCTCCATGGATTTTAATACCTACTCCGAAGTTTTCTTTTGTTTCCTTTACTGCTTGCTCAATATACAGATTGAATAACATGGGGGACACGCTACAACCCTGTCATACTCCCTTCCCTACCACTGCTCCCCTTTCATGTCCCTCGACTCTTATAACTGCATTCTGGTTTCTGTACAAATTGTAAATAGCCTTTCGCTCCCTGTATTTTACTCCTGCCACCTTCAGAATTTGAAAGAGAGTACTCCAATCAACATTGTCAAAAGCTTTCTCTAAGTCTACAAATGCTAGAAACGTAGGTTTGCCTTTCCTTAATCTTTCTTCTAAGATAAGTCGTAGGGTCAGTATTGCCTCACGTGTTCCAGTGTTTCTAAGGAATCCAAACTGATCTTCCCCGAGGTCGGCTTCTACTAGTTTTTCTATTCGTCTGTAAAGAATTCGTTTTAATATTTTGCAGTTGTGGCTTATTAAACTGATTGTTCGGTAATTTTCACATTTGTCAGCACCTGCTTTATTTGGGATTGCAATTATTATATTCTTCTTGAAGTCTGAGGGCATTTCGCCTGTTTCATACATCTTGCTCACCAGATGGTAAAGTTTTGTCAGAACTGGCTCTCCCAAGGCCGTCAGTAGTTCCAATGGAATGTTGTCTACTCCGGGGGGCTTGTCAGTATAAATCTGAAAACTGAATAAATCATGGAATAATGTATATAGAGAGGTACAAATTGACACACATACTTGGAATGACATGGGGTTTTATTAGAACCAAAAAAATACAAAAATTTAAAAAACGTCCGACAGATGGCTCTTCATCTGATCAGAATAATTAACATAACAAAGTAAGACAAAGCAAAGATGATGTTCTTTACAGGAAATGTTCAATATGTCCACCATCATTCCTCAACAATAGCTGTAGTCGAGGAATAATGTTGTGAACAGCACTGTTAAGCATGTCCGGAGTTATGGTGAGGCACTGACGTCGGATGTTGACTTTCAGTATCCCTGGCGATGTCGGGCGATCACTATACACTTGTGACTTCAGGTAACCCCAAAGCCAATAATCGCACGGACTGAGGTCTGGGTATCTGGGAGGCCAAGCATGACGAAAGTGGCGGCTAGGCACACGATCATCACCAAACGAGGCGCGCAACAGATCTTTCACGCGTCCAGCAATATGGGATGGAGCGCCATCCTGCGTAAACATCGTACGTTCCAGTAGGTGTTTATAATCAAGGCTGGGAATGATGCGATTCTGTAACATATTGGCGTACCTCTTACTCGTCACGGTAACAGTTACAAAACCAGAATCAAGCATTTCCAAGAAGAAAAAAGGCAAGATAACGGTAGATGTGGTAAATCCAACTCATAATATGACTTTCTCGTCGTGCAATGGAGTTTCCACGACAGTTCTAGGACTTTCGGTAACCCAAATTCTGCAGTTGTGGGCGTTGACAGACCCTTGGAGCGTGAAATGAGCTTCGTCGGTCCACAACACGTTACTCAACCAATCGTCATCTTCCGCCATCTTTTGAAACACCCACACCTTAAATGCCCACCGCTTCAGTAAATCTCCAGGAAACAGTTCATGATGCCGATGGATTTTGTACGGATAGCATCAGAGGGTACGCCAAAGTGCCAACCAAACAGTAGTGTATGGAATGCTGGTGCAAAATGCGACTGCACGAGCGCAGACTTCCCCGTGCATAGATGAACCCACTACAGTCTCCATTTCTTCCTGAACTGTCTCAGCAGCATTACGCCTTGTGCTCAATCGGCCACTACGGGGTCTGTCGTCTAAACAACCCGTGGCTTCGAACTTCGAAATCATTCTCGCCACAGCTGCATTTGTCAACGGACCTTTACCCGTTCGAATCCCCTTCGTATGGCAATAGGATCGTAACGCTGAACTAGCACATTCCCCTTTTGATAATACAGCTTCACTAAAAGTGCCTTTTCAGGTAATGTCAACATGCTGCGACTGCTGGCGCATCTGATTCTCTCTCTCATTATAGCTCCTTTTGTACACGATTGTCATGTGCAGTCACTGACGTTTTGCTATCCAGTGCCGCCTGTCGGGTATTTTGTGAACTTTGTTTTTTTTTTTTGTTCTAATAAAACCCCATGTCATTCCAAGCATGTGTGTCAATTTTTACCTCTCTATCTACATCATTCCGTGGTTTATTAAGTTTTCAAATTTATACAGACTTTTTGATCACCCTGTATATCCAAAAACAGATGACTGAAAAAAAAAATCTACTCACAGACGTTATTGACACAGACTCAACGTATTTGTTCACGAACTTTGACGATGTTCTTGAACCCTTTTCATAACTTAAAATAAATTTGAATCCATAGCTATTTATTAACCCCTTCTCTTCATATCCCAGTAAGCTGCAGATACAGCATTTACCTGTGACCTGTTTAACCTAACAGCATTACATGCATATGATATGTTCTACTAAATTTTTTTAACACAAGGAATAACATAGGAAATACCAATATCTAATATAAAACCAACGATTTTGGTAATATAACGATGTAAACAATCAAACTCTGTCGCTTGCTACTTTAGATTTTTAGATTTTACCTATTTTGTTCTTTAAATCGGCAATAGATTTTCAATTTCCAATAAGTGCAAATTCAGTAAGAATTCGCTAAAGTAATTGTGTTCTTATCTTACAATTCTTCTTTTTCTCTCCTTATTACGTACTGGCGTTCTGCGGATCGGAGCGTGGAATGTCAGATCCCTTAATAGGGCAGGTAGGTTAGAAAATTTAAAAAGGGAAATGGATATGCTAAAGTTAGATATAGTGAGAATTAGTTAAGTTCTATGGCAGGAGGAACAAGACTTTTGGTCAGGTGAATACAGGGTTGTAAATACAAAATCAAATACGGGTAATGCAGGAGTAGGTTTAATAATTAACAAAAAAAATAGGAGTACTGGTAAGATACTACAAACAGCATATTTAACGTATTATTGTGGCCAAGATAGGCACGAAGCCCATGCCTACTACATTAGTACAAGTTTATATGCCAACTAACTCTGCAGATGATGAAGAAATTAATGAAATGTATGATGAGATAAAAAAAATTATTCAGGTAGTGAAGAGAGGCGAAAATTTTATAGTCATGGGTGACTGGAATTCGAGAGAAGGAAAAGGGAGAGAAGGAAACATAGTAGGTGAATGTGGATTGGGGCTAAGAAATGAAAGAGGATGCCGCCTGGTGGAATTTTGCACAGAGCTTAACTTAATAATAGCTAACACTTGGTTCAAGAATCATGAAAGAAGGTTGTATATAGGGAAGAAACCTGGATTTACTAAAAGGTATCAGATAGATTATAGAATGGTAAGACAGAGATTTAGGAACCAGATTTTAAATTGTAAGACATTTCCAGGGGCAGATGTGGACTCTGACCACAATCTGTTGGTTATGAACTGTATATTAAAACTGAAGAAATTGCCAAAAGGTGGGAATTTAAGGAGATGGGACCTGGATAAACTGAGTAAATCAGAGGTTGTACAGACTTTCAAGGGGAGCATAAGGGAACAATTAACAGGAATGGAGGAAAGAAATACATTAAAAGAAGAATGGGTAGCTCTGAGGGATGAAGTAGTGAAGGCAGCAGAGGACCAAGTAGGTAAAAAGACGAGGGCTAGTAGAACCTCTTGGGTAACAGAAGAAATATTGAATTTAGTTGATGAAAGGAGAAAATATAAAAATGCAGTAAATGAAGCAGAAAAAAAGAATACAAACGTCTCAAAAATGAGATCGACAGGAAGTGCAAAATGGCTAAGCAGGGATGGCTAGAGGACACTAGGGGTGAGATAGATATTGCCTACAGGAAAATTAAAGAGACCTTTGGAGAAATGAGAGTCACTTGTATGAATATCAAGAGCTCAGATGGAAACCCAGTTCTAAGCAAAGAAGGGAATGCAGAAAGGTGGGAATTTAAGGACATGGGATCTGGATAAGCTGAAAGAACCAGAGGTTGTACAGAGTTTCAAGGAGAGCATAAGGGAACAATTGACAGGAATGGAGGAAAGAAACACAGTAGAAGGTGAATGGGTAGCTCTGAGGGATTAAGTAGTGAAGGCAGCAGAGGATCAAGTAGGTAAAAAGACGAGGGCTGCTAGATATCCTTGGGTAACGGAAGAAATATTGAATTTAATTGATGAAAGAAGAAAATATAAAAATGCTGTGAATGAAGCAGGCAAAAAAGGAATACAAACGTCTCAAAAATGAGATCGACAGGAAGTGCAAAATGGCTAAGCAGGGATGCCTAGAGGACAAATGTAAGGATGTAGAAGCTTGTCTTACTAGGGGTAAGATAGATACTGCCTACCTTTGGAGAGAAGAGAACCACTTGTATGAATGTCAAGAGCTCAGATGGCAACCCAGTTCTAAGCAAAGAAGGGAAGGCAGAAAGTTGGAAGGAGTATATAGAGGGTTTATACAAGGGCGATGTACTTGAAGACAATATTATGGAAATCGAAGAGGATGGAGATGAAGATGAAATTGGCGATAAGATACTGCGTGCAGAGTTTGACAGAGCATTGAAAGACCTGAGTCGCAACAAGGCCCCGAGAGTAGACAACATTCCATTAAAACTACTGACCGCCTTGGAAGAGCCAGTCATGCCAAAACTACCAGCTGGTGAGCAAGATGTATGAAACAGGCGAAATACCTTCAGACTTCAAGAAGAATATAATAATTCCAATCCCAAATAAAGCAGGTGCTGACAAATGTGAAAATTACCGAACTATCAGTTTAATAAGTCACAGCTGCAAAATACTAACGCGAATTCTCTACAGACGAATGGAAAAACTGGTAGATGCGGACCTCGGGGAGGATCAGTTTGGATTCCGTAGAAATGTTGGAACACGTGAGGCAATACTGACCTTACGACTTATCTTAGAAGAAAGATTAAGAAAATGCAAACATACGTTTCTAGCATTAGTAGACTTAGAGAAAGCTTTTGACAATGTTGACTGGAATACTCTCTTCCCAATTCTGAAGGTGGCAGGGGTGAAATACAAGGAGCAAAAGGCTATTTACAATTTGTACAGAAACCAGAATGCAGTTATAAGAGTCGAGGGACATGAAAGGGGAGCAGTGGTAGGGAAGGGAGTATGACAGGGTTGTAGCGTGTCCCCCATGTTATTCAATCTGTATATTGAGCAAGCAGTAAAGGAAACAAAAGAAAACTTCGGAGTAGGTATTAAAATCCATGGAGAAGAAATAAAAACTCTGAGGTTTGTCGATGACATTGTAATTCTGTCAGAGACAGCAAAGGACTTGGAAGAGCAGTTGAACGGAATGGACAGTGTCTTGAAAGGAGGGTATAAGATGAACATCAACAAAAGCAAAACGAGGATAATGGAATGCAGTCAAATTAAATCGGGTGATGCTGAGGGAATTAGATTAGGAAATGAGACACTTAAAGTAGTAAAGGAGTTTAGCTATTTGGGGAGCAAAATAACTGATAATGGTCGAAATAGAGAGGATATAAAATGTAGACTGGCAATGGCAAGGAAAGCGTTTCTGAAAAAGAGAAATTTGTTAACATCGAGTATAGATTTAAGTGTCAGGAAGTCGTTTATGAAAGTATTTGTATGGAGTTTAGCCATGTATGGAAGTGAAACATGGACGATAAATAGTTTGAACAAGAAGAGAATAGAAGCTTTCGAAATGTGGTGCTACAGAATAATGCTGAAGATTAGATGGGTAGAGCACATAACTAATGAGGAAGTATAGAATAGGATTGGGGAGAAGAGAAGTTTGTGGCACAACTTGACCAGAAGAAGGGATTGGTTGGTAGGTCATGTTCTGAAGCATCAAGAGATCACCAATTTAGTATTGGAGGGCAGCGTTGAGGGTAAAAATCGTAGAGGGAGACCAATGGATGATTACACTAAGCAGATTCAGAAGGATGTAGGTTGCAGTAGGTACTGGGAGATGAAGAAGCTTGCGCAGGACAGAGTAGCATGGAGAGCTGCATCAAGCCAGTCTCAGGACTGAAGACTACAACAACAACACTTTGAGCAAGCAATAAAGTAAACAAAAGAAAAGTTCTGAGTAGGAATTAAAATCCAGGGAGAAGAAATAAAAACTTTGAGGTTCGCCGATGACATTGTAATTCTGTCAGGGACAGGAAAGGACTTGGAAGATCAGTTGAACGGAATGGACAGTGTCTTGAAAGGAGGGTATAAGATGAACATCAACAAAAGCAAAACAAGGATAATGGAATGTAGTCGAATTAAGTCGGGTGATGCTGAGGGAATTATATTAGGAAATCAAACACTTAAAGTAGTAAAGGAGTTTCGCTATTTGGGGAGCAAAATAACTGATGATTGTCGAAGTAGAGAGGATATAAATTGTAGACTGCCAATGGCAAGGAAAGCGTTTCTGAAGAAGAGAAATTTGTTAACATCGAGTATAGATTTAAGTGTCAGGTAGTCGTTTCTGAAAGTGTTTGTATGGAGTGTAGCCATGTATGGAAGTGAAACATGGACGATAAATATTTTAGACAAGAAGAGAATAGAAGCTTTTGAAATGTGGTGCTACAGAAGAATGCTGAAGATTAGGTGGGTAGATACGTAACTAATGAAGAGGTACTGAATAGCATTGGGGAGAAGAGAAATTTGTGGCACAACTGGACTAGAAGAAGGGATCGGTCGGTAGGTCATGTTCTGAGGCATCGAGGGATCACAAATTTAACAATGGAGGGCAGTGCAGAGGGTAAAAATCGTAGAGGGAGACAAAGAGATGAATACACTAAGCAGGTTCAGAAGGATGTAGGTTGCAGCAGGTGAAGGATCTTGCACAGGATAGAGTAGCATGGAGTGCTGCATCAAACCAGTCTCAGGACTGAAGACCACAACAACAAGACATTCATATCCCACAAAGGTGCACGTACAGCATTTATCTGTGACCTGTTTAACCTAACTACATTATCTACATTTGATATATAAATCTTTTAACACAAGAAACAAAACATGAAACACAAATATGTAATATACAAACCAACGTATTTGGTAATATAACAATGTAAACAACCAAACTCTGTCCCTTGAAACTTTAGATTTTTAGATTTTAGCTGTTTTGTTCCTTAAATCCACAATACATTTTTAATTTCCAATAATTGCAAATTCACTAAGAACTCGCTAAAGTGTGTGTGGTCTTATCGCACCATTGGTGTTTTTCTCTCCTTATTACGTACATGTTTATATTCAGTTGCAGCTTATCCGTATTATAATAATACATATATAGAATAATTTATTAAAACCAATGAAATGTGATTTACATTTAACTAAACAGAAAATCTTAACAACTGTACCTTTCAGTTATCTTTGTACTCGTGTAAACAAGGCTTATCTATGACTTGTATAACATTTTCTTTAACAGTGACCTTTTCTGAAAAGTCAGTTTTATCACCAGCAAAATATAAAACATAACCTGCCTTGCGTTTGGTCTGCTGTAGTGAAAAGGATTATGTGCTCGACATTAATGCTTGAAATGCATACTGGAAAGTAAACTAGTGACTGGTGCAATGAATTGTTTAATTCATATTTATCAACACTCAAAGCTATCTTGAAGCCGTTCCTTATGGACCAAATATTCATAAGCAGAGATAATCCTCTAAACACTGTACGTTGACAAAATAACATTTCAGATATGTCTCTACTACTCAAATGCAAACATTTGTGTACATATCAACGAAATACTGCATTTGTATTTTGGAATTTTTGTTATAATTTCAGTTTTTCTATCTTTTTAGCGCTCTATCTCCGACTCAGTCACCATATTACAAACATGACTTACATGCCAACTGTACTGGCAATCTGCTACCGACTCCGCTTTTCATTTTGGTGCATTGACTCTTTCATATAATGGCCTTCAGCGAAGTTTAAAATTATGTTAAACATAATTTAATTGAAGAGACATTTTGTGATTTTGACTTGTAGCTTAGTTTACGCCATGAGAATGATGTCACAGGCTACCATTATAAAAGGAGCTACGGCAGGTGGATGTGGTCAACGTGATGCCAGTGGTTGGTCTGAGAGTTACAGTTGTGTATAAGGTCAGATGGCATTTTGTTTTCGTTTCTGAGTCATGGGGTTACACTAATGATAGCCATGTTGGAGTTATTCACATAAGCAATAGACCTGTAACCCTTAAATAAAACTACACCAAAACAAGTACTGTGCGTCCATAAAAGAGAGCCCCAGCAGTAAATGTTAACAGTATCAGCTTTGAGTATTGCATTATTGCTTCAAGCTCACAATGTAAGAGTAACTCAGACAGCTGCAGGTAAGTGAATATGCGAGTACTGACGTGTTGTTTTCCCACTTGCAGTGCCATGTACGTCACATGCAAAATGGCGACTCCTGAGAGTCGAGGGATTTTTGTTCTGCAGTTTTCTAGCAAGGGAAGGTTACAAGATGTTTATGTGTAAATTATATCGATACATAACGCAGTTAAGAGAGCAACAAAACATACGTACACCATAAAAATTATAGCTGCTGTTGGCTATTAGATAAGGAGATATCAGTCGTCTAAGCTACGATGAGAATACTGAATGTACGAATGATTTATCACACAAATGGGTTATTTAAGGTAGACAGACAATAATATGACATGAAGTGTTATAACAGAGTTTACTTACTTGACTGCACTATCGGTAGCAAAAAATATGCAAGTCGACAACGGCCAATGCATAGACACTTCTCGCAGTGTGCTCATTTAATGAAAGCAGGTTGGTTAGAGCCCTCATGGAAACACACTTCCGTAATACTTTTACGAAGTAGTACTCAAAGGCTGTTTAAAGGACACCGGGAAAGTCTTTCGTTTAGCTGCACTGAAAAAAATCAAGGCTGATTAATTTGGAGAATTGTGCCACCGAGAACTGGAAGTACACTAATGATTGAAGGCGTCAGTAGTAATCTCTACGCCATATGGTAATTTCACTGTCAGAAAATACGATAATTGTATGTGTGATAAATTTCATAAAATTTTTGTATAGGCGGAAGAAGAAAACTTCTGCAATTTGCACAAAATTTGTGCACTTTTTTGGAATCAGCTTATTAATCAATTCGACGCCTTCAGGAAAAGTAGAGTTGTATAGTTCGTCAGCTCTGTTGGCTGTCCAGGAGGGAAACAAAACAAAGGCTTCAGCTTTTTGTTGTATATTTGTCCACATTACTTGTTCTAGGAAGAATTAACCCATCTTCGTCATATTAGCAGATTTTTCTAGTAGATGTTTTGTAAATCTACTGTACATTTTTATTTCAAGAAAAATGGCCGGTAGATTCCCGTACATGGACATACAAATGGGGTAACACGGTACCATCCATCACAATCGAGATATTATATAAGAGTTTATGATTGCTGCTATGAATCCAACCGTAAGAAAGACATGCTAGCTTCCCTTCACTGCGGGAGTCCATCCACATTGTAACTCTTTATCAAATCTTGATTGGTCGCCATTAGTTACTTGATCGTTTGACAGGCATTTTTTCTCAGCGAGGGACTTGATTCCTCTCACAAATTGTTAAGCTTTTTGTTGAAAGTCGGTGTCCCCTTCGACCAACCGTTTGCCAGCTTTGTGGGTTATTTTGCGACAGGCAGTCATTCTTACATTTAAATTTCCATACCCACGAGTTGGAGACTGTAGTGAATTGTGATGGTCAATTTTCCTCTTTATTTTCAGTGCCTGAAGTCTCTGTGTGCGGTCACGTACAACTGCGTTTCCCTGACTCTTTGCTATAACATGATCTGTAATTCATATCGTGCAGGATTCAAGAATGACATAGTTCTGGCCTATTTTCAAAGCTTTGTAACATAGTCCTTGTCTTTATTTTCCTTTTCTGTGTTGCAATTTTCAGGTGCAGTATTATACCACTTGCGGATCCAGGACAGGGAGGATCAACATTTCCATCTCTTTCCTTTGGTACTTTTGTCCATATCTTGTACGTATCAGTGAAATATATTTCTGGAAACTTCGTTCGTTTTCTTGGATGTAATGGCTGGTGAGATGAACCGCAGGCTCCCTTCATCCCTCATTGCCATTCCGCCATCATTTTATACATCTCATGCCACTTCATCTATTAAAACTGTAGTAACTAACTGCTATTACAGCATATTATTCTATCAACTGTTGACTATTTGTTCTTAAATAACACGCTCTTCTCCTATAGGTACATCTTCTGCAGTACCATAGTACTCCACGAACAGTGTCACAATTACAGCGTGTCTCATTGTTCAGAGTGACACATTTACTAACTCTGTAAACAAATTTCCACACCACAAAGATAATCTGGCCTACTCTAAAAGCAAACACAAATCCATCTGACACATTGCAATCACTGCGCTGTGTGCAGAGTGATACGTATATCGAGGGATTTAGTAGAGAGGGAAAACCTTTCACTGTTCCACCTATTCCTCCCTCCCCTGTCATACAATTGCAGCGTAACAGCTAAAAATTTTACAAGGTCAGCAAAAAGAAAATCGTTTTGTCCTATTCTCCGTGACAGGTACCGTGACTTCACCTTGTAATGGTGAATCTGTGATTTTAGTTGAAAGCGCGATTCGTTTACAGTTTAATTGTGATACCTCATGCGACAAAAACATCCACCGAAGTTATAGTCAGTTCGAGCCGAGATTTTTGTGGATAGAGCCTGCCATAAGCGTCTGAAGAGGATGTTGAGCGCATCAGAACATCTAACCTTCGTAGTCCTAAGAAGTCTGTTCGGAAAGCAAGTCTTGAAATTCAGTTGCAAAAGATAGCAGTGTGGGAGGTTTTAAGAAAATGGTTACATCTGCGTCAGTACCAGTTGCAGTGCATGGTGTTCAGTGCGAAAGTAAATATCCATAAGGTTCGTACCCGAGCGTCAGAACATTCTCATAAACCTTTAACGCTTCAAAGAGATTCCTCAGTATCAAACACTTTCTTCGCTTTGTCCTGATGTCAAGTGCGCAAGCCACCCACCTTTGCTGTAGTTACAGTAACAATGTTTATTTATTTGGATATTCCAAGAATGACTCTTCCTCTAAGTATAAGGTGGACCTGAAAACTTTTTTTGGCACTAAGGCGGAGCTCCTCCTCATTGGCACCTCATTTTAACTACAAGAGTATTTGAAGGTCGAAATCCCTTACCTCTGAACTGTCGTTATTGTCAATAAGGCATAGGTCCTGTCCGCTCGCATCTACGTTCAACTCATCTACATCTACATCTACATCCATACTCCGCAAGCCACTTGCCGATGTGTGGCGGAGGGTACCCTGAGTACCTCTATCGGTTCTCCCTTCTATTCCAGTCTTGAATTGTACGTGGAAAGAAGGATTGTCGGTATGCTTCTGTGTGGGCTCTAATCTCTCTGATTTTATCCTCATGGTCTCTTCGCGAGATATACGTAGGAGGGAGCAATATACTGCTTGACTCTTCGGTGAAGGTATGTTCTCGAAACTTTAACAAAAGCCCGTACCGGCTTCTGAGCGTCTCTCCCCCAGAGTCTTCCACTGGAGTTTATCTATCATCTCCGTAACGCTTTCGCGATTACTAAATGATCCTATAACGAAGCGCGCTGCTCTCCGTTCGATCTTCTGTATCTCTTCTATCCGAAGCGCGCTGCTCTCCGTTGGATCTTCTGTATCTCTTCTATCAACCCTATCTGGTGCGGATCCCACACTGCTGAGCAGTATTCAAGCAGTGGGCGAACAAGCGTACTGTAACCTACTTCCTTTGTTGTCGGATTGCATTTCTTTAGGATTCTTCCAATGAATCTCAGTCTGGCAGCTGCTTTACCGACGATCAACTTTATATGATCATTCCATTTTAAATCACTCCTAATGCGTACTCCCAGATAATTTATGGAATTAACTGCTTCCAGTTTGCTGACCTGCTATTTTGTAGCTAAATGATAAGGGACCTATCTTTCTATGTATTCGCATCACATTACACTTGTCTACATTGAGATTCAATTGCCATTCCGTGCACCATGCGTCAATTCGCTGCAGATCCTCCTGCATTTCAGTACAATTTTCCATTGTTGCAACCTTTCGATACACCACAGCATCATCTGCAAAAATCCTCAGTGAACTTACGATGTCATCCACCAGGTCATTTATGTATATTGTGAATAGCAACGGTCCCATGACACTTCCCTGCGGCACACCTGAAATCACTCTTACTTCGGAAGACTTCTCTCCATTGAGAATGACATGCTGCGTTCTGTTATCTAGGAACTCCTCAATCCAATCACACAATTGATCTGATAGTCCGTATGCTCTTACTTTGTTCATTAAACGACTGTGGGGAACTGTGTCAAACGCCTTGCGGAAGTCAAGAAACACGGCATCTACCTGTGAACCCGTGTCTAAGGCCCTCTGAGTCTCGTGGACGAATAGCGCGAGCTGGGTTTCACACGACCGTCTTTTTCGAAACCCATACTGATTCCTACAGAGTAGATTTCTAGTCTCCAGAAAAGACATTATACTCGAACATAATACGTGTTCCAAAATTCTTCAACTGATCGACGTTAGAGATATAGGTCTATAGTTCTGCAGATCTGTTCGACGTCCCTTCTTGAAAACGGGGATGACCTGTGCCCTTTTCCAATCCTTTGGAACGCTTCGCTCTTCTAGAGACCTACGGTACACCGCTGCAAGAAGGGGGGCAAGTTACTTCGCGTACTCGGTGTAAAATCGAACTGGTATCCCATCAGGACCAGCAGCCTTTCCTCTTTTGAGCGATTTTAATTGTTTCTCTATCCCTCTGTCGTCTATTTCGATATCTACCATTTTGTCAACTGTCCGACAATCTAGAGAAGGTAGCACAGTGCAGTCTTCCTCTGTGAAACAGCTTTGGAAGAAGACTCATCTCGCGTTATGCAGTTTTTTTCCTTTGGTGCTTTATAAAAGATCGTGTTTCCTATGTGCCACTACCTAAGGATGTGCCAGAGTTGAGATACAGAATTAAAGAGGCTGTTGGTTGCGTTACTCCGAACATGTTAACCGAAGTGTGGGAAGAATTGGACTTTATTTTGAATGTGAGGCGCATAGCTAAAAGTGCACATACTCAACATTTACAAGAATAACTAGGTTGATTTACCTTCAAAATGATGTATGATTTGTTGTAAATAGTCTATGTTAAACTGTTATAATATACCATCGAAAGTTAGATATACTTTTAAGGGTCCCCGCTGCGTATTCACGGGAGTCGTCTTTGATTTAGGTATCTACTTGTGTGGGTTCGGTTATAAACCAGAAGACAATCGTAAGTAGATCTCAGTATCACATCACTAAACTGAAATAGGGATGGAAGCAGATACCAGCGATATTAGGTTTGCGTAAAAAGTATGACGACGCTCGGAGTTTACACAGCAGTCAGTCTGTCCACTGCAGTGCCCCTTCCTTTCTCTCCTTCCAGTTAACTTTAGCCTAACTTGGCACTTACCTGTTGTGAATCCATCATATAACTGTATAAAGACTTAGAACCAAGAACATTACGCACCATATGTCGAAAATATATTTACCCCAGTATGTTTCGGGAACACATTATCCCATTAACATGTTCCATAAAGTGAAGAAACATGAATTATTACATCACTTTACTACAAATACTCACAAACATGTAAACATATCTGCGTATATTGTTCTGTTGTTTTAAATATCTTAAAGTTAATGTACCAGTAAGCTCCATCAAAAGGAAAAAGCAAGCAGGAAACGTACTTTGTCAAACATATAAAACTCTAAAATGAACCTCTCATGTCCCGGCATAACTCATTCACACAGGTCAGTTATTAGCTACCAAAGACTGTACTACCACACAGCGAATACACCTCCATCCCCAACTATGCTGCTGTCAACTGTAAATTCTTTGCACGTTTATATATCAAGTCCTAACAAACGCTAAAAATCACTATTGCGCTTATGTTTCAGTGTTTTAACTCCCACATAGAATAACCACCATGGAACATTAAAACTTAGTGAACACTAAGATGCTTAGGAAGACATCGCTAAAGGGAGCCCAAAGACACTCTTGGGACACTTTTGCTTTTCAATAATCGTATTGATGCGTTCGTTTCATAGAGAGTAAAAAAATCTATTTCCACTAAATCTGACAGCAAGCAGGCTTTCACTTCAAGTGCCATACATTACGCTCTCTGATACTTTCCAGCGAATGTTACTCATTTTAAGGTGCTAGAGTTTTTATGCTTTAGGGGAGGAAAGCATCAATATGTTACCTGAAGAGACAGAAGTGGCCAAAGGATTTTTCTGGGTCTTCTCATTGAGAAACAACCACCAACATTATCCAGTCAATGTTCGGTAAGTTTTAATGTTTCCTGTCAGTTATTCTGCGTAGATACTGCCCTGGCAACGTAGGTGCAATTTTAGTTCCTACCATCTGCCAGGACCTGACATTTAAAGCTTCGAAGATTTAGCAGTAGATAGCAACATCGTCCAGAATGGGAATTTATACACTCCATGATGGTACAACCTTTGGAAGATGAGGGCAGTTGCCTTTAATTAATAACTGCACTCTTTGGGAGTGTTATTAGCCAACAAGAGATGTTCAAGGAAGAATTCTGCAGAATTTTCTTGGAAGATTAAAACTGTTTGTTGGACCAGGACTCGAAACCGGAACTTTTGCCTTTAGGTGGGGGGGGGGGGGGGGGAGGGGAGGGAGTGCTCTACCAACTGATTTACCCGAGCATGACTCACAACCCATCCTCAGAGCTTTACTTCCAACAGCACTGAACCTCCTCCTTTCAAACCCTCACTTACGTTCTTCTGCTAAACCTGCAGGAGCAGCACTCCTGAAAGAAAGGAAACTCTTGCTAGATTTGGTAGGTAGGGAATGAGGTGCTGACGGAAGTAGAAGTGGGAGGACGGATTGTGAACCGTACTTGTAGAGCTTAGTTGATACAGCACTTTCCTGCAAAAGGCAAAGGTGCCACGTTCGTGTCCATGTCCTGCGAACAGGTTTAATCTTCCCGCAAGCTATAGAACATCGCATACTCCGCTGCAAAACTAAAAATTCATTCAGGAAAGAGTTTTGTATGTTTGAAAAATGTGTGTTTGGTTTTTTCTTTTGACGGTGCCTAACGGCATATTAACTTTGAACTGTGTGATATTACAGGAAAATATACATAGATATAAATGGGTGCCAGTATGGATTTCATTTCCTTGTTTATATAAGTTGAGCCCAAATGAAAAGGAGATTACAGTTATACGTAAACAAATTTAAATAACAATATCATTACTACATTTTCTGTGGAACTGCACAAATACCCCGAATTTTCCCTGGCACTGAAACACCGAACCCAGCGCACAGGAAGGGAACAGAAGACTTCACTTGTAGAAACCCGTCGGTTACTGACCAACCCAGTTTCCCAAGGGGAGCTTGCTTTAAGAGGCGAGGCGATAATATGCCAGTCACATGGACCGGTACTGACGCTGTAAGGACTTGACCCAGAGCGTCCACCGAAATTTGTGAAGGAGTTTTAGGGTCTTCTTGCCCACACATTTCGGGATATTTTGCACCCTGCAAGACACTGCTTGCCCAACACCTCTTCCATTTTGCGATTAATTTGTGGACCATATTACCCTTCTGAATGAATAAATTGGATAATCGCTCTTTGTGCTGATCGGGAGGAATCATTCATCCAATGAACTACGGGAATAAATCATCAAAATGAGAAAATCGTTACGAAGCGGCTAACTCCTCTTGTGCAACTGGGAATAGAACCACACTCTATCTCTCGGTAAATACATTCACCCATTCGGATTACGTACGATGCCACTACAGTGAAGATGTCCTCTCAGTTGGACAAAGCTTATGGAAATTCATAATGGCATAGTATATTCCCTAAACATGTTGTGGTAAATACTTTCTAAGACAAAAAACGACCCACCTCGAAGGAATTATCCGAATGGGACGGAAATCAACATGTACAGGCAAACAAATTGCTACAATGTCAGAAAAACTGGATGATTTATGCAGCTAATCCATTACGTTTGTGTAATTTAAATTCATAAAACTACAACCATTCACTTTTTTAAATTTTTTGTTTATTCATTCCATGAACTGGTTTTCGAACCTTATCAGACTCAGCTTCAGATGGTTTTCCAGAAGCTACATAGCACGAGAGATACCGACAGAGTTCCAGAAATGTATCATTGTTCCTATACCAAAGCAGGCAGCAGCTACAAAATGTGAACAGTACCGAACTCTAAGCCTAATATCACATGGATAAAAAATTCTCATAAAAATATTTCTGAAGAGAACTGAAGAGAAGGTGGAGGATATGCTGAGTGAAGATCAGTTTGGTTTCAGAAGGGGATTGGGAACGAGAGAGGCGATTCTGGCACTGAGACTCGTTATCGAAAAGCAATTACAGGAAAATAAACCAACTTACATTGCCTTTGTAGACATGGAAAAGGCATTTGATAACATTGTCTGGCAAAAGATGTTCAAATTGCTGTTGAAAAGTGGAATAAAGTACAAAGACATCCGTGTGATACTCAGTTTCAATAAGAATGAGGTGGCAGTGATTATAACTGTAACCTGGAACAAGAAGCAAATATTAGAAAAGGGGTAAGACAAGGATGTGTTCTCTCTCCTATTATATTCAATGCTTACATCCAGGAAGCTATAGACCAAGCTGGAGAAACTACTAAGGTGGGGATCAAAATTAATGGGCAGAAGATAGACACGCTACGTCATGCAGATGATATTGCTATAGTCACGAAGACAAAAGAAGATCTAGAGGAAGTCCTCAGAACAATGGAAAGAATTTAAGCAATCAGTATTGAATGAGAATAAATAATAAAAAGATTAAAGTGATGGTATGCAGTATAGGAGCAGAAAATGAACCTCTGAGAATAAGAATTGGAAGACAGGAGCTGGAAGTGATAGAGGAATTTACTTATTTGGCAAGCCAAATCACAAGGGATGGTAGAAGCCGGAAAGAAATTGCGAGCAGAATACAAAAGGCCAAAATTGCATTTAATCGGAGAAGGAGCTTACTCACCAGTAATAACATTAGTCTGAGAATAAGGGAGCGTATCATGAAAGGTTTCGTTTGGAGTGTGGCCCTATACGGATGTGAAACTTGGATTGGAAGAAAAAGACGGATAGAGGCCAGGAAATGTGGTGCTATAGAAAGGTGATGAAGATCAGCTGGAGAGACAAAGTAACGAATGAAGAGGTGCTTAGAAGAGTACAGGAAACCAGATCTCTGTTGAGGCACATCCAAACTTGTCGGGCACATCCTACGACATAACAACATCATTGGGGTAATAGCAGAAGGAGCTGTTGAGAAAAGGAATCCGCAACAAATCATGAATGACGTTGGATGTAACACATACGTGGAAATGAAGAGGAAGGCAGACAGATGAGAGGTAAGGCACTCTGCTGCAAATCAACCTCAGGGTTGAACACGTATAGTAGATCTATTTCAAGCATAATGCTTTGTGCAGGCTCTGTGAGAAGAAGGCGGAACATGCTTTAATGTACCGTCATGAGTACTGTTTATCTGTCGATTTGGATCCAAAATTTAATTTTGTACTTACTGCTCCAGTAAATACATCCTACAAGCTGAATAGCTGCTAGTATAAGGGCTTTATTGACTTGCTCAATTTGTGAAGATCTTTCTCTGGGATAAATCACAAAATTTTTCAGAAACTGTAAACATTTGTCGGTCTCATTCGGATAATTCCTTCGTGCTGCGTCGGTTTCTTTCTTTTTTTCCTCAGACCGTATTTCACACATTTTCGACAACTGGTGCGAAATATTATCAGTGCTAAACTGGTGCTGTCAACCCGACGTCGATGAACCTCGAGGATATCTAAGAAAGCCTGTGCTTTGCTGGGGTCGCAGATGCGCCTACACGGACAGCTGCAGTCGACGCGGCAGTTTCGGCGCAGCGTCGTCTGGACACGGTGACCAGCATCGAAATTGGAAGCTCTCTGGCTGCGGAGCAGCGCTCAAAGGCCAGCCTGTCTGCTGATGAATGGAAGAGCCCGGAGGAGGCTGGCCTGGGAGAGACGCGGCGTGGAGGGCACGTGTAGCGCAAACCTATACGGGAAATGAAAATGGCCCCGCTGCCGCAAATTTAATAAAGTTTGCCTTTCATAAAGCGGCGGGGCGAGCGCTGCTGTGGCCACCGAGTGGCGTCGCGCAGACGGCTAAAGGGACACAGGATTACTTCGCGACGGCCAGCACCGCTTCTTCATCTCGCCATCACTGGACGTTACTCGCCGAACTGGCGGTCGCCACGCGAAGAACTCCTCTTCGGAATTCGCCAGTGACAGAAGTGACCAACGTGTCCTGCAAAGAAGTATGCTTCTAAGTGAAAGGCTGCCTTTGTGACACGTACCGACGTTTGTTGGACCGTCTGATATAGCGAAGCGACTGATTTTTTTAGTGTGCGCATTTATTGCATTTATTGCCGGTCCAGTACATATACGGGGACAGTTTAATAATGTGTATTATTTGTTACAGTACGTATTCGTTACTTCAGATTCTGTAAGGTTTCCCTTTTATTGTGACCAGTAGAATGTAGGAGAATATGTAACAATTTGGGAGACGGTTCACGCTGCCATATAGCTGGTCGGTAGCCACAACGCGCCTACAAATGGTTCAAATGGCTCTGAGCACCTACGGACTTAACATCTGAGGTCATGAGTCCCCTTGAACTTAG
Organism: Schistocerca gregaria; assembly: GCF_023897955.1. Taxonomy (NCBI): domain Eukaryota; kingdom Metazoa; phylum Arthropoda; class Insecta; order Orthoptera; family Acrididae; genus Schistocerca; species Schistocerca gregaria. Next base: position 1,006,046,985 of record NC_064920.1, on the reverse strand, counting down.
AACTACTTAAATCTAACTAACATAAGGATATCACACACATCCATGCCCGAGGCATGACAGTAGCGGTTGAGCGGTTCCAGACTGTAGCGCCTAGAACCGCTCGGTCACCGCGGCCGGCAACGCACCGACAGCCATCGCTCAACGAAGTTACGCTCAGGCAATGTCCCAGTTTACTCCATATAAATTATTCATCTAATTGGCATCTTGATACCTGTTCCGAAGTATGGCTTTTCTCCATATATTATGGGATGTGACTAAGTTTACAGCAACTCTACTCATATGTGAATCCATACGTATGTGGGTGTGGGAGGGAGTCGGGGTGATTTGGCTCCAAGCGCTATGGGACTTAACATCTGAGGTCATGAGTCCCCTAGACCTTAGAACTACTTAAACCTACCTAATCTAAGGACAGCACACAGTTGGCCGCTGTGGCCTAGCGGTTCTAGGCTCCTCAGTCCGGAATCAAGCTGCTGCTACGGTCGCAGGTTCGAAACCTGCCTCGAGCGTGGATGTGTGTAATGACTTTGGTTAGTTAGGTTTAAGCAGTTCTATGTCTAGGGAACTGATGACCTCAGATGTTAAGTCCGATAGTGCTTAGAGCCATTTGAACCATTTTGACACCACATATATCCATGCCCGAGGCAAGATTCGTACCTTGCGACCGTACCAGCGGCGTGGTTCCGGACTGAATCGCCTAGAACCGCTCGATCACACTGGCTGGCGTCATGGGGATTTCAGCCAAACTTGGTAAATATATTCCGTACTGTCAGACAACATTCGGTTTGGGAGTAAGAATCACCTACCTATCATAGTTCTGGAAATATGACGACATAAATACTGAGAAGTGTGGGGAACTACCACATTCTGCATGACGTTTAAATTTGTTACTTCCTTTCTGGTAACTCTATTCGCATCACATTTGTCATACATTATATAAGTATACCTCTGAAGGTACCTACAAAATTATGTCGTTGTAGGACATACAGATGAGGAGATATGACGTCATAAACAGTGAGATGCTTGAAAAACTGCCGCAACATGCATGTTGTTCAGATTTATTACTTCTTTGCTACTAAATCTATTTACCAACATATTTCGCTGACAGTATCCACATAGGCCGCTGAATGTAACTGCACAAATATCTCTGTATGTAACTGCACAAATATATCATTGCACGAAACATAGTTCTAGAGATATGACGACATTAACACCGAGATACGTGAAAAAATGCCGCATATTGTATAAAGCTTTAATACATTTATTATTTACTATAAGCCGCTCATGCAGTCTAGCCAACTTAAGCAAATCCCTGACACCTAGCAACGCTTTTGACAGTTTTCAACTGCGAAACGCGAACGGCTGTAGCCGAAAACGACAGCCGTCTATAGAGCTCTGGCGAGGCGTTGCCATAGAGGCGTTTACTAGATCGCGTCGTAGACACGCGAAACAGATGCGTCCAGCGTACTGAAACTGTCCGGGATCATGTTTCTTAATTTGGATATTGAACTTGTACGCTTGAGAGCTGTTGCCCGTTACAACGAAAATAAAGTAATACTTAAATACATGTTCCTTTTTACAACTATTTCATAGTGCGCGCTTACGGTCTAACCGATGACATATGCGGTTGGATAGAAAGTTTTATAACAGACAGAGAGCAGTATGTCGTCCTGAATGGGGTGACTTCAACGGAAACAAGCGTAACGACAGGTGTACCCTAGTGCAGCGTAAATAGGCCCTCTGCTTTTTACGATTTACATAAACGATCTGGTTGATGGCATTGACAGCGGCAGTAGACTGCTTGCCGATGAGGCTGTAGTCCACAGAAAACTAGTATCACACGAAAGTTGTGAACAAATCAATGAGGATTTTCAGAAAATAAATGCTTTGTGTAATGACTGGCAGTTATCTCGCAGTATTAGTAAGTGTAACCTATTGTGTAAAACAAGGCGAAAATCCCCATTGATGTATGAATACAAAATAAATGCTCAGTCTTTGGAAGCGATAATATCAGTCAAGTATTTGGGTGTGACTGTTCGAAACGATCAGATTACACAAGTAACGGGCAAGGCGAACTCTAGGTTCGGGTTTATTGGTAGAATCCTGAAGCTATGCAGTCAACAAAGGAAATTGCTTACAATACGTTAGTTCATCCAGTCTTATTGTTCGTTTGTATGGGACACTTACCAGCTGGGTCTGATTCAAGAGATTGAGAGGGTCCAAAGAAGAGCGGTAAGATTCGTGACTGGTGCATTTAGCCACCGCGAAAGCGTTACAGATCTCATAGAATATTTGAAGTGGGGACACACTTGCACACAGACGTCGCACTAAACGGAAGGGGCTGCTCACTAAATTCCAAAATCCCGACAGCGCTTAGCTTCGGTGATCTAACGGACCCGGTGTTACCAATGCGGCAAGTCCGTTGGCCGTAATTTCTTGCCTACAGTCTGTTAAATGTAACTTTGGTCTTAAGAGAGTAAACGCAGTTGTCACATTGTGCTTGAAAATAGAACCAAGACTAAAGAAAAATCGAGTTACTTTCAGAAGATTGGTCGACTCAAAAAAAAGTGTTCTTTCTACTCATAAAATGGTAAAAATTTGTAGAATTTATCAGAAAATTGGTATAACTTACGTGTAACATACAATATGTACGACAACCAAGAGAAAACGATGAGAATGGGAGATAAAGAACGAAGCTCTCGAACAAAAATAAGCGTTTCTCTGAAATTCTGTAGATATCTTCTGTTGTTTAACATGTCCATCGGCGAAGCAATGGATGAAATAAAAGAAAGTTCTAGGCGTTGCACTAAAATTCAGGGTAAAGTGGTTTCAAATCGTTGATGACATTGCTACCCTCTGTGAAAGTGAGGAAGAATTACACAAGCTATTGAATGAAATGCACATCCTATGGATTGAGAGTAAACTAAAGAAACGTGAAAATAACGAAGAGCTGCAGAAATGATTTTAGGGATAAACATACTATCAAAATTGGACACCTTCAAAGCATGACAAAACATGACCGTCGAATCAAGTAGGATGTAAAAAGTAGATGAGCACAGGGAAATAAAAGACTTTCGTCGCTAAAGGAACTATTCTAGTATCAAATGTGTGCCTTAATTAGGGGAACAATTTTCGGAGTATGTACGTATGGAGTACTGCACTGTGTGGAAGTCAAGAACGGCCTTTGAGAAAATAGGAGAAGAAGGGATCGGAAGCGTTTGAGATGTGCTGTTACTAAAGGATGCTGAAATTTAACCGATCCTGAGCAAAATCTGCGACAAAAAGGATATACGGGAAATTCTGACGAGAGGAAGCGATAGGATGATAGGACGATCAGGACGGCTTGAAATAGCTATTGTGGTTTTAGAGGGACCAGTAAAGACCACCTTCTGTAGGATAAGACACAGAGTGAAGTATATCCTACAAATGACTCTGGGTGTAAGCGTTACTCGAAAAAAAAATGGCTGGCACAGTATTTTTCCTTAGCAAGTGTTACAGGAAACAGCTCGCAGCTACTTTCACTTGTCAACATCAAAGACTCATTTGTAGAGACAAAGGTATGTAGCATCAAGCATGTAGTTCAAAAGTATCATACAATGATCTTCAGACACATCTGTTTCGTGGAAGGACCACACAGTGGTTAAAGAGCAATAATAGAAATGCGTTTTACAACGAGAGGACAAACTTTCGGAGAATTTCAAATCTATTTTCAATGAAAACACTGCATTCGTAGAGGATTACTCAAATGATGTTCTAAGAGCATGTCCGAGCATTGTGCCATAAGCAGTAAAAAATGCATGTGAACCCCTGAAAACTGATATGTGTCCATCCAAGTGTACACAGAAATTGAAATAAAAAAAACAAAACATTAATGGGAAGTCTAAAACCATTTTGAGGGTAGCGGACGTATGAATGACAGATGATGTTGAAGTATTACATTAACCAAACCAATAGCAAGTGATTCTGCACTTCTTAATGGACGTGGGTATTTTTATGGGGTGTATTTCGAAGCGTTTCTTTTATCTTATCTGCAATTTTCAATTCTCTTTGTCCTGAATTCGCTTCTAGCAATTTTTCACCGGCAACATTAGTTCCCTTACACTTAGATAGCGTTCAATGCAGTGCAGGCTGACGGGAAGCCGCAAACTCTTGCAAGGGGCATACAGTTGGGAAATCGCACTTAAGAACTGCAACAGCGTAACAGTTAGGCTTTAGTTAACGGTGGTGGATTTATATGAGTGAGATTTTATCATCGTTAAGTAAATGACTATCCAATCCTTCATCAGTAACCTTGGCTTTCGTTGTACTAACTGTGGGACTACCACAACCAGACATTGACAGAATCACACAATGTTTTGAACTATCGTACTGGGAGCCTCGATAATGATGGGGGGAGATAAAAGCTCGAAAGTAGAATATGAGTTATTTTTTGGATGTTATTGATAAATGTGTACTGTGTACTGTGTACTGATAAATGTGTACTGTGACGGGTTAAAGAGACGCAGCAGACGTCATGTATGATAATTTTTATAGAAAAGATGGTAATTTTTCGTATTTGTCGACTCTGATAATATAATTTGTGAGCAACGAAAAAACATTAAAACTCATGGTGAAACCTTTAGTTGTCATTTATTTTGCGCAGTTCGCTACAAGTTTCGGTCAATGGGCATTGTCAAGCTTAGCTGGCGTTAACGGCCAGCTAAGCTTGATTGCGGGCATTGACTGAAACTAGTAGTGAACTGTGCAAAATAGACGACAGCTGAAGGTTTCACCATGAATTTTAACAATTCTTTGATGGCTAAATATCCCCATCTACAAATATACAACGAAAAAATGCTGACTGTAGCCTGTGACGGTTTACATATATGTCGGAAGGGACCATTTGTTCATAATTGTTCGAGAAAAATGCCGGAAAATGGTAAGCCTGTATATAATACATCTAGTTTAGTACATCAATTTGTGGTACTCTTAGAAGCTTTGTATCAGTATGTTACTGCAGCTATTATCAAGTGGCAGAGATCTACTGTGCATGTCCTTGTACGAGGTATTGCTTGTCGTCCAGTCTTGTCACTCTTCTTGGGCGATGCACTAAGGCTTTCGAAGTATTTGAATCAGAAAGACGAAGAGGAAAATTATTTACCACTGTTAACTATGGAACACTGTGCAGGAACAATGTGTAAACTATGCGATGATTTATTCCAGATTTGTGCTCTTTGGTAACACTTCCGGCGAAAAATTTTGAGGTAATTAATAAAGTAACTGGACAATAATTATATCTTATATTTGACACGTGTTTGCAAACAAAAACAACAATATGGGAACTGTGAGTCTGCCCTGATGCAAGAAACTTATTTATTTATTTATTCCCCAAACTAGTTTCAGCGATAACTGTAGCCATCATCAGAAGGTTCTTTAAATTTAAAACATGCAGAAAAATAGCATAGTTAAAAAAACACTGTGAAACGTTATTACGTGTATACTGTTTGTTTTTTAAATATTGTTTTCTGCGAATACTTTCATAATAGATTATTTATTATACATTATGGTATGATTTTCAGATTGTTGTCGCTGTTTGCGGCATACTTTCTGTGTTTTTCTGTTGCCGTTTCCCACGGGATACATCATGTCATCCGCAACTGTGTGTGAGGCAGTTAGGTACACAAATACAAATCGTGAACTTACGTATGTCAGCGTTATACAGTTGGTATTACGGTAGTGCTGCGTAAGGTGTGAGGCAAATCTAACACCTTCCATGAAAACCCTGACATGATAAGCAAATTCAGTAGTATATCACATAGCTCCGAATAAATCGTGACATTAAATTAACCAAAGTAATTCGAGTAACGAGTGAGCAAATGGCATACCACAGACTAACACAAAAATGCCTAAATGCATGTCATACCTTCGCACCGTGAAACAGACGCAGTTCTGAGGGGAGACACAAGAACAAAAAAGGGAGAGCAGAAGCGTGTTAAGCTGGAAGGCCCTACGATATGGGACAAACACCCACGTCATCAACTAACCGTTAGGACCACCTGCCCCAACCCATGTTAAAAAGCTAGGCCCCTCCAGAAGAACAATATAGATCTTACGATAACACTAAAAGAACCAGACCACCTACAAGTTTTAGCGTGAGACTTTTTCGCGTCTCTGTTACGTTGCAAACTTTAAAAACATTGCCCAACCACGTAAAGTATTATGTTTCTCATTGGACTGACAGAATTTTTGTAGGCGGAGTTTAAGGTTAACATTGAGACCCTGATTGGGCAGATGATAACACAGCCAGATAGTTTTTTAAACCAACTTCGGTAAATTGTTGTAAGGAGAAGTTAGGAGAGAGTTGATTCCGAGACGGCGAGGTGAGCAGAGCTGTGATGTCCACCGCCCCCGACGAACACCGACAAGGTAATGAACGCATAAAGCTTCACCCAGAACTGCAAAAGTCTCATCTGTTATACCCCCTTTTTGCGTAATACTAGTGCCGATCGTCAATTAAAGCTCATGGTGTAAAAATCTTAAACGCGATGATTTTTCTTTTATATAGTTATTGAGAAGCCACATCAGCCACTGTAATTTATGACAAGTTAGATAAGTAATTAATGATAATTGAGGGTCACTGTAGACCATTTTGATAGTTTTCTCTCTTGTGAAACTTAATTTAAACCTAGATTATAGATGTGATATGGCATAGGTCATCCTTCAATCCATTGTAGAACTTGGAAACCCACTCAGGGAATATCCGTTCACATTTTTGTTGAACACAGTCTGTTTTTATCATCCTGTATTAAAATGTTTCCTTTTATCAATAGTGCAATTTATAAACAATGCTTTGTGAGTAGAATAAAATTTCCAATGGTAAACTTAACTGCATTTTCGACGTTATTTTACCAGCTAACTAAAAATAGGAAAGCCTTGAACCCCTTCCACTAAATTTAGCTGGCATTAAGATTCTTTTACAGGGAGTGCAGTGGAGCTGACGCTGAAATCATTAAGTATTTGGTTATATCATCGCTAGTCTCACTGAACTTTTCTGAACTCTACATGTTATGTGTGGTCTGGCGTCTCCTTACCAGCAACAGGTCCCAGGTTCAAACTAGTCAATTCCCTAAAAAACACGCTCAGAGTATCATTGCACGAAAGTGGTAGGGAGACATGATATAGAACAAACAGGCACCACGCAGAATGTTAGAAAATGGTGACCCTGCCAGGATGGTAAAATACCATGATTGAAGGTCGACCACATGCCTAACTAGGTCAGAAAAATATCCTGTAATAAAAATTTTCGTAATAAAAAAATATTTTTTAAGGCATAAGTATTTGAAAATAGTAGCTTCAGCGATAGGTAGTGAGACATTCCAGCAGAGACAATAGCATAATTAAGTTATGAATTTTAAAAATTGTTAGAATTAAGTTTTCTCCTCAATGCAAGCGCACTGGTGGCGGATACATCGTTGACAAGTTGGTTCTGACCCAACACGTAAGTGAATGGAGTGTCAGTCTTGGGTATAATAAGTGTCAAGCCGTGTGTACAAAAAGTTTATGAAACGCTTGAGATCGTATGAGCGCATGTTGACTCGAAGAAGGGCGCGTGAATTGCTTTTAAAACAGAAAATAAGGGATTCGGAAAGATTACCATTGTTGTTGTTGTTGTCTTCAGTCCTGGGACTGGTTTGATGCAGCTCTCCATGCTACTCTATCCTGTGCAAGCTGCTTCATCTCCCAGTACCTACTGCAACCTACATCCTTCTGAATCTGCTTAGTGTACTCATCTCTCGGTCTCCCTCTACGATTTTTACCCTCCACGCTGCCCTCCAATGCTAAATTTGTGATCCCTTGATGCCTCAAAACATGTCCTACCAACCGATCCCTTCTTCTAGTCAAGTTGTGCCACAAACTTCTCTTCTCCCCAATCCTATTCAATACCTCCTCATTAGTTACGTGATCTATCCACCTTATCTTCAGTATTCTTCTGTAGCACCACATTTCGAAAGCTTCTATTCTCTTCTTGTCCAAACTAGTTATCGTCCATGTTTCACTTCCATACATGGCTACACTCCAAACAAATACTTTCAGAAACGACTTCCTGATACATAAATCTATATTCGATGTTAACAAATTTCTCTTCTTCAGAAACGCTTTCCTTGCCATTGCCAGTCTACATTTTATATCCTCTCTACTTCGACCATCATCAGTTATTTTACTTCCTAAATAGCAAAACTCCTTTACTACTTTAAGTGTCTCATTTCCTAATCTAATTCCCTCAGCATCACCCGATTTAATTTGACTACATTCCATTATCCTCGTTTTGCTTTTGTTAATGTTCATCTTATATCCTCCTTTCAAGACACTGTCCATTCCATTCAACTGCTCTTCCAGGTCCTTTTCTTAATCTTTCTTCTAAGATAAGTCGTAAGGTCAGTATTGCCTCACGTGTTCCAACATTTCGACGGAATCCAAACTGATCCTCCCCGAGGTCCGCATCTACCAGTTTTTCCATTCGTCTGTAAAGAATTCGCGTTAGTATTTTGCAGCCATGGCTTATTAAACTGATAGTTCGGTAATTTTCACATCTGTCAGCACCTGCTTTCTTTGGGATTGGAATTATTATATTCTTCTTGAAGTCTGAGGGTATTTCGCCTGTCTCATACGTCTTGCTCACCAGCTGGTAGAGTTTTGTCAGGACTGGTTGTCCCAAGGCCGTCAGTAGTTCTAATGGAATGTTGTCTACTCCGGGGGCCTTGTTTCGACTCAGGTCTTTCAGTGCTCTGTCAAACTCTTCACGCAGTATCGTATCTCCCATTTCGTCTTCATCTGCATCCTCTTCCATTTCCATAATACTGTCCTCAAGTACATCGCCCTTGTATAAACCTTCTATATACTCCTTCCACCTTTCTGCCTTCCCTTCTTTGCTTAGAACTGGGCTGCCATCTGAGCTCTTGATATTCATACACGTGGTTCTCTTCTCTCCAAAGGTCTCTTTAATTTTCCTGTAGGCAGTATCTATCTTACCCCTAGTGAGATAAGCTTCTACATCCTTACATTTGTCCTCTAGCCATCCATGTTTAGCCATTTTGCACTTCCTGTCGATCTCATTTTTGAGACGTTTGTATTCCGTTTTGCCTGCTTCATTTACAGCATTTTTATATTTTCTCCTTTCATCAATTAAATTCAATATTTCTTCTGTTACCCAAGGATTTCTAGCAGCCCTCGTCTTTGTACCTACTTTATCCTCTGCTGCCTTCACTACTACATCCCTCAGAGCTACCCATTCTTCTTCTACTGTATTTCTTTCCCCTATTCCTGTCAATTGTTCCCTTATGCTCTCTCTGAAACTCTGTACAACCTCTGGTTCTTTCAGTTTATCCAGGTCCCATCTCCTTAATTTCCCACATTTTTGCAGTTTCTTCAGTTTTAATCTACAGGTCATAACCAATAGATTGTGGTCAGAGTCCACATCTGCTCCTGGAAATGTCTTATAACTTAAAACCTGGTTCCTAAATCTCTGTCTTACCATTATATAATCTATCTGATACCTTTTAGTATCTCCAGGGTTCTTCCACGTATACAACCTTCTTTCATGATTCTTAAACCAAGTGTTAGCTATGATTAAGTTGTGCTCTGTGCAAAATTCTACTAGGCGGCTTCCTCTTTCATTTCTTAGCCCCAATCCATATTCACCTACTATGTTTCCTTCTCTCCCTTTTCCTACACTCGAATTCCAGTCACCCATTACTATTAAATTTTCGTCTCCCTTCACTATCTGAATAATTTCTTTTATTTCATCGTACATTTCTTCAATTTCTTCATCATCTGCAGAGCTAGTTGGCATATAAACTTGTACTACTGTAGTAGGTGTGGGCTTCGTATCTATCTTGGCCACAATAAACTCGTTCACTATGCTGTTTGTAGTAGCTTACCCGCATTCCTATTTTCCTATTCATTATTAAACCTACTCCTGCATTACCCCTATTTGATTTTGTGTTTATAACCCTGTAGTCACCTGACCAGAAGTCTTGTTCCTCCTGCCACCGAACTTCACTAATTCCCACTATATCTAACTTTAACCTATCCATTTCCCTTTTTAAATTTTCTAACCTACCTGCCCGATTAAGGGATCTGACATTCCACGCTCCGATCCGTAGAACGCCAGTTTTCTTTCTCCTGATAACGACATCCTCCTGAGTAGTCCCCGCCCGGAGATCCGAATGGGGGACTATTTTACCTCCGGAATATTTTACCCAAGAGGATGCCATCATCATTTAATCATACAGTAAAGCTGCATGTCCTCGGGAAAAATTACGGCTGTAGTTTCCCCTTGCTTTCAGCCGTTCGCAGTACCAGCACAGCAAGGCCGTTTTGGTTAATGTTGCAAGGCCAGATCAGTCAATCAGCCACACTGTTGCCCCTGCAACTACTGAAAAGGCTGCTGCCCCTCTTCAGGAACCACACGTTTGTCTGGCCTCTCAACAGATACCCCTCCGTTGTGGTTGCACCTACGATACGGCCATCTGTATCGCTGAGGCACGCAAGCCTCCCCACCAACGGCAAGGTCCATGGTTCATGGGGGGAGGAGATTACCATTGGCAGATCGAAACATACGACAGAGGAGCAGGAAAGTAGAGAGATACTCGATGAGGATTCTAACTGCGTCTTGAATACGTAGAACCCATAGTACAAGTAATCAGAGCTCCCTCACCATAGAGTACAAGGAATGCGAGCAGAAACGAATCACAGCACAGTTCAATGCAATCGGTTGCGAACTAACACTTGGGCGAAAACACAGAGCGTAGGACGTAGGAAGAAAACGTAATAGGACCCACCAATCTGGCAGAATTATTGCAACAAATTACGGAAACCATGACAAGGCAAAATAAATATATAGAGAACCAAATTCAAATTTAGAATGCAAAAACCACGAGACAAATGCGTGAAATTAAAGAACAAAACAAGAAAAATTTAGTTACACCTAAGTCGTATTGAATAATAGGCAAAAGAATATCGAGAAGTAATAGGAAACTTAGTAACAGGTCACAATCAACTGAGAACAGACATTGACAAGGTACAAGCGGACGTACAAACATTGCGTAATGACAGTCAGGACGAGATCCAAACATTACGTATCAACACCTAGGGAGAAGTCAAGAAGCCAGAGAAACAGATAAGCGTAATTACTAGACAAGCAGCAGGTACAGCACGTAAAATTGTTGAAAACAGTGTGTTACACAAACGTATCACGAAAACAGCGCTGATAAGATATGATAACCGCATAGTCAAAATAGAAGCTCAAACGAAGCGACAATTTCAGAAATTGCAAACAGAGTTGTTAGTTGTTGCAAACCATTGAAGAGTGTAGTGAACAGGATCGAACAAGCACAGAGTCTGCAAACCACATCCGTATCTGTAACAGCACCGGAAAAACAAGCAATTAACGAAGATATTACGCATTTGCGATTCCAATCACAGGCGAACTGTAACATACAGCCTGCACAGCAACAAATACGTTTCGAAATGCTTGATGAACGAGCGTCATCACAAACACATGCGGAACCATAAATGCATGTTTCAAGACAGTTTGGATCGTGCAATGAAGCAGCAATGTTAGCCAGACAAGATACCGAACCAATACCTGACAATGGAAAGGCACGTTGCGAAGAGTACAGTGCAATGCATTCAGCCACACGTTCACAACCGATGGAAGAAAATTATTGCGTACCGCTTCAACAATACTACGCAAGTGTAGAAGAAAGTTACAGTGGACAATATCCAATGGATCTACCACAACCGGAAAGGACGACGGGAGAAATGATCAGAAACAAAAGTGGTGAAGAATCGCGAATTTCATATGGAACTATGACGAAGTACGACAACGGTCATTTCCTCACAGTCAGAAAATTTCGACACTTTCGAGAAGGAAACTCATTACATCCACGAACTTTTATTGATCAATTCCGAGTAGGATTACCAGAACACTGGACGCTAGCACACAAATTAGACTTTATATGTGGACACATGTCAGGAACAGTCGCAGAAACCATGCACAATGTTGCAGCGACATGCCATTCGTACGAAGATTTCAGAGAGAAGTTTCTCTCACGATATTGGTCCAGCGAAGCACAGAACAGAGTGAAGTACGAATTATTACAGAACCCATATTTTGAAAATTCAGGAGAGAAGAGTCACGTGAGATTTTTCGACTTAATTATAAAGAAAAATCAATGCTTAGATGTACCATACAGTGACGAAGAGTTGATTAAATTATGCACGATGAAGCTACCATTGAAATACCAGCAATCATTAGTAGGTCGCGGAGGCAATGACGTCGAAGCATTTAAAGGTATTCTAAAGGAACTAGAGTTCATATTTTCGGAAGATGACGCAAGAAAAATACGAAGCGCACGTGAAAAAGAAAGCAAAATGCAGTGGAATCCACAAGACACAGTACCAAGAAACAATAATTACGAACCATGTGATAACTTCGCATCAAGAAACGGCAATAGATTTCAACAAAGAACCGGTTATGGATTTAGAAGAGAATATGGCAATAACTATAATTCACCCAGGAACGGCAACAACTATTACAGAGGGAATAACGACAACCGGAACGGCTACTGGAGAACCAATAGACTGTCAAATTATCAACAAAGAAACCATTATCAGCAAGCTGAACAAGAAAAGAGAATACAGATAGAAGAGGTGGAGGTAAGATGACCAGACCCCGATAAACGTTCGAATTGATAGCTAAGCGCCCATGCCAAAGAGAATGACGCACTGACCTAGGACAATTGCAGCACCTTGAACAGAGAAGTAAAAATATTATTACGAGAAGAGAAGAAGGAAGAAACAAATCCGCAGGGACCAGATGAAAACGAAGACAACAAAATAACAATATCATGTTGGGACGAAATTAATTGGGAGAATACTGACGAGGAAGATGAATTACCAGAGGCATACATAACAAACGTAGGAGGAAAGGACGAAGTAATGAGTATTGCAGAGCTATTTGAGATGGAAACCAGGGAAAGCGAATTCAATGAGGATAATGCGCAGTCGACAGAAGTTGAAAATAAGTTACAAGTGGGCACACAACCCAACGTATATAATGAAGGAAGTTATGAAGCTATAATTAGAGCATTTAGATGCGATTATGTGGAAGTAGCGACAAAGAAGGAGAAGATAGACAAGGATGAGGAAAAAGTAGAGGATGTTGAAGAAAGCGTAAATGAAGGAAGAAATAGAGAAGAAGAAATAAAAGAGAGAGAAGTAGCAGTCGAAGCTTATCTTACAGAAAGTTCGAAATCACAAGGGAAATTCCTAAAAAGACTCATTATGATTCAGTGGAGGATTCTTTGATGCAAGAAGAAGAAGAACAGAACCAGTCCTTTCAAATTCAACCAATTGTGAAGGCCATGGTAAAGCATATCCCAGTCAATATTGTAATTGATAACGGAAGCGATCTCAGAAAATTTATTCATGCAGTGTAATGGTGTAATGCCAATGAGGAATTGCCAGTTCTGAAAACACGTAAGATTAAAGTAAGAGGTCCTATTAGAAACAATGCTGCGGAAGTTACAAGACAAACAAGGTTAACTATTTCGTGGCAAGGTCAAAAGATCGAAGACAACTTCGTGATTCTACCTAAACTGCCTGTAGATTTCATTATAGGTGCAGATTTTTTGAATGAGAGACGAGCGATAATAGATACTGGGAAAGGTAGCGTAACATTCGGGAATGTCACACTTCTCCTTGAGCAAAAGCTAGAATTAGAAGAAATACCAATTATAAACAAACAATTAAGAATGACATGAGATAAAGAGGATGAAGAATTCAATTGGTATGCACAAAAGGGGGAATCACCTCAACTCATGTTAGACGTTCATAAAGATATCGACGATAAATTGCAAGAAGTTCAAGGTATTTTGCAACACAGTAAAAGAGAATTAGAGGGTATTTTACGAGATAAAGCAGAGGTATTTTTACCTAAGACTAGCAGTATTAAACAATTTCAGTACAAGTTTGAAGATTAATTTTATTACTGGTAAATAATCAGCAAAATATTTCAAGATTATGTTTCAGATAAGATCGTCAGTAGAAAGAAGAATGAAGAGAGAGGAAGGTGGGAAAACGAAAGTAGTTTCAATAAAAACAAAAACAAATATAACACCAATAGTACCATAGATTAAGGTGAAGGGATAAAACGTAGCTGAAGTGGGAATGAAATACTAAAATGCTATACACCACAACACTACACAAAAAATAAAAAAATTAAAACGAATTTGAGGATTTTTGTAGAAGTTAAGACTCAAAATATCTTAGAATTGTAACATGGAAAGGGCGCTGAAATTTGTAAAGCTTTTTAAGAAGGCATAAAACCATGTAGGTACTAGACATATGTTAGATGATTATAAGTAAAACTTTTTGTAAAAATCATTGTAATAACTCCAACAAAGACCAGATACAACGACCCACAAGTTGCAATGCGAGAAGTATCAAGAAAGAAAAGGACGTAATTAGCAAGACTCGATTCCTACAAGGCAGAAGTGCCGATAGAAGGGAAAGGACAGCGAGACGAACAGAGGGTAGCTGAAGTGGGCAGTAAATCTGATGAACCACATGGTGGCGGACCCCTGTTGGGACAGAAGTCAGAACCACAGAGTGGCGGAATATGGACGGGACCAGTGCAGGGACTGACAAGCAAACACTGGACTTTCACCGCTCATAACCCCGGGACACCCCGACTCAGTGGAGCAAGCAAAAAACGGCCCGACGGGAAGACGGCTTGGGCATACCTCCACTGGCAAAAAATTATGTGTAAAAGTCACACTACTGCTATTAAACAGCACGCTGATGCACGAAACTGAATAAAACTTCCACAAAGTAAAAATGACACACCCAAACCATTTATCAAACTTTTACTAGGAGGAGAACTTCAAAGCGACCAGTTATCAATAAACATTTCCATATACTGCCCAGAGAAGAACCAAGAAGCAAGTAAGAAGCAGAGAAAAAGCAGGAAGAACAGAAATTGAAGATTCGCAAGATTGAGACCAAGAAAGAAGATGGGTGAGAATGGACGACATACCTTCCCAAATCCTATCCTATTGTAAACTAATCCTCTGCGAAGTATTACAACGAAAAACGACTGCTTTCAGCGACACATAACGATGACTTTCATGCATACAAAGCCAGTAAATCATGAGATTCTGCACTCACAGCTCCATTCCATTATGGGACCTCCACAACAGCAACGCACACTTGCAAAGCCAACAAGCAATGACGAACGAAGCTGTACATCAAATACTTGCCCACATCCATCTCTCTCAAGTCCATCACCTTTGTGCAAAAAACATTCGCCAACGTCATGCTTAAACATTCATAGGATTGTGTGAATGTGTGAAATCAAATTATGTGATGTAGGAATTGTGCAAAAGAAATGTGTGAAAAACTAAATAAGTTAAACACACCAGACAACTAATAAACTACAAAATAACAGTCATTGACTATGGACTTAAGTAAAAAAAGACTATCGATAAAAATGTCATTAGTTATGCAATGGACAGTATATAAAGAACAAAAATAAGGCATAATAAACATTAAAACTATATGCCACTTATTTTCTCCTCATAAAAATAAAAGAATAACTATATTTTACTTATTTTCTCCTTATAAAAACAAAAAATAAAAAAAAATATCTTGTTGAATGTTTTCCCTTTTTTTAACATTTGTACCATTTGTTAGGATAATATCTCAATACTTGTATATTTCTTTACCAAAGCAATTTTTGAAAATAATTCTTATTTGTTAGTGTAACAATGTTGAAATGAGTGTCTAGAAACAAAACGTTTTACTTGTACATGATATTTATAAAATGTGTTAGGAATGTTGTTGTTGTTGTTGTGGTCTTCAGTCCTGAGACTGGTTTGATGCAGCTCTCCATGCTACTCTATCCTGTGCAAACTTCTTCATCTCCCAGTACTTGCTGCAACCTACATCCTTCTGAATCTTCTTAGTGTATTCATGTCTTGGTCTCCCTCTACGATTTTTACCCTCCGCACTGCCCTCCAATGATAAATTTGTGATCCCATGATGCCTCAAAACATGTCCTACCAACTGGTCCCTTCTTTTTGTTAAGTTATGCCACAAACTTCTCTTCTCCCCAATTCTATTCAATACCTCCTCATTAGATATGTGATCTATCCATCTAAACTTCAGCATTCTTCTGTAGCACCACATTCCGAAAGCTTCTATTCTCTTCTTGTCCAAACTAGTTATCGTCCATGTTTCACTTCAATACAAGGCTACACTCCAAACAAATACTTTCAGAAACGACTTCCTGTCACTTAAATCTATGCTCGATGTTAACAAATTTCTCTTCTTCAGAAACGATTTCCTTGCCTTTGCCAGTCTACATTTTATATCCTCTCTACTTCGACCATCATCAGTTATTTTACTCCCTAAATAGCAAAACTCCTTTACTACTTTAAGTGTCTCATTTAGTAATCTAATTCCCTCAGTATCACCTGATTTAATTCGACTGCATTCCATTATCCTCGTTTTGCTTTTGTTGATGTTCATCTTATAACCCCCTTTCAAGACACTGTCCATTCAATTCAACTGCTCTTCCAAGTCCTTTGCTGTCTCTGACAGAATTACAATGTCATCAGCAACCTCAAAGTTTTTATTTCTTCTCCATGAATTCTAATACTTACTCGGAATTCTTATTTTGTTTCCTTTACTGCTTGTTCAACATACAGATTGAATAACATCGGGGAGAGGCTACAACCCTGTCTTACTCCCTACCCAACAACTGCTTCCCTTTCATGCCCCTCGACTCTTATAACTGCCATCTGGTTTCTGTACAAATTTTAAATAGCCTTACACCCCCTGTATTTTACGCCTGCCACCTTCAGAATTTGAAAGAGAGTATTCCAGTTAACTTTGAAAAAGCTTTCTCTAAGTCTACAAATGCTAGGAACGTAGGTTTGCCTTTTCTTAATCTTTCTTCTAAGATAAGTCGTAAGGTCAGTATTGCCTCACGTCTTCCAACATTTCTATGGAATCCAAACTGATCTTCCCCAAGGTCCGGTTCTACCAGTTTTTCCATTCGTCTGTAAAGAATTCGCGTTAGTATTTTGCAGCTGTGACTTACTAAACTGATAGTTCGGTAATTTTCACGTCTGTCAACACCTGGTTTCTTTGGGATTGGAATTATTATATTCTTCTTGAAGTCTGAGGGTATTTCGCCTGTCTCATACATCGTACTCAGCAGATGGTAGAGTTTTGTCATGACTGGCTCTCCCAAGGCGGTCAGTAGTTCTAATGGAATGTTGTCTACTCCCGGGTCCTTGTTTCAACTCAGGTCAAACTCTTCACACAGTATCGTATCTCCCTTTTCGTCTTCATCTACATCCTCTTCCATTTCCATAATATTGTCCTCAAGTACATCACCCATGTATAAACCCTCTATATACTCATTCCACCTTCCCACCTTCCTTTCTTTGCTTAGAACTGGGTTTCCATTTGAGCTCTTCATATTCATACATGTTAGGAATAGATTTTACTTAACTGCCACATTTATAAAAACAATATTTCTAAAAAAATCGATGAGAAAGAATCCTCACTTAAAAAACAAACTTCACAATAAAATAAAGAAAGAAAATATTTAAAAAATTATAATAGAATAAAAATAATATTCCCTTATCGATATAAACATATTTTTGATAATTATGTTTAAGAATATAAAAATATAAATTAGTAATAGAAACTAGCATAGAACAGAATAATGTGGCTGAACAGGAAGCAACAAAATTTAGATAACAGCAGGCAACAAAACTTAGATAATGGAATAATTTTAGACCGGCTTAGACAACGATTCAATCATTGCCTAAATTCATTGAAAAAATTAAGTTTGTAGGGTGATGATATGTAAGCTGTCAGGCAAATCCAACATTTCCACGAAAACCCTGACATGAGAAGCAAATCCAGTAGTATGTCACATAGCTTCGAATAAATCGTGACATTAAATTAACCAAAGTAATATGAGCAACGTGTGAGCAAATGGAATACCAGAGACTAACACAAGAATGCCTAAATGCATGTCATACCTTCCCACCATGTTACAGACGCAGTTCTGAGGGGAGAAACGAGAACAGAAGCCAAGAGCAGAACCATGTTAAGCTGGAAGGCCCTAAATAAGGGACGAACACCCACGGCGCCAGCTAACCGCTAGGACCACCCCCCAACCAATGTTATAAGGCTAGACCCCTCCCGAAGAACAGTATAGATCTTACGATAACACTAATACGACCACACCAGCTGCTAGTTTTAGCGTGAGACTTTTTCGCGACTCTTGTTACGTTGCAAACTTTAAAAACATTGCTCCACCATGAAAAGTATAATCTTTCTCATTGGATGGACAGAACTTTTGTAGGCAGAGCTTAAGGTTAACATTGAGACCCTGATTGGTCAGAGGAAAACACAGCCAGATAGTTTTTTAAACCAACTTCGGTAAATTGTAGTAAGGAGAAGTTAGGAGAGAGTTGATTCCGAGACGGCGAGGTGAGCGGAGCTGTGATGTCCACCGCCCCCTGACGAACACCGACAAGGTAATGAACGCATGCGATGCCGCACAAAGCTTCACTGAGAACTGCAAAAGTCTCATCTGTTACACCCCCTTTTTGCGTAATACTAGTGTCGATCGTCAAGTAAAGCTCATGGTGTTAACATTTGCCAATTGAAGTAAAAATCTTAAACGCGATGATTTTTCTTTTATATAGTTATTGAGAAGCCACATCAGCCACTGTGATTTTTGACAAGTTAGGTAAGTAATTAATGATAATTGAGGGTCACTGTAGACCATTTTGATAGTTTGCTCTCTTGTGAAACTTAATTTAAACCTAGATTATAGATGTGATACGGCATAGGTCATCCTTCAATCCATTGTAGAACTTGGAAACCCACTCAGGGAATATTCGTTCACATTTTTGTTGAACGCAGTCTATTTTTATCATCCTGTATTAAAATGTTTTCTTTTATCAATAGTGCAATGGTAATTTCCAATGGTAAACTTAACTGCCTTTTCGACGTTATTTTACCAGCTAACTAAAAATAGGAAAGCCTTGAACCCCTTCCAATAAATTTAGTTAGTATTAAGATTGTTTTACAGGGAGTGCAGTGGAGCTGACGCTGAAATCATTATGTACTTGGTTATATCATCGCTAGTCTCACTGAACTCTTCTGAACTCTACATGTCATGTGTGGTCTGGCGTCTCCTTACCAGCAACAGGTCCCAGGTTCAAACTAGTCAATTCCCCAAAAAACACGCTCAGAGCGTCGTTGCGCGAAAGTGGTAGGGAGACACGATATAGAAGAAACAGACACCACGCAGAACGTTAGAGCAGTGGATACAGTTTTGGTGCGTTCTAGGCTCATAGTTTCTCGTTGGACGGCTTACAGTCACTTTGAAACTCAAAAAACATTGTTCATTATCCAAAGCATTACACATTCTGCTGTTCGCGTGTGTAGCGAGAAATGTATCGCATGTTGCCTGAAGGCTATGGAAAAGGTAGCGGGAGTTCTGACGATTTCTGTTACTCGTTTATGTTTCTGTATGTGATTGACAAGTGGTTCGTTTGCGTGTGTTCTGTATTCTGGAACAGTACTCTCAGAGCGGTAAAGAGTGCGTTGTTGCAAAGTGTTGTGTTTTCGTTTATTACGTTTGCTCCTTCCACTGCAAAAATGTTCAAATGCGTGTGAATTCTAAGCGACCAAACTGCTTAGGTCATCGGTTTCTAGACTTCTACCCTACTTAAACTATGTTAAATGAACTTATGCTAAGAACAACACACACACCCATGCCCGAGGGAGGACTCGAAATTCCGGCGGGAGGGGCCGCGCAATCCGTGGCAGGACGCCTCAAACCACGTGGCCACTCAGTGTCGCCCTTCCACTACCGCCTTTTGTATGTATAATTGTAAGGAATACTCGAAGACAATTTCATTTCTGCAGAAGTAACTGGATATTTTAAGAAGTATGGTGCTTTAAGCATATATTTTTGTTAAAATAGTTTTTATCTCCTGACAGTTTCGTTGAAACGCAAAACGGTGATTACCGGGAATTGCGGCAAGAACCGGACCACAGGTTTACAAACCTTCATTCAGCTTTTCATTACAATGTTTTATTGAACATTAAATTTAACAGTTTACTCAGTGATCAAATATTTTTGGCAGAATGGTCACCAAATGATTTTACAGTTTTAATAAATATGAACAGAGATATTCTGTGTTCTAAGTTAAGAAACAATCATTTAACATGGAAGGCACTTAAATCCGAATGAAAACAAATCCATTTAGTAAATTGTAATTGTAATATTCATTTAAAGTTCCGTAAGAATCTGTATGTGTTGAAAATTTGCTGTTTGTAGCGTTTACTAGCTCGAGGGTACCGCTGCAAAAAAAAAAAAAAAAAAAAAAAAAAAAAAATGGCTCTGAACACTATGGGACTTAACTGCTGTGGTCATCAGTCCCCTAGAACTTAGAACTACTTAAACCTAACTAACCTAAGGACATCACACACATCCATGCCCGAGGCAGGATTCGAACCTGCGACCGTAGCGGTCGCGCGGTTCCAGACTGTATCGCCTAGAACCGCTCGGCCACTCTGGCCGGGGTTAGCGAGGCAGGAGGCCATATTTTTGCACCACCGTACAGGAGTGTTAGGCATCTTTCAGTCAAATTTCAAACTTATGGGTCGGAATGCGAGTCAATTACGGGATTTCAGAAAAGGGATAAAAAAAAAGTTCAAATGGCTCTGAGCACTATGGGACTTAACTACTGAGGTCATCAGTCCCCTAGAACTAGGAATTACTTAAACCTAACTAACCTAAGGACATCACACACGTCCATGCCCGACGCACGATTCGAACCTGCGACCATAGCGGTCGCGCGGTTCCAGTCTGTAGCGCCTAGAACCGCTCGGCTACCCCGGCCCGCGGAAAAGTGATCCTTTAATTCTGTAGCATGTAGCATGCTGTTCACATATGTGAAGATACCTAACTTAGAATTTTCACAATTAAGCTGTTGATAATTATGGCGTCAAGTAATAAAGTAAACAGTTTTTCACGGCTTTCCGAAACTTTACAAATATATGCGGAGCTGGAATCTCCCTCGGCAGTAAGTTGTAGATGTCTGCTATCCAAGACAGCCTCCCATCTACGCACTCGCGCACCGCCCCCCCCCCCCCCCCCCTCCACCTTCCCCATCCCTTAGTCGCAGTGAAACCAAATTTCGAGTTTGTGGGACTGTTGGGAGAAGTGTGGATTTACAATTAGAGCTCCAAGCGTTGCAGGCGTCCCAGTGAACGTTCCGTCGCGTTGCCCTGCCTCCGCGTGGAGGTGGCGGACGGAGAGAAAGTGAAGCGGTGCGGCCTGGGACGAACCACCCCGGCTTGCGGCCGGCCGCTAATTGTCACGTAATGGCCAGGTGTCGGCCTGTCAGGGGCAGCCGCCTCCGCTTCCCTCCCTGCAGCCACAGCCGCCGCCGCCGCCGCCGCCGCCGCCGCTGCTACAGACACTGCGCTGCTACCAATTTGTCGCCAGCACAGTGAATGCGGGCGGGAACGTTCTCTCGCCGAGCGCCACGGCAGTGGCAGCCTACCGCTGCCAGAAACTACGCCACATTCTGTGGAGCTCGCCAGTTTTGATCTCCCTATGCAGGCCTGAAAGTCTATTTAATGTTAACAATTCCTTTTCACAGCTTGTAACCTCAAAATAATTAGACGTAACTGGCATTAATTATAGGGGACAATATGGGAAAAGAGCTAGGGGAAGGATACTTGGTGTGTACAGGAAAAATAAAGAGACTTTTGGAGAAAACAAAGGCAGCTTTGTGAACATGAAGAGCAATATATAGCGTGTGCATGTGTGGTTGCTTGATGTTGCCTCAGCGATGGAACTCTCACGCCTACAAATGATTAAAACGATCCACCCATTGACAACTTATACCTAAGGATTTCCAAAAACCGAAGTACCGTGTTGCGACTTTTCTTCATTTCAGTATAGCACATCAAACTAATCATTCCGATCGGGATGCTACTAGTACGATTAAAAAGTTGGGTACCATAAACCATTTATTCTCGTAAATACGTAGCATACAAAAAAATACACTACTGGCCATTAAAATTGCTACACCATGAAGATGACGTGCTACAGACGCGAAATTTTACCGACAGGAAGAAGATGCTGCGATATGCAAATGATTAGCTTTTCAGAGCATTCACACAAGGTTGTCGCCGGTGACGACACCTACGATGTGCTGACATGAGGAAAGTTTCCAACCGATGTCTCATACACAAACAGCAGTTAACAGGCGTTGCCTGGTGAAACGTTGTTGTGATGCCTCGTGTAAGGAGGAGAAGTGCGTGACATCACGATCCGAATTTGATAAAGGTCGGATTGTAGCCTATCGCGATTGCGGTTTATCGGATTGCGACATTGCTGCTCGCGTTGATCGATATCCAATGACTGTTAGCAGAATATGGAATCGGTGGGATAAGGAGGGTAATACGGAACGCCGAGCTGGATCCCAACGGCCTCGTATCACTAGCAGTCGAGATGACAGGCATCTTATCCGCATGGCTGTAACAGATCGTGCAACCACGTCTCGATCCCTGAGTCAAAAAAATGGGGACGTTTGCAAAACAACAACCATCTGCTCGAACAGTTCGACGACGTTTGTGGCATCATGGACTATCAGCTCGGAGACCTTGGCTGCGCGGAGTGGCCGACCGATTCTAGGCGCTAGAGCCTGGAAAGGCGCAACCGTTACGGTCGCAGGTTCGAATCTTCCCTCGGGAATGGATGTGTGTGATGTCCTTAGGTTAGTTAGGTTTAAGTAGTTCTAAGTTCAGGGGGACTGATGACCTCAGAAGTTAAGTCCCGTAGTGCTCAGAGCCATTTTGAACCATGGCTGCGGTTACCCTTGACGCTGTACTACAGACAGGAGCTCCTGCGATGGTGTAGTCAACGACGAACCTGGATGCACGAAAGGCAAAACGTCATTTTTTTCAGGTGACGGATCGTGCAGCCACATTTCGATCCCTGAGTTACAGATGGGGACGCTTGCAGGACAACAACCATCTGCACGAACAGTTCGACGACGTTTGCAGCAGCATGGACTATCAGCTCGGAGACCCTGGCTGCGGTTACCCTTGACGCTGCATCACAGACAGAAGCGTCTGCGATGGTGTACTCAACGACGAACCTGGGTGCACGAATGGCAAAACGTCATTTTTGCGGATGAATCCAGGTTCTTCGTTGGTCGGACATAGAAGTTCATAAAATAAAATAAATTTCTACAGTACATATGGCTGTAGGTAAATTATTGCATAAAGAAGAATGGAGCTTCTGATGGTCACATCCGCGTTTGGCGACATCGCAGTGAACGCACATTGGAAGCGTGTATTCGTCATTGCCATACTGGCTTATCACCCGGCGTGATGGTATGCGGTGCCATTGGTTACACGTCTCGGTCACCTCTTGTTCACATTGATGGCACTTTGAATAGTGCACGTTACATTTCAGATGTGTTACGTCCCGTGGCTCTACCCTACATTCGATCCCTGTGAAACCCTTCATTTCAGCAGGATAATGCACGAACACATGTTACAGGTCCTGTACGGGCCTTTCTGGATACAGAAAATGTTCGACTGCTGCCCTGACCAGCACATTCTCCAGATCTCTCACCAACTGAAAACGTCTCGTCAATGGTGGCCGAGCAACTGGCTCGTCTCAATACGCCAGTCACTACTCTTGCTGAACTGTGGTATCGTGTTGAAGCTGCATGGGCAGCCGTACCTGTACACTCCATCCAAACTCTGTTTGCCCAGGCGTATCAAGGCCGTTATTACGGGCAGAGACGGTTGTTCTGGGTACTGATTTCTCAGGATCTATGCACCCGAACTGCTTGAAAATGTAATCACATGTCAGTTCTAGTGTAATATATTTGTCCAATGAATACCCGTTTTTCATCTGCGTTTATTCTTGGTGTAGCAATTTTAACGGTCAGTAGTGTATATAAATACCAAATACCCAATGTCGTACTCTGCTTTAAATGTAATTTCGAGATTGCCAGAACATACGTTTGACTTTCTTTAAACCGCGGACACAAAGATGGCTGATAGTGATTAGCGGTGAGAAACGGAAGGGCCCTAGCCTCACAGGTACTTTCAGAAAAAGCTGGAGAATTTTATTCGAATTGACGCGGCTGGAAATCCAAGAACGTTTTATTCAAACAAAAGGAACTCAGCACATTTACTGTGAGTGTTTTCCTATCCCTGAACTGGAGTGCGCATATCACTTACTGAAGTAAGGACAGCAGTTTCACTGAACTGATGAGCTGCTCGTTGGTGTCATGGCTAGTCTGCCTACACAGAGGAATCAATATGCCACCCGAATATTTCTAGGTCTGAAATTAGGTCAATACAAGAACACGAGTCAAGTTTTCTGTTCGTTCACTAGCCAGGAACAGAATTTCGACTCAGTTACTCCTCTGTAAAGAAACACATCAATGTGTATTAGATTCCACTCAGAGGTAAACAGTGGTCACTCGAGTAAACAGAATAACAATCCCGTTCTTTTCATGTACTCCTTGTGTCGAGAGCAGCACCCTCAAAATCTAACCAGCAGATTCTCCATTGTCGGTCTCACCAGCAAAGTCTCTAGTTCGACACCCATACCGAAGTGTCTTCGATCGATTCCCTCAGGAAAGTTCCAAGTGCCTTCAATCGATCCGTGCAGTGAAATGCCATAGCACATTATGTGTCCACTAACTCCTGGACATGAGGAGGCTTTGTCGGCCCTCAGGTGATGGATCCCATCAGCTGTTACGAAACCATTACCTCCCTCCAAATGGGTCATGAATTTGCCAGCCAGTCACCTGTTTATGCTTCTCTCAAAAGATTTTCTGAAAGTTTCCGTTTCAGATCCTACACACTTAGCACTCTGCCAATCAAAAATGTGTCTTTGGTTTTCAGTAAGAAGCGTGCTCTGGAGCTTCCTGTGAGAAGACTGCTCAGAAGGCAGCTAGCGACAATTTTTTGTGGTTCTGTGCATTTTCACGTTAAAAGCATTCTTTGATTTTTTGCCTTGATCCGTCCCTGACACCCTTTCGCCAAGTATGCCATTCTGTATTTTTTATTGGCCCATCTGAGATCAATCTCCCACCTCCATTGTCCACACTATGGGCGTTCGGTGGCTTTCAGCGTTGGAAGCCACCGACTTCTCACTCTGCTCTCTCTGTCTCAGGGTAATAAACGTCCATCCCTGCGGAACACAACAACTCTATTCCCAATCCCTCTTTAGATGATAGCTGCTTCTCAGGAAAGTATTGCCCACGTCGTCCTTTCTGTTAATGCTCATCTCTACTTAATTCCCAGACATGCAGGACTATAGAAAATAGTTCATGGTGCTTGCCATTATTATCTGACTGTGTTCATAAAGAGTGATTTAATATAAACCTAAACCGAAAAGAATCTGGAGAATACTAGATGTATGGTGACAAAATCTTGCCCCATTACAGGTGGAAAACCAGTACTACGTAAAGAAGGGCAAGCTGAAACATGGAAGGAGTATACAGAAGGGCTTTGCATGGGAAATGTACTTGAAGACAAAATTTTAGGAAGAGAAGAGGATGTTAATGAAGATGAGGTAGGAAATATGATACTGAGAGACGAATTAGACAGAGCACTGAAAGATCTAAGTCAAAACAAGGTCCCTGGAGTAGATGACATTACGTCAGAGGTAGTGACATCCTTGGGAGACCCAGCCATGACAAAACTATTCCACCAGGTGTGAAAGATATATGAGACAAGCGAAATACCTTCAGACTTCTGCAAGAATGTGATAATTCGAGTTCCAAAGAAGGGAGGTGCTGACAGGTATGAATACTACCGAACTACCAGTTTAATAAGTCATGGTTCAAAAATACCAACACCAGTTATTTACAGAAGAATGAAAAAGCTGGTAGAAATCGACCTCGGGGACAATCAGTTCGGACTCCAGAGAAATGTAGAAACATATGACGAAATACTGCTCCTATAAAATATCGTAGTAGACAGATTAAGGAAAGCTGGACCTAGTTTACAGTTTTTGTGTAGAGAAAGCTTTTGACAATTTCGACTGGTATGAATCCTTCAAAATTTTGAAGGTAGCAGTGTTAAAATACATGGGGACGGGTATATACAGTTTGTACAGAAACTACATGGCAGGTATAAGAGTCGAGGGATGCGAAAGGAAAGCAGTGGTTTAGAAGAAAGTAAGACATGGTTATAGCGTATCCTTGGTGTTATTCAGTTTTTATACTGAGCAAGCAGTAAAGGAAACCAAAGAAAAATTTGTAGAAAGAATTGAAGTTCATGCAAAAGAAATAACAACTTGGAGTCTTGCCGAAGACACTGTAAATCTGTCAGAGACAGCAAATGACTTGGAAGAGCATTTGAATGGAATGGACAGTGACGTGTAAAGAGGATATAAAACGAACATCAACAAAACCAATGGTAATAGAATGTAGTCAAACTAAAACAGGCGATACTGAGGGAAGTAGACCATGAAAGGAGATATTGAAAGTAGTAGATGACTTTTGATATAAAGGGCAGATTGATAATGGCAAGAGATTTACGTGTTAGGAAGTCTTTTCTAAATATAATTGTCTCGATGGTAGCCTTCTATGGAAGTGAAATATTGATGGTAAACAATTCACATAAGAAGAGAATAGAAGCTTTTGAAATGTGGTGCTATAGAATAATACTTAAGATTAGATGGATAGCTCATGTAACTAATGAGCATGTAATTAATAAAAATAGGGGATGAAAAAAATTTGTAACTTGACTAAAATCCTTCTTCTGGTTCGAACTGTTGGACTGATCGGATGTGATTCATGTCTTGTAGCACTGAGGTCTGTAAGGAACTGTATTACGTTGTTGAGTAATATTAGAAAAATAGAGTTTCTGTGTCATTTAAATAATACGTGTGTTTAAACTTTTATTTTAATATGATTCTCGTCCTACATAAATGGTAAATTTTCTGTTCAGCTACAATGAAGCACTATTAATCTACAGCGTGGTTTATTTGTAAAATGCTGAATAATAAGTGATTAACATTGAGAAATACTTTTAAATGTTAATGCATATACTAAAGGTACAGAAAAGATTCAATATAAATTATTTGTTAACAGTAGAACATTTTCTGAACCAGATTCGATATGTGATTGTCTTATGTTAGCCGCCATCTTAATGAAATATTGCAGCGGCAGTTTTAAATTGAATTTTTAAACAGACAGATATCTTGATGGTCAATTATTGCGATAATAATTGTGCACTGATGGCCCAGAACTTAATCAAAGGAAATAAATTCAACTTACATTGTAAATAATGTTTAAATATAGTGTAGACAGTATCTTACTTGATAAAAATTGTTCTCTGCTAATGTATGAAGCCTGATTACTTCGTAATAACTTTTATGAAATATTTTTGACAAGAAAGAATACATCAGTGTTGTGCGCGTGTAGAATTGTAAAAACAGTTCATTTTGCTTAAAGAAAAGTATTGACACCTCGAATAATAATAGCGGTAAATTGTATAAGATCACTTTCGTGCATGAACTTAGTGCCATTTACACTGCTTGGCGGATAACATTGCTACACGTTTCCAGGTGCAGATTTCTTTAACAAAATAAGTATCTTTAGCCAGGAGAAGCAGCGATTAAATAAAACATAATATTACGCTAATAATAATAGTAATAATAATAATAATAATAATAATAATAAGTAATTAGTTTTGTTGTAGTCTTGGCCAAAAATTGTACAACCGCGATACCACGGCACGCCACATAGTATAATTAACAATATAAAGTAATCATCTGATAATGTCTGCCCCGGTAGCTGAGTGGTCAGTGCGACAGACTGTCAATCCAAAAGGCCCGGGTTCGATTCCCGGCTGGGTCGGAGATTTTCTCCACTCAGGAGCTGGGTGTTGTGTTGTCCTAATCATCATCATTTTATCTCCATCGACACGCAAGGCGCCGAAGTGGTGTCAACTCGAAAGACTTGCACCAGGCGAACGGTCTACCCGACGGGAGGCCCTAGTCACACGACATTTCATTTTTCATCTGATAATGTTGTTTGTCAATGTTCCCAAAAGGATAACTATTCTGAAGCATTTAAAAGAAATTTACGAAACAAATTAGTGTTACGATTTGTTCTGCAGGAACTAAACAATGGAGCAATTTCAACGCTGGAGACGCCTGAAAGGTATGCAATTGGCTGTACTGCTCTGTTAAAATAAGTGCATGAGAAACAGGCGCATCCACTTCCTGACCTGTATCGTGTGACAAGAAAGTTATGATAATGAGAATTTCTATGCATTAGTTTCAAGTTATTTTTCTGTATATTCTTTTTATTTCCGAAATACATGCGCGAATGGTCCAGGAAAGAAGGGAGGTGACAGTGAACGTACAGTGCCCTCTGCCAAACTCATATAGTGGCTTAAGGAATATAGATGTAAATGGGGAGTGATGTACCCTTATCTGTTACCCAGT
Organism: Schistocerca gregaria; assembly: GCF_023897955.1. Taxonomy (NCBI): domain Eukaryota; kingdom Metazoa; phylum Arthropoda; class Insecta; order Orthoptera; family Acrididae; genus Schistocerca; species Schistocerca gregaria. Next base: position 1,006,018,403 of record NC_064920.1, on the reverse strand, counting down.
CTCAGTTTAGCTTGATGATGAAAAGGATTAGAGCCCTTTATCGATGATGTACTACTGCGAATTTTTCCGCCTCCACGGTATATTCTAATTCATCCTTTATAATATGTTATACAGGATGAAGAATAATTTGGGCACTCGGACTTCGCAGAGCGATTTCTTACTTACCAACAACACAAAAATGTCTCTCATAAAATTTTGTCCTAGGCATATTTCCGGCAGTAAATGGACGTTAAAGATTGGCAGTTTGGCAACACTGTAATACATGTGTGGTAACTACCTCTGACAGGATACGGATATAGCGCTCCGCAGCTGGTGCGGTAGCTGGCGGTTTGGGTTAGCATGCGAGTAGTCGAGGGTTCGATTCTCGATTGAGGTGTACTTTTCTTTATTTGCCACTTTCTTTCTGTCATATAATAGAGTACTACAGAACGTTTCTTAAGCCACACGAATACGTCATTTACGTAGCACAGTGCTTTGTATTGGTGAACGTAACAAAAAATGGTCAGACAAGTCAGAAATAAGACAGTTGAAACAAGTGAGTTGCCATAAGACGAAATAACTACAAAAATAAAACATCAATTTGGGGATGCTAAGGATGACTGCACAGTTACCTAGCTCAACATCTACTAGTCATTTGTACTATATGCAGTGCGCGCACTCAGATGTAACACATTAGCAACAAGTGACAATAACAAATTCCATATTAGTGACCGCATGACGTTTATAACACAAGATACATTGTCCTCAGAGCAAATGCTGAAAGAAACTCCCCCCCCCCCCCCCTCCTACACGTCCAAACATATCGGATGGATCAGAAAGCTGTGGACTCTTCGAAACATAGCTGCATCCAAAGATACACGTGCAGCATGAACACGCGCTGTCAGTTGTTCCACCTTTGTCAGCAGAGTAAAATACACGTGCTCCTTCAAGAGTACCCACAGGAAGAAATCCAGGGGATTTAGGTCAGGTCAACACGGAGGCCCTACAACTGGACCTCCCCGTCAGAGCCATTTTTTTGGAAATGTTTTGAAAATACCGTCGCACATTAATTCCTAAGTGTGCAGGTGCATCATCGTTTTGTAACTACTCGTATAACTTCTGCCGAAAATGAATTGGAGCATCTTACAGTGCGTCAGGCAAATAGTTTGAGAGGCATGCATGATACCTTCATGCAGTCAACAGGTCAGGCAACAGGTGGGAAACGAAACTCCTGTCTCCCAAATGTTCCTACCCTAACGTCGATACCAGAGCGAACTTGGTATCCAAGGTCGCGGGTGACGGGCGCACATGCAGAGCCGGGTGGAGGGTCTAAATCAGAGGCTCAGACGGTTTTGCGACCGTATTGGCTGCAGATTCCTTGACTTGCGCCATAGGGTGGTGGGGTTTCGGGTTCCGCTGAATAGGTCAGGAGTTCACTACACTCAGCTGGCGGCTACACGGGTAGCGGAGGCTGTGTGGCGTGGACTGGGCGGTTTTTTAGGTTAGAAGGCCTCGGGAAAGTGCGGGATGGGCTGCAATGTCAAAGGGTGCTTGGCAATTACAGGACGTGCTTGGATCAAGGAACAGTCGGAATTATAATTGTAAATTGTTGTAGTTGCGCTGGAAAAGTCCCTGAGCTTCAAGCGCTAATAGAAAGCACAGAAGCTGATATCGTTATAGGTACAGAAAGCTGGCTAAAGCCTGAAATAAGTTCTGCAGAAATTTTTACGAAGTCTCAGACGGTGTTCAGGAAAGATAGATTAGGCAGAATTGGTGGTGGAGTGTTTGTGTCTGTCAGTAGTGGTTTATCTTGTAGTGAAGTCGAAGTAGATACGCCGTGCGAATTGGTGTGGGTGGAGGTTATACTTAACAGCCGAATTAGGTTAATAATTGGCTCCTTCTACCAACCCCCAGACTCCGATGATACAGTTGCGGAACAGTTCAGAGAAAGTTTGAGTCTCGTAACAAATAAATACCCCGCTCATACGGTTATAGATGGTGGGGACTTCAACCTACCCTCCGTATGTTGGCAAAAATACTTGTTCAAAACCGGTGGTAGGCAGAAAACGTCTTCCGAGATTGTCCTAAATGCTTTCTCCAAAAATTATTTCGAGCAGTTAGTCCACGAACCCACGCGAATTGTAAATGGTTGCGAAAACACACTTGACCTCTTAGCCACAAACAATCCAGAGCTGATAGAGAGCATCATGACTGATACAGGGATTAGTGATCACAAGGTCATTGTAGCTAGGCTCAATACCATTTCTTCCAAATCCATCAGAAACAAACCCAAAATAATTTTATTTAAAAAAGCGGATAAAGTGCCACTAGAAGCCTTCCTAAAAGACAATTTCCATTCCTTCCGAACTGCGAATGTAGACGAGATGTGGCTCAAATTCAAAGATATAGTAGCAACAGCAATTGAGATATTCATACCTCATAAATTGGTAAGAGATGGAACGGATCCCCCGTGGTACACAAAAAAGGTCCGAACGCTGTTGCAGAGGCAACGGAAAAAGCATGCGAAGTTCAGAAGAACGCGAAATCCCGAAGATGGGCTAAAATTTACAGACGCGCCAAATTTGGCACGTACTTCAATGCGAGATGCCTTTAATAGGTTCCACAACGAAACATTGTCTCGAAATTTGGTAAAAAATCCGAAGAAATTCTGGTCGTATGTAAAGTACACAAGCGGCAAGACGCAGTCAATACCTTCGCTGCGCAGTGCCGATGGTACTGTTATCGACGACTGTGCCGCTAAAGCGGAGTTATTGAACGCAGTTTTCCGAAATTCCTTCACCAGGGAAGACGAATGGAATATTCCAGAATTTAAAACACGAACATCTGCTAGCATGAGTCTCTTAGAAGTAGATACCTTAGGGGTTGCGAAGCAACTCAAATCGCTTGATACGGGCAAGTCTTCAGGTCCAGATTGTATACCGATTAGGTTCCTTTCAGATTTCGCTGATACTATAGCTCCCTACTTAGCACTCATATACAACCGCTGGCTCACCGATAGATCTGTACCTACAGATTGGAAAATTGCGCAGGTCACACCAGTGTTCAAGAAGGGTAGTAGGAGTAATCCATTTAACTACAGACCTATATCATTGACGTCGGTTTGCAGTAGGGTTTTGGAGCACATACTGTATTCAAACATTATGAATCACCTCGAAGGGAACGATCTATTGACACGTAATCAGCATGGCTTCAGAAAACATCGCTCTTGTGCAACGCAGCTAGCTCTTTATTCGCACGAAGTAATGGCCGCAATCGACAGGGGATCTCAAGTTGATTCCGTGTTTCTAGATTTCCGGAAAGCTTTTGACACCGTTCCTCACAAACGACTTCTAATCAAGCTGCGGAGCTATGGGGTATAGTCTCAGTTGTGCAACTGGATTCGTGATTTCCTGTCAGGAAGGTTGCAGTTCGTAGTAATAGACGGCAAATCATCGAGTAAAACTGAAGTGATATCAGGTGTTCCCCAGGGAAGCGTCCTGGGACCTCTACTGTTCCTGATCTATATAAATGACCTGGGTGACAATCTGAGCAGTTCTCTTAGACTGTTCGCAGATGATGCTGTAATTTACCGTCTAGTAAGGTCATCCGAAGACCAGTATCAGTTGCAAAGCGATTTAGAAAAGATTGCTGTATGGTGTGTCAGGTGGCAGTTGACGCTAAATAACGAAAAGTGTGAGGTGATCCACATGAGTTCCAAAAGAAATCCGTTGGAATTCGATTACTCGATAAATAGTACAATTCTCAAAGCTGTCAATTCAACTAAGTACCTGGGTGTTAAAATTACGAACAACTTCAGTTGGAAGGACCACATAGATAATATTGTCGGGAAGGCGAGCCTCAGGTTGCGTTTCATTGGCAGGACACTTAGAAGATGCAACAAGTCCACTAAAGAGACAGCTTACACTACACTCGTTCGTCCTCTGTTAGAATATTGCTGCGCGGTGTGGGATCCTTACCAGGTGGGATTGACGGAGGACATCGAAAGGGTGCAAAAAAGGGCAGCTCGTTTTGTATTATCAAGTTATAGGGGAGAGATTGTGGCAGATATGATACACGAGTTGGGATGGCAGTCATTACAGTATAGACGTTTTTCGTCGCGACGAGACCTTTTTACGAAATTTCAGTCACCAACTTTCTCTTCCGAATGTGAAAATATTTTGTTGAGCCCAACCTACATAGGTAGGAATGATCACCAAAATAAAATAAGAGAAATCAGAGCTCGAAGAGAAAGGTTTAGGTGTTCGTTTTTCCCGCGCGCAGTTAGGGAGTGGAATGGTAGAGAGATAGTATGATTGTGGTTCGATGAACCCCCTGCCAAGCACTTAAATGTGAATTGCAGAGTAGTCATGTAGATGTAGATGTAGATGTAGATGTAGATGTAGATAAACACGTCATGAGTCGTAGTGGGTAACTCGACCTAACGCGCGCCACCTCTATTACTATTTTGTTCTGCATCATACATCCCCACACTGCTCATTGTAAAACGTTCGTTTTAGAATTATACTGTTTTCCTAACGATAATGAACGCCATGTTTCCACATTTCCATCGACACTAGTAATAATAATAATAATAGTAACAAATATAATAATAGTAATAATAATAATATTAGCACATGAAGATACGTACTAAATAGCATGCGTTTATCAGATTCAATGCTGAAAGGTGGTAATAACTCATACAAATGGTAACCGAGTTTAGAAGTTATTTGCAGAACGCTTTGAAAACACTACTGGTGACTAAGGCCCTAACGAAATATAATGGATCTCATCGTGGGTATAATAATAGTCGGTACCAATCGGTGGGACCACTGGGGAAGGGTTCACAGAAAAATGGTTTGGAGTCCAGTAGACGCAGTGGTGCGAAGCATTTCGCGTTCACTATGTGCAAAAGGCTTCTTTAAAAACGGTCCAATAAAAACGATTGTATTTCCATCTCTGTGTTCGTAGTACGTAAGTGCGAATATTTTTCAGAAGACCAATTGTAATCGCTGTAAGACAATAAAGATGCCAGATACTGTACCACACAGATTACATTTAACAAATAAAAACAAATATGTTTCCACTCAGAATCGAACCCTCGACCTCCTGCATGCTAGTCCAAAACGCTCTCTGCTGCACCAACTGCACACTAGTACCGCCATTTGATGACAGAGATAGTTGCAGTACATGAGATTACAGCGTTGACAATAACATCGATTTACTGCCGGAAATACGCGTGGCATGAAATTTTGTGAGAGACATTTTTGTATTGCTAGTATGAGAGGAATCGCTCTGCGAAGTCCGAGTGCGTAAACTTTTTTTCAGCCTGTACTTGTTAATGACTTTTAACTACATAACCCTGCTGTTATCTTCGCTTCAGTATGATCCGAAGAGGAGTTTGTTGTTCCGTAACCTTTTAATATCTAGGTGGTATTGCTCCAAACTTGATGAATTTATTTTTCTAAACAATCTAAATACCTTAAAGCTCAAATTTAAAAATTTAATTTTCTTCCCATTGCTGAAACTTCATTGGCTACACTTGTTTTTAGACACGTTTCATTTGTAAAAGCCTGAGATGTATGCATAAAGATCTTTTTTGCCAAATTAAATATGTGATACCTTATTGTTGAAATGTGCGAAGGTTACCCAACAATGCAAGTCGTTGGCTGCGTTCAAGTTATTAGTGCTTATAATCGCTAACAGTTACATTTTATCAACTGTTGTGTGCAGACACAATTCATGTATCTATCGTAGCAGTATCTGTGTGGTTATCACGACAAAGCGAGTTCAGATGAGCAATTGACAGCATTAGTAAATGCATCTAAAAGCGAAGAGAATATTTCTGAAGAAGAAAATCACACCAGTGATGACAACATCGATCCTTCATTTGATCCAGAAGACATTTCAGATATTTATACCTCAAATGACAGTGTGTAAGCTTTTTAACTGATTCGCTCTAACAAAGAAAAAAAAAGGAAAAAAAAACGTTGAGCGTAGAGCCTTTTCCGCAAACTGGAAGAGCATGTAATGTCAACATTATACACTCCTGGAAATTGAAATAAGAACACCGTGAATTCAGTGTCCCAGGAAGGGGAAACTTTATTGACACATTCCTGGGGTCAGATACATCACATGATCACACTGACAGAACCACAGGCACATAGACACAGGCAACAGAGCATGCACAATGTCGGCACTAGTACAGTGTATATCCACCTTTCGCAGCAATGCAGGGTGCTATTCTCCCATGGAGACGATCGTAGAGATGCTGGATGTAGTCCCGTGGAACGGCTTGCCGTGCCATTTCCACCTGGTGCCTCAGTTGGACCAGCGTTCGTGTTGGACGTGCAGACCGCGTGAGACGACGCTTCATCCAGTCCCAAACATGCTCAATGGGGGACAGATCCGGAGATCTTGCTGGCCAGGGTAGTCGACTTACACCTTCTAGGGCACGTTGGGTGGCACGGGATACATGCGGACGTGCATTGTCCTGTTGGAACAGCAAGTTCCCTTGCCGGTCTAGGAATGGTAGAACGATGGGTTCGATGACGGTTTGGATGTACCGTGCACTATTCAGTGTCCCCTCGACGATCACCAGAGGTGTACGGCCAGTGTAGGAGATCGCTCCCCACACCATGATGCCGGGTGTTGGCCCTGTGCGCCTCGGTCGTATGCAGTCCTCATTGTGGCGCTCACCTGCACGGCGCCAAACACGCATACGACCATCATTGGCACCAAGGCAGAAGCGACTCTCATCGCTGAAGACGACACGTCTCCATTCGTCCCTCCATTCACGCCTGTCGCGACACCACTGGAGGCGGGCTGCACGATGTTGGGGCGTGAGCGGAAGACGGCCTAACGGTGTGCGGGACCGTAGCCCAGCTTCATGGAGACGGTTGCGAATGGTCCTTGCCGATACCCCAGGAGCAACAGTGTCCCTAATTTGCTGGGAAGTGGCGGTGCGGTCCCCTACGGCACTGCGTAGAATCCTACGGTCTTGGTGTGCAACCGTGCGTCGCTGCGGTCCGGTCACAGGTCGACGGGCACGTGCAACTTCCGCCGACCACTGGCGACAACATCGATGTACTGTGGAGACCTCACGCCCCACATGTTGAGCAATTCGGCGGTACGTCCACCCGGCCTCCCGCATGCCCACTATACGCCCTCGCTCAAAGTCCGTCAACTGGCACATACGGTTCACGTCCACGCTGTCGCGGCATGCTACCAGTGTTAAAGACTGCGATGGAGCTCCGTATGCCACGGCAAACTGGCTGACACTGACGGCGGCGGTGCACAAATGCTGCGCAGCTAGCGCCATTCGACGGCCAACACCGCGGTTTCTGGTGTGTCCGCTGTGCCGTGCGTGTGATCATTGCTTGTACAGCCCTCTCGCAGTGTCCGGAGCAGGTATGGTGGGTCTGACACACCGGTGTCAATGTGTTCTTTTTTCCATTTCCAGGAGTGTAAAATTGGCTTCTGATTCGATAACATACGTTATCGTGAGAGTAGGTGACATAAAATCATCGTTTCAAGTTATGACGAACTATAACATTCAGAGTATTGTGATGGAAATTAATACTGAGAATCCAAGAGTTTATGATGGTAGTTGAGAAGCAGTTCATGAAATTGAGCTTGAAGGCTATATTCGCCTGTTGTTACTGGCTGGTGTGTAGAAATCATATGATGAATTAATCTACATCTACATCCATACTCTGCAAGCCACCTGACGGTGTGTGGCGGAGGGTACCCTGAGTACCTCTATCGGTTCTACCTTCTATTCCAGTCTCGTATTGTACATGGAAAGAAGGATTTTTGGTATGCTTCTGTGTGGGCTCTAATCTCTCTGATTTTATCCTCATGGTCTCTTCGCGAGATATACGTAGGAGGGAGCAATATACTGCTTGACGCTTCGGTGAAGATATGTTCTCGAAACTTTAACAAAATCCCGTACCGAGCTACTGAGCGTCTCTCCTGCAGAGTCTTCCACTGGAGTTTATCTATCATCTGCGTAACGCTTTCGCGATTACTAAATGATCCTGTAACGAAGCGCGCTGCTCTCCGTTGGATCTTCTCTATCTCTTCTATCAACCCTATCTGGTGCGGATCCCACACTGCTGAGCAGTATTCAAGCAGTGGGCGAACAAGCGTACTGTAACCCACTTCCTTTGTTGTCGTATTGGATTTCCTTAGGATTCTTCCAATGAATCTCAGTCCGGCATCTGCTTTACCGACGATCAACTTTATATGATCATTACATTTTAAATCACTCCTAATGCGTACTCCCAGATAATTTATGGAATTAACTGCTTCCAGTTGCTGACCTGCTATTTTGTAGCTAAATGATAAGGGACCTATCTTTCTATGTATTCGCATCACATTACACTTGTCTACATTGAGATTAAATTGCTATTCCGTGCACCATGCGTCAATTCGCTGCAGATCCTCCTGCATTTCAGTACAATTTTCCATTGTTGCAACCTTTCGATACACCACAGCATCATCTGCAAAAATCCTCTGTGAACTTCCGATGTCATCCACCAGGTCATTTATGTATATTGTGAATAGCAACGGTCCCATGACACTCCCCTGCGGCACACCTGAAATCACTCTTACTTCGGAAGACTTTTCTCCATTGAGAATGACATGCTGCGTTCTGTTATCTAGGAACTCCTCAATCCAATCAGACAATTGATCTGATAGTCCGTATGCTCTCACTTTGTTCATGAAACGACTGTGGGTAACTGTGTCAAACGCCTTGCGGAAGTCAAGAAACACGGCATCTACCTGTGAACCCGTGTCTAAGGCCCTCTGAGTCTCGTGGGCGAATAGCGCGAGCTGGGTTTCACACGACCGTCTTTTTCGAAACCCATGCTGACTCCTAGTGAGTAGATTTCTAGTCTCCAGAAAAGATATTATACTCGAACATAATACGTGTTCCAAAATTCTACAACTGATCGACGTTAGAGATATAGGTCTATAGTTCTGCACATCAGTTCGACGTCCCTTCTTGAAAACGGGGATGACCTGTGCCCTTTTCCAATCCTTTGGAACGCTTCGCTCTTCTAGAGACCTACGGTACACCGCTGCAAGAAGGGGGGCAAGTTACTTCGCGTACTCGGTGTAAAATCGAACTGGTATCCCATCAGGACCAGCGGCCTTTCCTCTTTTGAGAGATTTTAATGGTTTCTCTATCCCTCTGTCGTCTATTTCGATATCTACCATTTTGTCAACTGTGCGACTATCTAGAGAAGGAAGCACAGTGCAGTCTTCCTCTGTGAAACAGCTTTGGAAGAAGACATTTAGTATTTCGGCCTTTAGTGTGTCATCCTCTGTTTCAGTACCATTTTGGTCACAGAGTGTCTGGTCATTTTGTTTTGATCCACCTTAGGATTTTCTGCCAAGTCAGTACATAGAACTTTAACTATTAAGCCGGTCGGGGTATCAGAGTGGTTCTAGACGCTACAGTCTGGAACACCGCGACCGCTACGGTCGCAGGTTCGAATCCTGCCTCGGGCATCGATGTGTGTGATGTCCTTAGGTTAGTTAGGTTTAAGTAGTTCTAAGTTCTAGGGGACTGATGACCTTAGAAGTTACGTCCAATAGTGCTCAGAGCCATTTGAACCATATGATGAAATAACAAAGAGTCTGTTGGATCAAGAACCATGTTTAGCCACCTTTTCTGCCGTAACGTCGCTGAGACTGTTCTATAGCATCTCAAGTGTGAAACGTTTCCATGACAGGTGTGATAGATGAGCACGAAGAGCAAATGGGAAGTTGCCACCTATCAGAGTTCTGTGTGATAAATTGGTGAAAATACTTTCAAAACTATATAATCCTCGAACAAATGTAACCGCGAGTGAACAAATGGTGGCTTTTGGAGAACGTTGTCCATTCAAAAAAATGTATGTGGAGCAAACCCTCAAAACATGGGGTAAAAATATGGATATTGTTTGATAGTGTTACTCCTTATATTTTGAAGACGCAAATCTACGCAGGAAAATTATATTGACAAGCACCTGAGAAAAATCAAGGAGTGAGGGTCCTTTTAGGAAGAAATTTCACATGTGACAATTTCTTCACTTCATATGGATTAGGCGAAGACGTCATACAATGCTGTGGATAGTGAGAAAGAAATAAGCCTGAACACTCTAATAATAAATCATGTTCACAGTCCAAATTTTCGATTTTACTAGGGAAACCACGGCCGTATCTTACATTCCACGGAAGAAGAAACAGGTTGTTCTGAGGAGCACAACGCACAACAGTGAGTAAATAAGCAACAGAGAAGACAGGAAATCGAAACTGATATTGGGCTACAATATAAGTAAGGGAGGAGCTGACACACTGTGTCAGATTATTGGCACCTACACATGCAAGAGGAAAACAAACTGCTGGACAATTATCATCTTCTACAATATTATTGATATTTTTGCCTACAATACTTTTGTGCTGTGGAGAGATATAAATCGTGGGTGGAAGAAAATGTTCTTTTGTATGGAAGAATATTTCTCGATGAATTGGGAAGACTCCTAGTTACTACTTAAAATGAAAGTAGAGAATTGTTGCACGGATATGAACAGTCAGCGGCCATTGTTAGAAGAATATAAACAGGTAGTCCACCAACACTAAGCTCCAGCGTTCGCAACCAAATTTGATGACGTCGCAGATGCAAACTCTGCCCGTCAAGTTGTGACAACTAAACACCATGACGTGTTTAAATTGTAACAAAAATGTTCTAGCTCGTGTTAGATACCAGTGCCCAAGATTCTAAGTAAAACTCCATTTTAATTTTTCCCATGATTGACAGGGTATACGCTAGGTAAAACTCTGTTGCGCAACAACTCATTGAGGGCCAGAGCTTACATCACTGCTAATATTGTTGGCATGTAATAGTGTAAAATTTGTTTATATTGTAACAAATAAATCTACATTTAGAGCTATAATGATTTTTAATAATTTATAATTACGCACACAGCTTCATTATGACTTACAAGAGCTTATATGTATAGTTTTTTAAGGAAGGTAGCAGGGTTAATACACATCTAAGAAGTGTTTGTTTTATGTTTTCTTTGCCCGATGAATGAAACAGACATCGGGCGAGTGCTGTCGTCCGTTCTTTTCGAGAACCAGGAATTTCGAGTCACCGCATTAAATCTTCACCAGGTCGACTGCTGTCTGCCACAAGAAGCAGCATGACGCCATTCCAAATCTTCTGTGGCTATTATTACTAACAACGAAACAAAAATGAATTTAAAAACTGTAACGTTGCTGTTAATTTTGTTATCAGTTGTGTTCCGGTCATGATATTGTTCACATAACGATTGTAAGTGCAGATATTTTATATGTCGTATCTTAATACGTACACATATCAGTGTGTTGGTTATTCCTCCTCTGCGTCTGTCAGTACAGAATAACCGTTTTTCACGCATTCACACTTCAACACCTAACCTGCTGCCTGAGCCGTGCCGCTCGTTACTGGCGCGCCAGTCTCTTGGATGTCCATTATCGATCCTTCGATGTTTCTTATCTTTGCTTGCCTTGTTGTTTTCCACATTCGCTTGGCGAGTGGCAGTTGACATTTGCTCGGGCTACCTGCTGAGACGCCTCGAGGTACGAGGTGAGAAGCAACAACGTATATGTGCAGTTGGTTGTACGCGGTCTGCCGGTTCATGATGGAGGATACGTGTTGGCTGCCTGCCTGTCTGCTCTCCTGATTTTGCTCGCCGTGCCTCGCGACCGCCTAGTCTGGGTTGCTGCCTGGTGTATCCTACACGAGCCATACCGGACGTCCAGCAGAAGTTAAGCAGCCTTGTGTTTCTTTTAAAGAACTGGGGCAAATGTATAAGACTTTTGTAACTAATTTTGGTGGCCTCTTAAGTGTGACCTTAGCGTTTACACTGCCTTTGGGGAGGGCTAATTCTTTTAAATTTATATCGTTGGTGTTCCCTGTCCTTTATAATCTTCTGGGGGTTTTATTTGAATTTTCTCTTTGGTGTTCCTTCCTTGCGCTTGATTAAATGTTTACTTCTATAGCGGGAAGTGACGCCTGCTTAAAACTCTGAGAAGGTGTTTGATGTTACTGCCGCCTCCGGCATTCGTATTTTCAATTAAGTGTTCTCATCCATTCGAGCGACCTGGTGTCACTCCTCGTTAATTAACGCTGGTTTATGTGTACTTAATTTTGAATTGGCCATTTGAATTAATATTTTGGATCGCAGATAGCACTAAGGCAACCTTATTGTATACCACCTTGTGCCCCAGTCTAGTACCTTAATTTTCAGTGGCACGTGGTAGCTCCACTACCGGTTTTACTGATGTGCTCCCTTCAAAATCTTGTCTTGTGTAAGTTTGTCCCATGTGTGTCTGAGAACACAGAGATGAGCTTTAGTGTGGCTTCAGTGCTCGTCAGTTAATGGAATCTTCATATTGGCTTGGCTTCCACTGAAGAGTTTGAGTGGAGCATAGTATGTTTGATTTGTTATTCATTTAATTACTGTAAGTTCGTTTATTTAATGGGAGGCAAGACATTTAAAGACTGTTGGTATTAAATCCCCTATTTGATGGGCGTTGCTAATTCGTTCCAAATGGCGTACTACTTATTCAATGGCAAGGCTGTTGATTAGTTGGTTACTGTGAGTACAAATTCACGCTAATTATTTGTTGCCGAAATTGTTAAAGTGTCTGTGTCGTGATTCAATCACTAGCTACGTGTTTAAGCTGAATTGATATGAACCTTACACTGCCTCCTTAAAATTTGTTGCCAGTAGAAACCCTTAAGAGAACTAATTTTTGTCACTGCTTATGTTAACCTTTACTGGGAGCATTATTTCATGTAGTTAAATTTTGTCTTAAATGTGTATTTCTCTGATGTAATAAACGAGTGATAAAAGAAAAAAGCAAAGGGGCCTGGTCCTTCCTATTGTGTCCGTTTTGTAGCACGCATCAATGCCCAGGGACGAAAAAACCATTAATAGCTTGCTCTTACCACGTTTACTTAGAGGTTCTACCCAACCTAAAACAAACAACTTGTAAAACCTACGATTATTAGTCTGTAAATAACGTAGATACTGATGTAATGTTGTTCAATACACCGTCCTAAGTCAGAAATAGAAATATCTGCACTTATACCCGTTGCACAATCCACATGTTTGGCGTTAGTGACACTGTTTTGAATGCGTGACATTATTTGGTATCAGAGGTCATAAATATACCAACTTGAAGTGTTTGAAGAGAAAGAATAATCTTTGAGTTATGAACACATTTGGAAGTATATTTAAGAAGCAATTTTAAATTGTCTCCTTTTGAATGATAACTCATTTATTTAGTGACATCGAAATCAAATCTGACTGCCAAGCATTCAGTAAAGTGATGTAAACAACGATATCTTTGCTGTTGCAACAGATCTGTGAAATAGATTTAAAACGAATATGTTTACTGAACAGATATTTTATAATTTATTTAACTTTTTTTTTGCATCGCAGTTACCGAAGAAATAAAACAGCGTTAATAGAATTGAAAATGACTTGAATTCTTTTTGAGACAATGTGAATAAAAAGTAATGACTAAGAAGTAACGTAATGAAGTTAATACTATTATTGGAAACTGAATCCGGCCGTTGAGGCCGAGCGGTTCTAGGCACTTCAGTCTGGAACCGTGTGACCGTTACGGTCACAGGTTCGAATCCTGCCTCGGGCATGGATGTGTGTGATGTCCTTAGGTTAATTAGGTTTAAGCAGTTCTTAGTTCTAGGGGATGTTAAGTTCCATAGCGCTCAGAGCCATTTTTTTGGAAACTGAAAGCAAAACGATTATGATCACGTTGGAATGATTGTACAGTATCCTTGCCGAAGCAACACGGATAGTCAGCACTATATCCGTCTCTCCCTGTTCTGTTTGAATAACCTAACACATAAATATAAATAAGTAGCCGTATACACACAGAAATCTACAGTGCAGTGGAAGTCGTCTTCTCTTTCTTCCTTAACCTTTTTACAAAACCTACAGGGAGTCAGCACGGTTCCATGATACTACTCCAGGTATGTGTAAAAACGTATGTGCGCAATGGAAAATACTGAACGCGAAAATGAAGATTTGGCCTGTCTGACTACCCCCTGAATCAGATCTTAGGATTTCTTAATGGTAATAGTATCTCCTCCTTCTTGTTCTTTAACACATAAATTACAACATAAACATAAATGAATGGTTAATGGAACTAGTAACTGAAAAAAGATAAATACAGTTTATGCTTATACATTTATTGTAGTTTAAAACCCCTATATATTTCACAAATGTTTATATATCAATGTCCAATGGACATAAAGAGACACAAATGAATTTCCTAACTAATATTACTGATCAATTGTCCAAATCTGCCCCCTTTTATGGCTATTCGATTTAATATAAATAAGGCGAGATGGCTGACAGCATCTACGTGCCAAACACTAGAAGCCACTACTTTCAAAGATGATCTACAGTAGTGAGCAACCTCAGTGGGAATACAAGTTGCACGATCACAGCTGTTTAGCTTTATAGCCCCAATAAGCTGAAGCGATTAGCAATATCACCGTATTTACTGTGTCCAGTGCATCGGAGTGACGGTTCTCGTACACGTCTGCGACGACGGAACAACTCTAGCCACAAAATATAAGATAAAAACCTCAGTCAAAAACTAGGACGGCAGAAGGCGGTCCTTTGACTAGTATAATCTAACACTGTCTTCTCCTCTCTGTGTTCTACAGACGCGAAACGCCAACTCCGAGCCACAACGGCGGAATTCAGATAACTTCTCAACGTGAGTATTGACAGAAGAAGTGCTCTCATCACTGAACGCTGCGTACTTAACGAAGACTCCCTACCCGAAATCTAAGTCCAGAATAAGTTCGCAACAGTACAGTGCCTAAACGTTCACTAATTATAAAATCTCCTGAGAGCAAAGACAGTATGTCCGTCTGTACCAACAAAAGCTGATAATGAGCGACCGTCTAACACGGGCGTTCAAAACGGAAGACCTCTTTCTCTCCACCGCTGGCTTCCCAGCAAAGCTCAGCTCCCCTCCCTCATAACTGCAGAAGGAGAATCATGTTCTCGAAACCACAGAATATTGTCCCTCTCTACAGATTCTTCCTAACGCCGAGCAACCATGTTTCAATCTTTTGTAGGCCAGCGCGGAACGTTTGCAAGGAAATACCTATATTCGTTAGTTATGAATTCATACAATGGTGTGCTTCTCAGAGTAAAAACCCTCAGAAATAACTCAGCCTGCGTGATTTCAGAATTAACGCTTCCTTGTTGTTCTCTGCTGCGTTAAAAATTTACAGGGTTCCCAAATGTTATCCGGTTAACCTTCAGACCTCGTTACAATACCTGCCGGCCGGCGCTGTATTGTGGTTCAGCGCTCTTGTGCTCCAACCCTCCGTCTTGGGCTACTTTCTGTGTTAAGCAGGAGCAACACACCTGTGCAGGCTTTCCCACCCAGGGCCTGAGTTACGCCTGCCGTTTCATTTCCACTGGCGTTCCAACCTCTGCTAGTATAGGCAATCATTCATTACACCTTTTTGGTAATAAAGGCAATCCATCACCTTTCACGCAATAAGTGTTAAGAGCTATTTACAAGGTGTACATGACAATGTCAGTCTTATTTAAATATTCATATATACTATGTACAACCTATCAAATTGTACCTAATTCCGATTGTAAATCACGGCAAAGTATGTAGATGAGTGCTTGTAAATTGCGAAATTATAGCCACCTTACACTGTTATTATCGGATATGGAATTGTTATTGTTAGAGGGCGGCTGAATGCCCTTCCTGTAACCTCCCCGTTACCCTTAAGGCACGAATTTTGTGTACCCCAACTGTCTGTGAGTAATGTTAAGCATGTAAAAGAGCGTAGCGAGTAGAGTTACGCATGTCAAAATGTGCGAATAGTTTCTAAGTGTTTCCGAATCGTGCAACTGAGGCAGGTTGTGAATATCAGTCGAGAATAAACCCATCTGGATATGGGAAACCTCCTAAAAACCACATCCAGGCTGTCCAGTACAAGCGGTCCCCATCCGTAATCCACAGGACGGGTTCAATCCACAGCCAGCGCGCCTGTCAGAATCCCGGAAGCAGTGGGCTGAAACGCGCGGCTATGGGGGTGGGTAGTGCACAGCCTAAATAACTCAAATAAATGGTCAGTCATAACGAAATACAGTTAGTTAGCTACATGTTCCGTAGATCAACCAACAAACCCAAGACTCTGAACATAACACTGTTCCTAGAATGAAATTTTCACTCTACAGCGGAGTGTACGCTGATATGAAACTTCCTGGCAGGAGAGCTTCTTTAAAGTTTGGAAGGTAGGAGACGAGGTATTGGCAGAAGCAAAGCATTGAGGACGGGGCGTGAGTCGTGCTTGGGTAGCTCAGTTGGTAGAGCACTTGCCTGCAAAAGGCAAAGGTCCCGAGTTCGAGTCTCGGTCCGGCACACAGTTTTAACCTGCCAGGAAGTTTCATAACACTGTTAATTTTTGGCCGCAACACAAAACAAAATGTGAATTTGACGACGGATGTGAGGTGTGGTTGTCGCGCATGCGAGCGTACCTATTAAGAGCTGCAGGGCCATCCGCTGCGAGTGACCACCCGTTGGGAGCCCCAGTAGAAAGTTCTTCGCCGCCACCTAGTATTACTAGTGGCGCGATTCCGCGATTTAGCTCCAAGCGTTGCGTTATCTCAAGGACGGC
This sequence comes from Schistocerca gregaria, assembly GCF_023897955.1. Classification (NCBI taxonomy): domain Eukaryota; kingdom Metazoa; phylum Arthropoda; class Insecta; order Orthoptera; family Acrididae; genus Schistocerca; species Schistocerca gregaria. Next base: position 1,006,001,701 of record NC_064920.1, on the reverse strand, counting down.
AGGCCAGGATGTGCCTGTCCGGCTCGGACATGTTCCAGACGGTGATGCAACTCGCAAGCGTCGCCATGGGTATAAAAAGAACAGTGATTCGTTTCTTTGGGAAGATATTCACAATTACCCGGACGACCTACACGCCGCCTTCCTTGTTCCTAATAGTCAACAGAGGATTGATGAACTTGCTATTACCTTTTATGGCAACAAGATTAATTATTCTGCAGCTGTTTTAGTGTTGGAAGAACTCTGGTATTATAAGCCTAATTTGGATGATTTAATGCGTCAGTTTAGGGACGCTTATAGAGAATATGTATTTATGCCAAATGGTATAAGGTGTGCAAACAGGCCGTTATAGGCCATTGTGGTACAATTATTAGAACCTGAATAAAATAACCTCAGAAGTCATACCTCAGACGCACAGCTGAAGGCCATCCTAGGAAATGACCTCATAAGTAGTGAGGTATCCTGATCACGGTAGACACCAATATAGGCTTGTACACAAGTTATCAAAAGAGAAACCTCATTGGCACTGTAAATGTTCTAATGAGTTTTGTTTGCATTTGAGTTGGTTATATTACCACATTTGTATTATTTGATGGTCATTTCAGGATGGCGTACAATCTGTGTTCCACTGTGGGATTCAGAAGAACAGACTATGAAACCCTTACCAATAATCACCAACAAACCCAAGATTCTGAACATAACACTTTTAATTCTTCGACGCAACACGGGACAAGTGACGGACCTTCACAATGTGAATTTGACAACAGATACCTAAATGTGTCCACATCACATTTGTCCAGCTTTAAAATGGGCCATTTCAGATGGAGTGCAGAGAAAGGAAAGAATGACCTAGATCAGACGAGCTGCATTTCAAAACCTATTCAAATTTAATTGTGTCGTCGTCGCGCTTGCCAGCGTACCTATTCGAAGCTATAGGGCCATCTGCCGCGAGTGACCACCCGTTGGGAGCCCCATTAAAAAGTTCTTGATCGCCTACTAGTGGCGCGATTACGCGATTTAGCTCCAAGCGTTGCGTAATCTCAAGGACGGCAGGCCAGGATGTGCCTGACCAGCTCAGACATGTTGCAGACTGTGATGCAACTCGCAAGCGTCGCCATGGGTATAAAAAGAACAGCGATTCGTTTCTTTGGGAGCATATTCGTAATTACCCCGACGCCCTACGCCTCGCCTTCCTTGTTTCTAATAGTCAACAGAGGATTGATGAACTTGTTATTACCTTTTTGGCGAGAAAGTCAGTTCACAGAATACGTACACGAGTTTCACATGTTTAGTGATAACATTAAAGAACACATTTTTGGTCCTACTCACACAACTAACCTAAAAATATGAAGGGCTTTTTTATGCAGACTACCAGTTTTTACGTAGAGATTCGTCCACTGAACAGCAGTACCTGTCCAGGAGAAATGCTTTCAGTTATTCAAAAATTACTTTGCTAGCTATCAGACATTTTATGTTATTTGGTAAGTGGACAAAAAATATTGTTGCATCATACTGAACTCCTTTCTGAATCACTGATGGCTTTAATAATAGGTTAGAAAGTTCATTTTTTCTTCTAGTGTTGTTGAATGTGGACATCACTGTTCTTCTCAAATTCTGATGGATTTTTTGTGATGAATTTTAAAAGCCTACATATGTTTTGTGATGTTGTAGTTGAAACGCCGAGCTCCACAAAGTACCTACATGATAACCACGGGTGAACACCACATATTATTCTTACTCCTCACTTTTGTTCAATGAGTACTTGCTTTCTGATTGATGAGTTACGTCCTAAAATTATTCCATAAGACGTTATTCAGTAGAAGTATGCAAAATATGTCAGGAGGTTGATTCTTTTGTTTCCAAGACTAACGGTTCAAAATGATTCAAATGGCTCTAAGCTCTATGGGACTTACCACACACATCCGTGCCCCAGGCAGGATTCCAACCTGCGACTGAATCAGCAGCTCGGTTCCGGACTGAAGCGCATAGAACCGCTCGGCCACAACGGCCAGTGACTAACAGTTATTCGAAGAGCAAAAGTATCTACATTTAATTGTCAGAGAAGCTCAAAAGCTAGTTCAAGGTTTCATCAAAGTGTACACCCGCCGGCCGCGGTAGTCTCGCAGTTGAGTCCCATAGTGCTCAGAGCCATTTGAACAATTTTTTTTGTACACCCACCCGCAACTTAAGGACTTTTTCACATTCTAAATAAGTAGTTAGTGTGACTCTAATGCTAAATGTAACAACTGTACACTTTATATCTGGCAAATGCAGTGGCAATTCTGTGTGCTAAATTTCACACCCTATGCATGCCAGTACACCCACAATCACATGTTCTTCCTACTATACTGTATTAGCCTATGCACAATAAATAAAATTTTGTTGTTTTACTTCCTCGCGCTGCACCATTTATGACCAACAGTGTCTTTTATTGAGACGAGGGTGGGCTTTGCTAGCCGAAAGCGTTCATTATTAGCCTTGTCATTTGACAGGCGTGACTGATACAACCAGTTTTACTCACAGATTTAATCACTCATTAAAGACGTATTAGAGATAAAATAACAACAAATATCAATAGCACACAACGTGCACTCACACCAGAAAATACAGCCCTCAATAATAACGGCGCACCATGACATACCACTAGCTGCGCACACAGATCGTTAGTAACACGTTCAAAAAATTTAAAATTAATGTATCATTTACGACAAATTACACAACACAAAAGAAACTACGACAGAAGGGAATGATTAACAGTTAGGGTATATATGAATGAACATGCTATAGCTGCATCTCTGAATATATTGGGATGACTGCAAGAAAATTTAACTCCTCATAACATACCAGGTGGCTATAATTAAACTTTCCCTATTTAACACGTTATAACACGAAAACTAATTACAGTAGAGTACTAAACTTGGTAGCATTAGTGTCCAGAGTATGGCGGACACGATTTCCATGCGTCAGAGCGCCACCATCCTATTCCAACTATGGCCACCAGGTGCCGTGATCAGTCATTGTGATTCATAGTCTCACACGCCTCACCGGGAGCAGTGCATTTGTTGCCGTGTCATTATGAGCTTGTAGAAAAAGAGCAGGACATTATTGCTGATGCGCTGTTATCATAACAACAGTAATGCTGCGGCCGCGCCTCGAGAACATCGCCCGCTGAAAGGATTACGGAAGGGTCCTCTTCCTTCAACTACTGTGAGGAACATGATGAAGAAATTCGAATCAACTGGAGAATTGGGCGTCGCTCCGGGAGCAGGCGACGACCGGTTGCACCACAGGTGGTTGATGAAATCGCTGTTGCTATGGCAGACAACTCTGCACGCAATTCCCAAACGTCAGGCAGCCCACGTGCTGTGTCACGACAGTTGAACATCCCTTGGTGCACTGTATGGAAGGTGCTTCGAACCATTCTCAAATGGTATCTGTACAAGATCCATGCCGTACAACAGCTTACACCACAGGACGCACAACGACGTGTTGACTTCGGTCTCCACTTTCTTGCAAGGACTGAAGTGGACGAGGATTGGCCGTGGACCATACTGTGGACAGAAGAAGCTCACTTTCCCTGACGGGTGAGGCGAACACACAGAAATGCCGAGTGTGGGGATCTTCGCCTCCAGTCACTGTGCGGAAGTTATTCTGTATGGTGAATGTCTCACCGTATGGTGTGGCTCCATGGTTACGTTCATCATTGGCCCATTCTTTTTCGAACAGGTTGGCGCTCAAGGACCAAAGGCATGCAGTGTTACTGGCCAACGTTACTGCGATATACTTGTCACACCCACCCTACAGGAGAGACACGTACTGAAGTCAACAGTTTTCATGCAAGGTGGGGTCCCCCTGCGCGTCGCTCGTGAAGTTCACCTGCTTCTCCGGAACACACTTGGGACCGATCGAATTATCAGCCGATCGTTTCCAAATGCTTGGCTGCCACGATCATCTGATCTCACTCCTTCTTATTTCTGGTTGTGGGGCTATCTGAAGGACAGGTTTGCCGCCGGCAGTTGTGGCCGAGCGGTTCTAGGCGCTTCAGTCTGGAACCGCGCGACCGCTACGGTCGCAGCTTCGAATCCTGCCTCGGGTATGGATGTGTGTAATGTCCTTAGGTTAGTTAGGTTTAAGTAGTTCTTAGTTCTAGGGGACTGATGACTTCAGATGGTAAGTCTCATAGTGAAACTTCCTAGCAGATTAAAATTGTGTGCCGGACCGAGACTCGAACTCAGGACCGTTGCCTTTCGCGGGCAAGTGCTCTACCAGAAGTAAAGCTGTGAGCTCAGTTGGTAGAGCACTTGCCCGCGAAAGGCAAAGGTTTCCGAGTTCGAGTCTCGGTCCAGCACACAGTTTTAATCTGCCAGGAAGTTTCACATCAGCGCACAATCCGCTGAAAATCTCATTCTGGTAAGTCTCATAGTGCTCAGAGCCATTTGAACCATTTGACAGGTTTAGCAGGTGAACATTCACACATATTCTGATTTGAAGCGTAGTGTATCAAGAGACGTAATCAGCATACTTATGGAAATGCTCCGTTTTGCTGTGCAGAATGCAATCCTGTGCTTTCAGACTCTTCTGGACACTGATGGGCGCCATATCGAGACCCTTTTGTAGCAGTAATGGTTCCTGTATGTAACTGTCTAATGTTCTGTAGCAGCACATTAAAAGTGTTTTAATTGAACTGATTCTGCACTATTTCTCTTTCCCATGCCCTTGATATTAATTCTATCGAGTTTGATCCTCGTACGGTAATTAGTTTCTGCGTTATAATGTGTTAAATAGAGAAAGTTTAATTATAACCACCCGGCATAAGGGCACTGAAAACTAAATGAATTTACTCCCCACACGCACAACATCTAACAAAAGAAAATCATTATTACAATTGAATAAAAACGGGCATGTCAGTCTTGCGCCATTAGAATAAACTAAATGAAATGCTCACTTTACAGGAAGAATGTGTCATAAATATGGCCACAAATAAAAATGAAAATATTCTCAATGGGCAAAAGAGCAACAACAGAAGATCAATATTCAAACTAATTCTCAATCACATTTAAAAAAATAAAAAATAAATGTAAATAAATAAACAAAAATTTACACACACAGACAGACAGTGGTTCTCAAACCACGTTTTCTCCATCCCCAGCTAAACACCCCACTCTGATCTCCTGGAACCCCTCAGGTTGCTCCGAAGATCCCTGTCAGCTCTATAGTATATGGCCAAGAGGAGTGAAAAACATTTGCAATTTTCTACACTAATGGTTATGCACAGAGAAGTATTTACTGGAAGATGTCTATGCCAAGTGCATTTAGCACATAGAGCCTATAGAACAAATGGTTCACAACATGAATGTCAGTAATAAACACGAACATATAAGTGTGAACAAAAATAGCTAGGTCTAAACGTACTGCCAATGAATCACTACAAATCTCACAAGAAAACATGTGTGGTAAGTAATTTTATTTGTATTATAGATCACTGAAGATGCCTAACATTAACAGGCGACACATATCTGGTACTCAAGAATAAATTTCAGCCGCAAAAGACTGTACTTTTCTTGATGATAAAACATATTATTAGGAACTGACAAAAATGATTGTAAATATGTACAATATGAGTTTACTCAGTTCTTATATACGTTCTCCTACAAGGAAGAACACTGCTTGGCCACTGTCGGATGGAGCGGGCCTGCCCTGCGCAGTAACCGGAGCCGTTTGTAGGCACAGCCAGAGGCGCCTGGCATTCAGTGCTGACGCCAAGCGGCGGGTGTGTCCCCGGGGAATGCCATGCCGCGAGAACGCGAGCCCACTTATTACCCATATCTCACAAAGCATCTCTATAAATGCTTTCATTTACTGGCATCTTCGCCGAGTAACGGTGCTTTCCATTGTGTTTGAAATATAGCCGCGCCGGTGAGCAGCGCCCGTAAAAGGGATCGTAACTGTTTTAATAGGTTATGGCCGTAAAGATGCGTAACGGGGCTGCGTTAACGGCTGAAAGCGAAACTACAAAGTGGCGGTGGGGGACCGGGGACCGCCCGGCCGATAGATTCGCAGATAACCTTTAGTGTGCACTCGACTCGCGCATACCTGTCGTAAAAGTGCTACTTTACGGCCGGGAATAAGGGCGCCGGATGCGGCCGTCTCTTCCAGGAAATAACCAATCTTTCGCCCGCCGTTTAAATCTTTTCTCCACGACGTGTCACCCCCCCGAGTGTCTGCTCTAAGCTCTGCTGCAGAGATAGCAGGTGGCGCTTTCGTTTGCGCGGCTGCGCAGCCAGTAACTCCCAGGGGACGCTTCCGCTGCCTTTATGTTCAGTGGTGTACGAATACGAATGCGTGTGCGTGGTGCGTTCCCTGCAGAGAGAGATGGAGAATGCTTTGCTCTATATATCTGTCCCACTCCTCAGCCTCCAGCTGTTGTGCCTACGCTGGTAACTGCCAGGCAGGGGTGACACACTGATCCACTGTTCTCCTTTTTCGATAGATAAACTTATATGCTCGGAAAGGAAATGGCTTACAAAACACTCGTTCAACCTATACTTGAGTATTGTTCATCATTGTGGGATCCATACCAGGTCGGGTTCAAAAGGCTCTGAGCACTATGGGACTTCACATCTATGGTCATTAGTCCCCTAGAACTTGCAACTACTTAAAACTAACTAACTTAAGGACAACACACAACACACAGCCATCACGAGGCAGAGAAAATCCCTGCCCCTGCCGGGAATCGAACCCGGGCGCGGGAAGCTAGAACGCTACCGGACGACCACGAGATGCGGGCCAGGTCGGGTTGACAGAGGAGATAGAGAAGATCCAAAGAAGAGCGGCGCGTTTCGTCACAGGGTTATTTGGTAACCGTGATAGCGTTACGGAGATGTTTAGCAAACTCAGGTGGCAGACTCTGCAAGAGAGGCGGTCTGCATCGCGGTGTAGCTTGCTGTCCAGGTTCCGAGAGCGTGCGTTTCTGGATGAGGTGTCAAATATATTGCTTCCTCCTACGTTTACCTCCCGTGGAGATCACGAATGTAAAATTAGAGAGATTCGAGCGCGCACGGATGCTTTCCGGCAGTCGTTCTTCCCGCGAACCATACGCGACTGGAAAGGGAAAGGGAGGAAATGACAGTGGCACGTAAAGTGCCCTCTGCCACACACGGTTGGGTAGATGTAGATGCCTAGTTAGTGTAATACTTTAAGTATTTCCTTCATGCCTTTTGTAATCCATAATGAACACTACAGTGGCTAAATACCGTCACCATTCTTAATCATGAAAACCAACGCTACAAGTTCCACGCAGATCGCTTCAGACTGACGCTGCAGAATTGGCTGATGGGCTGCGTGGTACACTGATCCCTTGCGACTGCTCTTCGTATCCATCTGGCTTCTAACGGGTGTACCATTACAGAGCTCATTCAGCAGTATCAAATAGCCCCCCTCACAATGAAGGCAAATGAAGCTGTTTCTAACTCCTGTCAAAATCAGGCAGCATAGGAGGGCGGAATTGGGCAACAGTTCGTAAGACAGTTCTCTATATTTATTTGTCTCTGTGCAGCTATGGCCTGCCCTCTGCGGGCTAAGACGGGTCTGGTTTTTCTCTGTTTGCAGTTTTACATTTGTATTGGTTAATAGCAAAAGAATGGCTCTGTGCACTATGGGACTTAATATCTGAGGTCATCAGTCTCCTAGGAATTACAACTACTTGAACCTAACTAACCTAAGGATATCACAAACATCCATGCCCGAGGCAGAAGTCAATCCTGCGACCGTAGCAGTCGCGCGGTTCCAGACTGAAGCACCTACCTAGAACCGTACGGCCACACCGGCCAGCCGGTTAATAGCATCTAAGTAATTAAACAACTTTGTCAGGCACTAATGTGAACTTTACATTTGTATGCTTTGCAACATTAATGTTGCTACATAAAATGAAGTTAACCTTAACGTACTCCATTTAAGAAGAAGAAGACAGATGTTAGGAAAGGTAATGGAAAACAACGTCGGAATTCCAGGGGAGAAACCCTTAGAAAAACACCACGTCCTGCAACCCTGTATGTACACAGCTTTTATGATTGAAATGATAAAACACTGCCAAGTTACTTTTTCTTCATGCATAGCATGACACGTTTCGAGAATTTGCTCCCAAATGCAGATATTTACATTCACTGCCATGCTTGTGTGTGTTTTGTTCTACCTCTCTTGCCTTGCAATCATGTTTTGTGGTTTTAAGGTACTATGTATTCTTCATCATGCAGAAATCCACACAAATGGAAAACATCACTCACATTCTTTTATTACTTGAAAATACTGTACAAGGATATTACGATAATATCGCTTCCCGGAGAACCCCAATAAAGGTGTTCTTTTTTTTCGTTGATTACGTTATTTACATCAAGTTATTGTTCATAACTTACAGCCTATCACTACTGATTATTTAAATGATCTGTTATGCTTTATATTCTTTTTCATATTACTTTGTTGCAAATACTGAGTGGAACGTATGAAGGGATGAACGTATTTATGGAACTACTATAGTTATTACGTACAAGAGAAACATCTGGAGGACTTAATAGCTTCACTACCTAGCTTTTCACTGAGAATATTTTGTTCTTGATATTTGTGGGGTACAAAACTTTCCATAAAATCTGTTGTTTGTGATTTCTGTGAGTGATGCAATACCTTAAAATCTACTATGTTTGTGAATGGGTGTTCAGTGTTTTCTGTGTGTGTTGCTATGGCTGATTTCTTAGCTTGCTTATGTGTGCTGATGGGTTCACTGTATCTAGTATGAAGTTCCTTTCCATCATTTTATGTAATAGCTCAAGCAAGCTTTATTTGCGGTGCTGTGTGTTCACAAAGCTGAAAATTTATCTTTTTTATTGTTTAAAGTTCGAAATAATTTCTGTTGAAGTTTTTTCCTCGCCGTGAAAGTTGCTTTTAGTCTTCTTGGCGTAATTTATTATAATTTTCGTCTGACATGTGGTCATACAGACAACACAGACAACGTACCGAGAACATCATAGTCAAACTGCAGAATATACGAACACCGTATACAAATAAAGATTACAGAGAGAGAGAGAGAGAGAGAGAGAGAGAGAGAGAGAGAGAAAGAGAGAGAGAGAGAGAGAGAGATCATTATGCAACTATTTCGTGTATGGAATTTACCTATTCTCCCTCTCATGCGACCTGTCATTGCATTTTCCTCACTACACCCCGCTTCCCACGATGCCGCCTTTGCCGGCACATTCTCTTGTCTGACTCCTTTTAGTCAGTTGTTGTTTCATATTCTATTACCATCTTTTGCAGTTCATGGTAAACGACAAAAGGAAATAAAGAATTCGGTAATACGTACACGTGCTATATTATACAATTAAGAGCAAGTTGTAATCTCTTCCAGAAAGTTTCCCATTCTTAATCGTAACTTGCTTAAAACAGGACTTACGGAAAATTATAGTACTATAATTAATGCTCTTATTTTTTCTTTCTTGTGAACGAAGAATTTTGAGCAGTGAAAAGAAATGCTATTGCGTTTCCTCTACAACTCTAGCAATACATCTTTTTTTTTAATTTAAAGTAAATGTTGGCGATATGCTACTTTTATTATTTTTGGATGTTTAGGTGTAATTCTTGTGAACACCGCTGACACTTGCTGCATTTCCAGGCAATGCTGTTTGATGCAGCAGTTAGTTTTGTATGGTTAGTAAACTAATAATCAATTTTAATTTTTGAGTGTTATCGGACACAAAATTTTACAAGATTCAGTGTAAAACGAACAGTTCTCATGGAATAAAGTACTGATCGCACGCTAAGTTGTTTTCTTTTGTAATTCACGTGTATCATGATAATTAAAGAAAAGAACATGAACAAATGAATTAAAAGCGTATATAAAAATATATTAAATTCGCAAAGTACAAATCACACTTGATATTTCTGCATTATTATCACATGTATACCCTCAGCTGTTACTGTTTGACAATAGCAACTATCTGGAGACTAATCTTGTTGATTGACTGTGATACAACTTAAAATGTGGCGTTTTCTTACGGGCTCTATGCGAGCTAATCTTCCATCTGTGGGAGCCACTGTAGCCAATGTGTCTCTAGACAGTTGTTGAGCCATTTCCAGTTGCTATAGCTGCTGCCCTGAAGACACGGAAACTGCTCTGGACGCGGTATCGTTGTTATAAAAAAAGTGCGATTCAACTGCGTATTACAGCTGCCCGTGCTCAACAGACTCTATCGAGAGACTATACAGGAGAGGCAATGTGAAACACGAACGATTTTATTAATGTGTTACGAGTATCGTTCATTAAGTAATGCATCATATTTTTTTCTCGACCAATTTCGGTTGAAAAAATCTAGAATATTTGACGTCCTGCAGTATTCCCGTTCAGCCCTTATAGTTTTATGAATTCCTATGGATTGTGGCGCTATACGTAGCCTTCAAACTGGCGTCGATAACGGGGGTGTATTCAAAGCAGAGAGTTGTCATTGATTTTCTTTTGGTGGAAAACCACTTTTTTTCTTTGAGTCAACAGTCATCTGACTCGTTTGTTGCGGCCCACCATAAATTCCTCTCCTGTGCTAACATCTTCACCTAGAGTAGTATCTGCAACCAGAGGCTTCAATTATTGCTGAATGTATTCCAATCTCTGTGTTCCTCCACAGTCTTTACGCTCTTCAACTTCCTCTAGTAGCTATTCTCTGATGTCCCTAATACTTGTGAGTGTTTTCCAGATATTCCTTTCCTCTCTGATTCTGCGCAGGACCTCCTCATTCCTTACCTTATCAGTCCATCTAATTTTCAGCATTCGGCTGTACACGACATCTCAAATGATTCGATTCTCTTCTGTTCAGATTTTCCAACAGTCCATAGATTTTCTAACAGTCCATGTGTCACTACTATATGTGCTCCGGACGTACATTCTAAGAAATTTCTTCCCCAAATTAAGTCTTATGTTTGATAGTGAGTAGTACACAGCTCTTGGCCAGGAAAGCTCTTTATATCAGTGCTAGTCTGCTTTTGACGTCCTCCTTGCACCGTCCATCACACGTAGGTTATTTTGCTGCCTAGATAGCAGAATTCCTTAACTTCAACTACATCGTGACCCTCAGTCCCGACGTTAAATTTCTCGCTCTTCTCACTGCTGGTACTTCTCATTACTTTCGTTTTTCTTCGATTTTTTTCTCAGTCTATATTCTGCACTCATTAGATTGTTCATTCCATTCAGTAGATCATGTAATCCTTCTTACTTTCACTGAGGATAACAACGTCATCAGCGAATCTTGTTCATTGATATTCCTTCACCTTGAATTTTAATTCCACTCTTGAATCTTTCTTTTATATCCATCACCGCTCCTTTGATGTATAGATTGAACAGTAGGCGTGAAAGACTACATTTCTGTCTTACTCGCTTTGTAATCCGAGCACTTCGTTCTTGGTCTCCCACTCCTGTTAATCTCTCTCGGTTCTTGTACATGTTGTACGTTGCCCGTCTTTCTCACTATAACTCAATTTTCCTCAGACCTTGCTGTGAATAAAAGCACAGTGAATCGTTGGCCGAGGCGCATGTCACCATCGCAACAAAATCGCGCAAACCTGTACCATCTCCTGCCTGCCGGCCGGCCGCACACAGCTGCCACGTCTTCAGTGTCGGAACGTGCGGAGACTCTCATTCGAAGTGACTGACAGACCCCAGTCAAACACTTCGCTGGACTTCTCTGTTGGTAACGCTGACACATTCACCCATCAGTTGAGGTGCTCAAAGGTATGTGCCCGGTGGATTCCTCTCCGCCTAATAGGAGACCGTAAAGAGTAATGAAAGACCATCTGTGCGGAATTGCTCGCAAGTTTCGAGGCTGATAGTAGCAGTCGAACATCGTCACAGACGATGATACATGGGTTCATCACTTCGAACCGTAAACAAAACGGCAATCCATGGAGTGGCGCCACACCATCCTTCTACCCAAGAAAAAGTTCAAAGCTGCACCCTTAGCCAGGAAATTCATGGCGACGTTCTTCTCGGACTATGAGGAGATACTCTGACTGATGTCCTCCCTCATGCTGCAACGATCAGCTCTGAAGTATGTTGTGCTACCTTCACCAAATTGAAGAAACGACTTCAGTGTTTTCGTCGCCAGAAAAATGGAAACGAAATTCTCCTTCTCCGAGACAACGCAAGGCCTCACGCAAATCTGTCACCCGAGAGTAGCTCACAGAATTTCGTTGAACTCTACTTCTTCAACCACTCTTCATGCCGGATCCTGCACATTCCGACTTCCACCTGTTTAGCGTAATGAAGTATGAAGTCTGCAGGAATCAGTACGTGGTTAATGGTGACGTTACTGTTGCCACACTCTGTCTCCGACGTCAACAAGTAGAGTATTACTATGTGGGCATACATGCCTCCCAGTAAGGTGTCATAAGGCCGTTGCATTGAAAGGAGATTGAGTAAAAAAACAGAGTTATGTAGTAAAAAGCGTGGAGGATAATATACTGTAATTGAATCATGGTTAAAACCAACTGCTATCAAAAAGAATGTGTTGCATTGCTTATAGAATGTCCCCCGCACGTTCCTTGCTTCCGATACTTCGATCATCTATGGCTTCGCGCGAAGTGACACTTGTGGCTGTGATACAAATTACACGATGTGCTGCTCCGCAGAATTACCCAGAAATGTTGTTGGCGGAAGCGGGTTACTCCTCTATATTGCTACACTAATTTAGTGTAAATTTCACCAGCTTCTCTTTGACGCTTGAGACAGCGTTTAACGTCTACCACTCCATGGTCAGTAATTAAAAAGGCTGTATCTCTCTAACTACTCTCACGAAGATTACGAGATTCTAAACTGGAGTACATACGCCGCTAACAGTTAACATTCCACCTCCAAGTGGCTGCGAGCAAGTTCCACATGAACGCAGTTCTACGTCAATATTGCAACAGACGCAACCAAACACTATATTCAGATTTCGGTGGAATCACCTGAAACTTGTTTTGTTTCATTTTATCCTCGCCAAGTCCGCTTCGTTCAGTGAACACAACCTCCAGCTAGCTAATGGTCCACGCTTTGACGCAAATTAATTGTTGAACGCTCACTAAAAAGCAACACTCGCCCGGAAACCAATAAAACAACTAAATGGAATTCCATTCCCGCGCAGGGAAACGCAGTTTAAATTCTTGGTGTCTTTTCGTGTTTAAAAAATTACTTTACCTATCATTAACACATTATCATTTTGTTCTCCTCTCAATCACCTCGACCACGAACCTCATACCACTCCATGAAATTATCTTCCAGGTCATGTCACAGCTATCAAATTTTTTAAATGGACGAACTGGCATGGCTGTGAGAAAAGGAGAGAAACTTTATTAAGCTTAATATGAAAACAATTTACAAAATGTGGTGTCAGGCAGGAATCCGCAATGTCAACAGTGCTCCGAATGAAGCAAGACTCGTTGACAACCTGCTTAGGCAACCGCGGTGCTGTAATGGCCAAGATGACTAGAAGGCGATGGCAGATATTCAGAATCTTCGAGAACATTCTAGTAGGTTCTCGGGGATCTACATCCTTAGGAAGATCTTCACAGGAATCGGAGGAAAAATAATGTCTCCACGTTGTAACTCTTCAACAGGTGACATTGGTATGCGGCAGGTACTGGCTTGTTCCGTAGCCTCTTCTCTAGAGCTCCAGTTGATCGGTTATGTTGTTACAGTGTAAAGTATGGAACGCTTCGCAGACGGTCGGTCAATGTGGTTTAAGCAACGTGCAGTCATTGAATTCTTGACAGCAGAAGGTGTCACCCCAAGGGAAATTCATCAGAGAATGAAAGCAGTCTTTGATGATTGTGTTGATGTGAACACTGTGCGTCGTTGAGCGAGTAAGTTTAAAGATTTTGAGGAAGGAACATCTGACCTGCATGACAGAGTTGGACGTCCTGTGACAGCAGCCACCGAGTTTTACAAGCAAAATGTTGACAGATTGATTCAGGATGGTCGCCGTATCACTCAGAGAGTAATTTCAAGCACAAACGGCATTTCAGGAGAACGTGTGGGTCAAATTATAGCTTTGCTTGGCTGTTGGAAGATGCACGATGGGTACCCTGATGCTGACCCCTGAAATGAAAGAGCACAGACTTAAAATTTAGTACGTGTGACTTCTATCTGTTCCCGATAATGAAACACGATCTTAGGGGACATCATTATGCTTCTGATGAAGACGTTGAGAGAACTGTGAGACTGTGGTTGCGGAAACACAGTGTCAACTTCTTCCGTGACGGCTCCCAGAAATGTTAATATTGGTACTTAAATATCACATTCTAAGGATTACTTCTGCGTTTGATTTATTAAACTATTCCCGTCCAAACCCAGTTAACGAAGGTGGAGGCATTACTTCTCATTCAACCCTCGTATTAACTGCTAGTGCATTGATGTCAATCATCAGGGACTACTAAGATCTTTGGTTGGCGGGTCGTGCACATTCACAGCTCTCATAAACATAAGTGTTTAATTGAGTAATAACGATTAATTAAGGCAATATTACATCATAATTAAGTTAATACTGATTGTAGGCTAACAATTAAAGGATTCATATAATTTTCTGAAAAAAGAAAACATTTCATAGGTGCGAGTTTTAGACTAGGATTTGTTTACTTTGTGATATACTGTAAGTTACGTGATTATTTCAATAAAGTAAAGTTCGTGTTGTTAGTGTATTCTTATACGCTATCCATCTGATTCTCTAGTAAGTAGTCGAAGTGAGAAGTACCAAAATAAGTGGAAAATTTGTATAGTGAAGGCTCAGTTCTTTGTTTACTTTTTGTTTCGTCACGCAAACAACACAGGTTATATCGTTTTTGTTTCTCCGGAAATTTTGAATTAATATCCGAACTTTATGCCTAAACTTTCTAAGGAAGTTAATATATTAATTGAGTAGTCTACAAAGTTATGCTTGTTTTAACTTTGACTAAAGCTTAAATTTGTTTGCCATGAGTGAGATGTGTGTGACTTGCAGTAGGATTGTTAGTTCTGGGGTGTGGTGTGAGGGTTGTTGCAGTTTCTTTCGTGTGGGTGACGGTAGCGGGGTGAGAATTGGGGAAATAAACAAGGCTCATTGGTTGTGTAGGATTTGTTGTAGAGATAGGAAGATAGTGGAACAGGAGGAGAAGGTTGCTCCGTTTCAGGCGGAACTAGATAAAGCGAAACAAGATGTGGAAAGGTTAAAGGGGAGAAGGGAAAAGAGAGGTGGGAAGTGACAACAGGTTATAAAATAAATAGGAATAGGACATTATTAGACAGCGTAGTTGTGAAAGTGGAAAACAGGTTTGATCTGTTGTCACAGTTGGAAACTGATGAGCCACAAATAGATGTAGGAGTAGAAAGGACACAACAAACTTCCAAAAAGTGCTTGAAAAGTAAGAAGTGAGAAAACGCTGTGAAAAAGAATAAAGTTTTGTTGTTAGGTAGTTCACAGGGTATAGGTGCTGGCCAGCTGTTGCAGGATGAACTAGGGTCAGGTTACCACGTCACAAGCTTTTTTAAACCTAGTGCAAGTCTGGGTCAGGTGATACAGGATGTAGGTTCACTTTGTAAAGACTTCACAAAAGAAGACACTGTGGTAATAACTTGTGTGGTGGGCAACAGCACCGATAGGAACCATAATTACTTAATTGAGAGTGACCTGGTAAAGATAGCTTCAGCAACGAGACATACTGGTGTTGGGCTTGTGTATGTTCTGAGGCGCCATGACCGGCCTCATTTAAACTCTTCTGTTACTAGAGTTAATTTAGAGGTGGAACAGCTACTTGGATCAAATATGGGGTCTCATACTGAGGGCGTTCCTGTTGACTCTATCATCAGGTGGGACTATACTAGGCATGGCCTTCACGTCAACAGGAAAGGGAAGGAAAAACTGTCTAGGCTAATAGTAAACTTACGAGAGGGGCTCTGTCACAAATGATAAAGTACCAGTGGTTTCAAGTGACAGTTCAGCAGCTTCCTTAGGGTAGCGAGGGCAGAAATAAAAGATGTTCAGAGACAGGCTGAAAATGACATTCACATTGATAAAACAGGTAGTCAGAAATCAAATTTTAATCTACACAATTCATGTAAACAGTCTCTGATTGAAACTAAAGATACACAAAAATTGTCAAGAAAATTATGTTCATCAAAGTTGTAATTCAGCCAGAGAACAAAATCAGTTATCACTGTTGCGTTAGAATATCAGCGGACTAAGGGGTAAGCTTAATGAGTTGCTTATTTGTGTTGAACAATTATAGTTGAGCAAACCAGTTGATAAAATCTGCCTCTATGAACATCATGTGACCACTGGTATAGATACATTAAATGGTACAGGATTCAAGCAGGCTTTTTATCTCTGTAGAAAAAATATGGAGAAAGGAGGAGTTGCCATGTTTGTCAGAATCTTTTGATTTCAAGAACACTGATATTAATAAATTTTACTCAGAGCAGCAGTTAGAAACTTGCGCAGTAGAAGTAGTATTTCATAATAAGTCCTTTATAATAGTAGATATGCAGATCACCTTCAGGAAATTGTAACCTCTTCATAAAAAAATCTGGAAGCTCTATCTCATCTCATAGTTTAAAAAAAAAAAAAAACCAAGGAAACAGTGGTTGCTGGGAATTTTAGTGTGGATTTATTGAAAATCTCTGTCGGTGAACAATTATTGCAGTCAGTAACACTATCATTGAGTTTACTCCTTTATGTGAACTTTGCTGCTAGGATATGTAACTGCTCTGCAACCGCTATTGATAATATCTTTGTAGACAAATCTAAGGAAAAAAGTCATATCACAAAACCAATAGGAAATGGGCTATCTCATCATAACACACAGCATCTTGTGTTAAATGTTGAAACTTGTCAGGATTAAAAATCTATTAAATCTGAGTACAGAAGGGCAATAAATAAGTAAAAAATTGAGAAATTCAGGAAATTGCTCGAAGACAAGGACTGGATGGATGTCTATAATATGCCTGACTCAAATGGAAGATACAGAGCATTTATTAATAAAGTTGCCTCCACTTTTGAAAACTGTTTTCCCCTAGAGGCAACTCAAATCAAATGGCTCTGAGCACTATGGGACTCAACTGCTGTGGTCATTAGTCCCCTATAACTTAGAACTACTTAAACCTAACTAACCTAAGGACATCACACACATCCATGCCCGAGGCAGGATTCGAACCTGCGACCGTAGCAGTCGCACAGTTCCGGACTGCGCGCCTAGAATCGCGAGACCACCGCGGCCGGCAACTCAAATCACACAGAAGTAAAAAAATAAACTGTGGCTTACACGAGGAATAAAGATATCACATAGGACAAAAAGGATACTGTTTGTTCTATCTAGGAAGAGCTCTGGTGTTAGAATTACAAAGAATACTGCAAAATATTGAAGCAAGTAATCCAGAAATCGAAGCAGCTTTATTGTGAGAAAAGATAATTACATCAGGTAACAAAATAAAAACTGTATGGGATATTGTGAAGACAGAGACAGGTGGGGCCCAAAAGGAAGATGAACAGATAGCTCTAAAAATAAATGAAACTTTGGTAACAAGTACATATAGTGTTCCAAACCTCATAAACAAGTACTTCATTTCTGTTACTGACAGCTTGGGGTTATCAGTTTCGGTGAACAGTACAATGAATTATCTGAGACCAGTCTTTAAAAATAACTTCAGTAAAATGGAAATGACATTCATGCCTTCCAAAGAAGTAGCATCCATCATAAAATCCTTAAAAACATAGTATTCCAATTGGTATGATAACATATCATCAAAGTTAATCAAAGAGTGCTCATGCAAGTTGAGTTCTATCTTAAGTTATTTGTGTAATCAATCTTTTATCAGCGGAACATTTCCAGACTGGCTAAAATATGCTGAAGTTAAGCCAGTTTACAAGAAGGGGGATAAAGAGATATCATCAAACTATCGACCAATTTCACTTCTGCCAGCTTTCTCAAAAATATTTGAAATACTGTGTTCAAGTGTCTCCTTAAGCATCTGCCTGCAAGTTATATTTGTCCAAGTCACAGTTTGGATTTGTGAAGGGTTCTGATATACAGAAAGCTATTTACACATACAGTGAGATTGTACTTAATTCATTATACACTCCTGGAAATTGAAATAAGAACACCGTGAATTCATTGTCCCAGGAAGGGGAAACTTTATTGAAACATTCCTGGGGTCAGATACATCACATGATCACACTGACAGAACCACAGGCACATAGACACAGGCAACAGAGCATGCACAATGTCGGCACTAGTACAGTGTATATCCACCTTTCGCAGGAATGCAGGCTGCTATTCTCCCATGGAGACGATCGTAGAGATGCTGGATGTAGTCCTGTGGAACGGCTTGCCATGCCATTTCCACCTGGCGCCTCAGTTGGAACAGCGTTCGTGCTGGACGTGCAGACCGCGTGAGACGACGCTTCATCCAGTCCCAAACATGCTCAATGGGGGACAGATCCGGAGATCTTGCTGGCCAGGGTAGTTGACTTACACCTTCTAGAGCACGTTGGGTGGCACGGGATACATGCGGACGTGCATTGTCCTGTTGGAACAGCAAGTTCCCTTGCCGGTCTAGGAATGGTAGAACGATGGGTTCGATGACGGTTTGGATGTACTGTGCACTATTCAGTGTCCCCTCGATGGCCCTGTGTGCCTCGGTTGTATGCAGTCCTGATTGTGGCACTCACCTGCACGGCGCCAAACACGCATACGACCATCATTGGCACCAAGGCAGAATCGACTCTCATCGCTGAAGACGACACGTCTCCATTCGTCCCTCCATTCACGCCTGTCGCGACACCACTCGAGGCGGGCTGCACGATGTTGGGGCGTGAGCGGAAGACGGCCTAACGGTGTGCGGGACCGTAGCCCAGCTTCATGGAGACGGTTGCGAATGGTCCTCGCCGATACCCCAGGAGCAACAGTGTCCCTAATTTGTTGGGAAGTGGCGGTGCGGTCCCCTACGGCACTGCGTAGGATCCTACGGTCTTGGCGTGCATCCGTGCGTCGCTGCGGTCCGGTCCCAGGTCGACGGGCACGTGCACCTTCCGCCGACCACTGGCGACAACATCGATGTACTGTGGAGACCTCACGCCCCACTTGTTGAGCAATTCGGCGGTACGTCCACCCGGCCTCCCGCATTCCCACTATACGCCCTCGCTCAAAGTCCGTCAACTGCACATACGGTTCACGTCCACGCTGTCGCGGCATGCTACCAGTGTTAAAGACTGCGATGGAGCTCCGTATGCCACGGCAAACTGGCTGACACTGACGGCGGCGGTGCACAAATGCTACGCAGCTAGTGCCATTCGACGGCCAACACCGCGGTTCCTGGTGTGTCCGCTGTGCCGTGCGTGTGATCATTGCTTGTACAGCCCTCTCGCAGTGTCCGGAGCAAGTATGGTGGGTCTGACACACCGATGTCAACGTGTTCTTTTTTCCATTTCCAGGAGTGTATAATAAATTAGATGCTACTAGAATTTTCTGTAACCTGTCAATAGCTATTGACTGTGTGACCCACAGCATTCTCTTAAGTAAATTAGAATATTATGGTGTCAGCAGCAATGCTGCGAAATGGTTTGAGTCTTATCTATCTAATGGGAAACAAAGGATGTAGTTGCAGAATACCTTTGCAGTAAGCAGTCAGTCTTCAACCGATCGGGAATAATTTCATGTGGTGTTCCCCAAGGTTCCATATTGGGTCCATTGTTTCTTTCTTGTGTTCATTAATGATCTCTCATCTGTTACATTGCCAGATGCTAAGTTTGTTTGCAGATGATACGAACATTGTAATAAGTAGCAGGTAAAGTACAGATTTAGAAACGAACATTGTAATAAGTAGCAGGTAAAGTACAGATTTAGAAATAGCTGCCAATAAAATTTTCACTGACATTATTAATTTGTACAGAGCTAATTCACTGTCATTAAGCTTTGAGAAGACCCACCGTATGCAGTTCAGAACCTGTAAGAGATTTCCCTCCAGCATAAGTATAACATATGAAGATATGCAGATCGAAGAGGTTGACAGAGTTAAATTTCTAGAATTACAACTCGATAATAAATTCAGTTGGGAAGGGCATACCACAGAATTGATTAAGCACCAAAACAAGTCTGTATTTGCCATGAGAATGATGTCTGATGTAGGAGATATATATAAAAACATCTTGCATACTTTACTTTCTTTCATTCTATTATGTCATATGGGATCATATTCTGGGGCAACTCATCTAACAAAGCAAATGTTTTTAGGGTGCAAAAGCGTGTGATAAGAATATTTTGTGGTGTAAATTCAAGAACATCTTGTTGAAACCTGTTCAAGGAACTTCCACCCACTGCTTCTCAGTATATTTATTCCTTAATGAAATTTGTTGCAAGTACTACATCTCTATTTCCAACCAATAGCTCAGTACATAGTGTCAATACTAGGAATGTGAACAAACTACATAAAGACCTAAAATCACTTACTTTCGTCCAAAAAGGGGTCCAGTATTCACATTTTCAATAAATTGCCAGCAACCATTAAAAACTTGGTTTCAGATAAAACACAGTCTAAACTGAGTTTGAAAGACTTTTTGATAGGCATCTTCTTCTAATCCATAGATTAATATCTTAACAGAGACTGTTAAGCCAGTTTAAGTAAAAATATCTGTTAGATTTCAGTTTTGACAACTTTTTTTCACAACAGTCAGGATTAGGTATTTTGTGTCTGATAACTTTATTAATAGTGCATAACAGTGTTTCATTCTGAGAGTGTGTTAATTCTGTAAATATTAGCTGCCCCAGTTTACTGCATTGCATTAACCCATTTCGACTATCTCCAGACAAATGATCAAAGTAGTAAGTATTATATTCAAATATTTTATGTTTTTATGTTCTACTTTCTGATATGTTCCACACCCACGAGAATCATCTCGTTTTTTTTGGGGGTCTGTGGAACGAAAATTGAATCTAATCTGACCTAAGGACCAAAAGCGGAGAAGAGTAGCCGTCAGAAACAGGTGGTACCACAGACGAGTCGTCGGGAGCAGTTGCTTTGACATTTGGATGCTCTTGCTTTAAGAACTACAAGAAGTATGTACACATTAGAGGGAGGACAATTGTCTTTCCGATAAGTATCCAGCAACTGTTGTTATCTTGAGTCTTCTACCTGATTCAGAAGAACAAGCACTATAGGGTTCACCTCTAGTAACAACGAATAGTATCTAATGTTTCCTGTGTGTCAGAATATAAAGAGAAACGAGCGCTGTCTCTCACCTGTCTGTTATAGTGGATGAGGTTTCTGACAGGATATAATGTTTGAGGTATGGTATTTGGTTATGTATTACTGGAACGAGATGCTGTGAAGGCCTAACATACGGAGTAGTGGGGAAAACTTACCGATTTGCAAAGATATACAGCGGTTGTAAGACACCCCTCCAGAGGAGGTTAAATAACTGGTATCTGTTCCTAGCTGTTTAGAGGGAAAGCAAACAGTGATGGTGGCGTGCGTTGCATGTGTTGCTTGGCACAAAGGGTTTCCCAAGGGCACGTGCAGATATTTCCTTAAATCTGCCTCCTATGTTGCCGGCTACATACTGACAGGAAGTAAAACAGGCGCTAGTACTACGGAACTGGCCGGCCGTAGTGGCCGAGCGGTTCTAGGCGCTTCAGTCTGGATCCGCGCGACCGCTACGGTCGCAGGTTCGAGTCCTGCCTCGGGCATGGATGTGTGTGATGTCCTTAGGTTAGTCAGGTTTAAGTAGTTCTACGTTCTAGGGGATTGATGACCTCAGACGTTAAGTCCCATAGTGCTCAGAGCCATTTGAACCATTTGAACTACGGAGCTAACATGGGCAGTCATTCAGTGTCGGATGACCACGTACTAATACTGCCTTTAACAAACGTATCACAGCTGGTTTCGCCTGGTTAGCTAAATACGGTGGCTGTGGTCTTGAGCGAAGATATCATTTAGCTGTTTCTTGCTGTCTCTGCCCATGTCTTATCTCGGTATTCAGTCCTGCTTCCGAGGCTAAACTGAGTGCTACAAGTACACGAACTGAGTTTCTGAATGGGTTATTGTATTTATATTTTGCTACCTCTAATCATTTGAAAAATATCAATAGTTTCTTTAGGAAGAAAGACGTACACATATTTACATGATTAGACAAAGGATATAGATCTGTAATAGATTACATAACAATAAGTGAATTATTTACTGGACATGTTAGAGATACCAGTGTGTATCGAGGAGTGGATATTAGATCAGCTCACTTCTTATTGGTGTCAATAATTGACATCTTCGCAAAATGGAGAAAGTCAAAGAAACCAGTTAAGGACGAAAATGAAGAACACCTTCTTGAAGTAAACTATTAGAAGACAATAGCGTAAGAGATGTCTGTCAAAATCAGATGACAAAAACATTAACAGATTTAGAAATAGTAGAAGACTTAGAAGAAGAAATGAATAACTTAAAAACAATAGTATCTAACACAGTTAATGAGGTTGTATGGAAGAAAAGGAATTACCTAAAGTAGAGGAATAAAAATTTGGATGCCATAGACGGAGAAAGCAATTAAAGAAAAACAAGATGCATTCAAGTCCTACATAAGTAATCAGACTAATGAAAAGTATAAAGAGGAGAGACATAATGGGAAATACATAACTTGGAAAGCACACGTGAACCACGGGAACGATTTATTAGCAATACAGAGCTTTATTTACAAGGCAGATATACTATCGTTTATAAACTGAAGAAAGCAGTCAACAGACAAGGGAATGCTCATATACATATTAATAATATACGAGAGAACGAATGGAAAAGAATTGTAGCATGATGATACTTACTTCACACGTTACCCCAACTGGATTACACAAAAGGACCAGGACTATATTGATATCAGAGGACTCATTGAAGCTCTGAAAGCTACAAAAAAATAGAAAATCCACTGGTTTGCATGGTATTAATTTGGAACTGTGGCGATATGCAGGGTTATTCCTATGTCTAAGAATTTTTACTATGGAGGTATAAGCCTCCTGGAATGCAAGACTTCAAAATGACATGGTGAAGATAATATCTGAAGGACACTCAGGTTTCAGAAAAAGACGATCGACTATTGAGAAAGTTTTTACATTGCAACAAATTATAGAAAATAGACAGCCTTCGGTAGGGAAATCCATCTTGCTTTTGTGGATGTTGAGAGAGCATTCGACGATGTGAATAGAGAAAACTATCGAATATCAAGTTTGAACGAGTCTATCCAGGTTACCCATCTCACCTCATAAATGCTATAGCTATGAGAAATATAAGAATAATGCCAATGGCACAGAGAAACGGATACGATAAGGAAGCTGTTTATCTCCAACACTCTTCAGCACGTATGAAGATGAAATGATCGGCAAATGGAAAACGTCGAACATAAAAGGAGTTCTTTTAGATCATGAATGTAACTTAAATGTAATTTTACCTGCAGATGACCTGACTCTGATTACGGAGAATGAAGATGATCTTCAGACAGTAGTCTACAAGTTGCAGTAGATAGCCTCAGGTTACAACCTAACACTGTCGTCAAATAAAGCGCAAGTGATAGCATTTCAGGGCAGATTACTAGTAAAATCTAAAGTAGTCTTGACTAATAAAACCTTGGAGCAAGTAATACATCTTAAATATTTAGGATGTGACATCACTTACCAACATATCCATGACGTGGATCAAAAATTAAGTAAATTTGCTTCCATATGTAGAACCACAGTAAAGGGTTTGCTGAATAAAGCCAGGAAAGAAATTCAGCTGAAGTTTTATACAACAGCAGTACCAACCCTTACTTACGAAAGTGAAGTAGGGGCTACAACGAGACGTCAAGAAGTAGAATAAAGGCTCAGGAACTGAGATTTCTAGGAAGAGTAGAATGATGTACAAGAAAAGATCGAAAAAGAAATGAAGGTATAGGACGTGACTTAGTAATATATAATCTAGAAGAAAAAAATAAAGGAAAATGGGAGAAAATGGCAGGAAAACGTAGACCATATTGGTAGAGAAAGATTTCGATAAAGGCTCTCAATTATAAATACACTGAAGAAGAAATTTAGAAACATCATACAAGAGATGTATTACTGTAACAGGCAATATGTCTAATACGTGAAGTGAAGAAGTTGTCTCTGAGAGATGTTGAGCACTTCTAATTACAGCGCGCATTCTGTGGATTAGGATGTGTCAACGGCTGTGCCGAGGTAGATATACAGGTTCCTGCCAGATCACCGAAGCTAAGCACCGCTGGACGTGGCTAGTATTTGGATCGGTGACCGTCCGGGTACGCTGTATGCTGTGGACAACTTTCCCTTTGCCTTTAAGGTATGATGGACAAGACGTGTTCTGGCGTCCCCGATCACCAGTCTTTGAGCCAATGTCCTGGATTAAATTCCAAATCTCCTCGTAATGTTTCATGAAATGACGGCATGCAACAATGTTGACGGTGACCAGTCTGTCGGCTGGGGACGTTAAGCTCTGCGACCCTTTTGGCGTTATTCGAGGGAAGTAGGTTATATGCCGACACCAGGTTTCACCCTCTCCCTTTTATCATCATCGCCAGTACGAAAATAACACTACTCACAAGACACACGCATTATAGTCACCTACACTTAACAGGTAGACTTGTCCCCACAACTCTCACATTTCGTGAAAGAAAGCTGCCTGCGAGTGTAAAGAATGGGAGAAACCTTGAAAGGTCTCTGTTAGATTCCTTTCATGCTATTTTCCTCGATTTATTGTTGTTTACATCATACATTTGCAACTCTAAATTTACTGTGGTATTTCTAAATTTATCTGGAAGGAAACTGAGTAGTGGAATATGTTATATTCACATATAAACAAGAACAACTTGTCGTACAACACTTTCACATTTTTATATGTAATTCTTATCACACAGAGTTTCCTATGAATCCCACATCCGCCTCCTTTACGTAGTGCATATGTCTTAAGTTGCATGCTCTGTGGTAGCAAAGAAAGTGTGTCTACTATAGTACAGTAGGACGAACGACTGAGTAGGTAGATACGATTTGTAAGGCAAAGAGTTTGTCTCCTTGGTGTTGTTCTGTCCGTTCCTTGTCTCTTGTCGCTTCCTATTGTATCAGTGGGATACCCTCGCACGGGGCCCACGCTAGCAGTCGGCTGGCACTTTCTGCGGTGGTAGTAACATTGTCGGGTAAGCGCGTGTTTGGTGAGTCCGAAGGACAATGAAATTCTTAAGTTTTCAGCCTAACTGAAATGTTAATTACCTTTCTTAGAGACTTATATCGAAAATGTTTTTCATATTATTTTAAACCGTGATGCAGTGGGATTTCATTGTTGGTTTCGGAGTGTATTGCGGTAGTTGCTTTGTTTCCACCCCAGTAAGGAAAATAGAAGCACGTTAAGTCATAAGGCGTAATTCTAATTAAAGTCATCGCTCTTTAGTGTGAATGTGCTTGTGATTCTAAGTTTTTCTCTCGTTGAAATTTTTCAAAGTAGTAATTTATCATTGTGTTCAACCAACTTGGTGTGTGCTTTGTAGTAACGGTACCACGTGCTCGTAAAAAAAAAGAAAAAATGTTTAACGAGCCATCAGGTGAATACTATGCCGTTAGTAACGCAATTCGGAAGTTTTCTGTAACTAACGTGTTTGGATTTGACTTCTTCATTAAAATCGTAGTGGAATTACATATTTTCTGTAAATGTACTTGTTCACGTGGAACATATAGTGCAGTAGCAAAACTGGCCCTCAGCTATTCTTTTGCATAACATTTCGTGTATTCAAACGTAATTCATCGCTATCGCGAGCAGTTTTGCTATTTCACAATTTTTTAGAAACAATTTTATAGTGAATTTTGGTAAGATTGTGGATATTTTGAACCACGCGATCTTTGTCTAAATTTCCAATACCAGTCTGTGGTTATCCATTAGGAACACGACTACGCTAGGAGCGTAATTTCTTTGCCTAAATAGAATGGATTGGTTATGGTTCAGTTGCTTTCTGAGTACTCTTGCTTATTTGATTGGGGTATCCCATCGTGTTTCCTATTCTTTCGGCTTCCTATTATTTGATAATCATATTTTATGCAAATAGAATCCCCTCTGAGTAACACTTTTCTTAATTATTTTGCAGTAGTGAATAAGGCACCAGCTTTGCGACAGTCTTAGCATGTGTTATCCGTTTATTGAACACTGACGAATTTTAAAACAAGTATGAAAGTTTAAACTTACTTTACTTTTTTAAATCCAATTTTCCCCATCTGTTTACCTATAATAATAAAATGATAAAAATAGTGTGGATGCATGGATTTAAAAATTTATAACAGCAATAATAATTTATACATCATTCACCCACGCATACTTTGCACCCTAAGTTCTGAAGGTTTTAAAAACACTAGGCTCATTTTAGCCTTTCTAATAAGGCGGATAACATGGCCTTGGGGTCTCATAACCATAGCCTTTCTTCCCGTACGACTGTGGTCTAGGATCCAGTACAGCTATCCTGTACTTTAGCTATCACCGCATAGTTTGTACTCATGGATTATGTTCGTTTCACTATGGATTTTAATTACTGCTATGGGAAATGTAGGCATTCATTTGATCTAATGTAATTTAATTCTAGTGTTGCTGGTTCATGCACAAGTACTTTTTTTTAGGCATTGTGTATTTTAAATGCTACTGCGTCAATAATCGTCATTGACCTCTATTGGAAATGAAAAATGTCTTCTGGTTATGCTTCATTTGTTTAACGAACCTTTATATGCTGTTCTTGAATACTACCTGGAGGTTGTTCTATGATTAAAGATTCTGCTCTGCTCATTGTGTAATTTTAAAAATGATTTAATATTACGTTTCTGTCACTACTGTACATTTGTCATTTATTTGAAATTGTTTTGGTTATTGTTCGGTATCGAAGGTGCCTTCGTTGACAGCACACGGCGCATCGGGCGTCGCTGATGTCTGAAAAACGATTTAGGAAAAATGTCTGAATGGTGCGAAGAGTGGGAGTTGACCATAAATAACGAAAAGTGTGTGGACATCCACATGAGTGCTAAAAGGAACTCTTTAAACTTCGGTTACACGATAAATCAGTCTAATCTAAATGCCGAAAATTCAATTAAATACCTAGGTATTACAATTACGAACAACTTAAATTGGAAAGAACACACAGAAAATGTGGGGAAAGCTAACCAACGGCTGCGTTTTATTGGCAGGACTCTTAGAAAATATAACAGATCTACTAAGGAGACTGACTACACTATGCTTGTCCGCCCTCTTTTAGAATACTGCTGCGCGCTGTGGGATCCTTACCAGATAGGACTGACGGAGTACATCGAAAAAGTTCAAAGAAAGGCAGCACGTTTTGTATTATCGCGAAATGTGGGAGAGAGTGTCACAGAAATGATACAGGATTTGGGCTGGAAATCATTAAAAGGAAGGAGTTTTTCGTTGCGACGGAATCTTCTCACGAAATTCCAATCACCAACTTTCTCCTCCGAATGCGAAAATCCTTTGTTGACACCGACCTACATAGGGAAGAACGATCAACACGATAAAATAAGGGAAATCAGAGCTCAAATGGAAAGATATAAGTGTTCATTATTTCCAAGTGCTATACGAGATTGGAGTAATAGAGAATTGTGAAGGTGATTCACTAAACCCTCTGCCAGGTACTTAAATGTGATTTGCAGAGTATCCACGTAGATGTAGATGCCTCCACAGAAGAAACGTTTAAACCAACCGCCGCGAGCCGCTGCTACAAAATGTCCGGCAAACACCGACAAGTTGCGCACACACGTCATTCAATGACACCCAGTTCGCATCTCCTCACTGCCTGCTATTGTTTTGGTCGGTCCACGTGTCTTCCTAAGCGGCCGCGCTCAGAGCTGCGTCTCAGATTATACTCACATTGTCCTCAGACTACTCGTAGATCGCGCCGAGCGTAAAGACGCCAGCACAGTGAGACCTTACGAACCTAGCACGACGTAGCTGTTACTCCGACTGCTAGTCAATATTGATAACTATACTATTGGAACAAACAAACACACACACACACACACACACACACACACACACACACACACACACACACACACAGAGAGAGAGAGAGAGAGAGAGAGAGAGAGAGAGAGAGAGAGAGAGAGAGAGAAAGCGAAAGGGGGGGGGGCGACAGGCAGACTACAACTTATAAGCAATATTGTACACATTGCAAATAAATACATTTATGTTTTAATGATTCTATGTATTTGATGTGTTCTAGAATGTTCAACCACCTCCTTACATCCACAAACACAGCAGAATGACTTGTTAGTAAAATGTGTATTCTGATAAACGTATACTCCACCAAACCAACAGTAACTTCCGCTACACAGCCTATGCTGCTGCTAAAATGTAATTTCGCTGCTGAAACTGGCCATGGCCACCACAGCAGGAAGAGCACCAGAGAGGCCAGGAAATTATATGTTGCAGTCACTCTTACCGCCTTCCACCAGCGAGGATTAGGGACGGAAATTACACCGGTAACCTGTGTAATCTCCCATACGTCGCGCTCTGTTACTTGTGGAGTAGAAATTTAGATGTCAGTGAGTATGTTTCTTAAACACATACTCCAAACGGCTACACAGGTTACAGTTTAGATGTTAATGAGTATGGCTAGTAAGCGCATACTTCACACAGTTACGTTGGTATCACTTAAGATGTTAATATGTGTGACTCTTCATCACAGCCGGCAGCGGTGGCCAAGCGGTTCTAGGCGCTTCAGTCCGGAACCACGTGACTGCTACGGTCGCAGGTTCGAATCCTGCCTCGGACATGGATGTGTGTCATGTCCTTAGGTTAGTTAGGTTTAAGTAGTTCTAAGCTCTAGGGGACTGATGACCTCAGATGTTAAGTCCCATAGTGCTCACAACCATTTGAACCATTTTTATGTCGCTTTATGCAACCTGAATTTCAATATCTGACCTCTCGCTCGCTACGCCCAAATTATAAGTCCTACAGAAAAAAAGTGAGCAGCACCTTTGTGCAGGAAATGTAATTAAATTTTGCACTGGGATACGGTTTCACTAAGCGCCTTAGTTTTCAAGTTATTCAAGAAAACCGTACAAAAGTGACCT
The DNA here is from genome assembly GCF_023897955.1 of Schistocerca gregaria. Classification (NCBI taxonomy): domain Eukaryota; kingdom Metazoa; phylum Arthropoda; class Insecta; order Orthoptera; family Acrididae; genus Schistocerca; species Schistocerca gregaria. The sequence continues at coordinate 1,005,972,589 of NC_064920.1, read as the reverse complement.
AACGCACACCCAGAGGTCACGATGTCTAGAATGTTGTTGGTATCGCTTACTTTTAACAAGGTACAAAAAGTTGCGACTGCGCGAATTAGTTTTTATTTGCTACCGCTTCAGTCGAAAACTTGAAAAAATGTAAAATTAAGGTCTGTGCAAATTTTCACCCAACAACTTTGTTAAATTTTACAGTATAAAATAAGAAATTGCATCGTTGTATTCGTCAGGCCTTCTGGCTACGGAACTACTGAGCATGAAATGGATGGGTTTGGATCGAAATGTTGCTAACGAAATAGTCGTCCATGGTTGGTTCAAATGGCTCTGAGCACTATGGGACTTAACATCTGAGATCATCAGTCCCCTATAACTTAGAACTACTTAAACCTAACTAAAGGACAGCACATACATCCATGACCGAGGCAGGAACTTGCGACCGTAGCGGTTGCGCGGCTCCAGATTGCAGTGCCTAGAACCGCCGGCAGTCGTCCATGCTAGTGGCGTATAGCATAATCAATAGCGACCAAAAAAGTCGAATAAAGGGGATAGTTCGTGTAGTAGGATATTTTTGTACAGTGGTAGGAGAGTGTCAAGAATAAGATACTAGAAATCATGACAGCTGAGGAATGAATTTGACCTAGGTTCAAGTAGTTCTACGTTCTAGGGGACTGATGACCTCAGATCTTAAGTCCCATAGTGATCAGAGCCATTTGTCACATTTTTTTCTTCGTCACATACATCACACAATTAGGTTGGTAACAGGTGAACTTGACGCTGATTGTGCTCTCAGTCGCGTTGATGCCCATTTCCAGCCCCCCCCCCCCCCCCACCCAACCGCTTCCAACAAGCGTCCTCTATCACACCTGTATTCCACAGCCCGTATCCTTCCACCCACACACTTGCAATGGCGTCACACTTACAGAAACATGTCGTGAATGAAATCACTAAGCGTCTAAGATGAAGCTGTTAAGTTCTGTATTAGATGCGAGTAGAAACTGCGAACGGGCTGGTCGCTGCGTTACTCCCGCAGTAAAAGGGCCTGAAATATGACCAGAAACACTCGCTCGAATTAGCTGTCCGTCGCAGACACGTCTCGGATGGCGAATATTCTGTCGGATGCGATGAGAATAAAAGTAATTTTGCAACTTATGGGTCGGATAAATTTCCCTCGGAGGACACGGACGATAGTTTCGGCAGTGCTGGATTCAAATAACGCGTGACGGAGCGCGCATCCCGAGGACCGTAAATCGGCGCTCGTCGTTCCCTTATTTACTGCGACCCTGCGGAGGGCGTAATAAAAGTTTTATAACTACCGCGGGACGGACCCGTGCCCGTACAAACAGATCTGCGTTTGACATTCACGTGCTACATATTTCGTGCCGGAGCCCACCGTTCAAACGGTAAACAGTTCTCGGAGACAGTGGCTCTATTCAGGCTATAGGAGGAAGTGTGTCCCATCAAGTGTGCTATTTGACACTTCACATTGAAGTACTTGTATAGGAAAAAAAGGGAGAAAACACTTATCATCTAACTTCAGAGGACTTACTTATCGAGAAGCAATAGTGGAAAGGAAGGTGTTTTAAGACGACTGGAGGTAGAATCTTCTGGGTTGTAAGGCCACGCCTTGTTCGTCTTCAAGTTTCTTCTACTATTTGTGACCTTTCGACCACTCTTTTGGAAAACTTTTCAGAACTCTTCCGATGCCCCCATTTTGGACGGAGACTAAGACTAGAAACAAGTCAAATTATAAAAGTTGTCCGCGATTGCTCTGGACCATGGAAGTTCTAGGGCAAAATATTTCCAGCAACTGTTGATAGTAGGCAGCTACTACCAGTAGTGGAACGGAGAGGGAATAGTTACCAAAATATTGTTGTAGTGCCCTTTATACAGCTTCCTGCAAGTTGTTTATAGTCTTCGCACACCGTGGCTGAATGTTTACCCTCTTTGAGGGCGAGAAACCACGAAGCTCATAGCCTATACCAACAGTCAGTATTAAAACTTGTTACTTTCTTGGAGATATTAACCGCATCGCGCACTGTCCTTCTACACTATCTAGTCACATTAATGTGACCACTTGTCAGAAGCGTGAATAACCACCTTTAGCTATGCGGGCAGCTGCGATACGCCCAGGAAGAGTGTCACTGCGGTTCTGCAAAGTAGCGACAGGAATGTAAAGCCATGTCGACTGCAGTGTCGTGGATAGCTGGCAAGGTTTATTGGTTGAGCATCCAAGGCCCAATCAAAATGCTTAAACTCTCTTCGAACCATGGACTTACATTACGAGCAGTCTGATTCGTTGCATTGTTCTGCTGGTAGATGACATCGTGCCGAGGAAAGACAAATTGCTTGTAGGAGTGGACAAGTACCGACAAGGATAGACAGATGCGTACTTATGTTGATCCACTGTGTCTTCACAATTGACGAGATCACTCTGGGAATACCCTCCGGCCTCGACCCTTCCATTGACTGTTGCAGAGTGTTTGCTTTGGGACGCTTCACGCCTTACATGCCAACACCCATCTGTCCGATGGAGTATAAAATTTGATTCACCTGTCGCCACTTAATGGACGTCCAGCTGCAGTAATAGCTTCGTCACCGATGAACAGCAGTCAGCATGGGTGCATGAACCAGACACCGACTGCAGAGACCCATACGCAGCAACGTACGCTGAACGGTCGTTGAGGAGACACTGTTGGCTGCTCCTGGATTTACCTAGGCGGTTACTTCAAAATGGTTCAAATGGCTAAAATTTTAATATAGCACATATGGCTCCAATGGCTCTGGGCACTATGGGACTTAACTGCTGTGGTCATCAGTCCTCTAGAACTTAGAACAACTTAAACCTAACTAACCTAAGGACATCACACACATCCATGCCCGAGGCAGGATTCGAACCTGCGACCGTAGCGGTCGCGCGGTTCCAGACTGTAGCGCCTAGGCGGTTAGTTGCTCAACAGTTGCACGTCTATTCGCCCGAGGTCGTTCACCACTGTCATCTATCTAAATCTATCTACAACTACATACATACTCCGCTAGACAGCAAGCGGTATGTGGTAGAGAGCACTATTCGCGCCAAAGTCATATGAAGTGAAAAGGCAGTCTCTTGTTGTCCCTGTCTAAGGAAAAGCCATCACGGCTTTTTTTTTTTCATTTAAAAGCTTCACATTCAATTCGAAGGTGTTACTATCACTGACACGGAAAGCAAAGCTAAGAGAGAATGCTGAGTCCTGCTTGCTTCCGGGCTGAGTGGTGATGCGAAGTCGTGACGTCTAAATACCACTTTGTATTTCTCTTATGAATTCTGTGTCACAAATAATAATCTGGTCTTCTATAGACCGACACCTTCAGGAACGAGAGACTCCACGGCGGTGTTGACGATCCTTTATGACTACAGCCCACCGCGAGATACACCGAAGAGACAAAGAAACTGGTACACCTGCCTAATGGCGTGTGGCGCACCCGCCAGCACACAGAAGTTGTAAATTTGTTGCATTAATTTGAGGTGTAAGCGGTGTTGATATTCAAGACTTAAAAAGTGGGTTAAAAGCTGTGAGCTGTCTGGGGAAGTTAACCTTGCATTACTGCGCAACTGTTTCACCAGGTATCCAGTCTAGCTTACCAAATTCCCAACCAGATTAACATTAATTATAATCTTTTAATAGTCATACGACAACCGGTGATTATATATATATATATATATATATATATATATATATATATATATATATATATATATATATATATAAAGAGAATTTAAATAAAAAGAAATCAGTTTATATTTGGAAATTTATTTTAACATTGATCATTGAAATTTCGGCATATTAAACTTGATTCATAACTAAACTGGTGCCTTATTTAGGATTGTGAAAATGTGAGTTTGTAATCTTACGGAACACATCAAATATGGAGCCAAGATTGGGAGACTGCATACAACACTGCACTCATAAAATAACACACAAAGAACGTTGAAACATATGCAAGAGGAAATGAGGAAATTAACCACAACCAACCGATTCAATTTTCACCCAAAGAAGTTACGTTCCTAGCGCAATCCTGTCCGTCATGAGATTACCACAGACTGGTATACTAAATTCATACTAACTCTCTGTGAAATCTTCCCGAAAAGAATAGCTGAGGGTTACTTTGATGATTACACCACATGCTTCACGTGGTCGACTTGGTTTACACAAAGAGTGTAACTCCACAATAATTTTGATAATTAAAATAAATTAGATCGAAAAGCAATATTACAAAAGAAAAACCTTGAACTGGTAACTATCGTCTAACTATTAACCTGATGAGTCAAACAATTGTATAAGCACGTGGTAGTGCTCTCACAAAGTACACCCCACGTGGGTTGAACATAAAGAAAAGTTGCTATATTGAAAAATATTGTCAAGACGAGACGTTATAATCTCACGCACATTCGCGTTTAAGATTGATGATATTAGTTAGAGTTACTGATCGACACGTGGTTCTACTTTACTCACAAAATAGTGACAAAGCAACTACTGGAAGATATTCTGAAGTTCACACTCGAAATACACTGCGTTGCAATTAGATATTTTAGAACTAAACCTGAAATAAAGGTGATTAAATTTTCAGTTAGGCTGAACTTAAGAAATCCATTGTCCTGCGGACTTAGCAGACACTCGCTTAGACGGAGATCTTACACTTTAGACGCTCGCCGCGGACAGACTGCCATGGGCTCCTACCAAGGGTGCTTCCGTATACAAAACGGAAGTGACGAGAGAGGCAGCTTCCTATACCAACATGACAAGGGACGGACAGGACAATACTAAGGACAGAAACCTCTTTGCGTTTAGAAAGCGTAGCTACCTGTTCCGACGTTGGTCCTACTGTTCTCTAGCAGACAGGCTTGTCTGCTACCATCCAGCATGAGACTAGATATACATTTGCTCATTCATCCTCTCACTCAGAAGGGAAGGGGGATGACATTATCTTATCATATACAGTATATAAAAGAAAGCGGATGTAGGTTCCGTATGAGACTGTGTGACATGAATTACATATAAACTGTGTTTTAAAGTGTAGTAGTGTGACAGATTGTTCTTGTTTATGTGTAAAAGTAACACGTTTCACTGCTCAGTCTCCTCCCAGATAGTCAGAAACACCACAGTAAATTTAGAAGAGGAATTTATGCCGTAAATGGCAACAGATTTAAGAAATTAACATGAAAGGAATCCAACAGAGACCTTTCAAAGCGCCGCAACATGAAGTGGCATGGACTCGACCAATTCCTGAGATAGTGCTGGAGGGAACTGACACAATGATTTCTTCAAGGCTGTCCATAAACGCGAAAGAGTACGAGGGGCTGGAGATCTCTTGTGAATAACACGTTGCAAAGCATCTCAGATATGCTCAATAATGTTCATGTCTGAGGAATTTGGTGGCCAGCGGAAGAGCTTAAACTCAGAAGAGTGTTCCTGGAGTCACTCCGCAGCATTCTTGACATGTGGGATGTAGCACTGTCCTGCTGGAACTGCCATAGACCGTCGGAATTCACAATGGACATGAATGGATGCAGGGGATCAGAGAGGATGCTTACGTACGTGTCACCTGTCAGTCGTATCTAGAAGTATCAGGAGTCCCATACCACTCTAACTGCAGAGACACCACACATTACAAAGCCTCCACCAACTTGCTGACATGCAGGATTGAAGGATTCATGGGGTTGTCGCCATACCCGTACACGTCCATCCGCTCGATTCAATTTGAAATGAGACTCGTCCGACCAGGTAGCACGTTTCCAGTCATGTTGACGGGTGCTGGTGAGGTGTAAAGCTTTGTGTCGTGCAGTCACCAATGGAACACGAATGGGCCTTTAGCTCAGAAATCCTATATCGACGATGTTTCGTTGAAATGGTTCACACGCTGACACTTGCTGATGGCCCAGCATTGGAATCTGCAGCAATTTGCGAAAGGGTTGATTTTCTATCACTATCAACGAATCTCTTCAGTCGTCGTTGGTCCCGTTCTTGCAGGATCATTTTCCTTCAGCATTGATGTCGGAGGTTTGATATTATATCGGATTCCTGATATTCACGGCACACTCGTGAAATGGTCGTAAGGTAAAATCCGCACTTCATCGCTACCTCGGAGAAGCTGTGTCCCATCCTTCGTGCACCGACTATAACACCACGTTCAAACTCACTTAAATCTAGATAACCTGCCATTGTAGCAGCAGTAACCGATCTTACAACGGCGCCAGACAGTTGTTGCATTATACAGACGTTGCCGAGCGCAGCCCCGTATCCTCCTTTTTACATGTCTCTGTATTTGAATACGCATATGCCTATATCAGTTTCTTTGGAGCTTCAGTGTAGAGTGCTTCCAATTTGCGCCGTGTGCACGTAGCATGGTAAGAGCAATACAAAAGGCGAAAGAAAACTAAGTATAAAAATTTGTAGAGTGTATGGGGAGATAAAAAAGACTTTTCTTATGTGACACAGATGTCAGAGGCTCCGTTTTCCCACTAGAGGTGCTTTAAGATCTGACGCTAACTTAGACCATCGTTCACAGTTTAACAGGACCAACATGCTCGTCTGATAAATGGAAAATCCTAGTGCAACTCGTGTATTCCACAGTCAACACAGATTTACTAAAAATCGGTAGGCTATGCGATCAACTGACAGGACCCCATCTTCTGCCTAACACGCTCGATGAAGGAAATCACTGTATCTTTCAGTGTGAAATACTGTCGGTAATGTTGCAGTCAGACAAAGATTATGGTTGCAGCATGACGTGGTCACACTACACCTTGCCACTGATGTCAGAGTACATTTCGACAGCGTTCATTCTTCATTGACGGACTGCGAAGGATGGGCCAATGTCGTGGCTACCGTGTTCTGCCGACCTCACTGCTACAGATTTTTTTTTTTTTTTAGGGTTATGAAGTGTGTAATGTTGCGAGTATCTAGGCGAGCTATTCGGCAGTCTAGAATTTCTAGGAGGCCAGGACTCGGGGAAGGCCGCGGACATCCCGGATAGTTGAAAGCTGCTGGCCAGCGAGATGCAGAGACAATGAGCACGTCGCCGGAAACGGGTAAATCCCAGAGCTGGTAATTTGGACAGATGATGCTCGCATACCCTTTTTGCAGAATATGTTCTAGGAAATGGAGTGTCAGACAATCTTAAGGACAGTCAAGCTACAACTCTTTGAGATTCGACAATAACTCACATCAAATATTAATGCACCTCTGAATACATTTGCGATCTCAGAAAAATGAGGTGCATCCAGCGACACAATAACATCTCTCAGTATCTTTAAAATTACAGGAGTTAATATCTCACAGCGAATAAGCATTTTCGCAATGACCCTCTGAATTCACAACATTTAATCACGTTACGCGATTTCAAGAAACGTTATCTCAGATAATAGCAATAAACTGTAGCTATCGTCCCTGAAAGCTACGTATCTGTTATTACTTTATTTATTTATCTACAACATGTTATACAAATTTTTCATTGCATAAATAGTTTATATAATGTCAGAATATGGTATTCTTCACATTTACAAAGTAAATGAATGCACCATGAGGACCTGATATTATACCATACTCGCGTTTTTATTTGAGAATAGTTTACTGTTTTGCCGGTAACTTTATTTAAATGTTGACAGCAAGAGCTATTAAAAACTTTGCTAATTCAAGTGGTCAGTCGCATGTGTTAGCAGACACCGCTTTGTAAAAGAATTCCAAAAGACATTTCCGACAAGCAGGGGTAAATAATTGCTTAAACTACGTTTAAAGATAATTCGTTGTCATTTAACGTGAGCGCACTTGCACTAGAATGCTATCTTGTTTATTTATGAACGAAGTATTCCTTATATTTATTATAAATCATCTGAATGTAACTGAATGTTTACAACCTTTCTTTTATTTAAACACTGTTTTAGTATAATAGGTTCGTCCGGGAAAGTGGTCAAGTGAGCCAAATTATGTCTGTCAAGCTTGACAACGAAGTATTTTTAGTTGGGGATGGCATTCAGCCAACGAGAGCTGGGCAGTGACGTAACACTGCTGGGGTCAAGTGAAGACTGGGACTTTTCGAGTGAAGAACTCGAGGGAGCGAATGTGGACACTTGGGGATTTTTCTACCATTCTTGTAACGATTTCGAAGCAGCTTTATTGTACTTCATAAGGGTGTTTTCTGTCTGCACTTTATTTGAATATTGTGGGACTAATTTCCGTTTATTTGAGATGTCTGTTCTTGAATAAACATTACTCAACATAATTCTCCGTCTCTTCATCAATTACAGACGTTAGAACGGAAACCTTTTTATTAAATTATTCGTTTATCTTTTGTTTTATGTTTCAGTGTATTTTATTAATTCGGAATTCTGGCCACTGCGATAGACTAATTGACTGCAGTATTACAGTTGCAGATTGTCATTTGCATCGAATTAGCTGCAAAACACGTGAACAAACGTGCACAGCTCGACCCTGTGTCTACATCGAACTATTCTTTCTAAACAGAGCCGTGTGTAGCCCCAGCACGAATACGAGTAACCGTAGGTAAACACGCAACTGGTTTGGTTGCAGGGACTGCTGTTCAGTAGAAGAACTACTCAGCAACAGAAAACGGTTGGTTTAGTAGTGTGGGATGAAAATTGCATCTTGCAGGAGTCACAGAGAAAAGGGCACATCTCAGATTAATCCGTTGCACAGAATGACAGAATAGCACCCACACACTCACAGCGGGTGCAAGCACTTGTATTCCTGACCACCCTTCTCAGCTCACATTCTTGAACATAATCTTCCTAGCAGACGAGTTCCTGTGTTGAAACAACGAGACCGTACTATTGCTGTGGGCACGTGACCATAGAGACTGGACCGTGTATCGGTAGTAATGTGTGACCTGGCATGATGTATCACACGTCTTGTACGGATACATTATCCAAACGAACGGCTTCTCGAAACATGCACGGATGCAGATAGGTGGGAGCGATATTATCAACAGGGGACATTCACCTTGGTTTCCGTGGGACTGGAGGACTACGTGAACATTAGGCCTGATATCTTTCCCGTCGGCGTTGGTGTTTTCTACCAGGATAACTGATTAGATTAGATTAGATTAGATTAGATTAATACTTGTTCCATAGATCATGAATACGACACTTCGTAATGATGTGGAACGTGTCAGGTTAATAAAAGATGTCTGTACAAGAAATTACATTACACAAAATATTGCATGACACTAATGATTAAGTTTTTTTTTACTTAGTTTATATCTAAAAATTCAGCCAATGAGTAGAAGGAGTTGTCATCTAGAAATTCTTTTAATTTATTTTTAAATGTTAGTTGGCTATCTGTCAGGCTTTTGATGCTGTTTGGTAGGTGCCCAAAGACTTTTGTGGCAGCATAATTTACCCCTTTCTGTGCCAAAGTCAGATTTAACCCTGCATAGTGAAGATCATCCTTTCTCCTGGTGTTATAGGTGTGCACACTGCTATTACTTTTGAATTGGGTTGGATTATTATCAACAAATTTCATAAGGGAATATATATATACTGTGAGGTTACTGTGAGGATCCCTAGATCCTTAAATAGATGTCTGCAGGATGACCGTGGGTGGGCTCCAGCAATTATTCTGATTACACGTTTTTGTGCAATGAATACTTTTCTACTCAACGATGAACAGTTTCAGATGGCCAGAACTGTGCTAAAATGGCCTGCGGAGCACGATACTGAAGTGATTTTATATCTTGAACACGAAATTCATGTGTTCTGAAACCGATGGAAGACACCGGCCGTAATGTATGGGAATTGTCTAACCGGAGCGTAAACATTGCGCGTCATATACCTGCAAAACCTTACAAGGACTTGTCGAAACCATGCCACACAGAAACACTAATGGATTTATTTATTTATTTTGTTAACTGACGGCAGCTAAGTGTTTGACCGAACACGATGAGCTATGGGGCCGGCTCCATCTGAGCTTCCCAAGCACGACTCACGACCCGTCCTCAGAGCTCCAATTCCGCCAGTACCTCGTCTCCTATCTTCCAAAGTTCACAGAAGCTCTCCTGCAGACCTTGCAGAACTAGCACTCCCAGAAGAAAGGTAGGTGTGCAGGAGAGCTTCTGTGAACTTTGGAAGGTAGGAGACGAGGTACTGCTGGAACTGGAGCTGCGCGGACGGGCTGTAAATAGTGCTTGGGTAGCTCAGGTGGTGGAGCATTTGCCCGCGAAAAGCAAAGGTCCCAAGTTCGAGTCTCGGTCCGGCATACGGTTTTTATCCACCAGGGTAGTGAAAGAGTAGAAGAGAGAAGTGACGGTGAGAATGGCTGTCAAGAAAGGACACAATTAAATACAGAACTCTGCTGACGAGGGAGAAGGAAAAGTTGATTGGGAAGGGGTAGTAAGGGTTAACGAGAGTCAGATGCAGGCAAGTATATAGAAAAGATAGTCATTGCGGACCATTAGCTGCCTTTTTAAGTTTGAAAGGAACTTAATTTCTCTGATATTTTGAGGAAGATTGTTCCAGAGTCAGGGGCCTGATACAGAAAATGCCTTAGAGGACACGGCGAGCCGGCCGGAGTGGCCGTGCGGTTCTAGGCGCTACAGTCTGGGACCGCGAGACCGCTACGGTCGCAGGTTCGAATCCTGCCTCGGGCATGGATATGTGTGTTGTCCTTAGGTTAGTTAGGTTTAAGTAGTTCTAAGTTCTAGGGGACTGATGACCTCAGAACTTGAGTCCCATAGTGCTCAGAGCCATTTGAACCATTTGACACGGCGATGTTATGTAGTGGTACAAAGGTGATTTGACTTTGCTGAGAACAGGTATTTCTGCTGGGTGGTTCAGATAGTAGTGTAAGACTTAAAGATAAGTAAGAGTGAGTACAATGATTGAGACGACAAAGCAAACGCAGGGGGTAATATAGCTTCGATGCTTATCGACATGATAGCATGTTCGTTGGTAGGAATGATACGGTGATAATAGAGTACGTCACACATGCAACGTATAAAACCATTCATCGCCAACGCCAGCCGGCGTGAGCTCTCATAGGAAAGTCCTTGGAGAATCAGATCTAGTATGAGGAGAATTAGTGACAACGAATTCTTTTTGGGCTCAAGAGGGAATACTTTTTTATATTTCTGTAATGAATGAAGTGACTTTGACAAATTCTTACAGACCGCAGTTCTGTATTCAGCCCACTCCAACTGATGGTACAAAATTATCGCCATGTTCTTTGCAGAAGTAGAAATGGCCATCTGTGTGCCTGTTAGGATGAAAACTGGAATTGATTGTCTAAACTGGGCAGTAATAAGTCTTTTGTGAATGACTAAGATTGATTGCGTTTTAGATGGACTGAGTTTCTATACTATGTTCTGTGCCCACTTTGATAACCACTCTGACATAACTGAGGTGACAAAAGTCAGGGATACCTCTCATTATCGTGTCGGCCCGCCTTTTGATCGACGTAGTGCAGCAACTTGGCATGTTATGGGCACAACAAGTCGCTGGAATTTCGCTGCAGAAATCTATAGCAGCCCATAATTGCGAAAATGTTGCCGGTGCAGGATATTGTACACGAACTGACCTCTCGATTATGAGTCATAAATTATGTTCTGAACGGTGTCAGTCCCATTATCATCCACAAAAAATGAATGGCTGCAAATGCTCTCCAAGTAGCTGAACACAACCACTTCCAGTCGACTAGAGTACCCAGTGCATTCCATGTAAACACAGGCCTCACCATTATTGAGCCAGCACAAGCTTGCACAGTGCGTTGTTGACAATTTGGTCCCATAGATTCGTGGGATCCCTACGCTCGAACCCTACCATCAGCTCTTACCAGCTGAAATCGAGACTCGCACCACTAAGCTACGATTTTCCGGGGTCCAACAGATATGGCCACGAGCCCAGGAGAGGCGCAGGCGACGTAGTGCTGTTAGCAAGCTGCTGCCATGGCCCATTAACGTCAAATTTTGCCGCACTATCCTAACGGATACGTTCGTGGTATGTCCCACATTGATTTCTATGGTTGCTTGTCTGTTAGCGCTGACAACTGTACGCAAACGTCGCTCCTCCCGGCCATGAAGTGAAGGCCGCCAGCCGCTGCGTTGTCCGTAGTGAGAGATCATGCCTGAAATTTGATATCCTCGGTAAACTCTGAGGCGATGCTGTGGATCTCGGGATACTGAATTTCTTAACAATTTCCGAAATGGTATGTCCCATACGTCTAGCCCCAACTACCAACCTGAGTCAGAGTATGTTAATTCCTGTCATACGGCTGTAATCATGTCGGAAACCTTTTCCCGTGAGTCACCTAACTACACTCATGCTCATAAATTAATGATAATTGCAGAATGTGGTCCCACACAACGTGGCACTACACAAAACTGGCGCTAATAGCGTAGGTACAAAGGGAACACGCACTGCACAGACCTGTGAGTCCACGGTATTGGTGATAAGTTGAGAAAATCGTCCCGAAACACATGTGATACAAAACGCTACTGTTTCCTGCGCATGTACACCGACATCAGTATGGGATATGATAACCATGCACACGTACACAGACCGCACAACGGGTTGGCATATTCTGGATCAGGTGGCCGAGCAGCTGCTAGGGTACAGCCTCCCATTCTTGCACCTGTGCCTGTCGGAGCACCTGAAGTGTGGTAGGGGTTTGAAGACGTGCAGCGATACGTCGACCGATTAGCATCCCAGACGTCCTCGATGGGGTTTACGTCTGGAAAACAGGCAGGCGACTCCATTGGCCTGATATCTTGTGTTTCAAGGTACTCCTCCTCAATGGTAGCTCGGTGGGGCCGTGCGTTATCATCCATCAGGAGGAAGTTGGGACCCACTGCACTCCTGAAAAAGCCGACATACTGGTGCAAAATGACGTCCTGATACACTTGACCCGTTACAGTTCCTCTGTCAAAGACATGCAGGGGTGTACGTGCACCAATCATAATCCCACCCCACACCATCAAACCATTACAGATCCCTTTCAAGGACATTAAGGGGTTGATATCTGCTTCCTGGTTCACGTCAGATGAAAACCCGGCGACAATCACTGTTCAGACTGTACCTGGACTTGTCCGTGAACGTAACTTGGGACCACTTTTTCAATGACCATGTACTGTGTTCTTGACACGAGGCTTTACGGGCTCTCCTGTGCCCAGGGTCAGTGGAATACACGTTGTAGGTCTCCAGGCGAATACACCATGTCTGTTCAGTCATCTGCAGACTCTGTGTCTGGAGATAACTGCCGGCCGGGGTGGTCTAGCGGTTCTAGGCGCTCAGCCCGGAACCGCGCGACTGCTACGGTCGCAGGTTCGAATCCAGCCTCGGGAATGGATGAGTGTGATGTCCTTAGGTTAGTTAGGTTTAAGTTGTTCTAAGTTCTAGGGGACTGATGAGCACAGATGTTAAGTCCCATAGTGATCAGAGCCATTTGAACCATTTTCTGGAGACAACTGTTCCAGTGACTGCGGTAACGTCCCGAGCAAGGCTGCCTGCATTATTCCGTGGCCGTCTGTGGGCACCGATGGTGAGATATCGGTCTTTTTGTGGTGTTATACACTGTGGACGTCACGTACTGTAGCGTCCGGACACATTACATGCCTGCTCGAATCGTTGCCATAATCTTGAGATCACACTTTGTGGCGCACGGAGGGCCCGTGATACTACCTGCTGTGTTTGACCAACCTCCAGTCGTCTTATTTTCGGCCCCTCATAACGTAATTAATATGTATTCTTTGAGCCATTTTAAGCACACAGTCACCATTAGCAAAACGTGTGCACACTTACTTGCTGCACCGTACTCTGACATACACCAACGCGCCTCTGCGTATGTGGACTCCTGCCTGCGCCACCGTGCGACGACCGCAGGTCAAATGCACGGCTTGGTCATACCCCGAGGTGATTTAAACCCGCTGAAACCACCCCAAAGAAGAATTTATGAATGACTGTGATAAACCTCTTACATTATTTGATTTTCAGACAGCTGAGCAGAACTGAACATACTCAGACATTTCGCTCTTTAACTATTCTGATCAACACTAAACTAACACACAATACTTTTAGCGCAACGCAATCTGACATTCAAAAATCCCCACAAAAGAATGGCCCTGACTAACAGTAACCTATACCTTTCATGAATCACTTACCTCACAAAATCTTCGTTTCTCGAACTACTGCAATACAGCGAGCGCCAATATAGCCAGCTCAATAAAAGATTTTAACTACTGAAGGCACTAACTACTGATAGGCATAGTCAGCAAATGAAAGATTTTGATAGAGAACAAACAATGTATTTACCTTAAAATTGTAACCTCCCCCTCACTTATCGACCTTCATGACAGTGAAAACTTAAACCGCGTGCACCTAATGGAAAAGCAATCGTCACCGAAGTCAATTTGTCGCTAAAGAGGGAGGAATGGGTTACATCTATATGAAAGGAAAAATGCAAATGAAATTTGTGGAAATTAATTTTGAGAAAAGGGTAAAATTAATAAAGAAAGTAAATGTGCGGTCGTTGGTTAACAGTTAACTAGCGGTAATTAGATATTTGAGATTTGGGGAAAATTACGGTCGCTAGTCCTATGGACAATTACTATAGTAACTGAAAAAGAAAGGTTATTACACATATAATTAGCACTAGAAGTGTGGCAACTGAAGGTTGACACGTGTAGTGTGAAAACAGAAAGTTTGTCGGAAGTAATAAATTTCAATACACTCTGATTTAATTTAGCAAAAGAATTACTAAAACCGGAAAACTGAAAGTTAATTTAGTGGCTGAAATTAATAGTGAACTTGGTTTCTAAAGCACTACGAAATTCAATAAAATAAGGTTATTCTTGGGTTACCTCAACAATCATCTCAAAAGCTACTTGAATCTACGCAATTTACAAATAAAAGATTTAACTTTGAACTTGAATGAAATGATCCTGAACAATTAACAACAGTAAAATTTAGTATGTACCAAGCTGAGCTGCAGTCAAAGGTAAGCTAAAATATGGTAACAAAACTTGCACTCTTAATTTGTGCTTGTGTAATCTAAATATTGTAGCCAGCTATAAATACTTTAACTGAACTTTGAAATTAAAGCAGTGAAATGGAATGATATTACTTTAATGCTGGCGTTTGAATTTCAACGACACTCGGGTTCATTTCGGAAAAGGAAGGGACCCTGCTTTGTAATGCTATTGGGACAACGAGCAACAAAGGTTCATGCTAAGTTGCTGTATTTTTTGTGATGCAAATCCAGTCTTCCTTGTTGGTTGATTGAAGGTTTGAAGCCGTTGATCGAGGAGGTGGCGACAGTCACTCATTGTCGGCCGTCGCTGTTGCAGAAATTGGATGTTGGCGCGCCTTCTTCTCGACACGGTCTCCAGCCGAAACTGGCTCTTGATGTGCGCCAGCTAACGCCTTCCGTCCGCGGCACCATGTCAGACACTAACATAGCAAGTCGAGCGCAATTACATGCTGCCAAACCCCGAAAGCGCGGCAACTCGCGGGAGCGTCAAACAACACACCTGCTCCACTGCCCTACTGCCGCCAGACTGCGCTCTGCCCGCGCTCCACGCGACAGAATTAACACTACCAAAGATCCTAAACACTTTGGTTCTCCACACGACATATCGATGTATTCGTTCGATAGCATAGTTTTCCCTAGGCAAGACCCAGCGTAAAAATACAAATAGTATTTACAAAACAAACCAATTATACATCGACATAAATGCATAAATATATATATACAAATACTAAAACAATTACAATATATAAAGAGAGAGAAATGTCATATCTTCAGGTAACAAAATAAGGAAAAAAAATTATAGTACAATAGATGGAAATAGGAGTATATGCATTTCCGGCGTTACAAAATGTTCGAAAGTCATCATATATATATCAGTTAATGATATCCAGTATTACAAATTTACTCTTTCTGATGGACACACGTCCAGATCGTCCGCTCTCAAAATTCTGCCATTTCTCTCCCCACATCCACCACTGCTGGCGGCTCACCTCCAACTGCGCAACGCTACGAGCTGTTAACTGCCAACTACCCAATAGTACAATAGCAAATTCCAACAAGGCAAACCAGCCACAGACTGCACACAGCACAGTCAGTGATTTTCATATGGAGCGCTACGTTGCGTTGCCAACATGAAAACCTAAACAGCCTATTTACACCGCAAACCGCTCACAAGAGCGTTTTTTCACCATGTATCAGCTTTATCCTTAATTTATGAGCGTGAGTGTACAAATAACTGGTCCGCTTATAACTGGCGTACGCTATACTACCGCCACTTGTATATCTCTTTTGTCACCTCAGTGTACGTCCCACCGACGATTCACGACGAAACGACGTATAACGTCCACTTTCCCTTTTGTTGGGGTTACCAGGAAATTTTTCTGCGAGACAGCAAGGAAGAAGCCATGTTTTCCACTGTTTTCCATCGAGCCGCCCCGCCGTGCGCGCGTTACGCAGGAGACGTCCGATAATCGACTTTGGGCGGAGGTGGGCCGGGAAGGGGACCGCGGTGCGGGACCTAGGCTTATATTGTCAATAAAAGCGGCGCACAAGAGGCCGCCAATCTCTCAGCGGGCCCGTCCTCCATAATAAAGAAGTAGCGGCCGGGCGGGCGAAGCACGGCGGACCAGCAGAGGCTCCGCTCTCGGTGACTGCTGTCTGCCACAGGCGTGCGTGTAGCGTCTTCATTGAGAACCTCCCCATTATGGACCGCTACTGTGGCAATAGATGTCGATGAAACGTCGTTAATGCCTATTTTCATCAGCCATCAAGAATCTCTTCGCTTTCTTATCCTACGGCACGAGCTGCCAGCTGCAGGATCACTGTAACAACTTTTACTCCCTTAGTCGCGTGATTGATTCCTTTTGTTAAATTTGCAAATATACTACTTAAGCAGGGATGGCTAGAGGACAAATGTAAGGATGTAGAGGCTTATCTCACTAGGGGTAAGAAAGATACTGCCTACAGGAAAATCAAAGACACCTTTGGAGAGAATAGAACCATTTGTATGAATTATGCTTATCCATTACGGATATTTTAGAACCGTGACTGTATATTAAATGTAAATAAGTTATACACGAACTGTATTGGTTTACACTTTGACAGTGACACTTTACCAGCATACAGCATGCGCTTTAGAACTGTTGCTTGTAACAAAGATCTTGAGACATAGAGATATGACATAAGCCTACTTTTTACAGAGATGTAGTTTGTTGTTCTTTACATGTGTTAAAGTCGATATAAGAGCAAGTTTTTTACCAGAGTGGCGATAACATCCCGCTCCACATGCTGCAAGACAGCTTCCTCAAATTACAGCGTTTTTACCGTGCGACGGCATCCCTGTCTAGGTAATCTGCTAAATGACATGGTGTCACGCAGACGTTGGTACACAGCATCAGAGGTCGTATGAGGCGGGATACGGTGATTAGGATATTTTTGTTGATAAACCCACTATGCAGTTCGTATATCAGTGTAATCACTCCAGGTGTATCGCTCCATTGGTAAACAGAGACAATGCACTACTACAGTGGTGGACAGCTGTTGCCTACAATTGAAGAGCGTAATACGCCCTCTAACTACTGAAGATCGTAATACGGCCTCAATCAACTGAATAGAGTAATACGGCCTCGAACGGTTTAAATAATCCTCGTAGGAAAAAATGACATTAGGGAAAAATATTTGTTTTGATGTCCCCTACAGCCTTCCAGAGCTTGTCGGTTTAAATACTTTTCACCCCGTATAAGGTTTAGGACCGGGGAGTACGCAGGCCGTTCCGTACTTTCAGTATCGTAACAATTCAGTGTCTCTGATATCTCAGTGGTCCTATGTGGTGGGCATTGTCGTCCATAAACAGGAACACTAAACAGACAGACATGGTCCAGAATAATATCCCTGCAGTATCACTGTGCTGAAACGATACTTCTCTCAAAGACATCTACATCTACATGACTACTCTGCAATTCACATTTAAGTGCTTGGCAGAGGGTTCATCGAACCACAATCATACTATCTCTCTACTATTCCACTCCCGAACAGCGAGCGGGAAAAACGAACACCTAAACCTTTCTGTTCGAGCTCTGATTTCTCTTATTTTATTTTGATGATCATTCCTACCTATGTAGGTTGGGCTCAACAAAATATTTTCGCATTCGGAAGAGAAAGTTGGTGACTGAAATTTCGTAAAAAGGTCTCGCCGCGACGAAAAACGTCTATGCTGTAATGACTTCCATCCCAACTCGTGTATCATATCTGCCACACTCTCTCCCCTAAAACGCGATAATACAAAACGAGCTGCCCTTCTTTGCACCCTCTCGATGTCCTCCGTCAATCCCACCTGCTAAGTATCCCACACCGCGCAGCAATATTCTAACAGAGGACGAACAAGTGTAGTGTAAGCTGTCACTTTAGTGGACTTGTTGCATCTTCTAAGTGTCCTGCCAATGAAACGCAACCTTTGGCTCGCCTTCCCGACAATATTATCTATGTGGTCCTTCCAACTGAAGTTGTTCGTAATTTTAACACCCAGGTACTTAGTTGAATTGACAGCCTTGAGAATTGTACTAAATATCGAGTAATCGAATTCCAACGGATTTCTTTTGGAACTCATGTGGATCATCTCACACTTTTCGTTATTTAGCGTCAACTCCCACCTGACACACCATACAGCAATCTTTTCTAAATCGTTTTGCAGCTGATACTGGTCTTCGGATGACCTTACTAGACGGTAAATTACAGCATCATCTGCGAACAGTCTAAGAGAACTGCTCAGATTGTCACCCAGGTCATTTATATAGATCAGGAACAGTAGAGGTCCCAGGACGCTTCCCTGGGGAACACCTGATATCGCCTCAGTTTTACTCGATGATTTGCCGTCTATTACTACGAACTGCGACCTTCCTGACAGGAAATCACGAATCCAGTCGCACAACTGAGACGATATCCCATAGCTCCGCAGCTTGATTAGAAGTCGCTTGTGAGGAACGGTGTCAAAAGCTTTTCGGAAATCTAGAAATACGGAATCAACTTGAGGTCCCCTGTCGATAGCGGCCATTACTTCGTGCGAATATAGAGCTAGCTGCGTTGCACAAGAGCGATGTTTTCTGTAGCCATGCTAATTACGTGTCAATAGATCGTTCCCTTCGAGGTGATTCATAATGTTTGAATACAGTATATGCTCCAAAACCCTACTGCAAACCGACGTCAATGATATAGGTCTGTAGTTAAATGGATTACTCCTACTACCCTTCTTGAACACTGGTGCGACCTGCGCAATTTTCCAATCTGTAGGTACAGATCTATCGGTGAGCCAGCGGTTGTATATGAGTGCTAAGTAGGGAGCTATAGTATCAGCGTAATCTGAAAGGAACCTAATCGGTATACAATCTGGACCTGAAGACTTGCCCGTATCAAGCGATTTGAGTTGCTTCGCAACCCCTAAGGTATCTACTTCTAAGAAACTCATGCTAGCAGATGTTCGTGTTTCAAATTCTGGAATATTCCATTCGTCTTCCCTGGTGAAGGAATTTCGGAAAACTGCGTTCAATTACTCCGCTTTAGCGGCACAGTCGTCGATAACAGTACCATCGGCACTGCGCAGCGAAGGTATTGACTGCGTCTTGCCGCTTGTGTACTTTACATACGACCAGACATGCAGCGGTGTGCGGCCGTTGTGCATAATGCCTGCACATACCGTACATAACGCCTACTCAGTGCTGATGACGTTCTTGAACATTCTTTGGTATGTAAGCTTCTGCTCTCTCTTTATAGTGACTTGTGGCCAGAATTAAATGCCGCAATGAAGCGGGATTCGTCGCAGAACATCACTCTGGACCACTGTTGCTTGTCTCAACCAACACGCTCCACCAATACCCAACAGAGAACTCTTTATGGACGGTGGTATGGTTGAAGTGAAATTCATTTAACAAGGTTCCGAGTGTACGGACCAGCCTGATTTAATTCCGGCAAAGCCACGTGTGCAGGTAGCAGTTGCTAGGCCTGCAGCGATATGCCTAGGAGTGAGGTGTCTGTTCCTCTTCGCCATTAGGGATACACATCGATCCTCTTACGGTTTAGTGGTTTGTCTACGACAACCGGCAAGCTTTCGCATAGCACCTTCACCTTCGGCGACCTCTTCAAGTCGCGAGGTGACACTTTTGGACGCAACCATTACTGTGGCCACAGTGGTGACACTTTTATCGGTTTCGAGGCGTACAAAGGCGCGTCCGCATCAAAGCACTCAAATGATCTCTTGCAGACGTGTTGCCGTACCACAAGGAACGTCGTATTAACTGGTTCCATTACAGCCTTCGTCAAACACAGTACTGCATGAACCATCGAATATATACAGTGTTCGCCGGCCGCTGTGTTCGAGCAGTTCTAGGCGCTTCAGTCCACAACCGCGCGGCTGCTACGATCGAAAGTTCGAATTCTGCCTCGGGCATGGATGTGTGTGATGTCCTTAGGTTAGTTAGGTTTAAATAGTTCTAAGTTCTAGGGGACTGATGACCTTATACGCCCTGATACATCCGATTATTGTGTGAACAGTATCTGGCAAGATCTTTGCAAATTAGTTCAGAGGTGAGCTATCCGAGAGTTTCCTCACCAGAACAGGGGCAGACAATTAGATGATATCTCCTACAGCCTCTTCAATTGCGTCTTAGAGAAAATTATCACAGAATAAAAGGCATTGCTACCAACAGGAGGTGGACTGCTGCGTGGGTACAAGGATGATAACCTCAGTGTACCACGCCTAACTGTTGCCTATTATCTTACCTTACATTATGAAAGATACTACTTTCAGAATATTTTTACAGCGTACTGTGTAAGATCGGCTTTAAGATCAACATCCAGAACACAGTATTCATGACTAAACTCAAGGAAGCCCACTCTACAATCCTACTAGAAGACGCAATCATGAAACAGTACCAGCAATCAAGTATGTAGAAGGGTGGATTGGATCTCTACAAATTCAAGCAAGTACCTAACTGTAGACAGCAAGTTTGAAAAGGCTCACTACTCCTGCAGAAGAATCTACTCGTGCCAGTGCCTCTTCAAGAACCTCAAACTCCGACACAATAACACATTAGTAAAATACCCTGTTTCCTAGGCTTCCGAGTGCCTCATAATGGCCAGGAAGGGCGCACTAAGGAAATAGATCAAGGAAAAGAGGATCATACTAGGACCCATAAGAGAAGATGAAGGCAATTATGGAAAGTAGCTCGAAGACGAACTGTACAAACACCAGGAGGATCCTCACGTGTATATCGAAAAGGAAACTGACCTTCTGCAGACAGTTGAGTCACATGAATCCCAAAAGACTCATCAACAGGATCTTCACAGTGATATGTATCGTCAAGATTTCTGACAGCAAATGGATCGCATCGGTAAAATAGGATCTGGAGAAAAGACAACATCGATTGTGGTTCCGGCAAACCATCCTAGGGCGTTTTCTCAATGGCCCTTACCAGTAAGAAAACCACAGGGACCAACTGGACACAGTACAGAGAGCTGGTTCACATCGAGAAAATGAAGCAGCACTCGAAGAAGAGAATAAAACTTTTGCAAACAAGGTAAAGCAATGGACCTATAAATTTGAAACATTTTTTTTTTGAATTTTTATATATCGACTTCAATGACAGACTGATAATATTCTGTGCTAAAGTAAAATAAAAAAACACATAATCAAACCTGAACGTTCAATGCACTAACATCAACTTTAATTTGCAACAGAAAACACTGAGTTTTACAAGGTAACATACATACCAAGACTAACTTCGAACACAGGTGTTCACAGTGAGGAAGATGCTAGTACTTGACAGTTAAGATTCAAACTGAGCCAGCTGCTTACAAGCAGCTAAGCTCCAGATTTCTGGTGGACACCGACAGCGACATCTTCATTGAATTATTTCACCATACACAGCATTATTTGTACGGCAGAAGACAGTAGGTTGTAAAGTTATTTACATTAAATAAAAACAAAATTGTAGAGTTAAAACATTTCCATAAAATAGTGCAGTAAAATATGAATGTTTCTAGCGCTAACGTCGTTGTTGAATCGAATTAGAAGCGATATCGAATTGCTTATGTACAATAGAATTGTCTTTTGTAGAAATATGTTTAGTGAACCATGAGAACATCAGTAAATACGTACCAGATGTTTAAAATACACACATTTCTTCTTAAAATACATTATGCACCTGCAACTGAAAGCAAGATCATACAACGCCAGAGGGCATTGTTGAATGATCTTGTTTTGGCCTTCAGTTCCAGGTGGACAATATATTTTTAACTCTATAATTCCATTTTTTATTTAGTAGTAAATCTTTGCAACAAATGTGACTGAGTGTCTATTATAAAAATTGCGCAGTTATTTATTGTCTATACTAGTAGAGGTTAGAACGCCAGTGGAGATGAAACGGCAGGCAGTACTCAACCTCTGGGTGGAAGGCCTGCACAGGTGTTGGTCCTGCTTAAACACAGGCCTAACACAAGTCAATCGCTGCACCGCCCTGTCCGAACTCCTGAACTCAAGTGCTCTGTGCGAGCTACAAAACACGACTGCTCTCTGCGAGTTACTAAACTCGACTTACTGCCTGCGATTCTATTGTAGGATGTTGTTGTTGTTGTTGTTTTGGTCTTCAGTCCTGAGACTGGTTTGATGCAGCTCTCCATGTTGTGCAAGCTCCTTCATCTCCCAGTACCTACTGCAGCCTACATCCTTCTGAATCTGCTTAGTGTATCCATCTCGTGGTCTCCCTCTACGATTTTTACCCTCCACGCTGCCCTCCAATGCTAAATTTGTGATCCCTTGATGCCTCAGAACATGTCCTATCAACCGATCCCTTCTTCTAGTCAAGTTGTGCCACAAACTTCTCTTCTCCCCAATCCTATTCAATACCTCCTCATTAGTTATGTGATCTACCCACCTAATCTTCAGCATTCTTCTGTAGCACCACATTTCGAAAGCTTCTATTCTCTTCTTGTCTAAACTGTTCATCGTCGATGTTGCACTTCCGTACGTGGCTACGCTCTATATATATACTTTGAGGAACGACTTCCTAACACTTGAATCTGTACTTGATGCTAACAACTTTCTCTTCTTCAGAAAAGCTTTTCTTGCCATTGGCGGTCTACATTTTATAACGTCCCTACTTTGACCATCATAAGTTATTTTGTTTGCCAAATATTAAAACTCATTTACTACTTTAAGGGTCTCATTTCCTAATGTAGCATCACCTGATTTAATTCGACATTCCATTATCCTCGTTTTGTTTATGTTGATATTCAGCTTATATCCTCCTTTCAAGACACTGTCCATTCCGTTCAACTGCTCTTCCAAGTCCTTTGCTGTCTCTGACAGATTTACAGTGTCATCGGCAAACCTCAAAGTAAGTTGAAGGAGGATAACTGCTATCAGCTGCAGCTGGTCATTAAGCGGAATCAGAGGCGACGAGCGAATATGTGTCCCAGGCCGGAATTATAACTGGGAATTCCTGCTTATTGGGCGGGTGCGGCAACCACTCGCCATCCGGGACAAAGCGCTACGCAATTGCACATACTACCTCGGTATCCACACTCCCACCAAGTGACACCTATCCGCTGTCCCTTCAATTTACATGTAGTCTTTCGCAGCTGCTGGATGTAGGTGATGTCTGTTCTTTCGAAGGAACAGACACCGTACATTCAAATAAACCTCAAAGTTTTTATATCTCCTCCTTCGACTTCAGTTCCTAATCCAATTTTTTCTTTTGTTTCCTTTAGTGCTTGCTCAATATGCCGACTAAATAACACCAGGGATATGCTACAACTCTGTCTCACTCCCCTATGAGCCAGTGCTTTCCCTTTCGTGTCCCTCGACTCTTATAACTGCCATCAGGTTTCTGAACAAATTATAAATAGCCTTCGCTCCTTGTATTTTTCCCGTGCCACCTTTAGAATTTGAAAGAGTCTATTCTAGTCAAGATTGTCGAAAGTTTTCTCTAAGTCTACATATGCTATAAACGCAGGCTTGCCTTTCCTTAACCTATCTTGTATGAGAAGCCGTAGGGTCAGTATTGCCTCAGGTGTTCCAACATACCTACGGTATCCAAACTGATGTTCTCCGAGCTCTTCTTCTATCAGTTTTTCCATTCTTCTGTGAAGGATTCGTGTTAGTATTTCGTAGCCGTGACTTATTAATCTGATACTTCGGTAATATTCACACCTGTCAGCGCCTTCTTTCTTTGGAATCGGAATTATTATAATCTCCTTGAAGTCTGAGGAAATTTCGCCTGTCTCATACGTCTTGCTCCCTTGATGGAAGTTTTTTGTGATGGCTGCCTCTCTCAAGGCTATCAATAGCTCTAAAGGAATTTTTTCTACACCAAGGCCTTGTTTCGACTTAAGTCTTTCAGTGCTTTGTCAAATTCGTCTATGTCCCCTTCCATTTCCATAATATTTCCCTCAAGTACACCTCCCTTGTATAGACGCTCTATATACTCCCTTCTTTGCTTACGACTGGTTTTCCTTGTGAGATCTTGAGATTTTTGTTCGTGGAAAAGAATTTCCATTTATTACATATGCTAAAATACAATGACAGTATCATATGGAAGAGATTTTTAAGTTTCGTGTCACACAAGATTACGTAAAGGCTTACAGCTGAAATAAGCGTAATAGCCCTGCTGCACAACTTTTGTATAGAAAACCCTTTCTCATAAGCAGCTTTCTTCTCGTCTACATGCTTTTCTGCCCCTTTATCCTATCACAGTGTTCTTTCCTACGCCTTTCAGTGGCTATTTTGTTTCTGATGGCTTCATTTGCAGTTTCATGTATCATGTTTTCAGATTTTCGTACATTTTGTTTGCTGATCTTTCCGTTACTTAGTCCAACTTCGTACCTAACCTCATCTGACTCACAAGAACTTAGTTGAGTGATTGCTAAAACTGTCTATGTTATGGCTGATACTATTCAATGGAGTTCCAGTCTCATCAGCTTTTGTTTTAGATTTTAACTTGTTTGTAGGGAAAATAGGTTTATCCTACGACTAAGAAATGATTTCAGCCACATTCGGGCTTTCTAACGTCTGAGATTTTCAGTCCAGTGTTTTGTCTGACAATAATATAATCAATGATCAGTTTCAGATTATGTATGCGTAGCGTCCATGTATATTTGTGGGTATCTTTTGTGAAAACAACCCACTAGCCATTTCTACTGTTCACGTAAATGAATTTATCTTTCGCCATTATTGCCGGCCGCGGTGGTCTAGCGGTTCTAGGCGCGCAGCCCGGAACCGCGCGACTGCTACGGTCGCAGGTTCGAATCCTGCCTCGGGCACGGAAGTTTGTGATGTCCTTAGGTTAGTTAGGTTTAAGTAGTTCTAAGTTCTAGGGGACTGATGACCACAGTAGCTAAGTCCCGTAGTGCTCAGAGCCATTTGAACCATTTTTTTTTCGCCATTATTATTCAAAACAGGTTCTCGGCAACATCATTCCACCGAATCATTTGATTTGTAGAAACCATTCTGTAATTTAGATAGACAATTAGAAAAACGTCATTCCGTTTCCTTGCCTTTTCCAAAGTTGTTGTGAGATCAAAATAGAAATTCGTCCTTCTCAGTAGTTTCAGCAAATGTTGCTATGATCAGCAAGGAATGATTTTTCACATAGACATTTGTTTGCAAAAAACTACGATTGATTTAATCTCAGGATTTTATTCGTTTTGGTGCATCATTTGAACTCTAGAGACACTTTTGCTCTGGCTTGTTCTTATATCATTCAGGTATGGGCAAAAAAGTCGAAAACGAGTCCCTAGAGAGAGAGAGAGAGAGAGAGAGAGAGAGAGAGAGAGAGAGCTAATTGTGAGAGCTGAATCTCGAAAACCGGAAATGCAAGCCACGAGAACCGAGATGCATTAGCAGTAACAGTTTGAGCATGTTGCAGCCTTGTGCATTAATGTTAACGGACTCGTGCTGAATGCGAGCGAAGCATTCGGTGTGACTTGATGAGGGCAACTACTACAACTGCTGCAAGCTCCCGATCACTAGTCATGCTACTCAACACCTTTCTGGTCTGTACATGATGCTGCTTGCAGTGTGATGCACATTCAGCCATGTTCTAAGATGACGGTAAGTTCTGAATTGTGGCTACTCACGAAGGGACACATCTAGTATATTCAACCGACTGCATACGGCTGAGGACCTGGATATTGTCTTCCATGGTTTTTTTTTTACGTTGAGTGCATCCACGCATTACGGTTTCATAGGAGGAGAAGAGGTGCCCATATCCAAAATAACCGGCGGAAGAAGAGCGAAAGGTTACTGTCACCTCATACCAGCTGTGTGGGTGACGTTTAGGTTGCCATAGCCATTCAAACACACGTACAATTGGTATCGCTGAGCGTCGGCGTGCTCTCTTGTCAAGTAATAGCTCCAACTTTAAAGAATCTGGCTGTCTTGTTGGATTTTAATTTGAACTGAATGATGGATGGGAAATGCATTTAGCCACCTCCACCCGATAGCCCTCCGTGCAGGCATGACATCGGTGGTGTTTGTTGGTTGGAGAAAATATTTAGTGAGCTTTTTAAGTACGAAATTCCGTACTCGATACCAACAAATTCGTCAGCTCGTCAACAAAATGAATCTATTCTCGGCTTTTCTGTGTTATTTTTATTTCGCTCTTCCTTTTTGTTTTGTCGTGTGGAAAAGTGCAGCCTTGTTAACTTCCGTATGTGGTGTGCTAGACGAAAAGTCTACCGGTTACACGTTGTTGAAGAAATATTTGGTGATCGATGGCATTAAATCAGCACGTGGTGAATAAGCACTGCTTTAATGTGTTTACGAAGTTGTTGTAGTAACTTATACGCTGCCAAGGAGAAATTCATCTCCTGGGAGAGCGTAGTACTTGCTCATGAGCATCGGGAGTGTCGGTGTAATCTGACACTATTGCTACACGCAAAGAACGACTGAAGGCCATTTCTGACTAAAGGAATTTTTATTAGAACTTTGTGCATGCATATTATTGGTTAATGCTCTTATAAATCTAACGTAATGCTTTTGGTTGCACCAGGCCAAAAAATCATTACAAATGATAGTTATTGAAACTCAGTTAACTTAAAAAATCAGCTACTAGGAGGTCCACTGCGTAATAATCATTATAAGTATTATTGCAGAATACGTTTTGTTCCAAGATAGACCTTTTCATTTATGAGAATATTTGTGTAATGATGTGGGCATGCGATATTTAATTTACTAATTTACAGTACAGTTTTCCATTGACTTAAAGAATATTAAGTTGTGTAGAGAATTACGAGGGTTGAATGAAAAGTAATGCCTCCACCTTCGTTAATTTGGTTTCAGAAATAATCCTTAGAATGTGATCTTTAATTACCAATATTCACTTTCCCACATAAGCACCAGCCAATTGGATATATTTCTGCCAACGATGAACAGGTTTTCAGAAGCCGTCACGGAAGAAGTCGACACTCTGTTTCGGCAATCACAGTCTCACAGTTCTCTTAACGTCTTCATCAGAAGCATAATGATGTCCCGGCAGATCGTCTTTCCTTATCGGGAACAGATGGAAGTTACACCGTGCTAAATCTGGCCTGTATGGAGGAGGCCGTATGGCGGTGAGATTCAGTCTCAGAAGTTCTGCTGTGGTGGCACGTAAAGTGTATGGATTGGCATTGCCATGTCGTGGTTTCAGAGTTCATAGCATTTTGAGGTAACGCTCTGAATTTATTGATACTCCATGATCAAGGAAATCAACGTGGACAACACCATTTGCGTCCCAGAACACTGTGGGCATGATTTTTCTAGCTGAGGGCTGCGCCTTAATTTTTTTTTAATTTTTTATTTTTTTCTGGGTCCAGTCTTTGTATCGATATTCCACACCGACGTTTCGTCTCCGGGACGTAACGGTGTTCCCACATTTCGTCTCCTGTCACAACTGAATGAAGAAAAGCGTCACCTTCATTCCCGTAACGTGAGAGGAGTTCCTGACAAATTTCAAGTCTGTGCACTTTCATTTCAGGATTCAGGAACCGGGGTACCCAACATGCATAGATCTTCCGATAGCCAAGCAAAGCTATACTGTGACCCACACGTTCTTTTGAAATGCCGATTGTGCTTGCAGTTTCTCTCTGAGTGATACGACGATCGTCCTGAATCAATTTGTCAACATTTTTATTTGTGAGACTCAGTGGCTGCTATCACAGGACGTCCAACTCTTTGTCACGCAGGTCAGATGTTCCCTCCTCAACATCTTTAAACGTACTCGCCCAACGACGCACAGTATTCCCATCAACACAATCACCATAAACTGCTTTCATTCTCTAATGAATCTCCTTTGAGGTGACACCTTCTGCTGTCAAGAATTCAATGCCTACACGTTGCTTAAATCGCATTGACCGACCGTCTGCGCAGGGTTCCATATTTTACACTGTAACAACACAACGGTTCAATGTTAAGGCTTCCTGCCAACTAGATCTGTAGAGAAGAGGCTATGGAACAAGCCGGTACCTGCCGCATGCCACCCTTGCTGCCAACTATTGAAGAGTTGCGAAGGTGGGGGAATTACTTTTCAGTCAGTCCTCGTGTTTCCTCCATGGAATTCGTATTACTTTTTATTAGTTGTTTGTTGCGCATTATTGGGGGTTTTGTGTGTTAGGCCCATTTTTAGGGTTCCTTGCCTCAATCGGTAGAAACAAAAACCCTTAGAGGAGCATTTTGTTGTGTGTCTTGATAAACTGCTAAACACGTCGAATGAGCATTACTCATTCCTTGTCTGATGTTTGACTTTTGCCATTGAGAGCCGTCATCTCGAATGGAACACTAATGATTATTTAATAACGGTCGCCTGCATCCAGCATTACTTTGTCACATTTTATTACAGAAATTAAAGCATTCTCGAAAATCTTGGAATCTGTGGGGCTGATAACTTGCCAGTATCAATGTTGATAACAGGCAAAAATGGCCGACATTCTCGATTCTCGAAATAAATGCAAAATGAAGTTTTCAGGGAACCCTCAGTGCGAGAGTCGTACACTCACCTGGCCAACTTTTTTGTAGGATGGTAAATCCAACCCAGAAGTGTACTACCCAAAGCTCTCGGGAACGGGACGTTGGGACAGTTGTTAATTGAACCCAGTGCTTCCGGCCCTATTAGTTATGAGAAATGCATGACTGGCGACCTTTCTGCCAGGACATTACTGACCTTGAAGTGACTTTAGAATGACTTTAGTGGCGCTGCGATTTCAAGCTTATGTGGGATTGTTAGACTCTGTTCGTCTTATCTCTCACTGCATCTGCTGTGGCGTTTGATGATTTCTTGTGGGCTGCACAATGTCGGAAGCGCAGATGGGAATTCAGGGTTAGGCTAAACATAACATTAGAGACGTCTCTTTAACAACAATCAGTAACAACATGGAAGGGGAGGAAAAGAAAGAAATAAGTCTGTCTAAATTTTTTGATGATTCGAAATGTAGATATAGTGAAAGTGATATGTTTGACAGCGAGAGAGAATTAAAGGAAATAAGGAGGTGGAGTCGAGTAGAAGTTGTGGTGCTTCAGGGGATGAGAATGCGCCAAGATTGCTCTGCGACATTCAGCAAATGTTCAGGGAAATTAGGGACTCTAATACTGTTAAATTGTAGTCTAATGCGGTCAAATCAGATAAGTTATTAGTTCTAGAGAGTTAAAGTCTGATTTACAATTTCGATCTAGTGACTTAAGGAAGTTTAGTTGACAAAAATATATGACGTACACAATGCAAGCTATTCTACATAAATGTTATGTAGATAATAGTGAGAGGGACCTTCACATCTAACAGTACTTGTTCACGTAATTAATTTAAGTAGTAAGAGGAAATCACCTCTTACTACCTCTATTGAAACTTTATGGTTTATCGGCCTATCACCATTGACGACAGGAACAAACCTGAGGCACGTAATAGCTAAGTGTAGAAAAGTGGCGGACTTACAGACTTTAACGGATGCTTTTCAGCATATGTTAAAACCTGTATGACTACGTTTTCAGGTTTCAACAGGTGCTTGGATACGTAAACTTCAGTACAGTAGTTATGTTGCAATGGCTATTAATGATTATGTTAGAGACTGTATTCAGTATTTGCATGGAATGGAGTTACATCAAAGAATAACATCAACTGACTGAAAAAAATGTTGTAGCACTCCTGAAAGGAAGACAATCATCACACGCCGTACTTCGGGACTAACAGGCTAACTTTGCATATGAAATGATAATGAAAGAGTAATTGGCTGATCGGAATATGATACTAAGTAACCCCTTTCCTCATTTACAGGTACTTACATTTCAGTAGCAACGCAAGACTATAGAAGAGAGGAGGCGACGAGTATCGAAAAGCCACTTTACAGATCCACGACAAAGGATAGGTATAGGTCATAAATGTCACGTAAGGGACACAGGATGGATCTTGATAGAGTCGCGTGGTTTGTTTCGCCTCAGAGGGCTAAAAGCGCGTTTAGCGCCACAGGAGTACCAAGGGTGAGCCGACGGCGCAGTTCAAATAACTGGATGGACCACATTTTCGGAGGCGGAGAAGGAAATACGTAGTCAACACAGCATGCGGCACTCATGTGAACAGTGCATGACATTTGCTTATATATTTATGGAAGCTAGTAAATGCCTGGACTTCTAGTAGACCGCTCTGTCATTGGCAGAACAGTTTGAAAATTTCGATGAAAGAGAGGTTTCCCCCTTGGAACTTTTCTTTATAGAGGCAGAGTTTTCGGATAGAAACACTGCAGGTAATGTTTTGAGAGTAGGAGAAACTATTCAGGTACATAGTAGTTTGGCTGGTAGACTCCGAGTGTGGAGGGAGGGTCTTCACAGAAAGGGGAGAGGTAGCTCGATACATGCAATTTGTAGACAAGAAAAGGGTCTCTCTCTCTCCAAAACTTTGTGATTACACACGGAGTGCTTATCGCTCTGTGGTTATTTTGATCACTACGCTCTCTAAACAGATCAGCGTTACGTAAGCTGAGAGTCTCGTATATTCTCCAAGTGAAGAGACTGAGAAGAGTCCCATCACTTAATACGTTCTTGCTAGAATTGTGAGGGTATCACTGGGCACGTCGCCCCACCAACCAAGTGAGTGTACAAAGCCACGGTATACAGCCTAGGGACAAGCACTCTTGTGCCTCTCAGAAGAACTCGATAAGATTATATGACTGACACTTCAACCCAAAATAAGCAGTTCTTTATGTTAACAGGCAGTGCGGATCAGGTGCAGTCGTCTGTGACCCTGAACATCCAACGACACACCGTAGGGAAAAGGTAAAGGACGCACTGCAATCGCGCGGGGTGTACGTTACATGTATGGTGTCGTCACAAATGTGCCCCTTCGTCCAGTTTAGTGTTTAGTTTGGAGTAGTATTCTAAACGCTCTTTCGTGTAGCATTCAGCCAAGCAAGATCTTAATGTTGAACATCAGTTAGGAATGGTTGTCCAACTACGTTAGTTAACATTGTTTATGTGAATACCATTTCTGTTCAGTTCACTTCTTTCCTTGTCTGTTTTAACTTACAAGATAGCAAAGCACTGTCATCTACAATTATGTAATACTTGCGTCAGGATTCGTGTGTCTCTTTTTTAAATTTAATTTTCACTAAACCATTTCTGACCTCAATCATTTTGTAAATATGATAATAAAAATAATCTTGATAGTACAGGGAGTTGATTGTTTGTCCTAAAAGTAGACTACCTAATATCGTTAAATGAAATTACTAGGTAGAGAAACCCATTCAGGAATCCACAAGTAACCGTTCTTCTGATATCTGACCGATTCCGCGAGTCATATTCCCTACATGGCAGGGCCAGAATGTAAGCACTTCTACACATACTCAGAGCAATCTTTGCGTACCAAGTATTGCGGAACAGACTGTAATAATCACCGCTACGTTAGAAACGAAATTTGATTAAAAACACCAGATGCCCGTTGCTAATTACTTGAATGTACCTTAAGCTTACGTCCAAAAATGACTTCATGGGCAGCATTAGGGAAACTAATTATAAATACGAAAGCCCCTGGCCGGTATCGTCTGAAACTAAAATATAGAACGCCGACTAGGCAAGCACTTGATCTCGGGGGCCTACAGGCAAGCAAACATAGGCAGCTATCAATCAGATATACAGAATGGGTAGAAGCAGAAAACAAACAAATCACAGTATAACTATTACACATAGAGGATAATCGGAGAGAAAAATCAAATGATCGTAAGAGAATGGAAAGTGAAGAACATATTGAATTTATCAAGTACTTTATTAACATTAAGAGTCTTGTTTATTATAGCTTAAGGGAAACAGAACTGGTTAATAAGTAAGCAGGAAATGGTATTATACATGAAAGAGTTCAGCCATAGTGGTAAGAAATGGGCATAGAGTGGAAGATTTGTTCCTGATATTGATGTGTAACGAACATTGTAAAAGTATATTTTCTTACAGCGTAAGTCAATAGACACTGTTAACAATGAAAACAGATAAATTAATATTTAAAGGAAAATATTAATATTTGTATTTGCATTCAGTCAATTTTATTCTGCAAGAAAACCAAAGTAAATCTTCATTAAACTGTAGTGTGGGGAAGACACTTAAAGCACACATGGAAGTCAAAGAAAGCTACTGTCATTAATTTACATGGGGCAAATACTTACTGGGAGCTGTAATACATACTAATACACAATGTGTGTGAAATTAAGGATGATTATTATAATTGTATATTAGGATGTTTGGAAGGTGAATATAGAAGGTGGTTTTATCCCTTTAACTGCTCTGGATGTGTTAACGCGCGCGCCTTTGTACCTGTCCCTGTGTGCTCTGAACGTGTTTGCGGGCCACCAGTCCTTCTACGCGTAGACACATTCGGAGTACCAGGTAGAAGGACTGGTGGCCCGTAAACACATTCAGAGCACACAGGGACAGGTACAAAGGCGCGCGCGTTAACACGCCCACAGAAATTAAGGGGGTTATTTAAGTAGAATAATGTATGATGTTTGGAAAATTCTGAGGTAGGAAGTTGTATAGTAAATCAAATGTAGAAAAATGATTGAGGATGATGTGATTCTATGATAGCTGTAATCACTTATCAATAATGATACGCAGTTGTAATGCAAAGTGTTACAAAATAATAATATTGATATTGATATTATAATTGGTATAATGTGATTACAAAGAGCAAGGTTGCGACCTTGGAACCTGCAACTGTCCCCTCACAAGTCTCATGCTGTCGTCTAGAAATTCTTCGCACTCAAGACACCAGTTTTAAATTGGACTAATTTATAGCTTATTCTGTGAACTCAGGAAATCTAAACTTATGTAGGAAGGACAGAATCGGCATACAGGAAAGTTAAAACAACTTTCGGTGACATTAAAAGCAAGGGTGATAATATTAACAGTACAACGGGAATTCCATTGTTAAATGCAGAGGAGACTGCGGGTAGGTGGAATGAACACATTGAAAGCCTCTATGAGGGGGAAGATTTGTATGATGTGACAGAAGAAGAAACAGGAGTCGATTTAGAAGAGGATCCAGTAGTAGAATCACAATTTAAAAGAGCTTTGGAGGACTCAAGATCAAATAAGGCAGAAGAGATAGATAAGATTCCACCAGAATTTCTAAAATCATTGGGGGAAGTGGCAACAAAACGACTACTCACGTTGGTGTGTAGAATGTATGAGTCTGCCGACATACCATGTGACTTTTGGAAAAGCATCATCCACACAATTCCGAAAATGGCAAGAGCTGACATGTGCGAGAATTACCGCCCAATCAGCTTAACAGCCTATGGATCCAAGTTGCTTACAAGAATAATACACCGAAGAATGGAAAAGAAAATTGAGGGTGCGCTAGATGACGATCAGTTTGGCTTTAGGAAAGGTAAAGGCACGAGAGAGGCAATTCTGACGTTGCAGTAAATAATGAAAGCAAGACTAAAGAAAAATCAAACACGCTCATAGGATTTGTTACCTGGAAAAAGTGATCGACAATGTAAAATGGGGCAAGATGTTAGAAATTCTGAGAAAAGTATGGTTAAGCTATAGGGAGAGATGTATAACAGCCAAGAGGGAATAATAAGAGTGGACGACCAAGAACAAAGGGCTCGTATTAAGAAGGCTGTAAGATAAGAATGTAGCCTTTCGCCCCTATTGTTCAATTTGTACATCGAGGAAGCAATGATGGAAATAAAAGATAGGTTCAGGAGTAGAATTAAAATTCAAGGTGAAAGGATATCAGTGAAACGATTCGCTAACGACATTACTATCCTGAGTGAAAGAGAAGAAGTATTACATAATCTGCTGAACGGAATGAAACGTCTAATGAGTACACTGTATGTATTGAGAGTAAATCGAAGAAAAACGAAGGTAACGAGAAGTTGTAGAAATAAGAACAGAGAGAAACTTAACATCAGGATTGATGGTCACGAAGTAGAACAAGTCAAGAAATTCTGCTACTTATGCACTAAAATAACCAATGACGGACAGAATAAGAAGAACATCAAAAGCAGAATAGCACTGGCAAAAAGGGTATTCCTTTGCCAAGAGACTTCTACTAGTATCAAACATAGGCCTTAATTTGAGGAAGACATTTCCAACAATGTACATCCGGAGTAAAACATTGTATGGTAGTGAAACATGGACTGTGGGAAGACCAGAACAGAAGACAATCGAAGCCATTGAACTTTGGTGCTACAGAAGAATGTTGAAAATTCGGTGGACTGATAAGGTAAGGAATGAAGAGGCTCTGCGCAGATCGGAGAGGAAAGGAGTGTGTGGAAACACTGATAAGGAGAAGGGACAGGACGATAGGACATCTGTTAAGACATGAGGAATGACTTCCATGGTACTAGAGGGAGCTGTAGAGGACAGAAACAGTTGAGGAAGACAGATACTGGAATGCATCCAACAAATACGGATGCACGCGTAAAGCTGAAATAGTAAACACCTTTTCCCAAAGCTGTTTCACACAGGAAGATCGCACTGCAGTTCCTTCTCACGAACGAAAGAATGGCTCACGTAGAAGTAAGTGTCCAAGGAATAGAAAAGCAACTGAAATCACTCAACAGAGGAAAGTCCACTGGATCTGACGGGATACCAATTCGATTCTATACAGAGTACGCGAAAGAACTTGCCCCCCTTATAACAGCCGTATATCGCAAGTCTATAGAGGAACGGAAGGTTCCAAATGATTGGAAAAGAGCACAGGTAGTTCCAGTTTTCAAGAAGGGTCGTCGAGCAGATGCGCAAAACTATAGGCCTACATCTCTGACATCGATCTGTTGTAGAATTTTAGAACATGTTTTTTGCTCGCGTATCATGTCATTTCTGGAAACCCAGAATCTACTCTGTAGGAATCAACATGGATTCCGGAAACAGCGATCGTGTGAGACCTAACTCGCTTTATTTGTTCACGAGACCCAGAAAATATTAGATACAGGCTCCCTGGTAGACGCCATTTTCCTTGACTTCCGGAAGGCCTTCGCTAGCTGTGTGCCTAGATTGAAGAGCTTTTAGCAAACAGAACACAGCACGTTGTTGTCAATGGAGAGACGTCTGCAGACGTTAAAGTAACCTCTGGCGTGCCACAGGAGACTGTTACGGGACCATAGCTTTTCACAATATATATAAATGACCTAGTAGATAGTGTCGAAAGTTTCATGCGGCTTTTCGTGGATGATGCTGTAGTATAGAGAGACGTTGCAGCATTAGAAAATTGCAGCGAAATGCAAGAAGATCTGCAGCGGATAGGCACTTGGTGCAGGGAGTGGCAACTGACCCTTAATATAGACAAATGTAATGTATTGCGAATAAATAGAAAGAAGGATCGTTTATTGTATGATTATATGATAGCGGAACAAACACTGGTAGCAGTTACTTCCGTAAAATATCTGGGAGTATGCGTATGGAACGATTTGAAGTGAAATGATCATATAAAATTAATTGTTGGTAATGCGGGTACCAGGTTGAGATTCATTGGGAGAGTTCTTAGAAAATGTAGTCCATCAACAAAAGAGGTGGCCTCCAAAGACTCGTTCGACCTATACTTGAGTATTGCTCATCAGTGTGAGATCCGTATCAGGTCGGGTTGACGGAGGAGATAGAGAAGATCCAAAGAAGAGCGGCGCGTTTCGTCACAGGGTTATTTGGTAAGCGTGATAGCGTTACGGAGATGTTTAGCAAACTCAAGTGGCAGACTCTGCAAGAGAGGCGCTCTGCATCGCGGTGTAGCTTGCTTGCCAGGTTTCGAGAGGGTGCGTTTATGGATGAGGTGTCGTATATATTGTTTCCCTGTAATTATACCTCCCGAGGAGATCACGAATGTAAAATTAGAGAGATTCGAGTGCGCACGGAGGCTTTCCGGCAGTCGTTCTTCCCGCGAACCATACGCGACTGGAACAGGAAAGGGAGATAATGACAGTGGCACGTGAAGTGCCCTCCGCCACACACCGTTGGGTGGCTTGTGGAGTATAAATGTAGAACAATTGAGGTCGTAGGTTGGAGATGACTCTCTGAGATGATGAGGTTAGCATAGGAGAGGAATTCGTGGCGGGCCGCATCAAACCAGTCAGAAGACTGATGAAAAAAAAATGTACGTCGTCAGACAAGTTTTGTTCCCCTCGTCGAGGCCTTCAATGAACTCTTTCAAATCATTCGGTCTCTCCTCGGACTTTAATAGCGGACTTCCCATGCGATTCTTATATTGCTGTATTCAAAAAGTGGTTCAAATGGCTCTGAGCACTATGGGACTTAACATCTTAGGTCATCAGTCCCCTAGAACTTAGAACTAATTAAACCTAACTAACCTAAGGACATCACACAACACCCAGCCATCACGAGGCAGAGAAAATCCCTGACCCCGCCGGGAATCGAACCCGGGAACCCGGGCGTGGGAAGCGAGAATGCTACCGCACGATCACGAGATTCGGGCGTTACTGTATTCCTGTGTCTCCATGCACATTTCTGTAGTTATTTCAATGTTCTTTTTATTTCTTCTGTTATCCAAGGTTTCTCCACTCTTGCCATCCTTGTACCTATGTTTGTCTGTCCAACGTGCATGATACTCCTTTTTGGTGATGTCCGTTCCGCTTCACCTGGACTGCGTATTGTGGTGTCCGATTTCACAGTATCTATACCATTAGAGAATATTAACGCATCTAATCACACCTCGGCTCCACATTGATTCTTTCAGACGATTCTTTTCAGCCTGCGCTTCATCAACTGCGATCCGAATCTATATCTGCTTCTGGGTGCACCTTACAGCCCAGAATCTGATTTCTGAATTTTAATAAGTTAAAATGTGTTCTGTCTTAGAATACTTAGTTGTTTTAGATAGCAAATGTAGATCCGGTTGTAGACATAGATACGGATGTGGACAACTACGGGCAGCCAGATCAATTGGACGTGCTGGAATTAGAAGCCAGTGAGATTTCACTAAACCGTGTAATCTTTTCCGTGCGCGGGTTTCCTTCATTTGTCATCTTATTTACGTTTCAGACACCGCTGTGAAACCTATTTAGTCTAAATTTCAGTTGACTATTGCATCCAAGAGGTGTGTGTCGTGACAGATATTGATAATTATTTGGCATCCTACCCCTCGGGAGGGATCGCCTATTAGCTTAATTAATATACACTAATTAGTGTGGAGGGAGTGGATAACGAGGAGCTATGACGGGAATGAGTTGGCGAAAGCTTCAGCGGTCTATTACAGGGAGGAGGGATGTGAGTGCGCAAATAATGTATTAACTCCACTGCAGTAGTGAGATTCTGCACTACTGCACTAATAAGAGCTAAATTTTCGATTAGCACAAGCTGCCTGCAGTAGCCGCTCCCATGCATCTCCGAGACAATGGAGGTGGCGGCGTAATGGAACCTCAGACAGTCGCTATCGTCCTCTGTTACAGATATTTGCTTTTCTTTTGATTTCTAATGGTTGTTCCAAGTAGGGTTCGCCTACTGACATTTCCATCTTAGTGGTGTGGTGATTTGTTTCGGGTCCAGTCTTATTTATTCTTGTTTTATTGTACTACGAGCTGGTTTATTTGTTCCAGTTGTTATCTAAGGCTAGAGATTTGGGTGTTTTGATTAGGATGTTCCAAGGGCTGTAGTTCCACAGGTCGTTCATTAAATCATTCAGGGAGGGACTCTATTGTCCATGAAAGGCTTGACATAGAATTTTCAAACTTCCTTTTTTTCTAATTTGTCTATGTTCACGGTTGCACAAAGTCAACGTATTATGTAAGTGAACGGTTCTTCTCAGAGTTACGTGCGAATAAACGTGCACTATTACAGAAGTTTGAACAACTGGCACAGAGCTAACCAGATCACAGGCAAAAATAACTTTACCTTGCAAAGAGCTGTGGAGCGTTCATAGTCTCTCACATTCTTTCACTTCGTGAAGAGCCGTCATATGTGGTGTAATGTGGTTGGTATTAAGTGGCTCAAGATCGTTGCTTAATGCTTACAGCTATGGCAGCAATAATGAATGCCTTTATTCGTAGCAGACTTAATGTACACCGTCCGAGACTGATTTTATTCCTTGCGTATAACGACGTGGCAACTTCAACTAACAAATGTAAACAACAGATGTGCTTTCGACCTGTCAGTTGTGGGAGGGCAGCGTTCGGTAGTCGACGAGGGGCCGAAATGTGTCAACGTCGCTGTGTCGAATCGCAGTGGAGTAAAATGACTAAAATATATGATCAAGACATTCTGCAGTAGGTTCTGCAGACGAGGAGGCTGTGTAGACAGGTTGTGTGATCCCGTACACCCTGACTCCTTAATAAAGACAAGGATGCGTGGACACCTACTGCGATTCGATTTAAGTGCAAGGCGCTAGGAATTCTGTTCTGCAAACCTCATCACGGGTGGCAAGACTGTGTTATCAATGCAACCCTACCGTGAAAGGGCAAAGAGCACAAATTCACATCAGTGCTTTGACGATATAAAAGACACTGTGTAAGGGGTTCATTAGGGATTCATTGTTATTCGCTATCGCACTTGAGCAGATGTAGTTTCGATGGATTGCTCACGCGCTGTCTGCGATATGGAATATCTATGCTACAATAGAATCGCAGGTCAGAGCAGTGTTGGCAGTAAGTCGAGTTTAGTAACTTGCAGAGAGCAGTCGTGTTTTGTAGCTCGCACAGAGCACTTGAGTTCTGGAGTTCGGACAGGGCAGTGCAGCGGTTGACTTGTGTTTGGCCTCTCGTGCAGAACGATGGCGGTGTGGTACAAGGTAAAAGAAAAAAAAATATTGTTCTTTGTTGCTGCGCGCATATGTTAATTGCCACAACTGCTTTAATCACAATTGTAATTTTAAAGACCCATGTAATTCCCTGCAGAAAGGTTTCAATACTAACTTTTGTTGTGAAGAAACCTTTTGCCAGTCATTTATTCGAGTTTAAAAATTTTACGAATTTTTCCTGTGCATACTAACGTTGATTAAGCAAAAGAAAATCAGTTGTTTTCCTACTAATGAAAATCTAGTTGCCAGCATTACACTGGGTTGTGCCAAAAATTTCTAATAGGAGCAGATATATAGATAGCCGTATCCGGCGATATCATTGTGAGGTAAGAATTTTTCAATTTATTCAGGATGATTTCATAGGGACATGACGAAGCGCTGCTGACGTCAGAACTTATTAATCGCGATATGCAGGCAGTCTTTAATGAAAGGTCACATTAAAACTTGAAATTTTATTATTGGAAAGAAATTTTTCTATTAGGAACTTAAACG
The DNA here is from genome assembly GCF_023897955.1 of Schistocerca gregaria. Lineage (NCBI taxonomy): Eukaryota > Metazoa > Arthropoda > Insecta > Orthoptera > Acrididae > Schistocerca > Schistocerca gregaria. The sequence continues at coordinate 1,005,932,850 of NC_064920.1, read as the reverse complement.
AGGTTTTTCTGTTGCTAGGTTACACTAAATGTGAACATTATAATAATTTTTCTGTTGGGAGGTTATACTGAATGTGAATATTATAATTATTTTTCTGTTGGGAGGTTACAACTGTAAGTAGGCTGTTTACGTTTTCTTATTGGTAACGCCACGTAGCGCTCGGTATGAAAAATCACTGGCTGTGCTGTGCGCAGTCTGTGTTTAGTTTGCATTGTTGTCTGCCATTGTAGTGTTGGGCAGCGGCAGCTGGATGCTAACAGCGCGTAGCGTTGCGCAGTTGGAGGTGAGACGCCAGCAGTGGTGGACGTGGGGAGAGAGATGGCGGAGTTTTGAAATTTGTAAGAATTGGTGTCATGAACTGCTATATATATTATGACTATTGAGGTAAATACATTGTTTGTTCTCTATTAAAATCTTTCATTTGCTAACTATGCCTATCAGTAGTTAGTGCCTTCAGTAGTTTGAATCTTTTATTTAGCTGGCAGTAGTGGCGCTCGCTGTATTGCAGTAGCTTGAGTAACGAAGATTTTTGTGAGGTAAGTGATTTGTGAAACGTATAGGTTAATGTTAGTCAGGGCCATTCTTTCGTAGGGATTTTTGAAAGTCAGATTGCGTTGCGCTAATAATATTGTGTGTTAGTTTAAGCACAGTCGTGTAAAAATTGTTCTAAGGGGACGTTTCATATGTCGACCCTTAGCCAAGGATACCTCACTGGAATCTTCTGATTTTTTTCCTTGTAGTATGTGGAATTAGGGTAGCTTTTGTTTATTGCTAGGGCGTAATTGTAGAGAGAATTTCCTCTGTAGTTGCAGTCTTTCATTGTTGTACAGTAAAATAGTTGTGGCATGCATGTAGTTTTGCACGAAGTATTTCGCAGCTGCGCTTGCAATTAATTAGATATTATTTTCAGTGCTATGTTAATGTGTTCTTTTATTTTTGTTCTTCAAATTGTGTTTTTCTGTGTTGTCGTATGAAAAATTGTGACAATAATGGCGTGTGAAAAACGTAACACTAGGCTCCAAAGTAAACTGAGAAATAACAGTGAAGACGAAAGCAGTGTGTTAACGTCACCATGTAATGAATTCACTAATGTTCAAAGTAGTAATTTGGTAATAGCGCATAGGGAAATGGAGCGGGCTGCAAATAATGGTGTAGGCAGTGAAACAATTAGTGCACAGGGAAGCATTATCGATCGATCGGTCGGCAACAGCTCGCCTCAGGATTCCGAAATGACAGGACACAATCTTGCAAATACTGTACATTCAGATTTTGCGTCCTCACCGTTTTCTCAAATAAGTCAAGACACATTTTCTGTTTTTCAAACTGCGAATATTGCCGGTTCAAATGCATTGCCGAATAGCACTGAGGAACATGTTTCAGACACCAGTGCACTGTTATTACAGTTAATGCAACAAATGGGACAAAGGCTACAAAAGTTAGACACAACGCTTGAACAAAATCAGAAACAAATGGGACAAAATCTTCAAAAGTTAGACACAATGGAACAAAATCTTCAAAAGTTAGACACCACACTTGAACAAACACGTGAAGATTTAACTACTGAGTTACATAACATTGAATCGAAATGCCAAAAAATCTGTAATGACGTTAAAACACAAATTTGTGAGCATTTTCAACCTATTTTTTCGCGGCATGAAAATGCATTACAGAATCATGAAGCAGCCATAAAAGAACTGCAAACTATTGTTCGTGAAAATCACGACACCTTGCAAGCTAAAATGGACTCAGTTGCATCCACCGATTCGGTTACGCAACTTGCAAAAACTCAGGAAAACTTAAAGGTCACAGTAGATTCGATTTCATCACAAATGGACACTCTGAAACTTGGTTCAGAAAAACACACTGAGGAAATGTGTTCACTATCGGAGAAAGTAGCCGAACTTTCAGATCAGTTCACTAACTCATCTACAAAGGTAGATGATGATCTGAATGATACAGAAGGGTGCGAACAAATTATGAAATTCAAACAAAATCAGAATCAAATTAATACACAACACCAAAGAGAAATCCGGGAAGTGCAACATCAGCTGACACAGGTAATACGAGAATTACGTATTTCAGAGGACAGTCGCGCTCCAACACGGGAAGAGGGACTTATAAATACGGAAAAGCCACAAAATAATAACACAGGGCATTTCGGAAATTGTGAAAGAAATTGGCAAGGTGCACCGAATTTTGAGATGGAACTGCCGACACGACGTAACAATGAACGATATGCTACCCGCCGACACGATGATTTTGACTATAAGCTGTTCATTACTGCACGTAAATTCAAAACATTTAAGAATTCTGGCAACGACATTCATCCACAAGCGTGGCTCCATCAATTCTCTCATTGTTTTCCTCCCAACTGGTCATTAGAGCACAGATTAGAATTTATGTGTGGCTACTTGGAGAATGAACCAGCTGTAAGAATGCGATCGGTCATTCACGATTGTCATAGTGAAGGAGAATTTTATCATGCCTTCCTCTCAGCATATTGGTCTCAAGCTACACAAGACCGAGTAAAACATAGCATCATAATGATGAAACATTTCGAACAATCTGAATTTTCCAGTCTTGTCAAATATTTTGAAGACATGTTACATAAGAATCACTATCTTTCAAACCCATACAGCCCCTCAGAACTCATCCGCATTTTCTTAATCAAATTACCTGAAATTTACGACAGATTATTTTAGCAGGACGATGCAAAGACGACATTGAAGCTTTTCAGAGACTGTTACAAGAACTGGAAATTGACACTGACAATCGCGGAACGCGAAAGCAGGAGCACAACAATTACAGGTCACACCTGTCACAATTCCGCGATGACAGAAATAATACACGACAAGGCTATTCGTACAACGTAAATCGTGACCAAAACAGACACCACCCGTATGACAACCGTTGGCAGAGTAGTAATTATTACAGGGAAAGATCACCTCTCCGCGGTAATGACTATCACAGAGACAATCAGAGAAACATACAATATGGAAACCAAAATAATTATTATCAAGGGAGACGGAATAACTTAAGACGCAACGGTCCAGCGCGCAGTTACGATTCAGGGAGAAATTCTCCACCACGTGACCGACAAGAAAGAAACTATGGAATCTACCGACATGACGACACACGATATGATCGTAACGACAGACCTGAATTGCAGCAGAACTGGCGGGATTCAAACAGAGCAGGGCCCTCTCGACAAGGTGAATTTGTAGAAGTTAGGTCTCCAAATCCCATTAACGACTCGCGCCAACAAAGACACAATAGGCAATGACTCACACCGCTGGCAGCCACAAAACGTACGCATGAAACTGACGACGCAGCTGCCGTAGCTAGTAATTACGTAAAAATGGAAGACATTAGGGACATCTTACTCCAGGAACAGGACGTAAAACATAACAACATTGCATATCCTGTGATTCACATTACAGTAAATGACGTAAAATTTACGGCAGTACTTGACTCAGGCAGTCCCATTTCAGTAATTAGTGAAACAGCTTTTAGTAAATGCAGCAAATCGAAAGATTGCCCCACACTTCCGTTACGCAAGATTAAATTACAAGGTGCAGTCATTGGAAAAAGTGTAGATGTACGCCAACAAACCAACTTAGAATTCTTTTGTCAAAGCCACAGCTTCTCTATGAATTTTCTTATTGTTCCATTATTGTCGACGGAAATTATACTGGGAGTAGACTTTTTGAATGAATACAAAGCAATCTTAAACTTTCACGATGCTGAAATAAGTTTAGAGAAAGAAGGTAAGTCAATAGCTTTGAAATTTGAAGATTGGCTCTCAAACCATGACGAGGAAATTAATCGGCTTTACCTTCTGTTAGACAACAGTTCGGAATTTTCTACGGAACTAGACACTAACAATCACTCTGCAAGTACTGACAGGGATGATATCGACGGCACATTTGAAACTAATGAGTTAATTCAGAATAAAATTCAAACAATTGAGAATTGTAATGACACTGATAGGCAGGACCTTTTTCAGATTTTACAAGCACATTCCACAGTTTTTACTCACAAAACAGGAACAATCAAGGGATTTCAATACCAATTTCGTGTTCGTGAGCATACTAAATTTTGTGTTAGACCATACGTAATTCCAGCACGTTATAGGGACCGTGTTAGAACAGAAATACAATCTATGCTTGACGACGGCATTATTGAGCCTGCAGTAAGCTCATACAACAATCCATTACATGTTGTTGAGAAGAAAAATGGATCGATCAGGCTTGTCTTAGATTCGAGACAAATCAATACTATCATTATTCCTGAAACAGACAGGCCGCAAACGTTGGAAGAACTTCTCCAAAATTTTAATGGTGTAAAAGTGTTGTCTTCCATTGATCTCAGATCCAGCTTTTAGCAGATCTAACTTCATCCAGAATGTAGAAAATATACAGCTTTCCTTTGTTTCGGCGTTTGTTATCAGTTTCGGAAACTTCCTTTTGGTTTGAATATTTCCTCGGCAGCATTCATTCGCGGGCTAAATTCCATATTACCTGAGCTCTTAAAACGTCACATCACCTTATATGTGGACGATATTCTGATAGCAGAAGCCTCATGGGAACAACATAATCGCATCCTCAACAGCGTGTTACATATCTTTGCAGAATCTGGAATTACAGTTAACTTGGAAAAGTCTGAATTCGGTAGGACAAAAGTGAAGTTTTTGGGACATATTATTTCTTCTGAAGGCATCCAGCCGGATCCTGAAAAGTTAGAAGCAATCAGAGCCATTCCAGTTCCATCCAAAAAAAGACAAGTCCGCAGTTTTCTAGGTCTCGTAAATTTTTACCGTCGTTTTCTGAATATGCAAATTCTAGTTACACCAAAACTTTGTTCTCTCACTGGAAAAAATACTATTTGGAACTGGGACGACCAAGCACAGTTGGAATTCAATTCTTTGAAAGAATCGTTACTTAACGCGCCAATACTAGCTCATCCAGATCTCTCACAAGATTTTTGCCTTAGCACGGATTCTTCTAAAGTCGGTCTTGGTGCCCATTTATTTCAAGAAGCCACAGAAAATGACATTACTGTTCAGAAAACCATTGCTTTTGCTAGCCGAGTGCTAACAAAATCTGAAAAAAATTATTCCGTTACTGAATTAAAAGCTTTAGCTATCGTTTGGGCATTTAACAAATTCCGTTTCTTTCTTTATGGTAAGCACGTTAAAGTATACAGTGACCATCGTGCATTACAATTTCTTATGTCTTCAAAATTAAATCATGACAGTTTAAAACGTTGGGCATTGTTTCTGCAAGAATTCCACTTCACAATAGTCTACATTCCCGGCAAGGAGAACATTGTTGCGGACGCACTGTCACGCGCACCGGCTGGGCTCGAGAAAAGTAATACAGAAAGCAACCTCGAGAGAAATTTCAGTATTCTTTACATCCAGAAAGTCGCCTTTGAAAACTTCATCACCACTCTTTAAAGGACATTGCTCATGAACAAGATAAAGATCCGATTTGGAAAGACATCAAAAGTAAATGGCATGAAAAGACACACACACAGATTCGGCATTATTATCTGGTTAGAAACAACATACTGTTCAAACGATGCACTGTTGATGACAAGCTATGGGTACTTTGCATTCCAGACGATTTTGTTAATAAGCTCATTTGGTACATTCATTTCAGCTATGCACATTTTGGTCCACGAAAATGTTATCATATTCTTCGAACGACTTGTTATTTTAACAATATGGAAAAGAGAATTCGAAGAGTCTTGTCTATTTGTAAACTTTGTCAAAAGGCGAAACCATCTACTGTCACTCATCGTGCTCCATTGTTTCCTATCATTCCTTCTAAATTAAAAGAATTTGCTGCTGTTGATCTCTTGGGACCGCTTGTCAGAACATCTAATGGATTTTCGTACGTTCTAGTCGCTGTTGAACTTACTTCAAAATTTGTTTCTTTCACTCCGTTACGTAAAGCCACTGGACGGTCTGTATCCAACGCCTTTGTTAGAAATTTCTTACGTGAAGTTGGACACGTTAGTAAAGTAATTTCAGATAACGGACCGCAATTCAGATCTGCTGTTTGGTCACGCATGCTTCGTAACCATACAATCAAATCTGTTTTTATTTCATTGTACTCACCACATTGTAACCCGTCTGAACGGATTATGAAAGAAATCAATAAGCTTTGCAGACTTTATTGTCACAGAAAGCATCAGCATTGGGACAGATATTTACACTTATTTCAAAACGTGCTGAATGAAATGCCTCATGACTCCACTGCTTTACCACCTGTTCTTGTACTGAAGAATAAAGAACCACCAAACAGAATCAGAGAGCTTGTACCTTTTCCGAATACCCGTAAACTTCGACACAAAGACATAATTGATTTGGCTATTAAAAATATAAATTATGCTGCAGACAAAAGGAAAAAATTACACGGTAAAGCAAATGCAAAGAAATTATATATTGGTCAGAAAGTTCTCATTAAAGCTCATCCATTGTCACATAAGAAGAAACACTTGAGTCACAAATTCTTTCTAGTTTACAATGGACCTTACAAAATCCGACATATACCACATGATAATTGCGTTGAAGTTGAAACTCTGCGTACTAGGAAGAGTAAAGGTTTACACCACATTTCACATGTAAAACCGTTTATTGAAAGATAATCTGCTTTTTAACTTAGTCTTTGCTATAAAATTTTTCACTTCACGTTACCAGTATGCTTTGTCAGACTCAGAATCTGTTAACATGCAACAATGTCTGAAGTTAAATATCCAGTCAAGAACCAAGAGAACTTATTTAAACAGAAATTACGAATGCATTGTCATAGTGAACACATGACACAGTGTTATTGTGTGTGTACATTCTTGCTTGTTAGTTGCACGATTACGTAACGACTATAAGGCTGACATACTTAGAACAGTTACCAGTACTGCTAATGAGATTTTAATGCAACATTTTGGTTTACTTGAAGATACATTCTGGATTTAAAGTTCTTTCTGTGAGATTAAAGATGACTTAGCATTTGGTTTCTTTGATAGCTACACGATTATATCACGACGCTACTAATATGTGACATGATTTACATTGTTGCTTTTGCGGTGTATCTGTTTTATATCAGCACAGTTTTTCTGAATTTTTCTGGAAAGTAAAACATGTTTTAGTGGTAACTTTTGTGGTATAGCTACAATTAGACAGCCTTTTCCATAGCACAGCAATACGTTACAGCATAGTACTGTCTTCATCACGGCAATAAGCGTAATAACTAAGATATTTATACGCAAAGCAATTCACTTCCTTTATGACGAGGTAGGTACATTGACTTCAGTAGAACTTTGCTTGCAGAGGACGATAACTACGACACTTCCACATAATTATCTTGCAACAAGACGCACAGTTTATCGCTACAGTACACGTATTTGAGTGATTAATTTTGTACTTAAAACATATATTTTTAAAGATATTTGAAGTACAATGATACAAAGGTTTTCTGTGATACATTTCATTCCATTGCTGTAATCTGTAACACCTGAGGATATAATCACATTAATCCTCAGGGGGGTACACGCTTGCTTTGTGTACCATGTGTTTGGCAAGCACAAGGAGCCCTAGCTAATATGGTATTTGCTTATACAACTCTACACATCGGTACCATATTTCTCTAACACATAAATTACACAGCTATCTGATCATTTAACTGAGAGAAACAAACATTTATTATACTACATCAGTGACAGATGTTTACATAATTACACAGTTGGATAACTTCACACTTACGAAGTTGTATTTTGTGAACTGTTCATATTTTTTCGGAAACATTGTGATACTATGAGAGCTTTGAATGACATATTTGGTATGGGATCACGATTTTTAAAGTACGTTTGAGGTAGATGACACTTTTGACATGAGCAGAGAATTTTTTTAGGTTTTGAAATTATTGGAGGAAGCTACGACGATTTTGAGAATTTGACTGAGGTGTTATGATGTTATTATTACGACGACAATGTGAATTATACTGCTGAGGTATGTTTAAGCTGATGCTATTTGAGGAATTTGATTATGCTACTTATTTATTATGATGAAATATTGAAGAAGTGTCGACGAATAAGGTAAGGAATAAAGAGTAGTGGTTAGGGACTCTGATTTGTGAGAAAGGATGTTGAAAACCGAGAATCGTACTTTAAGAGTTATGAAATGAGTGTATATGCGTGAATGTATCACTATGTGGCGAAAATTATTTGGACACTATTCTATTTAAAGGATTTTGTTTCTACATATTTGTAACGCAAATTCTTGACCTGTGAATTTTTTTATATGAGACTGCCACTGTAGGGGAAACTGGTGTCGTAAATATTTCGATAAGACAGTTAAGTGACCACCTGCATGTAATGCGTCGTGGGCACCCAGCTGCGCGACAACCACATTAGTGTGTTTTTTTCTGCTTGTAGCTTTGTCATGTTTAGGTATAAGTTATAGCATTTGCTGCGGCTGTTTGCCATTCATAGTGCTACTGAATGTCACTTTGTATTACTAGGATAAGCCAATTTTATTACTGATTTATTTTTCTTGTTTGCTGCGCATTGCCTTATATTAGTTGTAATATTGCTGCCTTTTTTGCCAATTTCCATTTTTTTTATCATTGCTGTTTGTGTAAATTGTTTTGTGCTGCTGCATTGGCTCGTCCCTTAGTTAAGCATCTGAGCTCAGTAGATTTAAGTTAGCTTAAGAGGGGGTAACCTATATAAGAGAATGAGTTGCGATGAATTTGAAGAAATGCACTGAGAGGTTATATGAGAAAAGTACAGAAAGCAGGTATAGATAGGACTTTTTGGAAATAATGAAGAACGAAGGGAGATCTCCGAGAAGTAAAGAAAGTTATGTTGGCAAAATACTGCAGTAAAACAAACCCTGTCCTTTCCTTGTGTTATCCCACTATGTGTTTGTGTACCCTTGTGTATTTATGTTCTTCCTGTCTTTATATGTTTATCTGATAAGACTTATGTTGCAGAATTTTTGTAATACTAAGCTACGTTCACTATGATGAGGAGTACTCTTATCCTCAAATATAATTTGCATTAATAACATGTTATTTACTTTGTAAAGATGTTTACACATTATTTATTCTGTTTTGTTCTAATGCTCATGTGTGAAGTTGATGTTTCAAAAGTTATTCTGATCTTTTATGTATGTACTTATGTCATAATTTTTGTAACACTGATGTATTTTCTATTTCGATTCTTTTGTCCAGCCTGTACTGCTGCAAATGTTATCTGTATTGTTATGTTCTTTAAAGATGTATTTTGTACCTTTGTTATTGCATTCTTATGTTATAAAATTGTAATTGACACCAGTTCATCGAATTAAGTAAATTGTAAATTACATTTCTCTGCACACATTTCTGTTGGTCATAGTATATGGACAATATGTGAGAAGTAGGGACTGATAGTGTTTGCACGTGTGTTAATAATTCAGTAAGGGACTGGATAACAGCATTGCTGATTGTAAAAACATTTCAAAAACAATTTTTGTGAGTGCACAAGTGGTGGTTGTGGACTTGTTATATTATCTGCAAGACTCTTCGATGATGATTGTGCACCTGCATGGTTGCAACAGATGGCTGCTGGCCGTCTCTACAAGGACTACAGTGGGTCTGCACCTTTGATGACCCACCAATACCATTATTTCTACAAGGACTGCAGCGGGTCAGCACCTTTGATAACCCACCAATACCATTATTTCTACAAGGTCTACAGTGGGTCTGCATCTCTGGTGGCCCACCAATACCGTAATCTCTACCAGGACTACAGTGGGTCTGCTCTGTGATGACCTACCTACCGATAGTCTTCAACGTCGACTGACTCTGCTGTGGCCCATTACCTGTCTGCATGTCAAGAGTCAGCACTGCCTTTCTGTTGGAAGGACAACACTTCCTCAAGACTGCATGGAAATCCACTACTTCCGTGTGCATTTTCTTTTACTGCTCAGACTTTGAGAAAAACACTGCAATTTTACTTTGATAAATGATCAGGACTGTCTTTATGGACTGTGAGAAAATTTTAGCTTTTGACCAACATTGTATCGATAAGTGTGTGCATTTCATTTATTTGTTATTGTAATTATGAAAAAAAATTTCAAACCTGTATTGGCCACTGCCCAAAACAATTTGTAAATTTTTTTGTGGGGAGCATGGGGGCTATGTAAGTAGGCTGTTTACGTTTTCTTATTGGTAACGCCACGTAGCTCTCGGTATGAAAAATCACTGGCTGTGCTGTGCGCAGTCTGTGTTTAGTTTGCATTGTTGTCTGCCATTGTAATGTTGGGCAGCGGCAGCTGGATGCTAACAGCGCGTAGCGTTGCGCAGTTGGAGGTGAGCCGCCAGCGGTGGTGGACGTGGGGAGAGAGATGGCGGAGTTTTGAAATTTGTAAGAATTGGTGTCATGAACTGCTATATATATTATGACTATTGAGGTAAATACATTGTTTGTTCTCTATTAAAATCTTTCATTTACTAACTATGCCTATCAGTAGTTAGTGCCTTCAGTAGTTTGAATCTTTTATTTAGCTGGCAGTAGTGGCGCTCGCTGTATTGCAGTAGCTTGAGTAACGAAGATTTTTGTGAGGTAAGTGATTTGTGAAACGTATAGGTTAATGTTAGTCAGGGCCATTCTTTCGTAGGGATTTTTGAAAGTCAGATTGCGCAAAATATATTGTGTGTCCGTTTAAGCACAGTCGTGTAAAAATTGTTCTAAGGGGACGTTTCACAACTGAAGACAGTGTGACATGCGACATGAACAACATCCCAAAGAAGAACTTTTCTAACAATTTGACTTGCTTGTAAGAGCGTTCTTTGCCTTGTGCACAGGTGGGAGGACGAGGGGGGGGGAGGGAGAGGGACGAGGAGAAAGGGAAGGAGGGGGTACCACGTATAATGTCTGAAGCATTCAAACTACTCTGTGTTTCTTAGAATATTTTTAGAACACGGCGCTCTTTAAAATTATACTAAAATTATTTGTGTTATACAGTCTAGGATCATATGTTGAAAACAATAGACTGGCTGGGTGAGATTAAGATATGTGAACACAAAATAAGCAGTTTTGCATATGGGGATGACTTAGTTGTGATGGTAGATTCGATTGAAAGTTTGCGAAGTAATATTTCAGAGCTAGATCAGAAATGTAAGGACTATAGTATGAAGATCAGAATCTCCAAAACGAAAGTAATGTCAGTGGGAAAGAAATATAAACGGACTGAGTGCCAAATAGAAGGAACAAAGTTAGAACAGGTGGACGGTTTCAAGTACTTAGGATGCATATTCTCACAGGATGGCAACATAGTGAAAGAACTGGGAGCTAGGTGTAGCAAAGCTAATGCAGTGAGCGCTCAGCTACGATCTACTCTCTTCTGCAAGAAGGAAGTCAGTGCCAAGACTAAGTTATCTGTGCACCGTTCAATCTTTCGACCAACTTTGTTGTATGGGAGCGAAAGCTGGGTGGATTCAGGTTACCTTATCAACAAGGTTGAGGTTACGGATATGAAAGTAGGTAGGATGATTGCAGGTACTAGTAGATGGGAACAAAGACAGGAGGGTGTCCACAATGAGGAAATCAAAGAAAAACTGGGAATGAACTCTATAGATGTAGCAGTCAGGGCGAACAGGCTTAGATGGTGGGGTCATGTTACACGCATGGGAGAAGCAAGGTTACCCAAGAGACTCATGGGTTCAGCGGTAGAGGGTAGGAGGAGTCGGGGTAGACCAAGGAGAACGTACCTGGACTCGGTTAAGAATGATTTTGAAGTAATAGGTTTAACATCAGAAGAGGCACCAATGTTAGCACGAAATAGGGGATCGTGGAGGAGTTTTATAAGGGGGCTATGCTCCAGACTGAACGCTGAAAGGCATAATCAGTCTTAAATGATGATGAGTATAGATCACTTGTAACTTGTATATGTTTCACTTGGTGACCGGATTTCCTCTCTTATGAGACCATCATCAAACCATTATTGTACTCTCTGGTGACAGTACGAGCCAGTGGCATGGAGCAGGCTGCTCTGAAGACGCGAGTGAAATCCAGTCTCTAAACTTTTTAGTGTGACCTTGGATATGCTAATTAAGCTAGCTCCATAGCCGGGAGTGTTGTATTCTTAGAATAAGGCAAGTCCATCTGTTAACCGGCGAATAGGTCACAGTCTCAACAATCTTTCTTTGACTATTGCTTCCTCCTCGTCCATATCATGTTACTTTACTTCCAGACTCTTCTGTTACAAGTCAGATATGCCGCGTATTAAGGATTCCACTTTCAGGGTATTGCTTTGGGCTCAGTCTGCTGAGCCACAGAGGCTAAAAGAAGATGACGGATGCAATACGGAAATATATTAAGCGGAGCACAGGTAGTCGTAAACCAAAAAGGTACTCACAGAGCTTCGAAAGTCTACTCTACGTTGTTGACAAAGCATTGTTTATCGTTCCCAACAACATCGACTGCATTTGGTACGTAATGACCATCCACTTTTGACACAAGTTATGTGTATTACGGAGCAACAGAAATGGATTTAGCGATCATCTTAAACCTAATTAGTAGAAAACGTAGTTGTGAAGAAATTCTGCGATAATAATGAAGTCACTCGTGGACTGTAGAGAAAAGAAAAACAAGGTACCGAAGCAGCTGGGGCGCAGTTTTACAGAAGGTTGATGAGAACTATGAGAACTGATAAAATATGAAACCAGGAATCTATCCACAGATTTGACATGGAAAAAATACACCGAGAACATAAAAATGAGAAAAGAAAATAACTGGCCTCGTCTTAAGACATTAGACTATCTGATCATGCTACTAGATCTAACGCGAATTCTCATTGCTACCGATGTTTCCATCTATGGTTTCCGAACATTATTACAAGAGTTTCTCCCACGGTGTGACAACAAGTGTTGAAAGAGCGAAGTCAATCAGACACATATTTTCATTTGTCACAATACAGTATTCACACACAAGGTACAATATTTCTGAACGGTTTTTACTAATTTTACATACAAGGAAATTTCATCTTCATGCCGGCTGGTGTGGCCGAGCGGTTCTAGGCGCTTCAGTCTGGAACCGCACGACCGATACGGTCGCAGATTCGAATCTTGCGTCGGGCATGGATGTGTGTGATGTCCTTAGGTTAGTTAGGTTCAAGTAGTTCTAAGTTCTAGAGGACAGATGACCTCAGATGTTAAGTCCCCTAGTGCTCAGAGCCATTTGATTTCATGCTCATCGATTCATGTCAGTGCATTTAATTAATTTCAAACATAGATCGTGTTGAAACTTCCTGGCAGATTAAATCTGTGTGTCGGACCGAGAGTCGAACTCGGGACCTTTTGCCTTTCGCTGGCAAGTGCTCTACCGTCTGAGCTACCCAAGCACGACTCACGACCCGTCCTCACACCCTTAATTCCTCCAGTACCTCGCCTCCTACCTTCCAAACTTCACAGAAGCTCTCCTGCAGCCCACACTCTGCTGCAGAGTGGAAAGCTCATTCTGGAAACATCCCCCGGCTGTGGCTAAGCCATGTCTCCTCAGTATCCTTTCTTCCAGCAGTGCTAGTTCTGCAAGTTCCGAGTTCGAGTCTAAGTTCGGCACACAGTTTTAATCTGCCAGGAAGTTTCATATTGGCGCACACTCCACTGCAGAGTGAAAATCTTATTCTGGATAGCTCTTGTTGCCTGTAAGCTACGGTTCTCCACTGACAACGCTCCACCAGTGTATTTTGGAACACAAACTGGTATATAAATTAACACACAACTGAAACTGTACAGGAGTCCTTTCAGCAGGACTGACACTTGTCCACGACATATCTAGGTGCTGAGGATCCCTTATTACAAATGCTAGAAGCCAGCTCAAAGAACTTAAAGAGATACAGGCTTCAATAACAAAACGACACCTTATAACCATGCGGATTATAATTATTTGGTAATCAACCATCAAGAGGATGTCAGAATTGCCAGTAGGATAATTTTAGCAGACATCGCGAATCAAGTACCAGCGGCCGCTTGCTGGTTCATATTTCTTTTTTTAGTCAACAGTCTTCTGAACGTTTTGATGCTACCATTAATTCCTTACCTGAGGCAACTTTGTCGTCTCAGTTTCAGTTGCAATTATTTGCTGGATGTTTTCCAACGTCTGTCTTCCTCTACAGATTTTGCCCGCTAAGCTCCCTCTAGTAAAATGAAAGTTATTCCCTGATGCCTTAACAGATGCCGAATCCTGCTGTCTCTTCTTCTTGCCAATGTTTTCCATACATTATTTTCCTCGCTGATTCTGCAGAGAACCTCCTCATTCCCTACCTTATCAGTAAACCTAATTTTCGACGTTCTTCTTGAGCACTATATCTCATATTCTTCGACTCTCTTCCGTTCCAGTTTTCCCAGAGTCCTTGTCTTACTAGCACTCAGTGCTGTGCTCCAAACGTATATTCTCAGAAATTTATTTCCCAAATTAAGCCCTATGTTTTGTACTGGTAGATTTCTTTGGCCAGGAATGACCTTTTTGCCAGTACTAGTTTATCTGCCTCTGGTAAGCTCTACAGTGTAATCTTTTGATGAATGAGTTCCGGTCTTTATGCACATAGTCACATCTTGTTAGCACGTCATCCATCAGTAATTCGTGCAACTCTGTATTCTGTAGTTCAGCAGCCACTATGTCTGCATTTCTGTGTGGTTTACATGGTCAATGTACTACTTCAAAATCGAATTCACTCAGTCGCAAAATCCAGTTAGTTAAATGAGGAGCCAGACCTTTAAGTCCTAGGAATCATTTCAGTGATGCGTTATAAGTTGTTACTTCGAGGCATTGACCATATAAATAACTGCAGAAACAAGTTATCCCACATAACAGTGCTAGTATTTCTTTCTGTTTAGGCGAATAATTTGTTTTGGCCTCACTAACTTGTCTTGATGCATATGGTACTGGATATTCTTGTCTCTTTGTCTCCTGGCTTAAAACGCAGCCTGAGGCAAAACTGCTAACATCACACGACATTATAAAGTGCTTTCGATAATATGGGAAAGTAAGAACTGGACTAGTGGTCAACAAAACTTTTAGTTTCACAAATTCTATTGGACAGTGTATTGACCATTGAGACTCTATCCCATTTTTCAATAGTTTTGTAAGAAATTTCGGCGTATTTTCGAATAATTTCTCTATAAAAAATGACTAGTCCTAAATATGACTGCAATTCCTTTTTGTAATGGGCGTGAGGAAACTATATATGACATCAACAAGTTGTGGATCAGCAAATACATCATTGTGGCTGGTGCAAGTAACAAACTTCTCGTAAAATTAAAGGCTGAGTGTTAACTGCACTCCATGGAAACCATCGTTGACTTCACGTAAACGAATTACATGCTCCTAGATATTCTCAGAAAACAAAATCATATTTTCTAAATAGACCATACATTTTTTTTAATTTTAATTCTCACAACACATCATCTAACAGGTATTGTAGAGTTTCTAGAGGGCTTTCTAGCTCAAAAGGCATGTGCCAGTATTGACAATGACCAGACACACTTGAAAATGCTACCTTAGGACTATCTTCAGGCGCTAACACTGATTGCTGGCACTCACTTCATAGGTCCGCTGTTGCACTCATAAAATAACGTCTTTGGCCTAGATTGTCTAAGGTCTCTGGTATATCAGGTATAGGCAAGGCATACGTAACTGTTTTCTGATTTAAATCATGGGAGTGCAACAAAATCTACATGCTTTGCTGCCATCTGGGGATTTCTTTGGGACAAAGAATTTTTTAATCTATAAATTCTTTCATGAGATTCTGCAAATACTGCAGGACGTCATTCAGATTCTCATAGACAGTAGGCTCATTCTCAGTGGGAATATGATGCAGAATTATGGTGTAGAGACAATGGTCCAGGAGGAACAAATAATTCAGCATTTTCTTCTAATAGCTTTTCCATGAACTCCTCATCCTGTCCCTCTAGATGTGATACATTCGTCCTCGTAGGAGTTATATTACAGACTGTCCTGGTATCGTTTACACTGATGTGAAATTCATATCTAACTTATCCTCACTCAGTATTTTCAAGCTGGCTGACAGAGTACCACACGATGGTTTATCTCTCCAGAACCAAAGTTATCAATGCTGAAAACTGAAAATGTGCTTCCATCAATTTCCCACATGTAGGATAAACTATGTCTTGCTAAACATTGTGTTAGACCTAACTCTTTTTTTCTCAAGTAAAGGCTCAACAATACATAAATCATTAACTGCCAGATCAGCTCCTACAACCCAGATTAATTTTGTAGCACCTTCCAATTCAATATCTTACAAGTTGACTGAGGGACCTGTGTGCAGTTTAAATGGCCAACCCCTAATTAAGGGTGACCCTTGCAAGAGTAATACTTTTCCAGTCATCACACTGAGATTAAACACTGTTCCATCCAGATTCACTACAAGCCATTCCAAGCCAACTTTGGCGTGATGCACGACCAGAAAATCTAAACTGAGTATGAGTTAGCAGACGCTGGTAACCAGAGGGAGAATACCTACACAAACCCTGAATTTCCTTCCTCTCACTTGGAATTTCAGCACTGCCGAGTCAAGTGAAACACCATGACACTATACCCACGCCACTTAATCTCAAGCACAGAAGATTCGGTTCTACTTTACCCAGTACCTTACTACTTCCCGCAGATACTTGAAATCCAGTATCTAATAAGAATTTCCATCACTTTCCTTTCAGGTAACCAGGCTGAAAAAGTCTGCCACTGTTTCCACTCACAGTTGACCTGCGCTTACTCTCAGTGGGAACATTAGACAGTGGACACATCATCCCCTATTCAGTTTAACGCCAGGATCGAGGTTAGCGCTGCGACCATATTTCTTGTCTCTGTGAAATTTTGTTTGTAGAATGCTGTTCGGAATGTCTGAAATATTTACACCTCTTACATTGTTGTTTCCTGTAATTACACTTCATGCAACTTATATGACCACGATTAAAACATTTGATACCTGTATTAAACATTACTTTCTTTTGCTGTGGTTTGTTGAGAACATCAAGTTAATCTACGTTACAACAGTTTCTACTGCTTCATTCAGAGTCTTTGGGAACTCCATATGAGCGCCACGTGACTTTTACGTGGTAATTTCCATAAAAACTAATCAGGTGTTCTCTGTTGGGCTTCCTGTTATATGTCCTTATTAGCAATATCGTCATCAGTGAGCTCATATGTATTGACATTAATTTTTCAAATCGGTCTCCAAAATTCTCTGCTGATTTTCAGTGATTCTGAAATATCTCTTCTAGCTGCTCACAGTGGCATCTCAATGTATTTTGCGCCTACATCTCTCTTATAACCCTTCCCTTAGGTCATCAAACGGCTGTGCGTCCCTTAATTTCTCATACCAGACAGTATTTGCCCCAGAATCCCTGGCAAACTGTTTTTTAGCTATGTTCAGTAACTGATCATTACTAAGATTACTCATGCTGTCAGTTGATCTGGAAATCAAGATGATGTGGACCAAGGATTTCTCTGTCTTAGTTTCAACTTAGCCTTCATCTCTAAACGTTGTGAGGAGTCGCTAGAAACGACGTGCGGCTCAGATTGGATGTTAAACTGTAGGTCTTCTTTGCCCGCACCGAGTCCTTTTCGCAGTTGTCCTATTTTTTTAAGAAAATTTGCAGCGGTATGTACGCTTTTTTTCGAAACAGTTTTGCTATCGTGAAAGTCGTAGTGTTTTGTGTTGTCTCCCTATGTGACGCCCACACGACTGATGATATTACTTTCTCCAGATTCAGAGAACGAAGATAGCTGCTTGGAAGTTAAGCATATTGTTCGAGATTTGTTGTATCCGTCCCAGTAGCGAGGTAGAGAATGGAATAAGATTCGGAGACAGCTATACTCAGTAGTGCATTATCTGTAGCTACTTGACATAGCCTCGAGGTCCTCGTCCAGATTGGCGCAACTTTCTACGTCAATTGTTCGGTTTGATGCAACTTCTTGAACGATCTCCACATCACAGTATTACCTACAAGCAACATCTTCAATCACCCAGGGAGGCAGTTAATATGCTTCCAGAAAGGTGAATTAAACAGCACAGTGAACGATTTGCATTGAAGATGTGTGAAAATAAGTTGGAAATACAAATCAGTCATAGAAAGTAGTGTTTTCTTGAGAATTATCTACGGTATTGTGTTACAGATGACAAGCGCTGTAGTTGCTTATGTAGAATGCGTGGTCAAAAATACCAAAACTCACGAGTGGCAGCGTTCCCAACTCATTTTCTACTACACACCTACACAATATTTGAGAAGTACCTATGTCAGCTTGAAAGCACCTCTAGAAACGAAACACATTATAACAAAAAAAAAAAAAAAAAAAATAGAGAAAGGTCAGCGTACCCAGCATACGTAAACATATGTAACAGTTTAAATTAATTTCTTCTGCTTTATCTGTAACTTCTTTTAAGTTTCCTCTCATTTCCTTTTCTTTCTCGGTGTTGAAAATTAATTATTAATTTCGAATGAGTGCAGATTATCTCTTAGGAAAGCGTCAAGTGAATTTTTATCTGCTTTTTTTTAAAAACAGGTATATTTTTCGCTTATTTTTCGAGGATTTGGGGGTTACAATATTCAATCTCGCTACGGCGACCCTGTGAATCCCTGGATCTGTTTTGATGCTCGTTGTTATCTCAGGATTATTTGTTGCTAAGAGGTGAAGTGTGTTTTCACAACCGTTTACTATTCGCGTGGGCTCATGAACTAACTTCTCGAAATAATTTTCAAAGAACGAGTTTGTATTTTCGCCAACATATCGAGGGTAAATTAAAGTCACCACCAACTATTATCGTATGAATCGGATACGTCTTTGAAATCAAACGCAAGTTTTTTTTAACCTTTCAGCAACTGTATCATCTGGATTGGGAGGTCGGTAAAAGGAGCAAAATATTATTTTATTCCGGTTGCCAACGATGACCTCTCCCCATACTAACTCACAGGAAGTATCTAATTCAATTTCGCGACAAGTTAAACTACTTCTGGCGGCAACAAAAACCACCAACCGTGTTTAGCCTATCTTTCCGGAACACCGTTAGGTTTTTCGCAAAAATTTCGGCTGAGCTTATACCCGGCTTTAGCCAGCTCTCAGTGCCTATAACAATTTGTGCATCAGTGCTTTCTATTAACGCTTGGATCTCTGGTACTTTCCCGACACAGCTACGGCAGTTTACAACTGTTATACCAATGGTTCGTGTATCTACGTTCTTCCTGTGTTCAGCTTGCACCCTTTGTGACTGAAGCCCTTCTTGTGTTTTCCAGAGACTCTCTAGCCTAAAAGACCGCCCACTCCACGCCACAGCCCCTGCTACTCGTGTAGCCTTTCCCTGCGTATAGTGGACAGCTGATTAATTCAGCGGAACCCGAAACCTAACCACCCTTTCGAATCTGCAGTCTACACAGTCGCAGAACCGTCTGAGCCTCTGATTCAGACCCTCCACTTGGCTCTGTACCAGAGGTCCGCAATCGGTCCTGACTAAGCTACAAATGGTCAGCTCTGCTTTCATCTTACAAGCAAGACTGACAGCCTTTACCACGCCTTTAGCCCCTCTAAACCAGAGAGAATCTCTTCTGATGCAAAGTGACACACACTGGTACCGACGTGAGCAACCACCTGCAGTTGGCTGCATCCTCTGCTCTTCATGGCATCTGGGAGAACCCTTTCCACATCTGTACTGACTCCACTTGGTATGCACACGGAGTGCACATTGGTTTTCTTACCCTTCTTGTCAGCAAAGTCCCTAAGGGGCCCCATAACGCGCCTAACGTAGGAGCTCCCAACTACCAATAATCCCACACTCTGCGACTGCCCGGATCTTGCAGGCTGAGTGGTTTCCTTTGAAACAGAGCAGGCGACAGCATCTGGTTCAGCGACAGCGTCAGCCCCAGACACCACCTCGAACCTGTTTGTCAGACAAACCGGGGGGCCTTACGTGCGGCCGCCTGGGATGTCCTTCGCCACCTGCTTCGCCGTGGGGCGACCTACCACTCGACCACAGGTGAGGGGTCAGCCTCACTGCGAGTAGTAACTGGGTTAGCCACTGGTGAGGACCGATCGAAGGCCTCTGACGTTCTGGGCGTCCGTTGGATCACCACAGCCGGCCCACAACAGTTGTGCCCATCCACTGCAGCCTCAAGCTGTGTAACCGAGGCCATCACAGCCTCAAGCTGAGAGCGAAGTGGCACTAACTCGGCTCTCATCCGCACACAACAGTCGCGGTCCCTGTTCATACTAAAAACCGTGGAAAACTAAAGTATACAGATAAACGTACTATCGGCACGTGCTGCGCAACTCTACTGTAGACCTTGACGAAAACGCACGAACTGTGTTTAGTAATATGCAGATATTAAAAAACCTAACTATCGAAGCACTCAGATGAAATTAAATAATTCACCCCTGATTAGAAACTTATAATATGTCACAAAATCGGTTTACTTTCGGACGCAAACGAAAACGCGGCAACTGTGGCTATTAGATAATAAATTTACACACAGAAACTCAAGAAACTAAACTATTAAAACACACAGATGATACAATGGAATTCGTTCCTGGTTAGGAACTCGTAAAAGTCACAAAAGCGGTTTCTTCCCTGTTGCTGCGTCTGTCTCGGTCGGCTGCTGTTGCCTGTGCGCTGCCTATGTAAGCTGACAGAAAATATATCGAAAATAATTTGTACCAAATTATATTGTTATAGATCCAGCAATTGGTTTTCGGGAATGCCCGCCGATGGTCCATGCTCCGGCTGCAAGAAATCCTTGTACGTGGTGCGGCGATTACAGGGAGCGTCCGATATGGACACAAAAATGACTTCTTAAATACAAAAGCGTAATGAATACATCCATATCATCAGATTTAGTACTTATTTATATTAATTTATAAAAAAATCCCGAAAATCATTTAATTTTCAGGTTTCTAAGAGGAATACTTCCATAATATCTCGAATTTCAGAGAGAATGTGCGACTGCGCAGAGGGACTATTTTTCATAGCTATCCTAACTGTGTTCATTTGAACAGTTTTGGGCAGATTGCGTACTAAAGTTAGAATGGTCAGAACCACTTCTGCGGTGTTTCTCAGGTGTATTTCAAATTTAGCACTAAGTGTCCCTTACAAATGAAGCGATAGGAATTTGCCATCCTTGTGGTATGTGGCATAACAAAGTAAAATTAACCGAAATCAAAATTTTAATGGACAGTTTACATACATTCCGACCTATTATAAACGATTTTAAAAAGAAAATATCGAAATGCTGGGACCTGGGGAGAATTTTAACAAAAAAGGAAAGCCACGAGGCTCAGTGAGTTGTGGACAATAGAACTACGTGATCGACAGATAAGTTTTATCTTTGACAAATGATAGTTAAGCTTTATTTTTGACAGGGATGAATTCTGCTGATCAAGTGAAACATTTAATACGCTTGCACTTCCTTTCCGACCCGTCAGGGAACATCCTTCTTCCAGAACCATTGGGCTTCCTCACCGAGCGTTCGACAATCCCCAGTTGCCTATCCTGGGTCGAGTGCATCTTTGCAGCAAAGAATCAAGAAGAAAGGACTGAGGACGTAATCCTTGACACAGAAAAGACTTTTGAATCATCTGGCATGACGGCTTAATATAGAAACCATAGTGCATAAGTTGTTCAGTACATATGTTCAAGACGATTGATTCGTTCTTGAGGGAGCGGAAATTCTTCGCCAGGAATGGCAATCATTGCATCAATGTAGAACCACTGCTGGCTGGAGTTCCGTTGGGTTCGGTTTAAGTTAGGTTTAAGTAGTTCTAAGTTCTAGGGGACTGATGGCCTCAGAAGTTAAGTCCCATAGTGTTCAGAGCCATTTGAACAATTTTTTTTAAAAAGAACAATCACAAAAGATGGAAAGAAAAATATATGTTCGACACAGGTAACTTCGAGGAAACCAAGGATTACAGTACCAACACTTGAGCTGTATGACGAAAGACAGGAATATAGAGATACACGTCACTTAGGAATGAAGTAAATAGGAAGCTAAGGCCAAACGGCTGTATGAAAAATGTGAAGAAAAAGAAAGACAAATGATTGTTGGAAGGCCTGACTTAGCATAGAGAAAAGTCAAAACCATCTTTAGTGACGTTAAAAGCAAAGGCGGAAGCATTAAGTGCGCAATGGGTATTCCATTGTTAAATGTAGAAGAGAAAGTGAGGATAGGTAAAAAGAGTACATTGAAGGCTTGTTTGATTGGAATGACTTGTCTGATGACGTGATGGACGAAGAGGCAGGAGTTGATAGGGAAGAGATAGGCGATCCAGTATTAGACCCAGAATTAAAAAGTGCTTTGAAGGACTTAAGATCGAACATGGCAGAACAGATAGATAACACTGTAAAATCTTTTGGGGAAATGGCACGAAACAACTCTTCACGTTGGTGTGTTTAAAGTATGAGACTGGCGATGTACCATCAGACTTTCGGATAAACGTCATCCACACAATTCCGAACATAGCAAGGGCCGACAAATGCGAGGTTTACTGCACAATCATCTTAACGGTTCATGCGTCCAAGTTGCTGAAAATAATAATGTACAGAAGAATGGGAAAGAAAATTGAGGATCTGTCGGATGACGACTATTTTGGCTTTAGGAAAAGTAAAGGCACCAGAAATGCAGCTCTGACGTTGCAGTTGATAATGGAAGCTTGGCTGAAGAAACACCAAGATACTTTCACAGGATTTTTCGACCTGGAGAGAAGCGTTCGACACTATAAAATAGTATAGCTTGCTCGAAATTCTGAGAAAAATAGAGGTAAGATATAGGGAAAGGCGGGCAACGTTCGATTGGTGATGAAGAAGTAGCAAAATAAACTATGACGGGCAAGCTGCGGTGGCCGTGTGGTTCTAGGCTCTTCAATCTGGAACCGTGTGACCGCTACGCTCGCAGGTTCTAATCCTGCCTCGGGCATGGATGTGTGTGATGTCCTTAGGTTAGTTAGGTTTAAGTAGTTCTAAGTCTAGGGAACCGATGACCTCAGATGTTAAGTCCCATAGTGCTTTTAGCCATTCGAATCATTTTAACCTATGGCGGACAGAGAACATAAAAAGCAGACTAGCAGTGGCAAAAAGGGCGTTTCTCGCGGAAAGAAGTCTACTAATATTAAACATAGGCCTCTAATTTAAGGAAGACATTTCTGAGACTGTGCTTTTGGAGCACAACATTCTACGATGTTAGACACAGACTGTGGGAAAACCGGAACAGAAGAGAATGGTAGCCTTTGAGACGTGGTGCTGTAAAAGACTGTTGAAAATTAGGCGGATTGCTGAGTCAAAAAAATGGGGCGATTCTCCTCGGAATCGGAGAGGAAAGGAACATATGGGACGACTGTCAAGAAGAAGGGACAAGATGGCAGGACCTCTGTTAAGACACATGGGAATAACTTCCACGGTAGGAGAGGGTAAAAGCTGTAGGGGAAGGCAGAGATTGGAATAAATCCAGCAAGTAATTTGGAATTAAGGACGTAACTCGCAAGTGCTACTCTGAGATGAATAGGTTATGTAGGCACAGGAGAGAAGGTGGTGGAGGGCAGCGTCAAAGTAATAAGAAGATTGATGACGAAAAAAAAAACCACAAAAAAAACAAAAAAATTTGACCAACACGCATAGCCACGTCTCTCGTAATCCATCTTGGACAGTGGGACAGCTGCTGGACATGAATTACTTGAACAATAATAATTAAAACTATTGTATTGTAATCCAACGTCGTGTATTCGAAACATGCTACCAGCTTCGAAGCCAAAAAGCGTTATCTCTAGGCCCCAAGCGTAATGTGCTATCAGCGTACGAACCGCAATGACAAAGAGCAACAGCCCTCATGTAGAAATAGTAAAACTTATTAAGTATGTACGCCAGCATGTGAGCTGATGCGTTGCTGGCGTCAGTCTCTATCGGTTGTCATTCCCATCATTGTGTCGATTTTCGATGCCTGCTTGTCTTCTTCGCATCTTTGGCGGATGGCTATTTAACTGCGGCGCGCGTGCTCTGCTGGGGCTTGAGTTCCGGTATCAGTTGTGAAGGTGACAGTGACGTGTGGCGCTCTGGATGTATGCAGCGTGGCGAGTGGCCGAGTCGGTGCGACGGAGGAGCGTGTGCAGCTGCTGCGGCGTGTTCAGCCGTTGGATTGCAGATCCGCTGCTGACGGTGATTGGGATTTCCTCGAGATTTGAAGAACAGATTTACTGTCTGTTAGAAGTTATTCAAAGTGAATGAGCTGGTGTCGTCTAATTGTTCCTTGGTGGGTTCTGTTCATGTTAATTGAATACCGGAGTGCACTGAAAACTATCTTTATTGTTTCAGTTACTTGTCACTGTATTTGGCCTGGCCGCCTGATATGTTAACGTCATTTAAGAGAGTGCTACGCACAACAAATAGACAGAAGCCGTGCTTAATGCGTAGCTACAGGTCATAGCAAGTAGTGCGTAAGTCTGTGCCTGGCGTTCGAGAACGGGCCGACATGATTTTCCCTGTTTCCTTTTTCTTTGTTATTATTTTGTTTGTTTGTTCTAATCAAATTTTAAGAGCCGTTACGGGGCAAGTGATAACGTAGGTTAGTTCTGTTTGGGTTCATTTTGCGCCGTGTATAATTAAAGGTTTATTTATAACCACTTGGGCATATATGTTTTGTGTATCTGGTGCTCCAGAATGTTGCCTGCCGCTGATGTGTTTATGTTTCAGATAATTGGCAGTGGTCGACGCGAGCAAACTCCGATCGGGGTATCACGGTGGAAGAAAGAAATTTAAGGACCTGGGTCGGTGTCTATGGTTACGTTGTTAGTGTCCTGCAATTCCATCTTTCCGGTGAAGCGTTGTGGTTTGCCGGAAGCTTAATTGTAACTCAGAGTTGAGTGTAGCTTCACTTCACTTTCTGGTCCGTGAATCTCCTGTATCTGTTTGAACCTTTCGGTCCGCTCGCGTCCATCACTAATTTTCAACGTAAAGTTGAAACGGCCACATTTTAGGACTATTTAATATGCTATTATTATATTCTGAGGATGAAATGTGAACCTCGTACCTGTGAGTAATACTAAAGAGAACCCTAGTTGAGTGTATTAATCTGATAATACTTTTAATTTGTTAGAATTGCTTAAGATCAGTCCACGGAAGATGTCTTAGTTGTTGTAAGCAGTTTTAGAATTTAATGAGTTATGTGGAAGCCAGTTTCTATGTACGTCAAGAAGCATTTTTAAAAGGTTTGTGTGATTCAGTTAGGTCCATTAAATTTGATCAATGGTGGTTATATGAACATAATTTTAATTAGTGAAAATTGGTTGAGTAAATCTTGAAAGAGCTGTGTCTATCGGACTTAAATGGATTAATGTTTTAATCTGAGTCCTGCTGGTGGTTCTGTAGGGCAGGTGGTTTATTTTAATCTATTTCTACCACAGTGGTAGAGCGATTCTAGGCGCTTCAGTCTGGAGCCGCGCGACCGCTACTGTCGCAGGTATGAATCCTGCCTCGGGCATGGATGCGTGTGATGTCCTTAGGGTACTTAGGTTTAAGTATTTCTCATTTCTAGGGGACTGGTGGCCTCAAATGTTGTCCCATAGTGCTCAGAGCTATTTGAACCATTTTGTTAATTTCATTAAGATCATTTTGAGCCGTGGCGCTCGTTACTGGCGCACCAGTCTCTTGGATGTCCATTATCGATCCTTCGATGTTTCTTATCTTTGCTTGCTTTGTTGTTTTCCGCATTCGCTTGGCGAGTGGCAATTGACGTTTGCTCGGGCTACCTGCTGAGACGCTGCGAGGTACGAGGTGGGAAGCAACCACGTATATGTGCAGTCGGTTGTACGCGGTCGGCCGGTTCAGGATGGAGGATATGTGTTGGCTGCCTGCCTGTCTGCTCTCCTGATTTTGGTCGCCGTGACTTGCGACCGCCTAGCTTGAGTTGCTGCCTGGTGTATCCTACACGAGCCATACCGGACGTCCAGCAGAAGCTAAGCAGCCTTGTGTTCCTTTAAAGAAAAGGAGCAAATGTATAAGACCTGTTGTAACCAATTTTGGTGGCCTCTTATGCGTGGCCTTCACGTTTACACTGCCTTTGGGGAGAGCTAATTCTTTTAAATTTAAACATGGGTTTCCCTGTCCTTATAATCTTTTGGGGGTTTTATTTGAATTTTCTCTTTGGGGTTCCTTCCTTGTGTTTGGTTAAATGTTTACGTGTATAGCGGGAAGGGACTCCTGGTTAAAACTCGGAGAAGGTGTTTGATGTTACTGCCGCTTCCGGCATTTGTCTTTTCAATTAAGTGTTGTCATCCCTTCGAGCGACCTGGTGTCACTCCTCGTTAATTAACGCTGGTTTATGTGTACTTAATTTTCTATTGGCCACTTGAATTAATATTTTGGAGCGCAAATAGCACTAAGGCAACCTAATTGTATACCACCTTGTGCCCCTGTCTAGTACCTTCATTTTCAGTGGCACGAGTTAGCTCCACTACCGGTTTTACTGATGTGCTCGCTTGAAAATCTTGTCTTGTATAAGTTTGCCCCATGTGCGTCTGGGAACACAGAGATGAGCTTCAGTGTGACTTCAGTGCTAGTCAGTTAATGGAATCTTCATTTTGGCTTGGCTTCCACTGAAGAGTTTGAGTGGAGCTTAGTGTGTTTGATTTGTTATTCATTTAATTACTGTGAGTTTGTTTATTTAATGGGGAGCAAGACATTTAAAGACTGTTGGTATTAACTCCCCTAGTTCCGGGGTGTTGCTAATTCGTTCCAAATAAGTAGTATTCAGTGGCAAGGCTGTTGATTAGTTGATTACTGTGAGTACAAATTCACGCTGTTTGTTTCCGAAATTGTTGAAGTGTCTGTGTTGTGATTCAATCTCTAGCCACTTGTTTGACCTAAATTGATATAAGCCTTACATCGCCTCCTTAAAAATGTTGCCAGCAGAAACCCTTAAGACAACTATGTTAACCTTTACTGGGAGCAATATTTCGTGTAGTTAAATTTTGTCTTAAAATGTGTATTTCTCTGATGTAATAAACAAGTGATAAAATAACAAAGCAAAGGGGCCTGGTCCTTCTCATTGTGTCCGGTTTGTAACACGTATCACATGTGTTTGTAAAAAGGAAGTGTATGGCAACTACAAACTGGTTATGTGTTTAATTTCGATGTGTCGAAATAAATAACACATCAGCATGTGCAACCAACAAAGCCGAAAGCAGCAGGGCCGAAATCAGCTGGATTCTGGATTCCGCATTTTCGTAGCAGTAACAAGCCCACCAACGTCCGCGCTGGGCTCAGGTTTATTGGTTAAACGTGCTGGGATACATGCTTAGTAAGGTGAAGACTCCGTTGGTTTTTGTCACTGGGGTTCATTTGTTGATGGCATATTAAGATTGGGTCGTGAGGATGACGTTTTCTTGGCTTCGAAACTGGCAACATGTTTTGAATAATCGGCGTTGGATCACAATACAGCTGTTGGATGTAATCGTCATTATTCAAGTACGTAGACAAGTCAGTCGACTAGGCTTGCGGCACATCTGAAGATGTCCAGCTCAGCTCTGGACAAAACATCAGGAACGAAAGAGTTTGATAGGGAACGTCTCATTTATTCCGTTGTGAGAGCGAACGCCAGAGCGGAGTCGGACGTGTGAGGAGAGCGGCGGAAGCCCACCTCTTCGGCCCAGCCCCGCGGTGCGTCGGCCGCGCGATCGATGCCGTCGCGGCATAGCGGCAGCACGGCTCTGGCGAGGCAGGCAGGGCAGGGCAGGCGCGCGAGCGACGACCTCTAGGCGCCGGCTGCTGGCCTGGTGCGCGCCGGGGGCGTGTGTGGGCGGTGGGCGGCGCGGGGCGGGCCGCCGCGGAGCGGGGGCGGGGGCGGCGGCGGGGGCGTGTCCTGGGCAGGCGGCGGAGGGCCGCGGCCCGTCCCACCGGCAGGCGTGCTGCCGCCGGGACCGCAGCCGAAGGCGCCCGGCTGGCGGTCTCCGGCGCAAATGGTGGGCAGAGTGTGCAGTCCCAGGAGGACGGTACAGCCGCACTGGAGTACGGAGCTACTCGGAATGAACCGAACTAGTCCGTGACCTAAATAGCTGACTGGCTACCGGCTGGGTGGTAATGCAGTTCCGCATACGGTGCTCGTCTGAAGTGCCAGAGACTGCACTAAACGACTGTGCGAGTGCTGGACGTCACGGATCACTGTATGTTACGCTCGAACATACAGAGTGACCATTCTTTCACTGCGAGTCCTAGCTGCTCGTTTAGATCCTATTTTCGATAGGAGCTCCCCTCTTTGGTTGCTGGCTGGTGACTCGTGGCGGCGGCAGCAGTGTTGTGACGAGTACTGGTGGCAAGTGAGAACGTTTACTCAAAGTGAATAGAGACACGGAGTGCTTTTCCGTACGGCCGGGCCCTTGGATTTGCCTGATCGTGGTGTTACATGCTCGGGCTCGTGGTGGTCCTGACGTAGTACCTTCTTGAGCGTTGCCATGATGTGGAACGTGGTTTGGTCCCGTCTTTGTCTTAGTCAATGATTTACTCTTTGTCTACCTGGAAAGACAAGTGTTTCGTTTTGTGAAGTTGGCAGATTGTATGTGAGTATTCTCTCACTCGATGTCATCCAATTGCTTCTGCTTTTGATTGTGGCGCTGTTCTTTGTGTGACCTAGAAAGTGTCTTTTAATCCGCCATATGTGGTTCGAACTACAATGTAGTGAATGTTATCTCTTAAAAAGATAATAATAATTAGCTGAATTTCTTGTGAGAGTTATTTAAGATACCTGTTGAATGGTGTACACTTGATCTTGATAAGACAAGAGCTCTTTCTATGAAACTGAGACTAAACTATGTGCTAGAGAAGCACATCTATACGTGCTTTCCTTTGATCGTCAATAAGAGTGATCGCGTGCTCGGGCATGGTTCGCCTTGCGTTTGTCTTTATTTGTACCTACCTTTGTACTGGGTGAAGGAAAGCAGGTTGAAAACTGTAAGCCATTTTGGTTTTAAGAGTACCACGCTTCTACGTGGCTTTAGTTACTTAAATGTCACTTGTTTCAATTTTGATGTTTGAGCTCCTCTGTAGGAAAAATGCAATTTCGTTGGGCTAATATTATTAGAAGCGTTTGTTTTCAGTATGTAACTTGATTACCAAGCCGTCATAGGGTGCATAATTATCTACCATATGAAATAGCTCTCATTGGTTTATTGTGTCGCTAGGGTACCACATTTTAAAAGTGAACTACTGCTATGTAAATAATCTGCTAATAAGTGTCATAAAAGGCTGATTCAAAGTGAAACTTGTACTTAGACCAACCCTAATGGATAAATTTTCTCTTAATAGAGGCATAAAGGTTTTAATGGACTATTGTCACAGTAATAATTAAAGTTATGGAGTGAGTTTCAAAGCTGCTGAAAGTCCATTACCTGTAAGACCAGCACCTTGATCTTAGGGCACAGGCAGAAACTGCGTTAGAAAGATCAACTGTCATTTCAGGCAGCATGGGCTGCGTGTTTTCTGCAAATTAGGATTTTCAGGCTGCCATGTTGTCACCGCCAAAGGAATTAACTCTCGTTCTAATTTCAAAAGTCTTGATGTGTCACGACTGTTTCTGTGGTTCTTTCATTTCTTTGAATTTAAAATGTTCTTCTCTCCGTGGGTTAGTATTTTGAGTGTTTAATATTGTTACTTTATTTTACATTGCTTTACACTGGGCGCAGTTATTGCTTATGTAATTTCGAGTTGTTATAAATTAGAGGCGATGTATTGTTTACTAAGACATTTAAAACGACACTCACGGAATTTAAAGCTGCTAAAAATTGATTCCACTCCCTGTTCTTTTGGACAGTAAAGTAAACGGAAAATTTTTAATTTTATTGAAATTCGAAATAGGTATTGTCAGTCCTCTTGAATTCTGAACGTGAAATAGAGGTGTCGTTCCATTTATTGGTGAATGACGTTTTAAATTAAACTAGATCCACTCCTTCCACTCAGCAGCATTTACGCCGTCTTAGACGCAAGTACTTGGCTCATTCTGACTTCAAAAATGTATTTATAGGGAACTATGTTAGACAGAGGTATGCAGTTTGTGGCAAATGGTAGCTTACCTCATAACATTTTATTATGGACACACATCTACATGTATTCCATTTGCTTCCCATAGACCACATAAGCTATCCTTAGTCTCTTTCCATTTCTTCTTCGACATCTCTTCCGTCACCACCTTAACTGCATCTCGTATTTGTGCTGTAAGCGTTTTTATATGAGGAACTTTATCTTTAAAGTAACCCCTCATAAGGCCAAAAGGGGCTATGTCTGGTGAGCGTGATGGCGATCATCTTGGACCTCCCCTCCCACCAATCCATCTGTCCCGAAACGTTTCCTCCAAGAATAACCCCCAGTCTGGATGCGCACCATCTTGTTGAATCGTTTCCCATACTTCAGATTCCTGTAACGGACGCTCTCCGGGCAAATGAAGAAGTGTAACCACAAAAACTCCGTGAGGTAAGGTGCAATTTGCAAAAAACCGCATAGCTGTATCAACATAGTTCTTTAGTAACAAGTATTTGTCATCAGAAACAGGCTTTACGCTAACCTCACATTTTTGGTGAACTAAGAGGGTCAAAGTACGGATTCAAGTTCTTATTACTGACCAATTAAATCACGAAGGATATATCGTTTTAAACGTTTAACAAACTAAACTTCCGTCTGTTAGAACCGGCGAAAAAGTTGCACACTAACAATTTCGAAATTCAAAGCTCTTTATAGTATAGTGACACAGTGCTTTAGCACAATTGATATTTACCACCATAGTACAACACAATGTGGTCATGACAGAATGCGTAACTTCAGGGGAACGGGCGTTAATTACCCTGCGGCACGGAGGTATTAATTTAATTTAAACACACACTGTAAATAATACGGCTTTTTCGTTCCAACACAAGACTTTTCGTGAGTGCATTCGCTTTCCTTTGCTTTCTGGCGATCTTTGGCCTTCAACCTTAGAACTAAAAAATGTAAAAATCTTAGATAATACGATATAAAAGAATAGTATAAGCTAATGCAAAATTTTTCTTTTACAGTTGCTTGGCTATGAGCTACGCACTTGTTTCGTTTTAGGGCACATTTCACGAGAAGAAAACACTACTGGTTGCATTGTGGTGAAATATCACATAAATATTATGGATAAACAGCCTTAAACCAACATATGAATTGCTGAAAACAGAAGAAGAGAACTTTGACTTATAAATAAAAATAAGATAAAATCTGTAGTAGTGACGAAGTCTGGCTCCAGAAGGACTCCACATGACATAAAGGCCTCTCAGAAATGAAACTTATTGGTAGAGCACTTGCCCTCCAAAGGCAAGGGTCCCGAGTTCGAGTATCGGTGGGGCACACAGTTTTAATCTGCCAGGAAGTTTCATATTAGCGCACACTCCGCTGCAGAGTGAAAATCTCATTCTGGAAACCTCTCAGAAATTTTTTAAAAATTATGCTTATCCGTTACGGATATTTTAGAACCCATAACTGTTAACTGAATGTAAATACATAAAATTGCAACCAGGTACTTCTTTGATTAGTTACTTATTATTCCATGAACCGGTTTTCGATCCTTTTCAGTTTCATTTTCTGTTGGTTTTCTGCAAGTTACATAACTATTTCTAGCATAATGCTGGGTGTTGACTGTGTGACAAAAATGGAACATGCTTCAATGTATCGCCATGAGTATTGTTTATCCGTCGATACGGATGCTAAATTTTAGTTTTGTGCTTACTGTGAAAGTATGTGCGGCTTTTTCTGTAAGTGTACATCTGTCTACTTCTATTTTGATGGCCAGTTGGTACATCACTTTACGCACTGTTACACAATCTGTATACATTTACACTGTGATAGCGAAACTTTTCCAGCATCCAGTATGTGTTATACAAGTGTTGTTTCTTACAAAGATCCGGAATGAGGTAACATTCGCGAAGGTAAACAAACGCTAGGTTGGAGGCGCAGAATCCCAGAGGGACCGGTGTTATGAACAGGCATGTCGAAATGGTAAATATGAAAGAGAACAGTGTGACACATTCCACTGTCACACAGAAAGAACAGGCGAGAATCGATTAGGAGAAATTTCCGTTTCTCTGTATGTTCACAAAATTTAAAGACGACGGATCTTGAATTCAGCCGGTGGTTTGGGTATCTCAATTTGACCATTACTGACCACCAAAATGAAGGGTCGACAATATATCGACTGTGCAGAGATACATCTCGACCTAGAGGCACTGAACAAACTGACACCAGTCACCAAGAAACGTTTATCATTTGTGAAGTTTCTAGAGAAGTTCGTAAGCGCTTATTAGCCACACTCGAAACAGGATGAGACAAAAGATTAAATGATAAGATTATCAGCACTAAAGGAGTCGAGATGCGAAAATCCAGGTCGAATACTTCACGAACTTCAGAAAAGAAATATGCAGGTAGACGAACCCTTCTCCGACACGAAATCCTTCGGCTGTGCGAAAATTAGCTCTCAAAGGAATGTCAATTGGCACTGACAGGGAAAAGTAAGGAGAATATTAACACGTTCTGGAAGTGGTGAAACGAATATCTACATCTACATCCACCATACGGTGCGCGACGGAAGGTACCTCGTACCACAACTAGCATCTTCTCTCCCTGATCCACTCCCAAACAGAACGAGGGAAAAATGACTGCCTATATGCCTTTGTACGAGCCCTAATCTATCTTATCTTTGTGGTCTTCCCGCGAAAGTTGGCGGTAGTGAAATTGTACTGCAGTCAGTCTCAAATGCTGGTTTTCTAAATTTCCTCAGTAGCGATTCACGAAAAGAACGCCTCCTTTTCTCTAGACTCCCGCCCGAGTTCCTGAAACATTTCCGTAACACTCGCGGATTAACAAACCTACCAGTAACAGATCTAGCAGCCCGCCTCTGAATTGCTTCTATGTCCTCCCTCAATCCGACCTGTTATGGATCCCAAACGCTCGAGCAGTACTCAAGAATAGATCGTATCAGTGTTTTATAAGCGGTCTCCTTTACAGATGAACCACATCTTCCCAAAATTCTACCAATGAACCGAAGATGACTATCCGCCTTCCCCACAACTGCCTGTTCGGACGTCTCCGCTGAAATGCTAGCACCTGTGCAACAGTCGTTCCATACCAGACAGACAGCAAGTATTGCCGCAACCGGTGGTCGCTATAAAGTTTAATTGAAGTTTTCTAAAATGCAGATTAGGCTCATTTTTATTTGAATGTATGTAAAATGTTTATTATGCTTATTGGGCTTGTTATATTTTGAATTCGATCTCTCATATATATTTTGTCACCGAATTGTATCAAGCATGCCAAATTACACAAGTTAGATCATAAGAATACCACCAAAGCGCACTCTTGATTACATCTGTGTTGTTGCTGCATCTGCCACAAACACTCACCATTTTCCTACAGACAACGTACTTATTAAGTACGCATACCAGACAGGATGCACTGCATACAATATTGACAGAATTATTGAAGTAATCCGGAAATTTGGGTAGTCATCAGAAATGTATCTCATGATTTACTAATATTATGTTTACTGTTAACAAGGCTAAAGCCATGTTTTTCAGCTTTGGATTTCTTTGTTTTATTTTTAGTCGGTGTCACTATTAATTCAATCATAGCTAAAGGTATGAATGTACAAATTTTCATTATAGATGTTCTCAGTGTCAATTTAGAAATTACACTTTACGCTCTACACATTTCTTAGACACAAATACGAATGACATTCACTCAGATGAACTTGTAATATGAATGGTCAAGGAGTCAATGTAAACGTCAGGCAGAGTTAGTTTCATGATATGCTGTTTAACATAATATTAACTCTGAAATAAGAATCGAAATTTGCTTTAATTTCTTTGCTGGATCATAAGTCCTTTGTTAAATGGCATAATGTTAAATGATGTGCTTTTGCACAACGTCCAGTAACAAATGTAAGATTATGGTGATCTCCTTGAATTTTAATGTGATCGAATATAGTGTAGTGATCAGATGAAATATTAAGGATTGTGGTATCTATTGAAGCTTTATAATACGGGCTGTCCTACAGGAAGACCAGAGGTTGAATAAATAAGTCGATCTATTGGCAACAAAATTTTGCTTGTGGCTGCCCCGCCATCTCGCTAGTGGGAGTTTCCAGCTGTGCAAAATTTATATAGACCAGGAGATAAGGCGGGTTTTTATGAAACATATCAGGCAATTTTGCATGCCTCTGTCATCAAAATTAAGGCGTGAGTCTGTGATTCGTAACTGACAACACGGAAAATTCGAATGAGAACGTGTGTCTTTGACTTGGAATCACAATGAAAGGCAATAAGGTGTTCTACGTAATTTACATCTCTTTCCTTTATTAACACGTTGATGGGTTAACTGGTTTGCTTATGTGTCTGGTGTGCGTGAGAATACACAGTGCGTTGGATTTCAGGTGAGCGAGCGGAAGGAGGAGATTTATGTTTAACGTCGCGTCGACAACGAGGTCCTTCAAGACAAAGCACAAACTCGATATAGGGAAGGATGGAGAAGGAAATGAGACGTGCCACTTCAAAGGAACCATCTCGGCACTTTCCTTAAGCGATTTAGGAAAATTACGGAAACCTAAATCAGGTTATCGAGAAACGGGTTTGTGCCGTCGTCCACCCGAATCCGAGTTTAATGTGTTAACCACTGAGCTACCTCGCTCGGTATGAGCGAGCAGAAAAGCTACGGCCAAATAGGACCGACCAGTAGAAAGACCGGAAACCCAGGTGGTGGATTCATAAAACTGAGGTTACCCAGCTGCACCAAGGGATGGCAAGCATCTGTCCACCCATAAGCCTGCACAGCTTAACGTCCGGCGAACGACAACTGCAGGAGTCGGGTGTGCCTTTCCATGTTTTGCAGACCACTTCTGCAGGAAGCGTGGGCTACAGAAAACAACGTCTGGCCTCGTAGCAGTTGTTTATTTATTCATCTAGCAATCAGTTGAAAGGCTAACAACATAAGCAAGAAAACTTGTGGCTGGCTTAATGGTGTGTGACGTAAAGGGACAGCGCTGAAGTAGAAGAATTTTTATGTTGTGAATAATGTCTAAAGGGGGAGCGATGTTTTGTCAGGATTCTCTAGTTGGAGGGAAGCATTGCGATAGGGCCGCAGTGCTTCTTAATTTTGTTAGTGAGAACTGGCACTAGAATGAAATTTTCACTCTGAAACGGGATGTGTGTTGATATGAAACTTCCTGGCAGATTAAAACTGTGTGCCGGACTGAGACTCGAATTCGGGGCCTTTGCTCTTCGCGGACAAGTTCTCTACTGCCTGAGAACTGGCACTATTTGCCCGGGAGGAATTGGCAGGGCATAAGAAATCGCCGCAAGAGAGGCTCTTGGGTTTAGGAAGCATAGGTGTGAGCATCGACTTCAGCTCAGGACAGGAGGTGCCACATCAAATTCTGGTACGGTAGCATTAGAGGACCGATTGAGTAGCCATGGCGTTGCAGTTGAGCCCACAATATCTTCGAGTTACAACACGGAGATGACGACTTCGTCTTCACGTCAGCACGTCTGCAGCGTACGGCTCGGCACAGCGTAGTCGGATTTATGGTGAGCATAATTCGCATCACCTGTAGAGTATCTGGATTCGGTTTCACACTTGTGGAATTCAGGACTATCGCCTATCTCAGCTTCATCGCACTTCTACTGAATGTTTCTTGTTGTCGGCAGGAATTCATGGCAGGGCCAAGCCCCAGGTTCAATATCACATGTGGTTGACAACTACATTTATATTGTGAGAACTTTTAAAATTTTCCTTTACAATGAAATAAAGTGAAAAGAGTTAACAACACAGAACGCCAGAAGGGCTTAAAAATATGCTTTGAAATTTATCTCTTTAAAAAAAATTGCAACAAGATCAACATCAATAATCACAAAGCGCCAAAAGGCTTAGAAAGTGCGTTGAAATTTTTAAGTACTACAATACAGAGCCCCAGAAGACTCAGCAATACCCCCTTTAAAAAATTGAAATAAAAAACTGTAAAAGAAATAGATCAAGATATTTTACAATTCCTCTAAAACAACTTAAGAGGGTAAATGACCCA
This sequence comes from Schistocerca gregaria, assembly GCF_023897955.1. Lineage (NCBI taxonomy): Eukaryota > Metazoa > Arthropoda > Insecta > Orthoptera > Acrididae > Schistocerca > Schistocerca gregaria. Next base: position 1,005,896,746 of record NC_064920.1, on the reverse strand, counting down.
CTTCAAAACAACTAGGTCACGGTGATAGCTACAAGAAATATAACAAATAGAAAACAGTGATAGCAAACAGGTCTTCATCTTCTTCTTTTGCTAGTGCTTTTCCCACATTTTGCGCAAGTTCCGTACCTTTTCTCACATGTTGCGCAGGGTGGGCATGGTTTAGGTCAGATTTGGCAAGGGCCGGCCGGTGTGTCCGAGCGGTTCTAGGCGCTTCAGTCTGGAACCGCACAGCTGCTACGGTCGCAGGTTCGAATCCTGCCTAGGGCATGGATGTGTGTGATCTCCTTAGGTTAGTTAGGTTTAAGTAGTTCTAGGTTCTAGGTGACTGATGACCTCAGATGTTAAGTCCCATAGTGCTCAGAGCCATTTTTTTGATTTGCAAAGTTAATGTTAAGGGGTGGCCGGATGCCCCTCCTGTCACCACCTTTCACCCTTCATCCCCCCTTCCCTCCCCCTCTCCCCCGAGACGGAACGGGTGACCCCAAATGTTTCGTTCTAGTGTAAGCCATAGACTAGTGCAGACATGTTAAAATGTCTGCGGGTCGTGTAACTAAGGCAGAACATGGGGACCAGCCGGGTATTCATCTATTGGGATGTGGAAAACCGTCTAAAAACCACAGGCTGGCTGGCACCAGCCGTCGTTGGTAATCTACCGGGCTGATTCGACTGGGGCCAGCGCTCCTACCTGAGACCAGGAAGCAGTGCATTAGCGCTTTCGACTAGCCTGGCAGGTGACAGCAAACACGTATGTAGGGCTTAAACGTATGCTAAATTGGCAGCAGTTCCACACACACACACACACACACACACACACACACACATATATATATATATATATATATATATATATATGGTGAGCTAACCTTGCAATGGAGTTTAGCTTGGTGAAATTTAGTAACCTTTCTGATGGCTCTAAAGCTTCCTGTATGCAGAAATTTGAGACTTGATTCCGGGAGGTCAAAGCAGGCAAGGGCAAATTTATCAGAGAACGGAAAACTATGAAAACTCCAGGACAGAGGATCGCAATATACATAAACTGCTACTGGCCACCGCCCAGAACCTCGCCTGCTTCCTCTCCCATCGCCAAGTCGGCTGGCTGGTGAGGATCATCGGAACAATTTATTGGCCAGTCGGACAACCGGGAGCTGGGCCAATATATAATACAGCTAACACGCCCAGCTTACAAAACTGACAACTTGATATCAGTTTAGATCATCTTAAACAGTAACCACGTAACTAACAAGAATAATTCACCACTTGAACATTTTGCACATTTGTTCCCCTTTCTTTTTTAAGTGATAAATACTAAATATGGTTATAACACTTAAACAGAAGAAATAATCAAAGATAACTGCAATAAAACTATTATTTGTCCCCAGAGCTCTGAATATACACTAAAGCGCCAAAGGACTGGTATAGACATGAGTATTGAAATACAGAGATATGTAAACAGGCAGAGTATGGCGGTGCTGTTGACAACTCCCATATAAGACAACAGGTGTCTGGCGCAGATATTACATCGGATACTGCTGCTACAGTGGCAGGTTATCAAGATTTAAGTGAGTTTGAACGTGATGTTATAGTCAGCGGAAAAGCGATGGGACACAGCAGCTCCGAGGTAGCAATGAAGTTCGGATTTTCACTTACGAGACACCATACACCTCCAGAATTGCTACACAGTGGCTCCAGATACACTCTTCAGAGTTTAAACACATCCACTGGCCACCAAACTCCTCAGACATGAACATTACTCAAGCATATCTGAGATGTCTTGCAACGTGCTGTTCAGAAGAGATCTTCACCCCCTCGTAATCTTATGGATTTATGGACAGCCCTGCAGGATTCATGGTGTCAGTTCCCTCCAGCACTACTTCAGACATTAGATGAGTCCATGCTATGTCGTTTTGCGGCACTTCTGAGTGCTCGCAGGGCCCTATACGATATTACGCAATTGTACCAAATTTCTATGGCTCTTGAGTGTGTATGACAAACATTTAAACTAAAGGCTAATATTCAAACACAAAATTAATTCAAGGTACTTACAACAAGTCACCTTCATTAGTCCAGTACTCGGACATGTTTATCACTAACTGCCCATTCAGAAACTTCACTAGCCGGCCGCGGTGGTCTCGCGGTTCTAGGCGCGCAGTCCGGAACTGTGCGACTGCTACGGTCGCCGGTTCGAATCCTGCCTCGGGCATGGATGTGTGTGATGTCCTTAGGTTAGTTAGGTTTAAGTAGTTCTAAGTTCTAGGGGACTAATGACCACAGCAGTTGAGTCCCATAGTGCTCAGAGCCATTTGAACCACTTGAAACTTCACTAGATACAAATACTAAATATTACCAACATAGGGCATTCATCAACAATACACAGCGTCCGCTACATGACAGCTGTCTCCCTGTGCAGGTAGGGCTAACGGACAGCCCATTGGATGCCCAATTTAGTTCTACACCCATTAAAAAAAAGAAGTTTAACTACTTCGCGCAATAAATTCCCTGTATATCACAGTAGAACTATCAGCTCGACCCCTCCACAGATCCATCAAAAAACAATACCACAAGCAATTCAAACAACAATAAAACCAGTCATTGTGCAGCAACAAAGACGAGTTGCAAGTAATCAGGTGCACACACAACCAGAAGTGGCCAAAAGACCTTCTCAAACGACCAACCAACGGTCGTTCCCGATGAAATCACAGGCAAAGGTTGCAAGCGAATCTCCAATGACAGCTTGTTACCAAGAGCCATTTAGACTGTCTGCAATACAATTGGTGACAGCGGCAATGAACTTTCGATGGGCAACCAATTGACACCAGCATCTCGCAGAATGGAGCCTTTGGTCTCTTCTCGCACAATCAGCCAACCGTCATCCCCATTGCTTCAGCTCGGAGCCCCTACTTCCCTCCAGTTGTGTCCAAAGGAGACTCGCCACCGAACGACCAGAGGGGAAATGAAGCAGAGGACATCACCCGGAAGAGAAATTGATTCGAGTCACACAGCTCGCTGGCTATAGTTGAAAGTAGATTAATGTTAATGAAGTAAAAGGTCCACACAGTGGACACCAGGTGAAAAGCTACTTCTTATGTTTCAGATCTAGACTGCAATAATAAAATGGGAAGGAACTGTTAATTAGAACTCAGGGAGAAGTTGCAGTCTAATTGGCACTCTATTTATTCATCTTGAACAAGACAAGACAACAAAATTATTAAACAAACATTACATAAACATTTTTATTTAACTAACGCCTTACTAACATGGGATCTATGGTGGACAAAGTGATCTGCTGGGGATTGACAAACGGCACAAACCAGAAAACTGCTTGTTCTGTCTGACTTCATACAAGTGAATCCAGGTTATTGCACCAAACTCTGCCATCACCAAGTATCTATAGTCTACTATACAAAAAAAGAAAAATATGGTTCAATGTAACAGAGTGCTGAGAAATATAGCCCTATCTCACAGCAGCGAATACTGCTGGTCAAGACAGCACACCATGATCCCTTTGGCGACTGACGTCATGGACGGTGGCAATCTGTTATTAAACGCATGTTCCTGAAAAATGCAAGTATGCAATCTTGCATTCAGTTCATTCAGAACGCAGATACTTCCCAATGAGCATCTGATAGCCCGATGGATTCCAGTGTGCAAGTGGACGTGTTTGCTGGTCTGCCAAACCAATTTGACTCCGTGCCACGACTGTGCATGTCGGAATATGTCAAACGTTTAGACGGCCGACTCACGGCGAATAAGTACACGTACACGTCACTCGTTGTGACCATGATGATATAAGCAGTACCTCTGAGGGTTCAGAACGTGACTGGCACAGGCTCTAAATCGCACACTAGCGAAGGACACAAGTTTCACCGTTTAGGTAGAGACATGCAGTTCTTTACTAACGAAGCGCCAGTAAAAGAGACTTGTACAAGAGTGATCTTTCTTCCTTTCTGTAAAGAGAACATTGAAATTAAACTTACCAACAAAAAGTATCTTATCTGTGAAATATACAATCCACCCAAATATGTACAGCTCTCTAGCTTTGAATCCGCATTCTCAGTTTTTAAATATTTGTAGGAAAAAATAATTTTATCCGGAGATGGGAACATAAATTTTATAGACAGCAGTGCCGCAGTTTCAAAATTATACTTTACACTATCATGCTGAAACTTTACACGGATTCTACTTCAGCCAATTCATCATACTGTAGACACTCATGCCTTTATTGATATTTTCTAAACTAAGTCTCCAAACAGAGTAATTTGCTCTGATCAAATTTCTACATCTCGTTTATCTGCTCATGATGTTATAATCATGAATTATTCGTCGAAATGCCCGAAAAGAAACCACAAGTGGTCTCTTTTTGAGATTGTAAGGCTTGAATTGTCTGAGCTTACAGTTGACACCTATGGTATCTCGTGGGAGGGAAGACGGGAAATAACATTGATGTAAGTTATGAAGTATCTAATTTCACCGAGAGAGTCAGTTATATACGCAATAAACATGCTCCAATACAAACTGCAAGGGTCAGGAGAAAACCAGCTCCATGGCTTGCCGATCAACTCAGACATTTCATGAGTATCAGAGACACAGCTCACAGGAAACGTAAACGTTATCCGATCTTCGAGAATCATCCCACCTACAAGCGACTAAGCAACCGAGTTTGCCAGTTAGTGGGAAATGCAAAATATAGGTATGCCCGCTCCGTAACTGAGGGCTTTCACAGGCCCTCCGTCTTCTGAAAACATCTACGAAGGCTAGGAATAGGACAATCTCCATCTGCAGCTGAACCTCTAGTTCGTATTGCGGTTCTAAATGAGTATTTCGCCTCGCCTACATCTCTACTTGACTGAGGACGCAAACCATCGAATATCTTGAAGTATCTGCTGTCGGCAAAAATTAAATATTTTTTCTGCAGCCTGTAATCTTTAGCAGTCATAAGTCAACTGCGCGAATTCGTTCTACAGCTGCAGAACACGACAGTATTACAATACAAATGCTCATTTTCCTCGTCGATCCAGTTCTACCGATAAAAAGATATATTCTAAACATTCATGGTGGTGTCTGTTTGTTCTATATCGTGTCTCCCTACCACTTTTGCGCTACGACGCTCTGAGCGTGTGTTTTAGGGAATTGACTAATTTGAACCTGGAACCTGTTACTGGTAAGGAGACGCCAGACCACACATGACATGTAGAATTCAGAAGAGTTCAGTGAGACTAGCGATGATATAATCAAATACTTAATGATCTCAGCGTCAGCTCCACTGCAATCTCTGTAAAAGTATCTTAATACTAACTAAATTTAGTGGAATGGGTTCAAGGCTTTCCTATTTTTAGTTAGCTGGTAAAATAACGTCGAAAAAGCTGTTAAGTTTACCATTGGAAATTTTATTCTACTCACAAAACATTGTTTATAAATTGCACTATTGATAAAAGGAAATGTTTTAATACAGGATGGTAAAAACCAACTGCGTTCAACAAAAATGTGAACGAATATTCCCTGAATGGGTTTCCAAGTTCTACAATCGATCGAAGGATGACCTATGCCATATCACATATATAATCTAGGTTTAAATTAAGTTTCACAAAGAGAAAACTATCAAAATGGTCTACGGTGACCCTCAATTATCTTTAATTACTTATCTAACTTGTCGTAAATTACAGTGGCTGATGTGGCTTCTCAATAACTATATAACAGAGAAATCATCGCGTTTCAGATTTTTACTTCAAGTGGCAAATGTTAACACCATGAGCTTTAATTTACGATCGACACTAGTATTACGCAAAAAGGGGGTGAAACAGATGAGACTTCTGCAGTTCTGAGTAAAGCTTTATGCGCTCAAAAATGCGGCATCGCGTGCGTTCATTACCTTGTCGGTCTTTAGGCAGCGTCAGAGCGGCGGCTGGCAGCTGGCTCACCTCGCCATCTCGATACAGCATCAACTGCAAAAAGCCTCAGTGAACTTCCAATGTCATCCACCAGGTTATTTATGTATATTGTGAATAGCAACGGTCCTATGACACTCCCCTGCGGCACACCTGAAATCACTCTTAATTCGAAAGACTTCTCTCCACTGATAATGACATGCTGCGTTCTGTTATCTAGGAACACCTCAATCCAATCACACAATTGGTCTGTTAGTCCATATGCTCTTACTTTGTTCGTTAAACGACTGTGGGGAACTGTATCGACGCCTTGCGGAAGTCAAGAAAATCGGCATCTACCTGTGAACCCGTGTCTATGGCCCTCTGAGTCTTGCGAGCTGGGATTCACACGACCGTCTTTTTCGAAACCCATGGTGATTCCTACACAGTAAGTCATTATAGTCGAACATAATAACGTGTTCCAAAATTCTACAACTGATCGATGTTAGAGATATAGGTCTATAGTTCTGCACATCTGTTCGACGTACCTTCTGGAAAACGGGGATGACCTATGCCCTTTTCCAATCCTTTGGAATGCTACGCTCTTCTAGAGACCTACGGTATACCGCTGCAAGAAGGGGGGCAAGTTCCTTCGCGTACTCTGTGTAAAATCGAACTGGTATCTCCTCAGTATGTATCTTGTTTAGCGATGAAGCCGCATTTTCCATTCACGTCTATATAAACCGCCGAAACATGCACTATTGTTCTATTGACAATATCCGAGTTGGGGATATTGAACCATCAGCTCATAGGCCCGTTTTGAATAGACGGAACACTTAACGCGCAAAAGTGTCGCAGCCTGATAACAGCCAGGCTTACACGGATGCTAGGAGACGTTCCTCTGCAGACTAAGAGGACACTGTGGTACCAGCATAATGACTGGCCATAGTGCACGAAATACCACAGCGAGCATTCAAGAAATGTTTCCAAAGCGTTGTACTGGACGCAGAGGACCTGTACCTTGGCCGGCCCGTCCCGCGGTTCGACGTATGGAGACATTTTTGTGTGGGGAAAACTAAAATACGTTGCCTACAAGGACATACCAACTACACCCGATGATATGCATCGACGTATTATTGCAGCTTGTTCGGACGTCTCCGGTAAAATGCTAGCACGTGTGCAACAGTCGTTCCATACCAGACAGACAGCATGTACTGCCGCAACTGATGGTCGCTTTGAACTCAACCTGTGATGGTCAGTTGTCTCGTTGCTGGACAGAAACCACACAACTAGTGTATGCACTTGTGTTGCTCCCCAATGAGTGCTACCACAGGTATTGCACAAGTACCGGCGTTTGAACTTTTCGAAATAGGATATCTCGTAAAAGCCTCTCACTCGAATCTCGCATCAAACGACACTAATATTATGTATTAATTTGCCGTACTTTTAGTGTGTTACTGTCAGTAGGCATTGTTCCATGTAAAAAAGTGTATGTTTGTAAAAAAAACTACACTTTCTAAAGGTTATTACAATCCGTTTATTGGGCAAAAATACGAACTCCCGAAAAACTGGTCAGCAATAGCACATCCCGTTTGCCCAATATTTGCGGTGTGAATATTAGGTGATTCACCATTTATAGCTGCATCTAAGACTCATTAGTCGTCTATGATGGAACAGCACTGCGTGGGACTAGTCAACTCGCAGCGTATCAGTCCTGGGGCACGTGCGACGTCTCGCAAGATGCAGTTGAGAACGACGTTCTGTTTCAGGCTGACGTCCATATTGCCTCCAACTGTTCAATTTAGAACTGAACAAATATGTGATCGCCAAATCACACATCTTCGTTGCACAATAATATTTTGTCATTTTCTTCTCGAGCAGTAGTCCTTCGTTCATTAGGAATCCTTTTCGCATCTCCGTTTTTATTTTTATTTAGTAAAGTAGATCGGACACTGAAATAATTATTCGTAGTTGAAGAACTTGCTATTTCGCTCCCTGTCCTAGCCCCACTGTTACATTGTCCTTTAAAAAATATTCCTACTTTCGAACGTTAGTGGGTGGGGGAACTGACTGCCTGTCTCGCAACGGCTGTTTCGAGCAAGTCACCTCTGGAATTCGGCTCCCTGGCGCCAGCCGGAAGCTGTTCCTTTTAGACCGGCGCCACAGCTGGCTGCCCATGTATGACCCACGCATGCCTTGCGAGCTCATTGCCTTACACTGTGTTAGTTATATTGACTACAACCAGCAGTTGGCCTTACAGAGCTGCTACAACAGGCCATCCCAAACGTATATAGAATGCGCAAAATTTAGCACGGTACTATTTCATCAAAGTTCCGATATTTGCGAGTAATTGTAACGTGTATAGCTGCCGAATCAAGAAAATATTTTAGGAAATCCTTTTCTCTGGTGTAAAGGAGAGATCTTAGAAGAGGACTTTAAAACATTCACTTTGTGTTAGCAACTACGTACCCGACCGTATGGGTATATTAGACAAGCCGTACACGTGAGGGTTGTGGTTGAAGACGCGCAAATCTGTCACGTCTCGCAAACGTTTTCTGGGGGGCTTCTGTCTTGTATCCTCTAAAGATATCTCTTTCGCAGCACATGATAGCACCAGTTCGTGGCCTCGTTGTAGAGACGTTGTAGCTCGTTAGGTTAGAATTGTAGGAAAGTGGGTTCAAAAAATGGCTCTGGCACTATGGGACTTAACATCTTAGGTTATCAGTCCCCTAGAACTTAGAACTACTTAAACCTAGCTAACCTAAGAACGACACACACATCCATGCCCGAGGCAGGATTCGAACCTGCGACCGTAGCGGTCGCGCGGTTCCAGACTGAAGCAACTAGAACCGCTCGGCCACTTCGGCGGGCGTAGGAAAGTAGGGAACTTGTCTGCAGTAAAGAGAACATTGAAATTAAACTTACCAACAAAAAGTATCTTATCTGTGAAATATACAATCCACCCAAATATGTACAGCTCTCTAGCTTTGAATCCGCATTCTCAGGTTTTAAATCTTTGTAGGAAAAAATAATTTTATCTGGAGATGGGAACATAAATTTTATAGGCAGCAGTGCTGCAGTTTCAAAATTAAACTTTACACTATCATGCTGAAACTTTACACGGATTCTACTTCGGCCAATTCATCATACTGTACACACTCATGCCTTTATTGATATTTTCTAGACTAAGTCTCCAAACAGAGTAATTTGCTCTGATCAAATTTCTACATCTCGTTTATCTGCTCATGATGTTATAATCATGAATTATTCGTCGAAATGCCCGAAAAGAAACCACAAGTGGTCTCTTTTTGAGATTGTAAGGCTTGAATTGTCTGAGCTTACAGTTGACACCTATGGTATCTCGTGGGAGGGAAGACGGGAAATAACATTGATGTAAGTTATGAAGTATCTAATTTCACCGAGAGAGTCAGTTATATACGCAATAAACATGCTCCAATACAAACTGCAAGGGTCAGGAGAAAACCAGCTCCATGGCTTGCCGATCAACTCAGACATTTCATGAGTATCAGAGACACAGCTCACAGGAAACGTAAACGTTATCCGATCTTCGAGAATCATCCCACCTACAAGCGACTAAGCAACCGAGTTTGCCAGTTAGTGGGAAATGCAAAATATAGGTATGCCCGCTCCGTAACTGAGGGCTTTCACAGGCCCTCCGTCTTCTGAAAACATCTACGAAGGCTAGGAATAGGACAATCTCCATCTGCAGCTGAACCTCTAGTTCGTATTGCGGTTCTAAATGAGTATTTCGCCTCGCCTACATCTCTACTTGACTAAGGACGCAAACCATCGAATATCTTGAAGTATCTGCGGTCGGCAAAAATTAAATATTTTTTCTGCAGCCTGTAATCTTTAGCAAAGTCATAAGTCAACTGCGCGAATTCGTTCTACAGCTGCAGAACACGACAATATTACAAGACAAATGCTCATTTTCCTCGTGATCCAGTTCTACCGATAGAAAGATATATTATAAACATTCATGGTGGTGTCTGTTTGTTCTATATCGTGTCTCCCTACCACTTTTGCGCAACGACGCTCTGAGCGTGTGTTTTAGGGAATTGACTAATTTGAACCTGGAACCTGTTACTGGTAAGGAGACGCCAGACCACACATGACATGTAGAATCCAGAAGAGTTCAGTGAGACTAGCGATGATATAATCAAATACTTAATGATCTCAGCGTCAGCTCCACTGCACTCCCTGTAAAAGAATCTTAATACTAACGTAATGTAGTGGAATGGGTTCAAGGCTTTCCTATTTTTAGTTAGATGGTAAAATAACGTCGAAAAAGCAGTTTACCACTGGAAATTTTATCCTACTCACAAAACATTGTTTATAAATTGCACTATTGATAAAAGAAAGTGTTTTAATACAGGATGGTAAAAACCAACTGCGTTCAACAAAAATGTGAACGAATATTCCCTGAATGGGTTTCCAAGTTCTACAATGGATCGAAGGATGATCTATGCCATATCACATCTATAATCTAGGTTTAAATTAAGTTTCACAAAGAGAAAACTATCAAAATGGTCTACGGTGACCCTCAATTATCTTTAATTACTTATCTAACTTGTCGTAAATTACAGTGGCTGATGTGGGTTCTCAATAACTATATAACAGAGAAATCATCGCGTTTCAGATTTTTACTTCAAGTGGCAAATGTTAACACCATGAGCTTTAATTTACGATCGACACTAGTATTACGCAAAAAGGGGGTGAAACAGATGAGACTTCTGCAGTTCTGAGTCAAGCTTTATGTGCTCAAAAATGCGGCATCGCGTGCGTTTATTACCTTGTCGGTGTTTAGGCAGCGTCAGGGCGGCGGCTGGCAGCACAGCTCCTCTGACCTCGCCATCTCGGAAGCAACTCTTTTCCTAACTTCCCCTTACTACAATTTACCGAAGTTGATTTAAAAAAACTATTTGGCTGTGTTTTCGTCTGACCAATCAGGGTCTCAATGTTAACCTTAAGCTCCACCTACAAAAATTCTGTCTATCCAATGAGAAACGTTATACTTTTCGTGGTGCGGCAATGTTTTTAAAGTTTGCAACGTAACAGAGACGCTAAAAAGTCTCACGCTAAAACCTGCAGCTGGTGTGGTCCTTTTAGCGTTGTCGTAAGATCTATACTGTTCTTCTGGAGGGCTCTATCTTTTAACATGGGCTGGGGAGTGGTCCTAACGTACCAGAGACGCGAGAAAGTCTCACACTAAACCTTGCAGCTGGCGTTGTCCTAGTGGTTAACTGGCGACGTGGGTGTCTAGTCCGTCCCTTATCGTAGGGCCTTCTAGCTTAACATTGTTCTGCTGTCGGCTTCTGTTCTCGTTTCTCCCCTAGGAACTGTGTCTGTCTCACGGTGGGAAGGTATGGCATGCGTTTTGGCATTCTTGTTAGTCTGTGGTATTCCATTTGCTCACTCGTTACTCGTATTACTTTGGTTAATTTAATGTCACGATTTATTCGGAGCTATGTGGCATACTACTGAATTTGCTTATCATGTCAGGGTTTCCATGGAAGGTGTTGGATTTTCCTGACACCTTACAATATTTCTAACCATTGTCTGACCTCCAACGTCTTCCAAATGGCCTGGAGAAAGGCATTTATTAAGCCTCTACCCAAAAGGGAATATTCTGACTACAAGCCCATTTGCTTTTTAACAACTTTATCTAAGACTTCAGAATACATGGTTCATGACCAGCTTACCAGTTACTTAACCTCAAATAACCTTCTGGATGAATACTAATCTGACTTCCGGAGAAACAGCAGCACGACGACTGTTGATATAAAAGTGGGTGGTGAACTGAAACAAGCTGTGGGCAAACAAGAGACGATTATTATGTACTTTTTGGATTTCAGTAAAGCTTTCGACACTGTCGACCTTGCCATTATACTTGCTAAACTCAAGAGTAAAACCTTTGCTTAAAGGTCTGTACAGTGGTTCCACTCATATCTTACCTTCCGCCAACAGTATGTAAGGATCGGAAGAAAGAGTTGACAATGGAAGAATGTATTAACAGAGGCCTCACATGGGTCAGTATTGGGCCCACTACTTTCCTCATTATATGTTATGATGGTGTCGACTATTATCTTCAGTTGCAGATATCATTTAAACGCCAATGACTCTTTCACACAAGTACAAGCCCAAAAAGTCTGCGCACAGCCACCCAGAACGTAAATGATGACGTACTTGCTTTATCAGAATTGGTGCAGAACATAGGTTTGAAATTTAACCCATCAAAATGCAAGCAATCTTGATCGCCCACAAAAGACTTATTACTCCTTAGTTCAGATGATCTCTTCCACCCTTAAACCTAAACAGCATAGAAATCACCTTTTCTTCGTCAGCAAGCAATTTTGGGATTAATATGGACCATCAGCTACACTGTACTGAACACACAATTGCAGTTTGTAAAAAGGTGTCTGCTTCACTTTCCTGTTTACAGAAGTATATAAAAAAATATTTCCTCTCCAACTCACCTCGATTGGAACTAACGATGAATGTTTGTGGGCGATACATACGTGATGTAGGCTATTTCGACCATATATCTCTTATGAACAATTATCTTGACTACGTGTCGATAAGCGTAGAGATTATAATATCCTGTGACTGCTGCGTAGTCTTCTCAATCATTGCACTCCTTTACACTACTGTCTGAACAACACAGCAGAAATACTCTTTGCAAACAAAGCAAAATCCTCTCTTTCCATTACACAACACTGACATCTTTTCTAAATCATTTTCTTTATCAGCAACCTGACTTTAGAGCAGTCTTCTTCAAAATATTGGAGAAAATTACATCCTTTCAAACTCCAAAAGACAGTTACTGGCCCACCTTATATCACAATAGCTATCTCTTTTTGTAGCTCACTGTCATGAGCCCTGTCCTTCACATCACATACCCCTCCCCATTGTCTACAGAAATCTCTAAAGAAATTCTTTTCTTTCCTGGTAACCATTGTTGTTTTCATTTGAGTCCTCTCCTCTTTTATCGTCTCTTCCACTTCTTCTAATAGCAAACCGCCCTTCAAAAGTGCTAAACTATTCAAAATTCTTTATATCTCTATTATTTTACTATTATCATTATTGTTACTATTATATTATTCCAAAACAGTATTGTTGTTAAAGAGCAAACTTTTATTACTAAGTTTTATGTAATAAATAATTAATATAATTCTTAAATTCTCCAGTATCTTTTCATCATTATCAGTGATACTATTATTATTATTATTCTCATTTTATTACCAATGCAAATTATGGTTATTGTGGGTTATTGTGATTGTTACGTAAAATTTGTATGTGTTGTTTGTCAGATTTAGAAGACGTCCTTAAGGCCCATTATGGACAGGCATAATAATAAATAAATAAATAAATAAATATTTTAAGGAAAGTCATGTTGCCGCATTTTATTACGTTCTGTAAGTCTTGCCACAGCATTGTGTCCAGACAAAGTTAGTTCTGCACTGTTCGATTAGTCATATGTATCACTTGTTGGTACGTTAATCCTGTACTGACTAACCGCAATTTAGAGTAATAACATTGTCCTAGGCGATGCTTTAGTTAAAACTGACTCTGCTCGGCAGCGAGTTTGGTCCCCACTTTCGTATCCGATTACGATACGTCTAATAATCTGATATTTCATAATAACTGGTTGTTGCCATCAGCAACGTGACCATTTGCTTTGTCTGTCACCCTGATATTCTCTTTAATAAACAATTAATGCTGTTTTATAACAACTGAAGAAAATCACCACCGATAGCTGCGTCCACTGTAGTACCAGACTGACGATATAAGCAAAAGGAAACAGAATTTCTGCCACAGAAGAGAGCTTATGGCCCAAGCTTTTTAGGCAATCACAGCAAAGAGCAAACAGCAAGCGAGAACATTGCTCACAATTGGTGACGTCGTGTCAGGTTAGCAAAACGCCAACAGGAGCCTCCATATCTCCTTCTCTTAAGACTAAATGTCTTCTGATATACTGCACCATATTATGAATATTCGATAGTCATCTTAACATGAGTTCGATTAAATCGTAAAAAGATAACCGCAACGCAAACTTCTATCCCGTCGTCAGCAGAAGAGATCTGACAAACGCCTTGTCTTCTGTTCCAAATCCATCACGAGATAGCTAATGCACGACTGTGCGGTGGTGCTAGACTCAAAATTAGGTGATTTCAATCCAGTTTCTACCATCTATATTTGGCCGCCAAGGAATAGTTAAGTGATTAATCATCAGACCTAGAGTCAGTCGTGGCTCAGTTTCTACCGGCGATTCGTTAGTTTAAAATTTTCCCTGTTAAATAGCCGTTTTCAGTTTCTGTTTACGTTATCACTTTAATTCGAGAAGCAGTCATTCCAGGAGCTACGCAAAGACGACTCTATATCAGCATCAAGTGCAAACAGTCAATATTTCTGAAGTGTGCTCCCTCTGAGGTTTTGTGGATGCTGCTTTGGCCAATTAGCGTAGTAGGCGCCAATCGAACACGCGATTTGGAAGCATTTTTCTAACTACTCTCCTTCCTAGTTCTGCGCGGCATGTATGTCTTCCTTGTTCTCGGCGGCGTGTGAACGCGACGTCGTAAGGGGAATGAGCGGGGGGGGGGGGGGGGGGGGGGGGTAGCGGTTTTGTCGTCGTCGTCGTCGTCGTTGTTGATTTGGGTGTTGGGGTTGGGGGGCATCAAACAGGGACGTCGTCAGTCCCATCGGGTTATGGAAGGATCAGGAAGGAAGTCGGCCCTGCCATTTCAAAGGAACCAGCCCTACATTTGCATGAAGCGGTTTAGGGAAATCACGGAATACCTAAGTCAGGACGACCAGATGCGGGTTTGAACCGTCAAACCGTCATCCTCTCGAATGCGAGTCCAATGTGCTAACCCCTGCGCCACCTCACTCGGGTTAGCGGATTTGGAGCGACGGATCAGATTAATGCTATTATATGTAGGCATTGGCTATTTTTCTTTTCATCAGTCTTCTGACAGGTTTAGGCTCGCCACAAATTCCTCTCCTTTGCCAACCACTTCTCAATTATTTGCTGGATGTAAAAAATGGTTCAAATGGCTCTGAGCACTATGGGACTTAACTTCTGAGTTCATCAGTCCCCTAGCACTTAGAACAAATCTAACTAAACTAAGGACATCACACAAATCCATGCCCGAGGCAGGATTCGAACATGCGACCGTAGTGGTCGCATGGTTCCCGACTGTAGCGCCTTGAACCGCTCGGCCACTCCGGCAGGCTGCTGCATGTACTCCAATATCTGTCTCCCTCTACAGTTTTTACCCTCTAAAACTCACTTTAGTCTTAACAGATGTCCTATTATCCTGTGTCAACTCCTTTTCAGTGTTTTCCACATTTTCCTTTCCGATTCTGCGCAGAACCTTCTCGTTCCTCACCTTATCAGTCCACCTAATTTTCAACATTCGTCTGTAGCACCATATCTCAAATGCTTCGATTCTCTTCTCTTCCCGTTTACTCACAGTCAGTGTTTCACTACCATACAATGCTGTGCCCCAAAGGTACATTTTGAAAAAATTCTTTCACAAATTAAGACCTAGGTGTGATACTAGTAGACTTTTCCTGGCCAGGAATGCCCTTTTTGCCATTGCTAGTCTACTTTTGATGTCCTCCTTGCTCTGTCCGTCATTGATTAATTTGCTGCCCAGGTAGCAGAATTCCTTAATTTCATCTACTTTATGTCCATCAATCCTGATGTTAAATGTCTCGGTGTTCTCATTCGTGCTACTTCTCATTAATTTCGTCTTTCTTCGATATACTGTCAATTCATATTCTGTACTCATTAGACTGTTCATTTTGTTCAGCACATCATACAATTCTTCTACACTTTCACCCAGGATAGCCGCACGGGGTAGCTGTACGGTCTGGGGCGCCCTGTCACGCTCATCGCAGCTCCCCATGTCGGAGGTTCGCGTTCTCCCTCGGGCATGGGTGTGTGCGTTGTCTTAGCGGAAGTTAGTTTAAGTTAGATTAAGTAGTACATAAGCTTAGGGACCGATGACCTCAGGAGTTTGGTCTCACAAGACCTTACCACAAATTTCCAATTTCCACTCAGGATTGCATTGTCACCAGCGAATCTTATCATTAATATCCTTTCAACTTGAATTTTAATTCCACCCCTGAGTCTTTCTTTTATTTCCATCATTGTTCTTCGATGTACAGAATGAATAGTGAGGGCGAGAGCCTACTCGTACATCCATGTCTTACACCCTTTTTAATCCGAGCACTTCGTTCTCGGACGTCCACTCTTATTATTCTCTCTTGGCTCTTATATATATTGTATACTACTTGTCTCACCCTATAGCTTACCCCTTGTTTCTCAGACTTGTGAACAGCTTCCCAAATTTCACACGAATGCTTTTCCAGGTTGACAAATCCTATTAATTTGTCTTGATTCATCTTTAGCCTTCCTTCCATTATTAGGTGCAACGTTATAATTGCCTCTGTGGTGCATTAACCTTTCCTAAAGCCAATCTGATCGGCATCTAACACATCCATAGTTTTATTTTCGATTCTTCTATATATTATTCTTGTCAGCAACTTGGGTGCATGAGCTGTTAAGATGATCGTATCATAATTCTCGCACTTGTCAGCTCTTGCAGTTTTAGGAATTGTGTGGATGATATTTTTCCGAAAGTTCAATGGTGTGTCATTAGACTCATACATTCTACACGCCAAAGTGAATAGTCATTTTGTTGCCACTTTCCCCTATGATTTTATAAATTCTGATGGAATGTTCTGGATCTCTTCTGCCTTATTTGAACTTAAGTCATGCAAAGCTCTCCTAAATTTTGAGTCTAATACGGTGGCCTCCCTAACCCTTTCAAATTGACTCCTGTTTCTTCTTGTAATACATCAGACAAACCTTTCTCCTCATACAGGCCTTCCGTGTACTATTTCCATCCATCCGCTGTCTCCCGTGCATTTAAAAATGGAATTCCCGTTGCACTCTTGACGTTACCACTCTTACTTTTAATTTCACCGAAGATTGTTCTGACTTTCCTTTAAGCTGAGTCAGTCTTTCAGACAATCATTTCATTTTCGATTTGTTCACGGTTTTCGAGCAGCCTATTTCGACGTAGCTTCCTATTTACTTCATTCCCACGTGACTTATAGCTCCGTATTTCTGTATATTCCAGTACATTTTTTACTTACTTTTTTCATCTGTCAGCTGAAGTACTGTTTCTGATACCCCTGGTTCCCTCGCAGTTACCTGCATTGTACGTACACTTTTCTTTCCAACTTTTTTGATTGTCCTTTTTAGAGATTTCCATTCTTCAACTGTACTGGCTACTGAGCTATTCCTTATTGCTGAATCTATAGCCTTCGAGAACTTCAAGCATATCCCGTGATCACTTAGTATTTCCGTATCCCACCTTATGTACTGACTCTTCCTGGCTAATCTCTTAAACTTCAGCCTACTCTTCATCACAACGACACTGTGATCTGAGTCTATATCTGCTCCTGGGTACGCTTTACAATCCAGTGTCTGGTTTTATAATCTCTGTATGACAATGACATAATCTAATTGAAATTTTCCCGTATCACCCTGCCTTTTCTTAGTATACCTCCTCCTCTTTCGGTTCTTGGACAGAGTATTTGCTTTACTTACTGAAATTTTTTTCAGAACTCAGTTACCCTTTCTCCTCTCTCATTCCTTGTCCCAAGTCCATAATCTCCTGTAACTTTTCTACTCCTTCCCCTACAACCACATTCCAGTCCCCCATGGCTATTAGATTTTCATCTCCCTGTACATACTGTATTACCTTCTCAATATCCGCAGATACTGTCTCTATCTCTTCATCTTCAGCTTGCAACGTCGGCATGTAACCTGAACAATCGTTGTCAGTTTTGGTTTTCTGTCGAGTCTCATGAGAACAACCCAGTCATTGAGCTGTTCACTCTCTGGCCTATCTTCCAACTCATAACGAAAGCTATTCCCGTTATACCATTTTCTGCTGCTGTTGATATTACCCCATACTCATCTGACCAGAAATCCTCGTCTTCATTCAATTTCCCTTCACTGACCTCCACTATATCTAAATTGAGCCTTTGCATTTCCCATTTAGATTTTATTGGTTCCCTACCACGTCCAAACGTCTGACATTCCACGCCCCCGACTCGTTGGTTATTCGATCCTTTCCTTATGGTCCTCGCCTTTGCAGTCATCTTCCAATGGAAGACAATTTCGGAAACTTTTGTCACTGGAGAGATCATCATGACATTTTTTCAACTATAGACCATATGTAATGTGGATGCGCGTTATGTGTCTTTAGTGCAGTGATTTCTATTGCCTTCTGGATCCTCAAGCCGTTGATCATTGCTGATTCTTCCACCTTTAGGGGCAGTGTCACACCCCAAAGACAGGACAGTGCCCTGAACCTCTGTCTGCTCCTCTCCCCTTTCGAGAAGGCCTTTGAAAGAAGTCGTCGGCCGCCAATGCTGATTATTTATCAAAATTTAAGCAGTGGTGACTTTCGAACCCAAGACCTTGGGCGTTTTGATTTCCAACGAAAGAGGCTGCCCCTCGACCACGGGTGCGAACTGATGTCATCAGGTATACAAGATATTTAAAGTATACGTCAGGTTTTCACGGTTTTAAATAGTGAACTTGCTGCACTTCTGTGAGTGAAATATGTTCGGCTTCCGGTTACTACTTTATTGTCTTGCAAGATGTGTAGTTGTGACCTGTCATACAGAATCCAAATTCATCCATTCAGTCCTTAAAGTACTGCATTCACCTTAATCATTAACCCATTCTACTTAGTTTATTAAAGGTTTTTCGTTGCCTATGAACTGTGATGGATTTTCTGTGTTTACGGAGCACTTGTCTACGTGTCGTTAGGAGTCAACGTACTATCCTTCTCACTTGCCATTTATTTAACAATACTACGTAGAAATTACATGCTTTCTTTCACTGAAACTTCTTTTTCCATTTATTTGATATCTACTTCATACGCATAACTTTGATTCTATCGCCATTACATCATCACTTGTTGCAAGAAACCCGTATATTTCCAATAACTGATGCATCTGCTAACTTTGGTGTAACTTTGCATCATAGATAGCAACCCCTATGCTAGATATTACTTATTCCCATTCTATGCACGAATATTACAGCCAAAGGGTTAAGATTTGACGCAGACGCTGCTCCTAGAGACGCTGTTCGTGTTTCTACAAAAGTACATCTATGCAGCATTGTACAACCGATTATGCACAAATGATTCTTCGCACTTTGTTCTAGTATATCCTGATTAACCATGGACATTAAACCTTTCTAGGATCTTATAAATTATTTTCCGTTTTTAATTTATTGAAGCAATGACACTATGTCTACTCATTGTACGCTGAGCGATTATTTGTAAATTTGTTTTGCTACTTAACTATCAATGCTTCGTTGCAGTCAAACGGCTATTGTTAATGAACTAGCCGAGAAGCCCGGTGTTGCCCAGTTATTTATTTGTAGCTGTGCGTCCACACTCGTAGTATGCAGCGTCTGGCCTTGTACTTTATGTTAATGACATCGGATCATCTGAACTGTTAGTCGTACAATGATATAATATAGTACTCACATTCAGTGGTGTATGTACATAATGTCTGTAAAATGTATCGCGAGTACAGTTAGTAACAAAGAGGTAATAAATCATAACGTCATGTCTCAAGCGGTAATTTTTCTGCAGGGATAGCGAGAAAGTAGTATGTAATAAACATTTTTCCTTTCACCATTTTGTAGAAGTTGTTAGAGAGGAAAACAACGTAAAGGTTTGAATTTATGTCTAACGTTTGCCACAAGTTGCCATTTGCTCACATTTTCAAATATTGGATGCATAAAATCTGGAAATACACGCACCGCGGGATACACTTTTCTTTCTCAGCTACAACCTCAGCCATTTGATAGATAGGTGGTTCTCACCCCCACAAGGGCTGTCGCCTGAGAGTCAGGTGCATAAAGTTTGCTCGAAATCGGTCCACTGGTTTAGGAGGAGATGTTGAACATCACATACAAGCATCCACTCACTCACCCACCCATCCACACACACACACACACACACACACACACACACACACACACACACATCCATTTCTGTAATAGGTATGGATTATGGATTACACGGTTCATTACTGGGACTGTTATAAGACATAGTATATTCATATCAGGACAAATTAGGTTTACGTCACACAAGTAAAACGATTTCCGAAGAACAATAGTGGCAATGTAGTTTGAATGATTTCATTAAGTTCGACGATCCCATTGGTGCTATTCGAAAAGATTAAGCTATGTAACGGCAGCTGACTTCACCTTCTTCCTTATCTCATCATCATGTAACACATACGTGGCGCCGCATCGTACACACACCCATTGTAGTCGCCTACACTCAACAGAAAGACTTAACAGAGAGCCCACATACACCATGTGGAAAGGGGCCACTCTGTACAGAGGAAGGAAACCATTAGCTATTAGTTTTGCTTCGAGGTTTCATGGACAACAATGGGACAGGAATTTTTGTATTAATTCACGACGCCTATTACATTAAGCTTGTTACATCATGAGAACGTAACTATGGTTTATAGAAAGATAATACACTTTGTTAGGAGTGAATCTTGTGAAACGGAAAGGGAAATTATTTCCGCGATAGCGTGCATAGATTCCTAAAGCAGTCCAGTGCCTTAAATGATTGTATCCTGACCTGTAGGAAACAAGGTATTTACAGTGCATTGTAGAATCTGACTTGTATATTGGTCATTCGGAAGCTAGTCCCTTGTGAAGACATCAGCTTGTACAACCACTGTTCAGGCCAGAGTCAAACAGTTGAAAGCTCTTTGTGTGGCAATGATCTTGCACCGTCCGCCCCCGGTAGCTGAGTGCTGTGGCACCTGGCGCCTAGGTCCTGTTTTGAATGGCTTTGGCCCGAGTGCCGGTCCTATCCGGTGTGGAGCCATAAAGTGCCGGCACGGTAGCTGCCTTCTGTAATAATAAAAAAAACCTGACTTAATGGATCAACGACGAACTGTAATGGGTGTCTTGCGACGTCCGCACCGAGCAGATGCAACGAACGAAAACGAACAAAATGAGATTTTAAAAAATAGTGGTCAGCGCGACAGAATGTCAATCCTAAGGGCTCGGGTTCGACTCCCGGTTGGGTCGGAGATTTTCTCCGCTAAGGGACTGGGTGTTCTGCTGTCCTAATCATCATTTCATCCCCACCCAAGCGCAAGTCGCCGAAGTGGCGTCAAGTCGAAAGACATGCACCCAAAGAACAGTTTACCCGATGGGAGGCCCTAGTCACACAACATTTACATTTTTTTATGTTTTTATTTTGCACTTCGATGGTCGCCTCTGTTAGACTGGAAAACGCTGTCACTTGTTGGGGGACATCATACAAACGAAAGAGCATGTGTCATCCACAATCAGTAAGTTTACGGAGAAAAACTAGTTTCTGAAAGAGCTCTTTCAACAAGAGAGAGAGAGATTAAAAAGTAGGGCTAACCTATACACTAAGGCTAGTTTGAATACCGCAGCGCTGTATTATGCACGATCCTATTGGCAATTGTGTACCCATGCCTCCGTCCGACCTATTATGACATTTGAGCCTGTTCGAGGGGAAGTATAGTTTATTGTGAATGCCAACTGTGTACTTTGACATATTCTACTCTATTCTCGGTGGAGAAATGGCGCTAAGTTAAAGAAAAATAAATCAGAGACTCAAATATGGCTCGAAACCCAAGGCTTTATTTTTGTGCTCGTATTTAGCCACGTTTTCAATGAAGACTTTTTCTCTGTGCTCCAACGTATCGAAATATAAATTCTCTTCTATTTACAGACTGCCATATTCATTTCTTCAATGTATTCTTGAACGTAAATATAAACACATAATTAGACAAGAATAACCTGCTATTCTTGCACATAATGCAGGAGAAATCACGAAGGTGTTCAACGTATTTTCCCAACGCCAGCGATCTGAAAAACAATGCACAAAGAGAACGTGTTGAACTGACAGACAACATAACCTATTAGGAAGAAACATGGTAGGCACAGCCTATAGTTTTCCTTACTGCTATAAACAGTTATAGGACCTTTTCCTAATCCTTGGTCAAATCAGATAATATGAGACAAAGGACCTCGCTTTACAGTGCAGTTATTCACGAAATTGTGTGCAGTGCCTGAAATTTTTGTGTTGCGTAAGTTTCTAGTATGCTCAAACATGAAACTATGTTAGTGTTACCCTTAGGATACTCCATATAAGGCGAAGGAATTTACTGAATCACATGCTCTCCAAATGTGACTCCATTCATGTATTGCTAAGATGTAAGTAGGAAAATAAATTGATGTACAGCAAGCAATGCTGCATTTAGAAAATAGAAAGAGGACTATGTACTCAGCTACTGTTCCTGCTGCTGACAGCGGCATTGTCAATGAACAGTGAAGAAATGTTGCTCATACTGTCCAGCCAGAAATAAGAGGAATGAATGAACAAGCGATCAGATCTTGTAACTGCGTGCTATCTCCTATGTCCAAATGCGCGCTGAACCTGGCACATAAAGCAAATGCGAAACCTGGGACCCAAACTAAACACGAAAAACTCCCAATGTATTTCAGTATCCCATCAGAAATTAATCAATTTCGAATTTACCCTTATTCTTTTTGACGGCATCACAGTACTGCGTCGGAAAACAGCGAAGAACTTACGTGTAACTGTGTGTGAGCACCTCGACTGGGTAGAAAATACTGTCTCCTGTATACCCTACAGAACTTTCGGGATGTATTTGCACAGAGTGGACAACTTAAACTTGTGGAATCACTAGTTCGGCTGAACTCTCTAATGCGATGTGATCCAAAAGGTCACGATGAGTAAAAACTGTAAACAGTTAGGCCTAATCATGATTCCTTATTTACGATACATCTCTAATATACGGCTATTTGATCATTTCTGTGGTTCAGTAGTTTAGTTAGTTGCGACCAGTCAAGATACGTGACTACCAGTCTATGACGATATCGCTAGCTCCTCAGTGCTCATGTTACCCAGTTCCTCGCACTGGGGATTAAGTTCATTAACTGATTAAAAGTATTGAGACGTACATATGGAATACGGAATTGGCAGCTAGGTGGTATGAAAGGCGGACTTGCCACTATAAAAGGAGGTGAAGAATGTTGTGTTGCCAGCACAGAAGCATAGTGGCAGAACAGGTCGGTAAGGAGAGCTCATTGACATTAAACGTGCCCTAGTGATTGGATGTCACGTGCATAACAAATCAATTAGGGACATTTCAACCCCAATAAAACTGCGCACGTCGACTTTGGTGATGTGACTATGAGGCAGAAACGTGAAGGACTAAATGCAGTTAAAATAACACCAGGCAGACCTCATGCACCGACGGACACAGAGCGTCGAAATTTGCGAAGGATGGTTGTAAAAAAAAGCGCATGATATCAGCGGAAGGAATCATTCGTGAGTTCCAAAGTGCTGGCAGCAATCCAGCTGGCACCATGACTATGTGTAAGAAGGTCAAAGGAATGGCGTACAATGGTAGAAAAGCTTCTCATTAACGTTTCATTTCTGTAATCAATGCTAACTGACTCTTGATGTAACGAAGAGAGTGAAACCACTGGTAAGTGGATGGCTGGACATGTGTGATTTGACGTAATTTATCACACTGCTAAGTTCTGCAATCCGAATGGGAGGGTTTTGGTTTGATGATTGTCTGGAAAACGTTACCTACCTTCATATGTAAGTCCACCTGGCTAGCCACGCGGTCTAACACGCTCCTTCCCGAGTGGGAAGGCGTGGCGGTCCCCGAGACGAATCCGCCCGGAGGTTAGTGTCGAGGTCTGGTGTGCCGCCCATCCTGTGGATGGGTTTTAAGAGGTTTTCCATCTATGTCTGTAAGGTGTCAGGCAAATCCAACACCTTACATGAAAACCCTGACATGATAAGCAAATTCAGTAGTATGTCACATAGCTCCGAAAAAATCGTGACATTAAATTAACCAAAGTAATACGAGTAACGAGTGAGCAAATGGAATACCACAGACTAACACAAGAATGCCTAAATGCATGTCGTACCTTCCCACCGTGAGGCAGACGCAGTTCCGAGGGGAGAAACGAGAACAGAAGCCGAGAGCAGAACCGTGTTAAGCTAGAAGGCCCTACGATAAGGGAGGGCTGGACACCCACGCCGCCAGCCTACCTGTACGACTACACAACCCGCACGTTTTAGCGTGAGGCTTTTTCGCGTCTCAGGTACGTCAAGGACCACCCCCCAGCCCATGTTAAAAGATAGAGCCCTCCAGAAGAACAGTATAGATCTTACGATAACGCTAAAAGGACCACACCAGCTGCAGGTTTTAGCGTGAGACTTTTTCGCGTCTCTGTTACGTTTCAAACTTTAAAAACATTGCCCCACCACGAAAAGTATAACTTTTCTCATTGGATAGACAGAATTTTTGTAGGCGGAACTTAAGGTTAACATTGAGACCCTGATTGGTCAGATGAAAACACAGCCAGATGGTTTTTTTAAACCAACTTCGGTAAATTGTAGTAAGGAGAAGTTAGATGAGAGTTAGTTCCGAGACGCCGAGCTGGATGGCTGCTGCTCCGGCCGCTGTCGCCCTGACGCTGCCTAAACACCGACAAGGTAATGAACGCACGCGATGCCGCATTTTTGAGCGCATAAAGCTTCACTCAGAACTGCAGAAGTCTCATCTGTTACACCCCTTTTTTGCGTAATACTAGGGTCGATCGTTAATTACAACTCATGGTGTTCACATTTGCCACTTGAAGAACAGATCTGAAACGCGATGATTTTTCTTTTATGTAGTTATTGAGAAGCCACATCAGCCACTGTAATTTACGACAAGTTAAATAAGTAATTAAAGATAATTGAGGGTCACTGTAGACCATTTTGATAGTTTTCTCTTTTGTGTAACTTAAATTAAACCTAGATTATAGATGTGATATGGCATAGGTCATCCTTCGATCGATTGTAGAACTTGGAAACAAATTCAGGGAATATTCGTTCACATTTTTGTTGAACGCAGTTGGCTTTTACCATCCTGTATTAAAACACTTCCTTTTATAAATAGTGCAATTTATAAACAATGTTTTGTGAGTAGAATAAAATTTCCAGTGGTAAACTTAACTGCTTTTTCGACGTTATTTTACCAGCTAACTAAAAATAGGAAAGCCTTGAACCCATTCCACTAAATTTAGTTAGTATTAAGATTCTTTTACAGGGAGTGCAGTGGAGCTGACGCTGAGATCATTTAGTATTTGGTTATATCATCGCTAGTCTCACTGAACTCTTCTGAATTCTAAATGTCATGTGTGGTCTGGCGCCTCCTTACCAGCAACAGGTCCCAGGTTCAAACTAGTTAATTCCCTAAAAAACACAATCAGAGCGTCGTTGCGCGAAAGTGGTAGGGAGACACGATATAGTACAAACAGACACCACCATGAATGTTTAGATGTCGGCTAACGTGGGCTGGTTCCCCTATTCTGCCTCAGTTACACTGACTCGGTGATTGAAGCTCAAACACCATTTCCACGTATGTGTAGTCCATAATTACTCTATCACGCAAACATTTGAGGTTACACTCGTCTGGTATGATACGTTCCCAGGGCGGTCCACAGGGGGCCCAACCGCATAATAACAATGGGTTCGCTGTGGGGCGGCAGTGAGGTGGGTGGACTGCTATGACCTGTTTCGGGGTTGTGAAAAACTGAGGACTGCGGCGGGTTGAAGCCTCTCCGTTGTTTCAATACATACGTACATCATATGTAGTCCAGACAATGAAGTATGGAAGAAATTGTGTTGTTTTACTGTAAGCGTGCGTTTTTCGTGGTGAGGATGTGGTCCCCATATTGTGCTTAAGAAAACGCTAAATGTGGAAGCATATGAACATATTTTACAACATTGTGGACTGCGTACGGTAGGGGAACACTTTGACACGATGACTGCTTTTCATAAGTATGAAAATACACATTGTAATAAAGGAGTATCTGCGCGACAGTATTTTGCGTACTATAACGTTCCTTAAATAGACTAGCCAGTTCAGAGTCCGGAATGAACCAAATGGAACACCTTTTGGATGATGTAGAACCTCAACTTGGCTCTGGACTTCAGCGTCCAATATCACTACCTTTCAGTGCTTGAGGTAGTGGAAAACCACACCTCCATAGATATTCAGACACTTCACTGAAAGTGTCCTCAGTAGAGTTCAAGCCATCATAATGCCAATGATGTACACACACCACTTTAATGACCATTAATGGGTGTCCAGATATCTTTGATTAGAAGATCTACCTATCATCTCATCATCATCATCGGAACACAAACTCTCACTTATCTGGTATACTTCCTCAGGTCGTCCAAAAAATACAAAAACGTTCATGCACTCCTCCTCTTGCTGCTGTCTGCTTCTGAAACAAGCGACCCTGCACTCTGAGCACTATTCTTTCCCTTCTTGCTTGTAATAAGTGGGTTACGCACACACTTCTCTCAGTCCCACACATCTTTCCACAAATTTAGAATGTATGATCAGTTTCCATCAACCGAGTACTAAACGTAAGTTTTCCATCTTCTCAAAGTTAAGCTTATTTCCTGTTTTCATTTCTCAGACAGTCACGTCTGTCTTCTACACGTTTCTCATGTTCGTTATAGATGATGTTCACAGCGTAAATCTATCTGCAAGTAATTTGTCTTTGTCACTTTACTTATTATGAATGCATATCACCACCTTTTTTACTGCTCAGTTTACCTGAAAGTAAATTCCAAATGTTGGATTTTATGTTAGAGATCACAGGTTTTTTTTCTTATTTGAATGGAATGTAAAAAATCTATTATAGTTACTTGGTTAGTACAAAGTTTTCCATTGTGTTGAACCACAGTCATGCAATTCTTTGACAGTTACATCTTAAAGACACGTGTTAGTCTGGTTTACCTGTTTTGGACTGGCGTAACAGATATGACATTATAATGCTCTAACAAGGCCCCGGGAGTGGACAACATTCCATTAGAACTATTGACGGCCTTGGGGGAGCCAGTCATGACAAAACTCTACCAGCTGGTGAGCAAGATGTATGAGACAGGCGAAATACCCCCAGACTTCAAGAAGAATATAATAATTCCAATCCCAAAGAAAGCAGCTGCTGACAGAAGTGAAAATTACCGAACTATCAGTTTAATAAGTCACAGCTGCAAAATACTAACGCGAATTCTTTACAGACGAATGGAGAAACTGGTTGATGCGGACCTCGGGGAGGATCAGTTTGGATTCCGTAGAAATGTTGGAACACGTGAGGCAATACTGACCTTACGACTTATCTTAGAAGAAAGATTAAGAAAAGGCAAACCTACGTTTCTAGCATTTGTAGACTTGGAGAAAGCTTTTGACAATGTTGACTGGAATACACTCTTTCAAATTCTGAAGGTGGCAGGGGTAAAATACAGAGAGCGAAAGGCTATTTTCAATTTGTACAGAAACCAGATGGCAGTCATAAGAGTCGAGGGACATGAAAGGGAAGCAGTGGTTGGGAAAGGAGTGAGACAGGGTTGTAGCCTCTCCCCGATGTTTTTCAACCTGTATATTGAGCAAGCAGTAAAGGAAACAAAAGAAAAATTTGGAGTAGGTATTAAAGTCCATGGAGAAGAAATAAAATCTTTGAGGTTCGCCGATGACATTGTAATTCTGTCAGAGACAGCAAAGGACTTGGAAGAGCAGTTGAATGGAATGGACAGTGTCTTGAGAGGAGTATATAAGATGAACATCAACAAAAGCAAAACGAGGATAATGGAATGTAGTCAAATTAAATCGGGTCATGCTGAGGGAAATAGATTAGGAAATGAGACACTTAAAGTAGTAAAGGAGTTTTGCTATTTAGGAAGTAAAATAACTGATGATGGTCGAAGTAGAGAGGATATAAAATGTAGACTGGCAATGGCAAGCAAAGCGTTTCTGAAGAAGAGAAATTTGTTAACGTCGAGTCTAGATTTAAGTGTCAGGAAGTCATTTTTGAAAGTATTTGTATGGAAGTGAAAAATGGACGATAAATAGCTTGGACAAGAAGAGAATAGAAGCTTTCGAAATGTGGTGCTACAGAAGAATGCTGAAGATAAGATGGATAGATCACGTAACTAATGAGGAGGTATTGATTAGGATTGAGGAAAAGAGAAGTTTGTGGCACAATTTGACTAGAAGAAGGGATCGGTTGGTAGGACATATCCTGAGGCATCAAGGGATCACAAATTTAGCATTGGAGGGCAGCGTGGAGGGTAAAAATCGTAGAGGGAGACCAAGAGATGAATACACTAAGCAGATTCAGAAGGATGTAGGTTGCAGTAGGTACTGGGAGATGAAGAAGCTTGCACAGGACAGAGTAGCATGGAGAGCTGTATCAAACCAGTACCAGGACTGAAGATAACAACAACAACTTTCAGCACTGTATTGATAATAGCATAAAATCCGTGTTCTAGATAGTACAGAAAATAGAGTAATATACATTGAAATGCTGGTTTACTCTATTACCTGGTTACCCTGGTTAGTTGTAAGAGATAGCCTTATGGCCCTAACCATCTAAGGTTAAATAAATACAAGTAAATCGAAGCGGTCGTCAAGATGAAGGGTGCTTTGAATAACACTGCCTGTTATTAGGAAACAGACTGCTGCACCCTTACCTTCCTCCGACTTCTGGACTGCACTGAACTGGGTCAATTACAGCGCATATATTATTCAGTTGGAATCCGAACTAAATGCCATTTTTAGTGTTGCAGAAAGTATTTCAAATGCTAAAAGCAGCGGTACGGAACGGAAAGAATTCTGAACTGGCACGTGTAAAACGATCGATAAGTACAAAGCTTCTTTCTCATTGTACAATTCACTCACCAATTGTGATAAGTAATGGGAATAGTTATTCTTTTGTTCAACCAGCGTTTCTGGCTTATTATTTGTCTGTGTAGGGTATTTTCATGGTGACGATAGAAATATCATCTATGATACAGAACGCAAAAATATCAGTTTTCCATAAGCAGTACTGGTTATGAAATGGCTGGCTTACGAATCTAAAAATGTTGAGTGACAGTTACGTCAACTGTAGTCGCTGCAGTGCCAGTTTCTTTGGACAAGAATGCATGTCCGAAGGGCACAAAGCATGCGTAACTCGGGGTAACACAGGCACAGCAATATCGAACAATATCGAATCTACGAATTCTTTTTGCTTGTTACTGTTGTTGTTGGCGGTGGTGGCGGTGGCGTGCCTTGTCCGTCCGAATACTGATATGGCGCAGCCCTCCATATTAGTCTACCCTCCATTCTTCTTCTCATGTGCGCAACTGCTGCAACTTACATCTATTTGAACCTACATACTACGACTTCGTAATTTTTAAATCTGTATTCGGTGTTAACAAATTTCTCTTTTACAGAATACTTTTCTCGGCGTTGCCAGCCTGCATTTTAAATATTCTCTGTTTCGATCTTTTTTCTCTGCCCAAGTAACAAAATTTATCTACTACTTTCAGTATCTCATTTCTGAAGTTCATTATCGTCTGATTTAATTCCACTTTTTCCTTTATCTTGTTTTACATTTCTTTTATGTTCATCTTACAATCTTTCGTACACAAACTTCAACACAAGACCCGACGTATTGAAGTGTAAACTCTACGAGAAATCTGCTTAGGTGTTTGAAGTAGTAGAATGCTTCCTAGCTGAACACGAAGCGCTACGCGCTTTAAACGTAGAGTTCAAAATGAGTCGTTTTTATTCGTCCCTTTGGAGTGTATTCTAATGGAAAAAAAGGTGGTTGTTCAGGCACAAAACGTGAACATGAATCAGAAAAGAATGTCACGTAATAATTTGCTTAGCCGAACGAGAGCAACGGGCGGTTGTGATAGGTCTTTGCAACTGCATACTCTGTAGTCGAATACTGAAGTGCAGCAAGTCACCCGCAAACGAACGCCGTTCTCGTTATAGTTCTGGAACAGTTGACCACGGAAGAGGTTCTCCTCCACTCATCCTCTTTTTCAGGGAACATCACCGACAAATGTTCAAGAGTAAAGTTACGGCTGCGTTGTGCTGGAACGACGTACGTGCGCGAAGGTCATAAGCAGGGCTTTAGTGGAATTTCTTGTACCCGCCCCTGATGATACATATCTACAGGGTAATCGGTTTTTCCCACACTATGTTCTTCACAATTTATTATACCGTACCAACAACGATACAAGGTAAAAAGTCGATGACATTCTCACAGAATCATAAAGATCTTCGGTAAAGTCAGCCATGACAAAAGCATTCCACCTTCTATGCAAGACATATGAGATTGACGATATAATCTCAGGGCTCAAGAAAAATGTAGTAAAAAAAAATGTGAAAGTTCCTATATGACCAAACTGCTGAACTCATCGATCCCTAGACCTACACACTACTTAATCTAACTTACACTGAGGACAAATTCACCAATGACCGAAGGGGGGGGGGGGGGGGGGGAGAACCGCGTGATGAAAACCGTTCCAAGGCACCCTAGACCACGCGGCTAACACGCATGGAAAAAAAGGAAAAAAAAGAAAATTTAGTAATTCCAGTTCCAAAGGAACCAGGTGCAGGCAGGCATGAATATTACTGAATTATCATTTTGGTAAGTAATTGTTGCAAAATACTGGCATGAATTATTTACGACTAACGGTAAAACTGGACGAAGCAGACCTGTGGTAAGACAGCGTTCGGGAGAAACGCAGGAACATGCGAGGCAATATTGACGTTAAGACAGATTTTAGAAGATACACTGCAAAAAGGCAAACCAACGTTTATTGCATTTGGAGTTTAAGAGAAGGCGTTTAACAACGTTTAGGCTACACTCTTTGTAACCCTGAGGGTAACAGCGATAAAACATGGTGAGAAAAAGGTTATCTACAACTTGGACACAAACCAAGCTGTAGGCAGAAGAGTCCAGCTACACGAAAAGGAAGGAGTGGCTAAGGTGAGAATTATCAGTGTAAGGATCAAGCAGCAAAAGCACTGAATGGGACAACTGAAAAGCTAATTAAAGTTCAGGGAGAAGAAATCAAGAAATTAAAACTTTAACTTTTCCCGATGACAATGTACCTCTGTCAGACATCAAAGGCCTTGGAAGAACAGTTCACCAGAATAGATAGAGTATTGAAAGGAAGTTGTAAGATGAATCTCAACGGTGGGCCACTGTGGCCAAGTGGTTGTAGGCCCTTCTGTCTGGAACCGCGCTGCTGTTACGGTCGCAGGTTCGAATCCTGCCTCGGGCATGGATGTGTGTGATGTTCTTACGTTAGTTAGGTTTAAGTAGTTCTAATTTCTAGGGGACTGATGACCTCAGATCTTAAGTCTCATGGTGCTTAGATCCATTTGAACCATTTTTTAATGTCAACGTAGGTAATACGAAGGTAATGGAATGTAGTCATATTAGATCAGGCGATACTGAGAGCATTAAATTAAACGAAAATGAGGCACTAAAGTAGCAGATCAGTTTTGCTCTTTGGGCAGTGAATAACTAAAGATTTCTGAAACAGAGGGGGCATAAAACGCAGACTGGCAATTGCAACAAAAACGAGGAATTTATCCGCGAATATACATTTAAGTGTTATGAAGTTTCTTTCTGAAAACATTTATCTGGCGTGTGGACTTGTATGGACATGAAACATAGATTGTAATAAGTTCAAATAAGAAGAGAAAAGGAGCTTCCGAAATTTGATGTTGCGGAAGGGTGCTAAAGAGAAGATGCTTAGATTGAGTAAATAGTGCAGACTTAAACCGTCAACCCAAAAGGTGTTTTGAACACACGGTGCTGTACTAGACATGGTCCAATTGGAGGTGGTATGCTGTTGGCTTATTCCCATCTTCGAATCAGCGGAACCTACAGTTCAACATGGATTTCGAACTACAGTGCAACTCACCGTGTTTCACGTAACGGCCGTTGTCAAAAGTGAAAGAAATGACAAAGATAAAGGCCCTAGGACTGGTGAAGAGGTTCTGAAGAGAACTGGGGACAAAAGAACTTCAACGTCACAGAAGATGGGATCTACTGATAAGACATATCCTGAGGTAACAAAGAGCTATCAATTTTGATATGGATGGAACTGTGGTGGATAAAATAAAAATATCAGACCAAAGCTTGAGCGACTTTAGCAGGTCCAAACGGCTGTAGTTTGCAGTAGTTCTTCAGAGATACGGAACCTTACGCAGGATAGACTTGCGTGGGAGCTGCATGCAGTCTTCCAACTGATGACAACAACAAACGCTACGGTCGCAGGTTCGAATCGTGCCTAGGGTATGGATGTGTGTGATGTCGTTAGGTTAGTTAGGTTTAAGTAGTTCTACGTTCTAGGGGACTGATGACCTCAGAAGTTAATTCCCATAGTGCTCAGAGCCATTTGAACCATTTTAAACAACAACAACAAAACATCTTGAATGATATATTCACTCTGCAGCGGAGTGTGCGCTTATATGAAACTTCCTGGCAGATTAAAACTGTGTGCCGGACCGAGACTCGAACTCGGGACCTTTGCCTTTCGCGGGAAAGTGCTCTACGAACTGAGCTACCCAAGCACGACTCACGCCCCGTCCTCACAACTTTACTTCTGCCAGTACCTCGTCTCCTACCTTCCAAAATTTACAGAAGCTCTCCTGCGAACCTTAAAGGCAAAGGTCCCGAGTTCGAGTCTCGGTCCAGCACAGAGTTTTAATCTCCCACGAAGTTTCATATCAGCACACACTCCGCTGCAGAGTGAATATCTCATTCTGGAAACATCCCCCAGACTGTGGCTAAGCCATGTCTCCGCAGTATCCTTTCTTTCAGGAGTGCTGGTTCTGCAATGTTCGCGGGAGAGCTTCTGTAAACTTTGGAAGATAGGAGACGAGGTACTGGCAGAAGTAAAGTTGTGAGGACGGGGCGTGAGTCATGCTTGGGTAGCTCAGCTGGTAGAGCACTTGCCCGGAAAGGCAATGGTCCCGAGTTCGAGTCTCGGTCCGGCACACAGTTTTAATCTGCCAGGAAGCTTAACAAAACATCTTCTCCGACTCTCTCCTCCTCATAGGAGGTGACAAAAGTCATGGGATAGCGATATACACATATACAAATGGCAGTAGCATAGCGTACACAAGTTATAAAAGGATCAGGATTAATTTAAGGAAAACACCTGGAAGGTGGCCCAACTTGTTGTGTCATTTATCATTCCCAAAACATATTTTATGTCTTCTTAGGCACTTGTGGGTTTTATCGTTGTTCTGAAGAAGGTGTAGTTATCTACGCCGAAACCTGGGTTAACACTTAATACTAGGTGGTTTTTTCGCAATCGAGGCGGGATTTTAATTGCTTTTTTTTCAAATATATTAACCATAGATTGCTGACGCGCTGAGATGTTGAAGGTTCTTGTATTTTTATTTCATAACAGTTCTACCATGAGCCAACACATTTGCCAAGTTTCTTGTGAAAAAGATACAAACAGTTAATATCTTTAAATTAAATTAATTATGTATAAGGATATTTCCATTATACACAAAATCACCGATAGCACTCCAAAATGTCAACTGTGCAACACAACAGTGGCCCGATTACAAACAGTTAATTAACTAAATAAACCTGCGGCGGCACTCTGTCCCCGCAACTAGCTCACAGATATGGACTAACCAACAACAGGACTTGAGTATAAGTTCAATAAACGTTAAAATGAAGACATTGAAAAGGCATACGTCTTCACTGGTCACTCTGCTCTCATACAGACAAAATATGACCAAGCTGCGCAAAAGTTACTCACATGTAAAACTTAAGCAATAGTAGTACTCCACTTCTTGGCCGCAAGCCTTTTCCACGTAGATCACGTTAAGTACTTGAAGAAACTACCGGGCCCCTAAAACACAATTAAAATGACAACGAAATCAAACCCTTAATTTTTGCTAATGAAATGAAGAAACTCTGTGCTCTTTTTTTTCCAAAGACTTTCATCAACGGCCTTACAATAACAGAAGCACTGAGTGAAGTACTTACTAACCCGGCGACAACGCCACCGTGGCACGATACCAAAAGAATAACAACAAACTACCCAGCTTGAGGCTGGAACGGGAGATCCACAGAATCGTGTGTGACACGTCAACACGTAGACCTCGTGCCATGAAGCCGCCGAAACAGCAAGTAAATGCGTCCGTGTCTCGGACCAGCAGAACAGCAATGTGTCAACCACCGCCGATGCAAGGCTGTCAGCATATACCAAACTACAAACAACAAACATGTTTGATAAAAATTAACACACACGGTAATGCTTAAACGAGCAATTAAAGATTCAACTGTTAAAACTTCAATATGGATGCAGCATGCTTATAAAATTGTAAGATAACGTTCCCAGCTATGATGAGAAGCAGTGTAAAAGGTCATTTAACAGAATATTTACATAATAATTCAAACAAGATTTGAAAGATCAAGCTGTACCTTTACTGCGGTGTCTCAGAAGCTAATAAACACAGTAATTGGGATACCCACCAAACAGCAGAATACTGGTTAAACTGTACACCTATAACCCGAAGGCTGACCACACACAACTTTAGTTACAGGCCAAATCTAAGAAGTCGCTTCCGGAAGAACCGGACCGTGAGATGTACAATAAACAGAAATTCCAATTAGCAGTACCAAATATTCAATAATGGCAAACCATGATTTCAAGATTAACATTGTAAAATACTTGCCTGGCGCATACCGGAACTTTGAGTCACACAGCCCCAAAGGACTCACCGAAAGGCATAAAAAAACTGGATTCTTGGCCAGCTCACACCGGTTACAGAACGTACTAGTCTTAACAGATAATTTCAAATGAATGCAAGGAGGCCAGTAGCTTCAGGACTCCAGGTAGGCACCTGATAATACCCGCGGCTCCTGGCTACTAACAAATTGCTCAATATATCTCGGCGTATTTGGCACACCACAACTGACCAATGCACATCGTAACCAGGTTGCACGTGACGAGAGCCACTCCTTGCCCACTAAACTCGCCTGTAGCGACGGTCAACGCTACAGGAAAATGCAGCCCCCATAGCCTAACGGTCAACGGTGTTACTCGCTGCAATCGCCAGAACGCCGAGTACTCAGGCATACCAGTCCAGCTGCATGTCCGACATACCACTCACCACCACACAGCCCCGGAGGGAACACATAATCCAGCAAAGATGATGCGACAATCGTCAGAGTCGATAGAACGCGTACATAAGGGGCGCCAGTTGGATAACGCGCGCGCCCTCACGGAAGAAGGCACGGCTCAGTAAAGAACATTGGCGGGGATGTCATTTACACTCAGGTGATTCATCTGAGAAAGGTTTCCGACTTGATTATGGCCACACGATGCAAATTAACAGATAGTGAGCCCAGAATGATAGTTGGTGCTAGACGCATTGCACATTCGGTTTCGGAAATAGTTAGGGAATTCAGTTCTCGGATTGTGCCGTGAATACAACATTTCAGACATTGCCTCTCACAACGGACAACACAGTGGCCGACGGCCTTCACTTAACGATCGAGAGGTGTTTTTGTTGAGCTGTCAGCGATCACAGACACGCAACACTGCGTGAAATGACCACCGAAATCAATACGGGACGTACGACGAACGTATTTGTCAGGAGAGTGCGGCGAAATTTGGCGTTAGTGAGTTATGGCGGCTGACAATCGACACGAGTGCCTTTGTTAACAGCACGACATCGCCTGGAGCGACTCTCCTGGGCTCGAGACTATATCGATTGGACCCTAAACGACTGAAAAACAGTAGCCTGGTCAGATAAGTTGCAATTTCAGTTGGCAAGAGCTGATGGTAGGATTCGTGTGTGGCACAGACCCCACGAAGTCATAGTCTCGAGTGGTCAACAAGGCACTGTGCAGGCTGATGGTGCCTCCATAATGGTGTAAGCTGTGTTTACATGGAGAGAACTGGATCACCTGGCCCAACTGAACCGTTCATCAATTGTAAATTGTTATGTTGGGGAACTTGGAGACCATTTGCAGTCAATTTCATATTTCCGGACAACGATGAAATTTTTGTGGGTGGCAATACGCCATGTCACCGCCTCACAATTGTTCGCTATTTATTTGAATAAGATCCTGGACAGTTTGAGCGAATGATTTAGCCACTCAGACCAGCCGACATGAATCCCATAGAACATTTAGAGCTCATAATCGAGAGGTTAGTTCATGCGCAAAATCCTGCACCGACGAAAGTTTTTCAATTATTATGGACGGCTATAGAGGCAGCATGGCTCAATATTTCTGCAAGGGGCTTCCAGCGACTTGTTGAGTCTATGCCACGTCGAGTTGCTCCACTGCATCGCGTGAAAGCAGATCCGACACAACATTTTGAAGTATCCAATGATTTTTCTCACCTCAGTGCATACCTACCTCAAACCCTTCTCTCCCATCTCTCATTGCTCTCATTCGTAAATATCAGTCTTCATGCTGCATTGACGTCTAACACCATGACACTACTAGAATCACTCAACCGCCCAAAGCAGGTCCTTCGTCTTTTAGAGCAAGTGAATCATCAGTTTTGTGAGTAAACTTTTTAAAAGACCGTCAGCGTTGAATCATCAGTAAAACGTCTGCAAATACTTTCTAAATCTTTTCTGCTTTTCTGTCCTTTTAACCCTTTGAGTTAAAATAAGTGGATAAAAAATACTGTCTTTAAGAACTGTTTCTTGTTCACTGACGAGCCATCTTCAGATCTAAACTACAGATCAGAACAGCAATGAACAATAGCATAATACATTTTATATTCAAACTTACATTCTATGATACATACCAATATCGATTCTAACCTAGGATTTATGATCCACATATTACAACGTGACAGATCGTATACCTCTCGATTTGACAATGTCAAATAACACCGACCATTTCATTAACATTTTTTTTAAATTACAGTACCTTTAGCATGAAACCACTGATGCTGTTGGAAGACAGAGACATCTAGTAGTACACTGAGGTACTTCTACGAATGTAGTGTACTGTAGCGATCACTGATAGCTTTGAATGTAGGAGACTGGAACGTGAGGTATTTTTCTTTCTTTTTATAATTATCATGTGGAGAAGATCATTGTCAGTGAAAGCAAGTAATCTAAAGTTTATTTTAATGTAAATTTGATTTTAGAATAGTTTAAAAGCGGAACCAGCAGATCATTATGTAGCTTCGATACAAAATTTATTAAATTTTGTGCCCTTTTTGGTTGTAATTTAGGACTTTAATTTGTTTTAGGCATTATGAATTGACAGAAGTTTCCAGAAGTGGGATTGGGTCTAGGAAAAGTGCGTATTTTCTTTCAAATATGTCACATGAAATAATGAGTGGGTGATATCGGTATGCCCTAGTGATTCATAAGTCGAACCACCTTCCTCAAACAACTGATTGTTTATTTTTTGCCAACTTTTTTGTTTTGTTCATTGCTTTCTACGATAATCAGGGTATTTCGGTAACAATTTTAATATCGTATTTGTTTTCATATTGTAGGGACGTAAAGGGTTAAAGTTCTATGCTTTATTTAAAAATGCTATTGTTCCACCAATGAGTGACGGTATAATGCATTAATACAAGTATGACTTTGTATTAGTTCAAGTGCTTGTAGTTACAGAGTGGCGTTTTGTGCAGCTATCAAGTGAGCCCCACCCTCGAGCCTCGAGGAAACGAACACATCTAAGCAGATTTTCCGTAGAGCACGTATGTTAATGTCAGTAACAAGAAACTTGGTCATCAGTACTTGCCATCGAACACCGGACGTTAATACATTTTCATGTCAAGTGAGACTGAGTAAGACACACTTTATTCTCTCCATTTGCTATTGCTTTGTGCCATCATGCAAAGGTTCCTTCAGCGTAGTGATTACTGGCCCAGGATTCATCAGTTAGTTAGTTACATGCCCAATACATCATTTGAAAAGTTCTTATATCCAAATGATGTGGAACGAGTTAGTTTATAGGATATACATACGTAGTTAGTGTCAATATGAACAATTTATCATTTTATACCTAATCATACAGCTACTCTTATAAACAATGCTTTTGTTCTCGCTACCAGCTTTTAAGCAGAAATTCGCAGCCTGTCAGACATTTTATGTTATTGGGCAAATAATCCAAAATTTGTAATGCTGCGTAATGCAACCTATCTCAGTTACTGACAGCTTTAACAATGGATGATTTCTCCCTCTTTTGTTGTAGGTATGTACATCAGCGATCTTCTCACACTGTGTTGGATTATTTATGACGAATTTCATTATCGAAAATATGTACTGTACGCCAAAGTTAAGACAGTTAGCTCCTTGAAGAGGTGTCTACATGATATCCGTGGGTCGACACCATATATTATTCGTTCTGCTCGCTTTTCTTGAAATCAATATTTTCTTTCTAAATGATGACAATGAGTTGCCTCAGAAAATTATTCCGTTCGACATTACTGAGCGAAAATTGCAAAATATTTCAGGGAATTGATATCTTTGTTTCGAAGGTCAGCAATTGTACGAAGAGCAAAAGAAGCTCAGTAATATTTTTCTTCCAGAGTTTTCATCTACTGCACATCCAAAAAATTTGGAGCATTATACTCTACTTACTGACTCCTGCCCATGTGCTACATCAGTTGTTGCTATGGCTATTTGCTGCACAGAACTCAAAGCAACTGTTTTTCTTCTAAAATTTAGGGCAAGTCCATTTTCAGATAACCACTTAATAATTCTCTGGAAAGCATCCTTTACTAACTCATGTGTTGCTTCCTCCCTAATGAGATTTAATATAAAACTGCAAGAAGTACCAATTTCACATGTTGAATGGTAAGTGTAAGGTGCCTGACATATGTAAGGAAAGGTAATTTTGCCTGATGAAGTCTATCATCAGCACAGATCATCCCAATGTAGGAGCAGCTTAGTCAGTGCGGCTGTTCGTCAGTGGCCGTACAGCTGCGACCGGTAGAAGCGGCGTGCCCTGGAGTGTGCCGGGTTGCAGCGCAGCCGCCCGCAGGGGCAGGAGTTCCCGCGGGCGCGGCAGCCGTGCGACTGTCCCGTGCAGCAAGGGGCGCAGGGCGCGCATGCACGGCCCGCAGGTGCGCCATTGGCGGAGCCGCCGCCCCTCCTCCAGGGAGGGCCGCTCCTGCACTTTCACTGCCCGCCCCGCCTACGCACTGCGCGCCTCATTCCGCGGGACCGTGTTCGATCCCCGGGTTCGGGAACCTCGCTGCGAGGGGGCGGCAGCGGCCGGGAGCCTCAGTGCTGCTTCAATTAGCGCTGGGAGCGTGCCGCGCATTACTTCCTGCGTAACGAGAGGCGGCGTGCACCCGCATAAGTCGACCGATCGATCGATTGTCGGCGACACGTGTTGTTCGTTCCGCAGCTCTGGGCAGTGCCGGTACGGATGGGAAAAACCGACCGGTTAAAACCGATACCGGTATTTTCGTTCCGAATACCTGGCACTTTTCGATACTTGTTTGCTCTCGGTTATAGCAGGTCTTTTTATTTTTTATTAACAATAGGCTAAGAAACAAAATACCAGTAAGTCATAGCAACAGTGCTAAAATTTTTGGTTTGTAAATAAACTTTTTTAAAGAACGAGTAGTTTTTATTCGTAAAATTTCCATTCTTTGAAATACTGTGTCATGATAGCAAATGGGGAAAAAGAGATCAATGTTTTTTTAATAACAATGTCGACGGTAACAAGCAACAGAAACAGTGCATAAGATTTGGTACAGCATTGCTCAGACAATAATGTGCCTGTTGCCGTGTGTCGTGGCTTAAGGTACACCTGTACGTGCAGTGTGGAAGACTTGCCCCTACCTGGTCTATACGATAGTTTCTTGCTGTCGTCGCCTGACATCCAATGTGTCGCAAAAGAGCATCATCTCTATAGACTGGAAATATTTTTACGACGTGACGTAGTAGTGAAGTACAATGCTCCCATTGCTTTAAAAGATTAAAAACGGGAGGAATCACATCAAACTTCCTACATAATACAAGCAGAAAACTTAAAACTTCACAATTCATTAATAGTCTACAACAAAAACAGAACGCTGCTGGTGTACTGTGTCTACTCGAAATGCCTTCATCATCTTTTACCCTTGAACAAATTAACACAAAAAATAGAGTTCTTCAACCTCAGTTTTCAGTCTTCAGCACTGAATACTGGTAATGTCCTAATAGTAGTATGACCCTCGATTAAACATCATTTAAAAAAAATTAAAATCAGTAGGAAAATACTGGATCTTTTCCTTCTTTAGTAGTCATCAACTTATCACTTCTCGAGAAAAGCAAAGAATTGTGGGCAAACTAAGTTTTCCTTTATTTGTCTATTGTATTTAAGATTTCCGCTCTATGTATCTTGAAACAGAGTCAAAATTTTTCAATCTTTGTTTGATTTCTATGTTTGTTATAGAAAGTAATAGGAGTAAAAAATCGAAATTTGGTTTTTGCAGAAAACGGTTATTTTGAGCGGTTTTAACAGTCCCGTTAAATTGGCGTGGTGAACGCGATATAACCTAAAACTAGTTGTTTCAACGATAACTCCCATAACTAGGCAGTGCGTAATGACATACTTATAGAGAAACGATGTGAGCTGAAATGAAAGTTTTTTACTCCTTTGCGCCAAAGCTCATAAATGTACTTGTAGTTCCCAGTTTAACAGCTGCAAAATAATATTACACTAACAGAAATGGAATATGTTATACAATGAACACCTTGACCATACACCTCCAAACTGATGCTCCATTATTTCAATACGTTTGGCATACAGTGAATAAAAATTCATCCTTATGTGAGCTTACTTGCAGTACATAAAACAGTTCCAACAGACGGAAAATGCTGTGGGTTCACCTGGCACAGGCGCAGAATGTCATTCTCACCTGAGAACTGGGCAACTTCTCACGTTTGTTCCGTAGGAACGACCACCTAATTGACTGCCGGCTGTCGTTCCACTATTTCTTTATTGCACTGCTTGGTACTGCAGTCTTCGCCATCACAATGGCAATGAAAGTCCTTTAAAATCAGGAATGTATGATTATATACAGTACCATTACCCTTTCGTTAGATGTATCAAACGAGGAACTAAAAAATTAATTAAAAACTGTGGTTCAGATAATAGAAGAAAACTCTTTTTCAGTCACACAAAAGACAGAATCAGGGAGCGAGAAAAAATAGCTACAATCACTTCCCAAGGTTTCACTGATTTAGAAAAGAACCAAACAAAGGAGCGAAAATTTTGTAGTGAGATATTATCGACAAATAGGTTGTCAGGGGTCTGACACATAATTTCCATGCGAGAATGTAAGTTTGCTAGACTTTTAGGCAAGGGCGTCGGTAGTAAGATATCATTTTATCAACAATAAGCTGCCAAGTCTTTTCTCATACTTTATTTTGGTGAAACGATTGTTATACTCAATTATTATACGGATAACTTAGAAATTGATGGTAGCTACGATTGCTAAGTGAAACATTTCTGGCGTGCAAAAGGAGAACGTAAATATTGAACTCATGCAACTCACATAAAGATCTGGCGGTTACATGGTGCTATAGAAACTTGGTTTCGTAATTTTTATTCTTGCATTTAATAATAAAAAGAAATGTAAATTACAGGTGGCACAGGAGAGATACATAATTATCCTAACAGTCTCTACTTTTAAGTGTCTTTGTGACCCAGTAATACAGAAAAAAATTTCACATAAAATTGTCAATACGTCTACGAACTTCAGGTCATGTGATAAGTTACTAAAACAAAGGCACTAGCACAAAG
Source organism: Schistocerca gregaria (assembly GCF_023897955.1). Classification (NCBI taxonomy): domain Eukaryota; kingdom Metazoa; phylum Arthropoda; class Insecta; order Orthoptera; family Acrididae; genus Schistocerca; species Schistocerca gregaria. The sequence goes on along the minus strand of NC_064920.1, from coordinate 1,005,855,109 downwards.
GTGATCTAAATTGGTAAAATGAGAAACCTAAATCAGTACCACATGAACCACAAACATTAGCCATGAATTGACTTGAACATTTACAGGTATGGTGAATTAACGTTACTAAACGTTTTCCACCCCACATAGAAACCGCAATCATTTGCTTACATGAGTCAGTTTACAGAATATATATACATAAGTAGTGTTGATATTAGTGAACAAATTATCATTTTAATCTTAGCCATGCAACTGAACTTTGAAGGAAGGTAATTCTTTTTTTTAATTACTTTGAGGAGACAGTGTTCAGAACATTAACACTTTCAGCACAAAGTATAATTTTGTTGCTACACAGTGCTCTGACGTTATATAGGGCTGATAATATAATGTAGTGCTCACATCATGCACATAGTAGAAACACTTTGTAAGAGGAGGCATTTCGGCAGTTTTATTTGAACCTCAAGCCCACATATGTGAATGATGATTGCAAGGTGTTGGAATAATTCATAACAGTGTGTGTGGTGAATTTAGTATCTATTCTTAATGTTGTGATTCTTGTTCCACATTAATACAAATTTTGCAGCTGTCAAAATACACTATTGCCTCTAGTGAATATAATGGAATTTGTAAATCAACATCAGTAATAAATATAATCTTAAATATTAATTAATATTTCATTATATAAAGTGAGTAATTTATTTTTATAGGATGTTGAGACTTACTTAAAAGCAAATCAGACCTGTGTGACTCGTGGGTTGTCTATTTGATTTTCACAAACATCTATGTTTCTCAGATCTTTTCGTGTGCTTTGGCCACTTAAGGGTCTCGGTGCATCAGCTGAATGAAGCTACAACAACGTGCACTCTACCATCAGAGAACCCTTACTTCCTGCAAGACATCATTATAACGGTTGAGATTACTCTACGGACTTAAAACAGCATCTTCATATGCATGCCAGACACGTCGTAGAATGCCATATGCAAATCGGCCATGGTGCACCATATCCATCACCAAACATATCCCAGGTATTAAGTCTACTACGAAATACCTCAATTATACAATGGCTGACTACTTCACAGCAACTAGCAACTGATCTTACCCACTTTCAAAACCTGGTGGGTCTCCACACCATCCATCATGTGAAACATCTCTCAGTTGTCACCTATTCGTCCTGAAATACAAGCTTGCGTAATCTGGCACTGGTTGTAATGCATAAAAAATTCCTTGATCTGTTGAGAAAAGGCGTTAGTTCGTTCTATATTCTCATAAATGAATAACTCAAATGAGCGACTTGCAACAGAACTTCACGATGTACAAAATGTACAGAAATATATGTTAGACCTTCCAAACAAGAAAAGGTTCTTATTGGTTATCACCTGTAAACTGCATACTTACTCTTAGTACATTCTTTACAGAATTGTATGTCAATATTTGATACAAATAAATTAGCCAAGAAACATTGAGTAACTCCTTCAGATTCCACAACAATATTACGATTATCGATTACAATAATACAAAATTTGCACCTGTTTCACCTTTGCCAAATCTGGCCACCAGTTAGAAAAATAACACGAAACGTTTCTGGGAGAAAACAGACAAAATACATTAACAGGATCATGAATATATAAATCACAAATGTTATAATACAGCACAGAATTCTTCATCTGCCAGTCACTTCAAACATATCCATAAAAGCTAAAAGCTTGCCTCTTCATATCTTCTGAAAATCTTTACATAAGATTAATAACACATCCTTATTGTCATACTGACACTACTTCCTGATTCTACTGAATCCTTATTCTATTATTACCGTCCATTTTCCTTTACCCACCGTATACTGAGAATTATCCAGTCTGGTTGCTTCAAACCGCAAGACAAATTATGCACTAACAGTTCGGCATCCAGTGTACAAAGAAGTATTCTGATACACACCATTTCAATGTAACACTGCACATTGTAACACAGCAAAAAAAAAAACTCTAATCAACATCCTCGTACGTGATCTCAATGTCCTCTCAGGATTCTCCCACGTTTCCTTTTTATTCCAAATCTGAAGATGATTCCACAAAACATTATTGATAATCAAAAAAGAGTAAAAATACACTTTTAGTTACAATATCCTCATTTCTAACAATACAAAAAATACTGTGCAGATTACACCCTTCACACAGTTCCTCAACATGCAAATTAGATAAAACAGTAGTGTACCTCACAAAATGGAACAAAACTCTCCTTAAAACCAGTGCATTAGTGTTACTTTGCTGATCATGTCAATGTCACTTAATTTGGTCGCCAACAAGGAAGGAAAAAAGCCAAAAATAGGATCACTCATATTTGCAATATTTCATCACAACAATCAAGCGTCACATTCGCTACGTAATGTATTTCCCACGATTTGCACTTGTCTATCATTTCCACTTCGATGTTTTTGGTGTGGGTAATCCGAAACAACAAATATTGGCCATCAAAGACTCTGAAAAACTTTGTTCATAGGGCAATATGACCTATATAAATGCACAATGACCTTTTGTCTGGCATGAAAGAAAATTTCCTAACACATTTGCATATGGATTTATTCTGAGTTCAGCTCCTCATTTCATATTTAGCAGTTCAATGTCGTTTTGAAAATGGATTTCTTCTGAGTTCTGCCCCTTACTTCAAATTTTGCAGTGCAATATGGCTAATAGATGTAATTAGCTCTCCTTCAGCCAAGGAAAGGTCTCTTTGATGCTGTTCTGAAGCTCATTTTTCTTTAAAATTAAGACTCGTGGTATCAGGTTGATTCGTTTAGCAATTCATTTAAAATATTCTGAAATGATTTGAGATGTGCTTCCTGTACCAGTATACATACACCCAATTCCTTGAGCACCCTTGCCGCTGGATTAGAGGAGAGATGATTCAGTGAAATGAAGATGCTTTGTCTCAACATAATTTGCAACCTGTATGGCGATCTATAGTGTGGACCATTGTCTGAAATTACTCTCTTTACTGGGCTGACCTCACATATGAAATGCAGCACAAAAACCATAGCAACTGTCTTTCCTGTGGCCTTCTGCATTTATGTAAATGAAACAAATGTTGTTGTCAGTTCAGTGACTACTTAGCATGTTGCTGATGTAATATACTTCATGTAAATGATTAAACCACTTATGTGTCCCAAAGTGCAAGTAAATGAAATTGATGTACTTATATTTATTTGTGCAGTTAGACATCTGTAATAATTAGCAACAACTGAGAGCCAGCAGAATCTCTGCACTTAAATAATGGCCTGTCTTTCACAAAATGGTACTGGTGCAGTGCTGCATTATAGCCGTTATTCCAATCATATTTAAACCCCTTCAGTACGGGATTTTTGCCCTGCTAATATGCAATATGTTCAAGTGGAGGGGTAAAATAATTCTCAAAAGTGATATTCCTTAGATAGAGTAATCCAAGACATTATCTCATCAGTTCCTTTCAACAAAATGTAGCTACTCACTCGACACATGTGACAATACAATCTTCCACTGTAGCCACTTACTTGGGATTACAAACTTTTACTTTTGTAGGTAGAGCGCCCATTGAACCACTAGACAATATGTTAATTTTGTGACCATAATAAACTGCAAAGAAAGGTAGTCAATAAACACCTTTATTGTTTGACCAAATAAGAAGTACCTGCGTTTTGCAAGCACCCAGGTAATATCATGTGCCTGCAATTTGGTGACTGAGTAATGATGGTCACGTCTAGAGAGGATTCAGCTAGCAATGCATATCATTTTCTATCAGGAAGGTTGATTTTCTTTTATTTCTTGAAATTAAATAACCCCAACACCTTTCGTCAAACTATCCATCATGACAAAAAGAATTCTTACTTTGGTGTGGCGGGGAAAAGATTGGCACTTTCACTGTAGCATTCTTAACATTATCAAATTCATCTTTTGCTTCTTGGTCGGAGTTCCGTCTCATTTTCATCTTGTCAAGGCACACAATTGTGGGATTGACACAACCTTCCAGTTAATGGATCTTTTATATAAATTTACCCATCCCAAGATGTGAGAGAACAACATTAGCACTCTATAAGATGCTTCTCAGTGGTGGTGTTAGTATAGTGCTTAACTGCTTTAATTTTATCGGGACTGGGCTGAATTCCGTCTACTAAAATGATATAATCAAGGAAAGTGATTTTCTGTCTCGAAATTTCTGACATCTACAAATATCCAAAAAGTCCAATACTCAAGGTAATAGATCATTGTGATTTGCCCATTATTTCTGTGCTATTAAAATGTCATCGACATAGAGTGTCACTCACATTGTGAGTTCAACAGGAAGGAACGTTTTAAGTCCCCATATAAAATTCACAGAAGCTACATTTAGTGCTTAATGAAGTCACTTAAACTGACAACATGTATCAAAACATTGCAAAACTACATGCAGTTGACATGTGGGGTGTAGCATTATTTGCCAGCTGATACACAAGTCAAATAGGTGATAGCATATGCGTAGCATAAAAATTTTGTAACAACTCTCCCAGGCTTTCGGGTCTACCTGTCTCTGGTACAATTGAAACGACCCCTTAGAAAAATTGTGCAAGACAGTGCTTAAGCTGACACACAATATTTTTTAGCGCAACGCAATCTGACTTTCAACAATCCCTACAAAAGAATGGCCCTATACCTTTCACAAATCACTTTCCTCACAGAAATCTTCGTTACTCGAACTACTGCTATACAGCGAGCGCCACTACTGCCAGCTAAATAAAAGATTCAAACTACTGAAGGCACTAACTACTGATAGGCACAGTTAGCAAATGAAAGATTTTAACAGAGGACAAACAATGTATTTACCTCAATAGTGTTTATAAGTCATAATGTATATAGCAGTTCATGACATACAGTCTTACAAATTTAAAAACTCCGCCATCTCTCTCCCCACATCGAGCACTGCTGGCGGCTCACCTCCTACTGCCCAACGCTACGCGCTTATCCAGCTGCCCAACACTACAATGGCATACAACAATGCAAACTAGCAACAGACTGCACACAGCACAGCCAGTGATTTTCATACAGAGCGCTACTTGGCGTTACCAATATAAAAACCTAAACAGCCTACTTACACAATTATTGTACTGTCGTTAGAAACTAATCCAATCTGCATTGTATCTTTTCGGCAACGCTACGAGGGGACTATTTTAAGAGCTCACAGCTCATTCGATTATAAGTTTCCTTTAATTTACGTCTCTGGTCACAAACATTTTGTTTACAGATTACCAGTTTCTGTCTATAATGACCATCATGAGATCTGTTTCATAAAAACAAAGTCCTAATGTACTGCGGCCATAGTGGCATCGTCATTACATTAGGACTTTGTTTATATAAAACATATGTGATGATGGTCATTACAGACTGAAACCGGTAATCTGTTGACAAAACGTTTGTGACCATAGACGTAAATTAAAGAAGACTTATTGTATATATGGGTCACTGTTTTATTCGAGACAATTGTTGCAGTTTGTCATTCGACTGTATCTTGTTCCAGCTTCTCATGTGTCTTCTTCCCTACTTTGGCCTTACACTCAGAGGGAACGGGATAAATTTCATATAGAATTTATTGTGCTCTTGATCACTGTACATTTACTCAAAACACCATGTGCCTGCAACATGTCACACAATTATAACCAGTCAGCCTCCAATGAACCTCCAACACAATGAATACACTACCCCACAACACCATCAAAACCTTCACTCTATCATTGTTAAGATAGTGAAAAACTGTTGTCGCTCATATAATTTACGATTTACTTACCCTCTGTGATGCGTAGGTGTACTTATTTGTCTTGAGTCGACCGTCTAAACATATGACATATTCTGTCACGCATAGTCGTGACACCGAGTCAAATTGGTTTGGCTGTCCAGCAAACGGGTCCACCTGCACACTGGAATCCACCGGGGTTTCGAGGCTCATAGGAAAGTACCTGCGTTCCAAATCAACCGAATCCGAGACCGCGTATTAGCATTTTTCGGGGGCGCGCCGTTAATAACAGATTGCGGCTGTCCATGACTTCAGTCGCCGAACGCATCGTGGTGTGCCGCCGTGACCAGCAGGAGGGTAAAGTATTCGTTGCGATGGCCTAGGGCTCCAATAAATGTTTCTCAGCACCCTGTTCTTTCGAACCATATTTCCCTTTTTTTAATAGTAAATGCTTGATGGTGGCGTAGTTTTTGTGCCATAACCCGGATTCACGGATATGAAATCAGATAAATCGATTAGTGTTCTGGTTAGTGTCGTGTGTCCATCCCCAGCTGATCACTTTGTCCACCATAGACCCCATGTTAGTGAAAGCGTTTGTCAAATGAAAATGTTTGTGTGACGGTTCTTTAGTCATTATTTTGTCTTGTGATGTTAAAAATGTATAAATCTATTGTCATTTAGATCACAACTTATCTGTGCGTTCTGGTTAACAGCACCTTGCCATTTTTTTAAAGTAACCTTTCATCAAAACTGTCCCATATTTCATCGATCATACACATGACGTTTCCAGCGATTCATTCGCAAAAGCTTCCTGTTGACGCGAATGAGGTTGTTCTCTCGCTCACATATTCGCTCTGCTTCTTAATCTCTCCTCTTAAACTGTCTTAATTTTCATTCTGTTTCTTTACACCTCCACCCAAATTTTCATTCTCGCTCTCAGTCTCTCCCCTTAAATTTTCATTCTGGTTGTTTATCTCTCCTATACTGAAAACTAGGCCACTGAGACTTCCCATTCTAGAATAATGGCTGTCAAACTCGCTTACTGGCATGTCCTGCACCCCTATTTGCATATCTCCGGTGACTGCATTAGTGGTCGATTGACTGTACATGCGATGCAAAACTGTATGAGATGTTTGAGGAGCGACTTTTGGTCATCCCAACTACAAAATAGCGCAAGCGCTGGGAAGCTCAGATTCCCAATAAACAGCTACAGATTCCTGTCTCTCAGAACAAGCATCTGTACCCTGTTCCCCGATTCCATCCCCAAGTATCACAGGCATATTTTCTCATAGTCCCGCGTTCCTAATGCAGCATTTTCTTCAACATCAATACATTTTGCACTGCTTGAACTGCTCTTTGCACAGTTACGAAAAGACATCTTTACAAATTCATGGTCAGTACAGTCAGTCCGTATCAGAACTCACAGGAAACGAAAACAGTAAACCAGCGAATACATAGCAATTGTTTATAAGCCCCAATAGCAATACAAGACTAATGTAATAAGTGTTGTTTATATGTAGTTCCACAGCCTCCATATATTTTATTTAAAAAGGCATTCACTGTTATAGCTTTATGTTTATAGTCGTTATAGTCGACACATTCCTCACGAGACAATAGCAACAATATTGATACTTAAAACAGTTTTAACGTGTCTTTATATTTCAGTCCTAGTCCCAAAATTTTTAACACAAGGCATATTTAGATCTTCCTGGCTAATATTCAGATCTATGAAGTTTCGTCAACAACACGTCGTGCCTGTGTCAGAAACACACACACTAGAGTCACACTGACACTAACGTGGACGTTCTTCACATTGCAGTGGCGCACGATAGAGGACGTAGCTGGAGACGGAATAATAGACACGGGAACACATGGACATGAATCAAGAATTGTGCTTGCTATAAGCCAGCAGTAGAGACTTGACTCTAGTGCGTGCTCGTCAGGAAGCACTTCGTAAAGCTTTAGTCTCCATAAGAAGCACAAATTCGTATCTCTACTCACAGAGAAACGAAAGATGCCGTTGCTAGAGGCGAAACCAACCCTTTAGAATTTAATGATGAGACCATTCACTGACGACTTGCCAACAAGGTCTCGACACGCTGTCCGGAGAAGTATGGAGTAGTGACAACGGCCAGAGCGTCCCCCACAGCGAAAATCCCGCTTTCGAGTAAAACTCGCTTCGCTAGCTTGAACTCTCCTTACAGTCAATCACCGCCCTCTTTACAAACGGCATACCTCTTACTCCATGCATCATGAAGTTAATATCCAACCGCCTTCAGTTCATACTCACTTTGGTAGGAAATCTAGAAGAAATTGTGACGAGTGTGCAATACAGCCAATCAGATACATTTCTGTGTCTTTTGGCGGCAAAACCCCTTGTGTCTGGCATGAGAACATCTGCGAACATTAGGCAGCATCTGCGTGCAGTCTTGGGGATAAAAAAGGCTGGTCGCGATGCTCGTAAGATGCTGTCCCTGCGGTCTTATGCTTCGAGCATCGTCTCACTTCCGCAATCTTAGCGACCACAAGTTCGTCGCGAGACGCCCTTTTGCACTGGTCTCACGTCGGGGCGGCGGCTTTAGGCAGTAAACGCACGGCCTTCTCTTTTCAGAGCCATAAAACAGCCCTCCCTGCAGCTCTTATTCCAAGTCGACCATGGGGACTGCGAATTCCCACCTTCTCCCTGGTGTCAGAGCCAGCGTGAAATTACGCTCAAAAGATGCGACTCTACATGAGTAATACGAGCCTACCCAGTAGCAACCAAAAGAATATTACATAATTCGATACACCGATCTAAAAATGCGATCCCGTACTAACTAAATGAAATATGAATTTTCAGGCCAGATTTCTCCAGCTTGCACCAGACCTGGATCTAGGGTTGAACCAGCGTATCTTGTCAGATTTAGTAATTTTTACATAGAGGAGACAAGACAAAAGCCTATAAGATTAAAACGCTTAAGTTCTGTACGCACATTTCATTTCGTTATTTTGCCTGTTCTTTAGGGACGTTGTTATGGTGTTTTGTCCTGTGAATGTATACCTCTATTTCTTTTAGGATATCCAGTAATCTACCTTATCGTGCCTTATGCAGAATGAAATTAGCACTGAATACTTTGAGATTAGATTCACTGACGTTAATAACTCCTCTAATCGTCGTTTTGAATTTTCTTTCAGTTTGCGCAATATAAAACTTACCTCACCACATAGTTTATATACTCCTGACATGTCATAAGCCTGACTCTTATTTACACTGTGTACAATGCGTGAGCCTAGTGTTCTGCCATGCAGCCCATTTGCAGCCTCATTTTACTAAACATAAATTTTGTCTTATCGGAAATGTGACGCAACAAGATAAAACTAGACCCATATTTCTTTCTTTCGTTCACTACCTTCTTGTGTAACCTGACCTTTAGTCTCAGTTTGATCCTTCTCTACTCTCGCGTATATTATCATAAATAATGTTAGGTCAAAGCCATTGTTAGATGCTATCAATTGCAGTGCATGTAAATCGGTACTGATATGAGTCTCACTTAAAGAATATATCTGTCTTAGTTAAGCCAAAATATACTTCTTTATGGGACTTTGAATGGTAAGAGCTGTTGTGAATAATGCAAGCAGATGTTGAGGGTTTTCGAAATACATTGAACAGACGAGTATGTCTTTCTTTTTTGACCTTCAGGTCAAAAAAAATGTTATACCCGTTGTCCTCATATTCTATGCTGAAAGTAATATTCTTATATAATATATTCAGCCGATGGTAACATTAATTAGATTCTCATGAGTGCCATCTAAGAGGACAAGTATGTCACCTACAGAACAGCAACAGGATATACTTTTTAAGTCAGGCCATCGCAAAGTCCAAAAACTTTGTTTCCAGTGTGATCTAGTGATCTAAAACCCTGTTTTGGAGTGTTCCCGATTGTTAGTTCTTTGTCTTCACATAAGTGGCCTCTGACTGTAGGGTAGTTCTCAGACAGGACTAACGCGATGAGCCGGCGGGGTGGCCGTGCGGTTCTAGGTGCTACAGTCTGGAACAGCGTGCCGCTACAGTCGCAGGGTCGAATACTGCATCGGGCATGGATGTGTGTGATGTCCTTAGGTTAGTTAGTTTTAAGTAGTTCTAAATTCTAGGGGACTGATGACCTCAGAAGTTAAGTTCCATAGTGCTCAGAGCCATTTGAACCATTTAACTCGATGAGATCAGCTAATTCATCAATTTATGGCCTCTTCACATCGTCAGCAGGAGAATGATCACTCTACACACACACACACACACACACACACACACACACACACACAAACATACACACAAGTAATTGTTACGAGTTATAAAGAAGAAATTACGTATTACATGCTACCTAAATACACAGACCATTGTGCCATTCTATATAGTGCTCGGTGATTTAGTCATAGACATATTTGGAAACAACGTAAGTAAATACAGTCATGGAAAATCCAACGTCAAAGATATAAAGGATAACGTACCTGAGGTGTACGCAGAAGAAGGCGCTCCAGTGTAACGGTATACATCATGTACAATAAGTTCGTAACTGTATCAAACACGTAAAATAGTTTGTGACCAAATACACCTGCTGTGTCCTTGTTGACAAATGATGGCACACTGCCAGGCATCTGACAAACAGACTATATAGTGTTTAGGGGTATCACCAAGTGCCAACAGCCTTTTACATGATTATTTAGGAAAATAATAAATAAATATTTACAGTGCCTTGTATAATACATAAATGGGTGACGACTATTTTATTTTTTATTAATTCCTTTAAATCCTTAAGTGGAGCATAGGGCTGTAACAAAAGACCGCAATCTGTTCTGTCTTCTGTTAGTATTTTCACTTCTTCCCGTCATATTCCTTGCTGCTCACCTTCTGCTACTTCGCCGCAGATTTCGGATCTTCTAATTTCTCTTTCATGTTGTTGAGGTTGTGGGATAGAAGGTAAAAATCATCTGCAAAATCTAGGTCTTCTAGATGTGTTCGATTGCACCATTTTATTTCTCTTACTTTATCTTTTGCATGTGCGATTTAAAGATTGAGTGATGTCAAATGATATTGACGGGAGCAGGCAGCCTTGCGTAACACCGCTATTGGATGTGAAAGCAGGCCTTGATGTTGAACCCCATCGTGTAGTTTTCATACATGCACTTGACAAGTGCAATTATTTTCTTGGGTATTCCAAAAATTTGCAGTGAGCTCCATATTTTTGTTCTAATTACACTGTCGAAGGTCTTTTTCATAGTCTAGAAACAGTAAATAAAGCGGTGGCTGGTATTAATATGAATGTTCAGCTATTATTACCAAGTTGTTTATCTGTCTGTTCTTTAGGGACGTTGTTATGGTGTTTCGTCTTCTGAATGTATACCTCTACTTCTCCTAGGATATCCAGTAATCTACCTTCTCGTGGCTTATGAAGAGCGACCCTGTTCTCTTTGTACTATCTTATCTACATATACTTTAATCATATTTTGGATTATTCGTGAGAGGCTCTTGCTTGGGACTGACAGCAGGGTGAAGCCTCTCCAGTTATCATAAACCGATAGGTCTCCTTTCATAAAGAGCTCAGTGAGCAAGCCTCTTTTCCAGTCATTCGGTACTTTTTCATTTCTCCACATGGCTGTCAGGAGTGGATGTGAAATTTCTGCTGTTATAGAGGAATCTACTTTGAGTAACTCTAGACTGATTTTGTCCAGGCCCGGAGCTTCTCCATTTTTTATTTGCAGGACTGCTTTAGCGATTTCCTCTTTGGATGGCGGTTCTACGTTAATTGACATATCTTGTGGGAGTCATTCTCCGTCAACACTCAGTTAAGTTACAGTGTGATCTATAGGATCACGGTTCAGAGCGTTCTCAAAAAGTTGTTTCCACCTCCGCACTTGGTCTTCTCGATTTGTGAGCAGTTTTCCTTGCTTGACCTTGATTGGCATATCACCCCCCAAATTTCCTATTTGACACTGCTGCTACCAGTGTGCCGTTAGCTGCCAACATCGATACAGTAGGTAATATCCGATGAGCCCAATGTATTTGATCAGAAATTTTCGTGCGTGTCTGGCACTGTAATTGTTTTGGAGCGAGATTTTGTATGTTCACCGAAGGCATGTTGTATTTTATATTTTGACGTTGGGTTATCCGCAACAGTTTTTACTTATATGACAGTTGTTTCCAAATTTTTCCACGACTAAATGACCATGCACTACATAGCATGGCACAATGTATGTAGATGGCATTAGAATGTACACGTATCAGAAAGTCTTCTTCAAAGAGAATAACGATTATTACACTAGCTCTTTTTTGTAATATTTTTTCAGATCTGAAGACGGCAAAATTAATTGGTGAAAACTGGTCATTCATTTAGAAGTTTACATTATTTATCAATTTTAGTTAGCTAATATTTTAGCACTTTTGGATAAAGTCATTTTGGTTACAGATATAATTTCTACGATATGGATATTCGTGTAAACGCTTGTAATATCTAAGTAAAAAAATCTATCATTCATTGGGATATGAACATCGTTAATCTGGTTTGTGAGATTTACTGAGTTTTCAACTGTAGATTTTTTCTGAAATATAAATTTTCCTAACATTAAAATGTAAGAGATATCTTTGCGAAGCATATCATTTCTTTTGAACGTCTGTCTAATTTCTTCATGCACCCATACATGGTGGCCTCACCGGTTAAATAACTGAGTTACATAAGTCATCGATTCTATATTGTTTTTATATCTATTTAATATTAACACGTGCATACTTAGGAATAACTACATATGTAGACGTTGATTATTGAAGTTGATGCTTCCCCCATTCTTCCCTATTTTGCGTTCAATTCTCTGATATTGATGAACAGCACTCTACGAGGTTATACAATGATGAGAAAAATCTGTCATACTTGCTGTGCTCAAATTATAATTTCAGTAAAGCTGCATGTTTCATTGATAAGGTTAACGCCCTGGTGTCTCTGAATCAAAGTCGTGACAAGTTGGCAGGTGGAACAAAACTTAATTTTGTCCGTGTACTTGGCCCTTTTACTGAAATTTCTTCTGATAGCTGTGGGAAAGACAGAAGCGTGAACGTAACAGGCCGGAGGGGGACAAAAAAGCTTCGGTGGACATTCGCTTTCGGAAGTAGGGCGCTGTGCGTGACAACGGTCGCCGAAGCGTGAACGTAACAGGCCGTAGGGAAAAAACGATGGCAGTGGATATTTCGTAACGAAAGCACGGGTTGGGGCGCGCCCCGGGTCTGCGGCGTGTCAGCGGAGCGCAGGTGCGCGGAGCGGCGGCCGAACGTCGGCAAACGGCGGACCGCTCGCCAGCGGACGCGACAGCCCGTGTAGCGCCGGCGTATGGGCAGCGCAGCGCGGCAGTGGTCTGCGGGTTGCGGCCGCGGCAGGGGCAGTGGCGGTGGCGGCGACAGGTGTCTGCGATGGCTCCGGCTGGCCGGACCAAATTAATTCAGACGGCTCGACGCCACCGCCGTCGCCTCCAGCGAATTAGCTGCGACGCCGTAATAAGCGGCAGCAGCCGCGTGCAGGCGGACGCCTCTAGACAGGCGTCGGTCTGACTGCTGCACAAACCCGGCTGCCACCTCACGTAATACGACCTTTGCAGATTGACAGATGCCGCCTCATAGTAGAGCGTGGCGCTTCAGTAGTGTCAATATGAACTGCCACATGCGAAAGGCAGAGATGAAATGAAAGTAATGAGAGCTCCAACGAGCACTGCCGCATTTTGAAATTGGGACTTTCGTGGGGGATGTCTAAGGGCTTCCCAGATAAACTTCCTGAGAACTAACGGCATGGTCGGGAGGTAATATGATTTACCCATATCTCTATTGTAGACCACTGCGACGTGAAATGTCCGGTATGCGATGACGTCACGGCTGTTACAACTTTCCGGCCCTGGGACTTTATCGACTTTAGGTCCACGGACGAGGGCTTCGGTTACCCATCCGTTACCTTGCTGGAGGGTATCATTGTTGCTAATAGTTAAGTTCAGTCCCGCCCCCGAGTTCCCGGGTTCGATTCCCGGCAGGGTCAGGGATTTTCTCTGCCTCCTGATGATTGGGTGTTGTGTGCTGTCTTTAGGTTCTTTAGGTTTAAGTAGTTCTAAGTTCTAGGGGACTGATGACCATAGCTGTTAAGCCCCATAGTGCTCAGAGCCATTTGAACCATTTTTAGTTAAGTTCAGAACTCCACCACAGACCACTGATGGACCATGCAGGACGACTTTTGCACCTACATAGTGCTCCGTATTAATTACAATATTGTCTATTGCTTTATAAACTGTAAGCGCGCACGCTTTCTTCTCCTATAAAATCGTTGCGTCTTCTGTGTGAGCGCTCCAATACAGTTGCTCGATCGGCTGCAGATGTTGATAACTAATTAAAGGTGCTGATATTGTAAAAAGTTCAACTCGACGGTTACCTTACTCATAATTACAGAAATTAAATAAACTTTACTCCCTACCCTTATCCCCACCAATATCACAATAACATAAATCATTAATAAAGCTATTGCATCAGCCACATTGGATATATTCTGTGTGAGCGTGGACCTTGGTCATTACGCAACCGCTTATCGCTCTGTGTTTACAAACATTACAAGCCAAATGAGACGCTTGCTGCTAGATTTACTACAGCACGCGCACGGGATATCCAACCCAGTAGTCGAAACAAAGGGCATTCCAGCTCCGGAAAACTCATGATGGCTTCTTTCTTTGTCTGAAAAGATGAGCTGTTCATTGACTTTATGGAACACAGCCCCAAAATTAAAGCATAATAGTATGAGGGCATATGCAGGTACTTTGCAAAATTTTAAGTGCACCATCAAGAAGTCCAAACACATACGAATGCTGACGAATGCCATAATTCTGTTGCAAGTAATACCCACCCACACGTTTCAAAGGCTTTATCGAGTACGCTGCAGAAGTTTCACTCGACAGCCCTTACCATCCTCCACATAATCCCTATCTCTCTCCAACAGATTTTTCATATTTTTGGAACTCTGAAGGAAAACATTCTTGGACTTCAATTTACTTCGAAGAGTTGCACGCCTGAATATAACCATGGTTCCGTAGGCAACAGTGAACAATTTTCTATGAAAGCACTCACCGTCTTGTCTCACAATGAAGTAAAGGTACACTACTGGCCATTAAAATCGCTACACCACGAAGATGACGTGCTACAGACGCGGAAATTTAACCGACAGGAAGAAGATGCTGTGATTTGCGAATGACTAGTTTTTCAGAGCATTCACACAAGGTTGGCGCCGGTGGCGACACCTACAACGTGCTGACTTGAGGAAAGTTTCCAACCGATTTCTCATACACAAACTGCAGTTGACCGGCGTTACCTGGTGAAACGTTGTTTTGATGCCTCGTGTAAGGAGGAAAAATGCGTATCATCACGTTTCCGACTTTGATAAATGTCAGATTGTAACCTGTCGCGATTGCGGTTTATCGTATCGCGACATTGCTGCTCGTGTCGGTCGAGATCCAATGACTGTTAGCAGGATATGGAATCGGTGGGTTCATGATGGTAATACGTTTCGCCGTGCTGGATCCCAACGGGCTCGTATCAGTAGCAGTCGAGATGACAGACATCTTATCCGCATGGCTGTAACGGATCGTGCAGCCACGTCTCGATCCCTGAGTCAACAGATGGGGACGTTTGCAAGACAACAACCATCTGCACGAACAGTTCGACGACGTTTGCAGCAGCATGGACTATCAGTTCCGAGACCAAGGCTGCTGTTACCCATGACGCTGCATCACAGACAGGAGCGCCTGAGATGATGTACTCAGCGACCGAACATGACTGCACGAATGACAAAACATCACTTTTTCGGATGAATCCAGGTTCTGTTTACTGCATCATGATGGTCGCATGCGTGTTTAACATAATTGCGGTGAACGCACATTGGAAGCGTGTAATCGTCATCGCCATACTGGTGTATCACCCGGCGCGATGGTATGGGGTGCCATTGGTTACACGTCTGTCACCTCTTGTTCAAAAAATTGGTACAAATGGCTCTGAGTACCATGGGACTTAACATCTATGGTCATCAGTCCCCTAGAACTTAGAACCACTTAAACCTAACTAACCTAAGGACATCACATAACACCCAGTCATCACGAGGCAGAGAAAATCCCTACCCCGCCGGGAATCGAACCGGGAACCCTGGTGCGGAAAGCGAGAACGCTACCGTACGGCCACGAGCTGCGGACCCTCTTGTTCATATTGACGGCACTTTGGAGGCTACATTTCAGATGTGTTACGACCCTTGGCTCTATCCTTCATTCGATTCCTGCAAAACCCTACATTTCAGCAGGATAATGCACTACCGCATGTTGCAGGTCCTGTACTGGCCTTTATGGATACAGAAAATTTCGACTGCTGCCCTGGCCAGCACGTTCTCCAGATCTCTCACCAATTGAAAACGTCTGGTCAATGGTGGCCGAAAAACTGGTTTGTCACAATACGCCAGTCATTACTCGTGATGAACAGTTTGACTCAATTCCCAGGCGTATCAAGGCTGTTATTACGGCGAGAGGTGGTTGTTCTCGTTACTGATTTCTCAGGAAATGCACCCAAATTGCCTGAAAATGTAATCACATGTCAGTTCTAGTATAATATACTTGTCCAATGAATACCTGTTTATCATCTCCATTTCTTCTTGGTGAAGCAATTTTAATGGTCAATAATGTAGTAATAGTTATGGCGGTTATGTGGGGGATGGTAAGGGTTTTCTAGTTCTCCATCGGTCTCGTTGTTTGACTGTACCTTATTATACTTACAAACTGAAAGAAAAAAAGAAGAAAAAGGACGCGGGGAATTGTCCGAATAGGACGGAAATGTATACACGTAACCAACATTTTCAGACAGACAAATGATTGCAGTTTCTGATAAACTAGATGGTTTACTCAAGACAAAAAGCTTCGCAAATTAAGCAAGCGAATAACGCGTTGGGCCACTTCTGGCCCTTAAGGAAACAGTTACTCGGCTTGATATTGATTGAGAGAGCCCGGAATCTCATCGACCGGAGTGAAATTGTCTTCAGTGATGAGTTCCGCTTCGAACTGAGTCCCGATAGCCAGCGGAGACGTTTCTGGAGACCCCCAGATAGCGACGAAGACACCCATACAGCGGTGAGACACCAGTCTGACTGTCATTCGTCATACGGCCCGATGACAATGGTAATGGTCTGGGGTACCATTTCTTTTCGTATCAGGTCATCTTTGGTTGTCATCTGATGCATCACTGCAGTATTTAGGTACTTCAAGCATATCCCATACACCGTTTTATTGCCCTTTATAGTAAGTCATCCTGCGCTTATCTTTCAGCAAGATAACTCCCGCCCTCACAAGGCTAGAGTTTCTGATGGTTGATCTGGAACGCAAGGCGGAGTGCGTGTCTCTCCAACATTTCAAAGAACTTACGCAGTTCAGGCTCGGCAGAGATCCAAGCAACTTTGGCGTTGGTTAGGTTGAGGTAGATGAGGGGTTAATAGGTGATGGTAATACTAGAAGGATGTAGGCGCCAAGTGTGGCCTGCTGGTTGTTTTACTCGGTTTACGGCTTTGTGCTGGATGGCAAGGAGATGTGCGTTCCGTGTTAGTTTTCTGGTGAGAGTTACTGTGTTAATCAGTGGGACGGGTTGGTTGTAGATGGAGAGACTGATAGAAACGTTTTGGTTCTTATATACATCTACATCTAAGTGATTACTCTGCTATTCACAATAAAGTGCCTGGCAGAGGGTTCAATGAACCACCTTCAAGCTGTCTCTCTACCGTTCCACTCTCGAACTGCACGCGGGAAAAACGAGCACTTACATTTTTCTGTGCGAGCCCTGATTTCTCTATTTTATCAATATGATCATTTCTCCATATGTAGGCGGGTGCCAACAGGATGTTTTCGCAATCGGAGGAGAAAACTGGTGATTGAAATTTCATGAGAAGATTCTTTCACAACGAAAACCGCCTTTGTTTTAATTATTGCCACTCCAATTCACGTGTCATGTCTATGACATTATCTCCCCTATTTCGTGATAATACAAAACGAGGTGCCCTTCTTTGTACTTTTTCGATGTTATCCGTCAGTCCCACCTGATGCGGATCCCACACCACACAGCAATACTCCAGAACAGGGCGGACAAACGTGGTGTAAGCAGTCGCTGTAGTAGACCTGTTGCACCTTCTAAGTGTTCTGCCAATGAATCGCATGCTTTGGTTTGCTCTACCCACAATATTATCTATGTGATCGGTCCAATTTATTTTATTTGTAATTGTAATCCCTGAGTATTTAGTTGAATTTACAACCTTCAGATTTGTATGACTGATCGCGTAACCTAAATTTAGCTGATTTCTTTTGGTACTTATGTGAATAACTTCACACTTCAGGGTCAATTGCCACTTTTCGCACCACACAGATATCTTATCTAAATCATTTTTCAAGTGGTTTTGATCATTTGATGACTTTACAAGAAGGTAAATGAGAGCGTCATCTGCAAACAATCTAAGACGGCTACTCAGATTGTCTCCTGTGTCGTTAATAATGAGCAGGAACAATAGAGGGCATGTAACACTTCCTTGGGGAACGCCGGATATTACTTCTTTTTTACTCGAATACTTTCTGTCTATTACTACGAACTGTGTCATTTCTGACAGGAAATCACGAATCCAGTCGCACAACTGAGGCCATGCATTGGCAGAACACTTAGAAGGTGCAACAGGTCTACTACAGCGACTGCTTACACCACGGTTGTCCACCCTATTCTGGAGTATTGCTGTGTGGTGTGGGATCCGCATCAGGTGGGAGTGACGGATGACATCGAAAAAGTACAAAGAAGGACACCTCGTTTTGTATTATCACGTGTCATAGACATGACACACGAATTGGAGTGGCAATAATTAAAACAAAGGTGTTTTTCGTTGTGACGGGATCTTGTAATGAAATTTCAATCACCAGTTTTCTCCTCCGATTGCGAAAACACTCTGTTGGCACCACCTACATAGTGAGAAATGATCATCATGATAAAATAAGAAAAATCAGGGCTCGCACGGAAAAATGTAAGTGCTCGTTTTTCCCGCGTGCCGTTCGAGAGTGGATCGGTAGAGAGACAGCATGAAGGTGGTTCATTATACCCTCTGCCAGGCACTTTATTGTGAATAGCAGATTAATCACGTAGAGATAGATGTAGATCTCCCTTTTTGGGTATTCATGTGGGTTGAACAGCTTTCCAATCTTTAGGCACGGATCTTTCTGTGAGCGAGTGTATATAACTGCTAAATGTGGAGCTATTTTATCCGCATACTCTGAGAAGAAGCAGACTGGTATAGAATCTTGACCGGAGGCCTTGTCTTTATTAAGTGATATAAACTGCTTCGTTACTCCGAGAATATCTGCTTCTATGTTTCTCATCTCGGCAGTTGTTCTTGGTTGGAAGTCAGGAAGAAGAGGCAGTAGGGGTATTAAGGATGAGGTGGAGTTGGACGTCCTTTATTGGTGTTTGCGTTGTTCCTTTTCATTTGTGGAAATAGGTGTTCTTGGTTGGTGTTTGCTTGTTTGCCATTCATGCAAACAGGCGAAAGAGAAACAGGCGGCAGTTGTGACCAGAGGTGTACATATTCGGCTTATAGCCTGTCCATGCTTGCAGGAAGGCAAGCTGCCGCTCGTTAGAGCAGAACGGGCAGACTGCTTCACTCCCATCCAGCACAAGCTATGCTCAACCCAAGCAAACTATAGGAGTCTCCCTTCTTGGCAGTCTTCCTGCTGTGTCACGCCACGTAGCAGTCTATTCTCTACACTTTAACTGTAGCGCTGTCGGTAGGGTTTGGAAGTTGATAAAAATACCCAAGTATCACAAGACGAAACGCAATGAAATAGGTATTCATTCAGGGTCGCTGCAGACCAGAAAATGGTGGATTTTATCTGTCCTGTTCTCCTTCTTGTCATATGTCAGGCTTATATAATTGTTTCTAAATGAGTAGTTTTCTCGGCAACTTCCCCTCTCTACCTGTATCAGCTATTCTCAATTCGAACGATCATCAGGTCACCTCTCATACATGTTTCCTGTAGTACCATTTCTGAAAGTCGAGATCCTTTGCACCCAGTAACTTAAGATGTCTGTTATACTGCAATGCTAACCAAAGTAAAGTTTTGGGGTTTATTTTCTGTAATTTTCGTGTGTTACAGCCAAATATGAACCAGTTATACCAGGTTCAATTTTTTTCGGGATTTGTATTGCGTTTTCGCTGAATTCATTCTATGCGGCCCACATGGCTCACTGAAAATCACCCAAATGCATTTTAGTAGAAATAAATTTCGTTTTTCTTAGTATGTCTGAAAGAAGAAGGCTTTTTCATACTAAGCTTTATTCGCACTACGTTTCATATTACCAGATAATGTCCACTGAGCCACATTTTCTTCCTGTTTCAGTTAATGTTTACTCTAAATTTAGAACAGCTATATACTGCTAAATGGCCTCAAGTCCTTACAGCACATGTTTCCACACACTTACCAACCATTAAGTCTTTGACCTCTTTCAAAATATTAATGGAGTGACGAAACCGCTGGTAAAATTTACAGACATGTCGTAACATACTCGAGGTTGACGTATGAGTGTTTAGTAACTTTTTACACAACTTGCATTATGAGACACCAATCGATTTATTTGAAGCTGACTCACAAACACACAACAAACTTTCCCCAACTGCACTTGAGCTCTGTTTCGTGAATGGTATATACAGGGTGTCCCAGCTATCTTGTCCACCCAAAATATCTCTGGAACAATAACAGCTATTGGAAAACGACTCTCACCAGTATCAATGTTGGGCTGGGGCCCATGAATGTACGTATTTGAAAACATTCTAAAACGAAAGCATATGTGTTTTTTAACACAAAATTATGTTTTTTTTTTTAAATGGACCTCCTATTTTGTTTCTTCAGCAATCCATAGCATGACAAAGCACATACACAATGGCGTTGATTGCATCGCAATATTCTCATTCCATCCCGAGACACTGAGAAGCGAAGTTGACGCTTGAAACACCCGACATGTGCTGCTAGCGCACGTCCTGAGGCTCAGGCGTTAACCCCATGCTGCCCGTAATCGCGATGTGATTGACATGCGTAATCACACCTCCATACTTATCAAGAGATCCGAAACGAATACTACGGTCTGCTGCCATCAACTCTCATAAGCACATAATGGTTTCCCTCTTGCACGTTTTACGTATCTACGTACACAATATGAACCAGTACCGACCGCTATACACCCGACAGGTTACCTTATTTATCCTGCACACCCAAAATAAGGTTTATCTAATGCGTTATATGACCCATTGTACCTGTCGCGCAGTGCCTGGCTCTTCCTAGTCAAGTGTCCAACGTAGTTCCCACTACTGCCACAGTTACCACTTCGCCTTGTTCATGATTTGCGATCCATGCAAACTCCTGTACTCCACCACCCTCCGAGCATCCCATTTGTTGTTGCTTTGGCGTGCTGTACACCGCTTGCCAGTGTAGTCGTGCATCAGAGTAATCTACAGACGGCACGGAGGTAATACATTGTGAATAAACGTTGTGTTGTGGAACTTATACTGTACAGTATAATGTACACACATGAAGATAGGGTAGAAATGCTGCTGATCTATGGAGAATGTACGTTGACGGGAAATACGTTATGAGATTGCTTGTTTGTTGATAGTACTGTTAGCGAACATTATGATTATTAAGTTAATATGTCTGTTTTCTACCCTACTCTACATACCTGTACTGTACCTTGTTGTAGGTGGACGAAATGCTGTTCAGGCAGAGCGACTGTACAGAAGACGACTCCCTGACAAGACATCGCCTTCACGCCAGATGTTTGGTCGTCTCACATCTCGTCTACGTGAAACGGGAAGCTTAAATCGAAGACCTCGACATCGTCCTAGAACACGCACAGATGAACGTACTGAAGTTGCTGTGCTCGCTACCATAGCTGTGAATCCTCAAACCAGCACACGTCAAATTGAACGTGAAGTTGGTGTGTCGAAATCAAGTGGACAGAGTATCCTTAAACGTCATAAATATTATCCTTACCATGTTCATTTACACCAGGATCTTCATGGAAATGACTTCCGCAATAGGGTAACATTTTGTCGGTGGGCTCAGCAAAAACTTCTGACTAATCCAAATTTTTTTGCAGATGTTCTCTTTACCGACGAGGCATCATTATCCAACAAAGGAATTGTCAATATGAGGAATATGCATTATTGGTCCGCAGACAATACAAATTGGCTCCGTCACGGAGAGCATCAACGTCCGTGGAAAGTTAATGTTTCGTGTGGGATTATTGTAGATACCATTCTAAACATTCATGGTGGTGTTTGTTTGTACTATATCGTGTCTCCCTACCACTTTCGCGCAACGACGCTCTGAGCGTGTTTTTTAGGGAATTAACTAGTTTGAACCTGGGACCTGCTGCTGGTAAGGAGACGCCAGACCACACATTACATGTAGAATTCAGAAGAGTTCAGTGAGACTAGCGATGATATAACCAAATATTAAATGATCTCAGCGTCAGCTCCACTGCACTCCCTGTAAAAGAATCTTAATACTAACTAAATTTAGTGGAAAGGGTTCATGGCTTTCCTATTTTTAGTTGGCTGGTAAAATAACGTCGATAAAGCAGTTAAGTTTACCATTGGAAATTTTATTCTACTCACAAAACATCGTTTATAAATTGCACTATTGATAAAAGGAAATGTTTTAATACAGGATGGTAAAAACCAACTGCGTTCAACAAAAATGTGAACGAATATTCCCTAAATGGGTTTCCAAGTTCTACAATCGATCGAAGGATGACCTATGCCATATCACATCTATAATCTAGGTTTAATTTAAGTTTCACAAAAGAGAAAACTATCAAAATGGTCTACAGTGACCCTCAATTATCTTTAATTACTTATTTAACTTGTCGTAAATTACAGTGGCTGATGTGGCTTCTCAATAACTATATAAAAGAAAAATAATCGCGTTTCAGGTCTTTTCTTCAAGTGGCAAATGTGAACACCATCAGTTTTAATTAACGATCGACACTAGTATTACGCAAAAAAGGGGTGTAACAGATGAGTCTTCTGCAGTTCTGAGTGAAGCCTTATGCGCTCAAAAATGCGGCATCGCGTGCGTTCATTACCTTGTCGGTGTTTAGGCAGCGTCAGGGCGGCAGCGGCCGGCGCACCAGCCATCCAGCTCGCCGTCTCCGAACCAACTCTACTCTAACTTCTCGTTACTACAATTTACCGAAGTTAGTTTAAAAAAACTATCTGGCTATGTTTTCATCTGACCAATCAGGGTCTCAATGTTAACCTTAAGCTCCGCCTACAAAAATTCTGTCTATCCAATGAGAAACGTTATACTTTTCGTGGTGGGGCAATGTTTTTTAAAGTTTGCAACGTAACAGAGACGCTAAAGAGTCTCACGCTAAAACCTGCAGCTAGTGTGGTCCTTTTAGCGTTATCGTAAGATCTATACTGCTCTTCTGGAGGGCTCTATCTTTTAACATGGGCTGGGGAGTGATCCTAATGTAACAGACACGCGAAAAAGTCTCACGCTAAAACTTGCGGGTGGTAGTGGCCCTTTTTTGTGTTATCGTAAGATCTATACTGCTTTTCTGGAGGGCTCTAGCTTTTAACATGGGCTGGGGGTTGTCCTTGACATACCTGAGACGCGAAAAAGCCTCACGCTAAAACGTGCGGGTTGTATAGTCGTACAGGTAGGCTCGAGGCGTGGGTGCCCAGCCCCTCCCGTATCTAGCTTAACACGGTTCTGCTCTCGGCTTCTGTCCTCGTTTCTCCCCTCGGAACTGCGTCTGCCTCACGGTGGGAAGGTACGACATGCATTTAGGCATTCTTGTGTTGTCTGTTGTATTCCATTTGCTCACTCGTTACTTGTATTACTTTGGTTAATTTAATGTCACGATTTATTCGGAGCTATGTGACATACTACTGGATTTGCTTATCATGTCAGGGTTTTCATGTAAGGTGTTGGATTTGCCTGACACCTTACATATCACCACCCTTCGAACTTAATTTTTGCACTGAATTTGGCAATGATTGAATCGTTGTCTAAGTCAGTCAAAAATTTTCTAATTTATCTAAATTTTGTTGCGTATTGTTCAGCCACGTTATTCTGTTCTATGCTAGTTTGTATCACTAATTTATATTTTTATATTCTTCCACGTTATAATTAAAAATGCTTAGAGAAGAATAGTTTTATTTTATTATTAATTTTTAATTATTTTCTTTCTTTATTTAATTGTGATGTTTGTTTTTTAGGAAGTTTGTTATCGAAAGTGAGGAGTCTTTCACATCGATTTTCTTAGAAATATTGTTTTTATAAATGTAGTAATTAAGTAAAATCTATTCCTAACACATTTTCTAAATATCATGTGCAAGTAAAATGTTTTTGTTTCGAGACACTCATTTCAACATTGTTACACTAACAAATAAGAATTATTTCCTAGAATTGCTTTGACAAAGAAATATACATGCACAAGTATTCAAATATTATCCTAACAAATGGTACAAATGTTAAAAAAAAAATTGCTTTGACAAAGAAATATACATACAAACGTATTGAGGTAGTATCTTAATAAATGGTACAAATGTTAAAGAAAGGGAAAACATCCAACAAGATAATTTTTTATTCTTTGTTTTTATAAGGAGGAAGTAAGTAAAATATAGTTATTCTTTTATTTTTATGAGGAGAAAATAAGTGGCGTATTGTTTCTTTATATACTGTCCATTTCAGAACTAATAACTTATTTTTATCGACAGTCTATTTTTTACTTAAGTCCATAGTCAATGACTGTTATTTTGTAGTTTGTTAGCTGTCTGGTGTGCTTAACTTATTTAGTTTTTCACACGTTTCTTTTGCACAATTCCTACATCACATAATTTGATTTCACACACTCACACAATCCTATGAATGTTCAAGCATGAGGTTGGCGAATGTTTTTGCACGAAGGTGATGGACTTGAGCGAGATGGATGTGGGCAAGTATTTGATGTACAGCTTCGTTCGTCATTTCTTGATGGCTTTGCAAGTGTGTGTTGCTGTTGCGGAGGTCCCACAATGGAATGGAGCTGTGAGTGCAGAATCTCGTGGTTTATTGGATTTGTATGCGTGAAAGTCATCGTTATGTGTCGCTGAATGCGGTCGTTTTTCGTTATAATACTTCGCAGACGACTAGTTTACAATAGGATAGGGATTTGGGAAGGTATGTCGTCTATTCTTCACCCATCTTCTTTCTTGGTCTCAATCTTGCGAATCTTCAACTTCTGTTCTTCCTGCTTTTTCTCTGCTTCTTACTTGCTTCTTGGTTCTTCTCTGGGCAGGATATGGAAATATTTATTGATAACTAGTCGCTTTGAAGTTCTCCTCCTAGTAACAGTTTGATAAATTGTTTGGGAGCGTCATTTTTACTTTGTGGAAGTTCTTCTTCAGTTTCGTGCATCAGAGTGCTCTTTAATAGCAGTAGTGTGACTTTTACGTTTTTTTTTTTGTTTTTTGTTTTTTTTTTTTTTTTTTTTTTTGCCAGTGGTGGCTTGCCCAAGCGGTCTTCTCGTCCGGCCTTTTTGCTCGCTCCGTTCATTCGGGGCTCGGAGACCCTTCCGGCGTTCGCCGTCCCAGCGCCTTCCCGCCGCGTCTCAGCAGGGGTCTGTCACTGTGCGGCTCGGCGTTCCATCCCAGCAGGATTCCTCCTAGCGGGCACATTTATTGCCCACTTTCGCTACAAGGGCCGTCTGTTAGTTTTACCTTTCCCTTCTCTCGACGCTCCTGCTATGTAGGAATCGAGTCTTGCTGACTACGTCCTTTTCTTTCCTGATACATCTCGCGTTGCAACTTGTGGGTCGTTGCATCTCTTCCTTGCTGGAGTTTTTACAATGGTTCTTACAAAAAGTTTTACTTATAATCATCTAACATATATCTACTATCTACTTGTTTTGCGCCTACTTAAAAAGCTTTACAAATTTCGGCACCCTTTCCATGTTACAATTCTAAGATATTTGGAGTCTTAGCGTCTACTCAAGAATCCTCAAATCGTTTTTTATTTTTGTGTAGTGTCGTGGTGTATAGCATTTTAGTATTTCATGCTGTTAGACTATCTACGCTTTATCCCTTCACCTTAAGCTATGGTACTATTGGTGTTATTATTGAAACTACTTTCTTTTTCCCACCTTCCTCTCTCTTCATTCTTCTTTCACCTGACGATCTTATCTGCAACATAATCTTGAAATATTGTGCTGATTATTTACCAGTAATAAAATTAATCTTCAAACTTGTACTGAAAGTGTTCAATGATGCCAGTCTTAGGTAAAAATGCCTCTGCTTTATCTCGTCAAATACCCACTAATTCTCTTTTACTGTGTTCCGAAATAACTTGAACTACTTGCAGTTTTTCGTCGATTTCTTTATGGACTTCTAACATGAGTTGAGGCGATTCCCCCTTTTGTGCATACCATTCTAATTCTTCATCCTCTTTATCTCGCATCATTCTTAATTGTTTGTTTATAACTGGTATTTTTTCTAATTTTAGCTTTTGCTCAAAGAGAAGTGAGACATTCCCAAATGTTACGCTAGCTTTCCCCATATCTATTTTCGCTCGCCTCTCAATTAAAAAATCTGCACCTATAATCAAATCTACAGTTAGTTTAGGTATAATCACGAAGTTGGCTTCGATCTTTTGACCTTGGCACGAAAGAGTTAACCTTGTTTGTCTCGTAACTTCCGCAGCATTTTTTCTAATAGGACCTCTTACTTTAATCTTACGTGTTTTCAGAACTGGTAATTCCTTATTGGCATTACACTGCATGAATAAATTTTCTGAGATCGCAGTCAGTTCACTTCCGCTATCAATTACAATATTGACTGGGATATGCTTCACCATGGCCTTCACAATTGGTTGAATTTGAAAGGGTTGGTTCTGTTCTTCTTCTTCTTGCATCAACGAATCCTCCACTTAATCACACATGAGTCTTTTTAGGAATTTCCCTTGTGAATTCGAACTTTCTGTAGGATAAGCTTCGACTGCTACTTCTCTCTCTTTTATTTCCTCTTCTCTATTTCTTCCTTCATTTAAGCTTTCTTCTACATCGCCTACTTTTTCCTCATCCTCGTCTATCTTCTCCTTCTTTGTCGCTACTTCCACATAATCGCATCTAAATGCTCTAATTATCGCTTCATAACTTCCTGCATTATATACATTGGGTTGTGCGCCCACTCGTAACTTATTTTCAACTTCTGTTGACTGCACGTTATCCTCATTGAATTCGCTTTCCCTGGTTTCCATCTCAAATAGCTCTGCAATACTCATTACTTCGTCCTTTCGTCCTACATTCGTTGTGTATGCCTCTGGTAATTCATCCTCCTCGTCAGTATTCTCCCACTTAATTTCGTCCCAACACGATATTGTTATTTTCTCTTCTTCGTTTTCATCTGGTCCCTGCGGATTTGTTTCTTCCTTCTTCTCTTCTCGTGATAAGATTTTTACTTCTCTGTTCAAGGTGCTGCAATTGTCCTGGGTCGGTGCGTCATTCTCTTTGGCATGGGCGCTTAGCTGTCAAATCGAACGTTTATCGGGGTTTGGTGGTACTACCTCTCCTATCTGTATTCGCTTTTCTTGTTCAGCTTGTTGATAGTGGTTTCTTTGTTGATAATTTGTCGGTCTATTGGTTCTCCAGTACCCGTTCCGGTTGTCGGTACTCCCTCTGTAATAGTTGTTGCCGTTCCTGGGTGAATTATAGTTATTGCCATATTCTCTTCTAAATCCATAACCGGTTCTTTGTTGAAATCTATTGTCGTTTCTTGGTGCGAAGTTATCACATGGTTCGTAATTATTGTTTCTTCGTACTGTGTCTTGTGGATTCCACTGCCTTTTGCTTTCATTTTCACGTGAGCTTCGTCTTTTTCTTGCGTCATCTTCCGAAAATATGAACTCTAGTGCCCTTAGAATGCCTTTAAATGCTTCGACGTCATTGCCTCCGCGACCTACTAATGATTTCTGGTATTTCAATGGTAGCTTCATTGCGCATAATTCAATCAACTCTCCGTCACTGTATGGTACATCTAAGAATTGATTTTTGTTTTCCATTGCTTCGAAAAATTTCACGGGACTCTTCTCTCCAGAATTTTCAAAATTCGTACTTCACTCTGTTCTGTGCTTCGCTGGACCAATATCAAGAGAGAAACTTCTCTCTGAAATCTTCGTACGATCGGCATGTCACTGCAACATTCTGCATGGTTTCTGCGACTGTTCCTGACATGTGTGCGCATATAAAGTCTAATTTGTGTGCTACTGTCCAGTGTTCTGGTAATCCTACTCGGAATTGATCAATAAAAGTTCGTGGATGTAATGAGTTTCCTTCTCGAAAGTGTTGAAATTTTCTGACTGTGAGGAAATGATCGTTGTCGTACTTCGTCATAGTTCCATATGAAATTCGCGATTCTTCGCCACTTTTGTTTCTGATCATTTCTCTCGTCGTTCTTTCCGGTTGTGGTAGACCCATTGGATATTGTCCACTGTAACTTTCGCGTACCCGCGGTGCAGGCTGTCTGATTTCACGTCTGTTACTTTCCGCCTGTGATTGGAATCGCAAATGCATAATGTCTTCCTTAATTACCTGTTTTTCCGGTGCTGTTACAGATACGGATGTGGTTGCAGACTCAGTGCTTGTTCGGTCTTGTTCACTACGCTCTTCAATGGTTTGCAACAACTCTGCTCGCAATTTCTGAAATTGTCGCTTCGTTTGCGCTTCCATTTTGACTATGCGTTTATCACATCTTTTCAGCGCTGCTTTTGTGATACGTTTGTGTAACACACTGTTTTCAGCAATTTCACGCGCTGTACCTGCTGCTTGTCTAGTAATTACGTTTATCTGTTTCTTTAGTTACTTGACTTCTCCCTGGGTGTTGTTACGTAATGTTGTGATGTCGTCCTCAGTGTCATTACGCAATGTTTGTACGTCCGCTTGTACCTTGTCAATGTCTGTTCTCAATTGATTGTGACCTATTATTAAGTTTCCTATCACTTCTCGAGATTCTTTTGCCTCGTCTTCAATATGACTTAGGTGTAACTCAATTTTTTTTGTTTTGTTCTTTAATCTCACGCATTTGTCTCGTGGTTTCTGCATTCTGAATTTTAATTTGGTTCGCAATTTCTTTATTTTTCCTTGTCATGGTTTCCGTAATTTGTTGTAATAATTCTGCCAGATTAGTGGGTCCTATTGCGTTTTCTTCCGACTTCCTCTGTGTTTTCGCCCAAGTGTTGGTTGGCAACCGATTGCACTGACCTGTGCTGTGACACGTTTCTGCTCGCATTCCTTCTACTCTGTGGTGAGGGAGCTCTGATTACATGTACCATGGGTTCTACGTATTCAAGACGCAAGTTAGAATCCTCATCGACTGTCTCTCTACTTTCCTGCTCCTCTGTCGTATGCTGACCTAGGTTATCTGTGCCTTGGCGTACATTATCCTCATTATGGTGCGTTATATGTCCTATTTCCCGCGATACTGCATCTTCTGTTGTACTCTACTCTATTCTCTGTCCATTTTCATTCTGGGTCTCTACCTCAATTCGGTCAAGGTCTTGATCTGCCATTGCTAATCTTTCCGTTTCCCTTATTTTCTGTTTTAAAAGCAATTCACGCGCCCTACATCGCGACAACATGCACTCATACGATCTCACACGTTTCATAAACTTTTTGTTCACACAATTTGACACTACCAAGAATGACAATCCATTCACGTACTTGTTGGGTCAGAACCAACTTGTCAACGATGTATCCGCCACCTGCGCTTGCATTGGAGAGAAAACTTAATTCTAACAATTTTCAAAATTCATAACTTAATTATGCTTTTGCCACTGCTAGAATTCTCCCTCTTTCTTGAATACTTTTACTATCTATCGCTGCAGCTACTGTCTTTGACTATGTATAACTTTAGGGAAAAAAAAATTTTTTACAAAAATTTTTTAACAAGATATTTTTCTGACCTAGTTAGGCATGTGGTCGACCTTTCTATCATGGTATTTTAACCATCATGGCAGGGTCGCCATTTTCTAAACATTCATGGTGGTGTCATGCAAACAGGCGAAAGAGAAACAGGCGGCAGTTGTGACCAGAGGTGTACATATTCGGCTTATAGCCTGTCCATGCTTGCAGGAAGGCAAGCTGCCGCTCGTTAGAGCAGAACGGGCAGACTGCTTCACTCCCATCCAGCACAAGCTATGCTCAACCCAAGCAAACTATAGGAGTCTCCCTTCTTGGCAGTCTTCCTGCTGTGTCACGCCACGTAGCAGTCTATTCTCTACACTTTAACTGTAGCGCTGTCGGTAGGGTTTGGAAGTTGATAAAAATACCCAAGTATCACAAGACGAAACGCAATGAAATAGGTATTCATTCAGGGTCGCTGCAGACCAGAAAATGGTGGATTTTATCTGTCCTGTTCTCCTTCTTGTCATATGTCAGGCTTATATAATTGTTTCTAAATGAGTAGTTTTCTCGGCAACTTCTTCCCCTCTCTACCTGTACCAGCTATTCTCAATTCGAACGATCATCAGGTCACCTCTCATACATGTTTCCTGTAGTACCATTTCTGAAAGTCGAGATCCTTTGCACCCAGTAACTTAAGATGTCTGTTATACTGCAATGCTAACCAAAGTAAAGTTTTGGGGTTTATTTTCTGTAATTTTCGTGTGTTACAGCCAAATATGAACCAGTTATACCAGGTTCAATTTTTTTCGGGATTTGTATTGCGTTTTCGCTGAATTCATTCTATGCGGCCCACATGGCTCACTGAAAATCACCCAAATGCATTTTAGTAGAAATAAATTTCGTTTTTCTTAGTATGTCTGAAAGAAGAAGGCTTTTTCATACTAAGCTTTATTCGCACTACGTTTCATATTACCAGATAATGTCCACTGAGCCACATTTTCTTCCTGTTTCAGTTAATGTTTACTCTAAATTTAGAACAGCTATATACTGCTAAATGGCCTCAAGTCCTTACAGCACATGTTTCCACACACTTACCAACCATTAAGTCTTTGACCTCTTTCAAAATATTAATGGAGTGACGAAACCGCTGGTAAAATTTACAGACATGTCGTAACATACTCGAGGTTGACGTATGAGTGTTTAGTAACTTTTTACACAACTTGCATTATGAGACACCAATCGATTTATTTGAAGCTGACTCACAAACACACAACAAACTTTCCCCAACTGCACTTGAGCTCTGTTTCGTGAATGGTATATACAGGGTGTCCCAGCTATCTTGTCCACCCAAAATATCTCTGGAACAATAACAGCTATTGGAAAACGACTCTCACCAGTATCAATGTTGGGCTGGGGCCCATGAATGTACGTATTTGAAAACATTCTAAAACGAAAGCATATGTGTTTTTTAACACAAAATTATGTTTTTTTTTTTAAATGGACCTCCTATTTTGTTTCTTCAGCAATCCATAGCATGACAAAGCACATACACAATGGCGTTGATTGCATCGCAATATTCTCATTCCATCCCGAGACACTGAGAAGCGAAGTTGACGCTTGAAACACCCGACATGTGCTGCTAGCGCACGTCCTGAGGCTCAGGCGTTAACCCCATGCTGCCCGTAATCGCGATGTGATTGACATGCGTAATCACACCTCCATACTTATCAAGAGATCCGAAACGAATACTACGGTCTGCTGCCATCAACTCTCATAAGCACATAATGGTTTCCCTCTTGCACGTTTTACGTATCTACGTACACAATATGAACCAGTACCGACCGCTATACACCCGACAGGTTACCTTATTTATCCTGCACACCCAAAATAAGGTTTATCTAATGCGTTATATGACCCATTGTACCTGTCGCGCAGTGCCTGGCTCTTCCTAGTCAAGTGTCCAACGTAGTTCCCACTACTGCCACAGTTACCACTTCGCCTTGTTCATGATTTGCGATCCATGCAAACTCCTGTACTCCACCACCCTCCGAGCATCCCATTTGTTGTTGCTTTGGCGTGCTGTACACCGCTTGCCAGTGTAGTCGTGCATCAGAGTAATCTACAGACGGCACGGAGGTAATACATTGTGAATAAACGTTGTGTTGTGGAACTTATACTGTACAGTATAATGTACACACATGAAGATAGGGTAGAAATGCTGCTGATCTATGGAGAATGTACGTTGACGGGAAATACGTTATGAGATTGCTTGTTTGTTGATAGTACTGTTAGCGAACATTATGATTATTAAGTTAATATGTCTGTTTTCTACCCTACTCTACATACCTGTACTGTACCTTGTTGTAGGTGGACGAAATGCTGTTCAGGCAGAGCGACTGTACAGAAGACGACTCCCTGACAAGACATCGCCTTCACGCCAGATGTTTGGTCGTCTCACATCTCGTCTACGTGAAACGGGAAGCTTAAATCGAAGACCTCGACATCGTCCTAGAACACGCACAGATGAACGTACTGAAGTTGCTGTGCTCGCTACCATAGCTGTGAATCCTCAAACCAGCACACGTCAAATTGAACGTGAAGTTGGTGTGTCGAAATCAAGTGGACAGAGTATCCTTAAACGTCATAAATATTATCCTTACCATGTTCATTTACACCAGGATCTTCATGGAAATGACTTCCGCAATAGGGTAACATTTTGTCGGTGGGCTCAGCAAAAACTTCTGACTAATCCAAATTTTTTTGCAGATGTTCTCTTTACCGACGAGGCATCATTATCCAACAAAGGAATTGTCAATATGAGGAATATGCATTATTGGTCCGCAGACAATACAAATTGGCTCCGTCACGGAGAGCATCAACGTCCGTGGAAAGTTAATGTTTCGTGTGGGATTATTGTAGATACCATTCTAAACATTCATGGTGGTGTTTGTTTGTACTATATCGTGTCTCCCTACCACTTTCGCGCAACGACGCTCTGAGCGTGTTTTTTAGGGAATTAACTAGTTTGAACCTGGGACCTGCTGCTGGTAAGGAGACGCCAGACCACACATTACATGTAGAATTCAGAAGAGTTCAGTGAGACTAGCGATGATATAACCAAATATTAAATGATCTCAGCGTCAGCTCCACTGCACTCCCTGTAAAAGAATCTTAATACTAACTAAATTTAGTGGAAAGGGTTCATGGCTTTCCTATTTTTAGTTGGCTGGTAAAATAACGTCGATAAAGCAGTTAAGTTTACCATTGGAAATTTTATTCTACTCACAAAACATCGTTTATAAATTGCACTATTGATAAAAGGAAATGTTTTAATACAGGATGGTAAAAACCAACTGCGTTCAACAAAAATGTGAACGAATATTCCCTAAATGGGTTTCCAAGTTCTACAATCGATCGAAGGATGACCTATGCCATATCACATCTATAATCTAGGTTTAATTTAAGTTTCACAAAAGAGAAAACTATCAAAATGGTCTACAGTGACCCTCAATTATCTTTAATTACTTATTTAACTTGTCGTAAATTACAGTGGCTGATGTGGCTTCTCAATAACTATATAAAAGAAAAATAATCGCGTTTCAGGTCTTTTCTTCAAGTGGCAAATGTGAACACCATCAGTTTTAATTAACGATCGACACTAGTATTACGCAAAAAAGGGGTGTAACAGATGAGTCTTCTGCAGTTCTGAGTGAAGCCTTATGCGCTCAAAAATGCGGCATCGCGTGCGTTCATTACCTTGTCGGTGTTTAGGCAGCGTCAGGGCGGCAGCGGCCGGCGCACCAGCCATCCAGCTCGCCGTCTCCGAACCAACTCTACTCTAACTTCTCGTTACTACAATTTACCGAAGTTAGTTTAAAAAAACTATCTGGCTATGTTTTCATCTGACCAATCAGGGTCTCAATGTTAACCTTAAGCTCCGCCTACAAAAATTCTGTCTATCCAATGAGAAACGTTATACTTTTCGTGGTGGGGCAATGTTTTTTAAAGTTTGCAACGTAACAGAGACGCTAAAGAGTCTCACGCTAAAACCTGCAGCTAGTGTGGTCCTTTTAGCGTTATCGTAAGATCTATACTGCTCTTCTGGAGGGCTCTATCTTTTAACATGGGCTGGGGAGTGATCCTAATGTAACAGACACGCGAAAAAGTCTCACGCTAAAACTTGCGGGTGGTAGTGGCCCTTTTTGTGTTATCGTAAGATCTATACTGCTTTTCTGGAGGGCTCTAGCTTTTAACATGGGCTGGGGGTGGTCCTTGACATACCTGAGACGCGAAAAAGCCTCACGCTAAAACATGCGGGTTGTATAGTCGTACAGGTAGGCTCGAGGCGTGGGTGCCCAGCCCCTCCCGTATCTAGCTTAACACGGTTCTGCTCTCGGCTTCTGTCCTCGTTTCTCCCCTCGGAACTGCGTCTGCTTCACGGTGGGAAGGTACAACATGCATTTAGGCATTCTTGTGTTGTCTATGGTATTCCATTTGCTCACTCGTTACTTGTATTACTTTGGTTAATTTGTGTCACAATTTATTCTGAGCTATGTGACATACTACTGGATTTGCTTATCATGTCAGGGTTTTCATGTAAGTTGTTGGATTTGCCTGATACCTTACACCATTATCGGACCTTTCTTTATAAATTGCATCCAAAATGGCAGACGATACTCCAGATTTATACGACACAATCGTCGAGTTCTCTTGGACACGGTACCTCTGAACCGGAGAATGGTATGTGGTATCAGCATGACGGATGCCCTGCACATAACGCCTTACGAGCACGACGACTTCTGAACCGTAAGTACCCTGGTAGGTGGATTGGACGAGGTGGCCCAGTTAGGTGGCCTGCCCGATCTCCGGACCTTACACCACTGGATTATTTTCTTTGGGGAGCAGTGAAGGATGCTGTTTACCAACATGAACCAACAACACCAGAGGACATGAAGAAACGCATTATTGATGCTTGTACAGCTATCAAAGAGGAAACAGTAGCACGAAGTAGGGCATTCTTCATCCGCAGAGTGACCCTATGTATGCAAGCCAATGGGCTTCACTTTGAGCATGAGATGTGAACGCTATGTTTAGTATGTAGTGCTGGTATCACAGTGGAAGTTTCTACAAAGGGAAATTTTATCCAGTGATGTTAAGAAACATTTGTTTGCAACAATTTGTCATTTAACGCTTTAGATAAACATACCATTGATAATTATGTGATAAAAAAACTAATTGGTTAAACATGTTTACATTCATCTTCTATGTCCTACCTGAACTTCCCAAATCAAAACATTTTTACCTAAACAACGGTTAAACCTTTAGTCCACTTGCTCGTTTCACTAAAACCATCAACATGAATTTTACTATTACGAGTGAATGATTAACTGTCACTTGCGCTAGATCTACAGTAAAGTAAAGTTTTAACGTTGAACGGCATTACCTTTTTAGTAACGGATTAACGATAAGCGAAGTTAACTTTGTGACTAACGGTGCGGTACACAGATACGTTACAAAACCGCATCACCCCTTGCCTATGGTATAAATACCTACTGGAATGTACGACATTAATGCAGAATGGTAGCAGACCGTATTATTCGTTTCGGACCTCTTGATAAGTATGGAAGTGTGATTACGCATGTCAATCACATCGCGATTACGGGCAGCATGGGGTTCACGCCTGAGCCTCAGGACGTGCGCTAGCAGCGCATGTCGGGTGTTTCAAGCGTCAACTTCGCGTCCCAATATCTCGGGATGTAATGGGAATATTGCGATGCAATCAACGCCATTGTGTATGTGCTTTGTCATGCTATGGATTGCTGAAGAAAAAACATAGGAGGTCCATTAAAAAAAACATAAGTATTTGTTAAAAAACACATATGCTTTCGTTTTAGAATGTTTCCAAATATGTACATTCATGGGCCCCAGCCCAGCATTGGCACCGGCGAAAGTCTGTTTCCAATAGCTGTTATTGTTCCAGAGATATTTTGGGTGAACAAGGTAGCTGGGACACCCTGTATTTTTCATTTCTTAATTTCTCCTGAATCTCCTTCAACTTTGTTCATTTTGCTCCTGCCATAGCTGTGATACATGAGTTGCAAGGATACTCCATGCGCAAACGCATACCTACCTGGCTAGTCAAACTGGACTGATAGCGCAACTTGTTGCCAGTTACAGCATGCTGAGCGGGTCCCATCAAGTTTGCCAAGCTAGCTAAAACCCAAGCTTTCTTGCCTTAACCGCTGTATCGCCGTTGCCGCGGGTTGAGTTGCTTTAGTGGTTGCGGCGGAAATGGCAGCAACCTGGCTGGAAGGAGAATTTGTGCACCCCTGGTTGTGACAGAGGGCTGATCACTTGCTGCCTAGTGCCAGCCGAGGCGTGCCAGTACTGCAGTCAGCCCCGCGCCTGTGTGAGTTGCTTTGAATGAGATGCTGTTCAGCAGCACTGTTACTGCTGGCAGCCAAAAAGCCCGTCCTCTATTCGGGTTGAAGGGTCGCTTGGCTGTTTCCGTAACCTCCTGGAGGTGAGAGGTTCTTTCGCTAGGACGAGGACTTCTCGAAATTCTATCTCTTTGCCGCGCTCATCCTGCTGACTGCCACCGCTAGTTCGGCGTGTTGCTTTAGTCGGATATATCTTTCATGTTTGGATATCCGTGAGCTGACTGGTCACCCAGTCTCGCCTGCATAGTGTAGTCTACACTCGCAACCGATTTCCTACATTCCTGCTGCATGTAGCTTGTCAACTGCATCTTTCGTTGGGCCTAGACTATATTTTACTCTATTGCCGCTTGAAACCTGATCTGCGGAGAATTTTGCCCGCACGTTCTGTCACCCCTTGACCACATGGTAGTAGGGCGATGTTTTGTGCTTCGTTCTGTTTTCACCTACTGCGTTAAGCCTTTGTCGCCATAGTTTTATATGTCATCTTTATCCCACAACCGTTGGCTCCAAAATGGTCCCGAGGTTTCTTAGTTAAGCCTATAATGTTTCTCATCGCTAATCGTGTGACCTTCTCGGTTAATGTTTGCAGGGCAAATTTCTTCTGCGTAGGGTCGGTGGAGGAGCGTAGGTATTTGTCCGTGCTGGTGGGCTTTCTATATCTGTTGTGAGATTCACCATCAGGCTTGCACTTCGAGGAAAGACAACATTCCATTATCTTCTATCTCCATGGTCAATTGGATTTTGCTGTGCTGCCGATTCAGGTAATTGGTGGAAGTTCTGCAGCTCTTCTGCTTCATGTGGCCAGATAAGGAAGGTGTCAGTATCGTATCCGATCCAGCATTCTTGGCGTAATCGTACGGAATGCAGTGCTGTTTCTTCAAATGCTTCTATAATGATGTCTGCTGTAAGAGGCGAGAGAGGGGAACTCCTAGCTACACTGCCATCTGTTCATAGATTATCTCTTTCCGTCTGAAATAGGTGGTCGTTAAACAGCGGCGCGCTACCTCACAGACATCAGGTGTCATGCGTTCCTCTAAGACGTTCCAGTGTCTAATATTGGTACATTCGTGAATAAAGACTTCACGTCAAAGCTGGTCATTAGGCCTATAGCGAGAAGCATTTTTTTCTCTTCAAAGTGCTGCAAAATAGATGGAGGAGATTTTACCGTACGAATCTGTGTGGCTCAATAAACGTCGAAGCTTCGAATTCATTTATTTCGATAGACTGTAAGTCGGTGAATTAATGCTATTCCCAATGGACCACAAAAGAATATCTTCGGCACACCACAGATCCCTGGTGCCTGTAGAACTTGTGGGATGAGTCTCCTGGCCGTGTCGAGTTCATTCTACTTTGTTTAAGAATGCTTGTATCGATTGGCTGACGGATCCCTCAACTTTTTTATAAATGGTTTCACTCAGGGTATCCTTTACTGTTATAAACTACCACGCCAACACACCTGTGGAATTTCCCTTGTCTGCTCATGTGTGTTAGCCGAAACACCCTGAAAGACATTTGCAACATTCGGCGAAACTTCGGATAATCTGACAACGTGGTCACATACCCGAGAATTTTATTGTCTAAGCTGAATAGGCTTCAAGCAAAGGTTCCCTTCATTACAGGCATTTATTTCCCTCGCTCCCTTCACCCGAATAGTGCCTTTTATGAGCTGATATTCTTAATTTTTATTTAATGCTTGATGACTGTGTGGTGGTTTAGCAGGTAGAGAAATAGATTCCGGCAGTGGAAGTCCCCAACTCAATCCCTGGTGGGGACAATGACTTTTTCCTGCTTCTAAACCTTTACGACGGTGGCAGGTCGATTCAGCCTGCTGTCAAAATGAGCGCGGGAGATATTTCACGAGGGCTCACGATCCGTCATCAGCTCATCCTCCAGTTAGTACGACGGGTAGAAGGGCTGCACTCAACCTGGAGTCTGGCCGACAGTGCGGTTACGGGTTTGCGACACTGACTTTACCTTAATCATACATGAACTCTGGACACTAATCCCCTCTTTCCTTCCAATTTCCATTTTCCTGTTTGCTTTTAAAACTTAAATGAAGAATACGTTTCAATTAATGAGATAAATTTGGGCTCTGCCCATTGTTAAGACCCGGCCGATGTGAGCGAGCGGTTCTACGCGCTCCAGTCTGGAACCGCGCTACCACTACGGTCGCAGATTCGAATCTTGCCTCGGGTTTGGATGTGTTTGGTGTCCTTAGGTTAGTTACATTAAGTAGTTCTAAGTTCTAGGGGACTGATGACCTCAGATGTTAAGTCCCATAGTGCTCAGAGGCATTTGAACCATTCTTATGATTTTTGTGCAGCCCTTTATGCTCAGCTACATCCTCACGATCAGGCTTCCATTAACCAGTATTCGATCTGCCTGCTTGATTACACCTGTAAGCAGAGGCATGTCAGGTACTTTCAAGGCCACACCGAATGGATGAGTGCCAGAGTGCCACCAAGATGAAGTGGAGGGGGGCGGGGAGGGGGGAGGGGCAGTTGAGGTGTACCACCATAAAGGTGATCTCGTAACTGGTACTTTTTACGCATATGTAGGTGAACGTCACCTCTTCCCAGTTCCCTAGAACTTAGAACTACTTAAACCTAACTAACCTACGGACAGCACAAAACACCCAGTCATCACGAGGAAGAGAAAATTGTGAAATCAACAGCAACTTTATTGTAGAGAAGCCAATTCTAAAAAGAACAATCAGGTAGGAACGAAATTTCAAGTACACCAGTAATTTATTCTCTACAACTGTTAGACTCATCATGTTATACTATTTGTAAGTATTGCTACAGCCTCTCTGTCTAGGTATTCCATATTACTGAGCGACTACCCCAGAACATGGAACCCATAAGCCGGAACTAGCAACCATTTTCTAGTTGCAGTTTGCCTTACGGAGACAACAAAAATTTTATTTTCCATATTTCGCGTAGTTATTGAACAAATTTTAAATTTTAAAACGCTGTCATATCGGCTCATTAAGAGGTAACATTTGATATTAAAAGCTTAACACGAAAAGACAGTATAACAGTTAGAAACACTGTGTTTGTGTTGAAGCAGTGTAAGTGACAGTGCGCAAATGCCTGGAATGTGAGAATGAAACCAGTTAACGACTTCCCATAAGCCGTACACATAGTTTCAAACCCTTTACGAAGTTTCTTCTCGCTGACAGTGATGAAAAGAAAAATGTTTAGCACTTACTACATTTTCTCTGTTCATGCAACAATTCAGCATCGGACACAACTTTTTAGTTTATTCCTTCTTTACTACCAAGTGTATTCTCAACACCGTTTGCAGACAGTGCGCACATAGACCACTGAATATACCTGCAAAGTTATGTCGTTGTACAGCCCATATTTTACGAGATAAGACGTCATAGACATTTAGATACGTAGGAAACTACCTTCTACTAAAATGAAGGGCGGTACAACTTTAACATCAGGCATGACGTTTCAATTTATTACTTCGTTATCGCTAACTCTATTCCCAACACACTTTACAGACAATACGCACATACACTCTAAGGCAAAGAAACCAACACACCACGATGGAATTATGTGAATGGGACGGAAATCTTTAAACGCGATGTACGTGTACAGACAAACAAATGATTACAATTTTGGAAAGAGCTTCATAAATCAGGCACCTCAGTAACAGGCTGGTCCACATCTGCCACTTTTGTAAGCAATTATTCGGCTTGGTGTTTACTGATAAGGTTGTTGTATTTTTTCCTGTGGAGTATCGTGCCAATTATCACGTTATATCGTCAAAATACCGAGATGGTTGGAGGGACCGCCCATAATGCTCCAGACGTTATCATTTTGGGAGAGACCTAGCGACCATGCCACTCATAGTAGGGTTTGGCGAACACGAACACGAGCACTAGAAATTCTCACCTTGTCCGGGCGGCCATTATCTTGCTGAAATGCAAGATGAGGATGGCTTGCCATGAGAAGCGACAGAACGGGGCATGGAATATGGTCGATATACTGTTGTGCTGTAGGTCTGCTGCGGACGACAACTAAAGGGGTCCTATCATGAAAACAAATGGCACCTCAGACTATGATTCTTAGTTGTTGTGCCATATGTGGGGGGAGGGGGGGGGGGCGTAAAGAAGGAATAAACTAAAATGTCATTTCTGATGTTAAAGCCCCATTGAGCGACATTTAAGCAGAAGCTAGTTTTCTATGCATCTTAATGTCTATGGCGTCATCTCTTGAACTATGCGCTGTACTATGTGAGCCGTGGCTGGCTCGTGTTATGCTTTGCATTACACCTTGGTTGATATTCTGTGATTAGTCTCCCGTCGTTATCGCGTTTATGCTGTTATCCTCTCTTTCTCCGCGAGTCGCAGCAGCAGCATATATCGATATTCGCCTCGCGCTTATAGTTTCCAGCTGTGCCATGTGCGGACAGTTGGTTGGTTGGCGTGGAGCAGCGAGGAAGTCTCCGTGGCGCGTGTCTGGGCGGGCCCGCTGGCGGCGTCCACACGCAGTCGGAGTGTGAGGGGCTGTTCCCATTGCTACGAGGTCGGTGGCTCACCGACCCCGGACACGAAAGCTAAGTCTTTACTCAATCTACCAGCCAGCCCCAACTGTTCGCAGTGAGTCGTTTGAATTTCGTTGTGGGCTGTTGGGACATTCCCACGAGCAACAATGTGTGTTTTCAAGTTGGCGAAATTCTAGCCGCCCTCCTGTGCAGTTTAACTTAACTTGATTATTTTCAATTGAAGTGCAGCAGCGGAATCCTCTGCCTTGTGGCCATTAACGTTCTGGTTACCTGCCCTGGCCGTTGACGTAAATTCACGCAGTGTATTTTCATCATCGTGTTGTGGCTGTCCAGCACGGCGTGTAGTTTGACAACTGAATGTGTAAGTCGTAGTGGGCGCCGATACCTTCTGTGTTGTTCCATTGAACTCCCTGTTGTGTGATGGTCGGGTGGAGCAGAAGTTATCCTGTAGTTTGTCCGTTAACTGTCTGTCGGTTCAGTTGCCGTCGGACGGAGAATTTGTTGGGCCTACTGCCTGTCTCACGTAAGTGAGCATTAGTGTTTGAATTTCAGGCCGACCCTTGGAAACTTCTGAGCGCTGTTTGATGTGCTGCCTTTTCGTATCTCTCCTTGTTGTTTGTTTATGTATGGCTTCTGCCCCATTTTAAACTAAAGCTGTTTCGTCCTTAAGGCGCTAGATTGTTTGGTCCTTCAGCCTATTTTAGAGAAATATTTTAAGATGAGGCCTTCTGCCTTTTAAAATTCAAATTCTTCTTTTTGAGTCTTAAATGATTGGCCTTCAGCCGGTTTTAAATTAAAGTTGTTTTGCCCTTGAGGCTTGAGATTGAATGGCGCATTAAGACGGGAATTAAGTTCTAAAACTAATGTTTGGCTCGCTCTGTTTTTAGTGTTTCTTTACTCTTATAATGTTTGTCAAATGAATAAAGTAGTATGTTCGACTGCAAATGATAGCCACTCATTTTGGCCTATTTCCACAAATTAAACTATCTGTCCTGTCCTGAGGGTATAGCAGGGGATCTCACAATGATATAATTTTGCAGGTATATTCAGTGGTATATGTGGGTTTTGTCTACAAACGGTGTTGCGAATACAATAGGTAGTAAATAAGGAATAAACCAAAAAGTTGTGTCCGATGCTGAGTTGCAGCATGAACAACGAAAATATACTAAGTGATAAACTTTTTTCCTTTGATCATTTTGTTGGGAGTGCCAGCGTAAAGGGTTTGTAATTGTGAACGCGGTTTATTGGAAGTGGCTCAGTGGTTTCACTCTCACATACTGGATGAGTAAAGTCGTGGTATTTGTGCAATGTCAGTCACCCAGGTTCAAGACAAACAGTGTTTATAACTGTTCAGGGCGCCTCCAGACACGTCTTCTACCTGGAGTTTCGCTCAGTGGAGTAGATTTGTCTTCAGTTATGAGTCTCTCATCGAACTAAGACCCGATGACCACTGAAGACATGATGGATGTCTGTCCCACAGGGCGGTGGGATATCAACTTGACTGTCATCCACCATACGGGCCAACAACCAGGAGCGATAGTCTGGGGTGCCATTTCTTTTCATAACAGGACTCTTTGGCTGTCATGAGCGGCACTCTCACAGGGCACTGATAAGTTGACGTTACTGTATGCAGCCGGCCGGGGCGACGGAGCGGTTCTAGGCGCTACAATCTGGAACAGCGCTACTGCAACGGTCGCAGTTTCGAATCCTGCCTTGGGCATGGATGTGTGTGATGTCCTTAGGTTAGTTAGGTTTAAGTAGTTCTAAGTTCTAAGGGAATTTTGACCT
Source organism: Schistocerca gregaria (assembly GCF_023897955.1). Classification (NCBI taxonomy): domain Eukaryota; kingdom Metazoa; phylum Arthropoda; class Insecta; order Orthoptera; family Acrididae; genus Schistocerca; species Schistocerca gregaria. The sequence continues at coordinate 1,005,812,671 of NC_064920.1, read as the reverse complement.
TAGAAGTTAAGTCCCATAGTATCTACTGCACTTCATCACTCTTGCCAAATGTTACCTTGGTCAGCGAAGACTCCGTATCTCCCTCTAGTTAAGAACTTTGGGAGCGTTATGGGCAGGGCACTCCAACCATCTCGGGATTTTGATGATCTCATGCGCCAATTGGACAGAATTTGGCACTGCATCCTTCAGGATGATATCCAACAACTCTGTCAACCAATTCCAAGCCGAATAACTACTTGGCCAGAGCCAAGCTTGTGAAGCTCTTCCTCTTGAAAAAATCACACAACTTTCCTGAAATTGTAACCATTATTTTTCTTAGAATGTATATCACTCAATGGACCTGCAAAATTGTATCATTGTACGACACATAGTCCAGGATACACGACTTTGTAAACACTGAGATGTGTGAAAAAGTTGCTTTTGCTTGAAATGGAATGCAAATTACCCAGACTATTTTATTCCATTGTTATGAGAGCGCTTGGAGCCTTCCAACGAATTTCAAGCATAATTACAAACCATTTGTGAAAAGTTTCTCGCTTACGTGCTTCACGTCAAATATTCAAACCATTACCTCGTTTTTAATCAAAAATTTGAAGGTGATTTGTACATGAAAGTTTGATTCTTTAAGAAATCGGTGTTTTACTGGATTGTTCTTTAATAGGCTTCGGTGATTCATTACATGGTTAATTCTTCCGGGAATGAAGAATAAAAGTCCCTCTTCGAGTAACATGACAATACTGTAATCTACAACGTAGCTTAACTCTAAGCACAGAGAGATTTCGCACCGTACAGCCTAAAGCGGCGGCAGGACATTGTCAACCACTGTAGTAACAGCGATATCTCTCCGGGAAACACAATCGCAGCACACCCAGGCAGAAGGCGGGAAAACGGGTGAAGTGAATTTTTACGCGATCTGCCCGCCGTACTCACGCTGGAAGGGAAAAGAAGTCGACAGCAGGGGTGTTTGTTAAGCGGCGCGGCGGAGAAACGCGCGTTTAATTCCAACAGGTCCCCCTACTGGTCAGTGCGCCCCCAAAAATTCAATGCCCGCTCCCCTGGGTCGGAATATTGCAGCCCGCTCGGTTGCCGGCCAGGGGATCCTGATGGGCGGCGGAGGGAGGAGGGATGAAGGGTGGGGGGGGGGGCGGAGGGGAGGGCCACCAAATTTACGCCGTCAATAATTGGCCGGTGGCGTCCCGGCTCGGCGCTATCTATCGCTTCCGGCGGCGCGCGCACCCCAACGCCACCTGCCGGCCGGCGCGACAATTACACTGCATCACAGTTTATCTTCATTTGCGACGCTAAGCCTTCAGTCGCCATTGTTATCTCAGTCATTAGTCTGGTTTCCATTTCGAGAGGCCAATTAGGCGCCCCGCCGCCGAGGTTAGAGGTCGGCCGCGCCGCCGCTGCTGCCAATAATTGCATCTGCATACGGGAGGCAGCCGGCACTTAGCGACAGATAGGGCGCACCCTGCGAAGGGATTTAGGGCCCGCGCGACGAGCGGCCGTGCCGCCTTTACGTCCGCGGGACCGACGGGCGGGAAGTCGCCTGCTGCACTGTTGGCAACGCAATTGCTCTGGAGGTCATAGTCGCACGTGAGGGGGGAACCAGAGCCACCCGTCGCTGCAATGTGTTCTACATTTCTAGCTCTAGCGTGTGCTGTCGAATGCCATGCTTCCATGTTTTGGCGTACTTCGCTGTTAAAGTAAATATCCAGATAGAAAAGAAGAGAGACTGTGGTCGAATATGTTTCGTTCATTAGCTCCGCTAGAGCTTCCGATACTGTAAAAAGAGAGTTAAGAAGCTAAAATGTGACTAATCAGCTGTCTACCCTCTCATATGTACGGGTATAATGCAACGCTCAAATGCATCCTCGTTTCAAAGACTGTTTGAAAACGGAAGGAAGGAATGGGGATTAGAGTTTAACGTCCTGTCATTACCGAGGACATCAGAGACTTAGCATAAGACAGGACGGTTCAAGAATAGGGAAGGAAACTTGTAGTGCCCTTTCAAAGGCACCCTCCCAGGATCCGCCTAGAGCGATTTAGGGAAAACACGTAAGACATAAATCTGGATGGCCAGATGTGGCTTTGATCTATCATCCTCCCGAATGCGAGCCCACTGTGTTAACAATTGCGCCACCTAGCTCGGTGTGTTTGTTTCAAAATGATTCATCCGATTTTACTAGGTTATACCCTCTATGTAAAGAGATAGAAACTTTGGGTAAATGACTTACTAAAAACTACAGATTTTACAAATGTATATCTTTTGCATACACTGATTGTGGTAGCGTCCAAAGATCACAGTGCCACACCAAAGTCTACATCTATAGACATTAACGTGGGATCGCTACAATCCACAATTACACGTGGAAGGGACTCTGGATGACCACACCTCCCTCTGAGCACTGCAGTGCGCTCGCATTGAGGTTAATACAGAGCCGAACCAGGAAGAGCTATGCCCCAGTTTGTAACCCCTGCTTGAGCAACCAACACTGCTAGTAGAACAGTGTAAGTCGAAGTCGCGGTGGGACATGTGGCTGAGTTATACGTCAAGGGGACAGCTTGTACGCATCAAGTGATGCTTTTGTAGTCAGTAAATATTTCACACTCTCCTGTGGCAAAGAATTGCCTCAAATTAAGTAAATGTTTTTATTTAGTCATGTAATAAAGTGAACTAATATTTCATGCGTTGTAGTTTAAAACTGATCAGTTTCCAGTTGGTGTGATGAGTGGCTGCTAGCTCTAAAAGCGGAAAAATGTAATTTAACGCGGATGACTTCGAATAACAAACCTATAATTTTCGGATACAGTATTGCTGGTCTTCTAGTTGTAACAGTCATGTCGTTTAAACACACACACCAAAAAAATCTCTGGAACAACCCGGTTCCCACACCTTCTGGTGATTGACATTGACTGTGGATATTGTATCACAGACACAGTCACTTTGACTCTTCAGAGATGTCACTAAACCCGCCCAAAGATGTAATCAACCATGCATGAGCAGCGCCTTTTAGGTGGAGGGGGTCCTACAGCCGATCAGTTACAGTCATACCACCATGAAGGAAGTACACAGCTAGTGTTTTCTGTAGCTCAACCATGCCTAGACGGTCAATATTGTTATTCGATCGCGTCTCAAGAATGGAAGTGTCCAGGTGTCTCGGAGAGAACCAAAGCGATACAGAGAGACAGGAACTGTCGATAACATGCCTCGCTCAGGCCGCTGCTCACGGAGTATGGCTCGGAGGAACCCTGACAGCAACGCCACCATGTTGAATAGTGCTTTTCGAACAGCCACAGGACGTCGTGTTACTATTCAAACTGTGCACAATAGGCCGCACGATGCGCAACTGCACTGCCAACGTTCATGGCGAAGTCCATCTTTGCAACCACGACACGATGCAGCGTGGTACAGATGGGCCCAACAACATGCTGAAAGGACCGCTCAGGATTGGCATCACGTTCTCTTTACCGATGAGTGTCGCAAATGTCTTTAACCAGACAGATGTCAGAAACGTGTTTGAAGGCAACCTGTTCAGGCTGAACGCCTTAGACACACTCTCCAGCGAGTGCAGCAAGGTGGAGGTTCACTCATGTTTTGAGGTGGTATTCTGTGGGGTCGACGAACGCCGCTGGTGGATATGGAAGGCGCCGCAACAGCTGTTCGATACGTGAATGCCATCCTCCGAGCGATAGTGCAACCATATTGGCAGCTTATTGGCAAGGCATTCGTCTTCATGGAAGACAATTCGCGCCCCCATCGTGCACATCTTGTGAATGACTTCCTTCAGGATAACGACCTCTTTCGACTAGAGTGGCCATCATGTTCTCCAGACATGAACCCTACCGAACATGCCTGGAATAGATTGAATTGGGATGTTTATGGACGACGTGACCCACCAACCACTCTGAGGGATCTATGCCGAATCGCCGTTGAGGAGTGGGACAATCTGGACCAACGGTGCCTTGATGAACTTGTGGACGGTAAGCCATGACGAATACGAGCACGCATCAATCCAAGAGGTCCTAATCTGGACCATCACCATTGAATTTCTCACTGTAAGGTGATACAATATGCAATGTGTGGTTTTCATGAGCAATAAAAAGGGCGGAAATTATGTTTATTTTGATCTCTATTCCAATTTTCTGTACAGGCTCCGAAACTCTCGGAACCGAGGTGATACAAAACTTTTTTTGCTTTGTGGTTCTGGGAGTAACGTTGCAAAGCGATATGAAATGGTTTAAATATTTGGGAGTAACGTTTCAAAGCGATAGGAAATGGAACGAGCACTAAAGAACTGTGGTAGGAAGGCGAATGGTGGACTTCGGTTTATTCAAATTTTTTTAGAAAAGAGTGCTTTCCCTGTAAAGGAGACAGTATATAGAATTCGGGTGCGACCTATTCTTACTGCGTACTGCTCGAGTATTTAGGATCTGTACCACAAATTGAAAATATTTTTGTCTTGACTCAAAAGTCATTAGATGGTCATGGCATGTGACTTTGTTTATTGGGAACCGAGATGGTGCAGACAAGCACAAGTTACCTCTTCAATAGATGAGAAATCTGCCTGTCGTGCAAAGCACTTTTTTTCATGTGACTCAAATATGTTTCAACACGTCTGTGCCATCATCAATAGGTTTTATTTATTAAAACCTGTGAAATATAAACATATTTTGAATGGTAACTATTCTCCGAAAATTATGCCGAAATAATCTTTTGTTTGAGTTGTCATTACCTCATCTTTACTTTACACACTCCCACAGGACCATGTGTGCATTGACATGCAGTGGTTACATGTCACCTGCAACCAAACGATGTTAACGTGAATCTGGTTGGCGAGACAACACATTTCTTTATGCTTTAACATAATTTTATTACGCCACAATATTTCATGTATATATGTGCTATTACTTACATTTTGTTTCGGCAGATCGATTTTCTTTTGTGTACCTGTAAGTTACTGAGAAGAACTCAGAAATTCTATACATATTATCAGAACTTTGACTGCAACAAACACTTTTCATTTCTCCAAACCATAGTGTAAATGTTGCTATTGTGTCTTACCTCAGTCGGCGTTCACTTGTTCTCAAGTTAGTTAGTCTCGGAATTTAAATTTTTGTTTTCTTTCCCTCTCTCTCTGTCTCTCTCTCTCTCTCTCTCTCTCTCTCTCTCTCTCTCTCCCACTCTCTCTCTCTCTCTCTCTCTCTCTCTCTCTCTCTCTCTCTCTCTCTCTCTCTGTGTGTGTGTATGTGTGTGTGTGTGTGTGTGTGTGTGTGTGTGTGTGTGTGTATGTGTGTGTGTGGGGAGGGGGAGGGTTTATTCCTTTTCCGTTTACATATTTGTTGATTTGTCTTCTCTATGATAAGGGTATCATAATCTATTTCCACTGCCGTTTGTCTTATTGTGTATAGTTCCTGAGTGTAGCTCAGTTTGATTATGGATGTTCTGTTTGCTTATGGATATTCCGTTTAATCTGTGGAGCATGAATACGAAGCTTGCTTGGTTGTGTGCAACAGGTAGCTTGATAAATTGTGAATGGTGGTGCTTGGATTGTTGGTTTCCTGGATATTTTGAAGTCATGATCATTGCTTATTTTTGTATGGTGAGATCCGGAAAATTTAGTGTATTTTCTGTCTCTGCTTCTTATACGAAGTGAATTCTTGGGTGTAAATTATTTCACTGTATAGCTGCTTTGTATTTGTATGTGAAACTCATTCTTTTTTTGCATTTTGGTAGGGAATTCAGTGACATTCTCTTATCACGCCTTTTTAAAATTTATTTTTGATTTTTGTGTTTGTTGAACGTTTTTATGGTATCTTGCTGTTGTGTCATTGACCAGTCTGATGATACTGTTGACCTTCAGAAAATCTAGTGTCTTATCAATGTATTCCTTTTCATCGATAAGCACCACAACATTCCCTTTGTCTGCTCTTGTTTGTGTAGCCCTACTTTGTTTTAGTTTACGTTTTAGCTCTTTGGATGTGATTTCTTCTGTTGTCATGTTGTCAGAGATTATGATAAATCTGTGTGTTCTGATTATCTGTGTTGTTTCTAAAGATGTTAAGTCTCTTGTTATGTTCGCATTAAAATTTTGTGTGCTCAGTCTTTCTTGTTCATTTATAATGTGTTCAGAATTTGTTATGAGGTCTCCTGTTGTTTTGTGTGATATATGTATGTTGATATTGTTTTGGTCCTTTTCCTAGTAGACTGTTCTCCGGTTTGGTGAAATTATGTCAATTAGGTAGATTATTCTGCCATGAATATTATATTTTTGAGAATAATGACTATTTTTAGCAGGTGTCTAATCATTCATGGTGGTGTCTGATTGTTCTACACTCCTGGAAATGGAAAAAAGAACACATTGACACCGGTGTGTCAGACCCACCATACTTGCTCCGGACACTGCGAGAGGGCTGTACAAGCAATGATCACACGCACGGCACAGCGGACACACCAGGAACCGCGGTGTTGGCCGTCGAATGGCGCTAGCTGCGCAGCATTGGTGCACCGCCGCCGTCAGTGTCAGCCAGTTTGCCGTGGCATACGGAGCTCCATCGCAGTCTTTAACACTGGTAGCATGCCGCGACAGCGTGAACGTGAACTGTATGTGCAGTTGACGGACTTTGAGCGAGGGCGTATAGTGGGCATGCGGGAGGCCGGGTGGACGTACCGCCGAATTGCTCAACACGTGGGGCGTGAGGTCTCCATAGTACATCGATGTTGTCGCCAGTGGTCGGCGGAAGGTGCACGTGCCCGTCGACCTGGGACCGGACCGCAGCGACGCACGTATGCACGCCAAGACCTTAGGATCCTACGCAGTGCTGTAGGGGACCACACCGCCACTTCCCAGCAAATTAGGGACACTGTTGCTCCTGGGGTATCGGCGATGACCATTCGCAACCGTCTCCATGAAGCTGGGCTACGGTCCCGCACACCGTTAGGCCGTATTCCGCTCACTCCCCAAAATCGTGCAGCCCGCCTCCAGTGGTGTCGCGACAGGCGTGAATGGAGGGACGAATGGAGACGTGTCGTCTTCAGCGATGAGAGTCGCTTCTGCCTTGGTGCCAATGATGGTGGTATGCTTGTTTGGCGCCGTGCAGGTGAGCGCCACAATCAGGACTGCATACGACCGAGGCACACTGGGCCAACACCCGGCATCATGGTGTGGGGAGCGATCTCCTACACTGGCCGTACACCTCTGGTGATCGTCGAGGGGACACTGAATAGTGCACGGTACATCCAAACCGTCATCGAACCCATCGTTCTATCATTCCTAGACCCGCAAGGGAACTTGCTGTTCCAACAGGACAATGCACGTCCGCATGTATCCCTTGCCACCCAACGTGCTCTAGAAGGTGTAAGTCAACTACCCTGGCCAGCAAGATCTCCGGATCTGTCCCCCATTGAGCATGTTTGGGACTGGATGAAGCGTCGTCTCACGCGGTCTGCACGTCCAGCACGAACGCTGGTCCAACTGAGGCGCCAGGTGGAAATGGCATGGCAAGCCGTTCCACAGGACTACATCCAGCATCTCTACGATCGTCTCCATGGGAGAATAGCAGCCTGCATTGCTGCGAAAGGGGGATATACACTGTACTAGTGCCGACATTGTGCATGCTCTGTTGCCTGTGTCTATGTGCCTGTGGTTCTGTCAGTGTGATCATGTGATGTATCTGACCCCAGGAATGTGTCAATAAAGTTTCCCCTTCCTGGGACAATGAATTCACGGTGTTCTTAGTTCAATTTCCAGGAGTGTATATCGTGTCTCCCTACCACTTTCGCGCAACGACGCTCTGAGCGTGTTTTTTTTAGGGAATTAACTAGTTTCAACGTGGGACCTGTTGCTGGTAAGGAGACGCCAGACCACACATGACATGTAGAATTCAGAAGAGTTCAGTGAGACTAGCGATGATATAAACAAATACTAAATGATCTCAGCGTCAGCTCCACTGCACTCCCTGTAAAAGAATCTTAATACTAACTAAATTTAGTGGAAAGGGTTCAAGGCTTTCCTATTTTTAGTTAGCTGGTAAAAGAACGTCGAAAAAGCAGTTAAGTTTACCATTGGAAATTTTATTCTACTCACAAAACATCGTTTATAAATTGCACTATTGATAAAAGGAAATGTTTTAATACAGGATGGTAAAAACCAACTGCGTTCAACAAAAATGTGAACGAATATTCCCTGAGTGGGTTTCCAAGTTCTACAATGGATTGAAGGATGACCTATGCCGTATCACATCTATAATCTAGGTTTAAATTAAGTTTCACAAGAGAGAAAACTATCAAAATGGTCTACAGTGACCCTCAATTATCATTAATTACTTACCTAACTTGTCAAAAATCACAGTGGCTGATGTGGCTTCTCAATAACTATATAAAAGAAAAATCATCGCGTTTAAGATTTTTACTTCAAGTGGCAAATGTGAACACCATGAGCTTTACTTGACGATCGACACTAGTATTACGCAAAAAGGGGGTGTAACAGATGAGACTTTTGCAGTTCTCAGTGAAGCTTTGTGCGACATCGCATGCGTTCATTACCTTGTCGGTGTTCGTCAGGGGGCGGTGGACATCACAGCTCCGCTCACCTCGCCGTCTCGGAATCAACTCTCTCCTAACTTCTTCTTACTACAATTTACCGAAGTTCGTTTCAAAAAACTATCTGGCTATGTTTTCATCTGACCAGTCAGGGTCTCAATGTTAACCTTAAGCTCCGCCAACAAAAATTCTGTCTATCCAATGAGAGACGTTATACTTTTCGTGGTGGGGCAATGTTTTTTAAATTTTGCAACGTAACAGAGTCGCTAAAAAGTCTCACGCTAAAACCTGCAGCTAGTGTGGTCCTTTTAGCGTTATCGTAAGATCTATACTGCTCTCCTGGAGGGCTCTATCTTTTAACATGGGCTGGGGAGTGATCCTAATGTAACAGACACGCGAAAAAGTCACACGCTATAACTTGCGGGTGGTTGTGGCCCTTTTTGTGGTATCGTAAGATCTATACTGCTTTTCTGGAGGGCTCTAGCTTTTAACATGAGCTGGGGGTTGTCCTTGACGTACCTGAGACGCGAAACAGTCTCACTCTAAAACGTGCGGGTGGTGAGCCCTAGTGGTTAGCTGGAGACATGGGTGTCCGTCCCTTATCGTAGGGCCTTCTAGCTTAACACGGTTATGCTCACGGCTTCTGTCCTCGTTTCTCCCCTCGGAAGTGCGTCTGCCTCACGGTGGGAAGGTACGACATGCATTTAGGCATTCTTGTGTTAGTCTGTGGTATTCCATTTGCTCACTCGTTACTCGTATTACTTTGGTTAATTTAATGTCACGATTTATTACGAGCTATGTGACATACTACTGGATTTGCTTATCATGTCAGGGTTTTCATGGAAGGTGTTGGATTTACCTGACATCTTACAGGTGGGCTGGTGCTCTCTATGAGTCTTTTAAGTTTCTCGTTTTGCCTTAACTCTCTCCCTCTCTGTGTGTTATTTCCTCAAAGTGAGCTGATATTACGAATTTAATGGCCAGTTCTAGATGTGGTTTGTGAAGATCAATTGAGCAACTGTTTCTTAGGATGCAGTTCCCTAATGTCTTGTTTTAACCACATGACCTCTCCCTCCGTTTTCGCTTTTCTTGGTGCAGATGAGATGCTATTCACAGAGCGTTTTATATTGCATTACGTTTTGCATTGTATTATGAGCTAGGAAATTGTTATTGAACGGTATGTTAAGGATTGTCTTCTCAAGTTTCCTGTATTTTTTGTGGAGCTTCCTGGGTAAGCCTAGTTGAATGATGAAATATTCATAATTTGGACACGCTGCTCTTGTGTTTGCCGTGTTTGGGACACCTTAATGAAACTTCAGAAGACAGTCCTTAATATGCAGTTTAATAAAAATGGTCTAGTTCATAATGAGAGTCCAGGTCATATTAAAAAAAAAACACTGTGAATAGCATTTTATCAGCAACAAAGAAAGGTGAAAAGGTAGGTGGATGTTAGAAAAACATCCAACAAACACTGAAAAACATTAAAAATACATTCTAAAAGGCCAGATAAAAACAATGTCACAGAAAAACTCAAAAGTACCCACCCGGAATTCCCTACTATAAGCGCAGAACATAGTTTGGAAAATCGACAGAAATTTCTATTTGATGAAAGATTTGTCATTGTGAAGATGAAAGGATTTTGGGAGAGCACCATAAAAGAAGTGGTAGAAATAAAAAGATCTGAAAACACCATCAACAAGGACGGCGATTTGCAGCTTAGCACAGCCTGGAACCCAACCATTACGAGGTTGAGGCGAGCATGATGAACGCAGAACAAAAATATTGTTGCAGTCGTAGAGAAAGAGGGCGTCAGCGTCAGTCACACCTGGCAGTGAGGCAATACAGTGGTGAGGCCACAGCAACACGGCAGTCATTTAACACTTGTCAATGGCCGTGGAGAGCTCACTGTAAAACTTGTGGGATGTTAACCAACTGATGCAGCTAGAAGTCTGAGAGGATTTTATTAATTTGTATCACCATGCAGATGAATTCATTGTTTAAGAAAAACTCTTCAGGAATACCTGAATTACAACTGCCAGCTGAAACAGGAAAGTTCGCATGTCATCCTATTTATCGCAGTCATAGCTTTCAACCAAATGACTGTACTTCTTTTCCGATTTGTAAGCTTTTCAGGAGAACTAAATATTGTTGTGTTAGAATTAAAATTGAAGCAATCGTTTTTAAAATATTTGCCCCACTTCCTATGCCGTTGCAGTAGCGAGGTGGCGAAGTGGTTAGCACGCTGGACTCGCATTCGGGAGGACTACGGTTCAAACCCGCGTCCGGCTACCCTGATTTAGGTTTTCCGTGATTTCCCTAGATCGCTTCAGGCAAAAATCGGGCTGCTTCCTTTGAAAGGGTATGGCCGACTTCCTTCCCCATCCTTCCTTATTCCGAGCTTGTGCTTCATCCCTAATGACCTCCTTGTCGACGGGGCGTTAAACACTAACCTCCTCCTCCTTCCATCTCTTGCAGTAACAGCTAATAAATTGCAAAAAGCAAACTATTTTTCTATAATGACTGATGCATCAAATCACAAAGCTATGGAAATGATTCAATTAGTGATTCAATATTACATTCTTGGTTTCAGCATAAAAGTCAAAATTTTGGATGTTATCTACGTTCCAAACGAAACAACTGATTCATTATTGAGAACATTTGGCACATAAAGGTTTAATGGACGAAGTAATCGCATTTTCTGTAGTTAGTGCAAATACCAATGTCTTTCTGATACTGGAATGAAATGCAGAGAATGTTTCCCACAAACGTCATGCAAAATTAAATAAATCAGTGATGGTCTTGACTGCTGTGCTCACTTCTGCACAGGTTTTCAGTCAGCAGCAGATTGTCTGACAATTGCTCTTGTGGAGATTCTGTTCAAAATTTACTAGCAATTTTGATAAAGTGGCTCCGAGCACAATGGGTCATCAGTCCCCTAGAACTTAGAACTACTTAAATCTAACTAACCTAAGGACATCACACACATCCATGCCCTAGGCCAAATTCGAACCTGACACAGTGTCACCATTTGGAAACAACTGTTGTAACATGTGATGATCAGCCAATATGGTCAAGTAATAGTTGCCAATAACGCGACACTGCAAGGCAACTATGAGGCCCATGGTACATGACGATACGGCTGTCCAAATCATCACCAAACCCCCACCATGTTTCTCTCTTGGAAAGTAGACTTGGCCACAAGTTGGAAAGAAAAAAAAGGGGAAACAACAGGAATCCGAGCAAATGACTTGCTTCCTTTACTCTACAGTCCACGTGTTGTGTCTTCGACACAACATTGTCCTGTTTCGGTCATTTGCGTCAGTGATGAATACTTACGGAATTCAGGCTCACCATTTGCAGTTTATGGAGTTCCCTTCCTGTTGATTTGAGACATTCAGGTACGCAGTCACTTCAGTGACAGTCTTTCACGATCACTCAACACACGCTTTCACCCCCCCCCCCCCCCCCTAGTGACATAGCGGATGATATTTTCCACTTTTCCTGTTGTTGTTGTTGTTTTTGTTGTTGTTGTGGTCTTCACTACAGAGACTGGTTCGATGGAGCTCTCCATGCTAATCTATCCTGTGCAAGTTTCTTCCTCTCCCCCAGTACCTACTGCAACCTACATCCTTCAGAATCCGTTTAGTGTATTCATCTCTTGGTCTCCCTCTACGATTTTCACACCCACGCTGCCCTCCAATACTGAATTGGTGATCCCTTGATGCCTCAGAATATGCCCTACCAACCGATCCCTTCTTCCAGTCAAGTTGTGCTACAAATTTCCCTTCTCTCAAATTCTATTCAATACCTCCTCATTAGCTATGTGATCTACCCATCTAATCTTCAGCATTCTTCTGTAGCACCACATTTCGAAAGGTTCTATTCTCTTCTTCTCCAAACTATTTAACGTTCACGTTTCACTTCCATACATGGCTAAACTCCACACAAATACTTTCAGGAACGACTTCCTGACACTCTAATCTATACTCGTTGTTGAAAAATTCCTGTTCTTCTGCAACGCTTTCCTTGACACTGCCAATCTACATTTTATATCCTACTTCGACCATCATCAGTTATTTTGCTCCCCAAATAGCAAAACTCCTTTACTACTATAAGCCTCTCATTTCCTAATCTCATTCTCGCAGCATCACCCGATATAATTCGACTACATTCCATTATCCTCGTTTCGCTTCTGTTGATGTTCATCTTATATCCTGCTTTCAAGACACTGGCCATTCCGTTCAGCTGCTCTTCCAGGTCCTTTCCTGTCTCTGACATACTTACAATGTCATCGGTGAACCTCAAAGTTTTTATTTCTTCTCCATGAATTTTAATTCCTACTCCGAATTTTTCTTTTGTTTCCTTTACTGCTTGCTCAATATACAGATTGAATAACGTCGGGAATAAGCTACAAACCTGTCTCACTCCCTTCCCAACCACTGCTTCCCTGTCATGCCCCTCGACTCTTATGACTGCCATCTGGTTTCTGTACAAATTGTAAATAGCCTTTCGCTCCCTGTATTTTACCCCTGCCACATTCAGAATTTGAAAGAGAGTATTCCAGTCAACATTGTCAAAAGCTATCTCAGAGTCTACAAGTGCTAGAAACATAAGTTCGCCTTTCCTTAACCTATTTTCTAAGATAAGTCGTATGGTCAATATTGCCTCACGTGTTCCAATATTTCTACGGAATCCAAACGGATCTTCCCCAAGGTCGGCTTCTACCAGTTTTTCCATTCGTCTGTAAAGAATTCGTGTTAGTATTTTGCAGCCGTGTCTTATTAAACTGATAGTTCGGTAATTTTCACATCTGTGAACACCTGCTTTCTTTGGGATTGGAATTATTATATTCTTCTTGAAGTCTGAAGGTATTTCGCCTGTCTCTTACATCTTGCTCACTAGATGGTAGAGTTTTGTTAGGCCCGGCTTTCCCAAGGCTGTCATTAGTTCTAATGGCATGTTGTCTACTCCCGGGGCCTTGTTTCGACTCAGATCTTTCAGTGCTCTGTCAAACTATTCACGCAGTATCATATCTCCTACTTCATCTTCATCTACATCCTCTTCCATTTCTATAATACTGTCCTCAAGAACATCGCCCTGGTATAGACCCTCTTATAGTCCTTCCACCTTTCTTCTTTCCCTTCTTTGCTTATTACTGAATTTCCATCTGAGCTCTTGATATTCATGCAAGTCGTTCTCTTTTCTCCAAAGGTCTCTTTAATTTTCCTGTAGGCAGTATGTATCTTGCCCCTAGTGATATGCCCCTCTACATCCTTACATTTCTCCTCTAGCCATCCCTGCTTAGCCATTTTGCACTTCCTGTCGATCTCATTTTTGAGACGTTTGTATTCTTTTTTGCCTGCTTCATTTACTGCATTTTTGTATTTTCTCCTTTCATCAATTAAATTCAATATTTCTTCTGTTACCCAAGGATTTCTATTAGCCCTCGTCTTTTTACCTACTCGATCCTCTGTTACCTTTACTATTTCGTCTTTCAAAGCTACCCATTCTTCTTCTACTTTATTTCTTTCTCCCACTCTTGACAGTCGTTCCCTAAAGCTCTTCCTGAAGCTCTCTACAACCTGTGGTTCTTTCAGTTCATCCAGGTCCCATCTTCTCAATTTACCACCTTTTTGCATTTTCTTCAGTTTTAATCTACAGTTCATAACCAATAGATTATGGTCAGAGTCCACATCTGCTCCTCTAAATGTCTTACATTTTAAAACCTGGTTCCTGAATCTCTGTCTTACCGTTATATGATCTATCTGACACCTTCCAGTATCTCCAGGCTTCTTCCATGTATACAGCCTTCTTCCATGATTCTTGAACCAAGTGTTAGCTATGATTAAGTTATGCTCTGTGCAAAACTGTATCAGTCGGCTTCCTCTTTCACTCCTTACTCCAATTCCATATTCACCTACTACGTTTCCTTCTCTTCCTTTTCCTATTGTCGAGTTTCAGTCACCCATGAGTATTAAGTTTTCATCTACCTGCACTATCTGAATAATTTCTTTTATCTCATCATACATTTCATCAATCTCTTCGTCGTCTGTTGAGCTAATCGGCATATAAACTCGTACTACTGTGGTAGGCGTAGGCTTCGTGTCTATGTTCAGCACAATAATGCCTTCACTTTGCTGTTTGTAGTAGCTTAGCCGCATTCCTACTTTTTTATTCATTATTAAACCTACTCCTGCATTACCCCTATCTGATTTTGTATTTATCACCCCGTATTCACCTGACCAAAAGTCTTGTTCCTCCTGCCACGGAACGTCACTAATTCCCATTATATCTAACGTTAACTTATCCATTTCCCTTTTTAAATTTTCTAACCTACCTGCCGGATTAAGGGATCTGCCATTCCACGCTCCGATGCGTAGAACGCAAGTTTTCTTTCTCCTGATAACGACGTCCTCTTGAGTAGTCCCCACCCGGAGGCTAAAGGCCGAAATAATATTTCACATCTACTAAGGAAATTCTTTACAATCCAAGCATTCACAATTTTCTGCTGAAGGCCATATTAAGAAAAATTCAAATAAATTCTTCGGCTGAAAGCACAAAAAAATGTTTTGACATAATAAAAGAGAGGCTTTAAAGATATACTTTTACACAGTACAACAAAAACATCTTAAGAAAACTTGAAGTATCTTATCGCTGAAGGCCCAAACAATTACTCAAGAAAAATTAAAGACCAACTTAAAATAAACATTTACAGAACACGGCTGAAGACCGTTTCAAGAGTTCAAGATAATTAAAATCAAACCTTACAGACAAGGATTTACATATTAAAGCCACAAATTCTGAAACAACCACGGCTGATGGCCTAAAAATACAGAGCAACAAGAATTTTAAATAAAACGTGGCTGAAGGCCTAATCTTAAAATAGTCCTCATGAAGTCGGCTGAAGGCCATATACTAAACATAAATATTACAATATTAATACACAGCTGAAGGCCTGGCGCAGTTCCTGCGACCAAATAAAATGACAATCACAAACAATGAACAATAGTGCTCAGAAGTATTCCAAAGGTCGGCCTGGGGAGGAAACTCTAACAGTAGTTTAGGTCAGACAGGCAGCAAAGCGTGACACTAAATAATCAGGTGGCAACACGACCTAGGGACAGCCGAAGAACCAACCAAAAACCTACTCCAGTCCGCAGACAGCATTCATGTGCTCAGTGGAAATCACAGAAGCTACACATAGTTCCACGTAAACACATTTGCACAAGAACTCGAACAATCGTAAATCAATCACTGTGGAACAACAAGGACGATTCAATTCGACACACAGAAAATTTCCACATGTGGTCGTCGAGGAAGGAACCGACCCACGTCCGGAAAGATCACCAACTGACGACGCCCACAAACGGTCAGAAGACCAAATACACGTCGCCCGATGAGACGACCAATCGAACGACCAACCAACGGTCGTCCCGCTCCAATCTCCCTCCTTCCATCAGGCAGTTCATGTATGTCGCCAGCGATCTGCGAGCACTGGCTGTCCGCACTTCATTGGCACTTCGTCCCCGACTTCACTGCTGATTCGTCCCCAGACTGACTCCCATTGCTGGTGCGTCCGCAACTGAACTCCCGACACACGACGACCCGTTAATACTATCGGTCGCTCCAGAGATGGTACGACAGAGCGCTTATCGATAAGCACTGCTGCTGCCACTCACGGACAGGTAAGGCAGGAAGTTAGTGACGCCAGTAAATGGAATAAGAAAACGAGGCGGTAGTACGGTAAGAGAAGATAACAAAGAATAAACGGAATGAACTTGAGCCGCAACCCCATTCCTGAACCCAGATTGTGAGCATGATAACAAATTACATGCGCTGAAAAGTGCTCTACTCTCCAACAGATTCCTTCCTCAGAAACTTTGGTAGCAATACGTCTCTACTTATGGAACAGTTCACTAACGAGTGCTTTAATCTCTTAGGAAACAAACCACAGTAGAAAGACAGGTTGCTCAGGTGACCATGTACACAACTAACGTGTTTTGCAAAGAATTTAGTTAGTCAACACGCTGTTCCGTCATACACACGGGCGTTATTTCACCCTTAGTGGTTTAATAGTTCATTGACTTGAGTTTCACCTTTGCTTGTTTCCTGCAGCTGACTGTAACGTAACTGTCTCGGTTCAGCACATTTTCGGTAGTAAAGTAGCGAGTTCCGTCCGTTTCACGTCTTCCCCTGAATTTCGTCGTGTCAGTTATCAGCACCAAAGCTTGCCGCAGTGTGGTGTTTTGCGTACTGTAGGCCTGGAAGTCTCGATGTGTGTTCCTAGCTGCACTTAGAAGAAACAGGAGTGCTGTGCTGGGATTTAGCGCGACCGTATCGCCCGACCGGGCGGCAATTTGCAGACTGTGTGGTCCCAGGGCGGCTGCGGTGCCCCTCGGGATGGGTAGCTGGCGCACAGTGGAGATAACGAGCAGGCACGGCGTGGCTCGCACCTCGATCCCGCGCGATTATCGCGCCGTGTTTTATTCCTCACTCCGCTCTGCGCGCCGCCGAGTCATTAAAAGCACATAATCATACATTTCTAGCACGCTCGAGGGGAGAAGTTTAGAGCGCTCTTAGGCGCTTTCGGACTCGGCCACACCGGAGTAGCTCCGCGGTTAAACCGCGGCTGAGCTTAGCTCGCTGACTAATAGCCGCGGTACGGCTTCCCTTGGCGTCTTCGACCCTGCGGTTCTTCAGGTACCAGCGACTTCAGAGTATAATGCCTACCAGGGAAGTTACGGTTGAGATTACAACAAATGAACGGAACATTGGGCTTGAGCCATCCGAGCATTACACGCTTTCGAGAAACTTCGAAAACTGCACAAACGAAGTGAACTAGCACTTCCACGACCGAACCCGAGTAGGACTAGTGCAACGGTAGTTATTCGAGCGGGCACCGCCTACTCGTGCTCGTGCACTGCATAAAACTTCCTAGCTTTCTTCCCTCTATCTGTAACCATGTAGACAGCACAAGCAAATGTCTGCGTATTGTCTTACCACATATAGTGTTAGAATTATGACCTTTCTGTACTCGAATACAACGCCTTGTGTATTGCTGCTCCGTGGTGCACTCACACTACTTTCGCCTGCTAGTAAGAGCTGCAAGGGAAAATCTACCCAAAGGAAATGTCCCGGTGGTGTCCAGATCGTGATGTAGCTCCATGTATGCCCGACTGTTTCGAAACACACGACTTTCAGCCAAATTATGTGTAATAACGGCGTGTTCAACTTTTTTCTCAAAAACACACTCTGTGTATCATAATTTTACAACGTAATAATCCACATTTTCCTAATAGTTAAAAGTGGTTTCTTCGTTTCAAATGACACATCACATGAACATTTTTTTTTCATCCCTAAGGGACCAAGCTGCTCAGGCCACCGGACCCTAATCTTACAGCCGGCCGCGGTGGTCTCGCGGTTCTAGGCGCGCAGTCCGGAACCGTGCGACTGCTACGGTCGCAGGTTCGAATCCTGCCTCGGGCATGGATGTGTGTGATGTCCTTAGGTTAGTTAGGTTTAAGTAGTTCTAAGTTCTAGGGGACTAATGACCACAGCAGTTGAGCCCCATAGTGCTCAGAGCCGTTTGAACCGTTTGAACCTAGTCTTACACGCAACTTAATCTAACTAAAACGAACTTATGCTAAGAACAACACATACACTCATGCCCGAGGGAGGACTCGAACCACCGGTGAGAGAGGCCACGCAGTCCTTCACATGGCGTCTCAAACAGTACGGCCACAGCGCGCGGCAGACGAACGTATTGCATTTACTGTTACAATGCTATGACTGTCGTGAAATGTGTTAAAAGCAGCAGTCCAGACTCGTCTCGAAAGTGTTAAATGGACTAAAATGAAGTGAAAGAATCGGTAGCGAGGAAATCAAGGAACATGCAGTAACGCGAAAAAATATCTGTGCAAACTCTTCAGACATACTGAACCACAAATGCAGGGAACATATCTTGAGAACGAAAAATTTGAACCACATCGGAATTCGAAGCTAATGTTCCTGCTTTTCGCGAGCAGTGGACCTGATCATTAGGTCATATAAATAAGCTTAATACTTTTTGTCACCTCAATGGTAATGGGTAATTCCACCCATAAGCACGGAACATATCACAGACCCTTATTATGTAATCTCCTAGATTAAAACAAGCACGGAGGTGACAGCAGAGTTTTTGTGATGGTCTCGATTCCGATGAGGGTGTGAAGGGGCTCACACCTTTAAAGAAAAGCCTCAAGGTCTCACTCATTCACTGTTGTATTTCCACCTGTTATTTCCAGACACTCATGGCTGTTCTTCTTTGTCGATGTCATCCCCATCGACCATTTCATTTCATTCCCGCAATTCAGTTTCAGTGGATACACATCATATTGCTTCTGGTAGGGTAAGCTGGAGTCGTCTACAGACTCCATTCCCCTTGTGATGCTCTTCTCGCATACCCCTCCAGAGAACTTGGAAAATTATAAGTGATAACATGAGCGGCATTGAAAGTAGGTAACGAACAACAGGCTTACTCAGACATCATAATGCGTAAGGCCACTGCTCTTGAAAAGCAGGAAATTTGGGTTCGAGATCTAACACAAACGGCAAGTTCAGCATATTCATTTTTTTATTTAACCTGGTCGGATTAGAGCCATTAGACTCTCTTTTACATCTATCTAGGCATTGTACGTCTTTTATATTACACCTATTATGATAAGTATGCTACAGAAGAATGCTGAAGATTAGATGGGTAGATCACATAACTAAGAGGAGGTATTGAATAGAATTGGGAAGAAGAGGAGTTTGTGGTACAACTTGACAAGAAGAAGGGGCCGGTTGGTAGGACATGTTCTGAGGCATCAAGAGATCAAAAATTTAGCATTGGAGGGCAGCGTGGAGGGTAAAAATCGTAGAGGGAGACCAAGATATGAATACACTAAGCAGATTCAGAAGGATGTAGGTTGCAGTAAGTACTGGGAAATGAAGAAGCTCGCACGGGATAGAGTAGCATGCAGAGCTGCATCAAGCCAGTCTCAGGACCGAAAACCACAACAACAACAACATGATAAGTATATTATGAGTTATACCCGATATGAAACACGACATTTAGAAATTAAAATAATGCAAGTACAATATACAGAGTTACATGGATATGGTGTTCTTTCGGAGATCCATATAAGTATGTAGTTTTGGCAATACCGGCCATGAACTTCTTCTTCTGTGCGAATGCACACATATTCGCCGAACTCTTACGGGACTTGGTAAGAATGTCTTCCACGAGTAATGAGTGTGTTGGGGTGGGACACTAAGAATGTAGTGTGTGGACATACAAGGTGAGGATGTGGGTCTCGCCGGAGGCGTTGGCGAGATAGTCCCTGCAGTCGCGCTGTCCTCTGTTCCCTCGGTGGGTCAGATAAATGAAGCGTTTGCCATGTAAGCAGGAGATCGCGGGTTCGAGTCCCGATAGAGGCACACATTTTCACCCGTCCCCCTCGATATGTATCAACGTCCGTCAGCAGTGGAAGGTATTAATATAATTCTAATTTCATTAATATACAGAGTGGCTGAGCAGCCCCTACGGATGTCGTTGTATGCAACCAGCAATTTTATATCTTGCCTTCAAAAACCACGCGCAAGAAAGTCATACTGTCTCGCTGGCTATGCGCAAACCGTGAGTCCTACAGAAAAAAATAAATAGGATCATTTGATAGGAAATTTAATGGAGCTACATTTTCGTTTCGCTGGAGGCAACGCTTTTCAAGTTATTCAGGAAAAACCTACAAAAGGGACCTCCAAACCACCTCTAACCTCAAATTCATTCCTCAGCTGTCATGATTTCTAGTATCTTATTCGTGACACTCTCCTACCACTGTACAAAAATATCCTACTACACGGACTATCCTCTTTATTCGACTTTTTTGGTCGCTATTGATTATGCTATACGCCACTAGCATGGACGACTGCCGGCCGGCGTGGCCGAGCGGTTCTAGGCACTGCAATCTGGAGCCGCTCAACCGCTACGGTAGGAAGTTCGAATCCTGCCTCGGGCATGGATGTACGTGATGTCCTTAAGTTAGGTTTAAGTAGTTCTAAGTTCTAGGGGACTGATGATCTCAGATGTTAAGTCCCATAGTGCTCAGAGCCATTTGAACCAACCATGGACGACTATTTCGTTAGCAACATTTCGATCCAAACCCATCCATTTCATGCACAGTAGTTTCGTAGCCAGAAGGCCTGACGAATACAACGATGCAATTTCTTGTTTTATACTGTAAAAATTAACAAAGTTAATGGGTGAAACTTTGCACAGACCTTAATTTTACATTTTTTCAAGTTTTCGAGTGAAGCGGTAGCAAATAAAAACTAATTCGCGCAGTCGCAACTTTTTGTACCATGTTAAAAGGAAGCGATACGAACAACATTCTAGACATCGTGACCTCTTGGTGTGCGTTAGGTCACTTTTGTACGGTTCTCTTGAATAACTTGAAAACTAAGGCGCTTAGTGAAACCGTATCCCAGTACAAAATTTAATTACATTTCCTGCACAAAGGTGCTGCTCACTTCTTTTCTGTAGGACTTATAATTTGGGCGTAGCGAGCGAGAGGTCAGATACTGAAATGCGGGTTGCATAAAGCGACATAAAAATGGTTCCAATGGCTGTGAGCACTATGGAACTTAACATATGAGGTCATCAGTCCCCTAGAGCTTAGAACTACTTAAACCTAACTACCCTAAGGACACCACACACATCCATGCCCGAGGCAGGATTCGAACCTGCGACCGAAGCGGTCGCGCGGTTCCACACTGAAACGCCTAGAAACGCTCGGCCACACCGGCCGGCAAAGCGACATAGATAGGGACATCTGCTGAATCACCCTGTTTAGAAATCACCATAGTGCAAAAGAGGTTAGTTTTCAGTCTTTCTTGATAGGGACAAAAATTACAAAAAACGGGTGCTGATGACCGCGCAGTTAAACGCCCTACAAACCAAACATCGTCATCAGTTACAAAAACTTGGAGAAAAGTATGTTCAAGCTATGAGTGCTAGCAACTATGGACACGAGAGAAAGCGTCGAAAAGGGAGAAAGAACAACATGGCAAAATATGATGAAGATAGGAGAAAAGAAGCATCGAAAAGTGAGAGAAATTGAAACTTTGTAAGATGCCTATGAATAAGATAAGGGAAAATAAGAAGGAGTGGGGCGTTTAAACGAGCAGAGTGCAAGGTGACTTGTTCCAGAGGTCCAGCAACAGAGAAAGCGTTTGCTTTTCTGAACGCTTTTACGATGCTAGATTACCAGATAAGTGATACCTGCTTCTTCGATTATGATGAGAAGACTAGTGTTTAATCTCTGATGAGAAGTACTACGGTGCACATGCACTAAGCAGCCGATGAACTAGAATACGGTTTGGTAGACATGTTATGAAACGTCCCCTTAGAACAATTATACAAGACTGATCTATGTGAAACGTCCTCTTTGAACAATTATACACGAATGTGGTTAAACTGACACACAATAGTTTTTAGCGCAACGCAATCTGACTTTCAAAAATCCCTACGACGAATGGCCCTGACTAACATTAACCTATACCTTTCACAAATCACTTACCTCACCAAAAATCTTCGTTACTCGAACTACTGCAATACAGCGAGCGCCGCTACTGCCAGCTAACTAAAAGATTCAAACTACGGAAGTCACTAACTACTGATAGGCACAGTTAGCAAATGAAAGATTTTAATAGAGAACAAACAATGTATTTACCTTAGTAGTCATAATATATATATCACTTCATGACACCAATTCTTACAAATTTCAAAACTCCGCCATCTCTCTACCCACGTCCACCACTGCTGGCGGCTCACCTCCAACTGCGCAACGCTACGCGCTGTTAGCATCCAGCTGCCGCTGCCCGACACTACAACGGCAGACAACAGTGCAAACTAAACACAGACTGCGCACAGCACAGCCAGTGATTTTTCATACCGAACGCTAAGCGGCGTTACCAATAAGAAAACCTAAACAGCCTACTTACAATGTGTCTGGCAGTAAGCAGCGTAAGTGGGCATACAATGGTGAAATAGACAAATATTGAAGCTTTTACACACGCAACCATTCATGATTAATTCTAATCGAATCAATAAAATCACTGATTCAAAGTTAATCCCGCAGCAAACTGGCTTCAGGCCAGGTAAATCCTGTACTGGCCAGATCTTGCCACTCACAGAGTGTACAGAGGAGCGATATGAAAACAAATTAGTAACGAACTTGGCTCTGGTCAATCTAAGAGCCGCATAAAATACAGTAAACCACCGAAAACTATTACTCAAAGCCTATGGTATTGGTTCAAATGGTTCTGAGCACTATGGGACTCAACTGCTGTGGTCATTAGTCCCCTAGAACTTAGAACTACTTAAACCTAACTAACCTAAGGACATCACACACATCCATGCCCGAGGCAGGATTCGAACCTGCGACCGTAGCAGTCGCACGGTTCCGGACTGCGCGCCTAGAACCGCGAGACCACCGCGGCCGGCGCCTATGGTATTACTGGGGACCATCAACTAATAAAAATTATAGAGTCCTTGCTGCACAACCGACATTTCTATGTCATCCTAGAAGGGAAAAAACAGTCTTGTCCAGAGAAGTGTTCTAGCCCCTACCCTCTTCAATATACAGGGTGAGCCACATAACTTTACCGCTGGATGTATGTCGTAAACCACATCAAATACTGACGAATCGATTCCACAGACCGAACGTGAGGAGAAGGGCTAATGTTATTGGTTAATACAAACCATAAAAAAATGCAGGGAATTATGTTTTTCAACACAAACCTACGTTTTTTTAAATGGAACCCCGTTAGTTTTGCTAGCACATCTGAACATATAAACAAATACGTAATCAGTGCCGTTTGTTGCATTGTAAAATGTTAATTACATCCGGAGATATTGTAACCTAAAGTTGACGCTTGAGAACCACTCCACTGTTCGATCGTGTGTATCGGAGAGCACCGAATTACGTAGGGGTCCAAAGGGAACGGTGATGGACCTTAGGTACAGAAGAGACTGGAACAGCACATTAGTCCACATGCTAACACCTTTTTATTGGTCTTTTTCACTGACGCACATGTACATTACCATGAGAGGTGAGGTACACGTTCACACGTGGTTTCCGTTTTGAATTACGGAGTGGAATAGAGTGTGTCCCGACATGTCAGGCCAATAGATGTTCAATGTGGTGGCCATCATTTGCTCCACACAATTGCAATCTCTGGCGTAATGAATGTCGTACACGCCGCAGTACATCTGGTGTAATGTCGCCGCAGGCTGCCACAATACGTTGTTTTATTTCCTCTGAGGTTGTAGTCACATAACGGTACACATTCTCCTTGAACGTACCCCACAGAAAGAAGTTCAGAGTTGTAAGATCAGAAGAACGGGCTGGCCAATTTATGCGTCCTCCGCGTTCTATGAAACGCCCGTCGAACATCCTGTCGAAGGTCAGCCTAGCGTTAATTTGCGGAATGTGCAGGTGCACCATCATGCTGATACCACATACGTCGACGCGTTTCCAGTGGGACATTTTCGAGCAACGTTGGCAGATCATTCTGTAGAATGATGCAGCTGTTTGGGCCCCTCGAATGAAGTGAGGACCAATGAGGTGGTCGCCAATGATTCCGCACCATACATTTACAGTCCACTGTCGCTGTCGCTCTACATGTCTGAGCCAGCGAGGATTGTCAACGGACCAGTAATGCATGTTCCGTAGATTCACTGCCCCGTGGTTTGTGAAATCCGCTTCATCGGTAAACAGGTAGAACTGCAACGCATTCTCTTTTAATACCCATTGACAGAATTGCACTCGATGATTAAAGTCATCACCATGTAATTGTAGATGTAGCGACACATGAAACGGGTGAAAGCGGTGACGATGCAGTATGAGCATGACACTACTTTGACTCAGTCCACCGGCTCTCGCAATATCCCGTGTACTCATGTGTGGATTCATGGCAACAGCAGCTAACACAACAACTGCACCCGCTTCTCCTGTGACGGGCCTGTTACGGACCCGTTTGCGTGCTACGACCATACCTTTTGCATACTGTTGACGTTAGATGTTTTGCAATGTGCGGCACGTTGGATGCTCTCTGTCCGGGTACCGTTCTGCATAGACCCTGCAGGCTTCAGCTGCATTTCATCGACATTCGCCATAGATGAGTATCATCTCCGCCTTTTCAGAGTTCGAATACACCATGGTCATAGTTCCTACAACACTACAATATCACAGACGTCTGGTAACACGGTGACCTACAGTTGCTCTGCGTGCGGAGACGAATGCAGAATAACAATAGCAGCAAACGCAACATGCGGACACTGCGACAGCTAGACCAGACCACAACAGTGCACTACAGCCACACTCGTAAACACGGTCGTCATCGTAAACATGTCCCTGCAGATGCTGCTCGCCGACCGTGACCCGTGTCTGTCACAACACGCAACTGAACGTCGGAGGTTTCAAGCGTCAACTTTAGGTTACAATATCTCCGGATGTAATTAACATTTTACAATGCAACAAACGGCACTGATTACGTATTTGTTTATATGTTCAGATGTGATAGCAAAACTAACGTGGTTCCATTTAAAAAAGCGTAGGTTTGTGTTAAGAAACATACCTCCGTGCATTTTTGTATGGTTTCTATTAAACAATTACACTAGCCCCTCTCCTCACGTTCGGTCTGTGGAATCGATTCGTCAGTATTTGATGTGGTTTACGAAATATATCCAGCGGTAACGTTAGGTGACTCACCCTGTATATATAAACGATCAGAAAGTACCCAAACATATGAGACATTTTCTCTACGTTGACGATGTGGTTATCACAGCGAAAGGAAGAACTTTTGAGGATGTATAGGTAATGTTGGAGAATACCCTAGAAGCTTAGTCAACATATTGTGATGATAACTCTCTCAAACAAAATCCCACTAAAACGAAAGTTCGCTATTTTCGCTTGTACACATGCCTAGCACATAGGAAGCTCACGTTAAAAGGAATGAGTCTACCCTTGAGCACACGGAGTGACACTTGACAGGTCCCTCACATTCAAACATCGCTGCGAAAACCCCCAAAGTAAGGCACAATATTCGTAGAGAGATAACTGGCAGCAAGTGGGGCGCCAATCCTACTGTGCTTCGAACCACCGCTTTAGCACTGTTTTCCCACAGCTGAGCATACGTGCCGTGTCTGATCTAGATCGGCGATGCAAAGAAGATCGATATAATCCTTAACGAAACCTGTAAGATAGATGCCAGATGCATGAAGCCCACTCCTCTGGAAAAGCTCTAACAAACTTCAGGTTTCAGCAGTCGCATGTCTCTTAGGATAGCTCATGAACATAGCCAGCAGTTCTAAAAGACATTTGATGATCGCCATCCACTGTACGGTAGCCTTTATGGATTAAAAAGACTAAGATCAATATATCGGTTTCTCAGTCACACCACAGATGAGCCCCCTCTCGGCTAGCCTATTTCAGAATATCCGCCAGGTGATGTTGAATCAAGCTACAAGTCATGAAAAATACAGAACCTTATCAGAACTGGTGTAAGCCCTGCGCAAATCAATCTGACAAAAGAGAGCCTATTAGAACGTGATGACAAAAAGGCGACTGTGGAGAAATACAAGAGGTGGAACATCTTCCAACGTGCCTAAATTGTTCTGGACGTTGCTCCATTGACGACCTCTGCTTAAACAAGCCTGAAGCTTTTGACTTAACTAATACTGGGCCGAGGAGTTGACAGCTCCGGACACGAAAAAGAAAAAGTAAGTATCCAGTACAACATAACAAACAGTAAAATTCTCTGCCTCTCAGAATACATGAAGCCTTGCAATAATGAGGAAGACACAAAAAAATATACAAGGGTACTACAAATAACAGCTCAAGTTGTAAAGGAAAATAAGGAATAAAAAAATGAGCAAATACTAAGTAAGAACAATTACTTGCTGTTAAGGGCTTCTCCACTCTTCAGCAGTTGCCCTGTATTCCCAGTCACCAATTTTCACGATCATAACAGTCTTTGCAACTACTTCCTCTCCCCATGTTGATCTCGGGAGGTGATCATTCCCGGATTGCTCCATTTAACTTAAATGGCCAAGAGCTCTATTTTCAATTCTTTGCACGACTGGTTGTTCCATATCCATCATCTTCCTAACTTCGCTCTGTTCTGGATACCCTGGCTGGCCTATTTATTCCATCCACCTCTACTGCCTGTACTCTGCCCCTCTCCCAGGATCCATCCTTCTGCACCCTATGTTAGTACACTTTCTACTACTGTTTGCACGATCCCCTTCTTTCTTTCTCTGGGTATGTCCGGCTTCGCAGAAATTCATTTAGCATGTTAATTGCTCCTTTTGCCTTCTGGATCCTGTGTTCCACGTGTGCTTCAAACTTCCGGAATAACGGATCATCGATCCTAAATATTTAAACTGATTTTCAGCTTTAATAGTTACTTGTGACAGTACCGTATCCCTTCCATCTCCTCCAGTTACTAGATATTCTGTTTCGCTTATACACTCCTGGAAATGGAAAAAAGAACACATTGACACCGGTGTGTCAGACCCACCATACTTGCTCCGGACACTGCGAGAGGGCTGTACAAGCAATGATCACACGCACGGCACAGCGAACACACCAGGAACCGCGGTGTTGGCCGTCGAATGGCGCTAACTGCGCAGCATTTGTGCACCGCCGCCGTCAGTGTCAGCCAGTTTGCCGTGGCATACGGAGCTCCATCGCAGTCTTTAACACTTGTAGCATGCCGCGACAGCGTGGACGTGAACCGTATGTGCAGTTGACGGACTTTGAGCGAGGGCGTATAGTGGGCATGCGGGAGGCCGGGTGGACGTACCGCCGAATTGCTCAACACGTGGGGCGTGAGGTCTCCACAGTACATCGATGTTGTCGCCAGTGGTGGGCGGAAGGTGCACGTGCCCGTCGACCTGGGATCGGACCACAGCCGACGCACGGATGCACGCCAAGACCGTAGGATCCTACGCAGTGCCGTAGGGGACCGCACCGCCACTTCCCAGCAAATTAGGGACACTGTTGCTCCTGGGATATCGGCGAGGACCATTCGCAACCGTCTCCATGAAGCTGGGCTACGGTCCCGCACACCGTTAGGCCGTCTTACGCTCACGCCCCAACATCGTGCAGCCCGCCTCCAGTGGTGTCGCGACAGGCGTGAATGGAGGGACGAATGGAGACGTGTCGTCTTCAGCGATGAGAGTCGCTTCTGCCTTGGTGCCAATGATGGTCGTATGCGTGTTTGGCGCCGTGCAGGTGAGCGCCACAATCAGGACTGCATACGACCGAGGCACACAGGGCCAACACCCGGCATCATGGTGTGGGGAGCGATCTCCTACACTGGCCGTCCACCTCTGGTGATCGTCGAGGGGGCAATGAATAGTGCACGGTATATCCAAACCGTCATCGAACCCATCGTTCTACCATTCCTAGACCGGCAAGGGAACTTGCTGTTCCAACAGGACAATGCACGCCCGCATGTATCCCGTGCCACCCAACGTGCTCTACCAGCAAGATCTCCGGATCTTTCCCCCATTGAGCATGTTTGGGACTGGATGAAGCGTCGTCTCACGCGGTCTGCACGTCCAGCACGAACGCTGGTCCAACTGAGGCGCCAGGTGGAAATGGCATGGCAAGCCGTTCCACAGGACTACATCCAGCATCTCTACGATCGTCTCCATGGGAGAATAGCAGCCTGCATTGCTGCGAAAGGTGGATATACACTGTACTATTGCCGACATTGTGCATGCTCTGTTGCCTGTGTCTATGTGCCTGTGGTTCTGTCAGTGTGATCATGTAATGTATCTGACCCCAGGAATGTGTCAACAAGTTTCCCTTTCCTGGTACAATGAATTCACGGTGTTCTTATTTCAATTTCCAGGAGTGTATTTATTCTTAGCCCGCCTCGTTAAAATGCTTCCATTAAGTTTTTTATCACAAATGTGACACCCTCTCTTCTTTGTGCTATCAGTACTTGATCATTGGGAAATATTAATGAGTATATAATACCACGCTGGAAACAATCTCCCATATCTCCGCATGACTGATTCCACCCTTCCAGTCTATACTGCACATATACTTTAAGTAACGTCGACGAGATACTACAGCTCTGCCTAATTCCTTTCGATGTTTGGAACGTCTCACTCAACTTTCTCTCTACTTCAGTTACTGTTTGAGATTGATGACATATTCTCAGAATTAGCGATATCTGTTGCACCTCTACACCTATATACTCCATCGCTTCCGATAGTACGTCGATGCGTATAGAATGATACGCTTCATTTTTATTTTATCCTCAAATATCAGAAGTACTTCCTGACTGTCAGAATACTCCTTCTCACTTATTTATCTTGTACGAGATCGCCTAACCGTAAAACCTGCCTGTTACTCTCCAATCTTTCCCTCAATGTCATTCTTCAACCTGTTTTTCAGTGCAGCAGTAAAAAGTTTGCCGATAGACGCTATAACACTAATTCCCTATACTTATTTGCATACTTCTTGTTTCCGTTTTTATAGACGACAGACAGAAGATGATATGACCATTCTCTTGACATTTCGTCTCCCTCCACAATCTGACTGAACAATTTACATATAAGTCGCAACATTTGAGGGGCCACATATTTCCACAATCCTGTCACAACACGTCCTGGTCCACTTTCCTGCGTTTTCCAGCATCTCTTCCTTTAATGCAGATTCTTTATCACCTAACGTACTACTTTTGTTGTAGACTTCTGTGATGCGGTGTTCTTCAAAGTACTTGTCCATTGTTCCATTGTGGGTGCGGGACTGCTCGCCATTTTCATCTTCCTTATCGTCCTCCATGCCTCTACCAATCTCCTTATCCAAGCGAATGTTCTATTTCCTCACATATTCTTTCCCAAATCTCTTCCTTACTCCTTCTTATTAATTTTTAGCTGTTTTTGTGTATACTATGTACCTATTCCAATCCTTCTCACTCCCAGAGCTTAACCATATGTGACATAGTTTCTTCTTTTCCTCAGCCACCTCCAACAACTCCATGGTCATAAATTTAGTTCTTAGTCTTCTCTCCCTTTCCCTTCCCTAAAGCCTCCTTCGCTACTTCCTTATTGACTATTTCAGGAAACTGTGCAGCTCATTATTACTCCTGTCCTCCTCCATTGCGTCCAATCTCTATCTTTACAAAATATTGAAACAAATGAGCCCTCGGTTACAATTTTTTAGTCTTATTAACCAGGTTTCAATACTTCTAAGAGTGACTTAATCAGAATTTAGACATTGAAAGTGGTCTATAACATAATTATAAATTTGTGGGAAGAAATAAAATTTTTATATGAAAAAGTGTAAGTACTGACTAACAATTCAAGACAGAGACAGTACTTACATGTCACGTATAAAATAAACAACACGCCAGAAGGGCTTTAGTCACCAAATATTTAAAAGGAATGTGTGAAGGCGAGCCTCTAAGCGCTGCTCATACCTGTACAGCCACAGGTTGCAACGGATTGAGGTGCCCGCGCTAACAAGCGCGGCAGGTGGGCATGACACTGCAGCGAGAGAGTCATCTAATAGCCGCAGTTACAACTTGGCTACTTAACATTCAGATGAAGACAGGTGAAAATTATGGTGAATATTGTTCAGTACACAATGTAAAAGGCAATATTTCATTTAACAGTGACAGATAAAGTAACATTTTGTCTACAACAGAACTTAGAAGTACAGTATGAAGCATAAAAACGTCATTACAGAAACTACAGAATGGGCTGAATGACACAGCCTGTAGAAAACGATATAACATGAAATACAGCCAAACAACCATTTAATAAATCAAAAATTATGAGGTGACTGAGATGAAAAAAAACATTTCGGTGAAATTAAAAGTCAAGTAACGGCTTTATACCGTTGAAGAAATTTTTGTTACGCAACTACAGCTGCTCTTTGAGAATGAGGCTATCATTTCGAGAAATATGTTTCACAATCTCTAATTCTTCAAGAATATCTAGTCTACGCCCTTTCTTCTGTGTGTGCAGGACGTTTGATATCGGAAATAGATTTAAGATGGTCGGCAAAAGACGAAGTTTGGGGGCTAGTGCCATTTTTTCTTAAAAGGTTTTCTTTATATCTGGCTGTAAAAGGACGTCTTGTTTGTCCTATATAGTAAAAAGAGCAGGTATCGCAGAAAATCTTATAGACGCAAGAACTCTCTAAAGGAGAACGAGACAATCTTAAATTATGAATGAAATTGGTTTTTTTTTTTCAAGTTATTATTGGAAGAAAAGGCAACTGTGCAGCTGTATTTATTACGCAGAAGACGTTGGATCTTATAGGAGATGGACTCCAAGGAGGGAATAGAAAAATATTTTTTGGGTCTAGATTTAATGATAGAGGTGCCGAGGGTTAACAGTTTTCTTTCTGGGGATGTCATCTATTATGTCAGGTCTATACTCGTTATTAACTGCTATCGTTTTGAGTAAATTAATTCGTCGTTGAACTTTTCTTTCGAAAGTAGTTCGGTGAATAGAAAAGTGAAAGAAGGCGTTTTTATGAGACTGTGAATGCTTAGAAGACGCAGGTACGATTTGATCAGTGTCTGTTCCTTTACTAAAAATATTGAACGAGAGTTTATTTTCTTCTATTGTAAGCGTCAAGTCAAGAAAGTTTAATTGGCGGGCCTCGTTTTCAAGTTCGATGGTGAAAGATATTTTCTCAGGAAGTTTGTTGAAGAGATTATAAATACGGTCAATGCCATCAGCAGGTCCTTTGTAGAAAACTAAAATATAATCCACGTATCTGAGATAGGAGAGAAAGCCTAGTGATGAAGCTGAAAAACAGTTAAAAAACTTTTCTTCTAGAGAGTTGATGAAAATATCGGCAAGAGTATCAGCTAAGGGATTTCTCATAGCAACACCGTCGTATTGCTGGTTCAATTGTTCATTAAATTCAAACCAGTTGTACTTGACTACGACTGTGATGGGATTCATGAAGTCAGTGATTTGTTCGTTTGACAAATATTTATTGAAATGTCGTAAAGTTTTTTCTACGATTGTAAGCGTTTCATGTACAGGGACATTAGTGTAGAGATTTTTGATGTCTAATGGAAACAAATCTTTTATTTTATGGACTAAGGCGTGACTATTGGGAATGAAATAATTGTTGTCGAAAATGATTGATGTTTTCATGAGGGGAAGATTAGTGTTTAACGTCCCGTCGACAACGAGGTCATTAGAGACGGAGCTCAAGCTCGGGTGAGGGAAGGATTGGGAAGGAAATCGGCCGTGCCCTTTCAAAGGAACCATCCCGGCATTTGCCTGAAGCGATTTAGGGAAATCACGGAAAACCGAAATCAGGATGGCCGGAAACGGGATTGAACCGTCGTCCTCCCAAATGCGAGTCCAGGGTGCTAACCACTGCGCCACCTCGCTCGGTGATGTTTTCAGAGCTTAATGTAGAAATTTGACCCAATCATGGTACGCGCTATTCATACCATTAGATATCGGGCGCATCGGATGGTTAGGTTTAGGGATTTTAAATTGAGACCGAAGTTTTGGGGTCTGAGTGTTCATGTTAATAAGCATTTTCTTCTGAAAAGGCATGATTAGAAACTTCGCGTTATTGACAGCTAACCTGACCTTTCATTGTAATTCAGAAGTCGGATCCTGATGCAGTTCCGAAATATTATTTTCGCTAGAAAATCTAAGGTTTTGGAAATATATTCAGAACTGTAAGCAATAACTAAAGGGCAATCATTGTCAGAGTTAGTTATTAGAGCATCTGCTTCTTTAAGTTTATTATTAATAGCATTAACCAATTTTCTATCGGTATGCGTAACATTATGAAGAGAGGCTGCACTTTTGCTAAGCTACCTTTACTGTTATTAGTTTGATGCATAAAATCTTAACGGTTTGTTTTGCATGTTGGTATTCCGGTTAATATGGGTTCATTTATCGACTGTCATTTTTTATTTGTAGTTTACTATTACAATTTGTGTTTACATATTGCCAGTTTATTATTTGGAGGAAGTGAGAAGCGCTATAGACAGTAGAAAATAGAGTGCCAAGTGAAGAAATCGGAACATTTACGACATATTCTTCTGTTTGAGTTCAATAGAGCGGTGACAGCAGCGGAAGCAACCAGAAACATTTGCGTCTCGTCTGGGGATAGTGTCACTACACAGAGCATTGCAAAAACAGACATAATGTCTGATGGGATAACCGCAATCACTGGTTTTCCACCGGCCGGAGTGGCAACGCGGTTCTAGGCGCTAAAGTCTAGAACCGAGCGACCGCTACGGTCACAGGTTCGAATCCTGCCTCGGGCATGGATGTGTGTGATGTCCTTAGGTTAGTTAGGTTTAATTAGTTCTAAGTTCTAGGGCACTAATGACCTCAGAAGTTAAGACGCATAGTGCTCAGAGCCATTTGAACCATTTTGAACTGGTTTTCCAATGTTTTTTACAATCCGTTTTGACTGCAGAAATATTTATTCACATGACCGGTTTCGGTTCCTCTAGAACCATCTTCAGATCTGCAATTTCGGTTACGGGAGTAACCTGTCCATACAGTACAACCTTCACATGCTGTGTCACATAAAACAACACACCCTAAAAATCGACACGGAAAGGCCGGGACGTACCGCATCTCTCCACAGCCGAAAGGCCACTGACCAACTGAGGTACAAAAGCAAAACTCACAACCTCTCCTCCCAGCTTCAATGCTGACAGTACCATGTCTCCTACCTTGGAAACTTCACAGAAGCTCTTATCCGAACTTTGCAGAACTAGCACTCCTGGAAGAAAGGATATTGCGGAGACATGGCTTAGCCACAGCCTTGGGGATGTTCCCAGAAGAGCTTCTTTGAAGTTTGGAAGGTAGGAGATGAGGTACCGGCAGAACTGAAGCTGTGAGGATTGGTGAGGATTGGTCGTGAGTCGTCCTTGGGTAGCTCAGTTGGTAGATCACTTGCCCGCGAAAGGCAAATATCTTGAGTTCAAGTCTCGTTCCGGCATACAGGTTTGATCTGCCAGGAAGTTTCAACTTGTTTGATCTGCCAGAATTTTCAACGTATTACGTAAAAGTTTCAATAAGAGAAAAAGAACAGTGTCAAATAAATGGGTAATTCTGTGTTTTTGTTTCTAAATACCTCCTGTCTCCCAAAATAAATGGTCAGACGACGAATCATTATTGTTATGTGTTGAACTTACGTACTACACTCGACAATAACTCAGAAGAATTGCTTTTATTAACTACAACGCATTGTAATGGAATAAAACTTCCTTGTGAACTCCTGTAACGTGCCTATATGCCCGTAAGGTCCCATTATTGGTCGACGTTGGATCCAACGCTTTGATGCATCAATAACCTCTCGATC
Organism: Schistocerca gregaria; assembly: GCF_023897955.1. Classification (NCBI taxonomy): domain Eukaryota; kingdom Metazoa; phylum Arthropoda; class Insecta; order Orthoptera; family Acrididae; genus Schistocerca; species Schistocerca gregaria. The sequence goes on along the minus strand of NC_064920.1, from coordinate 1,005,778,723 downwards.
ATCCTGCTCTCCGGTGCTTGGCTTGTGTGAGGCTGGCGTTCTCATGGAGAAGAACTTCCTTTGTATTTTAGTGGCGATGGACACGTTTAAGTCGTTTCTTCAATTTCCTGAGAGTAGCACAATATACTTCAGAGTTGTTCGTTGTGCCACTAGGGAGGACATTCAACAGCATATCTCCTTCTGAGCCCCAGAACATTGTCGCCACGAATTTACCGGCTGAGGGTGCGGTTTTGAAAATTTTTCGGAGGAGATGTGGTGTGGCGTTACTCCACGGCTTGCTGTTTTGTTTCCGGTTCCAAGTGCCTGTGAAGACGGTGGACAAGAAATTGTCACGATTAGCCTCGTAACGCGCAAGCAGTTCCGCACAGTTGGTCCTTCATTGCCTTTATGGTCTTCTGTTAGGCGGCGAGGAAGACAGCGGTCACACACCTTTGAGTACCCCAGCTGGTGGACGAGAGTGTCAGCACTACCATCGGAGACATCCAGCTGTGCAGCTCGTTGTCCGCGATCCGTCGATCAGCTCGAACGAGTGTCAACATGTTCCAGGGGTCACAGCTGTGTGCGGTCCCCAACATGCAGCTTTGCGCGATCTTGTTGCGATGATGATAGACACCCAGTGCTTTTGTTCACTGCCAGGTGCCCGTAGAGATTCTTCATTCAGCTGTGAATATTTATGACGGTCTGGTTTCCGCCAAAAGAAACTCAATGACAGCTTTATGCTTGGAACGCACCTTAGTTACAGATACTATACTGAAGGCTATGCGTAGCGTCGCTATCAGTCGGAAGGACATGAAGCTATAGAGGATGAAGCGGGAATATTTCTCCATGTTCCGTCACAAATTTTGCGTTTTTGTAACCGAGCCTGGCAGAGAAAAAAGTACATCACTTATTGAATTCCTTCCGTACTGTAAGTTCGTATCATGAGCCATACCAAAGATTTAGATCGAATAGTTCAGAAAAATCATTTTCCTTATACTCAGGTACATTTCATGATGAATGTACACTGGAGGAAGTCCAAACAGAAACCAAGCAGTAACTGGAAATGTCACGTGGTCCTAAGCTGCCCATAAAAAGTATAAAAAGAAATTCATGTGGCTATTGCATTGACAGCATGACGGCATAGGAATTTTAGGCAGCAGCACTTTCGAGCGAAATTCGTGGGTCACATACTATAAGTTCGAATCATGATCGATACCAAAGATTTAGATCGACTAGCCCAGTAAAATCATTTTCGCTACACCCATATACATTTCATGATGAAAGTACACTGGAGGAAATGCGTAGAACAGCTAAGCAGGAACTGGAACTGTCTTGTGGCACTAAGCTGCGATTAAAAAAAAAAAAAATCGGCGTGGTTACTCCATCGACAGCACGTCGGAATGAGGGAGTTTCAGGTAGCAGCACTTACGAGTGCAATGCGAAGGTTAGGTTATGTGCCATTGTGACAATGAAGTAGCGTGAGCACATGAAGCGCGGCTGAAGCTGGCTTCGACGAGGCGCGGTGCGGCGCGGTCCAGCTTTTTTGCCTGCTAATGTATCCGCACCACCACTACTAATAGTTGAGGCACGCGAGCCTCTAATTAGCCGCGTAAATTCCACCTGTAAATGAGAGCCTACGCCCTCTCGGGCCATTAAGCGCTGCGCGGCGTCCGCTGGCGCGCGGAGCAAGATATTTCACGCCGCAGGAATGCGAGCGCGCGGCCGGGCTGCGTTAATAGCCGTGACCTCTGGCGCGGCCTGCTTTCACCCGCCGCCGGGTCACCACGCCCCCGCCACCGCCTCCCCTTCCGGACTCGCACTCTTAATTTCATTTTACGCCCGGGCCGCGACTGCGCTCGGTGTTTTACTGTGTTTTTAGTGCCGCAGATTCCGCGCGCGGCAGCCTCCCGCTCGCGCCGTCTTCCGGAGATATTGTCCGCTTCTTGCGGCCGCCAGTAAATAGAGTGATGCCGTAAACTGGACCGGCGCCGTGTAATTAAGACGCGGACAGAGTCCAGTTAACGGCTGGCCCCGCGTCTCGAAGGAGTCTCTGCAGACCGCGGGCGGGAGGCGTCCGGCCGCCCGGGAAAGTCCGACACACAGCGCCGCTATTGCCGGCGGAGAATTAAATTCTTGCAGCCCTTACTTACTTACAACTTAGTTCAGAGGGAACTTCCGTTAATTTGGTATTCCACCGCCCGCGGTATTTACAGCGGTGGCCAGACAAGCGAGTACGCTTGCGATAATGAATGAGTTAATTAATTAAGGCGCGTTGGGCACAATTATCAGAAGAAAAGCGCGGAATTATGCTAATTAAAAAAGCGGGGAACTCGGCATTCGGGTGCGATGGGGATGCTGTGGCGTGCTGCCGTCTTCAAACGAAAGTGCGCCATAAACACACCTATTTCCTTTCTGCAGTCATCGTCTATAATTTTGCCTATTCGTTACAATCACCATCAGCTGCATCTGCAGCAGCCATTTGACATCCACTGCCAGATAAAGGCCTGCTCTACACTTCTTCGTGCACTAAAGCACTTCCACTAACAATATTTACTCTGCCCGTATGTTCCTTCCAATGCAGTGTTACTTGCTCGTTGTCCGCCGGCCGCGGTGGTCTCGCGGTTCTAGGCGCGCAGTCCGGAACCGTGCGACTGCTACGGTCGCAGGTTCGAATCCTGTCTCGGGCATGGATGTGTGTGATGTCCTTAGGTTAGTTAGGTTTAAGTAGTTCTAAGTTCTAGGGGACTAATGACCACAGCAGTTGAGTCCCATAGTGCTCAGAGCCATTTGAACCATTTTGAGCTCGTTGTCCTCTTGACTATTATCCCTGGGAATCCCACAAAGAACACTTCCGTGGTCAATCTACCATCCATTTGCTTTTCGACAAGTCCCTTGCGCCTACATTTCATTTTTATTACTGTCTTAATCTCCTCTTTCACTCGAGTTCGTTTCCTGATCCACTTGTATGTTTTTGTTTCTCCTGCTTATAATGAAATGTAACGTTCGGCTCAACCAAATAAAGCAGTGAACAAGGTCTTCACGTAAAAAACAGATTCATAAAAACTGTTAAAAAACTGACAAAGTAAAAACAGGAAACCTCTTGATGTAGCCGGCCGGGTTGGCCGTGCGGTTCTACGCGCTTCAGTCCGGAACGGCGTTGCTACTACGGTCGCAGGTTCGAATCCTGCCTCGGGAATGGATGTGTGTGATGTCCTTAGGTTAGTTAAGTTTAAGTAGTTCTAAGTTCTAGGGGACTGATGACCTCAGATGTCAAGTCCCACAGTGCTCAGAGCCATCTGATGCTTTTAACTTTTCGATGCAAACAGTTTCTGTTTTCGTGCTTAGTCCGACATTACTACCGTTTTCTGCGTCGTTAAAACATAAACGTTTTTCTAAAAAATTCTTTTATAATTTATCTGAAAAAGAGAGACTGTTCTCGAAACGTGTCGTGCGATTTAAGATCTTAATGATTAATGGAAAATCTCATATAAAGATGTGAAACAAATGCCAAGAAAGAGATAGGTACACAAAAAACAGAACCGAAAATTTACGTTCCTAGTTTTCGGAACAAATGTTCCTTCATCAGGGAGGAACTTGCACTCCAACACATCCTTTCATCCCGCCATCCCCCTGGAATGAACCTACGTTAAACAACCTCACTCCCATTTACTCTTCAGTCTGCTCCTCTTTCCCTTTCCTCTTTAGCCATTCACGCATCTTTTCATTCTACATAGTTGTGTTTATCTTTATACTATATACCTCTTTACTTCTGTATGCATCCTCTTTGGTTTGAAGCTGGCACAGTACTTACAGTAGAATATCTTTGACTTCCCTCTGACAACCTTGCCTCCATCCTTGCTACCCTCCCTGTTTTCCTTTCGCTGTTGCTTCATAACCTGGGTTGTGAATAACTGAATCCACTTTCCCTTCTTCCCTTTCTTTCCCCTCACTCCTCGCTGATGAAGGAACATTTGTTCCGAAAGCTAGGAACGTAAATTTTCGGTTCTGTTTTTTGTGTATCTATCGGTTGTACTGAGCTGAGGTAAGTACTGGCCAGCGCCTCTATCTCTTTGTTAGTAATAGATTTATGATCTTACCACGAATATCATATGATTGAACCAAATTTTATATATTGCTAATATTTATTAATGTTTCTAATTAGATTGGCAAATTTTGAATCCCCTACTTATCCTGATCACTGACTAATCCTTAACAGTTGAGTGGTTTTCGCATCAGAAGTCCATGTCACATGGTTAAAACTGGTAATACACACTAATTTAAACTTTTTTTTCAGTCGCATCGAAGAATGATTTTTGAAAACCGTGTTTAGTTTATCAACATCTCAAGTAAATTTTACTCTATGTTCATTTCTCGTGTTGCGTGTCATGCCATTGTCTAGAACTACCCTATACATAAACAGAGTTAACCACTAGACCCCATTACTACTGCTAGGAAATTATAGCAACACAAGTAGTCATTATTACATTTTGTCATTTCCCACTATCCGTTACATTATAACATCACACAAAAACGCGCTTCTTAGAGCATCTGCTTACGCGTGCACCAATTTATTATTATTATTATTATTATTTTTACAAGTGAGCTGCTAAAATGTGTGCCTGCATGACTGTGATTACGATTGAAATATGCTAATCTTTAGTGACCATTTCAACGTCTGTTTGACAAAATTTTGCTTTACTAAGAATGGTCTTACTCGCGGTCGACAGAAAATTCGATCTATGAGTTGAGGGTACGTTGAATCCTACTCATATACCAAACATGACATGGAGTAGTGGAGATAACACTGTTAAAATAGGCACTGATCTCTAAGTAAATCTCCTAGCGAAGCCAATTCAAACATTTAGACCAAGATAAATAAATATATGCTACGCACAGTTTCCTAATTAAACCTGATTCGAAATGGTTATTGAAACTGAGTGCTTCAGTTCCTTTTCTAAATTCTATGCAAATATGAGGGCTGTCCAGGAAGTAAGTTACGATTGGTCGCGATATGGAAACGACTATGAACATCCGATAAAGCTTTGCAAAGATGTGTTGGGCAGTGTCTCTAGTATGACTCTAGGTAGAATTATGTCGCTCTTTTCATTCCTGAGCTCTTAGTGAGCGCGTAAAGATACTATAGAAAATAGTGTCTCCCGCCAATTTCGAGGGCCTGGTGAGAATTTTCCCCTGGAGCTAGGCAACCAACATTACATAACTGTCGTGCGGTTTCTTCTTCAAGACAATTCTCAGCCTCATTCTGCAGGGGCAATGAAGATGCTGCTGCATCGTTTCAATTGGAAATGTTTGGTTACCCACAATACAGCCCGCAATTGTCTCCCACTGAGTTTCATCTCTGCTCAAACGAACCGCTGGCTAAGAAGACAACATTTTGGCACAGACAACGAGCTTTAGGCCAGCGTAGAGAACTGGCAGAGAACACTGGTGGCTGCCTTCTATGATGAGGGTATTGGAAAGTTAGTACAGCGCTACGACGAATGTCTGAGTCAGAACTGCGACTACGTAGAGAAGAAGATGAAAGGTGTAGCTAACTGTTACAAATGAAACATTTCTGATTTTCACTGTGATTTTCATTTCGCGATCAATCGTAACTTACTTTCTGGACAGCCCTCGTAGCATTATTCTCAAGTGTGTTGAGTGGTTATGCCAAGAACAGCATGGTAATCTTATTATCATCATAATTATTATTACTGTTAAAATTAGGATGTTCCATGCTGTTCTCTGCATAACAAGTTTAATCACTTGAGAAAGTTTCGTAACTGAGTTCAAGACATTTGTTAGAATGAAACGATCCTCCTGCGATCGATGTTGATATTTTTAGACACGTAAGCCGACCCATATGTGGAAGCAATTTTTACAGGCTCCCTTTGATTCCAACCCACAATGTATACACGCTCTAATTACAATACGTGGTAGCATCAAACCGTAACGAATTGTCTTAGAGATTAAATAGACATCAGTAATCCACGTAATTAGTACGTTGTCACGTAGCTTATGCGTGGTGTGAAGATCGACCTGAATACGTGTATCATTATGATACAGCTAATTTCTCAGACGTCGTAAGTAAAGGTAATGAATATCGTAACAATTGAAAATTCATGCCAGAATGAGACTACAGCTCTGAGCTCTGCTTTTTATGAAGAGTTGCGTCAATGTTTACGCTGAGCACCCCTCTAGATCCGCCTCAAAGTTCCATTGTCACTGAGGTTTCCACCCACGGTTTCTGAACAGTAATACTACGGTTCACGTAATGGTTATGTGTCAGTAGCATTACTGAAAGAATAAAGTCCTTAGAACACCATGGCTCCCTCTGTCACAACATACACATACGGACTGAATTAAACGCATTGCAGTTAAATGAATGGATCAATTAAGGCGAAACCAGTGAAGGTGTAATCACTTACAGTGATGTCAGTGCCATCCTTTAACGCACTGCTCTGAAAAATGTGCCAGCTAAAAAGTTATGAGATTGTGCTGAAGTTGTTAAAATGCTATTTGAAAAATAATTAGCAAAGTCAAAGAATGAGGAGTCGCCCTAGATGTTCTCTTAGGAATGCTACAAGGTACAGTCATGGCCCAAAGTTTGTTTTCTTATTTGTCAGTCAACACGGCGTGTTCTGTTCTTTTCTAAATTTCACTTCTGTGCTGACGACCTATAATTTTATTTATGTTCCAAAAAAAAAAAATATCACTACCGTGATCGTACGGATGCTTGATGATCTATCTACAGTGACAAGATTGGCCTAAAACTTGTGACTTAAACAAAATGTGAAAATTCACACGTAATCTTAGTACCTCCTCAGAAAATAATGAGTTTAGAATTCCTTGAACAATTGCCATCCTTCTTCTCGCCATTACCGTATCAGAAAATTCAGAAGAACACGGGTGAACATGGATGAACATGAACATCGATGAAAGTGTCAACAGGACAGAAAATGCTGTTGCCACGTACAGGAAGATTTCCCTTTGCCCCTACGCCCTCAAAAATGTGTCTAATGTTTCTCCACAGAATCTTAAATAAAAACTTGTGCAAACACTGGGCCTAGCAACCTTCATGATTGACGTTTAATCAAAACTGGCATGCGTAGTGGAAACACTAAATGCTGTGCTCTGAATTAGCGATTCATAGCGCAGATGAAGTCTCACACTGGTGCCACTGCTAATGCTTCACTCCAGCTACAGCACAGCGGACCCGCAACTGCAGAAATTGTAAAAGCAGTGCCATTCTGAGGCTAGGAGTGGCGTGGCGTGACAGTGGAGAGGAGTCAATGATGAAACAGGGAAGTGTCATCAACTTGGAGCCACAGCCGGGGACCATGGACAGCACTATTGCAAGATGTGTGGTGCCGGACCATGGTTGACACTCTGCCCTGCCTTGTTTTAGTCCTGGTGTGACTGGCTCAGGGTGTTGGCCAGCGGGCAGAGATGCTTGGCTCCTGGCAGCTGGTGGTAGTGGCCCCATGTATATGTAGGATCGTCATGAGTATAGATGGCCAGCGAAAAGGCAACGTAGCAAGCAGGTATCTAGAAGTATCAGTAAATGTAGTCATCTGGACAAGGCGGGCCGGGAAGCTTGTGCAACAGAGGAGTGGAGGCAGCCTGGTGGGTGAAGGGTCTCATATTGCAGCAGCTTGTTATCAACATGAGGCATCAGTTCCAGTTATGGGAAAACGCACAGTGATTGGCGTCTCAGATCCACGGAAGGTGTTGCTGAGCAGACAGAAGCAGATATCAGCCACGGTTTGTGCTCAGTCACAGCGATGTATTAGAAGTGATTGCGCGCATCTCGTGGTCGTGCGGTAGCGTTCTCGCTTCCCACACCCGGGACCCCGGGTTCGATTCCCGACGGGGTCAGGGATTTTCTCTGCCTCGTGATGGCTGGGTGTTGTGAGAAGTCCTTAGGTTAGTTAGGTTTAAGTAGTTCTAAGTTCTAGGGGACTGATGACCATATATGTTAAGTCCCATAGTGCCCAGAGCCATTTGAACCATTTTTTTGAAGTGATTGTGCCGGTTGTGTAAAGTGCAAAACTTCGGCTGTGCAGATGCCTGTGTCTGTTGGAGTTTCAGATAAAGCTGCAGGATCGTTTTAAACCTACAGGGATAAGCATTTTATTTACAATTGTGCTCCGCAAATTTTCCTTTTTGTACTCTTACGAGTGTCCTATATCTTCCATATAGATTATTTTTCATTCATTGCGACATTTGATAACAGATATATAGGTGTCCTTCGTTGCAGAGTCTGTATTACCACCAGTTTAGACGAGGCAGTAATCCCAGAGTTAACTCTGCCCGCTGACAATGCATGGGGTAGTGTTTGATTGTTGTCGCTCTACGCGAGCTCTTAGCGTGGCAGTTTGCTCGCACCCCGTGGTGGAGTCAAGCTGGGTCGATTCGATGTCTTTGTCGCCACTGGTCGGAAGTACTTGTTTTCATATGATTATTCACACTGCATTTCCTAATTTTTTTTTGCTGTAATGTTTCAGTGTGAAACGATGTGTGTCGTATGGCGGCATGCGGAATATATCTAAATTTAGAACATTCCAAAGTGCGATGAGAAATTTTTTCAATAATAAACAGTTAAGTTCGTGATCTGCTGACAATCATTATTATTAACCGAGCTCGTCATTATCGGCTTCCTCAAATCATAAGCAAGTGGAATAAAAATATCACCACTCACCTGTTCATGTTACCGTGAGTGGACATATCATCCTGCAACAATTTTCGGATCCAGATCCCGATTGACAGTGTCAATTTATGGTGGGTGAATTTGGAATTTTCAGCGGCGCCTTGGTTTTTCAGTCAACTTTGAACAGGAACAAAGTTGTACACCGTGTACTATTACTTTGGTTATAAAATTGCATGTGCAGAAACAACAATGGCTAGCTAAACGTAGAATGGTTATTTAATTAATAGAGAGGACAGTGTTAGTCAGCACACTGTTGCTGTGGATCTCATTAATGAGTCAGAACTAATCAGTAGAATTCAAAATGTAGGTGTAGCAGGATAATATTTCAGATTTGAATGTAAAGACTGTAGTGCGTGAGGCAATTACTTGAAATAATCATGTTGATCCCGTAGGAAGGGGGATGTATTAGTGCAATTTTTACAAAAACTGGAGAAAGAAATCTAGACGATAATATGTGGGGCTTGAACAAGAAACGATGATAGTAATCAAAAATTGAGGGTGCATTTCAACAAAGGACTTGAAGATAATAACAGAAAACTTGATGATCATGGCCCAAACTTGAACAACCCGATTGGACACAGTGTTGGATCAAAGATGGGATATATTCGTAATGACTTGGAGGAGATGTTCACAGATTTTAAACACTTGATTATAGGGCCGAAGAATACCGAACATTCTGATTACACTCAGGACAGTACGCAGATCGATGACGACAAAGGATCCGAGTTGGCTGAAGTTCAATCTTAATTAATCTCACAGCAGCAAGAAGTTAATCAAACTATTGAAACCAGTACAGTAATTTATGACGCCACTGTTGATATGCAAATGCCATGGGACGAAAGTCATGAAAACGCCAAGCTTATTTCTAAAGTAGCTACGATCAAGCTGCAATTTGACACTGCGTACTCTAGACCCAAGGCCCACGAAGTAGAGAGATTTATACGTGACGTGATACATGTTGACCCGAAAGAGCTGCCAGGTATCCACTTATCTATCGTCTCCAGCGTTGTCTATCTTACGTTCACTGACGATGAGATCTGTGACAAACTTTTCAGACGCTCGGCCGAAGGTTATAGGTACTGCCACTCTGACGAAAACGTGGGCGCGGTAACACTCGAACGTGCTAGACTGGGAATACAGAATGTGCACGTGTTTGAGCTACCATTTGAAGTTCCAGCGGGTTTGATCATCCTAGCTCTTCGACCCTATGGTACAGCCCTCGGCCATAAGGCCGAAAACTGGAAGACCTTCGAAACTTACCCTAACCTTAACGGGGTGCGGCAGGTCCGTATTGAATTGCGCCGTCATATACCTTCGTATATTACCATCGCTGGTTGCCGGCCGATAATTATTTACGACGGTCAGCCGAGGACCTGCTCCTGATGTGGACAGGTAGGACACGTTCGTACCGAATGCCTGCAACGCCGTCTCGTGCAGACGCCCTCAGCCGATCAGATTCGACCACCAATAGTGAACTCTATACCGATTACGTATGTTGCGGCGGCGAGACGGAAGACGCCAGCTGTTTATGACGACCCTTCCATGTTGGTGCAAGCCTTGGAGGCCCCTACAACAGTTTCTGAGGAGCCCCCAGCGTCTTCCAACGCTGATGCCTCTGTTACCCTCTTGTCAAGCCCAGGCCCACCGCTTCGACAAGCCGATGGTGCGGTGGAAGTTGAAGAACAGGATGGCGCGTCCACCCCCTGCCCTGCGCCGGACACAGCGGCGAGACAGCATGAACAGAAATCGGCGAAGCGCCGTAAGTAACGGCGCATAACGACAGGCGCAGTAGAACGGCGCGAGGAAGCAACGATGGATGATGAGGTGTGTCAGCCGATAAACCGATCCGACACGGCCGATACTAAAGTATCACACGGTTCGTTGTCTTCTCCCACTATCGCAGGGTCTGCTCACTTTGGGATGCGGGAGATCACCAAAGCCTGGCCCCGGGGATGCACTCATGATTACATTTGCTTCTCGGGATCCAGTGGTATCGACCTCCCTGGGAGACTGGACACAGGAGATGGAGATGCAGGATGCTTTTCAGGACCCTAACAATACATCGATGTCGTTGATAACGTCTACGTTGACAGCGACAGACGCCTAGGCCAGCATGACCCACACTCGTCGCTTCCTATATCTACGCCATAACGACGGTCCACACCGTGACTGCTGACCACCTGTAATACCAAGGACAGCCCCCACCACTTGATGGAACAGGCCTACCGCCCCGCCACGATCAATGTCAGCGGCGTTACTTCTGCTCTCAAAACCCGTATGTTGCAAGATACGTTACGAGCTGCTGATCTGGATGTTGTTTTCCTTCAAGAAGTCCGACCAGGCCTCTGTATCGACACCTACGGATATGACGCCTGCGCTATGCCTTAAGATGTGAGCGGAGGAGGTACGGCTATTCTGCTGAGGGAAGGGATTACGGCAACTGATGTATTCTATTTACCGTCGGTCTGGGGGGTCGCACTCACGGTTGGTACAGTTCGTCTGGGGAACCTGTATGCTCCTACCGGCGCCGACAGAAGGAGACAACGCCGCACCTTTTTTGCCGAAGGCATAGCACTGCTCTTCTGGGGCAATGCCGACCACTTGGTAGTAGGCGGAGATTTCAATTGCGTGCTCAGACCATCCGACCAGATGCCATGCTACACCACCTGCCCAGCACTTTAGGAGCTTGTAAAGGACTTGGCTTTGTCAGACACATGGGTCATACAGCACGGCGACCGAAAGGCATACACCTACTTTACTAGTCATTCCGCGAGCCGTTTGGATCGAGTTAACGTACACGAGGTCTGCGATCGGCAATTGTCGACACTGAGATGTGGTCTGCAGCGTTCACGGACTACCTAGCGTATTTGTGTACTCTCACCCTCCCCCACCAACGCATTCGACGAAGTAGAGGTCCGTGGCGCCTCAGTGAGTCCCTTCTTGATGAGGTCAACTGCAGACACGAAGTTGAGTCCACATGGAGCTGATGCCACCGGCGATTACCCGCCTACTTCAGTGGTGGTTACGGTGCCTCAAGCCCGCCTTGTGCCGTACATTAGCGAGCTATGGACGAGGTAGAGAGCGCTGGTATACCGCGACCACTGATTTCTAGTACACTGCGCTCCGCGAACTGGCTGTCCAACCGCCGTCGTCGGAACGGCAGTCGGCATAACACCACGTCAAGGCAAAGTTGCTACGTATCACCGCTGTACGTCTTGTGGGTGTGCGGGTGCGGGCGAGGACATCCGATGATGTTAGAGGATAACGATCTTCCCTCCACCATATCATTCAAGATAGGAGAAGACCCAAGAGGCAGCTCATTACGGATGTCGAGACTGAGGATGGACAAAGAACTGAAACGCAAATGGACATGGTCCGAGCGTTCACACAGTCATATACACTTGTTTACTGGGGAGAGTACAATAGACGTAGGAATCAGAGAAGTCGTATCTGACCTACCCGTCTCTCGGAACCCGCAAGATGATGCTACACTCTTGTCGGAGTTGACAGGAAAAATTACGAGAGGCTATATTGCGTGGTGCTCCCAACAAAACGCCAGGCCCTGACGGACTCCCTCTTGAATTTTATAAGAATTTCTTTGATCTTACGGGCCCAATGTGGGTCAGGATGTACACAGTACTCCTGAACCCCGACTTTCAAGTACCATCTGAATTCACTTAGGGTCTCTTAATTCCGGTGCTCAAACCCGGAAGAGGCTGTCCCCCACTTGATTTTCGACCGTTGGCAATGCTAAACTCCGACTACAAACTGTTGACACGCATCCTCCGTGAGAGATTGACATCTACTGCCATTCACACTGATAAACCTGTCTCGGAGGCAACACTAATGTGTTTACGACTTTAAGCCCGTATAGATACGTGGTGGCACTGATGCAAACATGCCGTCTCCACAGCGCTCTTGTTGCGCTGGATTTTGGCCACGCTTTCGATCGCGTCGAACATGATTTTCTGCGTGCAGTTATGGAACGCATCTGAATCTCACGCCTGACGACATCTGCTGTGCTTCGTTTGATCCATGGGGCGGTAAGGAGAATTATGGTAGACGGCTATTTGTCCGCTCCCGTCTGCGTCAACAGGTCTGTCAGAGAGGGTTGTTCTCTTTCTGCCATGTTACTCGCCATTGCTCTCGAATCAGCTCTTCACGGACTGCGGGGACGCTTGGAAGGTCTTAGCATCCGTTCTATAACCCTTCGATGTTGTCATGTTCTTAGCACGGACTGGTGGCAAAATACCAAAGGCGCTTTCCTGGCTCCAACAGTACCGGGCGGTGGCAGGCAGTCTGATCAATCTCTGGAAATCACGCTACATGGAGGTGGGACGAAGTATGACTGTAGAACTGGATGTACCCTGACAAAAGTCTCAATGCTCAAATATTTACGGATATCGCTCCATCGACAAATACAAGGTCCGAGGTATTCCTGCCTGTCATAAGCGGCGACTAAAAGGAGTCTCACACATTTCGGCCTTTATGTGATGGTCCCCTGTAGGGTTTGACCTCAATTTTTCAAAATTTTCCTGAAGAGCGAGCAAATTGAGGAAGGGCGCCTTACATGGGGCATCGTGTCCATGGCGCATTTAGACCTTTAGCCTACTTTCTCGTCATCGCATTGCAGTTCCGCCCATTGTCCATCACTTGGGTGAGGACACCTTCCTGGGTGCGTTTTCCACCATGCACTATGCAGTGTCACTTCCCGTGCCGACGATGACCATTGACTTCTTTGCACCTCATATCAAGCACGGTAGCCAGTCCATTGCGGCATGGCAGCCATGTACCCTGTTGGTTGTAGCCCCCTGACAACAGACTTCTGCTGATGTCTGCACCATTAACTCCCCACGTATGCCAAGGAATAGATGCCCATCTCACTGGGGCACCAGGCGTCCTGCCAATGGCCATCCTGCCAGGTGGCTTTTGCTGCGGCTGGGTGGCGCCCATGGGGAGGGCACCTGGTCGGAATGGGTGGTATAAGGGCAGATTATACGCCATGAAGCATCCACCGCCAGCAGTCTCTAAGCAGGTAAAGTCTAAGTTTAATGCTAAGAAATATGTCCCCAAGTCATTCCCCTTCCTGGTCACACCAAGGGAGTAACGCTATGCTAAGGGTGACAGTGAAGCTTATTCCCCAGTACCTTGTATGTAAGAGAGTTGATAGGGAATCTTTCATGTCCATGAAGCCACAGATATTTGTGGAGCATTTAGAGGACAAGTCTGGGGAGGTGGAGAGCTTGTCCAAAATGCGCACTGGGTCAGTTTTTATTAAAACAGCATCCTCTGCCCTGGAATCAGCATTATTCACTTGTAACAAGTTGGGGAATATTTCTGTTACCATCACGCCCCATGATAGCTTAAATATGGTCCAGGGTATTATGTTTCACAGGGACCTTCTTGTGCAGTCTGAGGTGTTCATTTCGTCTGGCAAATATATCGGGGTGCGACGGATATGTCTCGACCATTGGGTGCCAAACGTCACCTTCCTAAGTTTGGACAAAGATCAAACGTGTTTTCGGGTACCGGACACCAACAGGTCTTCCTGGTGTTAACATAAGTCGCTTGTTATCTACCGACGCAAACGAAATTGCCGAGCACTTTGCTGAGCATTGTGCTCGAGACTCTGCGTATAAAAGTTACCATCCAGCCTTTTGCACTCCCAAACGGCGGCTGGAAGGGAAGGTCTTCTTGTTCATTACATGCCACATTGAATCCTATAACGTTCCATTTACAGAGTGGGAGCTCCTCAGTGGACTTGCACATTTCCCCGACACAGCTTCTGTGCCAGACCGGATCAACAGTCAGATGATTAAACATCTCTCATCTGACTACAAGCGACATCTCCTCGTCATCTTCAACCGGATCTGGTGCGATGGCGTCTTTCCATCGCAATGGCGGGAGAGCACCATCATTCTGGTGCTCAGACCCGGTAAAATCCCGATTGATATGAATATCTTGAAGCCAATCAGACTCACCAATGTTCTTTATAAGCGGCTGAAAGGAAACGTGTGTCAGCGGTTGGGATGGGTCCTGGAGTCGCGTGGTCTCCTGGCTCCATGTCAGGGCGGTTTCCTCCAGGAGCACTCAACCACTGATAATCTTGTGTCCGTCTCACCCTCTCCATATGCAGACGATTTCTACATTTCGTACTGCTCCATCAGTACTGGTGTTGCTGAGCGGCGCCTACACAGAGACATTCACAAGGCGCTGTCATGGGCTCTCGCCTACGGCTTCCAGTTTTCGGCCGCTAAGTCGTGTGTTATGCACTTCTGTCGGCATTGTACCGTTCATCCGGAACCAGTACGTATCTTCACGACGATCCACTCACTGTGGTGGAGGTATATATATTCTTAGGACAGGTTTTCGACGCCTGATTGACTTGGCTACCTCACCTCCCTGAGCAACACCAACTGGGTTGCAGATCGCTCTACTCTGCTGCAGCTCCACAAAGAGAGTCCCACCTTGACTATGAGAGTCTGGTTAATGGTTCGGCGGCGCCCTTAGCGTTACGTTTACTTGACCCAGTGCACCACTCTGACGTTCGCCTAGCGACAGAAGCTTTAAGAACGAATCCGGTTACCAGTGTCCTTGTGGAGGCCAGAGTCCCTCCATTGTAGATCCGACGTGCACAACTGCCGACATTCGTAGTTCTCCTGAGCATCCGAATTACCGTCTCCTTTTTCCACCCGCGCCAGTTCATCTCCCGCATCGGCAGCCCAGATCAAGGCTAAGAACTGCGGTTCGCATGCGATCCCTTCTGTCTGAACTGGAGTCCTTCCCTTTACGGCCTCCCATCCAGGTCAGTCTGCGTATACCTCCATGGTGTACACCTAGGCTGCAGATTCCTTTGGACCTTTCACGTAACCCTAAAGACTAAGTCGCTCCTGCTTGTTCTCCGCTGTCACTTTCTGTCGATTCATGACTTGTTCTAGGACTCTGAAGTGGTTTACACCGACGGCCTGATGGTTGATGATCATGTTGGATTCGCCTACGTTCACAGAGGCAATTTTGAGCAGCATTCCTTGCCCAAAAGCTGCAGTGTATTCACTACAGAGCTGTTGGCCATCTTGGGCACTTCAGTATATCCGTTCATCCTCTGGGGAATCGTTTCTTCCGTATACTGAGTCTTTGAGAAACCTACAATCTATCGACCAGTGCTACCCTCGCCATCCTTCGGTAGTGTCCATCCAGGAGTCCATCTATGCCCTGGACCAGTCCTATCGTTCAGTGGTGATTGTGTAGACCCCAGGACACGTCGGAATCCCAGGTAACGAACGTGCCGAAAGGCTGGCCAAACAGGCTACGCGGAAATCACTTCTGTAATGGGCATCTATGTACCTGACCCAAGTTCTGACTTGCGCCATAGTGTTTTCAGCTTTGGGAGACGAAATGGCATAGCCTCAGTACGATCAAACTGTGTACTATTAAGGAGAATGTGTGGCAGTCCTCCATGCAGGGACACTGTAGCTCTCTCTTTCTGCCGCCTCCGCATCGGTCACTCTTGGACGACCCACGGTTACCTCCTGCGCCTGAAGACCGGCCTGGGTGTCGGTGCGGCGCCCGGTTGACAGTGGCCCATATTCTGGTCCACTGTACCACTCTGATTGCCTAGCGACTAAATCTTTGGTTACCGGACTCGTTGCCGCTAATTTTATGTGACAACGCCTCATCGGGTGATTTAGTTTTAGGTTTTATTCGTGAGGGTGGGTTTATCATTTGATCTACGTTTTAGAGCATGTCCTTTGTCCCTCTATGTCCTCCACCTTAGTGCTTCTAGGGTGGAGGTTTTAATGTGCTTCAGAGTGGCAGGCTTCTCCTTTTTTATTCTCATGGTCGGTCAGCCAGCCATGGTAATCTGCTTGGCTGTTTTAATCTCTTCATCCCGTTTCTGTGGTTTTCTTGTCTCCATTAGTCCATTTAAATGTTTGTTGCCCTTCATCGTTCTTTTGATTTTTCCTTTCATACCGTTTTGAGTTGTCAGTACCGTTTATTTTATTCTCACGCTTGTGGCGTTGTTTTATTCGGAACAAGGGACTGATGACCTGGTAGTTTGGTCTTTTTTCCCCCTCTTGTAATCCAACCAACTTTAATGATTCTTAGTTGATAGTCAACTGTAATGGCAAGATTCAGCAAAGATTTGAATTTGACATGAATTTTATGTAGATACTACTGCTCTTAATTTACCAGATAAAACAGTTGGCAGAGATGAGATACTTGGAGTATAGTGGAATACCTGCATCAAGGCTCAATAGGCAGAAGTGTACCACCAGCATTTGTCTTGTGCCAGGAGGGATGGCTAAGTGCTACGAATCTAAATCGCTCTAGGTTGTAAGCACCGGAGCGTGTTTATGACCCACGCACGCCGCAAATCCAGCGCTCGTCACGGCATTGCAGTTGCGGCGTACGTCAGCTTAGCGGCCCGGAGGGGTCGCCCACTGTTGCCACGGAGCTGGTTTTGTACGTGAACGTCGCACTCGGCCAGCGCGTCATTTCATCACAGCGATCAATGGCTCGAGTTTGCATTCCAGCGGACGTAAATGGTGTCCCTCTATTTGCTTTTAATTCCAGAGGATATAAAAGGTCTTTAATATTCGTTTCGGGCTGCACAAGCAATTTCTCAAGCGTTAAGTGAGCGGGAAACTAAGGTACTACATTCGAAAGAACAATAAATTGCTTCATGGTAGAACGCTGTTAAAACGAGGACATTGAGCAGTTGTCAATTTTAATGGGATTTTTTTTGGTGATAAGCGACGTCTCATGTTTAATGATCCTTGCCTCTATTCAAATCAGCTGTATGTTTCAGTGGCTGCAAATTTAAATTGTCTCCAAACAATTTTTCTAATAATTTCCGCTCACTGAAGACTTTAGAATAAATTACTTGTTGGTATAACGCTGTTAAAACGTGGACATTGAACAGTTGTCAAACATCAGTGGATTTTTTGTGGTAAGCGAGGTTTCAAATTTAATGATCTTTGCCTCCATTCACGTAAGCTTTATGTTTCAGTGGATGAAAATTTGGATTATAGTTTCTAAACAGTTCTTAAAATAAGTTCCGCAAACTGAAGACATTCGGTTTGTATTCCGGCGCATAGTCTCCCATGGGTAACATTAAGGTTATCTCTTCTACTGTTTATAATAAACAGATGAATAAACTAAATATTCACTTTTTTCTTCCACTTTTCCTTGGTTCTTTTTATCACGTACATTGAATAAGGTATGCTTCGAACTTGGTGTGTGTTACACGTGGAGCGTCTCTGCTACACTCTTATAAACTTTTGTCACATTTCATAAGCCAACTACTGATTAGAAAATATCGTTAAGTACAGAATGATCCAAAAGTCCGGTAGCATTTGAAAATGTCCGACGTCACGTGGTAATTTATTGAAACCAAAAACGAGTGCAAAAACTGCTAACAGATGGCGCTGGACAGAAACATGTCAGTGACGCCATGTGAGAATCGTGTATAAAATGGTACGACTTCTAAGTAGGATAGTGCTCCACTCTGTATTGCTGAATGTGCGAAAGACCTCTTGTACACATCATTTGGTGAGGATACCGTGTCTCCCAGGTCTCCAGACCTCAGTGTAAATTATTGGCTGTAGGGCTACCTGAAGTGACAAGTCTACCGCGATCGTCTGCTCTCATTAAGGGATGCTAAAAAACAACATTTGATGTCAGTTTCTCACCCTACCTACTCATGTGCTGTGCGGTGCTGGGTACAACATTGTCCCTCGACTACAGATATTATTGATGAATGACGACAATTATCTTGAGCGTTTTTTATAAACATTATCTTTTTGCTGAAAACAATTGTTATGCTAATTATTGCTTTAGTATCGTATGTAGCGCCATTTGTTCATCGTTTTGTGTCAGTGACCCCATGTGATTTCAACAATGGGTGTCAATTTTTACCTCTCCACCTACGTTTTTCCGTGCAGTATTGGAATTTTCAAATGTTAACGGATTTTTGGGTAACTTCCAAAGAAAGACACTAATTACAAGGCAAATATAATGTCTTCAGAGCCATATATACCATATTTTGCTAATATGTTCGTGCTTTCTGTCTATTGCGTTGATCTTTTTTGTAGATTATATTTTCAACGAGAACTACGAAAATTTTTAAAAATAAAATTCTACGTAACATCAGCATGTTGCCCAATGAAAGTTTGCTAACTATGACTAATTCGTGTGAGTTTGCATTGGGTATCATAGATAACATAGTTACGTGGTTATAAGACACGGGGCACTAAAGCATACACTAAGGAAGGAAATTACTCCGAATCGTCGAACAGTAGCTAAATCAGCCGTCATTCAGAACTTGAAGATGTGCATTGCAAGTTTCTTTCATAGAAATAGAGGAACTTGATGACTGAAATAGATTCACTATTATTTAATCAAGAGTCCACATCGGATGACGTTTCTGACTATATAAAGACTACCCACAACATCTGTTCTACTACTCTGTATCCCACGACACTTGAAACATCCTAGCAGCCCTGTGTAATTATCGGACAAATTGCCATTCACCTGTAAGCTTTTCCATAGCCTGCTTCAGACCGGACCACAAAGGTGAAATGAAAGCTACGTTGTATATTGCCTTGTACTAGGTGATGGTGCAGCGTACATGGTCCTGGCCTTTTTTTTTTTTTTTTTTGTAGAACCTTGCTTCTTTTAACGTAAATTTTCTCATACTAATCCTCCAGCATAGATATAAAAGTCATCGGACATAGATGGCGTATGATGCACAAATAAAAAACGGATCTTCGGTAATACGTGTAGATTAGTAAGACCCAAGAAAAGAAAAGTACGAATACCTTATTCAGTATCCTCATATTTATACTCGATTTACTTTTCACTGAATGCACACGTGGCCATCGCACGTCGCGTACATTTCGCCCCCCCCCCCCAAAAAAAAAAAAAATTAAAAAATCGGGCACAAAGAATACGTCATTCAAGAAACAAACCCACGCAGTCTTTTTTTATCGTTAAAGCGCTTCTGGGAGCGTGTCGGAACTCGTTTCCTGTTTGAGCTAGGAACATGAGGTAAAAAGTTTTTGGTTTATCCCGGACCAGCGTCCATTTGTATAGCCATTTGAACATCTTACTGTAGCTGTTTTACAGTATATTAAGAAAGGTTCGAACGACGAACCGCATCTGTAGCCCAGAAAAATTATGCGAATCGTTTATTTCCTCTCGGAAAAGATTTTAAGTGGCTGAAATTCATGTTCAGTTAATGGCACCATTTGTATGTGCCCCGTTAGATTTGACATTTAATAACTGTTCACCCTCGTTGGTCACCCTTAAATAACTACAGACTGGAGCGGGAATGGTTCAAATTGACTCTAGCAGTATCAGACCTTGGTCTATCATAAGTTAAACCGTTTGAAAAAAAAATGCTTCGTTTGGATATTACTTGAAAAAACACGTTTTTCTGGTAGGTTTCTAAAGCGCGCCTTTCTATACTTCCAACTTGTACGAATGGGTTCAAACTTTGCACGAAGGTAAAACATGGATGAAATCAAAAGGAAATTTTACTTATCCTATACTCCGTCCGTTGTGGTTTAAAACCGAGCTAAACGTAGCACGTAAAACCAATGCTTACATGAACTGAATGGTCGGAAGCGGTTTACGGTGAATCAGATAACTAAAAAAATGCGTTATTACAATAAAACTGAAAACTAGCTTTCGAAAATATTGCTTCATTCGGTTTTTTCTGAGCTTTCTTTACACGCTCAACTTCTCTATTTCAAACTGGTGTAAATCGGTTTAATTTTTGGAAGAAGGTAGACAAATATATATAAGTGTTGCCGCCCTGTTGTTTTGTGAAAACTTCGTCTTCTCCACGATATAAGAAACATGGTTGTAAGACAAATAAAAATACCTATATCGGATCAGTTGCCGCCCGAACCAACAAAAGCCTACATCGTTTGCCAAGCTATGGCGGTCTAATTTCAAACTTATGATACAGTAAAATTTGGGAATAATAATAAAAAATCCTCCTGTCGCAGCACAAGAAATTGCGAATATATCCCAGGAAATGTTAGGTATGTAAAATAAGGGAACTAGTTTTTCGACATATCTGGTAGCATCAAAGGCATTGAAATCAAAACGTCTTGACATGTTCGCTCTTTTTGAAGAGTTAATCCTACTTCCCCAGGCATCTATAATATGGAGTATCCCAGAGTGGAGGGCATCTTTAATAGGAAGTATTCCATAATGGGGATGCATGCGTTCTAAACTTTAAATATAGACTGTGTCATTTTGCGTGACATGACAAGAGCCAAATTGGATGACATGATGGTATGTGTCACATAATCCTACATGACATCGTGTATCATGCTACTTTGCTAGACAAGATACATTATATTACGACGGTACTAATACTAACAGGGAAAAAAGCCCGAATATGTGAAGACGTTTCGATGCAAAACTCTTTGAAGCTGACAGATCGTACTCTTCTTCTGCATCCCGAACTCTGCCCAGGAGATATTCGCCTTTTTTGTGCTATGGTAGGTAAATGTTTTATTTGGTATATATATTCAAAAATAGAGTGGATAACAACTTACGGGTAGTATAATAAGCAGGTAATTCTGTAAAGTGTGCATCCAGACACTGAGTCGAATTTTAACACATGCTCTCCACAAAGGCATCTGTTTCCCACAGTTAACAAAATAAAAGCACTTGGAATTTGAGTCAAATAACTGTAGATTTACACAAAGCTCTCCCGCGGGAGAGCTTCTGTAAAGTTGGGAAGGTAGGAGACGAGATACTGGCAGAAGTAAAGCTGTGAGTACCGGTCGTGAGTCGTGCTTGGGTAGCTCAGTTGGTAGCGCACTTGCCCGTGAAAGGCAAAGGTCCCGAGTTCGAGTCTCGGTCGTGCACACAGTTTTAATCTGCCAGGAAGTTTCGTATCAGCGCACACTCCGCTGCAGAGTGAAAACTCTCATTCTATTAACCTATACCTTTCACAAATCGCTTACATCACAAAAATCTTGGTTACTCGAACTACTGCAATACAGCGGCCGCCACTACTGCCAGCTAAATAAAAGATTCAAACTACGGAAGGCACTAACTACTGACAGGCATAGTTAGCAAATGAAAGATTTTGATAGAGAACAAACAATGTATTTACCTTCATAGTGTTCAAAAGCCTATATATATATATATATATATATATATATATATATATATATATATATATATATATATCCAGTCTTACAAATTTCAAAACTCCGCCATTTCTCTCCTCACATCCACCACTGCTGGCGGCTCGCCTCCAACTACGCAACGCTACGCGCTGTTCACATCCAGCTGCCGCTGCCCAACACTACAGTGGCAGACAACAATGCAAACCAGCCACAGACTGCACACAGCACAGCCAGTGATTTTCATACAGAGTGCTACGTGGCGGTGGCGTTACCAATATAAGAACCTAAACAGCCTACTTACATAGCCCTCAAGCTCCCCACAAAAATTTTACAAATTGTTTTGGGCAGTGGCCAATAATGATTTGATAAAATTTTTCATAATTACAATAACAAAGATATCAAATGCACACACTTATTGATACAATGTTGGTCAAAAGCTAAAATTTTCTCACAGTCCCATAAAGACAGTCATGATCATTCATCACAGTAAAATTACAGTGTCTTTTTTTTATAAAAGTCTGAGTTGTAGAAGAGAATGCACACGGAAGTAATGGATTTCCATGCCATCTTGAAGTAGTGTTGTCCTTCCAATAGAAAGACAGTGCTGACTCTTGACATGCAGACAGGTAATGGTGCACAACAAAGCAAACCCACAGCAGAGTCATTCGAAGTTTTGAAGAATATTGGTAGGTAGGTCATAACAGAGCAGACCCACTGTAGTACTGCTAGAGAGTATGGTATTGGTGGGCCATCAAAGATGCAGACCCACTGTAGTCCATGCAGAAATAATGGTATTGGTGAGTCATCAAAGGTGTAGACCCACTGTAGTCCTTGTAGGGATGGCCAGCAGCCATCTGTTTGACTGTGCAGGTGCATAATCACCATTGAAGAGTCTTGCGGATAATACAGCAAGTCCATAACCACCACCTGTGCACTCATAATTTTTTTTTGAAATGTCCTTAGAACCAGCAATGATGTTATCCGGTCCCTTGCTGACTTATTAACACATGTTCAAACACTAACAGTCCCTACTTCTCACATATTGTCCATATACTATGATCAACAGAAACGTGTGCAGTGAAATGTAACTTACAAGTTTCTTAATTTGATGAACTGGCGTCAATTACAATTTCATAACATAAGAATACAATAACAAACGTACAAAATACATTATTAAGGAACATAACAATACAGATAAATTTGTAGCAGTATAGGCTTTACAAAAGAATAGAAATAAACAGATACATCAGTGTTACAGGAATTATGACAAAAGTAAAAATATATAAAATAATGAGAATAGTTTTCGAAACATTAATTTCACACATGAGAATTAAAACAGAACAGAATAAATAATGTCTAAACATCTTTAAAAAGAAAATAACATAGTATTTGAAAAATTCTACAACATAAATCTTATTAGCTAAACCCATAAAGACAGGAAAAGATAATTCTGTGGAAGTGTCGTAGTTATCGTCCTTTGTAAGCAAACTTCTGCTAAAGTCAATGTACTTAGCTATAATAAACGAAGTGAATTGCTTTGCGTATACACTCCTGGAAATGGAAAAAAGAACACATTGACACCGGTGTGTCAGACCCACCATACTTGCTCCGGACACTGCGAGAGGGCTGTACAAGCAATGATCACACGCACGGCACAGCGGACACACCAGTAACCGCGGTGTTGGCCGTCGAATGGCGCTAGCTGCGCAGCATTTGTGCACCGCCGCCGTCAGTGTCAGCCAGTTTGCCGTGGCATACGGAGCTCCATCGCAGTCTTTAACACTGGTAGCATGCCGCGACAGCGTGAACGTGAACCGTATGTGCAGTTGACGGACTTTGAGCGAGGGCGTATAGTGGGCATGCGGGAGGCCGGGTGGACGTACCGCCGAATTGCTCAACACGTGGGGCGTGAGGTCTCCACAGTACGTCGATGTTTTCGTCAGTGGTCGGCGGAAGGTGCACGTGCCCGTCGACCTGGGACCGGACCGCAGCGACGCACGGATGCACGCCAAGACCGTAGGATCCTACGCAGTGCCGTAGGGGACCGCACCGCCACTTCCCAGCAAATTAGGGACACTGTTGCTCCTGGGGTATCGGCGAGCACCATTCGCATCCGTCTCCATGAAGCTGGGCTACTGTCCGACACACCGTTAGGACGTCTTCCGCTCACGCCCCAACATCGTGCAGCCCGTCTCCAGTGGTGTCGCGACAGGCGTGAATGGAGGGACGAATGGAGACGTGTCGTCTTCAGCGATGAGAGTCGCTTCTGCCTTGGTGCCAATGATGGTCGTATTCGTGTTTGGCGCCGTGCAGGTGAGCGCCACAATCAGGACTGCATACGACCGAGGCACACAGGGCCAACACCCGGCATCATGGTGTGGGGAGCGATCTCCTACACTGGCTGTACACCTCTGGTGATCGTCGAGGGGACACTGAATAGTGCAAGGTACATCCAAACCGTCATCGAACCCATCGTTCTATCATTCCTAGACCGGCAAGGGAACTTGCTGTTCCAACAGGACAATGCACGTCCGCATGTATCCCGTGCCACCCAACGTGCTCTAGAAGGTGTAAGTCAACTACCCTGGCCAGCAAGATCTCCGGATCTGTCCCCCATCGAGCATGTTTGGGACTGGATGAAGCGTCGTCTCACGCGGTCTGCACGTCCAGCACGAACGCTGGTCCAACTGAG
This sequence comes from Schistocerca gregaria, assembly GCF_023897955.1. Lineage (NCBI taxonomy): Eukaryota > Metazoa > Arthropoda > Insecta > Orthoptera > Acrididae > Schistocerca > Schistocerca gregaria. The sequence goes on along the minus strand of NC_064920.1, from coordinate 1,005,754,191 downwards.
GCGCCAGGTGGAAATGGCATGGCAAGCCGTTCCACAGGACTACATCCAGCATCTCTACGATCGTCTTCATGGGAGAATAGCAGCCTGCATTGCTGCGAAAGGTGGATATACAATGTACTAGTGCCGACATTGTGCATGCTCTGTTGCCTGTGTCTATGTGCCTGTGGTTCTGTCAGTGTGATCATGTGATGTATCTGACCCCAGGAATGTGTCAATAAAGTTTCCCCTTCCTGGGACAATCAATTCACGGTGTTCTTATTTCAATTTCCAGGAGTGTAGATATCTTAGTTATTACGCTTATTGCCATGATGAAGGAAGTACTGTGCTGTAACGTGTTGTTGTGCTACAGAAAAGGCTGTCTCATTGTAGCTACACCACAAACGTTACTACTAAAACATGTTTTACTTTCCAGAATGATTCAGAAAAACTGTGCAGATATAAAACAGATACACCGCAAAATCAACATTGTAAATTGTCACTCATTAGTAGCGTCGTGATAAAATCGTGAAGTTGTTACATAAACTAACCACTGTGTCATCTGGTATCTCACAGAATGTACTTTAAATCCAGAATGTATCTTCAAGTAAACCAAAATGTTGCATTAAAATCTCATTTGCAGTACCAGTATATGTCCTAAGTATGTAAGCCTGATAGTCGTTACGTAATCGTGCAACTAACAAGCAAGAATGTACAAATACAACACACTGTCGTCTGTTCACTATAACAATGCATTCGTAATTTCTGTTTAAAAATGTTCCCTAGGTTCTAGACTGGATATTTAATTTCAAACATTGTTGCATGTTAACAATTTCTTAAGTCTGACAAAGCATACTAGAAATGTAAAGTGAAAAGTTTTATGGCAAATACAAAGTTAAAAAGCAAATTATCTTTCAATAAACGGTTTTACATGTGAAAAGTGGTGTAAACCTTTACTCTTCCTAGTACACAGAGTTTCAACTTCAACGCAATTATCATGTGGTATACGTCGGCTTCTGTAAGGTCCATTGTAAACTAAAAAGAATTTGTGGCTCAAGTGTTTCTTCTTATGTGACAATGAATGAGCTTTAATGAGAACTTTCTAATCAATATACAATTTCTTTGCATTTGCTTTGTCGTGTAATTTTCTCCTTTTGTCTGCTACAGATTTTATATTTTTAATAGCTAAATCAATTATGTCTTTGTGTCGAAGTTTACGTGTATTCGGAAAAGGTACAAGCTCTCTGATTCTGTTCGGTGGTTCTTCATTCTTTAGTACAAGAGTAGGTGGTAAAGCAGTGGAGTCGTGAGGCATTTCATTCAGCACGTTTTGAAATAAGTGTAAATATCTGTCCCAATGCTGATGCTTTCTGTAACAATAAAGTCTGCAAAGCTTATTGATTTCTTTCATAATCCGTTCAGACGGGTTACAATGTGGTGAGTACAATGAAATAAAAACAGGTTTGATTTTATGATTCCGAAGCATGCGTGACTAAACAGCAGATCTGAATTGCGGTCCGTTATCTGAAATAACTTTACTAACGTATCCAACTTCACGTAAGAAATTTTTAACAAAGGCGTTGGATACAGACCGCCCAGTGGCTTTACGTAACGTAGTGAAAGAAACAAATTTTGAAAGTAATTTCAACAGCGACCAGAACGTACGAAAATCCATTCGATGTTCTGACAAGGGGTCCCAAGAGATCAACAGCAGCAAATTCTTTTAATTTAGAAGGACTGATAGGAAACAACGGAGCACGATGTGAGAAAGTAGATGGTTTCGCCTTTTGACAAAGTTTACAAATAGACAAGACTCTTCGAATTCTCTTTTCCATATCGTTAGAATAACAAGTCGTTCGAAGAATATGATAACATTTTAGTGGACCAAAATGTGCGTAGCTGAAATGAATGTACCAAATGAGCTTATTATCAAAATCGTCTGGAATGCAAAGTACCCATAGCTTGTCATCAACTGTCCAGCGTTTGAAGAGTATGTTGTTTCTAACCAGATAATAATGCCGAATCTGAGTGTGCGGCTTTTTATGCCATTTACTTTTGATGTCTTTCCAAATCGGATCTTTATTTGTTCATGAGCAATGTCCTTTAAAGATGTGGTGATGAAGTTTCCAAAGGCGACTTTCTGAATGTAAAGAATACTGAAATTTTTCTCGAGGTTGCCTTTTGTGTTACTTTTCTCAAGCCCAGCCGGTGCGCGTGACAGTGCGTCCGGAACAATGTTCTCCTTGCCGGGAATGTAGACTATTGTGAAGTGGAATTCTTGCAGAAACGATGCCGAACGTTTTAACCTGTCATGATTTAATTTTGAAGACATAAGAAATTGTAATGCATGATGATCACTGTATACTTTTACGTGCTTACCATAAAGAAAGAAACGGAATTTTTTTAAATACCCAAACGATAGCTAAAGCTTCTAATTCAGTAACGGAATAATTTTTTCAGATTTTGCTAGCATTCGGCTAGCAAAAGCAGTGGTTTTCTGAACAGTAATGTCATTTTCTATGGCGTCTTGAAATAAATGGGCACCAAGACCGACTTTAGAAGAATCCGTGCTACGGCAAAAGTCTTGTGAGAGATCTGGATGAGCTAGTATTGGCGCGTTAAGTAGCGATTCTTTCAAAGAATTGAATTCCAACTGTGCTTGTTCGTCCCAGTTCCAAATAGCATTCTTTCCAGTGAGAGAACAAAGTTTTGGTGTAACTAGAATTTGCATATTCAGAAAATGGCGGTAAAAATTGACGAGACCTAGAAAACAGCGGACTTGTCTTTTTGTGGATGGAACTGGAATGGATCTGATTGCTTCTAACTTTTCAGGATCCAGCTGAATCCCTTCAGAAGAAATAATATGTCCCAAAAACCTCACCTTTGACGTACCGAATTCAGACTTTTCCAAGTTAACTGTAATTCCAGATTCTGCAAAAATACGTAACAAACTGTTGAGGATGCGATTATTTTGTTCCTATGAGGCTTCTGCTATTAGAATATCATCCACATATAAGGTCATGTGACGTTTTAAGAAATCAGGTAATATGGAATTTAGCCCGCGAATGAACGCTGCCGACGACATGTTCAAACCAAAAGGAAGTTTCCGAAATTGGTAACAAACGCCGAAACAAAGGAAAGCTGTGTATTTTCTACATTCTCAATGAAGTTCGATCTGATAAAGGCTGGATCTGAGATCAATGGAAGACAACACTTTTACACCATTAAAATGTTGAAGAAGTTCTTCCATCGTCTGTGGCCTGTCTGTTTCAGGAATGATGATTTTATTGATTTGTCTCGAATCTAAGACAAGCCTGATCGATCCATTTTTCTTCTCAACAACAAAGGATTGTCGTATGAGCTTACTGCAGACTCAATAATGCCCTCGTTTAGCATAGATTGTATTTCTGTTCTAACACAGTCCCTATAAAGCGCCGGAATTACGTATGGTCTAACACAAAATTTAGTATGCTCACGAACACGAAATTGATATTGAAATCCCTTGATTGTTCCTGTTTTGTGAGTAAAAACTGCGGAATGTGCTTGTAAAATCTCAAAAAGGTCTTGCCTATCAGTGTCATCACAATTCTCAATTGTTCGAATTTTATTCTGAATTAACTCATTAGTATCAAATATGTCGTCGATATCATCCCTGTCAGTGCTTGCAGAGTGATTGTTAGTGTCTAGTTCCGTAGAAAATTCCGAACTGTTGTCTAACAGAAGGTAAAGCCGATTAATTTCCTCGTCATGGTTTGAGAGCCAATCTTCAAATTTCAAAGCTATTGACTTACATTCTTTCTCTAACCTTATTTCAGCATCGTGAAAGTTTAAGATTGCTTTGTATTCATTCAAAAAGTCTACTCCCAATTTAATTTACGTCGACAATAATTGAACAATAAGAAAGTTCATATAGTAGCTGTGACTTTGACAAAATAATTCTAAGTTGGTTTGTTGGCGTACATCTACGCTTTTTCCAACGATTGCACCTCGTAATTTAATCTTACGTAACGGAAGTGTGGGGCAATCATTCGATTTGTTGCATTTGCTAAAGGCTGTTTCGCTAATTACTGAAATGGGACTGCCAGAGTCAAGTACTGCCGTAAATTTTACGTCATTTACTGTAATGTGAATCACGGGATATGCAATGTTGTTATGTTTTACGTCGTGTTCCTGGAGTAAGATGTCCCTAATGTCTTTCATTTTTACGTAATTACTAGCTACGGCAGCTGCGTCGTCAAGTTTAATACGTACGTTTTGTGGCCGCCAGCGGTATGAGTCATTGCCTATTGTCTCTTTGTTGGCACGCGTCGTTATTGGGATTTGGAGACCTAACTTCTACAAATTCACCTAGTCGAGAGGGCTCTGCTCTGTTTGAATCCCGCCAGTTCTGATGCAATTCAGGCCTCTCGTTACGATCATATCGTCTGTCTTCATGTCGGTAGATTCCATAGTTTCTGTCTTGTCGGTCACGTGGTGGAGAATTTCTCCCTGAATCGTAACTGCGCGCTGGGCCGTTGCGTCTAAAGTTATTCTGTCTCCCCTGATAATATTTATTTTGGTTCCCATATTGTCTGTTCCTCTGATTGTCTCTGTGATAGTCATTACCGCGGGAAGGTGATCTTTCCCTGTAATTATTACTACTCTGCCAACGGTTGTCATACGGTTTGGTGTCTGTTTTGGTCACGATTTTTGTTGTGAGAATAGCCTTGTCGTATCCAGTTATTATTTCTTTCAACTCGGAATTGCGACGGATGTGACCTGTAATTGTTGTGTTCCTGTTTTCGCGTTCCGCGATTGTCAGTGTCAATTTGCAATTCTTGTAAGAATCCCTGAAAAGCTTCAATGTCGTCTTTGCAACGTCCGGCCAAAATAATGTGCCGTGAATGTTCAGGTAATTTGATTAAGTAAATGCCGATGAGTTCGGAGGGGCTGTATGGGTTTGACAGGTACTGATTCTTGGGCAACATGTCTTCAAAATATTTCACAAGACTGGAAAATTCAGATTGTTCGAAATGTTTCATCATTATGATGCCATGTTTTACTCGGTCTTCTGAAGCTTGAGACCAATATGCTGAGAGGAAGACATGGTAAAATTCTCCTTCACTGTGGCAATCGTGAATGACCGATCGCATTTTTGCGGCTGGTTCATTCTCTAAGTAGCCACACATAAATTCTAATCTGTGTTTTAATGACCAGTTGGGAGGAAAACAATGAGAGAATTGATGAAGCCACGCTTGTGGATGAATGTCGTTGCCAGAATTCTTAAATGTTTTGAATTTACGTGTAGTAATGAACAGCTTATAGTCAAAATCATCATGTCGGCAAGTCGCATGTCGGTCATGGTTACGTCGTTTCGGCGGTTCCATCTCAAAATTCGGTGTACCTTGCCAATTTCTTTCATAATTTCCGAAGTGCCCTGTGTTATTATTTTGTGGCTGTTTCGTATTTCTAAGTCCCTCTTCCGTGTTTGAGCGCGAATGTCCTGTGAAATACGTAATTGTTGTATTACCTGTGTCAGCAGATCTTGTACTTCCCGGATTTCTCTTTGGTGTTGCATATTATTTTGATTCTGATTTTGTTTGAAGTTCCTAATTTGTTCGCACTCTTGTGTGTCATGAAAGACTACCAGTTTTGTGTCATTCAGATTATCATCTACCTTCGTAGATAAATTAGTTAGCTGATCCCAAAGTTCAACTACTTTCTCTGATAATGAACTAATTTCCTCCATGTGTCTTTCTGAACCAATTTTCAGAGTATCTACTGTGTCCTTTAAGTTTTCCTGAGTTTTTGCAAGTTGCGTAACCGAATCGGTAGATGCAACTGAGTCAATCTTAGCTTGCAAGGTCTCATGATATTCATGAACAATAGTTTGCAGTTCTTTTATGCCTACTTCGTGATTCTGTAATATATTTTCATGCCGCGAAAAAATGGGTTGGAAATTCTTACAAATTTGTGTTTTTGCGTCATTACAGACTTTTTGACATTTCGGTTCGATTTTATGTAACTCAGTAGTTAAATCTTCACGTGTTTGTTCAAGTGTGGTGTCTAACTTTTTAAGCTTTTGCTGTGTTTGTCTCTGATTTTGTTCCATTGTGTCTAAGTTTTGAAGATTTTGTCCAATTTGTTTCTGATTTTGTTCAAGCTTTTTGTCTAACTTTTGTAGCCTTTGTCCCATTTGTTGCATTAACTGTAATAACAGTGCACTGGTGTCTGAAACATATTCCTCAGTGCTTTTCGGCAGTGCATTTGAACCGGCAATATTCGCATTTTGAAAAGCAGAAAATGTGTCTTGATTTATTTGAGAAAACGGTGAGGACGCAAAATCTGAAGCTACAGTATTTGCAAGATTGTGTCCTGTCATTTCGGAATCCTGAGGCGAGCTGTTGCCGACCGATCGATCGATAATGCTTCCCTGTTCACTAATTGTTTCACTGCCTACACCATTATTTGCAACCCGCTCCATTTCCCTATGTACAATTACCATATTACTACTTTGAACATTAGTTAATTCATTGCTCGGTGTCGCTAACACACTGCTTTCGTCTTCACTGTTTACTTTGGAGCCTAGTATTACGTTTTTCACACGCCATTATTGTCACAATATTTCACACAATAACACAGAAAACCACAATTTGAAGAGCAAAATAAGAAAACACATTAACGTAGCACTGAACATAATATCTCGTTAATTGCAAGCGCAGCTGCGAAATATTTGCTGCAAATCTACATGCATGCTACAACTGTTTTACTGTACAACAATGAAAAACTACAACTACAAAGGAAATTTTCTCTATAATTACGCGCTAGCTATAAACAAAAGCTACACTAATTACACAAACTACAAGAAAAAAATCAGAAGATTCCAGTGAGCTATCCTCGGTTAAGGGTCGACATATGAAACGTTCACTTTGAACAATTATACAAGATTGTGCTTAAACTGACACACAATAATTTTAGCGCAACGCAATCTGACTTTCAAAACTCCCTACAAAAAAATGTCCCTGACTAACATTAACCTATACGTTTCACAAATCGCTTACTTCACAAAAATCTTGGTTACTCGAACTACTGCAATACAGTGAGCGCCACTACTGCCAGCTAAATAAAAGATTCAAACTACTGAAGGCACTAACTACTGACAGGCATAGTCAGCAAATGAATGATTTTGATAGAGAACAAACAATGTATTTACCTTAATAGTGTTCAAAAGTCATAATATATGTATCATTTCATGATATATAGTCTTACAAATTTCAAAACTCCGCCATTTCTCTCCTCACATCCACCACTGCTGGCGGCTCGCCTCCAACTAGGCAACGCTACGCGCTGTTCACATCCAGCTGCCGCTGCCCAACACTACAGTGGCAGACAACAATGCAAACCAGCCACAGACTGCACACAGCACAGCCAGTGATTTTCCTACAGAGCGCTACGTGGCAGCGGCGTTACTAATATAAGAACCTAACAGCCTACTTACAAAAGGACTTTGTGCTCTCAGAAGATTGTATTGTACGCCAAGCCTAGAATCTGCAAAGGAATTGTTTTTCACGATGCTACTGGTATACCACATATTTCAGTATCACAAATTCCAGAACATTTACGAAATGTTACGTAAATTAAAGGCGTATGTGGGAGAAAGGAAAGAAAAGCGAAGGAACTGATGATATCAGGTGCATCGAAACTTTATGCGGAATAAGCGGCGACGAGTGAAACTGTATGATGGACCAGGACTCGAACTCGTGATCCCACGCTTACTAGGCAGCTGCGTTAAGCACTGCGCCTTCCAGACGCATTGTTTACCGTGAATTCAAGGACGATTTCAGCACGCTCCTTGGCCGACTCACATCCCGACCTAGCACTGCCTATCCACAATTCCAGTCCAAGAGTTCCATACACCCTGATATGTAGACTCCCTGTGGAAGTCGAGCGATCTTGTTCACCCGCTCTGTAGGTTGTGGATTCATTGCTCATCAAGGGGAATCCATTATATGAATGCTTGGTGTCTGTAGTTTTGAACATGCCGGAAAAGACAGAAACCCACGAAATCCACAGTTATGATACATACGCTACTGGCCATTAAAATTGCTACACCACGAATATGACGTGCCACAGACGCGAAATTTAACCGACAGGATGAGGATGCTGTGATATGCAAATGATTAGCTTTTCAGAGCATTCACACAAGGTTGGCGCCGGTGGCGACACATACAACGTGCTGACATGAGGGAAGTTTCCAACCGATTTCCCATTCACAAACAGCAGTTGACCGGCGTTGCCTGGTGAAACGTTGTTGTGATGCCTCGTGTACGGAGGAGAAATGCGTACCATCACGTTTACGACTTTGATAAACGTCGCGATTGCGGTTTATCGTATCGCGACACAGCTGCTCACGTTGGTCGAGATCTAATGACTGTTAGCAGAATATGGGATCGGTGGGTTACTCGGTCACCTCTTTGAACAGTGGACGTTACATTTCAGATGTGTTACGACCCGTGGCTCTACCCTTTATTCGATCCATGCGAAACCCTACATTTCATCAGGATAATGCACGACCGCATGTTGCAGGTCCTGTACGGGCCTTTTTGGATACGGAAAATGTTTGACTGGTGCTCTGGCCAGCACACTCTCCAGATCTCTCACCAATTAAAAACGTCTGGTCAATGGTGGCCGAGCAACTCTCTCGTCACAATACACCAGTCACTACTCTTGATGAACTGTGGTATCGTGTTGAAGCTGCATGGGCAGCTGTACCTGTACACGCCATCCAAGCTCTGTTTGACTCAATGCCCAGGCGTATGAAGGCCGTTATTACGGCCAGAGGTGGTTGTTCTGGGTACTGATTTCTCAGGATCTATGCACCCAAATTGCTTAAAGATGTAATCACATGTCAGTTCTAGTATAATATATTTGTCCAATGAATACCCGTGTATCATCTGCTTTTCTTCTTGATGGAGCAATTTTAATTGCCAGTAGTGTAATTGATTCGCTTCGATTTGCAATGAATACACAAGCGTCATTGCAGACGCACAGTATCTTTCAAATTCCAGGAGGAATCTTGAAATTGGCAAGCATGAGACACACGAATGAGAACTGCAGTTAGGTGGCGCTACGTGGGAACGTGAGTCGGCCGAGAAGGTAGTCAATGCAATTGCAGTAAATGTCCGTGTGGCCACGTGGTTAACGTAAGTGCATCGTAAGCAAGAGCTCATGGGTTCGAGTGTCAGTCCAGCACACATTTTCACTCCTCGTCGTTACTTCCGCATAAAGTTACGATGCTGCTGACATAATCAATTCCTTCCCTTTCCTTTCCTTGCCCCCACCTCCACCTTCAATTTACATAACATGTATCACAGCTGCGGACTCCACACGGTGCCTGTTCTTTCGGACATGTCACAAGGAACAAACAGCACGAATTCATGTAATTTACGAAGTATGCGATCGAGAAGCGCCAACAGCGAGAGCATGTGAATTGACACAAAGAAACTCCGTAAGAACTCCAACCAATGTGACACGATATTGCAGTGTCTGTGTTGTTAAGAACGACGCAACGTTCCTTGGGACGTGCATGCATGCAAGTATCCAGACACCCCTACGTAAAGTGGAACTGAACACTAGGCGTTATGAGAAGCAGACCTACAAGTATTAATGGAGTCAGGGCGTTTTTTGTAGCGATTAGAGAAGCGGCAACAGCAAAATGGACCATTCCGGAGAGAAAAATACTTAAAGTGTGACTTCTCCTGAATAATAAGTACATGCGAGACACTTAAACACCTTTAAGCTGCCCAGCACAACCCATGTAGCGACAAAATGGGATAGGCGGGTATTAAGGTGGATGGACGCAAAAAATCGCATGAAATCAATGGATGGATTTACTCGTAAGTTCGCAAGAACTACAAGCAACCCAGCTAGCACAATGATTTTGTACAATGAGTTAAAAAGCCTGAAGTAATGGTCGAGCAGCTCTTCAGAAGGCTCAAATTTACGTAGTCGATTCTAAGGGAAGCTTCAGGTGGTGCAAATAGCAAAAATCTTGGAAATGAGGTGATTTGGAGTGATGGGTCACAGTAACCCAATGGCAATTTAAGGTAACGTGTAGGAGTAGATCAATTAGTGAATTATTAATTATTACAATTAAAGGGTGTTCTAATAGTGAGAGTTTATTCATTAGTAAAATTGTTTTATTTTACAAATAGGTCTCTGGTTAACATTAGAGGCCTGGTGAAATAGCAGTAATGTGCGTGCCTGGAAACCGAAAGGCTGTGGGATCGAATACCTGTCGTAGCACGAATGTTGCAGTCTGCTTCTTAACGTATCCTTCACCTTCACCTCGCGACGGTGTGAGGACTCGCCTGAAACACCAAATGGTTCGGATTCCACGTTAAACTGTAGACTACCCGCGTCCCCAGCTGAGCAAGTAGGGTAAGTCGGGACATGGATGCCGCAGAAGTTGCTGGCTATTGAAAGACTTGCTACAGACCACTGAGAAGCAAGAACTTGTTATTATGTGTCGTGCCATCAGAGAAGTATGGAGGAGTTGGCGTCACGGTATGGGGGTGCTTTTATTCGTTAGGATGTGGTCCCCTTTTTGCGCTTAAGAAGCCGCTAAATACGGAAGAATGTGAACAAATTTTACAGCGCTATGTACCGCATAAATCAGAGAAACAGTTCGGGGATATTGTTTGCTTACGTCGGTATGACATTGCACCCTGTCGTAAACAGCTTCTGTGAGGTAATGGTTTGTGGACAACAAAAATCTTGAAATATACTGACCTGTCCAGAGACTCAAACTGAACCACTAGAAGACTTTCGCAATGAGAAGGCCGATTTTGCTCCAAACTCCAACGTTCAACATTACTACCTTCTCTGGTTTCGGTTCTTGGGGAAGAATGGGCTGCCATTCCTCCACAGATATTCAGACACCTCAATGACAATATTCCCTGCAGAATAAACCGCCATAGTGCCGACTGGTGGATACATCCCATTTTAATATCTACTAAAAGAATTACCGGACACTTTTGATGAGATTGTGTAAAAGCTGTCAAACATAATAACATGTCTAATTACATATCCATACATTCTCCAGAATTTGTAATTATTAATCCATCACTAGCAAACCACACATTACTAAACAAATAACAGTTAAGCATGGTGAATCGTCCTACCCACAGGAGAAAAAGACAAAAAAGAGGAACTACTTAAGGATAAAAATATTATTACTGAATCGTATTTTGGGGAAAAATTTGAGAAACCGGCGAACATGCATACAGTACATGCCGGCTGGCATTTAAAGCCACACATTTAGTCAGATATATTTTAAGGCATGAGGTAGGAAACAGTATAACTAAAATTCAGCAGATGAATCTATACAAAATAAATGTGCGTCATGTGGCTCAAAATATGAAGGGTAAATGAGGAGAAAATGTTTGAGGTATGAGGAGCACACGGACGCTTTTAGATTGGGCAGTTATGGTAAATCGGTGGCAGCCAACTTAAGTATAAGACAGGTCATCTGCTGAAAGATATTCAAGAGGATCTGGAATGGATACACTCAGAAAGGAACTTTTTAATTCTGAGTCTAATACTGGATCGCCTATCTCTTCCCTATCAACTCCTGCCTCTTCGTCCATCACGTCATCAGACAAGTCATTCCAGTTACACAAGCCTTCAATGTACTCTTTTCACCTATCCTCTCTTTCTCTTCTACATTTAACAATGGAATACCCATTGCGCTCTTAATGCTTCCGCCCTTGCTTTTAATGTCAGAAAGATGGTTTTGACTTTTCTATATGCTTAATCAGGCCTTCCAACAATCATTTGTCTTTCGATTTCTTCACATTTTTCATACGGCCGTTTGGCCTTAGCTTCCTATTTACTTCATTCCAAAGTGACGTGTATCTCTATATTCCTGTCTTTCGTCATTCAGCTCAAGTGTTGTTACTGTAATCCCTGGTTTCTTCGAAGTTATCTGCGTCGAACATATATTTTTCTTTCCAACTTTTGTGATTGTTCTTTTTACAAAAAATAAATTGTTCAAATGGCTCTGAGCACTATGGGACTTAACTTCTGAGGTCATCAGTCCCCTAGAACTTAGAACTACTTGAACCTAACTAACCTAAGGACATCACAAACATCCGTGCCCGAGACAAGATTCGAGCCTGCGACCGTAGTGGTCGCGCGGTTCCAGACTGTAGTGCCTAGAACCGCTCGGCCACTCCGGCCGGCAAAGGAAGAAAGCTTGACCTTCATGAAGAACTAAATTTAGCAGTTCGCAGAGACAGCTTTGATATGGTGCGTAATATGCAAACGGTGGTAACGCTTTCGCCCACCAGTTTATGAATCTTCTTGACAGTTAGCATAAATGTACTAAAATGAGCAGTTTGGATAGATAAATTTGGTATGTTGTTTCTTCATGTTCCGTGAAACGTCTATGGAATGTTATGGAATGGCTGATGACTCAACGCAGTCAGTTTGAGACGTATACCTGTTTACAGGACTATCCAGTGCACGGAAAGGCAGATATTGTGACTTAAAGCAGATAGGCCGGTATCACCACCCCAGGGAAATGGCACTCCGGTGAATGGGCGGTAGTATCGCCGAGCGAAACTGAGAATTTGCTGTTGCCGATTTTAAGCGGAGTTAGAACAGAAATTTTTTTTTACATTTTCGGATTTTTATCTCATTATAAAATTTGCAATTTTATGAATAAAGTGATATATGTATCACTTATAAACTCATATGCGAAATATTTTTTTAATATCATCTAAACTGGCTGAAAAAGTTAAAATTTTTATGCGTATTACTTCAAGATGTAATAAAATCGTTAATTTATTATGTACAAGGCTGTGGATTGCTGTGTTCTAAAGGATAAATTATGTGTTTCTATTGACAGCACTGCCAAAACCAGTATTGTTTCATTCCATAGTATAAACATGCGTTGTATGTCGAAGCGCTAACGTTTTTCCGAGGAAAAGTGACGAACAGATTGGTAACATTCTCAAAAAGTAAAGTATGACGCCAAGACGATGTGTTTTTAAGAAACGCGTGTTTCATGATACTAGCTTTTCGAATAAAGGGAAACATTGTGTTCAACATGTGGCGTTTGAAGTTACAGACAATGAAATACAGACAAACTCGTCAGAATCTAGAGAAACACACATTAGTGCTTCGAAGATTAAAATAAAACGTTGTGATACACAGTTTTCTCAACACGAAAATGAAGTAAATGGTAGATTAGGTTATAGTCTGATAGATTTACACATCCTAACAAGGGTGTTAGGTGAATGTGTGTGTTGTAAAATATGCGGAGGGCTAGTTAGTTTACACGAAGACAGTGAGGTATTGTAAGTAGGCTGTTTAGTTTTTTTTATTGGTAACGCCGCCGCCACGTAGCGCTCTGTATAAAAATCACTGGCTGTGCCGTGTGCAGTCTATGGCTGGTTTGCATTGTTGTCTGCCATTGTAGTGTTGGGCAGCGGCAGCTGGATGCTAACAGCGCGTAGCGTTGCGCAGTTGGAGGTGAGCCGCCAGCAGTGGTGGACGTGGGGAGAGAGATAGCGGAGTTTTGAAATTTGTAAGAACTGGTGTCATGAACTGCTATATATATTATGACTAGTGAGGTAAATACATTGTTTGTTCTCTATTAAAATCTTTCATTTGCTAACTATGCCTATCAGTAGTTAGTGCCTTCAGTAGTTTGAATCTTTTATTTAGCTGGCAGTAGTGGCGCTCGTTGTATTGCAGTAGCTTGAGTAACGAAGATTTTTGTGAGGTAAGTGATTTGTGAAACGTATAGGTTATTGTTAGTCAGGGCCAATCTTTCGTAGGGATTTTTGAAAGTCAGATTGCGTTGCGCTAAAGATATTGTGTGTCAGTTTAAGCACAGTCTTGTATAAATTGTTCTATGGGGACGTTCCATATGTCGACCCTTAGCCAAGGATACCTCACTGGAATCTTCTGATTTTTTTCTTGTAGTTTGTGTAGTTAGTGTAGCCTTTGTTTATTGCTAGCGCGTAATCATAGAGAGAATTTCCTTTGTAGTTGCAGTCTTTCATTGTTGTACAGTAAAACAGTTGTGGCATGCATGTAGAATTGCACCAAGTATTTCGCAGCTTCGCTTGCAATTAACTAGATATTATTTTCAGTGCTATGTTAATGTGTTCTCTTATTTTTGTTCTTCAAATTGTGTTTTTCTGTGTTGTCGTATGAAAAATTTTGACAATAATGGCGTGTGAAAAACGTAACACTAGGCTCCAAAGTAAACTGAGAAATGACAGTGAAGACGAAAGCAGTGTGTTAACGTCACCATGTAACGGATTCACTAATGTTCAAAGTAGTAATTTGGTAATAGCGCATAGGGAAATGGAGCGGGTTGCAAATAATGGTGTAGGCAGTGAAACAATTAGTGAACAGGAAAGCGTTATCGATCGATCGGTCGGCAACAGCTCGCCTCAGGATTCCGAAATGACAGGACACAATCTTGCAAATACTGTAGCTTCAGATTTTGCGTCCTCACCGTTTTCTCAAATAAATCAAGACACATTTTCTGCTTTTCAAAATGCGAATATTGCCGGTTCAAATGCACTGCCGAAAAGCACTGAGGAATATGTTTCAGACACCAGTGCACTGTTATTACAGTTAATGCAACAAATGGGACAAAGGCTACAAAAGTTAGACACAACGCTTGAACAAAATCAGAAACAAATGGGACAAAATCTTCAAAAGTTAGACACAATGGAACAAAATCTTCAAAAGTTAGACACCACACTTGAACAAACACGTGAAGATTTAACTAATGAGTTACATAACATCGAATCGAAATGTCAAAAAGTCTGTTATGACGTAAAAACACAAATTTGTGAGCATTTCCAACCTATTTTTTCGCGGCATGAAAATGCATTACAGAATCACGAAGCAGCCATAAAAGAACTGCAAACTATTGTTCATGAAAATCATGAGACCTTGCAAGCTAAAATTGACTCAGTTGCATCTACCGATTCGGTTACGCAACTTGCAAAAACTCAAGCGAACTTAAAGGACACAGTAGATACTCTGAAAATTGGTTCAGAAAGACACACAGAGAAAATAATTTCACTATCGGATAAAGTAGCCGAACTTTCAGATCAGTTCACTAACTTATCTACGAAGGTAGATGATGATCTGAATGACACAAAACCTGTAGCCTTCACTGACACTGAAGAGTATGAACAAATTAGGAAATTCAAACAGAATCAAAATCAAATCAACACACAGTACAAAAGAGAAATGCGGGAAGTACAAGATCAGTTGGCTCAAGTAATACAAGAATTACATATTTCAGAGGACACTCACGCCCCAGTATGGGAAGAGGGACATAGCAATACAGAACAACCACAAAATAATAACACAGGGCATTTCGGAAATCATGAAAGTAATTGGCAAGTTGCACCGAATTTTGAGATGGAACCGCCGATACGACGTAACAATGACCGATATGCTACCCGCCGACACGATGATTTTGACTATAAGCTGTTCATTACTACACGTAAATTCAGAACATTTAAGAATTCTGGCAACGACATTCATCCACAAGCATGGCTTCATCAATTCTCTCATTGTTTTCCTCCCAACTGCCCTCATTAGAACACAGATTAGAATTTATGTGTGGCTACTTGGAGAATGAACCAGCTGTAAGAATGCGATCGATCATTCACGATTGTCACAGTGAAGGAGAATTTTATCATGCTTTCCTCTCAGCATATTGGTCTCAAGCTACACAAGACCGAGTAAAACATAGCATAATGATGACGAAACACTTTGAACAATCTGAATTTTCCAGTCTTGTCAAATATTTTGAAGATATGTTGCATAAGAACCAATATCTTTCAAATCCATGTAGCCCTTCAGAACTCATCCGCATTTGCTTAATCAAATTACCTGAACATTTACGAGAGATTATTTTAGCAGGACGTTGCAAAGACGACATTGAAGGTTTTGAGGAACTGTTACAAGAATTAGAAATTGACACAGACAGTCTCGGGATGCGAAAACAGGAAAACAATCACTACAGGTCACATCCGTCGCAATTCCGCGATGAAAGAAACAATAACTGGGAACGACAAGGCCATTCTCACAACACAAATCGTGACCAAAACAGACACCACCCATATGACAACCATTGGCAGAGTAATAGTTACAGAGAAAGACTGCATTTCCGTAGTAATGAATATCACAGAGACAATCAGAGAAACAGACAATACGGGAACCAAAATAATTATTATCAAGGGAGACGGAATAACTTAAGACGCAACGGTCCAGCGCGCGGTTACGATTCAGGGAGAAATTCTCCACCACGTGACCGACAAGAAATTAATTACAGAAATTACCGACATGACGACAGACGATATGATCGTAACGACAGACCTGAATTGGATCAGAACTGGCGGGATTCAAACACCTCTCGGCAAGGTGAATTTGTAGAAGTTAGGTCTCCTAATCCCAATAACGGCGCGCACCAACTAAGAGAGAGACAATGACTCGCACCGCAGGCAGCCGCGCACGCCGGCTGGCTCAGAGAAAAATAACATAAGCTAACCTTGAGCAAAATTCCAGTGTTCCTTAGCGACGTATACCACATGATAATTGCGTTGAAGTTGAAACTCTGCGTACTAGGAAGAGTAAAGGTTTACACCACATTTCACATGTAAAACCGTTTATTGAAAGATAATCTGCTTTTTAACTTTGTCTTTGCCATAAAACATTTCACTTCACATTTCTAGTATGCTTTGTCACACTTAGAAACTGTTAACATGCAACAATGTTTTGAAGTTCACTATCCAGTCTAGAACCTACGGAACATATTTAGACAATATTTACGAGTGCATTGTTATAGTGAACAGACATCACTGTGTTATTTCGTGTGTACATTCTTGCTTGTTAGTTGCACGATTACGTAACGACTATAAGACTTACATACTTAGAACATTTACCAGTACTGCTAATGAGATTTTAATGCAACATTTTGGTTTACTTGAAAATACATTCTTTATTTGAAGTACATTCAGTGATATTAAAGATGACTTAGCATTTGGTTTCTATAATAGCTACACGATTATATCACGACGCTACTAATATGTGACACGATTTACATTGTTGCTTTTGCGGTGTATCTGCTTTATATCTGCACAGTTTTTCTGTATTATTCTGGAAAGTAAAACATGTTTTAGTAGTAACTTTGTGGTATAGCTACAATGAGACAGCCTTTATCGTAGCACAACAATACGTTACATTATAGTACTTTCTTGATCACGGTAAGGTACGTAATAACTACGATATCTATACGGAAAGCATTTCACCTTCGTTTATGATGAGGTAAGTACATTGAATTCAGCAGAACTTTGTTTACAGAGGACGATAACTACGACAGTTCCACAGAATTATCTTACAGCAAAACGCACATTTAGCACTACAGGGCACGCATTTGAGTGATTAATTTGATACTTAAACCATTTATTTATCAATATTGTTGAATTAAAAAGAAAGTTTTTTGTGATACATTTCATTCTATTGCTGTAATCGGTAACACCTGAGGGTATAATTACATTAATCCTCAGGGGGGTACACGCCTACTTTGTGTACCATGTGTTTGGCAAGCACAAGGAGCCCTAGCTAATATGGTATTTGCTTATACAACTTTACACATCGGTACCATATTTCTCTAACACATAAATTACACAGCTATCTGATCATTTAACTGAGAGAAACAAACATTTATTATACTACTTCAGTGACAGATGTTTACGTAATTACACAGTTGGATAACTTCACACTTACGAAATTATATTTTGTCTGTACTTTGTGAACTGTTCATACTTTTTCGGAACCATTGTGATACTATGAGAGCTTTGAATGACATATTTGGTATGGGATCAGATTTTTAAAGTACGATGAGGCAGATGACACTTTTGACATGAGCAGAGAATTTTTTTTTAGGTTTTGAAATTATTGGAGGAAGCTACGACGATTTTGAGATTAGGCTGAGGTTTTATGATGTTATGATGACGATGTGTATTACGCTGTTGCGGTTGCTTATGATCAATAAGCTGATGCTATATGAGTTATTTGATTATGCTATGCATCTGTTGTGATGAAATATTGAAGACGTTTCAACGACTAAGGTAAGGAATAATAAGTAGTGGTTAGGGACTCTGGTTTGTGAAAAAGGATGCTCGAAACCGAGAATCGTCATTTAAGAGTTATGAAATGTGTGTATATGCGTGAATGTATCACTATGCTGGCGAAAATTTTTTGGACACTATTATATTTAAAGGATTTTGTTTCTACAGATTTGTAACGCAAATTCTTGACCTGTGAAATATTTTATATGAGATTGTCACTGTAGCGGAAACTGCTGTCGTAATTTTTTCAGTAAGAAAGGTAAGCGACCACCTGCACGTAATGCGTCATGGGCACCCAGCTGTGCGACAGCCACCGGGAAACAAGCCATTAGTGTGTGCCTTTCAGAGGCACAGGTAAGAAAAAAGCGAGGCCATTATCCTCGCTATTGACAGTCCTTTGTAGAAAGCACCGCAAATACGATACGCTTATTTCTTGGAAACATTCTTACATCTGCACACCTGATTATGACAAGTGCCTTTCTACAAGAGTTGAGAGAATTTGTACTAACTTATGAAATGTCACATGACTATTGAATGATATTTTTATGCTTTGCCTTTCATAGTTGCTTATTTCATTTGATATCTGTTTTCCAGCTGTGTTGCAGCATTGGTTTTATAAAATAAAATTAAATGCATTTGCTAATGTGAACACTTTCTGTCGACAGATCTATTAAATAATTATTTTATGATCCACATTCTTCGAAAAAGGAGCTCTTGGAATGGAAAGAGCAATAAGAAGCGACTAATAACAGTAACTGTATATATAATTTTCTTTTCAAGTACTTGGTAATTTATTTCATTGAATAAGTAGTGGTGCACCATTTTAATGACATAGACATTAAGATGTGAATACACATTTCCCTTATCTGCGTTGTTGTCTTCAGTGTACTATTTTTTCTGCTTGTGGGTTTGTCATGTTTAGATATAAGTTATTACATTTATTGCTGCTTGCTTTGCTTACCTGCGCCTTTTTTCATTGCTGTTTGTATTAATTGTTTTGATCTGCTGCATTGCCTCGTCCCTTAGTTAAGCATTTGAGCTCATTAGATTTAAGTTAGCTTAAGAGGGGGTAGCCTGTATAAGAGAATGAGTTGCGATGGATTTGAAGAAATGCACTGAGAGGTTATATGAGAAAAGTACAGAAAGCAGGCATAGGTAGGATTTTCTTGGAAATAAATGATGAGGTAAGATACTGGAAAATAAATGATGAAGTAAGAAATATGTGAACATATAAATACAGAAAGCATGCTTGGATAGGATTTATTTGGTGGAAACAAATGTTGAAATAAGACGAAAGATCTAAGGAATGAAGTTTTGGCTTGGACTGCAGTACCAAATGTTACACTGAAAACAAATCCTGCCCTTTCCTCTTGTGTTAACCCACTATGTGTTTGTGTACCCTTGGGTATTTGTGTTTATGTGTTTATCTGATGAGAGTTACATAGTAGAATTTTTATGATAGTGTGTTATTTACTTTGTAAAGATGTTTAGACATTATTTATCTGTTCTGTTTTATTGCTCATGTGTGAAGTTGATGTTTCAAAAGTTATTCTGATCTTTTATGTATGTACTTATGTCATAATTTTTGTAACACTGATGTATTTGCTATTTCGATTCTTTTGTAAAGCCTGTACTACTACAAATGTTATCTGTATTGTTTTGTTCTTTAATGATATATTTTGTACCTTTGTTATTGTATTCTTATGTTATAAAATTGTAATTGACACCAGTTCATCAAGTTAAGTAACTTGTAAATTACATTTCACTGCACACGTTTCTGTTGGTCATAGTATATGGACAATTTGTGAGAAGTAGGGACTGATGGTGTTTGCACCTGTGTTAATAATTCAGTAAGGGTCTGGATAACAGCATTGCTGGTTCTAAGGACATTTCAAAAACAATTTTTGTGAGTGCACAAGTGGTGGTTATGGACTTGCTATATTATCCGCAAGACTCTTCAATGGTGATTGTGCGCCTGCACAGTCAAACAGATGGCTGCTGGCCATCTCTACAAGGACTACAGTGGGTCTACACCTTTGATGACCCACCAATACCATTATTTCTACAAGGACTACAGTGGGTCTACACCTTTGATGACCCACCAATACCATTATTTCTACAAGGTCTACAGTGGGTCTGCATCTCTGGTGACCCACCATTACCGTAATCTCTACCAGGACTACAAGGGGTCTACTCTGTGATGACCTACCCACCAATAATCTTCAAAACTTCAACTGACTCTGCTGTGGGTTTGCTCTGTTGTGGCCCATTACCTGTCTGCATGTCAAGAGTCAGCACTGTTTTTCCGTTGGAAGGACAACATTACTTCTTCAAGACTGCATGGAAATCCACTACTTCCATGTGCATTTTCTTTTACTTCTCAGACTTTGAGAAAAACACTGCAATTTTACTTTGATGAATGATCAGGACTGTCTTTATGGACTGTGAGAAAATTTTAGCTTTTGACCAACATTGTATCGATAAGTGTGTGCATTTCATTTCTTTGTCATCGCAATTATGAAAAAAATATTCAAATCTGTATTGGCCACTGCCCGAAACAATTTGTAAATTTTTTTGTGGGGAGCATGGGGGCTATGTAAGTAGGCTGTTTAGTTTTTTTTTAATTGGTAACCCCGCCGCCACGTAGCGCTCTGTATAAAAATCACTGGCTGTGCCGTGTGCAGTCTGTGGCTGGTTTGCATTGTTGTCTGCCATTGTAGTGTTGGGCAGCGGCAGCTGGATGCTAACAGCGCGTAGCGTTGCGCAGTTGGAGGTGAGCCGCCAGCAGTGGTGGACGTGGGGAGAGAGATGGCGGAGTTTTGAAATTTGTAAGAATTGGTGTCATGAACTGCTATATATATTATGACTAGTGAGGTAAATACATTGTTTGTTCTCTATTAAAATCTTTCATTTGCTAACTATGCCTATCAGTAGTTAGTGCCTTCAGTAGTTTGAATCTTTTATTTAGCTGGCAGTAGTGGCGCTCGCTGTATTGCAGTAGCTTGAGTAACGAAGATTTTTGTGAGGTAAGTGATTTGTGAAACGTATAGGTTATTGTTAGTCAGGGCCAATCTTTCGTAGGGATTTTTGAAAGTCAGATTGCGTTGCGCTAAAAAATATAGTGTTTCAGTTTAAGCACAGTCTTGTAATAATTTTTCTAAGGGGACGTTTCAGTATCAAATGGACTAATCAGGAAACTTATCATTAATTGTGCCAGTTGCAAATATATTAATCCATTTTGGAATTCTGATAAGTATAAAGATAATTATGTTGAAGTAAATGCTAGGTGGTTTTATGGATTGAGAGCTATTGGCAAAGGACACACTGCAGCAGAAACAATGTGTGCCATGATGAAGATGCTGCGCCCACTTTGTAAAATCGGCAAGTATGCAGAATTTATTGAAACTGCTGCGAAATCTGTTGCACGTGAGTCAATGAAGGGTGCTGCAAACGAAGCCATAGAAAGAAATGATGGTATGACTGACGTACCAGTAGCTTTTGATGGCACATGGCAGAAGTGTGGATACAGTTCTAAGAATCCTGTTGCTATGGTGACCAGTGTGGATATTGGAAAGGAAATAGATTTCCAGATTTTAATCAAACATTGTTATAAATGTAAATCAGGGAATGAAGAAGGGCATATCTGTGAAAGAAAATATGAAGGCACAATTGATGGTCAGGACGCCACTGCAGCTATTGAAATTTTTAGTCGATCTTTGAATGAAAGAAAGTGTGTAACACTAAGTTCTTACATGATGGAGACTCAAAGGTATATACCATTTTAGTAACCGCTCAGCCTTATGGTGAGAAGATTATCAAACTGGAATGTGTTGGTCGTGTCCAGAAGAGGATGGGCACCAGGATGAGGAAGCTGAAACAAAGTTTGAGAGACAAGAAACTTTCTGATAGTAAAACAGTAAGAGGCAGGCTCACAGACAAAATGATTGATGAACTCCAGCAGTTTTATGGGATGGCCATTAGAAATAATACTGAGAATTTGTAGAAAATGAAGCAGGCAGTATGGGCTATCTTCTTCCAGAGACTCTCAACTGATGAAAAACCAGTATACCACCTTTTCCCTCCTGGATCTGATTCATGGTGCAATTACCGCAGTGCCCACTACTCAAATAGTTCATACAGCCGGAAACATTCCATCCCAGCAGCAGTCATGGAAATCATAAAACCTACAGCATATGGGAATTAATCCTGGAGAAAACTGCATCAGAAACTTCAATGGATGGACTTGGTTCGCATTGATAACGCAGAGTATGCAGCACAGTTGGCCACTAAAGAGTCCAGAAAGAAGAAAAGAAGATACAACTTAGAAAAATATCAAGAGTATGATAAATGAAGGGTGCTTCTGAGTGACTAAAAATAAAAAAAATAAGCATATATTAAGTGATTCACAGTCTTTTAAAAGTTTCGAAGCCGTCCCTGAAAAAGTACATTTTCTGTTGTATTTTGCTTAATCTGAGAAACCACTTCGAGTAGATTATTTCAAATTTTAGGGGAGTAATAACATACATATCCTGAGATCACTGAACTAAAAGACGAACATAAAGTTATGTATAATTCAAATTATTTAGGATAACGCACAAAAAAGTTCACAAAATTTAAATAATGTAATTAAAACATTGTATTTCCGAAAGAAATGGCTGAAATGCAATTACTATAGTTCAGTATACTCAGGAGATACAGTTTAATGTCCTGTAATAGTTTCAGTGGGATACGGAAGTTCTAAGGAATGACGAGATACGTTTGAAGTTTCTAACGCTATAGATACAGCAATAAGGAATAGCGCAGTAGGCAACACAGTTGAAGAGGAATGGACGTCTCTAAAAAGGGCCATCACAGAAGTTGGGAAGGAAAACATAGGTACAAAGAAGGTAGCTGCGAAGAAACCATGGTAACAGAAGAAATACTTCAGTTGATTGATGAAAGGAGGAAGTACAAACATGTTCCGGGAAAATCAGGAATACAGAAATACAAGTCGCTGAGGAATGAAATAAATAGGAAGTGCAGGGAACCTAAGACGAAATGGCTGCAGGAAAAATGTGAAGACATCGAAAAAGATATGATTGTCAGAAGGACAGACTCAGCATACAGGAAAGTCAAAACAACCTTTGGTGACATTAAAAGCAACGGTGGTAACATTAAGAGTGCAACGGGAATTCCACTGTTAAATGCAGAGGAGAGAGCAGATAGGTGGAAAGAATACATTAAAAGCCTCTATGAGGGCGAAGATTTGTCTGATGTGATAGAAGAAAAAAACAGGAGTCGATTTAGAAGAGATAGGGGATCCAGTATTAGAATCGGAATTTAAAAGAGCTTTGGAGGACTTACAATCAAATAAGGCAGAAGGGATAGATAACATTCCATCAGAATTTCTGAAATCGTTAGGGGAAGTGGCAACAAAACGACTATTCACGTTGGTGTATGGAATATATGAGTCTGGCGACATACCATCTGACTTTCGGAAAAGCATCATCCACACAATTCCGAAGACGGCAAGAGCTGACAAGTGCGAGAATTATCGCACAATCAGCTTAACAGCTCATGCATCGAAGCTGCTTACAAGAATAATATCCAGAAGAATGGAAAAGACAATGGAGAATGCGCTAGTTGACGATCAGTTTGGCTTTAGGAAAAGTAAAGGCACGAGAGAGGCAATTCTGACGTTACGGCTAATAATGGAAGCAAGGCTAAAGAAAAATTAAGACACGTTCATAGGATTTGTCGACCTGGAAAAAGCGTTCGACAATATAAAATGGTGCAACCTGTTCAAGATTCTGAAAAAGTAGGGGTAAGCTATAGGGAGAGAAGGCTCATATACAGTATGTACAACAACCAAGAGGGAATAATAAGAGTGGACGATCAAGAACGAAGTGCTCGTATTAAGAAGGGAGTAAGACAAGGCTGTAGCCATTCGCCCCTACTCTTCAATCTGTACATCGAGGAAGCAATGATGGAAATAAAAGAAAGGTTGAGGAGTGGAATTAAAATACAAGGTGAAAGCATATCAATGATACGATTCGCTGATGACATTGCTATCCTGAGTGAAAGTGAAGAAAAATTAAATGATCTGCTGAACGGAATGAACAGTCTAATGAGTACACAGTATGGTTTGAGAGTAAATCGGAGAAAGAGGAAGGTAATGAGCAGTAGTAGAAATGAGAACAGCGAGAAACTTAACATCAGGATTGATGGTCACGAAGTCAATGAAGTTAAGGAATTCTGTTACCTAGGCAGTAAAATAACCAATGACGGACGGAACAAGGAGGAAATCAAAAGCAGACTCGCTATGGTAAAAAAGGCATTTCTGGCCAAGAGAAGTCTACTAATATGAAATACCGGCCTTAATTTGACAATGACATTTCTGAGGATGTACGTCTGGAGTACAGCATTGTATGGTAGTGAAACATGGACTGTGGGAAAACCGGAACAGAAGAGAATCGAAGCATTTGAGATGTGGTGCTATAGCCGAATGTTGAAAATTAGGTGGACTGATAAGGTAAGGAATGAGGAGGTTCTACGCAGAATCGGAGAGGCAAGGAATATGTGGAAAACACTGATAAGGAGAAGGGACAGGATGATAGGACATCTGCTAAGACATGAGGGAATGACTTCCATGGTACTAGAGGGAGCTGTAGAGGGCAAAAACTATAGAGGAAGAGAGAGATTGGAATACGTCAAGCAAATAATTGAGGACGTAGGTTGCAAGTGCTACTCTGATATGAAGAGGTTAGCACAGGAAAGGAATTCGTGGCGGGCCGAATCAAACCAGTCAGTAGACTGATGACCAGAAAAAAAAAGTTTCATGGCAATGGCTGCAGTGGTTCCTGAAATACAAGGAAGCCAAGTCAGAGAATTTAACATTGTCGGAATAGGGCGTTCCAACTCCCCTTAAAGTAAGACGTGGCCTTAATATCCCAAAATTTTATTGTGTTTTTATTTTATGACTACTTCATCTTTTTAGTCACTTTTGAAATGAGTATGAAGGGTTGACGGCATACAGCCAGCTGGCGGGAGCTTGCCTCTCGAATCGAGTAGCCACGAGGTACTTTCCTTTGTATTATAGGCTAACTAATGATAATCTTCACAACCACTCCTCTAACCCTTAGGATGGATAATATTAGAGTGATTGAGAGTGATACTAGTCGAAGCACTCCCGGTAATAACACCACCTCCCTGCGCATAACATTACTATAAGATACGAAAAGTCATCATACTGGGCAAACCTAGGTGCAATCAACACAGCCCGGATTATAGGCAGTAGTAGAGCAAGCTTAAACAAAATAAGATAACGAGAATGGGTTCAAAATGGTCCAAATGGCTCTGAGCACTATGGGACTTAACATCCAAGGTCATCAGTCCCCTAGAACTTAGAACTACTTATACCTAACTAATCTCAGGACATCACACACATCCATGCCCGAGGCAGGATTCGAACCTGCGTCCGTAGCAGTCGTGCGGTTCCGGACTGAAGCGCCCAGAACCGCTCGGCCACCGCTGCAAGCCATGGAGAGTGGGCAAGAGGTGGGAACACGACAGTGCATAACCCCTGAAATTTTGCTATTCCTGAGGACTTTTTTTTGAGTCATCATTGTTCTGATTGGTTTGATACACCCTCCATGAATTCCTATCCTGTGCCAACTCTTTCATCTCAGAGTAGTACTTTCAACCTACATCGTCAGTTATTTGCTGGACGTATTCCAGTTCCTGTCCCCGGCGACAGTTTTAACTCTCTACAGAACCTGTAGTAGTATGGACGTTATCCTATGATATCTTAACAAATGACCTATCATCCAGTCCCTTGTCGTTGTCAGTGGTTTCCATATGTTCCCTTTCCCTCAGACTCTGCGGAGATCACCCTCGTTCCTTGCCTTATCACTCAACCTAATTTTCTACATTCTTCTGTAGCACCACATATCAGACGCTTTGGTTTTCTGCTGATCTGCTTTTCCAACAATTTATATCTCAGTACCACACTATCCTGCGCTCGAATAGTACATACTCAAAAATTTCTTTTTCAAATTAAGATCTATGTTTCATACTAGTAGATTTCTCATAGTCAGGAATGCGCTTTTTCGCAGTGTTAGTTTGCTTTTCATGTATTTTTGGTCCGTCCGACGTGGGTTATTTTGCTGCCCAGAAAGCAGAATTTCTTAACTTCATCTGCTTCGTCATCATCAAATCTGATGTAAAGTTTGCCACTGTTCTGATTTCTGCTACTTTTTATTGCTTTCGTTTTCCTTTCATTTACTCGTAATCCATATTCTGTGTCCATTACACTGTTCCATTCAACAGGTCCTGTAATTCTTCTTCACAATCACTGAGAATAGCAACACAAGCAGCTAATCTTATCATTGATATCCTTTCACCTTGGTTTTTATATCCAGTCTTGAACGTTTCTGTTATTTCCGTCGTTGCTTCTTCACTGAATAGACTCAGTAGTATGGGCGAAAGATTAAATCCCTGTCTTACATCAGTTGTAAGCCGTGAACTTTGTTCTCGGTCCTCCACTCTTATTGTTCCCTCTGGTTCTTGCACATATTATACATTACCCGCCTTTCCCTATAGGTTACTCCTATTTTTCTCAGCATTTCGAATATCTTGCACCATTTGACACTGTTTAGCGGATTTTCCAAGTCGACAAATCATATGAATCTATCTTCATCCTTTTCTGGTCTTGCTTCCATTATCACCACAACGCCAGAACTGCCTCTCTGATGTCTTTACCTTTCCCAAAGCCAAACTGATCGTCATCTGACCCGTCCAAAATTTTCTTTTCCATTCTTCTGTATGTTGTTCTCGCCAACAACTTGGATGCATCAGGTGCTAAGCTGATTGTGCGTTAATTCTCGCACTTGTCCACTCTTGCTATCTTCAACAACGCGTCGATAACGTTTCTCTGAAAGCTACATGGTATATCGCCACTCTCACTCATCCTACGCACCAACGCGAATAGTCACTTTTTTGCCACTTTCCCCAACTATTTTAGAAATTCTGATGGAATGTTATCCATCCCTTCTACCTTATTTGATTAGACAAGTCTTCCTCGTCACAGAGATCTTCAATGGTCTCTTTTCACCTATCCGCTCTCTCCTCTAGATTTAACAGTGGTATTCCCATTGCATTCATAATATTACCCCTCTCGGTTTTAATTGCACCGAAGGTTGTTTTGAATTTTTTGTATGCTGAGTAAGTCCTTCCTGCAATCATTTCCTTTTTGGTTTCTTCACATTTTTCATGCAGCCTTTTCGCCCTAGCTTCCCTACACTTCTTATTTATTTCATTCCTAAGTGATTTGTATTTCTGTTTTCCTAAATTTTGCTGAACATTTTTGTACTTCCTTCTTTCGTCAACCAGCCGGAATCTTCGCTTATCTTCTTGTCTTTTCCAAGTTGTGGTTGTTGAACACATTGTCGTAAATTGTAATTGAAATGTATCGGAAAATTCTATTAGTCATTCTCCTCTTTCATTCCTCCTACCAAGCCCATGTTTCCTCCTTACACTTCCTTCTGTTTTTACCCCTATAATCGCATTCACCTTCCCCATGACTGTTAGATTTTCGTCTCCCTTTTAAGTACTGAATTACTCGTTCACTATCCTCATATAATTTCTCTCGTTCTTCATCTTCCGCCTCAGACTTCGGCATGTATGCCTGAATTAACGGTTTCGGTGTGGTGTGATGTCGATTAGGATGAGAACAACCATATCACTGAAGCGTTCACAGTAACTGACTCTCTGTCCTAGCTTCCTATTCATAAATAATCATACTCCTATTATACCATTTTCTGCTGCTGTCTGTGTTACCCTACACTCATCTGACCAGAAATCTTAGCGTTCTTTCCACTTCACTTTACTGATGTCCGCTATATCTAAACTGAGCCTTAGGATTTTTCTTTTATGATCTTTTACCTTCCCTACCACGGTTAAACTTCTGATACTTCACACCCCGACTCATAGAACGTTATCTTTTCGTTCCCCCATTTTCAGTACCCTCCTGGAAGGGAGAGATCATCAATACATATTTTTCAATTGCAGACCACATATCCTGTGGGTATTCATAATGTGTCTTTAAGGCAATGGTTTCCATTGCCTTGTGCATCCTCATGCTGTTGACCATTGCTTATTCTTCCTCCTTTAGGGACAGTTTCCAACCCAAGGGCACGATAGATCCCTGAACCGCTGTCTTCTCCTCCGCCGTTGAGAGTGACTTCTTATGCCGGCAATCCTCGGCCACCGTTACTGATGACTTTTATTCAAAAGTTAAGGAATGGGAGTTATCACCTTGGAGCGTAACTCATTTGAATACTAATCATTGACGCCCCTTACTGGACCACGCGTGACCTCCAAGGAATCAAACTGCCAATACTGAAATGAATCGAGCCGGCACAAAACCGAAGCGTTGCAATGCAAGTACCTCCAACGGCAATGCACATGCTCCCAAATCGTCCACGCTCTCTGCACAAGAAACTCTCTGACTGGAAATTTCGAGAGGAACATCAAGACAATCAAGAAGACAGAAAGCAAAGCAAAACCATCGGAAAAACAATTTGCTACAAACTACCCGCCAACAGTTCACGCCGCGCGGGATTAACCGAGCGGTCTGAAGCGCCGCGGTCATGCACGGTGTGGCTACTCCCGGCGGAGGTTCGAATCCTCCCTCGGGCATGGGTGTGTGTTCGTTATTAGGATAATTTATTAAGTAGTGTGTAAGCTTAGGGACTGATGACCTCAGCAGTTAAGTCCCATAAGATTTCACATACATTTGAACATTTTTTTTGACAGCTCACTTTCGAACAGTGTGTTGGAAGTATACCCCACAACTCAGTTGAGAAATTAGTTATACAGACTTCATCGGTGTCACGTAGGTACTCCTTTTCTGTTTCTCTGTAATTAGTAAACTATTCTTTTTACATTTATCATACAATTTTATCGAAAACTGTTCCGACGGAAAGTGGAACAATGCGTGAAATTCAACTCGAGTTTCTTCATGTGCTCCACGCCTGCAAGTTTAGCTCATAGTTCTTCTTGATGTACAGATCAATGAAACCCATCTGTCCGATAGTTGAGATTTTTTTGCTCTTTCATAGTCAAATAAGTCTTTAATTTCTTTCTGCGTGGTTCTGTAATAACGTTCCATAGCAGATTTTCAGTGTAAGTCATACAATTGCATAATTGATACTGTGAATTCTCACCTCTTTCTCCTGCCATTCTTGTTTATTTTTGAAGGTTTATGACGGTAGATTGCTAGATTGACTCTTTTATGCAGACAGCTGCTGGACCTGGGAACGACCGTCATACCACGAAAAAATAGCGAATGGTAAACACCTCTGACACCACGATTCTGCCGAAATGGAGAGAATAGTGCCGGTCGAAAAATGGTGCACCATAACGTTAACGGAAATGCGCGCTGTACTTTCTGGAAGGAGCGAGGATAGCTGAGACAGGCCGAGCCGCGCCTACCCGCAGCCCACACACTTTGCCCTCGAGCCATCCGGCACGATATGGTTCAAATGGCTCTGAGAACTTTGGGACTTAACATCTGAAGTCATCAGTCCCCTAGAACTAAGAACTACTTAAACCTAACTACCCTAAGGACATCCATGCCCGAGGCAGGATTAGAACTTGTGACCGTAGCAGTCGCGCGGTTGCGGACTGAAGCGCCTAGAAGCGCTCGGACACCGCGGCCGGCCGGCACGATATGGCTGGTCCTCGTGCACGCCGTCTTTAGCAGTCCAATGAGTCTGAAAGCATTGGTGTGATCCCTGCGCGGTATTGTCGTTTTCGGAAACAGTACCGTATTCTCCATTTCCATTTCCAGGCTATAAGCCGCAGAGTCTAAACTTTTCGTTCAATAGAGCCGATGCAAAGTTCGTCGAGAACTAATCAGGCAAGTCAGAAGCGGGAGGTCCGACTGAATGGGGGCGGGCAACGGCCGCGCAGCTGACGCCTGCTGGCCGGACAGCGGTCGCCCCGGGCCCCTCCCTCTCACCTCCCCCCCCCCCCCCCCCCCCCCTAGGTTCCTAGTCGTCCGGCGACCGCCAGTTGCCAGTCCCAGCCAGCTCCACGGGAACGCACCCGCTGCGTATTGTCCCGGACCGCGACGGCCCAAATTGCTGGTCTGCGGTGGAGGTCGCTTAGCGCCGCAATTAAGTTGCGGTCGCCTGTGGCCGGACAGCAGGTAGAGACCTCTCGCTCGCCTAGCCTGCTCACACCGCACTTTGCTCTACTCTACGCTCACTGGGAAGTCGTCGCAAGTGATAGGGAAATCAGACCACGAGAAATCGATTTCCGAAAGGCTACAGGACCTAAAAAGCTAAAAATTATCATTTATTGTGCCATCTCGGTTACACAATATTCTTATGTGTAGTTCTGTCTTAAGGATCAACTTCGATCGCAATAAGAAATCTCTCGATGAGATCTAACAAGCCTGCTTCTTCTTCATTCGCCGTTTAACTACCTGCTATCGAGCCCATCTTTACCTCGATCTTCACGTTTACCTTGTAGTGTGTATATTTTTGCTTTTACTGGTAATCTTCCAAAATCCATTCTTCGTTAACGTCCACACCAACTTCTCTTACGTATTATTATATTGCTCATTTCCGATATCACTTTTTCCTATTCTGTCTATCCTTTTGACTCTACTATCACTTTATCGCCTCCGTTAACTATCAGAACACGATACTTTGAAAGAAAGTAAATAATGTCTGATTTAGCAGTGTATGCATGTTGCACTAGTCAGTAGCACGAGTAATATAATTCTCTGTCACTGCAAATACGCTATCAGTGAAAGGGTCCTGTAGCCACCTTTCATTAGTCCGGTAGCCCACTTTCACTGACATGTCTCTTTCTTTTCCTTGTTTCTCTTTTTTCATAACTCTCGTATATGGTGTGACTGAATGAATGTGGTTGTGTGTCACGCTGCTAGACGGTGGCGTAGTCTGTTGCAGAAAGTCTGCGATAGTCATACAGGTTCAGCAGCAGTTGTACAGAATAGCCAGTTCTCGTAGTGGTCAAGGAGGCAAAGAGGTTTGCGCTACTTGTGAGAAATCCACCTGCGTTAGGTTGGTGACGAAAATGGCTGGAGAAGAAAAAGGGAGGCAGTCTGCCGCCGGTACGGGAACCGTCCACAGCTGTGCTCCAGTCGAAGAAGGGTGAGCTAGACTGACGGCGTGGCGCGTTGTTACTTGGCGAGAGGAGAGCTGTTAGCTTTTGGTCTCGCTTTCCACCTCTGAAAGATTGCTATGCCTTGTCGCAGCAAGGAATGCAAAACTTTGACAGATTTTTCTTTCAGTAAATTTCTATAGCAGACTTGTATCCGCCGGAAGAGCGCCACACAAAGGTGTCGATAAGAAGTGAGCCCTCGCTTCTGTATGAATGTCTGTTTGCCTTCAGCTATGCCTGTATACGCTTTTATTTTTCTAAATATTAATAGCTTTGCCTTCTCGTAAATTTTCCTTACTTTATGTATCTTTCGTCCGTGGGGAACCGACCACGTGGGTAGAACATTAGAGTTTGTTGGGCTACCGTCATCACTAACTGTCGGATCCCATGTTTGTTTTAAAGAATTTTAACTGTTCATGATTGTGTGATGTGATATTGTTGCAACTTGGCCACGATACCTAGAAATTGTGTCTCCACAAACCACGTGGGCACGCGGGTGTACTGCGAACCGTGTACCGTCTCACGAGTTACTGCGATCAGTTATCAGGCAACAGCAGTTGTATGGATGATTGTCTCACGAGTTACTGCGATCAGTTATCAGGCAACAGCAGTTGTATGGATGATTCACACCAATGATTTTAGGTGTAGATTATAACGGTGAACGTATCGATGCTTTTCTTTAATGTTTTAGGAATTAATGTTATCAGGAATTGTGTACATGCCTCACATACATGTCTTAGGAATAAATGATTTTATCCACAATTTTCTCTTGTATTCCGAGATTACGTTTTTGCACCTAAGCCACTCACCTCGCAGCTATCCTGTGAGCACATCCAACGCGTTTCCTTACGCACATGTCCAGTGATTAGTTTCCCCTTTCGTTTCAAAACAAATGAAATAGATTAAGTCTTATTTTCAGGTATGTTGCTGGGAGCTGATCTTATGCACAGTGTTAATGCATTTTCTATTTTATTTTAAATGTTTGGTCCTCGTGAACAGAGCACGGGAAATATTAATTACTTCGCGTCCCCTATGAGCAATATCACAGCGTATGCATTTTTATGAGTTTTTGGTCTGTGATCAAATTAATTTATTTTCCGACTCGGCCAAACCTTTGTTTAGTTGTATGGTTAGAGTCGGTGGCGACCCTAATCTTCTCACGTTAATTTCAACAGCAGTAAGTATTTCCATTCCCAATAATAACGTAATAACCCGTAGAAACATGTTAGTTACATCAGATCAAAAGTGTCCAGGGAAAAAGTGGATATTAATATGGGGTGCACCCTTCACCTTTATGATTGCTTGAACTCTGCTAGAGACACTGGCAGTGAGGTGTCTCACTGTCTGTGTAGAAATAGTAGGCCAGTTTTCCTCGACAACCGAAATATAAGAAATGTAGCGCCGCCACTGTTTTTCGGCGCAACAGAGCGAAACGACAGTGCTGACAAGGTTGTCGCAAGCGGGCTGATATACCACCAACCTGTCTCCACATTGTGGGTAAGAGGCGAGCGGCCGCAGTTCCGACGACACAGCAAAAAGGCGGGCTAGCCAAGACAGTGGCACACCATTTACCACACCTTCTGGCTGCCACCTTGTTTTGGTGTGAGTGAATGGAAGCGGTGCCTCGGCAAAACAAGTGGGCACCGAACCCGCATGAGTACCCACCATCTTTAGCCAAAGGGCTCGTAGTCTGGCAGCACCGACTACAGGGAGTATGCCCACGCCAGCAAACGGAGCGACATGGTTTTGCAAGCTTCCACCAGGAGACAGGGCTCTACCACCAGCGAGCCGACTTCTGGTTCTATATCCACTCCCGTGGACTCAGCGCCTTCGAGCTTGCTCACTTCAACTGCAGCCGGACTTCTGCCTTGGAGGGCAGCCAATCGTGGCTGCGGCAGTGCAGCCATCCAGCCGTCTGTACTTGTGCAGAGAAAATGGAGCTATAGGCCTCCTCTGCAAGAATGGACCCCAACGCTGGTCCTGTTTTCTTCTGAAGGACCACAGCGGGCTACCACGTCTGCAAATGCACCCCGCCCAGAGTTGCGTAGTCCTCATGGGACGGTGCACCGCGGGCGTCCCGCTCGTGCGTTCTGCCCCAGCCGCCAGCTGCCCACTGACATCCTGTCACCACAGAAGCACAAGTCTGGCGCTGTCAGCACTTAACAAGGGGTTGCTGACTCGACGGAACAATGCCACGAGTACCGCCGCTTCTTTTTTCATAAAATATGTGACTGTTAATGATTTTCTCTTGAACAACCACCAGACAACATCCTGATGTCTACTCACCACCTCAACACAACACTGTCTTTGTAGAGGCCAACTACCCCTTGCCCCACAGTGTCAGAACCGTCTCAGAGATGGAAGTCAGCAGTCAGGACCAGTATCACGCTGAAGTGGCAAAGTTTAGAATCGACAGTTATAGTGAGGTGAATAGATGAGCTGTTTTGTTTCCTTCTAGTTTAGTGTGCACGGGATGGGTTGCAGGCAGGACAGCCACTTGAGAGTAGTTTTCATGAATCCGGAGGAATCGCCCTGTTTCGCACAATTCCAGGGCGCACTATATGCAACTATTAAGGTGCTCACAGTGTAACCTATTACACCACGGACCACCATATCCTGAGTCACTATTAATAATGTTTTAGGTGCCATTGTTATTACCATACCGCTACACAGTGTACCGAGTCGAAGTGGCTCGTGATTAAATATAACCTGTAAGCTATTATCCTATGATTAGTGGCTCTACGTAAAGGAAAACGAAAATGTAATAGTCACGGGAAATTAAATTGTGGTTGTAGGGGAAGATGTTTAATAAAGGTTACAGAATAATATTGACTACGTAGCAAGAATGAGAGGGGAGAAAAATTAATACAGTCTTAGAATACATTTTTGCTATAACAGCGAATAATCTGCCCGAGAATTACAAGACTTGGAGAAGGCCGGGAGATTCGGGAAGATTCTAGTTAGGTTACATCACGGCCAAGTAGAAATTCTGAAATCAGATACTGGATTCTAAGGCCTACCCAGGAGCAGCACTAACTCAAATCGCAGTTAGTAATGATGAAGAGTAAGCTGAAGTTTAAGTGACTAGTCAGGAAGAATCAATGGAAGAAGTGGGATGCGGAAGAATTAAGGAATAAAGATAAACGCCTGATTTTCTTCAAGGCTATAGATAGACATAATGAGTAGCTTAGTAGGCACTTCAGTTCGAGAGGAACTGACATCTCTAAAAATGGCAGTCACAGAAAGGAGAACGAAAAAGATAGGTACAAAGAAGGTAACTGCGAAAAAATCGTGGGTAACAGGAGAAATACTTCAGTTAATAGACGAAAGAAGGATGTACAAAAATGTTCAGGGAATTCAGGAACTCAGAAATACAAGTCAAGTAAGAATGAAACAAATAGAAAGTGCAAGGAAGTGGAGGCGAACGAGCTGCATGAAAAATGGAAAGAAATCGAAAAAGGTATGGTTTTCTGAAGGAATTACTCAGCATACTGAAAACTCAAAACAGCTTTCACTGAAATTAAAAGCTAGGGCAATAAGATTAAGAGTGCAAAGGGAATTTCACTGTTCAATGCAGAGGAGAGAGCGGATAGGTGGAAAGAGTGCATTGAAGGCTTCTATTAAGAAAAGGATTTGTCTGATGTTGTGGAAGAAGAAAAAGGAGTCGATAAGGAGGAGAGCCGACAAGTGAGAGAATTATAGCCCAAGCAGCTCAAAGCTCATGCCCTCACGTTGCTGAGAATAATGATATACAGAAGAAGGATAAAGGAAATTCACGAGCTGTTGTATGACCATAAGTCTGGCTTTAGGAAATGTAATGGCGCCAGAGAGATAGTTATGACGTTGGAGTTGACAGTGGAAGCAAGACTCAAGAAAAATCGAGACACGTTCGTAGGACGTGTCAGCTTGGAAAAAGCATTTGAAAATGTCAAACCATTCAAGATGTTCGAAATTCTGAGAAAAATAAGGCCAAGCTATGGAGAAAGACGAGTAATACGTAATTTATCTCAGAACCAAGAGAGAACAATGAGACCCGGAAGATGAAGATCGACGCGCTCGTACTAAAAACAGCATCAGATAGCTATATAGTCTATCGCCCCTAGTGTTCAATCTGTACATTGTAGAAGCAATGCCGAAAATAACGGAAAGGTTAAAAAGCAGAATTAAAATTCAAGGTGAAAGGATATCAGTGATAAGATTGTCTGATAACATCGAAACCCGAAGTTGAGCAAATTATTATTACAGGATCTGTTGAATGGAACATTCTGATGGGCTGAGAGAAAATTGAGCACGAAAGTAATGAGAAGTATCAGAAATGATAGCAATTGGAAAGTTAACATCGTAACTGGTTCAAATGGTTCAGAGCACTATGGGACTTAATATTTGAGGTCATCAGTCCCCTCGACCTAGAACTACTTAAACCTAACTTACCTAAGGACATCACACACATCCATGCACGAGGAAGCAGGATTCGAACCTGCGACTGCAGCAGTCACGCGGTTCCGAACTGAAGCGCCTAGAACCGCTAGGCCACTGTGGCCGGCCATCATAACTGGGAATCACGATGTGGACGAAGTTACGGAATTCTGCTACTTAGGCAGTAAAACAACCGATGAAGAACGAAGCAAGAAGGACATAAAAACAGACTAGCACTGGTAAAAAAGACATTTCTGTCCAGGAGAGGGCTACAGGTGTTAAACATAGGTTTTAATTTGAGGCAGCTATTTCAGAGGACTAACCCGTGGTCTAGGAGTAGCGTCTTTGATTCATAATCAAAACGTCTTCGGTCCCGGGTTCGATCCCCGCCACTGCCTAAATTTTGATAAATAATCAGCATTGGCGGCCGAAGACTTACGGCATAAGAAGTCAGCCTCATTCTGCCAACGGCCTTGTCAAAGAGGGCGGAGGAGCGGATAGAGGTTCAGGGCACTCTCTTGTCTTGCCCCTAAAGGCGGAAGAATCAGCAATGATCAACGACATGAGGATGCAGACGGCAATGGAAACCACTGCATTAAAGACACGTAACGTGTATCCACAGGAAATGTGGCCTGCAATACAGTGAGCGCTACTACTGCCAGCTAAATAAAAGATTCAAACTACGGAAGTCACTAACTACTGATAGGCACAGTTAGCAAATGAAAGATTTTAATAGAGAACAAACAATGTATTTACCTTAATAGTCATTATATATATATATATATATATATATATATATATATATATATATATATATATATATATATATATATCAGTTCATGACATCAATTCTTACAAAGTTCAAAACTCCGCCATCTCTCTCCCCACATCCACCACTGCTGGCGGCTCACCTCCAACTGCGCAACTCTACGCGCCGCTAACAGCCAACTGCCGCTCCCCAACACTACAATGGCAGACAACAATGCAAACCAGCCACAGACTGCACACAGCACAGCCAGTGATTTTCAGAGCGCTTCGTGGCGTTACCAATAAAAAAACCTAAACAGCCTACTTACAAATGATACGATTCGCTGATGACATTGCTATCCTGAGTGAAAGTGAAGAAGAATTAAATGATCTGCTGAACGGAATGAACATTCTAATGAGTACACAGTATGGTTTGAGAGTAAATCGGAGAAAGACGAAGGTAATGAGAAGTAGTAGAAATGAGAACAGCGAGAAACTTAACATCAGGATTGATGGTCACAGAGTCAATGAAGTTACGTAATTCTGCTACCTAGGCAGTAAAATAACCAATGACGGACGGAGCAAGGAGGATATCAAAAGCAGACTCGCTATAGCAAAAAAGGCATTTCTGGCCAAGAGAAGTCTACTAATATCAAATACCGGCCTTAATTTGAGGAAGAAATTTCTGAGGATGTACGTCTGGAGTACATCATTGTATGGTAGTGAAACATGGACTGTGGGAATACCGGAACAGAAAAGAATCGAAACGTTTTAGATGTGGTGCTATAGACGAATGTTGAAAATTAGGTGGACTGATAAGGTAAGGAATGAGGAGGGTCTGCGCAGAATCGGAGAGGAAAGAATATGTGGAAAACACTGATAAGGAGAAGGGACAGGATGATAGGACATCTCCTAAGACATGAGGGAATGACTTCCATGGTACTAGCGGGAGCTGTAGAGGGCAAAAACTGTAGAGGAAGACAGAGATTGGAATACGTCAAGCAAATAATTGAGGACGTAGGTTGCAAGTGCTACTCTGAGATGAAGAGGTTAGCACAGGAAAGGAAATCGTAGCGGGCCGCATCAAACCAGTCAGTAGACTGATGACGAAAAAAGAAAAAAAAATTCAGAGAATGTACTATTGCGGGCGTAGCACTATATGGATGTGGAACATGGATTGTGGAAAAACCGGAACATCAGAGAATCAAAGAACTAGAGATGTGCCGCTACAGGCGAATCTTGAAAATTAAGTGGAATGAGGAGGCTCTCCACAGAACCGGAGAGGAAAGTAATATATAAAAAACGCTGACAAGGAGAAGATCAGGATGATAGGACATCTATTGTAACGTTCTTTACATAAAAGAAAAGTTTACAATTACTTTGAATGAATGTCTGATCTGTGCAATGGGTAATGAACTAAAATTATCGTGTAGTGTGTTGTAAGTGCAAGTGGTGTGCTTACTCTGTATTATTGTTAACAAAATCTTTATATGAACTGACTGGACAGTGCAGCTCACAATACCAATAAAGAAATAAGTCACTGCAAAATACATCCAGCCCCTTAGGCACTGAATCCTCTGGCCCTGTTCAAAATATATCCAGCCCCGTAAGCACTGAATCCTCTGGCCCTGTTCAAAACTTCTAACCTTGGTCCCTGTGCACAGAACAAATAAATGAAATTGTCTTACCTCTAAAGCAGCAACGGTGGAATGCTGTGTATTCTGGTCTCTCACAAAAAGGTATAAATATGCTAGCTACAGGCTCAGCGATCCGCAATGCTGGCTGTAATACTTTGAAATGCACATGAAATTGTTTTGGCTGATAAATGAAAACATTATGAAAATCCAACTCCTTTGAAAAAAATATGAGCTGGACCGGGAGGGTGTACTGATTATCTACTATGGTGAATTAGTAACAATGAGTATTTTTGGCAAAATTAAATTGCAAGTTAAAATTGTCTTTTAAAAACATCTGACAATTGAACTTA
The DNA here is from genome assembly GCF_023897955.1 of Schistocerca gregaria. Taxonomy (NCBI): domain Eukaryota; kingdom Metazoa; phylum Arthropoda; class Insecta; order Orthoptera; family Acrididae; genus Schistocerca; species Schistocerca gregaria. The sequence continues at coordinate 1,005,715,740 of NC_064920.1, read as the reverse complement.
CATTACTCACAATTGGTTCACAAACAATTAAATTTAAAGATCAAGTATTACCTAACCTCATTAATCCAACATAAACGCAAATCATCATGTTACACGTAGCTCTGTTAACAAATCTTAGAAGCCTATTATATCAACTCAGTTTACGAAATTCTCTGTTTACTCAACAATTACAAATTATCGGCCAACATCTATACTAACGCGCTGGCTAAACGAAAATCATAGTCTTTACCTTGCTTGTGAGAAGACTTCTTGTAATTCTTATATTAATCTAACACTTGGTGGCTTCACACAGCACATCACAAAAACTGCCTACTCCATCGTCTTTCGCTCCCGGCGCCCAGTACTCTCTTACTCCAACATTACAATCTCAGACCAGAATCAGTATCTTTGACTATGGGGTCGTGCACAGTCAGCGATCCGCATATAAAGCCTATCAGAGATATACATCGTTTACCATATCCGTTTATCACATACAAAAACCAAATACTAGCTTGTATGTTACTAGAGGGAGCTATAGGGGATAAAAACTATAGAGAGAGATAGAGAATGGAGTACAACCAGCAAATAATGGAAGATATTGATTGCGGTTTCTGCTCAATGACGAAACAGTTGGCCAACACCACTTCTTGCGTACTTCAGTTTTGCCATTACACATGACAATAAGTAACTTTCTCCAAATACTCGCCAAACTCAAACCCTTCCATCAGATTGCTAGCTGGATGGCTGGTACCAATTTGGAAGTCGCTAGTGATTGCTTCCTCTGGTTTCAGGCGAGTTCCTTCTCTTTTGTTTTTTCAGTAACTACTTCCCCCCGCCCCCCAAATGTTTATTGGTACCCGTTCGTCGGTACAAGAGGTCTGCCAAGTCTTGGTTTAGCCTTGATTATTCCTTCGCGTTTCCACTTGAAAATCACATAACCAACTTGGGCAGCTTTAGAACGTCTGAAATGTTCTTCATGGACCTGTTACTCAGGTTACATCCAGTGACTAGCACAAGGTCGCAGTCACTCAGCTCTCCTAGCCGATACATTTTGTCGCTAGTGCTTCTCTGCTAACTACACAGTGTTCCCCGCCTCCATTTATTCTGACGAGTCCGCCTCTCGCGATAGCCAACAGTCATTTCCGCATTACGCAGTGGCGTCCGGATACATTTGATCAGATAATATACTTCACTCGCTGATTTAGATCTTGTATCTTGAGATATTGTCCTAATAAGTCGTGAATTATTGTTCAGCACGATTGAGTCGCCATTTTGAGTACGGAAATTGACGACGATACAAAATTTTATATGATGGTAGGCATTACAAAAAGCACTGTCTTGATCTTATTATCCTTAATATTTGATACGAATAATTGTGGATATGTATGTTACATTGAAAAATTTTTTATTGTCGTCAGTGAAGGAAAGAGTAGAAAAACGGATAACTTTTATTAGATGAAAAAAGTTCACTAACGCTTTCGATTGACGTTTGGCGTCCTGTGGCATTCGCTCGCACCGGGACGACGAGATTTCACAGAACTAATAGGACCTGCTGATCAGGTGTGTTGCATATCACCTGTCCTGGCCAACTGACTGCGATTTTCAGTACGGAAACCTTAAGAATGAGTGTCTTTAAGAGGATAAAGATATTTTAAAAGCAAATCAGGAACTTTAATTTTACTGGGCTTACCCTCTTTCATACGGAGCAGATGGCTCATTTGTAAGCAAGGCATTTGCACGCCACATAGTGCCGCTGCCGTTTCTCAGGGGCATAACACATAGCAAAGAATCCCTAACGGCACTGGGAAGCATCAACGAACATTTTTTCTCAAGAAAAAGTTGTTCCCTAGGACGTGATCTATCACCCCTAGAAGTTCGATACAAAGACTCTAGAATCCCCTCTTTCTTTATCTAACTCAGTCGTTATACCGAAATCACATAATTATTAATTGAGACAGTCCGTAAATTATATATATATATACTTACTTAAAAACATTTTTAAATACTCAGTATTCATTAATAAACGGTGGGTAATACGAATTTTCTATCATATTAGGATCCAGCTCGTTAAAATCTACGAGACTAAGCCACTGTTATTTAAAGTGACCTGAGTTATCGTTATTCCCATGTTGAAGTACATGATAAAAGCTTACAAAGGGCCTAGTAATATCACCACGTGGCAAACAGATTTTGAAAATCTGACCTGTGTTTGCACAAAGTTGCTGTGGACTAGTGTGGGTTATCGAGCGTATACATCGATTGTACAGTAAGTATGATTACAAACTTACATGCTCAATCGAATAATAAAACTGAGACACTAAGGAAATCCAAAAAAATGCACTTGAAACCCAACATAAAAAAGTAATCCTGGTTTTGAGCATGGTCTTCTGTCCGGAACATGATGCTACTGCAAGGGCAATAAGAAAGGAAGCTCTGCGTTTAATGGTCTCGTCAACGACGAGGTCATTAGTAGGAACAGCTGCAAATTGTGGAAGGATGGGGAAGGAAGTAGGTCGTATCCTGTCCAAAGGGCCGTATGAAGAGTGTCGATAAGAATAACAACACACTTATGTATATGAGCAGTCACTATTTTTTCATCCCATCGGCGACTATAACTGGTGACCTGGTGAATCATAGGCAGTAGTTGAGTTCAAAATGTCTTCTGCCTTGCATGTCATTGATTTGGAATATAATTCAAAGTACCGTCTGGTTCACTACATTTCGTTTTAGTACCGGCTTCAAGCTGAAGAACAGATTATCTTCACCTCATAAGATCAGAAAAACGATAAGTCCCTATTAAAAGAAAAATTATAATTCTCTAACATTAAAAAGTTATGGAGATAACAAAAAATTGACCATCATGGAAGTATGGAAGTGCTGCAAAACGCAGTTTCTTGAAAAGTGTGATGATATAATATTAAAATAAATAAAATACATCATCGATAGCGCGAGGTTACATCTTTGGCTGTCGCCAACCTCCTTCCTGCGGTCTCGCAAGCTGTGGCGTGCGCAGCCGGCGGCGGGGACTTCTGCGGGGACTGGCGTGCAACGGTAGCACTTACCTTGTGGCGTGTATGATTTTACAAAGTGTCAGCCACTTCTTTACACTGCACGGGCAACCTCACGTTTCCTAGTAGCGTTTTGTTTTTTGAGCCTACTAAACTGGTCTGTGTGCCGTATGAGGTGAAGTGATGTTGTTAAGCAGTAGCCAGATGAGCCAGTTGAGTACTTCGGGTTCTAAGTTATTGGTACATTTTTTAATCTATTGCTTATTGAAACAGTGTTTAAATTGAAAACTATTTTTAGTGTAAATTGTATTTGCCCGTTAATTGCCTTTTTTAATGTTTTGCCATAACGTGGGCATTTGCTTCAGGTTTACGATTATTGAACAGATATTCTTTCATATGTAGTGTGCACTTTAAGTGCAGTATTTTGAGGGCGCTTGTTCGTGCAAAAGTTGGGACTCCCTTTTCTTAATTGTACTTGCAAGTATTTCGCCCACTTATTCTTATAGTCAGTGGTTAGTGTTTGATCTGGGCCGATGCTTAAAAACGTTCTTGAATGGCTGCTTCTCATCTATACGTCTAATGTAATTTTTCTGTTTTAGTGTTTTTTGTTTGATATAGACTTAACCAGGGACAGCAAAGACTACAACTAATTAAATTTTATCTTTAGATACATCCTATAGTTATGTCATCGATGTCTCAATGTTTATAAATTGTTGCTTATTTGCTTGAATGCTGTTTGAATGGAGAAACTTCTTTGCAAAATTATTATGACTCTTTAACTACCATTCTCAACCTTTCAATTTTTAAAATTCTTCTAGTTTTAAGTCATTCCTTCTGCTACCATAGGACAATGTTTTGTAACGAAAAGCGAAGCTGAAAATCCGAAATTTTGTGGTAATTAATTTTAACTGAAGTTTTCAAAATAAATATCTTTTCTGGTGCAAATGTCAAGTTGTACTTTCCTTACTGTTCCCAGCTCCCCGCTAGCTGCACCATTACAAAATGGACTGATTCTATGAGATAAGTTACGTGATCAGCAGCATACTGGCTTGTGTGAGGATGCTGTCTTTGGCAGTCTAAGTGGTAAACATTTTAATCCAGTGGCGTTTTCTAGCACTATGCCAACCGTGATTACGGTTTTCCAGAGACCTAATTTGTTCAGTTACAGCAGAAAAATCTTTTTGTTGTTTCAAAATTTAAAAATAAATTTAGATAACGGTGTCAATTAAATTTTTCACACTCTCTTATTACAATATTCTTTCCTTCCATTAAATGTTAATGGATATACAGAAGACTGAACTAAGTCTCTCTTTAATAGTGTTATCAACGTCTATAAAAGATAAAAGGTTGGAGCAATATATTAGCAGACATATATTACATATGTTGCTATGGCTGTCACGTTGTCTAGGGTATCCTCTTTGTTCCTGTATAAGCTTTCCATAATTAATGTTCCAACGTCCTTCAATGACAAGTCGCTGGAATACTGTTCCCTTTTATCATCAACTGTATTTATTTATAAGTCCTTGAAATACTTCTCATAACCATACTTGTTAATAAACAACATTTCGCAACGTTTTTACAGGTAATTCCTCCGTTTGTTACAGGAATCAACCTGGATGGCTACTGACCATACTCTTTCAGCGTTAAAGCAGCTCTGGCTTGCTTGGCCCCAAAATTACATTATATATTGGAAACCTAGCCTCCAGTACCTTCCGGAATGGGATGTAATTCAAATTAGTTTTTACATAACTGTCTTAATTGGAATGTTTTTCAGATTTGATTTAAGTAATGTTTTCTGGAAATAATTTTTTATGTGAAGATTTATGCGCTTAAGGGGTCATAACAAATGTTGCTAATTTTGGCAATGTGAAAAACAGCGTGTTCCCTGTAACTGTACACGGTTTACTGTATTATCGATAGAAAAATTATAAATGACAACAGTAATTTTGTTTCTATTATGACTGAAGCATAATATTATATTTACTATAAAGTGGTTTTTGAATTATTTAAGTTAGTGTTTTCTGAACCATTTAAGTTAATAGTCGTGCTTTCTAATTTTCATAGTACAAGATCGGTGTTGCGAAATGGTTTGATAAGAAAAATAAAAATATCAGAAAAATATAGTTTTGGCGATCAGGTACGTGCAAAAATATCTTATGACGCGGAATATATATAATTTAACAATAAAAATTATGTCTGGCCGTAATTAATCGAACATTTAAATTGCCATACGGAAGTTCCGAGGAAGCAAGTTTCATTACAGTATCTTTCAAAAAATCTCGATACGGAAAGGAAAAGTTCATGCTCCACACTTGGCCCCCAATGTATTAACTTAAAATTTATGTAATGCAAAATTCTATGAAGACGGAAATTTTCTGCGGTCGGTTTTGTCACAGTCCGGCCCACATCACGGCGCGGTAACGGTAGTCGTTGCTCTGCGGCTACATTCGATGCCACATCTAACCCGCAGCGAACGTAATTTTCGCAAATCTACTTTGGTGCGGCGTTATGCGGGCTTTCGAAGCTTGTTTACTATCACACCGATAAAAGCGCGTTCACATTAAGTGCTGTTCATGACGCCTGCGCCACTCTCGTTGCTGTTAAAACGGTGCCTGAAAATGATGCAAGCACAGTCACTGAAATACGCGCGCGCATACACGCACGTACATGAGAATGAGAACATATGCACTGACAAACGCAAACGAACGACAGAATTAATATTTTTCTCCAAATTGAAACCTAAAAGCTGGAATTTAACGGTGTGTGGGGGTGAGCTGGATGTGGGAGGGGAGTGTTGGAACTCGGCAGTGACTGCACGTGCGCGCAGAGAGCATACGCCTGGTGCACAGTGCTGCGAAATCTGATTTAGCACGCAGGGGCTATAACAGAATTTGTCACTGCTTATGGGTCCCGCCGTGACCAGGATAGCGCCGGTAAAAGCTAATGCAATGCGATGGGCCGAGAGAGCACGCAGCGATGATGTGGTGGCGCGGGGGCGGCAGTCGGCTCGCGAATGTGATTTGGGGCGGCGAGCCCTGTCGAACTGCGCTACGGGCCCGCTGCGCTCCGACCCGCCCGCCGCTGTTTATGCGAGAGAACAGCCCGGGGCAGTCTTCCTACTCGCGCTCACGTGCCGCACCTTGCCGTGATTTACGACGTGTGCCGTACAGTGCTGCCGGTTGGGCTGCCTATCTCTCAGGCGCCGCGCCTAGCAGCAGCTACTGGCGGCTATTAAACCCAGGCGTGGGTGCGTAGCCTGCAGAACGCCTACCGCTGCTATACGCCCGCGCCGCTCGTGTTTGTGTGTTTGCGAGGGGTTATGTGCGAGCGCTAGGGGCGGCGTGTCGTTCTCCATCCTCCTATTAATTCCAGGCTAATTTGTGTGCGGTTTCGATTACACCGATTGGGGAGGCCCACTGCATTCCGGCAGTAATACCACTGAAAGGGCGTTGGCAAGATACCGACACGCGTAGGTGTTCCTAACAGTGGCGGCTACCCGCTTCTATTTTTCGCTTTGCAGCTACTGTCCATCTGATAAACCCATGTATCAGATGCAACAGCCGAGTAGGCCTACTGGTATGGCTCTTAGTTTCGGTTTAGGATAATCGTCGAGTTTATTCACTCAATGTCTAAGCCCTGATCTTACCATTACTTCGTACGGTAACTATTTGTACTACCTGACAAACCCAGCATTGCACTGATGTTCATGTCGGCAATTTTCTGTTAGACTGAAAACAAAAATTTGTGTTTTTACTGTAATGTCGATCATATTTAATTTCCATGTATTCGTATAAACACCCTTGAAGTTAAGCAGTCGCCTCGGCGTGAGCTGATCCCGGACAGTTTCTGTGCGATAGTCCCAGTTGCTTCGAGTGTGTACAACGTGATTTTGTAAACGCTCTAGGGCAACACCTCTCCACCGCTAAATGAATGGTTATTGTTTCCGCCTATTGCCGTTTACGTTTCACAGTTGAAAGCTATCGTACGCGCAGCTAGGTGTCAAGGACTGACTCGGTTGTAGGAGAGTCTTATTAGTAAAAAATAAATCTACGGCGATGCGGCACTTTTCCACGCACCTCAGTGTTTATGACATATCTTCTGATCTATGTACCACACAACGACACAATATTGTAGGTACATACAGCAACATTTGTGGATATTGTACCCAAACGTTTTGTGAATTGAGTCAGTAGCAAAGCAGTAATAAATTATACACCATGCACAATGAGACAGTTTTTCACGTATCTCGCGGTTTATGACGTCATATCTCTTGAACTAGCATGTGTGAGAGGTTCTTATCCCTCTCCCCCCACCCCTTCTCCACAACAATTGTTGCCAGACAGTAGATGATACGTGTACCAAGTTTGGAAGTAATCGGTCCAGTCTTTTAGCAGATGGTGAGGACCACCCTACCCCCCCCCCCCCCACCCACACACACACATATATTTTTTATAATACATATGGGTTACCAAACACCTATCCCAATGACGTAATGTATATCGTAAAACGCCTTCACACAATTAACACTAGCACAGCAGAAGGTGTTTAAGTATAACGTTTATTTCTGCGATAACGAATTAACAATTAACGTTTTTCTATCAAACTTTGTCAACTTCCTTTATTTCTTCTGTGTTTGACAACAGCGATTCACAATTTGCCGAGTTTCCGTGGTTTCATGAATTATAACTAGAAGATCGGAGGGAATCATAGACCCCTAGCGTAACTCCTTTTAAAAATATTGCTACTGTTGCAGTTAAAGATGTTTAGTCAACAGTTGCTTCAACGAATGAATATATATATCCACTGTCGGAAAGCTTTTCGCTCGTATTTCGTGTGTTACTGATGTTACTCGCCTCATCAATGACTCTTGTCTTTTCCAATTATGACAGCGTCGTCTCCGTAATGAAGAGATTTTACATATTCTGAAATACTCAGATACTGAAGAGAAAACCAGATTACTCGGATTCACATTGTGTTTTTCTGTCAGAGACAACTAACGACGAAGATAGTAAAAATGAGGAGCAGATACCATCAGCAGATGTTTCCTCCTCTGTTATTTCCGCATTTTCAGAAGTCAGTTGACGTAATAAGGGCCTTTCAATTTCAGTTTGATGTCGTTTACTACAAAAAAAATTCACACAGAAACAAATAGTCGGAATGGAAAGAAATACATCACCAGGTCCGTATTGTTGAAGAAATAGGAGCAATGAGTAGTATATATACGTGTCATAAGTGGTCTTCGTTGTCGTTTCCATGGCTGGCCTTTGGCCTTTGGTCGCGCTCTTGAAGGCCTAATTTGAGGCACATCAACCATCTCCAGGCTGAAGAAATGTCGTTTCCCAGATTGCGAAAACCGTCTCTATCGTACAGGGTAGCCACAGGACGAGCAGACAGCGGCGACCAGGAACTGATATGGAGAATTTTTATTTTTTATTTTCCTTGAGCGTATTAAACTATGTTATCAACAACAAGGTATAAATACAAAAAGTAAATAAAGGAGAAATCACAGTGTAAAGAGTATGAGCTAAAGTTTAAGATTATTTTATAGCATCACATAGTCACAATACCTTTAGCAAAGCATTTTGACATGATATCCACTACAGATAAAACTGAATATACAATTGTACTCAGCAGAGATTTTGAAGCGTGAACCTGGAGAGTAGAATCTTAATGTTACAACAGATAGTACGCCAAATTTCAATAACATGCGTTCCTGTCTCATACAAAAAAACAGAAGCACTTATCGGAAAGGACACTTCCAATTTCAAAGGTTCTGCGGTAAGCGGTTCTGCTGTGCTTCGAAGAAACTGCATCACATCACAAGGTGGTTTACATTTCCTTCTCGTTTTTACTGACAGACACAGCAGTGGTTATCTCTGAATGCTATACGATGTCAGTGGGAAAGTCTTCAACCTGACTGGTACGTAATCGTATCAGGGTATTTAGCAGAATCCAGTTCACCTGATACATTGAATACAATGGTAGTATATCATTATTGGCTGAATCTCAGTGTAGTATTGACCTTTGTGGTATACTGATCCGTCGCTCTTTCTTCCACGGACAGTTTCCGTATCCACAAGTCGAATTCGGAAGGCAAGAGACAGACATTCGTTACAGGACCAGAAACATGTACCTGTGAAACGTCTGGGCTAGCAGGACACAGCGGATTACGTTGTGGAAGGGGCCAAAATAAGTTGCTGTCAGTTGCACTCAACATACAATATTACAAGGATGAAAAACACTCAAAACTTTAATCGACCTCCTTCGATTAACTTTAGATCGGCTGAAGGCCACACCCAAAATCGAAGACACAAGACCTAAGCAAGAAATTGAAATACAAGGTTCTTCGGGAGGTTTCACCCAAGAATATTTTCTAAATCTTCAATCTAAACAGGCTGAAGGAATTAGCAGTTTAATTTTAATGGAACTTGGCTGGAGTCCGCATATTAAGCAATAAGAAGAGTTTCAGTCAAAAGGCAGAAGGCCTTATTATCTTAACACATTTATGCAAAATTCGGCTGAAGGCCCCATACAAAAACATAAAAATCTTATGCCTTAAGGACAAGACAAGAACATTAATTTAAGAGATATTAAAGCTCGGCTGAAGGCCGCACATCACAAATAATTTAACGGCTTAAGCCCTAGAATAAAGGGTTTAAATTTTAAAAGGAAGAAGACCGTATCTTAAAATATTTCATATAAAATTCGGTTGAAGTCCCCTATAAAGAATAACAATCTCATGCCTTAAGGGTAAGACAATAACATTAATTTAAGAGATATTAATACTCGGCTGAAGGTCACACATTAATCAAATAACTAAAACCCAAATAGGGAAATTACTATGTAACATACAAGGAACGGCGTTTAGAAGTTTCCAAGGGTCGGCCTGGGATTGTAACACTAACGCCCGTTTAGGTGAGACAGGCAGCCTGTCCAACGACTTCTTAATCTGAAGGCAACCCAACCGAGAGACAGCCGACCGACCAGTTAGCAAAATCAGTTCCACTGGGCACAACCAGCAAAACAACCACAAGATTTCAACACAAACACACACAAAATATTGGCGCCCACAACCACCAACAATACCTCAGCTGTCGAACTACACGCCGCGCTGGACAGCAACAACACGACGAAGGAAATACACTGCCGAAAATTACGTCAACGGCCAGGGTACGTAAGCGGAACGTCAACGGCCACCAGGCGGAAGATACCGCTCGTCAAATTCAATAACAGGTAATAAATTAAGTCAAGTTAAGCTCCACAGGAAGACGGCTGAAATCTTGGCCGACTTGAATACACACGCGTTTTGCTCACGGGAATGTCCCAAAAGCGACAACCAGGATTAAAAGAAGAAATGTAGCAGTTGAGGCTCGATAGTAGGTTAAGTGAGGACTCAACTTTCATGTCCAAGATCGGTGGGCGACGAATTTCGTAGCAGTCGCAAGCAGCATCTCACACTCCAACCGCGCGTGTACACCTCCAGCGGCCCCAGCTAGGGTTTGAGCGACGTTAACTTCCTTGTTGCTCCACGCCAACCGACCGTCTAGTCACACACCGCCCAGCCGCAAACTATACCCCCAACACCAAAGATGGTACAGAAATACTAGTATCGATACACGCTGCTGCTGCCACTCGCGGAGAGGACAGCAACACTATCGCGATAAACGCAGGAGAAATAAAACCACAGGACTGCAATCAAGGTTTAACCCAAGACAAGCATGACTCGAGCCAGCCACTGCTCAACCTCCTTGGAGAACTGGTTGATTTTATTCTTGTAAGCCAACACCTACATGACTTGGGGCCCAGATTAGAGATTCACGTATCTCTTCGTTTCCTTCCAATTATTCTCTTGTACACACATCAAAAAAAAGTTTTGTGTGACCTCGGTACCGAGAGTTCCGGAACCTGTACAGCACATTGGAATGGAGTTCAACATAAGCATCATTTATGCACTTTTTATCGCTCATGAGAACCACAAATTGCATGTTGTACCACTTTACAAGAGACTTTCAGAGACGATGGTCCAAACTGCTGTACATACCGGTTCCTCCAATACCCAGTAACACGTCCTCTTGCATTGATGCATGCCTGTGTTCGTCGTGGCATACTATCCACAAGTTCATCAAGACATTACTCGTACAGATTGTCCCATTCCTCAACGGCGATGCCGATGTGGTTGCACTGTCGGTCGGAGGATAGCATTCACGTATCGTACAGCCGTTACGGCGTCTTCCATGACCACCAGCGGCGTACGTCGTCCCCACATAATACCATCCCAAAACAGCAGGGAACCTCCACCTTGTTGCACTCTCTGGACAGTGTGTCTACGGCGTTCAACCTGACCGGGTTGCTTCCAAACACGTCATTGACGATTGTCTGGTTGAAGGCATATGCGACACTCATCGGTGGAGAGAACGTGATGTCAATCCTGAGCGGTCCTTTCAGCATGCTGGGCCCATCTGTAACGCGCTGGGTGGTGTCATGGTTACAAAGATGGACCTCGCCATGGACGCCGAGGGTAAAGTTGCCCATCATACAGCCTGTTGCACACAGTTTGAACCGTAACATGACGTCCTGTGGCTGCACGAAAAGCAGTATTCAACCTTGTACCTTTGCTGGCAGGGTTTCTCTGAGCCATAATCCGTACGTAGCAGTCATCCACTGCAGTGCATGTCCGAACAACGACGCTTTGGTTTACTCCGAGGCGCCTGGACACTTCCCTTGTTGAGGGATCTTCCTGGCACAAAGTAACAATCCGGACGCGATCGAATTCCGGTATTGACAGGCTAGGCATGGTTTAATGTACCTCCTTCCTGGTGGATTGAGTGGACCTGATCGGCTGTCGGACCCCCTCCGTCTAACAGGCGCTGATCATGCATGGTTGATTACATCTTTGGGCGGGTTTAGTGCCATCTCTGAATAGTCAAAGGGACTGTGTCTGTGATACAATATCCACAGTCAACGTCTATCTTTAGTAGTTTTGAGAACTGGAGTGACGCAAAACTTTTTTTTGAAGTGTGTATTTAGATACAGAGAAAATGCATGAAAAATCCTGAAAATGCGGTATTTATGTGGAACCTGTTAGAGATCCTCTTGCAGTGTTTTTGAGAATCTGATCCTCCTGTGAAATGTACCGTGGCGGATGCGAACAAATTTGGTGTATGTTGGAGCGCAGAGGGTATGTGGTGGGACGAGGTGACTACACCGGCCTTAGGCGCGCCGTAGAGTACTATCGAAGTGGACACAGCGTCGCCGGGTGGGGTGGCCGAGCACTTCTAGGCGCTTCAGTCTGGAATCGCGCGACCGCTGCGGTCGCAGGCTCGATCCTGCTTCGGGCATGGATGTGTGTGAAGTCCTTAGGTTAGTTAGGTTTAGTTCTGATGACCTCAGATGTTAAGTGTTCAGAGCCATTTGACCGTTTTTATTTTATTTTTTTTATTTATTTATTTTTTTTTTTTTTTTACACAGCGTCAATGCTGGGGTGGGTATTACATTATTAGGATGTACCCCAGTCGAGAACACTGTAACCCTAACGTCGCTTCATCTTATTGAAACGTTGTTTCAACTTTATTAGTAGTAAGGTAGTAAGGCAGATGTAAAAGCACATGATTTTGGAAATCGTGACACACACACACACACACACACACACACACACACACACACACACACAGAGAGAGAGGGGGGGGGGGGGGTAGAGATGAGAGAAAGAGAGAGGGAAGGTGCATTGTTAATCAGAGCCAAATGATTGCTCAGTGCTCTTTACTGGTTCAAAAACGACGCGTCCCGATCCGGAAGGGTAGGGAAGTGCAATGAAGTACCATGAAAAATGGAAATATAAAAGAACAGAACGTGGTTGTATCCTGAGCTATTACATCCAAAATTGGAAACTAAAATATAAATACATAACATATAGGATAGGAAAGCACTTAAGAATAGTTATAATTACTACCAAAAAGAATTTGTAAAAAGTACGCCTAAAATACCCGGTAAACGGACGTGAAGAACGAATAGTATAACCGTCGGATTACCTAGCGCGATACGGGTCATCAGCCATAGCAGCATAAAGAAAGATCATGACCATAAACTGAAAGACGTGGCCCCGGGGGAATGTGGCGGTGACGTAGCAGCTGCGACGCGCTCATGGCGCTAATGCAGATAACTGCTACTTGGTGGCGCCTGATGTAGGTATAAACCCATCTGCGAAGAATCATGATAGTAGAAACAAAAATCTTACATACGAGCTGCAAACTCGTTAAGTAAGATATAAATTCTATTAATATTGTTAGGAAAATTCTGTTCAATACCAGAGGCATGGAGTTTACGAAAGCGGACGTAGTACAACCAAAAAGGAAAAATTTAGAAACAGGAAGAAGAATTGCGGAAGATGTGCTCAATGTTATAAACAGAGTCGAGAACTTGCCACACTATAAGGTGGAAACAGTTATACACCACAGTTTCTAAACGAAGAAACTTTCCTAATTAAAAATGTAGCGAAATTGTGCACCTGGGAACGAGTTGTACATTGCATAACTGGGGACGTTACTCAGTAAAAAATTTAAAAATTGGTACGCAGAATGACTAAAAGTGAAAGAGAGCCGGTAATTGACAAGAGTGTATAGCCCAAAACAATGGGTATTTTCCCCGGTATTTTAGGCATATTTGACGAATGCTTTTAGGCAGTAATTATAACGCGACGTGAACTGTTTGATAATCTAAAAATGACAAAAATCTATCGTTACATGTTCTCCTGAAAATCCCTTAGAATAAGAAAACGGCGAAACGCGTCTGGGAGAAATAAATTAAGTTGCAGCAAGAAAAGGCGTTTTTATTTACAGAACAAGTAATTACAACATTTCTACGTGCTTTCCCATCCTTTACGCCTTACACACCTTTGTTTTCGGTTTTCACTTTTGAGTGCAGTAGCTCATGAGAGAGGCATGGCTGGTTATTTATGTCCATTTTTCATTGTAGTTTCAGGTAACCTGATGCTCCGCTGCCCGAGTGGAAAGCGTCTTTTTCGAGACAATGAAGAGCATTCTGCAACCTATGAGTGTCTTTTAAGGGGAGTCGTGCCACCCAAAACGAGAATATTAGACATTTTTACTTTAATGCAGGTTCTGAAAATATGGATTTATGCTTAATCTGGTGTTCGTTTTACTGAAATATTGTAATATTACTATTTTAAATAAATACTTGAAAACAATCATGCACCGACATTTCTCAGAATTTCTAGTGCGTCATTCATGGAGAGTGCAACCTAGGTGAATTGCAAACTAGAGTGCATAAATGTTGTGAAGATGAGAATGAGGATGGGACTGAGACTGTATAGACTACAACAGCAATCGGGAAGCACTAAGTTATCGGATGCTCTAAGGCGTCGACTGACTGAAAAACTAACTGGTGACGCTACACATTATTATCTTATAGCTATTAGAAGTAACACGGATATTTTAAATGTTATGAAGGTTTCTGCATGGGTAATTTATATCTATAAGCTGTCAGCAGATTCTGATCTGTGTTCCATTAAGTGGCGTAAGTAGCTGAAGGCAAAAGAGGAAGATAACTTAGACACTTTCAAAACAAAATTATTTTTACAATACACTGTTATACTTGCCTTGAAACGTCTGTTTCAAGATCGTACCCATCCAGAGGTGTAGTAGAAATCTCTGAAAGGCAAAACACAAAATGCCAACGAATCTTTCAACAAAATTGTATGGTCAAGGATACCAAAAGATGTTTTTGTTGGAAGGTCAGTCTTCGAACTTAGTGCTTATGATGCTGCTCTTTTAATGAATGCTATTCCGGGTTACAACACCAATAAAAGTGTGATGGACTTGGACCAACTACGAATCACGAAGACAGAAATCGCAGCAAACAATATATCAAAAGAAGCCAGATCCAAGGAAAGGAGGGCAGCATTAGGTGAGGAATTTGAAGGAGATGAGAACTGCCAGTTAGGAAGAATCTAACATATTTTGTATATATCAGTTGACTGTGAATTAGCCGGCCGGAGTGGCCGAGCGCTTCAAAGGGTATAGTCTGGAACCGCGCTGCTGCTACGGTAACAATTCGAATCCTGCCTCGGGCATGGATGTGTGTGATGTCCTTAGGTTAGTTAGGTTTAAGTAGTTCTAAGTCCCATAGTGCTCAGAGCCATTTGAACCATTTTTGAACTGTGTATTAAATTTTTTTAAACGTAATTTTATCAAAATGGCGTTTTTCACTATGAATTCCCCCATTTCTCAGAAACTTCTAAATCTACAACACTTATGAATTATTTACCACATAACATATATAGTACGGTGATGTTTTAGGTCTATTGTAGTAGCATTTACAGTAGTAGTTGAAATTCAAGACACTAAAATTGTGAGAAAATAAATTCAAAATTTAAATGTTAGGATAAAAAACGTAACTCTTATCCTAAATGTAATTTTAAAGTGATTGTTGTGAAACACATTCGCAAAACATGAGAGAACATATGGTAAAACTCTCACCTTAATATACACATCAGTTCGAGTGAAAAAGAAGCATTTCTATAGATAATTTAACACTGTCGCGATAGTGTGGTACAGCTTGAAATACCCCCATTTAAAATTCCTTCATTGGGTTTTGAGTAATTTATCGAAGCCGCCAAACAGTTAATCATTATGATTATATGACCTTGTGCTTAATGGATGAAAGGCTATCGCTTCTCCTGCTGTGGTTTCGGGGATATTTCAGCCGAAAGCCGCTATTATAAGACTGAATAGTGGAATGATTTGAAAGTTTGTCTATTATTAAGGACCACGAAGGTTGAGATGTCCAAACTGTATTGTATTTTCTATAACAATAGACAAATCCTGAGACAGTTGCTACATTCGCCTTACACCTCTAATTACGGCTATATCTCTTATTGGTTGCTGATTTTAGGTATTTCGTCACACGCAATTATGATGGTTAACATCCACAACAACCCTCACTGCAATCCATGGTTGTTGCTGGCAGACGCGGTTGACGCGACACACAAAATTCAGCACTTGTCACTTCTGGTGTCATATCACTCGCGAATCAGTATTAGTGAGGGTCCACCCCACGACGTTAGGGGGACGTGCTCACTTGTCACACTTCGGTAAATTTACTCGACCACCATTCTTGCCCGTCTCTCCCGCACTACTTCACACTCGACACTCTCCATTACTACTCTGCACTCAACAATAGGTCTCACTGCCTTCTTCAGCGCTCGACAATCGATTCCTGTCTGCTATCGACCTGGGCGTCGGATACTAGCATCTATGTTCGTGGGATCAAGGATCCCTTAGAAGCTCCCCTTAATTGGAACAGCTCCCCTTAACATGAGGGTTGGAACTTTAAAAGTGGCAACTATTTGTTTACAGCTCGTACAAAATACACTCCTTGAAATTGAAATAAGAACACCGTGAATTCATTGTCCCAGGAAGGGGAAACTTTATTGACACATTCCTGGGGTCAGATACATCACATGATCACACTGACAGAACCACTGGCACATAGACACAGGCAACAGAGCATGCACAATGTCGGCACTAGTACAGTGTATATCCACCTTTCGCAGCAATGCAGGCTGCTATTCTCCCATGGAGACGATCGTAGAGATGCTGGATGTAGTCCTGTGGAACGGCTTGCCATGCCATTTCCACCTGGCGCCTCAGTTGGACCAGCGTTCGTGCTGGACGTGCAGACCGCGTGAGACGACGCTTCATCCAGTCCCAAACATGCTCGATGGGGGACAGATCCGGAGATCTTGCTGGCCAGGGTACTTGACTTACACCTTCTAGAGCACGTTGGGTGGCACGGGATACATGCGGACGTGCATTGTCCTGTTGGAACAGCAAGTTCCCTTGCCGGTCTAGGAATGGTAGAACGATGGGTTCGATGACGGTTTGGATGTACCGTGCACTATTCAGTGTCCCCTCGACGATCACCAGAGGTGTACGGCCAGTGTAGGAGATCGCTCCCCACACCATGATGCCGGGTGTTGGCCCTGAGTGCCTCGGTCGTATGCAGTCCTGATTGTGGCGCTCACCTGCACGGCTCCAAACAAGCATACCACCATCATTGGCACCAAGGCAGAAGCGACTCTCATCGCTGAAGACGACACGTCTCCATTCGTCCCTCCATTCACGCCTGTCGCGACACCACTGGAGGCGGGCTGCACGATGTTGGGGCGTGAGCGGAAGACGGCCTAACGGTGTGCGGGACCGTAGCCCAGCTTCATGGAGACGGTTGCGAATGGTCCTCGCCGATACCCCAGAAGCAACAGTGTCCCTAATTTGCTGGGAAGTGGCGGTGCGGTCCCCTACGGCACTGCGTAGGATCCTACGGTCTTGGCGTGCATCCGTGCGTCGCTGCGGTCCGGTCCCAGGTCGACGGGCACGTGCACCTTCCGTCGACCACTGGCGACAACATCGATGTACTGTGGAGACCTCACGCCCCACGTGTTGAGCAATTCGGCGGTACGTCCACCCGGCCTCCCGCATGCCCACTATATGCCCTCGCTCAAAGTCCGTCAACTGCACATACGGTTCACGTCCACGCTGTCGCGGCGTGCTACCAGTGTTAAAGACTGCGATGGAGCTCCGTATGCCACGGCAAACTGGCTGACACTGACGGCGGCGGTGCACAAATGCTGCGCAACTAGCGCTATTTGACGGCCAACACTGCGGTTCCTGGTGTGTCCGCTGTGCCGTGCGTGTGATCATTGCTTGTATAGCCTCTCGCAGTGTCCGGAGCAAGTATGGTGGGTCTGACACACCGGTGTCAATGTGTTCTTTTTTCCATTTCCAGGAGTGTAGATACGGGTTTCAAAGTTTTACTGACCTTCAAAGTAGTCACCAGCATTGTGTATAACGCATTGCCAGCGATGTAAAAGTCGTAGGGTACTCTTAGTAGTGCCAGTTGTATTGACTTCTCGAGCGGCGCGGTTTATTGCCCGACGAATTTGAAGCAGTTTTGAAGCGAATGCCGTGAAATGTTTCCTTCAGTTTAGAAATCGAGTTAAATTTACGAGGCCTTATGTCAGGGGAGTGCAGTAGGTGGTATAGCACTTAGCAGCCCCATCATCAAACAAATCAGTAACAGCTTGCATTGTACATGCTCGAGTATCGTCCTGCAAAATGATGGTCAGGTCCTTCAGAAAGTGTCACATTTTTGGAACACAACCTACGACCTGCTTAGAGACAGAAGTGGTGACACTTTCTGCAGGGCCTGACCATCATATTGCAGGACAATGCTCAAGCACGTACAGTGCAAGCTGTTACTGATTTGTTTGCCTGATGGGGCTGCTAAGTGGTGTACCACCTACTGCACTCCCCTAACGTAAGCCCTCGTGAGTTCAACCATAATTCTAAACTGAAGGAAACACTTCAAAAAATGGTTCGAATGGCTCTGACGACTATGGGACTTAACATCTGAGGTCATCATCCCCTAGAACTTAGAACTACTTAAACCTAACTAACCTAAGGACATCACATACATCCATGCCCGAGGCAGGTTTCGAACGTGTGACCGTAGCGGTCGCTCGGTTCCAGTCTGAAGCGCCTAGAACCTCTCGGCCACACCGGCTGGCGAAACACTTCACGGCATTCGCTTCAAAACTGCTATATATTCGTCGGGCAATAGACCGCACCCCTCAAAATGTCAACACAACTGACACTTTTAAGAGTATCCTACTACTTCCACACTGCTGACAACGGGTTACACACAATGCTGGTGACTACTTTGAAGGTCAGTAAAACATTGAAACACGTAGCTATTTTGTACGAACTGTAAATAAGTAGTTACCACTATTAAAGTTCAAACCCTCGATTTCACCGCAATACAAGATTCTTGTACCATCGCGTCACAACGGATTAGAATAAATCCAGGTCGATAACTGCTTTTCATTTAATCCACCTCCAGCTTCAAAGCACTTTCGAATTCCCTTGACAACAGCGCCTGTTGATCTCAGATCGTTTCGGTGTTCTTTTAAGACGGCAGCTTTATTCATAATTTGAACGGTCATTTCGAGAATATGTGTAGAAATCTTGTTTGTTCTTCTTGAATGACTACATCCCGTCATCAGAAAAACATCTTCTGCTCTATTCATTTGCATGTTCAGATGAAATACGACTGCTGAGCGCTGTGCAGTCTCGTCCAAACAACTGAAAACAGGACTAAACCCGTTTGATTCTGGAACTTTTCAGTTGGGAAATAGCGTACCGTAGTCTGCTTTACATGCAGCCGTTACGAAACCCGCACACAAATACCAAATCAGCATACTACCCATTTGTAAATATCTGCGGCATGCTTGAACGATACAGTTGAATGGACAACAAAACTCAACCACAACCACAGTAGGAAAATGGAATCATGTAAATAAACTGTATCACAGCGCAACAGTAACTTACAAACCAAAATGACAATCGATAGGTAAAGCTGTAGCGACTGGAGTACCAACACGCGAAATGAGAACATACTGCGTAACCTACTGTAAACAATAAAAATTGCGCACATGTTATATGGAATGTATTATTGAGGACTGTACACGTCAATAACTCCTGAAACACCCTATGTGAGAACAGGTTGATTATAAATTAGTCATTCAAAAGTAACTTGTAATTGTCATAAAAGTTAATAAGTTACAAAAATGTTTGATGCACCACTCAATACAGTTTATCTTCAAGTCTTATTTACAACTATTCAATGATGCTACCTTTTGTAACCCAACGAATGTCCCACTTACAATCGACTTCCTGAAAAATCTTATGAAGCAAGACTTGATAAATAGTGGCAACTACTTGAGTTATCTGTTGTCCCAGCTCGTCAACATTTCCCGGAAGCAAAGGAACAAATACCCTGCCTTTAATGTAACCCCATTCACGGAAGTCCATGGGGGTTAAATTCGATGATCAGGGTGACCAGGATATTGTTCCACCATGTCCAGTCCAAATTGGCACATTCATAGGGACATACACATCTTCACGATGATAGCGTGGTGGTGTGCTATCTTGCTGGAAAATAAATCCTCTACCAATATCCTATTGTAATTGAGGCGTTAGATGAAGTTCAGTCATGTCCATGTACGATATGCCAAATACCGCTGACTTGGCAAAAAAAGAGAAAGGACCGTAAATCTTGCTACAGCTTATAGGGCAAAAAAAAAAAAATTAACCTAGGCTGTAAATGTTCGATTACGTGACGTGTTTCTGCTCACCCTATTTTCGAACATCATGCCGATTCACTGTACCGTAGGTTTGGAAAGTGGTTTCGTCACTGAACCCAATTTTATTAACAAAATCATCTCCAGTGTGATCTGAGTTAAACATTTTTACACAACATTTAACTCATTTTTCATCGTTAAGTCCAGCTGTTACAATTTGTAGAGTTTGAATGACAAGCGTTTCCGTATACATTCCATGCTGTAACAAACAGTAAGCATATTCAAGCTAGCACTTCTCCTTGATTTTACCGTGCTGTGAATGTCAGAATATAGAACTTGCTGCGTCAGAGGCCGCTGGGAAATCTTGATCCGGCGTCCTATGTGATTCACAGTCAGTTTCGGTGAAACCATTTTATAATTAACAACAGCTTGTCTCTGAGTTGGTGGCTTGCAATATTTGGTCCTGAACTGTAGCAACGGATTTGGACTCATGAAACCATAAACGCGCAGTGCAATTTATGCACCGTTATATGACTCCAGGATGACTATTGGAATAATTCATTCACACATGCCACCTTTTTGAAACGTCGGGAACTAACAGTACTTGACAGGAATAAAATCTAAAGGTCTACTGCATTCAGTACTGTATCAAAAATATCTGTGATTTATTTACCGTTTTCACAATTAAAGTTTACTTTTGTATAACCAACTGATAACCCGCTGTATATGAAAGAGTTTTTAACCATAAACACTAAAGAGGGAAATGTTACATTGCTATTAAACCATCGTAAATCGTACTACTCCAAATTTCTTCAAACTAAGTCAGAATTTAGAGGTAATGGATTAGTTAATTACAATTTTTAGATCTTTGATGATAAATTACCAAATTAGGTACAAAATTTCCTTTTATGTACCCTACTGCAATCTTAAATTTTACGGGGGTTTATTAATCTAGGATTAAAATATTTGATTACACTTTGGTATCTTTGTTATGGAATATTTTTTGCAGAATTTAGCATATAAATTTAGCTTCCACGAAAATACCCATATGCATGATAATAACGTGATCCTACAGCCGCCGGTGTACACTTACGTATTGTTAAAGAAAAATAATTTTTTATACATTTTCGTTTGCTTGAGTTTAAAAGTATTACCTTTAAAATTTGCGTGTAGAAAATATAATTAAATATAGAGAGCGCTGTTGTCCGCCTCTTCTCGCCTATGTACGTAACCGCCAACCCTCTCCCCCTGCCCACATTTCTCGTAATCCTGTAAACCACTATTCTTAACGCCCTACCCCCACCGCCCCACCGCTCTTAATAAACCTCCAGATAATGGACATTCGGCAATATTTTAGTGACGTTGTGACCTATCATCATTTGTCGGCATTACTGATTAAAGTGAGCTTTCGGGTGTTCCACAGAGTTGTTGTTTCCCTTTTCTGCATAATATTTCAACGAGCGATCCAGCCATCTTCTTCAGATGCTGCTAGTTCTGGTGTTGTGTGTACTTGCTGCCTGGACTCCAAACATACTGTGAAATATCTTGTCTCACGACTCTGTTTGTAGACAAGTTCGATCCCCGACGCCCACTAAGCCCTCCAATGCGCCTACGTACTTCAGAGCCGGCACTGCAATTCTGTGAAACGTAAATCCCCTTAGCTCTGCTGCATGTGATGGCCATCGAGATTTGAATAAATTCATTACTGGACCCTAAGCGTTATTTAAATTGTAACCACCGTTCCTGTTTATTAGTCGTTCTGATATCTTATTTTCGACAGACCACTTAATTATGGAGTCCCAGAACTTGGCGTTGTACCACGATACTGGAGTCATCGTATTTCATTTCATGAGCATATTCGAGGCACTGCTCGTCGACACCTGAATTTCTTGGTTGCCCTACATGGGTATGTCGGCGATGTTCCTACATTGTTCTGACACTCCGCCCCATGTAAGATATTCCACAATCGGACAGAATGTGATACACACCCTACTTTCGGACATCTAGATCGTCTGGAACATGACAAAGAATATTTTGGACAAAATAATTTTCGATATTGTGCCAGATAAATTGCCGGCGTTTCCACCTTCTTGCTGCTGTCCTCTTCAGGGCAGCCTAAATGTCGGCAATTTAGCTGGTTTAGTAGTTACAGTGACGCGTCCCAATATCAAAAGTTATTTTACCAAAAAGGACGCCGGCCGTGGAAGCCTAAGAATTTATATTACCAAGAATACTTTTTATCTTCGTCTGAGGGAACGAAATACACCGGATGACATGTTTCCATAAGAGTCTCCCGATTTTAGCGGATGTTGGGCCAGCACAAGTTAGATAAGCAGTCTGAACCTCTTACGACGTGTTCTTGATTTTGAATTCGTTGTCTGTTCAGTTTGACGAGATGAGTACCTGTTCCTTCGCAGCAATCATCGTAGGTGTTGTAATTCTTCGGTGAGGCTCTCTTTGTCTTCTCTATATCCTGTAATCATGATATCGCATAACAGTTGAGTGCCCGGTATCACCCGGGTATGTGTATATTCTTATCTTCTATTACCTCATTTCTCCTTCACTCCCTCTATGTCCATCTCCTACACTCCTCCCTATACACCTCATCCAGCTCCCCTCCTCATCCTGTTGTCACTTTGTCTCATTTTACTCTCTCTCTGTCGACTTCCTCCTCCCCACTCTCACTGTCGATTTGTCCCCCCCCCCCCCCTCTATCCATCCGAACCTTCCCCCTCTGTCCATTTTCTCTCCCCCCCCCCCCCCCTTCTCCATTCACGCACCACGCATCGGGCTCGCCCCAAGAGGCGGCTACGGTCGCAGGTTCGAATCCTGCTTCGGGCATGGATGTGGGTGATGTCCTTAGGTTAGATAGGTTTAAGTAGTTCTAAGTTCTAGGGGACAGATGACCACAGATGTTAAGTCCCATAGTGCACAGAGTGATTTGAAACATTTTTGAACCAAATTTGATGGAATTCATTTCAGGCCTTTAAAATCAGCTTTCTACTTGTTCCCGTGTCTGAATATATCAAATATATTTCACATATCTTCAACGTAATTCACACGTAATTGTATATATTTTTAGCCTGTATCTCTAGCGAATTTCGCTCTGCAGTTTCATTTTCACGCAACTCAATATTTATGACGTCACATCTCCTGTACTATATTCTGTACAGTGATATTACTTTGCATGTACATCCAGTGGTATACGTGGCTACTCTCTTCGAAATGTGTTTGATAATAAAGAAGTAATTAATCAAAACTTCATGGAAGATGTGGTAGATTTTCGCGCGACTCGGTTTCTGTGACGCAATATATCGTGAACTATGTGTCGTACAACCATATGTTTCTCTAGGTGCATTCAGCGACATATGTACAACCTGTCTGCGAAATGTGTTGCGAATATAGTTAGTAGTAAAAATGTAATAAATTAAAACGTGACCTATAGTGCGATGGTTCCTCAAAAGCATCTAAGTTATAATGACACCATCTCTCCTGCAATGTGAGTCTTTCAATGATAGAATTAGTGTGAAGGAACGCAGAAATTTAATTAGTGTGAAAGAATGCAGAAATTTAAACGTCATCCACGATTGGTCAGTTTTTTACGCGTCTCATTGTTTATAACGTCGGATCTCCTAAATTATGATTCGTACAATGATATAATTTTAGCGGTACATTCAGTGGTATATTCGAATACTGTCTGCAAAATTTTTCGCAAGTACAGATAGTAGTAAAAAAATAATAAATTAAAATGCCTTGCATCATGCAACAACTTCACCACATGAACGGGGAAAATGTAGTAAGCGATAAACTATTGTCCTTTCGTCATAATGTGAGGGTTTTCAGCTATAAAGTTTCTTAAAAGTTTGAAATCATGTGTTAAGTTTGTTGCAAGCCAGTGAGTGCTATCATTCTCATAGACTCGATAAATGAAGCTGGGGTATTCGAGCAGTGCAGTATTTAAAATTACAACGAAACTACATGTGGATTATTGTCACATTTGAAGATAGGAGTTTATATGCTGAAACCGGTAATACGAGTGTTTATAGTAGATAGTAGTGATGTAAGGTGTCAGGCAAATCCAACACCTTACATGAAAACCCTGACATGATAAACAAATCCAGTAGTATGTCAAATAGCTCCGAATAAATCGTGACATTAAATTAACCAAAGCAATACAAGTAACGAGTGAGCAAATGGAATACCACAGACTAACACAAGAATGCCTAAATGCATGTCGTACCTTCCCACCGTGAGGCAGACGCAGTTCCGAGGGGAGAAACGAGGACAGAAGCCGAGAGCAGAACCGTGGGGAAGGGCTGGGCACCCACGCCACGAGCCTACCTGTACGACTATACAACCCGCACGTTTTAGCGTCAGGCTTTTTCGCGTCTCAGGTATGTCAAGGACAACCCCCAGCCCATGTTAAAAGCTAGAGCCCTCCAGAAAAGCAGTATAGATCTTACGATAACACAAAAAGGACCACACTAGCTGCAGGTTTTAGCGTGAGACTTTTTAGCGTCTCTGTTACGTTGCAAACTTTAAAAACATTGCCCCACCACGAAAAATATAACGTTTCCCATTGGATAGACAGAATTTTTGTAGGCGGAGCGTAAGGTTAACATTGAGACCCTGATTGGTCAGATGAAAACACAGCCAGATAGCTTTTTTAAACTAACTTCGGTAATTTATAATAAGGAGAAGTTAGTGGAGAGTTGGTTCCGAGACGGCGAGCTGGACGGCTGGTGCGCCGGCCGCTGTCGCCCTGACGCTGCTTAAACACCGACAAGGTAATGAACGCACGCGATGCCGCATATTTGAGTGCATAAAGTTTCACCACAACTGCAGAAGTCTCATCTGTTACACCCCTTTTTTGCGTAATACTAGTGTCGATCGTTAATTAAAACTCATGGTGTTCACATTTGTCACTTGAAGAACAGATCTGAAACGCGATGATTTTTCTTTTATATAGTTATTGAGAAGCCACATCAGCCACTGTAATTTACGACAAGTTAGATAAGTTATTAAAGAAAATTGAGGGTCACTGTAGACCATTTTGATAGTTTTCTCTTTGGTGAAACTTAAATTAAACCTAGATTATAGATGTGATATGGCATAGGTCATCCTTCGATCGATTGTAGAACTTGGAAACCCATTTAGGGAATATTCGTTCACATTTTTGTTGAACGCTGTTGGTTTTTACCATCCTGTATTAAAACATTTCCTTTTATCAATAGTGCAATTTATAAACGATGTTTTGTGATTAGAATAAATTTCCAATGGTAAACTTAACTGCTTTTTCGACGTTATTTTACCAGCTAACTAAAAATAGGAAAGCCTTGAACCCTTTCCACTATATTTAGTTAGAATTAAGATTCTTTTACAGGGAGTGCAGTGGAGCTGACGCTGAGATCATTTAGTATTTGGTTATATCATCGCTAGTCTCACTGAACTCTTCTGAATTCTACATGTCATGTGTGGTCTGGCGTCTCCTTACCAGCAACAGGTACCAGGTTCAAACTAGTTCCCTAAAAAACACGCTCAGAGCGTCGTTGCGCGAAAGTGGTAGGGAGACACGATATAGTACAATCAGACACCACCATGAATGTTTAGAGTGATCTTGTCATAATAAATTACTGTCTGAACATTAGTAAAATCGCATACTTCTATCTGACAATATTGCACACGTTGTTGCGTTAAGCTCGTTTCTAACGGTGAGGTCACAACCGCGGTCGAAACCGATAGTGATCGTAATGAAGAGATGCAATGCTGCTGCATAGTCTGCGCTGCAGGGATGTGCCGCGGCATCGAAATGCAAGACAGGTGCGGCGGTCGGCGGCGGCGGCGCGCGTTGTTGGCGAAACACGGGCCACTGGTTGGCGACCCACGACCGCGACATTAATGCGGGGAGCTGCTGCTGCAGCTGCAGCCGCGGCATAATGAGCCCAGGCGAGGCCGGCCAGCGCTCTGATGGCCGTGTTTGCCACGCCGGGACCGCCGCGACACGCGCTCTCCGACTCTACAAACAGCGCGTGCCGGCCCCCTGCTCTGGCTGCCTCCCGTGGCCGACGCTAAAGCGAGGCGAGCAAACGCGAACGGCATTCCCGATACGGCAACAGTCTTGCACGACGGACTCTTTGGGTAAGAAATTCGTGCTTAACTTGACGCATCCAGTTCGGGTAACAGCCAAAGCTTTCAATGACTTTCTCCATTACTGTAGTCAGAGATACGGGTGTTGTTTCCACTTTTACACCGACGAGATGGCATGTGACTGGCCAAATCACATTATGATGACAACATGTGATGAAAACAGGGAGATAACGCAGGATGAGGTGCCGCTCTCTGCATTCATAGATCTCTGTGCAACGTCATTTGCAGCGTCAGTACTCGTACACGGTGAACCGTGATTTATTTTCAAAGAATATTCTTAATAATTTATTTTGCCTACTAGAGATTCATCAAGAACATTAACACATTTAATCACTCTATGTAAGCATGGAAGTAGTTGCCAGGGAGTAACTGATGAAATCATAACCAAATTCCTTTCAACAAATGGGAATTTTATTCAATTTAATAGTGCCTAAAAGCATTTTTTTAAAGAAACAGATTTAAAACTATAATCAGAAAGCACCCTCTAAATATCAAAGTTACAATTTATTCAGAGGCAGAAAGAAAAAAGAAACAAGTTTTGACTCTATGAGCTTTCGGACAAAGAACCTTGCCGCTCCCTTTTGACACGGCCGTATTTACGACCGCTCACAACAGCCTCTGAAAGACTACACTGGTGCAAATCTGCAACACACCAGATAACTTTAAACTAAGAGTTTTAACAATTTACACACGCACACAAACTATGCACCCCCCGTAGGAGGGATGGAAATGGTACAAAACACTAACAATTAAAATATTAACTTTGCCACCGAAGGTGCAACTTGATTTTAACTTCTAAGAAAAGTCTTACGGTGAGAAGGTGGGAACTTTATATAATAAATGATCATTTAAATAAAAGCCCATTAATTGCAGTCTTATATAAAATTCTACAAGGTTGGTCAAATCATAGTTAAGATGCTCTACAGTACACAGATACCGCCTCTCAAGATCATAGGCAATAATATCAAAGTTTCCAAAGATCAAACATATTTCAGGTATTATGCCGTACACTCTAAGCAATAAATTCGTTAACACACCAAATCCGACAAAGATGACAGAGGCAGCTACTAACGTACGGTAGATTGATAGGGAGATAACCGAACAACCCGAACCGCAGATTACTCTAACTCGCCCCTATTCCACAAGAGAAAAACGGACCACCAAGTTTATAAACCACCTTCCCGCAGGTGGGCAAACGGAGAAGAATAGTGGGACGAGCCCAAAGCAAAACGGCTGATGACCTCACCAAGAAAACAAGTAGAATTTAACAAGAGTAAATCAAACAAGATATCACCAATCACTTAACTTCTAACAACTTGCGATTTCTCGAGAAGACCTGGCGCAGCACCCCCAAACCGCTCTCCCGAACCGTCCACTGCCAGCCGCTTCAACGGACGCAGGGAGGCGCGCCGATCTACCGTCTCACGGAGTCGCAGCTCACACCGCCCATGACTGATGCTCTCGTGTCGACCGGGAAGTCACTACCCCTCGCTATACGCCGCTGCTCACTGGACTCACTTGGCGACCTCACTTGCGCCAACGCTCAAGACGGACAAGTCATCTTGTGTCTCAGTGCGCAACCGACAAACCGATCGATCTAACCTCCAACGACCATTGCTGCGGCTTTAAAGGTTGATCCGAACGACAGACAGACACTAACTGCCTAACAAATGCAGAAGAGAGACAGACTAGCAAGCTGGGGACGAGAGACTGACCCAGACTGACCCGACTGACAGCCTGGCGAGCTCATAGCGCCCCTTAAATGCACGTGAACAGGCAATCTTTTCCCTTTCCCACCAGAGGGAGACACCAAAGCTGCGATTGCCACAGCGGTGCCACCGTCAGAAACGGAGGGCGACTGCTTCACACTAAGCGCTGCGGCGCGCTCTTCAAAACAGCAATTTTTTACCACGGCTCACACGGTCCACGCACATTAATGTGACCATCCGTCAATAGCCTGGATAACAACACTTGAAGTACGGACATGCAAAAACAGAGTCGATATCCTGGAAGATGTTGACAGGGATATCGAGCTACACTGACTCCAGTGCTGTGGCTAGTTCAGCCTCCACGGCACGAACACCCCGGTGAAGATTGTCCCACGCATCCTCGATTGCGTTGAAATCCGGAGAGTTTTGTGGTCACGACAGTATATAAAACTCATCCTGGTACTATTCGAACTGCCAGGCGCTGTGGCCGAGCGGTTCTAGGCGCTTCAGTCCAGAACTGCGCTGCTGCTACGGTCCCGACCTTATGTCAGCTCTGCCGCGTAAACAAAAGA
This sequence comes from Schistocerca gregaria, assembly GCF_023897955.1. Classification (NCBI taxonomy): domain Eukaryota; kingdom Metazoa; phylum Arthropoda; class Insecta; order Orthoptera; family Acrididae; genus Schistocerca; species Schistocerca gregaria. The sequence continues at coordinate 1,005,687,170 of NC_064920.1, read as the reverse complement.
GTGATGCCTTTCAGTCAGGCCAGGAGGACCAACATACCGCGCGACTTCCATTTCGTTGTGCAGCAAGGAATAAGATACGTAGCATCCTAAACAGGCAAGCAATACGATTGGTTTCTGGCCACCGTGGAAAATTAAAGTATTGTTGCCAACTGTTAAAGATAATCTCGGCACGAAAGACGCATGGACTTACAACATTTCTTCTGGGTGTGCAGCAGTCACGTAGCACAGTCTGTGTGGTCTATTGCCGATAACTGTTTTGAGTATAAGCGTCATCGTAAGGGAGTACAGAAATTTGCAGTAGCTAGTCCAACAAATAAACACTATATCTGAACATACGAGTATTCTTGATCGTGATTCGAGCTATTGGAACTCTAATTAGGTACATCTACATCTAAATCTACATGGGTACTCTGCAACTCACATTTAAGTGCCTGACAGAGGGTTCACAATTCTCTATTATTCCAATCTCGTATAGCGCTCGGAAAGAATGAACACCTGTAACTTCCCGTACGAGCTCTGATTTCCCTTATTTTATCGTGGTGATCGTTCCTCCCTATGTAGGTAGGTATCAACAAAATATTTTCACATTGAAGGAGAAAGTTCGTGATTGGAATTTCGTGAGAAGGTTCCGCATCAACGAAAAACGCCTTTCTTTTATGATTTCCAGCCCAAATCCTGTATCATATCTGTGACACTCTCTCCCATATTTCGCGATAATACAAAACTTGCTGTCTTTCTTTGAACTTTTTCGATGTACTCCGTCAGTCCTATCTGGTAAGGATCTCACACCTTGCAGCAGTAATCTAAAAGAGAACGGACAAGCGTAGTTTAGGCAGTCTCCTTGGTAGGTCTGTTAAATTTTCTAAGTGCCCTGCCAATAAAACGCAATCTTTCGTAAGGCAAGCTTTGAAAATTAGGCAGTGTGGTAACAGCTGCAATAGGGACGCCGGTTGAGCGCTTAGAATGCATGGAAGCATGCACTTGATGAAGGAAGATCACAGAAGAAAACACAGTTCGTCATCTGATATGGCTGCTGTCGCTGCAAGAGGCGCTGGACTGAGAGCACAATCTATGGACTCAGTGAGCGTAGCAGCAGGCACCACCTCTGAGATGTCAGAATGTACTCTAGCCAATCAGTAGCAGATCTTTGGACATAAATGTGAAATCCTCGCCAGTTACAGGATAATCGACCTTAGCTCCTAATGACGATGATGCGGACAGTCATTGAAAGCTTGGAATTTTATTCGAATTTGACACGATAAGTTACTCAAGAACTTTACAAGTGGTAAAGTACAGCAAACAGTCGCAAATAATGTTTATTGCAAATCCAATCCAACCTTTGACAAGTATATTCCAGTTGAAATTATGTGTACATAAAAGGAGAGTAAGGAGGAAAGGTACTTGCTTTAAGGAGCCTTGAGCAGCCGCTGGTGAAGTATCAGTGCAGCAGTAGTGCAGCAGCAGTGCAGTAGCGAGTCGCATATTTAGCTTTCATATTTGTTTTCTACTTTGATTCTTATGTTCTTTCCGAGTGTTAATGCGCTTGCATATTTAATTACATAAAATCCTTGCGTATTTTTGTATTTGAGAGGAGTAATATTGCTTATTGACAGCCGTAGAGTATAAATTCGCGGAGTCGTTAGATATTAGCAGTAGGATGGATAGGGTGTGTGCGTGCTGTGTACGGGCGCAGGAGGAGCTGGCCGCGGTTCGCCAGCAGCTGAGCGTGCTGTTGGCCACGGTCAGCCGCCTTCAGGCTGCTGCCTCGAGGTGCAGCGACGGCGGAGGGTCTGGCGCATCGCTTGAGACACCCCAGGTGTCACTTGCTGCGTCCACTGACAGCCGCCGAGGCACCTCTAGTGTACCCGGCGCGTTGGGGCCGCCCTCACCTCAGTGTGAGTAGCGGACTGCAACGCGTTCGCGTCGCTCGAGGGTCAATGTGGAGGCTGTCCGGCTGGCCTCGCCCGTTCGTCCTGTCAGTGGGCAGGTGGCTGCTTCTTCAGCAGGGCCCGAACACGCACACGGGGGCAAAGGTTTTCTGGTTATTGGGAGCTCCAACGTTAGGCGGGTGACGGAGCCCCTTAGGGAAATACCGTACAGGGCTGGATAGAAATCCAACGTGCACTCGGTTTGTCTGCCGGGGGGCCTCACCCAAGATGTGGAGGCGGCCTTGCCTGCGGCTATCGAGCGTGCGGGGTGCAGTCGTCTGCAAGTAGTTGCTCACGTCGGAACCAATTATGCCTGTCGCTTGGGTTCTGAGGCGATCCGCAGTTCGTACAAGCAGCTGGCGGATATGGTGAAGACCGGTGGCCTCGCACGTGGGGTGCAAGCTGAGCTCTCTATTTGCAGCATCGTTCCCACAGTGGACAGGGTTCCCTTGGTTTGGAGCCGAGTGGAGGGTCTCAAACAGAGGTTTCGTCGACTCTATGATGGTCTTGGCTGCAGATTACTAGACTTGCGCTATTGGGTGGGGAATTGTAGGATGCCTCTAGATAGGTCAGGGGTGCACTACACAAAATAAGCGGCTACTGGGGTAGCAGAGTACTTGTGGCGTGTACATGGGTTTTTTTTTAGGCTAGGCAATAGTGCGAGGTGTCCTGATGAACACTCACCAGTCGACGTGCAGGCAGGGAAATCAGGACGCGCTCAATGTAAAGACACTTCAGCTATCATGATATTAGCAGTAAATTTTCATAGTGTTCGGACTAAAGTTCCTGAATTTACTGCCCTGCAGGAAGCGTGTGGCGCGCAAATTATTCTCGGGACTGAGACCTGGCTGAACCCTGAGATAGGAATTTCTGAAATATTTAGTGAGGTTTGGAACGTGTATCGGAAAGACAGATTAGACACCATAGGAGATGGTGTCTTCAATGCAGATGACAAAAATACTGTGTCTACTGAGGCCGAAGTAGAGTGTGATTGTGAAGTTATCTGGACACGTTTAACAGGGCTAGGGGAAAAAAAGTTAATTGTTGGATGTTAATACCGGCTACCAGGTTCCACCGTGACAGTTCTAGAATCATTCAGAGGGAGTCTACACTCTGTATCGCAGAAGTACCCGGATCATGCTATATTAGTCGGAGGCGACTTCAACCTATCTAGTATAGACTGGGATGTCTATGGATTCATTACAGGTGGTACAGACAACCCGTCGTGTGAAGTACTTTTGAACACATTATCCGAAAACTGTCTTGAGCAGTTAAATCGACAGCCAACGCGTAATGGAAATATTTTAGCTCTGGTAGCCACGAACAGACCAGATCTCATTGACGGTGTCAGTGTTGAGACAGGGATTAGTGATCATGATGATGCCATTACGACTGTGGTTACGAAAGTTAAAAAATCGGTCAAGAAGGCTAGGAGAGCATTTTTATTAGAAAGAGCAGATAAGAAATTGTTAGCATCCCACTTAGTAAATGAATCGACTTCATTTACTTCCGGTACGATGGACGTGGAATAATTATAGGCAAATTTTAAACACATTGTAAATCACGCATTGGACAAGTATGTGCCGAAAAAGTGGGTTACGGACGGAAAAGACGCACCGTGGTTTAACAGCGAGATTCGGAGAATGCTGAGGAAGCAAAGGCAGTTGCACTCGCGGTACAAGAAAGATCGGGAGAATGAGGACAGGCAAAAGTTAGTAGAGATTCGTGCTGCTGTAAAAAGAGCGATGCCCGAAACATTCAACCACTACCACCGTCATATCTTAGCAAAATATCGTGCTGAAAACCCAAGGAAATTCTGGTCCTACGTAAAATCGGTAAGCGGATCGACGGCTCACTGATCAGTCTGGCCTGGCAGCGGAAGACAGCAAAACGAAAGCTGCAATTTTAAATTTAGCATTTGATTTGAGAAATCTTTCACGCAGGAGGATCGTGCAACTATACCGCCGTTTGAGTCTGGTACAGATTTCCGTATGGAGGACATAGTGATAGACATCCCTGGAGTTGTGAAGCAGCTGAATGGGTTGAAAATAAATAAATCGCCAGGTCCTGACGGGATTCCAATTCGGTTTTACGAAGAGTACTCTACTGCATTGGCTCCTTACTTACCTTGCATTTATCGTGAATCTCTTGCCCAACGTAAAGTCCAGAGCGACTGGAAAAAAGCGCAGGTGACGCCTGTATATAAGAAGGGTAGAAGGACGGATCCTCAAAATTACAGACCAATATCCTAAACATCGGTTTGTTGCAGGATTCTCGGACATATTCTCAGTTCGAATATAATGAATTTCCTTGAGACAGGGACGTTGCTGTCCATGCATCAGCACGGTTTTAGAAAGCATAGCTCCTGCGAAACGAAACTCGTCCTCTTTTCATATGATATCTTGCTTACCATGGATGAAGGCCATCAGACGGATGCACAAATTCCTTTACTTCCGGAAAGCGTTTGACTCGGTGCTCCACTGCATACTCCTAACTAAGGTACGAGCATATGGGATTGGCTCCCAAATATGTGAGTGGCTCGAAGACTACTTAAGTAATAGAACCCAGTACGTTGTCGTCGATGGTGAGAGTTCATCGGAGATGATACCATCTGAAGTGCCCCAGGGAAATGTGGGAGGTCCGCTGATGTTTTCTATCTACATACATGATCTTTCGGATAGGTTGGATAGCAATGTGCGGCTGTTTGCTGATGATGCTGTGGTGTACGGGAAGGTGTCGTCGTTGAGTGACTGTAGGAGGATACAAGATGTCTTGGACAGGATTTGTGATTGGTGTAAAGAATGGCAGCTAACTCTAAATATACATAAATTTAATTAATTAATGCAAATGAATAGGAAAAAGAATCCTGTAATGTTTGAATACTCCATTAGTAGTGTTGCGCTTGACACAGTCACGTCGATTAAATATTTGGGCGTAACATTGTAGAGCGATATGACGTGGGACAAGCATGTAATGGCAGTTGTGGGGAAGGTGGTTCATTGGTAGAATTTTGGGAAATTGTGGTTCATCTGTAAAGGAGACCGCTTATAAAACACTAATACGACCTATTCTTGAGTACTGCTCGAGCGTTTGGGATCCCTATAAGGTCGGATTGAGGGAGGACATAGAAGCAATTCAGAGGAGGGTTGCTAGATTTGTTGCTGGTAGGTTTGATCATCACGCGAGTGTTACGGAAATGCTTCAGGAACTCGGGTGGGAGTTTCTGGAGGAAAGGAGGCGTTCTTTTTGTGAATTGCTACTGAGGAAATTTAGAGAACCAGCATTTGAGGCTGACTGCAGTACAATTTTACTGCCGCCAACTTACATTTCGCAGAAAGACCACAAAGATAAGATAAGAGAGATTAGGGCTCGTACAGAGGCATATAGGCAGTCGTTTCTCCCTCGCTCTTTTTGGGAGTGGAACAGAGAGAGGAGATGCTGGTTGTGGTACAAGGTACCCTCCGCCATGCACGGTATGGTCGATTGCGTAGTATGTATATAGATGTAGATGTAGAAGGGGTGATTCGTGATTCTCAACAAAAATCTTCATACTGACATTGTCCTATTCCGAGTGATTTCCAAGATAGAACACATTTAACATACATTGTTTTTTTCTGTGTTATTTAAACATTGTCATTGCTTACCCTGTACTACATTAGTGTTGAGGAAGTTTAGACGAACCATCTGACACAGGACGCCTGTGGTCTATTCGTTCAGGAAACGACCTCAAATTGGCCTTCAAAAACTACATAAGCTGCAGCGCATGCGCGACGCGAATGATTTTTCAGTATTCTGGCGCAATCTTCACGCAAACTATCAATCCGAGAGAAGAAATGATACGATGTCTTTGTTAGGAAATTTGATGTAGTCTCCTTTTGTCACGCTGGAGTCTGGAGGGTTCGGTTTCCGGGTTGTTGACGGTAAATATGCAAAAGTGATATTAAATGCGTTCTATTCCGGGAAACATTCCGAACAGGGCATAGGTCCTCATGAAGCTTTCTGTTGAGAACCTTAATACTATCACCCCTCAAAGCATGTACTTCTTCTCCTGACTCACCCTGTAAAAGTGGTTGTAAAGTTTTAATTCATTTCTGCTGCACTGATGATGGCCACATAGTGACCGAAATTTGATTTTGCACTAAACATTATTCACGACTGATTGATGTAATCTCTTCCATGTGAAATGAGCGAAGTCGTTGGGCACATTTGTTTCCACATTGAATCAAATGTATTAGAAACTATAAATTCAAGCACCCATTACTGTTTGGTGGTGCTGACATATCTTTCGTAATAAACTTTACTGGCCTTTAAATTTGTAACACTATAATGTCGGCATGCAACATACATGAAATTAGCATGGCTATGGAAATAGTGTTACAGTGGAACCACACAAAGTAGGTACAGTCACGTCTTCGAGATTCCGTATACGAAGAGAGGTTACGGAGCTGTTGTCAGACGTCACACTTGAATGATAGTGAGTGAATCGGCTTCTTGTAAGAATGAGAAATATATGTTAGAACTTGCCCGTAAGCTACAGTTTATTCACGGCCTGACAAAATGTGAAACACCCAGAAAAGAAAGAAATCTTCAACTATTAAGAGGGTATGTAGTACTTTTGCAGTGATTACAAAATTTACAAAGAACTTGGCTTATCATCCCACTTTTCTTTCTGACGTTGCACGCTCCCTGCCCTTTATGCATGTACTTACTTGGTGGGAATGGATGTCTCACAGCCGTTGTGTCCTCTCCTGAGGCAAACTGGCCCACATTGTTGCAACTGGTCCTTGATAAGCTGGGTACTAGCAGTCGGACAGCGTTGAATTCGGAACCGGTCCCAAACAGGTTCTACTGAGGACAGGTATGTATAGCTGGCTGGCCAAAGGAGTGTGTCAACACCATACATACTGTTCATAGAGACATGTGCCATATGTAAACGACCATTTTGATGTTGGAAAAGGGTAGCATGATACTTTTTCATGAGAAGTGACGCATGAGGATTCAGGCTATCTGGGACCAACAGTTATGCTGCCAGAGATTATTCAATCACGTCTAGTTGTTGCTGTTGTGGTCTTCAGCCCGAAGACAGGTTTCATGCAGCTCTCCATATTACTCTATCTTGTGCAAGCCTCTTCATCTCCGAGTAACTACTGGTACCTACATCCTTCTGAATCTGCTTACTGTATTCAACTCTTGGCCTCCTTCTACGATTTTTACACCCGGCGCTTCCCTCCAGTACTAAAAAAAAAAAAAAGACAAATAACCGGGAGGCGGTCAGCTGGACTATTTCACGAGGCCTATCCGAACAGACAACAACCACAATGTTTGCAACAGTGTTTCGCCGTTTGTCTGAGGCAGGGTCGTTCCAGGAAGCAGGAAATCTCGAAGGACTTACCTGAAATGTTCGCACACCAGACATGGAGGAAAATGTGTTTAATACTGTGGAAAGCGACCGCCCTGTCAGTACCAGGCAGTTGGCCCTCCAGTACAGGGTAAGCCAGAAGACCGAGTGAAACATTCTCCATGACAATGTTACTACCCTTATCAATTACGGCGTGTTCAGGGATTACTAGCGATAGACTTTTCAAATCTAGAGCAGTTGTGTCATTGGTTTTTTCACCAGGCAACCAGGATTCCGGGATTTGTGTCATCCATCCTGTTCACAGATGAGGCCACTTTTAGGCGGATTGGTATGTTCAACTTTCATAACAGTTATCTGCGGAACAGTATGCAGAACCCAGTTGGTATGATGACAACTAATTATCAGCGTCGGTGCAGCAGAAATGTGTGGGCCGGGGTAATTGGCGGCCGTATTTTGGGACCAGTCTTCCTTCCACGTCGCATAACAGGCCGGAACTATCGACGTCTCTAGCGGGTGACTTTGCCTCCCCTGTTGGAAAAAGTGATATTGATAATTCGAAGGGTCGTATGGCTGCTTCATGATGGTGCTTCAGCCCTCTTCGCCGTTAACCTCTGGACGCATCTCAACCGTGTCTTCCCTGGTTGACGGATCGGGCAATGGGGTCCAGTGGCATGGTGTGCTCTTACATCGGATCTCAACCCGTGCGATTTCTGGTTCTGGGGCCCTGTCAAAAGTATTGTGTTTGCAAAGCTCATTCCAGATGTGGAGACACTGGAGCAGTGCATTCATGCTGCCTTTGACACTGTTCGGATGCAGTCTGGCCGAGTTGAACGTGTGAGACAGAACGTGTGAGACAGAACGGCTCGTACACGCATGCATTTTCAACACATACTCTAACTGTGGCTACATGGTTCATCGCGTATAAGATCGCAGTCTCTGTAACATTGTCTGATAGAATAAGTGCTCTCTAGCACGGAAACCATGCATTTCAGCACATAAGTTCATTAGACCATTTTTGTTCCGCATCCTCACATCAATCAATCCCTAAAGTTTGTACGCAATGGAAAAAACTCACCCTGTATATGCTCGCTTTCGTTGTCGAACACCGTTTTTCCATTTATAATTTTTTTTATTTTCTTAAAGCGTCAGTGACAAAAACCGAAGTGGTCACTCGGTCATCTTATAGCGGCAAGATCAAGGGTAACATATAGGTGATGCTACTAAATATTAAAAATATAAAGATATGTTATACAACTTATCAACATAGGGCTATTTCTAACGGACAGCGTTACAAATATTAAAAAGCATATACGTAACAATCGAAGGTAATACCAACGTGGAAGGGGCGCGTACTAGCAGACAAGCCTGTGTTTGAAAATAAACTCAGTGGCCGGCTATATTATAATGCATACCTATGGGTTGTCTTGAGCGTATGACAACGATATTATCAATTATGTTTCAAGTTCAATTTTTGTCAGGCTGTGTAGTTTTACGATACTTCTGCTGTCGTTGGTCGACATCCCAAGACTGTCGTGTGAAAATAGAATCTCTGGTTTTACGAGAGCCATACTCAAAGATAGGACGGAAAAGAAAACTTAGAATTTATTAGATGATGATCAAGTACGAGAAAAGCAGTCCTGAGGTTGCGCTTGAAAGTTAAAAGAAGGTTAAGGGTAACCGTGACACAATCATAGGATTTGCAGATCTAGTAAATGCGTTGAACAATGTAAAACAGTGGAAGATATTTTAAATTCTCAGGAAAATCGAAACAGCAATGACGAAAGTAAAAGAAAAATAGAAAGATTCAGGACTGGAATTCAGGATATCAAAGGTAAGATTCGCTCATAACACTACCATTCTCACTAAAATGAAGAAGAGTTTCATACCTGATTAATGGAATGAACATACTAAAGAGCACGTTCTATGGAATGGGAATTAACTAAAGAAAGACGAAAGGACTGATGGGAAGAAAAATTTAGATTAGTTATAATATCAAAATATGAACCACAAAGTAAAAGAAGTGAAACAATTCAGCTGTCTTGGGACCAAAATACCACACGACAGACTAAGCAGGGAGGACATTAAAAGCAGACTGTTGCAGGCAAAGAGAGCATTCATGACCAAAAGAAGTATCAAACCTTGGCCGTATATTATGTAATAAATTTATGAATATGTGCGTTTCGAGCACAGCGTTGTGCTGAAGTTAATCGAACACTGTGGTAAAAGCGGGGAAAGACAGCATCTAAGCATGTGAGACATAGTGCTACAGAAGAATTTTAAAAATTAGTTGGAATCGTAGGAAAAGAAATGAGGATTTTCTCCCAAAATCGGTGAAGAGAGAAACACGTTGAAAACATTGACAAGAAAAACGGACAGGATGAAAGAACGTGTGTTAAAACATCACGAAATGATCTCGGTGGTACATGAGCAGTAGAAGATGACAAAAACTGTATGAAAAGAGAGGGACTTGCAATTAACTATGGACGTGTAGATCAGACGTGGATTAAAAGTGAAAGTAAATTGAAGTGTCCGCGGTTGAGATTACATCAAATTAATTAATAAAGATGGCTCTGATTGCCCATGGTCTACAAAACAGGTCAGAACACTGTTTCAGAAACAACGAAACTTAGCGCAGACTTCAATACGAGATGTTTTTAATGGCTTTCACAACGAAAATCTGTCTCGAAACCTGGCACAAAATCCAGAGAGATTCTGGTTGTTTGTAAAATACTCCGGCGGCAAGACACAATCATTGCTTTGACTGAGCGATGCCAATAGCAATGCTACTGACAACAGTGCCACTAAAGAGAAGTTACTGAACAGAGATTTCTGAAATTCCTTCACCAGATAAGACAAGTAAATATTCCGGAACCTGAATCAAGAACAGCACCACATTAGTAACTTTGAATTAGATATCCCCGGTGTAGCGAAGCAGCTTAAATCATTTAACAAATGCATGTCTTCCGGTCAAAACTGTATACCAGTGAGGTTCCTTCCAGAGTATGTTGATAACAGTAGTTCCATACTTAGCAGTCATATGCAACGGCTCGCTCGACAAAAGATGCGTACAGTTCCGTACCTAAGGACTGGAACATTGCACAGGTCACACCAGTATTCAGGAAAGGATATATGAGAAATCTGATTACTTACATAGCTAATCACTGACGTCGATTTTTCATAAAATTTTGGAACGTGTACTACTTTCGAACATGATGAATTACCTCGGTCTATTGACATAGCACTAATTCAGAACGTAAAGTTCTTGTGAAATACAGCTAGATCTTTATCCGCATGAAGTAATGAGTGCTGTCGACAGGAGATTTAAAATTGATTCCATGTGCCTAGATCTCCAGAAGGTTTTTGACACCGTTCCTAACAAGAGACTTCTAATGAAATTGCATAGTTAAGGAGTAGCCTTTCCGTTGTGCTACTGGGTTCGTAATTTCCTGTCAGAAAGGTCACAGTTCATAGTAATAGACGGAAATTCTTCGAGTGAAACGGAAGTTATTTCCGGTGTTCCCCAAGGAAGTGTTATACGCCCTCTTCTGTTCCTAATCTACCATTTAGAAGACAATCTGAGCAATCGATTTACATTGTTCGCAGGTGATACTGTTATTTACCGTCTTGTAAAATCATCAGAAGAGTTGTATCGATTGCATTATGCTTAAGACAAGATATCTGAATGGTGTAAAAAGTGTCAGATGACTATAAATAAGTTAAAGTGTGAGGTCATCCACAGTGCAGAGAGCAGCAGATCAATCGCCGCGGGAAGGACCAGGTACATGGGTTTAGGAGCACGGTCGTTAAATATCCAGCTTCGTTCCTCTGTCTAGGTAGTGATTTACAGTCTCGAGTGCTAACCGCTAGCTTTTATTAGTACTGCATATCTACCCCGTTTCCTCCCGGGCGTGTTACACGATAAAGCAGTCAAATCTAAATGAAACACCTAGGGATTAAAGTTCCAGAAAACATAAACTGGAACGATCACATACACACTGATGGCATATTTCTACATCCTAAAGATGACTTATATTCAAATTTTGTACCACTCGCATAAGAGTGGCGCTAGTAGTGCATTTACGAGATTACAAATCAGGTATCTTCTGGTAAACCTTCCGGGATGTAAGGTCGTGGTCCATGAAACTCTTCAGCTCCTAACGTTTCGTCCAGAGCTGCGCTGGACATCTTCAGAGGGGTGTTTCTCCTCCGGTGAGTCTTGCCGACTGACGGGTCGGACGTCTGAGAGCGACTTATATATCACAGAAAGTGGGCGTGGCCAGAGTTACACGTGATAAGCAGAGATAATCTTTGTCAGAGATAAAACTTAACTATCGATCGTAATCTCGTCACAGATAAAACTGTCTAGCAATTCTGTAGTGCTAATGCCCAAATATCACTTTCTACGATATATAAGCCGCTCTCGGACATCCGACCCGTCAGTCGGCAAGACTCACCGCAGGAGAAACACCCCTCTGAAGATGTAAAGCGCAGCTCTGGACGAAACGTTAGGAGCTGAGCCAAGTAGTTGCTGAGGGAATTAGATTAGGAAATGAGACACTTAAAGTAGTAAAGGAGTTTTGCTATTTGGGGAGCAAAATAACTGATGATGGTTGAAGTAGAGAGGATATAAAATGTAGACTGGCAATGGCAAGGAAAGCATTTCTGAAGAAGAGAAATTTGTTAACATCGAGTATAGATTTAAGTGTCAGGAAGTCACTTCTGAAAGCATTTGTGTGGAGTGTAGCCATGTATGGAAGTGAAACATCGACGATAAATAGTTTGGACAAAAAGAGAATAGAAGCTTTCGAACTGTGGTGCTACAGAAGAATGCTGAAGATTAGATGGGTATATCACATAACTAATGAGGAAGTATTGAATAGGATTGGGGAGAAGAGAAGTTTGTGGCACAACTTGACCGGAAGAAGGAATCGGTTGGTAGGTCATGTTCTGAGGCATCAAGGGATCACCAATTTAGTATTGGAGGGCAGCGTGGAGGGTAAAAATCGTAGAGGGAGACCAAGAGATGAATACACTAAGCAGATTCAGAAGGATGTAGGTTGCAGTAGGTACTGGGAGATGAAGAAGCTTGCACAGGATAGAGTAGCATGGAGAGCTGCATCAAACCAGCTGCGGACAGGTGTTGTTGATATACCTCGATTGGGTCAGCTGAAAATGCGTGCCCCAACCGAGACTGGAACCCAGGATCTCCTGTTTACATGGCAGACGCTCTATCCATCTGAGCCATCGAGGACGCAGACGAATAGCGCTGCTGCAGGGACTTGTCCCTTGCACGCTTTCCATGGGAACCACATTCCCAACTGTCCACAATCTACATACGCAATGTATCTAATAGGTATTTGCCCATCCACCCATTGCTCGCGAACACTAAGATAACCATTCCCATAAGAGTTCGGGCAACCCTTTGCGCATTCGCACAGACGAAGGTCAATGACTGGGTAGCCTTTAACTATATATGAAGATAGTAACTGCTCTCGAAAGAACAGATACTATTGATGACAGTGCAGCTTTTCTAGAATAAATGATGATTAATCTTCATATATAGTTAAAGGCTATCCAGCCATTGACCTTCGTCTGTGCGAATGCGCACAGGTTGCCCGACTCTTACGGGAATCGTCATCTTAGTGTTTGCCGGTAATGAGTGGATGGGCAAATATCTGTTAGGCACTTTACGTATGTAGATTGTGGACAGTTGGGAATGTAGGTCTCACGGGAAGCGTGCAAGGGATAATTCCCTGCAGTCGCGCTGTTCATCTGTGCTCCCGGTGGCTCATATGGATAGAGCGTCTGCCAGCTAAGCAGGAGTTCCTGGGTTCGAGTCCCGGTCGGGGCACACATTTCCAGCTGACCCAGTAGAGGTACATCAACAACACCTATCCCCTGTTGAGGGTCTCAATTAATTATCATTTATCCTAGAGAAGCTGCACGATCATGTGGTATCTGTTCTTTCGAGGGCAGTTACTATCTTCATATATAGAAACATTTCAGTTGATCGACGAAAGAACGAAATACGAAAAGTGCACGGATAAAACAAGCATGTAACGTAGGGATGTCCTCTACTGTTCAGTCTATACGCCGGGGAAGAAGCGATGGAAAAAAAAAGTTTCAGGTCTGGGATGTTAGTATTCGCTAATGACATTGCTATCCTCAGTGAAGGTTAAGAAAAATTGCAGGCTGTGTTGAATGGAATGAACAACCTAATGGGGACAGAATATGGATTGGAAGTAAATGGAAGAAAGATGAATGGCATGGGAAGTAGCGGAAATGAGAACAGCGAGAAATTTAACATCAGGACTGGTCTTCACGGAATAGATGAAGTTAAGAAATCCAGCTATCCAGGTAGTAAAACAGCCCATGACGGACGGAGCAAGAAGGACTTAAAAAGCAGACTAACACTGGCCAAAAAAAAAAAAAAAAGCATACCTGACCAAGAGAAGTCTACTAGTACAAAACGTAGGTCTTAATTTGAAGGTTTACGTTTGGAGCACAGCGTTTTATGGTAGTGAGACATGGACTATGGGAAAACCTGGAACAGAAGGTAATAGAAGAATTTAAGATGTGGTGCTTCAGAATAATATTGAAAATTACTGGGACTGATTGGGTAAGTACTGAGAGGTTCTCTGGACAATTGTCGAGGAAAGGATTATGTGTAAAACACTGACAAGGAGAAGGGACAGGATGATAGGACATATGTGAAGACACCAAGGAACAATTTCCATGGTAGTATAGGGAGCTGTAGAGGAAGACAGAGATTGGACTACATCCAGCAAATAATTCAGGACGTAGGTTGCAAGTGCTACTCTGAGATGAAGAGGTTGGTACAGGAGAGGAATTCGTTGCGGGCCACTTCAGACCAACCATGACTAAAAAAAAAAAAAAAAAAAAAAAAAAGTCACGGACTTGATAAACGAATGGGGGTGACGGCCATCATTTTTCGTTACTGCGAGATCTTTTCACGAAATTTCAGACTTTCTACTCTTAGTACAAAAATATTTTATGGGCGTTAACCTTCATACGGAGAAATGATCATCGTAATAAAATTACACTGATCAGCGCTCTTACAGAAAGATTTAAGTGTTCTTTTTTCCACGCCCTCTTCGAGAGATGGTAGAGAATAGTTTGAAGGTAGTGTGATGAAGCCTCTGCTAGGCACTCAAGTATCAATTGTAGAGTATTCATGTAGATGTAGATATAGATATTTAACAAATGATTGAGTTATTTGTGTGTAACTGGTACTCCGAGGTAAAACAGTTGACATAGGAAAGCAATTCATGATGCCACAACAAACTACTCAGAAAACTGAAAATGAAAAAGAACAATTAAATAAAAATATCATATTACTTAGTGCTATGGAGCCTCTCAAAAACCGAACTCGACTACTGCCTAAGAGAATAGACACAGCTTACATTTGGCCGCGCAGGGTCTTGTTCAAATGGCCCTGAGCACTATGGGACTCAACTGCTGAGGTCATCAGTCCCCTAGAACTTAGAACTACTTAAACCTAACTAACCTAAGAACATCACACACATCCATGCCCGAGGCAGGATTCGAACCTGCGACCGTAGCGGTCACGCGGTTCCGGACTGTAGCGCCTAGAACCGCTTGGCCACTCAGGCCTGCGCGCAGGGTCTCACAACGATTTCTCGTACGTCACAATGGCAGTATCGTATGTGCGATCTGAAGAGAACAATCGTTGCCAGATTGATTCGTCATAGTCGTGTGGGGAAAGCTCTTGACGTGATGTGTGGACCACCACTGGGTACACGACAAGATCTCGTGTGGTTTGTATAGTCGGTTCACATTTCTGCAGTGTTTTAGCTATGCCCTAACTTCAAAGGCTCTGAGTCGTAATCTTTTAACGATATAACACAAGACTGCATTTTTCCCCTCATGTGCGAACCTACCTCCAAAGGGAGGAAACTGACTTGCTCTGGCCAGCACGTGTCCACGTTGCTCACTAATTGAAAACATTAGGTCATGTGCTGCGAAGCTATCACACCACCACTTATCAGCCACTACAGTTGAACTCTGTCTTATATCTGAAGAAATATTGAATGACGGGGCAGTATCTGTCATCCAAACACAGTTCGACTCGATGCCCATTCTTCTTAGACTACTGTGTACTAAATTTCACACCACGGTTTCCCCTTAATCACCTACATATGTTAGCATGTAATCTTCCTACTGCATTTTATATACATGAGAATGTTTGTAGTCGATTGCAGACAGTCTTGCTATAGGTCCCCGTCGTATCGCTGGCAGCGAGTTGGCGAGCTTACAGCGCAGAAACGTAAACAACAAAAGCGCGGACCGCTGGAGACAATGGGACGTAGTGGTTCATGGCCATGGAACGAGTCAATACATGAAATTATAACACGATAGTAGAAACAGATGAAATGAAATATAAGAAACATATTCAGGCGACATGTCGTAAGTTTAAATAAAGAAAATCAACAATGTAACACTGGAATTTGCTTAATTTTTCAGCTCTTCCAGGAGCTCCTCGACAGAATAGAAGGAGTAAGCCATGAGGAAACTCTTCAGTTTGGACTTCAAAGTGTTTGGGCTACTGCTAAGATTTTTCAGTTCTTGAGGTAGATTATTGAAAATGGATGCAGCAGAATACTGCACTCCTTTCTGCACAAGAGTCAAGGAAGTGTATTCCACATGCAGATTTGATTTCTGCCTAGTATTAACTAAGTGAAAGTCCCTAACTCTTGGGATCATTATTCGAAATTTAAGCAGTGGTGGGTTTCTAACCAGGAACCGAGGACGTTTTCATTCGTTCATTATTGTTGTTTGCATTTGGTAGGAGCCACATTACAGTCACTCAAGCTCACCGTTGATCTATACATTCAGTTTCTTTATTACAAAAGATTGCCTAGAACTTCGGTGCTCCTTACTGGAAGTAAACTATTGTAATAAAGTGCTGCGAATTTAAAAGTGTTGCCTCTGGATTATATTCCTCTGCGCACCCGAGTTGGAACGCAATTTTGACGTTTCAAATGGTTCAAATGGCTGTAAGCACTATGGGACTTAACAACTGAGGTCATCAGTCCCCTAGACTTAGAACTACTTAAACCATAGTAACCTAAGGAAATCACACACATCCATGCCCAAGGCAGGATTCGAACCTGCTGCCGTAGCAGCAGCGCGGTTCCGGACTGAAGCGCCTGGAGCCGCTCGTCCACAGCCGCCGGCTTTGACATTTCTCTTGTGTTCATATTTATATATATATGTTATATAAAATTTTTTTTTTCTGTCCTTCCTGGTGACACTGTATTAATGGCCATCAGCACATATTAAGTGTGACGCAATTTCAAATTTCTTCTGCAGCTAGAGAGTTTTTTTTCTTTATTGTTAACAGGCAGGCCTGCAGCAGCATACTACGCCGCTCTTTGGCCTCAGAGAAACACACAAGATACAAATGAAGACAATGTCAGACAAAAATACGGTGCACATATAAACGGAGACAAACACTTTTTATAATACATGGAGCCGTTGACGGGCGTAGAGTCCAAGATAGAAGTTGTTCAGACACTTGGACACATACATAGTCGAAAATTGTCACACGTGAACGTAGGTGCACAAAACGAATAACACTGAACCACTTAAGCATAAACGACGGCACACACAGAAACACGAGGCATTGCTCTCCAGCACGCGAATGTTCATCAACCGGGTATGAGTCCGGGGACCTGCCAAGAGAGGAGGAGGAGGGGGCGGTGGAGAGGGAGAGGGGAGAACAGATGCCATGGGCAGGGGAGATAGGGGGAGGGGAGGAAGGGGAAACCCGGGGAAAAGGGGTGGAGGAAGGGGACGGGGGAAAAGGAAAGAGAAGGGAGAGGGGGTGCCTAAAGGAAAGGACACAGGAAGTGGGGTGGAGAGGATCAAAAGTTGATAGGAGGGGTAGATGGAGGGGAGGAGGACATCATCAGGGAGGAGGAGCTAGCGGAAGCCACCTTGGGAGAGGGTAAGGAAGGTGGAGAGATGGAGACCGGGTGGGAAGTGGGAATACAGGAGCGGCAGTGGGTGGGGGCGTGAGAGGGTGGGCGAGACCAGCGAGTGAGGAGGATCGAGTTTGCTGGGGGTATACAGGATTCGTATCCTTTCAAGGAAAAGGAGGAGGTGGGGGAACGGAATGAGAACGTACAGGATCCACGTGGGGGAGGGTAGATGGATGCGGTAGGTGAGGCGGAGAGCATGGCGTTCAAGGATTTGAAGGGATTTATAAAAGGTAGGGGGACGGAGATCCAGGCCAGATGGGTGTACCAAAGGATAGGGTGGATTAGGGATTTATAGGTGTGGAGGATGGTGGGGAGGTCCAGACCCTACGTACGGCCCGAAAGGAGCTTGAGGAGACGGAGTAAGGAGCGTGCCTTGGCTTGGATTGTCCTGAGATGGGGGGTCCAGGAGAGGCGACGGTCGAGGGTGACGCCAAGGTACTTGAGGGTGGGGGTGAGGGCGGTAGGACGGCAATAGACAGTGAGATAGAAATAAAGGAGGCGGATGGAAGGGGTGGTTTTGCCTACAATGATCGCCTGGGTTTTGGAGGGATTGACTTCACCAAGAGGTGAAGCGGTCAAGATGGGATTGGAGAAGGTGTTGGGAGCGCTGCAGGATGGGGGCAAGGGCAAGGAAGGCGGTGTCATCAGCAAACTGAGGAAGGTGGACGGGGGTGAGGGCGGCAGCGGCAAGTCCGCCGTATACAAAAGGTACAGAAGGAGGGAGAGGACGGAGCCTTGGGGCACACCGGAGGAGGGAAAAAAGGTGTAGGAATCTGTGTTATAGATGGTGACGTAGGAAGGATGGTGGGAGAGAAAGGAGCCGATCAGATGGAAGTAGTTAATGGGAAGGGCGAAGGTTTGGAGCTTGAAGAGGAGACCAGAATGCCATACGCTGTCATAAGCTCGTTCGAGGTCCAGGGAGAGGAAGATAGCGGTGCGACGGGAATTAAGCTGGTCGGAAAGGAGATGAGTGAGGTGAAGGAGAAGGAGAAGGTCGTCGGAAGAGAAGGACGGCCGAAAGCCACACTGGGTGACGGAAAGGAGGCGGTGCTGGTGGAGATGCTGGTGGATGCGTTGGTTTGCCAGGTTTAAGGAACATCAGGATACGGGAGGTTTTCCACAGGTCTGGGTAGTAACCGGTGGATAGGACTACATTGTAGAGCCTGGCCAAGGTGGAGAAGAAAGAGACAGGAGCTTCACGAAGGTGACGGTAGGTGACACGGTCGTGACCAGGAGCTGTGTTACGTTTTGTGCGGAGTATAGCAATGAGATCCTGTGTAGTGATAGGGGCAATGAGTTCTGTGTGTTCAATGTTGTCCAAGTACTGGAAGCCAGGTGCGAGGGGAGGGAGGTGTCAGTTCAATCGCGGACATCTGGGAAGAGCGAGTAATCGAACTGGGGATCATTGGGGATGGAAAATATATTGGAGAGGTAGGAGGCAAAGTGATTAGCCTTACTAAGGATGTCAGGGAACGGGAGATCATCATGGAGAAGAGGATAGTATGGGGAGGGTTTAGTCCCTGTAAGGCGACGGAAGGCTGACCAGAACATGGACGAGTTGATAGGTAGGGTAGCATTTAAACACGTGCATGTCTGTCGCCAGTCCTGGCGTTTCTTGGTCGCGAGCAAATTACGAATGTGTCACTGCAGTTGCCGGTGGCGTCGCAGTGTGTCTGGGTCACATGTGCAGAGGAAGGCACGGTAGAGACGACGGGATTCATGGAGGAGGAGGACGGCCTGTGGGGGTAAGGTAGGATGGTGGGGGTGGGTGGCGACAGTAGGGACGTGGACCTCCACAGCCTCAGACAAGGTCTGCTGGAGAAAGGAGGCGGCATGGGTGGTGGTGGTAGGTGACGGGGTGGCTATCGATCTGGGTGGAGAGGGTATCCCACTAGGCATTCCAGTAGACACAGGAATAGTCATGGACGTACTTAGGGGAAGGGTCAATACGAGGGTCGCGCCGGGGGCGACGACCGTCTGAAACGATGAGGAGGACAGGGAGATGGTCGCTACCAATAAGCTCCAGGACATCCACTGTTATGCGGCCAAGGAGGTTGGGGGAGGAAAGGATAACATCGGGAGTGGAGTTGGATTTGGGACGGGTGTGCTGGGGGATAACGATGAGGTCGCCTTGAAGGGAGGAGAGGAAACAATGCCACTGCCGTAACTGGGAGGCGGAAGGACTATGGGTGTTGAGGTTGGTGGCGATCACGTAGGAGGAGAAGGTACGGTCAATGTGTGAGAGGAAGTCGAAGGAAATAGGGGCTTTAGGGCGGACATAGATGGTGGCGCATGTAACGGTAAGGCCGGGGAAGAAGAGACTAAGGGTCAGGTGTTTGGTGGGGTAGGGAAGGATAGGCTGGAGCCGAATGGGGGTCTTGCGGTGGTGACCAATGTCAACTCAGCCACGCGCAATCGGGAGGGGATTATCGGAGCGGTGAAGGAGGTAGCGCAAAGTGTAGACAATGTGGTGGGGTTGGAGGAAAGTTTCATTGAGGAGGAAGGCATCCATGCGGTGGGTGGAAAGGTTGTGCAGGAAGAGGTTCTTGTTGGCGGGATGGAAGCGTATATTGTTGAAAAGAATACGGTGCTGTCTCGCCATGACAGGGATTTAGACGAGGGTGTCAAGATGGGAGAAGGTGAAATGGGCCAGGTTGTTGGAGTAGGTGGTGTACATTTTTAGTTGGAAAACAGAATGGGCAGTGACGGATATCTGTTGGAGGGTGTGGGGACGCTGAAAAGGATGAACATTCTGAAGGACAATGGTGAGGAATCTGATGATGTCCTCAGCGGTAGGGGGTGGGCGAAGGGAATTGCCGGGAGGGGTGGGAGTGTTCAGAAAGCGGACAGGAATGGTGAGGTCAGGAGTGGTAGGAGGGGGTCGGGCCTTACATTTCTGGGAGTAAGTACGATGTGGGAGGTTACAGGTATTACAGGAGGGGGTGGGGGGACTGGAGATTGGGGCACTGCCATTAAAAGTGGGGTTGCCTACAGTGCGGGCAGGTGTGGCCTCGCGGCACTCAGATGTGAGGTGTGCTTTATACCGCAAGCACCTTTGGCCATGGAGGGATTGAGGAGAGGAATGGGAAGGGTCAACTTGATAGCATTGGCGAAAGAGAAGGGCACGCTCCTTCAGGAGATGGTCGATGGAGAGGGCGTGTTCGGAAAAGACCCGCATAAGGCGGGTGGAGGCGGCTGAATTACGGATGCGGCGAACCGCACGCACCTCCAGATGTGGATGTGCCTTGAGCTCTGCCAACACCTCCTCCTTCGTGATCACCGGAATAAGCCGAGTGTTCACGGCAGTGAGGCTCAGCGGGTGACACGGGGGTTGGGGTTGGCGGGAGGGAGGGGGGAAAGGGGCAGGGGTGAGGGGGCATTGGGGCCAAAGCGGGTGACAGGGATGCGGGAAAGGAGGGTAGGGCTGGGGGAGGAGATGAGCACCAAATCATGGCGAGGAGTGAGGAGGGAGATGGGGGCACCAGGAAAATTCTGGCGAAGGAAGAGGGTGAGGTCCCAGGCCTCAAGAACGGAGGGATCAGGACGGATAGGAGGTAGCGGTAGGAGGAGGTGGTGGAGGAGGAGGGGGCAGGGACAGACGGGAAGACATCCATGGCATCGTGGGCCAGGGAAGGGGGACGAGGCGGAGCCTTTTTGGAAGTAGAGGAGGCAGGGGTGCCACTGGGGCACTTGACGGCGGCGGAGGAGGTGTGGGGGATGGGAGTGACTGGAATGTGGCGGGGAGTGGCAGGTCCAGGTGCTGCAGTCGGCGCCGGAGACAGTGAGGGCGAGGGCGATGGCGAAGGCGAAGGCGAAGGTGAAGACGATAATGATGAAGGTGAAGGGGAGAGTTGAGCATGGACCATAGCCCGCAGAGCGACCACCCTAGCAGGGGCCGCAGAAAGAGAAGGTGAAAGGGGAGGGAGTCGAGGGAAGGGATTAGAGGAGGCGCACGAGGGAGGAGCAGGGGATGGGGCAACAAAGAGTGAGGGAGATGGGAGAGTGAGGAGTGGGGGGATGGAATGAGGGGAGAGTGATGCGGCACACCACGTGATAGTGGTGGCGGCGGTGGAGGTGGATGTTTATATGATGGCAGTGGTGGTGGCAGTAGTGGTGGTGGTGGGGGTTGACACTACGAGAAGGGGAAAAGCACAGAACAGGACAAAGAAGCAAACGAGGGACGGACAAGGCGACGAGAAACACAGCGAAAAGGGACGGAGCAACTATGAAGGAGACTGGGGCTGAAGCCCCAGTCTGCTGCTGCTGGCAGGAGAGGCGACCTGGCTGGCCGGCCGGTGGGGACGCTATTGCTGCTGCTGCTGCTGGACGCTGACTGGCTGCTGGACGCTGGCTGGGACCGCTGCTGGACGATGGCTGGCACCGCTGCTGGACGATGGCTGGGACCGCTGCTGGACGATGGCTACTGGCTGGTGGCAGGAACCGCTGCTGGCTGCTGGCTTGGACCGCTGCAGGGTGGCTGGCACCTGCAATACGCCTAACACTTCGATTAGATCCGAAAGGCCAATCGAAGGGCGGTATCTTTCCGGATTACCGCCGGAGATGCAACTAGAGAGAGTCGTTGCGAGTTCAAATAGATAGATTTGTAATAGACAAGCCTTATTCGAAAACAAGGAATTCGTGCTCTGTGTGAAAAAGGTGGATTAAAAAAGAAAATCAAAATGAATGTGAACACACGAGGAAGTGTTGGAAAGTAATGCCTTCGTATTTTTTATTCTGTTTTCAATATTGGTTGAAGTATTGAAGTCGTGCATGTCACTCGGTCGACTTTCTCACTTCGCTGACACAAGTTTCAACTGTTTGCCGATAGAGGGCTCCGAATTGTAGCCTGTAACATGACGGTGTGTGACGCAACTTTGTCGATGCGTGAGAAACAGTGTGCTGTAATCGAGTTTCGAATTCGAAGAGTTGGTCCACGTGTGGAGCACCCGCTCCTTCGGCATGCAAATGCCAGAACCGAAATGGGCGCTGCGACATCTGCAACTATCCGACGCTTGTTTCGCTGTCATCGATCATCCTCCGTGCAGACCCGATTTGGTTCCATCTGATTAACAGCTGTTTCCAAAACTTAAAGGACACCTTCGGGGACTTCAATTTACCAGTGGTGATGCGGTGCAAGCAGAGGAGAGGTTGGGGCTCTGTCAACAAAGTCAAACATTGTACAGCGACGATATGAAAAAACTGGTTCCTCATTGGGAAAAATGTGTTCATCAACAGGGTGATATGCTGAGAAATAGCTATGTAGACATGAAGAATAAAGATGTAGAATGCTGATCGGTTTGCATGTGACAGCATGCGTACCAAATACACTTACGTTCAGACAAAAGCAGAACACCTTGAACTACTAGAGATAGAAGAACGTACACATTCACAGGACGTGTACATTAGTATGTTATGCAGAAATGAATAGCATCTAAACCATGACGGCCCCGCGGGTGCAGAGTCAACGTCGACATCGCTGCGCAACACCACCTACTGGGAAAATGTCCCTATGACCATCGTTGTCGCTAAAAATCGAAAGTTATAGATCACTGTGACTTGAGCAGACGTGCAGGATTCTCCGCAGACAAATACGTGAAGTGTGATGTGCGTACTGTAAGACCTTCGGTACACACGCCATCAGATTATTTGACTTGTCGGTCTAACGAAGTAGGCGAGTGTCAGCAATAGGTCTCGTGGTCTTATCGTGGCGTGTTTATCTTCTGCCGTTAGGTCAGACGATAGAAATACCACTTGCACGCTTAGAGTAGCAGATTGACGATGACCAACTTTAAACAGAACTTGATTAACTTTCACACATATTTATTAAAATAATAAAAAGCATAGAATTTACTCAACTTGATTCTGGATGCTGTTTACAATTGACAATCTGAAGTTGCTTTGGACTAGGTACGTTAATCTTATTCTCACATATCTCTGATACTTGACAAAGTGTCTATACGTTTCTCTTCATGGCTACGTACAGAAATATGATAAGATTATTAGTCGCAGACTGCAACTTGACTACAGACTAATGCATACTAACGCAGACTAATGCAGACTGACTAATCGGAGGTCTGCACACTCGTTATAATACCTCACGCGTTCAGGTATCACTGCGCGAGTGTGATCAACGAGGAGAAAAGATTCTACGTTAGCAGCAATCTCATTGGCTCCATTACACATTAATACGCGGATCGGCGGAAGCAGAATTTGGTCCGTCTTTATGGCAGCGCCATCTCGTAGAGCTGAGACAGACGAGCGCTGCGACTGCGCTGTTGTGCTTAGCGGGGCGGGCTCTGGTGGGAAAGTTGTGTACGCGCTGACTACACGGAACTATGTACACAACATGAAGCGTGCCGTCAAGTTAGTGAGTTTGAAAGAAGGCACATTATCGCCATTATTGAACGTGATGCATTTATCGGGGAAATTGCTGCTCATGTGGGACTAAGTGTTTCGACAGTTGAACGACTCTGTGCAGAATGGTTCGGCGGCAGGCCGTAGAACACGTCGAGATGGGTCAGGTCGTACTACCCAGGCCACTCCCCGAATGGCATTGCAGGACAAACCTGCGTCCTCCTCGGCTCTGTCGCAACTGTAGAACAGTAAAACACATAGTAACTATGGGGGTGGCAGTCCGTTTATTACGGCAGGGGTTAAGTGCACATCGTCCACTTCTCCGCCTAGCCTTGACGAATTTGCAGAATCATGCTAGACGGAAAAGGTGTATGGAATAACGTCATTGGGAATAGGATTGGCATCACATAGTGTTTTCGGACGAATCCAGGTTCTGTTTGTTTGAAAATGATGATCGCATTTTGGTTCGCCGCTGATAGGGGGAACGGCATCTGATTACATTCGCACAAGACATCCAGCGCCAACTGAAGACCTTAGTGTGTGGGGTACAACCATAAATGACAGTTCGTGCATGTCCATGGCACTGTGAGCAGTATGATGTACGTGAATGACCTCCTACGGCCCGTAGCCATATCCTTTCCGCACAACACCCAAAGGCCACTTTTCAGCAAGACAATGCACGACTACATGTTTCTGCATGAATACGTGCCTTTTTGTCAGCGTTGTGCCCTGGCCGGCCAGAACACCAAACTTGTCACCAATCGACAATGAGTGGGATGTGGTGAACGATGGGTGCAGCCCCAGTGGCAACCACCACAGTTAAAATTTGTGATCAGGTAGATGCAACATGGACAACGATACCACAGGACGCCATTTGTGCCTTATGTGCGTCGTATGGAAAAGATTATCAGGGCTCATGGCGGACTCTGTGCCTGTTAGGCAACAAGACACAAGCTGAACCGAGATAACCAAAACATACTGCCGTACATCTACTTGAATATGAATGGCCTACCTCTAGTCGTTCAAGGTGTTTTGTCACTTTCTGAACATGAGTGTATGTTCCAAACCGCCAAGCAAGAACAGGATTTTCCGGTGCTCATACCTCGGGTTCTATAGGTGATAAAAAGACATTGTTAAATGTTCTGGATAGCTCTTGGTCTAGGGACGACCTGTATGCATAACAGAAAGATTGCCTTAGCGTCACAGCATTGTTCGCCTTATTTTTCCTATTACGTCAGTCGGTTTGACATGAGATATGACTGTCAATATTCTAAGACAAATTATGCCAGGTATTTCTACAATTTCACTGGATAATTTCCATATCTGTTCAGCTTCAAAGGAATATGGGACGCTTTTAACTAATCTGTTGTGCCCTAAATCCTGGATGATGGCTGAACCGTGGACTTACTTTCAAAAATTTTCTTAAAGAACTTACTTTATTTACTAGCGATTCCTCAAGAACATTAACACATTTAATCACACTATGTATGTGTGGAAGTAGTTGCCAGTGGGTAACTGATGAAAACAAATTTCTTTCAACAAATGGAAATTTTATTCCTAAAACCCCTCCCTTTAAAAAAAATAAAAATTAAAAAAAAATAAAGTAAAAATTATAACCAGAAAGCACCCTCTAAATATTAAGTTACAATTTATTCTTCAGAGGCAGAAATAACTTTTTTTTCAGGATGAGCTTTCGCTCTGAGAACCTTGCCACTCCCTTTTAACATGGCCGAAGTCACGACCGCTCAAAAACAACCACTGCAAATTTGCAACACACCAGATTGCTTTAAGCTAAAGCTTTTAACAACTCACACAAACACATAAGCTATGCACCCCGTACGAGGGATAGAAATGGTGCAAGACACATTAAAAAAAAATTACTTGCCACCGAAAGTGCAACTTGTTTTAAAAAGAAAACTCTTACGGTCGAAGGGTGGCAACTTTATATACTAAAATAACTATTTAAATAAAAACCCATGCAATGCAGTCTTACATAAAATGTACAAACATGCTCTACATTACACATATACCGCCTCTCAAGATGATAGGCAAGAAAAACATATTTCAAGAATTCGGCCTTTACGCCTTACGCAATAAATTCGTTAACACTGAATTCGACAAACATGACAGAGGCAGCTATTAAAGTATGGCAGATTGACAGGGGGGGGGGGGGAGGGGTTACTAAGCAACCAGAACCGCAGATTGCTCTTAACCGCCCCAATTCCACAAGGGAAAAACGGACCACCCAATTCACAAATAACCACCTTCCCGCGGGTGGGCAAGCGGCTGGTGACCTCACCAAGAAAACAAGTAGAATTTAACAAGTAAATGAAACAACATATCTCCAGTCACCTAACTTATAAAAAAAACTGCGATTTCTGGCGAAGACCTGGCGTAGCACCCCCAACGCTCTCCCGAACCGACCGCCGCCAGCCGCTTCAACGGACGCAGGAAGGCGCGCCGATCTCCCGTCTCACGGCGTCGCGGCTCGCACCGGACAGACCGATGTCGTGGTTTGACTCCTGTTGCTCTCGTGTCGACCGCGAAGTCACGGCGCGCCGTTGCCCACTGGACTCACGTGGGGACCTCAGATGCGGCGACGCTCAAGGCGGACAAGTCATATTGTGTCTCAGTGCGCGACCGACCAACCGATCGATCCAACCGCCAATGACTGTTGCCCGAGCAACTCGAGCTAACTGGCGGCCTAACACGCAGACTCAGATGCAGGAATTCAGCCCCGACCGCGCGACCACTAGCTGAGTTCTGTTACTGGCGGAGTGGCAAGACTCTTATTTTCTGGCTTTAAAGTTTGATCCAAACGACAGACATACTAGCACTCCGACGACAGACAGACACTAACTGCCACGCAAATGCGAACGAGAGACAGATGGCTCTGAGCACTATGGGACTTAACATCTATGGTCATAAGTCCCGTAGAACTTAGAACTACTTGAACCTAACTAAGCTAAGGACATCACTCAACACCTAGTCAACACAAGGCAGAGAAAATCCCTGACCCCGCCGGGAATCGCACCCGGGAACCCGGGCGTGGGAAGCGAGACGAGAGACAGACCAGCAACTGGTGACGCGAGACTGACCCAGCCTCACTCCACTGACCAACTCCCCTGGCGAGCTCATAGTGCCCCTTAAATGCACGTGAACAGGCAAACTTTCTCCTTTTCCACCAGAGGGATACACCAAAGCTGCGATTGCCACAGCGGCGCCACCGCCAGAAACGGAGGGCGACTGCTTCACACTACGCACTGCGGCCCGCTCTTCAAAGCAGCTAATTTTACCACAGCTCAATGGTTAATTACCGAAACCGTCAGATGACTAATGGGATAAATAAAGAGCCTGATGGTTAAAATACATTTTATACAATACTTTACGGTTGTTGAACCTCACTTTATGAAAACAATGGAACGTTTCCTCGGGCGACAGGTGGTGTGGCACCACTATATAGATTAACATTTTGTTTCTAGACCGAAGTGACGAAACCATATTTCAACTCCTGTGCCGATACGCGACGAGCGATGAATTCCGTCCATCGCGGTTCTTTGTGGTTTCCTGTTAGGCGGCGAGGAACCCAGCACGTTCAAGCCCTTTGAGTATGGACGAGTGTGTCAGCGCTACCAGTAGAGACGCCCAGTTGAGCCATGAGATGTTTGTTACCCGTCGATCACCTCGAATGAGAGTGTCCGCACGTTCTAATATTGTAGAATCACAAGTGTGTGAGGCCTGCCGAAGATCGGAAAGGTTTTCACGACCTTGCAATGATGACATACGCTTCGCCCAACGACTCATCGTGGTTTTGTTCGCTATCAAGCCTCCATAGACATTTTGAAAGCGTCTATGAGTGTCTGCAATGCCCTTCTTTTCCGCCAAAGACAATAAATGACAGTTCTCTACTTGGAACGCACCATCGTTACAGATTCTATTTTCAAGATTACGTAAAGTGCCACAACGTATGGGAAGTTCATGAGACTAAAGAGGCTGAAGTGTGAATTTTCCGCCGGCGTGAGTGGCCGTGAGGTTCTAGGCGCTACAGTTGGAGCCGAGTGACCGCTACGGTCGCAGGTTCGAATCCTGCCTCGGGCTTGGATGTGTGTGATGTCCTTAGGTTAGTTAGGTTTAATTAGTTCTAATTTCTAGGAGACTGATGACCTCAGAAGTTAATTCGCATAGTGCTCAGAGGCATTTGAACCATTTTTTTGTGAATTTTCCAAGATATCTCACAACAAATTCTGCATTTTTTTAAAAATTGAAATTAGCCCAGAAACATTTGGTGCACTACTAATTGAACGCTCTTCGTAAAATACTTCGCGCCACGATAAGCACAGCGTGACACCTGCTTGAAAACGGAAGTGGGCTTGTTTAACAAATCCTTGGATAACAAATAGCGAATTTGAGTAACAAGTTTGATAATTTACAGGAGGCACAATACTCATCTTGATTGCGGTATTCTACTGCCCGATACTTGAATACGCTTGTAACCATCACAGAAATGGAATTTAACGAACTCGTCATGTGGGCGTAAGTTTTGATTTCTTGTGTGCTTGTGACCAACAATGATACACACTTTACTCATCATAGGGTACGGGTAAAGCAGAACTGAGGATTTGCTTTTAATGAAGTCCAGTACACTAAAGCAAATATTCACTTCGCGATAAGAAAGCAGTGAATTATCGCGAATTCCGAATTAGTGAAGTTGAAATTAGTGAGGGTTTAATATGTGTAAGGTTACAACAGAGGATGTTAATAGTGTTTGCTCCGGTAATTTGACCCACAACTATGCACCATAACTACCGTTTCGAGGGGCAAAGTAACCCTATTTGGTGGCTGTGCAGTACATCCTTCTGGAGATTGAAGTGATATCTTTCCCCCGTCTTCCGTATTGTCTTGTTGGGGTTGTTTGTTTTTCGTTGCGGGGTTTTGTCTGAGCCCACCTGCTACGAGAAGATAAAGTAGGATTCAGGAAGTGGGGCGATTTGCCGTCCAACCAACAGCTGCTAGAATCGAATCTGCTCGTCCACTCGTTCACTGCGTGCATCCACGCCCACGCACGCACGCACGCACGCACACACACACACACACAACCCGCGTGCACGTATACGCACTGCCCACCAGCGAGCCCGCAAAAAATACGCACATGACCGCGCAATTACTGCACACGGCCGCGTTATTGTATGTTTCCAGGTTCAACAGGGGGACACGCAAAAAAGAGAGCTCCCGTGTGCCTATATTATATTACGAATAAATGGCCATTCACTGTTCACTTGAACGCGAAATATTCGCAAATACGCGCTTTCCCGCTGTGACCATTATGTCCGGACAGAGGGAGGCCACGGGAACAGAGGATGAGCTTCAAAAGAGCTCCAGTACGTAACGACTCGTCCGTCACAGTGGCGCTGGCTTTAAGCCTCGCGATGTGAAGTGCTTTATTTGTAACGAGTGAACATTATTTGTTTTCCAAAGCGCAAGGGAGGGGCATGGCAGCGCCACTTTTCCCGATCCGATTCCAATTTGACCTACACTTGGGGATATCTCATTTCTCTCCTTTCTTTGACATTTTGGATTTCACCAATGTGGCTAGTATTTGACAGATTTAAATAATTTATAAGTGAGACTTAGGCAGGATATCCTGCATGAATGGTCGAGTGCAGTGGTTGATATGATGGGCAGCGGAGACATGCAATGACTGAAACAGTTATAAAATCGTCAGATTATAGACTGGAATAAATCTCAGGAGACATTTCCTCGTCGTGTTTCCTGTAAATGCTACTCAGGACAGAGTGCTGGTAGCAGGAACGATTAAAAGTAATATCGAAGTAGCGATTGTATCTCTGGAAAGTGAAGCTGTTAAGTAAAACTGTCGTAAACTAATACTGGTAACGATACAGAGCTGTTAACAAAGTACTTCTCGACACTACTTCAGGTCTCTATATAACGAGAATAAAACTTTGTTGACGACTTTCGGGCACGGCTCATCAGAATATTAGAAATTAACTTGATATAAGGTTCAACAGGGGGACACGCAAAAAAGAGAGCTCCCGTGTGCCTATATTATATTACGAGTAAATGGCCATTCACTGAACGCGAAATATTCGCAAATACGCGCTTTCCCGCTTTCAAGCAGTAATTCAACTAACGTCGGTGCTTAGAAAGTTATTTGACACGATATTTTGTATCAAATTTGTTTCGGATGTTGTGCGAAACTCGTCAGTAAAGTTTTTATAGCAAGTGGGTTCTTGTATTTTGACAATCCGAAGTACACTACTGGCCATTAAAATTGATACACTACGAAGATGACGTGCTACATACCCGAAATTTAACCGACAGGAAGAATATGCTGCATATGCAAATGATTAGCTTTTCAGAGCATACACACAAGGTTGGCGCTGGTGGCGACACCTACAACGTGCTGACGTGAGGACGGTTTCCAACCGATTTCTCATACACAAACAGCAGTTGACCAGTGTTGCCTGGTGAAACGTTGTTGCGATGCCTCGTGTAAGGCGGAGAAATGTGTACCATCACGTTTCCGACTTAGATACAGGTCGGATTGTAGCCTATCGCGATTGCGGTTTATCGTACCGCGATATTGCTGCTCGCGTTGGTCGAGATCCAACGACTGTTAGCAGGCTATGGAATCAGTAGGTTCAGAAAGGTAATACGGAACGCCGTACTGGATCCCAACGGCCTCGTATCACTAGCAGTCGAGATGACAGGGATCTTATCCTCAGGACTGTAACAGATCGTACAGCCACGTCTCGATTCCTGAGTCAACAAACGGGGACGTTTGCAAAACAACAACCATCTGCACGGACAGTTCGACGACGTCTGCGGTAGCATAGACTATCAGCTCGGAGACCATGGCAGCGGTTACCCTTGACGCTGCAGCACAGACAGTAGCGTCTGCGATGGTGTACTCAACGACGAACCTGGGTGCACGAATGTCAAAACGTTATTTTTTCGGATGAATCCAGGTTCTGTTTACAGCATCATGATGGTCGCATCCGTGTTTGGCTACATCGCGGTGAACGCACATTGGAAGCGTGTACTCGTCATCGCCACACTGGCGTATCACCTGGCGTGATGGTATGGAGTGCCATTGGCTACACGTCTCGGTCACCTCTTTGAACAGTGGACGTTACATTTCAGATGTGTTACGACCCGTGGCTCTACCCTTTATTCGATCCATGCGAAACCCTACATTTCATCAGGATAATGCACGACCGCATGTTGCAGGTCCTGTACGGTCATATCTGGATACAGAAAATGTTCGACTGCTGCCCTGGCCAGCACATTCTCCAGATCTCTCACCAATTGAAAACGTCTGGTCAATGGTGGCCGAGCAACTGGCTGGTCACAATACGCCAGTCACTACTCTTGATGAACTGTAGTATCGTGTTGAAGCTGCATGGGCAGCTGTATCTGTACACGCCATCCAAGCTCTGTTTGATTCAATGCCCAGGCGCATCGAGGCCGTTATTACGGCCAGAGGTGGTTATTCTGGGTACTGATTTCTCAGGATCTATGCACCCAAATTGCTTGAAAATATAATCACAAGTCAGTTCTAGTATAATATATTTTTCCAATGAATACCCATTTATCATCTGCATTTCTTCTTGGTGTAGCAATTTTAATGGCCAGTAGTGTAATATTAAGGGCGTACTCTATTAAATGTATATAAGTTAAGCTAGATGTACTGCTATGCAAATCCATTTTGTTCTTGGTTGTTCTCTCATGCCATTTACCCATCTTCAGTTAGGTCGGCGCATCGACCTATTCTTAACACTCGCACTGCCTGATCCCTCTAACGTCCTTTCACTTATGTACATGCCCTTCCACTTTAATTTCGTTTTCGTTTCGCTACGTTTCCTATGGCTCTCTGTCCCATTTGCTTATTTTCCATTTTTAGCTCTTAATTCCCATAATGTGTCTCGCATTGTACTCCGAGCAATGCTCAGTTTATCAGTTAATGTTTGCATTGAACGTCCACATATCGCGGCCTGTATACGTCATCTGAGATTACAGGTTTAGCGGTATTCAAATTTACATTTACACTCTGTAAGGCGCCTTAACCCTTTCACATACAAGGGACACATTTGTCCCACATATAAATCACCTTATTAATTGGACTGTAATCACAGTTGATGTGCTGCAGATGCTCTACTTGAAGCAGAGATATTTGTTTTCTTTAATATCGTACATCTTTGGTGGCAACAATTACTATAACTACCATTAGTCGTCGGTTATTGTTGTTGGTTCTCACTTCGAGCAGACACACAAATTTGTTCACTTGTTGTGTGCTTATCGTTTTCTCTGCCTTATTGTCAAAGCTTGAAAGTATATTCAAGTATGTTTCTCTTTTACTTTAGACCATTCATTTTCACTAGTGGAAATCTTTATTTTCATTCTTTGGAACATAGTTATCCCAATGTACCACAATAGTAATTTGTGTACTTGTTTTTGAATGTCATGAAATCGTTACTGTTACATTAAAAAAAACGAGCAGAATGGTATTTAAAATTCGGTTGAAAATATATTTTCTTTAATTTTATTAAATAAACGGAAAAAATTTGTACTGATATAATTTCAAATCTGTTTTTAGGTCATGTACTTCAGAAAAAGAGAAGTTTTCATTACCGATGAAAGGGTTATGCAGGTTTCGGAGGCTTGCAGTAGTGATGAAGATAAAAATTTTCTTGAAGGAGATATGGAAGGTGAAGGAGAACATGTTATTATAGAAGATCCTGAAAAAGAAATACGTAGCCCACCTAGCAAAAGAAGGCTTACAGACGAAATATCAGACCCAAATGCTGAGGTACCTGATTTCCTTCCAGATTTACCTGAATTTAAATGGTCCAGAACTTAGCAACCAAGACAGTTCAGTGATAAAATGAAGAATGAATTTGGGAAAGTGCTTTTGTTTAGTGTCAATGAAAACCGTGAAAAGCCACAGCCATTTGAAACTTTTTCTTCCACTATTGACCTAAAAGATTTGGTGCATGATATATTAATTCCTGAAATTATTCGGTATGCAGAACAATCAGGCAACGCATTCAGCACAAATTAAGATGAAGTCAAGGCATTTCTTGGTATGAACCTGGTAATGGGGTACTATATTTTGCCTACATTTGGAAGCTACTGGGCAACTGAACTCGATTTAGGTGTTCCTTATATAGTTCAGATTATGCCACTACATCGGTTTGAAGAGATTCAAAAGTACTTACATTTTTCCAACAATGCAGATCAGTCAATAAAGGAATAACGCACGTACAAAGTGAGACCTGTAATTACCCATTTGAACAAAACCTTCTAGAAATCTCTTAGTGCAACTAGGGCTCAATCTGCAGACGAGCATATGATAAGATTCAAAGGACATAATGTTATGTGACAGTATGTCAAAAATAACCCAGTCAAATGAGGTTTCAAAATGTGATGCAGATGTGGTTCAGAAACTGGCTACCTATTTGCGTGTGATTTATGCACAGACAAAAAAAAAACCTCCGGTCCTGAAGTAGGGCTTGGTGATTCAGTAGTTCTGCAACTGACAAAATCACTATCCGGACTGGGATGTGAAATTTACATAGATAACTTTTTTAACTCTCCAGCTAGGCAGTATTACCTCGGTTAGCAAAATATCAGATCATGTGGAACAGTGCGCACCAATCGTAAAAACATTCCAAAGACATTACCTGCAGACAAGGAAATGAAATGAGGTGATTCATACAGTCTCAGTAGCAATGGTCTGACAATACTCAAATGGATGTATAACAAGGCAGTTTTTCTACTGACTAATTTTATTTCTCCAATACCAATACGACAGTGAAGAGGCGTCAGTCTGGTTGTTCTGAAAAGGTCAATGTTCAGTGTCCTCTTATGATAAGAAAGTACAAGTGGATGGAGGGGGGTGGACTTTATGAACCAGATGAAAGTGATTTATGAGATCGACAGGAAGGCAAAGATTAACTATGACCTGAGAATTTTCTTTGATCTTCTTGACATTGGTGTAAACAATGCGTATGTAATATATTCAAAATTGGCAGAAGAATCAGGATTCAAATCAACACTATCATCCCCAGTGTTCAGACAATGCATTGTGAGAAATCTAATTGGAACATTAGAATTTATCAACAGTAGTGAAAACATCAAGAAGGTTGCAGACCAGTTGCAATCCAAACAGTCCAGAGCACCGAATGATAAAATCAGACGTAAGGAAGAAATGTGTTCATTGTGCTTCAACGTGTGTTGAAAATTACATTTACAATATTTGTGAACAGTGTAGTGCAAATTTATGCTTTAAATCAAGCAGAAACTGTTTTGCAGAATTTCACATCAAATAGACAACATATACACAGCCTTTGCAATTTTTCAATGTATTAAGTATGGAAATGGAAATGGAAGAAAATGTAGATGAAGATGAAATGGGAGATACGATACTTCGTGAAGAGTTAGAGAGAGCACTGAAAGATCTGAGACGAAACAAGGCCCTGGGAGTAGACAACATTCCATTAGAACTACTGATAGCTTTGAAAGAGCCGAAATACCCTCAGACGTCAAGAAGAATATAATAATTCAAATCCCAAAGAAAACAGGTGTTGACAGATGCCAAAATTACTGAACTATCAGTTTAATAAGTCACAGCTGCAAAATGCTAACGCGAATTCCTTACAGACGAATGGAAAACCTGATGGAAGCTGACCTCGGGGAAGATCAGTTTGGATTCCACAGAAATGTTGGAACACGTGAGGAAATACTGACCTTACGACTTATCTTAGAAGAAAGATTAAGGAAAGGCAAACCTTCGTTTCTAGCATTTGTAGACTTAGAGAAAACTTTTGACAATGTTGACTGGAATACTCTCTTTCAAATTCTAAAGGTGGCAGGGGTAAAATACAGGGAGCGAAAGGCTATTTACAATTTGTACAGAAATCAGATGGCAGTCATTAGAGTCGAGGGCCATGAAAGGGAAGCAGTGGTTGGGAAGGGAGTGAGACAAGGTTGTAACCTCTCCCCTATGTTATTCAATATGTATATTGAGCATGCAGTGAAGGAAACAAAAGAAAAATTCGGAGTAGGTATTAAAATCCATGGAGAAGAAATAAAAAGTTCGCGGATGTCATTGTAATTCTGTCAGTGACAGCAAAGGACATGGAAGAGCAGCTGAACGGAATGGACAATGTCTGGAAAGGAGGATATAAGATGAACATCAACAAAATCAAAACGAGGATAGTGGAGTGTAGTCGAATTAAATTGGGTGAGGGTATTAGATTAGGAAATGAGACACTTAAAGTAGTAAAGGAGTTTTGCAAATGTGGTGCTACAGAAGATCACATAACTAATGAGGAAGTATTGAATAGGATTGGGGAGAAGAGACGTTTTTGGCACAACTTGACTAGAAGAAGGGATCGGTTGGTAGGACATGTCCTGAGGCATCAAGGGATCACAAATTTAGCACTGGAGGGCAGCGTGGAGGGTAAAAATCGTAGAGGGAAAAACACTAAGCAGATTCAGAAGGATGTAGCTTGCAGTAGGTAATGGGAGATGAAGGAGCTTGCACAGGATAGATTAGCATGGAGAGCTGCATCAAACCAGTCTCAGGACTGAAGACCACAACAACAACATAAGTGTAATGCGTTCTGTAACTGTCCTTTAAGGGCCACAGGGACAAATACCTTCCAGCTTTTTTTCAGCAGTACAAATAAAAGTGTTTGAAAAAATAACATATTTTGTTTATAAAACCTCCAGTTACCACAGAAATACAACAATTTTAATCACTAGCACTTTAGTTTTTTTTTTTTTTTTTTTTTTTTTTTTTTTTTTTTTTTTTTTTTTTTTTTGTCGTCAGTCTACTGACTGGTTTGATGTGGCCCGCCACCAATTCCTTTCCTGTGCTAACCTCTCCATCTCTTTGCTTGACGTATTCCAATCTGTGTCTTTCTCTACAGTTTTTGCCCTCTACAGCTCCTTGTAGTACCGTGGAAGTCATTCCCTCATGTCTTAGCAGATGTCCTATCATCCTGTCCCTTCTCCACATCAGTGTTTTCCACATATTCCTTTCCTCTCCGATTCTGTGTAGAACCTCCTCATTCCTTACCTTATCAGTCCACCAGTTTTCAACATTCGTCTATAGCACCACATCTCAAATGCTTCGATTCTCTTCTGTTCCGGTTTTCCCACAGTCCATGTTTCACTACCATACAATGCTGTACTCCAGACGTACATCCTCAGAAATGTCATTGTCAAATTAAGGCCGGTATTTGATATTAGTAGACTTCTCTTGGCCAGAAATGCCTTTTTTGCCATAGCGAGTCTGCTTTTGATGTCCGCCTTGCTCCGTCCGTCATTGGTTATTTTACTGCCTAGGTAGCAGAATTACTTAACTTCGTTGACTTCGTGACCATCAATCCTGATGTTAAGTTTCTCGCTGTTCTCATTTCTACTACTTCTCATTACCTTCGTCTTTCTCCGATTTACTCTCAAACCATACTGTGTACTCATTAGACTGTTCATTCCGTTCAGCAGATCATTTAATTCTTCTTCACTTTCACTCAGGATAGCAATGTCATCAGCGAATCGTATCATTGATATCCTTCCACCTTGTATTTTAATTCCACTCCTGAACCTTTCTTTTATTTCCATCATTGCTTCCTCGACGTACAGATTGAAGAGTAGGGGCGAAAGGCTACAGTCTTGTCTTACTCCCTTCTTAATACGAGCACTTCGTTCTTGATCGTCCACTCTTATTATTCCCTCTTGGTTGTTGTACATATTGTATATGACCCGTCTCTCCCTATAGCTTACCCCTACTTTTTTCAGAATCTTGAACAGCTTGCACTATTTTATATTGTCGAACGCTTTTTCCAGGTCGACAAATCCTATGAACGTGTCTTGATTTTTCTTTAGCCTTGCTTCCATTATTAGCCGTTACGTCAGAATTGCCTCTCTCGTGCCTTTACTTTTCCTAAAGCCAAACTGATCGTCACCTAGCGCATTCTCAATTTTCTTTTCAATTTTTCTGTATATTATTCTTGTAAGCAGCTTCGATGCATGAGCTGTTAAGCTGATTGTGCGATAATTCTCGCACTTGTCAGCTCTTGCCGTCTTCGGAATTGTGTGGATGATGCTTTTCCGAAAATCAGATGATATGTCGCCAGACTAATATATTCTAAACACCAACGTGAATAGTCGGTTTGTTGCCACTTCCCTTAATGATTTTAGAAATTCTGATGGAATGATATCTATCACTACTGCCTTGTTTGACCGTAAGTCCTCCAAAGCTCTTTTAAATTCCCAATCTAATACTCTAATCTAATACTCTAATCTAATAATCTCTTCTAAATAGACTCCTGTTTCTTCTTCTATCACATCAGACAAATCTTCACCCTCATAGAGGCCTTCAATGTATTCTTTCCACCTATCTGCTCTCTCCTCTGCATTTAACAGTGGAATTCCCGTTGCACTCTTAATGTTACCACCGTTGCTTTTAATGTTACCAAAGGTTGTTTTGACTTTCCTGTATGCTGAGTCTGTCCTTCCGATAATCATATCTTTTTCGATGTCTTCACATTTTTCCTGCAGCCATTTCGTCTTAGTTTCCCTGCACTTCCTATTTATTTCATTCCTCAGCGACTTGTATTTCTGTATTCCTGATTTTCCCGGAACATGTTTGTACTTCCTCCTTTCATCAATCAGCTGAAGTATTTCTTCTGTTACCCATGGTTTCTTCGCAGCTACCTTCTTTGTGCCTATGTTTTCCTTTCCAACTTCTGTGATGGCCCATTTTAGAGACGTCCATTCCTCTTCAACTGTGTTGCCTACTGCGCTATTCCTTATTACTGTATCTATAGCGTTAGAGAACTTCAAACGTATCTCGTCATTCCTTAGAAATTCCGTATCCCACTTCTTAGCGTATTGATTCTTCCTGACTAATGTCTTGAACTGCAGCCTACTCTTCATCACTACTATATTGTGATCTGAGTCTATATCTGCTCCTGGGTACGCCTTACAATCCAGTATCTGATTTCGGAATCTCTGTCTGACCATGATGTAATCTAATTGACATCTTCCCCTATCTCCCGGCCTTTTCCAAGTATACCTCCTCCTCTTGTGATTCTTGAACAGGGTATTCGCTATTACTAGCTGAAACTTGTTACAGAACTCAATTAATCTTTCTCCTCTTTCATTCCTTGTCCCAAGCCCATATTCTCCTGTAACCTTTTCTTCTACTCCTTCCCCTACAACTGCATTCCAGTCGCCCATGACTATTAGATTTTCGTCCCCCTTTACATACTGCATTACCCTTTCAATATCCTTATACACTTTCTCTATCTGTTCATCTTCAGCTTGCGACGTCGGCATGTATAACTGAGCTATCGTTGTCGGTGTTGGTCTGCTGTCGATTCTGATTAGAACAATCCGGTCACTGAACTGCATCCTCATGTCATTGATCATTGCTGATTCTTCCGCCTTTAGGGGCAATTTCCCACCCCTAGGACATGAGAGTGCCCTGAACCTCTACCCGCTCCTCCCCCCTCTTTGACAAGGCCGTTGGCAGAATGAGGCTGACTTCTTATGCCGGAAGTCTTCGGCCGCCAATGCTGATTATTTATTCAAATTTAGGCAGTGGCGGGGATAGAACCCGGGACCGAAGACGTTTTGATTATGAATCAAAGACGCTACCCCTAGACCACGGGCTTTCTTATGTACCTGAAAGGGTTAAAGAGTGTAAGAGACAGTACTTCTGCTATGAATATCCTTCTCCTTTTTGCTGGTCCATTTGCAAATGTGGTGTGGCAAGAATTTTGTACAACAATTGTCTGTGGCTCTGAACAAATGTGTTGAAGTTCAAGGAAGCGAGAAGACCTATGCCAGTGCTGAACAGATCGCTAGAATGAACAAATCACTTGTTCCTCAAATATTGTTTATTTGTTTTGTTTAAAGCAAGTGACCAGTTCATTCTAGAGACCTATTCAGCATTGGCATGTATCTTGAAGCTTCCGTCGTGATATCAGGCTTCCTGTTTCGTAGGAAAACATAAACAGAAACTGATGGTAACTCTCAGAATTTTTTTTATTTAGTTATATTGAGGCACAGACTTTTTCAAGCATAACAGAAAAATGCTTATTGATAAGTGGGACGTGCAAACTGTGAGAACAGTAAAGTCTGTCTCTAACAGAAGCCCAATGGCTGACAGAAGCCCAATGGCTGGTTTTCCTTCAGTATCATAAAACGAACTCACGCCAAGAATCCTCTTCTGGCAGCAAAGCGCAACATTTAAATAAAATTGAGATATTTGTAGTTTATATCTAAGTCAATCCTCCAAAAGATATCTTATGGTGAATGGCTGGGGTGGAGTGTCTTTAGAACTGCCAACCCCCCCCCCCTTCTCCCTCTCCCACCCTTTCCTTCATATACGTATGAGGAAAGTAGTAATGTTCTCGGGTGCCATCTCATTTCATAGCAAGACCCCTTTGGTACAGCACAGCGGTACGCCGACGATATTCGACGTCCCATTTTGTTGCCTTTCATAGCAAGCCATCCTTGGTTTACATTTAAGTATAATAATGCCTGCCCGCACAAGAAAAGAACTTCTACCGTTTGTCGACGTGCTCGCTAAACAATACCTTGGCCAGTAAGATCCCATGATCTTACCCCTGAGAATTGTAAAGGTGGTTCGATGAACCCTCTGTCAGGCACTTAAATGTGATTTGCAGAGTATCCATGTAGATGTAGATGTACTTTAAACAGTAAGTCACACCATGACACCAACACTTTCTTGTTACTCCTGTCACTGGAGTTTGAATATGCAATAAACTCCATGGGTTCTTCTACATGGGTTGGCTACATTTCCTGAAGGTTTTTATCCGGCATCAGTGTTTCTTATGTTAAGTTTACAATCTTCGTTCAAGTTTCAGTAATTCCACATGTGTACAACCAGATAGTTACTGAATGTTTTCCCAGTAGTGTTCGACAGTCGTGTAATCATAAGTAGTAGAACAAAGCAGGTGTCACCCCACTCTCCATTGTTGCCAGAGGTATCCAAGATGGAGATGATGGCGTCATACAAGATGGCCACCTGTAGACTTGGCAACAGTGCATGACATCATCCAAGATGGAGGCTGTGGCGTCATCCAAGGTGGCGGATTTGGGGGGAAGATAGGTCAATTGGGCTACCTCCACTAACCTAAGTCATCTGACCACCACCTATTCTTAGGAAATGGTGGGAAGAGAACTCAGCCTGCACTGGGCTGATGGAGAGAGGAAGGAGTGTACTTTATTTATTTTGGAACAATCTATTTAGGGATGGATTTTGCGAGATAGTGTATTTATTACACTGATACAAAACACACAGTCTGACATGCTTGAGGTCATGCCACACAGCTTACAGTCCTGCAAACTACTCTTATATTGGCGAACTAAGCTATGTATAATGCTCTGAAGACGCATTTGCTAATTGTAAACTGTCAAAATAATACATTGCACAGCCTACAGACCTGCAAACCACTCGTAAATAATGCAATACATTTATGTCCAGAGAGCCAAATTGTGAAAATAATATCCCATCTAAAAGACTCTGCAAACATGCATGCCAATCATCAACTGTCAAAATCATGCACTAGTCTTTATTTAAACAATCTGAGGCACTACCGCCATACTGTGTGTTTGCCAAGAGGTCCAGAGTCCAACTGACCTAGTACCCAGCACCAGCACCAGAGGGCACTGTTGTCTCTTCCATTCCATTATGTAATCCAAGATGGCGGGGAAAATGGAGGGAAAAAGTGTGTTCGCCACGAGGTCTGGGCCTAGTACACAGTACCACCACCAGAGACCGCTATCATCCCTCTCATGTGTTCGATCGCTTTCTCTCTCAAAAT
The DNA here is from genome assembly GCF_023897955.1 of Schistocerca gregaria. Taxonomy (NCBI): domain Eukaryota; kingdom Metazoa; phylum Arthropoda; class Insecta; order Orthoptera; family Acrididae; genus Schistocerca; species Schistocerca gregaria. Next base: position 1,005,646,621 of record NC_064920.1, on the reverse strand, counting down.
TCTAACAGGACATGTGTGACGTGTCTAGCCTGCGCACGTCCATAGTGACGTCACAGATCGTGCTCTAGAAATGTGCTCCATTACTCGTAATTCTAACGGAACGTGCGTGATATGTCTAGCCTGTGCGTATGCATCACAGCATCTAGCCCACATATGCATACTGACATCACAGATCGTGCAATAGAAATCTGCTCCACCACTCGCGATTCTAATGGGACATACATGATGTGCAGCTGACATATTGCCACATCTAACAAGATTCTCAATGTTATACTAAAGCCACATTGCTGTGTAAAACTAACTCTTGGAAAATGTACAGTGTTCCACAAATAATTAACGTTTGCTTTCTTGCTGTCTCAGCTTGTCTGCATAGAAAAATTCTTGCCCTAACATGAGCTGTTTACCAAAATAGCCCACAATTTCATATTCTGCACTGTACACCATTCCTAAATACTAAAAAAATCATATCAAGACTTTCAAAATGATTTGCTTTAGCATTTACAAAGCTAAGCTAAATGTAAGAAACACTAGTATTAAAACCAGCAACCTAGAATTACATGTATATAGCATCCACATTCGAAAATCACTAAGCTCGCACACTTTGAGTGAGACACATGAAAAACATCTCCCTTCCTTGATCAATAATTGCATTCTCCTCAGATGAGTTCGTACTATACACACAATGACTTCATATTCAGAGGCTGAATTCAATATCATCCAGTGTGTATACGAAAACGCGTCTTCACTCATAGCATGAATTCTTTTGCTGTAAATCCATAAATTATCATAGACTCAGTTCTCCTTGCGGTACTGGAAGCATCTCGATAGTTCAGCTTTCAGTTACTAGGACTGCTAGTAAGCCCACTCCACCCCCAAAATGTTCAACTCCCATTGGTTCATGCTGAGATCACGTAACACTGCATCATCACATCTATATAAGGACTCGCTCTGCAACAGTCTTTCTCACTCGCCCTTAGTTCGTCTCAGCGTTCGTTTGTGTGTGTGTATCTCTGTGTTCACTAGTTCTTTAATCTCCACAAGAGTTGACTCCAGCAACAGGATACAGGGTTGCGAAGTGAGTAAATAATTTCTATTTTCAGTCAAAATTTTCATATTTATGTTAAATTCACCTTATTAATTCTGTCTCCTTGTTATAGTACAACTTGTGGATTTTTTTTATTTTTTCCTCGAGTGTGAGGAGAGAGAGTAGTGAGTTGGACTGCAACAGGCTCTGGAACTCTCGCCTCTTGTGTTCGGTGCACAGTCGAAATTGCCTTATGAGTATTATTTTCATTGTAATTTCTTCTTCTTCTTATATATTAGCCATTCAATTTTTTTTCTTATTTCATACTTCTTTTTTTTCTAGATCACCTGAATCAAATTAAAATTCAGTTGGAGGCAGAGCTGGGCACTGTTCCACGTAGCATTGCTGCTGCTGCAGTAGCAGATAATTGTTTTCAGCCCCCAGCTGTAGATAACTGACAACAGCACCTTCGTAAGTATAGAGAAAAAAATGCACGTGTGATCTTTCAGTGTAACTTGGCATTCAAAATAAATAAAATTATGTCTCATCCTGTTACAGAAACAGGTCCACACGACTTGGATCTACTGGACAGGCAGCTGGAGGTTGTTCATTGTCAGATGCGGGAACAGCCTCCAGCAAATAATAAGATGGCCAAGCAGCAGACTTGTAAGTTGAAAAAAAGAAAAAAAAGATGACCTATCTCTAATAGTAGTGCTAGTAGTTGTTGTAGTAGTAGTATAGAAAGACTTTTTTTCTAACAGACCGGTTCATATATCTTGTTTGTTGTTGTTCTAGGCGAGGACCTACAAAATCGATCATATCTCTCTCTTCTTCACGATAATTAGAATAATTTTTTGAGGGTGCGGCGGAGTCAAGTAATGAATTGTTTATACCCTGGGGCCAGAGTGAAAAAGATAATCACTCATTCTGCTTATAATCATGTCCCGGGCCCCAAAACCTGCACCAGCTCCCACGGATGCCACAACATCGCTCTGGCGTCCATGGGCCGCCCTCTTGCAGTGGCTCGATTCAGCAGCATCTCCTCCTGCGGCGCACCCATATTCACGTCACCAACTCGGTCGACTAGTTCTAGCTATGCTTCAGTAATATAGAAGATCCTGGCAGTTCCCTCTCCGTCCTTTTAGTGAAGGACATCAGGTCAGTGATACCATACCACAAGAGTACTCGGTGATTGCCGATTGGGGCGAGTCTCGTTCACCAGGATCGACAACCTAGCAAGGGGGTACCATGGCCCAGCTGGATTTCTATGCTCGTGCCTTCCTGTCGTGGAAATGCAACTCCTCAAGATAGTCAATGATCTGCGGTATCCCGACTCTTGTCACTGGTTTCCCACGTACAGGTATATTTTTAAAGTGCTCAAGAATCGTTTGCGTTGCGGAACTGGCGGAGGGCGTGGGAGGGGATGACCTAGAGGGAGAGTTTGCCATTTATTGACACGTGTGTCAATGTCTGACCCCTCTGTGACCACGCCACAGGAAGGTGGGAAACAGGAGGGCTGGAAAAACATAAACACACTTTGAAACTTTTGATCGTGTTCAAATTACGTCTAATGGTTTAGAACGGTCCCTAGTGATTCCACGCTGTACACCAGAGAAAAAATTGTGGTCTCACTGCACTCCAAATTGGAGCAATCGCTTGCAATGACGCTGCTGGCCCACTGTCTCCTTAGATATTCGTTGAAGCTTTTGTCAAAGGTTGTCAAGAATGTCACCCCGTTGCTCATCGCACTGCGAAGTGTTGATCCAAGCCGCAAACTTTTTAGTAATTAACGGCTGAAAGGAAGAGGTGCTTTCACTGATACCCTGAAGCCTTTTTGTGTCGATTCTGAGCGGCGGCCTGTCATAAATGTTTTCCTTAGCCATCCATAAGAAAACTGGCAACGCTGGTTGTCACAGTTCTAACCTCCATCACGGAGGCGTCAAAAAAGCGGGTGCAGTGTGGGTAAGAGGGAGTGCAATGACCTTCTCATCGTTTGAAGCGTTCGCTCTGGCATTGGCCATAATTTTGGTGAAATTTGGCATCATTAACATAGTTACACCTCACATGAACTTCTGAGCTCCAGCCTTTTTTTTTATATGTTTTGACATCTTGATGTCTGCAGCATCGCCGAGTCCGAGCATCATTATAGAGGAAGCTTGTAGGCAACTTTGAGCCAAATTCCAAACTTTTACGTCACATTGCTAACTAATTACGGGGACACGAAAGAACTGAGTCTTTATTTATGTTGCACAGTGTACTTGCTTTGAACTTATCAATCCAGAAACGTCAAAAATGAACATAAAATGTGTTCGAAGATTCTACATCATCCCCAGTACAGGCACATAGTTTTGTGTTTGTCAACATTTTTCGAAAACGGGTATGATCTGGTCATTTTTCCAATTACTGTGAATTCTTCGCTCCTCCAGTGACCTATGTTGGTCTGTTGCTAGAAGAGGATCCTTCTTTGTTGGCTCTACATGGAATCGCATGGACATTCTGTCAAATGCAGTCGCCTTTCTTCTGCTGAGAGATTTGAGTTGATTTTCTATCTCTTATTTCGAAATATGCCCTTTGTTAGTAGGGCAATGAATATGAGGAAACAATTATGAAAAAAGGGGTTTAGTATTTCTGCTTTCTCTATGTTATTTTCCATTCCCATGCTGTTATGCTCATTGAGTTGTAACACTGGGTGGATCGTGATTTTGTTATGTTCTTCTTATGATCTGACTGGCCTTGCTATAGTCGACTCACGTTACACTAAAATTATTTAATTGATCCCGACTGATTAATTTTCTTAAAATAACCTATTCTGGGTCAGCGGGGGTAAAAGCCAATCCTAGTTCAACAACAATGGTATGAAGCTATCAAGACAATTATTACAAAAAAAACAAGGAAATTTAAAACAGAACCTGAACAGTTGTGACATTCAATTAATCCTACTTGTCAGAGTAAATTTAAGATTGGCAAAACACCTGTCTTATATGCAAAAATCGCACCTCTCGTTTTCACGACAGGAACCGTTCAATGGTTGATACTGTCTAGGCTCTTCGTTTGTAAAAACATCCACCCTCACAGCCACTGATAATAGAGAACTCAGAGAAAAATCCAATGGAATTCACCACATTTGTCGTATATCACCATAAATGGTCGAATGGAGAACACATCTGACGCGTCGATCTGTAGAGGGCTGCAGTTGGCGTGGAGACGAAGTATGATGTGTAGATGAGAATTTAACTACACAGAAGATGTGTGGTTGCGTCTGCAAACTCCTATGTTTCAAGTTACTCAAGTATAGAGTCCATTCACGCGCGCTTGCCAAGGAGCAGACACTTGGCTCAGGTGTGCAGTCGTAAGTAAGCACTTTGGAATTACCAAAACTTCATGGAGAAGCACTGACTTGTTCCTCTGCACGTGGCACCACTGGCTCTTTCTCAGACTAGATTTGAGAGTCATCACCGAACACTTTGCCAGCAATATCTCAAACAAACTACATGCCGTCCAGTGATGTGTGTTGGCTGCACACCCATCAGAGACTCCACGACACCTTCTCCCTCACTATTTGCAACTTTAGTACATTGATGTGAACTCAGCCAGTGATGGCTTTCATTACAATCTGATTTCCTCCCAATCTTTGTAGATATGAAACCAGTGGCCAAGCCAGAGCAGTTTATAGAAAAATGTTCTAGAAACTTCTCGAACAGTTTAAAGCAACGTGCGGTCGAAGTGCTGAGACAATCACAAGGTTTACTGGAAACAGCGGTAGGAAAGTGCTACGCGTCCTGCGTGGGAAGAAAGCTTAAGGACAGGCTCTAGGGCGCTTATGTGGCGACGGGAGACGCAATCCGATGGAGCGGAAAAGTACTAGGCGATTCTTGTTACACTGCTCTTCACTTCCTCCTTTCAGCTTTCGCCGAAGCCCCTAATAACGGGAGGTGGTGCTCGCTGGCCCACTCCAAAGGATGGCTTTGTGACGGGCTGTAAAACCTCCGCCCTTTGGTTACTGTCCCCCAACTTGCTCCCAACCTGTCTATGGTCCGTTGCTTTCTCACTCCCTCTCCCTATCCTAGCTGGTGCAAAAATTACTGTTGTGAAGTACACTGTGTTACAGATGTTAGTGTGAAGCTGCACATTATCAATTAGTATGATGAATCAACTAACAACCCCACCTAATATTCTATCCCGAATTATAAACATATGGTAATTTACATGAGCAATTTAATTACATTAATTGATCATGTAAGGAAGCAAAACACCGCCATCACACAGAGTGTGTGCACAGATGGCTTTCATCAGTTTCCTATTTTAATATAAGATTAAAATGTATTTGAATTTTATGTCAAGTAAGTAGTTTGGCATTAGGAAAGGTAAATGAACCACAGAGACAGTTGGTAATGGAAGCAAGACTAAAGAAAAATCAAGACATGTTCATAGGGTTCTCGGCCTGGAAAAAGCATTCGACAGTGTAAAATGGTCCAAGATTTTCGAAATTCTGAGAAACACAGAGATAAGCTATTAGTAAAAACCGGTAATACAGAGTATGTACCAGAATCAAGAGGCAAAAATAAGAGTGGCAGACCAAGAAAAAAGTGCTCAGAACAAAAAGAGTTTTAGATAGGGATGTATCCTTTTGCTCCTACTATTCAGTCTATACATTGAAGAAGTATTGATGCAAATAAAATAAAGGTCCAACAGTGGGGTTAAAATTCAAGGTGAATGGATATCGATGATAATATTTGCTGATGACATTGCTATCCTCAGTGAAAGTGAAGAATAATTACAGGATGTGTTGCATGAAATGAATAGTATAATGAGTACGGAAAATAGATTGAGAGTAAATTAAAAAGACGAAAGTAAAAAGTTATAGCAAGAATAACAACAGTGAGAAACTTAACATCAAAATCGGTAATCACGAAGTAGATGAAGGTAAGGAATTCTGCTACCTAGCAGACTAGTACTGGCAAAAAGGACATTCCTGCTAGTATCAAACATAGTTCTTAATTTGAGGAGGAAATTTGTGAAAATGTGCGTTTGGGGCAGAGCATTGCTTGGTAGGGAAACGTGAAGAGTGGGAAAACTGGAACGAAAGAGAATTGAAAAATTTCGGTTGTGGTGTTACATAAGAATGTTGACAATTAGATGGAGACTCTCCGCAGATTCGACTGTAAAGGAGTGTGTGGAAAACACTGGCAAGAAGGAGGGACAGAATGATAGGACACCTGTTAAGACATCAAGGAATAACTTGAATGGTACTAGAGCGAGCTGTAGAGGGCTTAAACTGTAGAGGAAGACAGATTGGAATGTAGCCATCAAGTAATTAAGAACGTAGGTCTAAAGTGCTACTGTGAGATGAAAAGGAAGGCACAGGAGTAGAGACCGGTCATGAGACTGATGACTCGGAAAAACAGTAGTTAAAACGTAAAGAGAAGCTTTCTAAATGGCCTATCGAACCACGGCGAGTTTTCGACATTCATCATAATTTTGGTTGGTACGCACGAATCTAACGCGTATTATTCAATACTCTTTTATCTTAACCCACTTATACTCAACGTTTTCTGTCTCAAAGATGAATGTATGATGTCGACTCCTCGGAAAATTTAAAATTTGTTTCTTGTCACATTTACTGCGCAGCAAAATCATCCTACCTTTTTTATATTGCTATTGGCACCTGTCTTGTTGTAAGGGCCTTACGACCACAGAATCCCTGTTTTCCCTTAAATGTATGCAACAGTTTCAACCTCGTTCTAATCAGGAAATCTAAGATGTTTCCCTCACACGTCGGTTCACAGATCAGCTACTCTAGGTGATTTACTGATAAGGGTTCAAAAATGGCTCTGAACACTATGGGACTTAGCTACTGAGGTCATCAGTCCCCTAGAACTGCTTAAACGTAACTAACCTAAGGACATCACACGCACCCATGCCCGAGGCAGGATTCGAACCTGCGAACTTAGCGGGCGATCGGTTCCAGACTGTAGCGCCTAGAACCGCTAGGCCACACTGATAAGGGATTTAGAAACGTTCCTTGCTCTACTCTTCTTACTATCTACCCCAAAAACCTAACCACTTGTATTTCCTATTCTATACCTGGTATTTTGAAATTTTACTTTAATGTTATAACACGATCAAGAAATTTACGCGCAAGCTGTGCAAATAGTTCCTGGAATGTATTGCCTTTACTACTCCTGAGTCAGGGGCCCCATAAAAGCATCCAGTTACCAAGTTTGACACACTTTTAATATTTATCTTCATCGAAATTATTCAGCTTTCGGAATCTGTGTTAAACTCAATATCAAAACTAGAGTATCAATTAGATTATGGTTCAAATGGCTCTAAGCACTATGGGACTTAACTTCTGAGGTCATCAGTCCCCTAGAACTACTTAAACTCAACTAACCTCAGGACTTCACACTCATCCATGCCCGAGAGGCAGGATTCGAACCTACGCCTAGAACCGCTCGGCCACTTTGGCCGACATTTAGATTATGAACACCCTTCCAACCATCGGCGTTCAGTTTATCAGTGCGTTACTCTGCCCAATCAGAATTAGAAAATTTATTGCTATGAACACCTGGTTTCCGTCAGCTTTCCGTTCCGAGCACTACGTGAGTCTTTTTGCTGGTTATAAGCGGGAGAAGACAGACTTTATAGCGAGTTTTACGGCGCTACAGTGGCAACACATTTGTTTTAGGATTGCTGCGCACCAAGAGAGAATCATAAAAGGCACAGTGGAAGCTAATAGGCTGTATAACAGGTTATGTCGAAAATAATGTCGTTGGGCCGATAATGTTATATCTGTTACAGGATTACTTGATTCTCGAGGCGTAATAAACTTATATAGGAGGGATTCCTGTCGCAGGTGACGCGATCAGACGCTGCGGCCGCCAGAATTCATTTGTTTACGAGGCACTTTCGCCGATAAGGAGCAATAAGCTACAATCAGCAGCGAGGTATTGGCGCAGTAGGCGGGCGACGGGACGACGATAGCCGATCACGGTGGAGCCTAGCCGACGATGGGGCAGGCCGAGGTGATAATGTGCCACAACTAAATCAAAGTAATGGCTGCCATTTTTCAGGGATAATAGTCGGCCGCAAATAGGTGGTCTCCGGGTAATGGGGAGGACGGCGTGTGTTGGTCGTTATGATGATACTGGCAGCGCGTGGCGGCTCTGCCGGCCGACAATCCCGCTGGCGGTTGCTGATAATGAACACAGCAGGGCCGCCCAGACGTCACCGAAAAGAGAAGTACTGCGTGCCGGGAAGAGGGGCTAGTGAAACCGACTGTACAGGTAGGTCTGATATGGTTGAAACTTCCGTTATCCTACAAAAAAACTGCGAAATGAAGTAAATTACACGACTGGAAAATTGACACGCAGTCTTAACTGCGTATTTACTCAAAAACCTGTAAGCAAACGAGGTAAATTAGTAACTTTTTATTTCTTAAAGAGGTACGAACGCCCGGTTCAGAATTTGAGAAGCGAAATGTGTCCACGCTGGCATGCTTGCCGCTTTTTCATCTTATCAAGTGTTTGCGTTGATGAAACGTTAGTTGCACTTACATTCCATTGGTCATTCGAGAAATTTTCTTTTAATCATAATAGTATGGAATGAGTTTATCGGATATTATAATTAGTTTCATAGGATGGATAAATGCTGGTTATTTACAAGAACTTGAATATTACGCTAATCTAGAGTGAGTCGGGGGGGGGGGGGGGGGGGGGGGAAGATGGTAATTGGGGTATGATGCCTATTTGCTTATGTTGCTGCTGTGTTTAAAGAGGGTGAAACGTCCCCTTTGAAAAATGAATGAATTAATGTCCTGATAAACCTCTTACGTTATTTGATTCTCAAACATCTGAGCAAAACTGAACGTACTCAGACATTTTGCTGTTTACTTATTCTGATCAACACTAAACTGACACACAATATTTTTAGCGCAACGCAATCTAACTTTCAATAATCCCTATAAAAGAATGGCCCTGACTAACAATAACCTATACTTTTCATGAATCACTTACCTCACAAAAATCTTCGTTACTCGAACTACTGCAATATAGCGAGCGCTAATACTGCGAGCGAAATAAAAGATTCTGACGACTGAAGGCACTAACTACTGATAGGCATAGTTAGCAAATGAAAGATTTTGATAGAGAACAAACAATGTATTTACCTTAATATTGTTCAAAAGTATATATATATATATATATATATATATATATATATATATATATATATATATATCAGTTCATGATATCCAGTATTACAAATTTACTCTTTCTGGATGACACACGTCCATATCGTCCGCTCTTAAAATTCTGCCATCTCTCTCCCCATATCCACCACTGCAATAGAGAATATTTCAACAATGCCAACTAGCCACGGACTGCACACAGTACAGTCAGTGATTTTCATACAGAGCGCTACGTGGCGTTACCAGCATAAAAACCTAAACAGCCTACTAACAAGGGCGTAGCTTCCTTGAGTCCAAGCCTAAAGGGCCAAGTGGTAGGTGCAGTTGTAACGAATTAGCTTCGTCATTGGGAGCCAGAAGAGTATGGTATGTATTAAAGTTTACACTGTACAATAACTGCAGATATTGAAAAACAATATCATTGATTTCTAAACATGTTTACCAATTCAAGCGGTCTGTTTATCATGTAATCTATGTTTTGAACTATACGCGTGACAGTGCGTCCAGTTACTCGCCGTTTGCTGCCACACTGGAACGCACAGTTCATCCTGCATCTCACCCCTGAACCTGGGAAAGACGCCATACTTTCTCCGGGTCAAGATGGTGACTCATAACACCATTTTTGTGCGTTCATTTATTTGCAAACTAGACCTCTAAGTCGTTTAAAAAGATTGCACCTATATCAGTTTTGGAAACCCCAGAGAAAAGGAGGAAGAGAGATGTTGACAGACCAGGAAACCGTATAAAAGTAAAATTTGAAAGCAGCGCAACAGAAACGGACAGACGCCAGGAAACAGCCCTCCAACCAGCAAGCAAACCAGAGAGAAAAATATAATCAACCGCTGAAGTCAATGCCTGTTTCATGTGCAAAAGAAGATACTACGAAAAAATAAGCTGACTGTAAGTGCTCTGGATTCAGTTCATTTAATTAAGATGTGGCGTCATAGAACATACACAGATGAAGCACACATGTATAACGATTATGCTGTAAAACAGTGAATATCAACAGTAAAAGGTCGGTAACTGCAATACAGACTTTCATTTTCTATTATTTGACAATAAAATGTATATCAATACTGGTGATTGAATCGAATGTATTTTGTCGTCCTAGCCCGATCATTTGGGTGGAATGCCTGCCAGTCGAATCTGTAAAAATAAAGTACTACGCCACATGAAAGTTACAATTTTTATCATATACATTGGTTTTCAGTTTGAAGAAACATTGCCAATTACTGTGATTAATTTCGTTTTGAGTACCTCAAACAGAAAGTATAGCATCTTCCCTCGACCTACTACAAGTTTCATGAGCACGAACCTTTATCTTCAGTCCCGTTTAAGCAGCAGCCATTACACCATTATATTGTTTTTAACGTTAAACCATGCTTTCTTTTCATATTCTTCACTACTACGTACTTTCAGCTGTGAAATTGTTCTCAAATGTCTGCAGTAATAATTTTAGAACCAGACTGTGGTGAGACTGACATACAATAAAATAAACAGAAATTATGGTAATTTTAATGCGGTAAATGTACAGAAATGGAGGATGTAATTCAATAAAATATTTTACCACCTCTTCGGTTCAACACCAGGTGCTACGAAAACAATAATTGCGCAGCGTAATTATGTGCGAGGGAGTACTGAACTGACAGCCAAAACTCGTAACTGATGAGAGATAAACATGAGTACAAAGATATGCTCTGTGCATAGCCTTTGTTACGCTTGAAACTAACATACTACATTAAATGAGAGGCAAGGAGAGGACAAAGACATATTGTTTCTTTACTATGTGTGCAACGTCCATTGGGAACCCGAATACAAGTTTACATGAGCATAAAAATAATTAATAGTTACAAAAATTTTAATGGGCCTCGCAGACGTGATAAAGAAACAATATCCCTCGCTTCCCTCGCTGCCACTCTTATAGTGTTCTGTGTCAGTTTTGTTGTTTATAAGGATTATAACTTTGCACAGACTACATCCTTCAGCGTCGCATAGCATCGATCGCGTAAATGTGTGGCTTGTGAGGAGCGGTTCGATCATTGTGCCCCATTCTTTTTGTCTCACTATGCACAGTCATGGCGATAGCTGGGTTGCTAGTGGCACTTTGGAACTCACGACGGACTCCTTCTGCTGATTTCATGCGAATTTTTACTACCACCGTCCGCAGTTCTCGATGAACCCTGTAGACCCTATTGTAGACATTGAACAACAACGGCGATACCCCAGTCGTCTTCTGGGTATCTAAGCGAAAGTAGCGTTGCAGAATGTTAGCGATAGAGGCTTGAGAGGGTGAGTTCAGAATCAGTAAATTGGTTTATGTGATGGTGAGAAGGAGCTGACGCCGTACCTTAGTTTCTGTGGCGGTGACAAAGAATGGACTTCATATGAATGCAGAGTAGCAGCCGTAAGGTATTTTACTGACAAACCAGTAACGCATCCCTTGAGTGTTTCTTACTCTTAAGCCTAACACTCGGCACCAGTTTTGCGAAAATTCTCGGCCTCTGGTTGTAATGAAAGTCCGAGTGATGCAGAGAAATTAATTACGTCGTGGATCTCTTGTGGAACACATTTCTAGCAAGAAGACGTAATTATACCAACTGCATGATTTAGCACCTAGGGACAGTAAGACACAGCAGCGTTACAAATAAACCAATGGAGGGACAAAGAATCGTTACTATGTACATTAAGATAGATATATCCTTCAAGGTAGCATGTACAACAGAAGAACACTTCAAAGATGTTAACGCAGTACTACACACAGTTGAAATGGTTCAAATGACTCTGAACCTTATGGGACTTAACTTCAGAGGTCAGCACTCCCCTAGAACTTGGAACTACTTAAACCTAACTAACCTAAGGACATCACACACGTCCATGCCCGAGGCAGGATTCGAACCTGCGACCGTGGCGGTCACGCGGTTCCAGACTGTAGCGCTTAGAACGGCTCGGCCACTCCAGCCGGCTACACACAGTTGAGCCGAAATATTATGACCACTGTCTTCCGTGAGACTCATGAGCTGCGGGCACTTGACGCTGTAACGAAAGTAATTAAGAGGAGCAAAGACGAATGAAGAACCAATCTAAAACCGATGCGGACCGCAAATGAGGAAATATACAGACAAAGACGCTGAAAAGGCCCAGCGCCTTGGAACGAACATCTCAGAAACGACGAATTGGTCCACTGTTCGCGTGCCACTGTCGCTAATATCTATGAAAAATGGTTGAAGGACGATTTAATCACGAGTAGGTGACAAGATCTTGCACTCTCAACCACATCACATTACGTAAAGTCCGGAGGCATGCCTGATCTGTGAATCAGAATAAACGGCGAACTGGGGCAGATCTGACGACAGGGTACAAAGTTGGTGCAGGCGCAAGTGTTTCGAGCACTGAGTTCAGCGCACAGTGTTGAAAGTGGGATTACGCAGCAGACGACCCATAGGTGTTACCACGTTGATCCAACGACATTGTCAATTATGAATGCAGTGAACATGGGATCGTCGAGATTGGAGCGAGGGTATAGGAACGTGTCGCTTGGTCGGATGAAACACGTACCTTGCTACGCGAGGGCGGTTGTAGTGTTCAAATATCTCGCCATCCAGGCGAATGGCTGCTTGAAACATGTACCAATCTATGGAAGAAGGTCAAGTGCAGCAGTATCATCTTATGGGGACATTCAGCTATGTTTCCATAGGACTTGTGGTAGAAATCGAAGGTACCATGGCCTCCATTGACCACATGAACATTATCGAAAACGAATCGCATCCCCTCAAAGGCGATGTTACCTTTCAGAAACAGTACTGTACCACAAGTCCGGAATCGTCAAACATGGGTTAGAAGAACACGATAGTGAATTCGTGTCGATGTCTTGGCAGCCAAATTTGCCTGATTTGAAACCGATGCAACAAATCTGGCACTCTTATCTGGCGCCAGTTGGGCGCTATCACACCAGTAGCGCGTAATTTACTTGAATTGCGCAACTTGTGTGTAGATTTCTGAAGTAGGACTTGTCACTAGCCACGCAGAATCTTTTCTGTACTGTGTTCCAAACGTGGTTCAACACGCTATTAATCTGATGGCCTTACTGTTTTGCTCATCGCTGCATACACTGACAGTTCAAAATGTTAGTCGGGAGGAATAAAAAAATACAGAACCGTTAAGATGGTGGTTACAAAGCCTCATCTGTCTACGTTATCTCTCTCTACCTTTCTCCCCTCACCATTAGAGTACAATGCACACAACGTTCGTACAAGCATGTGAAACTGCCAAACAATCGTTCTTTCGGATATTGTTCAATTAGCGCAGGACGTTGGCTTGTAAGTCGGTTGCGTCGTCAAAGAGATATCCAAATGTTCAAATGTGTGTGAAATCTTATGGGACTTAACTGCTAAGGTCATCAATTCCTAAGCTTACACACTAGTTAACCTAGATTATCCTAAGGACAAACACACACACCCATGACCGAGGGGGGACTCGAACCTCCGCAGGGACCAGCCGCACAGTCCATGACTGCAGCGCCTAAGACCGCTTGGCTAATCCCACGCGGCAAGAGATGTCCATTCATGTGAATTTCTGTACTGTCACCTTATGGTAGGTTCGTATTGATAACTCGAAGTATCGTCGCCCGTGATGATTTTTTTCCCGGAAAAGAACTGTCAGCGTTTTGCACTTGAGTCCAGTCGCGGCAAGAATCCACTAGTCGTTATTCAGGAGTCAAGGTTTGCTTTACAAACATTGCATTCACTTTTCTCTTCTTCAAATCATTCTGGACAATTTCTTGAACACTTGATTTAAAGATGTTGCTACACTGCGGTTTATAACACTGCAATGTTGACATATAATACCAAGATGGCCGCCGAGTGAGATCACAGGTATTCGCTTCGTCCGCTAAAAGAACTTATTTAAGGGGAAATAGTCTCAAATTTAAATTTTCTTTGTTTTGTATACTTGCTGTAGTGTCCGTTGTTGTCACACAACTGAATATTAGCGTCCCAGCAGCGCTTGTTCTTGAAAAAACTTGTTCTTTAGCTGAAGTCCCGATAATCACGACATAACCCGAAATTTTGCGTGACATAAACACAAAAAATTCTATACAACTTTTCTTGATAGTGCACAATTCGTTTAAAAATACTGCTAACAGTTTCATCAGTGTCTATTGTCGCAATAAAAGTGTAATTAAACGTTTCTAAACCGTATTTAACTAACACATTACGTATTGTTTACTAGTTAGATAGACGCGATCTAGGCCTACATTTTCTGAGTTATAAACGTTTAAAATCCTGACCAAGCACGACTGAAAACGTAAATTCTCTAAAAGCAAATTAATTATAAATTCATTCTTCTTTCATTGTATCTCTAAATCAGTACAAAAAAAAACAACCGCCGCACATAAGGCCTTTCTGTCGTTTTCTATTTACACACAGGCAATGTCACGTCCGTGACAAATTTAAAACATTGTTTAAACTTAATTATTCTTTCGAAACTGACCATGAGTGAGAAATTTGGTAGCTGTTATAGGGTACTGAGTAGAGAGATCTGTTGCCAATCTTGTAGGAAATATTTTCATTGGGGAGGGGGAGGGGGGATGCAGTGAGGAGAATGTTGGGAGAACAGAAAAGGCTCTCTCCTGTAACTTCAGAGTATGCAGTAGGAACATTTTGATTGGGGAACAGGAAAGGAAAATCTGTGCATGAAGGGCAGAAGGGAGGAAGCAAGTAAGGAACCCATAAGGATCAAGGGAGATAGGGGGGCGAGGGTGGTTGGAAACTGGCAGCTGGTAGGAGGACATGGATGAAAGAGAACGCGATCTGACAGATTTATCATCAAAACGAAAAACAGGTATCTACCACGGCCAGAGTTACGTGGAGAAGAGCCTCGGGTAGAACGAGGAGCAGGAAATGAGCAGTACACTTCAACCAAGGCCAAGAAGCCTAGGAATGTACAAAGTGTTAGGAAGAAGAAAGTGCTGCTGCTAGGTAGAAGCCATGGGTGAGGTGTAGGCCCTCAGCTGCAGGAAAGTTTAGGGGCAGCGTACCAGGCCACAGCCAAATGCACAGCCAAGTCATGTGATAGAGGACCTAGGGCCTTTATGTAAGGACTTTACAAAAGTGGACCATGTAGTGATAGTGAGTGGGGTTGGAAAGGGTTTTGACAGGGCTGGGCATATGACATAGATGGTGACCTGGACAAGAAAGCTTTCCTGACTCATGGCACCAACGTACACTTTGTTGAATTCTTCCAGCGTCATGATCGATCACACCTTGATGGAGTTGTGAGGTGAATCAATGTGGGGTTAGGGATTGATCTGAGGATAGCCAACTTTCGTCATGTTTCTCTGCTGCCCGACGGGACTATCAACAGATGGGGTTTCACTAGGCATGGCCTACACTTAAACAGGACTGAGAAGGGGAGATTGGTACAGCTGATTCATGAACGTATAGGGGGTGGATTTCGGGCCACACATCGCCAAATACGTTTTATAGGTAGAAAAAGTAGGTCTTTTCGGGATAAATCCAGACAACAGGCTCCCCTGCCTAAAGAGTATCTCCAGCACTTTAAAAGATACTGAAAGAATTACTCACAAGACAGATTTTAACACCTCAAATATATCATATACCAAATATCACAAAGAAAAACAAACCATGGGGCATTTCACAGACTTAACAATCCTGCATCAAAACATACAATCAATAAAAAATAAAATACAACTATTAGAAGTTGAGCTCCAATCTTTGAACTGCACAGTAGTTTGCATTACCGAGCACTGGTGTAGAGACACAGAAATTCAAGATGTAGTATTTATCATTGTATGAAAAGACAAACGCTTACTGCAGAACTACTTCAAGGGATGGAGGATTATGCATTTATATCAGAAAAGGAACACAGTTCAAATCAAGACATGGTCTCAGTACCGTAAGTGCAGACAAACACTTTGAAATATCGGCTATTGAATTAACAGGGATTGATATCACCAAGAAATTAATCATTTTGTGAGTGCATAGATGTCCCTGTGGTAGTGTGGACACTTTTTTCAATAAGTTAACAGAAGTTCTAGATGAAGTCTCAAGTACAAAGGTCAACATAATTCTGTGTGGCGACATTAATATCAACATTAACATCATAAATGAATCCAGCAGCACCTTCAGAAACATCCTTCAAAGTTTTAGCATGTCCCGCCGGCCTTAGTGGCCGTGAAGTTCTAGGCGCTACAGTCTGGAACCGCGTGACTGCTACGGTCGCAGGTTCGAATCCTGCCTCGGGCATGGATGTGTGTGCTGTCCTTAGGTTAGTTAGGTTTAATTAGTTCTAAGTTATAGGCGACTGATGACCTAAGTCGCATAGTGCTCAGAGCCATTTTTTTTAGCATGTCCCTATTTGTCAATATTGCAACAAAGGTTACCACAACGACTTTATCATTAATTGACCTTGTGGCCACAAATATGGACAGGGAAAAATTTGATGTAGCTATAAAAGATCTCGGCTTTGTCAGACCATCTCTGTCAAATAACAACAGTAAAGTCAGGCATCGAATCATTCCCTAAACTACAAGCCTACAAACAACACCTATCAGAAATCAAAACAAAAG
The DNA here is from genome assembly GCF_023897955.1 of Schistocerca gregaria. Classification (NCBI taxonomy): domain Eukaryota; kingdom Metazoa; phylum Arthropoda; class Insecta; order Orthoptera; family Acrididae; genus Schistocerca; species Schistocerca gregaria. Next base: position 1,005,629,824 of record NC_064920.1, on the reverse strand, counting down.
ATTTTTCAAAGGAGCTAGAAAAACAAAGCAGGGATGAAGTGTATAAGGAAACCAATGTAAATATGAAATTCTTTAAATTCTCCACATTGTTTAAATTGTACTTTGAAAAGGCATTTTCACAAGTATGCATGTCTGTATCAACATCCCACAAAAACAGATGGATAACAGCAGGTATTAAGAAGTCCTCCCAAACACTTAAACACCTCAGTTCCATGAAAAAGATTCATAATGATCCAGAATTCTTAAATTTCTGTCACAGATATGAAAAGATCTATAGGAAAGTGCTGACTGCTGCAAACAAGTCATTTAATGACAAAGTAATATATAATGCAGGGAATAAAAGCAAAGAAGTCAGGGATGTTATAAAAAAGGAAACGGGGTGAGGCAAACAAAAGCAGAATAACATACTGCTAAGAGAGGGGAATGAAGCGATAACCGATCCACAGCACTTAGCAAACTATGTAATCGAGCATTTTTCAAGTAGTGCAGAGAAGTTAGTGCAAATATTTCCCCAAACAAATATAACACCTGTAAATACTGTTGCACTAAATAGAATGGCGTTACTTCCAACCACAGAGAATGAAGTCAGTAAAACAATCCAAAAACTAAAAAATAAGAAGTAAGTAGGCTTAGATGAAGTACCAATGTGTGTACTGAAAAATGCATAGCGATTATACAAGGCCCCTTAACAAATATAGTAAATGAATCCTTCACATCAGTGACATTTCCAGAGCATATAAAACATGCACGATTTGTACCTTTGCTTAAGAAAGGTAATGCAGCAGAAGACATACAAAATCACCAGCTCATTTCCCTGTCAGCAAACTCAAAAATAGTAAAACCAATTACAAAAGACATTTTAATGACTTACCTGAATAAATACAATCTTTCAAGTGAATCACAGTTTGGTTTCCAAAGTGGCAAAAATAAGTAGCCAGCCATAGTAGAATTCACAAAAGTTGTGCTTGATGCTCTTGATAAAGGTGAGTGTGTCACCGGCAAATTTTTAGATCTTTCTAAAGCGTTTGATACAGTCGATCACAAGATTCTATTAAATAAATTAGAAGCATTAGGAATAAGACGGGTAGCTAATGACTGGTTTCGATCATAACTTACAGATAGTGTACAAAGAGTAGAGATAACACATTCTTCAAATAGATCTGAACATTTGGTAAATCGTCACAACCAAAATATATTAATATAGGGGTTCTGCAAGGTAGCATAATAGGACCAATACTGTTCCTGATATACATCAATGACTTTCCTAGTAGTGTTACTCATGGTGAAAAAATCCTCTTCGCTGATGACAGCAACATTATAGTCACTGAGAAAACATGAGAACTCCTTGCTGAGAAAACAAATGAAACTCTGAAGGAAGTTTATGATTGATCAATAAGTAATAAGGTGACTTTGAACATAAAGAAAAGTAATGCCATGAATTTCAGTTTGAAGAAAAAAAATGACAATATTAAATTAAATGTAGATGGCACCTCTATAGACTGTGTAACAAATGCAAAATTTCTAGAAATGAATATTGATTCTCAGTTGAAGTGGTGTGAACACACAAAGGTACTTGCAATCAGAATGTCATCAGCATGTTATGCCCTTAGCATGCAATCATTAGTCTGTAACATGCAGTGTCTTTTAGTTACATATTATTCACATCTACACTCAATTCTTAGGTAAGACATTCATTTTTGGGGAACAAATGCACAAAATATGAACACAATTTTCAAACTCCAAAAAAGAGCCACAGGAATAATAACTAAAAATACCAGTCAAGCTCATAGTAAAGATCTCTTCAGAACACTGGGGATTTTAACTGCTCCCTGTGAATACATTTACCAGTCAGTTGTACACATCAAAAATAACATAGGTAATTACTGCACAAACAGCTCTGACCATGACCATGTAACAAGAGATAGACTAAACTTACATTTACAAATAAAAACTAAACATAAAATTCAAAACAACATTTTCTACCAAGGAATAAAACTATACAATAAATTACCAAAAGAGATTAAAGAAATTGCAAAAATAGACTTATTTGAAAAAGGCATCTAAAAAGTACCTGTTATGCAATACATTTTATAGATTGAAAGATTACATAACTAAAACAGAGTAGGGGTTTGATAAAAAATGTTATACAAAGAAATAATAATAATAATTATTATTATAAAATACCCAACATTCCACATAACACCTGCACTTTATGTTTTTTTCTTCTCTTTCTTCTTTCTAGAAATACTTACCCCCAAGCTATGCATGGCACAATAGTAACACCTCTTCCTCAGCTCAACATCTCACTCATTATGGAGGGAAGCTGACTCAGTTTTTCAGGATAGCAAATGGGAAGATGCAGTACAAAAAATGGCCCAGGGATCACCAGTGTGTGTGTGTGTGTGTGTGTATGTGTGTGTGTGTGTGTGTGTGTGTGTGTGTAGTGAGTGAAGTGTTATGAAACAATGTGTGTATAGTGTGTGCAGTGACTTATTGTGAGATATGAGTGAACAATTACATTATTTAATAAGGTATTTGTAAAAAAAGTATTGTATACCAGGAGTAAATCTAATGATTGTCTCTAAGTAGAAACCTGTAAATGTTTGTGTATATGAATTAGCTAATTTTAAATTGATCTAAGTTTGTAAACACATTGTCGTGTCCTATATCATTGTAAAAAGAGATCTATGGATGAATAAAGCTGCTACTACTACTACTACTACCATAACTATTATTACTACTATGGCCACATGTCCACTGCTTAACACTACCTGCTCACAACTGACTGCATGAATGCCCAACTACTGTTTACTGTATTAGTTCAAGCAGCAACTATAGTCAGTGTGCTAATGTCGTTTACATGCTAGAAATAAAATGAGTCTCAGAACTTTTTGAGTGGTCTTTCTGTGGTGAAATTTAACTCCCCAGATAAAATTTTGGAGGGTGTGTGAGGATACTTTCAGAGTATTTTGTTATAAGTGACCAATAGTCTGTGGTAGTTCGTTGTATAGTAAATTCATTCCGCTTGGTTTCTTACCCTCGTTTACCTTTTATCAGTAGTGCATTGATTATATCTGCAGAACAGAGGTGATGGTTAATTCCATAGTCCTCCTGCTGTTAGTCCTCTGTCAATTGTGTGGGATGATACACAAAATTACTTGTTCTCAGATAGCAGCCACAGATATGAAGGAGCTACGATGTGCTTGTGGCCAGATGTGGTCCAGTGCAGCCTTAATATCCAGACCTGCCCTCATGTTCCGATCCAGCTCAACATCGGGCAACTCAGTTGCCTGCATGCCTGACAAGTCTGGGTACAGCATGATTCGACTAGCTGGCAAAATGGAGATTGAGAGTGGACAGCCCATTTGAAGCTATTACAAAGCTGTCTCACACGAGTACACGGCCTCACCCTGTCCTTCATAGTGGTTACTCAACATCTGTCGCTGTTCGTGTCCCATAAATACTTTACCAGGCCTGGTAACAAAACTAACAGTAAACAACGCTAATTCACTCTGGTGGTTGCTCTACCTGTGTCAGGTAAAGGCAGCTCTAGTAATTTACGTGATCACTAATGTTCTGTAGATATATGAAATGACGTTAACATTCAACCATGTCGTCTGGTGCATCACTTTTTTGTCAGGTAGTGTACGTTGGAACACGCAATAAATACATGTTAGAAATGAAAGGTTTTTGTTCTTCACAATTGATACATGGATATATTCTTACCATTATAATGTTAACGCCCTAGTTTGTGGAGGTATGTTCCGTCTATGCAAGTAATTGAAGGCAGTTTGTCTATTGGCAATAAACAAACTGTCTTCAATTAGTTGCATGGACGGAACATGCCTCCACGAATTTTTAAGCCACTAAGGAGCGACGGAAACCAGAAAAAAATTATGTTAACGCAGTTGGTTTTCAGCATCACATGTTGTTGGTCACCCACAAGTTTAAAAACGTTTCATTTACATATTTGACGTATTTCAATCCATCACTGTAATAGCTTAAAAAAATTAGTCTCAGAATATGTTTCTTGCCTGATTGTACTGTTTTCACGTGATTGTACACTCATATTTGTAGTGGCATCTCATGAGTTCAGTCACAAAAGTGCTTGTGTTTCGCAGCCACACGCTAGATTGCTGCAAACATTAGTAACTGTGGTTTACTTATATTGGGATAATCTACATTTATATTTTGAAATTATAATTTGGTTAAAATTAAAAACATTTCATCTTCTTCTGAAATGCCTATTATAGTCTGGTCGTCAGCACACGTTAATGTTTTTATATAATATTCCTTATCTAGATTTATTCCTTTGTTGTATTTTGTTTCCTCATTTCCCTTTTTAATAATGTATTTATATGTAAATTGAATGTTATGTGGGGAAACATTGCTTAGTTATACTACTTACTTATTTTGTTCTTTGTTCTTATTACAATTTCAGTTTCATTTTATAAGCTTTCTATTGGTTATATCAAGTATTGCGGAATACCACTTTCTTCTGGTGTTGACCCGAATTATGACCTGTTTAACCTGTAAATGCCTTGACATATAGCCTATGTGTGACTCACTATTAAATCCTTTTTTTGTTTATTAATATATTCGAAGTGAATGTATTATCCATTGTAATTCGTCCAAATTTGTATCCAACCCTTTCTTTTGTTATTGATTTTAACATCAAAGATAAGATTTTTCCACGTTCTTTATACCCAGTTGTTACAATACTTATTTCCCTGTAATTACCACATCCTTTTCGAGTCCCTTTCTTAAAAATGGGGTACTGAACAGTTATTGACCTGATTTCCAGTATTCTCACCTACCCACAGCATAAATTTAGGAAATGTAAAATTCTTGGTTTAAGGAGAATTCCGCTGTATTTTAATAATAAGGTATTAATGTGCTTTGTACCAGGTGATTTTCTGTTTCTCATTGCTTTTAAGGCTACTTCTATTTCTTTTATCGTTACTGTAACTATCGCTTTCCATCTTTGTACATTTTTGATTGCTGTATTAATTTTTGGTCATACCACAACTTGTTATAATCTTCTTATATTGTTGTCCATTTATTGCGTTAATATGTAAACTATCTTTTTCTTGTTGACCATGAATGTCATTCCCTATGGTACTCATATATTTGTACCAATTTTCTCTGGGTGCATGTTTACACCCTCGTTTAGCAGTAAATATTTTTCGGTCGCTCTTAACTCAGGCATTTTTGTAGATATTTTAACATTTTTTCGTTTTCTCTCTTATTATTTTTCAAATTCTTCGTTCCATGTTGTTAATCCATTCCTATAATATCTTTTACACATTGTTACTAGTGCTTATATTCTTCCATTCTTTGTTAATATGTTCAGTGGTGGATTTCATTAGCAATTGTTTGTTTACTCTATTTCCATGTAAGAGTTGTATGACTTTGTCTTGTAGTTCCACCTTGATACATTATTCATTTTAGAAATTAGCGATTTTCAAGTTATTAAAATGTGCTAATTTTCTTAATTCTTGTCCATTTTTATTCAAAATACCTCCTTTTTCATTTGTTGGTGCAAACAAAAGCTAAACAAACAAGTGCAGTGAGTAGCAATAATCATTACAAATGCCATACTGTGGACAAACATGTATGGCACACGTTTTCTTAACGAAACGATGCAGTTGTGAATGATCAGTGCTCGAATACAGCGGTGAAAATGAAATATTTTAAACTCAGCCTGTGTAACAGAATGCAACTTTATCCATTTTCAAAATTTGTTGAGACTGCGACAGAAGAAAATGAACATTTGTTGTAGGCTGGTTCCCTTAAAGTCTCGAAGTGAGATCATTAAATCATTCTTCATTTCAAAATCTATTTCACTTTGCAAAATAGAATAAAATGCTTTCGTTTTCTCTTCTTTTCGTTCTCCTGGTGAATATGTTGCCACTATTGTCACGTTGCCTGTGATCTACTTTCATCTTGTAGTCGTTATTATTTCAGTATGTGAACGTATTTTCGTGGCTCATTTTTTCCACAAGAACTGCTAGTCCTGCTTGAGCTCTGGTGTCTTGTGGTACTCCGCTGTAAAACATCATCACGCAGTAGTCATGCTCGATCATTTTATCTTTCTCTTTGCTTCCGTGGCAGTTGGTATACTTATTTTCTTGTCTTTCGTTTCTTGAAATAATACAGATTCTTTGTTGGCGAGTTCTCTGACATTCCAAGTTAGTATCTTTAATCTTTCCTGTGTTCCTTATCCTTTCCTCTTCTCTTCTGCCTTTTCATGCTGCGTTTGACTTAATGTTCACCCGTCCAGCTAATTATTCGCTGAAGTTTGTACTTCGTTAATTTTTTGATTAGTATAGCTTACTGACATGTTGCTAGCCCTCTTTTCTAATGTTGTAAGCGAATCTTAGCTTCTTCTCGCCACTTTCAGTGCAGTAAACTAGCGAACTTGATTTCCCCGGAACAGACGTCTGAATGAGCGGATACTAAGCCCTCTACCACTACAAGGCGAGGAACACATTAGAGACCTTTTCGCTGTGTTACAACTTACTGTTTACAAGACGTAAGTAGTCCCACAGTTATATTTGGTTTCATTTTCCCTAGCAGATATGTAGATGGTCATTCTGTGCCGAATTCAATACTTTCACAGCAATTTGTTTGTGGTTATTGACTGGAATTAAAGAAAACAGTTTTATATTTTTTTCTCTCTCTCGAGTAGATTGTACTACTGAACCATTGTAAGAAATGAAAGATAAATTTACGTGCTACTGTTTGATTCTCTAACACAGTGACAAGTAATTTTTTAAAACTGACTACCGTAACTGATAAGGAAGCTGTAGCTCCAGGAAGAGGCATGCTACCTGAAAGAATTTCACTGTGGTTGTTCTTTCAGCGCACAAAGCGAGCTGGCTCAGTTTAGCTGTTACCACCCTAAACCTCCTGAAACTGGAGGTGCGGCGTGTGGCGCGGAAGGGCGCACCCAATTTCCTAACGACGCAGCCTGTCCACAGCCTAAATTGCTCTCTCTTCTCTCTCTCTCTCTCTCTCTCTCTCTCTCCCTCTCTCCTCACTCCCTGCATCCCCGGCACTACTCACACTTTCCCTTCGCGCTTCTTCCTCCCCTTCACCTTTCTCCACTCACGTGACACGCACTAACTTCGCTCCTCTCTCTGTTTGGTTCAGTACAAGGAAGAAGTAGCTTTGGAGAGTCAGGGCGAGTGCTAGAGTTTCTTTACCTTCTGCTGTCACACCAAGAGTAGGAAAATCTGTGGAGTGGAAGTGGGAGACTGCGAATGTCACCAGCATCAAAATCCGGACTGTCGCTTGACGTCACTATAATGCTGTGTGTTTACATTTTATAGTGGGACAAATATTTTAATATTAAATTTATTTAGCGTGGTTTTACAAATTTATTTATTGGCAGCATCGGTAATGATTAATTGTTGCTGGTACTGAAGCAAACAGAAACACGTCAAAGGAAGAAATGATAGTGTTCGTATATAAGTACCACAGATGTCTAGTTAAAGAGGCGCTTTATGTGCTGAAAAAATCGAGAAACAATTTAGCAAAGAGACAATACTTTTTACATAAGTTCTAGATAAAATAAATAGTGCGGGAGTGTTCTCTAAGGCGGTACGTCGAATGAATTCACTCTTAGAACATATTCGTCTGCAGATAATATTTATGTACGAACGTCGGAGTGATTTTCTCTGTGTTACACAGATTCTGAAATCATTGCCCTTATATTGAAGCACTGAGGATTGTAACTTATACAATTGGTACCCGTGACGTGAAGGATAAGTATACACGATTAACATTTCAGTTTCCCAAATGATTAATGGAGATTACAAATATTGTAAGGAGAATTTTATATGTATGTGTGTGTGTGTGTGTGTGTGTGTGTGTGTGTGTGTGTGTGTGTGTGCGTGTGTGCGTGTGTGTGTCTGTGTGTGTGTGGGGGTGTGTGTGTGAGTATGTGTGTGTGCGGCCGCTACGGGTCAGGAAACCGAGCGGTGGTGAGAGACTGGGCGGTTGCTTCACCCGGAGGCGTCAGTACGCAATGAAGTTTGGGTTGAAATTTTATTATCAGGGTGGATACACAGAATAATGTAACTGATTTGTGCAGAGGTGCACTGGGGAGAACCGCTGACACGAGTCGTCAGTGGACGTGCCACGCCTAGACGTGTAGGGATGACACGTTGCAGATCACCCATGGACCATCCTCAGTAGATTAGGGACTGACAGCACACTAGTCTTCTGCTCACCAGTGTTGTCCAAGTGGGCTGCAACGGCAGACCACTACTGTGGTTTGCAACGGAACTGCTGCGTTTCGGCGTTGAAGTCAGAAAGCACCTAGCAGGCCGACCAACGTCAATCGGCTTGTCGGGGTTTCACTGAAACCCTATAGATTGTCATTCTCTCTGGTATTGGGGGCGCAGACAGAATGGCGGCAAGACTGAATGTGTCGGTGAGCTCCAAATGGCTCTTTATTTAACCTGCAGACCTCGTGCCTGACACGGTCGCTGTAGATGGATGAGCGAATTCGGCTGGCTTATTAGATTCGTCAGCCTTCCTTGTCTTTTTGTGGCAGCTCAGTAACTAATCTCATTTGAGGAGCTCGGTCTTTCTGCAACGTTTGGCTTCTGCAGTGGCGCTCCGATGCGTGGCGTTACGGAGCTGTCGTGTTATGATGTATTACGATATTTGCTCTTTTGCTTCCCTCGCTCGAAGGTTGTGTGGCAACGCCTCACTAGTGCCTTGCCTTCTGCTACATAGGCGATACACCGCCCCGACATTCCGACTAGCACGCTAGGTCCGAGCTGGCCTGCTTCGCTCTGAGCTATCCGAGCACAAACTTCCAAAAAATTTAGGCGTGCACTTATAATTCATTCTGGGTTGCAACATCTTTAACGTTTTAATACTTGTTCGTTCGAGATATCCCCGCAAGTTGTTGAAATGCTTGTGAAAATCATGTAGAAAAGCTGTGGTACATTTTAATGGAAAGTGCCAGTACAATCGATACATAAACAATCAGTAACTGCAGAGCATTTATGGATATACCTTACGGTGTACTGAAACCACTGGGAGGCAGTGGATGTTGGCTTAAAAAATTCTGTTGAGTGCAGCTGAATGCTCACTTCACAAATATTTCTGTTCAGTGTACCATACATGTTTAAATTTACCTCTCTTTTCGAAATCGCTTGATACGGTAATGCACACATGTAGATCAACATGGTTGATTGCAGACGCTCACTATACGTCACATAACACAGCAGAAGCTGATGAAGTGTGATCTGTTTATTTCTCTTTCTTGCGATTCTGTATAACATGTTTTAGTTTTCTTGTAGTGAATTGGAGAGAGTCATTGGCTAGGGGTTAAAGTGCCAGATTACAACTCTTGGACTTGGGTTCGAGCCTACATCCACAGTCGGATTTTTGTCTGTCACTTACCATTTCTTTCATATCTGGTAATACTGTTGATGTGAAAAATGCCGAGATGCACCGTGGTTCGGAATCCACATTAAAATGTATGTTCACCTGTAATTGGCTGCGGTGGTCTCGCGGTTCTAGGCGCGCAGTCCGGACCAGTGCGACTGCTACGGTCGCAGGTTCGAATCCTGCATCGGGCATGGATGTGTGTGATGTCCTTAGGTTAGTTAGGTTTAAGTAGTTCTGAGTTCTAGGAGACTAATGACCACAGCAGTTGAGTCCCATAGTGCTCAGAGCCATTTGAACCATTTTTGTAATTGGCTGGTTGAATCAGGATTGATGTTGGAGGAAAGCAGTAGCGTATCAACTCCGACAGTATCATGCCTAGTAAAGCACTGCGGTGGTCAAAACAATCTCCATATTTATGACAACTGTATTTAGTGTGTCAGGCAGAATGACATTACTCAATACAGTGCCACAAAATCTTCTCTTGATCCAATGGGCCCTCAGCGTTGAAGATATCCCTTAGAATCATCATCATAATCATTTAAGACTGATTATGCCTTTCAGCGTTCAGTCTGGAGCATAGTCCCCTTATAAAATTCCTCCATGATCCCCTATTCAATGCTAACATTGGTGCTCTTCTGACGTTAAACCTATTACTTCAAAATCATTTCTAACCGAATCTAGTTACCTTCTTCTTGGTCTGCCTCCACTCCTACCCTCTACTGCTGAACCCATGAGTCTCTTGGGTAACCTTGCTTCTCCCATGCGTGTGACATGACCCCACCTTCTAACCCTGTTCGCCCTGACTGCTACATCTATGGAGTTCATTCCCAGTTTTTCTTTGAATTCCTCATTGTGAACACCCTCCTGCCATTGTCCCCATCTACTAGTACCTGCAATCATCCTAGCTACTTTCATATCCGTAACCTCAACCTTGTTGATAAGGTAACCTGAATCCACCCAGCTTTCGCTCCCATACAACAAAGTTGGTCGAAAGATTGTACGGTGCACAGATAACTTAGTCTTGGTACTGACTTCCTTCTTGCAGAAGAGAGTAGATCGTAGCTGAGCGCTCACTGCATTAGCTTTGCTACACCTCGCTTCCAGTTCTTTCACTATGTTGCCATTCTGTGAGATGGGGAGCTATTAATATCAATGGGGGCTACTCTGGGAAGAAGGTAGAGCTAGCAGAGGCTGCAAGTAAGATGGGGCTGGACGTTTTAGCTGTGAGTAACATTCGGGTAAGGGGTGAGGAAGAAGAGGAAGGTCTACCTGTCAGGAGTCAAAGCAGGAATAACACAATGGGGTGTAGGGCTTTACATCAGGAAAGAAATGGAATCCAGCGTAGTTGCAGTAAGGTATGTAAACGAACGACTGATTTGGATAGATTTGACAGTGTCTAGCAAGAAAATTAGGATTGTGTCAGTAGATTGGCATTGTGAAGGGACAGATCAAGATAATATGGATAGTTATTATGAGGCACTCAGTGATGTAGTTGTTAGAGTAAAGGACAAGGACAGTGTTCTGCTCATGGGGGATTTTAACGCCAGGATTGGAAATCGAACAGAAGGGTATGAAAAGGTTTTGGGTAAATTTGGAGAGGATATGGAGGCCAACAGGAACGGGAAACAACTCTTGGATTTCTGTGCCAGTATGGGCTTAGTAATCACAAACTCCTTTTTTTTTTCAACATAAGAACATTCACTGGTATACTTGGGAAGGCAGGGGAACCAAATCTGTCATTGACTATATAATAACAGATCAGGAATTCAGGAAGGCTGTGAGGGACACACGTGTTTTCAGGGGATTCTTTGATGACACTGATCATTATTTAATCTGCAGTGAAATTGGGATTGTGAGGCCGAAAGTGCAGGAGGTCAGGTCCATATGTAGGAGAATAAGAGTGGAGAAACTTCAGGATAAGGAAATCAGGCAAAAGTACATAACAGCGATCTCAGAAAGGTACCAGTTAGTTGAATGTAGTCAATTACAGTCATTGGAAAAGGAATGGACAAGGTACAGGGACACAGTACTAGAAGTGGCTAAAGTATGTCTTGGAACAGTAGTGTGTAAAAGTAGGATGAAGCAAACAGCTTGGTGGAGTGACACAGTCAAGGCAGCCTGTAAAAGGAAAAAGAAGGCGTATCAAAAATGGCTACATACTAGAACTCAGGTAGACAGAGAAAGTTATGTTGAAGAAAGAAACAAAGCCAAACAGATAATTGCAGCATCCAAGAAGAAATCTTGGGAAGACTTTGGAAACAGGATGGAGACTGTGGGTCAAGCTATTTGAAAACCATTCTGTAGTGTAATTAGCAGTCTTCGAAAGGGAGGTAAGAAGGAAATGACAAGTATTTTGGACAGGTCAGGAAAACTGCTGGTGAATCCTGTGAATGCCTTGGGCAGATGGAGGGAATATTTTGAAGAGTTGCTGAATGTAGGTGAAAATACGATCAGTAATGTTTCAGATTTCGAGGTAGAATGGGATAGGAATGATGATGGAAATAGCATCACATTTGAGGAAGTGGAGGAAATGGTCAAGAGATTGCAGTGTAATAAAGCAGCTGGGGTGGATGAAATTAAGTCGGAACTCATCAAATACAGTGGAATGTCAGGTCTTAAATGGCTACATAGGATAATTGAAATGGCGTGGGAGTCGGGACAGGTTCCATCAAACTGTACGAAAGCAGTAATCACATCAGTCTTTAAACATGGAAACAGGAAAGATTGTAACAACTACAGAGGTATCTCTTTAATCAGCGTTGTGGGTAAAATCTTCTCAGGTATTGTTGAAAGGGAAGTGCGAGTATTAGTTGAGGACCAATTGGATGAAAATTAGTGTCGGTTTAGGCCTCTTAGAGGTTGTCAGGACCAGATCTTTAGCTTAGGCAAATAATGGAGACGTGTTATGAGTGGAACAGGGAATTGTGTCTATGCTTTATAGATTTAGAAAAGGCATGTGACCGGGTTCCTAGGAGGAAGTTATTGTCTGTTCTACGAGATTATGGAATAGGAGGCAAACTTTTGCAAGCAATTAAAGGTCTTTACATGGATAGTCAGGCAGCAGTTAGAGTTGACGGAAAATTGAGTTCATGGTTCAGAGTAGTTTCAGGGGCAAGACAAGGCTGCAACCTGTCTCCACTGTTGTTCATATTATATATGGATCATATGTTGAAAACAATAGACTGGCGGGGTGAGATTAAGATACGTGAACACAAAATAAGCAGCCTTGCATATGCGGATGACTTAGTTGTGATGGCAGATTCTATTGAAAGTTTGCAAAGTAATATTTCAGACCTAGATCAGAAATGCAAGGACTATGGTGTGAAGATTAGCATCTCCAAAACGAAAGTAATGTCAGTGGTAAAGAAATATAAACGGACTGAGTGCCAAATAGGAGGAACAATGTTAGAACAGGTGGACGGTTTCAAGTACTTAGGATGTCCCTTCACAATGCTAATATACTGACACAATCCTAATTTTCTTGCTAGACACTGTCAAATCTATCCAAATCAGTCGTTCGTTTACATACCTCATTGCAACTACGCTGGGTTCCATTTCTTTCCTGATGTAAAGCCCTACACCCCATTGTGTTATTCCTGCTTTGACTCCTGACAGGTAGACCTTCCTCTTCTTTCTCACCCCTTACCCGAATGTTACTCACAGCTAAAACGTCCAGCCCCATCTTAACTTACAGCCTCTGCTAGCTCTACCTTCTTCCCAGAGTAGCCCCCATTGATATTAATAGCTCCCCATCTCATTACCATTTGTTTGCCAAGTCGTATTTTAGGAGTCCCTCGAATGTCAGTTCCAAAGGTCCGAGGCATTTTGCTCTGATTGTTGCCAGCATCATATTTAAAGTACCTGGGAAGCAGGTTGCTAGCCTTACTTGCCCCGAGTCTCATTGGGTTTTACCCCTAACGGTTGAGGGACTAACCGGTGGATTTGGTAGTCTTTGCCGTATGAGTACAAAGGTGATCACGCCTCAGAATATGTCAGAGATGCCCAGTCTTATTCCAAAGTAACTGGTATCCCGACTGTCGGGACCACTTACTTGGCCACTCATACGTTGCCCGTGGTTCATGAACTAGGAGATGACTACAGGAACCCACACCATGAACCACATCTCTTAGAATTAAATGATAAAATCTAGATTGCTGCTTCAGTAATTTAATAGTTTTATTCTGATATATCCATTTCGGCTACATTACCATCTTCAGACCATCTACGAAAGTTAAACAATACTTTTTGTTTTATTATAATGCTAGTCAGCCGTATTTTCGGGAACAGAAATTTGACACTTACGTCCATATTTTATCAGTGGCAGCTCTCAATCTGTATTGCACTAGAATATGGTGTGCATTCAGCACTCTTGCTAAGAGCTGTTTCGTGTTTTACTGGTTTTGTAAACTGTCGTATCTCTTAATTTTTATAATTTGACGTTTTATCGTCAGATCTGACAGACTGACAGTAGTGACAGTTTGCCATAGATGCAATATGGTTACAGTTGCTACGGTGAGTTGATGTTACAATTGTGAGCTGTATGTATTAGCTTTGTAATCGATGTTCTTGTGGGTAATTGTTTCTATGTATCCCATATCTTTGGCTTGGGATTTATGAACATTTTGAATGAAATGTTCGCGTTATAAATCCGTTTATTCATTTAAAATGTCATCAAGGCGTTGTGTTATGTGTCTGTAGATTTCTATCTCCTCAGGTAGGAAAATTGTTAAAGCGGTAATATGTGTAAAATTTTCATTGCTAACTCCATCCTTTCTGCCTTGTGGTTATCTTTCATTCTCGGCTGAAAAACGTAGACTGATTACTTTCATTAATCTTCATTTATACTGAAGATTCGCCCTTTCTGTCCTATGTAAAATTGATTGCAATCCTTACTTGCGATTTTATACATGGTCGGACTTGTGTTTACTGGTAATTTTGTTCTTCCTCTGTGAAGTCTATGGCGGGTACTGATGTTCGTTCTGTATGACAACTGGATAATTCATTTCTTCATAAGTGCGTTTAATTTGTTTGATGTTGTACCTAAATACAGTATGTGATCAAAAGTATCAGGTCACCTGGCTGAAAATGACTTACAAGTTAGTGGCGCCCTCCATCGGTAATGCTGGAATTCAATTATGGTGTTGGCCCACTCTTAAACTTGTTGACAGCTTCCAATCTCGCAGGCATACGTTCAACCAGGTGCTGGAAGGTTTCTTGGGAAATGGCAACCCATTCTTCACGGAGTGCTGCACTGAAGAGAGGTATCGATGTCAGTCGGTGGGGCCTGACACGAAATCGGCGTTCCAAAACATCCCAAATGTATTCTTTAGCTTTCAGGTCAGGACTCTATGCAGGCCAGTCCATTACAGGGATGTTAATGTAGTGTAACCACTCCACCACAGGCCGTGCGTTATGAACAGGTGCTAGTCGTGTTGAAAGATGCAGTCGCCATCCCCGGATTGCTCTTCAACAGTAGGAACCAAGAAGGTCCTTAAAACATCAATGTAGGCCTGTGCTGTGATAGTGCCACGCATTACAACAAAGGTTGCAAGCCCCTCCATGAAACACACGACCACACCATAACACCACTGCCTCCGAATTTTACTGTTGGCACTACACACGCTGGCAGATGACGTACTCTGGGCATTCGCCATACCCACACCATGCCATCGGATCGCCACATTGTGTACCGTAATTCCTCACTCCACACAACGTTTTTCCACTGTTCAGTCGTCTAATATTTACGCTCCTTACACTAAGCGAGGCGTCATTTGGCATTTACCGGCGTGATGTGTGGCTTATGAGCAGCCACTCGACCATGAAATCCAAGTTTTCTCACTTCCCGCCTAACTGTCGTAGTACTTGCAGCGGATTGTGATGCAGTTTGGAATTCCTATGTAATGGTCTGGATAGATGTCTGCCTATTACACATTACGACTCTCATCAACTGTCGGTGGTCTCTGTCAGCCAACAGACGAGGTCGGCCTGAACGCTTTTGTGCTGTGCGTGTCCCTTCACGTTTCCATTTCACTTTCACAACGGAAACAGTGGACTTAGGGATGTTCAGGAGTGTGGAAATCTCGCACAAAGACGTATGACACAAGTGACACCCAATCACCTGACCACGTTCGAAGTCCTAGGGTTCCGCTCTCTCATGATGTCTAATTACTACTGAGGTCACTGATATGGAGTACCTGGCAGTAGGTGGCAGCACAATGCACCTAGTATGAGAAACCTCTGTTTTTGAGGGTGTCCGGATACTTTTGATCACATAGTGTATGTTATAGGTATATGTGCTTGTTTAGTCTTCTTTGTGGTTTCTCTGGACAATTTTACATCCTTGTGAAGTTTTTGGTTACGTAGCTATAGTTTTCCTTTCGTATGTCTGCACTGCTATGTCTGGGTATAAAATAATGAACACAAATATCCAGCTCGCGTACAGAACCAACACAATATACCCTATAGATTTCACTCAAGAAATACAAAATTACCAATATACACAAACCCAGGCATACACATAATCGAAAGTAAGGATTGCAATCAATTTTGGGTAGGACAGGAAGGGCGCAACTTCAGTATAAAATATCGAGAGCACCCGAGAATTAACGAAAATAATCCATATACATTCTTCAACCACTTGAAGAACAATAACTACAACGTAAGACGAATGGAGTTAGCAACGATAAGTTTACATATATTAGCTAAAGGTTTAATAATGAGCGTACTTGAAGAGACAGAAATCTATATACACACACTACATCGCCCTTATGACTTATTAAGTGAACAAAATGATCTAAAACATAAACATTTCACACACAATTTTGAGATGTAAAGAGAGCCAGGCAGATTTGCAACTAAAATGGATGTTTATTTAGTCAAAAAATGGCTCTGAGCACTATGGGACTTAACATCTATGGTCATCAGTCCCCTAGAACTTAGAACTACTTAAACCTAACTAACCTAAGGACATCAAACTCATCCATGCCCGAGGCAGGATTCGAACCTGCGACCGTAGCGGTCACGCGGTCCCAGACTGAAGCGCCTAGAATCGCAGGGCCACACCGGCCGGCAGCTGCGCTCATTCTCAGACCAACCATTACGAGTACTTGGCAAACGTTGGTTGGTTTGAGGATGAGCATAGCCTGAAACCGATCAGCGACGACATAAACATCGATTTTAGTTGCAACTGTTGCTGTCTTTTTTTGCATCACAGTCAAAAGTGTATTGCAATCCCACATCACCCCGCACGCGAAGGTTTCGCAAATACAAACTTTTATTGGATCCCTAACGAAAGATAGCGGATAGACACAAACAACTATCCGCAGACACATAGATTACGAAGCTCATACGTACAGCCCAAAATTATAACATTAACACATCATAGTAACTGTAACCATACAGCAACTCTGGCCAACTGTGACAGCTGTCAGTCTATCTGGGGATAAAGCATCAAACTACAGACATTAAGAGAGACAACGATTGACAGCAGGACGAAACCACAGAACAGCTTTTACCATAAGAGTCCTAAATGGACTCTATGTTGTAATGCAATAAAGAGCGACAGCGACCTCTGATGATATACGGACGTACGTACCAATTGGTATGTCCAAAAATACGATTAACCAACATTATTTCAAAATAAGAAATATTATGTAACTTTCACAGATGGTCTGAAGATGGAGATATAGCCGAAATGAGTCCGTCACAATTAAAATATTGAACTATTTTAGCAGCGATGTGGGTTTCATAATGTAACGTGTTTAAGAATATTTTAACTTGTACATTTGGGAAAATGAGAACATTTTGTGTAATTTAGCAACATAAATCTGAAGAGACAGTGGGATATGTGAGGTACTTTAAGCAAAGGCTCGAATGTTACACCAAAATATATTAATTAAATAACTGACTTAACCATCGTGCGTAACACTATTGTTTCCCAACAGATTTGAGAATAGGCATTCGTGCACGATATTCCATACCTCGTTAATGTTAACCAAGCGCGCAAAGTGGCATTTCCTATATCGATTCTACCTAATTATATGCTGCAGTAAACATCACCACAGTCTGTCATGGTATTATTAACACAGTAAATAACTTTCTTCCTCTGTTTATTATCCATTCGCCCGACTCTGCGGCTCGAATACCTCCACTACATTTACACGTCATAATGACGTCTTTTGACGAAGTCTGTTCCTGGAAAGCTTTGTTTGATTTCCAGTATTTCCTGGTAATTTGGACACTACCTCCCTCTTGCTGTCTGAGCAACTTTCAATTTTTGGATGATTTTTCACGTTGGGAGGATATGTACGCCTGCCTGCATTAAGTGAAAACTAGCAACTCACACTGCCCAAACTTTTCTTTTCTGACTTATCGGAATCTTAGGGACGATAATTGCTTTCCCAAAAGCAGTCCAAGTCATTTTACTACTGTTTTCCTCTCCATCGACTCAGTGACTTCAGCTGCCCTGAACATAGTCCATTGGTTATACAGTATGACTTAAATGTTAATGTGAAGTGTTTATTTTCGACATGTTGATTATAAATTGTGTTACATTTATGATAATGCTAATTGGTTTCCAAGATCATTTTCAAACTTTCTCCTTTAAGTTTGTACATTATTTCCTGGCGTTTATTTTCACGCCAGAGGCAACAGCACAGGTTACAAATTAAACAGACTAAGCGTACTCCTTAGGGCCATACAACTTTCGTACAATAAACGACTTTTTATTATATTTTCTCGGCCTTGGTTCACTCAGGTGTACTAAATATTAGATTCAATAACTTAATACATCACCATCAGATCACCTATGCAGTAAAGAAAAAGGAATATAGTAAAGTGCCAGGAAATAAAAGTAGCTTCTGTAAACACCAGGCACAATATTGACATCAGCTACATCTACACCAAATATACTGCTCGTCATTAACATTGCAACCACATGAAGGCGGCATGCGTCAAATGTCAGATTCGCAATCGACATGCCCGGATACGCAAGTGAATTAGCATTTCAGCGCAGCCGCACAAAGCAGGTAGGATTAGCACCATCTCTATTCTGTTCACAAGCAGTTAACACTGTCGGAAAAAGATAACTGAAATAGAACCCAGTAATACTGAATGCAAGCTTCACTACGAAGAGTGAAATGGGCGTTACTGTCGTCAACAACGAATCCCTTGAACCAGTGGCACACGTTTGTTTTTAAGAAAAGGCCCGCAATACATTCCGTGTATCCAGGTCTGTGGGACATTCGGGCAGGAAAGTGGCCCAATGTTGAGCTGGATGGGAACGTAAGGGCAGGCCTCGATGCTAAGGTTCCACTCTACCGCGTCTGACCACAAGCACATCGTAGCTCCTTCATATCTGCGCCTGCCATCCGAGAATAAGTAACGTTGTATATCATACCGAAAAAGTGACGGGAGACTAGCAGCAAGACTAAAGAATTACTGTCCCATACGTAGTCTACCGTTAACATTACAACAGTCACAACTGCTTTTGTGTTCTGCATTAGCCCAGATGATCATCGACAGTGAGTAGGTCGGTGACCTGGAGAGAGGTTCCATTTTTCCAATGTTTTGGACGGACACCGCGGTGTTATCCCTGACGTCATGATGTGGAGATCCACTGGGTATGACTTTAGATTAAGGCAGGTAGTGACTGAGAAAATTCTGACGGCCATTACGGTGAGCCACGGATATTCTGAGTCGTCATGTGCTACCTGTCAAGCGACATTATGGTGGCTCTACTTTTCAAAAGAGCGATGGTCATTCAAGTATGATATGTGTCCCTATGAACTGCGTGATGGGGAAACGTCCTAGGCGATAATACCCCCAGATCTGTCCCCGTTAGAACGGATATGGGACCAGCTTAGGCGGCAAATCCTTCCCAGTGCCAGTATGTAGGATATCACAGATAAGTTACAAAAGCTGTGAGGTAATTTGTCTCAGAAGAAAGTACAAATATTTATGATGCACTTCCAAACCGAATCAGTGTATTCATCCTGGGCAGAGTGTGTGGAACGTGAAACTGGTAAGAGGTCTCATACTGCAAAGTTTTTTCCTAGATTTTAGTCTATATTGCTATCACCGAAAAACATCACATACTCTGCCAGCTGGTGAAACTTCATTTTGTATCCCCTTCGCCTTCTGAGTGCCTCAGCTGTTTTGTGAGGTAGTGTATTTTGTATGTTAGTCTTAGTTTGTATGTTAGTCATACATGTTCGATGGTGACTGCAGCGATACTGACTGCTACGAGTGAAGTTTTGGTAGTCGTTTATGGGCGAGAAACTGTATTGCAGCCAAGGAAACCAAAGGAACTACTCGCGTGCCACTCTCGTAGAGCTCCCACAGAATAATACGCCACCGGCGATCTCGTCGCATCGATTTACTGCATAAGAGAGGTACAGGGAAATTTATTCACAGCCAGGCAAGGGCAGTTGTACGTAATACCATTAAATTTTTTTCTGGAGGACCAAACAAGGAAACAAAAATCTCATTAATAACAGGACTCGAAGAAGTTGCGAGAACCGCTAGCTATTGGAATCACACAACGAAGAGAATGAAGACGAGGGGGAAAAAATTGGTACAGTTACTTCGCAAGGTTTCATCAGTTCTTGAAGATGTGGAAGAAAGAGAAGGAAATTTTATTTTTAGATAATGTTACCGAACAGGTTCTCAGGCGACTGACACATGTCCTTTGTTTTACTTTGTCAGTATCGTAGCAAGTAAAATTTTTCCCTCGTTGATAACTCCTTCCGAAAGTAAGGCATGACGTGGCCCTTCAACCACAGTGCCTAAAAATTACTTCTCTCCAAGTGGCACAGGCGAGCGAGTTCATACGCCCTGGTCAGCAGCCCGTGGTCGTGCGGTAGCGTTCTCGCTTCCCACGCCCGGGTTCCCGGGTTCCCGGGTTCGATTCCCGGTGGGGTCAGGGATTTTCTCTGCCTCGTGATGACTGGGTGTTGTGTGATGTCCTTAGGTTAGTTAGGCTTAAGTAGTTCTAAGTTCTAGGGGACTGATGACCATAGCTGTTAAGTCCCATAGTGCTCAGAGCCATTTTTGAATCTTACGCCCTGAGTTCCACATATTTACAACGCTTTCTCTTTAAACAAGTACAGATCCTGTTAAACAAGAGGACGGGAGAGTCCCGCGAAAAAGCAACTAACACCAAGATCCACGCTTGCAACACACAGAGACTCGACTTGTGCTTTGTTTAACCTAATCTAACGTAACCTAAGTCTAGGCTAACCAGAAACACCGGGTGTGAACCTTAGTGTGAGTTGCCTTTTCTCACAGTCATCGCTGTAAGGCTCTCTCCCATGTTAAAGAAGCAAACAAGCTCTTTCTTCATGTCCCCTATCATACAAGATCAAATGTTATATACAATAATAATTTATATGTGAATAACAAATTTCACATACACGAAGTCTCAGACACAGCAATACGTTAATGTCCAGGCAATACCAAGTTTCTCTGAGCTAGACATAAATAGAACAGCCTCTAGGGTTTCCAAGATGCTACTCCAGGCGGGTGTAAAATGCCTGTGCTATACGGAAAATATTGAACGCTAGAATGATGATTTGGCCCTGTCCGAAGCGGATCTTAGGATCTGTTAATACTCTTTAACATATAAATTACAACCTCAACATAAATGAATGGTTAAGGCAACTAACACTACTAAATGATAAACGTTATTTTGTATTATACTTTTATTGCAGATGTTTTTTAATCTAAAATATATTACAACTGTCTATATTTCCTGAATAAAAATTGTTGAACCACTGCTCAACTCTGCCCCTTTTTATGGCTACGCGATCTAACATAAATAGCGCGAAATGACTGACATCATCTACATACCAAACACTAGAAGACACTACTTTCAAAGATGATCTACGGTAGTGTGGTACCTCAGTGGAAGTAAAGTAGCGTGATCACAGCTGTTTAGCTTCATAGCTCTAATAAGTCGAAGCAATTAGCAATATCACCGTACGTACTGCTTCCAGTTTGTTGGAGTTATCGTTCTCGTACATGTCTTCGACGATGGAAGAACTCTAGCCACAAAACAAAACTCTTTCAAATACCAACAGGGCAGAAGCGGTCCTCTGACTAATATACTCTAATACTGTCTTATCCTCTCTGTGTTATACAGACGAGAAACGCGAACTCCCAGCCACAAGGACGGAGTTCAAATATCGTCTCAACGTAAGTATAGGCAGAAGAGGTGCTCTCAATCACTGAACACTGCGTACTCAACGACGACTTCCAACCCGGAGGCGAAGTCCAGAATCGTATAGGTTCGCAACAGTACAGTGCCTAACTGTTCTGGCTATAAACTCTCCTGAGAGCAAGGACAGCAAATCCGTCTGTATCAACAAAGCTGATTCTGAGCGACCGTCACACACGGGCGCTCAAAAACAGAAGACCACTTCGGTACACTGTTGGCCTCCCAGGACAGCTCGGCTCCCCCTCCTTCGTAACTCAGAAAAGGAATCATCTTCTCGAAACCCCGGAATATTCTCCCTCTCTACTGATTCTTACAAACGCCGAGCAATCATATTTTAGTCTTTTGTCGTCCAGCATGGAAAGTTTGCGAGGGAATACCTATACTCTTACAATGCTAAGCTTCTGAGTAAAAGTCCTTGGAAATAACCCAGCCTGCGTGATTTCCGAGATGACGCTTCCTCGTTCCTCTCAGTGGCGTCCAATATTTGCAGAGCTCCGTTTATCCTTCCAGTCCCGTTACAATAAAGGCCGGTCGTGACTGTATTGTGCTCCAGCACTCAGTTGCCCCAATGTCTGTCTTGCTACTTCCTGTGTTTAAGCATGACCAACATACCTGTGTAGGCCTTCTACCCAGTTCCGTCTGCCGTTTCATCTCCACTGGCATTCCTACCTCTACTAGTATAGCCAATCATTCATTGCGCCATTTTGATAATAAAGACACTCCGGCCCTTTCATGCAAATGCGTTAACAATTATTGGCAAGGTGTACATGACAATGTCATTCTTTTTAAATATTCACAAATACTATGTACAACCTATCGAATGATACCTAATTGTGGTTGTAGATCACTGAAAAGTATGTAGATGAGTGGATGTAAGGTGCCAAATTATAGCCACCTTACATGTTATGTAACCTAGGTGAGCAGCAGGTCTGTGCAAAGTTGAGCATGTTTTTACATTGCCTTTAACTGATTTTGTGTGTAGTTGCACCTGGTTGTCGAAACCCTGAGTAATATTATCTCGTGCCATCCTTGTGCAGTGTTTGGAGAAGCATAATTTTATATGTCTGATTTGGTGATACATTTCTAGGTAAATTAGAAGTAATGGTTATATTGGTAATTCTGAAGGCGATTTCATTGCGCCATTTTGTGGAGCTTACGAGCACGGCAGAGTATTCTGTGCATTGAATCACTGGGGTCTAGCGTAATTAAATTTGCTGTTCTGGTAGATGAAATTTATCTTTTGTCATAAAAAGTTGTTTAGTCATTGTGAATTCGTTCTGTGTAATCAACTCAGTTGATATTAGTATTACTGGTACTATCCTTTCATTCTCTAAGTATTTTCTATTTATTTTGGCTTTTAAACAATCAAAGATTAGTTCCTGTTATTGTGCATTATTTGACAAGCCTTTAGTGCCGTTCCTGAATAGCTGTCGTGAAATTTGCTGTTCTTGTGAGTTGTTTAAAGATTTACCTCAAGGTTCTAAATCTACAGTGTTGCAATTTCTTTTTGTGATTTTATTGTGTGTAAGCTATGTGTACTGATAAGAAAGGTACAATCTCCCACAACCCCTAGTCACTACCACTCCTTAGCCGATGTTGCCGATAATCCTATCGTAGCAGGTGATTCTGTATTAAAGGCTTTTTCTGTTGTGGTTGGCAGGAGAGCCAACCGTATGGCTAAAGGAGGCCGAAATGCACGCGTCTCAGCTCACGCAGGCTGGCGTGAGGTCTGGAACATGACAAGGGAATTAGAATGGAGAGAAACGGACGGAGCTGGTGGAATACTTAACTTTAATCCATTAATGGAGAACGTCGCTCTTTATGGTACATCATTCACAATATCAATAGTACGGATACTGGCGCCTTGCTAGGTCGTAGCAAATAACGTAGCTGAAGGCTATGCTAACTATCGTCTCGGCAAATGAGAGCTTAGAAGTCAGTGAACCATCGCTAGCAAAGTCGGCTGTACAAGTGGGGCGAGTGCTAGGAAGTCTCTCTAGACCTGCCGTGTGGCGGCGCTCGGTCTGCAATCATTGATAGTGGCGACACGCGGGTCCGACGTATACTAACGGACCGCGGCCGATTTAAAGGCTACCACCTAGCAAGTGTGGTGTCTGGCGGTGACACCACATTTTCACTGTATGAAATCATTGTCATAGAAGCACAATTATAGTGACCAACCAAATAAATTATAATTACATCATTACTCTGTAACGAGCCTTCAGTCCGGAACTGCGCTGCTGCTACGGTCGCAGGTTCGAATCCTGCCTCAGGCATGGATGCGTGTGATGTCCTTAGGTTAGTTAGGTTTAAGTAGTTCTAAGTCTAGGGGACTGATGACCTCAGATGTTAAGTCCCATAGTGCTTAGAGCCATTTGAAGCAATTCTGTAACGAGCCGACGCTAACAGGCGGTCTCTAACACCAAGGTACTCAGAAATGATACTTGAACAACTTCCAAAATATTATCTCGGTGGAGTTGGGATTTACACCGAGACCGTGTATAACGATAAAATCACACCTTTCCGGTGATACGGCCGTCATCTACGTACATGGGTCACAAGGCGCAGCATGGTGAGTGGCAGAGGATACAACATACCTGTCCTAGTCATTTCCTTTCCTGCTACTGTCGCATATAGAGAGAAGAAAAAACAAGTGTCTAAATGCCTAAGTATAGTCCCCAATTTCTCTTGCCTTATCGCAGTGATCCTTACATGTTAAGTACGTTTGTGGCGTAGAATCCTTCTGTAGATAGCTTCAAATGATGGTTTCGTAAATTTTCTCATTAGTGTTCCACTCCAGGGTTCCCACCCTAGTTTACGAAGCATCTCTGCAATACTCGTTTCTCAGTCAAACCTAACAGTAACAAATCTAACAGCTCGCCTCTGCATTTGTTTTGATGTCTTCATTTAATCAGGCCTGGTGGAGATCCCAAACACTCTAGCTGTACTGCGGAATGGGTCGCAGTGTTCTATATGCTGTCATCTTCACACATGAACCACACTTTCCTAAAATTATTCCACTAACCCTAAGTCGACATGAGCCTTCCCTACAATCGCACTTAAGAGATCGCTCCATTTCGTATCCCTTTGCAACGTTACACCAAAGATATTTAATCGATGTTACTGTCAAGCAGTACACTCCAATGCTGTATTCGTCCGTTACCGTATCGTTTTGCATACTCATCTGCATTTACATCTTTACGCGTTTAAAGCAAGCTGCCAATCACAACACAAACTAAAAATTTTGTCTAAGTCATCTTGTATCCTCCTACAGTCACTCAACGACGACTTCTTCCCGTACACCAAAGCATCATCAGCAAACAGCAGCAGATTCCTGCTCACGTTCTCTCCAGATTATTTATCTACACTATACAGAATTATCTTACAATCAGCTTAACAGCTCAAGCATCCTTGAGACTGGCAAGAATAATACGTAGAAGAATGGAAAAGAAAATTGAGGATGTGTTAGATGACGATAACTTTGGCTTTAGGACTGGTAAAGTCATCAGAGAGCCAATTCTGATATTGCAGTTGATAATGGAAGCAAGACTAATGAGAAACTCAAGACACGTTGATCTGTCGAGCTGGAAAAGGCGTTCGACAATGTAAAATGATGCAAGTTGGTCGAAATTCTGAGAAAAATAGAGTAAGCTATAGAACAAACGGGTAACATATAATGTGTACAAGAGCCGAGGGGGAATAATAAGAGTGGACGACCAAGAAGGAAGTTCTCGGATTAAAAAGAGTGTAACACAGGGATGAAGTCTTTCGTGCCTAATGTTCAATCTGTTCATCGTAGACGCAATGATGGAAATAAAAGAAAGATTCAGGAGTAGAATTAAAATTAAATGTGAAAGGATACCAATGATGAGATTCGCTAATGACATCGCTATCCTGAGTGACACTGAAGAAGAATTACTTGATGAGCTGAATGGAATGAACAGTCTTATGAGTACAGAATATGGACTGAAAGTGAATCGAAGAAAGACAATAGTAATGAGAAGTAGTAGAAACGAGAACAGCGAGAAACTTAACATCAGGACTGATGGTCACAAAATAGATGAAGTTAAGGAATACTACTACCTAGGTACCGAAATAACCAGCAACGGACGGAGCAAGAAGGACATCAAAAGCAGACCAGCACTGGCAGAAAGGGCATTCCTGGTCAAGAGAAATCTACTAGTATCAAACATAGGCCTTAATTTGAGGAAGAAATTTCTGAGAATGTACGTCTGGTGCACAGCATTGTATGGCAGTGAAACCTGGACTATGGTAAAACCGGAACATAAGAGAATCTAAGCATTTCACGTATGGTGCTACAGACGAAAGTTGAAAATTGGGTGGACTGATAAGGTAAGGAATAAGGAGGTTGTGCCCAGAATCCGTGGGGAAAGGAACATGTGGAAAATACTGACAAGGAGAATGGACAGGATTATAGGACATCTGTTACGACATCAGGGAATGACTTACATGGTAGTAGAGGGTGCTATAGAGGCAAAAACTTCAGAGTAAGATAGAGATTGGAATATATTCAGAAAATAATTGAGGACGTAGGTTGCAAGTGTTACTCTGAGATGAAGAGGTTGGCACAGGAGAGGAATTCATGGCGGGCCGCATCAAACCAGTCAGAAGACTGATGACTCTAAAACAACAACAAAAACAGTCGGATAAGAGTGGCGCTCTAACTGTCGTGAACATTACTTACCTTTACGATAGGAAGTGGTGAGTTGATGTTAGTCAAAACTGCCTTTAAGCCGACACAGATGCCACTGTCAACACCTCACTGAGTTTTTCGTATAATACGACTACGAGGAGCTGGATACTAGTTTCGAGATACTACAAAAAGACTTGGCAGAAATGTAGCCACTGTACAGGATTGCTAGCAGCGGTGGTCACGAGAATGAAGGGTCGCCAGAACATAGGGGCTTCAGACGACCACGTGGCAGTACGGAGAGGGAAGACCATGGAGTCCTGCTTAATGCTCTGGCACATCATTACGCCTCTGGCACATCATACTGTTCCTGCAGCAGCAATCTGAGCAGCAGTTGGCACTACACTGACAAAACGAACTGTTACGAATCGGTTACTTCATGTACAGCTCCGAGCCAGACGCTCTGCAGCGTGCATTTCACTGACCCCAGATCACGGGCATATGTGACGTTGTCAAGCGAGAGCTCATTGGAGGGCAGGGTGTAGGTCCTTTGCGTTTCCTTGTAAAGCCTGATTCTGCCTCGTTGCCAGTGATGACCGTGTGTTGGTTAGACGGTCAGCTGAGGACCTACAACCAACCTGTCTGCGTGCCAGACACTGTGGACCAACACCTTGAGTTATGATCTGGGGTGCGATTTCGTATGACAGCAGGAGTACTCTCGTGGTTATCCTAATCACCCTGACGGCGAATTTGTACGTCAGTCCGGTGATTCGACCTGTACTGCTACCATTCAAGAACAGCATTCAAGGGAACTTCCTGGCAGATTGAAACTGTGTGCCGGACCGAGACTCGAAATCGAAACCTTTGCCTTTCGCGGGCAAGTGCTCTACAATCTGAGCTACCCAAGCATGATTCACGCCCCGTCCTCACAGCCTTGCTTATGCCAGTATCTCGTCCCCTACCTTCCAAATTTCACGGAAGCAGGTTCGCAGGAGAGCTTCTGTGAAGTCTGGAAGGTAGGAGACGAGATACTGGCAGAAGTAAGGATGTGAGGACGGGTCGTGAGTCATGCCTGGGTAGCTCAGATGGTAGAGCACTTGCCCGCGAAAGGCAAAGGTCCCGAGTACGCGTATCGGTCCAGCACACAGTTTTAATCTGCCAGGAAGTTTCACATCGGCGCACACTCCGCTGCAGAGTGAAAATATCATTCTGGAAGCATTTAAGGGTGTTTTCCAACAAGCTAATGCTCGCCAACATACCGCTGTTGTAACCCAACATTCTCTATGGAGTGTCGACATGTTGCCTCGACCTTCTCGGTCATCAGATCTGTCTTCAATGGAGTGCATATGAGACTTCATTGGACGACAACTCCAGGATCATCCACAACCAGCATTAACCGTCCCTGTACTGACGGACCAAGACTAGCAAGTATGGAACTCCATCCTATAAACTGACATCTGGAACAACACAACTCATACACGATTAGGGCCTTGCATTCAAGATTCTGGCGGATACATTGGTTATTAATGTACTAGCGTTCCTCATTTGCAATGGCTTTTCTCGCGCGTACATTAACCTGTGATCTTGCCGCATTAATCATTTATATTTGTTGTCTAGAAGAATGTGTTCCCAAAATTTCATTGCTGTACATCATATTGCTGTTACGATTTTCTGTGTCAGTGTATACAGGGTGGTCCACTGATAGTGACCGGGCCAAATATCTCACGAAATAAGCATGAACTAAAAAAACTACAAAGAACGAATCTCGTCTAGCTTGAAGGGGGAAACCAGATGGGGCTAGTTCGCGCGCTAGATGGCGCTGCCATAGGTCAAACGGATATCAACTGCCTATTTTTTAAGTAGTAACCCCCATTTTTATTACATATTCGTGTAGTACGTAAAGAAATATGAATGTTTTAGTTGGACCACTTTTTTCGCTGTGTGATAGATGGCGCTGCAATAGTCACAAACGTGTAAGTACGTGGTATCACGTAACATTCCGTCAGTGCGGACTGTATTAGAGTCGTGATACATTACCCGTGTTAAAATGGACCGTTTACCAATTGCGGAAAAGGTCGATATCGTGTTGATGTATGGCTATTGTGATCAAAATGCCCAACGGGCGTGTGCTATGTGTGCTGCACGGTATCCTGGACGACATTATCCAAGTGTCCGGACCATTCGCCGGATAGTTACATTATTTAAGGAAACAGGAAGTGTTCAGCCACATGTGAAACGTCAACCACGACCTGCAACAAATGATGATGCCCAAGTAGGTATTTTAGCTGCTGTCGCGGCTAATCCGCACATCTATAGCAGACAAAGTGCACGAGAATCGGGAATCTCGAAAACGTCGGTGTTGAGAATGCTACATCAACATCGATGGAATCCGTAAAATATTTCTATGCACCAGGAATTGCATGGCGACGACTTTGAACGTCGTGTACAGTTCTGCCACTGGGCACAAGACAAATTACGGGCCGATGACACATTTTTGCACGCGTTCTATTTAGCGACGAAGCGTCATTCACCAACAGCGGTAACGTAAACCGGCATAATATGCACTATTGAGCAACGGAAAAACTACGATAGCTGCGACAAGTGGAACATCAACGACATTGGCGGGTTAATGTATTGTGCGGCATTAAGGGAGGAAGGATAATTGGCCCCCATTTTATCGATAACAATCTAAACGGTGCAATGTATGCTGAAACTACGTAATGTTCTACCGATGTTACTACAAGATGTTTCACTGCATGACAGAATGGCGATGTACTTCCAACATGATGGATGTCCGGCACATAGCTCGCTTGCGGTTGAAGCGGTATTGAATAGCATATTTAATGACAGGTGGATTGGTCGTGGAAGCACCATATCATGGTCCGCACGTTCACCGGATCTGACGTCCCCGGATTTCTTTCTGTGGGAAAAGTTGAAGGATATTTGCTGTCGTGATCCACCGACAAAGCCTGACAATATGCGTCAGCGCATTGTCAACGTATGTGCGAACATTACGGAAAGCAAACTACTCGCCGTTGAGAGGAATGCCAAATGCATTGAGGTTGACGGACATCATTTTGAGCATTTATTGCATTAATGTGCTATTTACAGGTAATCACGGTGTTACAGCAAATGTCAAAACGTACCTACGTTCTTTATTTTAATTTAAAATCCTACCTGTTACCAAGTGTTCGTCTAAATTGTGAGTCATATGTTTGTGACTATTCTATTACAGCGCCATCTATCACAAAGCGAAAAAAGTGGTCCAACTAAAACATTTATATTTCTTTACGTACTACACGAATATGTAATAAAAAATGGGGGTTCCCAATTTTTAAAAAACACAGTTGATATCCGTTTCACCTGTGGCAGCGCCATCTAGCGGGCCAACCATAGCGCAATCTGGTTTCCCCCTTCAAGGTAGGCAAGTTTCGTTCTTTGTAGTTTTTTTCGTTTGACGCTTATTTCGTGAGATATTTGGCCCGATCACGATCAATCGACCACCCTGTATAACCGGTAAGAGCGATCCTATCGTACTTTCCTGGGGCACTCGTGACGACACCTTTGTGTATGTGGTTTAAGGACAAAGGACGAAGGAAATCCCGTGTCCACGGAAGGGCGCTGCGCAGGCGAGTGCTGTCGACCGCAGGTAGGCGGACTGTAACACAGCGCAACGCAAACACCGGGAGACTGGAGTGGAGCGGAATGGAGAGGGCAGACTGGATTAGACACGGCGCGGTATTTGGTTTGCGCGGGGTTAATGAGGCCTGCGGCGCCCGCGGGGATTACACGCCGGACACGCACTTCGCAAAGCCGGTGCGTGACCCGTCACGACCACGCGCTCTGCGTGTGCCGCGTGCTGCGTGCGAGGCGGAGGGCTCTGGCAACAGGTAGCAGAGTGGCGCGCCCAGCCCATCAGGACGCTGCCTGTAATATGGTGCGACCACCGCCCGAGTTTGCGGCGGGGGGGGGGGGGGGGGGGGGGGGGGCGTGACGAGTTGCCCGTGCGTACGGACGTGAGATGCGTTAGGAACGAGATTCTAGCCTAACGTCGACCTCGCGTCACTGGAGAAACGTGAGACGCGCTTACAGGTACACGAACATACATTACATTTTGTACTGACGCACAGAATGTAGATACACGCATACAGACACAAACGTGTCCCTGTTGCTTCGGTTTCGAGGTATAACTGGAATAACACTATATTCTGACAAACATAGAACTTTTCTTTTCCTACGTCTCTGGCTCCTGGTAACATTGTGAACCATGTCCCTCCATGCATTCCTCTTTCGTCGTTATTACGGCCCTGAATTTGGGTTGGGGGTTGTTTTGGGGAAGGAGACCAACCAGCGAGGGCATCGGTCTCATCGGATTAGGGAAGGACGGGGAAGGAAGTCGGCCGTGCCCTTTGAAAGGAACCATCCCGGCATTTGCCTGGAGCGATTTAGGGAAATCGCGGAAAACCTAAATCAGGATGGTCGGACGCGGGATTGAACCGTCGTCCTCCCGAATTCGAGTCCAGTGTGTAACCACTACGCCACCTCACTCGGTTTCCGGCTCCTGAATACTTCCAGGTTCATTCGGATCCTTTCTTTAATGTCCTGTGCCCATCTTCTCCTCGATTTTTGTCTGTATCTTCGACATTCTGTTCCTCTGAGCATTACAGGTTTTGCTAGTCTTCAGCTCTGCTGATGTGTCCGTAATACCTTAATATCATCTGCAGTATTTTAACCTCCAAAATTATTTTTGATTCCCTACACTTCGTGTTTTGACGTTGTTATGTCCTGAGTTCTTCCAGGGTCATTCGCACACTTACTCTGATGTCCTCTGCCCACATTCTATTCGATTTTGTCTGTGTCTTTGACATTCTGTTCCTCCGAGAGTCTTCTACTCTCATGATACGCCGGGCGGGATTAGCCGAGCGGTCTTAGGCGCTGCAGTCATGGACTGTGCTGCTGGTCCCGGCGGAGGTACGAGTCCTCCCTCGGGCATGTGTGTGTGTGTGTGTGTGTGTGTGTGTGTGTGTGTGTGTGTGTGTGTGTGTGTGTGTTTGTCCTTAGGATAGTAGTGTGTAAGCTTAGGGACTGATGACCTTAGCGGTTAAGTCCCATAGGATTTCACACACATTTGAACTTTTTTTTTTCTTATGATACACGATGCCCAAAGTACCCTAATGTCATTGGCAATGTTTTAACCGAATAGAACCGATTATTTTGCAACCCACTCACTTCCATAGAACAGTTCGGAATCAAGGTTTTTTATTTTGATGCGTACTAAGAGTTTCTTTTTCTTTATCAATTTGCTTCGTTTATTTTTTAGAAGTCATCTTATTCAATACTGACTGTGAAATGTATTTATTTCCACAATTGCAGTTTTGACCTCAAGGCCACTGTCAAATGAAATACAGCAAGCGACTGTGCTTCAGCACATGTCAAACTTTACTTTACCACTTAGTAATGGCATTAAGGTCGATATTACAATTGTCAAAATAAATATTTTCCACAGTCAATGGGGAATACGGCATCTTTCGCCGGCCGCGGTGGTCTCGAGGTTCTAGGCGCGCAGTCCGGAACCGTGCGACTGCTACGGTCGCAGGTTCGAATCCTGCCTCGGGCATGGATGTGTGTGATGTCCTTAGGTTAGTTAGGTTTAAGTAGTTATAAGTTCTAGGGGACTGATGACCACAGCTGTTAAGTCCCATAGTGCTTAGAGCCATTTGAACCATTTTTACGGTGTCTTTCAAAAGGTTCTACATAACTGTGAACCGCAAACATGGGAAATTAATTATTTTAATTTAACAGTAATGGCTTTTCCAACTTGTTCTACACTGCTGCAGCTCCCTCTCTCCTTCATAGGACCTAAGAACTTACATTTATCGGCTTCTTCAAAGACTTCTCCTTCTTTCGCCACATTAGCCTTCATTCATGTTTTCAAAATTTGGTTTTCTTCAAATTTAGTCTTAGCCCTAACTTTTCACTTCCTTTTCGTATTTTTTTCCAGCTTATCTCTTAGGTCTTTTCCACTACTGCAATTGTGTCAAATGTATGTCCCCAATTTTTCTACTTTCCACATATGTTAAACCTGCAGTTCTCATTACGTATTCACTATACGAATTGAAATGAAACGGTGATAGTATACATGCCTAACTTACTAATTTCCTTATCCGTTAAAAGTGAGCTTTGCGTTCTATAACAAAGTTCACTTCGCTTTATAACAAGGACTTCGGGCAGCTGAGGGCTAAATGTGTACAATCACAGTGTGCCAAAATGTCTGAAGTTCCATGAATTTTAATTGATAACTAACTCCAGTCTCTACTCTAGAAAAAAAACTGTAGAACGGAATTTTAATTAACGACCGATCATAGATCACACATTACTACGTGTATTAACAACGGACATTTTCGACTTCGAACTCTCGGAACAGCACGAAACCATGCTAAGACCAATCCTCGATCATAAAAACAACAACGTTGTGTGGCAGCTCCAAGCAAAACACCGCTTTTGTCTGCTAGCGCCATCAGACGGCATGCTGTAGCTGCAGTAACAAGTGCTCGAATTGCGTGAATGATATAGCTGCACCATCTTGCACCCTCTTGGAGTGTTCACATGCGGCTTATTGAGCAAACTGTGTAACGTGATGTCATTAACAGAATTAATCCTACGAATATGGTCCAAATATTGCGGACAAACTTGTGACTTGCCGAATATGGAAATGAAATCGGGGTCGAGTATTGAGAGGTCGCGGATATAACACAATAATTCAGAAATGTAACTTGGATGACAGAGAAATAAATGACGCTACACTGGACAGGTATGAAGGACAGAAAGAACCTGAACATGGAGGTGGCTGTTCAAGCAGTGAAAGGCGATCATCTCAAGAGCATTCCAGGAACAGTCCAGTGAAAGTTTGTATGAATTATCTCCACCCAAACATTCGAGGCCCAGTGTATTAGAAAATATTGATGACAGAGTGCTAAAGAGCGTTTATGAAGAATATTACAATCGTGGCTTCAGTTCCCACAGTAAATTAATAAGGAATGCTAAGTGCATTAAAAGTAAATCAAATTGCAGGTTAATTCTGATTAAGTGTCCTACAAAAGGCAAGTAGGATGTCGTTTCAAAGAAAAGAGACTGCGACAATTACAAACTATAAAAGAGAACGTAATGCAGCAGTTTGGTAGAAGAAGTATCTGGACAACCCCAAAAACATATGTTTCTCATATTAGGTGCATTGTGCTGCCATCTACTGCCAGGTACTCCATATCAGCGACCTAAGTAGTCATTAGTCACCGTGAGAGAGCAGAATAGGGCGCTCCGCGGAACTCACGGACTTGGAACGTGGTCAGGTGATTGGGTGTCACTTGTATCACACCTCTGTAGGCGAGATTTCCACACTCCTAAATATCCCTAGGTCCACTGTTTCCGATACGATAGTGAAGTGGACACGTGAAGGGACATGTACGCCACAAAAGCGTACAGGCCGACCTCGTCTGTTGACTGATAGAGACCGCCGACAGTTGCAGAAGGTCATAATGTGTAATAGGCAGACATCTATCCAGGCCATCACACAGGAATCCCAAGCTGCATCGGGATCCACTACAAGTACTATGACATTTAGGTGGGAGGTGAGAAAACTTGGATTTCATGGTCGAGCGGCAGCTCATAAGCCACACATCACGCCGGTAAATGCCAAACGAATCCACACTTGGTGTAAGGAGCGTAAATATTAGACGATTGAACAGTGGACACACGTTGTGTGGAGTGAGGAATTATGGTACACAATGCGGCGATCTGATGTCAGGGTGTGGGAATGGCGAAAGCCCGGAGAACATCGTCTGTCAGCGTGTGTAGTGGCAACAGTAAAATTCGGAGGCGGTGGTTTTATGGTGTGGTCGTGTTTTTCATGGAGGGAGCTTGCAACCCTTGTTGTTTTGCGTAGCACTATCACAGCACAGACCTACACTGATGTTCTAAGCACTTTCTTGCTTCCCGCAGTTGAAGAACAATTCGGCGATGGCGACTGCATGTTTCAACACGATCGAGCACCTGCTCATAATGCACGGCCTGTGGCGGAGTGGTTACACGACAATAACATCCCTGTAATGGACTGGCTTGCACGGATCAGGACCTGATCCTGTAGAGTA
The DNA here is from genome assembly GCF_023897955.1 of Schistocerca gregaria. Lineage (NCBI taxonomy): Eukaryota > Metazoa > Arthropoda > Insecta > Orthoptera > Acrididae > Schistocerca > Schistocerca gregaria. Next base: position 1,005,595,404 of record NC_064920.1, on the reverse strand, counting down.
CCTTTAGGATGTTTTGGAACGCCGAATTCCTACTCAAAGTGTTCCATAAAAACGTCAGCGCAACTGGCGGAAAACGAAATCACCTGATTGCCTGCACAATGCAGGCGTCTGTCAAGTGACATGTGGCTGCGGCAAAGTGTATATAGGCGAAACGGGAAGAACTGTTAAAGAACGCTTTAAGGGACACGCGGCTAAAACGATGTTCAAAATCGGCAGTAGTGGAACATCGTGAGAACTGTGGCTCTGACATCGATTTTAACAACGTACCTGTACTGGCTAAGGAAACAAACATTTATAGAAGAAAGGTCCGAGAAGCGGCTGAAATTTCTAAGAATGCCTCTATTTTCAATAGAAAGGACGGCTATAGGCTTCCAGCATCGTGGCTCCCCGCCATCAAGGAAGTAAATACGCGGCCGCGGTGTGTGAGCGGCATAAACAACGCGCTGCAACTGACCTCGGCGGACAATAATATTTTGGGTAAACATCCCCTCCCTCTTGCTCTGTCCGTTTCGAATCTAGCCAATAATACGTCCAATCAATAACGGTAGCAGGAATTTCAACCAATAAGCCTTCTCCAGCGTAAGTGTGGAATAGTGCCTTTCTATCCAATGACGTTGGGCCGCCAATGGTATCCACAGGAGATTAGCTAACAACGCCCCTTCTGCATCATAGCGGTTCAGATGGTTCAAACGGCTCTGAGCACTATGCGACTTAACTTCGGAGGTCATCAGTCGCCTAGAACTTAGAACTAATTAAACCTAACTAACCTAAGGACATCACACACGTCCATGCCCGAGGCAGGATTCGAACCTGCGACCGTAGCGGTCGCTCGGCTGCAGACGGTAGGGCCCAGAACCGCACGGCCACTCCGACCGGTTCATCATAGCGGGAATGTTAGCCTATGACTATGGCCCACAAATTGTAGGCATATGAATTTTAACCAATACTATCACTTCTCCAGCACGAACGCATGAAAACTCCCCTTTATAAGAGGACGTGACACTCGGCTCTGACAGAAATTGAATGGGAGGCAAAACGTGCATATGTTGAGAACTCCACTACACTCGAAGACCGAAGAATCTTCGTGAAGATCCCACGCAGCAGCAGCCTCTGACAGTCACACGCATGGCGCGACACACACGCGTTGACGCACGCATACGCACGCACGCGACGCGCGGTGCTGTTCGAGATGTCGATGAGAGAGGATGCTTTACTTGCGAAATGTGTGCCGGATCGCCGTCCGTCGGAGCCAGCTCAGGCGACTGAGTTGATCCCGGTGGCGGCCCCATCCGGGACTCCACTTATGACGAACCGGCTTTCTACAACTGACGATGACAGGATTGACTCTTCGAATTCTGATGCACACTCTCGTGATCGAATGTTCATTCTTATGAACAAACTCGCCCACAGGGGCTCCTACCCTGGTCGAGAGGACGACGAGGCGGCTACACTCGTCTTCTGTAACATTCAGAAGGCTGCCGCTCTACCGCACACGAGCCGGCAAGTGTCGGGTGTGCCACGGAGAGCCCCGCCGGTCGCATCGCACGAGTTTGCGGTCCCGGCGGTGGCGGCCTCGGCGGGAGCCGCTGGCCTCGACCACTCGAGAGGTCGATGTGCCCCCGGTTGCCCCCCTGGCCCCAGAGACACAAGAAGAGCCCGTGGCAGCGCTAGCTGCGGCCACCGAGATGGAGGACATCGACCTGCCCGACACAAATCTGGCTGAGACGATTGACGAGTCAGAGCGCCGTGACACCGACCTTGACGCTGACTGCGCGCCCAGAAAGCGCTGGGCAGTGACGCATGACGATTCAGACACTCCCTCTGAGACATCTGAAGCAGCGAGGCCGCGGAAGAAGGCATCCAGGGCCTCCCGCACCTCCACCACAGAGTCTGGGATGACTATCGCGGGCTCCTCGCGGAGCACCGCCACGCAGAGACCGACGAAGACAAAGCGGCGGCCCACTCGTTCACCTGCCGCCTTCCAGCTGCCAAACGAGGACGGTTTTGTCGCCCCACCCAGGCGGCACAACGCCAGGGCTGCTGCGCTGCAGCAACCGACCCCGCTGCCGACCGCCAACACGTTTGCGGGCGCCAGCGTCGATGCGATGGAGGATGGCGCCGCGCCTCTGGCGCCGGCCCAGAAAAAGCCGCCGCCTATCGTCATCCAATGGGCCGGCGAGTACAAGGAGTTCCAGCACGAACTGGAGAGGGTGGCCACGTCTACCACTGTCAAGAACGCTGGCCGTGACCTCTGTAAGGTCACAGTGTCATCCAACGAGGAGTACCGCGCGGTGATGGATGGACGCCATCTGCAAAGATGGCCTCCCGTGCTACATGCACCCCTCCGAGCCGCTCAAACTTCTGAAGGTGGTATTCCACCACCCCTTCAAGTTTGGTGCGGACCACATCCGAGAGGAGCTAGAGGACATGGGCTTCGGCGTCCGGTCCACCGGACTGATGAAGTCTCCACGCACGCACCGCGACATGCCGCTGTACCAGGTTGTTCTCGTTGACAACCTGGAAAACCGGAAGATTTTCCAGGTGCAGCGGGTCAGTCGGATCAAGGTCGCGGTGGAACCTCTCCGGGCGAAAGGCAAGAGGGCCCAGTGCTTTTTCTGCCAGGGGCTCGACCACGTCTCCCGCTACTGCTCCATGTTGTCCCGCTGCGTCAAGTGTGCGGGACAGCACGGGAGCAAGTCCTGCGGGCTTGCTAGGGAAGAAAAGCCGACGTGCTGCAACTGCAGCGGCACGCACGTTGCTAGCTACAGAGGCTGTTCGGCCTTTAAAAGGGGCCGAAATCAACACAGGGGAGGGCCTGCTCCTTCTCGTAAGGTGAATCCGTCCACCAGCTTTGCTGCCGACGCCAAGGGCGGAACATCAGCCTCCACCACCCGAAGTTCGGAACAGGTGGCGGGCGAGACGCAGCAACCGACCGCACCGTCCACGGCTCCGCTCGTGGGGGTGGCAACCCCCGCGACCAGGCAGAGTGCGCCGGTTGCCGCCACGCGCAGGCGTCGCCGGCGCGCGGGCCGGGCCACCCCTGCCGCTGCACAACGGACTGCCGACGACACTCTGTCCCTAGTACTGTATGGGCATTCTCCGCTCTGGGACCTCCCCTTTCGCTTGGAAACATGCGGAAGTGGTTGCCTTCCCCAAGAGTGGCAAGAATCCACGCAAGACAGCGAACTACCGGCCGATCAGTCTGCTCCCGTCCCTCTCAAAAGTGTTTGAGAGGTTTTACACGGAGCGCCTGCTGCGCCACGTGACGGAACAGCAACTCATTCCCGAGGAGCAGTTTGGGTTACGGAGCGGTCACTCTACCACGCAGCAGCTGTTGCGCCTCGTGGAACAGGCGATGCGAGCGCTGGAGACGCGGGAGTACCTAGGGGCGGTGCTTCTCGACGTCTCCCAAGCCTTCGACTGCGTGTGGCACGACGGCCTCGTGTACAAACTTTTTGTGCACGGGGTACCGACGTCGCACGCGGTCCTGCTGCTCTCTTATCTCTCGGGACGCACATTCCACGTCCGAGCAGATGGAGGCACTTCCACCGACCGGCAGATTCGAGCGGGAGTGCCGCAGGGGTCGGTCCTCGGCCCCCTGCTGTACTCCCTGTACACCGCCGACGCCCCGCGGGTGGCACGCGTGGAGTTGGCACTTTATGCTGACGACACGGCGTTGTTCACCCGCAGCATGAACGCGGCCGAGATGCGCCGCCGCCTCCAGCTCGGATGTGACGTCCTGGGCGCCTGGTCCACGAAATGGCGCTTAAAGTTCAACGCTGCGAAGAGTCAGGCTGTCGTCTTCAGCAGAATGAGGCTGCCGCCGGACCTACCGCCGGTCACGATCGTGGGGGCCCCATCTCATGGCTGCAGACCGGCAAATACCTCGGGGTGACGTTGGACAGGCACCTGGCGTGGCTGCCACACGTCCGAGACGCCAGAGGGCGGGCAGTGGGACGCCTTCGTGCGCTTTACCCACTGCCCAACCCTCCATCGACACTTCCTCCACTCCACGGCCTCACCATGTATCTGTCCCTCGTCCGACCGGTACTGGAATATGCGGCCGGGGTGTGGGGTAACGCGGCAGCGACGCACATTGCGGCGCTCCAACGCGTGCAAAATAGGGCGCTGCGACTTGCGCTCCACAAGCCGCCTCGTTACCCGGCGAGGCTGCTACACGAGGAAGCAGGCATCCCTTTCCTGCGGGACCACTTCCGGCAAATCGCCAGTGTTCTACAGCAATGCAGAGCACTCTGGCAGCCGCTTGATTCGTGGTCTGGGCCACCAGGTCCACCACAGGCCAACGACACGTTGGCCCGACCTACTGCGAGAGTAGTCTTCTCTTGCAGCCCGATATAGAAACAAAGGGCGTCACAATCAACGACACCCAGTGAGGACAGCTCAACACGTTAGGTCCCACTGCACCCCAAAGAGGTCAGCGCAGGAACAGCAGCTTCGCTGCTTAAACTGCCCACACACCTGGCATATGTAGCCAGAGTTTTAGAGCGAGCGAGCGAGCCTCTGACAGTGTTCTAGCAGTAGTGGACACCAGAAGATCCTGAGGAAGATCCCAGCAGAGGGGTCGAAACCTCGATCATTTTAGAACAAACATGACGCGGCCTAATAAACCAGAAGATTTAACTTCAGTGACAACGGCCTTGGAAGCCTGCAGACTTACATGAGCTACTTCTTGTTAGGAAACACGCCCTGGAATACCTCATGAATGGCAGCACAACATGTCAAATCACCAGACTGACGTACGAATTTGTAGTCAGGCTGGGTGACGTAACCGCAAGAGAGCCCCCGCTGTCATGCGAAATTGCATCCCAGACCAGAACTCCACATACGGGTCTAGTGTGCCTAGCACACAGGTAGTTTGGTTACAGGCCCTCATCTGGCCGCCCTCTAACCAACACACTGTTGTCACTAACACCGAGGCAGAAGCAGTTTTCGTCACAAAATACAAAAGACCTACACCCTGCCCTCCAATGAGATCTTGCTTGACACCACTGTAGTCGCAAAAGGCGGTCGTTTGGGGTGAGTGGAATCCACGCTACAGGGCCTCTGTCTCGGAGCTATCCTGGAAGTATCCGATTTGGAATAGTTCGTTGTGTGACTGTGCTGCCAACTGCTGCTCACACTGCTGCTGCAGTTGCAGTACATTTCACCAGTGCCATACACGGAACACTGTGGTCTCCCTCTCGCTACTGCCACGTGGCAATCCGGGACCCGATCTTCTTGCGACCGTCCATTCTCGTTACCATCGCTTCCAGCAATAATGGGTAGTGGCTACATTCCTGCCAGGTCTTTCTGCAGTGTCGCAGAAGGTACGTAAAGCTTCTTACACGACCTCATTCAACTAACTGAGGTGGGCGTCTCCGGGAACTGATGGTGAGATATCGGTCTTCTTGTGGTGTTGTACACTGTGGACGTCCCGTACTGTAGCGCCTGGACACATTTCCTGTCTGCTGGAATCGTCAAAATCTTGATATCACACTTTGTGAAACAAGGAGGGCCCGTGATACGACCTGCTGTGTTTGGCTATCCTCCAGTCGCCCTAGTATTCTACCGCTCCTAACGTCGTCAAAATGTGATCTTTGAGTCACTTTCAACACACAGTCACCATTAGCATGTCTGGAAATGTCTGCGCACTTACTCGCTGCACCGCGCTCTGACATTCACCAACACACCTCTGCGTATGTGGACTGCTGCCAGCGCCACCGTGCGACGACCTCAGGTCAAATACACCGCATGGTCATACCCCGAGGTAATTTAAACCCCCAAACCGCCCACCAGAGCGTTATTTCACATATATCAGCATTATCCTTAATTTATGAGCATGAGTGTATTATGAAGTAGAATCGTGTAGCAGATGAGCAAGATCGTTGAGCTATGGGATATGCTCTCCTTCTAAGAAGAGATCTAATAAGTAAGGCCTTAAATGTAAAAAAATGTTCCATACTTTCTATAATGAATACCTAGAGACAGCGTTAGGAAATAAAAATGAACATGGATTCCGCCAACAAAAATGTTGCGGAACTCAGCTTGCTCTGTTCTCGCTGGCGCTGTTCCTCCATGAGATCCACAGTGCTGCAGTTATCGACGCTCAGTTTGATACTGCGTTCATCGACTTCAGGAGCGCATTTGACACCGCTCCGCAATGTCGTTTAGTGAAACAAATACGAATTTACCGCGTATCTGACCAGATTTGCGACTGGGTTGTGTATTTCCTTGCAGACAGAACTCAACACATCGCTCTTGACGGAACAAAATCGACAGATATGTAAGGTAATTTGCGGAGAACCCCAAGGAAGTGTAATAGGACCGTTACTGTTCACAATGTCCGTAAATGATCTGGTAGAATGTTCGCAGGAAGTATAAGTTGTAAGAAGGTACCAACGCCAGGAGACGCTATCTGTTTGGAGAAGGACCTATCAAGGATTGATGAATGGTGCAGTGACTGGCACTTGATCCTGAACGTTAATAAATGTAACATATTGCGCATACATAGGAAAAGAAATCCTCTACTGTACAGCTACGGAACTGATAAAAAACTGCTGAAAACAGTAACTACCGTAAAATATCGAGTATATTCCAGTGAGGTCCTGGCAGCCAATACTCGCCCGACCGCTGGCCACACACATGCACTGTCCGACGAAAGGATGTGGTCGCGAGAGTGCACGTCTACATCAAGGACTGCATTCAGTGAGTTTTAGTTGAATGGACCGTGATATTCGAGTAGTGCAACTTTCACTTATGTGTGTGTGTGTGTGTGTTTGTGACCGCCCGTCGAAGTGACCTCATGGCAATAAGTTGTCAGACGACGATTTACACTGGGATCTTTCCCGTGCCTGACTTGAGAGGGGACAACCGTTGGTTGGTCGTTCGGTCGGTCGTGGCAGCGACTAAGTAGGGAGCTATTGTATCACCGTAATCTGAAAGGAACCTAATCGGTATACAATCTGGACCTGAAGACTTTCGCGTATCAAGCGATTTGAGTTGCTTCGCAACCCCTACGGTATCTACGTCTAAGAAACTCATGCCATCAGCTGTTCGTGTTTCAAATTCTTCTACTTTACTATCACCTGTTTGTACTGATTTGTGACAAAATAATCGCAATGTTACAAAGTTTCAGTTTATTGCTTTAATTTTGGTCATCAGTGTATTTTGGACCGAATCCTTTTAGGAAATCCCAAGAATTAAAGCAAGGAAGGTAGCAAAAGTAAATGTCCTCATTGGAAAGCAAGTGCATACAGTCTGTCAAAGATCTCCCTTTGAGTTCGACGCAAAGAAATAAAGTACAGTCGGACGTAACTAAACGCAAAGAAGCAAATCAAAAACGAACGGCATTGGTTCAGAAGGGAGTTCCGCACTGCCACCTGATAAACAAAGTAAGAGCCTACGGAATATCAGACCAGGTGTGTGGCTGGATTGAAGAGTTTTTAGCAAACAGAACATAGCATGTTGTTCTCAATGGAGAGACGTCTACAGACGTTAAAGTAACCTCTGGCGTGCCGCAGGCGAGTGTTATGGGACCATTGATTTGTGCAATATATATAAATGACCTAGTAGATAGTGTCGGAAGTTCCATGCGGGTTTTCGCGGATGATGCTGTAGTATACAGAGAAGTTGCAGCATTAGAAAATTGCAGCGAAAAGCAGGAAGATCTGCAGCGGACAGGCACTTTGTGCAGGGAGTTGCAACTGGCCCTTAACATAGACAAATGTAATGTATTGCGAATACATAGAAAGAAGGATCCTTAATTGTATGATTATATGATAGCCGAGCAAACAGTGGTAGCAGTTACTTCTGTAAAATATCTGGTAGTGTGCGTGCGGAACGATTTGAAGCGGAATGATCATATAAAATTAATTGTTGGTAAGGCGGGTACCAGGTTGAGAGTCATTGGGAGAGTCCTTAGAAAATGTAGTCCATCAACAAAAGAGGTGGCTTACAAAACATTCGTTCGACCTATACTTGAGTATTGCTCATCAGCGTGGGATCCGTACCAGGTCTGATTGACGGAGGAAATAGAGAATATCCAAAGACGAGCGACGCGTTTCAGCACAGTGTTATTTGGTAAGCGTGATAGCGTTACGGCGATGTTTAGCAAACTCAAGCGGCAGACTCTGCAAGAGAGGCGCTCTGTATCGCGGTGTAGCTTGGTCGCCAGGTTTCGAGAGGGTGCGTTTCTGGATGAGGTATCGAGTATATTGCTTCCCCCTGCTTATACCTCCAGAGGAGATGACTAATGTAAAATTAGAGAGATTCGAGCGCGCACGAAGGCTTTCCGGCAGTCGTTCTTCCATACGCGAATGGAACAGGAAAGGGCGGTAATGACAGTGGCACGTAAAGTGCCCTCCGCCACACACCGTTGGGTGGCTTGCAGAGTATAAATGTAGATGTAGATGTAAATCAGATAGTGGTACTTGAAGTACCCCTGTTGTGGCGTATGAATGTAGATGGTGTAGAAGCACTACGGTGGACGAGTGGAGAGATCTTTGGAGAGCGGAGAGTTGGGTGTATGGGTAAGTGGGATGCAGAGGCGCGTGTGTGCGGGCGAGGTGTCGGCGCTCGCTTTGCGGGGCGCCCGGTCCTTTGTCCGGCCGCCGCTGTCCCCTGGAGGGCGTGTTTGGGCGGGCTCTCTCTCGCCGGGACTCGGCGGACGCGATCGGGCGGATCTGACGAGCGCGCGTGCAAATATTTGCGCTGTGCGGGCACCTCGCGCGCCACGTCGCTAAAGACTGCAGGGCCCGGCCGCTGATTGGCGCCGGAACAAACACGGCCTTCCACCGCGGCGGTCTGCCTCCCCGGGGGTCGCCGGCTTCCCAGCCGCGCGAGCTGCCGGCCCGGCCCGGCCGGAAAACCCTCGTTCTGCCACCGAACCGTGTAGGCCTACTCTCGTAAACTTACGCGCAAAACGGGACGCTACATATTTAATATTGTCAGGTGAATTTCTAACAACTGAATCTTACGCTCTGTCTCTACTCATCCGTGCTCCGCAAGCCACCTTCTAGTGTGTGGCGGAGAGTACTTTGCGTACCACTGTCACCTCCCCGCCTTTCCTGTTCCAGTTGCAAATGCTCCGCAAGAAGAACGACAGGTCGTAAGCCTCAGCGTGAGCAGTCTTTTTACGAAATTACGGGTGGGACGATGGGTGGCAGTAAAGGGAAGACGGGGAGAAGTACAGGGGATAGGCAAAATAAAGCGAACAACTGCACTTACTTGGGAATCGATTATTAATAAGGCGTTAGACCTCCATTTGCCCTTAACACAGCTGCGATTATTCTTGGAATACTGGCATATAATGATTGTATAGTCTCCAGTGGAAGGTTATCCCACATCTTCTAACTCCTGTAGTGACGAGGAAGGCGAAAATGTGCTCCGAAGTCTGCGCTCCAATACCGCCCACAAGGGTTGGATAATGTTAAGGTCCGGGGACTGTGCTGGCCAGAAAAGATGCTGCAGTTCGGTTGCACGCTTCTCATACCACGATTGTACTGTCCTGGCTGTGTGGATGGGTGCATTATCGTCCTGAAGTATGGCATCACTGTTGGGGAACAACATTTGAATCATGGGGTGCACCTGATCACCTAAAAATGTTCACGTAATCGTTGACTGTAACACAGCCTTTGAGAGTAATGATGAGAGCAGCAGAGTATCATGATGTAGCTGCCCACACCATCACATTTCCACCTCCATGCTTAAGGGGGACACTCCCTGCCTATCTAACCCATGTTAATTTAGGCAAGTATCTGACCCGTTTGTGAAAAACCTACTTTATCAGTTTTATAGTTTTTAAATTTATAACAAAAAAATATTAAATATTTTCTGCAGAAAATATTTTTTTGTGAACTTCCGGAATATTAATGAATGTAGTACCGGAGATGGCTTTTCATGTTATGCAGAGTCTAAAAATTTCATTCATTTATATATGATAGTTTCTGATATAATGGGACATATGTACTGAAAATTTTAGTTTGTGAGAAATTGATTTTAAAGAAAAAAACTTTTGAAATTTGTTACTTACAGTTAATTAAAACTGTCCTGCTGCATATGATACCCCTTCTTTGGCCTATAGCAGGTCTTCTACCATCTTTTTCACATTCCTGGATGTTTGTCTTATTTTCTTGGCCGTTTTAGATGCAGGCCTGTCTGCATCGGCTATCCCCATTTTATCGCATTGTTGCAGCCCAATGATCATTTTTACACCAGGATTAATTCCCATCTTTTTCAGTACCCAACACTTTCCAATATTACTGCCATTGAATGTAATAACAGTATCATGAACTCCTAGTTTCATTGTATGCATGAATACAAATACGGTTTTAGGAAGGCGGTTCCAAATTATGCTGTTGAAACATTCATTTAGTTTCTGTGTCTGCCTTTGCAGACATTTCCTTAGGAAGTCGGGATGAGCCAAGTCTCTGAAAATAGGCTTAATTGCTGTAATAACAGCACCAGGGAGAGAATGCTAGTGAGAATAGGATTCTCTAGTTCCCTGAGCCCTATTTTATTTGCACTACGAATTTTGCCCTAATGGATACAATCCTTGACATGGCTAATCATCAGTAGATAACTTATGGAAGAATATGACCCAAACATCTATCTTCATTGCCTCCAGATTTTCTTTATTTCTCCTAGTTGCCTGCCTATAGTATACCTGCAAGTTTTCTGTAACAACTACTCGCAATCACACTTGAAAAAACTAACAGCGTGTTTGAAAGCGTTTTGTTTACAAACAGCAGAAACAAAAGAATACCGACCGTTGCATTCCAAGGATAGCCAACACACTCGGGAGTAAAAATAATCCCTAACGTGCAATGTACGGGATATAAAGATCTAAGACATATGCAGAAAAGTGGGCGTGGTACATAAATACACATTGTAGGAAAATGCTCTTTAAACGATAGAAAAAAAAAATTTCAGCAAAATCCTCTTCAGAGTATTTAAATAAAATCTTAATCTATCGGAATATGATGAAAACCGAAAATCGATTTTTTCGACCTGAACCACGGTGTGGTCCCCTTAACCTTTGGAATCAATCAGGATTGTAGGCTTCTTTTAGCGTTCTCCGGTCCGTTGTTGGAAATAACGAAAACGTTAACTCGTCGGACCATATGACGAGTTTCCACAGATCAGCTGTCCAGTATTTATGCTCCTAACACCATTTATTACGCTTCTTTGCGTTGGTTGTCGTCACTTCTGCTTTCCGTATAGCAGCTCGTCCCTGAATATCCGCTTTACAATACTCGGCGGACAGTGTAGATAGATACCGGGGCGCCGAAGATGGCTGTTGAGTTCTGCAGTACCTTAGCCGCCGCAGTTTCGTGTTGTTTTGAGACAATTCGTGTTATCGTACTATGATCTTTGCCATTTAGTTTTGATTTGCGTACACTGTTACATTTATACGATGATGTGTTTCTATGTTTTGTGTAGGCTGTAGTGACTGCTGAAACAGTTGCTCTTGAAACATTCAATAAGTTGGCTGTCGTGATTACTGGTGCTCCAGCTAATCAGGCCCCCACAATCTGGCCTCTTTGGAACTCTGTACGGACTTTCATTGCACGTCTACGTCGGCCTCTGAATGTAAATACGATGTGTGCACTACTCGTAAACAACCTGCACTGATGCCTACTCCGTAATGAACACGCACAGTCCAGTGCGACACGTTCCTTACCCGTGTTGTTGACCGTCAAACACATCCATCCCTTTACTACCACTGTTCACATGATTTTGCCTATCCCCTGTATGTCCGCTGACTCTTCTGTGAACGCATATTCTAGTAATACAAACAGTAAACCATACCGCGATGCAGAACGCCTCTCTTTTAGAGTCTGCCACTGGAGTTAGCTGAGCTTACACACTTATTAAATGAACCTGTGAGGAAACTAACTGCTCTTCTTTGAGCGTTCCCTAATTCCTGTATCAATGGCATCTGGTACGGATCCCAAACTGACGTACAAAGCCCAAGTGTTGGTCGAACTAGGGTTTTAACTGCTTATGAATTCTGTGCATATTAACGTCATATGAAGTTAACAGCAAGAGTGCCCGATAGGTGGCGCTACACGCTACGGCAGTAGAGAGATCCTACTTATAAAAATATCCATGTGATATCGACACTGATTGGCTAGGAGCTCAGGACATCAGGTTTTTCATTGTGTTGTGTTTACTGTGGCTGGAGTAGTCTGCATGCTCCTGGTGTATACCGATTTTAAAACTACCAGTATCTATTTCGTGGTGTAATTATGTGCAGAAAGAAATACTGTAGATTTTGATAAGCTTCTGCATGTCCTTTATCGACACAGCCTAACATCGACGAAAGAATCATGCATGTCGAATCAGGGGCGATGGTTGTCACATTAGATTTTCACACAAACTTTTGCTCTTTAGATAATTACTGATGTGAACTTAATAAATATATCTGGTAACTTTTAAGGAATATAAAGAGAAAGTCCAGATTGTTCTGCTAAAATAAAATGTGTGGCTAGGGCCTCCCGTCGGGTAGACCGTCTGCCGGGTGCAAGTGTTTCGATTTGACGCCATTGCGGCGACTTAAGCGTCGATGGGGATGAAATAATGATGATTAGGACAACACAACACAAAGTCCCTGAGTGTAGAAAACCTCCGACCCAGCCGGGAATCGAACCCGGGCCCTTAGGATTGACATTCATTGTTCTGCTATTGACGGTATTTCCAATTAATGAACGAAGATGCAAACAGTGGGCAGTTATAGTTAACCCTGAAGACGCAATGATGAAGGTATTTTGTGGAAACCGACGAACTATTCCTTTCTGTGTGAACTGCGTATTTTGTGGTGTGATATACCGTTAGTAAAAATTGACCAATAACATTCGCTGTATCTACTATTATTCCAAGACAACTCAGTGATGCAATGTGTCATTTGTAACTTTCCACAACAAGAAAGAATAGAAAAGTCACATTTTTACTACCAAACAGTTATTATAGAATGACTGTAGTAGTTACCCTACACACATAATTATAATTAATTCTTAATGCAACACACTCAGTTTCTTTAGCATTTAATGCCTTATTTTAGTATATATCTTCGTAGCTAAGTAATACAAAGCCTGACCCGTATTCCAAAGACCATGAGATCAATCCTCTGTCAGTTCCCATTAATGTTTTCTTTTTTGTCGTTCGATTACCTGTTTCTGAACTGGGGCAAAGAAATGAAAGAGGAAGCTACCTGGTAGAATTTTGCACAGAGCACAACTTAATCATAGCTAACACTTGGTTCAATAATCATAAAAGAAGGCTGTATACATAGAAGAAACCTGGAGATACAGACAGGTTTCAGATAGATTATATAATGGTAAGACAGAGATTTAGGAACCAGGTTTTAAATTGTAAGACATTTCCAGGGGCAGATGTGGACTCTGACCACAATCTATTGGTTATGACCTGTAGATTAAAACTGAAGAAACTGCAAAAAGGTGGGGAAATTAAGGAGATGGGACCTGGATAAACTAAAAGAATCATAGGTTGTACAGAGTTTCAGGGAGAGCATAAGGGAACAATTGACAAGAATGGGGGAAAGAAATACAGTAGAAGAAGAATGGGTACCTTTGAGGGATGAAGTAATGAAGGCAGCAGAGGATCAAGTAGGTAAAAAGACGAGGGCTAGTAGAAATCCTTGGGTAACAGAAGCAATATTGAATTTAATTGATGAAAGGAGAAAATATAAAAATGCAGTAAATGAAGCAGGTAAAAAGGAATACAGACGTCTCAAAAATGAGATCGACAGGAAGTGCAAAATGGCTAAGCAGGCACGGCTAGAGGACAAATGTAAGGATACAGAGGCCTATCTCACTAGGGGTAAGATAGATACTGCCTACAGGCAAATTAAAGAGACCTTTGGAGATAAGAGAACCACTTCTCTGAACATCAAGAGCTCAGATGGAAACCCAGTTCTAAGCAAAGAAGGGGAAGCAGAAAGGTGGAAGGAGTATATAGAGGGTCTATACAAGGGCGATGTACTTAAGGACAATATTATGGAAATGGAAGAGGATGTAGATGAAGATGAAATGGGAGATATAATACTGCGTGAAGAGTTTGATAGAGCACTGAAAGACCTAAGTCGAAGCAAGGCCCCGGTAGTAGACAACATTCCATTAGAGCTACTGACAGCCTTGGGAGAGCCAGTCCTGACAAAACTCTACCATCTGGTGAGCAAGATGTATGAGACAGGCGAAATACCCTCAGACTTCAACAAGAAAATAATAATTCCAATCCCAAAGAAAGCAGGTGTTGACAGATGTGAAAATTACCGAACTATCAGTTTAATAAGTCACAGCTGCAAAATACTAATGCGAATTCTTTACAGACGAATGGAAGAACTAGTAGAAGCCGACCTCGGGGAAGATCAGTTTGGATTCCGTAGAAATGTTGGAACACGTGAGGCAATACTAACCCTACGACTTATCTTAGAAGCTAGATTAAGGAAGGGCAAACCTAAGTTTCTAGCTTTTGTAGACTTAGAGAAAGCTTTTGACAATGTTGACTGGAATACTCTCTTTCAAATTCTGAAGGTGGCAGGGGTAAAATACAGGGAGCGAAAGGCTATTTACAATTTGTACAGAAACCAGATGGCAGTCATAAGAGTCGAGGTCCATGAAAGGGAAGCAGTGGTTGGGAAAGGAGTGAGGCAGGGTTGTAGCCTCTCCCCAATGTTATTCAATCTGTATATTGAGCAAGCAGTAAAGGAAACAAAAGAAAAATTCGGTGTAGGTATTAAAATCCATGGAGAAGAAATAAAAACTTTGAGGTTCGCCGATGACATCGTAATTCTGTCAGAGACAGCAAAGGACTTGGAAGAGCAGTTGAACTGAATGGACAGTGTCTTGAAAGGAGGATATAAAATGAACATCAACAAAAGCACAACGAGGATAATGGAATGTAGTCGAATAAAAACGGGTGATACTGAGAGAATTAGTTTAGGAAATGAGACACTTAAAATAGTAAAGGAGTTTTGCTATTTGGTGAGCAAAATAACTGATGATGGTCGAAATAGAGAGGATATCAAATGTAGACTGGCAATATCAAGGAAAGCGTTTCTGAAGAAGAGAAATTTGTTAACATCGAGTATAGATTTAAGTGTCAAGAAGTCATTTCTGAAAGTATTTGTATGGAGTGTATGGTAGTGAATCATGGACGATAACTAGTTTGGACAAGAAGAGAATAGAAGCTTTCGAAATGTGGTGCTACAGAAGAATGCTGAAGATTAGATTGGTAGATCACATAACTAATGAGGATGTAGTGAATATGGTTGGGGAGAAGAGAAGTTTGTGGCACAACTTGACCAGAAGAAGGGATCGGTTGGTAGGACATGTTCTGAGGCATCAAGGGATCACCAGTTTACTATTAAAGGGCAGCGTGGAGGGTAAAAATCGTAGAGGGAGACCAAGAGATGACTACACTAGGCAGATTCAGAAGGATGTAGACTGCAGTAGGTACTGGAAGATGAAGAAGCTTGCACAGGATAGAGTAGCATGGAGAGCTGCATCAAACCAGTCTCAGGACTGAAGACCACAACAACAACAACAACCTGTTCCTTCATCTCCGGTGGAAATTTAGTTACTGTCTAGTGAGATATTTTGCAGTAATATATCCAGTTAACAGAGCGCATATTTTTATTTACATATTGATAAGTTGAATTGATGTTTATTGACATTAACTTGGCACATTACTGGCTGTAGAAACTGAAGGGTACGGATTAGAAATCTGACAACTAACGGGTTGCTAGATGTATATAGATTGGATAATCAGTTACCTGTCAAACACTACTGATACTGTGTCGGTGTAGAAAGTATATATATTTGATTCTCGAATATCAGCTATTTTGTTAACTTGTTTTGCCGTTTGCTTATTTTTAGCTTCCCTAATGTCAATTTTCTGAGTTTCCCCAGTATGAGGGAAAGTTATTAGGCCTACGATTGGTCATTGGAAATGTTTCCTACTGGGATGAAAGGTAGATTTTCAAAGCTTAGACGCTACCAGCTTCAACGATGAATATCCAAGTAGCAAAAATTGCATATGAAATAAAACAGTTCAATTTTTTCATGTAGTTTCCCATTATTTCCAGAATGTCAAGAAAACTTTAAGAAATAGTTCCTCCTATTCTTGGCGTTCGTCAGGGTATACACTGCTTAACACCAGATCGTTCAGTGTACTCCAACGCATATTTATAACTATATATTGGGATGGTATTCGCTTTATCCACCAAATAACAAGCTACAGGCGTAGCTTTGATCGGTGTCTTATTATAACTAAGTCAAATTGGGTGGAGCAGAGGATAGTCTTGATAGGGACTGGGAATATGATGTTGGTGGTGACCTGGTAAAGATAGCTTCTCAAACTGGTGGCACTAATTTGCATTTCGAGTAACTGTTCCATGATCGGCCTCATTTTAATGTGACTGTTAGACGCGTTAATATGTACTGATGGCAGTGGGCTTGGGTCGCATTGCATTGCTACCAGTTGCGTCTATCAGTAGATCGGGTTTCACAAGACATGGCCTGCACCTCAGTAGGTGTGGAAAGGGAAGGCTGGCAAAGCCTATGGGTGACAGAGTAATGGGTGGTGGTGGAATCTATCATGGAAAAATTCCTGTAGTAGCTCGTGTTAGAGTTGCACCTCTTTCTAGATTGAAGTCAGGTGATAGCTATACCTTCTTAGAAGAAGTCCCTCCAACTAAGGAATCATGTTCAGAGGACGTCAAGTTTCCAAGTAGAGAAGGAATTAGCATATGTCATCAAAATATAAGCTGTTTTAGAGATTAAGTTAGTGAACTGCTTATAGATGTTGACTGTGAAATTATTGGTATATCGGAGCACCACTTAAATAATTTGACAGTCCAGAGGCTTTCTTTACCAGGATACATCTACATCTATATGGACACACTGCAAATCACATTTAAGTGCCTGGCAGAGGGTTCATCGAACCACCTTCACAATTCTCCATTATTCCAATCTAGTATACCGCGCGGAAAGAACGAAAGACTATATCTTTCCGTATTCCCTTATTTTATCGTGGTGATAGTTTCTCCCTATGTAGGTAGGTGTCAACAAAATATTTTCGCATTCCAGGGAGAAAGTTGGTGATTGGAATTTCGTGAGAAGATTCCGTCACAACGAAAAACGCCTTTCTTTTAATGGTGTCCAGCCCAAATTCTGTATCATTTCATTGACTCTCTCTCCCATATTTCGTGATAATAAAATAAGTGCTGCCTTTCTTTGAACTTTTTCGATGTACTCCGTCAGTCCTATCTGGTAAGAATCCCACACCGCGTAGCAGTATTCTAAAAGAGGGCGGACAAGCGTAGTATAGGCGGTCTCCTTAGTAGACCTGTTAGAAGTTCTAAGTTTTCTGCCAATAAAACGAGTTCTTTCGTTAGTCTTCCCCACATTTTCTATGTGTTCCTTTCAACTTACGTTATTCTTAATTGTAATACCTAGGTATTTAGTTGAATTTACGGCCTTTAGATTTCACTGATTTATCGTGTAACCGAAGTTTGACGGATTCCTTTTAGCACTCACGTGGATGACCTAACATTTTGCGTTATTTAAGGTCAACTTCCAATGTTCGCTCCATTCAGATACGTTTTCTAAATCTTTGTGAATTTTTTTTTATCTTCTGGTGACTTTATTAGTCGATAAACAACAGCAGCACCTGCAAACAACCTAAGACGGCTGCTCATATTGCCTCCCAAATCGTTTATGAAACAGATTAGCTGGTTGTTTTTCAAAGAGGTGAGGGAGTGGCCATGTAAGTAAAAAAACAGTATTCCATTTGAGTCCATAGACGTATCACGGCACTGCACTGAACAGATATTCCAATGTTGTGCAAGAGCAGTTGAATTTAGTGGAATTAAACTGGTAACTTTTGTTGTTTATATGCCCCCTAACTCTGACTTCAGAGAGTTTCTGTTCAAGCTAGGGGTTCTTAATTCGCTTTATAGGAAGTACCGTAAATTAATTATGTGTAGTGACTTCAATATTAATTCTGTATATGATTGTGCAAGAAAAATGATGTGGGTAGATCTCCTAACTTCATCTGATCTGATGCAGACTGTGGTTTTTGCAACTAGGATGCAGACGAATAATAGCACAACCATAGACAATATATTTATTCATTCTTCATTACTAGATGGGCATTCTGGTGGTAAAAGTGTAACTGGCCTTTCAGATCATAATGCACAAATTTTAACACTAAAAGATTTTTGTACTAAAAAAAAATATCACATGTAATTACAGACTATGTAGGAAAGCTAATCCGACGCAATAGACGAGTTTTTTAAAACTCGTCAAGGAACAACAGTGGCAGGATGTTTATAGCACCGGCAACATAGATGACAAATATAATGCTTTCCTTAACACATTTCTCACGTTCTTTGAGAGTTGCTTTCCATTAGAACGTTGTGAACGGGGTATTAGCAGTAAAAGGCGGCTTGGGTAGCTGACTAGTGCAATAAGGATATCATGTAGAACAAAGCGAGAATTATATCAAAATGTTAGAAGTAGTCACAATCAAGCTACAGTAGACTACTGCAAATAGTATTGTAAGGTGCTTAAAAGTGTTGTTAGGAAGGCAAAGAGTTTGTGGTACGCAAATAGAACAGCTAGTTCACAGGATAAAATTCAAACCATATGGTCAGTTGTGAAGGAAGTGTCTGGTCAGCAGCACAAGGTCAGCGATATAAAGTCAGTTCGTAGTAAAAATATTTCTGTTACTGATGTAAGTAGGATGTTTAGGTTTTTATGTTGGTAACGTCACGTAGCGCTCTGTATGAAAATCACTGGCTGTGCTGTGTGCAGTCTATGGCTGGTTGGCGTTGTTGGAAAATTCGCTATTGTAGTGTTGGGCAGTTGGATGTGAACAGCGCATAGCGTTGCGCAGTTGGAGGTGAGCCGCCAGCAGTGGTTTATGTGACGAGAGAGATGGCAGAATTTTGAGAGCGGACGATCTGGACGTGTGTCCATCAGAAAGAGTAAATTTGTAATACTGGATATCATGAACTGATGACTTCTGAACATTATTAAGGTAAATACATTATTTGGTCTCTATCAAAATCTTTAATTTGCTAACTGTGCCCATCAGTAGTTAGTGCCTTCAGTAGTTAGAATATTTTATTTACCTGGTACTATTGGCGCTCTCTGTATTGCAGTAGTTCGAGTAACGAAGATTTTTGTGAGGTAAGTGATTCAAGAAAGGTATAGGTTATTATTAGTCAGGGCCATTCTTTTGTAGGGATTATTGAAAGTCAGATTGCGTTGCGCTAAAAATATCGTGTGTCAGTTTACTAATGATCAGAATACGTAAAGAGAGAAATGTCTGAGTACGTTCAGTTTGGCCTACCTGTTTGAAAATCAAATAACGTAAGGGGTTTACCAGTACAGTAATTCATAAACTTTTCTAAGGGGAGGTTTCACTGATAAATCAGATATATGTACAGCATTTAATAATCATTTTCTGACCATTGCTCGTGAATTAAATAAAAATTTAGTTTCTACAGGGAATCATATAACTACTTGTTTTGCAAATGAAACTGCCTTTTCCTGCTGCTAGTTACTTTATTTATCCCATACGCGTTTCGCCTTCTACTGTTATAAGGCATTATCAGTGGAATCTATCATGATACCCTTTTGTTAGTTTTACATTATTTAACAGTTCACTTTACGATTGTTTTGTAAAAAAAAGTAATACTTACAATTTTCTGATCTGTGTTTCCTCACATCTGGTCTGGAGGTCGCACTGCCACTTTTATCACTGCCACATAATCACATTTTTGTGTGCTCGCCTTCCACACACTGTTCACCATGTTTCTTACTCTTTTTTGTGGTGGACTAATGTTCTTTTGTCACTCGCTACAACTACTTCGTCGTACACTGTTTTTCACAGCGTAAAAATTACGACTCCATAGCGTGTTTCATCTTCTTTGGTATGTTTACCTATTTGTTGCCAACCTAACGAAGTATATGTTTGAGACTAACTTCTGTTTATGATGTTTGTACCGAGTGTATGTGTATGAGTGAGAGAGAGAGGGAGATGAAGGCGACGTGGTTTTTTTTAGGAGTAGTGGGGGGGAGGGGGGGGGGGGAGGGTCGGTGTACTAGCTGTTAGCGAGTGGTTGAAAGCTTTGGTGACAGCTGATTTGACTTTTCGTTTCAATATTCTGTGGAGGGGTTCATGGATGAGTGAGTGTAAAGCTGTTTGGTCCTATTATTATTACATCGGACAGTACTATGGTATTAATACTTTTTTGCGAACGTTATTCTATTATTTTATGTATTAGTGTAAATAATGAATTGCTTGGCATGTGTACTTGGTCATTCAACAGGATTTTCCCCTCTGCTTTGGTTTTCTGTATGTGGTAATTTTCTTGCATGGTTAGGAGGTGTTTTTTATCGTTTATTCTAATTATTTTTCATGTCATCTTCTCTAGTGATTGGTTTGTGGTCATTTTCTCTTAGGTGTTCCACAAATGTGGAGTGGTTTGTCCCATATTTCCAGGCTCTCATGTGTTCTTTGTATCTGACATCAAATGCTCTCCCTGTTTGCCCTATGTATGTGCCTTCACAAGTGTTACATTGTAGCTCATATATACCTGCTTTCTGGTATATGTCTCTGTTTTTTGTCAGTTTTGGGGTGTATTTTGGTGTAGAAATGTCTGTTGTGTATGCTATGTTTATTCCCTGTCTTTTGAAAATGTTGGTGATTTTATGGATGAGTTTGATTTTATATGTCACTGTGTACCATCTTGTGTTTTCTTTCATGTTTTTCTGATTATCTTGTGTAGTTGTTATGGAACTGCGTGTTTGTGTTTGGTTCTGTTGTGTTATTTGTGCTTTGGAGCTTTCTGCTTTTATTTTACTTTTAATTTTGTTGTTTAGCTTCATGACTGTGTTATTATTGTAACCATTACTTTGTGCTATCTGCATTATTTTATCCAGTTCTTTTTAGTAGCTTTCTTTGGTGGGTGATATTGTGTTGAATCTATGGAGTATGTGTCGAAGTGCTGCTTGCTTTTGAGCATGTGGGTGGTTCGAGGATTGGGGAATGACAATGTCTGTTGCTATGTATTTATGGTAAATTTCAAACACATGCATATTGTTTTTCTTTTTGATTGTTATATTCAGAAAATTAATTTCGTTGTTTTGTTCTCTTTCAATTGCGAATTTTATATTTTTATGTGTCTTGTTGATGTCAGTATGTAGTTTTTCAGTTTTTGTTTGTGGTTCATCTATTAAGCAAAGGATGTCATCCATATACCTGAACCAATATATGTTGTGTTCTTTTGCTATTATTTTTGTGAAAATGATCTGTTCAATGTGGTTTACAATAATGTTTCATAAGGCTCCTGAAATTAGGGACCCCATTGGTAATCCATCTTCTTGCAAATAAAATTCATTATTGAATTGGAAGTAATTTTGTTCTGTTATGAGCTTTATTAGTGTGCATATTTCCTTAATGTTTTCATCAGGGAATTGACTATAAGTTTTCAGGTTCTTATTTATTATTTCTATTGTTAATGGTACTGGTATGTTGGAATACATGTTTTCAAAATCAAATGAGAGGAGTGTTGCTGTGTCTGGGATTTTTATATCATTTATTTGTTGTATTAGCTGTGTAGTATTTTTAATGGTTCTGTCTTCTTGTACTTTGAAATTTTCAGACAGTAATTTTAACATGTATCCTGCAAGCTTGTAAGTGGTGGATTTTCTGAAATCCAGTATTGGCCTCACAGGAAGATTCGGTTTGCTGATTTTTGGTTGGCTTCGGAGGACTGGTGCAGTGAGACTGATCTATGTCAACTTTCTTTCTTTATGTTACCCAGTATGATGTCAACATTTTTCAGAGTGTTTTT
The DNA here is from genome assembly GCF_023897955.1 of Schistocerca gregaria. NCBI lineage: Eukaryota > Metazoa > Arthropoda > Insecta > Orthoptera > Acrididae > Schistocerca > Schistocerca gregaria. The sequence continues at coordinate 1,005,573,518 of NC_064920.1, read as the reverse complement.
TACTTTTGTCTGGAATCTGTTTGTTGGTCTGATTTTAATTTTGTATGTTGTGAGATGAATTCTTGTGTTTTTTCAACGTATTGTTCTTTGTCTATCAGTACTACTGTGTTCCCCTTTTCTTCCTTTGGAAATGATAACATTTTCATTTCAAAGTTTTCTCCTAAGTTTTCTGAGTGTCGCAGATTCTGTGTTTTTTGTTGTGTTTTTTATACTGGTTATTATATTCTGGATTTCCTTTTTTACTAATTCTCTAGTTAATCCAATGTTCACACTGCTGTTTTCATTCTTATCTTCCCTTGTTAAAACACTTTTTGCTTCTACAATTACGTTTTCTAAGTAATCTCCATCTGTTTCTGAATTTACATTGTATTTTAATCCTTTCTCCAACAGCTGTGCTTCTTAACTGTGTCCGTAAGGTTCACTAATCTTGGGTAGAATTTGTGTGTATGTTTTTCTTAGATGTGTGTAAAGGTATTACGTTGTGACTGGAGTTCCTTGAGTTGGTTTGTCTTTCTTCTATGAACAACTGTTTCCATTCTTTGTACAGTAGTTTTTGTGTTGTTTTCGACACAGATCATCAAATGGTAAGTAATTACATTTTTTACAAAAAAATTGCGAAGTGAACTGTTTAATAATCTAAAACTAATAAAACTGTGTCTTTATAGATCCCACTGATTATGCCTTAGAATATGATTTTCCTCTTGGGTCACTCCTTCTATTATGTTGCGGACTTCCCTGAAAAATTAAGCTGAATCTTATGTTATATTGTTGACTGCGTCTAAGTAAACTTATGACTTAACTTTCTTGGGTGCATAAACATTTGATTTTTATCTGTTATTACTTTTATGTTGTAATTTCATGTACTGACATGTTCCATGACCTAGGAGATTTGCTCGTCAGTTTGGTCCTACGGAACGTGACGTGTAAATAAATATATTAACTTGACACGTTGCGACTCAACAAATTTGTAGATCCTGCGAGCAGTCTAGAAAAAACGTGGCAGCTGTCCGAGGACTGACCACTCCCTCTAGCTATTGGCTCTGTGTGTCAGTATACATAGCGGATTTGAACTCCACTGAAAATATTTTTGATTTTGTTCAGGGAGATTTTCTAGATATTTTTGTAGGAGGAACCCGGACCTATAATAGAGCAGTAGGTGAAATGTTTAAATTTGTGTGAAATCTTATAGGACTTAACTACTAAGGTCATTAGTCCCTAAGTTTACACACTACACACTATAATAGAGCAGTAGGTGAAATGTTTAAATTTGTGTGAAATCTTATAGAACTTAACTACTAAGGTCATTAGTCCCTAAGCTTACACACTACTTAACCTAAATTATCCTAAGGACAAACACACACAACCATGCCCGAGGGAGGACTCGAACCTTCGCCGGGACCAGCCGCACAGTCCATGGCTGCAGCGCCCTAGACCGCTCGGCTAATCCCGCGCGCCTAGAGCAGTAGTATTTTGTTTGATTTTTTTACCCGCATTTATCTATGTATCTGTACTGAGCTGAAAATATTTACACAGCGGCGCAAATATCAACCGTACGTGTGTTGTTTGTAAACAAACTTGCTGAATTCATTCACATTCCTTACTGTTGATAACAGTATAGCCATTCAACTTGCACTCAAACTTGTATTCAGCTGTGCTCGGTTCTATTGAAAAAATTGTGCTATGTAGGGCTGAGTCATTAACAGTGCAAAACTACACTTTTACTGGGTATTTTAGTATTCACATCTGTTTTAATAAAAGTCGTATGTATATTTCGTATGTGCAAGGGACAAAGAATTTTCCCTATGTCATAAAGAGTCATTCACTTCTAGTTCTTACTCTGACTTTCTTCTAGTCAAAGATGCCACGTTAGCTGTGAACAGAAACAAAAGTTACTGTCCACTTGAGCCCAATCTGTGCCCACTGGTCAAGTGGGATATCTTATGCAGAGATAACCGACTTACTTATGTTCACCTTCGCCATTAAACGTCTCCTCTCACTTCAACTGTAGCAATGAACCCCGTAAATTAATTCATAAAACTGGTTATTAAACAGTCTTTTGAGTGAAGTTTCTCCAAAGCTCACGTGACCTTCAGTCACTAGTCAGTTCAATATTACGTTCATAAATGCTAGCCCAGCAGTGTTTTATGTGTATCTGTACAAGCAGTAGCATTGCACCACTTTGCTTGGAGGTTTTCGCCATGTTCCTCTGTGAGAGTTCACATATTGTTATTGAGTTTACTTCTGGGCAGCACATTTCGTAAATAACTATTGTTTCTCGTAACTTCTTGGAGAGGCAGTTCTTGACAAATTCGAGATTTTGTTTACCACGTGGTGTCTACTGAAGCACAAGTTCTTTGCATGCCTAATGAGGTCATAATCCATGCTGCTTTTACAAGATGACAATACTCTTACATATGATATCGGCAGTTATGGTTACTGGCGTCGAGGCTTTCGTAGTAAGTATGTGTATGCTTCGCGATTTTCGGCACGATATTCCCATGCTTCCTGAATGCTTAATCTAGGATGAATTATATGCGAGGTCTGATGAATACGTGTGCTTGTAATTTAAAATAATTCAAATATACCCTCCTGGAAATGGAAAAAAGAACACATTGACACCGGTGTGTCAGACCCACCATACATGCTCCGGACACTGCGAGAGGGCTGTACAAGCAATGATCACACGCACGGCACAGCGGACACACCAGGAACCGCGGTGTTGGCCGTCGAATGGCGCTAGCTGCGCAGCATTTGTGCACCGCCGCCGTCAGTGTCAGCCAGTTTGCCGTGGCATACGGAGCTCCATCGCAGTCTTTAACACTGGTAGCATGCCGCGACAGCGTGGACGTGAACCTTATGTGCAGTTGACGAACTTTGAGCGAGGGCGTATAGTGGGCATGCGGGAGGCCGGGTGGACGTACCGCCGAATTGCTCAACACGTGGGGCGTGAGGTCTCCACAGTACATCGATGTTGTCGCCAGTGGTCGGCGGAAGGTGCACGTGCCCGTCGACCTGGGACAGGACCGCAGCGACGCACGGATGCAAGCCAGGACCATAGGATCCTACGCAGTGCCGTAGGGGACCGCACCGCCACTTCCCAGCAAATTAGGGACACTGTTGCTCCTGGGGTATCGGCGAGGGCCATTCGCAACCGTCTCCATGAAGCTGGGCTACGGTCCCGCACACCGTTAGGCCGTCTTCCGCTCACGCCCCAACATCGTGCAGCCCGCCTCCAGTGGTGTCGCGACAGGCGTGAATGGAGGGACGAATGGAGACGTGTCGTCTTCAGCGATGAGAGTCGCTTCTGCCTTGGTGCCAATGATGGTCGTATGCGTGTTTGGCGCCGTGCAGGTGAGCGCCACAATCAGGACTGCATACGACCGAGGCACACAGGGCCAACACCCGGCATCATGGTGTGGGGAGCGATCTCCTACACTGGCCGTACACCTCTGGTGATCGTCGAGGGGACACTGAATAGTGCAAGGTACATCCAAACCGTCATCGAACCCATCGTTCTACCATTCCTAGACCGGCAAGGGAACTTGTTGTTCCAACAGGACAATGCACGTCCGCATGTATCCTGTGCCACCCAACGTGCTCTGGAAGGTGTAAGTCAACTACCCAGGCCAGCAAGATCTCCGGTTCTGTCCCCCATTGAGCATGTTTGGGACTGGATGAAGCGTCGTCTCACGCGGTCTGCACGTCCACCACGAACGCTGGTCCAACTGAGGCGCCAGGTGGAAATGGCATGGCAAGCCGTTCCACAGGACTACATCCAGCATCTCTACGATCGTCTCCATGGGAGAATAGCAGCCTGCATTGCTGTGAAAGGTGGATATACACTGTACTAGTGCCGACATTGTGCATGCTCTGTTGCCTGTGTCTATGTGCCTGTGGTTCTGTCAGTGTGATCATGTGATGTGTCTGACCCCAGGAATGTGTCAATAAAGTTTCCCCTTCCTGGGACAATGAATTCACGGTGTTCTTATTTCAATTTCCAGGAGTGTAATTTTGTTGCGTGTGAATCGTGCACTCGTACTTTCCTCCTCTTCTATTTTATTGACCTGAACTGAATATTTGTTTAGCCCTTGTTCTTCGCGTGCCGCCCGCCACCACTACTTTGTTTTTTTCTTAGTAAAACAGACCTTCTATAAGAAAATTACGCTGTTTTATCCAGAGAGTTAGTACTAGATGACTTGCACTACAAGATGTGAGGCTTTGGGTAACACAGTGGTCAGGACCAATTTCCATTGAATGATTACTGGTTACAAGGCATAGTATAGCACCACTTCCTTTCCGATTTCTGTTCCGGCATAGATCACAGTGCAGTCAAAATCACAAGCACGCGACAGTTGTCCGCTAATTCTACAGAAATGCGAGAGTGTTTAAAAGATGGTTACATACGGTACAATGCAGTAGATACTAAGGCGGTCTGATACTTCAGAAGCATTATATGTATGAAAACTGTGCCCAATGAAATTTACGCCTATCTAAAAATCTGTGACTTTTGAGCCCTGCAGTCCTGGGCACTAAGCTACAGCCTACCTGCACCCTGAGTGTCAGCGTGCACCAAAAACGCTGCCTGTGAGTCACTCCGATATGGCGCTATTGAAAAAAGAAATTAGCATATTGACGAGGAATGCTTAATACCAAAGATTGTAAAGCTTAGTTCAAATGAGCATCAATCTAGAGCTCCGGATGACGCTCTCTTGGAATCACGTGAGACTGAACTAATCAAACGAGAGGGCACGCGAGGAAGGGATTTCGACTTCCAAAATATATGACCTACACAATGGAGTATATCATTTACTCGACTGCCAGAACAGCAAGCAAGTAAATCATAATTAAACTATTGTTCTGCAACGAGACACGGGAGACCACTTATCCTTTACACAAATACCCAGAAAATTTCTCCCAGCAAAGTCCGCTGGTGTTCCGTTCATACTGCACAATTAGTCTGTATTTATAAATGGACCTCTAAAACGAAGAAATAATACTTTATTATAAATAAAACCCACGAATTTCAGTGCTTCATCTGAAAGATGAGTGATACACTAGTGATAGGAATGCTACCTTCCTGATTCTTGCGTAATACTTACCATTTTAAGGGTGAAAACTGAACAAATTACATTTTGCACCAATAACATTTTTCGTTACTAAACGGTTGTTGACCATCATTGGGTATCAAGCGACTAACAACCATAAGTAGACTAGTGTGTAAGAAACCACACCTTGAAAGATAAACGTACTGCCGGCACACAGAATATTTGATCATGCCGTTATGCAGGAAAATTTGGACGTGCCATCAATATCCGCTACTGCGTTTCCTTAAATCACTTCCGGAGATTACTGAATTGGATCCTCTGGAAAGGTCACTGCCGATTTCATGCTCAGCGTCCTTGTAATATTCGGATATATACCCGATCTGAATGATATCATCTTCGATCGTAGGCTAAGTCCCGATGCACGAAGGTAATGCCAGGTGGTTATAATTAAAGTGCAGTTGCTCACAGAGGTCCAGTGTGGACTATAATTACAATACGGTAGCGACATTTGGTACATATGCTAATGCATTAACGTGGAACCGATTTAAGTTGGAAAAAAAGTTCCAGTTTTGGCCACCAGTTTCAAATCTGGAGCTGTGAGTGCAAGAAATGGTTCCAGATGTAATGGATTAGGAACGGGGCGTGGGCAGAGACGGTCAGACAATTGAGAAAGGCATGGTTTTTATTTTATTCTCAATCACCGCTTGCACAATTTGTTCAGTATGAGCACCGGTGACGTCAACGAGTTATTGCGTCTGTAAACGACGTGATCAACAGTTCCCTGCAGCAATCTCGGTGAAATCTGAGCAACGTATTCCTGTATACTGGCCTTCAGATCAGGTATAGGTCTTACGTGTCCCTGGCAAACGCGTTCATTTAGATTTCCCCAATGCGAAAAGTCATATGGATTTCGTTCAGGTGGTCTTGAAGACTATGCATCTAGGAAACCTCTGCAAAAACACGTTCGTGGAAGAATGTATGAAGAACGTCCACTAGGCGAGCAACATGAGTTGTTAACCTGTCTTGCATGAAAACAGTGGTTTCTACACAGCTGCGTCCTTCCAAAGCAGATACTCTATGCTGTACAGGCGGGTCCCGATAAAGTGCAGCCGTCACGCTACACCTGAAAGGCCCTCTAGGTGTATTCTTTTCAAAGAAGAACGGACTGAGAATAAACATGCTTTGAACCCACACCACACAGTCACATACGACGAGTGCAGTCGCTCTTCGTATACAACACACCAGTCGGGTCCTTCTCAGAGTATGCTGATAAAATAGCTCCATATTTAGCAATGATATACAACCACTCGCTCACAGAAAGATACGTACCTAACGACTGGAAAATTGCTCAACTCACACCAGTACCAAAAAAGGGAAGTAGGAGTAATCCGCGGAATTACAGCCCTATATCACTAACGTCGAGTTGCAGTAGGGTTTTAGAACATATACTGCATTCGAACATTATGGAGTACCTCGAATAAAACGATTTATTGACATATATTCAGCACTGATTCAGAGAATATCGTTCCTGTGAAACACAAGTAGCTCTTTATACTCATGAAGTAATGGGCTATCGACAAGGGATGTCAGATTGATTCCATATTTTTAGATTTCCAGAAGGCTCTCGACACCTTTCCTCACAAGCATCTTCTAACCAAACTGCGTGCCTAAGGAGTATCGCCTCAGTTGTGCGACTGGATTCGTGATTTCCTGTCAGGAAGGTCACAGTTCGTAGTAATAGAAGAAAAGTCAAAGAGTAAAAAAGAAGTTCCAAAGGAAGTGTTATACGCCCTCTATTGTTCCTGGTCAATATTAACGACATAGGAGACAATCTGAGTAGCCATCTTAGATTGTTTGCAGGTGATTATTTACCGTCTTGTAAAATCATCAGATGAACAAAACGACTTGCAAAATGATTTAGATAAGATATCTGTATGGCGCGAAAAGTGGCAATTGACCCTGAATAAAGAAAATCTTGAAGTTATTCACATGAGCACTAAACGAAATCAGCTAAAGTTCCATTACGCGATAAGTCACACAAATCTGAGGGCTGTAAATTCAGCTAAATACTTAGGGATTACAACTACAAATAACCAAAATTTGAACGATCACATAGATAATATTGTAGGTAGAGCAAACCAAAGACTGTGATTCATTGGCAGAATACTTAGAAGGTGCAACAGGTCTACCAAAGAGAGTGCTTACACTACGCTTGTCCGCCCTATTCTGGAGTACTGCTGCGCGGTGTGGGATCCGCATCAGGTGGGAGTAACGGATGACATCGAAAAAGTACAAAGAAGGGCAGCTCGTTTTGTATTACCGCGAAATAGGAGAGATAATGTCACAGACATGATACGTGAATTGGAGTGGCAATCATTAGAACAAAGGCGTTTTTCGTTGCGACGGGATCTTCTCATGAAATTTCAATCACCAATTTTCTCCTCCGATTGCGAAAACGTTCTGTTGGCACCCACCTACATAGGGAGAAACGATCATCACGATAAAATAAGAGAAATCAGGGCTCGCACAGAAAAGTTTAGGTGCTTGTTTTTCCCGCGTGCCGTTCGAAAGTGGAACGGTAGATACTTGGGATACTTGGGCTCTGAGCACTATGGGACTCAACTGCTGTGGTTATTAGTCCCCTAGAACTTAGAACTACTTAAACCTAACTAACCTAAGGACATCACACACATCCATGCCCGAGGCAGGATTCGAACCTGCGACCGTAGCAGTCCCACGGTTCCGGACTGCGCGCCTAGAACCGCGAGACCACCGCGGCCGGCGGAACGGTAGAGACACAGCATGAAGGTGGTTCATTGAACCCTCTGCCAGGCACTTTATTGTGAATAGCAGAGTAATCACGGAGATATAGATGTCGACACACGGTTTAACAGTACGCCGAATTCGCCAGTTCTGTGTATTCGTTGAACTCTGAAGTGTAAAATGTGCTTCGTCACTCCATAGAATAAATATTGCCTGGCCACAAGTCACCAACTTTGATCCGTGCCAAAAACCGGCAGCAAATTCAGAACGTTGCTGCGGATCATGAGGTTTCAGACTCTGCACTGTGTGGGTCTTCTACGGATACCAGTGCCAAACAGACAGCAAAACTTTCCGTACTGTTGACCACAGAATGACACTGCACGACCACTAGCACTAACCGGTGCACATGCTGCATGGTCAGTTACAGCAACAGCAACCTCGCAGTAACTTCCACCGGGCTAGGACGACTTCCTCTTCCAGCTGCTTCACCAAGCTCGTTCGTGTTTTCGAATTTCATTATCATTCTCATCAAACTATTTCATGGCATCGGTCCCTTCCTCAGATCTTTCAGTTGGTGATATTCTGTCCATACAGCACTGTAATTGCTGCCGTCCATATATAACAGTTTCAATAACAGCGCACAGTCTCTTCTCGAGAGACATAATGTTCACTCACTTTATGGCTTGTCAAATGAAAACATACACTACTGGCCATTAAAATTGCTACACCAAGAAGAAATGCAGATGATAAACGGGTATTCATTGGACAAATATATTATACTAGAACTGACATGTGGTTACATTTTCACGCAATTTGGGTACTAGATCCTGAGAAATTAGTACCCAGAACAACCACCTCTGGCCGTAATAACGGCCTTGATACGCCTGGGCATTGAGTCAAACGGAGCTTGGATGACGTGTACAGGTACAGCTGCTGATGCAGCTTCAACACGATACCACAGTTCATCAAGAGTAGTGACTGGTGTATTGGGTGGCGAGCCAGTTGCTCGGCCACCATTGTCGAGACGTTTTCAGTTGGTGAGAGATCTGGAGAGTGTGCTGGCCAGGGCAGCAGTCGAACGTTTTTCTGTATCCAGAATGCTCGTACAGGACCTGCAACATGCGGTCGTGCATTATCCTGCTGAAATGCCACGGGTCGTAACACATCTGAAATGTAACGTCCACTGTTCAAATTGCCGTCAATGCGAACAAGCCGTGACCGAGACGTGTAGCTAGTGGCACCCCATACCATCACGCCGGGTGATACGCCAAGTATGGCGATGACGAATACACGCTTCCAATGTGCGTTCACCGCGGTGTCACCAAACACGGATGCGACCATCATGATGCTGTAAACAGAACCTGGATTCATCCGAAAAAATGACGTTTTGCCATTCGTGCACCCAGGTTTGTCATTGAGTACACCATCGTAGGGGCTCCTGTCTGTGATGCAGCGTCAGGGGTAACCGCAGCCATGGTCTCCGAGCTGATAGTCCATGCTGCTTTTAGTGGCCAGTAGTGTAGATGTCATACAGTCAGTCATACAGTGTACAGCGCTAGCTTTGCACGTGGTGGTCAAAACTGTAGCTAATGTTTATTCCGCATTAATGCATTAGGAAACCTGCCAAGTTTGGCTGACATACAATAATTGCAGTCCACACTGGAGCTCCGTGAGTAAGTGCACTTTAATTATAACCACCGGATGTAACCTAATCTCATTCACAATTCAGTAAGTCCCACTGTGGTTTTCATTAATTTTATTCCAAATAACCCATTTAGATAATTATTTTTCTGTCTCTTCACATTTGTCTTCTTCCTTCTTTGCCTCTAGCTTCAGCAAGACAGGCAGCCGCGCGTAGCGGCAGTAGCTTGGTTTGCCCCGACCTGACGGCAGCTGAGATGTGGCTGGCCCTGACGCCCGCGTGGCGGCCACGGAGCGCTCTACATGTGGCCGCCTGCCTCCCCACTGGTGGGCTTTTTGCCGCTGCTTTGTTTTGGGAGCCTGGCTGAAGTTGTTGATACTTGGGGTCGGTCGCTCCCCCCCGCTTCGGATGTGCTCAGCACTTGTCTCAGGCAGCAAGCAGCAACCGTGCCTCACACACCGAGAAATGGTGCGCCGCCTGTTAGACGCAGCGAATACCCATAAACCACTTTCACCATATGAGGAGGGTGTTGATTCATCGAACAGAACATTGCAGATATGCATCACTATAATTCATGTTTCCTTTTTGTTTCTGTTCTGTCTCTATGGAGAAAGGTTTAAAGATGAAGGATGACACTGTCGTATATCAAAAATATGCCTGTACCAACTTCATAGTAACAGCTATGATATTCTGTACTGGGCGTCCCAGGAGGAACGATCAATATGCAATGATAAGGCAGGAACGAACATTCGAAGTAAGAAGGTCTAGTAAACATGGGCTCTAAAATGCATACGTAAGAGAAATGAACACTTCTTCAACTTGGGTACTGTGCAACAAATCTCTTATACTGAAAGCTCTTTGTTTATATCTTGAGAGATGGTAGTATGAGCAAAAACCAGGAAAAAAATCCAATAAACAATAGCTCTAAAGTACATACCTTAAGAACTGTAAACAATTGTTCATCTTCGCTACTGTGCAACCCATCTCTTCTACGGAAGAAGTGCTGATAGCTCTGAAGGTATACATATCAGAGCCCATGGTTACTAGACAACTTTCGCATGTTTGTATTTTCTCCCAAAATACGGAAAGCAAAGAGCTTGCAGTAGAAGAGATTTCTTTCACAGTACCGAAGATGAAGAAGTGCTTGTAGCACTTAAAACATGCATTCTAGAGACCACGTTTACTAGAATTTTTTGCTTCGAATGATCGTCCCTGTCATATTTTTGAATATTGACCATTCTTCCAGAGATACACTGTACATAAGACAGACCAGCAGACCATTTGAAATAAGATATAACGAACGACAATGATATTTCAGGTACACATGCCGACGTCGCAAACAGAAGATGAAAAGACAGGCAAGGTACATGAGGATATTGAACGGGTTATCAGTATTTAAAAGGGAGATGAAAATCTGATGGTAATGCGGATTAGAATGAGGTGGTAATAATGATAATGATCGTATGGCATTGTTGGGCGGGAGGCCCCATGCGGAGAACTTCGGCCGCCGTATTGCAAGTTCTTTTTAGCTAACGCCATTTCGGCGACTTTGCGCGTCAATGAGGATGAAATGATGATAAAGAACACACAACACCCAGTCATCACGAGTAGAGTAAATCACTGATCCCGCCGGGAATCGAACCCGGGACCCCGTGCGCAAGATGTGAGAACACTACCGCAAGAGCACGAGCTGCGGACATTATACGGTGGCAATGGAAGGAGTAGGAGAAATGGTTGTGGGAGAATATGGGCTTGACACTAGAAATCAGAGAGGAGAACGACTGAAATGAATTTCAGGTAGTAATAGCGAATACTCCTTTTAAGAATTACGAGAGGAGGTGTACTTCAAAAAGTCCTGGAGATGCGGGAAGATTTCAGTTATATTACATCACGGTCAGACAGAGATTCCGAAATCAGATATTGGATTGTAAGGTGCACCCAGAGGCAGGTGTAGATAGCAATCCAGTAGTAATAAAGAGAAGGTTAGAGTTTAACAGACTAGTCAGGAAGAATCAAAGTGCAAAAAAGTCAGTTACGGAAGTACTATGGAATGAGGAGACACGCTTGAGGCTCTGCAAGGCTATAGATACTGCGATAAGGAATAGATCAGTAGGCAGCCCAATTGAAGAAGAATGGACATCTATAAAAATGGCAGTCATGAGGGTTGGAAACAGAAACATAGGTACAAAAAAGATAACTGCAAAGCATTTCATAGTTAATAGAAGAAATACCTCAGTTGATCGATGGAAGAAGGAAATACAAAAATGTTCAGAAAAATTTAGCCACACAGAAATACGAGTCACTTTGGAATGGAATAAATAGGAAGTGCAAGAAAGCTGAAGTAAAATGGGTCCGTGAAAAAAGTGAAGAAACAGGAAAAGAAATGATTGTCGGAAAGACTGACTGAGAAAAATGAAGATATCAGTTGGGATTAAAAACAATGGTAGTATCATTAAGGGTACAATAGGAATTCCACTGTTAAATGCGGAGGAGAGATTGAATGGGTGGAAAGAGTACATCGAAGGGCTCTGTGAGGGGAACATTTGTCTGATGTGACAGAATAAGAAACAGGAGTCGATTTAGAAGAGATAGGAGATCAAGTATTACTCAAAATTTAAAAGAGCTTTGCAAGACTTAAGATCTAATAAGGCAGTAGGATAGATAACATTCCATAAGAATTTCTAAAATCATAGGGGGAAGTGGCAACAAAACGACTCCTCACGTTGGTGTGGAATATGGGAGTCTTGCGATGTACCATCTGGCTCTCGGAGAAACACCATCGATACAATTTCGAAGATTGCACGAGCTGACCAGTTGGGAGAATTATCGCACAAATTGCTGACGACGACAATATACAGAGGAATGGAAAAGGAACTTGAGGATGTGTTAGATGATGATCACTTTGGCTTTAGAGAAGCGGAAGGTGGCATAGAGGCGGTTGATAATGGAAGTAAGACTAAAGAAAAATCAAGACACGTTCATAGGATTTGTTGACCTGTAAATATCATTCAACAATGTCAAATGATGCAAGATGTTCGAAATCCTGAGAAAAATAGTGGTAGCTGTAGGAAAAGACGGGTAATATACAATATGTGCAAGAGTCAAGAGCGAACTATAAGAGTAGAAGAACAAGCTCGGAGTAAAAAGGGTGTAAGATAGGGATGTGGTCTTTTTCCCTGTTTCTATAAATCGAAGAAGCGATGACGGAAATAAAAAAAAAGATTCAAGTGTGTGATTAAAATTCAGGGTGAAAGAATATCAGTGATAACATTCGCTAATGACGTTGGTGTCCTCAGTGAAAGCGAACAAGAATTACAGGACCTTTTGAATGGAAGGAACAGTCTAAGGAGTAAAAAATATGGACTCATAATATACCGAAGAAAGATGAAAGTAATGAGAAGTAGCAGAAACGAGAACAGTGAGAAGCTTAACATTAGGATTGATGACCACGAAGTAGATGAAATAAATAAATTCTGTTACTCGGGTAGCAAAATAACCCCGGAGCAAGGAGGAGATAAAAAGCAGATTAGTACTAACAATAAGAGTATTCCTAGCCCAGCGAAGTCTACTAGTAACAAACATAGGTCTTATTTTGAGAAAGAAATTTCTGAGAGCACAGCATTGTATGGAAGTGAAACAATGAGCTGTGGGAAAACCGGAACAGAAAAGAATTAATTGTCTGAGGTGTCGTGCTACAAAAGAATGTTGAAAATTAGGTATACTGATAAGGTAAGGAATGAAGAGATTCTTCTCAGACTGGGCGAGGATAGGAATATGTGGAAAACACTGACAAGAAGAAGGGACTGGATGGCAGGACATGTGTAAATACATCAGGGAATAACTTTCAAGTTACTAGAGGGAGCTGCAGAGTGTAAAAACTGTAGAGGAAGACAGAGATTGGAATACATCCAGCAAATAATTGAGGACGTAGGTTGCAAGTGCTACTCAGATAATAAGGCTGGCACAGGAAAGGAATTCGTGGAGGGATGCACCAAACCAGTCAGAAGACTGATGATTCTCCGCAAAGAAAGCATGGAAATATGGAACCAGCTAGTAAACATTTGCGGAATACCTGCGACAATAAAATCACAACTCTACCACAATAAAAACAGTTGTGGAAATGATGGGAGTCAGTAATAAAACATGTCTTCTAACATTACATGAAAATTTCCAACTCAAAAGCCAGTCACAGAAAAGAAACACGTACTGAATGAACAAACAAACATCAGCAACCAAACATTATTTACACTAATGAAAGATATTTATCTATAAACATCCCTCTGGCCACCACAAAAGCAGTATCACATAAACCAGCAAACATACATATCCATGATCACCCATCTGAGAACCGTAGTAAAGAACTTTTCAAAAAGCAATTATTCGTGTGTACACAAACGTGTAGAAAAATACGCTGGTCAGCCAGAACAATATGATCATCGACCTATTGTCAATATAAACCCGTCCGAGCGATAGCAGCGCATCGCCTGCTAGCCAGACACACACACGGTGCGAGAAGTACCAGTGCGTGCTCTCCGTGTGTAGAATGGGGAAGGCGCAGTGTGCGTTTGACCGAGGGCAGATTGTGATGGCTCGGAGGCCCGGAGCGATAATTTCGGAAACTGCACGACTTGTTGAATTTGAAGGAGTGCTGTAGTGAGTGTCTTCGACACGTGGCGAAACCAAGGTGAAACCACGTCCAGACTTCCTGGGGCTGAGCGGCCACCGCACAGATGTCGCACGTCGTAGGCTGGGCAGATTGGTGAAGCAGAACAGGAGACGAAGTGTGGTGGAACTAATATCAGACTTTAATGCTGGACAGAGTAAAAGTGCACACAGTGCACTGAACACTCCCAACGATGGTCCCTCGCAGCCGACGACTCAAGCATGGGCCAACGTTAACACCACGACATATGCAACTACGACTGAAACGGGCACGTGACCATCGGCACTGGACGTTGGCGAAGCGGAAGAGCCTTGCGTGGTCTGATCAATCCCGATACCTTCTTCAGCAGGTCGAGTGGAGGGTTCCAGGGGAACCACCCCTTGACGCATGCATTGCGGGACGGAGACAAGCTGGCGGCAGCTCAATTATGCATAGAGAAACATTCATGTGGGCATCCATGTGGAGCTCGTGAAAGGCACCAAGACGGCAAAAGAGTATCATACACTGGTTGTAGACCACATACACACCTTCATGACCATTATTTTTCCCAACGGCATTGCCATTTTTCAGCAAGATAATGCGGCATGTCACAAGGTCAGGTGTGTGATGGAGTGTTTCGAGGAACACTGCGGCGAGTTGTAATTACTGCGCTGGCTCCCCACCTTGCCAGATATGAATTCGATCGACCACATCTATGATGTGATTGAACGTGGCGTCAGAGCTCATCGCCCCCTCCCCGGAATGTACGGAAATTAGGTGACTTGTGTGTGCAGATGTGGTGCCATCTCCCTCCAGCGACCTATCAAGACCTCATTGCTTCCATGCCACGACGTGTCGCCGCCGTTATCAGTGCCAAAGGTGGTCATAAAGCTCTAGTTGATCAGTGTATGAACACAGAGGAATAGCAACGCTTCTACAGACGCAAAAGGAAAGAAGAAGAAAACGCAATACACGGTCGTAACCCACAGCAAAACAAAGTAAAAGAGTTATAAAGATATATATACAATACGAAAGCAAAAATATGTTCAATTAGCAGACAATCCCAACATTGTCCTTGTGTTCATTCTGCCTGTTTTCTGTTAAAAACTATGACAAAAACCCGAACTGTGTTTGTTCTGTAATATCGAAAAAATTTCATTTCCGTGTATTCGTGAAAACACCTTTGAAATAATTAAAAAATTATATATATATATATATATATATATATATATATATATATATATAAAGTTTCCCCTTCCTGGGACAATGAATTCACGGTGTTCTTATTTCAATTTCCAGGAGTGTAGCACTCCTGAAAGAAAGGATACTGCGGAAACAGGGCTTAGCAACAGCTTAGGGGATGTTTCCAGAATGAGATTGTCACTCTGCAGCGGAGTGTGCACTGATATGAGTGTCGGTCGGGCGCACAGTTTTAATCTGCCAGGAAGTTTCATATCAGCGCACACTCCGCTGCAGAGTGAAAATCTCATTCTGGAAACATCCCCCAGGTTGTGGCAAAGCCATGTCTCCGCAGTATCCTTTCTTTCAGGAGTGCTAGTTCTGCAAGGTTCGCAGGAGAGCTTCTGTAAAGTCTGGAAGGTAGGAGACGAGATACTGGCAGAAGTAAAGCTGTGAGGACCGGGCGTGAGTCGTGCTTCGGTAGCTCAGCTGGTAGAGAACTTGCCCGCGAAAGGCAAAAGTCCCGAGTTCGTGCCTCGGTCGGGCACACTGTTTTAATCTGCCAGGAAGTTTTAGATTAAGTTAGTTTAAGTAGTGTGTAAGTCTAGGGACCGATGACCTCAGCACTTTGGTACCTTATGAGTTCACACACATTTGAGACTTGCCATAACACAGAGATGCTCTCCTAGCCCACCATCTGTATATGCATAAGATTTTACCTGGCTTGGTCCACTGTTTGGTGGACGAACATTTCTCCGTCTGAAACTTCCTGGCAGATTAAAACTGTGTGCCCGACCGAGACTCGAACTCGGGACTTTTGCCTTTCGCGGGCAAGTTCTCTACCAGCTCGGTCGGGCACACAGTTTTAATCTGCCAGGAAGTTTCATATCAGCGCACACTCCGCTGCAGAGTGAAAATCTCATTCTGGATTTCTTCGCCTCACTATTTAGAACTAGGTGTTCGAGTGTTCGCACTGTACTGTCGGAGTCCAGTAAAGGCTAGAAGCAACGATTCGCTCTAGGCAAAATAGCGGTAAAAAGGCTAGAAATTAAGGGGAGGAAGAGGAACGAGTCGTAACTAAAAATTCTCGGATAAGTCTAAGAGGTCTTTACTTGGTATATAAATGCAGCATATTGCTTCATTTAATAAGAATTTACCAAGAGCCAATGAAACATGCAGCAAAGTACTCTGTATTTGTTAGCAAAGTAAACTTGACGAATGACTGTTTACTCCGGCTACAGTAGTGAAATTTTACTTGCTGTCATCTTATGGGCTGACTCCCTATAGGACAACTATCGAAGACTCAGAGCGCCATCGCTGCTGTCGTTTCTCATCGGCTGGTGACAGTTGTCAGTAACTGTAGTCTCGGTGTAACTTTCACTAATATGAACATAATCCGAATATGACTAATTCCATTGCCATGGATACGTAAATAAGCCAATGCTCTCATCCTGCCTTACTGCAACAAAGTCATCTGTCGGACTGTTCTGGCACTTCGAGGCAGAGTCTCCTTATAGAGCCATAGGACGATGTAGGACCTCTTCCGTGTGAAGTAAGTGTCTATGCAATATGCACGTGACCCTAACACACTTCCTAGCACAGCTGCTACGGTCACAGGTTCGAATCCTACCTCGGGCATGGATGTGTGTGATGTCTTTAGGGTAGTTACGTTTAAGTAGTTCTAAGTTTAGGGGATGTTAAGTCCCATATTGCTTAGAACCATTTGAACCATACTTTCTAGAGCGTTTCAGAGAGTTCTAGAACATACTTGTCCTTCGCGAACGTCTGTCTTTTTACGCTGATATTCTGTTAACGCAAAACGTGAACTCTAGAACAATGATACATGACTGTATCTATCGCATGGTTTTACAAAGTTATGGTACTAATTCGATTGTTACCCTTTGAGGCGTCGTGAATCCCCCGATGTTGTATGAAAAATTTATATACGTTAATATTTTGTAACACCTTGTGACGAACAAACTATGTGACAACATATTGCTCGACACATATATGACAAATTAAACAAGAATTTTTATTTTTGTCAACCATTCAATGCAAAATTCTGGTCGATATGAACTGCGATCCTGGAAGCAGGTCGCACTTAATTTTTAGAAGATTTTTATTTTGTACTGTAGCCGATGCTCGATGGGAGAAGAAAGAAATAAAATAAGTGTATCAGGTTCCAGATGATACGCACTGAATAGCTTCACGTGCACATGAAACGTGGCATACTATGGAGTTCCGAGAAAAAGAACAAAAAACTGGTGGTAGCCAGGGCAGTGCTGAGGCGAACGATGGATCAGTTTGAGTACGGGTAAGGAATCTATTCGGCACTGAGCAAGGTGACGCAGTGATTAGCATACAAGCCGCCCCGAGTGATCGAGCGGTTCTGGAACCGCGCCACAGCTACGGTCGCAGGTTCGAATCCTGCCTCGGGCATGGATGTTCGTGATATCCTTAGGTTAGTTAGGTTTAAGTAGTTGTAAGTTCTAGGGGACTGATGACATCAGAAGTCCTATTGTGCTCAGAGCCAATTGAACCATTTTATTAGCATACAAGTCCGTCATTCATTCAGGAAGTTAGGGTTTCTGACCTTGGAGTACCTAAATCGCTTAACGTAAGTGTAAGAAATATTCTTTAGGGAAGTATTTCTCTGATTATTTCTCCCACATTTTTCGTGCCTGAGTTTCTGCCTGCCTGGATTGGCATAGTTGTTGATAGTGCGTTAAACCCTGAAATTGTTTTCTAATCGGCAGCTAAACATCACAGTTTATCCTAAGCATCCAGGCTTTGGCACGCGAACAAGGAACATTTGACGGTAGTTCCATTCAATTTCAGTTTCCTCTCCAGCTTCATACTCTCTTTTCTGGCATTATGCCTGTTTTTGTGGTTATCGCTTGATTAAATATTGCTCTACTGGACAACCAGTTTCCGCCAAGAATTTTCTAGCAGTTGATAGCTGTACTGAAATCAGTTTCTTAATTGAGTATTACGCTAACAGCATGTTACGGTGGTTTTTTGCATTGTGTTATAGTTTAAATTAACAAAAACTGTGGAGTACAAGCAGCAAAAATTTTTTGATGGATGTGTGTTTCCCGGTGGGACGTAGGTGGGAAACTACACCAATATTTTTTCCTCTACTGGTGCAGAAAATTGTAAACCCCACACTCATTCAGGTGTGGTAGTTCAGCTGTCTTTATCCCAGGGTGCGGAATCGCCACCTGTTTGATATTCATATTTTCCACAAGCTGTGAAGTAACATCCGACCACATCTTCGGCGTGTCTCAGTCGGAGGCTACACCTCACCAGTGTCAGCGAAATTTTGTCCTATTATATTCGCACTACTCGAATACCAGGTCAGTAATATTACCCGACACAATAAACGTCATTTTTAAAGCACCTGTAAGATCTTGGACCTACTGCTAACAAAAAGATTCGAACTTTTCGACTCTGTAAGCGCAGAACAGGGAATCAGTGATCAGAAGGCCGTTGCAGCATCCCCGAATATGGAAGTAAATATGATTATAAAAAAAAGAGGGGGAAGGTTTATCTGTTTAGCAAGAGTAATAGGAGGCAGATTTCAGACTACCTAACAGATCAAAATGAAAATTTCTGTTCCAACACTGACAATGTTGAGTGTTTATGGAACAAGTTCAAGGCAATCGTAAAATGCGTTTTAGTCAAGCACGTGCCGAGTAAAACTGTGAGGGACGGGAAAAATCCACCGTGGTTCAACAACAAAGTTAGGAAGCTACTGCGAAAGCAAAGAGAGCTTCACTGCAAGTTTAAACGCAGCCAAAACCTCTCAGACAAATAGAAGCTAAACGATGTCAAAGTTAGCGTAAGTAGGGCTTTGTGTGAAGCGTTCAGTGAATTCGAAAGTAAAATTCTATGTAGCGACAGGACAGAAAATCCTAGGAAGTTCTGGTCTTACGTTAAATAAGTAAATGGATCGAAACAGCATGTCCAGACACTCAGGGATGATGATGGCATTGAAACAGAGGATGACACGCGTAAAGCTGAAATACTAAACACCCTTTTCCAAAGTTGTTTCACAGAGGAAGACCGCACTGCAGTCCCTTCTCTAAATCACCGCACGAACGAAAAAATGGCTGACATCGAAATAAGTGTCCAGGGAACAGAAAACCAACTTAAATCACTCAACAGAGGAAAGTCCACTGGATCTGACAGGATACCAATTCGATTCTACACAGAGTACGCGAATGAACTTGCCCCCTTTTAACAGCCGTGTACCGCAAGTCTCTAGAGGAACGGAAGGTTCCAAATGATTGGAAAAGAGCACAGGTAGTTTCACTGAAGAAACGTGTGTCAAAGCAGTTTAGATTTGAGATGCCGTGACCGTGTCGATTGAGAGACAAAAATACTTGTGTTTCTAGGACCGCTGGGGTTAGACGCATCGATTGGACTTTGCATGCACAGTCATGGTTCTATTGGCTCAAATTCGACGACTTTCCCTAATGTTTCATTTTGATGGCCGCTTCTACAATACGACCTACAAGAACCCCTGGTGTGAGCACTGCCATCTCGGGCACTTTGCCGTAATATTCCACTTACCTTTGTAAGCTTCTTAGGTGTACTTCCTTCGTGACCAACCCTAAATCTATTGTTCAGAGCAAGAGGCTTCCTGCCATTTTCAGAAATCAATATCGAATTAACCCAACCCCTTGAACACAGGTCGTGATTGACATTACTATTCCACTTAACATTACTAAGGAGATTAGGAATTTACATGGGGTTCCGTTTTTTCTGATTTCGATTATTTCTGTTAATTATATTCCACGTGGTCACATGGAGGACTTACTAGCTGTCATGCTGTATTCCTTATATAATAACCAATAGTTATTTCAAATTCTCTTCATATACTTTTCACGATTTTTCATGTTCTTTTGGTCAGCTCCAATGTGCTCATTTACTTTTTGCCTAAAATCATGACCGATGCGAATACACTTAACTGAATACGGTATAACTTCACTGGAATCGTTGTTAATATAACTTGTCGTAGACAAATTATTCAGTTGTTTCTTTTCGTGCATTTTACAGCAAAAATGAGGTTAGTCTGAGCTGCACGTAACATCGAGACTACAGTTACAAGCGTCGAAGGACACGCAAGAGCGCAGTAATTGAGGCGAGAGTTGTGTTATTCAGCCTGCACACTGAGCTAGCGTTAATAAATCCAAGGCTAAATTCAAATAGAGAATTAAACTTTGCTGAGCAGAAATGAAAACTTTGAGGGTTACCCATGACAAAATAAATCTGTCGATGAGTGAGAAATTTATCGGAATGGATAGAGACGAGATATGAAATGAACATAAACAAAAATGAAAGAAGAGTAATGAAATGTAATCTACTTAAAGCAGACTATGCTGAGGGAACTTCATTAAGGAACGAGACACTAGAAGTAGTAGATAAGTTTTTTTGTGGTAATTTTATGGTGCGTATCCTTAGTTGAATGTGAAACATGAAAAATAAAATGTTCATACGATACAAAAACGGAAGCTTTTAGAATATAGAACCGCAGAAGAATACTGAAACGAGCAGCTCGAATTGCTAATATAGAGGTACGGAACGGAACTGAGGAAAATAGTTATTTATGGCACAACGTGACTAAAAAGAGAGATAAGCTGATTAGACAGACATTGCAGCATAATGGAATCGTGAACTTGTACTGGAGGAAATGTTGGTAGGGACGGATAAAAATTGTAGTTGTAAACCGATGCTCTAATATGGTAAAAAGGTGTAAATGGTTGTAGGACGCAGATGTCATACAGGACACCCTAGCGTGAAGACCGCATTAACCAGCCATCGGATTATAGGCCACATCATCCACATAGTAATGTTCCACTGATAGTGCGTTGAACAGTCTCTCTCTGGAATATGGTATGTTCTGACACTCCTTTCAGCGACAAGTGAACAGGTAGCATGATTAATGTGTCTGGAAAACGATTTACATAGTACCGTGAATCATTCCCGATACTTCCATCCCTACCATGGACATACTAACAATATCTTTTTGTCAACAGTGTTACAAATTTTCATATCCTGTGAAGTCTTATTCATCTTTAGGTTTTATAAGTGAGTTTGCGAATTCTCAAAGTACGTGACATAAATGGCCGTATCTTTTGACTGCATTGGTTTAAAAGCTTTAATTTTTTTACACCCTCAAGAGACCACAGACCTTAGAATTTGGCATGAATTTCAGCTTGATGCCTCTATTCGTCACGAATTTCAGCTTGATGCCTCTATTCGTCCTAAGAAATAGGGATCTTAACAGACGGACAGACAAACGAACAACAAATGCCCTAAAATATTTTTATGTTATATAATTACAAGTTAAAAGTTTTAGGATATTTTTCCTTTACTTATATAGTTACTTCTTGCTTTTTCCTATTTTCCAGATTCAATTCAATGGTAAGTACCCTATAGATTTTGACGAGTTGGATTGCGAGTATCAAGATATGTGAAATAATTGGCAGTATTGAGTGCATTGACCTAGAAACTTAAATTTTTTTCGCCTGTAAGGGACGGTTGACCTTAATATTTGACATAAATTTCAATTTGATATCTACACCACTTTGTGATGAAAAGGGGGCTTAAGAGACGGTCACACATACCGACGGGCAAAGTTATTCTATAAGGGATTCGTTTCTGCCGACCGAGATGCGGAACCTAAATATCATATGATCGGCTATTGCGAAACAGTTGAGACTTCCCCGCGGTATGCTAAGCTGTTAGCTTATAAAGCAGGTTACGGGACGAGTCATGAACGTTTACATTATATCGACTTTTAACGGTGACACTCTCAGTAGCCGAAATTTCGATACTTGATAATTACACTATAGAGCAAATAAGCAGTGATCTCATTTGTTCCCGCTGATAACCAGGTGCAACATTCCTCCACCACAGTTTGGCCACTGTCACATTCGCATGAGCCGTCGTCAGTTTCTGCATTTGAAGCAGAGGCATAGCGAGTTAGGCTCCTGCCAATGGCATAGGCGCAGAAGGGCCACACAAACTGATCAGCAAAAAGAAAGAAAGGCTATCTGAGAATCAAGCGGGAGAGGTACATCAGTTCTGCTTTTCCACATCCCGCTAGGTGAATACCGGGCTGGCTCCCATTTTCCGCCTCAGTTACACGCGTCGCAGGCATTTGAAACACGTCCGCGCTATTTCACGATTTACACTACAGTTGGGGTACACTGATTCCGTCCTGGGGTGAGTACGGGGTGGCGGTAGGAAGGGCATCCGGACATTCCTAACAGTAACACTGCCAGATCCGTTGTAACCACGCCGACCCTACGATCGCTGCGGGACTGTGGCGTAAGCGAAAGGAAGGTACACCAGTTCTGCTATCTCTCGCCTTCGTATCTCCTGCCTTGGAGAAAGAGCCTTTCCATAGGCCCACGACTGTAAATGCGTAGTGTAATTTCTGGTGCCATTTCGTCCAAGTAGCGTAACAGGAGGAAATGACTACTACAGAACAGGCGTCCGTCGTTAATATGGTTTCTGTGGCACCAGAGCGTTCGGTTCACACAGCTGCTGCCTTCAGAGCTCGCTTATGTTAAAGAATAGAGTTCTTGCTGCTACTTCGCTACGGCATTGTAGGAGCTCAAAGCTCGGAGCGTTGGTGATGAATCAAATACGCTATTCTACCTATGACTTCCGATTTATGCCGTTTTCTGTCGACTGAGGACTGGAGCCACACGTGACTCTGTAGGAAGCAAACAGAAAAGGTTTAGTGGGTACGGTATGTATTTTATTCTTCCCTCCACGCTTCACTTCTGCTGCTCTAAAGATTAACTTGCTACAAACTGCTGTGTAAATAAAAAGATTTCACAAATGAATCTTCTGTGGCTGATTAGTAAGATTACAAGAGTTGCCAGTGGTGGCCCCTATAACAGATCTGTTCTCTTCATCCGCGTTGAACACCGCTACGGTCGCAGGTTCGAATCCTACCTCGGGCATGGATGTGTGTGATGTCCTTAGTTTAGTTAGGTTTAAATAGTTCTAATTTCTAGGTGACTGATGACCTCAGACGTTCAGTCCCATAGTGCTCAGAGCCATTTGAACCATTATTTTGCAGTACACAAGCATCTCGCATAATAAGATGACTGAAGGAAGTCCTTATTTACATATTAGCAGTTTTGTCGTTGTTGTGATTGAAACTGTGACTCATGGTCTAGCATCTAAAACGGTAATGTTTTTGCTAATCGCTTTCCAAAATGCTTATCCTATGCACTTAATTCTAAAATCTCACGGGACGTTGGGTTTCCTTGTGCTTCATGTTATTAAATATACATAGAAATTAAAATTTGTTGAAAATACGTAGAAAAATTGGCCTAGAAGTAGTTTTCTTGAGTGGAGTGGTGGGTGAGGGGGGGTACAGTTTTGGCAGCCCTGCCAGGGACGCAGGACCTCCTCAGGGTGGTTCTGATATGAAGTATACCAAACGATTTTCCTGTATTCTGTCACAAATTAAACTACTAGATGATCAGTACTTCTTTCCTGAATATTGGTGTGACCTGTGCAACTTTCCAGTCTTTGGGAAAGAACCGTACCCAAAGACTGGAAAGTTGCACAGCCACACCAATATTCAAGACAGGTAGTATGATTAATCTACTAAATTACAGGTCCATATCGTTAACGTCGATATGCAACAGGATTTTGGAACATATACTGTGTTCGAACAATATGAATTACCTCTAAGAAAACTGTCTATTGACACACAGTCAACATGGGTTTAGAAAACATCGTTCCTGTGAAGCACAACTAGCTCTTTATTCAAGTAAAGTGTTGAGTGCCATTGACAAGAGATTTCAGATCGATTCCGTATTTCTGTATTTCCGGAAGATTTTTGACACTGTACCACATAAGCGGCTTGTAGTGAAATTGCGTGGTTATGGAATATCGTCTCAGTTATGTGGCTGGATTTGTGACTTCCTGTAAGAGCGATTCAAGTAGCTCTGAACATTATGGAACTGCTGAGGTCATCAGTCCCCTAGAGCTTAGACCTACTTAAACCTAACTAACCTAAGGACATCACACACATCAATGGCCGAGACAGGATTCGAACCTGCGATCGTAGCGGTCCCGCGGTTCCAGACTGTAGCGCCTAGAACCACTCGGCCACACAGGCCGGTCCTGTCAGATAGGTCACAGTTCGTAGTAACTGACGGAAAGTCATCGATTAAAACAGAAGTGATTTCTGGCGTTCCCCAAGGTAGTGTTACAGGCCCTTTGCTGTTCCTTATCTATATAAGCGATTTGGGAGATAATCTGAGCAGCCGTCTTAGTTTGTTGGCAGGTGACGCTGTCGTTTATCAGCTAAAAGAGTCATCAGAAGTTCAAAACAAATTTCAAAACGATTTAGAAAAGATGTCTGAATGGTGCGAAAATTGGCAGTTGACCTTAAATAACGAAAAGTGTGAGGTCATCCACCTGGGTGCTAAAAGGAATTCGTTAAACTTCGGTTACACGATAAATCAGTCTAATCTAAAAGCCGTAAATTCAACTAAATACCTAGGTATTACAATTCCGAACAACGTAAATCGGAAGGAACACATAGAGAATGTTGTGGGGAAGGCTAACCAAAGACTGCGTTTTATTGGCAGGACGCTTGGAAAATGTAACAGATCTACTGAGGAGACTGCCTACACTACGCTTGTCCGTTCTCTTTTAGAATACTGCTTCACGGTGTGGGGTCCTTACCAGATAGGTCTGACGGAGTACATCGAAAAAGTTCAAAGAAAATTGCGAAATATGGGACAGAGTGTCACAGAAATGATACAGGATTTGAGCTGGACATCATTAAAAGAAAGGCGTTTTTCGTTGCGACGGAATCTTCTCTCGAAATTCCAGTCACCGACTTACTCCTTCGAATGCGAAAATATTTTGTTGACACCGACCTGCATAGGGAGAAACTATCACCACGATAAGATAAGGGAATTCAGAGCTCGTACGGAAAGATATAGGTGTTCGTTCTTTCCGCTCGCTGCACGGGATTGGAATAATAGAGAATTGTGAAGGTTTGTTCGATGAACTCTCTGCCAGACACTTCAATGTGGTTTGCAGAGTATCCATGTAGATGTAGATGTAGATGATTCACGCGTGCTGGAAACGCGGACGCTGCCGACTGCCCGTTGTTCCTCCGCTGTCCCACTTGGGACGCTCACGCCGTGGCTCCACATTCCGGCCGCCTCCGCCACCGCACCAGATGTCCAGATGTCGGCGAGCCTGCCCAAAAAACCCGCCCCGGCCTGAGTCACACATGCTGCTGGGTGGCGCCCCGCCAAAGCCCGCTGCCTTTGTGCCGCGCCAAGGCCACCCACTACACACAGTTTGCCGAGAGCTCTTCCAGCTGGAAGGCGCACTAAGCGGAAGGCGGCGTTCACATTGTTATTAAGGACACGAACAACTTCGCGTGATTGATAACGATAGAAATAAAAAATAAATTGGCAAGTTTTACGAAATGTCGAGAAATTTGGCACCTCCCCCCTGTTCATGGTGAATAAAATCTTTTGCAGTTTTTATTTCAAAGATCTGTCATTTAGATAAAGACATGCTCACTATCCGGGTTTCGGGACACTAATCTAATCTTCAAGTGCTGCTCACTTGAGTACAGCCCCGGAAGATGTGATTAGTTTCCTGAAAACTGAGTAGTGTACGTGTGTACGTACTTTTATCCTAACAAAGGAATTTTGAAATCACGTTTGAAGTGTATTTTATTCACCATGAACAATCCAAGTAACAGTTGTGCCTCACTAAGAATATACCATTTCTCACGTTCTCGTATGAAACATCGTAAAACTGAGGGCAGCAGTTCACTATATTGTTAATACACACCACAAAGAATAGCAGACATCCCTTCACCCTTAAGAGAAATCACGCTAACACCGTGTAACACCGCCTCTAATCTTAATAATGGCTTCACTTCGGTGACGAAGAGAGCCCACATATTTGTTCAAGTACGCGACATGCAGCTCAATGTACTCATTGATAATTAAATCCCGTAGAGCTATACGATTTTTAAGGGTGCTGAAAACAACGTTTCACCTGTTCGTCAAGACAATCCAGAACATTTTCGATGATTTAGTGGACACTCGAGGAGCGATAGGATGCCTCAGCGTTCGTCAACCATTAACGTATGCAGACTGTCCTGTGAATATGGCTGTTGTTATCTTAGAAGAGGGGAGTATCCACAGTTTACTCATCATGAAGCTGTATAAGAAAGAGGCAACACTTGATGAATAACTGAAAATATGAAAGTAAACATCGCAATTTATGTGTATAGTAACCTGAATGAGTGAGCCCCAGCAAAGGTATGAAGAACAATTCCAATACATCACAGAACCACCTCCGCCACACATTGCACGTTAAATGAGTCATGGGGCTGTAGGCGCAGTCGACGGTCTGCATTATTTGAAAAGAACAAAACTATCACTTGTCCGACCGCATTACAGGTCTCCATTTTCTGTTCCGGTTGGCCGATTGGAGACTTGTAGCTTTATCTGTCATTGTGAGCGATGGAGTTTTCCAACGAACCCGACTCAAACTGACCATTGCATGGAGCTCCCTTTCGCTGTGTTTACTCGGAAACTAGTTGAGATGCTGTCTTACAGCCGGCCGGAGTGGCCGTGCAGTTCTAGGCGCTACAGTCTGTAACCGAGAGACCGCTACGGTCGCAGATTCGAATCCTGCCTCGGGGATGGATCTGTGTGATGTCCTTAGGTTAGTTAGGTTTAATTAGTTCTAAGTTCTAGGCGACTGATGACCTCAGAAGTTAAGCAGCATAGTGCTCAGAACCATTTGAACCATTTTTGCTGTCTTACAACATGGTAATTAACAACATAAGTTAGGCCCTGTGTGATGTGCACTGCCACACAAAATTGCCAGGTTGAGAATCATTGGAAATGTATTTTTTCCGCTAAATAAGTGGCTTCAGTATCGCTTATCAGACTGGGACGTTTATCAGATTATTTAAATGGAACTGGTATAGATATGTGCATTCAAATACAGAGATATGTAAACAGGAGAATACGACGCTGCGATCGGCAACGCCTATATCAGACAACAAGGGTCTGGCGCAATTGTTAGATCGGTTACTGCTGCTACAGTCGCAGGTTATCAAGATTTAAGTGAGTTTGAACTTGGTTTTTGAAGTCGGCGCACAAGCGACCGGACACAGCATCTCCGAGGTAGCGATGAAGTGGGGATTTTCCCTTACGAAAATTTCACGAGTATGCCGTGAATATCAGGAATCGGGTAAAACATCAAATCTCCGACATCGCTGCGACCGGAGAAAGATCCTGAAAGAACGAGACCAACGACGACTGTCAGCGTGATAGTACAACTCTACCGGAAATCGCTGCATAATGCTGGGCCATCAACAAGTGTCAGTGTACGAAGCATTTAACGAAATATCATCGATATTAGATTTCGGAGCCTAAGGCCCACTCGCGTATCCTTGATGAGTGCACGACACAAAGCTTTACGCCTCGCCTGGGTCCGTCAGCACCGACTTTGAACTGTTGCTGACTGGAAACATGTTGCCTTGTCGAATGAGTCTCGTTTTAAATCGTATCGAGTGGATGGACGCGCACAGTTAGGAAGACAACCTCATGAATCCATGGGACCTCCATGTCAGCAGAGGGCTGTACAAGCTGGTGGAGGCTCTGTAATGGTATGGAGCTTGTGCAGTTGGAGTGATATGGGATCCCTGGTACGTCTAGATACGGCTCTGATAGGTGACACTTACGTAAGCATCCTGTCTGATCACCTGCTTCCATTCATGTCCATTGTGCATCCGACAGACTTGGGTAATTCCAGCAGGACAATGCGACACCTCACACTCCCATAAGTGCTACAGAGTGACTCGAAGAACACTCTTCTGAGTTTAAACTGTACCGCTGGCCACCAAACTTCTCAGACACGAACAGTATTGAGCATATCTGGGATGTTTCGCCACGCGCTGTTCAGTAGAGATCTCCACCCCCTCGTACTCTTGCGGATTTATGGACAGCCCTGCAGGATTCATGGTGTCATTTCCCGCCAGCACTACTCAGACATTAGTTGAATCCATGCCAAGTCATTTTGCAGCATTTCTGCGTGCTCGATGGGTCCCTACAGGATATTAGGCAGGTGTACCATTTTCTCTAGCTCATCAGTGTATATTCTTATTGCTGTACCTAAGAATATTTGAAAATAACGCACTTTGATGCTGAAGATAGAAGAGTTTGCAGCAAACACATTGCAGGCAGACAAGAAGGCAGTAGGCCCTAGCCGTAAGAGCTTCCAGATGTTGGTCATAATTCGACGATGTTGTGACTTCTTCTGTTTTTTCCAGCTGTTTATGCGGGTTCGATCGGAGACAGCTATCGAAGCCAAATTCGAGAACTGCCTTTCAAACGACACAAACTTGCAGGGCTGGCCGCTCCCGTTACGTATGGAACAAAGTATTTCTAACTCAAATAAAAGTAATGTATGTGGAGCAAACGTATAAAATTCCAATAGAGCGGCATAAAAAGGTCACTCCGGGTACGAGCAGCTCCAGCAGCGAGCGCCAGCCCACGCTTCTGCTGTTCCAGTCGTCCCTTACGCAGTCTTCCACTAAAACTCTCTTTTCCAACTCCCTTAAATTGTTATACATGCCACTGTTTGTACAGTTACCAGATTTTATCTACGACGATGTGTTACAATTTTGCCTTGAGACATGCTACTACATTTACAAAATCGAGGAAACGGGCGAATATACCGGCCGATCTGGGAGGAGAATGAAAGAACAAATTAAAGAGCACGACGCCACACGCTTTCTGGCTGATCCTGTATACTAAGCAGTCAAAATAAATGCATAGTGGAGATTAATCTCTTCGGCTTCTGGGCCAGTCTCGAGAAAAAAGTCACCTTTTCTACAGTACATACTTACGTAGCTTAGATATCCCCGTAACAGTACCATACCGTCAGATTCGGTCAGTCAAAACCTTAGTTGTACCTAGTACACGCTAATTTTTGTTGAGTCAGTTTACTGTTTCGATTCGGACCGCCACGAATTCCTCTCTTGTGCTCATCCCTTCATCTCAGAGCTACACTTGCACACGACGTGCTCCATTACTTGTTGGGTATATTCCCATCTCTGATTTCCCCTACAATTTTGATGCTCCCTACATCTCCCTCGAGTACTACGTAAATGATTCACTCATCTCTTGACACGTTTATCATTCCGTCTCTTCTGAACAGCAACCGTTCATTAATTACTTCAGTTCATTTAGGTTTCAACATCTTTCTACAAGACCACCTTTCAAACACAGTCATAAAAACTCACAAACTGATATTCGATAACGCAATAAGAAGCACGTACGCGAACACATCGTGCTCTAGAGGTAGCGTCCTTGACTAGTAATCAAAATACCCTGGGTTCTGGATTCTATCACAACCACTACTCAAATTTTGAATAAGAAGCATCATCAATAGCGACTGAAGGATCCTCGCATAAGGACACCCCCTCGTTCTGTACAAGGTTTTGTCGAAGGAGAGGGGGGAACGAGCGGAAAATGGTCAGTGTGTAAGTAGCCTGTTTGTATGTTGGCAGCGCTACAGACTCTGTTAACATCGCTGACAGCACTCTGCGCCCTCGCAAGAGATTCTGTGATTGACGGACTAGTAGTTGGCGAGTGGATTGGGATGTGCATGGACATGAGATTCTTAGTGGAGAAGTGCATTGTGAAGTGAGACGCAAGGAATGTGTGAAGATGGGTGTATCGTTAATAATGTTTGAATTGTGGAATTACTGATAACATGAATAAGGTAAAATTTTCTAAATACATTGTTTGCTCTTCAACAAAATCTTTCTTTTGCTAACCATATACCTCCTAGTAGTTAGAGTCTATAGTAGTTGGAATCTTATTATTTAGCTGGCTGTTGTTGCTACTTGCTGTAATTGCTGTACTTCTTGTTATGAAGTTTTTCTGTGAGTTAAGTGATTTATGAAAAAGAATGGGGTTTCCACTGTAGGGGTTCGTGATTGAAATGAGATTAGACAATTAACAGAGTTGGAGGTAGTTTCATATTTCTTTAATTTCATATTTTTTGGATTGGTATTATTGTTAGGATTTCTTCCAGTTCAGGGCTGTTCTTTTGCGTTAATTATTGAAAGTCATGCTACCAATGTATAGCAGTCAGACTGCGTTGGGTTTGTATATTGTGGGTAATAAATGAATAGCTTAAGTTTCAGTTGTCTTTGTCAAGGAGAATTCTGTTAGTCAGTGTTCAACAAAGAAGAAAAATTAAAGAGTTAATTTCACATGGCACCCTCTTGGCCTCGGGATGGAAGTTACTGAGCCTGAAGGAAAGAAAAATCAGCAATAATCAGTGGCATGAGGAAGCAGAAGACAATAGAAGCCACTGCATTAGAGACATATAATGGTGATCCACAGGACATGTTGCCTGAAATTGAAAAAGTGATGAGATGATCTCTTCACTGGCAAAAGATTTCGAATTAGCCCGCATTCTGATCTACGAGAGGGGACTGCCAAGGAGAACGTGACCATGAGAAATGGATGGAATAACCAAGGAAGGTAAAATATTCTACGAGTCAGAACACGGAACGTCAAAAGTACGAACTTTGTATAGAAGTTAGAAAATTTGAAAATAAAAGTACGAAGACTGAATCTACATACAGTGAGGTTCAGTGACGTTAAATGGAAGGAAGATAAGGATTTCCGGTCAGGCAAATATAGGAGGATATCTCCAGCAACAACTGGAGTAGAATTAGTTATGAATAGGATGGTATGGCAGGGAGTAAATTTCAGGCTGAAAATCTCCTCTGTCAGACTCAACATGATATTCGGAAACAATTATCGTTTGAAGTCAACCTCGGATGCGTTCCCCACGACATTCAGAAAGCAGTAGATCACGACACCCGGGTTGATGTCGTATTCCTTGCAGTTCCGTATTGCCGTCTAACGTACAAATTAAGAACGCAAAGGATATCAGACTAGCTTCATGGTGAAATTGAAGGGTTAAACCAAACGCAACACAGAATGTCATTCTGAATGGAGAAATATCTTCAGATGTAAAAGCAAAATTGTGCGTACCCTATGGGAGTGGTATTCGACCATTATTTTTGGCAGTATATTTGTACGAACTTACAGCATGCCGCACGTGAAAAATATGCCCGCAACTTATCTTATCATTGAAATAAATGGTTGTTGTTCAGTCATAAGTGCATTGAGTATTTTCTTTTTTTATTTCTTGATGGTGACTAGTTTCGTACACCTGTCCCCATTTTCAAACCATCCTAAAAAGAACATTGCAGTCGATATGACAATTTTATACAAACGAGGCACATATTTGCAATACAACTATAGTACACTAATATACATGTAAGGTATACAAATTTGTCATGGTTATTTAGTTTTACGAGCTATCTTACTAGTTACAAACCGTATCGTAAGCGTGCCAAATACAGGCCTATGTACAAAAACTGCCCCTGCAGTGATGCTCAGAGAGGCACTGTAGCCTCCTCAATAACAGTAAACTGTAATTTTCTTTGTAGGAAGTTTTGAAAGTGGACAAACGTATCCGAAGCAGTCACCATCAAGAAATGAAGAAGAGATGCTTCTCAATGCAACTTATGACGAAGCTAAACCCATTTATTTCAAATATGTTTCTTAGTGGCCCAGTGGATAATGTGTGTAGTTCCACGTGGCTTTTCGCGTTTGATGCAGTTGTTTACAGATAAGTAGAAACTCTATAAAATAGTAGCGAAGTACGAGTGACCTGCAAAGAACATATTCTTGGTGCTGAGACAAGCAGTTGAGCCTCAACGACAACAAACGTATCACACTGCACACAAAGAGGGGGAATGACTCACTGTTGTTAGATTACACGGTTACTGGAAGCATTCACATCCATCAAATGTCGAAGAGTATGCATAAAGAATGATTTAAAGGGTAACGACCACGATGCAGGTAAGACAGATGCCATACTGAGATACGGTGTGAATATTCCTCGAGAAGTGTAGTGCACCTACAAAGGAGATAGCATAGAAAACCATCTTTCGACCTTTAATATTGCTGGAATTACAATAAAATCGAGACCATTAGCTGCTTACAGGTGCTGATAAATATCAACGGGGACAGCTGAAAATGTGTGCCCCGACTGTTTTTCTAATACAGCTGAAGAGAATAAGAATATTCACTTTAATTTCTTATCACACCACATTCTTCTGCTATATGTAGACCGTGAAATTGTAATAAATTTAATTCTGTGTCATTCTTCTTGCTATATTATAGAACTATTTTGAAGTAGATGTGATTAAGTCATTTTCCCTCTTTTTATAATAACTTCTTTTACTAACAGATTTAGTTAGTTATGAGTTCCACATCTTTCATCATACAGAAATCAAAGTGTGGAAATATGTCCATTGATTTAGAGAGGAAAAAATTGAATTTTGAATAGGGGTACTCTTACCAGGAGCTAACACTTAAAACCTTCTTTTTCTTTAGATTTCAAACAAATCTGTATGTTTTTCTTTAAATTCTAAACAAAGATACAGGCTTACTGTCTACATCTACATCTAGATCCAGATATGTACGTAATAAGCTATTTTGTGGCATGTAGTGAGGCTACCTTTTACCACGCCCCTTTCTGGTCCATTCGCAAACACAGACAGATGGAAACAAGTGTCTATATGCCTCTGTATGGCCCTATTTTCTCTTATCGTATTTTTATTTTCTTTACGAAAAATTTATGTTAGCATCGATTGAATTGTGCTGCAGTCAGCTTCAGTTGCTGGCTCTTTAAATTTTCTCAGTAGTGTTCAATGGGAAGAAAGTCGTCGTCTCGTCTCCAGGGTTCTCATTTGAGTTTGTGAAACACATAACACCACTGTATTGGGTGAACGCAATGGCAAGAAATTTAACAGCCCACCTCTGAATTCCTTCGATGCCTTCCTTTGATCTGATACGATGGGGATCCCAAACAATCGACCAGTATGATCTCTATGTGGTGTCCTTTACAGGTGAACCATATTTTCCTAAAATTCTTCCAAAAAATTCCTTGGTTTTCTTCATTTTGGTACATTTCTCTAGACCTTTGAGTAACATTTTTTGCATTTATTTATTTCTTTATCCCTTTTCAAAAAAGGTTTTGAAATGAAAAATAATATTTTAACATATTTACAAGTATTACACTGTCAATTAATGACCATTCTTTTGGTTCTACATCTACATGATTACTCTGCAATTCACATTTAAGTGTTCATCACATTTAAGGGTTCATCGAACCACAATCATACTATCTCCCTACCACTCCACTCCCGAACAGCGCGCGGGAAAAACGAACACCTAAACCTTTCTGTTCGAGCTCTGATTTCTCTTATTTTATTTTGATGATCATTCCTACCTATGTAGGTTGGGCTCAACAAAATATTTTCGCATTCGGAAAAGAAAGTTGGTGACTGAAATTTCGTAAAAAGATCTCGCCGCGACGAAAACGTCTTTGCTGTAATGACTTCCATCCCAATTCGCGTATCATATCTGCCACACTCTTTCTCCTATTACGAGATAATACAAAACGAGCTGCCATTTTTTGCACCCTTTCGATGTCCTCCGTCAATCCCACCTGGTAAGGATCCCACACCGCGCAGCAGTATTCTAACAGAGGACGAACGAGCGTAGTGTAAGCTGTCTCTTTAGTGGACTTGTTGCATCTTCTAAGTGTCCTACCAATGAAACGCAACCTTTGGCTCGCCTTCCCACAATATTATCTATGTGGTTTTTCCAACTGAAGTTGTTCGTAATTTTTACACCCAGGTACTCAGTTGAATTGACAGCCTTGAGAATTGTACTATTTAACGAGTAATCGAATTCCAACGGATTTCTTTTGGAACTCATGTGGATCACCTCACACATTTCGTTATTTAGCGTCAACTGCCATCTTGCCACACCATACAGCAATCTTTTCTAAATCGCTTTGCAACTGATACTGATCTTCGGATGACCTTACTAGACGGTAAATTACAGCATCATCTGCGAACAACCTAAGAGAACTGCTCAAATTGTCACCAAGTTCATTTATATAGATCAGGAACAGCAGAGGTCCCAGGACGCTTCCCTGAGGAACACCTGATATCACTTCAGTTTTACTCGATGATTTGCCGTCTATTACTACGAACTGCGGCCTTCCTGACAGGAAATCACGAATCCAGTCGCACAACTGAGACGATACCCCATAGGCGCGCAGCTTGATTAGAAGTCGCTTGTGAGGAACGGTGTCAAAATCTTTCCGGAAATCTAGAAATACGGAATAAACTTGAGATCCCCTATCGATAGCGGCCATTACTTCGTGCGAATAGAGAGCTACCTGCGTTGCACAAGAACGATGTTTTCTGAAACCATGTAGATTACGTATCAATAGATCGTACCCTTCGAGGTGATTCATAATGTTTGAATACAGTATATGCTCCAAAACCCTTTTGCAAACCGACGTCAATGATATAGGTCTGTAGTTCGATGGATTACTCCTACTACTCTTCTCAAACACTGGTGCGACCTGCGCAATTTTCCAATCTGCAGGTACAGAAGTATCGGTGGTTGATTTTGAATGTACTTTTGTGTCTAGTGGAGTTGTAAAATTTCCGTAACCATGAAGTATTTTACCTCAATAATGCTCTCTATGTAATTTTTAAAGTATTTATACATGTATTCTTCACAGAATGATAGGTATCTATCTTTCCTGGCGTTAAAGTGATGATAATGTGCTAACCCATTATATCTTAACATTTATTGCTGACTTTAGTGTCCATTTATGTAAGGAGAAATGGAATATTATTTTTGTTTCATTATTGATGATAATCCTATAAATTTTTATAATTTTAGTGATTTATGCAATTTTAATAAAATATGTTAAGTGCAGAATTTTAATAAATTAAGAGATTTTATAGTATTTTGTATTTTCTGGTTTTGTTTGAAGTTTTCTCAAACGTTTGAAAAACATGTAAATTTTATTGATTTCAAGTTAAGTTGGAATGTTTGTGTGGCAGCAAAATTGAGTAAATCCTGCATTCTTAACAATGTGCCAAAGCAGGTTTATTTTGCTTCATATGGATGCATTTTTTTTGAAATGGGAAAAACTCAATAGTGGTGCCAAATTGTGCCAATAAGCCTACATTATACTGCCTCCCAAGAAATCCAAAAATAGTTGAACCTTATTAATTTACTTTTCCTAGATGTATTACAGCATTCCACTAACGAATCGCTAAGAATTTGTTACGTTCATAAGTTTTACTTTTTCATTCGTTTCTTAAACTTCAGTTATTTCTCCGTTTTATGGTCAGTATTCATGAATGTGAAACCTGGAATTCACAAAGCTTGCTAGAGAAGACTCATGTAATATTCCTGAGTTGGTCACCACATAGTGCTTCATCTGCTGCTGTTGGTTTCTAGTTATTCATGTTAGGTACTGTGAGGAAGACGAGCATGTGTAATTATGAATAATTTTTTTTAAATATCCACATGATCATTTCTTTCAAGCCTTGCTTAATAATATAATCTAGGAAAATGCTAGAAGAGAACTGATAGGTGGAAACTAAACTAGGAGAGTCGATTGTGCTATTTGCTGAGGACAAGTATTGTAAAATTTATTGAGGACACACAGCAAATACGTAGTTAGGGTAGGCGGTATTTGGGACATTTACTGTAACGTCGTTGATGGTAGTATGGCCGATATTCCGCCTATGTCGTAAATATTTCGACCCTCGCAATACCAAGGGAAGGGGGGAGGGACTACTTTATGCCCACCTCACAGAAAAGTTGTAGCTAGGTTAGTTATTTTGTATCTTAAAATTTTTGAAAAAAATATTTATTGTTTCTAATGAACTCTTCTATCAGATACCAAATATCTTTCAAACTGTTCTGTAAAACTTTACCCGAAGATTGAAGTCACAGTAGCAGTTTTTACTTTTTCCCAGTGAATGTCCTATTCAACATTTCGAAGTTCAGGGCCTTGATTACACATCAGCATTTCTTTAAAAAGTGAAGAAGTCTGTAGTATACAGTACTAAAAGTGCTTTGATATTGCTAAGAGTGTGCTAAAAGATATATCCACGTTCTGGACCATACTTACTCAACAGCAGTTGTTTAAAAATTATGTTGCTAATATAATTCAACAACAATGTTTTTTAAATTTTTTTCCGGTGTTTACAAAGTACCTCCCCCCTTGTTATTGATTGCGGTGGAAAATATGTTGGTAATGCTAGGATTAAGCACTTTTGCCGGCCCGATCTAGTGGGCTACAGTGAAAAATCACTGCTCCAGCGCCGAAAAAGGGAGGAGAAAGTGGCGCCCGGAGGAGAGGCTTCGCAGCAGGCGGTCACACAATCAACGCCCGTAACGAGCGGACAGCCGCCGGCCAAGACGGTGGCGCCGAGCAACTAACACAATAAGAGGGTAGAGTGTGTGTGGGAGGTGGGGGGTGGGGGGGAGGTGGCAGCTGAGAATCGCGGCCGCAGTCAGTCACTGATTACCAGAAACTCGCTTACTGCCAATTACGGCCTCGGACCATTGATACGCCCGCCAGCCGCCACCGCGGACGCCTAATTGGCCCGCCGACGCCGGCTCGCTTTGTTGAGGCCGCTCATTTGGGCCTCCTCCTCCTCCTCCTCCTCCCCCCCCCCCCCCCTCGCTACTTGCTGCTTGCTCTCGGCACCCTGCCACTGTACGTGCCGACTTCCGGCCTACTGTTTTTACGCACCGAGATCCTACAGAACAGAAGAGGCAGGTGTACATCTCCCCTCAGTAGCTCGCTCGGACGTTTGCACTCCGATATGTGGAAATGCTCTGTTTCACAATGGCGGTGGCTTTTTCAGCAACTCTTGTTGAGACGAAAGTGAAAGTGGCTGCTTGTTAGTTTAATTAGGCGACCTCTTTTCAAAATGACCGCGGAATGTATGTTAATTAACTGGCATGGACTGCGCCACATCCGCTGCGTCTTTGCATCTGAGATTTTCTGTGTATCGAGACAGAAATGTGCACCAGCACAGGAGAACCTGAAATCCCCCGGAGGAATCCTATAGAAGAGTTGCTTCCTTCTTCTGACTATATTGACAAAGAACTTGTCCGGCTACATTTTACAACTGACTGCAACGAAAACACTGCAAACATTTCACAGAACAGAGTATTTGAACAAAAATTAATATGATTTCTTAAGACCAAACCTTCGGTATGAATGAAGACAGAAACATAGTGGGAGATCTCAGTCGGGGGCCAGTTTCCCAAACTCAAAACACCAGCAACGCAGGACGAGCTGGGAGCCCGACCCTATACGGCGTGCGCCCCAGACGAAGGCACTGGAGCCATTCTGTAACCAGAAAAGGTAGGCGTGACGATGCTCTTTCCTTGCTTAAGAATGGACGCCTTGTAATTAGCCTGGTGGACAATGAGAAGCGTGCTGGAAACTGATGGACCCTTGCAGCCACTGAGACTGATTATCAAGAATGAACACGTGAAGGTGTCTGAATCCTTCTCGCCTTCTCGCTGAGAGCAGCCGATTTTTAGATTTTAGCATATTTGAAATTCCTAGTCTTTCCTGCTTGAAACAGTTTCTGTTTTATATACAGTATTGGCCACTAAAATTGCTACACCACGAAGATGATGTGCTACAGACGCGAAATTTAACCGACAGGAAGAAGATGCTGTGATATGCAAATGATTAGCTTTTCAGAGCATTCACACACGGTTGGCGCCGGTGGCGACACCTACAAAGTGCTGACATGAGGAAAGTTTCCAACCGATTTCTCATACACAAATAGCAGTTGATCGTGCGTTGCCTGGTGAAACGTTGTTGTGATGTCTCGTGTAAGGAGGGGAAATGCGTACCATCACGTTTCCGACTTTGATAAAGGTCGAATTGTAGCCTATAGGGATTGCGGTTTATCGTATCGCGACATTGCTGCTCGCGTTGATTGAGATCCAATGACTGTTAGCAGAATATGGAATCGGTGGATTCAGGAGGGTAATACGGAACGCCGTGCTGGATCCCAACGGCCTCATATCATAGCAGTCGAGATGACAGGCATCTTATCCGCATGGCTGTAACGGATCGTGCAGCCACGTCTCGATCGCTGAGTCAACAGATGGGTACGTTCGCAAGACAACAACCATCTGTACGAACAGTTCGACGACGTTTTCAGCAGCATGGACTATCAGCTGGGAGACCATGGCTGCGGTTACCCTTGACGCTGCATCATAGACATCATAGACAGGAGCGCCTGCGATGGTGTACTCAACGACGAACCTGGGTGCACGAATGGCAAAACGACGTTTTTTCGGATGAAACCAGGTTCTGTTTACAGCATCATGATAGTCGCATCCATGTTTGGTGACTCCGCGGTGAACGCACATTGGAAGAGTGTATTTGCCATACTGGCGTACCACCCGCCGTAATGGTACGGGGTGCCTTTGGTTACACGTCTCGGTCACCTCTTGTTCGCATTGACGACACTTCGAAAAGTGGACGTTACATTTCAGATGTGTTACGACCCGTGGCTCTACCCTCCATTCGATCCATGCGATACCCTACATTTCAGCAGGATAATGCACGACCGCATGTTTCAGGTCTTGTACGGACCTTTCTGGATACAGAAAATGTTCGACTGCTGCCTTGGCAAGCACATACTCCAGATCTCTCACCAATTACAAACGTCTGGTCAATGGTGGTCGAGGAACTGGCTCGTCACACTACGCCAGTCACTACTCTTGATGAACTGTGGTACCGTGTTGAAGCTGCATGGGTAGCTGTACCTGTACACGCCATCCAAGCTGTGTTTGACTGAATGCCCAGGCGTATCAACGCCGTTATTACGAGTACTGATTTCTCAGGATCTATGCCTTCAAATTGCGTGAAAATGTAATCACATGTCAGTTCTAGTATTATATATTTGTCCAATGAATATCCGTTTATCATCTGCATTTCTTCTTGGTGTAGCAATTCTAATTGCCATTGGTGTACATACGACAATTTTCTCGTGAGATATGATGGTTTTCCTGATACTGTGTGCAATCTGGCACTGAAATGCCACGCCTTCCTTTTTGCCCCATGCAGAGATAACGCACAGCATTCTTTTACTAGTTGTATATTATATCATGTTTCTATTGTTTTATCGATTCAATGTTTCATACAGTTATGGAAAAACCCAAAATTTAAATGAATGTGTGAATTCTGCCATTTGGAACCGGTTACCGAAAACTGCATCTTTTCATCTTGCAACCTTCAAATTTGGTGTTTATGATACTATTTTATGCTTAAATGATAGTTTAATTAGAAAACTGGACTTTTGGAATTATTTTGCATAAAATCTAGCGGTAATACTGGAAAACCGTCGGTGCAAATAGATAAAGACAGAATCCGCAAAGCAGATATCACTAATTTAAAATGTACAAAAGAAGCCAGACAGAAAAGAAGAGCGACAAAGAGAAGAAAAGAAGATCAGTACAATTCAGATGATGCTTAGTATGGTGCAGCAAAGTATTGGTTGTAAGTAATTCTCATCACTTACTATACTAGAGTTGTTATATTAAACTTTAAATGGATTTTTCTCAAAAATACATTTTTTTACTTTCAGGTACTTTGATAAACTACTGGGGTTAGAAACATGATATTTGGTCAATTTGTACTGCAGATGGTAATAAGCTATTAAAAATAAACTGAGAACCACCAACCCATCAGAAACTGTTTTGTAATAATTTATGTACAAAAAGAAGTTAAATTTTACAGTGAAAGAATAAATTCTTTTCTCTTCAAATATTATGTTTATTGTACTTGCAAATTGAGGCATATATATATATATATATATATATATATATATATATATATATATATATATATATATATATAAGTTCTTTGTTTCATCACTTACAGTTCTTTGGAAAAGTCTACCTATTCAAAGGGTAAAATAGCTTTGGCAGAATAGGGATAAAAATTGCCTTCCGTCTCCCCTTAAACAGCGAGAACGTGTCGAGAATTCAGGCACCCCACACGCTCTCGGAGGGAGCGTACAAGCAAAGCGCCAAGAATTCGCATAGGGATAGTCGCTGTGACAGTGCGGAAGCAAGTGGCTCTTCCGTCGGTCGCCAAGATCAGCCTTTCGACACCGTGATATCGCAGCTTCGGACACACCACACACAACGAGCAGAGAATGCGGAGATCGTACCTGGGCACCGCCACAAAGCCACGGCTCATGGATGAGAGCAACCGACTCGCACCACGCACCTTCGAGGCCACGCGTCGAGTTGATGCAATGCAACCCACCGACATTACCACACGATGAATGATCACGAGTGTAACATGATTGATTCCCCCCTTTTTCGGACCCATGATCTCAGCCGTTTGGTCCTTTAAGGCCGTACCAAAATTACCTCCTCCTTTCCTTAAATAGCTGAGTCGCGTCCACGCTGTCAAACCAGCCCTGATTTTTGTTTAGTGTGTAAAAGTTACTGAAGTAAAGATGGTCATTGCATGTTTTATTCATCTAAACAATCTGTTCGATTTGCTTATCAGTCCCTTGTGTTTGATTTTATTTAATTATTGATGTCACTTAATTATTGGCTCACATCTCCATGTCATTTTATGCAAGAGATCAGAAGTATTCTCATTTCACTACATTTCTAGAGCCCAGTGTGGGGCAATAAAATTAGTAAACTGCTTGTCATTTTATGCAACAGATCAAAGAATTCTCGGTTCGCTACAGTGAGGTGAACTTCCGCATCGAAACCAACAGTTTTTCCTCGGCACCGGTTGTGAACTGCCAGTTCGTGCGGTCCCCAACAGAGGGTACCCCTGGTACTGTTAGCTCGCTCTTTCGTTATCCAACCGGAGTCGAGTAGAGATGGCGGTGACACAGCAATAGGTGCAATTCAGTAACGAGGGTACAGCGTATGAGATTTTAGACTTTCCCGGCGCAGGATGATTTTTAATATTTCTCGGGAATCCATCAGAGTAGCGTCGACCTGAAAGCACCATCCAGCTGAACACCCGAGAAATATTCAAAAACTGTACAGCGTAATTGTGCTTGAGAGTACGGTACTCCAACCTCTACAACTTGTTGTAACCGCAGAAAAGCCAAGTCTAAATGCAGTTGTTCTCAGACGATACACGAGAAATCATACGGGGAGATAGAGTTAACAGGGGACGCCAGGAGTGTCAGAGGGGTCACAAAAGATAACGACGCAGCCAGATAGCCGAGGCGGCGGTCCAAGCGGTCAGGCAGCTGCGCGTGATAAGCAAGGAAGCAGACTCAGCTATTAAGATAAAAAGGGCGCTCTGGGCAGGTCCCTTAATAAGCAATAACTTACAGTATCAACACTCTTGGCTAGAGGGAGAAGTCTGGGAGCGGAGAGAGAAAGAAAGAGGGCCCTAGGAGGGAACCGCACTACGTCATGAGGAGCCAATGAAGGGCTCAGGACGCAGTGCGTGACCATATAGGGAGAGGCCCCTCTACCCCTCCACCCAGCTTCTGAAGAAAAGTCCTGAAGTTAATACTAAAACAATCCCTAATAAGGAAAAGTTGCACTCGACGCTACGTCATGCCAAGCGCTGGCGGGGTCGAAGGGGAAGAGCTAACAAAACTCGGAGGCACGCCGCTCCGGGGATCTCTCTCTCTCTCGGGTTTAGGCAGCGACGGTAGTCAGCGTGAGTAGCAGCCGACTTGGGCTGAGGGCGGGCTGCAGGCAGACAGTTGGAAAATAGTCGCCGATGAACGTTTAGGCAGCGACCGCGGGACTCTGACGTAGGGTGCTAGTGTGGGCAGCAAAGTGCTGGAAAGTTCTATCAGGCAGCCAGAACGGTGGAAGTCAGTCACCGTCTCTGTAATGGGCTTGGCTATTCTGTAGGTACAATCACTACGCAGTTAGGGTGATCTGTACTATTTATGAATAAATTAAAACTTTTATAACGTCCATACGAGTTTACTTCTACCAACATCCTAGCCTTGTACCTTCACACCAGGGAATTTAACATCCTAGCCAGATCAAAAGTCTCCCTCTCAATTAGGCTAATTCCCGTTTACGAACCGTGTCGCTCAATCCCTCGCAAAACCCAAGCTTGGGACGCGACATAAATAAAAGTTTTCGTGTCAGATGTGGGGTACCACAAAGGCATATAGGCAAAAAGGAGATAGGAGCCAGTAGATTTTGCTACAGCGACTGTGGCAATTAGCAGGAAGTTGTGGCGACTCGCAACTTTCAGCATTAGTAGCCCCACTACGACAGAGTCCAGAGAAGTAGTCCTCGCGGGTGCAGGGCAACGCAGGATAGCGGCAGCACGACGCGGAGCGACGAGGCACAGAGGTGCCTAAGCAGCCAGCGTTCGAGACCGGGGGTCCGGGCCGAGCAGCGGCAGCAGCCGTAGCAGCGGCAGCCGAGGCGAGCGACGGGGTCGGCACAGCCCAGCAGAGCGGCGGCCGACGCATCGCGGCAGCGCGGAACAGCGCGGGCATAGAGAGCACAGAGACAGCGCGGAGCAGCGGAACAGACGGCGCACCACAAGAGAAGCGGTACATATAAAATTATATTAAGAATTTTGTATCTTGTATTGTAAAGTGCTAACATAGTTAAGTTGGTAAGATGGCCCAAACTAACGAAGTTCCGTCATCCTCCAGTAGCGGTAAGATATCAGTGAAAGAAGCCTTGTGTATAATTCCAAAAGTGTTCGAAGGAAATAAGAGAGATCTTAGGGAGTTTATTGAAAATGTAGACGCTGCATTTGAACTTGTGAAACCGAAGGAACACGAAACGTTACTGAAGTTTGTTAAAGCCAAAATAACCGGAGAGGCCAGATCGAGGCTGCAAGTAAGGGAACGCACGGGGACATGGCAGGAAGTAAAACATGTTCTAGAGGAAAATTATGCGAGTAAGCGTACCATTGACTACTACGCGTGCAAGATATTTCAATCGAGACAGGGACAAGGAGAGCCAATTGCGACATGGGCAAGCCGAATAGATGAAATGCAAAGGGATTTCAGGGAAGCAGTAAGCAGAGTTACGGCTAGGGAGAACTTAAAGGGCGCAATAGAACTGGTTGATTCACTAGGAAGAGCATGCTTTATACAAGGGTTAAGCAATGATAGAATACAGACGATAGTAAGAAGTAGAGGCGATGAAATCACGCTAGCAGCGGCCGTGGAACTAGCATTGCAAGAAGAAAGTGCAATACTGTCAATGAAAGAGCGGGGACTAGCCCCAAGAGTAACTTTCAACCGGGGAAAGGAAACGGTGAAGAATACCAGAGATATTAGAGATTTGAAATGTTTCAATTGTGGATTGAGAGGGCACATGGCAAGCAAGTGTAGAAAGAATAGGCCAGAGGGAAGAGTACGGATAATGACGGGCAAAGAGTTTACGAATTTTTGTTACGGGTGCGACAAGCCAGGACATACAGACGCGGAATGTCGGGTAAGATTAAGAAAAATTCAGCCGATAGATACAAGAGACTTTAGAGGAAATCATAGGGAAGCTGATGGAGGGTTACGAGAGTGGAGGTGCCCACAATGTAATCTACCAGGAAACTGTGGAGTTCCGTGTACGAGGGTAAAAGACGTTGCTTGTTTCAAGTGTAAGCGGCCGGGACATTACGCGAAAGATTGTCACGCAGGGCCCTGGCACGCATGGAGAAAAGGCAGGGTGCCAGTATCGAGCAAAACCGGTAAAGTGGTGCAGGGAAACTAAGAGGCGGCAAGGCCGCACAGTCGGGCCTTGTTGCGATAGGTAAACCCTCAGTTAGGGTAATCGACTGTGCAACAGAAAATGACGTTTTGGTTTTATACTGCATAGAATTAAAAAGATATTTGAAGTTGCTAATAGACACTGGAGCACAGTTGTGTCTGCTCAAGAGAACGAGTATTCCGATAAATAGTACACTTGCAATTAATGAAGCGGAAAGGCTTCGGCTAAAAGGTGTAACCAGTGAGGCCGTCAGCACAATAGGTACGGTACAGGTACACTTAAGTGTGGACGGTTCTGAGCAAGTAGGGCAAAAATTTCACGTGTACGGGAGAGGATTAGATATTCCGTACGACGGACTGATAGGCAGAAATTTCTTGACAGAGCATAGAGTTAAGTTAGACTATGCAGGTAAAATAGTGAGACTAAAAGGGCGAGATATACCCTTAGTAGTAGAGGAAGAGCCAAAGGGACATGAGAACGAACAAGATTCAGAAGTAGGCGGGGAAATAGGGCCCCGAGAGGAAAAAATAATGTTATTAAAGGTGGAAGGAAATGTAAAAAGGGGAATCGAAAAGGAAATGATTATTCCTAGGCAGGAGTTTGCACAAGGGGTACATGTACCTGAAGCGTTAGTAAAAGTGCGAAATGGGAAATGCATAGTAAGTGCA
This sequence comes from Schistocerca gregaria, assembly GCF_023897955.1. Taxonomy (NCBI): domain Eukaryota; kingdom Metazoa; phylum Arthropoda; class Insecta; order Orthoptera; family Acrididae; genus Schistocerca; species Schistocerca gregaria. Next base: position 1,005,528,849 of record NC_064920.1, on the reverse strand, counting down.
TTAAACTTGTCAGAAGACAGAGTGCAGTTAGGAGACGTCAGGTTAATGACGGAAGAATTAGAAAAAGTAGGGAAAATACGCGAAGTAAAATGTTGTACTAATGTCATAGGAAAGACAGAAAGTCGTACTAGTGTGTTGCGAAGGCAATTAAGAATGGATCATTTGAACGCTGAAGAGAAAAGCTCTCTAGCAGAGGTTTGCGCGGAATACGGAGATGTATTTCATCTACCAGGGGACAACCTGTCCTATACTTCCGCAGTGAAGCACAGAATACCGATTGCACCGGAACACGCGGGAAAGGTAGTAAACGCTAGACCGTACAGGATCCCGGAAGCGCAAAAGGAAGTGCTAAGGGAGCAAATAGAGCAGATGCTAAGAGATGACATAATTGTCGAGAGTAAGAGCGCTTGGAACGCACCGTTACTGTTAGTTCCAAAGAAGCTAGACGCTAGTGGCAAACAGAAATGGAGAATCGTAGTGGACTACAGACGATTAAATGATATCACTGTAGGCGATGCATTTCCACTACCGAATATCTCCGAGATACTGGATCAGTTAGGGCAAGCTAAGTACTTCTCGACGCTTGACCTCGCATGCGGGTACCATCAAATATTGACGGACGAGAAGGACAGAGAGAAAACGGCATTTAGCTCAAACTATCAGCATTACGAATACAAACGAATGCCGATGGGACTGAAGGGAGCCCCAGGATGTTTTCAGAGACTGATGAATACAGTCTTGGCAGGTTTACAATGCTTTGTATATCTAGACGACATAGTATGCTATGGGGAAAACCTGCAGGAGCATAACGAAAAGCTCCGGGAAATATTTGACAGGTTGCGAGAGCACAATTTGAAGCTGCAATCAGACAAGTGTGAATTCCTGAGGAAGGAAGTAATCTTCCTAGGTCATTGCATCACTGACAAAGGAATATCACCAGATATGGCGAAGGTGGAGAAGGTGAAGTTCTTCCCACAGCCAAAGACAACTAAGGAACTAAAAGGGTTTCTCGGATTGATAGGTTAGTACCGCCGTTTCATTGCTAACTTCAGCAAGATTGCGAAACCTCTCCGTGAGCTCTTAAAAAAGGGAGTGGAGTACCGATGGAGCGAACGTCAGAACAATGCGTTCGAAGAACTAAAAGAGAAATTAATAAACCCTCCGTTACTTCAGTACCCTGACTTTGCGAAACCGTTCATCATTACAACGGATGCGAGTAACGCAGCCTTGGGTGCAGTGTTATCGCAAGGTAAGAAGATTGGCGAAGACTTGCCCATCGCATATGCATCCAGAGCATTGAACAAAGCCGAACTAAATTATAGCACAACGGAAAAAGAGTTGTTGGCTATAGTTTACGCAGTAAAACAGTTCAGACCATATGTATATGGCAGAAAGTTCACTGTAGTGACAGACCATAAGCCACTAACGTGGATATTTAGTGTCAAAGATCCGAGTTCGAGACTCCTGAAGTGGAGACTGAAACTCGAGGAGTATGATTATGGAGTAATATACAAGCCAGGAAAGTTAAATAGTAATGCGGATGCGCTGAGTAGAATAAGGCATGAAGGGAAGGAAGAGATAGATGCGAAGCAGAAGGTGGAGACAGAGATCTCGGCAGCAAAAGCAAATGGGGAAGAAAGTTCCGTAAACGTGCGGCAAGCACAAGTGTCGAGTGAAATAGAACAGGAAACGGATAGTGGTGAGGAAATTAGTCCCGAAGAAAAAGAAAATATACTAAAGGAAATGCATGACAATCCCTTGGGAGGTCACCAAGGAATGCACAGGACACTCGAAAGAATTAAAGCATACAAGCAGTGGCGCGGAATGAAGCGTGACATTGAAAATTACATTAGGAAATGCCCATCGTGTCAAAAGAATAAAAACACGCAAATGAAAACTAGGATGCCCTTAGAAATTACAGACACAGCAGAAACAGTATTCGGAAAGTGTGCGATGGATATAGTGGGTCCACTAGATGTATCTAATACAGGAAAAAGGTACATGTTAACATTCCAAGACGATCTGAGTAAATTTACCTTAGCAATCCCAATTGACAAACAAGATGCCGAAACAGTAGCTGAGGCATTTGTGGAAAACGTAGTATTAAGGTATGGAATTCCATCAGTATTATTAACAGATCAAGGGTCTAACTTTCTGAGTGATGTATTTAAAAGTGTATGTAAATTGTTGAAGGTAAAGCGTATAAATACTACAGCGTACCACCCTGAATCAAATGGTGCACTAGAAAGAAGTCATAGAACTATTGTAGAGTATCTCAGACACTTTGTAACAGGAGATCAAAGTTCTTGGGACAAATGGGTACCGTATGCAATTTTTGTGTTCAACACTACACCACACAGCAGCACAGGATACACACCATTTGAATTACTATACGGAAGAAAGGTTAACATACCAGGAGTACTGCAGCAAGAAACACAGCAGGTAAGTTACAATTATGAAATGTATGTAAATAAACTAAGAGCGAGAATGCAGGAAGCCCACAGAGTGGCCAGAGACTCGATTATAAGAAGTAAGAAAATCAGTAAGGAACAGTATGACATGAAACAAAATCCAAAAAACTTCAAGGTAGGAGATAAAGTATTACTGCACGATGAGTCGGTGAGACGGGGTAGATCTCGGAAATTAGATTCACAATGGAGAGGTCCATTTGAAGTAGTAAAAGTGGAAGGTCCTAACGTAGTAATAAAAGTTAAAAGAAATAAGGAAACAAAAGTACATGCCAACAGGCTGAAACAATTCTTTTAAATTTCAGGTATGGCACTCAAGTGGCAGGTCGTGAAATTCGTCCTAGTGATAACAGCATACTACATCACTGCATCAGAGCACGCAACAAATGAGTACCAAGTGACGCCATTTCCGAGTTCATCAGGACTATATTACGATAATAGAGGACAGGTAGAAATATACAGTATCACATGGAGAATAGTCACATACGTAAATCTAGATATAATAACAGAAAGGTTTCAGAATGCAGAGAGGTATGGTAGGGCAGCGGTACAAAGGTGCCGAGAAACACTAACACAATTAAATGTAGGATTAATAGAATGCAGGGTACTAGACCAACAAGTAACCCATCATGTGGAAAAAAATCACAGGATTGCAACTTTTAGTACAGCAGCTAACGAAACACGAGACCAGAAGGAAGAGAGGAGTATTCAACTTCGTCGGGCAGGTAAGTAAAATACTGTTCGGGACGTTGGACGAAGCAGATGCAGCATACTATAAGGAAAGAATAGACGCTATGGAGAAAAACTCAGAAGGGTTGTTGAGGCTAACAAAGGAACAGGTGGCAGTGGTAAGAGCCACATTGGCGGGAGTAAACAGGACGGTATATACACTAGAGTCAAACGAGCACGTTCTGAAGACAGGTATGCAAAGACTAGAACGATTCATGAAGGAATACGCGAAGGAAACCGATATAGGGTTTAAACGTGTAGCGTCCTTCGCCACAGTAACAGAGCAAGTATTACAACTATCGGCAGTGTTTGGTCAGATCGAAGAGGAATACGAACAAATGATAAATGCCATTGTAAATGCTCAGAAGGGAATACTACAGCCTCATATAATTAATCCAGTCCAAATTGTAAAATACCTAAGTTTAATACGGGAAGAACTAAAAGATGTAAAGTTTCCTGTTCCTCTTACGGAGTCCTCAGGTTATCTATTGTTAAGAATAATTGATTTAGATGTTTTCATCTCGGGTAGCATACTAGGATATGTAATTAATATTCCATTAATAAATAATAACAATTTCAATTTGTATAGAGTACTCCCACTACCAAAAGAAATTCCAAACATGAAAGGTAAATGTGTGTACATACAGCCAGAGAAAGAATTCTTACTAATAGATGAATCCAAGAGGCAGTACGCGAAACTTTCTGCGGAGGAACTAAAATGCAAGGAGCTAAGTAAAAATAGGAGACTGTGCAAACAAGCATTCGCCTTGCTGTCAACATTCGACCACGAAGAGTGCGAAGCCAAATTGTTGCAACCGGTAAGAGAAATTCCGGAAGATTGTGTACGAAAAATAGTCGCACTGAATCAGAGCCTTTGGACTCATCTAAACAGTAACGAATGGCTATATGTAGCACCGAAGGAAGAAGGCTTAACAGTATTGTGTGGAAGGGAACCACCAAACGACCTAGTAATAAAAGGGGTAGGAAAAATTAGTTTTTACAGTAAATGTGAGGGGTATGGCACTAGAGTGTTCATACAAACAGATAGAGTGATTCAGAGTAATGTGACGAAGAAAGACATAGTTCCGCAGATCAATCTAGAATTCGATTGTTGCGTGGTAAACAAGGAAAAAAGGAATGTCTCAACGTTAGCATTAGATTTGCCATTGGACCAGGTAATAACACAGTTAGACGACTTGAAAGTCGCAGGAAAAAGACTGGATGATGTCCAGAAGATGGTAGAGAGACAAGAGGAGGAAATGAAGTACTCCAGGTACTTCACACATTACTCCATAACTACGTATGTAGCCATATCAATAGTTATTCTAATCATAATAACATGCTGTTGTAAAAACTGTAAATGTTGTAAAGACTGTTTTAAAAGTATATGGAAATATTTTGAAGACAGTGATTGTTGTGGAAAAGTATGTATAAGAAATACCATAGTGAACCAATACCCAGAGACTAGTTCAGCTAGAAGACACAGTAATAAAGAAACTGAAGAGATAGTAATTTATGAAAGATGTGGAAAAGACCAAGGTGATACGGTCGCTTTCAGAGACAGACGTTAAATAACTGTATTTGAAATGTGTGATTGAAATGTAACTGTATTTGAAATATGTAATTGAAATGTAACTGTATTTGAAATGTAATTCTAATTGAAATGTGAATGTATGTATCAATGAAAGTGTCTTTTGATTTTAATGCAAATGCTTTTGACATAACTGAATGTTAGGCATGTATAATGTAATTGTATTATTGTGTGTTTAATGAATTTGACTTTACTAAATGAAAATGAAAAATATAACATATCAGATGCTAATGTAATAAACAAATCTGTAAAGCATGTAATGGAAAAAAAAATAAAAGAGTCACAATTGACGCTACTCTGAGGAGTAACGCCAATTTCCCTGGCGGGGGAGGTGTTGTAACCGCAGAAAAGCCAAGTCTAAATGCAGTTGTTCTCAGACGATACACGAGAAATCATACGGGGAGATAGAGTTAACAGGGGACGCCAGGCGTGTCAGAGGGGTCACAAAAGATAACGACGCAGCCAGATAGCCGAGGCGGCGGTCCAAGCGGCCAGGCAGCTGCGCGTGATAAGCAAGGAAGCAGACTCAGCTATTAAGATAAAAAGGGCGCTCTGGGCAGGTCCCTTAATAAGCAATAACTTACAGTATCAACACTCTTGGCTAGAGGGAGAAGTCTGGGAGCGGAGAGAGAAAGAAAGAGGGCCCTAGGAGGGAACCGCACTACGTCATGAGGAGCCAATGAAGTGCTCAGGACGCAGTGCGTGACCATATAGGGAGAGGCCCCTCTACCCCTCCACCCAGCTTCTGAAGAAAAGTCCTGAAGTTAATACTAAAACAATCCCTAATAAGGAAAAGTTGCACTCGACGCTACGTCATGCCAAGCGCTGGCGGGGTCGAAGGGGAAGAGCTAACAAAACTCGGAGGCACGCCGCTCCGGGGATCTCTCTCTCTCTCGGGTTTAGGCAGCGACGGTAGTCAGCGTGAGTAGCAGCCGACTTGGGCTGAGGGCGGGCTGCAGGCAGACAGTTGGAGATAGTCGCCGATGAGCGTTTAGGCAGCGACCGCGGGACTCTGACGTAGGGTGCTAGTGTGGGCAGCAAAGTGCTGGAAAGTTCTATCAGGCAGCCAGAACGGTGGAAGTCAGTCACCGTCTCTGTAATGGGCTTGGCTATTCTGTAGGTACAATCACTACGCAGTTAGGGTGATCTGTATTATTTATGAATAAATTAGAACTTTTATAACGTCCATACGAGTTTACTTCTACCAACATCCTAGCCTTGTACCTTCACACCAGGGAATTTAACATCTTAGCCAGATCAAAAGTCTCCCTCTCAATTAGGTCAACCGGCTAATTCCCGTTTACGAACCGTGTCGCTCAATCCCTCGCAAAACCCACGCTTGGGACGCGACAAACTCTAAGCATTCGACGATGGCACTAGAAGTTTCAGCGCATTTCTGTCACAACCAGTAAGTGCTCATTCACTGTAAGCTCCCGCAGGAGCACTGAGAACATGAGCGATGAAGAACGTCTGAAGAGGAAATTACAAAACTTTAGGTCCATCTTTGGAGGCAGTCGATATGAGATGAAGATGATAAATAAAACTATGGCGACAAAGGATTAAGGCAATAGGGAAGAGCAGAAGGAAGCACGAATCATTGCCTTGTACCATACGTCAAGAAGTCACTGAACATACCGTCAAAATTCTCCTCCAAGCTGGGATCAAGACAATGTTACGAAGCAGTAGCAAAATAAAAGATTTCCTTGGCTCAACACACCCCTGGAGTTTACGATGTCGTCTGTGAGAGTGGGCTAGTTTATGCAGGCGAGACAGGGTGACCGATTAGCACACGAATATCTGCACGTGAAAGAGACAAGACACTAAGTCAGCGGTTCCAGAACACTGGAACGAATGCAGCAAACCGATAATACCGGGTGTCCCAGAAGTCTTTCCCTGATTACAAACATTCGTAAGGCACAAAATATGACACACAGACAAAACAATTTTGATCTTGAATTGCATGTGACACACTCAAGTACGTGCATACTTACTGTTGCTTTATCCTAGGGACATCACAGAAGTTACCTGTTTTCTTAAACTTCCAATACTCTTTCTTGATGGTTTCAAAATCTAGTGGCTGTCAATGGTATGGTGTCTGGAATTTTCACTAGACTGTCTCTGTAACTGTGTCTCGTGATAAAAGAGTAAACACAGGGTTTTCTCTCGATTTGAGTACAAGTTATTTTCAAATGATGTCCAACGATTCAAGACAAAAAGTCTTTGTGCGTGTGTCATATACAGTATTAAGCCTCATGAATGTTTGTAATCAGGGAAAGACTTCAGGGACACTCAGTATTTCGAGGAGCTCGCGTACTGCCGAAACAGCCACTTACCTTAAGGGGGAAGATTAGAGAGGCGATAGAAATAGCCAGGTGATCTGCCAATATGAACAGAGAAGACGGATGCAGACTTCCAGCGCCTTGAGTGCCAGCAGTAACAGCGTTCGCAAATCAACCCACACAGCCGCGGCGGAGACAATAGCGGCCGCAGGCACTCCTCAGCTAGCGTTAGGCAGCAGGTAAACAGCGCGCGTCGTGACAGATGCCGCTTGTTCCTCATTCGACTGTTTCCGTTCGCAGGAAAGAAAACAAACGTTGATAGCGGACGTCTATCTCCACCAATGTCAAGAATTAAAGCAAACAGCAATTAAGGACGGTTAACACCTCTCCTCATTATCAATACCCTATCGGAATACGAAAACAGAATCCTCCACTAGTGTCGAGGGTGTGATGTTTCGCAGTCTGTGTTACACACTTTTAGAGATTGTAGGGAGGACTTAGTACATCAAGCCTTACATAAGAAACACTGTCTGGAAATTTCATCCAACGTTACTACAGAACGTCAAAGTTATAGGCGTCGGCGCCTATATATATATATGCAGAGTGACTCCGTAATGATGTTACAAACTTTCGAGGATGATGGAGAAGGATAGATGTATCAATTTGAGGTAAGAGTCCCTGTAACGGAAACACACGTGTCGCAGGTTGTAAGCGAAAACTGTTCTACTGTTCAAATGGTTCAAATGGCTCTGAGCACTATGGGACTCAACTGCTGTGGTCATTAGTCCCCTAGAACTTAGAACTACTTAAACCTAACGACATCACACACATCCATGCCCAAGGCAGGATTCGAACCTGCGACCGTAGCAGTCGCACGGCTCCGGACTGCGCGCCTAGAACCGCGAGACCACCGCGGCCGGCTGTTCTACTGTTCTGGTGCCTCTGACAGTGTAACACATGTAGCGGTACTGTTGTTGCTAAAGTTGAAGGGTAGGCAACTTTCAGAGGTGGTAGTATGGGCCAAAACACGATAAAATCCCCAGTAAACATGGGTTCTAAAATGCGTACCTTAAGAACTATGTGTATACGTTCAATAGACGAGGTTTTTGTCACACTAGCGAAGATAAACAACTGCTGATAGCTGTTCAGGAATGCATTTTAGAGCCCACGTTGATAAGATATTTTTTTCTTGTTTCGGTCCATTCCACTACCTTTGAAAGGTGCAAACCTTACAGTCTTAGCAGCAACAGTACCGGTACACGCATTCCACTGTCAGAGGTATCAGAACGATTTTCGCTTGTAACTTTCGAGCCGTTCGTTTCCGAACCAGAAACCCTTACATCAAATTTCTACCTTTATCCGTCTCCATCATCCTTGAAAGTATGTAACACCATCAAGGAATTATACTGTGTATACATACGTTTACAGACGCCGGAATCTTTAATTATATGTAACATAAATTATGAAATACCCTGTGTAAGAACTTAAGTGTTTCTCATTAAGCAGTCAGCACAGCACTCTCAGAAGGTCTATTTGCTACATCGGTCGAAACGTTAGAGAATTTACATACTGATAGTACGGTCAAATGCCCTAAAGGATTTTATTCATAGAGATTTGAAGTTTGTTTGTATTACGGAAACCCACTGGTCGTGCTGGTGAGCTCGTTCAGAGTGAAGAGAGCATTTGACTGAGCATTGAAGTGAAGCCACAAATGTCTTCTTGTCGAGGCAGCTGAGAGCTAACTACACTCCTGGAAATTGAAATAAGAACACCGTGAATTCATTGTCCCAGGAAGGGGAAACTTTATTGACACATTCCTGGGGTCAGATACATCACATGATCACACTGACAGAACCACAGGCAACAGAGCATGCACAATGTCGGCACTAGTACAGTGTATATCCACCTTTCGCAGCAATGCAGGCTGCTATTCTCCCATGGAGACGATCGTAGAGATGCTGGATGTAGTCCTGTGGAACGGCTTGCCATGCCATTTCCACCTGGCGCCTCAGTTGGACCAGCGTTCGTGCTGGACGTGCAGACCGCGTGAGACGACGCTTCATCCAGTCCCAAACATGCTCAATGGGGGACAGGTCCGGAGATCTTGCTGGCCAGGGTAGTTGACTTACAGCCCTCTCGCAGTGTCCGGAGCAAGTATGGTGGGTCTGACACACCGGTGTCAATGTGTTCTTTTTTCCATTTCCAGGAGTGTACATCCTGTGATGCAGGCATCTCGTGGTGATTGGATGTAAACTGGGATGCCGATGCAGTAGGCGCTACAATGTTCAAAGTGTGCGGCCATGAATACATTATCCCTTGAAGATCGTAAAATCATTAAAGAACCACCTTCTAGATTAATGCCATGACATGAAAGCAACCTCAAACTTTTTGAAAACAAAAAAAGCAGCTTAGTACTCTGTGATTACAATAACAGTGAGATATAATTTATGTCAGTCAATGCATACTATTACTTGAGTTTAATGGAATGATCACACACTCTCAGATGTTGTAAAGCAGGTGGTATACTTCCCTTAACTGCTAGAATGCTGGGGAAATGCAGTCTACAAAGGAGACTGCTCATAAACTAGGCGTGGGAACTACCATATAATATCGGTCAGTGTGTGGGACTAAACTGTGTGGAAAAATCAAGAAATATGGAATACATACAAAAAAGTGCATCAAAGACGTTCATAGTTTTGTTTAAGCACTGCGAGAGCACCACGCAGAGGCTTAAAAACTTGAACCGACAGATGCCTGAAAATAGGTGCCAGTTGTATCGCGAAAGCTTACTTAAAAATTTTCAATAACCGTCCGGAACACGAAAACAATATTAGGTTAAGTGCAGGAGAGACGAACACATTTAAAAAATCATACGTCCATCGCCCCGTACCCGAATGGGACGGAGAGAACCCGTAATAACTAGAGCAATGCAAAGTACCATCTGCCACGCCATTCACAGTGGTTTGCAGAGTGCAGAAATAGACGTCGAAGTTTGTGCTTATGTCTAAAGACCACTTTATTCCCTTGTGTATTAGGAAATAAATATCTTACGATACAGTACTCTCTAACTGAGCCTCGTAATAAAGTAAAGAAGCTCTTTCCCTGAAGTGAAGGTAAAAGCGTTCAGGTTGAATGGCAGAGACCTTTACGGAGTCGGCAGTCGACTGCCGGCAGCGCGGACGCTCCGATTATCGATTCCGGTCGGCGTCTCGTTATTATTCATAGTTCACGGAGCGTATTCGGCGCCGCCCGGCGTGCGTGAAGAGCGGCGACGTCGGTGACCGAATCAGCGTGCCCGGAGGAGCCAATAAGGCGCTCGGACTGCGCTTATCGACCCCGTGCCTGGACGACCCACGCGCATATCGAGGGATCGAGAAACGCGACCTAGGCTGCGCTGGAGCGCCGTGCCGAGAGCAGGCGTCCCGCTTCGGAGCGCCACATCGTCGTAACATTTTATGTGCTTCTGCAGTCTCTATGCAGTGATAAAGAGCATTAGCATATCGGGCGCTGCAACTTTCGCCGCACGCACTGAGCGCCGGCCGGTCAGAAAGAGTTGGCGGCTGCGTGGGCGACCCTGAAAAGCGAGAGAGGCGAGGGAGGGGAGAAAGCGCCTGAGGGCGAGGGAGGGGATGGACTCATATATTGGCCAAGTGGGGCGCTACGATACCCGCCGCCCTCGAATAAGAGGTAATAAATGAATGTAACTCACTCTCCTCTCAGCACATCTACCGTAAAGTGCGGCGTAAAAAAAAAAAATCTTATGTTTCATAAAACTTGTTTATGTTGCGCCAGCATACTTCGCCAACGGAGGAGAGAGAGAGAGAGGGGTGGAACACTTGAAATTTGAAAGTTTCTTCCCAGCCCTGCCGCCTCCTTCTTTTACAAGCACTCAGGATGCGGGACCTATCTTCCCGAGAGCGGGAGAGTTTGCTGAGTGAGTACTGATGGAAAGTCTCCCAACTACACTCAGACGTACAGATCAGCAGTATTCTTAAGTCGCGAGTAAGGGTGGTAGTAATTCTGTCCGCGGAGACGCCCATCGTAAAAAGTAATACTCATCGGGCAAGCTGAAGACGCTTCTGGATAGCAGGTACTAAAGACAGTCTTTATGTTTACAACTCTGAGAAATGTAGGAAGACTTGAGTTTCGCTATATCCAGATGCATCAACTCGACCCAGAAATATACTCATCCATGTTTAGAACAAGCTGCCTCTTCCTATTTGTGCAGCTGTTAACTCTTAACTTCGCCAGGTTTGAACAAAGTGGCGTTTTGTAATCTGCTGTAGTTAACTACAGAGGCAAAACGAGATTCACCAGTGTGTAAACAACAATATTTCAAACATTTACTTAGCAGGCTATTTACTTGACATTTCACAGTGTGGATTCCAGAGAGGATGTTGGAGTTAGAATGCCACTTACGAGTATCCATTCACTCATCAAATAGTGTACGCCTTAAATAATATTATATCACCTGTTGTTTGTTTTTTTCTTTTGCGATCTTCCCAAGGCGTGTTTCATTGTGTAGATCATGTTGCTCTCATAGCAAACTCAAGTTTTAGGGAATAAATAGCTTAAAGCACAGTTAGTTTCAACCACACTTAACAAGAGAATCCCAAAGGCTGTGCTGAATAATTCAAACAATGCTAGAAACATAGAAAGTTTTAGTGACAGGTGAAAAAAAACCGAAGGAAGTCCCACAGGGTTCAGTTTTGGGCTCACTCGCATTCCTCATAGAGTGTTCATTTTAACTCAAGACATTAAAGTATCTCGAACACTGCTATTCCCAGCACTCTGTCAATGAACCAAAGTCTAACATCAGCTTCCGTACGACTGAGACTGTATAATCATTCCGCTTCATTTCGCCACAAATTATTACATGTAGGTATTTGTATGAGTTGACAGATTGCAATCGTGTCGCATTGGCATTGTAATCAAACAGTACTATGTTTATGCGTTTGTGATGGCCTGTTACAATATACTTAATAGGAGATGCTTTAAGGTACCTTTACGTAAGTCGATGGCACCACCTCAGAGACGGTACGCTGCTGTATCAAGAAATCCTAAGCCTAGTCACAAATTTGTCCTTGCTACCCCACCTGACCGTAATCTGGATAATAAGCGGTCAATCAATCCTACAGTAAAATTTTGCTCACTTATCTGACGAAACATCGCAAACGTTTTTGACAAAGGGATCAAAACTAACCTCAACAATAGCTTGGCGATGATACCGGTAACGAAGATGACACAGAGAAATTTTTTCACTTATGACAAAGGTACTATGGTTTCTCCTCTTAGTCCTTGTACGGCCGTCGAAGTGCGTAAGTCATTGCGAAATAGCCGGCCGAAGTGGCCGAGCGGTTCTAGGCGCTGCAGTCTGGAACCGCGAGACCGCTACGGCCGCAGGTTCGAATCCTGCCTCGGGCATGGATGTGTGTGATGTCCTTAGGTTAGTTAGGTTTAACTAATTCTAAGTTACAGGGGACTAATGACCTCAGAAGTTGAGTCCCATAGTGCTCAGATGAACCATTGCGAAATAATAAACTGATGGACTGCCAGTAAGTCTGAATGAAATACTGGCGCATGAACATAACAAACATATAACTTCCAGTTGTAATACTCTTACTATGTGAGGTACACATCTTTTAATATTTACTATCAAAAACAGTCTTGATCACAAATTATTTATTCCGGTAATCGGTTTCGACCACAACTGTAGTCATCTTCAGACCAACTAAGTAGTGATTTACCACCAGAAGGAAGTTCTTGCTCATTGGTCTGAAGATGACCACAGTTGTGCTCGAAACCGGTCACCGGAATAAATAATTTGTGATCAAGACTGTTTTTGATAGTAAATATTAGTAATAACACTGATCACTGGTTGCTCCCACAAAGTATTTAAAATTAATACACATCTTCTCTCTCCAGATTTTTAGAGATAACGAACTTTTGTATTCTGCATTTAAAAAAAAAATCATGCGCATGTGTACTTTGCTATGACCTTGTGTTGGACATAATGTTGGAAATGACAGCGAAACTGGACAAAAAGCTGCACGATACATTAGATCAACTAAACTCAAAGCCGCAGGTTTCATGGTCATTTCCTGCACCAGGGGGGCTGTACATGTACCGCACAGTTCATCATCGCATTTCTACTGGCGAAAAAGTGGAGTCGGTTTGAGTCGAGTCAGCGTAATATCGAAGAAAGTCCATCGTTTTTTCATGAACTGTGAATTCACAGATGTAGATCATTAAAGAGTGAATTCACAGAACAGTAGGCGTTTATCTTGCTAAGAGAGAGTTGTGAGATATTCCCTCAAATTTTATTCTACGCTCTCGTATCTTTGCTCGCCGTACGAGAGAGCGAAGGTAGGGGAAGGCAACTTAAGCGGCTCCGCCGGCGAGCAGAAGGAAGTTTCCGAATGTAGTGACTTTGTATGGAATTAGTCCTACAGACTATGTATGGGCAGTTCTCCTCGTGGCTGCTGGCTGGTTGGTTTCAATACCTCGAGTCAGCTTGGCCGATGATCGTGAGATCGGGTGGAGGAATTTGGTCTTCTTTGGTGTACACACTCCAGAGGCACTGGCTATATGGAACTGTCTCTCAGAAGGGAATGCAGCCTAGTCTTATGGACTGAAGACTGATTGGTCAGCAATTTGTGAACCTTTGACTGCCTTTGTTGACGAAGGTCGTTAACAAGGCTGATTTGTAATGTTCGGCAAGTCAGACATTTGGAGTTGTTATCACCGGAAAAACAGCTGATTCACCATCAATATGAGTGCATAAGTAGCTAAAGCAAAAAATAATACTGCAGTTGGGCTGTTCTAATAGTATTGTTTTCTGCTCGGGCGTTAATAAGACTTACGTGTACTAATTGTACATATGTCGTTGCCCGGATTTGCCTTCGTAACTCTATAGAGTTTAAAACAGTGTTTAGTTGTAGATTTTATCTGCTGTAGTACTGGTTACTGTAGTCTGTCTTATAATTACTGTTTTTGAGAATTTTTCTGGTCGGCCATTCGACCATATTTTATGTGATCTTACTAGAGTGGGTAAACTTGTGAAAGGCTATTGGATGGGAGCCAGACAGTTCAATGAAAATTTTGAATTGTCACCAATAAGCAGGCGCAATCTACGGCGACTAGAATTTGAACGCCTTCCGCTGAAATAAAATTAATTTTACTAGTTGCCACTGTTTATGTACGTTGTACGGCATTTAACATCCAATTCGCTGAAACTTGGCATTTCTGTTTAATTCCTTATGTTCGTAATGTTATTTCTTAACGCTGTGAATTGGCTTCTATGCAGTTCGAAGGAAGAAAGATTGGGTTTAAAGTCACATCGACACCGACGTTATTACAGACGAAGCATAAGCTGGGATTGTGTCAAGGATTGGGAAGGAATTCGGCCGTGCCCTTGGAAAGGAACCATCCTGGCATTTTCCCGAAGCGATTTTGGGAAATGACGTGAAACCCAAATCTGGATGGCCGGGAACAGGTTTGAATCGCCTGCCTCGTGATGACTAGGTGTTGTGTGCTGTCCTTAGGTTAGTTAGGTTTAAGTAGTTCTAAGTTCTAGGGGACTGATGACCACAGATGTTAAGTCCCATAGTGCTCAGAGCCATTTGAACAATTTTTTTTCTTGTAAGGCCAATTGAGGAACTGTCACGAAAACTGACAATGGCCGGGAGAGCAGTGTGCTGACCACCTGACCCTCCACATCCACATCCAACGACGCCTATCGGTTGAGGATGACACGGCGGTCGGTTGGTACCGCTGGACTTTCCGAGGCCTGTTCGGACGGAGAATGATCTTCTGATTAAAAGTTTTGTGACTGTAACTTAAAATGATGTCTGTGATTCCTGTTTTTATTCTGGAATTGTCTTCAGTAATTTTGAAGCAGTTATCTAATGACCTCTTGCTAATAAACTTTTAAACTGTGTGTTAAAAAGCCTTGCGCGTTTCTTGTTAAGATTTTGGAATTTTCTGCACTAATTTTAAAAGTCATTTAGCGATCTTTTGATTGAAAATTTTTGTAACTGCGTGTTAAACAATTACCAATAAAATCTTGTGCTATATTCCTGGCGAATTACTTTATCTCCAGCAGTTCTGACTCTCCCGCTTCTCCCCGCCCCCACTCTCTCCATTTCACAGACACCTACTTATCATGAGGATATAAATAAACCGTATGGGAGTAAGCCAGCAAATTTTCTCCGCCCGGTGGAACAGAGCACAGGAGCGCGAAAATTCGGTTGATGCAAGATCGCTTCTCGCGTACAGGCGCGCCACGCGTTTTTGCGTCGAGCCGTGTCGGTAGCGGGATCCGCCTGTCGGAATTGGATTAGCCGACCACTCAGGTATGTAACGCGGTTTCGACAGCAATTAGGGTCGCAGCGAGGAAGAGCCATGGAAACGAGGGCCGCACGCTGCCAGCGCGCAGTGTGAAGATGGGCGCGTGACAGAAGGGCGGAGGGCGGGAGGTCGCGGGGAATGCCGGCCCGTGTAGACCGCGGAGGGCGTCGCTAGCGCACTGGTGCGCAAGGAGGCGCCGCACCGCACAGCCAACCTGTCGCCGAGTCGCTGGTGTGTCTTCTGCTGCGATGCCCGTTTCACCCTCCAGCTGCTCGGAGGAAACCACGGCTGTTCAGTCCCCGTACCATCAATGACACACCACTGTCAAGTCATCCTTCCCTATGTTGTTGTTGTTGTTGTGGTCTTCAGTCCTGAAACTGGTTTGATGCAGCTCTCCATGGTACTCTATCCTGTGCAAGCTTCTTCATCTCCCAGTACCTACTGCAACCTACATCCTTCTGAATCTGCTTAGTGTAGTCATCTCTTGGTCACCCTCTACGATTTTTACCCTCCACGCTGCCCTCCAATACTAAATTGGTGATCCCTTGATGCCTCAGAACATGTCCTACCAACCGATCCCTTCTTCTGGTCAAGTTGTGCCACGAACTTCTCTTCTCCCCAATCCAATTCAATACTTCCTCATTAGTTATGTGATCTACCCATCTAATCTTCAGCATTCTTCTGTAGCACCACATTTCAAAAGCTTCTATTCTCTTCTTGTCCAAACTATTTATCGTCCATGATTCACTTCCATACATGGCTACACTCCATACAAATACTTTCAGAAATGACTTCCTGACACTTAAATCTATGCTCGATGTTAACAAATTTCTCTTCTTCAGAAACGCTTTTCTTGCCATTGCCAGTCTACATTTTATATCCTCTCTACTTCGAGCATCATCAGTTATTTTGCTCCCCAAATAGCAAAACTCCTTTACCACTTCAAGTGTCTCACTTCCTAATCTAATTCCCTCAGCACCACCCGACTTAATTCGACTACATTCCATTATCCTCGTTGTGCTTTTGTTGATGTTCATTTTATATCCTACTTCCAAGACACTATCCATTCCGTTCAACTGCTCTTCCAAGTCCTTTGCTGTCTCTGACAGAATTACAATGTCATCGGCGAACCTCAAAGTTTTTATTTCTTCTCCATGGACTTTAAAACCTACTCCGAATTTTTCTTTTGTTTCCTTCACTGCTTGCTCAATATACAGATTGAATAACATCGGGGAATCACGTTCATATCCGAACTTTACAACAACGTCCTTTGGGTGTTCGGATATATTTACTTGGTGGAACACACGCCTAACGGTTCAAACTGGTTTTAACATGCCAACTCATCAGCATGATGTTGCTCCCCTTCTGGCCATGATGAAGGCACTGATTCCGTTGGGGTGAGTGCCATATACCTAACGCTACATCTACCGGGTGATCAAAAAGTCAGTATAAATTTGAAAACTGAATAAATCACGGAATAACGTAGATAGAGAGATACAAATTGACACACATGTTTGGAATGACATGGGGTTTTATTAGAACCGAAAATAAAACACAAAAGTTCAAAAACTGTCCGACAGATGGCACTTCATCTAGTCATAATAACAATAACTAGCATAACAAAGTAAGACTAAGCAAAGATGATGTTCTTTACAGAAAATGCTCAATATGTCCACCATCATTCCTCAACAATAGCTGTAGTCGAGGAATAATGTTGTGAACAGCACTGTAAAGCATGTCCAGAGTTATGGAGAGGCATGGGAGTCGGATGTTGTCTTTCATCATCTCTAGAGATCGGTCGATCACGATACACTTGCGACTTCAGGTTACCGCAAAGCCAATAACCGCACGGACTGAGGTCTGGGGACCTGGGAGGCTAAGCATGACGAAAATGGCGGCTGAGCACACGATCATCACCAAACGACGCGCGCAAGAGGTCTTTCACGCGCCATCTGTCGGACATTTTGTGAACTTTGTTTTTTTTTTTTTAATAAAACCCCATGTCATTCCAAGCATGTGTGTCAATTTTTACCTCTCTATCTACATTATTCCGTGGTTTATTAAGTTTTCCAATTTATACAAACTTTTTGATCACCCTGTACATCAACACAATGCAATTCACAACGAAATGCCCGGCAGGGGGTTCATCGAAACACATGCAGACAAGTTCTCTACCATCTCAATTTATAGCAGCTCGCAGAGGAAGTAAGGACTTCATTTTTCCCGTGCAAGCTCTGATTTCTCTTATTTTATTACGATGGTAGCTTCTCCCTATGTAGCTGGATGCAACAAAATGTTTTCGTATTTGGGATGATGACTAAAATTCGGTGAAAATATCACGTTGGAACGAAAACCTCCCCAAGTTGAGTATCATGTCAATGACACCCTCTCCCATGTCTCTCGATAATATAAGACGAGCTGCCGTTCTTTTATTCGTAGTCGTATGCTCTAAGTCTTTTCATTGTTTAGAGTCAATTTCCATTTTTCGCACCATACAGATGTACTAATTGTTTTGATCTTATGATGACTTTTCTAGACGGTAAATAATAGCATCATCTGAGAACAATTTACGAGGGTTGTTCAGACTGTGTCCTACATATTTTATACAAATTAAGAACAGCAGATGGCCTGTAACCCATCCTTGGGGAACGCCAGGTATCACTTTTGTTTTACACGATCAGTTTCCGTCAGTTACTACTAACTTTGTGACAGGAAACCACGAATCCAGTTGCACAGCTGTAACAATACTCCATAGAAATGCAATCTGATTAGAAATCACTGGTCAGGAACGGTGTCAAAAGCTATTGCATACTCTCCTAAGCCGATCTGGCGCGTAATTGTGTTAACTGGTCCTTGATATACAGGGTGATTATAATTAAAGTTTAACTTTCAAAATGCTGTAGAAATAAGACCACCGGACAGAATGACGTCAAATTGGAACGGAATATTATCGGGGAATGGGGAAAACGTATGGCAAAAGAAAAAAATTGTGCGAAAATTGATCAATAGATGGCGCTGTCTGTGTCAGAATACGTAAATGAGAACACCTGTCATGCGCACGATCCATTGAAGTTGGTATAAACACGCCGGGTACACGGCTTTTCTTCCTTTCGCGTCTGCGACATTCGCCATGACTATCTCAATGCAGGTTCGCGCTCTGGTTGTAAAGCTCTATTACATGAATGATGACTGTGCACATGTCTCTCTGCAGAAGTTCCGGACACTGAAGGGTTTGAAAAAAAAGGCGTTGGCCCAATGACCGCCGTGGGTCTGGAGAAATTGATTCGGAAATTCGAAAAGAAGGGTTCTTTTGGTGTACAACCTGGTAGAGGGAGGGTACGAGTTGATTCGATGTCAGTGGAGGCAGTGGCTACAGCATTGCAGGAGGAGACGAGTGGTGGTGTGCAAACGTGTAGTGCACGGATAATCGTCCGAACATTGGACGTATCCGTGAGGACGGTGCGTAAAATCCCATGAAACATCCTTCTTTGCTGTCCATTCAAAATTATCCATGTGCACGAGTTGCTTCCTGTTACCTGTCAGCAAGAGAAACCTTTGCTTCAGAATTTCTTGCTCGCATCGAACTGGACAAAGACGCCGTGGAAGATTTTGTGGACAGACGAAGACCTCTTCCATCTGACAGGGTATGTCAACACACAGAACTGTCGAATATGGCCAATGGAAAATCCACACGCCAATCAACCAGTACCACTTCGTCGTAAAAAGGTCACTTTGTGGTGCAGGTTTACGGTATCATTTATCTTAGGGCCATATTTTTTAGGTGCTTCTGGTCCTGTTACCTGTACCGTCACTAGTAAGCGCTCTGAGTGTTCTTTGCGCAACCACGTCATTCCAGTTCTACAACAGCGTGGATGCGTGGATGGGATCATTTTTATGCAAGATAGCGCACCTCCCACACATTGCAAATCCAGCTAAGCAGCTGCTGAAGCGCCATTTCGGAAATGCTAGAATTATCAGCCACCATTTCCCTACAGCCTTATCTTAATCCGTGTGACTTCTGGCTGTGGGGCTTTCTGAAAGATGTGTTCAGTGTGCCGATTGCAAACTTAGCTGTATTGAAGGCACGCATTGCGCAACACATTCTGATGTGAACCCAGAAACACTTCGATCAGTTCTGGAACACGCTGTTTGTCGATTTTCACTTGTTGCAGAGAACGGTGGACAGCATATTGAACATGTTTTGTGCCAGTCACACAGAAGTTAATAATTCGATTTGATTTTGATTTATGCTTTTTATGCTGTTTTTGGTCTCAAGACAATTAAAATCCGATGTGATTGATGCTTTTTATGCAGTTTTTGGCTTCAGGACAATTAAAAACTAATGTTTCCCATCCGATGTGATATGACCTTGCCGTGGTCGATGGGCCTCAGTAACCAACATATGACACCTGTACACCCATGTATACTGAGTAGTACAGTTTAACGTCAAACCATCACTTTAGGCATTGCTGAATGCTTCATTTGTCATTTCTAGTCTACCGCTATTAAATTATAATGCTATATTTTGTAACTATTTATTTTTCTCGTGCCATACGTTTTCCCCCTTTTCCGATTATATTACGTTGCAATTTGTCGTCATTCTGACCAGTGGTGTTGTATCCACAGCGGTTTGAATGCTCAACTTTAATTATAATCACCCTGTACTAGATACAGGCACTGCAGTTGATGTGCGAACCGGGCCCATTCATATGGATGGAGGTAGGGCTCTTGCTACCAACTGGATTACCTCAGCATCATGCAGACAGTTCGCTGAGACATGTGACGTGTGGACAAACGTTGTACTGTTGAAAAATGTCACCACGATAATATGAGACGATTATGTAACACGTGTGGACGCGAGATGTCAGTAACAACTGTGAATCCGACAGCGTCTGTTACTTTAAACCGCCACTGAAGTCATACCCGACGGGTCCTAACACTATGAAGCCCGGAGTAATATAGCTTGCTTCTCCAAACCACAGAAGTAATGGGACCTCTCCGTTGATCGGCGCCATACCCGTTGACGATGATTATTCGGGGTAGCATAGAGCCGTGACTCATGCTGAAGACAGTATGACGCCATCCATCAGTAGTCCATGTTTCTCGGTCACGGCACCTCTCTAAACATAGCCATTTGTGCTATGATGTTACCGGCATCCTAGGTATAGGACGGTAATTCCCTATTGCAGCAGCTGCTGATCTCCAACCAATGGTGTGTGATGAGACAGAATGTTGCAGGCACTTCATTGCCTGTTCTCAGAAAACACACGCAGGCGTGAAGGGGCTATGATGTACCTGGTGTACAGTATGGCATCCTTCCTTGTGCTGGTCAGACATGGTCGAACGGAAACTTAAATACGTGCCAAAATGACACTCACTTCGAGTGTCATCTTGCCATGTGTGTGAGTTACATGGATCCGTGTTACTTGCATGTGGGTCCTGTTCGTATTTTGATTATCTACTGACGATTATTAAAAATCAGACAGAACCAAGTCCGGCCTTAGGGAGGATGAGTAACAATTTTCCAACCCATTTTCCTGATTTTCTTCTGCGTCATAAAGGCTGTATGGGGTTTGGCATTGTCATGGTGCAGTCTGATGAGCTGACGCTGAAGCTGTGGTCTGCGAGTCTTGATGGCGAGTCGCAATTTGTCTCGGTTAATTGTGGAGCCAGTTTCCAAAAAGTGAATGAAAATGACACCACACTCATCCCAGAAGATGGAGGCAATCACCTTTCGGCCTGCTGTTCGTAAAAGACTTTGTTTCTTCTTCCGAGGGAACCCGGATGACGCCACTCCATGGATTGGGTTTCGGACAAAAACAACCATGTTTCATACTGGGAAATGACGCTATCAAAACACTGTTTCCACTCTTCAGTAAAGACCTCCATGAGGCCCTCGCACACATTCTTCCTCATCGTTTTCATTTCTCTTGTCAATATTCTAGGCACCCAATGTGCACAGATTTTTCTCTACCGTAGCGACTGTTCCAGTCATACCACACTATCCAATGACAAACGAGTCATTTCAGCAAGTTGTCGTGTCGTCACTCGTCTGTCATTTTGGTAGATTTGATCAATGGTCTCCTTATTCACATCACTCACCGCAAAAATCCAAATGCCTCTAAGCACTATGGGACTTAACATATGAGGACATCAGCCCCTAGACCTAAAACCAGATAAACCTAACTAACCTAAGGACATCAGACACATCCATGCCTGAGGCAGAATTTGAACCTGCGACCGTAGCAGCAGCGCGGTTCCGGACTGAAGCGCCTAGAACCGCTCGGCCACATCGGCCGGCTTCACTCAATGCCGTCGATGGTCTACCGCAACGTGGATTGTCCAGTAGAGAGAAATCACCTTATTTAAACCTCTACAATCACCGCTGGATACTGCTGCGATCCACTTCCCTTCCCATAAACAGGGAGCAACTTCTTGTGAATCGATGTGGCAGAGTCATCTTCGATCTTGAAGAGGAACTCTGTCACCGACCTTTGTCGTAACCTGACATCTACTTCACGGTCCATTATGGTCACCTGATAGTAAAACAAAGTACTTTTATACTCCAACTTATAGCTAAATGTTCCAAGTACGTTCACAAAAAATTTAATTCTCGTCCTCCAAAAAACAAAAAAATTAGACATTACTGTGCAAAACTTTTTGAACGCCCTTTGTATTACTTCACATTTGTTCCGTTAACTTGACAAATTCTGATGATGGCTCTGGCCGAAATGCGTGAATGTGTATAATTTAAAAATAAGACAAATAAAAATAACGTTAAAGACGTATAATTCTACTGTCGGGGATTTTTCCTGAAAGCCTGCGTGACAATTTATTCTTACAAATCTTTTTATAACTGTGCCTCGGTTCCACATTAAAATCTTTGCCACCCTGCACGTAGTTCGAGGAACCATTTCTAGGATCATAGGAAGATCAGGACAAAGAGTATTCAATAGCGTTACATATGGAGTAAAGCACAGTGTTGGTTAAAGGAACCTTTCAGCGCCCACAGGAGACGTGAATTCCCTCCCAGTGCCTGTGTCCAGGTTATCGAGTACTCCTTACACCAGTTCTGACTCTTCTTGCCTCAGGAGGGGATACAATGGCTTCATGACACCCTTCCTAACCAACGCATATATCGAGAACAGAAAAGATGTAAAGTCAAACTGATGGGTTGGTTCATACTGTACTTTTCAAAACTGAGTCGGTTTGAAAGTTACTGAAACAACGTTACGCAATCTCTCAACTCTTGAAGTTTCAAGTCGTTTCCTCACCTGTTCTGGGAACAACAATTCGTTTGTCAGGCCGTGCAGATAGAAGATATTTTGTGCAGGTGGTGTCCCACAGCCGGTAAACATGTCACGAACCTCACATTTTGTACCATCAAGTGCTGCTAAAAAAATTTTAAAAAAATCTTTACCAGTTCCCATCAAATCACTGGAGCAAGAATGGAATGTCCTCCATATTCACCCAGTCTGACTTCTTTTGACTACTCTATGTGGGACACAATGAACCGTACTGTCTATCGAAACTATCCCTCCACGCTGGATCAAGTTGATCGTCATTGTGAATGGGGAATGAATCCAGTTCAATTGAGAAACTACAAGATATGATAGAAAATTTCATTGCCCCTTTGAATCATCTCTCTACTGCGAGTGGTGGACATTTGCTTGCTTGCACAAGACGAAATTTTTAAGCATGCTCAAATGAGCTGTACAGCTCTTGTAACCAGTATTCCGAAATCCATTTTAAAAAATTTAACGTTCGTTTGTTCAAAGTCATGTCTCTCCGAAAGTTCTTGTTGTACTGCTTTTGACACAACATCGCGTTTTAATATAAGTATGATTTTAAGTACGTATTTCTTTCATTTATATATAATTTTTTAGTTTTTTTGTAACAGCTTTTCCCTAATATTAAATGTATAAAAAATTGTATATCACTTATACTAAAGAAATAAGTATATAAAAATACAAGCGTGAAGAAATGTCACATTGTGTAAAATTTCAAAGCATACGGTCAAAAACTTTCGGAGATTTCTGATGCAACATTTACAGTTTCTATATACGCACAAACGTATTATTCGTTTCTTCAAAATCTCAGATCTCCGAAAGTTCTTCATAGTTTCCTTTGAAATTCTGACACAACATAGCATTCGAACACTCACATATATTCATATATCTGCAGGAACGTAATATGATATACGAGGGCTGCCCAGAAAGTAACACACCGCATTTTTTTCTGCAACCTTTCTTTACTAAACATAATGAGAATTACACACACAAAAAATGGTGTTTTATCTACACACCCTATTTTTCCACGTAATCACCATTCCGTTCGATGGCCTTTCTCCAGCGTAAAACAAGGCCGCGTGTGCCAATCCTTGTCCTGGTGACGGAGCCAATACCTCACTGTGTGAATCACCTCCTCATTGTCCTCAAAATGTCATTCACGAATGTCATCCTTTAATGGACCAAACAAGTGGACGTCGGAGTGGGCTAGATCAGGGTTGTAGGATGGATGGGTAACACTGTCCAACCCTGTTTTGCGATCTGTTCAGCAGTCCTCAGACTTGTGTGGGGCCGAGCGTTATCGAGTTGCAACTAAGCATCTCCTAGGTTGCTGAGGCGCCAAAGTCGCCGGAAGCGCGTCTTGAGTTTTATTAGTGTGTTGACATATGCTTCTGATCTAACGATACTGCGTCTTGACATCACATCAATGAGAGTCCCAGAACGATGAGATCATGATCTCACCGGCGGAAGCACTTGCTTAGAATTTTTTCTTCTGTGGGAGGTGGAAATGGCGTCATTCAATCGACTGTCGTTTTGAAACTTCCTGGCAGATTAAAACTGTGTTCCGGACCGATTCTCGAAATCGGGACCTTTGCCTTTCGCGGGCAAGCGCTCTGCCGACTGAGCTACCTAAGCACGTCTCCCGACCTGTCCTCACAGCTACAATTCTGCCAGTACCTGATGTCTTACCTTCCAAACTTCCCAGAAGCTCTTCTGCGAACCTGCAGAACTAGAACCCCTGGCAGAAAGGACAATGCGGAGACATGGCTTAGCCACACACTGGGGGATGTTTCCAGAATGAGATTTTCACTTTGCAGCGGAGTGTGGGCTGATAAGAAACTTACTGGCAAATTAATACTGTGTTCCGGACCGATGCTCGAAATCGGGACCTTTGCCTTTCGAGTCTCGGCCCAGCACACAGTTTTAATCTGCCACGAAGTTTCGCATCAGCGCACATTCCGCTGCATAGTGGAAATCTCATTCTGTACTGTCGTTTTGTTTCGGGGTCAAAATGGTGAAACCAGGTTTCATCAACTGTCACAATCCGGGACAAGAAGGCCTCCCCCTCAGCTTCAAAACGTTGCAAAAAATCCAGAAAAATGTTTTTTCTGCCTGATTTGTGATCTATCGATAGACAAAGCGGCACCCATCTTGCACACGCTTTTGGATATGCAAGTGCTGATAATTACACCCACACTTCCTTTGCTGATTGACTGATCCAACTGCTGAATCGTAATGCGTGTGTCCTCGCGAATGACAACATCCGCTTGCTGCAACACATCTGGTGTGACAACCGTGATGGTCTCCCCGATCGCTGCAAATCCTGTAACTCAGCCGAACCGCCTTCTAACGACCTCGCCCTCGGTGTCCAGCGACTCAGTACAGTTGTTGTTGTTGTTTTCAGTCTTGAGACTGTACTTCTGTCGAAAGCAGATGCTCCATAGACTTTGCACAAGCGTTTGTGAGTATTCCACACAGTTCCTTCTATGCAGTGAGAAATTCAATGACGCCAAGTTGCTCGTAACGTACATCACCTACAGACGCCATTTTGTCCTGCAGCTACTCTATCTGTCGGAAGTGATGGAAACTAGATACGCTCACTCAGGAGAGTTCAAGTAATACATAAGTAACGTTTCGCATTCCTGGCATTGTTTATGGTTAAGAAAAAAAAACGCGGTGTATTATTCTCCGGGCCACCCTCGTATATGTAATATATGTGTAATAAAAGGGGAATTGTTTATAATTCGAGAGTGATTTTACTTCTTTAACACACATGCACACGTAAAGGGGAAGCATTGTAACTTTCTTACCAAAAATCATAAAATACGCCTTTCGAATTTACTTCAAATTCTTATGCGTTATTGTAATAAATATTTAGGAACATGTAGACTAAATACTTTTTTAATATAACAACATGTACACAAAATATACAACAGTGAAACATTGTTAGCAAACAGGAAAGTTGTGTTTATGACTGATTTATGATTAGAATACTACTACAGAATCTGAAGTTACAATAACAATAAACAAGGCTCAAGGTCAGAGAGATGGCGAAGGGGTGGTGAGGGAGAGAGGGCAGGAAATGGAAGTAGAAAACAGAAGGAAGGAGAGAGATCAGGAGGAGGTGGAGAGAGAGGCGGAGGAGAAGATAGACAGAGAGAGAGACGGAAAGATGGACAGAGAAGTGTGTGTGTGGGGGGGGGGGGGGGTAAATAGAGGGGGGGAAAAAGGAGGCAGAAGAAGATGGAGAGATAGGTGAGAAGAGGTGATGGACAGACAGAGGAGAAGGGATGGGGAGATGGATAAAGAAAGGAGGAGGGGGAGATGGACAGACAGAGGAGGAAGAAGGAGTGAGAGCTAGTCAGACACATACACGGTGCATGTACTATCTGTGAGGGTGTAGAATGGGAAAGACGAGCGACTATCTGAGTTTGGCCAATGGCAGATTGTGATAGCCCGGAGTGTCGGCACTAGCATTTCGGAAATTGCATGACTTGTCAGGTGGTCGAGGAGTGGTATGGTGAGTGCCTTCAACACGTGGCGAAACTAAAGTGAAACCACGTCCAGACGTCGTGGGGTTGGGCGCCTCCCCTCATTACAAATGTCGGACGTCGTATGCTAGACAGACTGGTAAATCAGGACATGAGGCGAAATGTGGCGGAACTAGCATCACACTTTAATGCTGGACAGAGTACAAGTGTATCTGAACATACAGTGCACTGAACACTCCTAACGATGGGCCTCTGCAGTCGATGACCCATGCATGTGCCGAAGTTAACTCCACGACATCGTCAACTACGACTGAAACGGGCACGTGACCATCGGCACTGGACGCAGTGGCAGAGTGTTGCACGGTCTGATAAATGCCGATATCTTTTTCACCATGCCGATGGGAGGCCACGAATCCGTCGTCTTCCACGGGAACAGCTTCTTGACATCTGTACTGCGGGACAGAGACAAGCTGGCGGTGGCTCCATTATGCTATGAGGAACATTCACGGGGTATCTGTCGATCCAGTGGAGTTCGTGTAAGGCAATTTGACGGCCAAGGAGTATCGTACAGTGGTTTCAGACTACATACACCCCTTCATGACCATCATGTTTCCCGACAGCAGTGGCATTTTTCAACAAGATAATGCGCCATGTCACAAAGAGTGGTTCGAGGAACACAGTGGCGAGTTCCTATTGATGTGCTGGACCGCCGGCTCACCAGATCTGAACCCTCCAGAGACGATACAAGGCCGCATTGCTTCCATCCCACGAGCCGTCTCCTCTCTCATCCGTGCCAAAGGAGGAATTGCCGGTTATTAGATCGGTGATCATAATTTTCTGCCTGATCAATGTATGTTTTCATGTGTCGTGCATATACGTTATCAGCGTTGAGATATCTTTTGTTTTAATTTTATTTTCTGATGTTGTGAGGCGCCGAAATTCACCCTTTCACATTCAGATCATCTCTAAAAGGAAGTCAATAAAGTCTTCTAAATATTGTTTGTGGTTTAGCTCCGCTTGTTCATTAAGAATTTCGTCTGGATATACGTTTCTAGTTCTTTCAGGATGTTCAGTATTGTCCCTTTGATACATGATGTAGATCATTGGATTTCCTATTCGTTCTGCTTTGTGTTTGTGGTTGCGCAAGTGCATTTGAAATGTCTACAGATTACTTTCGCAGGTGAGAGTTCTTTGAAGCTAATTTCGAAGTTCCTACCTGTTTGTCCAATGTAAAATTGTATAAATCATCACTGCGATTTTGTGTATTTCTGATTTTGAGAAGATTGGGATTTCAGTTCTTCGTTTTTTTAAGCATGTTGGTCTTAATCAGGATTCCAGCACATCATATTATTCTCCACTCTACTGGCTACAAATCCTTGTTTTTCAAAATAATCCCCATCCAATGCAATGGCCTTACGCCACCTTACTGGGAGGGCTTTTGTGAGCGCATGGTATCACTCTACTGCTCGACGTCGGAGCCAATGTATTGCTGTATCAATAGACTCCCCATCAGCCATGTTTATATTCGACTACTTGGAGACCATTTCCAGCCATTCATGGACTTCATCTTCACAAATAACGATTGAATTTTTATAGACGACAGTGCACTGTGTCATCGGGCCACATTTGCTACCAAATGAGTGGAAAAACATTCTGGACAGTTCGAGTGAATGGTTTTGCACTCAGTTCGCCAGAAGTGAATCCCATCGAACATTTGTGGGACGTAATAGAGAGGTCAGTTCGTGGATAAAATCCTGCCCCGGTAACACTTTAGCGAATATGGACGGCTTTAGAGGCTGCATCGCCCATTATTTCTGCAGGGGACTTCCAATGACTTCTTGAGTCCATGCCACGTCGAGCTGCTGCAGTATTCCGAGGAAAAGTTATTACTTTCGTCACCTCAGTGTAGTAACATTCTACGTGTTACGTTTAAGCCGACCGTCGATCGATTGCCCGCCATTGTCGAGTCCTTACTCTGTTTAGTCTCTAATGACATAGTCAATGAATTAGTGATCCTCCCTTTCTCTTTTTAAGAGGGGACGTTGGCGAAAAACACACACTATTTCAAAAATACACCAAATCCACAGCTTTGGAGATATGGCAATGAAATTTTGTACCACGCTTTACATGTAAGTAAATGATGATTAACTGAAACCCTCAGCTGCCGACAGGTGTTGTTGATATACCACGATGTGGACAGCTGAAAATGTGTGCCCCGACCGGGACTCGAACCCTGGATCTCCTGCTTACATGTTTTTTTAGACCTCCTGCACCCCAAGCAGGAATCAACCCGTTTTTTGTTTTTGTTTTTTTATTTTTGTATTTTTTGTTTTTTGTTGTTTTTTTTCTATTTTTTGTTTTTAATTTTTTATTTTGTTCCCCAAAAACCTATGTAGCCTAAAAACAAAAACAAAGCTGGTGCCACCGCTACTTTCACCCTAAAGCTAACTAGGACGGCCGTTCGCCTCCACTTCATGTTCCGTCCACGAACAAAAATTAAATATGCCTCTGAACATTTTATTAAAAAATAAAAGGAGAAAGGAAAGGGTATAATACTTTATTATATTTTATTTATTGATCATTTTGTTCTTATTTTGTTCTTGGGTGTTTATTTGGATTCGAAAGCACGTCTCCTGCTCACTTATATATATATATATATATATATATATCAATGTGCGAACAGTCATAGTTAATCAAGCCTGGAAAGCTAAAACAGAATGAAGACACCATCGAAGATACTAAACATAAATAACATGAAAATAAAGCTATCACTTCGTAGTAGTCTTCCCAGCGACAGCGCCCACTGATAAAGATTGTTCAATATATGATCGTTTGTAGTTCGTTCTGACCTCATCTGCCACCGCCTGGAACATTCCAGCTACACGGCGGGCTGTGAAAGGCACTGCATAGGTAGTTTGCGAAGCAGTGTCGATATCTGGTATGCCCGGAAATAGCATGATGTCTCTCTTGCAAATAGAGCCAGAAGTCAAGGAAATTCTTATGTCCGTCACGACAGAGGTAATGGACCGCATGTCCACGTATCCAGGGGACGGAGTTGGTTCGAATCTTGGGGTAAAATGTCTCATACGGAAAACAATAACGTGCGTGCAGATATATGCTCCGGCCTAACTCGCAAGAGATAAGCCAGCGTCTGCAGCACTAGGTGCCAAACCGGTTCCGCCTCTCCACAGCTGAGGCGGTGCTCGTCAGACTCTACGGTATTACAACCCACACAATTGGGAGATTCTGCCATGTGGATATTGTAGAGACGTTCTTGCGTCACCAGCTTCCCATTAACGACTACGTACCATTGGGAAACAACATCGGAATCAAGCATGGCATCGTGTACAGTCTTCCACACAACGCGCCGCCGTACGTCAGGATATTTTAGTTCGGCCACATTTAGGGGGCGGCGTTGCAGCATGTCGTGATATAGGCGTCGAGTTGTGGCCATTTGTGGTGTCGTGAGCGCTACACTGGAATAACTTTGTTCTAAATAGAAACGTCCTATATAAAAGAAGGGCGCTGGGATGTCCTGTAGTGCCACCGGCGCTAGAAGCAGGTCGTAGCGCCGTCAGAAGCAGACTCTTGAGGCTCGTAGGACAATTGCGCAAGAGACAAATGTGAGATAACATAGAGGGCAATGGCCCTATCATGTACGTTAACTAGGCCGAGACCACTTTTTTCCTTGGGGAGGGTAAGAGATACGTATCTCATCTTCAGTAACATAACCAGCGGTGACGAAGTATCCCAGCGCTGCCATAATGCTACGAGCCAAGGGTTTTGAAATGGGTAGCGGGACGCAAGGTATACATTGGCATAATACGCCCTCTGAACAATGTTGAGGGATCGCAAGCGCTGATGTGCAATTCCGGCCCTAATTTGGTTAAGAAGGCGTCGATAATTGAGCGTCGTCGCTCGTCGCATGTCGTTCATGAAATCTAAGCCCCAGCAGCGGACTGTATCACTGAAGTGCAAGGGGCAATGTGTCCCTGCAGTAGGCCAATCCCGATGCTCAAGGCGACCTACTTTTCAACGTTGATTTGGCTACCAGAAGCTGTACCGTCGGTTGCAATCCAGTCCAATGCCGCGGCCATATCGTCAGCTCAACGTATGACGATCATCTAATCATCCGCATATGCGGTGCAGGGATAGTTGGAGCCGCCGAACTGTATCCCAGTGAGCCTGTCTCGGAGACCACACAACAAAGGTTCTAAGGCCAATGCAAATAACGATGTTGATAATGGACATTCCTGTCGTACTGATCGGTGGATCGGCATGGGTGCCATCAGTCTTCCATTAACAAGAACTCGAGAAGTCGCCCCAGGCAGAAGGCGTGTCAACACTGTGATAAAGGAGTCGGGGTATTCCATGCGCCGTAGAACGGCCGTGAGGAAAGTGTGGCCCACACGGTCAAAAGCCTGGCTAAAGTCGATAGACGCCAGGGCTGCCGGCAAACGTCTCACCCGCGCAAGGGAGATGAGATCTCTGTAACGACATAAAGCAGTTCTGATGTTGTTGCGACCCCCCCCCCCCCCCCCCCCCAAGGACGTCTGATCGCTGGACAGGACGTGCGATAGTGTGCCACGAAAACGTGCTGATAGCAGCCTCGAAAAGATCTTGAAGTCGCTGTTCAATAACATTAAGGGGCGATAATCGAGGACATGATTCAGTCCCTTTGGCTTATGGATGGGGACAATCAGTCCTTCCAAGAACGGTGCAGGCAACGGTATACTCGGGGACATCAATTCCTGACAAATTTCAACCCAACACGATACTAACAGTTGTTTAAATGCTCGATAGAACTCTAATGGTAATCCATCGATTCCTGGTGATTTATGGGGAGCACCTTTACCAATGGCGTCGAGCACTTCCTCTTCTGTAACTTCTCCCAGTAAAGTCGGTACCATGTCTGGTGGAACTGTACCGTGGACATGTGCTGAAACGGTGTCTACCATCACCATATAAGGGAGCACTGCTGAATAAAGTTGAGCGTAATGCCCATAGAAGGCTTCTGCTATATCTGTGTGTCGTCCGTCGTCCGTTATCATGTCGGTTACCAGTGCCCTACAGCGCCTCCTGCGATCTAGGAGCACGTGGTGCATAGATGGCCTTTCTGATTGTATCATGTCTGGAGCACGCGACCGTATAACATCGCGCTGTAAATGATGGCGTGCTAAGGAGACGAGCTGCGCTTTCGCGCGATTGAATGTGATCTGCCTGTCAGGTGAGGGCTCTATAGCAAGACATTCCCGTAGGACGGTGTAATAAAAGTTTTCCGTGCTCCTCCTCCATGCCGTCGCTTCCCGGCCGTAAGCCATGAAGGTGAGCCTAAGAGCAGGCTTCGCACACTCAATCCACCAACTGAGGGTGGATCGGTAACGACCACGACACTGTAAGGACGCGTTCCACGACTCTTCGATAGCACCTTTACATGCCGGCTCGTCCAGATGGGTGACGTTCAGTTTCCAGGGGGCCCTACTGCGCCACACACGTGCAGGTTGGAGGGCAATGGTGCAAATATAGGCTGTGTGGTCGGTGAATGCAGTGGGCCAGAGCTCTGCTCCTCTCGTCGCCGTCGAGAGGGTGCTTGTGACGTTAATCCTGTCTAACCGACTTGATGAACGACTGGTATAATGGGTGTAACCAGGAGCTGGGCCATGGATTTGGCGCCAAGTGTCGATCAGGTCGAAGTCACGCACTAGCATTTCCAACTCCGCACACGGGACGTGATGTGGCTGCTGATCAGACGGAGATAATGTACAGTTAAAATCTCCACAGATCACCATATCGTCTATGCGGCCCATAAACAGACGCGTAATATCTTCCGAAAAAAAGCGGGCACGATCTCTCCGTCTCCCTGATCCTGAAGGGGCATATACGTTGTTAAGTCGTACACCGTTGACAGTTACTGCCATGGCTGATGCACTCGGTAAGTACAGTAAGTCCGTAGCCGCCAAGCCGTCCCGTAGCACGACAGCCACACCACAATCGGTAGAAGAGGCGTGGGAGATGTGGGCGGTATATCCGTAGAAGTCAGGGAAACTAGCGACACATACTTCCTGTAAGAGGGCCACGTCGATGTCCGCCGAATCAAGCATGCGTTGTCACATTGTCAGTTTGTGTGGTGCTCTTATCGCGTTGATACTGATTGTGGCAAGGCGAAAGGTGTGCTGCCTAGCCTCTTCACCTAGGGTAGACGCCATGGCAATCGAAGATAACCGCAAGAGATGCCGGACCCACCGAACCCGTTACAAATTATGAGTCTTTCATGCTAGGAGTGGCTTCCCCAGTGCCACCTGCGTTCTCTCCAGGAAGTTCCTCAACATCGTCCGACCACAGTGGGTGCAACACGATGTTGTGTAGCTGATCGGCACCTAAATCTCTCTCACGTACGTCGTCTTTGGTAGAGATAGACGGAGCGCCAGCCATCGACGCGACCTGCTGCATTTGTGGGGCAAGAAGTAACTGGGCACTCGTAGTATGGGAAAGTGAACCGTCTACATCACTTAGATCCTCAGCAGGCACAGCATCCATGCCGTCTGATGAGATGTCACCTTCTTGACTGGCCGTGTGTAGGAGGCAATCGTCAGAAGGGGTCCGCTGACGTCGTTTGCGTCGTCGAGGCGAACGTTGCTTTCGAACGTGGACATCCGTATCCGAATGTCGGAGGCAACTTCCTCTGGGACCTCGAAGGGGAGCTCAAAAACCCTCACAGTCCTTAGGCCCATGCCTGCATGATCCAACGACACTGCACCGATATGCCCGTCAGAATGTTTGAATCTGAGTGAGTTCGAGTATTTAGACACCACTGTCGCGCAAACCTCTGCACTGGTCATTTTAACATAAACCACCCTCGCCGTTGTAGAAAAATGTATTCCGATGACAGTCGCCGGATCTAAACGTAGATCGACGCGTATGAACTGTTCTATTTCATAGGCTCGAGGACGCGCGGGATCTGGTTGGAAAGTAATTTTGATCGTATCGTGGCGCCACTTGGAACAAATACAACTCGCGCCACGAGAAGGTAAACACAAGCAAGCGCTCACGGTCGCGCACGGCGGGGCGCAGCGGCCGTCCTCGCCCCACCCCAGCCGAAAGCAGACGGAGCCACCGAGGACACAGATGAATAGCGCCGCTGCAGGGACTTATCCCTTGCACGCTTCCCGTGAGACCCACATTCCCAACTGTCCACAATTCTACATATGTAATGTACCTTATAGAATTGTGAACAGTTGGGAATGTGAGTCTCACGGGAAGCGTGCAAGGGTTAAGTCCCTTCGGTGGCTCAGATGGATAGAGGTCTTTTTGCATTATTAGTCCGAACCAATTTTTGTATGATGCGGACTACGTTGTCGGCAACTTAAAATTAAGTAAATTAAATGACATGGTTAGATTTTGACAATGGAATAGATCCTGTTTTGCCGGCACGGTAGCTCAGCGTGTTCGGTCAGAGGGCTGGTTGGCCTCTGTAATCAAAAACTGAGTGGAAGGACCAACCAACGAACTTGACCGGATGTCTTAAGACGTCCGTCTCGAACAGATGCAACGAACAAAAGCGAACAAAATGAGATTGAAAAAAAAAAAAAAAAATCATAGAGCGTCTTCCATGTAAGCAGGAGATCCCTAGTTCGAGTCCCGGTCGGGGCACACATTTTCAGCTATCCATATCGAGGTATATCAACAACAGCTGTCGGCAGCTGAGGGTTTCAGTTAATCATCATTTATTCCAGGGAAAAGCTGCATGGTCATCAACAGTGTCTATTCTTTCGAGAACAGTTACTGTCTTCATTTACATGTAAGTAACACATTTACATATAAAATCTTTGATTACATATATTAAATGTTTCTTTTGAATGAATTTTTGGAGTTTTATTTCCAAAAAATAATGTATATTCCCTCCCCCCCCCCCCCCCCATGAACCATGGGCCTTGGCGTTGGTGGGGAGGCTTGCGTGCCTCAGCGATACAGATAGCCGTACCGTAGGTTCAACCAAAACGGAGGGGTATCTGTTGAGAGGCCAGAGAAACGTGTGGTTCCTGAACAGGGGCAGCAGCCTTTTCAGTAGTTGCAGGGGCAACAGTCTGGATGATTGACTGTCTGGCCTTGTAACAATAACCAAAACGGCCTTGCATGCAGCTTTACTGTATGATTAAAAGATGATGGCGTCCTCTTGGGTAAAATATTCCGGAGGTAAAATAGTCCCCCATTCGGATCTCTGGGCGGGGACTACTCAAGAGGACGTCGTTACCAGCAGAAAGAAAACTGGCGTTCTACCGATCGGAGCGTGGAATGTCAGATCCCTTAATCGGACAGGTAGGTTAGAAAATTTAAAAAGGGAAATGGATAGGTTAAAGTTAGATATAGTAGGAATCAGTGAAGTTCGGTGGCAGGAGGAACAAGACTTCTGGTCAGGTGACTACAGGTATATAAACACAAAATCAAATAGGGGTAATGCAGGAGTAGGTTTAATAATGAATAGGAAAATAGGAATGCGGGTGAGCTACTACAAACAGCGTAGTGAACTCATTATTGTGGCTAAGATAGATACGAAGACCACACCTACTACAGCTGTCCAAGTTTATATGCCAACTAGCTCTGCAGATGACGAAATGTATGATCAAATAAAAGAAATTATTCAGATAGTGAAGGGAGACGAAAATTTAATAGTCACGGATGACTGGAATTCTGTAGTAAGAAAAGGGAGAGAAGGAAATGTAGTAGGTAAATATGGACTAGGACAAAGAAATGAAAGACGAAGCCACCTGGTAGAATTTTGCACAGAGCACAACTTAATCATAGCTAACACTTCGTTCAAGAACCATAAAAGAAGGCTGTATGCATGGAAGAAACCTGGAGATACCGACAGGTTTCAGATAGATTATATAATGGTAAGACAGAGATTTAGGAACCATATTTTAAATTGTAAGACATTTCCAGAAACAGATGTGGACTCTGACCACAATCTATTGGTTATGACCTGTAGATTAAAACTTAAAAACTGCAAAAAGGTGGCAATTTAAGGAGATTGGACATGGATAAACTAAAAGAACCAGAGGTTGTACAGAGTTTCAGGGAGAGAATAAGGCAACATCTGACAAGAATGGGGGAAAGAAATACAGTGGAAGAAGGATGGGTAGCTTTGAGGGATGAAGTAGTGAAGGCAGCAGAGGATAAAGAAGGTAAAAAGACGAGGGCTGCTAGAAATCCTTGGATAACAGAAGCAATATTGAATTTAATTGACGAAAGGAGAAAATATAAAAATGCAGTAAATGAAGCACGCAAAAAGGAATACAAATATCTCAAATATGAGATCGACAGGAAGTGCAAAATGGCTAAGCAGGGATGGCTAGAGGACAAATGTAAGGATATAGAAGCTTATCTCACTAGGGGTAAGATAGATACTGCCTACAGGAAAATTAAAGAGACCTTTGGAGATAAGAGAATCACTTGTATGAATATCAAGAGCTCAGATGGAAACCCAGTTCTAAGCAAAGAAGGGAAAGCAGAAAGGTGGAAGGAGTATATAGAGGGTCTATACAAGGGCGGTGTACTTGAGGACAATATTATTGAAAGGGAAGAGGATGTAGATGAAGATGAAATGGGAAATATGATACTGCGTGAAGAGTTTGACAGAGCACTGAAAGACCTGAGTCGAAACAAGGCCCCCGGAGTAGACAACATTCCACTGGAGCTACTAACGGCCTCGGGAGAGCCAGTCCTGACAAAACTCTACCATCTGGTGAGCAAGATGTACGAGACAGGCGAAATACCCGCAGACTTCAAGAAGAATATAATAATTCCAATCCCAAAGAAAGCAGGTGTTGACAGATGTGAAAATTACGGAACTATCAGTTTAATAAGTCACAGCTGCAAAATACTAACGCGAATTTTTTACAGACGAATGGAAAAACTAGTAGAATCCGACCTCGGGGAAGATCAGTTTGGATTCCGTAGAAATGTTGGAACACGTGAGGCAATACTGACCCTACGACTTATCTTAGAAGCTATATTAAGGAAGGGCAAACCTACGTTTCTAGCATTTGTAGACTTAGAGGAAGCTTTTGACAATGTTGACTGGAATACTCTCTTTCAAATTCTGAAGGTGGCAGGGGTAAAATACAGGGAGCGAGGGGCTATTTACAATTTGTACAGAAACCAGATGGCAGTTATAAGAGTCGAGGGACATGAAAGGGAAGCAGTGGTTCAAATGGTTCAAATGGCTCTGAGCACTATGGGACTCAACTGCTGTGGTCATCAGTCCCCTAGAACGTAGAACTACTTAAACCTACCTAACCTAAGGATAGCACACACATCCACGCCCGTGGCAGCATTCGAACCTGCGACCGTATCAGTCGCACGGTTCCGAACTGCGCGCCTAGAACCGCGAGTCCACCGCGGCCGGCATAAGCAGTGGTTGGGAAGGGAGTGAGACAGGGTTGTAGCCACTCCCAGATGTTATTCAATCTGTATATTGAGCAAGCAGTAAAGAAAACAAAAGAAAAATTCGGAGTAGGTATTAAAATCCATGGAGAAGAAATAAAAACTTTGAGGTTCGCCGATGACATCGTAATTCTGTCAGAGACAGCAAAGGACTTGGAAGAGCAGTTGAAAGGAATGGATAGTGTCTTGAAAGGAGGATATAAGATGAACATCAACAAAAGCAAAACTAGGGTAATGGAATGTAGTCGAATTAAGTCGGGTGATGTTGAGGGTATTAGATTAGGAAATGAGACACTTAAAGTAGGAAAGGAGTTTTGCTATTTGGGGAGCAAAATAACTGATGATGGTCGAAGTAGAGAGGATATAAAATGTAGACTGGCAATGGCAAGGAAAGCGTTTCTGAAGAAAAGAAATTTGTTAACATCGAGTATAGATTTAAGTGTCAAGAAGTCATTTCTGAAAGTATTTGTATGGAGTGTAGCCATGTATGGAAGTGAAACATGGATGATAAATAGTTTGGACAAGAACAGAATAGATGCTTTCGAAATGTGGTGCTACAGAAGAATGCTGAAGATTAGATGGGTT
This sequence comes from Schistocerca gregaria, assembly GCF_023897955.1. NCBI lineage: Eukaryota > Metazoa > Arthropoda > Insecta > Orthoptera > Acrididae > Schistocerca > Schistocerca gregaria. The sequence continues at coordinate 1,005,491,625 of NC_064920.1, read as the reverse complement.
GATCACATAACTAATGAGGAGGTATTGAATAGGATTGGGCAGAAGAGAAGTTTGTGGCACAACTTGACCAGAAGAAGGGATCGGTTGGTAGGATATGTTCTGAGGCATCAAGGGATCACCAATTTAGTATTGGAGGGAAGCATGGAGGGTAAAAATCGTAGAGGGAGACCAAGAGATGACTACACTACGCAGACTCAGAAGGATGTAGGTTGCAGTGGGTACTGGGAGATGAAGGGGCTTGCACAGAATAGAGTAGCATGGAGAGCTGCATCAAACCAGTCTCAGGACTGAAGACCACAACAACAACAATGTATATTCCATTTCCTCAGAAAGTATTCAAGAGATTTCTACAAAAATTCCTCTGTTTCATCTCTTTATCTGTTGTAACCTTCTCACATGAGTTGTTTTTTGAATAGGTCAAGTAGGAGAATTTTCATAATTTTTTAATTATAATTCCACAAGTACAATTTTAAATTAATGCAAAATTCCAAGCACTTTGCCCCATATCTTAGCTTGCAATCATAATTTCAAAATTTTCTATTGCGACAACGTTTATTAGGTTTACAGAAATGTGTGTACAAAATTTCATAATTCTAGCATTTATAGAATATTAGGAAAAGGTACATTAACTTTAAAAAACAAACTTTTCAAGAAATGCAATTTAAAGTTCAAACTAACTTTTTTCCTTATGTCAGTTCTTCAGAAGGCACCACATTTGTACTCTGGGTCGTCTTTCCCTTCAAGACTTCTACTTTGGTTTCTGGTTGTCTATCTTCTTTCCTTTACTAGGTCTTCAACTGACTTATGAGCTGCAGAGACGCGCAGTAAATCTGTATTTCTCAGGACCTCGTGAGTAAAATTTTCTATCTTGAAGCCCATTCTTTCTAAAACCTTCATCATCCCGACGTTCCCATCATTACATACAATAACTGCATCATAAGTTACAATTCTGACAACTGTAGCAGATGCAAATGTGTTTTTAGGGCATCGTTTCCATATGAGTGAATTTAGAGACTCACTTGGAATTTGGGTTTTGCCAGGGACACACTTTTTGAGAAGTGCAGGATCGGCCAGAGATGAGCTATGAAACCAAAGAGTATCTATTACGGCTTTCTAGATGTATTCAACACACGTTTGGTTGAAATTAATACACAGAATCGTTGTTCACTGAGCGGGTAATGAAGTGCTGCTTCAAAACGTGGGCGTGGCACGGAGGACGCGTCACACTTTTAATTAATTTTCAGGCACTTCGGATGCGATTTAAACATTGAAACTTTGGGAACTTATTGTCCGCGAGTTGTACTAACAAATAAAAAAATAAATAGAAAATTGACATTTTTGGTCAGTTTCATCAACGTTCCCCCTTAAAAGTGTCTCGTTTGGATTTCTCTGCACTTTTTTCTTCCTCCTTTGAGTACATGATAGCGGAACCCGGAAACAGTCACCCAAAGAGTTTCTGAAGAGAAAAGAAAGGAAGGAACGATGAGATTATCGTCATGGGCATCATGAAGGTAATACAAATGTGGATCTGACTAGAATGGAGAAAAACTGCTTGCATGGAAGGTAAATAATACGAGTCAAATGTCTTATCCACCGTGGCATTACAGTAAAGAGTGTTTGATAATACATTATCAGTTCCCATGTCTTAGTGGAATGAATGCATCAGAAAATTTGAGGCAGTTAGTAAATGCAGAACAGTCGTTAAAATACTACCACCTGTTTGTTTCTGGCCAGATCCTTGCTGCCGAGTTGGAAAACCTGGCGCCCCCGCGAGAGATCGATGGTGAGCGCGCGGCAACCGCCTTCAATTAAACTGATTGGAGAGAGTGCAGTGAGAGACGTCACACAGACTCTTAGTCCAACTGCTTTATGGCCAAAAAGTATCATATTGACTTAAAGCTCTCTCTCTTTCAACGGAGCTTTGAAGGAGACATCGTTTTGAAGACAGCCTCCTAAGATGTTTTCGGAGTATGGGAAACCACAGTGGACGACAAAGACGCTTAATCAAACTGAGTGAACGAAGCCGGTGGGTTATATTGCCACAGGCCAGAAACCGAGTGCTTCAAACGCCTAGGTAGTGATCAACACTGCTATGAAGCCCTCTCCCCTTCCCACGTTCAAGGAGATCGTCTGGATAATTCGTCCATATTGTGATTTAAGAGGGCTGTTGAGCCGAATGGAGGACTAGTTTTGAGAATCTGGGTTAGGGGTGAATGAATGGGAGAAGAAAACTTTGGAGAGTAAAGGTGCGGAAAATAACTTGATAAATATGAAAGTTGGTGAGGTAGTAGAAGAAGTATTTTTATTATATACTTCTACATTTACATCAACAGGACTGCTCTACGGTTTACACTTAAGTACTTGGCCAAGGAACAATACACTAGAGTGCTGAAAAATAGTGCCTTCAAAATTTTTACGTAAAATCTCTGAAAGCTTTATAAATAAAACAACGATATTAACATTCTACCTGTTTATTCTTCATGTCTACAAATTTGCAGTCCTTGCCGCTAAACAGCTCCCACTTGTGGCAAGGATCATGGAGGTGCGTAAGATAATTACGTCTGTGTATGTAAAGTATGTACGTATGTATGTATGTGCGTGCGTGAGAAACAGCGTACTATAATCGAGTTCCGAATACGAAACACTAATAGAACACCCACACCTTCGCCATGAAAATGCCAGACCACACACGAGCCTGCGACATCTCCACCAGACCGAAGATTTGGTTTCTTGGTTTGTTTGTGGGAGGAGAGCAGACAGTGAGGTCATCGGTCTCATCGGATTAGGGAAGGACGGGGAAGGAAGTCGGCCGTGGCCTTTCAAAGGAACCATCCCGGCATTTGCCTGGAGCGATTTAGGGAAATCACGGAAAACCTAAATCAGGATGGCCGGACGCGGGATTGAACGGCCGTTCTCCCCAATGGGAGTCCAGTGTGGACCGAAAGTTTCGATATACTGTCATCTGTCTTCCTCCATAATGTCCCGAGTTAGCCCCATCCAATATTAATCTGTTAACAAAACTTAAAGAACACCTTCGAGGACAACAGTTTGCTAGTGACGAAGCGGTGCAAGCACAGGTGAGATTGTGGCACCCTCGACAAATTCGAACATTCTACAGCGACGGTTACAAAAAATTGGTTTCCTGTCGGTAGAAATGTGTGTCACGTGACTATGTTGCTAAGTAAATACGTAGACATGAAGAATAAATATGTAGAATGTTATTAATGTCTAAAGCTATTTTGTCTAAAACTGACATGGTGAGACCGTGGCTGTATACAATTAATGTAGGTTGATTCTTACAAAGAAGAAAACAGCAACCAGCCACTATTAATACTGCTATTTATTTAAGTGAATAGCGCCGTAACCGGTTTCGAACTGAAAAGTTCATCTTCAGACGGCTGTTCACAATATTTACATAATTATCAGTTTTTGATATTTATGCTTCCACTGCAGCGAAATATTCTTGGTGTGTTGGTGCCCTACGGTAGAAAACAGTATTATAAGCGTCCTATGTGAACATACTAACCTCCAAACGATGAAATACAGAGTAAACAAATATGTGAGGTTAAGTGGTTACAGTACTTACATCGAAAATTCCGCGAAAATTTTTTGAGAAGTTGCAGGATTGCATTTTTCAAATATTGTATAATATATGCGGCACTTATTTGATTTGCAAATGACCATATTGTGCAAAGAAACACACACACACACACACACACACACACACACACACACCAAAAAGTATTTGCCACATGTGTTGACACAAAGATTGAAGGTTTACAAACACAACAGTGCCAGAGATGTTCTCTATCAGAGATATTCCAATATACAGATTGTTTGATTTCACAGTATGTTATTACAGAACAGACATAACATAATGAAAATTGAAACACAAGGAGCTTCTATTACAATATAAACATTCCTTAAATTTGACAGTGGACACATTTTTTTTCCCTAAAAGAATCAAGGTAACAGTACAGGTATTTATATTACAAAGAATAAATGTTACATTGTGAGCATACCATATTCTGTGAACGTTAATTACTATTAAATTGGAAAAATGTGGTGGCGATTTCGTATGAATGTTACGTACATGGTATTGTATAAATACTATGCCATAAACAGGCAACAACAACATATACATGAGGTACATGAATAATGTGACAGTAGAAATTATATTAAGAGCAGTATTTATTTATGTTTTTAACTGGCCAGTAGGTGAGTGAAATTTTGTAGGAAGGTTGCATTGGCTAGCTCTGTCTGTTCATTGAGGATATGATGTGGTGATTTGCTTTTATGTGTATATATTTCTATCTCTTCAAGCAGATTCATCCGGCTACCTTTCTCAGTATGATGCAGTATTTGGATGTGGTCTTCAATGTTTTTTACTTCATGTTTACTGATGGTTGTGTGCATTGCAAATGCAGATTTTGAAGGATTGTTCAAGTGTATGGCATCTAAATGTTCTTTGAATCGAATCTCAAAGTTTCTACCAGTCTGTCCAATATAGAAGGAGGGGCAATTTAGGCATCTGAGTTTATATATACCTGATCTTTTGTATGGGGAGTTGTTATTCTTTATGTTATGAATGGTTAGCTGCTGAAGTTTATGGTTTGTGTGGAAACTTACATTTATGTTTGTGTTTCTGAAAAGATTACTTATTTTATGGGATATGCTCCCTAGAAAAGGAAGTGAGACATATTTACTGCTGCTTTCTACAGACCTTTGTGCTGACTGCATAGGTGTCTGATGTGAGGCTTTGATTTCTGCTGTTTTTTGGATTTTTTGTGATAATTTATCAACCATGTGAGGGTTATATCCATTGTTTAGAGGTATGGCTTTGATGATATTGGTTTCTTTATGTTGTTCAACTGGTTCCGATGGAATTTTATGAAGGCGACTAAGCATGGACCTGAAGTATGCCATCTTATGTTGGTGTGGATGGCAAGATGAGCTGTTGATGCACACATCTGTGGCTGTTTGCTTTCTGTAAATTTCAAAGTGATGTTCCTGGTTTTTGCTGGAAATTTTTAAGTCTAAGAAATTGATGCTGTTATTGGATTCATGTTCAACAGTGAATGTGATGTTATTGTGCATGCTACTCAGCTTGGTTGCTAATGTGTCAATTTCTTCATTACTGCCATCAAAAAGAATAACTGTATCATCTACATATCTTTTATAGTAGATGATTTTGCTGTTGATGTGACTGTTAGTTTTGAAAAATGTGTGCTCTAAGTGGTTAATGTAAATGTCTGCTAACTTCCCAGCTACGCTGCTACCCATTGCCAACCCATCATTCTGTTCGTAAATTTTGTTATTAAAACTGACGTAATTGTATGACAGGACTAATGTGAGTAACTCAATGAGCTCATAGATCTCTGCCATGCTCAGTTTCTTATGTTTAAGGAGATTGTTCTTGATTATATTTATGGTGTCCTGTATAGGGATGTTAGTATAGAGATTTACAATGTCGAGCGATGCAAATCTGGCTGTTGGTGGAATGTGCATATCCTTAATTTTGTCAATGAGCTCATACGTGTTCCTAATGGAGTAGTTGGTTTCAAAAGTATAATGGGTATTCAGAAGGTCTAGCAGTTTGTAATTTAATCTATATGAAGGGCTGTTCCTAGAGTTAACAATAGCCTGATCGGACAATGCTGTTTATGTATATTCGGCTGTGACCAAAGGCGAGGGGCAGAGGGGTTCATAGCTATGCAGTCACGCACTTCCCACTTAGTTAGAAGGAAATTACAGTTTTTAAGGGTTTTCTTAAGTTTGGCCTGAAATTTAGAAGTTGGATCAAAGGCTAATTCAATTATGTTGTTACTACTGAAAAATTCCATGGTTTTGTCAACATATTAATTTTTATACATTACAACTGCACAGTTACATTTGTGTGCCTTCACTATTAGAGCTTTACCATTAGAAAGTTTGGAGTTGATACAATTGAGTGTTTTTTGGTCACTGTTTTGATGTGAAGTATTTTTTAAGTGTCTTGCGATCATTTTATTGGCTTTGAAGGCTATTGCATTGGTTTCACTGGAATTTAATTTTGCAGCATCACATGCAAGCTTAGTGGATGCAAAGGGCTTTTTAGGTTATTGCCATTAATTTTTGGTTTTATGTTGTGCTTAAGACCTTTGTTTATGAGGGTTAGTTCAGTATTTGTAAAAGTGATGTTAGTTGAATTAATAACTCTTTCATGGAACTGATGTAGGTTGGCATGGGGATTTTTGGCACTTGTAACATTACAGGACATATTGGGACATATTGAAGTATTCGATACTGTAGACTTTTAGGGGATGTCGATACAGATATGCAAAATGTAAAGGGAAACTTTGGTGATGTTTAAATATTGTACTGTGTCAATATTAGGACATTTTGCACAGAAAGAACAAAAATAGAATTAATGTAAATATATATTAGTGTTAGTAACCTATTTTCATTCAATTTTGTAATTATATTTCATTTTGTAAAAGAAAGACTCACTGTTTGCTGTAGCTCTGATTAATCGTATAAATTATCAGTTTTGAGCTAAATTATTTCGTATAATATGGACAAGATACTTTTAAAAACTCACCAGCTAAAGAGAAAGTCTCTAAATGAACGTTTAATACACACTTCTGGAGCTTTCTATGGAGAAATTCTATATTATGATCGCAAAAATACGAAAACTTGTGAAAACTGTTTCATAACCTAATTTCGAAAGACGATTTGTATCAAGAAATATTGCTAAAAAGATTTATTTACGTTTTGAAACACGATTTAAATCATTTTACATATAAATAGTTGTTCTAAATCACTCAAGAAATATCCAGAATCAAATGTCAAGATATTTCTGGAAACATCGGTACAAATCTGGTGAAGGTTATCCAGAAGCTGGTAGAAAAATGTTAAAAATCTATTTGGAAATTATGCTTGTAAGAATTTATATGTACTGATCCTTTTACTTACTTTAATCTGTACTAAAATTCTGTAATGTCTAATTTAGTTTTAAGTCGTGAATTGCTATCGTATTGTAAACAAAGCATTGTCAAGGACTCTCATTGTTTGGAAAGATATTAATACACCTAGGAGTTGTCAGTTGCCAGTTCGGATATGCAGTGCAGTTAGCTCTGAGAGTCAGTTGTTGAGTCTGTGAAGTCTGTCAGTTCTGTTTGTAAATAAACGTCTGTAATGAAGAATTACTTGTTGTCATCAATATGAACTCAAGACCTTTTGCACGAAGCACACACCTCATAATGCAACGTTTTAATTTGGTGTTGAGGAGCTGAAATGTTATAATTTGGTGGATAGAGCTGGGATGTTATACACTGAAGCTACATTTTTTACTTTTCAAACTGTCAAGTTTTTTATTATGCCTACAAGTTATTTTCTGACGTTCTTTAGCAATGATGTCTTCAATGAATTGCAATATGTAGGAGAACTTTGAGATTCGATTCAAAGAACATTTAGATGCCATACACTTGAACAATCCTTCAAAATCTGCATTTGCAATGCATACAACCATCAGTAAACATGAAGTAAAAAACATTGAAGACCACATCCAAATACTGCATCATGCTGAGAAAGGTAGCCTCATGAATCTGCTTGAAGAGATAGAAATATATACACATAAAAGCAAATCACCGCATCATATCCTCAATGAACAGACAGAGCTAGCCAATGCAACCTTCCTACAAAATTTCACTCACCTACTGGCCAGTTAAAAACATAAATAAACACTGCTTTTAATATAATTTCTACTGTCACATTATTCATGTACCTCATGTATATGTTGTTGTTGCCTGTTTATGGCATAGTATTTATACAATACCATGTAAGTAACATTCATACGAAATTGCCACCACATTTTTCCAATTTAATAGTAATTAACGTTCACAGAATATGGTATGCTCACAATGTAACATTTATTCTTTGTAATATAAATACCTGTACTGTTACCTTGATTCTTTTAGGGGAAAAAAATGTGTCCACTGTCAAATTTAAGGAATGTTTATATTGTAATAGAAGCTCCTTGTGTTTCAATTTTCATTATGTTATGTCTGTTCTGTAATAACATACTGTGAAATCAAACAATCTGTATATTGGAATATCTCTGATAGAGAACATCTCTGGCACTGTTGTGTTTGTAAACCTTCAATCTTTGTGTCAACACATGTGGCAAATACTTTTTGGTGTGTGTGTGTGTGTGTGTGTGTGTGTGTGTGTGTGTGTGTGTGTGTGTGTGTATGTGTGTGTGTGTGTGTGTAATATTTGAAAAATGTAATCCTGCAACTTCGCAAAAAATTTTCGCGGAATTTTCGATGTAAGTACTGTAACTACTTAACCTCACATATTTGTTTACTCTGTATTTCATCGTTTGGAGGTTAGTATGTTCACATAGGACGCTTATAATACTGTTTTCTACCGTAGGGCACCAACACACCAAGAATATTTCGCTGCAGTGGAAGCATAAATATCAAAAACTGATAATTATGTAAAGTGCGTCTTATAAATATTGTGAACAGCCGTCTGAAGATGAAATTTTCAGTTCGAAACCGGTTACGGCGCTATTCACTTAAATAAATAGCAGTATTAATAGTGGCTGGTTGCTGTTTTCTTCTTTGTAAGAATCAACCTACATTTATTAATGTCTGTTTTATTTAAAAAGTTTTAAGAGTTTTCACATAAAAAATTAGGAAGCATAACTTTTCAGCACATCCTCATAGCCTTTTTCACGACCGCTGCATTCACGAATATTAGTGAGATAAATGAACAACTTAATTTTTCCTTCAATTTCTGGATTCTTAATTGTTTTATTACGATGGTCACTTCTCCCTATGTAGATGGGATTCAGCAAAATATTTTCTCATTGGGACGAGAAAGTTGGTGACTGAAATTTCGCGGAAAGATCTAGCCGCGACGATAATACCTTTGTTTCAATGATTTCTCCCCAAATCGCGTATCGTATCCATGACCTTCTCTCCTCTGTTTAGGTATAATACAAAACTAGCTGCCCTTCTTTGAACTTTGAGGATGTGTTGCGGTAATCATATCTGGTAGGTGTGCCATACTGCACCGCAATATTCCAAAAGTGGTAGGCCTTCTCTTTAGCAGAGTTCTTGGGTCTTCTAAGTGTTCTGCCAATAAATGGCTGTCTTTAGTTCGTCTTTCCGAAAACATTTCCTATGTGATGGTTACAATTTAAGTTCTTCGCAACTGTAATCACTAGGCATTTAGTTAAACAGATAATCCTTAAATTTATATTATTTATCAAATAACCGACATTTAATGTGCTTTTTGATACTCATTGGAGGACTGCACAATTTTTATTGTTTAGTTCAGCTGACATTTTTGCACCATACAGTTATCTTGCCTACATCATTTTGCAATACTTTTTGATCTTCTAATGACTTAACTAACTAGAAGGTAGATGACAGTATCTTCTGCAAATAATCTATGAGGACTGCTGAGATTGTCTGCTAAACCGTTCATGTAAATTGAGAACTGCCTATTTCACTTCCTAGAGAAACCCCAGATATCACTTTTGTTACACTCGATACTGAAAAAAATACAGTGAAGATAGCAGAAGGAGACTCGCTGGAAAAGCTCTTCTTGCAAACTGGATTATTTGAATTAGGGGGGATTACTGGAACTTGCTTTGAGTAATGGAGTGGAGAATAATGAGTTTAAGGAATAGTTGAATGCTCGAAAAACGTACAAGAAGAAACAGCTTCTGGGACGTACATTAACGCATCCAAGTATACAAGAATAAAGGAAAGAATCTGTAGAATGGAAATTTGAAGAGGCACATAGATATGATATAAAACGCGTTTTTGGAAATAGAAGGAAGGAAAAAATGTCCAAATGTGTGTGAAATCTTATGGAACTTAACTGCTAAGGTCATCAGTCCCTAAGCTTACACACTACTTAACCTAAATTATCCTAAGGACAAACACACACACGCATGACCGAGGGAGGACTCGAACCTCCGCCGGGACCAGCCGCACAGGCCGTGACTGCAGCGCCTGAGACCGCTTGGCTAATCCCGCGCGGCTAGAAGGACGAGATTGTGACGGGGTCCAACCAGTCTAACAGACAACCCTAAAATTGAGCAGATTATCATCTAACACAGTGATTTATTTATCACTGTTCTGTCGACAGCCCGTAAAAGTCGCTGCACTGTACTATAAAATTGAAAGTAATTTGTGTTATATTGCTTCAGTAACATTCCATTGAGTTTACAGAGAATTAAATTCCAAAATAAAGAAATATTCCATACAACAAACCCAAGACTAAATACATGCCCTAGGTTAGTAACACCCATGTCTTCAAAGAGCACCTTGACATCTTCCAATCCTTCTATCCTCTAAAAATTTATGTGGTGTGCTACGATTAGTGTGTATGTCATCATACAGACTCAGATTTGCCCCGGTGACCATATTCTATGTAGTGCAACCACTGTTTATGTAAGTAGTGTTGTCAAGAAAAACCAAGCTCTTTGACATTGCAGCGGACTACGTCCTTACTCTTTGCCTTAGGCATCAGTGCCTAAGTGCTCTGCAAGCTTATGACCCGTACGTAAAAGCTGGCTTAGCACAAGAGCATCGCTGTTTCTTCTGGTAACTGCCCGGCCTGTCATTATGGCGTCAAGTAGCTGGGCTAGTAACTCCAAACATGTATAGTATATAGCTAGTTGAGCAGCTCTTATTTTTCCGCAGTACTAATCGTACTGCCCTAGCTAACAACTAGTTATACACACTGATTAACAAAGTTCATTTCTCAGTTACCAAAAGCGCTTCCAGCCATTTCTTTTGCTGTCCAGCCAGTCATTCTCTTCAAGTTGTCTAAATACACAAACTCATCTACTCAACGCTACAGATAACCGTACTGTAGATACAGCTGCATCAGAGAGATATTTGAGAAGAGGCGATACTAAGATATGGGTCCTGACGAGGGGTACTAGTTTTTCATTTTCTGCAGGGGCAAGAGACGGGATGATGGACCAATCTGGCCTCCTAACATTTCCCAACATGCAGTTGCTAATTGGTATAATTAGTGCTACGGACGGTTGGAGCAAGGGAAACTACAGCCGTTACATTTCTAAAGGACAGAAAACTCTGTTGTAGGGACAGAGAGCAGCATCAAACCAGATTCTGTCTTCCGACTGAGAGCCGCAAGAGAAGGTTATACAGGTGGATACACGTAAGCTATTTTCTTTGATATTTCGCGCATTTTTTAAGATGGGAATATACAGATTTGCTAGTATCAAGGGATACAAACTCTTTATCGTGAGTACGTAAGAGCCGCAAAAGTTATTAATTAGTACCAGTCATTTGTTTCCCTCCCCCCCATGAACCATGGACCTTGCCTTTGGTGGGGAGGCTTGCGTGCCTCAGCGATACACATGGCCGTACCGTAGGTGCAACCACAACGGAGGGGTATCTGTTGAGAGGCCAGACAAACATGTGGTTCCTGAAGAGGGGCAGCAGCCTTTTCAGTAGTTGCAGGGGCAACAGTCTGGATGATTGACTGATCTGGCCTTGCAACATTAACCGAAACGGCCTTGCTGTTCTGGTACTGCGAACGGCTGAAAGCAAGGGGAAACTACAGCCGTGATTTTTCCCGAGGACATGCAGCTTTACTGTATGATTAAATGATGATGGCGTCCTCTTGGGTAAAATATTCCGGAGGTAAAATAGTCCCTTAATCTGGCAGGTAGGTTAGAAAATTTAAAAAGGGAAATGGATAGGTTAAAGGTAGATATAGTGGGAATTAGTGAAGATCGATGGCAGGAGGAACAAGACTTTTGGGCAGGTGAATACAGGGTTATAAATACAAAATGAAATAGGGGTAATGCAGGAGTAGGTTTAATAATGAATAAAAAAATAGGAGTGCGGGTAATCTACTACAAACAGCATAGTGAACGCATTATTGTGGCAAGATAGCCACAAAGATCATGCCTTCTACAGTAGTACAAGTTTATATGCCAACTAGCTCTGCAGATGATGAAGAAATTGAAGAAATGTATGATGAGATAAAAGAAATTATTCAGCTAGTGAAGGGAGACGAAAATTTAATAGTCATGGGGGACTGGAATTCGTCAGTAGGAAAAGGGAGAGAAGGAAACATGGTGGGTGAATATGGATTGGGGCTAAGAAATGAAAGAGGAAACCGTCTGGTAGAATTTTGCACAGAGCATAACTTAATCATAGCTAACGCTTGGTTCAAGAATCATAAAAGAAGGTTGTATACATGGAAGAATCCTGGAGATACTAAAAGGTATCAGATAGATTATATAACGGTAAGACAGAGATTTAGGTACCAGGTTTTAAATTGTAGGACATTTCCAAGGGCAGATGTGGACTCTGACCACAATCTATTGGTTATGAACTGTAGATCAAAACTGAAGAAAATGCAAAAAGGTGGCAATTTAAGGAGATGGGATTTGGATGAACTGACTAAACCAGAGGTTGCACAGAGTTTCAGGGAGAGCATAAGGCAACATCTGACAAGAATGAGGGAAAGATACAGTAGAAGAAGAATGGGTAGCTCTGAGGGATGAAGTAGTGAAGGCAGCAGAGGATAAAGTAGGTAAAAAGACGAGGGCTGCTATAAATCCCTGTAAAACAGAAGAAATATTGAATTTAATTGATGAAAGCAGAAAATATAGAAATGCAGTAAATGAGGCAGGGAAAAAGGAATACAAACGTCTCACAAATGAGATCGACAGGAAGTGCAAAATGGCTAAGCAGGGATGGCTAGAGGACAAATGTAAGGATATAGAAGCTTATCTCACTAGGGGTAAGATAGATACTGCCTACAGGAAAATTAAAGAGACCTTTGGAGAGAAGAGAACCACTTGTATGAATATCCAGAGCTCAGATGGAAACCCAGTTCTAAGCAAAGAAGGGAAAGCAGAAAGGTGGAAGGAGTATATAGAGGGTCTATACAAGGGCGATGTACTTGAGGACAATATTATTGAAAGGGAAGAGGATGTAGATGAAGATGAAATGGGAGATACGATACTGCGTGAAGAGTTTGACAGAGCACTGAAAGACCTGAGTCGAAACAAGGCCCCCAGAGTAGACAACATTCTATGGGAACTAGTTACGGCCTTGGGAGAGCCAGTCATGACAAAACTCTACCAGATGGTGAGCAAGATGTATGAGACAGGCGAAATACCCTCAGGCTTCAAGAAGAATATAATAATTCCAATCCCAAAGAAAGCAGGTGTTGACAGATGCGAAAATTACCGATCTATCAGTTTAATAAGTCACAGCTGCAAAATACTAACGCGAATTCTTTAAAGACGAATGGAAAAACTGGTAGATACGGACCTCGGGGAGGATCAGTTTGGATTCCGTAGAAATTTTGGAACACGTGAGGCAATACTGACCTTACGACTTACTTTAGAAGAAAGATTAAGAAAAGGGAAGCTTACGTTTCCAGCATTTGTAGACTTGGAGAAAGCTTTCGACAATGTTGACTGGAATACTCTCTTTCAAATTCTGAAGGTGGCAGGGGTAAAGTACAGGGAGCGAAAGGCTATTTACAATTTTTACAGAAAGCAGATGGCAGTCATAAGAGTCAAGGGGCATGAAAGGGAAGCAGTGGTTGGGAAAGGAGTGAGACAGGGTTGTAGCCTCTCCCCGATGTTATTCAATCTGTATATTGAGCAAGCAGTAAAGGAAACAAAAGAAAAATTCAAGTAGGTATTAAAATCCATGGAGACGAAGTAAAAACTTTGAGGTGCGCCGATGACATTGTAATTCTGTCAGAGACAGCAAAGGACTTGGAAGAGCGGTTGAACGGAATGGACAGTGTCTTGAAAAGAGGATATAAGATGAACATCAACAAAAGCAAAACGAGGATAATAGAATGTGGTCAAATTAAATCGGTTGATGCTGAGGGAATTAGATTAGGAAATGAGACACTTAAAGTAGTAAAGGAGTTTTGCTATTTAGGAAGTAAAATAACTGAAGATGGTCGAAGTAGAGAGGATATAAAATGTAGACTGGCAATGGCAAGGAAAACCTTCCTGAAGAAGAGAAATTTGTTAACATCGAATATAGATTTATGTATCAGGAAGTCGTTTCTGAAAGTATTTGTTTGGAGTGTAGCCATGTATGGAAGTGAAACATGGACGATAACTAGTTTGGACAAGAAGAGAATAGAAGCTTTCGAAATGTGGTGCTACAGAAGAATGCTGAAGATTAGATTGGTAGATCACATAACTAATGAGGATGTAGTGAATATGGTTGGGGAGAAGAGAAGTTTGTGGCACAACTTGACCAGAAGAAGGGATCGGTTGGTAGGACATGTTCTGAGGCATCAAGGGATCACCAATTTAGTATTGGAGGGCAGCGTGGAGGGTAAAAATCGTAGACGATAGAACCACAGACCGTTGTTTTTTAATTTTTGACAGCGATATCTCGATTTCGCCTCTTTCCATCACTGGCGGCGGGGTATGTCTACTGCGCTAGAGGGCGGTTACGGCACCTTCTCCCGCACGCGTTGTGGGTCTTCTGCGGCCTATATAGGGGCCGCCGCTTGCGCTGGGAAGTCAGTTCCGGCGAGATCGTGCACCAGCACTCTCACCTGAAGATGGCGGCCAGTTGGACCGCGGAAATATTGTGCCATGAAGACGTCATGATCCGGCTGCATACCCGAGAAGAATATTGTCAATTATTACGCCGGGAAAGCCTTCGTAGTCACTTCAGAAACCTCTACGGGGAGGAGATGGTGGAACTTGTGAAGAAGTTTGATAAACTTCGTAAGAAAAAAGGCAAGTTGCTGAGTGCCCTCGCCTTTTTGCTGAGCTGCCGTGATGGAAGAGTAATACCTAAGTTTGCTAGATTTGTGCATTTTATTGATACGAAAAAGGCTAACAACATCAAGAAGCGTGCCAGTTTCGCCTTGGTCAAGGAGCGCATTCGCTTCACTCGAAGACAACTGGATCTCATATCCAAGGATTTACTTTTCTTGCACTTGGAGTTATCGTCGCTGCTGTCGGATGCATCTTGGGAATGGGTGGATAGTTCTTCTTGGGCACTATCAGATTGGACGCATAGGAGCGCCGTCAAGAAACAGTCTTCGAAGTTTCAACGGCTTTGTTCTCAACCCATGATATCTGATGACGACACCTGTCGACGGACAGTGATTAACCTGACGAGTAAAGAATTGGACGACTCCACGCTGTCAGTGTTGGAGTAAGGCCTGAATTTTGCCCCTACACCGAGGAATGTGCCTATCACCGAATTCATCTGCGCAGTCGAACAAGCAGTGTCCAGCTTTTCGCAGGATCAAGCTGAAGAGATTAGGCAAGAGGTCTCACATACATTGCGGCGGGCGCCGCCTCCACGGAGTAACATCTCCTCTCTCGAAAGGGCAGCCGTCCGGTCCATTAGAGAAGACGAAGATCTGATAGTTCTACCAGCGGACAAAGGCAACGCAACTTTTCTTGTGTGACGAGATGACTATCTGGGAAAGATGGACCTCTTACTTGAAGACTCAGCATACAGAACATTGCAGGACGACCCAACTGAACGGATAAAACGGAAGACGCTTTCACTGTTGAAGAAGAGTTCTTTACCTGACGACGTTCTCAGAAAACTTCGTCCTGTTGCTGCCGTGCCACCGAGATTATACGGTCTACCCAAGATTCATAAGAAAAGGGTCCCGCTTCGTCCGATCGTGAGTAATTTGGGCGCTCCTACCTACAATCTACCCAAGTATTTAGCATCTGTTCTTGGCCCTCACGTCGGTAAATGCGAACATCACATTTCCAATTCTATGGTGTTTATTCAGAGATTGAAGTCCTTGTCTCTTAGTCCCTGGGATTTGCTTGTGAGCTTTGATGTCGTGTCGCTTTTTACCCGGGTTCCTCTGGAAGAATCCTTGCAATTAATTGGTGAGAAACTGGATGAGGAAATAACCAGGCTTTGTCGCCACGTGTTAACATCGACGTACTTTTTATTCAATGACAAATATTTTGAACAGACTGACGGAGTGGCTATGGGGAGCCCTTTGTCCCCAATAGTCGCCAATCTTTTTATGGAAGATTTTGAGGACATGGCGCTGAAGACAGCGTCCTTAAAACCAACCTGTTTTTGGAGGTACGTTGACGATACGTTTATGGTGTGGCCTCATGGGAGAGAAGCTCTGGACCGCCTCCTAGATCATTTCAATTCCCTGCATCCTAGCATCAAATTTACAATGGAGGTGGAAAATGATGGAAAGCTTCCGTTTCTGGATGTTCTGGTGTACAGAAAGGATGATGGGACACTGGGACACAGCGTTTATCGAAAGCCTACGCACACGGACCGTTACTTACATGCTTCTAGCTGTCATCCATCGTTCCAGCGTACGGGGGTCCTGCGGACGTTGGCGAGAAGAGCTTATGCCATTTCAGATGGAGAAAGCTTGACACAAGAATTGGACCATCTTAAGATTGTGTTCAAGCAGAATGGCTTTTCAGATAAACAGATCCGTCGTGCTTTCCAGTTTGGACCTTCGCCTGAACCACCACAAGAGACCTGCAAATCGGTAGCTTTTCTGCCTTTTGCTGGGAGCATTTCCTCGAAGATAGGAAGGATTCTGAAAAGATATGACATCAAAAGTATTTTTCGTCCACCAGCCAAGATTAGAGCGCTCCTTGGCTCTGTTAAGGATGACTTGGGTTTGAGGAAGCCCGGTGTTTACAAGATCCCTTGCCACTGTGGAAAGACTTATATTGGTCAGACAATCCGGACCATTCAGGAGCGATGTGTTGAGCATCAGCGGCACACAAGACTGCTTCAACCTGAGAAGTCTGCAGTGGCGGAACACTGTCTCACCGAGGGACACAGAATTCTATATGACGAGACACAAATGGTTGCCCCTGCATCTCGCTATTGGGACTGTATTTTAAAAGAATCCATAGAGATTCGGTTATCTGACAATCTTATTAATAGAGACAAGGGTTTTCTTTTAAGTAAGACTTGGGACCCAGTGTTATCTGACATTAAAAAACAACGGTCTGTGGTTCTATCGTCGGAATAAAAAATTTTTATTTATTTTTATTTTTTAATTTTTGACAGCGATATCTCGATTTCGCCTCTTCCCATCACTGGCGGCGGGGTATGTCTACTGCGCTAGAGGGCGGTTACGGCACCTTCTCCCGCACGCGTTGTGGGTCTTCTGCGGCCTATATAGGGGCCGCCGCTTGCGCTGGGAAGTCAGTTCCGGCGAGATCGTGCACCAGCACTCTCACCTGAAGATGGCGGCCAGTTGGACCGCGGAAATATTGTGTCATGAAGACGTCATGATCCGGCTGCATACCCGAGAAGAATATTATCAACAACAACATTTGTTTCACATATATTCATTGTACTTAACAAATATAATTACAACAATGTCTTTTTGCAGAAAAAATACTTAGGCGATGCAGTTTTAAATTAGAAACTTCATTGATTTCACATTTGAAGTTAGGTTAAAGTTTTTGTCGTAGCAAGCGCAACATTGAGTTTAAATTGTCATTATTCAAGGGCTCCGAACTTTTTATTTGTTCACGTTCATTGTGAAAAGGGTACTTTCACATATTCACTATAAGTTGACCCAAAGACACTAGTGCGTTTCAATTTATCAACTGCTAATAACTCATAAGTGTTTCTGTCGTTAACGATGGACGGCATCCATGGAGACCATTAGGTAGCCTGCAGTCAGTTGTGTCGTTCGAGTCGTGTTGGAGGCTAGTTTGGTCTGGGTACGTATCACGGTGTTCTACTTTCTTCCAAACGAGTATTCACTTGCGAGTTTACTGTTACTGGGCTGTTTGTACGTACAAACGGTACAGTACTTTCACATTTTCTCTCTTGTACCACATGTTAACATGAAATGGCGGATATGATATTCTGCTTTAGTTTAGCTATTGAACATAAGCTGCGAGTCCGTGCCCTCTACGCTGCAAAATATCCATAGCTCAGAGTGCCCTCTGATAAGCTGATCGATAGACCTTTCCAGTGTCTGTGGGACACAGGTACCCTTGCACCTCGGGAAAAAACCCTGGGATCAGTTTGCTACGATTAGCAGCAGCAGAATTCGTGACACTCTCTCATAGAGGGGGGGGGGGGGGGGGGGGTACTTTATTAAGAATTTCTGTGCTCATACCATGTACAGCGCGTTCAGGCACTAAAACCACAGGTCATCATGGTGGACGGCGGTTCTGTCAATGGCTGTAACATAAGTGTGTTTCAGATCCACTGTTCACATCTAAGGTTTGTTTGTCCCACGAGGAAGGGTTCGCAAGAGAACAAGAGATTGAGTTATGAATTTTCATAAACAGCATGTTTGGTCATGTAAATCCCGAAGCAATTCAGGAAAGAGGGTATCAACACCTATTCTCAATCAACATATGGGCAGGCGTGCTTGGCGATAGATTAATAAGGCCATAAGTACTACCACGGAGCCCGCCCGTTTAACCCAGCGGTCTAACGCACGGCTTTCTGGAGTGGGAAAGAGCGCCTGGTCGCCGGCACGAATCCGCCCGACGGACTTGTGCCGAGGTCCGGTGAGCCGGCCAGTCTGTGGATGGTTTTTAGGCGGTTTTCCATCTGCCTTGGCGAATGCGGGTTGGTTCCCCTTATTCTGCCTCAGCTACACTATGTCGGCGATTGCTGCGCGAACAAGTTCTCCACGTACGCGTACAACACCATTACTCTGCCACGCAAACATAGGGGTTACAATCGTCTAGTGTGAGACGTTCCCTGGGCGGTCCATCGGGGGCCGAACCGCACAATAACCCTGGGTTCGGTGTGGGACAGAGGAGGGATGAAGTGGACTGCGGTAGTCGCTGTGGGGTTGTGGACCACTGCGGCTGCGGTGGGGACGGAGCCTCTCCGTCGTTTCTAGGTCCCCGGTTAACATACAGTACAATACAGTACTACCACAAAGGTTAACTTGGGTGCATTATCCGGACTCCCCCATTAACATATTGTCTACCTTGCTAGAGGCTGTGCTATTTCAGTAACGAATACAAATGTAGTTCACGCATGATGGTGCACCAGCACACTTCCGTCACAATGTGCGCAAACATCTGACACAGATGTTTCAGAATAGATGGAGTGGTCCAGGATACCCCGCACCTCGCGCTGCTCCTTCCCCAGACCTGAATCCCCTGGACGTTTGGTTATGGGCACACGGAAGGAGCTGGTCTATGCCATGCCAATTAATAGTATGAGGGCACTAAAGAGTCGCGTCTTCAATGTGTGCCAGGAGGAACAACAAAAATCGCGTATAGTTCGAAGGTTGCGTCATTTCTTACACAAGGCCGGCAGAGAGATGAGTTGTAATGAATGGAAGCCAGGTTGAACATATATTGTGAATAGGTGATTATTGTAAAAAGTAAGCATGTTTATTGGACTTATTACATTCATTTCCGCACCGATATTTATTGGACTTATCTTACTTCTTGCGATAAATACTACCATCTCTCAAAGTATTCGAAACTTTTTTGGAACACCCTGTGTTACATAAAAAAAACTGTTACAATTTGTCTTAAACATTTGTTTTGATTGTTGGTAGGTGACGCTGTAATTCAACAAAATCCATATTCTCATTTTTGCGTGGAAAATGGTTACACATAAATAAAAATTACTTATTTACTTCGTAAATTTTGATTCGCTAAAACTAAAGCTCTCCCTCTCTCCACATAGGGTTGGGTCTGAGAGAGAGGAATTACTTTTGCAAATGTTGACCCAAATATTAATTTTTTCGCCAGATTCGGATAAGCTTTGTTTGCTTCGTGGCCATGAGGCCACACAACTTTTAATTTGCCCTCGTATCATGTCGTTTCTGGAAACTCAGAAACTATTCAGTAGGAATCAACATGGATTCCGGAAGCAGTGATCGTGAGACCCAAAAAATATTACATACAGGCTCCCAGGTAGATGCCATTTTCCTTGACTTGCGGAAGGCGTTGGATACAGTTCCGCACTGTCGCCTGATAAACAAAGAGCCTACGGAATATCAGACCAGCTGTGTGGCTGGATTGAAGATTTTTTAGCAAACTGAACACAGCAGGTTGTTCTCAATTGCGAGACGTCTACAGACGTAAAGTAACCTCTGGCGTTACACAGGGGAGGACCATTGCTTTTCTCAATATATATAAATGACCTAGTGGATAATATCGGAAGTTCCATGCGGCTTTTCGAGGATGATGGTGTAGTATAGAGAGAAGTTGCAGCATTAGAAAATTGCAGCGAAATGCAGGAAGATCTGCAGCGGATAGGCACTTGGTGCAGGGAGTGGCAACTGACCCTCAACATAGACAAATGTAATGTATTGCGAATACATAGAAATAAGGATCCTTTATTGTATGATTATATGATAGAGGAACAAACACTGGTAGCAGTTACCTCTGTAAAGTATCTGGGAGTATGCGTACGGAACGATTTGAAGTAGAATGATCATATAAAATTAATTGTTGGTAACGCGGGTACCAGGTTAGGATTCATTGGGAGAGTCCATAGAATATGTAGTCCATCAACAAAGGAGGTGGCTTACAAAACACTTGTTCGATCTATACTTGAGTATTGCTCATCAGTGTGGAATCCGTATCAGGTCGGGTTGACAGAGGAGATAGAGAAGATCCAAAGAAGAGCGGCACGTTTCGTCACAGGGTTACTTGGTAAGCGTGATAGCGTTACGGAGATGTTTAGCAAACTCAAATGGCAAACTCTGCAAGAGAGGCGCTCTGCATCGCGGTGTATAGCTTGCTGTCCAGTTTTCGAGAGGTTGCGTTTCTGGATGAGGTATCGAATATATTGCTTCCCCCTACTTATACCTCCCAAGGAGATCACGAATGTAAAATTAGAACCATACGCGACTGGAACAGGAAAGCCAGGTAATGACAGTGGAACGTAAAGTGCCCTCCACTACACACCGTTGTGTAGATGTAGACACATCTAGTGAGCAGTGTGTCTTTCAACATAATACAGCAATACGTATCACAATATACTATCACACAACCAGGGAGATGTACAGAAAATACGGTAAAACGTACCTTTTTTGCACCATGTCCTAAAGTTATAAGGCCATAATGGCATCGTCAAAACATATACATATAATCAGCATAGCATCGTCATACAGATCTAAAATAAGGGGTAGAATAGGCCGCATCTCCACACAGTCATTTTTGCAACTCATAAAACTCCCTCAAGACCGAACGCAAACGCTATATCGGAATTTAAACGTGAACACACTGATGAAGACAGGAAATATGAAACAACTTACAGACACTCTTGAAAAATTTCTGATAAAAATATGTGGACTGCAAGAAACACGATTCACAAACGAAGACCATTTCAACACGGAGAACTTTAGAGTATACAAAGGAAAACCATCGAGACAACTGAAAAACCTACGCCTTTTTGGCACAGGATTTGCAGTAAACAGATCCATCACGGTCAGTATAATCGGCTTTCGGCACCAAACGAAAGAATGAGCACCATCACAGTGAAATCAGCCAGCAAATCCTACACAGTAATCAACCCACATGCATTGACAAATGACTACAACAGGAAAAACCCAGCCGAAATTGATGATTTCTGGGCGACAATGGAAAATTCCTTTACGTAGAGCCAAAATAATACTGGACGACTTCAACGCTAAAATAGGAAAAGGAATACAGAAATACCACAGGAAAACATTTACCACACAAGGACACAAAAAAAAATGGAAAACACCTGATAGACTTTAGCAAAAGCCACGACCTCGGCATTATGTCAACAAAATTCAAGAAACCAACACGGAAACTTACCAAGTGAAAATTCCCCAGCGGAAAGCAAGAACTACAAATTGACCACGTAATAGTCGAGAAAGACTCACAAAAAGAAATTTTGCACATAGACACACGTAAAGGCTACTTCGACTCAGACCACCGCCTACTACAGATTAGGATTCGTCTTTTGCCCAACAAAAAGCTCCAGAAGAACAAAATTGTTAGACCAGATCCAGAATGCCTTACTTTAAACCAGACACAAGTATAAGACAAAATTAAAATGGGGAAAACTACAGACTGGACACAATCTTCAGGAAGAATACGAGAGGCCATGAAACTAGCACAAACACCAAGCACAAGGAAACACCGTTGGTGGAACCACACATGTGACCAAGCTACTGACCAACGAATCAGTGCTTGGAAAAAATTTAAAAGCCATAAATACCCAGAGAATGGGATGAACTTCCTGAAAACACAGAAATAATCAAGCATAATCATTCGCAGTGAAAAGACATTATGATAAACGGCGACTGACGGAGATCGAATCGCACGTCACGAAGAACAATACAAGAAACTTCTACAGAACGTTCAGAAAAAAATGAGTCTGCATATAAACCACCCAATTTGTGCTTCAGAAGACCGGATGGAACCATAGAAACCAATACCAAAAACAATTGTGACATTCTGGCAAAGTACAGAAAGTGAACCTCCAACTCTGAAAGAAAAAGAAATAATCAAGTCGCTCAACAATCGTAGAGCACCAGGAGAAGACGGCAACTCACCAAAGACATCCACAGGATCTTGGAAGATATCTGGGAGACCATGAAAATTGCTGACGACTGGAAAGCTGCCCTCATACACCCACTATACAAAAAAGGTGACAAGACTGACCCGAACAACTACTGAGGAATATCCCTACTACCGGTCACATACAAGATGCTCTCTAAAGCTTTACTAAAACAGACTAGAATGCCAGACCGACCACTTGATTGGGAAATACCAAGCAGGCTCCCGTAAAGGGCGATCTTGTACGGAACAAATCTGCAACCTGAAAATGATTTTACAACACAAACAGAACCTGATCATTACCTTTGTCGACTTCAAAAAGGCGTACGACTCTATCGACCGGAAAACTCTCTTCAAAATTCTAACTGAATACAAAGTAGACAACAAAACACGGACTACCATAGAGCAAACCTTAATCAACAGGACCTCCAAAGTAAAGTTCTGTGAGGAACTATCAGAGCCCTTAGAAATTCGCACAGGTGTCCGACAAGGCGATGGCCTCTCACCTCTCCTTCTCAATTTAGTGTTATATAAGGTAATAAAAGAATGGGAAATATCACAACAGTGGATAACCTTAGGAAACCTACAGATTAAATGCCTGGCTTTTGCAGATGGTTTGGTAATTGTCACGAAAGGTCTAAACGAAACAAAAGAAGCTATTGAAAAACAACACGTAATAGCTTTCAAAACTGAACTACAGATCTCTTACGAAAAGACACAGTTTATGAGCACAAAGAAACTCTCATCTCTGAACACAAAGTACGGCACTATTTACAGAACTGCAAACTTCAAATACCACGCTAATCCTCGGGCATACACGTATCAAACAACTAGAAAAAGTAGAATGGAAAATACCGAGGAAAATGTTTGGTGCAACTTACAACAATGGAACATGGATGACGAAACCTACAGAGGAACTATACAAACATACGGAGACGACCACAGAAGAGATTAGAAAACGTAAACTACAATTCTATGGACGCCTACACAGAAGCCGGCCGAAGTGGCCGTGCGCTTAAAGGCGCTGCAGTCTGGAACCGCAAGACCGCTGCGGTCGCAAGTTCAAACCCTGCTTCGGGCATGGATGTGTGTGATGTCCTTAGGTTAGTTAGTTTTAACTAGTTCTAAGTCCTAGGGGCTAATGAACTCAGAAGTTGAGTCCCATAGTGCTCAGAGCCATATGAACCATTTGAACCTACACAGAATGCCATCACAGAGAGTGACCAAACAGATCTTTGACTGGGTAACCACTAGAAACAACAAAGGGGTGGCAGAGGTAAGAAACGGCCTGAACCAACTCAACATCACACCAGACACAATAAACGACAGAATAAAATTCAGAAACATCATTAAGGAAGGTAAACTCATCAGTCCCCTAGACTTAGAACTACTTAAACCTAACTAACCTAAGGACATCACACACATCCATGCCTGAAGCAGGATTCGAACCTGCTACCATAGCAGCAGCGTGGTTCCGGACTGAAACACCTAGAACCGCTCGGCCGCAACGGCTGGCGGAAAATAAACTACATGAGATACACTGTTACAAATGCACAGGCGTAAAATGGACCGAAGAACGCAAACAAGATCAAAGCCGGAAGATGAAATAAATATGGGCAACCAAAAAAGCAACCAAGATGAAGCCGAAGACACGAAGCCGACAAGAATCATGGACAGAGGACGGGAAACAGAAACACAGCGAGCGAATGAGAGAAGTTTGGGCAGGAAGGAAGGCAGCAACGGGAATTGGCCATGTAGTTTAGTCCAACTGCGCTCTTTAAGGGCAAAACATCAATTTTTTATATATTTTATTGATGTTGTTCAATAATATATATAACATCAATAATATTATTCTTGTCGGCTTCGTGTCTTCGGCTTCATCTTGGTTGCCCATATTTTATATATATAGGATGGTCCATTGATCGTGACCGGGCCAAGTATCTCACGAAATAAGCGTCAAAAGAACGAAACTTGTCTAGCTTGAAGGGGAAAACCAGATGGCGCTATCTTTGGCCCGCTAGGTGGCGCTGCCATAGGTCAAACGAATATCCATTTTAACATGGGGTAATGTATCACGAAGCAAATACCGTCCGTCCTGGCGGAATGTTACGTGATACCATGTACTTACACATTTATGACTATTACAGCGCCATATACACTTCTGGAAATTGAAATAAGAACACCTTGAATTCATTGTCCCAGGAAGGGGAAACTTTATTGACACATTCCTGGGGTCAGATACATCACATGATCACACTGACAGAACCACAAGCACATAGACACAGGCAACAGAGCATGCACAATGTCGGCACTAGTACAGTGTATATCCACCTTTCGCAGCAATGCAGGCTGCTATTCTCCCATGGAGACGATCGTAGAGATGCTGGATGTAGTCCTGTTGAACGGCTTGCCATGCCATTTCCACCTGGCACCTCAGTTGGACCAGCGTTCGTGCTGGACGTGCAGACCGCGTGAGACGACGCTTCATCCAGTCCCAAACATGCTCAATGGGGGACAGATCCGGAGATCTTGCTGGCCAGGGTAGTTGACTTACACCTTCTAGAGCACGTTGGGTGGCACGGGATACATGCGGACGTGCATTGTCCTGTTGGAACAGCAAGTTCCCTTGCCGGTCTAGGAATGGTAGAACGATGGGTTCGATGACGGTTTGGATGTACCGTGTACTATTCAGTGTCCCCTAGACGATCAACAGAGGTGTACGGCCAGTGTAGGAGATCGCTCCCCACACCATGATGCCGGGTGTTGGCCCTGTGTGCCTCGGTCGTATGCAGTCCTGATTGTGGCGCTCACCTGCACGGCGCCAAACACGCATACGACCATCATTGGCACCAAGGCAGAAGCGACTCTCATCGCTGAAGACGACACGTCTCCATTCGTCCCTCCATTCACGCCTGTCGCGACACCACTGGAGGCGGGCTGCACGATGTTGGGGCGTGAGCGGAAGACGGCCTAACAGTGTGCGGGACCGTAGCCCAGCTTCATGGAGACGGTTGCGAATGGTCCTCGCCGATACCCCAGGAGCAACAGTGTCCCTAATTTGCTGGGAAGTGGCGGTGCGGTCCCCTACGGCACTGCGTAGGATCCTACGGTCTCGGCGTGCATCCGTGCGTCGCTGCGGTCCGGTCCCAGGTCGACGGGCACGTGCACCTTCCGCCGACCACTGGCGACAACATCGATGTACTGTGGAGACCTCACGCCCCACGTGTTGAGCAAATCGGCGGTACGTCCACCCGGCCTCCCGCATGCCCGCTATACGCCCTCGCTCAAAGTCCGTCAACTGCACATACGGTTCACGTCCACGCTGTCGCGGCATGCTACCAGTGTTAAAGACTGCGATGGAGCTCCGTATGCCACGGCAAACTGGCTGACACTGACGGCGGCGGTACACAAATGCTGCGCAGCTAGCGCCATTCGACGGCCAACACCGCGGTTCCTGGTGTGTCCGCTGTGCCGTGCGTGTGATCATTGCTTGTACAGCCCTCTCGCAGTGTCCGGAGCAAGTATGGTGGGTCTGACACACCAGTGTCAATGTGTTCTTTTTTCCATTTCCAGGAGTGTATCACAAAGTGGAAAAGTGGTCCAGCTAAAACATTCATATTTCTTTACGTACTACACGAATATGTAATAAAAAATGGGGGGTACCTATTTAAAAAACGCAGTTGATATCCGCTTGACCTATGGCTGCGCCATCTAGCGGGCCAACCATAGCGCCATCTGGTTTCCCCCTTCAAGCAAGCCGAGTTTCGTTCTTCGTAGTTTTTTCCTTTGACGCTTATTTCGTGAGGTATTTGGCCCGGTCAAGATCAATGGACACACACACACACACACACACACACACACACACACACACACACACACACACACACAAAATGTCGACCGCGGGCGCACAACCGCTCCCGTGCAGCACAGCGGCTGCCGATCTGCCGATGGCAATTTGCGTGGAACTTCTGCCTCCCATCGGCTTTGTAGCGCTGTCCATATATATATATGTTAACTGACTTGTAATACATCTTTTTTTATACAGACAATAAATGTATTATGTAATAGTTACAGGCCGGCCGCGGTAGTCTCGCGGTTCTAGGCGCGCAGTCCGGAACCGTGCGACTGCTACGGTCGCAGGTTCGAATCCTGCCTCGGGCATGGATGTGTGTGATGTCCTTAGGTTAGTTAGGCTTAAGTAGTTCTAAGTTCTAGGGGACTAATGACCACAGCAGTTGAGTCCCATAGAGCTCAGAGCCAATAGTTACACTATCTTTTGTTTTTGGAATTTGTGCTACAAAAGTTGTTTCTAATTTGAAAAACAAAGATAGTGTAACTACTACAAATGTAACTATTGCATAATACACTTATTGTATGTACAAAAAGAAAGATGTATTACAGGTCACTTAACATGCTTCACCGAAAAAGGAGCGAAACACGTATGGCAAAAAAACAAACTGCTTTTCATTTTGTTGCAGAGACGGAACATGCTTCCGTGTAGCTGAACATTTTTAGAGCTCTCACAAGAGTTACTCTTCGATTTTGCAAGTCCCAAAGCACGATCGATTCACGTCGTAGTTTGTGAAATGCCTGAGCGAGGGTTTGGGGGTATGGGGCAGGTTGAGTAGGCAGCGGCGAGGATAGGGAATTGCTCACTTTCGCGTATGAGGGGGTAGTTAGCAGCGGCTGCCCTAACGACCCGCGATCAATAGCGCGAACCGCGTAAGCCACACACGCCCGCGCACTCGCCCTCAAAAGGGTTCTCCAGAACACGTATGGCGCTCGCGGCCTCTCTCCAAATGCTCCTGGAGTCGCTCTGCACGCTGGGAGGGCACGGAGCGCCACCGCCCACCTGTGCCGGAAGAACAAAGGCCGCCGGCTGAGAGCGGCTTGTGCACTGCAAACAGGGAAATGTCGACCGCGGGCGCACAACCGCTTCCGTGCAGAACAGCGGCTGCCGATGGCAATTTACGCGGAACTTCTACCTTCCATCGGCTTCGTAGCGCTGTCCGTTGCTGGTTTCAGGGTAAATGCTACACAGTTACATTGTTATCTGACGTTCATAACAAAGTTTCAAACTGCAAGGAGTGTGTAAATATGCCACTACGTTCATCTAGGTAGTAAAAATAAATCTCTGTGAGTCAACATCCAAGATTGCAGACAACAATGGATTTATACAGGGTAGCGCAGAAAACCGGCCTGTTCATTGTCACCTGCCAAGTATTATCAATTGCTTCGAAGCTTTTGGGACTAAATGTTATGTTCTCAGTATGAAAGCTGTTTCGACTTGGTTACAACGCGTACAGTAGATATCCCAGCGAGGTGCATCCTCTTCAAGGAAAAACTCGCAATATTAGTGTCTTACGAATTTACCGGTTTAAGGAAACGCGGGACATCTTTCTCAAGACGTTTCCTGACGTTTTCATAGCAGCAAAGAATAATACATAGAATTCGGTGACAAAATGGCGTACTACTGGGTCGGTTGCCAACATAAAAAGAATCGAGCCCCATCAGTTCGTGCATTGCTGTGATGGCGGATATTCGAGCATCAATGAGTCCAACGCCATGTCACCTTGAAACTCAACAAAATGACATGTGTCCAAGAGCTGAAAAATGAAGATAAGGCAAAAGTGTGAATTACTCTATGTAGCTATTTCAAACAAGTGAGAGTGGAATGTTGGATCCGCTGCTCTGTTTCATGAGTGATGAAACCTGGTTACATCTGACAGGACGTAGTCCCGGGATACCAGATACTTGTAGACAAAAAAATCCTTATACGAGTAACGAGGAACCTCTTCACGGTGAAAACATCGGAGCCTGGTGTGTCGTGTCTGCAAGTCCGATTGGGAGTCCCATATTTTTTGAAACAACAGGGAATCTTTGAGGAATTATAAGCACAATTGGCCTCCCCATGAACGCACGTATGCCGTCTTTCAGCAGAATGGGCCACCTGTCACATTTCACGCGAGTCAAACTCACGAATTCATGAAAGATTCACAAAAGAAAGGACTGTCAGCTAAAGTCTGTGGTCGCAGCGTTTGTCAGACCTAACCACTAGTGACTTTTATCTATGAGGAAGTCTAAAATGAAAAGTGTACGCAAGTAATCCAATAACTTCAGACGACTTGAAGGATGATAATCATAGTGAAATTGTGGGAATTTATAAGGCTGAGATGCGCAAGGTGTACATAGACATGTGAGGGCCCGAGCAACAACGCATCGAAGCATAAGAAGGCACCTAACGTAATGTAATCTAAAAGAGAAAAAAAATGGTTCAAATAGCTCTGAGCACTATAGCACTTAACTTCTGAAGTCATCAGTCCCCCAGAACGTAGACCTACTTAAACCTAACTAACCTAAGGACATCACACACATCCATGCCCGAGGCAGGATTCGAACCTGCGACCGTAGGGGTCGCCCGGTTCCAGACTGTAGCGCCTAGAACCGCTCGGCCACTAAGGCCGGCCTATAAAAGAGAAGATCAATTCAGGAAATATAGGCATTTGCATTAGCTTATTATTTCTTTATTGTCTAGTTTTACGTGATTATCTATTTTTTAAAATTGTAGCTGCTTGCGGTAGCCAACAATTCGTGCTTAATTGGCGAGCAGTCTGCACTCGGAGCCGGTTTTACGTGCGCCACCTGCTATTAGCAACTGTCTTTGGTCCCTCCTCCGACGCCATCTCTAATAACATCGTTAGCTTCCCATCGTATCCCCAGTTTATCTAGTGACACACCTGACAAAATCACTCGCGGCAATATCAGTGGTAATGCCGCTGACTGACACCACTGTCGTATGCTTCGAACGTCTCTTGTTTTGTCCTGGGTCACACGTCACGTTACGTCACCATTTACGACGGACATGGAGTACGTTTTGCTCAGAGTTGACTGGTTATGTGACACAGCAACATAACATGAACTCATTACGTACAACGTTCGTTGTGTTCGTTGATCAGCATCTAACCAAATTTAAAAAAGCTAGCATTACTAACTGCCTCATTGCCTCGTTATTTCTTTGTTTAAAATAAAGTGCGAGAAACCTGAGTTTTATGTATTTAAACTTGAACTAAATGCTATTTATCATTCGTCACTTCAAAAAAAAGGAGTGCTGAAGTTTTCAATTTGAAGATTTAGATACAAAAATACCTTTGGAGTTACAGGGCGCATCTCCTTCACGAGTAACGGGCCATGGGGTCTATGAATACTACGTAGAAAGTGAAAGAAAATACAGTCATTTTTACATGTTATAGATTTTTCCCCTGGTTAATATAATACAATTCAAATTAAAGACGACGGCAGGAGTGGCCGAGCGCTTCTAGGCGCTACAGTCTGGAACCGCGCGACGGCTACGGTCACAGGTTCGAATCCTGCCTCGGGCATGGATGTGTGTGATGTCCCTAGGTTAGTCAGGTTTAAGTAGTTCTAAGTTCTAGGGGACTGATGACCTCTGAAGTTGTCCCATAGTGCTCAGAACCATTTGAACCACATTAAAGACTTCCCAAGAAGGAACGTTGATACCTCGGTATAAGCAAGCTTACACTCAATGGAAATCTTTACATCTTAAACATTAAAAACTATCCACTGTCGTATATATTAGGTGGGCGAACTATTCAGTTGTTTGTGCCCTCTGACAGTTTTTAATATTCTGGCTCTTTTCAAAACTATTGTAAATGTTCTAATTAATATAAAGGAATGCCGTATCGCACGATGTTTTCCTCTTTACACACGCGGTATTTGTTGTTTGAATCGTTATTTTTTCCAGATCACGTGAGAAACGGTGGGCCGAGCATAGATTGGCCGCCGTATCCTCCGGATTTGAACACGTGCGACTCCTTTTTGTGGGGCTATATTAAAGGAAAGGTGCACAGCAGTAACTCCAAAATCATTGCTGAGCTGAAAACGGGCATTCTGGAGCAATAATTTTCCTACACTTCAGGGGGGGGGGGGATGCAAAATTTCGCTATTAATCTGCCGGCCGCTGTGACCTAGCGGTTCTAAGCGCTTCAGTCCGGAACCACGCGGCTGCTACGCTCTTAGGTTCGAAAACTGCCTCGGACATGGATGTGTGTGATGTCCTTAGGTTAGTTAGGTTTACGTAGTTCTAAGTCTAGGATACTGATGACATCAGATGTTAAGTTCCACAGTGCTTAGAGCCATTTGAGCTATTTTTGAGCTATTCGTCTGCGACACATCGTCGCCAGTGATTGGAGCCATATCGAACATGTCATAACCTAAATCCGAATATCTATAGAGACGTTTACATATTGGATAAAGTGTGTGAACGGCGTAGTTTGTAACTAACTTGCGTTTTTTTCATATAGTTCAACAATTGTCACCCTACACGTTATTTTTCACGTCAACATCCCTTTTCTCAACACGTACTAATAGTACAGGAATGAAAGGTTTTTTAATCAGCTTCTGATAATGCCAACTGATTATGCTCTAAAACTTAATATTTGGGGAAAATTTTAACAAAAGTCACTTCTAAGTATCGTAGCTAAAGGTCGTCATAGTTGCTCAGCTCCAAACCTATATTTTACGTAGCTAACTTATTAATCACGAATAAGAGAGTTCCTTTCCATATTATCTTACTACGAATGCCATTTGCCGGCCAGAGTGGCCGAGCGGTTCTAGGCGCTACAGTCTGGAACCACGTGACCGCTACGGTTAGAGGTTACTGTGGCCTTAGTGATATACCAGGAAAGAAGCGAACACTACGCTCTAACCTATAATTTCGCATTTATTTACTTCTTTGTTTTTACTTTCGCGTTTCTGATTAAACTTGTATTCGACAACAGGTAATGTAAATAATGAAAGTTATAGATTACAAGTGGTGATGCATGGAAGTGTGTATAAGAGGATTATTATTTCACGTCGTTCGCTTCATTTTTAAGGTGTTTTCTCTTCATTCCCACAACTACCCCTGTCCTACCGAACATACATATTCCAAATTATGTCAATATGTAAAACTATAAAAGTGCGGAATTTTTGCATGTGACTCCTGGTATACAGTATTTGTCGTAAAGTTCTGTGGTAACTAAATTTAATGCTGTTTAAAGTAGTGTTTAATAATTTTCTACTTGTGTGTTTCAAGAGGGACAATTGAAACGTCCCCTTAGAACAATTATACATGACTGTGCTTAAACTGACACACAATATTTTTAGCGCAACGCAATCTGACTTTAAATAATCCCTACAAAAGAATGGCCCTGACTAACATTAACCTATACGTTTCACAAATCACTTACCTCACAAAAATCTTCGCTACTCGAACTACTGCAATACAACGAGCACCACTACTGCCAGCTAAATAAAAGATTCAAACTACGGAAGTCACTAACTACTGATAGGCACAGTTACCAAATGAAAGATTTTAATAGAGAACAAACAATATATTTACCTTAATAGTCATAATATATATATCAGTTCATGACATCAATTCTTACAAATTTCAAAACTCCGCCATCTCTCTCCCCACATCCACCACTGCTGCCGGCTCACCTCCAACTGCGCAACGCTACGCGCCGCTAACAGCCAACTGCCCAACGCTACAATGGCGAGTATTACAACAATGCCAACCAGCCACAGACTGCACATGGAGCAGCCAGTGATTTTCATACAGAGCGCTACGTGGCGGCGGCGTTACCAATAAAAACATAAACAGCCTACTTACATAGCCCCCATGCTCCCCACAAAAAAATTTACAAATTGTTTTGGGCAGTGGCCAATACAGATTTGAAATTTTTTTCGTAATTACAATAACAAAGAAATGAAATGCACACACTTATCGATACAATGTTGGTGAAAAGCTATAATTTTCTCACAGTCCATAAAGACAGTCCTGATCGTTCATCACAGTAAAATTACAGTGTTTTTCTCAAAGTCGGAGTAGTAAAAGAAAATGCACACGGAAGTAGTGGATTTCCATGCAGTCCTGAAGTAGTGTTGTCCTTCCAACGGAAAGACAGTGCTGACTCTTGACATGCAGACAGGTAATCGGCCACAACAGATCAAACCCACAGCAGAGCCAGTCGATGTTTTGAAGAATATTGGTAGGTAGGTCATCACAGAGCAGAGTCGTTGTAGTCTTGGTAGAGATTATGGTATTGGTGGGCCACCAGAGATGCAGACCCACTGTAGACCTTGTAGAAATAATGGTATTGGTGGGCCATTAAAGATGCAGACCCACTGTAGTCCATGTAGAGACGGCCAGCAGCCATCTTTTGCGACTGTGCAGGTGCACAATCACCATCAAAGAGTCTTGCAGAGAATACAGCAAGTCCATGAACCAACACTTGTCCACTCACAAAGAATTTGATTGAAATGTCCTTAGAACCAGCAATGCTGTTATCCAGTCCCTTGCTGAATTATTAACACATGTGCAAATACTATCAGTCCCTACTTCTCACATATTGTCCATATACTATGACCAACAGAACGTGTGCAGTGAAATGTAACTTACAAATTACTTAATTTGATCAACTGGTGTCAATTACAATTTTATAACATAAGAATACAGATAACATTTGTAGTAATAGGGGCTTTACAAAAGAATCGAAATAACAAATAGATCAGTGTTACAGGAATTATGACATAAGTAAATACATAAAAGATCAGAAAAACTTTTGAAACATTAATTTCACACATGAACATTAGAACAAAACAGAATAAATAATGTGTAAACATCTTTATGAAGTAAATAACATGTTATCAATGCAAATTATATTTGAGGATAACAGTATTCCTCATCATAGTGAATGTAGCTATGTGTTAGAAGAGAAAAAATTCTATGAGACGGTACACAGTGACAGGAAGAAGATGAATACACAAGGGTACACAAACACATAGTGGGATAACACTAAAGGAAAGGACAAGGTTTGTTTTCAGTGTAACATTTGGTACTGCAGTCCAACCCAAAACTTCATTCCATAGATCTTTCGTCTTTTTTCAACATTTGTTTACAGCAAAAAAATTCTCTCCAAGCATGCTTTCTTTATTTATATGTTCACATATTTCTTACATCATTATTTATTTTCCATTATCTTACCACATCATTTATTTCCAAGAAAATCCTATCTAAACCAGTTGTCCCTAAACCCCACTTTTTTTAAATTCTTATCCTCTTTCAAAATACTTTTTTTTTGACAAACCATTTTCTTATAGCTTCTCAATGCATTTCTTCCAATTCATCGCAACTCGTTCTCTTATACAGCCTACCCCCTCTTAAGCTAACTAAAACCTACTGAGCTCAGATGCTAAACTAAGGGACGACGCAATGCAGCAGCACAAAACAATTAACCTAAACAGCAATGACAAAAAAAAATGGAAATTGGCAAAGCAAGCTACAGTAAATCTAAATTACCAAGCAATGCAACATTACAAGTAATATGAGCCAATATGCAGCAACCAGAAAAATAAACCAGTAGTAAAACCGGCTTAACAGAGTAATACAAAGTGAAATTTTGTAACACTATGCCTGGCAAACAGCAGCAGCACATGCAATAACTTATATCTAAACATGACAAAGCTCAAGCAGAAAAAATATTACAGTAAAGACAACAATGCAGAAAAGGGAAATGTCTGTTCACATATTAATATCTATGACATTAAAGTGGTGCACCACAAAACTAATTCTACAAAAGATATTACCAAGTAGTTGAAAAGAAAATTAAGTATGCAGTAACTGTTATTAATCCCTTCTTATTGTTCTTTTCTTTCAAAGTGCTCCTTTTTCGAAGAATATGGATCATAAAATGATTATTTAATATATCTGTTGACAGAAAGTTTTCACATTAGCAAATGCATTTAATTTTATTTTATAAAACCAATGCTGCAACAGAGCTGAAAAACAGATATCAAATGAAATAAGTATCTATGTACAAATCATAAAACTATCAATCAATAGTGATGTGGCATTTCATAAGTTAGTAGAAATTTTCTCAATTCTCCTAGGAAGACGCTTGTCATTATCAGGTGTGCAGATGTAACAAAGTATCTTTCCAAGTAATGAGCGTGTCGTTTTTGCGATGCTTTTTACAAAGGAATGTCAATAGCGAGGATAATGGCCTCTCTTTTTTTTCTTGTGCCTCTGAAAGGCACACACTAATGGCTTGTTTCCAGGTGGCTGTCGACCAGCTGGGTGCCCATGACGCATTACATGCACGTGGTCACTTAACTTTCTTACCGAAATATTTACGACACCAGTTTCTGCTACAGTAGCAGTCTCATATAAAAATTTCACAGGTCAAGAATTTGCGTTACACATCTGTAGAAACAAAATCCTATTGATATAACAGTGTCCAAAAAATTTTCGTCGGCATTGTAATACATTCAAGCATTTACATACATTTCATAGCTCTTAAAGTACGATTCTTGGATTCCAACAACCTTTTCCACAAATCAGAGTTCCTAACCACTACTCATTATTCCTTACCTCATTATACATATACATATTCGTCGACACTTCTTCAATATTTCATCATAACAGGTATGTAGCATAACCAAATAACTCATATAGCATCAGCTTAAACATACCTCAGCAGCATAATTCACATCGTCGTCGTAATAATAACATCATAACACCTCAGTCAAATCTCAAAAACGTCATAGCTTTCTGCAATAATTTCAAAACCTAAAAAAAATTCTCTGCTCATGTCAAAAGTGTCATCTACCTCAAATGTACTTTAAAAATCATGATCCCATACCAAATATGTCATTCCAAGCTCTCATAGTATCACAATGGTTTCGAAAAAATATGAACAGTTGACAAAGTACAGACAAAATACAATTTCGTAAGTGTGAAGTTATCCAACTGTGTAATTACATAAACATCTGTCACTGATGTAGTATAATAAATGTTTGTTTCTCTCAGTTAAATGATCAGATAGCTGTGTAATTTATGTGTTAGACAAATATGGTACCGATGAGTAAAGTTGTATAAGCAAATACTATATTAGCTAGGGCTCCTTGTGCTTGCCAGACACATGGTACACAAAGTAGGCGTGTACCCCCCTGACGATTAATGTAATTATATCCTCAGGTGTTACAGATTACAGCAATGGAATGAAATGTATCACGGAAAACCTTTGTAATTCAACAATCTTGAAAAATAAATGGTTTAAGTACCAAATTAATCACTCAAATGCGTGCCCTGTAGTGCTAAATGTGCGTTTTGCTGTAAGATAATTCTGTGGAACTGTCGTAGCTATCGTCCTCTGTAAGCAAATTTCTGCTGAAGTCAGTGTACTAACCTCATCATAAACGGAAGTGAAATGCTTTCCGTATAGATATCGTAGTTATTAAGTACCTTACCGTGATCAAGAAAGTGCTATAATGTAACGTATTGTCGTGCTACGATAAAGGCGGTCTCATTGTAGCTATACCACAAAAGTTACTACTAAGACATGTTTTCCTTTCCAGAATAATTCAGAAAAACTGTGTAGATATAAAACAGATACACCGCAAAAGCACAATGTAAATTGTC
This sequence comes from Schistocerca gregaria, assembly GCF_023897955.1. Taxonomy (NCBI): domain Eukaryota; kingdom Metazoa; phylum Arthropoda; class Insecta; order Orthoptera; family Acrididae; genus Schistocerca; species Schistocerca gregaria. The sequence goes on along the minus strand of NC_064920.1, from coordinate 1,005,455,614 downwards.
ACACACATTAGAAGCGTCGTAATATAATCGTGTAGCTGTCAAAGAAACCAAATGCTAAGTCATTTTTAATCTCACAGAAAGTACTTCAAATAAAGAATGTCTTTTCAAATAAACCAAAATGTTACATTAAAATCTCATTAACAGTATATGTTCTAAGTATGTAAGTCTTATAGTCGTTACGTAATCGTGCAACTAACAAGCAAGAATGTACAAATAACAACACTGTGTCGTCTGTTCACTATAACAATGCATTCGTAATTTCAGTTTAAAAATGTTCCCTAGGTTCTAGACTGGATAGTTAACTTCAAAACATTGTTGCATGTTAACAGTTTCTCAGTGTGAAAAAGCATACTAGTAACGTGAAATGAAAAATTTTATGGCAGAGACTAAGTTATAAAGCAGATTATCTTCCAATAAACGGTTTTACATGTGAAATGTGGTGCAATCTTTTACCCTTTATAGTACTCAAAGTTTCAACTTGAACGCAATTATCATGCGGTATACGTCGGTAAAGAATACTGGAACTTTTCTCAAGGTTAGCGTCTATGTTATTTTTCTCTGAGCCAGCCGGCGCACGTGGCTGCCTGCGGTGCGAGTCATTGTCTGCCTCTTTGTTGGCTTGTGTCGTTATTGGGATTAGGAGACCTAACTTCTACAAATTCACCTTGCCGAGAGGCCCAACTCTGTTTGAATCCCGCCAGTTCTGATGAAATTCCGGTCTGTCGTTATGATTATATCGTCTGTCGTCACGTCGGTAGTTCCTGTAGTTTCTTGTTTGTCGGTCATGTGTTGGAGAATTTCTCCCTGAATTATCACTGCGCGGTGGACCGTTGCGTCTGAAGTTATTCTGTCTCCCGTGATACTAGTAGTTCTGGATGCCATATTGTCTGTTTCTATGATTGTCTGTGCAACATTCATTACTACGGAAATGCGATCTTTCTCTGTAACTATTACTCTGCCAATGATTGTCATACGGGTGGTGTCTGTTTTGGTCATGATTTGTATTGTGAGAATAACCTTGTCGTGTCCAGTTATTATTTCTTTCATCGCAGAATTGTGACGGATGTAACCCGTAATTGTTGTGCTCCTGTTTTCGCGTTCCGCTATTGTCAATGTTAATTTCCAGTTCTTGTAACAGTCCCTGAAAAGATTCAACGTCGTCTTTGCAACGCCCTGCCAAAATAATATTCCTTAAATGTTCCGGCAATTTCATTAAGCAAATGCGGATGAGTTCTGAAGGGCTGTATGGGTTTGAAAGATATTGATTCTTATGCAACATGTCTTCAAAATATTTGACAAGACTGGAAAATTCAGATTGTTCAAAGTGTTTCATCATCATGATGTTATGTTTTACTCGGCCTTGTGTGGCTTGAGACCAATATGCTGAGAGGAAGGTATGGTAAAATTCTCCATCACTGTGGCAATCGTGAATGACCGATCACATTCTTATAGCTGGTTCATTCACTAAGTAGCCACACATAAATTCTAATCTGTGCTCTAATGACCAGTTGGGGGGAAAAATGAGGGAATTGATGAAGCCACGCTTGTGGATGAATGTCGTTGCCAGAATTTTTAAATCTTTTGAATTTACGTGCAGTACTGAACAGCTTATAGTCAAAATCATCATGTCGGCGAGTCGCATGTCGGTCATTGTTACGTCGTTTCGGCGGTTCAATATCAAAATTCGGTGCACCTTGCCAATTTCTTTCATAATTTCCGAAATGCCCTGTGTTACTGTTATGTGGCTTTTCCGTAATTCTAAGTCCCTCTTTCCGTGTTGGAGCGCGAGTGTCCTCTGACATACGTAATTTTTGTATTACCTGTGTCAGCTGATCTTGCACTTCCCGGATTTCTCTTTGGTGTTGCGTATTAATTTGATTCTGATTTTGTTTGAATTTCCTAATTTGTTCGCACTCTTCTGCATCATTCAGATCATCATCTACCTTTGCAGATAAGTTAATGAACTGATCCGAAAGCTCGGCTACTTTCTCCGATAGTGTACTTATTTCCTCAGTGTGTTTTTCTGAACCAAATTTCAGAGTGTCCATTTGTGTTTAAATCGTATCTACTGTGTCCTTTAAGTTTTGCTGAGTTTTTGCAAGTTGCGTAACCGAATCGGTAGATGCAACTGTGTCAATTTTAGCTTGCAACGTCTCATGATTTTCATGAACAATAGTTTGCAGTTCTTTTATGACTGATTCGTGATTCTGTAATGTATTTTCATGCCACGTAAAAATAGGTTGGAAATGCTCACAAATTTGTGTTTTCACGTCATTACAGACTGTTTGACATTTCGATTCGATTTTATGCAGCTCAGTAGTTAAATCTTCACGTGTTTCTTCAAGCGTATGTTTCACTGAGTCCAACTTTTGAAGCTTTTGTTCCATTGTCTCTAACTTTAGAAGATTTTGTTCCATTGTGTGTAACTGTTGCAGTGTTTGTCTCTGGTGTTGTTCCATTGTGTCTAACTTTTGAAGCTTCTGCTGTGTTTGTCTCTGTTTTTGTTCCATTATGTCTAACTGTTGCTGTGGTTGTCCCTGATTTTGTTTCATTTGTTGCATTAATTGCAATAATAATGTATTAGTGTCTGGAATCTGTTCCTCAATGATTTTCGGCAGTGCATTTGCACCGGCAACATTCACATTTTGACAAGCAGAAAATGTGTCTTGACTTATTTGAGAAAACGGTGAGGACGCAAAACCTGAATGTACAGTATTTGCAAGATTGTGTCCTGTCATTTCAGATTCCTGACGCGAGCTGTTGCCGACCGATCGATCGATAATGCTTCCCTGTTCACTAATTGTTTCACTGCCTACACCATTATTTGCAGCCCGCTCCATTTCCCTATGAACAATTTCCAAATTACTACTTTGAACATTAGTTAATTCATTACACGGTGGCGCTAACACACTGCTTTCGTCTTCACTGTCATTTCTCAGTTTACTTTGTAGCCTAGCATTTCACACGCCATTATTCTCACACTATTTCACACGACAACACAGAAAAACACAATTTGAAGAGCAAAAATAAGAGAACACATTGACATAGCAAATAATATCTAGTTAATTGCAAGCGCAGCTGCGAAATAATTGGTGCAAATCTACATGCATGCCACAACTGTTTTACTGCACAACAATGAAAGACTACAACTACAAAGGAGATTCTCTGTACAATTACGCGCTAGCAATAAACAATAGCTACACTAATTACACAAACTACAAGAAAAAAATCAGAAGATTCCAGTGAGGTATCCTCTTCTAAGGGTCGACATATGAAACGTCCCCTTAGAACAATTATACATGACTGTGCTTAAACTGACACACAATATTTTTAGAGCAACGCAATCTGCCTTTAAATAATCCCTACAAAAGAATGGCCCTGACTAACATTAACCTATACGTTTCACAAATCACTTACCTCACAACAATCTTCGTTACTCGAACTACTGCAATACAGCGAGCGCCACTACTGCCAGCTAAATAAAAGATTCAAACTACGGAAGGCACTAACTACTGATAGGCACAGTTAGCAAATGATAGATTTTAATAGAGAACAAGCAATGTATTTAGCTTAATATTCATAATATATATATATATATATATATATCAGTTCATGACATCAATTCTTACAAATTTCAAAACTCCGCCATCTCTCTCCCCACATCCACCACTGCTGGCGGCTCACCTCCAACCGCGCAACGCTACGCGCCGCTAACAGCCAACTGCCCAACGCTACAATGGCGAGTATTACAACAATGCCAACCAGCCACAGACTGCACATGGCACAGCCAGTGATTTTCATACAGAGCGCTACGTGGCGGCGGCGTTACCAATAAAAACATAAAACATCCTACTTACACAATCTGTTATGATTGTTCGGGTAAGAATAATAGAGCCAATATGGGTTGAACAGTAAAGTAATTATTTTTTGCTACTTAATTCTGTGATCACATTTGACTAACATAATCAAAGAGCAACTTTGTTTTAAAAGCTCAAATCGTCCCGCGAATACACAATAGATTCTACTTTTAACGTCAGCTCGATCTTCTGAGTTATTTACAGGAGACTTTGACAGGAGTGGGTCTCTTACGAAAAGTGGCAGCATAAGATTTTCTTGTCGGCTATTTCAACAGGAGTGACTGGTTCTCTCGAACGCGCGCGCACGCACGTACAGCACACACAACGCGCCATTGAAGCTCACCCTAGGTCGCTCGCTTCCGCGTATCGCCCGCCCTAGGGGCCCATGTATGCGGCTCATCTTCGGCGAGCCACATTTCACTCCTGTCTGGAGGCCATTTTATCGGCTCCGCAGACGAGACCAGATTGGGAGAGCGAGCGTCGGGCGGCCGAGTGGGGCACCTGAGGCCGAACCATTTAGTCGCCGTGTTTTAACTGAGCACTGATAAGATGCTATACGCTGTAAAATATACGTACTGCGGCAGCAGGAGCGAGGGAGAGAGCCGGCAAACACGATAATTTAGGCGCCGGTGCGGCTGTATCCGAGCGTTATTTAGCCACCGGGGGATGGGCGATAGCGGCACAACTTTTGCAGGACCTCACCGTCCCTGAGGCCGGCCGCGTTTTCACGAGAGCAAGCTGCCACAGAGCGGCCTTTCTGAACGAAGGTCGGTGGTGAAGATCACAGGTCACCGTATCATGGCAGCCACATGAAACACCTGGCCATGAAACTTGCAACACAGTCAACGCGGGACGCAAAAAACGTCATATAAGTACCACGTGTAGCACATACTTCGATATTTAAATGATAAGTATTTCGGAGAAATCGCTGTGAATAGCGCCGTCCACTTCCTGTATATAAGAAAATATGACATATCTCTACGAACATGCAGCATTTTGCAGGTGACACTTAAGTCCGCAACTTGTTTCATGATTGACACATATGGTTGTCGCTCCGTCATAAGTCATTGAGAAGTGCTTTCTTTTTTTTAAATATTTCTTCATGTTAATTAGTTTCGGACATCTGTTTTCAAAGCACCCGTAACGAAGGTGACATTACAGGCGACAAACTATCCTCCTGAAATGATGATCAAGCCAGCACTGTAGTAGACCCAACAGCAATAAACTGACCACATAGGACAGACATTAGAGGTGTGCAGATACACCAGTGGTTACTGGGTAATACGCTAGAAGCCTCTGATAGCGGGGAGCGTTCAAATGGCTCTGAGCACTATGGGACTTAACTTCTGAGGTCATCAGTCCCCTAGAACTTAGAACTACTTCAACCTAACTAACCTAAAGACATCACACACATCCATGCCCGAGGCAGGATTCGAATCTGCGACCGCAGCGGTCGCTCATTTCCAGATTGTAGGGCCTAGAACCTCTCGGCCACACCGTCCGGCTGCGGGGAGTGTCGAAGATAAAATGTTTGCTGACTAAATAATTAATTATTTTTCTTTCACTGACTGAATATAGACTTAAAAGCCCTACAGTACCAAAAATTCTTTTGATAAGTACTCTCATTGGGCTCCAGTGCGTCGAATGAAACAAAAATGCTATGCGGTACGTGATAACATGTCGTCACCTGCGGGACACACTACAGCTGCATGAGCTAAGTCTGTAAGTAGGCTGTTTAGGTTTTTATGTTGGTAACGCCACGTAGCGCTCTGTATGAAAACCACTGACTGTCCTGGGTGCAGTCTGTGGCTGGTTGGCATTATTGGAATATTCGCTATTGTAGTGTTGGGCAGTTGAATGAGAACAACGCGTAGCATTGGGCAGTTGGAGATGAGCCGCCAGCAGTGGTGGATGTGGAAAGAGAGATGCCAGAGTTTTGAAAACGGACGATCTGGATGTGTGTCCGCCAGAAAAAGGAAATTTGTAAAGATGGATGTCATGAATTGAAAGATATATACATGATGACTTTTGAACACTACTAAGGTAAATACATTGCGTTGCGCTAAAAATATTGTGTGTAGTTTTAGTGATGATCAGAATAAGTAAAGAAAGAACTGTCTGAGTACGTTCAGTTTTACTCAGCTGTCTTTGTATCAAATAACGTAGAAGTTTACCAGCACAGTAATTCATAATTTTTCTAAGGGGACGTTTCAAGTTCTGTAGTTATATCATTACGTACTGACACTAAACTCCTTTTCACATTCGCCAGACATCAGCAAAACCACTCTGTGAGTGCGTTAGCGTCACTAGAATAAATGAATGGGGTAGGAGTGGACCGTTATTCTACGACAGAGCACATCGGTGTTAAGCTGTACAAATTTTATTTATTTATATTATTGTCAGTGAAGCACACTGGTTTAACTAGAGTCTGACACGACAACTTCAGGAAAACTGTTAAGATACCGTATCCTGATTAGGAAATAACAATGAACACAACAGTATCAAATTTAAGTAAAAGGTTGTCTACAAGTTTTTTCTTGCATCTAGACAGTGTCTGAGTGTCTGAGTTGGCCAATATTACTTCATATCATCCGACTACAGGTTCTAAGTTCGGTACTGTTTACGATGACAATAAGTCTACGGAGGATGGTTAGCTTTTGTGTCAAGATGTGCATAAGATTACTCAAGGTTCCTCGTGTTCTCGATGGACACAAGCTGGTGATCCAATGTTATTACGCCTCTACCAGTGGCATTTACCTTTGGCTGCAACGTGTTGTCGGCTGTACCGCTGCCCTCGCCCACTGAAAATCCTATAAAAAGATAATCAGAGCCTTACTTGTTTTATCAGCTGGAACTGCCCTGTGTTTCGCGTTAGCACTCATCCCAAGTATGGAAAATATGTCGATATACACACACATAGATGGAGTAGCGTGTAATTTCAACCCCCCTCAGTTCTCGCAAGAACAATTAACTATGTGACTGTTTCATTTCTCTGATATCGAAGCTCTACGGCTCTTCAGCTAATTTCTAGCTCAATGTCAGCCAATGGGAACGCAGTGTTCATCCAAAATTCCTCTTTTTGCGTCGTGCAGAGCGTGATGCGCCCTGTTCTACACCTGACACTGGTTCAGACGAGAGTCCACGAAGTTTTCGGTATTCTGTCTTTCGTAGCAAACAGTCCCCCATCTATGTCCTTTCGTGCTTCACGTCACAGCTGTTTAGACCAATGAGAGCGTTCCTTTCACCTCTTGGAAACTACCCCGCCAATCACAAAGGGCGTACCTTCGCACTGCGCCATAATGTCTCCACTTCCACTCCTTGTGAGTTTATTTCAGCAAATCGGACATTTTGTGTCCCTTCCTGACGGCTAAAAGTTACACACATACATCAACAAGCATCTCTTCCAGCACCTTGTTTTCATCTTTTGCTCACTGACATGCAGGAATTGGGTTTGGTGTGTTAATACCGTCAAATCGAGTGTCTTACCTTTTGCATTACATACAGTACATTTTAATGGACAATCTTCTCACTATCACCGAAGTATGTCACGTGACATATCAAGCTACTCGCTACAGAATATAGAATCTCATGTAAGGTGCGAAATTAACATTCATTCAAGCTGCCACCTTACATATCTGCCTCCTTCTGTGTTCAGTTTCGTGCTGGGTGATCAATAGCTGAGAAATTGATTGAAGTCAGTGCAAACTGTTCTCGACTGCAGAACGTAGCAATTGTTACATATTTATATTGACCAACTCTGTGTTTTTAATTTGGAATAGTCTTTGTTTTTCCACCATTATTGATTTACTATATCCTACAGATTTGAGCAAAAAAGTAATGTTTTTTTCTAGAATTTAACATGTTTCACTAGTTTTCTGACAATATTTTTTTTAAATAATATGAAGCTTTTTCTTTCTGTTCTATGGTCTTCTATACTCTACTTTTTAATTAAAATTAAATAGAGATTCTCTTTCAATTGACACATTTTATTTTTATATCTGACTTTAATGCAAATTTGTATCACTTATAATTTTTAAATTTGAGACAGATTTTTATTTGACATCAAGACTTATGTTAAATGATGATGGAGATGTACTGTAGTTGAGTAAATTTTCATTTAAGATTACCCTTCCCTTTTTCAATACTTATCTCATATTTTCAGCTCAGTTTCTATGTTTATTAGTAGCTTGTAAGGCAATTATAATTCAAGAAAGTTTCATCACTTACAATAATTTCTCAAATTATGTTACTTTTATAAGCACCATTCCTATCACCTTACAAGCACAATCCCATTAATTTTTACATTCAATATCATAAAAATATTTATATCCTTCCAAACTTTTGAACTTATGGATTATAACTTCGCAGAAGAAATAAAATTGTTCATTGACTTTTACAGTAATATTTAATTCCTAATCCCACTAATTATCCTGTAAACATCAAATCAGCATCATCAAATCGCAAAACACTTACTTGTACATAGCTGATATATCAACAAACACATTACATTAAAGAAGCTTAGCATCAAAAGAAAATATCAACACTTGGTTTTCTTAACCTAGTTATGTTGCCAGAATGTGAAACGCAAAAAAGTTATTTATCTGTCAAGATTTACAAAAAACTCAAAAGTATTGTTACCATAAAATCTGTTTCTTACATAAAATTCTTCAAAAGTTAAATGTTTTGAAACAATGACCAACTATTTGTATCTGCAGTGTTTTCAGTTTCACTAGATACATGTTATTTTGTCACAGACAGACTTTTCTCATATATCTTCAGTGTGATTCAGTGAAGTCATCATCTTTATCTTCATGCACCTTGATGTGTCTCCTCTGAACATAGAATGATGGGCGGCAGAGAGGAAGATCGCGGAAGGTTTGAGTGTATTGTGAATGTTTCGTGGTCTTTATTCGATTGCGCATGTGCCCATGGTGAAATTATATTGGTGATCTATTATTAGCAGCATAAAACTTATATTCTTCGTCAATCATCGCATCTTTATGCTAATCCACCGTTGACTACTTTCTCTCCCACTTCCTGTACGAATAGTCATCACTCATCTCTCGATGTTACTTTCGAAAGTGTTGCAATTCGCCATCAGGAATATGTTGGATATTTGTATTGCTAGATCAATTAAAAATGGATTTTTTGTTGATGGGTAGATGCAATAATGGTCTTGTGTAGGAAGGTATTTAGGAAGGTTTCTCGATTTCTTCTGTTCCACTTCTTCTTTCTTCCTAATCCTCTGTGTTGAATCTTCTTTTCTCGTTGCACCTTGCTATCTTCTTACTTGTGTCTTCGTTCTTCACTGGACTGGGAATTGGGATTTAAGACCAGTTTAACCTTTTACTGTATAATCTATGCTTATAGTATTTTCTTTCAAGTCATTGCGTATCCTTTACTGCGCGAGGTTGTTCTTCAGGTTAGATTGGACATACTTCTATCGTTCTCTTTATTACTACGGTGAGCGTTCAGGGAATGTTCTGCAGTTGCTGGATTCCATATAGTATGACAATAATTTCAGCTGTTCTGTATCTTGGGTTACAGAAACGCGCCTCTTCTTCTTCCGGTAAATTCAAACATTTGTGTTTATTGATGTAACACGTCTGCCTCCATTTCAGTTTGCCACATGGAGTGGGTGCTTCGTTTGAGGCGCCATGTCACGGATTGCGCGGTCCCTCCCTCCAGAGTTTAGAATCCTACCTTGGGCGTAGATGGGTGTGTTGTTCTTAGCATAATTTAGTTTGAATTACCTTAATTAGTGTGTCAGTCTATGGACCGATGACCTTAGCAGTTTGGTCACTTAGGAAATCACATACATTTGAACATATTCCATTCCAGTTTGGTAGACATCCATCACATCTACTCATGCTGCTCTAAACAGTTTCTGACAGAGGTGATGAGTATCTATCACTTTAGCAAAACTGTAGTTATGAATATTACATGTGACTTCTGTATGAATAAAGATTGCGTCATGTCACATGTCGACTCTGTCCAGTTTTCATCCTAGATCCCCATATTTTTCCACAGAGGTGTTATTCTCTCGGACTGTTGCTCCCACAAAGGCATTTCCTTTAGTCATCTCAAAAGTTGATGTACCCGGCACACACATTTAGTGTTCCTTCCTCTCATGCCTAAACACTCTACTCAGTTCTGCCACCGATCTGAATGCAATTATGATGCATTGTTCTTCATGACGTCGTAGGTAATACAACATTGCGAACACATTTGTCCATCTTACACTCCCAAATTTCTGTAATTTACATATTATTACCACCTATCTTAGTTTTTGCGTTGCTCTACCAATCTTAATCAAAGCAAAAAATTATTATCAAAATCCCTTTTCCCAAACTTTACAAATACTAAACTACACTCCTGGAAATGGAAAAAAGAACACATTGACACCGGTGTGTCAGGACTCACCATACTTGCTCCGGACACTGCGAGAGGGCTGTACAAGCAATGATCACACGCACGGCACAGTGGACACACCAGGAACTGCGGTGTTGGCCGTCGAATGGCGCTAGCTGCGCAGCATTTGTGCACCGCCGCCGTCAGTGTCAGCCAGTTTGCCGTGGCATACGGAGCTCCATCGCAGTCTTTAACACTGGTAGCATGCCGCGACAGCGTGGACGTGAACCGTATGTGCAGTTGACGGACTTTGAGCGAGGGCGTATAGTGGGCATGCGGGAGGCTGGGTGGACGTACCGCCGAATTGCTCAACACGTGGGGCGTGAGGTCTCCACAGTACATCGATGTTGTCGCCAGTGGTCGACGGAAGGTGCACGTGCCCGTCGACCTCGGACCGGACCGCAGCGACGCACGGATGCACGCCAAGACCGTGCCGTAGGGAACCGCACCGCCACTTCCCAGCAAATTAGGGACACTGTTGCTCCTGGGGTATCGGCGAGGACCATTAGCAACCGTCTCCATGAAGCTGGGCTACGGTCCGGCACACCGTTAGGCCGTCTTCCGCTCACGCCCCAACATCGTGCAGCCCGCCTACAGTGGTGTCGCGACAGGCGTGAATGGAGGGACGAATGGAGACGTGTCGTCTTCAGCGATGAGAGTCGCTTCTGCCTTGGTGCCAATGATGGTCGTATGCGTGTTTGGGGCCGTGCAGGTTAGCGCCACAATCAGGACTGCATACGACCGAGGCACACAGGGCCAACACCCGGCATCATGGTGTGGGGAGCGATCTCCTACACTGGCCGTACACCTCTGGTGATCGTCGAGGGGACACTGAATAGTGCACGCTACATACAAACCGTCATCGAACCCATCGTTCTACCATTCCTAGACCGGCAAGGCAACTTGCTGTTCCAACAGGACAATGCACGTCCGCATGTATCCCGTGCCACCCTACGTGCTCTAGAAGGTGTAAGTCAACTACCCTGGCCAGCAAGATCTCCGGATCTGTCCCCCATTGAGCATGTTGGGACTGGATGAAGCGTCGTCTCACGCGGTCTGCACGTCCAGCACGAACGCTGGTCCAACTGAGGCGCCAGGTGGAAATGGCATGGCAAGCCGTTCCACAGGACTACATCCAGCATCTCTACGATCGTCTCCATGGGAGAATAGCATCCTGCATTGCTGCGAAAGGTGGATATACACTGTACTAGTGCCGACATTGTGCATGCTCTGTTGCCTGTGTCTATGTGCCTGTGGTTCTGTCAGTGTGATCATATGATGTATCTGACCCCAGGAATGTGTCAATAAAGTTTCCTCTTCCTGGGACAATGAATTCACGGTGTTCTTATTTCAATTTCCAGGAGCGTATTTCATGCCCCTGACAGGAAGAAGTTACGTGCATCTGTTTAGTAACTACCGTTGATGAACCCATGATCGGTCCTTTAACATGTTTCGAACGATTGGTTGCACTTCATGAGGAACTTTAGTTTCATCTTCATGCAATAATGCATCTTCTGTTGAGTCATTTCCCACTGGTTTGATAGAGTCACCTAATTCTCCTCATTATTCTTAACACTTGTCATCTGAATATTGTAGGATGGAGTTATTTGCCAATATTCTTTATCATACGCATCTATGATCTCTTAATAAGTCCCTGTCCTATATAAATCACCTGACCTGTGTAACAATACTGGTCTTGCCAGTGGTGCATTATCCTCTTGGCACACCATTTCTCTCTCAATTTCGTATAAATGAACTACATCCTCAACAGTCATCATCAGTTTTTGTACACCTGCCCACATTAACTGTTGACAACTCTTGTTCCTCATCATCGTACGATTCCCAGTCAATTGTCTCCCGGCATGTTGGCATTTGTATCTGAACACCTGATAAACCTACTTCATAAATTTGTTGATCAAATCTAAGTCTATTTATACATTTAATTAAAAAACCGACTTCATTTCGTGATTGAATCTCTTGTGATTGGTTCGTAACGTTCGTCTCGTCAATACTGTTTCTTACCAGGGTTTGGAGGCCTCAACTCGACCACCTGTACCGGTTCATCTGGGGTGCGTTGTCCTGCTGAGGCCTGATTCTCTCTACCTTTCTGCATTCTAGGCATTCCAGTTCCACCAGAATAATTTGGGTTTTATGGTGGAGAACCTCTGAACCTTCCTGGTTCGTTTGCACAGTGATCATGTCGCGAATTATAGTTACCACCATAATTTCTGGAACCCAAGTCATTATAGTAATTCCGCTGCTTACCAAAACCATAGTTATAGTTCGACCTCTGTGAGTTGCCAAAACTATATCCATTATAATTCCATGGGCTGTTACAATTGTTCCCGAAACGATTACCTTTCCCAACATTACTACTGCCATTGTAAGCATGATTAAAGGCCAATCGGTTGCTATTATATCCCCCTCCATTAGTTTCCCTCACTGCACGGGTTTTTTTTTCCGCGTCATCTTCACTGAAGATGAATTCAAGTTCTCGTAACATCCCTTTAAATGCCTGTATATTATCTGCAGCTCTGCCAAGTAATGATTGCTGATAATGCAAGGATAACTTCATTGTGCACATACGTATCACTTCCCCGTCACTTTATGGATTGCCTAAACACTGATTCTTGTTCGTCATTCCTTTGAAAAATCTAACAGGCTTCTTTTCTCCCAAATTTTCAAATGATGTCTTCTGTAATAATTCATATGTTATCCTATTTTGGGTTTCCTCGGACCAGTATCGCTCCAAGAGTGTAGACTAGAATTTTTCATACGACTGACAGTTTGCAGCGAATCTTTGCATCGTTTCCGCTATTGCGCCTTCCATATGACCACAAATGAAATAAAGTGTATGTCTTAGTGACCAATGCTCTGGTAAACCGATTTGTAATTGATGAACAAACGTGCGGTGTGTAAGCTGTTTCCGTTTTCTTTGTAATGCTGGAATCTTCTGACTGTTAGAAAATGATCATTGTCAAATTCTTCTATTGCACCATATGGCGTTTGTGTTTTCGCAATACTTTCCTTTCCCTTCATCTGCTTCGTAACTTCCTTTATTCGTACTACCACATTTGGATCCTGAGAAGACGTATTTGAGTCCGATCTAGTTTCGCATCTACTCAGTGGTGTGCAGTTATATACACTGTACCGTTCCTTGTATATCGGACTGAAAGATACGTTTAAATTTCCCGTTACTGGATCTGTGTTTTGTCCTTGTACTTGCTTCATGTTGACCTTTGGTATCTGGCCTGTTGTACTGTAACTCGCAAACTGAGAATTTTGTACGCGTGGCTCAGTAAACTGCTCTGTTATCGCGTCATTCGCGTACGTTCGGTGGGTCGGCTGCCGCTCCTTTAGTACGATCGCAGTTCCCCGTTCTTGCTCCATTATCGGCTGTGAACGCACATTATCTGCTTCGCTCACCTGTCTCAACTGTACCTCTACAATCTGTTTCTATTTAGGATCGGAAAATACTGACGCAACTTCTTGTGGACATACAAGTGGAATATCACGACTTTTTTTGCGTTTCCGCAACTGACATGAAAGGACTTGGTTACATCTGGATATTTTTCCATTACTACGTCAGATGATACTACCAATTCCGTCACCTCACTACTGCTTTCTGTACTATTCTCAATACACCGTTTCAGTTCTCTACGAAGCTGTTCGTACTGCTGCTTATCTTTTGAGACCAAATCTATAATGCATGTTTCGAATCTTTTCAACGCGATTCGCGGCACACTTTTTCTGACATTAAGTTCTTCCACTGTATGTTGCGCCTTACATGCTAAATTATCAACTCTTTGGTTGACATTAGACACTGCATCCTGTACCTGGTCAATGTCAGTAAGCATTTTTTTTCTGATTGACCATAAGCGATTGAATTAGTTCGCGCGAGTCTCTTGCCTCTTTCCAATTTTCAATAAACTGTTCATTAAGTTCCTTACTCATCTTTTGCTGATTTTTGCGAAATTTTTCGAACTCAGCATTGGTTTCAATTTTGAGACCATTTAAAACATCATTTGTGGCCGCTAACCCTACATTCGTTTCGGTTTTTAAATTCGCCGTTTCTGTTTTAAAGGCCGCCAACCCTGCATTTGCTTCTATTTTCAAGTCTGCTGACCTTCCGCTCATTCTTCCACTGGTTTTCCTGACATTGCGAACACACTATCGGACTCTTTGCAATCGTCATCTGTCACCATTTGGTGTAAATTTTGTCGTTCGGTTCTTTCATGTGGCGTTTCACAGACTTCTGTGTATAGTGCTTGCGCACTTACACACTTTCTTTCAGTAGGAAACTGTTCCGTATGATTCAGAATTATAGCATTTGGTTCAACGTACCGAAATTGCACGTCATCTGGTTCTGCTTCTGAACAATTGAAATACCGATTGCGGAACTGCCTCCATTCCCTCTGCATTGTCACTTCGTTCCGTTTCGTGACGGGCATTCGATACATTTTCTTGCTGTCGTTTTCTATCCTATCAAGATCTTCAGTTTGCCCTATATGCAATGATGTACGTTTGTCTACCATCTCAGACCGTGTAACTGATCTTTGTCTTTCACGATTTTTGTGTGCCTGAGCTCTAGTCAACATTAACATTCATTCAAGTTGTCACCCTACATGCATTACACACAATTTATGTGCAGTCCTAAAATGTTACATGTCTTTACTACAAATCAGAAGTAAAGTCAGGCAATATCCACTCCAAAAATAAATCAATCTGCCAATTTACAAAAAGACTGCCCACTAAGTAAGCATCTCGGCAGTAATTCATTACTTTATATTCAGCCCTCTAACGGAGAATGGAAATATGTTACTTTACACATGATAGAGCACAGCAATCAGTCGTCCTTTCTTGAGGTTCTTTTTTTTTTTTTGGCAAATCTAGATTTCGGTTAATGCCTAGCCATTATCAATATATTATTTCATACTATCAATTGATGTCAGTTCTTTCTAAAACTCTGACAGACGCCCGAACAACAGGTGACTGACATGTATTGATAGTATGACGTACAGCATAGATAATGGCTAGATACTAGCCGGAATCTAGATTTGTCAAAGAAAATCCGCAAAAAA
This sequence comes from Schistocerca gregaria, assembly GCF_023897955.1. Lineage (NCBI taxonomy): Eukaryota > Metazoa > Arthropoda > Insecta > Orthoptera > Acrididae > Schistocerca > Schistocerca gregaria. The sequence goes on along the minus strand of NC_064920.1, from coordinate 1,005,440,265 downwards.
GGATGACTAATTGCTGTGCTCCGTTATTTGTAAATCACACGACAGTCGCTGAGTGCACCCACGTTCCTAATGGAAGGTAACCCGATGAGTGTGTTACTTCCCTGTAAATCATAATAAAACAGTTTCACATACAGCGACCAAAAATTGCATTTGATTATAATAACGAAAAAGCCACAATTTCCATCTTATGTGGTGTATTTACTGTTGTTGAGTTCGCTGTAGTGTCGCTTTGATCGCCACAACAAGGGTTTCTGTACATAGACTTTCACCTGTATTGACACAATGAAGATACATATGGTTGAAAATGGGCACAGGTGTCTGAAACTAGTCACCATCAGGAAAAAAAATAACAATAAGAAAGTGCAACTCATGACAGAGCTACAAACACTTATTTCAACATCAAATTTCGGTTTTCCTTCAAGAAAACGTATTAGAGCTTTGGGTGTTAGGGAAAATGATTGTGTTATGTCTTGTGAAAGAACAAAAAACGTTCACCAGCAAGTGTCGGATTCCCACAGCACCATGGTCATGGGCTATGAAAACTATACGAAACGCGAAATTGCAGTACCTGTGTTGTTTCGAAGTAGGATGTAATATTCCATCCTTAATGGGATGTAGCAGTACTGGTATGACACGAGTTGTGCTCAGGTAGCCAAAGCGGTTAAAGGTGACTTCTGGCGTAAAGCGGGAAATCCGGGTTCGAGTCCCAGCTAAAACTTCCCCTATGAATGTAAAGAAAGACTGTGCTGGTAAACTTCTACGTTATTTGATACCGAAACAGCTGAGTAAAACTGAACGTACTCATACAGTTTTCTCTTTACTTATTCTGATCATTTTCTAAACTGACACACAATATTTTAGCGCAACGCAATCTGACTTTTAATGATTCCTACAAAAGAATAGCCCTGAATAACAATAACCTATATCCTTCATGAATCGCTTACCTCACAAAAATCTTCGTTACTCGAACTACTGCAATACAGCGAGCGACCAATTGCCAGCTAAATAAAAGAGTCTAACTACTGAAGGCACTAACTACTGATAGGCATACAGTTAGCAAATGAAAGATTTTGATAGATAGTGTTCAAAAGTCATAATATACATGTATAATTTGTGACATCCAGTTTGACTAATTTCCTTTTTCTGAAGGACATACGTCCAGATCGTCCGCTCATATTAATATCTCAAAACTCTGGCATCTCTCTCCCCACATCCACCACTGCTGGCGGCTCACCACCAACTGCCCAACGCTACGCACTGTTCACGTCCAACATCCCAACACTACACTAGCGAATAATCCAACAATGAGTCCAACCAGCCACAGACTTCAAACAGCGCAGTCAGCGATTTTAATACAGAGTGCTACATGGCATCACCAACATAGAAACCTAAACAGCCGTCTTACACAGTCTGGCATGTGTTTTGATTGTCGCCATTCCATTGCACAGCTGGAGATGGTTCATATTAACGACTACATAGAGATTTAATAAAATGCAACAATCACTAAGTACACCACTAATAGGAGCTCATAAATACACAAAAATGACATACATGGGGAACATATCAGATAGGATAAGTGATCTGTTTAAGAATTCTGAAATAACGATAACATTTGAAACCAACAGTACTTTGCAAAATAAATTAAGACATACTGTAGGTAATGATAACGATAGATTTCTCAGATCAGGGGTTTACAAGATTCAATGTGGTGATTGTAGAAAAAAATACATTGGCCAAACAGGCCGGAGCTTTACTACCCACTACAAAGAACATACATCAGGTACTGCACGAGCAAAATCAGTCTTTGACCATCACATAACTTTTAATAAGCATTCCGAAGAGATGGTACAACAGAATTTGCAAGTCCTTCATTACGCTAATAAAGGCTTATTATTAAATATTTTGTAGGAGATCGAGATATATGCCCATTATAGAGATGAACCGTTAGTGCTTCTCAATCAACTGTTGGATTTTCATGAAAAACATTTTTATGATTTCTTTGACGAAATTCTACGAACACGTACATATGTACTATTTTGTTCAGAAAATCGTAAGACCCAGTTGTATCCATGGCAGAAATGTACCTTAGAACAGTACGTAAATATTAATATCACAATTTTAAACTTCCAACTAGAAATATTACGAAATATGACTCCATTTTTAATAAATCAGTTTTATTACATTTCAAATATCTGTGTAATATAATACTACTCTGCAACTGATCATTCCATCATTACATATATCTCCAGTGCCAAATAAAGTTAATATAAGACAAACAGACTGAATCTGGCATAGACGTATACTTACAGTCGAGTCACGACTCACATATTGATGTGATGCCGCAAAGCCAAAGACCTCCCACAACTTCGTTGACTTCGAAACCATTCTGGTAGTACCACCTTAGCCATAGAGGGCACACTGGGTACACATAGTCTATACAGTTATTTTAAAGCTTTTAATTGATATTTTATACAATATTTCAGTAATTCCATGGTTGTAAAGAGATATTTTATACATAACTATTTTTATGTTATTATTGTACTTTTGTTTTTCTACGTTTTTTTTACGTTTTGACGATTATATGAACCCATTTTATACTGACTGGTTGACGTGAGGTGGAGGGAGAAGAGGTAGGCGGAGCATCTTCGTACTTAAGCGTTTGCTCGTCACTTGTTGGCACCAGTTGACATCACAGCAGCTGAGAAGAGTGCTCTACCTACCATCTTTGAAGGATGCCATGGGTATAACACGTCTTATTGTATTTTATCCTTCTAACCATTTTGTCATATTTTATTGTCAAATCTAGTAAGGTTTCTATTACTTTCTAAATTAAATTACAGGTCTGATGATGGTCAAGTGATATGACTGAAACCGGTCACCTATGTTCTTGTAACATTCGTGGTGTGATCAAGACTGAATTTTAAAAAGAAAAATTTGAAATAAACAGTCTTGTTTCTTATTATTGCCCATCTTACTCTAGTTCATTAGAAAGTATGTTAAATATCTCTTTCTCTTAGCTTTCACCACAGAGATTTACTTTTTATTTGCTGTAGAGAAACAGTTGCGTATGAACCAAATACTTCAACATCACTTGGAGCAGTTTTGGGTTTATTTATGCAGGTCAGTATATTGTCAGCTCTTTTAAGTGGCATTTTCTTCCTCATTGTATTCTTTTTGACCCCTTCAGCATAACTCTTCCATGTGGAGTGCTGTACGATGGTGACAGAGATGTTGTTTGAATTAACTGGCCATCCTGTGTAATATCACATTCCTCATGAATTATGAAATCGTCACTAACATCAACGGGACAGTTGGGGATATCACAGACAAGATAGTCATTCTGAAAGACAATGATAACAATTTACATAGCTTGCAGTGTCTGCTTTATGTATTTTGTGATTGGATATTTATGGCCAATACGAGACAGAGTGCATGATCGTGGATCATGAACTCAGCTTCACATAGTATTTTATTTTAAGTTACAAAGTAAGAAAAACAAAAAAAACAGCGGCACTAGTGGGGTTCGATCCACATTAGTCGAATCAAAAACTAGACGCGCGTCAAAACTGAGCTATTCAGACACATTACGTACAACTTCATATATTGTATCTTGTGAAATCGTCAGGACAAAGTACAGTTATCAGCTCAATTTTTTCAACTACTGTATTAACCACAGGATAAACTGACGAGTAAAAAATTACTTACTGTGGCGTTAGTGTTTTAGTGTAGTTCACTTTAGTGTAGTCGCTTTCTTATGCCAATTCTGCCCTACAATTCCCTTTCCTTGCCTAATCGTGGTCTCACAAAAGCAGATGCTCATTAAAATACCACTCCGTGGTATGCTACACGTTCCCAGGTCCCAGATCAGTCTTCGCCGAAGCTTTAATTTTGTAAAGTTCCGACGTAAACGTCGATCGTAAACATTTCTTTTCCCTTACAATATCGGCATGAGACAAAAATCTAACATCCTTAATGAGGTCGACTGAGCATTTTCTTGCATGTTTTTTATGATGTGTGAGTGATTTTGTGTCATAAAGACATGTTTCGTGTCTGTATGCTTCAACAAGAACGTCTATAGCTTCCTTATACCACTCCATTATTACACAGTATACTACCTATAACAAAAACAATCAGGTCTATGCACTCAGATGGCAGCCATATAGCGTGGAATGTACAGTAGCTTCATTCGACTGGATGCTGTTTACTAACAGTGCGATGGCAAGCCACCAGATGCCACACAAGATAACTGTTCGCAAGACGCAATTTACTCGCTACGCCAGTCATGGCGCAAGAAATGTTTCCGTCTGTACACCGTTTGGATGGTGCATTGGAGAATGCTAGTTCTGTGTGTTGAGCCCTGTGGTGACTGGCGACCAGATTTCCTTAGCTGTTGCAAGTGGTATAAAATGTATTAGTGGGTAATTCTCGTTAACGAGGTTCAAAAAATGGCTCTAAGCACTAATTTGAGGTCATCAGTCCCCTAGACTTAGAACCACTTAAACCTAACTAACCTAAGGACATCACACACATCCATGCCCGAGGCGGGATTCGAACCTGCAACCGTTGCAGGAGAGCGGTTCCGGACTGAAGCGCCTACAACCGCTCGGCCACAGCGGCCGGCTTTAACGAGGACAAAATGGCTAAATAATGAATTCACTTGCCTCATTTTAATGCGATCATCTCTTAAAAGGAATCATTGACATTAATCATTGAATCTGAGTGTGTATTATCCTATCAGTAAAATTTCATATTTTGAGCAACGGTAGCATTAAATGACAATCTGTGGATTTCAGAGAGTTAATTTTAAGGCGGTGTAGTTTCTTAATATTGATGTTCATCTCAAATCTTGCGTTGTCTGTCGTATTTGAAGGGTGGTAACTTTGTCAGTGGGCTGTGGTTCTTACACTGGTCTCAGTTCCAGAAAGGCGCCTGTGGCCATAACTGGGAGATTAACGGTGTCTAATATCCCTTCCAAGTTCGTGGTCCCGGGTTCACGACAGAATCTTCACTGTAACGCAGGTTACTGTGCCTGCCGTAAACAAATTTTTCAATAAATGATTTTCACCTCAACTTCCGAGTAAATAAAGCCCCAACTTTCCATTCCCAACAACCACAATTGCGTTCAAGGGCCAAGAGTGCACCTCTTCGTCCGAAGTAAATGGACAGCCACGAATGTCTTTCTTCAGAGCTCCAAGAACATGGAAATCGCATGATGAGAGATGGGCACTGTATGGAAAATGTCTGAGGGCTTCGCAGAGAAGCTTCTGCAGCGTAGTCGAAACAACAGCTGCGACACCTCCGGGAAATTCATGATGATCTTTTTCTTTGACTGCAATGGCCCGTTTCACATAGACTTCCTGGAACACGGCGCCATAATCAAAGCACAGTGGTACTTCTCTACTTTGGAAAAACTGAAGCGCGCCGACAAGTCCAGACGCCCAGCAAGGTTGACAGAAGGCGTCATTCTGTTGCAGGATAATGACCGCTCACATGTCGCCGAGGTTGTTTCGACAAGGCTGCAGAAGTTTGATTGGAAATCCCTTACAATCCTCCGTATAACCCCACGCCAATTACATATTTTTGGAGCCCGGAAGGACGACTCTGATGGCCTTCCATTTATTTTGGACGAAGAGCTGCACGCCTGGGTAGAATCATGATTCCGTAGGCAATAGCAAAAAGTTTTCTGAAGCACTGACCGTCTTGTCCCACAGTGGGATAAATGTATTAACAGTTATGCCGATTACTTTCGTCACAATAAACATTTACTTGCTTCTTTTCCATCTCTCTGATTTTCATTTGACTGTCCCTTATACTTCTACCACTATTACAATAAGTACAATGTCTTTATTTGCCATCCTCCTTATAGCTTGAAACGTCCCCTTAGAAAAATTATACATGACTGTGCTTAAACTGACACATAATACCTTTAGCGCAACACAATCTGACTTCCAAAAATCCCTACCAAAGAATGGCCCTGACTAACATTAACCTATACGTTTCACAAATCACTTACCTCATAAAAATCTTCGTTACTCAAGCTACTGCAATACAGCGAGCGCCACTACTGCCAGCTAAATAAAAGATTCAAACTACTGAAGGCACTAACTACTGATAGGCATAGTTAGCAAATGAAAGATTTTAATATAGAACAAACAATGTATTTACCTTAATAGTCATAATATATATAGCAGTTCATGACATCTAGTCTTACAAATTTCAAAACTCCGCCATCTCTCTCCCCACATCCACCACTGCTGGCGTCTCACCTCCAACTGCGCAACGCTACGCGCTGTTAACATCCAGCTGCCCAACGCTACAATGGCGAGTATTATAACAATGCCAACCAGTCACAAACTGCACACAGCACAGTCAGTGATCTTCATACAGAGCGCTACGTGGCGTTACCAATAAAAAAACCTAAACAGCCTACTTACAAGCTTTCATTTTAAATACCAACAGTTTGTCTATTAAATTGGGCACATTTATTGGAGTCTTCTTAGTGCAGAAGAATTTGGGTAAATAGTTTACAACTAACGGAAACCAACACTCATTCCCATTATGAAAATAGTCATACCAGCTAAGAAATATAGACGGCTTGAATTACAGTCCGTCAGGAAGTTGTGTTGCATCGTATTTCGACGTAGCTGGGTTCAAAGCGTGAATCGGCCAACGTCACGCTTGATGTGTAATAATATCATATTATATGACTTTTCTGCGAACAGCCTTGCCGCAGTGGTAGCACCGGTTTCAGTCAGGTCACTGAAATTAAGCGCTATCTGGTTTGACCAGCACTTGCATGGGTGAACGACCGGTCTGCCGAGCGCTGTTCGCAGGCGGCGTGCACTCAGCACTTTTGAGACAAACTTAGGAGCTACTTGAGTGAGAAGTGGCGGCTCGGTTACGAAAGCTGAAAACGGCCGGTAGAGCAGTGTGCTGGACACACGCCTCTCCACATCCGCATCTAGCGACATCTATGGGCTGAGGACGATACGGCGGCCGGTTAGCACCGTTGCTCTTCCGAGACCAGTTCGGACGAAGTTAGTTCAGCATATGACATTTCTGCAAAGGTCGTGAAAGATCAGTGTTACAACCGTTCTGCATCGGGTGTCACAGGTAAACATATGCGCTTCAGGCACACGTCGCTAAATTCGCCTTGGATCATTTCTTGTCACACTAGGCACCTCATGTGGCCGGTTCCTTGATCACTCACCTTTCACGTTGCACTGATTCCTACGTAAAAGTGGGATAAATGGTAGATGTTTAAGATGTTTTTTTAAAATTGTTGTGTACATAGTTCCGCGTAGTCAGCGCATACACAACTTTCCCACTAGAGCGTGCCCTGCTAAGCACAACAGCGCAGGCGCAGCGCTCGTCCGTCTCCACACTATACGAGATGGTGCTGCCATAGAGACGGAGCAAATTCTGCTTCGGACGATCCGCGTATTAATATGTAACGCACCCAATGAGATTGCTGCTAACGTAGAACCTTTTCTCCTCGCGGATCACACTCGCGCAGTGATACCTGAACGCATGATGTATTATAACGAGTGTACAGACCTCCGATTAGTCAGTCTGCATTAGTCTGCATTTGTCTGTACCAGTCTGTACGAGTTCTACATTTGTCTGTACCAGTCTATAGTCAAGTTGCAGTCTGAGCCTAGTAAGATTACCATATTCCTGTACATAGCCAGGAAGATAAGTGTATAGACTTTTTGTCAAGTATCATAGATATATGGGAGAATAAGATTAATGTACCAATACCAAAGGAACTTCAGATTGTCGATTGTAAATAGCATCCAGAAGCAAGTTAAGTCATTTTAAGGCTTGTTATTATTGTAATACATGTGTGTGAAAATTAATCATGTTCTGTTTAAAGTTGGTCACAGTCAACCTGCTACTCTAAGCTTGCAAGTGGCATTTCTATCATCTGACCTAACGGCAGAAGATAAACACGCCACGATAAGATCACGAGACATATTGCTGACACTCGTCTACTTCGTTAGAGCGACAAGTCAAATAATCTGATGGTGTGTGTACTGTAGGTCTTACAGTACGCATACCACATAAATAACGATTAAGGATTCCAACACTCTTTTTTTAATTGGGTGGGACAACGGTTCATACATCTCAAAAAAATAATAAAATCTGAATGAAATTCGATACTCCCAGTTTGAAGCTCGCAAGCTATTTTAAAAATAATTCTTATTTCATAAATGACTTGATCGCATTTGGTGGTCTATAATGAGTCTCATCAAAACAAGTATTTGGTTAGGAAAGAAATACCTGAAGTCATTATGCATCGCTCACCTTGGAGATTCATAAAGGACGTTCTAGGCACTAAAAACAGTGAAGTTATATGTTCATCAACACGCAGGATGTCCGAGTTTCTTAAGTTTAAAATATACAAAAGAAAGAGGATTCTAAACGCAGTTCTTTGAGACTTCAACGTAAAGGGTAGAAATAAATGTTTAGTTTTCTATTGATACAAACAACTTACACCTTACAGCAACGCAGCCACTGTGCAAGTTGTCGACGGCAAATCTTCGTGCATTCATTATAACATTGCCGCACTCTCTGATACCTCCGTTGTCTGCCGTACAATGAGACAGCCTGTCAGCCAATTCGCTTCAGTTTCTGCTTAAGTTTACCCTTTTACGACGTCCTGCAACGCGTTAAAAGAAGTCCGGTGTTCACAAATCATGTACGATTTTGTATTCATTCCCAAGATAGTGCAACAACTTCGATACAGAAACATTAGCAGTTTACAAAAACACCCTTCACACGCATTGCTGATTCAAGACCTCTTACTAGCAGAAAAATTTATTTTTGAAATTTGGTTCCTCATCTCAAAGTATGCAGTTTAGGATACCTTACCGTCTGCAAAAATTTGAACGTGAAGGCTTGAGACACCCTGTGTGAAGAGACTGGATATGGAGTGGTGGAAACTAAAGAAGGTGAAATCCAAAAGTAACTTGAGCAACTCATACACTATCACAGGATGGAGTAAGGTTTCGTATTGCGTTGTGATATATGAAAGAAGTGAAAAACAGGGACACATTGTAATTTCTTCGTCTTTACTTTCACCTTCACGCTTATGTTCTTCTCCTTCGTCATCATCAGTTTAAGTTTAATCCAGAAGTGTAGTCATTGGCTTGGACCTTCTTTGTTTTTTACGATGTTGCTTTTATTCCCCCTCAAATTCTGAATTCATCTGGAGGCTGATTGGGTTTGTAAACTGTTGCTCAAGGACGGCAAGAGTCTGAATGAAATGAGTTTAGTGTACAAAATCCCGTCAGAATAGTTATGATACTAGGTGAAGTAGTATTTCAGTTAGGAAAAAATAGGGGGAAAGGAGTCGACTGTGATCTACTTGAAGGAACCATTATAGCATCCAATATATTTTAAGGAGATGGTATCCATAGCTCGCAAAAAGTTCAAACACGCCATAATTTTGTGTATTTTGACGTCACTGATTTTAAATCGTCTTATAAGCCATTGCAAATATTTTGTGATACCTGATGACGATCTGTGGACCGAAACTCATTAGGACAAGGATATTTTTACTAGCAGCTCTTGGCGGAACAACATGAATTTTCTTTTTTGTTTTTTTTTAAATTTCAGCATTTGTTTTGGAGTGGGTTATAGGAGCGACACAAAGACTCGGACTGGATCCAGATCTACCCTAGACTTTTGCTCTGTCGCATGGGTTCTACTCAGCTCACTTTGCGCTATAGAGAAAAAAATGAGGATGCAGCTGGCAATGAAATGTGTGTATGGCATATTTTGGCCACATGTCCCCTTAATAATAATAAGATAAATACATGCTGGTGAGGATATGACAGGATACCTGAAGAAATGATTTGCCTTTTACACACAATTCCAGTGTGCTTTTTGGCATATGATTCAGGAGCTTTTCTCATTTCAGTTTAGTTATCGAGTAGAATGTGTGTGGGAAAGACTGCAAACATTTACAGGTGTTACGTTAATTCTTAGTCGACGCCAACATGATGCCTCGGACACCAATGTAGGTGTTGTTTCCGTTTATCACGGAAGAGGGCTCTTCCTGACTCCCTGGGCGGTACCTTGCGCCAGGCTGCAGGACCATTATTGCGTGTCAACCCTGGCCCGTAATAATGAAAAATACACGGGCCGCTCTAATCTGGGAGAGCCAGGCACCACGTAGCGTCCAGTTTACTCACAGGGCTTTCCTCTTGCTGCAACTCTATAGTGCTGTTTTGTCACTGGTGAGCCACACGGAAGGCTTCTTATCATCTGGATAATTAACCAAACTTTTGTTAAAAACGGATTTGGTAGATTACGTGTTACCTAACTTTACATGGCTTTTTTACTAGTATTCCTACATACGGGTCTGTTAAGAAACTACACAGAACATTATTGCTTCTCTTTCCAACAAATTTTCACCAAAGTCATATTCCAAATTAAAACGGGCACAATGCACTGGAGGGGGAAAAATACATACTGTGGCTTTCGATACAACAGTTAAGGGAGCAAATACACACTAACGACACTAGCATCCTCCCCATACAGTTCATTCAACACACATTGAAAGTTGCCTTTCATTCGGCACTTCCTTTTCTTTCCTTATATTCTGTTTTCAGTAGACGGTGATATTTATCTCTGCAATATTTTACACGAGTCTGCTATAGTCAGTTTTTAATAATATATGTTACCACTCTCTCCGCTTGGTCACCCAAGGAATTTCAATTCTTGAATCGTTCGCAGGCTGCAGGCCATTAAGTCCTTCTTATTCGAATGTGTGTTCACCATTTTGCACTGGAGTCTATGTTCTCTTCCGGGTTCAGTTGGATGCTAATTCGTAGAGCCGTGTTTTGAGAGAAGACTGTGTCTCTGTTGTGGAGGTCCATGCTGTTGTGGAGATTATGCAATGAATAAACAATTTGCTAAGACCATTTCAGTTTATTTGAAGCGTTGGAACTTGGTTAATGTGGTGAAGCTATATTGGCGTCGTTTTGTTGCGATCACTTCGCAAACAGTAATAGGGGGCGCTTAAAAGCTCTTATCTGGAGATGTAGTAGGTGCGCAGTGTCTGGTCGGCATAGATGCAGTCGATACCGATTTCCTCCCCCACCCCTGCCCCCCTCAAATGGTGCACCGTCGTCGCAAAATGTCGATACGGACGTCGACATCGGGAAAGTTTGTGTCATGATGCAGCTGATGCAGCTGGATGCGGAGAGATAGCAGATGGCGCCAGTGAAACCTTTCCCAACCCTTTGCCTTGTAAACCATACCGTACATCTTCCAAAAAAATCCGGAAGCAGGAGGTCCTTCGAGTGGTACAAATGGATGCATCATTAGCGCTGCTGAGGAGGCTCAAAACTGTAAGGCTGATGCCGGCTCAGTGTCCATGGCTGACATCATTGTGAACGGCGATGGCTGCGATGGCTGTGCCATGAGCTGTGTAGATTTACGGGGCTCAGACAGATGGCTGTTGATCCACGAGCCTGAACGTCACCGACAAATACTGCTCGAGGCCAGCAGTCTACGTTGCATCCAATGTTTCAGAAAAATGGAAATCTGCGGGAGGATCGCAGCAGTTACGAAAAAGGACTTCGCTTTGGTGCCGTCGTCGTGAGCCTGTTCCGTCCCGAATGTTACAATGAGGTCGTTCAGTCGTGTGAATAAAGAAGCCGGTTTCCCAGTTGCGAGGCTTGCTATACGCATGATGGGAAACATTGTCCTTCGAGTGAAACTTTGTTGCGAAGTTGACGTCTGAAACAGAGTGTGAAGGTAAAAAGAGGTGCGGCAAAGTGCGGCGATGTGGGCCCTGTAACAATTTTGCCGTCAAAACGTCGTGCAAAGACACAGTGTGAGAAACAATAGCAAAGCATTTTCCCTCGAGGGCAACGAACGATGTCTGGATATCAGCATCTTTAAAGAGCTAATGAAACGTTCAGCTTTACCATTCGATTCAGAGGAGAACAGAACCATTCGGACGCGCCGAAACCAAGATTTTTAGTAACATTGTTGAAATAAAATCGAAGAAAACTGCAGACCAATTGTAAGGTGTCAGGCAAATCCAACACCTTTCATGAAAACCCTGACATGATAAGCAAATCGAGTAGTATGTCACATTGCACCGAATAAATCGTGACATTAAATTAACCAAAGTAATACGAGTAACGAGTGAGCAAATGGAATACCACAGACTAACACAAGAATGCCTAAATGCATGTCGTACCTTCCCACCGTGAGACCGACGCAGTTCCGAGGGGAGAAACGAGAACAGAAGCCGAGAGCAGAACCGTGTTCAGCTAGAAGGCCCTACGATAAGGGACAGACTGGACACCCACGTCGACAACCTACCTCTAAGACTACAACCCGCACGTTTTAGTGTGAGACTTTTTCGCGTCTCAGGTACGTCAAGGACCACCCCCCAGCCCATGTTAAAAGATAGAGCCCTCCAGGAAAACAGTATAGATCTTACGATAACGCTAAAAGGACCACACCAGCTGCAGGTTTTATGTGAGACTTTTTAGCTCCTCTGTTACGTTGCAAACTTTAAAAACATTGCCCCACCACGAAAAGTATAACGTTTCTCATTGGATAGACAGGATTTTTGTAGGCGGAGCTTAAGGTTATCATTGAGACCCTGATTGGTCAGATGAAAACACAGCCAGATAGTTTTTTAAACCAACTTCGGTAAATTGTAGTAAGGAGAAGTTAGGAGGAGTTGCTTCCGAGATGGCGAGGTGAGCGGAGCTGTGCGCCGGCCGCTGCTCCCCTGACGCTGCCTACACACCGACAAGGTAATGACCGCACGCGATGCCGCATTTTTGAGCGCTTAAGGCTTCATTCAGAACTGCAGAAGTCTCATCTGTTACACCCCTTTTTTGCGTAATACTAGTGGCGATCGTTAATTAAAACTCATGGTGTTCACATTTGCCACTTGAAGAACAGATCTGAAACGCGATGATTTTTCTTTTATATACACTCCTGGAAATTGAAATAAGAACACCGTGAATTCATTGTCCCAGGAAGGAGAAACTTTATTGACACATTCCTGGGGTCAGATACGTCACATGATCACACTGACAGAACCACAGGCACATAGACACAGGCAACAGAGCATGCACAATGTCGGCACTAGTACAGTGCATATCCACCTTTCGCAGCAATGCAGGCTGCTATTCTCCCACGGAGACGATCGTAGAGATGCTGGATGTAGTCCTGTGGAACGGCTTGCCATGCCATTTCCACCTGGCGCCTCAGTTGGACCAGCGTTCGTGCTGGACGTGCACACCGCGTGAGACGACGCTTCATCCAGTCCCAAACATGCTCAATGACGGACAGATCCGGAGATCTTGCTGGCCAGGGTAGTTGACTTACACCTTCTAGAGGACGTTGGGTGGCACGGGATACATGCGGACGTGCATTGTCCGGTTGGAACAGCAAGTCCCCTTGCCGGTCTAGGAATGGTAGAACGCTGGGTTCGATGACGGTTTGGATGTACCGTGCAATATTCAGTGTCCCCTCGACGATCACCAGAGGTGTACGGCCAGTGTAGGAGATCGCTCCCCACACCATGATGCCGGGTGTTGGCCCTGTGTGCCTCGGTCGTATGCAGTCCTGATTGTGGCGCTCACCTGCACGGCGCCAAACACGCATACGACCTTCATTGGCACCAAGGCAGAAGCGACTCTGATCGCTGAAGACGACACGTCTCCATTCGTCCCTCCATTCACGCCTGTCGCGACACCACTGGAGGCGGGCTGCACGATGTTGGGGCGTGAGCGGAAACGGCCTAACGGTGTGCGGGACCGTAGCCCAGCTTCATGGAGACGGTTGCGAATGGTCCTCGCCGATACCCCAGGGGCAACAATGGCCCTAATTTGCTGGGAAGTGGCGGTGCGGTCCCCTACGGCACTGCGTAGGATCCTACGGTCTTGGCGTGCATCCGTGCGTCGCTGCGGTCCGGTCCCAGGTCGACGGGCACGTGCACCTTCCGCCGACCACTGGCGACAACATCGATGTACTGTGGAGACCTCACGCCCCACGTGTTGAGCAATTCGGCGATACGTCCACCCGGCCTCCCGCATGCCCACTATACGCCCTCGCTCAAAGTCCATCAACTGCACATACTGTTCACGTCCACGTCCACGCTGTCGCGGCATGCTACCAGTGTTAAAGACTGCGATGGAACTCCGTATGCCACGGCAAACTGGCTGACACTGACGGCGGCGGTGCACAAATGCTGCACAGCTAGCGCCATTCGACGGCCAACACCGCGGTTCCTGGTGTGTCCGCTGTGCCGTGCGTGTGATCATTGCTTGTACAGCCCTCTCGCAGTGTCCGGAGCAAGTATGGTGGGTCTGACACACCAGTGTCAATGTGTTCTTTTTTCCATTTCCAGGAGTGTAGTTATTGAGAAGCCACATCAGCCACTGTAATTTACGACAAGGTAGATAAGTAATTAAAGATAACTGAGGGCCACTGTAGACCATTTTGATAGTATTCTCTTTTGTGAAACTCAAATTAAACTTAGATTATAGATGTGATATGGCATAGGTCATCCTTCGATCGATTGTAGAACTTGGAAACCCATTCAGGGAATGTTCGTTCACATTTTTGTTGAACGCAGTTGGTTTTTACCATCCTGTATTAAAACATTTCCTTTTATCAATAGTGCAATTTGTAAACGATGTTATGTGAGTAGAATAAAATTTCCAATGGTAAACTTAACTGCTTTTCGACGTTATTTTACCAGCTAACTAAAAATAGGAAAGCCTTGAACCCTTTCCACTAAATTTAGTTAGTATTAAGATTCTTTTACAGGGAGTGCAGTGGAGCTGACGCTGAGATCATTTAGTATTTGGTTATATCATCGCTAGTCTCACTGAACTCTTCTGAATTCTACGTGTCATGTGTGGTCTGGCGTCTCCTTACCAGCAACAGGTCCCAGGTTCAAACTAGTCAATTCCCTAAAAAACACGCTCAGAGCGTCGTTGCGTGAAAGTGGTAGGGAGACACGATATAAGAACAAACAGACACCACCATGAAAGTTTAGACAATGTCCGAAACAACGGTCCGTTTCTTTACATTTTCCACATTTAAAAAACAAATAATTACATTGTTGCTGACAAACTTAGAGAACCTCTACTACCATCAGAGGGATGCCCACCACTCCTTACACTCTGCGGTACTCACATTATTCCAAAGAATTTACAAAGCAAAAGAGTTTACAAACTTGCTTTACCAAAGAAAAATCTTCGCTAAAATATATAATTATTTTGTAAATCAATCTAGAAATAAAATTACTATTTAGTGTTAGATTGCACAATTAATAATATGAATTTTAAGTATTCCACAAATTTTGTAATTTCAATTATTTTTAAAAGAAGAGTATTTTAATTGCTAGTACATATCGACTGTAACACATTAATTTATTTTTATACGTTTTAGCCTGAAATATAATACATCGTATACAGAATCACATGAATTCCTTTAGTGAAACAGCTGAGATAATTTTAACCTATACATGGTACCGGTTATTTCTACAAAAAAAGATAATGTTAGAGTAGGGTGATTCATTATAGGCTGCATGATTGTTAGCACGAGCTTCAAGTGGGCAGTCATCTGTTCATTATGAATGTCAAGACGAAGCCGCGTACAATACATGCTAGCTGCTTAGTTTTAACAATTCCCTAATGTCGTCTACTTAAAAGTCTCAAAACATATTGCTGAAATGACGCGGAAACCACAAATCGTGTTCGTTCATCAGAAGTTTGCTTAAAAGTCACACTATTCTGAAAAGATAGGCTGTTGTTATATTGCTTGTAGTATTTCCGTACTACAGGATCTGAAATTGATTTCGAATCTCGAGGCCAACCCATCCAATGTAGTAGATGCGCAGGTATCATGACTGATCGTTTTTAGTAGCTTGTGCTGCCCATCGACAGTCAATCGGAAAATCTAGCAGTGCTTACGAATCAAAGTGACCAATTTGAAAACAAGAATCTTCTGATGCATCGAATTCCGGATCACCTCCCATAAGCAAACGAGGCAGAGTGTCTGTGTTTGTAGGCTGTGCCAGTAATTAGAAAGCAGTAATGACCCATGTTACAGCTTCTGTGTTGTACGACAAGTCCCATCTTTCATCAGATGAAAAAGAGCAGTCAGCAGCTTATGATCATTCACGAGAAAAAATTCTCTCTCGTGCAGATATTGATGAAACTACATGACAGCATGTATTACGTCTAAGGCTTCGTTTTCCAGCTGACAGTAGTTGACTTGGGTCTTGTTCAACGTCTTAGGCGCGAATGCTATGGGTTGTTCAGTGGTCCCAACACTGAGAAATGAAACTGCCCTGTTTCAAGTGATCGCGCATCAACAGCAAGGAATATTAGTTTCTTCGAATCATCGCGAGCAAGACATGTGTGAATAAGCCTTTGAAGTCATCATTTACATCCTCCAGTCCATGGGAAAGAAACATACTTACACAAACGTATTTACACTGGTACCGATGCGAAGGAGCAGCAGTTTGCATTGCTTCTGGAATATATGTAATGTGCAAGGGTCGTCTCATAAGTAATGTAGCACATTTTTTTCTAAAAGCAGTTGGCTTTTTTTGGATTCCAATACATCATATTATTTCCCACTCTTTTGACTATAAAACCCAATTTTTCGACGTAATCTGTGTTCAATGTGACGGCCTTACGCCACGTACTGGGAGAGCCTGTATGCCAACATGGCACGCCTCTACTGGTCGACGCCGGTGCCAACGTCTTCCTGCAACATTACGTCCCCGTCATTCACGTACTGCTTTCTGCTGAGAGCATACTTCTTCAGGCCAAACAGATGTAAATCGGAAGGTGAGAGATCTGGGCTGTCCGGGTTGTTGGATGGATGAGGAAGAAGAAGCCAATAAAGTATTGTGTGCAGATTTGCGTTATCATGGAGAAGTTCGTCTCTCTTTTTTGTGACGGCGAATGAACTGAAGTCGTTTAATCAATTTCCTGGGGGTAGCACAAGACAATCCAGAGTTGATCGTTGTAGCATGAGGGAGGAGTCCCAGAAGATTGTCGCCATGACTTGATCGACTGAGGGCGCTGTTTTGAGATTTTTGTTGGAGAGAAGAGATGGTTTACTGCCACTCCATCGACTGCCTTTTTGTTTCTGGTTCTAAGGGATGAACCCATGTTTCATCGTCTGTGACGGATGTTCGACAAAAAATTGTCATTGTTACCTCGTAACCTGCTAACGCGCTAGCAACTTCGCACAGATGCTCTTGCAACCTACTTCCTCAGTTAGTTCCCGGGTGTATTCCAATTTGTGCCTTCTCTACAGTTTTTACCCTGTACAGCTCCCTCTAGTGCCATGCAAGTTATTCCGCGAAGTCTTAATAGATGCCCTATCATACTGTACTTTCTTCTTGTCAGTGTTTTCCATATATTCTCTTCCTAGCCGATTGCGCGGAGAAACTCCTCATTCCTTACCTTATCAGCCCACATAATATTCAACATTCTTCTGTAGCACCACGTCTCAAATGTTTCAATTCTCTTCTTTTCCGGTTTCCCCACAGTCTATGTTTCACTATCATACAATGCTGAGCTGCAAATGCACGTTCTCAGAAATTTCTTCCTCAGGTTAAGGCTTATGTCTGACACTAGTTGGCGTCTCTTGGCCAGGAATGACCATTTTGCGAGTGCTAGTCTAATTTTTATGTTATTTTGCTGCCAAGGTAGCAGAATTTCTTAACTTCATTTACTCCGTGATCACCAAACCTGTTGTTAAGCTTCTCGCTGTTCTCATTCATTCTACTTCTCATTACTTTCAAATTTCTTCGATTTACTCTCAATCTGTGCTCTATTGTCATTAGACTGTTCATTCCATTCAGCAGATCCTGTAATTCTTCTTCACTTTCACTGAGGATAGTAATGTCATCTGTGAACCTCATCAATGATATCCTTTAATTTTAAATATTAGTTCCACTTTTGAATCTTTCTTTTATTTCCGTCAATACTTCTTCAACGTACAGATTGAACAGTAGGGATGAAAGACTACATCTCTATGTTGCATCATTTTTAATCCGAACACTTCGTTCTTGGTCTGTTCCCTCTTGGCTCTTGTACATATGATATTCATTCCCTACACCTTACCCCTATTTTTCTCAGAATTTCGAAGATCTTGCACCATTTTACAATGTGGAACGCTTTTTGCAGATCTACAAATCCTATGAAAGTGTCTTAACTTTAGTCTTGCTTCCATTATCAACCGTAACGTTAGAAGTGCCGCTATCTTTCTGCCAAAGCTCCTCTAAATTCTGAGAGTAATATTGGATCCCCAACCTGCTGTCTCTTCTTATATCACGTCGTCAGGCAAGTTCTCCCTCTCATAGAAGCCTTCAATATACTCTTTCCACCTATCCGCATTCTGCTCTGCATTCAACAGTGGAATTCCTATTGCATTCTTAATTCATATTGCACTCTTGATGTTACCACTCTTGCTTTTAATTTCACCGAAGGTTCTTTTGTCTTTTGGATATGTTGAGTCAGTCCTACCGACAATTATTTCTTTTCCGATTTCTTCGTATTTTGCATGCAGCTGTTTCGCCTTATGTTTCATTTATAAGTGACGTCTATTTCTGTACTCCTGAATTTCCCTGAGCATTTTTGTACTTTCTTCTTTAATCGATTAACTGAAGTATTTCTTCTGGAACACATAGTTTCTCTTCTTTGTATCTACGTTTTTCTTTCCAGTTTCTGTGATTGCCCTTCTGTTAGGCGGTAGGTAATCCAGCGGGCACGCACTTTTGAATAGCAAACTGGTGGAAGAGTGTGTCAGCACTACCAACAAAGACGTCCAGTCGAGCTGCGAGGTGTTTGATTGTGATCCCTCGATCACCTTGAACAGGAGTGTCCCTGCGTTTCTACATTACTGGAGTCACCGCTGTGTTCTGCCGGCAGTCACGCGGGAGATCAGACAAGTTTGTGCGACCTTGTTGCGATAAAGAAAGAGGGATCGCAAAACGACTCACCGAGTTTCTGCCAGTTATCCGCAGACATTCTGTAAGCGCCTAAGAATATCTGCGATGCTCTGGTTTTCCACCAAAACAAGCTCAATTACTATTCTCTTCTTGGAACGGACCTCCATTACAGACTCCATTTTAAAGAATAAGTTGAGCGCCGCCACCTACCGGAGCTTCATGAAACTAAATGGGCTTATGCGGGAATATTCCTTGATGAGCCACAACATATTGCGCATTTTTTAACCGAAACTGACGGTGAAAAAGATGTGCAGCATTACTTACTGTAAGTCCCTCGTAGTAGGTAAGTTTTACGAGAACTGCCTGTAATTCTCGTACCTTTTTAGGAGACGGAATTCTCCAGATGGTCTATAAATGCTAATTTGGGGGAAGACTGCCGTGGGATCAGTTAGATGCCACAAATATTCGGTTTAGTTATTGAAAACAGAACATTTCTGGAGGCTGTGTCAGTTAAAGCTTGAAAAACAGATTATAAATTTGTGAGGTGCTGTTCGGACTTTCGGATGACTGTGGGTGTTGGAATGTTTTACTGTTTGTCTATCTGAGGAGAGATGGTTTGAATGAGTACAATTTTGCGCTGTGCTTGTATCGTTGTGAATCTTGGACTTGCGTCTTCAGGTCCTGTGAGTGTCGCCAGGAGGAGCAGGTGAGGAATCAGAATGTGAGATCATACTGATTTCCATTTTCTCAACTCTGGGTTTACGTGGAACAGTTTACTTCATGGATCTTTTGCGGGTAAACTTGCGGTGCTTGAGCTGATTTATGGCAGTGCCAAAAAGAAGCACTGTTTGCATTCGTGTCACGTAGCACTTAACGTAAGACGTCGGACTGCGTGCACTTGCAGGAAAACTGGCTAGGTGCCTTGTGCCCTTCGAAGTGTTCTGCCAATTAAATGCAGTCTTTGACTTGCCTTCCCCACAACATTTTCTGCGTGTTCTTTTCCATTTAAATTGTTCGTAATTGTAATGCTTAAGTATTTAGTCGTATTTACGACCTTTAGATTAGACTAATTTATCGTGTAACCCAAGTTTAACGGATTGCTTTTAGCACTCATGTTGATGACCTCACACTTTTTATTATTTAGGGTCAACTGCCAATTTTCGCGCCATTCAGATCTGTTCTAAATCGTTTTGCAATTTGTTTTGGTCTTCTGATGACTTTACTAGACTGTAAACGGCTACATCATTTGCAAAAAACCTAAGACGGCTGCTCAGATTATCTCCTAAATCAGGAGCAGCAGAGGGCGTATATCACTACCTCTGGGAATGCCAGAAATCACTTCTGTTTGACTCGATGACTTTCCATCAATTACTATGAATGTGGTGTCTCTGACAGGAAATCACGAATCCAGTCACTTAACTGAGACGATATTCCATAAGCATGCAATTTCATTACAGGCCACTTGTCTGTCACAGTGTCAACTGCCTTTTGAAAATCTAGAAATACGGAATTAATTGGAAATCCCTTGTCAATAGCACTAAACACTAAGTGCGAGTAAAGAGCTAGTACTGTTTCCTAAATCCTTGTTGACTGTGTGTCTATAGGCCGTTCTCTTCCAGGTAATTCATAATGTTCGAACACAATATATTCCAAAATCCTGTTGTTTAGCGACGTAAATGATATGGGCCTGTAATTTAGTGAATTACTCCTACTACCTTTCTTGAGTATCGGGGTGGCCTGTTGTGGGGCGGCGTATGGAAATAATTGTTAATATTATGAACGTGGAATATCTTTCCCGACGATGCACCATATGTGGGGCGGCGGGTGGAATTTTGTTGTTATTGAAATATTCCTATGATTTATTTAATGCTGTTGTTTGCCGTTCTCAATACTGGCTCTCTAACTACAATATTGGCAACCAGAAAGTGATTAACAAAACGTGAAGCCTGTAATTAGAATTCCTAGTGCCCACTTCAACTGAGAAATACACTTATAGCTACAGTTTATTGCTCTGAGGAATTAGGAGATTGTCTGGGATTCATAATCAAGAACGACTCTTTCAAAAATGTTCACTATATTCTGAAAGTCACAGACCAAAAAGAATCCACACAATCCAACTACCAGAGCAGTTCAGAGTCTAATGCGCTGATGTAACTATAACTGTACAAATTAAATGTGAATGCTCGCCATAATTTGATGATAATGTTCATCAAACTCCACGCTAAATAATGTAAGAATGTCTGTCCCGAGGCGGCACGTGAAAATACGACATACGCGAACTGAAGATAGATCATTAAAGTCATCCCAGAATTAACACTTCACTCGAAAATGATTTCATGGTTACGCGTATCCCGAGTAACTTATTACGGCATCCGAGGCTGTTTCTAGAAATGATACCGACGCGACGCGACTCCCGGCAAAGGTGGTGTGCTGATCAGCGTCTGGAGAGAACTGGGGCCTTACTTTCTCGCCTCGCGTGGATCTGCACGGAGATAACTTTTCCTCCAATGTGTGATGGAGGTCGCAGCAGTTAATGCTTTGCCTCCCATGCATGCCGATTTAATGCGTCTTCTCATGTAGAATGTCTTCTTGTGTGTCTCCTCAGCACAGTTCTGCAGTGCTAGCTATGCAGCGAGCTGGTGTGGCCAGCGGGTGTTGACGCTTTGCGGCAGTTTGCGGCCCAGCGTCCGGATTTGGGCGTTGTGTGACCGGTCAGCACGTTCGTAAAAGGTGCGGGCGGCCGCCTGCAAGAGGTCACGGAGCAGAGGTACTTCCGCGACGTCGTGAAGATGAGCGGTGGGGAAATCGTAAGGCAGGTGCAAGGCCAGCCGAAGGATGCGATTCTGCAGTGTCTCCAGCTTCTTCAGGTTCGTGTCGGCGGCGTTCCCCCAGACGACGGCGGCGTATGGAGTACAGGGCGGAGCAGCGCCTTGTAGAGAGTGATGCCCAGACGCGGTGGTAGTCGGGAGCCGGGGTTCAGCACCGAGTTCAGGATGCGAAGCCGGTTCCGCACTTTGGCCTTCACTTCGCGGATGTGCGGAACCCACGTTAGTGGGCGGTCGATGGTGACGCCGAGGTAATGCGCCGTGGGACGCCACGGGACAGGGCTGCCACCGACGGTGAGTGGTTGCAGACCCACAGGAACGAGTCGCCTGGTGACGATCAGGAACTGCGTCTTGGCCCCATTGAATTGTAGACGCCACTTGACGGCCCAGGCTGCCGGGGTGTCAACGGTGAGCTGCAGAGGGCGGCGCATGACGGCGGCATTGAGGCTCCTCGTATATAGAGCTGTGTCATCCGCGTACAGGGCGAGCAGCACACGTTCGATCTTCGGGGCATCAGAAGTGTACAGCGAATACAGGAGTGGTCCCAAGACCGAGCCCTGTGGCACACCGGCGTTGATGCGATGGACGGAGGACAAGCCATGCGCGGCCCGCACATGGAAAGTCTTATCGGCAAGATAGGAATGGATGAGACGGACGTGCGACGTAGGGACCCCAAGTTCAAAAAGTTTGAACAAGAGGCCGCGGTGCCACACACTGTCGAAAGCACGCGACACGTCCAGGAAAACCGCGCCGAAGAACTCGCGCTGCTCGAGGGCGACGAACGCATCTTCCACTAGCCGTAGGAGTTGGTGAACTGCCGAGTGGCCCTTGCGAAAGCCGAACTGCTCTTCGGGCAGGAGGCCTTTCTCGTCAACGTGGTGCTGCAGCCGCCTGATGTACACCCTTTCAAAGACCTTGGAGACGGCCGGTAGTAAACTAATAGGTCTGTAGATCGCAGGCTGACGCAGATCCTTCCCCATCTTCGGAATCGCCACGATCTCTGCATGCTTCCAGGACTGAGGAAAACTGCAGGACCAGAGGATTACATTGAAGACGGCGGCGAGATGATTGACAGCCACCGGCGGCAACTTCTGTAGTAGGGCGTTGGAAACCTCGTCTGGGCCCGCAGCTTTTCTGGGGTTCAGGGCACGCAGGATGGACGACACCTCCTCCGCCGTCGTCTCTTCAATGATGTCATCGTCGTCGCGTGCCTCCAAGTAGCGTGGGAGCCGGTCAGCAACCAGGTCGTCGTGGACAGCGTCGGTCGGGTCTTCGATCGACGTAAACGCAACCTCAAAGACGTCTGCGAGGGCATCAGCCTTCGCAGCTGGTTCGCAGACAGCCTGACCATTGACCAGCAATGGAGGGACACGTTGCGTGCGGCGTAGGAAACGCTTCGTCGTCTGCCAGGCCGTGCCGTCGTCAAGACAGAGGGTGGCGACCTTGTTATTCCAGTCGCGATTGCGATGGTTGTCAATGGCGACCCGGATGTCCCGCCGCATCGTATTGAGGAGGCGCTTGGTGTCGGCATTTCTTGTCCGCTGCCACTCCCGGTAGACCCGGTTCTTCTCCGTGATGGCCGCAAGGATGTACGGCGGCAGCTGGCGGGAGTACTCAGGCGGAGTGCGGGGTCGGGGCGGCGTTGCTATGTTGGCAGCGTCGATCGTGGTTGCCGCAAAGTGCAGAAGTGCTGCGTCCGCTCCAGCTTCCGCAGGGGGCGGCGCGGCGGCGAGTGAGTCCATCACGGCAGCTTGAAACCTGTCCCAGTCGATGCCAGCAAGTGAGATGCCTCGCCTGGGCTGTTGCAGGGCATCTAAGTCGATATCGAAAACCACTGGGACATGATCAGAAGACAGTGCCTTCCTCGTCGTGGCGGTGATCTGATGAGGGATGCCCTTGACGACCGCGATGTCTATTATATCCGGGAGGCCAAGGGCAAAGAAGATTGTCGGATCGTACAGCCCCACCACAAGCGCATGGTGGAGTTCTGCTGCCCGGAGCAGGCAGCGGCCAGCGGCATTGGTGATCCTGTTTACTATTGAAGTCCCCGGCGACGAACACCTGCCCCCTCAAGGAGAGCAGAGCATCGATGTCAGCAGGGTCCAGTGGACGAGACGGCGGTCGATAGGCAGCGACGAACGTGATGGCGCCCGCCGAGGTGTGAACGACGCCACCAGTGGCCTCCAAGGTTGCCAGTGGTGGAAGTTGTATCACCTGATGACGAATGCCATTGCGGACGTAAACGGCTGTCCCACAACCCGGTCAGTCGATCGGTGCGATAGCTGAAGTAGTTGGCCGCCCTGACGTCGACCCCAGACTTCAGGTGGGTTTCATTGATAAGGCAGACGTCGACGGCTTCATCTCGAAGAAATTGGCGAAGTTCACCAGCTTGAATGCGGACGCCGTTGGCATTCCACGCGACGACCGTGAGCCCTCTAACGCTTCCCATGGTGCAGCTGGTGAGTGTTGACAGCGGTCGGGGCCAGAGAGGCCATCGGCACTGCAGCGGTGAGTTGCTGCGACAGGACTTCAATCAACTTCGTAGCACTGGTCACCAAGGCAGTGAGCTGCGCAACGAGGTTGGCCAGGTCAGCAGTGGAGGCAGCCGCAGCGGCCCCGTCGCTGAAAGGGGGAGAGTCCACCTGGGGCTGCTCGACTGACGGTGCTGAGCGCTGGGTACCCACGGGGCGCTGACCCCCGCGCAGGGGATTGGGTGGCGCGGTCCAGCCGACGTCCCGGGAGAGGCAGTACCCGGGTCCGCCACTAGCAGCTGTGGTGGAGGCGCAGAGCCTCAGGTATCGGCACGGCATCGGACGCGGCAGGAGCAGGAGCAGCCGACGCAGCCGGGACGGCGGAGGGCGCCCCTGACGTCGCAGCCGCGAAACAGACACCGAGCCGTCTTGTTGCCGGCTTCTTCGGACGCGGCGCTGGTGTTTGGCCACGTTGGTGAGCGACGGCACGCTTCCACACCTCACACCCACGATAGCTGGCTATGTGAGCACCGCCACAGAGTGCACAAGTCGGCTTCTCGGTGGGCGGACGGGGGCACGCACTTCCTGCGTGGGCGCCGGCGCATTTAACACATCTCCTTACTTTCTCGCGCAGCGTTCTTATATATAAAGCCGCGGTGCGGACGGCTAAGGGAACGCTTGATTAAATTCGCTGTCCCGACTAGCCGCTGGGCTAGTAATGCACCATCAAGTTATTAAATAAATCATTGCTTCCTTTGCTGATGGCTAATGAAGCTCTCAATTTAAATGTGCAATCAGCACACAGGTAAGTAATCATAATAAAAGTCTGACGTGGCTCAGTCAAATATTTTGGGCGAGAGAATTAATTTAATTACACTACACGCAGTAGACGAGCTCTGAACTTGCCCTTTGGAGATACGCTATCGCTATAGTCTTATAGTTATTCAGTTGAAACTTCTCCCACCTTTATGATTGTAGGGTATCTCCCTTCTATTTAAATTTAAACATCCTAGCTTTATTTATTCACCTACTTAATCTATCTTACTTCCTTAATTTTTAAGACAAAAACCAGAAAATCATGAATTTCAACTAAAATTTTAATTTATGGAATCCAGAATACTGCTTCTACAAAATTATTATGCAAAAAGAATCTAAATATAAATTTTTAAGTTTCTAGCTCTTCCTGTTGCGCCAATGATTTTTACAGAAAACCGTCCAAATTTCGAAAATGGTTACAGTTATTGCACTGATATTCAAAACATACTGATTTAGTATTACTCCTGAGATTCTAGAAACGTTTCAGGTTATTTACTTGATATTTAAAGTATTGCGCAACATTTATGACGTCAGAGCTAGTTACAGCGGACTGGCTGGCAAACAATGGAAAGATTGACGTGAATATTATATGGCGTGAGTAGGCTGCTTCCCTACATCACCCCCTACTTAATTTTTTGAATTAAAATTAATTACAAAAAGGGAAGCAAGAGTACAGCTTAACTCTCTATGAAAATTAAAACTGAAATGTAAACATTTTTTAAGAAAACTTATTGCCTACTTCAATTATTTAAATTGTTGGCATGTTCACTGCCTCTTAAGCAACATTATCACTCAAAATTTAAGCAAAATCAATGAAACACTTAGGCATACACATTGCCTTAGACAAACAAACACATAAAATATGTAAAATTATGAAAATCTTAAATCCATTAAATACATTTTTACATACACAAATTCAAAGAAAATAACACAGTTATTCATGATACATAAACAGATAATTATATCTTAGCAATCTTTTCTAAACGTGAAGGCAAATTTCATTTTTGCACACGTGCTTGTAACCGCTTTGGCTGGCGTTCTACACTTCCATTCACAAGGGTAGAGGAGGGGAAGTTGCTGTGGTGTGAGTCCTTCGCGTTCACTCTTAATTGCATGGGGGAAGGGGAGGGGTCGCTGTGAGTTGTGTCCAAGTCACTCCACGCTTTCACTCAGCTACCAGGCTGCCATTATCTGGTTTGTCCTGTAGAACAAACAAAAAGAGTGCCTCAGACTCTGTTCACTTAATATCTAAGGGTGGGTCACAATGAAATGGGGATATATACATTTTATCTTTCAATATGTTACTGGAACAAAGTTAACAGAACTTTTTCAATTTTACTCTCGCGGTTACTTAACTGTCATAAAATAGGAAAACGAATGGCTCAAAACGCCGTTGGTCACGTACTAGAGAAAATTTATGCTCAAGGCATACAATCATAAATCGTATTTAATTTCAATTTATTATTTCTGGGCCGGAACACTGAACCAATGCTCGGTACATTCCTGACAAATCTGTATTTTATTTACTTAACTGACTCATTTTCGATTACCTTATTCTTAGAGATAGTATGAGTATATTTGATTAGTAGTTGTCTTTTCAGCTTCTTTGTACATGTGAGTAACTTATGGTAATAGTACAATTCTGTGTGTTCAAAACACACTACATTTAGTTGACTACTAAATTCACTTATTGGTCCTCTGCTGCTGTGTCAGTTCCACATCTGCAATTATGTACTTACTTCATCGAAATGTATTTATGCTGAGCTACAAATAATGTTTCACATCTGCTATTATGTTACTAAATTATGTTGCTAGTGTATGTACTTATTTAACACTCACTGTATTAACATTTAAAACATAGGATAGCACATTTATTTCATATCTATAGTTATTGCAGCTGATCAGTTTGCTCACGTGGCAATCCATTTCCACTCGATCGGACGCTGAAACCACAGGTAGTCCCTCCCGACCTATCACTAAAGTGCATTAAGTAATTATGGACGAGCGTAATGCTAAATTCCTTAAACCTATAGGACACCATGAGCTGCTCTGTCTCATCTAACATAAGGGTACCTATGGTCGCATTCACCCATCCAACTCATAACCTCAATATGTGTAGGTGTGTCCTATCACACACTACACCAAAATAACGGCCAGCTCCAACCTTATAAATATTTTAGCGACGTGTCCTTCACGCCTCAACCACAAACACTGTTCAATTCTATTACACTGCCATTCCTTGCTACACAAGGTGAGTTCATTCTTACAACTTATCTGCATGCTTTACATAACACTAAGCAATCTCTCTTACTATTTATTACAGCATACAATAGGTTTCACTGCCATTTCAGATCGTGCTTATACACGAAGTTGTATATCTTTTTAAATTACTGTTGGTGGACCATTTCCAATAAAACGACAACTTTGTACTTTTAATATTACCAGGGTTCTATACATACTTTGTTACTCAAATACATTTGTATCTTAACTACATCACACTTCTCTGTTGTTTATGTCACTGTTAGGTTTGTCATATTAGGTATTTTCTTCACTAATAGGTGAATAGAATGGTTTCAGAACTCATGGCTTGATATCCATGACGGAAAATTTTTGTATTGCAAAGAAGGAGTCGAAATTTTAGATGGATAGAAAAGATGAAGAGTGAGTGAAATCTGAAAAGGAAAGAAGATCTCACACAGCTGGTACTGCACAGCTGCCACACTGTGTAGAGGCTACAGAGTAACCTCCTCCCTACAGAAATCATTAGTTTCAGAAAATTTTCGTATTGGAAAGAAGGGGTCGAAATTTTTGTAGGTGGGAAAGATGAAGAATGAGTGAGATCTGAAAAGGAAAGAAGATCTCACACAGCTGGGCCTGCACAGCTGCCATACTGTGTGGAGGTTACAGAACAACCTCCTCCCTACAGAATTCATTCACTACCTATGAACTTCTTTAGGTCGATCACGTTCCTGAGACATAATTTCTTTTTACTTTTAGGGTGCTCTAGCCTATATGCATTGGCACGTGGTTTTCCTATGATCCTGAAGGGTCCTTGGTATACGAACATGAATTTCTTTGTTTCTGCATTTATTTTCTTTGAGTTTTCCATGGTTTTGACAAGGACTAACTGATCTATTTCAAAACTAGTGGGTACAGCTTTTTCGTCATGACGCTTCTTCCTTTCCAATGCTCTTTTTCTTATATTTGCCCTATCCCTTAACTTCTTCTCGTCTGTGGATAGCTTACTTTTACTAAGATTAACATCTTCGTCCCAATATCTCCTATTTTTTAGAACTCGTATAGGCAGATCCCAAGTCTCATCATTAGTTACTACATGTTTATCAATAAAAGGTACCTTAATTACCCCAGTTATCAGTAAGACCATCTTTAAGTGGCTTCTTTCGAAGTCAATAACACTCTGATATTTCGACAAGAAATCTATGCCAATTAAAACCTCAATACTGAGATTGTTTACAATTAAGCATGGATGATCAATTAAATTACCATTAATGTCAAAAGGCAGCAAAACGTCTTGCTTCACCGTTTTTGACACCTTGCTAGTAGCACCAATTATTCTTAGTCCTGATACCCTCATTACTGTAAGCTTGTCTTTATCAGGTAATGCATCAAAGAAGGACTGAGATATCGCACTCACCTCGCTTCCACTGTCTTATTCTAGTTTGTACAGGTGGTTCCTCAACCTCATCCAATAGTTTCTTTTGGATCTGTCTCCAAATAAAGTGTTCGACATCTGTCATCATTACATTTAGGTCAAAGTGTGTAGGGCTTCCCTGAATTAAATTTTCACCTGCCTTTTCCAGTTGGTCTATTAATTTCAAATCGAAACACCGCACGTCTTCATTACATTTAGTTTGCTGAACATGACCCAAATTACTGTAGCCTGAGCGATTCTGCGTCTCCAGACCGGGCATAGCACTAGTTACAGCTAAACCACTTTCACTATTATCGTCCGGTTCCTTCTCAAATGAAAACTGGCCACAGCTACTGGGTTCATCGACCCCAAACAGGCTATCCTCTACATTCTCACTTACCACCTGTCCTAAATCTATTAGTGCAGTATCAACATCCTACACAGGCACTTTAGATAAAAGCACATCATCCTCATCGTAAATATAAGCATGAATTTCTTCTGCTTCTTCACCTGACAATTCAGTATTTTGTAGTTCTTCCCTACCGTTACACTGCTGCTCCTTCTCTTTCTCTTCCCACTTAGAAAGCGTCTCTAACACGGTATCTATCAAATAATGTGAGTGATCTAATATTTCGGCTGTATCCTTAGATGCTACTGACCCCTCATCCACATGTTCAGTCTGAGTATTCTGATCTGTCTTACCAAATACTCTAATTACTGGCTTAGGAAAAGTAACCGCCTGGTGAGCGCCAGTGTCCTCATAGATGGGAACTAGTTTTCCTGCCTCGGCCTACAACTGTTTCCTTTATTCCCATTATGCACAGCATTGCTTTCCGCACTGTTGCTTACCTGCATAATTTTGTTCAGAACAAAATTACTATCATTTGGATGCCATTGTTGGTTCTGACAATTATTTCTCCAATTCCTACCTCTCTTAGGATGGCGAACACCTACTATTCTGATGCTTACATTGCCATTTTGCTCGTTTTTAAAATTACTACTAGTGTTGTTAGCATTTCTGTTATTACGTGCTTGCTTCTCATTCGCAGCCACACGCTCTACACGTTCCAAATACTCAATGGAACGATCCAGATGGTCTCTAGGGGCAGATATAATTCTAGTTTGCCAATACCGTGGCAGTTTCGCTTCAAGACCTAGTATTATCATTTCAGGTTTTAGGTTGTATTTATTTCGTCTTCTTTGCTGAAGGAATTTCGAAAGATCGTGTTTAGTAACTCTGCTTTCGCAGGACTGTCGTCGACAATATTTCCATTGCTATCGCGTAGAGAAGGCATTTTCTGTGTCTTGCCGCTAGCATCCTTTACATGTGAGCTGAATCTCTTTGGATTTTCTGACACGTTTCGAGAGAACGTTTCTTTGTGGAAACTATTATAAGCGTCTCGCGTTGATGTCCGCGCTAAATTACGGGCTTCTATAGAAGGTCGCCAATCTTGGGGATTTTTAAGTTCGTTTAAATTTAACATACTTTTTTCGTAGTTTCTGCAACAGTGGTCTGACCCGTTGTGTGTACCATGGAGGATCAGCTCCGTCGTTCATTAATTTCTTTGGTATAAACCTCTCAATTGCTGTCAATACTATTTCTTTGAATTCAAGCCACATCTGCTCTACATTTACATCGTTAATTTGAAAGGAGTGGAGATTGTCTCTCAGGAAGGTGTCGAGTGAATTTTTATCTGCTTTTTTCGTAGGTATATTTTTCGTTTATTTCTGGAGGATTTGGTGGTTACAATATTCAGTCTTGCTACGACAACCCAGTGTTCACCAATCCCTACATCCGTTTTAATGCTCGTTTTTAGCTCAGGATTACATATTGCTAAGAAGTCAAGTGTGTTCTCACAACCGTTTACTGTTTGCGTGGGCTCATGAAGTAACTATTCGAAACATTTTCAAAGAACCCATTTAGCACAATTTCGGATGATTTTTTATGGGTATCTCCGGAATAAAACATATTTTCGCCAACATATCGAGGGTAAATTAAACTCACCACCAACTATAATCGTACGAGTCGGGTACGTGTTTGAAATTCTCAAGTTTTCTTTGAGCCTTTCAGCAATTGTATCATCTGAGTTGGGAGGACGGTAAAAGGATCAAATTATTATTTTCCTCCGTTTGTCAAGAATGAACTCTGCCTATACTAACTTACAGGAACTATTTTCTTCAATTTCGCTACAAGATAAACCACGTTGAACAGAAACAAACAAGCCACCGCAAACTGTGTTTAGCTCATCCTTTCACAACACCGTTAGGTACTTCGCAAAAACTTCGGCTGAATTTATCTTAGGCTTTACCCAGCTTTCAGTACCTATAACGATTTGAGCATCAGTGCTTTCTATTAGCGCTTAGAGCTCTGGTACTTTCCCAACACAGCTACGGTAACATATTTGTTTGCGTGGCCATCCTCCGCAGCAAGCAATAAATACTTGTTATGTAAAGAAAAGGCGGTTTTATTTACAAATGGGTACAGCTACGACAATTTTCAATTGTTATACCAGTGGTTTCTGTATCTACGTTCTTCCTATGTTCGACCGCACCCTTTGAGACGAAGCCTTTTTTGTATTTACCCGAGACCCTCAAACCTAAAAAACCACCCAGTGGACGCCACATAGCCCCTTCTACGAGTGTAGCAGCCTCCTTAGTGTAGTGGACACCTGACCTATTCAGCGGAAGCCGAAACCATACCACTCTATGGTGCAAGCCGAGGAATCTGCAGCTAACAATATCACAGAAACGTCTGAGCCGCTGATTTAGAACCTCCACTCGTATCTGCACCAAAAGTTCGCAATCGGTTCTGACGACTTTGCTGCAAATGGTGAGCTCTGCTTTCATCTCCAAGCAGCATTTACCATTTCTGTTAGCCGCTTGAAACCAGAGATAATCTCTTCCGATCCTAAGCGACACACATCACTTGTAAGGTGTCAGGCAAATCCAACACCTTCCGTGAAAACCCTGACATGATAAGCAAATCCAGCAGTATGTCACATAGATCCGAATAAAACGTGACATTAAATTAACCAAAGTAATATGAGTAACGAGTGAGCAAATGCAATACCATAGACTAACACAAGAATGCCTAAATGCATGTCGTACCTTCCCACCAAGAGACAGAAGCAGTAACGAGGGGAGAAACGAGAACAGAAGCCGAGAGCAGAACTGTGTTAAGCTGAAGGCCCTACGATAAGGGACAGACACCCACGTTGCCAGCTAACCGCTAGGTCCCCCCCCCCCCCCCCCTCAGCCCATGTTAAAAGCTAGAGACCTCCAGAAAAACAGTATAGATCTTATGATAACGCTAAAAGGACCACACCAGCTGCAAGTTTTAGCGTGAGACTTTTTCGCGTCTCTGTTACGTTGCAAACTTTAAAAACATTGCCCCACCATGAAAAGTATAACGTTTCTCATTGGATAGACAGAATTTTTGTAGGCAGAGCTTAAGGTTAACATTGAGACCCTGATTGGTCAGATGAAAACACAGCCAGATAGTTTTTTATTTTAACCAACTTCGGTAAACTGTAGTAAGGAGAAGTTAGGAGAGAGTTGCTTGCGAGACGGCGAGGTGAGCGGAGTTGTGCTGCCCGCCGCCCCCTGACGAACACCGACAAGGTGATGAACGCACAGCGCATAAAGCTTCATTCAGAACTGCAGAAGTCTCATCTGCTACACGCCGTTTTTGCGTAATACTAGTGTCGATCGTCAATTAAAGCTCATGGTGTTCACATTTGCCACTTGAAGTAAAAATCTGAAACGCTATGATTTTTCTGTTATATAGTTATTGAGAAGCCACATCAGGCACTGTGATTTACGACAAGTTAGATAAGTAATTGCAGATAATTTTGGGTCACTGTAGACCATTTTGATAGTTTTCTCTTTTGTGAAACTTAATTTAAACGTAGATTATAGATGTGGTATGGCATAGGTCATGCTTCGATCCATTGTAGAACTTGGAAACCAATTCAGGGAATAATCGTTCACATTTTTGTTGAACGCAGTTGGTTTTTACAATCCTGTATTAAAACATTTCCTTTTATCAATAGTGCAATTTATAAACAATGTTTTATGAGTATTATAAAGTTTCCAATGGTAAATTTAACTGCTTTTCGACGTTATTTTACCAGCTAACTAAAACTAGGAAAGCCTTGAACCCCTTCCACTAAATTTAGTTAGTATTAAGATTCTTTTACAGGGAGTGCAGTGGAGCTGACGCTGAAATCATTAAGTATTTGGTTATATCATCGCTAGCCTCACTGAACTTTTCTGAATTCTACATGTCATGTGTGGTCTGGCGTCTCCTTACCAGCAACAGGTGCCAGGTTCACACTAGTCAATTCCCTAAAAAAACACGCTCAGAGCGTCGTTGCGCGAAAGTGGTAGGCAGACACGATATAGAACAAACAGACACAACGCAGAATGTTAGAAAATGACGACCCTGCCAGGATGGTAAAATACCATGATTGAAGGTCGACCACATGCCTAGCTAGGTCAGAAAAATATCCTGTTGAAAAATTTTCGTAAAAAAATATGTTTTAACGTTATAAATAGTCGAAAACATTAGCTGCAGCGATAGACAGTAAAAGTATCCAATAGAAATGACTCTGGCAGAGACAATAGCATATGTTATGAATTTTAATATTGTTAGAATTAAGTTTTCTCTCCAATGCAAGCGCACAGGTGGCGGATACATCGTTGACAAGTTGGTTCTGGCCCAACAAGTAAGTGAATGGTTTGTCAAGTTGTGTGAACAAAAAGTTTATGAAATGCGTGAGATCGTATGAGCGCATGTTGACGCGAAGTAGGGCTCTTGAATTGCTTTTAAAACAGAAAATAAGGGATTGGGAAAGATTAGCAATGGCAGATCCAGACCTTGACCGAATTGAGGTAGAGACCCAGCATGAAAATGGTCAGAGAATAGAGGACAGTACAACAGACGATACAGTATCGCGAGAAATAGGACATATAACGCACCATAACGAGGATAATGTACGCCAAGGCACAGAAAACCTAGGTCAGCATACGACAGAGGAATAGGAAAGTAGAGAGACAGTCGATGAGGATTCTAACTTGCGTCTTGAATATGTAGAACCCATAGTACAAGTAATCAGAGCTCCCTCACCACAGAGCACATGGAATGCGAGCAGAAACGTGTCACAGTACAGTTCAATGCAATCGGTTCCGAACCAACACTTGGGCGAAAACACAGAGTGTAGGACGTCGGAAGAAAACGCAATAGGACCCACCAGTCTGGCAGAATTATTACAACAAATTACGGACACCATGACAAGGCAAAATAAAGAAATAGCGAACCAAATTCAAATTCAGAATGCAGAAACCACGAGACGCAATGCGTGAGATTAAGGAACAAAACAAAAAAATTCAGTTACACCTAAGTCATATTGAAGACGAGGCAAAAGAAGATCGAGAAGTGATAGGAAACTTAATAATAGGTCACAATCAACTGAGAACAGACATTGACAAAGTACAAGCGGACGTACAAACATTGCGTAATGACATTCAGGACGAGATCAAAACATTACGTAACAACACCCAGGGAGAAGTCGAGAAATTAGAGAAACAGATAAACGAAATTACTAGACAAGCAGCAGGTAGAGCGCGTGAAATTGTTGAAAACAGTGTGTTACACAAACATATCACAAAAGCAGCGCTGAAAAGAAAGGATAACCGCATAATCAAAATAGAAGCGCAAACGAAGTGGCAATTTCAGAAATTGCGAACAGAGTTGTTGCAAACCATTGAAGAGCATAGTGAACAGGATCGAACAAGCACAGAGTCCGCAACCACATCCGTATCTGTAACAGCACCGGAAAAACAAGCAATTAACGAAGATATTACGCATTTGTGATTCCAATCACAGGCGGAAAGTAACATACGCGAAATCATACAGTCTGCACCGCGGGTACACGAAAGTTACAGTGGACCATATCCAATGGATCTACCACAACCGGAAAGAACGACGGGAAAAAGGATCAGAAACAAAAGTGGCGAAGAATCGTGAATTTCATATGGAACTATGATGAAGTACGACAACGATCATTTCCTCACAGAAAATTTCAACACTTTCGGGAAAAAACTCATTACATCCACGAACTTTTATTGATTAATTCCGAGTAGGATTACCAGGACACTAGACGCTAGCACACAAATTAGACTTTATATGTTCACACATATCAGGAACAGTCGCAGAAACCATGCAGAATGTTGCAGCGACATGCCGATCGTACAAAGATTTCAGAGAGAAGTTTCTCTCACGATACTGGTCCAGCGAAGCACAGAACAGAGTGAAGTACGAATTATTACAGAACCCATATTTTGAAAATTAAGGAGAGAAGAGTCCCGAAAATTTTTCGAAGTAATGGCAAACAAAAATCTATGCTTAGATGTACCATACAGTGACGGAGAGTTGATTAAATTATGCGCGATGAAGCTACCCTTGAAATACCAGCAATCATTAGTAGGTCGCGGAGGCGAGGTATGCTAAGGGAACTAGAGTTCATATTTTCGGAAGATGAAGCAAGAAAAAGACGAAGCGCACGTGAAAACGAAAGCAAAAAGCAGTGGAAACCACAAGACACAGTACGAAGAAACAATAATTACGAACCACGTGAAAAATTCGCACCAAGAAACTACCATAGATTTCAACAGAGAACCGGTTATGGATTTAGAAGAGAATATGGCAATAACTATAATTCACCCAGGAACGGAAACAACTATTACAGAGGGAATAACGGCAACCGGAACGGGTACTGGAGAACCAATAGACCGACAAATTATCAACAAAGAAACCACTATCAACAAGCTGAACAAGAAAAGCGAATACAGATAGAAGAGGTTGAGGTAAGACCACCAACACCCGATAAGCGTTCGAGTTGACAGCTAAGCGCCCATGCCAAAGAGAAAGACGCACCGACCCAGGACAATTGCAGCACCTTGAACAGAGAAATAAAAATCTTATCACGAGAAGAAGGAAGAAACAAATCCGCAGGGACCAGATGAAAACGAAAACAAGAAAATAACAATATCGTGTTGGGACGAAATTAATTGGGAGAATACTGATGAGTAAGATGAATTACCAGAGGCATGCACAACGAATGTAGGAGGAAAGGACGAAGTAATGAGTATTGCACAGCTATTTGAGATGGAAACCAGGAAAAGTGATTCAATGAGGATAATGCGCAGTCGACAGAAGTTGAAAATAAATTACGAGTGGGCACACAACCCAACTTATATAATGAAGGTAGTTATGAAGCGATAATTAGAGCATTTAGATGCGATTATGTGGAAGTAGCGACGAAGAAGGAGAAGATAGACGAGGATGAGGAAAAAGTAGAGGATATTGAAGAAAGCGTAAATGAAGGAAGAAATAGAGAAGAGGAAATAAAAGAGAGAGAAGTAGCAGTCGAAGATTATCCTACATAAAGTTCAAATTCACAAGGTAAATTCCTAAAAAAGTCTCATGTACGATTCAGTGGAGGATTCGTTGATGCAAGAAGAAGAAGAACAGAACTAACCCTTTCAAATTCAACCAATTGTGAAGGGTATGGTAAAGCATATCCCAGTCAATATTGTAATTGATAGCGGAAGTGAACTGACTGCGATCTCAGAAAATTTATTGATATAGTGTAATGCCAACGAGGAATTGCCAGTACTGAAAACATGTAAGATTTAAGTAAGAGGTCCTATTAGAAACAGTGCTGCCGATGTTACGAGACAAACAAGGTTAACTCTTTCGTGCCAAGGTCAAAAGATAGAAGCCAACTTCTTGACTATACCTAAACTAACTGTAGATTTGATTATAGGTGCAGATTTTTTAAAATGAGAGACGAGCGATAATAGATATGGGGAAAGGAAGCGTAACATTCGGGAATGTCACACTTCTATTTGAGCAAAAGCTAAAATTAGAAGAAATACCAGTTATAAACAAACAATTAAGAATGACGCGAGATAAAGAGGGTGAAGAATTAGAATGGTATGCACAAAAGGGGGAATCGCCTCAACTGATGTTTGAAGTCCATAAAGAAATCGACGAAAAATTGCAAGAAGTTCAAGGTATTTCGGAACACAGTAAAAGAGAATTAGAGGGTCTTTTTACGAGATAAAGCAGAGGTATTTTTACCTAAGACTGGCAGTATTAAGCATTTTCAGTACAAGTTTGAAATAAAACAGCACAAACCATTTAGAGTGCCACCCTATACAATCCCATTAAGCTACAGGAATAAAGTATTCCAGAAGATATCTAAAATATTAGATGACGATATTATTGAACCAGCTACCACATATAACAGCCCGCTCCATATTGTACAAAAACGAGATGGGAGCATCAGGTTAGTGCTTGATTCCAGACAGATCAACACAATCATAATCACTGAGACAGATAGCCAAGAAAAATTAGAGGAATTGATACAAAACTTCCACAGTGCTAAGATATTTTCATCAACTGATTTACGGAGTAGTTTCTGGCAAATAGAATTAGCCCCAGAATGTAGAAAATTTACGGCATTCATCGTATTCGGTAGATGTTACCAGTTTAAACGACTGCCATTTGGCTTAAACATATCATCAGCAGCGTTTATTAGGGGATTTAATACTATACTCAGTCCTGAAATTTTACAAAAAATTAATTGTTATGTTGATGATGTGATTATAACAGAACCCTCTTGGGAACATCACAACGACACATTAAATCAGTTTTTACAGATCATGAAACAGCATGGTGTCACAGTAAATATAACAAAATCCAAATTTGGAAGGCGAGAGGTCAAATTTCTAGGACACATAATTTCAGAGAAATCTGTACTCCATATAATAAGAAAGCTCTCAGAGGATTTCTAGGTCTCACTGGATTCTATAAAAAATTTATTTGGATCGACTCTCTCGCAAAACCACGCCTATGTGCATTGACTGGAAAAAACACGCCATTGGTATGGGATCAACAAGCAAATGATGAATTTTTAAAAGTGAAAAACGCACTAACAACAGCGCCGATTTTAGCACATCCTGATCTAACACAAAAATTTTGTATGGCCACTGATAGCGCGAAAACAAGTTTAGGAGTTGTTTTATTCCAAGAATACGAACAGGCAAGGCTAAGAACATATAGAACAATTGCATTTGCCAGTCGGGTACTCACAAAAAGCGAGAAAAACTATTCAGTCACGGAGCTGGAAGCATTGGCCATTGTATGGGGCTTCCAACGTTTTCGATACTTCCTATTGGAAGAAAAACCAAAGTATACACTGACCACAAAGCATTAGAATTTCTGTTACCCGCCAAACTAATTCATGGGAGGTTAGCCAGATGGATATTAATACTACAAGAATTTGACTTCGCTACTACACACACACCAGGACCACCGAATGTATTAGCAGATGTTTTATCACGATGTCCACAGGGTGCATCCAATAACATAGGTTTGAAAGCAGCAGAAGACCAGTTTACAGTGTACTATATGAAACAAGTACCTTTCGAAAACTACATTACGACAGCATTAAAAAACATAGGCAAACAACAGGACAAGGATCCCGAAATACTAGGAAACAAACCCAAGTGGAGAAGTAAGGATTTTCCAGACATTCGACAGCATTATCTCGTAAAAAACGATGTTTTATTTTTTAGACGAAATGTTGCAACTAATGAATGGTTAATTTATATCCCAGATGAACAAATTAATAAGGACTTATGGTATACACATTTAAGTAATGGCCACTTTGGACAATAGAAATGCTTTTTAAAAATAAAACAAACAAGCCATTTTCATAATATGGAAAGACGAATTAGAACAGTATTAGTCAAATGCAAAAAATGAATGAGGGCTAAACACGTCACTTTCCAAACCAAACCACCTATGTTTCCAAATCTGCAACAGATTTGATGGGGCCCCTCCCACGCAAAAAAATGGATATATTTTCATATTTGTCGTTTTGGAACTTACTTCTAAATATTTTACCTTGACACCACTAAAATGGGCAGCAGGTCTTACTGTAAGTAAAGCATTTAGACAAGATTTTCTCAGGCAAGTAGGTCGAGTGCAAAGAATAATTTCGGATAATGGCCCACAATACAAATCAGTGCAATGGCAGAACACGTTAAAACAACACAACATAAAACCCACCTTCATATCTAAGTATGAACCTAGCATAAATCCAGCAGTACGATCTATGAAGGACATAGGCACTTTATGCGTATTATATGCAGGCAAAAGACACAACACTTAAGATATATGCCTTAAAGATTTTAAAGAAGTAATAAATGAAATGCCACATAGCACTACACTACTACCTAAAGTTACTGTACTTAAAAATATTGAACCCCCAAACATAACAAGAGAAAATGTGAGATTTCCTATTGTACCACGTAGACAGCACAAACAAGTCATAGCAACAGCACTCTCCAACATCAGAAAGGCAGCATTTAAAAGACAAGAAAGAGGAGATAAAACAGCAATTAAAAGAACGTTCTCAGTAGGCCAGAAAGTAATTGTAAAAACACACCATCTCTCCAGCAAACAGAAACACAAAATACATAAGTTTTACGCTGCGTACAAAGGACCTGTCATAATTAGCCGAATTCCTCATGATAATGTTGTGGAACTAATGAACCCAAAAACAGGCAAAACCTTAGGACTTCACCATGTGAGCTATATCAAAATTTTGAAGAATAATTTTATTACAGGTAAATAATCAGCACAATATTTCAAGATTATGTTGCAAATAAGATCGTCAGGAGAAAGAAGTCTGAAGAGAGAGGAGGGTGGGAAAAAGAAAGTAGTTTCAATAAAAAAAATAACACTAATAGTACCATAGATTAAGGTGAAGGGATAAACTGTAGATAGTCTTAGAGCATGAAATACTAAAATGCTATACACCACGTCACTACACAAAAATAAAAAAAACGAATTTGAGGATCTTGAGTAGACGTTAAGACTCAAAATATCTTAGAATTGTAACATGGAAAGGGCGCCGAAATTTGTAAAGCTTTTAAGTCTTAAAACTATGTAGGTACTAGACATATGTTAGATGATTATAAGTAAAACTTTTTGTAAGAACCATTGTAAAAACTCCAGCAAGGACAAAATGCAACGACCCACAAGTTGCAATGCGAGAAGTATCAAGAAAGAAAAGGACGTAATTAGGAAGCCATGATTCCTACAAGGCAGAAGCGTCGAGAGAAGGGAAAGGACAGTGAGACCAACAGAGGGCCCTTCTTGTGGCTGAAGTGGGCTGTATATCTGCCAAGTGGAACCACAGAGTGCCGGAGCCCTGCAGAGACGAGACAGGACGCCAAACGCCGGAAGGGTCTCTGAGTGCCCCGAATGAACGGAGCGAGCAAAAAACGGCCCGACAAAAAGACGGCTTGGGCAAGCCACCACTGGCAAAAATTTTGTGTAAAAGTCACACTACCGCCATTAAACAGCACGCTGATGCACGAAACTGAAGAAAACGTCCACCAAATAGAAATGACATGCCCAAACCATTTACCAAACTGTTACTAGGAGGAGAACTTCAAAGCGACTAGTTATCAATAAATATTTCCATATCCTGCCCAGAGAAGAACCAAGAAGCAAGTAAGAAGCAGAGAAAAAGCAGGAAGAACAGAAGTTGAAGATTTGCAATATTGAGACCAAGAAAGAAGATGGGTGAAGAATAGACGACATACCTTCCCAAATCCCTATCCTATTGTAAACTAGTCGTCTGCGAAGTATTACAAGGAAAAACGAACGCTTTCAGCGTCACATAACGATGACTTTCATGCATACAAAGCCAGTAAACCACGAGATTCTGCACTCACAGCTCCATTCCATTATGGGACCTCCACCACAGCAACACACACTTGCAAAGCCAACAAGGAATGACGAACGAAGCTGAACATCAAATACTTGCCCACATCCATCTCGCTCAAGTCCATCACCTTCGTGCAAAAACATTTTCCAACCTCATGCTTAAACATTCATAGGATTGTGTGAATGTGTGAAATCAAATTATGTGATGTAGGAATTGTGCAAAAGAAACGTGTGAAAAACTAAATAAGTTAAGCACACCAGACAGCTAATAAGCTACAAAATAACAGTCATTGACTATGGACTTAAGTAAAAAATAGACTATGATAAAACCAAGTCATTAGTTCTGAAATGGACAGTATATAAAGAACAAAAGTAAGGCATAATAAACATTAAAACTATATTTTTCTTATTTTCTCCTTATAAAAACAAAGAATAAAAAATTATCTTGTCTGATGTTTTCCCTTTTTTAAACATTTGTACCATTTGTTAGGATAATATCTCAATACTTGTGTATGTATATTTCTTTGTCAAAGCTGTTCTTGGAAATAATTCTTATTTATTAGTGTAACAATGTTGAAATGTGTGTCTAGAAACAAAAGCATTTTTCTTGTACATGATAATTAGAAAATGTGTTAGGACTAGAATTTACTTAATTACTACATTTATACTAACAATATTTCTAAGAAAGTCGATGTGAAAGACTCCTCGCTTTCGATAACAAACTTCTTGAAAAACAAACTTCACACATGAATAAAGAAAGAAAATAATTAAAAATTAATAATAGCATAAAAATATTCTTCTATTGTCATTTTTAATTATAATGTGGAAGAATATAAAATTATAAATTAGTAATACAAACTAGCATAGAACAGAATAACGTGGCTGAACAATACGCAACAAAATTTAGATAAATTAGAAAATTTTTATACTGACTTAGAGAACAATTCAATCATCGCCTAATTTCAGTGCAAAAATTCGAATGTAGCTGCCTCCTTAGTGTAGTGGACTCCTGACCTATTCAGCGGAAGCCGAAACCATACCACTCTATGGTGCAAGCCGAGGAATCTGCAGCTAACAATGTCACAGAAACGTCTGAGCCTCTGATTTAGACCCTCCACTCCTATCTGAACCAAAAGTCCGCAATCGGTTCTGACGACTTTGCTGCAAATGGTGAGCTCTGCTTTCATCTCCAAGCAGCATTTACCATTTCTGTTAGCCGCTTGAAACCAGAGATAATCTCTTCCGATCCTAAGCGACACACATCACTTGTAAGGTGTCAGGCAAATCCAACACCTTCCATGAAAACCCTGACATGATAAGCAAATCCAGCAGTATGTCACATAGATCCGAATAAAACGTGACATTAAATTAACCAAAGTAATATGAGTAACGAGTGAGCAAATGCAATACCATAGACTAACACAAGAATGCCTAAATGCATGTCGTACCTTCCCACCAAGAGACAGAAGTAGTAACGAGGGGAAAAACGAGAACAGAAGCCGAGAGCAGAACTGTGTTAAGCTGAAGGCCCTACGATAAGGGACGGACACCCACGTCGCCAGCTAACCGCTAGGTCCACCCCCAGCCCATGTTAAAAGCTAGAGACCTCCAGAAAAACAGTATAGATCTTATGATAACGCTAAAAGGACCACACCAGCTGCAAGTTTTAGCGTGAGACTTGCTCGCGTCTCTGTTACGTTGCAAACTTTAAAAACATTGCCCCACCATGAAAAGTATAACGTTTCTCATTTGATAGACAGAATTTTTGTAGGCAGAGCTTAAGGTTAACATTGAGACCCTGATTGGTCAGATGAAAACACAGCCAGATAGT
The DNA here is from genome assembly GCF_023897955.1 of Schistocerca gregaria. Classification (NCBI taxonomy): domain Eukaryota; kingdom Metazoa; phylum Arthropoda; class Insecta; order Orthoptera; family Acrididae; genus Schistocerca; species Schistocerca gregaria. The sequence continues at coordinate 1,005,397,897 of NC_064920.1, read as the reverse complement.
TTTTTATTTTAACCAACTTCGGTAAACTGTAGTAAGGAGAAGTTAGGAGAGAGTTGCTTGCGAGACGGCGAGGTGAGCGGAGTTGTGCTGCCCGCCGCCCCCTGACGAACACCGACAAGGTAATGAACGCACAGCGCATAAAGCTTCATTCAGAACTGCAGAAGTCTCATCTGCTACACGCCGTTTTTGCGTAATACTAGTGCCGATCGTCAATTAAAGCTCATGGTGTTCACATTTGCCACTTGAAGTAAAAATCTGAAACGCGATGATTTTTCTGTTATATAGTTATTGAGAAGCCACATCAGCCACTGTAATTTACGACAAGTTAGATAAGTAATTGAAGAGAATTGTGGGTCACTGTAGACCATTTTGATAGTTTTCTCTTTTGTGAAACTTAATTTAAACGTAGATTATAGATGTGATATGGCATAGGTCATGCTTCGATCCATTGTAGAACTTGGAAACCAATTCAGGGAATATTCGTTCACATTTTGTTGAACGCAGTTGGTTTTTACAATCCTGTATTACAACATTTCCTTTTATCAATAGTGCAATTTATAAACAATGTTTTATGAGTATTATAAAGTTTCCAAAGGTAAACTTAACTGCTTTTCGACGTTATTTTACCAGCTAACTAAAACTAGGAAAGCCTTGAACCCCTTCCACTAAATTTAGCTGGTATTAAGATTCTTTTACAGAGAGTGCAGTGGAGCTGAGGCTGAAATCCTTAAGTATTTGGTTATATCATCGCTAGTCTCACTGAACTCTTCTGAATTCTGCATGTCGTGTGCGGTCTGGCGTCTCCTTACTAGCAACAGATTCCAGGTTCAAACTAGTCAATTCCCTAAAAAACATTGCGCGAAAGTGGTAGGGAGACACGATATAGAACAAACAGACACCACGCAGAATGTTAGACACTGGTTCCGAGTTAGATACCACCTGCAGTTTGCTCACCCTATGCTCTTCATGGCATCCAGGAGGACCCTTTCAGTGCCTGGATTGACTGCATCTGGTATGCACACGGAGTACACCTTAGGTTTCTTCCCCTCCTTGGCAGCCTTGTCCCTGAGGGACCCCATAACGTGCGTGACTCTGGAGGTCCCAATTACCAACAACTCCATTCTGTGTAATTTCCCGGATCTTGCAGGCTAAGAGGTTCCCTCTAAAACAGGACAAGCCACTGCATCTGCATCTGGCTGAGGGATAGTGTTGGCCATTGACAGTACCTGGAATCTGTTTTTCAGACTAAAGGGGGAGCCTTGCGTGCGACCCACAGGGAAGTCTTTCGCCACCTGCCACGTCCCGTAGCGACCTCGGTAACTGGGCTGGCCACCTATGCGCGCCGATCTGCCGACTCAGACGTGCTGGACGTCCGCTGGATCCGCACGGACGGCTTACAACAGTGATGCCAGTCCACTGCAGCTTCAACCTGTGTAACCGAAGCCATCAAAGTCTGGAGCTGTGAGCCAAATGTCACCAACACGGCTCGCTTCTGCACACACCCATCACAGTCCCTATCCATGTTAAGACCGTGGAAAACTACGATACACAGAGAAACAAGGACAGTCAACATGCGCTACAGAACTCTACTGTAGACACGAAAGACAACGCAAGAATCGTTTGTAATAAATTAGATTATCACGCAGAGATTCGAAAGCGTAAAAAATCCCATAGTTGAAACTAAATAACTGACTGATTAGGAAACTGAATATGTCACAAAATCGGTTTACTTTCCGACGCAGACGAACCCACGAGAACTGTGTCTATTAAATATTAAATTAATACGCAGAAACTCAAGAAACTAACCTAGCAAAGCACACAGATGGAACTATACAATTCGCTCTTCATTAGGACCATGTAAAATGGCACAAAATCGGTTACTTCTCTGTGGTTACTTGTGTCTCGGCCGGCTGCTGCTGACTGACTGGTAGACTGAAATAAGCTGCTTCCGCTCAATTTTACATCCCGTCCAGTCTTTTTCTATTGCACCAAAGAAACAAAATGGAGGAGCTGGCTTCCGGTCATCGGAATTCAGTGCTTTAACCAAAGTTGGTTGTTGGACTTATTGTCGTTTCAATGGTCTTGGTAATGCTCGATAGTAGTGTTTGTATTTGTTGGCTATGAAACTGAATAAGTACAATGAGCGATTGCTCTTTTTTAGTTGCCATTTCATTAAAAGTTGCGGTTAGTACACTTTAAGGAGCAAGAAAAAATTTTCGCTTATATGTTTCCCGACACTGCTGAAATAATTAATTGATTAATTTGCTGTCATATGAAGTTAGTTGGTGATATTTAATCATAGCTCATAGATCCAATCCGCAGCGATCTCGTGTTCATTGTCAGAAGTGGCTGTTGTGTCCATAGTTTATAGGAGGTGGTTGGGCAAGCTTCGAACACTAAAAACAACTAAGAATGAATAAAACACCGACACATTGTAACAACAACGACGCTGTACTATTGTACATATAAGTAAATTTTTTCCATCTGATTTTTCGTTAAACTTGTGTACTTGATGTTCCGATTTCATTTCTTTTTTGTTTCATGCCACTGTGTTAAGAAAACTGTAACCAAGTTTCAATGTGCATATTAATGTTTATGTCAAATGTCAAGCAATATTGTAATAGAACTGAAATGTAACAAATGTTGAAACTGTTGCAAGATGTTTAAAATTGTAAATGTGCATCTGGTCCATACGTAGGCAATGTGTTAGGATATGTAGAATGCAAAACGTCGGGTGAATACCCGGCCAGTCAGGCAGCGGTAAAAGGTGGATCGCAGGCGAGCGCGGGAAAATGCGCGCGGCCACTGCACAGCACAACGGGCTCAGCAGCAGTAGTTGGAGTCTGGCACTGGTCTGAGCAACACCTTATGGAGCGAGGAGGCTCTCCTGGAAGACGTAGCTTCACTGAGCCTCGGGTATGCCGTTCCAACGCCCACACAGCATGGCAAAATTCCATAGGCACTAAATGGAAAAGTATTGCGACGCTAAGAAGAATTAAAGTGCCAATACGTCAAGAGGATAATGGAATATAGTCGAATTAAATCGGGTGATGCTGAGGGAATTAGATTAGGAAATGAGACACTTAAAGTAGTAAAGGAGTTTTGCTATTTGGGGAGCAAAATAACTGATGATGGTCGAAGTAGAGAGGCTATAAAATGTAGACTGGCAATGGCAAGGAAAGCTTTTCTGAAGAAGAGAAATTTGTTAACATCGAGTATAGATTTAAGCGTCAGGAATTCATTTCTCAAAGTATTTGTATGGAATGTAGCCATGTATGGAAGTGAAACATGAGCGATAAATAGTTTGGACAAGAAGAGAATAGAAGCTTTCGAAATGTGGTGCTACAGAAGAATGCTGAAGATTAGATGGGTAGATCACATAACTAATGAGGAAGTATTGAATAGGATTGGGGAGAAGAGAAGTTTGTGGCACAACTTGACGACTTTCGAAATGTGGCGCTACAGAAGAATGCTGAAGATTAGATGGGTAGATCACATAACTAATGTGGAAGTATTGAATAGGATTGGCGAGAAGAGAAGTTTGTGGCACAACTTGACAACTTTCGAAATGTGGTGCTACAGAAGAAAGCTGAAGATTAGATGGGTAGATCACATAACTAATGAGGAAGTATTGAATAGGATTGGGGAGAAGAGGAGTTTGTGGCACAAGTTGACCGGAAGAAGGGATCGGTTGGTAGGACATGTTCTGAGGCATCAAGGAATCACAAATTTAGCAATGGAGGGCAGCGTGGAGGGTAAAAATCGTAGAGGGAGACCAACAGATGACTACACTAAGCAGATTCAGAAGGATGTAGGTTGCAGTAGGTACTGGGAGATGAAGAAGTTTGCACAGGATAGAGTAGCATGGAGAGCTGCATCAAACCAGTGTCAGGACTGAAGACCACAACAACAACAACAACGTCAAGAGCCATAGCTGTGGTTGTATGTGTGCTCTGTGCCTCGCCATCTCGCCGCTCGCCAACCGCCCCATCGATACAAGCAGGTTGAAACTTTTAGTACTGTATTCGTATGGGCCGTAGAGTGAACTGCTAAATAATAACCTAAATTTTACCAGGACTTTCCCATCATTTAATTATCCTCACCACTAACCTAGACAGGGTCCTTTCCAAATGTTGTGCAATACGAGTGTCCCGAAATGAAAAATTAAATTTTGTGTTAATAATAATTACTTGCAGACCTAGTTATGTTAGAATGGTGTTTAAAGAACTGTTTTGTTAATGAACCAGTAAATGATTAACGAAGGTTTAACGAAGTTGAAAGATAACTTTAATATTGATATAGTAATGAACTTTAAGTATTTCGAGCCATATATAAAGGTATTTAAATGAACAGCAAATAAAAAAGAAGAGTAGTAACTCATATACTGGAAATCTTGAACACATAATAATTTCAGTAATCAATTTTTTTATACAGTTTCAGAGTCCCCCCCCCCCCCCCCCTTTTATTCATTTGAATTCTGAAGCGTTCTAAATTGATTTGACCAGCAAAAGTTAAAGTCAATATAAAAGCCAAAATTTATCAGTTTTTTATCTTTATCAAAATTGACATTTTGTGTGTGGCTCGAAACTGCTATTTCTAGGGTAACCTATGCCCAATTTTAATCTGATCAATAGACAGTACGAAGTTTTGTAGTATACATTATAGTGTAGTGTTATGTATTCATGGTTTTTCCATATCAGTACAGAACGTGAAACTATCAGTTCAATAGATTTTCTGGTTCTAAAGTTTTACTATATTATGTAGTGTTACTACGTGTTGCTTTGCATGAATATACACCAACTTGTACAGGGAAGAAACTCAGTTAATGCCTAATTAGGCTGGCGACCGTATTATTATAAAATTGGTAGCATCTTCAGTGTTGCTTTTGGTCCATCTTGACATGTAATTGCATTTTGGACTTTCTTGACGGATCATTGTTATTACAGAGTGGGCGTAAGTCTGAATGTGTGCCCCACGCGCACGTTACAACATTCATTGCAATATGGGCAGTGTAGTAAAATCATACATATCTTTTGGATCACTGCTTGTCTCAGTTCCACACTGTCTAGGAAATGTTTCTGTATGGAAGCTGAAAATTAATAATGTTGTAAAATGTTTGTATTAAAAGGACGCGCGGACAGACACATTTGCACGCAGCGAGATGAAGTGAAGCCAGCGTACGCTGGTCGGGGTTCGAACCACCCTTTGTAGGAACACGACGAGCCCCGTAGGTAGTGGGACACGCAGTGGAGCCTTCTGGCGGTGCACGGTGAGACAACTGGGTTCAAAATCGGGACGGTGTAGAAAGAAAGCGAGTGACTGAGTGTGAGATCGCTCTCTAGGTTTTTATATATTTTTAGGTTTCACATACATATTTTAACGGTTTTTGTGGTAATATTTACTATATAAGTGACTTTTAGTGGTTTCTTCATTCACCTCTGCCTTTCTTGTGTTGTGACCTGATATATGTGAGTGTTTCGTATCGTGCAACTTAACCTCTTACCTGTGTTTACATTCCGCGGTGACCAGTTGCAGCTGTAGCGGCGCATCGAAAGCTAAGTACTAATTAATTGTTTGTGTATAGTGGTTTATTTAGGAACTTTAGTAGTCTTCAACCGGTGTTCTGGGTGTTTTCTGGTGAAATAATTTCAGAAGAACTTTTTGGGAAATGTTTTCAGTTTCGTTACTATGTAATTAGACGTTTGATTTTCTTTATGTGTTAGTCTTTTGTTATATTCTCGTTTGTTGTTGATTAATACTGTTAATAATAGTAATTACTCCCCTTGTAGAGTAAGTTTGTGATTATTGTAGTCAGTTTTTTGACATCTTCTTATTGTCGTAGCGGAAATTAGATAAAGTGGGCAGTGGGCATTCTCGTGAGATCCTCTCGTGGAACTGCAGGTTATGTAGAAAGAGTAAGTTGATAGAGGAGCAGGAGCGTAAGATCTGTGCCCTTCAGGTGCAGTTGAAAAACGCACAGAAGGAGCTAGATAGGTTGAGGAGGGAGAAGGGGGTTGAGGAATGGGAACTGGCTGTTGACAAGAGATCTGTTAGGAGAAGTAGATTTTCAGACAGTTTTACTATCGTTGTTTGCAATAGATATGAGTCAGGGTCTAGAGGAGAGGAATCTCTAGTAGCTGTAGATGTAGGCATTATGCAGCAGACCTCAGCAGTTACGGTGGCTAGGACAGTTGCAAAGTCGAAGAGAAAGAAGAAAGTACTGCTGTTAGGTAGTTGTCATGGCAGAGGTGTAGGCCAGCAGTTGCAGGAAGTGTTGGGGAATAAGTACCAGCATTGTGAAGCCTAATGCATGATTGGCTCAGGTGACTGTGAACATAGGGGGGTTATGTAGGGATTTTACTAAAGAGGATCAGGTAGTGATTGTGGGTGGAGCTGGTAATAGTATTGATAGGGATGGGAAGTATGACATAGATGGTGACCTGGAAAAGATAGCCACTCTGACTGGCAACACGAATGTGCATTTTGTGGAACTGTTTCAGCGTCAAGATCGGCCTCATCTTAATATAGCCGTCAGGTGTATTAACATGAGACTTGGAGGTGCGCTGATAACAGAAAGCATGGGTCACATTTCAGTGGTATCGGTGGAGTCTATCAGCACGACGGGTTTCACTAGACATGGCCTGCACCTCAACAGGTATGGGAAGGGGAGGTTGGCAAGCTTATAGGTGACAGCATAGGTGGGGGTGATGGGATCACTCACGAGAAAATTCCTGCAGTAGTGGGTGTTAGAGCTTCACCTTTTTTAGATTGAAGTCAGCTGATAGGTATTCCTGCTTAAGGGAAGTCTCTCTAACAAAGGAACCGCTTTTGACAAAGCTTAGGTATCCGAGTAATGAGGGGATTAGTATATTTCATCAAAATATACAAGGTATTAGAGATAAAGTTAGTGAACTGCTTATAGATGTTGACTCTGAAATTATTGGTATATCTGAACGCTTCTTAAATAGGGAAATAATTCAGAGGCTTCCTTTACCAGGATGCAGGTTGGCTGCCAGCTTTTTGAGGAGCTCTTTGGGGTGTGGGGGAGTAGTCATGTATGTGAAAAACGGCATCCCATTTGAGTCAATTGACGTTTCAAAGTACTGCACTGAAAATGTGTTTGAATGTTGTGCAGGTGTGATTAAATTTAGTGGAGCTAAACTTCTAACCGTTGTTATTTATAGATCCCCAGACTCAGATTTCACAACATTTTTGCTAAAGCTAGAGGATGTTCTTGGTTCACTTTATGGGAAATACAAAAAGTTTGTTATATGTGGTGACTTCAATGTTAATTGTATAAGTGATTGTGCAAGGAAAAGGATGCTGGTAGACCTCTTTAATTCATATAATCTTATGGAAACGGTATTCTTTCCAACGAGAGTGCAAGGGATCAGTACAACAACCATAGACAACATTTTTGTTCATTCCTCATTACTAGAAGGGCATTCTGTTAGCAAAAAGGTGAATGGCCTTTCAGATCATGATTCACAAATTTTAACTCTAAAAGATTTTTGTGCTGCGACACATGTTAAATATAGTTATCAACTGTTTAGGGAAGCTGATCCAGTTGCTGTAGAGACCTTTGAAAACCTTATCAAGGAACAAGAGTGGCAAGATGTTTATAGTGCTGATACAGTAGACGATAAATATAATGCTTTTCTCAAGAATTTTCTCGTGCTCTTTGAAAGTTGGTTTCTGTTAGAACGTTAAAAACATGATACTAGCACAAACAGGCAGCCTGGGTGGCTGACTAGAGGGATACGAATACCATGTAGAACAAAGTGGCAATTATATCAAAACGTTAGAAACAGTCAAAATCTAAATGCAGCAGCCCATTACAAACAGTATTGTAAGGTGCTTAAAGATTTTATTAGGAATGTAAAAAGTATGTGGTATGCATATAAAATAGCTAAGTCTCAGGATAAACTTAAAACCATATGGTCAGTCGTAAAGGAAGTGACTGGTTTGTAGAGACAGGTCGAGGATATACAATCAGTGCGTAGTGGGAATGTCCGTGTTACTGATAAGTCGCATATATGTACAGTATTTAATAATCACTTTCTGAATATAGCAGGTGAACTAAATAGAAACCTAGTCCCGACAGGGAATCACATAGCGCTCTTAGAAAAAAGTGTTCCAAGACTGTTACCTGAAATGCTCCTCCATGATACTGTCAAGAGGGAGATTGAGTTAATAATTAAATCACTAAAGACCAAGAACTCTCATGGATATGACGGGATATCTAGCAGAATACTGAAGTATTGTTCTATGTATGTTAGCTCAGTACTTAGCCATATCTGTAACTTTAAAGTACTCGGTAGTGAAGCCACTTTATAAAAAGGGAGACAGGGATAGTGTTGACAATTTTAGACCTATTTCTATGCCATCGGTGTTTGCTAAAGTTATCGAGAAGGTAGTGTATACATAGTTACTGGAGCCTTTAAATTCACATAATTTGCTGTCGAATGTACAGTTTAGTTTTAGAAATGGTTTAACAACTGAAAATGCTATATTCTCTTTTCTCTGTGAGATTTTGGACGGATTAAATAAAAGAACGCTAGGTGTTTTCTTTGATTTAACGAAGGCTTTTGACTGTGTTGACCACAAAATATTACTGCAGAAGTTGGACCATTATGGAGTAAGGGGAGTAGCTTGTTGGACCATTATGGAGTAAGGGGAGTAGCTTACAATTGGTTCGCCTCTTGCTTTAAGAACACAAAGCAGAAAGTAATTCTCCGCAATATTGAGGGTGGTAGTGATGTTCAGTCCCAATGGGGCACTGTTAAGTGGGGCGTTCCTCACGGGTCGGTGCTGGGGCCACTGCTGTTTCTTATTTGTATACATGATATGCCTTCTAGTATTACAGGTGATTCAAAAATATTTCTGTTTGCTGATGACACCAGCTTGGTAGTGAAGGATCTTGTGAGTAATACTGAAACAGTATCAAGTAATTTAGTTCATAAAATAAGTTTGTGGCTTGTGGAAAATAATTTGATGATAAACCACAGTAAGACTCAGTTTTTCCAGTTTCTAACTCACAATTCAACAAGAACCGGTTCTAGGTGCTGCAGTCTGGAACCGCGCAACCGCTACGGTCGCAGGTTCGAATCCTGCCTCGGGCATGGGTGTGTGTGATGTCCTTAGGTTAGTTAGGTTTAATTAGTTCTAAGGTCTAGGCGACTGATGACCTCAGAAGTTAAATCGCATAGTGCTCAGAGCCACTTGAGCCAACAAGAATCGATATTTTGATCAGTCAGAATGGGCATATTATACGCAAGACGGAACAGTTCAAGTTCCTAGGCGTTCGGATAGATAGTAAGCTCTCGTGGAAAGCCGATGTTCAGGATCTTGTTCAGAAAGTAAATACTGCTTTATTCACCATTAGAACAGTATCTGAAATAAGTGACAGTTTAACACGAAAAGTAGTCTACTTCGCATATTTTCATACGCTTATGTTGTATGGTATTAGCTTTTGGGGTAATTCTTCTGATTCAAAAAGGGTATTTTTGGCTCAAAACCGGGCTGTTCGAGCTATATGTGGCCTAAGTTCGAGGACCTCTTGTCCACCCCTATTCAATAGTCTGGGAATTTTGAGATTGGACTCAAAGTATATATCTTCTTTAATGTAGTTTGTTGTTAGCAATATTAGCTTATTCCCAAGAGTTAGCAGCTTTCACTCAGTTACTACTAGGCAGAAATGAAATCTGCATGTGGAATGCTCTTCCTTGACTCTTGTGCAGAAACGAGTGCAGTATTCTACTGCATCCATTTTCAATAAGCTACCACAAGAAGTCAAAAATCTTAACAGTAGACAAACTCTTTTAAGTCTAAACTGAAGAGTTTCCTCATTGCTCACTCCTTCTATTCTGTCGAGGAGCTCCTGGAAGAGATAAAAAATTAAGCAAATTCCAGTGTTACATTGTTGATTTTCTTTATTTAAACTTACGACTTGTCGCCTGAATATGTTTCTTATATTTCATTTTATCTGTTTCTACAGTCGTGTTATAATTTCGTGTATTGACTCGATCTATGACCATGGAGACTTCTCCTTAATTTGGTCTCACGGAACAATAAATACATCAATAAATAAAAAGATGTGCGTTCCGACTTTTGTTTCGCGAAATCTTGCGTCTTTATTACACTGGTGCATACTTGCCCAATACTGTCGATTTGACAGGAGCCCTGGCAGTTAACGGTAAACAGTGAATCAGACAAAGACAAATTTTCCAGATATTGTTTGTCTGACAGCGATCCTGCCTACATTTCACGATAAAATAAAATGGGTAGCACTCCATAACGTACGTTTATGACATTTGAACCGGCGTCATGACGTATATCGACTTAAAACTAAACTGATGTCGATATTATGTGAAATCGTTGACTACAAATTTTCCTCTACGCCGCTCCGCATTTGTGAATAGCTCTCGTACTACTTTAATAGTATAGTGAACGAAAAAGGTTTTCCACTCCATGGCATGTAGCAACCAGTATGTAGGATGTGGAGAAAAATACAGTATTATGTTTCTTGGTTGGTGTATCCCTGCCTGTCAAGTTTTTAAACTGTCTTCACACAGCGGTTTCTCGTTGAATTTGTACCCTGAAAACGACAGGGCGTGCACCTTTCGAAATGTCGGCGGTTGTCGAAGACGTCGCCGAGCTATTCAGCTACATTCCCGTAATCTGTCTGAATATTTTATATGCCGGGAGAAACTCAACTTCCACAGCTCTTTGTTCCTTCTGTAAAGATACAGACTTTCCACTAAATAAATATATTTTCCGCTCCTGCTTGTGGTCGACTCTGTGTCCTATCAGAGCGATTTATTGTGGAACGTAAATTAAAATTCGTGGGATGTAAACTAAAATTACTTCGGATGTTTGACTTCGGACTGTAATGTTTTCATCTGCGAATTCATTCTCTATCAATGCGGACAGTAAAGGGAACATTGTAAAACAAGAACCGTACCCCTCTTAAAAAGAACTTTTCTCTCGGGAATGTGGATCTCAATTGTTCTGTGGACGATTTGTGCAATACGAAGTAACAGCTTAGCGTAGCAAGCATCCTGTCAAAGTGAAGACAATATTCGTGTGCCGTATGTACCATACCGTCGCACCTACTCCCATTCGCATATAGAAAGCTTTTTAGTGTTGTTACACTGCGGAATGCACTGTGGGATGTTCAGCTTTAGCACGTAGCTTTCGCGAATGAGGTTCACTCTTTGCGCCACCCCGACAATGTGTCCGGAACTGCGCAGTTAGCAGTAACACTCCAATAACTGCCTCGCCCACCCCACTCCCTTCGTTTGTTCAGGAGACACAGAAACGTTTAAAAAGATCGCTTTGAACTGACCTATCCCTCCCTCTCGCCCACCAAATAGCCACTTTCTCGTGAGACTCAATTTGTGTTTCATGAAAGGTAACGACATTCGACTCTCTTTGATCATACTGCGCCGAAAGTCACGCCACAAAGGGTCAAAAGTTAATTGTCCCCTCGGTAAGCGTCGCTCCGGCGTTGTCAAAGAGTGAAATTTTCCCTTCGCGTCATTCCTGTTAGCTTCGCCTGTCCACGCGTTGCTATCTGCTGCAACAAGAGTCAGTGCATGGTCGCTACAAGTCTGCTATGGATGGAGGTCACTCTATCAAAATCTTCCCGATCTAGGAGAAAATCTGAACTTCAGTCCTACACTCACGAACAAAAATTGGAGCCTCCTATTAACCACAGGCTAGGACTGTGAAAATAATAAGCTACTCAAATAAAAAATAATAAGCTTCTCAAATGAAAAAATAATAAGCTTCTCAAATAAACTGTCCGTATTAAAGCGCTTAGCAACTTTAGGACAATAAGAAAATAAGGCTAGGATTTCGTCCCATTCTGCCTCTTTTACTGTGGCGACGAAATGCGCAATTCACAGGCATATTCAGACTGCATAACTGTAATTGCTATGTTCATGACAAGCTGTAGTAACTCATCACATCTGAAGAAGGCGGGTTGATTGCCGAAAGAAGTAGTGTGATTATTGTAATTATTAACCGACTTTGACATAATAAATTGGAGCATTAACTTCTATAATGTTGCAACATATCAGTTTTAAGACCCAGCTTTGAGTTAGGAATCTAGCAATATATTACAATCCTCCAAGTATCATTCCCGTGCGGATCGCGAGGACAAGATTAGGCTAATACAGGTTAAAGTAGCATTTGACAAGAAATATTCATTTAGTTGTAGACACTGTTTTATTTGCCTCTAGCGCAGATACACTACAGCAGCGAATGGAGGAACTAATAGAGCAAATTCGAAACTGAATTCCATTTATACTAAAATTATATACTAACAAACTTATCGAAAAGGCGACTGTACAAAATTAGACCCATTTGATGAGATTTTACACTCAGAGAAGTTGAAGCAATGACTAAATGGACTCCTAGGGAAACAAACGGAAGCAATTTTGGCAACTAAATAGTTTCTTTTAACGTTGGAAATTTGAATCACCAGCATCCTACAAGAATGGTATAAAACAATTTGAACCAAACCATTATCACTTTCGGGGCTTCTTACAAATGTACACCACTGGCCATTAAAATTGCTACACCACGAAGATGACGTGCTACAGACGCGAAATTAAACCGACAGGAAGAAGATGCTGTGATTTGCAAATGATTAGCTTTTCAGAGCATCCACACAAGGCATGCGCCAGTGGCGACGCGTACAACTTACTGACATGAGGAAAGTTTCCAACCGATTTCTCACACACAAATAGCAGTTCACGGGCGTTGTCTGGTAAAACCTTGTTGTGATGCCTCGCGTAAGGAGGAGAAATGCGTACCATCACGTTTCGACTTTGACAAAGCTCGGATTGTAGCCTATCGCGATTACGGTTTATCGTATCGCCACATTTCTGCTCGCGTTGGTCGAGATCCAATGACTGTTAGCAGAATATGGAATCGGATAGTTCAGAAGGGTAATACGGAACGCCGTGCTGCATCCCAACGGCCTCGTACCACTAGCAGTCGAGATGACTGGCATATCATCTGCATGCCAGTAACGGATCGTGCAGCCACATCTAGATACCTGAGTCAACATATGGGGACGTTTGGAGGACAACAACCATCTGCACGAACAGTTCAACGACCTTTGCAGCAGCATGGACTATCAGCTCGGAGACCATGGCTGTGGTTACCCTTGACGCTGCAGGACAGACAGGAGCGACTGCGATGGTATACTCAATGACGAACCTGGGTGCACGAATGGCAAAACGTCATTTTTTCGGATGAATGCAGGTTCTGTTTACAGCATCATGATGGTCGCATCCGTGTTTGGCGACATCGCGGTGAACGCACATTGGAAGCGTGTATTCGTCATCGTCATACTGGCGTATCACCTGGGGTGATGGTATGGGGTGGCATTGGTTTCACGTCTCGGTCATTTCTTGTTCCTACTGATGGCATTTTAAACAGATGACGTTACATTTCAGGTGTGTTACGACCCGCGACTCTACCCTTCATTCGATTCCTGCGAAACCATACATTTCAGCAGGGTAATGCACTACCGCATGTTGCAGGTCCTGTACGGGCCTTTCTGGATACAGAAAATGTTCGACTGCTGCCCTGGTCAGCACATTCTCCAGGTCTCCACCAACTGAAAATGTCTGGTCAATGGTGGCCGAGCAACTGACTTCTCACAAGGCGACAGTCACTACTCTTGATGAACTGAGGTATCATGTTGAAGCTGCATGGGCAGCTGTACCTGTACACGCCATCCAAGCTCTGTTTCACTCAGTGCCCAGGCGTTTAAAGGCCTTTATTACGGCCACAGGTGGTTGTTCTGCGTACTGATTTCAAATGGTTCAAATGGCTCTGAGCACTATGGGACATAACATCTTAGGTCATCAGTCCCCTAGAACTTAGAACTACTTAAACCTAACTAGCCTAAGGACATCACTCACAGCCATGCCCGAGGCAGGATCCGAACCTGCGACCATAGCAGTCCCGCTGGGGTACTGATTTCTCAGGATCTATGCACCCAAATTGCGTGAAAATGTAATGACATGTCACTTCTAGTATAATATATTTGTCCAATGAATACCCGTTTATCATCTGCATTTATTCTTGCTGTAGCAATTTTAATGGTCAGTAGTGTATTTTGTGCGCTAAGATAGCCAAAAAGTTGTTCGTCCAAAATTCGGCAGATTTGCGAGAGAATTTTATTTAGCTTCATCGAAATACACACATCTATTGGGCTCCAGGTTACTAAAACATGAAATGTAGCGAAAATTTACGTGATGTATATTTCCATGTGACACAGTTGTCGTGTACTACTGTTCCTATATTTTGAAACGTGCACTAAGCGACATCTGTTGAATTCACGGAAAAGATGTTGAATGTACGCTATCCTACGTTTCACGACAGCTCATCCGCTTAACAATTACAATACGTGGCCCCAGTTGACACAAGTCAGCAAAAAATTAGTTTCAAAGACGCTAAAGTATTACCGAACTTGTAGTCACAGTGAAATCTGTCTTAGCTAAAGCGATGAAATTGATTTAAAGGTCTAAAATAAAAAAATTTAATCATACAAAATACGCAGTGATTATGGTTTTCATTACCAAGCTTCCTCTAAGTCTGAAATGGAGAGTTTGCAGTGAGTATATGTGGATGGTTGTTTGGAGGATTTGGGGGAGGGGACCAAACAGCAAGGTCATCCATCCTATCGGGTTAGCGAAGGATGGGGAAGGAAGTCGGCCGTGCTCTTTCAGAGGAACCATACCGGCATTTGTTTGGAGCGATTTAGGGAAATCACGGAAAAACTAAATCAGGATGGCAGAACGCGAGTTTGAACCGTCGTCTTCCCGAATGCGAGACCAGTAAGTGTGTTGCCAGTTCTGATCTACGGTTGTGAAACACGGATCTGTAATGAGAGAAACATCCAAAAATTTAGGATTAACGGTGAGCAATGGGAACATACATGTTGGGAATTGTTAGGATGGACAGCAAAACAAACAAAAGGATCAGGGAACTGACTCAAGCAGAACTAAAATTAAATGGCGATGAACGGCGAATACATCATAGATGGACCAGGAAAATTCTTTCTTGGGTCTCTAGAGCTAAGAAAACTGTGGGGCGACTACCTAATGCGAGGTGGGTAGAAGGCACCATATACCTTATAGGAGTAGCATTGGTCCGTTCAGCTGAAGGCCGTAATGCATGGACGTTTGGTTGGCACATTTCACCGGCTCTGGATGTTAGTTGGCTGGTAGTGTCATCACTGCCTGACGGTTTAAATAGTGTTACTTAACTTTACATGTTAGTAATTCCGGGGCTCATAATCCGGTAGGGTAAAGTGTTTCGAATAGCCGTTTGGCGGGGGACCATTTGTATGAACAATAGAAGGATCATCTTACTGTAACTATCTGTACAGGATAAAATTTCAATATTACACACTTCCTCCAGCTTAGGTAAATGAAGAAAATCGGTTGGTTCTTTTTGCATCAGATGTGATCTACGTACCGCCTTAAGGGATTTATGGAGACACCATTTCATTCGTGGACAGTTCCTGGAAAAAAAAACGAAAGAAACGTTTTTTACCATTTTTCACCATTAGCAGATATCTAAATAAAATAGGGGAAATCAGAACTCGCATTGAAAGATGTAGGTGCTCGTTTTTTCCGCTCACTGTTCGAGATTGGTTCAAATGGCTCTGAGCACTATGGGACTCAACTTCTAAGGTCATAAGTCCCCTAGAACTTAGAACTACTTAAACCTAACTAACCTAAGGACATCACACACATCCAAGCCCGAGGCAGGATTCGAACCTGCGACCGTAGCAGTCGGGCGATCCAGACTGTAGCGCCTAGAACTGCTGGGTCACCCCGGCCGGCCGAGATTGGAATAATAGAGAATTATTGTTAAGGTGGTTCGATGAACCCTCTGCAGGCACTTAAATGTGATTTGCAGAGTATTCCTGTTGATGTGGAACTGACAGCAGCAACTTCCTCAACTTTCACCGGTATGTTTTCTAGGCTTTGATCTAGAATTGCCACATTCCAGTTCTCAAAAATCTTTATCGTTATCGAGAAATATTCTAAACACATGGTTTCGATTTATTAAAACCGCGCAAAGCATCCCAAGATGACTATCCACATTAAATAGCTGAAATTTTTACGATATATCCCTAAGGTGCCGATCTCGAAAAAGCTTGAAAATTTTCTTGATGTGTTTATTTGTTTCCGATATACGGACATTGAAAGTTAGCCTACTTATAGTCTTAAAATACGCACGTAAAATCCGGTGTGCGACGAATACGTAGTTTGTAACGTGATGGAGCGCGTAGAAATATGCTGTAAAGCGTCTCCGTTTTCACGAGAAGGGTTCCGGGCAAAGAGAAAATTTTTGTGCACGTGAAACCCACTCCGAGGCGTAAAGTGGGTTTTGCGTTATCTCAGTTACACATAAACAAACTATCAAAATTTTACATACCCATGAAATTATTTTCGTATAAATGGCATGCATGCCCTGCTGTAGAAGGGAAAAAGGGAGCAAGCAGAAAAACGCTCCTATCAAAGCACAAAGAGGCGAATATGTTAAGTTTAAAAGAGTCTGACTGAAAAGTGGGGTACTTCCTACCTCATCCTACCTACTTCAGCACTTTAAAGCTTTTCCCAAACATTTTGGCATGAGACCACATCCATGTTTTCTTTTCTGAGAGAAAACGAGACAGTGACATTGAGAAGGAGACGGAAAATAATAAATACTGGAAGGTAGTAGACAGTTGTTCTGATATACACTCCTGGAAATGGAAAAAAGAACACATTGACACCGGTGTGTCAGACCCACCATACTTGCTCCGGACACTGCGAGAGGGCTGTACAAGCAATTATCACACGCACGGCACAGCGGACACACCAGGAACCGCGGTGTTGGCCGTCGAATGGCGCTAGCTGCGCAGCATTTGTGCGCCGCCGCCGTCAGTGTCAGCCAGTTTGCCGTGGCATACGGAGCTCCATCGCAGTCTTTAACACTGGTAGCATGCCGCGACAGCGTGGAAGTGAACCGTATGTGCAGTTGACGGACTTTGAGCGAGGGCGTATAATGGGCTTGCGGGAGGCCGGGTGGACGTACCGCCGAATTGCTCAACACGTGGGGCGTGAGGTCTCCACAGTACGTCGATGTTGTCGCCAGTGGTCGGCGGAAGGTGCACGTGCCCGTCGACCTGGGACCGGACCGCAGCGACGCACGGATGCACGCCAAGACCGTAGGATCCTACGCAGTGCCGTAGGGGACCGCACCGCCACTTCCCAGCAAATTAGGGACACTGTTGCTCCTGGGGTATCGGCGAGGACCATTCGCAACCGTCTCCATGAAGCTGGGCTACGGTCCCGCACACCGTTAGGCCGTCTTCCGCTCACGCCCCAACATCGTGCAGCCCGCCTCCAGTGGTGTCGCGACAGGCGTGAATGGAGGGACGAATGGAGACGTGTCGTATTCAGCGATGAGAGTCGCTTCTACCTTGGTGCCAATGATGGTCGTATGCGTGTTTGGCACCGTGCAGGTGAGCGCCACAATCAGGACTGCATACGACCGAGGTACACAGGGCCAACACCCGGCATCATGGTGTGGGGAGCGATCTCCTACACTGGCCGTACACCTCTGGTGATCGTCGAGGGGACTTGAATAGTGCACGGTACATCCAAACCGTCATCGAACCCATCGTTCTACCATTCCTAGACCAGCTAGGGAACTTGCTGTTCCAACAGGACAATGCACGTCCGCATGTATCCTGTGCCACCCAACGTGCTCTAGAAGGTGTAAGTCAACTACCCTGGCCAGCAAGATCTCCGGATCTGTCCCCCATTGAGCATGTTTGGGACTGGATGAAGCGTCGTCTCACGCGGTCTGCACGTCCAACACGAACGCTGGTCCAACTGAGGCGCCAGGTGGAAATGGCATGGCAAGCCGTTCCATAGGACTACACCCAGCATCTCTACGATCGTCTCCATGGGAGAATAGCAGCCTGCATTGCTGCGAAAGGTGGATATACACTGTACTAGTGCCGACATTGTGAATGCTCTGTTGCCTGTGTCTATGTGCCTGTGGTTCTGTCAGTGTGATCATGTGATGTATCTGACCCCAGCAATATGTCAATAACGTCTCCCCTTCCTGGGACAATGAATTCACGGTGTTCTTATTTCAATTTCCAGGAGTGTAGAAAGAGCAAAGGAGACAGTGGTAGTATGAGAGGGACTCGGTGTCGGTGGATCTTACGTGACGGTGAGAGAGCATTGCTAAGAAAAGAGTGGAGATTGTGCCAGTGGGAAAGGAATAAAGAGAAGCTTTCCGAGAAAAACGTACAGTTTCCCTAGGTTTACGGCCTCTCAGATTAACCGATGTGTCTCTACCTGTGCATTTTATTTGTGGAAGAATTTAAAGAGTAAAGTGTACAGGAACAATCGACATACAATTGAAGAGCTGAAAACGAACAATGTGGAAATCACACCAAATGAACTGAAAAAAGTTTCCAGAAACATGCTGAGGTGTGTTGAGTTGTGTATCGAAGTTTATGGTGTATATTTTCAGCACTCCTGTATACTATTGGCCCATCGAATTTTCAGTTCGTTGTTTTTCATAGTAATAACTTACTACTCTGAATTCTGTGTTCACAATAAACGAATGAATTGTCTGTGTGCTGTTTATAAGACATGGTGCTTTTGTTTTGGCCACCCTGTACCAATTATGACATAGCAAAGTAACATGGAAGAAGCAATTGCAGCCGGTACTCGGAAAGATGAAGGACGGAAAGGAATATCGTTCGTGTCCAATCGCGTTCTTTTCAAGGGAACCCTAGTGACATTTGCCTCAAGTGATTTAACATCTAGTTTAGGCGCTGGTCAACGGCATGTAGGAATTTTACGAAATGTATAGCACTGTGCTATCTGTGATAATATTATTCATTCTGCTACCGGTTTCGGTTTTAAAACATTATCAACGGCAGAAATACTATCGCAGGATATGACACGTGGTAAATCTGCGATAATTTTTCTGTCGTTGATGATGGTTTGAGACTGAAACCGGTAGCAGAATAAATAACATTATCACAGACAGCACATTGTTATACATTTTGTAAAATTAAATTATTTATCGAAATAACGGAAGACCTAAATTTGGATGGCCGGACGGGGATTTGAACTGTTGTCCTGAATGCGCTTATCACTGCACCACCTCCTCTAAGTGAGACTTGGACTATCAGTGATAAAGCCTTCGCGAAGTGGGAGCTGGCGAGCGAACCATAGAGAGATGCAAGTAGGAAATCATTATGAGACACAGAAACATAAATAAATGGATCAGGCTAGAGATTAAGATGCAATTGTGGCAGTTATGAAAATGAAGGAGGCAGACTTCATATAGTCAGGCAAATGGATGATTTGTGGAGCAAGGAAGTACTTGGGCTCCTAGAAATAAGAAAAGAATTAGATGACGTAATCAAAGGTGGGCAGATAGCATTAGAGGATAAGCCGTAATATCATACAGACCTAAAAATGTAGGCCGCAGTGTATAAAGGATTCTGGCGAATGTAATTATCCAACACTGGATATCATTAAACCTGATGATGATGATGATGAACCTGGGAAACATCTGAAATTGCTGATATGTGTACATGGACATTTTTGTTTGAATTGGTCTTTTTTTATCGTCTTTGGGGTATTCACTTTCCCTGCAGGCAAGTTCTCTCTGGACAATTTCCATAGAAAAAACCGTGTTAAACAACTTGCATGTGATTATAAATTTAAGGATAACGTAATTGATAAATTTACTACCAAGAAGAATAGATGCATGGATCTCCTGTACGGAAAGATACAAGATTAGCCTACCCATAATTAACCCATTAGCTTCGTCATTGTTGTCAGTCCACAGTGCAATGCACAGTTAACCTTTGTAGATAAGAAAGAGGAGAAGGCATAGCAGCCAAGTCAGTTGCAGCGTATTGTTTTCTTGTGGGCGCCACTGGTAACGCTATCTAAGGGTTGTAGTAGGAACTATTAAATGATGTCCAGCGTCCTCAATGCTGCTATCTAAGGTTTATTTTCAAAGGAGCATGGATCAAAACTGCTCTTTAATTTTAAAAAGGGCTAGGTTCATTGACGTACACCCCTTAAATTAACATTGTTTTTCATAATCCTTTAGAATGTATAGTGACGGGCTGGTACACCTTTATTGGAAACTTGAACAAATGTAGGAGGCTGCCTGAAGCAAAAGCAAACTCAAAGTCATCAAATTAAGAACTGATGCGCTTCTAAATATACATGACTCAAATGCTGGGACAGCTCCCTTTAAAAGGGCTTGGCCTGTTTCATTTCCCATCCTTTCACAGTCCGAATTTGTGCTTTATCTCTAATCGTCCTCTTAAGAAGCACTGCATCTGCATGTTCAAACCGAGTTATAATCCTCCTACCTCTCCGCGCTAATTAGGTTTTTCCACATGACCGTGTACCTGAAGTCCCTAATCTGTGGGGAAACATCATCTACTCCGAAGAATAATGCAAAACCGAGAGAAGTAGATGAAGTTGTAACCGAATCGCCATTGCTCAGTATTTTAGCAATGACAATTAGAAACAAAGTTCGTTTACCTTCATGTCTATTTCATTACATAAACCAGTTTTTTAATTAATAGTAGTTAGTGGAAAATTGGAATAAGGGATTTCAAAGTATGTCATTAATGAAATAACCTAAGGTCGCCAGTTCCTCAGCGGAACAAATATAATTAAACTGAGACTGAACTTTAAACTCACAAGCAATCTTACGTAAGAATAGTTATCGGCGTCATGACATAGGAACAGTATCTAACGCACACTTTCTAGTACTCCACACCACACATGTCACATCATTCATATAATAATCAAATAGCAAACACATACAACATACCATATTAATTTTCAAAGAGCAATTAAAGTAAGACAGTTTACTAGCTGTTGACAGAAACTTTTTGTTCGCTACTCACCGTAATACTGACCGTCGTAATTGCAGCAAGCAGAAAGATTGTTTGATTTTACTCATTGATAAAAACTGTCATTTACCTAGCAGTTACTATGATATTTCTTTTTTAATAAACGTTACATATTATGCCACAAGCTATAAATTAGAACTGTGCATTGACAATGAAATTCAGTGTCCAAGTTACGTAAAGTTTCACTACCAATTTTTTGTCATGAAAGTTAGGCTTCTCTATTTTTAGTAAATGATTTAATACTGGCTTTTGCGTCATTCTGTTTCTGACATTATTCATACTACACTCCTGGAAATGGAAAAAAGAACACATTGACACCGGTGTGTCAGACCCACCATACTTGCTCCGGACACTGCGAGAGGGCTGTACAAGCAATGATCACACGCACGGCACAGCGGACACACCAGGAACCGCGGTGTTAGCCGTCGAATGGCGCTAGCTGCGCAGCATTTGTGCGCCGCCGCCGTCAGTGTCAGCCAGTTTGCCGTGGCATACGGAGCTCCATCGCAGTCTTTAACACTGGTAGCATGCCGCGACAGCGTGGAAGTGAACCGTATGTGCAGTTGACGGACTTTGAGCGAGGGCGTATAATGGGCTTGCGGGAGGCCGGGTGGACGTACCGCCGAGTTGCTCAACACGTGGGGCGTGAGGTCTCCACAGTACGTCGATGTTGTCGCCAGTGGTCGGCGGAAGGTGCACGTGCCCGTCGACCTGGGACCGGACCGCAACGACGCACGGATGCACGACAAGACCGTAGGATCCTACGCAGTGCCGTAGGGGACCGCACCGCCACTTCCCAGCAAATTAGGGACACTGTTGCTCCTGGGGTATCGGCGAGGACCATTCGCAACCGTCTCCATGAAGCTGGGCTACGGTCCCGCACACCGTTAGGCCGTCTTCCGCTCACGCCCCAACATCGTGCAGCCCGCCTCCAGTGGTGTCGCGACAGGCGTGAATGGAGGGACGAATGGAGACGTGTCGTATTCAGCGATGAGAGTCGCTTCTACCTTGGTGCCAATGATGGTCTTATGCGTGTTTGGCACCGTGCAGGTGAGCGCCACAATCAGGACTGCATACGACCGAGGTACACAGGGCCAACACCCGGCATCATGGTGTGGGGAGCGATCTCCTACACTGGCCGTACACCTCTGGTGATCGTCGAGGGGACTTGAATAGTGCACGGTACATCCAAACCGTCATCGAACCCATCGTTCTACCATTCCTAGACCAGCTAGGGAACTTGCTGTTCCAACAGGACAATGCACGTCCGCATGTATCCTGTGCCACCCAACGTGCTCTAGAAGGTGTAAGTCAACTACCCTGGCCAGCAAGATCTCCGGATCTGTCCCCCACTGAGCATGTTTGGACAATTATGTAATAATGATATCATTGGATATACACTCCTGGAAATTGAAATAAGAACACCGTGAATTCATTGTCCCAGGAAGGGGAGACGTTATTGACATATTGCTGGGGTCAGATACATCACATGATCACACTGACAGAACCACAGGCACATAGACACAGGCAACAGAGCATTCACAATGTCGGCACTAGTACAGTGTATATCCACCTTTCGCAGCAATGCAGGCTGCTATTCTCCCATGGAGACGATCGTAGAGATGCTGGGTGTAGTCCTATGGAACGGCTTGCCATGCCATTTCCACCTGGCGCCTCAGTTGGACCAGCGTTCGTGTTGGACGTGCAGACCGCGTGAGACGACGCTTCATCCAGTCCCAAACATGCTCAATGGGGGACAGATCCGGAGATCTTGCTGGCCAGGGTAGTTGACTTACACCTTCTAGAGCACGTTGGGTGGCACGGGATACACGCGGACGTGCATTGTCCTGTTGGAACAGCAAGTTCCCTTGCCGGTCTAGGAATGGTAGAACGATGGGTTCGATGACGGTTTGGATGTACCGTGCACTATTCAGTGTCCCCTCGACGATCACCAGAGGTGTACGGCCAGTGTAGGAGATCGCTCCCCACACCACGATGCCGGGTGTTGGCCCTGTGTGCCTCGGTCGTATGCAGTCCTGATTGTGGCGCTCACCTGCACGGTGCCAAACACGCATACGACCATCATTGGCACCAAGGCAGAAGCGACTCTCATCGCTGAATACGACACGTCTCCATTCGTCCCTCCATTCACGCCTGTCGCGACACCACAGGAGGAGGGCTGCACGATGTTGGGGCGTGAGCGGAAGACGGCCTAACGGTGTGCGCGACTGTAGCCCAGCTTCATGGAGACGGTTGCGAATGGTCCTCGCCGATACCCCAGGAGCAACAGTGTCCCTAATTTGCTGGGAAGTGGCGGTGCGGTCCCCTACGGCACTGCGTAGGATCCTACGGTCTTGGCGTGCATCCGTGCGTCGCTGCGGTCCGGTCCCAGATCGACGGGCACGTGCACCTTCCGCCGACCACTGGCGACGACATCGATGTACTGTGGAGACCTCACGCCCCACGTGTTGAGCAATTCGGCGGTACGTCCACCCGGCCTCCCGCATGCCCACTATACGCCCTCGCTCAAAGTCCGTCAACTGCACATACGGTTCACGTCCACGCTGTCGCGGCATGCTACCAGTGTTAAAGACTGCGATGGAGCTCCGCATGCCACGGCAAACTGGCTGACACTGACGGCGGCGGTGCACTAATGCTGCGCAGCTAGCGCCATTCGACGGCCTACACCGCGGTTCCTGGTGTGTCCGCTGTGCCGTGCGTGTGATTATTGCTTATACAGCCCTCTCGCAGTGTCCGGAGGAAGTATGGTTGGTCTGACACACCGGTGTCAATGTGCTCTTTTTCCATTTCCAGGAGTGTATTATTCCAATGAATACCCGTTTATCATCTGCATTTCTTCTTGGTGTAGCAATTTTAATAGCCAGTAGTGAACTTACAAGAATAATATTCAGCTCAACTAATGAAACGAACTCCGCATAACACGTATAAAATGTATGAGCATCCACAGAGTTGTGCTGTTACAGCGTGAGCGGCAGTCGCTCCTATCACTCGCTTTCCACACGCATCCGCCTTACTTGGCATTAGTCCGCCGAGCACCCGTCGACTGCCACCCAAGAGGTGCATGAGGCTCACCTTGTGTGACGCTTAGCTAAGCCACAAGGCAGCGCAAGGAGTAGGGGAAGCGCACCAAGCCTGTGCACATTGCAGTTACGCAGCCTATGTGTATCCGCCTGAGTTACGTCTAGCTACGCAAGCCAAACAGACGGCTGTGTCATAAGGTGAGGTAGTTTCGACCGTCTTTGGCAGTTGCCGCCAAGATTATTCATCGGCTCCCTACCAAACCACACCAAGTGAACGTCACATAGATCGGAAAAGCACCTGCAATGTACTATCCTGTTATCTTTAGAGGATCCAGGAAAGAACAGCTTAGAACTATTGGCCAATTATTAGCCTAGCTCTCATCCATTTCCATTTCATTTCCGTCACAATCTTCTGCCACTTCAGTCTGCTCCCTCAACCTTGTTTATTTTCCTGTCTGTGCTCTAAATTCCTAACAGGGAACTGCACTGAGTCGGAAACATCTCACGCTTATTAGGTGGCGTAAGGTAGCTAACTACAGATCCCGCTGCTCTAATATAGCTATGCAGGCGTGGGCTCGCTGTGGGACACACAAGCTCTGTACCCAGGCAGCACCGGCCCACCGCCAAGGAGCTGACTCAGCGGAGGGTAAGCGCCGCGACGCGCCGAACCTGTTATTAATGCAGCCAATTACAGAGCCCGGATTAAGCGGCGCTTCTCAGCGCGCGACCTGCCCCTGCAAATTATACACCACAGCTTCTCGGAGAGGTGCACCAGGGCTGTTACTGAAACCAGCAACTCAACAAGTCATGCTTTGACGTACGTAACCTTACAACACATATGACACTTACATCATAAAAATAGTAAAGATGAGGGAAATTTTTGAACTAAATTCTTCTGGTTGATGTGACTGCATCGCGTCTCCCTTTTACTTGAGTGTTCAGCCATGTGGGAAGATGAGAAGGCTTCTGAGGAAGATCACAGCAGACAGGTTTAAATACTGTTTTCGTGGAAAACATAACATGGCCTAACTCCCTTGAAGATTTTATTTTGGACAGTAACGGTCATGTAAGCATGTAGGCTTACACATCGGTGATCTGTTTTCATGTGGAACAACAGTACTGCACTTTCCGTAAAATAAAGTGCTGTGTGTTTTCGTAATCTTAATGACAACGGAGATAAATACGTTTACTTTCTAATGAAACTATGCTGTGTTTTGGCTTTAGAACCACTGTTCCCGACAAGGCGAAATTAGTGATACGTTTTGTACATTTATTTAGAAAAACAAATATCTCCTTGTTAAAGTTCTGTGGCATTCATGGCGTCCTGGACCTGTCGACTCCAGCTCCTTCTACTTCGTCCACGCTTTCGTATCCGCCGGGGTCGACTACCACATTTTACTTGGCCATGGGCTATCGCCCATCCTTTCTATATGTCCACATCATTTCAGACGTTTCATTTTCTTGATTCACGATACCCATAGCTTCTCTTACGGTATTGGTACACGGCACAGCCTGGGGATGACGCAACTTCGCCTCCAACTTCTCTAGTACAACTTGTTTCTCTGCTGTTTGTTTATTACCCAGGTTTCTGCTGTGTAACGAAAAGAAAGGCAATTAATCTTTAGACAGGGAAAGCATGTTCAAGTGTTATGGAAAAGTGATTAATTATAAATGAAAAATTAGTCCATTAAATTCCGTAAGACGCGATTAATGAATTAGTTTATTATGGAAAAATTTCAATAGAGTTAAGGATATTGTTGTAGGAAGGCGCTATTTATAGAGGTTATCGCTGACTGACAAGAGACATAAACAGTATAAAATTATATCTTTGTCTTGTGAATGTTTTCATGTTTTCACCAGTAAAGGTTTTTCATATTGATAAAGTAAATACATCATTCCTACTTCTCGTAGACTCTCTCACTTAGTATTTTTCTGGTGACTGATACTATCTTTGGTGGTAGTTTATGTTTCGAACCTAGTGAATCCTGATAGATGCGTTGTTGTAATTAATATGCAGATAGCTATCACTCTCAAGGGGACATGTCTTGCTGAAGCAAAATATACATTTTCCATTGAGTACTGCGGTTCAGACTACCAGAATGAAGTGCTGCGGAACCAGTTTCTGCTTAAATCATTGGGTTGTACACCGAAGTAAACAGTGTTTTTTGTGCGAGGGAACTTCAAGAAGTAAGTTACAAATGTCATCGGATACGAAGACGATTGCGTGAGAAGAGTTGCATATTGTCAGAAGAGAGTATATATTCTTTGTTTCCTGGACACAGAGCTCTGCTACGGTATGGATAACAGGTGCATCAAACAGTCAAATGGCACGGCAGCTGAAAACGCACTCCAGAGTTAAAGCCAACGTCTAAATCGCGTGGAGACTCATCTTGAAATTCTGGCGATATGTGGACCAAATGTAGTGTCGCGTTCAGCCGAACGGAAATGGTTCTAAAAGTTTGACCAAGTTCGCACAGAAATGCATGATACAGATAGTGTAGAAAGGTCATCGACATCGAAGACAACGTTGAGGCAATCGACGAACTCATGAGCTTCAATAGCAGATTTTTCGACGATGTGTACGTTCACGCAGTGGATCTCGAACGCCTCCGTGACCAAGCAGTGGCTTTCTATCACCGAGAAAATGAACGATTGGTAGAATTTTCCGACCGTTGAAACTTCCTGGCAGATTAAAACTGTGTACTGGATCTAGTCTCGAATTCACGCTCGATCATTATTTCTAGAGACTTGATCACTATTTAGACTTCACTGAACAACTGTCTTTTTAATATGTGTCACTTTGAAGTGTTGTGCCGCAGTCAAATGGTTCAAATGACTCTCAGTACTATAGGACTTAACTTCTGAGGTCATCAGCCCCCTAGAACTTAGAACTACATAAACCTAACTAACCTAAGCCGGCGCGGCAGTCAAGAAAAGTCCCTTGGCATGCCATAGTAACGTGCAACTTCGTTTTTGAAGTCACCTCATAAGTACCTCTGGGATTTTGAACGAAGGCTGTGCGAAAATTACATTAGATACAGAAAAATAGCACACGTCAGTGGATGGAGTATCTTTCTCTAAGTTTTCGTAATACACATCCTGGCTTAGCTGCACTAGGGAAAGGCATATTATATCTTACAGACACATCATCCGATTCGTACTATCGCATCAAATTAGTTCGCACCTGCAGACAGGCAGCCCAATGAACATGTTTCCAAAGTGGGCTGCTCCCTTGCCTTCCCGTGAAATTCATGACAGTGATTTCAACAAGTTGCACACACATATCGGCTCGTTTGGGCACTGATTATCGTAAAGCAGCTACAGTCGGTAATGCAGTTAATAGAGTAAAAGAATATGTAATCGAGCCCTATGATCCTATTGTGTTTCACGAGCATAATTCTTCCGTGGAAGAAACACAGACCGTGTTCTTGTCACAGACCATGTCAAAACAAAATGCTCCAATAAAGGCTGTACCTAAGGCCAATCTACAGCTACTCCTACTGATCTTGATGGAAGTCAAGAAGAGCAAAATGAAGTACGAGTACCTTCAACAAATGCATGTCTGGCCAAGATATGTGCTCCCAGGGCTCGCCCACGCTCTATGAGTGCACCCAAGGCCGTCCAGTGCTCCGTTTCCCCCCTCCAAGGCGCTATTCCTAGTAGGTGTGTGAGTGACAGCTATATGCTTAAGACTGCCCATGCAGTGAACTGAGGAAGACCTATTTGTAACACAGTCCGGCTACTTCCAACAGTCGAATATCGCAGCTTATTTTTATGAACAGAATTTTATCACTATCAGTCATTTTCCACTTTTTATTTTTCTGCCAAAGCAGGAGAGCTTCTGTAAAGTTTGGAAGGTTGGAGACGAGATACTGGCAGAGGTGAAGCTGTGAGTACCGGGCGTGAGTCGTGCTTCGGTAGCTCAGATGTTAGAGCACTTGCCCGCGAAGGGCAAAGGTCCCGAGTTTGAGTCTCGGTCGGGCACGCAGTTTTAATCTGCCAGGAAGTTTCATATCAGCGCACACTCCGCTGCAGAGTGAAAATCTCATTCTGGAATAATTTTATTACTTAATTGAGTAAGTACATTAGATAGTGCAAACACTGTCAGCAGCAAGTACTACGAGCTTCACAGATAGGCATTTAGTGTTATGTTGTAATTATCAATTTGTACTCATTTCTATTTTAGAATATGTAATATATCTCGTAATAGAGTCGGAGATTAAAATCTATTGAACCCAAACTACAATGCATTTCTTGAATTTTGAATGCTCGTCAAGGAAGAGATAGAACATCATTGGTAAACGCTCATACATTGAACACAATTTATTAAATTTACAACTATAAAAATTGAAGCGAATTTTGTTAATTAAAATGAGAAAATTTAGAAGTTGAAATTTAAAACTTTCAAAATAATTTAAAACCAAATCAAATAATTAAAATCTAGCAATTAAATACTGACTGTTGATTAAGAAAAACTTTCATGATTCAACTATTTGATCAATCCTAGGGAAATTAATCAATACGAAAAGGTCTTACTAACTTCTGCGAAAAATAAATTCTTAAAGTTTTGCCCTGGGAGGCACTACCAAACAACGGAAACTAAACAACCTAACTCACACTGTCCCACAGTGCCGCAATGAAACCCAGATTTACAAAATACTTCAAGTAAAGCATGCCACTTGGGAAGTTTAACAAGAAATCTTAAAAAGCCTAGGCATACACTGTAATTACCTGAAATGTGAAGACAAATAAGTAGCTGAGCAGACCACCAAGTTTAACAATGTTTTACGAAAAAAAATACCGCTGATAGGAGTGACGATTCTCGTCTAGTAGTAAGGGATGTAATGAATTTCAACAACTGGTGAGGTTATCATATGATGTCACTACTCTACTTAGCCTATCCTTAAACTTTTCCCTAATGCCCGCCTTCTGTTCAACCAGTATTCACTCTCGTTTGTCAGAAGAAAAGTGCATCATGTTTTTATGGATGGATTGGAATGAGCTTTCAGTGAGTGTTTTTCCGTCCTATAATAGTGCGAGAGCGTAGTAAACGCTTTACATGGCCTGCGAACTATACGACAACTAAAGCAATTCCCATTCCACACTGAGTGATGTGGCCCCTCCACTTTTCCTTTTTTTTTGGACGAATGTGTAGATGCTATAGTATTTCAAATGCAAAACGTAAAACTAATTTAGAACACTGTTCGGCTGGGCCTGCATGAGTGTTACGTCTATAGCGCCGAAACAGCAGCCAAGTATTTCTGATTTCACGTGACTATTTAAAGAAAAACCATGTACAACATCGAGGAAACGTCACGGACAAGAAAGCACACAAAAAAGGATAAGAACATTTAAAGCAACAAAGGGAAACCTCCAAAGAACGTGCTATGCAGTGTCGTGCATGTGCTAAGATATATGTTGACTGATCACCAGAAGACTGGACAAGGTGGTCCAAATGCCACACACGGTGGCATGGACGACGGTTCGAGCTTTGAAGGAGGAAAATTTGTGAATGATTTCTGGGTATAAAAGACACTGATTTTGAATGGTATTAATATTCATCTCAATAATCCTTTCGTTATATACCGCTTATAAGAAACATATAATGATGTTTCATTAATAATTTATTGCATTATAGTTTCAAACAATCAAAATTTATTCAGCTTTTATCAGTATCATAATTTTGGTCCTCTGTATTGATCTGTAAAAGTGGAAAAATAATTGGGAGCATATAAAAATGAAAAGCAAGACATCTAGATAGAAAATAACAAAAAACTATTCTATTAATACACAAAAAAATGAAATACTATTTCACAACAAAATTAATAAATATAGTCATTCGTTAACAACGCCAACATGTTCCGGTTATCCTTATAAGAACTATAAAAATTGAACTATCTCATCGGCATACTCCGAAAGGAAGCTAATTGGTATATAACCTTCACTAGAAAACTCACATTTATTGACAGGTTAGGTGAAAAGGCGAGACTGTGCGCACAGTTTATTTCTGTAATCGTATCAGAAACGTACACTATAAGTTACAATGTACACAAACATTAATAAAAACACTCCAAGCACATCGGTGCTACAATCGTTATCATTTTTGCTAACAATTATTGGAATGACTAATTATATGCTACACAAATTCATATTAAGTATGGTGTGACTAGTATGTTCCCAAATCACATGCTTCCTTGGCATCAAACACACTTTGTGGAGAGCATGTAGTTGGACACAACTTGCAGGCAAGCGGATTGTTCATCATCTCTTCTCCACCACTTACGCACAATGTAGAGTCGCTGGAAAATCCCCACCTGCTCATGTCGATACCCGTTCTACCAACTAAAGAGCGCAGTCTGTGGAACATCTCCCATATAGAAAATTTTCCCTCATGACCTGAAAGGAGGCTTTCAGAAGCCTGCAGAGTATCCACATCTCGAACACCATGACTTTATACTGAAGTGTGAAAACGACTCAGTGAGGTATCCTTTCGCCTGAAGGAAAACTCAGTATCCTAAGTCCACAAGTATACACTGAGGCGACGAAAGTCATGGGATACCTGTTAATATCGTGTCAGACCTCTTTTTGCCACATATAGTGCCGCAACTCGGGATGCAACCAGCAAGTCCCCCGTAGAATCTTGAGCCATGCAGTCTGTATAGGAGTCCATAACTGCGAAAGTGTTACCTCTCTATTACATCCCGTTAATATTCAATGGGATTCAAATCGGGCAATCTGGGTGTCGAAATCGTTCACTCAAACTGTCAAGAATATTCTTCAAACCAATTACAAACAGTTGTGTCCCAGTGACGTAGCGCTGTTGCAGGGTTCGTGTGTCGAAACCGGTACTCCAGATGACCGAGCTGAAGCCGGGAACCACCGCGCCGTATTTTGTCAGGAGGCCGAGGAAGTTCAAGAGCATCAAGGGGCAGTGCAGAATGATACAGCAGTATTCGGTAACATTTGTTTATTCAGATAATTTACAGTTCTCGATGGGTGAAGCGTAGTGTCAGCATGCCATCCGCTCGCCATCCCACGAGTCCAGCCAGATCATCAGACTCTTGGTATGCTGATGCTGCTTCTGCCGTCATCAAGGCCACCCTGCTGGAAGTCGGCTACTCTCTCCTGATCACTGCCCACCAATGCTTTGCGACTTGCGCTGCACTGCTGCCCGTGATTCCGGAACTGCTACAGTTTCTAGTCCTCACCGCCCTCTATCCATATAGCCTGCTCTGTCCGACCATGAGATGAAGGTGGATGTACTGGTCACCCGTGGACCTCGGACGGCTGCTGCTCCCAAGACAGGAACAGACTCGAACCCGCGCCCTCCTGGATGCTGTGCCGCAACTTGCCGCTAGTGGTGCTTGCAGGATGGCAACACCCGCCACCGTCTCTGGCTCTGCTGCGCCTCCCACAGCGTATGCCTCGCCCGAACCCCGGTACACCAGGTGGGAAGTGAACTTGGCCTGCCGGTCGCAGTGGCCAAGTGGTTCTAGGCGCTACAGTCCGGAACCGCGCGACCGCTACGGTCGCAGGTTCGAATCCTGCCTCGGGCATGGGTGTGTGTGATGTCCTCAGGTTAGTTAGGTATAAGTAGTTCTACGTTCTACGGGACTGATGACGTCAGAAGTTAAGTCTCATAGTGCTCAGTGTCATTTGAACCATTTCTTTTAACTTGGCCTGTAGACTTGAGCGGAATCGAGCCCTCCTGGACCCACTGCAGACCACTGTCACTGCCCTGTTTCAGGCAGACCGTGCGACCCCAAGTTCCAGGCTGCCATCCGCCCTGCCCCAGTGTTGTGACCCCAGCGACGGAATGTAGCCCAAATAAGTACATGGAAAACAGAAGACAAGTTTATGCAGAATACTTGTAACAATGCTGCCAGACTGGCCCCTATAAGCGTAGACCAGCACAGGTCCATCCCGACGCTCGACTGATCTGGCACATTCTGAGCCAAGCTAAAATTGCCTGTCTATTTATTTTGGTTTCTCCCTAGCTGGAGATGTAGAGTCAGAGAGACACAGAAACTATGGAAGTGGTAAATTCCCATACTATGACCTTTTACAAATCGCCACTTTGGCTCTGGCCTAGTGCCTCATACATCGCAATAACTTAAAGCAACGCAGCAGTTTCCTGCCTCGTTGTTGCTCCACTCAAAGCAAATCGTGTGTGCAATGCCGCCTTTCAGCACCGCGCCCGCTAGTGCCATGTTTACCTTGCCTGGCATGCTGGCCGTCGAATGGTGCCACACTCTGCCAGCAGCCCCAGTTTTCATCGCCGAACTGGGCCTTCATTAAATTTTGACAAAATTTCCATTTCCTTCGACTAGGACTAATACTAGGGCAGCAGCACGTTGTCATTCCCCGTGAATGGCTGCAAAATGTTCTCCAGATAGGCGAACATGACCATTTCTAGTCAGTGATCAGTTCAGTCGGACCAGAGGGCATGGTGCATTCCCCACAGCGTTGTAGAGCCACCACCAGTTGCACGGTGTCTGGTTGACAACTTGGGTCCATGGCTTCATCAGGTCTGCACCACAATCGGCACCAATCATCAGCTCTTACCTCCGAAAATCGGGAGTCTGCCACGGTTTCCCAGTCGTCTAGGGCCCAACAGATATGATCACGAGCCCAGGACAGGCACTGCAGGTGATGTATTGTTAGCAAAGGCATTCGTGTCAGTTGTCGGCTACAGCAGGCCCACTAACGCCAAATTTCGCCTCAGTGTCCTAAAGCATTCGCTCACCGTTCGTTGATTTCTGTGGTTATTTCACGCAGTGTTGTCTGTCTGTTAGCACTGACAACTCTACGCAAACGCCGCTGCCCTCGGTGGTTAAGTGAAGGCCGTCGGCCACTGCGTTGTCTATGACGAGAGGTACTCTCTGCACACACTCTACACTGTGGATCTCGGAATATTTTAATTCCTTGGGAGATTCCGAAACAGAATGCCCTATGTGTCTAGCTCCAACTAGCATTCCAAATTCAAAGTCTCTTAATTCCCCTCATATGACATAATCAGGTCGGAGGCCGTTCTACATGAATCACTTGAGTCTGAACGAGCTCCGCCAATGCACTGTCCTTTTATACCTTGTGTACACGATGAAACCGTCGTCTGTGTACGTGCTTATCACTATCTCCTGCCTTTTGCCACGTCAATGTAGATATGCATGGAGAGCTGCATCAGACCAGTCTTCGAACTGAAGGTACCAACAACGACAACACATCTCAATAAGATGACCAAGATATTATCCAAAATTTGGGAAATGCTCTTATCAGAGCAAAGCATCACAGTCATTTCTGAGTGAGCGGAGCAGGACTACAGAACTTGCCCAGTCCCCTCACAACGTCAGCAGAACGCCCTGCCGGGTCTGCTGCTGTCTCCCGTATGCGTGGCGTCGCGGCAGTCGCCGGCGGCGCTGAGGCAGCAGGCGGCAGGAAGCGGCCATCGCCCCTCTCAGACGCCCGCTGTAGCTCAAGCCCGCCACGCCCCCTCCCCTTATCGTCCTGCTGGCCGCTTCCGTTCCTTCTCTTTCTCCGTCTGCAACATCGCCATTCTGCCATCGTCCCTTTCCGTCGCTTCCTGGACCCATTGAGCCGCGCGGGATTAGCCGAGCGGTCTGGGCCGCTGCAGTCATGGACTGTGCGGCTGGTCCCGACGGAGGTTCGAGTCCTCCCTCGGGCATGGGTGTGTGTGTGTTCATCCTTAGGATAATTTAGGTTAAGTAGTGTGTAAGCTTAGGGACTGATGACCTTAGCAGTTAAGTCCCATAAGATTTCACAAACTTTTTTCCGGAGCCAGTGATTTGCTTGAGACTCCAAGCAAGAAGCTCTCGTCTGCGATTCAAAAAATAATATGATTTACATTGATAGGTATTCATTATATTAGGCCATCTTCCATTTACTCTCGCTCACAATTTTTGTTGTGATATCTGTGGCACATTGATCGACTTTCTCATATTCGTGATTGCTTCAGCTACACTTCTTTCTCTGCGTGGCTAACAATGTCTAGAGAGAACGTCGTTGCTACGCAGGGTTTGCAGATTCGGAAGAAAAACAAAAGCGTTCTGGTCTGGAGTGAAGATGTTTTGCTTTTGTATGGAGAAGAAAACTGAGTATACTAGAGAACGATCGGTTTGGCTTTGGAAAAGATAAAGGCACCAGAGGAGCAAATATGACATTTTTCTTGATAATGGAAGCAAGACTAAAGACAAATCAAGAGACGTTTATAGCAAATTATGTCGTACAATCGTGTCCAACATGAATGTTCTCTACATGCTCGTGTCTAACATGAATGTTCTCTACATGCTCCTGACTTCGCCATTTTTGTGGAGAATCTCTTCATACCTTACCTGATCTGACCATCTAATTTTCGATATTCTTTTATGGAACATCTTCAGTTCTTATATTCTCTATTTTTTCGGTTATTGCGCAGCCCATGTTACACTAGCCAACACTGCTGTGATCCAAACGCACGTTCTCAGAAATTTCTTCGTCAAATGAAAGCATATGCAGGTTACTACAATACCTTTTTGCCACGAATAGCGTCTTTGCCTATGTTTGTCTCCCCTTTAAGTCCTCATTTCTTCTGTCATGCTTATTTTCCTTAATACACAGCAGAATTCGTTACTACTATTTCGTTATCATCAATTTTTATGTTAAAGTTTATCACTAATCTCACTTCTGCTACTCCTCGTTACTTTCGTCTTACTTCGGTTACTCTCAATTATAGTGTGTACACATTAAACGTTTCATTCTGTACAAAGATCCCGTAATTCTTTTTCAATTTCGCTGAGAACAGCAACGTCGTCAGTGAATCTTATCACTGACATTCTTTCACCAGAATTTTAATCTCACTCCTGAATAAATTTTTCTTTTCGCAATTGTTTCTTTGATATATAAATGGAACGGTAGATAAAAGGACTGACTTCCTATCTTAAACACATTCTTAACCCAAACAGTTCGTTATTGGTCTTCCAATCTTGTTGTTTCTTCTTGACTCTTGTAAAAAAATGAAATGATGGTGTGACATTTCACTGGCCGGGAATCTTATCTGAGATTGTTCGGCAGATGCGGTTGTCCGTAGCTCATGGTCTAGTGGAGCCGGCACGGTAGCTCAGCGTGCTCGATCAGAGAGCTGTAATAAAAAATAATAAAAATACTTAGTGATGGGATAGACAACGAACTTCAACGGGTGTCATGTTCCGTCGACTGTGACCAAATACAACGATCAATAAGGAACAAAATGCAAAAAAAAAAAGAACAAAAGAACTGACTAGTGTTGCCGCCTCTGGATTATGGGGTCCTCGGTTTGATTCCGGGCCGGGGTGGGGATTTTCTTTGCCTGGGAACTGGATGTTTGTGTTGTCCTTTCATTTTATCATCATAATCCGTGACCGTGGCTGAATTGAAATGTGGAAAAAAATTGGACTGTGAAAAAAAGTTGGAACTTTGTACGGGTGCTGATGATCGCGCAGTTGAGTGCCCCACAAACCAAACACCATCATCATCGGCAGATACGGTACTACCAGTCTGTCCCTGCAGCTTACTCTTATTTTCCTCAGAATTTCGAACACATTGCACTATTTTCCATTTCATAACGCTTTTTCCCTCGACAAATCCTAAGAAGTTGTCTCGAGTTGTCCTAAGTATTGCTTCTATTATCAGTCGCGGTATCAGGACTGTCACTCAGGTACCTTTACCTTTCCGAAAGTCAAATTGACCATAATTTAATAGATACTCTATTTTCTTTTCGAGTCATCTCTATATTATTCTTGTCAACATTTCGATCATGACCTCTTCAGCGGATTGTGCGATAATTCTCACGTCAGTTCTTGCTATTTTCGGGATGGTGTAGATGATACTTTTCCTAAAATCTGATGGTATACATCCAGTCTCGCAGATGCTACAAACCAACATGAATAGAAAGTTCGTTCCTGCTGTGTCTTCCTAAGGTGGCGCAGGAAAAATACCCAGGTGCATAGTGAATATGAAGCTTATTGTGATACACATTAACAACCTTCTCCGACAATACACATTAACAATCTTCTCCGACGGGTGTTAGTTTGGAACACAATAGCTGAAAACGAGTCACATCTTGAATATTGAAGGAAAAAAAAAATATATCTGAAGTCTGAAGACCTGTAAATGTCATAGTAAACGGGAAGTTCCCAAATCCAAAGTCCTTAGACTGTGTCTGCGGACGGAATTTGCAGAAGTTAAAGTCTCGAGAGAACTAGGAAAGGATAAAGTCCCAGAGGGATGTAGAAACGTTTGTCTGGTATACAGCCAATGAAAAACAAAAGTCCAGCTGAAACTTCCTGGCAGATTAAAACTGTGTGCCCGACCGAGACTCGAACTCGGGACCTTTGCCTTTCGCGGGCAAGTGCTCTACCAACTGAGCTACCGAAGCACGACTCACGCCCGGTACTCACAGCTTTACTTCTGCCAGTACCTCGTCTCCTACCTTCCAAACTTTACAGAAGCTCTCCTGCGAACCTTGCAGAACTAGCACTCCTGAAAGAAAGGATATTGCGGAGACATGGCTTAGCCACAGCCTGGGGGATGTTTCCAGAATGAGATTTTCACTCTGCAGCGGAGTGTGCGCTGATATGAAACTTCCTGGCAGATTAAAACTGTGTGCCCGACCGAGACTCGAACTCGGGACCTTTGCCTTTCGCGGGCAAGTGCTCTACCAACTGAGCTACCGAAGCACGACTCACGCCCGGTACTCACAGCTTTACTTCTGCCAGTACCTCGTCTCCTACCTTCCAAACTTTACAGAAGCTCTCCTGCGAACCTTGCAGAACTAGCACTCCTGAAAGAAAGGATATTGCGGAGACATGGCTTAGCCACAGCCTGGGGGATGTTTCCAGAATGAGATTTTCACTCTGCAGCGGAGTGTGCGCTGATATGAAACTTCCTGGCAGATTAAAACTGTGTAGCTTTACTTCTGCCAGTACCTCGTCTCCTACCTTCCAAACTTTACAGAAGCTCTCCTGCGAACCTTGCAGAACTAGCACTCCTGAAAGAAAGGATATTGCGGAGACATGGCTTAGCCACAGCCTGGGGGATGTTTCCAGAATGAGATTTTCACTCTGCAGCGGAGTGTGCGCTGATATGAAACTTCCTGGCAGATTAAAGCTGTGAGTACCGAGCGTGAGTCGTGCTTCGGTAGCTCAGTTGGTAGAGCACTTGCCCGCGAAAGGCAAAGGTCCCGAGTTCGAGTCTCGGTCGGGCACACAGTTTTAATCTGCCAGGAAGTTTCATATCAGCGCACACTCCGCTGCAGAGTGAAAATCTCATTCTAAAAGTCCAGCTACTGGTCACTGCATCAAACGCCATGTCTTTCCGTGTAGAGGCCACGAATAATGTAGGTCCGTAGTTATCAGCTCGTGAAAGCGAAGGTAGATAGTGGCGTCTTGGTAGCGATGCTGTTGTGGGAGTGCTTTCAAAGGCGGCGCCTGACCAAGGACACTTGAGTAAGAAGTTTGATCTCATGATCCGCAGAGAAGAAACGGTCTGCACTGCCAGCGGCCTCTGGTGGCGCATGGGTTGCCGCCTAGTGCCGGGTGGAGAATGGCCGTCTCTTGTCTGCCGTCTTCACTGTC
This sequence comes from Schistocerca gregaria, assembly GCF_023897955.1. Lineage (NCBI taxonomy): Eukaryota > Metazoa > Arthropoda > Insecta > Orthoptera > Acrididae > Schistocerca > Schistocerca gregaria. Next base: position 1,005,360,257 of record NC_064920.1, on the reverse strand, counting down.
CCCTACGAGATCCGTGCTCCCATAAGCCGTGTGTGTTGTCGGTTGCTGGCAATTTTCACTTCCCAAACTGATGTTAGAGATTCCAGAGGAATGTTACCTATCTCTTCCGGTTTATTTTATCACAGATCTCCTGAATCTCTGTGAAACTCTGTGATGCTTCCATGATTCCATATCGACCCCCATTTCTTCGTTATCGAACCAGTCCTCTCCCTCGTAGAGGAGCTACTTTATTCTCCTATCCGTTCTTCGCATTTAACATCGCAAGTCCTTTCGACTCCTAATGTCGATGCACTTGCTTCTAATTTCATCTAATGTTGTTTTGACTTTTCTATTTGTTGAAGGGCGATGTTCTTGAGGACAATATTATGGAAATGGAAGAAGATGTAGATGAAGATGAAATGGTAGATATGATTCTGCGTGAAGAGTTTGACAGAGCACTGAAAGACCTGAGTCGAAACAAGGCCCCCGGAGTAGACAACATTCCATTGGAACTACTGACGGCCTTGGGAGAGCCAGTCCTGACTAAACTCTACCATCTGGTGAGCAAGATGTATGAAACAGGCGAAATACCCTCAGACTTCAAGAAGAATATAATAATTCCAATCCCAAAGAAAGCAGGTGTTGACAGATGTGAAAATTACCGATCTATCAGTTTAATAAACCACAGCTGCAAAATACTAACACGAATTCTTTAGAGACGAATGGAAAGACTAGTAGAAGCCGACCTCGGGGAAGATCAGTTTGGATTCCGTAGAAATACTGGAACACGTGAGGCATTACTGACCTTACGACTTATATTAGAAGAAAGATTAAGGAAAGGCAAACCTACGTTTCTAGCATTTGTAGACTTAGAGAAAGCTTTTGACAATGTTGATTGGAATACTCTCTTTCAAATTCTAAAGGTGGCAGGGGTAAAATACAGGGAGCGAAAGGCTATTTACAATTTGTACAGAAACCAGATGGCAGTTACACGAGTTGAGGGGCATGAAAAGGAAGCAGTGGTTGGGAAGGGAATGGGACAGGGTTGTAGCCTCTCCCCGATGTTATTCAATCTGTATATTGAGCAAGCAGTAAAGGAATCAAAAGAAAAATTCGGAGTAGGTATTAAAATCAATGGAGAAGAAATAAAAACTTTGAGGTTCGCCGATGACATTGTAATTCTGTCAGAGACAGCAAAGGACTTGGAAGAGCAGTTGAATGGAATGGAGAGTGTCTTGAGAGGAGTATATAAGATGAACATCAACAAAAGCAAAACGAGGATAATGGAATGTTCTGAGGCATCAAGGGATCACCAATTTAGTATTGGAGGGCAGCGTGGAGGGTAAAAATCGTAGAGGGAGACCAAGAGATGAATACACCAAGAAGATTCAGTTGGATGTAGGTTGCAGTAGGTACTGGGAGATGAAGAAGCTTGCACAGGATAGAGTAGCATGGAGAGCTGCATCAAACCAGTCTCAGGACTGAAGACCACAACAACAACAAATTTGTTGAATCACTCATCCTGTCAACCATTTCCTTTAAGATTATTTCACATGCATGCTGCAGTTTTCGACTTAGCTTCCCTGCACATTCAATTTATTTCATTCTCAAGAGACTTATATTGCTGTATTATTGTCTTTCCCTTGGTATTTTTGTACTTCTTTCATCGACCCGTTGAAGTATTTCTTCTGTTAGCTAAGGTTTCTTCGCAATTCCCTTTCTTTTCCAACATCTCTGATCGCCTTTTTTAGTAATGTCCATTCCTCTTCACCCATACTGCCTACTGTAGATTGCATTATCTTAGTATCTGGAGCGTTAGAGAACTTCCAATGCATCTCATCACTGCTCAGAAGGCCTGCTTATTTTCCTACTCCTTTTCACATTAATTAATATTCACGATTCCCTTAATCTCCATCTGACCGTGATGTAATCCAGCTGGAATTTTCTAGCGTCTCCAGGGCTTTTCAAACATACCTTCTTCTCTTGTAATTTTTAGATTTTTGAACAGGGAATTCGCTATTACCAGATGAAATTTATTGCAGGACTTACTTATCGTTTCTCCTCTCTCATTTCTACCAGCAAGCCCATTTTCATCCACAAGTGTCTTCTGTTCCTTTCCTTACTGATGGTTTCCTGTTGGCCATGAATGTCCTCTCTCTTTACATACGGAATTGCGCGTTTCATATACTCTGTCTCTTCAACTTTTGCCTGTGGTGTCGGCATGTGTAACTAAACTACCGGTTGGTTATAATGCTACAGTGTGGGCTGTACGCACTGCAGGACGCTGAAACATCGTGGATATGTTCATTAATTGATCCGCTCGTGGAGTATGCTGAAGCGAGCCTTTCGCCAGGAGAGCCGTATGTCGTGCCGCCTCATCAAGCATGAAAGTAGTGGTGTGAACACAGTTACATTCTTGCAAAGCTGCAATTACGTGCTGCACAAGGAGGTCCCTATAACGTACGGATGTGACTGTACGTCTAATAGGCCCACGAGGTGTCGTCTCCTCGACGAAAAACGGAATGAGAATGAAGGATCTTGTGAAACCACGCCACGCAGTCACATACGTTTCGTGCCGTGGATATTCCTACATAATATGTGGCGTAGCATAATCCCTTATGCGGCAGTTCTATGCATTTACTCCACTGTGCGCAGTAAAATATGCCTCGTCCGCCCAAAGAATACTCCCTGGCCGCGTATCATCCATTTCAATGCGTCCCAAAAAACGATCACAACATTGTAACCTACCATGGGGCTTCATTTGGAGCACGCTCTAAATCCTGTAGGAATACCAGTGGCCGGCCGGTGTGGCCGAGCGGTTCTAGGCGCTTCAGTCTGGAGCCGCGCAACCACTACGGCGGCAGGTTCGAATCCTGTCTCGGGCATGGATGTATGTGATGTCCTTAGGTTAGTTAGGTTTAAGTAGTTCTAAGTTCTAGGGGACTGATGACGTCAGATGTTAAGTCCCATAGTGCTCAGAGCCATTTGAACCATTTGAATACCAGTGTAAAATTCGATGCAAAATCTTTTGAACTGTTGACCAGGGGAAAACTAATTCCCGTGACACTGCTCGAACACTGGCTTCAGCATTTGAGGCATGAGATGCACGGGCAGAAATATCTACAGCAGCTTCATAAACAACGGCTGTGGGAATGGGCCGCCTCCCTCTGCCTGCTGCAGCACCTAATTACCTGTTTCTTCAAACTTCTTGATCGCATTCTTTAGCCAATTTATTGACATGGGGCCTAGGTCTAGGGGAAGCCGGCACGGTAGCTCAGCGTGTTCGGTCAGAGGGTTAGCTGCCCTCTGTAATAAAATAAATTGAGTTAATCGATCAACAACGAACTTAAACGGATGTCGTACGACGCCCGCCCCGAGCAGATGGAACGAACTAAAGCGAACAAAATGAGATAAAAAAATGGGGGGTAGCGTCTTTGATTGACAATCAAAACGTCTTTGGTCCCGGGTTCGATCCCCACCACTGCCTAAATTTTGATAAATAATCAGCATTGGCGGCCGAAGACTTTCGGCATAAGAAGTTAGCCTCATTCTGCCAACGGCCTTGTCAAAGAGGGCGGAGGAGCGGATAGAGGTTCAGGGCACTCTCTTGTCCTAGGGGTTTGAAATTGCCCCTAAGGGCGGAAGAATCAGCAATGATCAAGGACATGAGGATACAGAAGGCAATGGAAACCACTGCATTAAAGACACGTAACGTGTATCCACAGGACATGTGGCCTGTAGTAGAAGAAGTGTCATGATGATCTCTCCATTGGCAAAAGATTCCGGAATAGTCCCCCATTCGGATCTCCGAGAGGGGACTGCCAAGGGGGAGGTTACCATGAGAAAAAGTTTGAATAATCAACGAAAGGATAATGTTCTACGAGTCGGGGCGTGGAATGTCAGAAGCTTGAACGTGGTAGGGAAACTAGAAAATCTGAAAAGGGAAATGCAAAGGCTCAATCTAGATATAGTAGGGGTCAGTGAAGTGAAGTGGAAGGAAGACAAGGATTTCTGGTCAGATGAGTATCGGGTAATATCAACAGAAGCAGAAAATGGTATAACAGGTGTAGGATTCGTTATGAATAGGAACGTAGGGCACAGGGGTGTTACTGTGAACAGTTCTGTGACCGGGTTGTTCTAATCAGAATCGACAGCAGACCAACACCGGTAACGATAGTTCAGGTATACATGCCGACGTCGCAAGCTGAAGATGAACAGATAGAGAAAGTGTATGAGGATATTGAAAGGGTAATGCAGTATGTAAAGGGGGACCTGAAATGCAGTTGTAGGGGAAGGAGTAGAAGAAAAGGTTACAGGGGAATATGGGCTTGGGACACGGAATGAAAGAGGAGAAAGACTAATTGAGTTCTGTAACAAGTTTCAGTTAGTAATAGCGAATACCCTCTTCAAGAATCTCAAGAGGAGGAGGTATACTTGGAAAAGGTCGGGAGATAGGGGAAGATTTCAATTAGATTACATCATGGTCAGACAGAGATTCCGAAATCAGATACTGGATTGTAAGACGTACCCAGGAGCAGATATAGACTCAGATCACAATATAGTAGTGATGAAGAGTAGGCTGAAGTTCAAGACATTAGTCAGGAAGAATCAATACGCAAAGAAGTTGGATACGGAAGTTCTAAGGAATGACGAGATACGTTTGAAGTTCTCTAACGCTATTGATACAGCAATAAGGAATAGGCAGTACAGTTGAAGAGGAATGGACATGTCTAAAAAGGGCCATCACAGAAGTTGGGAAGGAAAACATTGGTACAAAGAAGGTAGCTGCGAAGAAACCATGGGTAACAGAAGAAATACTTCAGTTGATTGATGAAAGAAGGAAGTACAAATATGTTCCGGGAAAATCAGAAATACCGAAATACAAGTCGCTGAGGAATGAAATAAATAGGAAGTGCAGGGAAGCTAAGACGAAATGGCTGCAGGAAAAATGTGAAGACATCGAAAAAGATATGATTGTCGGAAGGACAGACTCAGCAAACAGGAAAGTCAAAACACCCTTTGGTGACATTAAAAGCAACGGTGGTAACATTAAGAGTGCAACGGGAATTCCACTGTTAAATGCAGAGGATAGAGCAGATAGGTGGAAAGAATACATTGAAAGCCTCTATGAGGGTGAAGATTTGTCTGATGTGATAGAAGAAGAAACAGGAGTCGATTTAGAAGAGATAGGGGATCCAGTATTAGAATCGGAATTTAAAAGAGCTTTGGAGGACTTACGGTCAAATAAAGCAGAAGGGATAGATAACAATCCATCAGAATTTCTAAAATCATTAGGGGAAGTGGCAACAAAACGACTATTCACGTTGGTGTGTAGAATATATGAGTCTGGCGACATACCATCTGACTTTCGGAAAAGCATCACCCACACAATTCCGAAGACGGCAAGAGCTGACAAGTGCGAGAATTATCGCACAATCAGCTTAACAACTCATGCATCGAAGTTGCTTACAATAATAATATACAGAAGAATGGAAAAGAAAATTGATAATGCGCTAGGTGACGATCAGTTTGGCTTTAGGAAAAGTAAAGGTACGAGAGAGGCAATTCTGACGTTACGGCTAATAATGGAAGCAAGGCTAAAGAAAAATCAAGACGCGTTCATAGGATTTGTCGACATGGAAAAAGCGTTCGACAATATAAAATGGTGCAAGCTGTTCGAGATACTGAAAAAAATAGGGGTAAGCTATAGGGAGAGACGGGTCATATACAATATGTACAACAACCAAGAGGGAATAATAAGAGTGGACGTTCAAGAACGAAGTCCTCGTATCAAGAAGGATGTAAGGCAAGACTGTAGCCTTTCGCCCCCTACTCTTCAATCTGTACATCGAGGAAGCAATGATGGAAATAAAAGAAAGGTTCAGGAGTGGAATTAAAATACAGGGTGAAAGGATATCAGTGATACGATTCGCTGATGACATTACTATCCTGAGTGAAAGTGAAGAAGAATTAAATGATCTGCTGAACGGAATGAACAGTCTAATCAGTACACAGTATGGTTTGAGAGAAAATCGGAGAAAGACGAAGATAATAAGAAGTAGTAGAAATGAGAACAGCGAGAAACTTAACATCAGGATTGATGGTCACAAAGTCAATGAAGTTAAGGAATTCTGCTACCTAGGCAGTAAAATAACCAATGACGGACGGAGCAAGGAGGACATCAAAAGCAGACTCGCTATGGTAAAAAAGGCATTTCTGGCTAAGAGAAGTCTACTAATATCAAATGCCGGCCTTAATTTGAGGAAGAAATTTCTGAGGATGTACGTCTGGAGTACAGCATTGTATGGTAGTGAAACATGGATGGTGGGAGAACCGGAACAGAAGAGAATCGAAGCATTTGAGATGTGGTGCTATAGACGAATGTTGAAAATTAGGTGGACTGATAAGGTAAGGAATGAGGAGGTTCTACGCAGAATCGGAGAGGAAAGGAATATGTGGGAAACACTGGTAAGGAGAAGGGACAGGATGATAGGACATCTGCTAAGACATGAGGGAATGACTTCCATGATACTAAAGGGAGCTGTAGAGGGCAAAAACTGTAGAGGAAGACAGAGATTGGAGTACGTCAAGCAAATGATTGAGGACGTAGGTTGCAAGTGCTACTCTGAGATGAAGAGGTTAGCACAGGGGAGGAATTCGTGGCGGGCCGCATCAAACCAGTCAGTAGACTGATGACCAAAAAGAAGGGGCCTCTTCGAATCTGTTTCGATCGGCGATATTCCCGCAATACACTGCTGCTGTTGCTGTCGTCCTTATAAAACAACTTCACCAGCAGTGTGTCATAGTACTTGAATTACGTAACCATTACGGCACCTCACCTCAACCTCTCGATACCAGGAATATTCTATTGTGTTTCTGTAAAATTGTTAACATATTTCTGTGACAACATTCAGATTTGATTTAATTAATGTAGAGGTACTTCGATACATCGATATGTATATATTGCAACGATATTATTCGTATGTGTATTCTTTCTTTTGTCACTATGATCTTTGACGTACTTGTAACTCTGATTTTTGGGCGCGTAAGCGGTTATTAGAGAGTCAAGCTTTCGTTGTCATGTTAAAAAGATGCAAATTGTAGTCAGTTTATGAAATGTGAATTTTAACAGTGATGAAGATATTTTCTAGTATGTTTTATATTGTGAAGTGATGTTTTGGATCGAGTTACGTGATATTGCAACAAAAGTAATAAAAAAGAAGTGTAACTTAAATTCGGAGTACTGATTACTTTTTTACATCACCATTGTCCTAACTTGCAAAAGTTTAATTTTCAAGAATGGTTTATGAAACACATCTATAAAACTTTTGAACATCGCAGAATAACTCCTAGGCCTCTTTGCATCCGAACTTGGAATCATCACAATCTAGATTTTCGACGATTGAGCCGTGAGATTACAACGAGACGAGCTCGGGAAACACGGAAAGATGAGTGCCTAGTTTATCCATTACTTCAAGAAATGACTTTATTAACTGCGCTCTAATGACACCTGCCACATAATATAACTTTGTTGTTGCCCGAAAATGCAATATTTAGCAGCGTGAGCAACACTACAATCATAATTAATTTTTGACCTTTGTTGTGGTAGGGTTGTTAGAAGTTTTCTCGATAGCCATTGCGTTTCGCACATAAAACTTCAAACTTCCTTACATCAACAGTCATTTAACAAAAGAAATCAACAAGTGTCGCCAAGCAACAAAAAAGTCCACTGACGTCATAACAGTCATAACATTTCACGTTCTCACCTGGAGGCAGAAACTATTATTTTTTCAGCCTACTCCGTGAGTGCACCGATTAATGAACAAACCTACGGCGTTTCAGCGTCCTCCGATGCATACAATCTTCATTGCAGCACTCGGAAACCGTCAGTTTAATTGTAACCACCCGATATTAGTATTGGTGTTGATATGCTGTAGATTCAGATAAGAAGAAGAGTAGCTTTCTCCCTACTCTACCTTCTTATTCATGACGAGTTCTACTCCCGTTACACCATTTTCTGCTGCTGGTGCAGCTACTGTTGTTATTTAGCGGTTACTTTGTATTAATATTTTAACCAGTTACTTATAATATTATTTAAGAACATTTATAAAGCGGCTGTTCACTGTACTAGTGCAAATCGTCCACTTCTTCAACGATAAAGATAGATTCAGAATTCATAACGGTCACAATAAATTCATGTTACAGTTTATACTAACGTGCTAAAAACGTAGCGAAAACACGAATCTAAAGACTAAAATACGTGAATGAGTCTAATTATTCCTACTAATCTACATGCTCTACTGATAGTCAAAGTATACGTTTCCTGGAAAAATTCCTGCTGCAGTATCTACTCGAGTGACTGCGGAAAAGTGTGAAACCAATATTCCATCCAGATTCTCCGGATTGGGTTTGTGCTTTTATGCTGCATGTAACGAATTTATAAAAACCACATGGAACATGGTGAAACTGGAGACTAATGTGTAGCTAATATGAGAATTACACAACGTTGAGAAGAACGCTGTCGGAGGGCCACGAATAGCTGGCATGTACTTTCGCAGCGCCACTTCCGTTTACAAATGGGAAATTAACTAACTGAGTCATTAGCGAGCGTGCATCATACATCACTTTGAAATATCAGTGAACAATGAACACTGTGTCAGAGGTTTGGTGAAGCGCGGATGCCTAATGAGTTGTGCTGTGTCACTTGCGGTCGATATCTGCGTTGAAAAGCTTATCATGCCTTTCTTCCAAAGGATCCAACCGTGCGTAATTTGCATGGAAAGTAACACTTCACTCCTCTGTTAATTACAACGAATGTAAGGAATCTGATTCGTGACCAGGAGACACTGATTCCCTAGATATAGCTGATCGGATCGCAGGTAACAGACAATTGCACACTGAGTGACCTTTCCTTGGAAGGTCTCTTTTGTTGATGCTTTTGACGATGCAAATGCATGTCTGTCCGTGCTACTTACGCCTTGTAGCTTCGAAGTCTCAACATACTTTATGGTCCCTCTTAGCAATAACTACGCCATTTAGAGAAATATCAAAGGGAATCATAAACCTACTAAACAAGTTTGTCTGTTTAGGGTCTCGCTCTACAGCGGAGTATCCTTTAAGGAGGAGGGTTAGGGTTCATAATCTTAGAGATGCTAGTGGCCGAAGAAACTGAATTAGAGATAATATACCAATGTTCCGGCCAGTGCGAAAGCTTATTATGTAAAGTGAATACTTTGGAAAAGTTTTGTAACAAGCCCTTCATGTAAATAATAATCCGAAGGGGGTTCCCTTGAGTTCGGGGAATTTCATAGTCATTAGTTGGTAATATTAGCTCTCGAGTGGATGTACCAGACGACAGCACCGATTAAAGGGTTGTTATTGGCTGTTCAGTGGGTTAAACCTCTGACACATTAATCTAATAGGAAGTTTTAAAACAGTGCACACTGCAGAGATTTTGGCATCACTGTTTCAGTATGCCCCTCTGTCAGGGTTCTTTGAGTTCAGGTAACAGTAACACGACTCCAAATAACTAAAGTATTTTATAGTTAGTTTGAATGTTTGCTATCGTCACCTCCCCTGCTCTTATTAGTATGGAACCTATTACTTACCGTCATTGGCATAATTGTTGCTTGAATGAATATAGAGCCTATAACCAGAACGTATCGACATGGAGAAACTGAAGAAGCTAGGAATTGTTGTTCTGTGTGGACCGTCCTAAAGCAGTGATCTAAAACGGTAACCTGGTCCTGTTCATTGAAGAACCAAACAATTACAATACGATATTTCCTTTTTACATACCGACGGAAATGTATAAATTTATAACATTGTTTCCTTAGATCCGAGTCACGTAACTCTCAAGACGGTGATATTAAATCATTTCTGGGTTCCAGTTCTCTCGTCTCTTTCATGCGTTTGGTAATGGGTATTCCAGCAAGTTAATGAAAACACTGGTCAAATACCATTGCAAGAAATCTGAAGAAATTTTTACAAATGAGGGAGTGTCGCAAGCATATCCATTATCATTTACATTTTTAATACCATGTAAAAAGCACCTAAAACTCGAAGGGTCTCAGACTACAAGATGGAAAAACTTTTAAATATTTTGCTTTATGAAATGGTTCTCCGACGACTTTCAATGAATACAGTAGCAAATAAATCAAGCAGTGTATGTGAAAAACACGTATTTAATATATGTTAAGAAATGACTTTAATAACACTATTCTGAAATGAACGTTTTGTTCTTTGCCTTTATGGGATTTTAGGCCAGGAAAGACAGCGATAAAGATATTGACAGGGAACGATCGAAATTTGGAAATATGTGGAGCACTGTCCACTGAAAACTAAGACGAAGGACTATGTAGGGACATGGGAACAATCTCATCGCATACTACAATGTGATAGTAGCTAAACATACATGAAGCAGAGGAATCTAAGAGTTAAAATATCGAAGCTGTGTTAAACGATGTGTTTTACTAGCGAGTATGACGAACACAGTTAGCCACTTACTAGGGGCAAACACATATATTCTGTGTTGCTTATTTTACTGTCAGAAAAATGCTAACTTTTGCCAAACTGAGATGTGAGTCGCTGAAGTTCATCAGTTCCAGTAGTTCGATACGACACATGATTCGCAAGTTTCTGATGACGTGGACTTGAAGTTAAAGTTACCACTATACCTAGTAATTCCGCAGTTTCACGATACCGGTTATTCGCTATTATTTTTAGAAAAATGACCTGCTCCAGTTTCATCGCTGCTGGCAGGGTGGTGGGCAGGTAACCAACCTGACAGTGAACAAGAACTCAGTTATTGTGGTCTTCACGCTCATCTATTCTGTGCGAGCTTTTCCATCCTTCTGCATTAGACGACCACAATATTATTGCACCTGGAACTGAGGACGCTTCAATCGGCTTGCATGAGTTTTCATGGTAATATTTCCACAAGGACACGTTGAACCGTGTGATAACATATGCACCACTGTCTTGAAATAATTGAAAGTGTGATGCGTTTTCGTTTGTCACCACAGTACTTGTTTACTGTAAATTTCAAAAAAAATGGTTAAAATGGCTCTGAGCACTTTGCGACCTAACTTCTGAGGTCATTAGTCGCCTAGAACTTAGAACTTATTAAACCTAACTAACCTAAGGACAGCACACACATCCATGCCCGAGGCAGGATTCGAACCTGCGACCGTAGCGGTCGCTCGGCTCCACGGCCACTCCAGCCGGCCTACTGTAAATTTACCACGTGTTTCCGAAAACGGCTGTGAGAGCCCAAGAGTAGTAATATCGTGGTCGGTTAGTCGTTACTGCAAGCCACTTCTATTTGAACATGCTTGCAGAACTCAAGCCTTAGTCTCCATCTATGATATTTACGTTTCACACCCGCAGTTTACTCCAGCCGTAATATCGATCACCAATACGACTTTCACGTCTCACACTTCCCTCCATAACCAAATGGACTATTCGTTACGCCAAGATGTGTGTTATCAGCTGATCCCTTCTTTTTGTCAAGTTGTGTCATAAATTTGTCTTTCATCCGGTTTGATTCAGAACCTGTTCATTAATTATCTTATCCATCCCTTTAATCTTCAACATTTATCTGTGGCACCACATTTCAAAATCATCTCTTCTTGTCTGAACGGTTTATGGTCTAAACTTCACTTACGCACGAGATTAGTCTCCAGACCAATACCTTCTGAAAAGTCATTGTAACACTTAAATTTATAAGTGATGTTTAACAACTCTGTCTTTTTCAAAAACACTTTTGTTGCTGCACCCAGTCTGCTCTTTTATCCTCGCAAATTCTATCATCGTCAGTTATTTTGCTGCCCAAATGGCATAGCTCTTGTTCTTTTAGCATCTCGTATCTTCATCCAATTTAATCAACACTGACCACACAAAAACAATGTATTTTGAAAGTTGTTGTATTTTATAATGTGGAAATATTGATGATGTTAGTGGGACGTTTGTATTTTAGTCTTCTAGCCTCTTTCACAAAGTTAGTAGCTCATCGCGAAACAGTTCACGCGAAAGAAAATGCGATTTAAATCATCTTCTAGCATTGACTCGCATGAACATGTTGAAGGGCTTCTAACCAGAAAAATTTCTCTCGACTGAAGCGCATCCTTTCGAAAGACATTAGCTGTCTTCTACAGCGTGTCGATTCCGTAAACTTCCTCCATCTTATGGATAGGTGGATGTTTGTAATAAATGTGGGGGAATAAAACTTGTGGAGAAGGTATTTGTTTGCGTTTCTGTGAAGCCCGAGACACTGCATGTAGTTCTTTGACATTCATTAGCATCGCCAACTCACAGACTGTCACATTCTAACCTAACCTTGACCTCAGGCTATACTACAGATCAGTCTGCCACCGCAACCGGGTTTTCTGTTCTCACATTCATTGGGTTCCCAATAAGAGCTCTGTAGAAATGTCTCTGCGCAGAATTGTCAGTCTGCAGAAGTGTTCCTAAGCTCGTGAGTGAGTGGGTGACAGGAGGTGGGAGAGGTTTCGGGATGAAGAAGGGCTCAATCTGTGCATTAGAGAACTGGCTGGCTCTCTGTCATTGTGTTTCTTCTAGTTCTTTCCATTTTTTATGCCTTCGTTCTTTCAGGGCTGTTGCGAGATGAATTGAAATCAGGGATGAGTAATTGCACATTGTGCTTTGTGACCTTTGCGAGTAGGTCGGAGTACTCGTTTTATTGAAGGCCTTGGTACAACTGAAATCGGAGACAGTTCACCTGATTTCCACGTGCTGCAGCTGAACCGCCTTCTGCATTGTGATCGTAACATGAGCATCGTATTGTGCTAACAGCTGATAGTTCACTTAACTAATACAGAATCAAGATTTTGTTCAGCTCAAGCGGACTGAGAAACTAGGGCGTCCGAATTACAGCCACTGCCTCTGGGGTAAACACTTTACAGGGAGAGCAGTGTAAAAGTTCTGATATGAAGCAACTAAAACAGAAATAAATACAATCTGTATCAATTATTCTTCAATTTTAATTTTCTCATACTGGCTTCGAATCGCCCGGCAAATCAACATCGTTTTTGCAACATTTTGTATCGTCTGATGCTGAACCGCTAGGTGATTCTAAACCGGTAATGGAAAACAAATATCAAAGAACAAAAAAGGCGCCTGTTTACAGTAATTTCTGGAAACCTGTAGAAATAAATACTATGTACCGCAGCAGATGGCATCCAAAGGATGGACAAACAAGATTACCGAAATTGGTGTTCAATTGAAAACCGAACTGAAGTAGAAAATAAGATCACAATATGAAAACACAATTTCTTAAGATGTAACAGGCTGAAGTTGTATGTCTTGAAATGTAGAAACGACAAGAAGAAGGAGATCTAGAATGAGATTTTCACTCTGCAGCGGAGTGTACGCTGATATGAAACTTCTTGGCAGATTAAAACTGTGTGCCCAACCGAGACTCGAACTCCGGACCTTTGCCCTTTCGCGGGCAAGTGCTCTACCATCTGAGCTACCGAAGCACGACTCACGCCCGGTACTCACAGCTTTACTTCTGCCAGTATCTCGTCTCCTACCTTCCAAACTTATCAGCGTACACTCCGCTGCAGAGTGAAAATCTCATTCTGGAAACATCCCCCAGGCTGTGACTAAGCCATGTCTCCACTATATCCTTTCTTTCAGGATTGATAGTTCTGCAACGTTCGCAGGAGAGCTTCTGTAAAGTTTGGAAGGTAGGAGACGAGATACTGGCAGAAGTAAAACTGTGAGTACCGGGCGTGAATCGTGCTTCGGTAGTTCAGATTGTAGAGCACTTGCCTGCGAAAGGCAAAGGTCCCGAGTTCGAGTTTCGGTCGGGCACACAGTTTTAATCTGCCAGGAAGTTTCATGTCAGCGTACACTCCGCTGCAGAGTGAAAATCTCATTCTGGAAACATCCCCCAGGCTGTGGCTAAGCCATGTCTCCACTATATCCTTTCTTTCAGGAGTGCTAGTTCTGCAAGGTTCGCAGGAGAGCTTCTGTAAAGTTTGGAAGGTAGGAGACGAGATACTGGCAGAAGTAAAGCTGTGAGTACCGCGCGTGAGTCGTGCTTCGCTAGCTCGGATGGTAGAGCACTTCCCCGCGAAAGGCAAAGGTCCCGAGTTCGAGTCTCGGTCGGGCACACAGTTTTAATCTGCCAGGAAGTTTCAGAAGGAGATCTGTCAAATACCGCTGACAGGCCATATTCCACCTGTCATTACTAGAAGCAGTCTACATTTCTGTTTAATTCGCTTTACGCTCCAGATTGTCTTTGTACACTTTTAAGAATGTGCAGTTGTGGCTCGTTGTTTCCTTACTGAGAAAGGCTGTAAATTTTTACTAATTTACCTAATAGTCCTATGGCTTTTTAAAATATTTAACCCTTCAATAATATCTAAAAATAGGAGTTACTGGTAATTTAATCTAACGGACAGTTTTAGGAAACCATCAAAAAGTACCTCCAGAAAGAAAAATAAAAACAAGAAAATAACGCACTTCTTAGCTATGAAAATACCGACACATGTTTCACACTGTAGGCTGGTTGGTTGATTGATTTGGGGGAGGGGACAAAACAGTGTGGTCATCGGTCCCATCGGATTAGGGAAGAATGAGGAAGCAAGTCGGCCGTGCCGTTTCGAAGGAACCATCCCGGCATTTGTCTGAAGTGATTTAGGGAAATCACGGAAAACCTAAATCAGGATGGCTGGACGCGGGTTTGAATGTCATCCTCCCCAATACGAATCCAGTGTGCTAACCACTGCGTCACCTCACTCGGTCACACTGTTATTTCTCTCGCTACGTAGTGACATGTTACTGTATTATAGTGCAAACTATAGATATATTTATAAACAACATGCGTTCACTACAACGGATAAAATTGCCAGTGCCAGCAACAAAGCAGTAGCAAAATCAAAACATCAGTATCAAAGATCGCTTAACGCTGTTTCAAAGGAGCCACAGAGACAGGGATTCGAAAGTGAAGTTAATTCACTCTGTTGCTTCCCATTTGTTGTAAGCAGCGAAAAGTGGACATTCTTTCAGGGTTCACCTACTTCAGCCTTCTAGAAGACCGCAAGTGGTGTATTGCGCAGACGTCACACTACCAAACCCCAACGAACACTTCAGTGCGTATACTTGAGAACAGTTGTAAAACGATGAGTCCAAGATAATTTGGAGAGAGTGGTGATTTCTTGCCGGAGATCAATGTGGGGCCAATAAACTAGTCAGCTCGTGGACGAAAAAAAAATCGTTACCTTTTTTTTTACACTATGGTGACAAAAGTAATGCGATAACGATATGGAGATATTGTATCGCATACACGAGGTATAAAAGGGCAGTGCGTTGGCGAAGCTGTCATTTGCACTCAGGTGATTCATGTGAAAAGGTTTCTGATATGATTATGGTCTCACGACGAGAATTAACACACTCTGACCGCGCAATTGTAGTCGGAGGTAGACGCGTGGAACAGTCCATTTCGGAAACTCTTAGGGAATTCATTATTTCGAGATCAATAGCGTGTGGAGTGTGCAAAGAATACCAAAACTCAGGCATTATCTGGCCGCGGTGGTCTCGCGGTTCTAGGCGCGCAGTCCGGAACCGTACGACTGCTACGGTCGCAGGTTCGAATCCAGCCTCGGGCATGGAAGTGTGTGATGTCCTTAAGTTAGTTAGGTTTAAGTAGTTCTAAGTACTAGGGGACTAATAACCACAGCAGTTGGATCCCATAGTGCTCAGAGCCATTTCCATTTTTTCAGGCATTATCTCTCACCACGGACAAGCACTGCAGTGGCTGACAGCCTTCAATTGCCGACCGACAGCAGCGGCGTTTGCGTATTGTTGTGGCCAAATCTGGCGTTAATGGGCTTTGGTGGCGGACGGTCGACGCGAGTGCCTTTGCTAACAGCACGACATCGCCTCTCCTGGGCTGGTGACTACACTCCTGGAAATGGAAAAAAGAACACATTGACACCGGTGTGTCAGACCCACCATACTTGCTCCGGACACTGCGAGAGGGCTGTACAAGCAATGATCACACGCACGGCACAGCGGACACACCAGGGACCGCAGTGTTGGCCGTCGAATGGCGCTAGCTGCGCAGCATTTGTGCACCGCCGCCGTCAGTGTCAGCCAGTTTGCCGTGGCATACGGAGCTCCATCGCAGTCTTTAACACTGGTAGCATGCCGCGACAGCGTGGACGTGAACCGTACGTGCAGTTGACGGACATTGAGCGAGGGCGTATAGTGGGCATGCGGGAGGCCGGGTAGACGTATCGCCGAATTGCTCAATACGTGGGGCGTGAGGTCTCCACAGTACATCGATGTTGTCGCCAGTGGTCGGCGGAAGGTGCACGTGCCCGTCGACCTGGGACCGGACCGCAGCGACGCACGGATGCACGCCAAGACCGTAGGATTCTACACAGTGCCGTAGGGGACCGCACCGCCACTTCCCAGCAAATTAGGGGCACTGTTGCTCCTGGGGTATCGGCGAGGACCATTCGCAACCGTCTCCATGAAGCTGGGCTACGGTCCCGCACACCGTTAGGCCGTCTTCCGCTCACGCCCCAACATCGTGCAGCCCGCCTCCAGTGGTGTCGCGACAGGCGTGAATGGAGGGACGAATGAAGACGTGTCGTCTTCAGCGATGAGAGTCGCTTCTGCCTTGGTGCCAATGATGGTCGTATGCGTGTTTGGCGCCGTGCAGGTGAGCGCCACAATCAGGACTGCATACGACCGAGGCACACAGGGCAAACACCCGGCATCATGGTGTTGGGAGCGATCTCCCTCTGGTGATCGTCGAGGGGACACTGAATAGTGCACGGTACATCCAAACCGTCATCGAACCCATCGTTCTACCATTCCTAGACCGGCAAGGGAACTTGCTGTTCCACCAGGACAATGCACGTCCGCATGTATCCCGTGCCACCCAACGTGCTCTAGAAGGTGTAAGTCAACTACCCTGGCCAGCAAGATCTCCGGATCTGTCCCCCATTGAGCATGTTTGGGACTGGATGAAGCGTCTTCTCACGCGGTCTGCACGTCCAGCACGAACGCTGGTCCAACTGCGGCGCCAGGTGGAAATGGCATGGCAAGCCGTTCCACAGGACTACATCCAGCATCTGTACGATCGTCTCCATGGGAGAATAGCAGCGTGCATTGCTGCGAAAGGTGGATATACACTGTACTAGTGCCGACATTGTGCATGCTCTGTTGCCTGTGTCTATGTGCCTGTGGTTCTGTCAGTGTGATCATGTGATGTATCTGACCCCAGGAATGTGTCAATAAAGTTTCCCCTTCCTGGGACAATGAATTCACGGTGTTCTTATTTCAATTTCCAGGAGTGTATATCGGTTGGACCGTGGACGACTGGAAAACCGTCGTCTGCTCAAATGAGTCCCTGTTTCAGTTGGTAAGAGCTGACTATAGGGTCCCAGTGAGGCTTAGACACTACCCAATTTATCACCAAGGCACTGTGCAAGCTAGTGGCGGCTCCATAACGGCTTGGGCTGTGTTTACATGGAAAGGACTGGGCCCGCTTGTCCAGGTGAACCTATCATTGACTGGAAATTGCTATCATCGGCTACATGGAGACTGTCTGCAGCCATTCAATGCAGCCAAACAACGATTGAATTTTTATGGATCACAAAGCATCATGTCACTGGGCCACAGTTGTCGGCGATTGGTTTGAATATCATTCTGGTCATTTCCAGCGAATGATTTGTGAGCCGTGGCTGGCTGGCGTTAATGCCGTTTTTCCTTTTGGGGATTTTGTCACTATCGAGTGGTGTCTTATTCCTCCCTCAGTTACTATCTGAATAAGTTGCTCACTTACCTCCGTCAGTGGCAGCAGCAGCGTTCAACGATACTAGTACTGCAGTAACTTCTTCAGTGAGAGCCTGCCCAGTTGGCCGTGCGGTCTAACGCACGTCATTCATGGCGGGAAGGAGCGCCTGGTCCTCGGCACGAATCCGCTCGGCGGATTTGTGTCGAGGTCCGGTGAACCGGCCAGGCTGTGGATGGTTTTTAAGCGGTTTTCCATCTTCCTCGGCGAATGCGGGGTGGTTCCCCTTATTCCGCATCAGTTACATTACGTCGGCGATTGCTGCGCAAACAAGTTCTCCACGTACGCGTACGCCACCATTACTCTACCACGCAAAAATAGGGGTTACACTTGTCTGGTGTGGGACGTTCCCTGGGGGGTCCACCGAGGGCCGAACCACACAATAACCCTGGGTTCGGTGTGGGGCGGCGGAGGGGTGAAGTAGACTGCAGTAGTCGTCGTGGGGTTGTGGACCACTGCGGCTGCAGCGGGGATGGAGCCTCTCCCTCGTTTCTAGGTCCCCGGTTAACATACAGTTCAATACAATACAACTTCTTCGATGTGGCAGTTATACTTCCGTGTCATGGTGTGTGTGGCAGTTGGTCGGTTGAGGCGGAGCAGCAAGGAAGTCTGTGCGGCATGTAATCAGGCCGGGGTTGCTGGCAGCGTGCACGCGCGGTCGGAGTTGTGTGGCACTAGCTGCAAGAAATGCGCCGGCCGCTGGTAGCCGAGCGGTTCTGGCACTACAGCCTGGAACCGCGCGACCGCTACCGGCGCTGGTTCGAATCCTGCCTCGGGTATGGGTGTGTGTGTTGTCCTTAGGTTTGTTAGGTTTAAGTAGTTCTAAGTTCTAGGGGACTTATGACCTCAGCAGTTGAGTCCCATAGTGCTCAGAGCCATTTGAACCTTTTTTTTTTTTTTTTTTTTTTTTGCAAGAACTGCTAAGTTCGTCGCCCACCGCACCTGCATACTGGAGTTAAGAAATCAGTGAACCTGTCATGAAAGCTCAACCGTTGGGACATCTTTGTTGATTGCTGGTTGTTGAATCCTGGGCTGTCGCTGCAAGCAGCAGCATGATGGTGTGTTGGAGTCGGCAAAATTTTACAGCCGTCTCCCTGTATGATGTTTAACCTTTGAAATAATCGTAATTTATTAGTGAAGTGCACCAGCGATATCTTCTGCCCTGTGTCCGTTAACTTTCTAGTTACCTGCCATGGTCGTTAGCGTAGTTTTGTGGCAGTGTGTTTTCCTAGCTGTGTTGATGCTGTCTGGTACGGCGTGTAGTACGACAGCTTGGTGTTGTTCTCCTTTTCTCTTTGAGTGTTTATTGTGCCTTGACTGCGCTTATACACGAGTTATTAAGACGTAATCCTGTTGTGATCCTCGCCGTCGCTGGTACTTTTGGTTGTCGTGCTGTTGTTCGGGTGGAACGGAATTGATTAGGCGGTTGGTTGGTTTGTTAGCCGTCCGTAGGTCGTGCTGCAACCCGATTGTTTAGTGTTACACTTAACTGTCTGTCTGTCTCACCTAAACTGTGGTTAGATTTTCCTCCCCAGAACGACCCTTGGAACACTTCTGAACACCACTGGTTGTGATTGTCATTTTATTTGGTCGCAGGTACTGTGCCAGGCTTTGGGCCGTGTATTAATATTGTCTGTTTCATGTTCAGTATATGGCCTTCAGCGGAACTTCATAACATCCGAATCACATATGAAGTATTTTAAGATTAGGCCTTGAGCTGCGTTTCATTTGGAATTCTTGTTGCTCTGCATTTAGGCCTTCAGCCGCGTTTATTTCAGAATCTGTGGTTTTAATATGTAAACCGTTGTCTGTAAGGTTTCTCTTTAATTACCTTGAGTTCTTGAAACGCTTTTCAGCCATTTTCTGTAAATGTTTATCTTAAGGTTGTCTTTAATTATTCTTGTGTAATTGCTTGGGCCTTCAGGCAACAAGTACTTTAAGTTTTCTTAAGATGTTTTCCTGTTGTACTGTGTTAAGGCTTATCTTTAAAGTCTCTCTTTTATTATGTAAAGAAATTTTTTTAATTGGGTTTAATTTGAAGAATTAACTTGAAGTTTCCTTAATATGGCCTTTAGCCGGAATTTGTAAATGCTTGCCTTTCAAAGAATTTCCTTAGCTGATCTGAAATATTATTTCGGCATTTATTCGCGAAGATATTGTAATTTTACTTAATTAAGGCCTTCCGCTGTTACTTTAATGCTGGAGTTTTAAAAGCAATCATTTAAACTTATTCTGGAGAAGATACTTGGGCCCTCAGCCGTGAATTGATCTTTGTTGTTTAAAGAGAATACAGTTCTTTGGTTTGAGGAATTTGTGTGTGTTCTTGTATAACTGACATTAATTGACTTTGGGCCCTTTCCACAACCTGATCCGCTCTGTCCTGCGAAACCAGATTTCAATTTGGTCTCCCATATCGTCCGCCATGAATCCCACCGAACATTTGTGGGACATAATCGAGAGGTCAGTTCATGCACAAAACTCTGCGTCCGCAACGCTTTGGCAATTACGGAGAGCTTTAGAGGCAACACGGCTCAATATTGACGCAGGGGACTTACAATGATTTGTTGGGTCCATGCCACGTCGTGCTGCTGCAGTACTCCGGGAAAAAGCAGGTCCGATAAGACTTGTTGGGTCCATGCCACGTCGTGCTGCTGCAGTACTCCGGGAAAAAGCAGGTCCGATAAGACATATTGGACACAATGACTTTTATCACTTCGGCGTATTCACAGTCGTCCGTCTTCGGTGCTCCTGGTGTTGATCCCTGCCGAGTGCGGAACATACAGCGACACGGCGTCTCGCCATGTGTTGATCTCCCAGCGTCGTCCTTGTCAGCACTTACTGTTGCAGCGTATGTGGAACTTTGCGTTACCAGTTCTTAGCTGGGCGGCCCAGCGTAGGCTGCTGTCACAGTGTACATGACGGAATGCGTCTCGCCCCAGTTACATATGGTGAAGGAGTTCGCCGCAATAATCTAGGGAGATGTAGGGGTGGCTGGGGCCCAGTGTTGTAGTCCCGCGAGGGCACCAGAGTGCTGAGCTGCTCAGTATCCCGGGTAGAGGTACAGGGCCTGAAGCCCTTGCGACTGTGGTGATGTCAGAGTCATCTATAGGGCGGTAACAGGCACAGGCTGTACGTCTTGGACGTCTTACTACTGCCCAGTTCTTCGACCATAACGTATATGGAATCTGGGTACCTCTATACTTAAAGTGGAAGTAAGGGATACTATTAAGGGTTAAAACCATGCTGGTAGCTGAGGTTGTGTTTCCTGTTGTTATGAGTTGGGGATGTTATTTTGTACGATAAGTTTTCTCGTGGTCCAATAGGTGCTCCGATTTGCGTATCTATCATCTCATCTAGGGAGGCGAACAGAGTCGACGTAAAGTGTTCTTCAAGTAGGCCAGCTTTTCATCGGGTATGATCTCAAAGGGGAGGCTGGATAGCTAAATTAAGGACTGGGTTATATTTAGGGTGGCAGTTCCAGTGATGGTGGCGAGTAATCGGAAGGTTGGTCCGGAAATATCGGATCAGGTGCCATTGATAAATAAGCCTTCTTTTTGTATCTCTTGCTCTTGTTATTTCTCTTGCTCTTAGCAAGTGAAAATAATCATCACTAGATTTTCCATAGAGTATAGCCAACGCAATCCGGTAAATATGTATTTTATCTGTGATTTTTTATTTCGGACATTCAGTCGCAGATTTCTCGGTGCCGTGATATGATCCAAGAGCGGTATATAAACGTTGTGCAGTGCGAATGGTGATTGACCCCATTAAGCAAAGCAGTAATTTCTGGGTGTTTTCCCAATACTACGTTTCATCTTTATGAATAAACTGACATAACAAAAAAATCTTTATCCTTAAAGATAAATACCCCCCGCTAATGCAGGCATATACAGACTCGCACTCAATGAGAATCTTTTTCTTGTTATCAGCCAGCGGAGAATAGATAACTACTTTAATTTCAATATAATGTGCACTCTTCTTAAGATAATTAACATATCATACCACATAGCATCGATGGTTTCCTGCCAGCCTAAGCGTTAAGTGTACGTAAATAAAATGTGCCTTTTAAACTCACTTGAGAAAAACTTTCTTTATAACTTGGTAGTTCTTAAACATAAATGTAAACAAAACACATGTAAACACAAATCCCTAATATTAGTAATTAAACACATAAGTTCATAAAAATACGTACAGCTATCTTAGTGACCCCAAGGCGTATGTGTAGGTTGGCATATTTGTGTGTCCTGGTTCTCTTTGCTAATTTTATCGTACTTTTCCTCTTTATCAGGCACTCGCCTCCCCTTTCTGAAGGTGCTGCCAGAAATGGACGCAGTAGGTCTGGGGTTCGTTTAAATGCGTAAACATGCCACTATAATGGAGTTCGTTGGGAATTGCAACTTAACATTAACAGTCGACATCGTTTTTATTACATGACGGAGTCTGTTAATGCCTGACAAACTTCTCAGTCTTTTGCTTCTGCACATAGGTTTCCGTTAGCTTCGCTCATCGTCTGACGTAAATCTTTGGTGGCTTTTTTTATGGGCACTCTCCTATCTTCCAAGGCCTTAATGTTCAATTTTTTTTTAAAGTTGGTGTCAAATATGCTTCAACCTTTTCAACAAATTTCGAACTGGTGATATTAATTTACTGGAAGGAAGGGGGTGTTTATAGGTCAAAAGGGGACGGTATCTTTTGACTGAAAATCACCCATATGTGGGCTAGCCTCAACTCTTGTGGACTTTTGAGTTATACGCCACTACCATATCCGCGAATAAGGAATTTCACTCGTTGTGATGGCTGTTAACGCAGTAACTCGACATTTTTTTCTGTTGCCAAGTGGACCCTTTCATTTCGTCCATTTGCCTGTGGGAGTAACAACACACTGGTCATGGCTTTCTCAAAAGCAGGTGGTGCGTTTTTTAGTCCTAGGAAGTCTTGAAAATATTGATTATGACCAGACAGAGTTGTAAAAGCATTTGTCGGATGATCTTCTGGAGCTACTTCTTAGTGTTGCGGTCCACTTTGAAGGTCCATCGTTTCAAAATAACGCCACTGATCTAGATTATCTCAGGCCTCTCTTATTTTACGCACAGCGTAAGCAGCTGTCACTGTCTTTTGGTTGTCATAACAAAACCTATATATTTTACTGCAATCTGACGATTCTTTTGGCACGAGCAGTGTGGCCCTGGGGCCGATCCTATCTTCAGTGGTACTACCACAAGATTGAAAATATAGCTGCTTCTTTTACTAGGTCTAAATGCTGCGGAGATCTATACAGCTTCTTATAGATGAGCATATCATTTTCGCTGGAATACGATGTTGAGCTAGTGGCATGGCAAGCAACAGTCCGGGAGAATCAAATAACTTGTAACGCCGGAAATGCATATCCTCCTATTTCCATCTATTTCACAATAAACGCTGGGTGTTGCCTAGGGAAAACTATGCTATCGAACGATTACATCGATAGGTCGTGTGCAGAACCAAAGTGTATAGGATCTTTGGTAGTGTTAACTCTGCCGCGTGGAGTGCGGGCAGAGGGAGTCTGGCTGGAGTAGGGCGGTGGAGTAGGTGTGTTGTGTGTAACTACCGCGAGTTGCCGCGCTTTCGGGGATTGGCAGCATGTAATTGCGCTCGACTTGCTATGATAGTTTTTGACACGGTGTCGCGGACGGGAAGCATTAGCTGGCGCACATCAAGAGTCCGTTTCGTCTGGTGACCGTGTCGAGAAGAAGGCGTGCCAACATCCAGCTTCTGCAACAGCGACGGCCGAAAATGGGTGACTGTCGCCAACTCCTCGATCGACGGCATCAAACCTTCAATCAACCAACAAGGAGTACTGAAACCACGTAAAGTTTTAGAACTGTATGGCAGACCTCAACTTTTCAAATTCTTTCATTAGCTTCTGTAAAAATACGGCAGCTTAGCATGAACCTTTGTTGCTCATTGTCCCAACTGCATAACCAAGCAGGGTCCCTTCCTTTCCTGGAATGAACCCGAGTGTCGTTGGAATTCATACGCCAGCATTAAAGTAATATCATTCCGTTTCACTGCCGTAATTTCAAAGTTCAGTTAAAGTATTCATAGCTGGCTACAATGTTAGATTACGCAACCAGAAATTATGAGTGTGAGATTTGTTACCATATTTTACCTTACCTGTGACGGCAGCTCAGCTTGGTACATACTAAATTTTACTATTGTTAATTGTTCAGTATCATTTAATTCAAGTTCAAAGTTAAATCTCTTATTTCTAAATTGCATAGATTCAAGTAGCTTTTGAAATGATTATTGAGGTAACCCAAGACTAACCTTATTTTATTGAATTTCGTAGTGCTTCAGAAACAAAAATCACTATTAATTTCAGTCAGTAAATCAATTTTCAATTTTCCGGTTTTATTAATTCTTTTGCTAAATTAAGTCAGAGTGAAGCGAAATTTATTACTTCTGACAAACATTCAGTTTTCACACAACACGTGTCAACCTTCAGTTGCCACGCTTTTAGAGGTAATTATATGTGCATTAATCTATCATTTTCAGTTATTATAGTAGTTGTCTATAGGACTGGTGAGCGTAATTTTCCCCAAATCTCAAATATCTAACTAACGCCAATTAATTATTAACGTAACGACCGCAAATTTACTTTCTTTATTAGTTTTACCCTTTTCTCAAAATTAATTTCCACCCATTTCATTTGCATTTTTCCTTTCATTAACATGTAACCCTTTCCTCCCTCTTTACCGACAGATTGACTTCGGTGACGATTGCTTTTCCCAAATTTCCATTAGGTACACGCGGTTTAATTTTTACTGTTATTAAGGACGATAAGTGAGGGAGAGGTTACAAACTCAGCATACTCTTCAACAGTCTCTCAATGGCCTTCTCATCCTGCCCCTCTTTCCTCCTCAGTGCAATTAAACCGACCGACTGCGCCAGCATTCCTTAGACTGACGTAAAACTGTTATCTAGTTCATCTCGCGTAGTACCTCTAAGGTGTCTTTCAGAGTACTACGGGATAGTTTCACTGTTCACTTCTTCGGCACTAAAAGTTATCAATACTGGCAGACACAGTTTCCTATATGAAGGACAAACTACTTCATGTGAAACATTGTGCTTTACCTAACTCTTCATTCTCATGCAGATGTCGAACTGCGCAAAAAGAATTAACTAGCAGATCAGATTGTGCTTCAATCAATTCAGATTATTCGTTTCATTAATAAAAACCACCTTTTCTTGCTGCAAAGTGTTTATCTCTTCAAGGCACGTTTCGCCTTTTACTTTAGCACATCGTCAGTGGGATCTAGAGTAATACAGTTTTGTTTTAATATGCGATATTTGCAGATTATAAAACAATTCACGTCCTGTTGTTTACTCAAATAGGTGACTATTTACAGTTCCTCTCGTTTTTGGTTGGCATTTGCGTTCCCCCTCATCTAGTCACATGCTGGAGGTCGCACTATAACTCCACTTACGAAACATAGCATGTTTTAGTATCACGAACTTCTTTCTCTATGATTTTCATATTGTTTTCCCGAATCTGGTTGCAGTTTCGAAATTTCATGGATACTGTGTAAACCCCGAAAAATTTTTTAGTGTTCTGAGATACCACACAAGAAGAGTTTCTGACAGTTGGTACCAGGAGTGCAGTGGACGTCCGTCCGCAGCAGGAAAGAAATCAAACACGCTGCCCGTGAGAATCACGTCCTCTGGAGCAGCAGCGCTACCACGAAGAGAGACGCGCACTTAAGTAGCCGTGCAAAGAGCAAAGTTGTTAAGTCAGTCCGAGACTTACTAGAGAGCTGCTGCAGAACGTTCGTCGTGTCTTCAAGTCGCCGAGTCAGATAGAAACAGTGACCGATAGATATACAGTGGTTAGTCTTCAGCAGAAACAGAACAGTGAATAGAACTATCACGTATGGACAGTGACGCCTGCTTAGACATTTATCTGAGTACTGTTAGTTTGGAACTGTTCTTCGAATAGCATGTGAAGACAGAAGATTAGTTTTCTTTGACTTTAGACCGGAGAACATTATTTAGGAACTGTAGTCAACGTGGGACAGACGGGCTAAACTTGCATTCTACAATTGGTGGAATTAAAGTTACTAAATATCAGTAATATATATTTTAATTAAATACAGTAGAAGAAGAATGGGTAGCTCTGAGGGATGTAGTAGTGAAGGCAGCAGAGGATAAAGTAGGTACAAAGACGAGGGCTGCTAGAAATCCTTGGGTAACAGAAGAAATATTGAATTTAATTGATGAAAGGAGAAAATATAAAAATGCAGTAAATGAAGCAGGCAAAAAGGAATACAAACGTCTCAAAAATGAGATCGACAGGAAGTGCAAAATGGCTAAACAGGGATGGCTAGAGGACAAATGTAAGGATGTAAAAGCTTATCTCACTAGGGGTAAGATAGATACTGCCTACAGGAAAATTAAAGAGACCTTTGGAGAGAAGAGAACCACGTGTATGAATATCAAGAGCTCAGATGGCAGCCCAGTTCTAAGCAAAGAAGGGAAGGCAGAAAGGTGGAAGGAGTATATAGAAGGTTTATACAAGGGCGATGTACTTGAGGACAATATTATGGAAATAGAAGAGGATGTAGATGAAGACGAAATGGGAGATACGATACTGCGTGAAGAATTTGACAGAGCACTGAAAGACCTGAGTCGAAACAAGGCCCCCGGAGTAGACAACATTCCATTAGAACTACTGACGGCCTTGGGAGAGCCAGTCATGACAAAGCTCTACCAGCTGGTGAGCAAGATGTATGAGACAGGCGAAATACCCTCAGACTTCAAGAAGAATATAATAATTCCAATCCCAAAGAAAGCAGGTGCTGACAGATGTGAAAATTACCGAACTATCAGTTTAATAAGCCACGGCTGCAAAATACTAACGCGAATTCTTTACAGACGAATGGAAAAACTGGTAGATGCAGACCTCGGGGAGGATCAGTTTGGATTCCGTAGAAATGTTGGAACACGTGAGGCAATACTGACCTTACGACTTATCTTACAAGAAAGATTAAGAAAAGGCAAACCTACGTTTCTAGCATTTGTAGACTTAGAGAAAGCTTCTGACAATGTTGACTGGAATACTCTTTTTCAAATTCTAAAGATGGCAGGGGTAAAATACAGGGAGCGAAAGGCTATTTATAATTTGTACAGAAACCAGATGGTAGTAATAAGAGTCGAGGGGCATGAAAGGGAAGCAGTGGTTGGGAAAGGAGTGAGACAGGGTTGTAGCCTCTCCCCGATGTTATTCAATCTCTATATTGAGCAAGCAGTAAAGGAAACAAAAGAAAAATTTGGAGTAGGTATTAAAATTCATGGAGACGAAGTAAAAACTTTGAGGTTCGCCGATGACATTGTAATTCTGTCAGAGACAGCAAAGGACTTGGAAGAGCAGTTGAACGGAATGGATAGTGTCTTGAAAGGAGGATATAAGATGAACATTAACAAAAGCAAAACGAGGATAATGGAATGTAGTCAAATTAAATCGGGTGATGCTGAGGGAATTAGATTAGGAAATGAGACACTTAAAGTAGTAAAGGAGTTTGCTATTTAGGAAGTAAAATAACTGATGATGGTCGAAGTAGAGAGGATATAAAATGTAGACTGGCAATGGCAAGGAAAGCGTTTCTGAAGAAGAGAAATTTGTTAACATCGAATATAGATTTATGTATCAGGAAGTCGTTTCTGAAAGTATTTGTTTGGAGTGTAGCCATGTATGGAAGTGAAACATGGACGATAACTAGTTTGGACAAGAAGAGAATAGAAGCTTTCGAAATGTGGTGCTACAGAAGAATACTGAAGATAAGGTGGATAGATCACGTAACTAATGAGGAGGTATTGAATAGGATTGGGGAGAAGAGAAGTTTGTGGCACAACTTGACTAGAAGAAGGGATCGGTTGGTAGGACATGTTTTGAGGCATCAAGGGATCACAAATTTAGCATTGGAGGGCAGCGTGGAGGGTAAAAATCGTAGAGGGAGACCGAGAGATGAGTACACTAAGCAGATTCAGAAGGATGTAGGTTGCAGTAGGTACTGGGAGATGAAGCAGCTTGCACAGGATAGAGTAGCATGGAGAGCTGCATCAAACCAGTCTCAGGACTGAAGACAACAACAACAACATATTTTAATTAATTATCCAGCGTTATTTTCATTGTATGTGTGTACTGTGCTGTAATCCACACATTAGTTCTTCTGAAACTTCGTGACCACTACGGTCGCAGGTTCGAATCCTGCCTTGGGCATGGATGTGTGTGATGTCCTTAGGTTAGTTAGGTTTAAGTAGTTCTAAGTTCTAGTCTCATAGTGCTCAGAGCTATTTGAACCATTCTGATACTTCTTGGGAGATCTAAACTGTTGTGCCTGACCGAGACTCGAACTCGGACTTTTGCATTTCTTGCACAAGTGCAACGACTGGGCTACCATTGCAAGACTCACGGCCCGTCCTCACAGGTATACTTCCGCCAGTACCTCGTCTCTTCTCTTCCAAACTTCACAGAAGTTCTCCCGCGAAATTTGTGGGACTAGCACTGGGTACAACAATGGGTATTGAGGAGACATAGCCTAGCCGCAGCATGGGTGACGCTTCCAGAATGAAATTTTCACTCTGCAGCAGTGTGTACGCTGAGTCATGCTTGGGTAGCTCAGTCGGTAGGGGACTTGCCTGGAGGGGGGGGGGGGGGGGGGTTAAGGGCGCTCAACGTCGAGGTAATCAGTGCGAAAGGCAAAGGTCCCCAGTTCGAGTCTCCATCTGGCGATCTGGCACACTGTTTTGATCTATGAGGGTCACTCCAAAAGAAATGCACGCTATTTTTTTAAATCCATCTTTTAATTTACATGTCTGAAAGTTTTACAGTGTGCAGCTACATCCTTTAGGAACAATATTTTCATTTCGCCACAGAAGTTCCTTCCTTCTCAACTGCCTTACGCCATCTTGAAACCAGCACCTGTACACTCGCACAGTAAAATTCTGGACCAACCTGTTGGAGCCACTGTTTGGCAGCGTGCACAAGGGAGTCATCATCTTCAAATCTTGTTCCACAAAGAGTCTTTCAGTTTCCCAAAGAGATGATAGTGACATGGAGCCAGATCAGGACTGTAAAGCGGGTGTTTCAGCGTTGTCCATCCGAATTTTGTGATCGCTTCCGTGGTTTTTTGACTGACGTGTGGCCTTGCATTGTCCTGCAACAGCAAAACATCCTGCTTTTGCCGATGTGGTTGAACACGACTCAGTCGAGCTTGAAGTTCCTTCAGTGTCGTCACATATGCATCAGAATTTGTGGTGGTTCCACTTGGCATGATGTCCACAAGCAAGGGTCCTTCGGAACGAAAAACACTGTAGCGACAACTTTTCCAGCAGAAGGTGTGGTTTCGAATATTTTTTCTTGGGTGAATTTGCATGATGCCACTCATTGATTGCCTCTTCGTCTCTGGTGAAAAATGACGGAGCCATGTTATATCACCTGTCACAATTCTTCCAAGAAATTCATCTCCACCATTCTCGTACTGTTCCAAAAGTTCACTGCATACCGTTTTTCTTGTTTCTTTATGAGCCACTATCAACATCCTAGGAACCCACCTGGCACAATCCTTTTTTAACGCCAGCACTTTCAGTATTCTGCAAACACTTCCTTCCCCTATCCCAACGTAGCATGACAATTCGTTCACTGTGATGCGTCTGTCAGCAGTCACCAATTCGTTAACTCTCTGCACATTGCCTGGAGTGTGTGCAGTACGAGGCCTGCCGCTGCGAGAACAATCATCAATATTGCCGTGCACGCTTTCATCATGTAACCTGCTTGGCCACCGACTAACTGTACTGTGATCGACAGTAGCATCTCCATACACCTTTTTCAACCTCTTGTGAATGTTTCCCACTGTCTCGTTTTCACAGCACAGAAATTGTATGACACGACGTTGCTTCTGACGAACATCAAGTGTAGCAGCCATCTCGAACAGATGCTGTGACGCTGCCACTCACGGAAACGGGTTGACCTAAGTTTGAAAACAAGCGGGAAGGATGTATCTACACTCTGTAAAGCTTTCACATATGCACAATGAAAACTGTATTTTTACAAAAATATTCTACATTTCTTTTGGAGTGACCAGCGCACGCTCCGCGCCGGCCGCTGTGGCCGAGTGGTTCTAGGCGCTTCAGTCTGTAATCGCGCTGCTGCTGTGGTAACAGGTTCGAATCCTGCCTTGGACATGGATGTCTGTGATGTCCTTAGGTTGTTGTATGTTGTATGTTAACCAGGAACCTAGAAACGACGGGTAGGCTCCGTCCCCATTGCAGTCCACAACTCGACGACGACTACCGCAGCCCACTTCACCCCTCTGCCCTCCCACACCGATCCCAGGGTTATTGTGCAGTTCGCCCCCCCCCCCCCCCCCAGGGAACGTCTCACACCAGACGAGTGTAACATCATCTATGTTTGCGTGGTAGAGTAATGGTGGTGTGCGAGTACATGGATTAGAGTAATGGTGGTGTACGCGTACATGGAGAACTTGTCTGTGCAGCAATCGCCGACATAGTGTAGCTGAGGCGGAATAAGGGAAACCAGCCCGCATTCGCCGACGCAGATGGAAAACCGCCTAAAAACCATCCGCAGACTGGCCGGTCCACCGGACCTCGACACAAAGCCGCCGAGCGGATTCGTACCGGAGACCAGGCGCTCCTTTCCGCCCGGAAAGCCATGAATTAGACCGCACGGCCAACCGGGCGGGATTGTCCTTAGGTTAGTTAGGCTTAAGTAGTGCTAAGTCTAGGGTACTGATGACCTCAGATGTTGAGTACGATATTGCTTGGAGCCATTTGAACCATTTGAGCACCATGCACTGCAGAGTGAAAATTTCATTCGGAATTTTTTTCATCAACAAATTTTAAGTCACATCTATCTGTACCACACTACTGAATATTTCTTTTCGTGTTTATATTTTGGAGCGACTCCATACCAGAGACTTTACATACAGTGTCCCACCTGCAAATGAGGAACTTGGCTCGCTGGGTACCTGTGGTGGGCCGGCACTGCAGCCATTCGCCCCCGCCGCTTGCAGGTACCGCCCCGTAGCGCTGTAGCGCGCAGTCTTCCGGTGCCAGAGAGGCTCTCGCCACACACACACACGCACACACACAGCACAC
Organism: Schistocerca gregaria; assembly: GCF_023897955.1. Classification (NCBI taxonomy): domain Eukaryota; kingdom Metazoa; phylum Arthropoda; class Insecta; order Orthoptera; family Acrididae; genus Schistocerca; species Schistocerca gregaria. The sequence continues at coordinate 1,005,329,293 of NC_064920.1, read as the reverse complement.
GTGCGTGTCCTGCCCGCTGGGCCCGCTCCCCGATCACAAAGCGACAGAGCGTACCGGCCCTTTGTCGCGCGAGGCCGGAGAGGGCCGGTCGATATAATACGGCGTCAGCGGCAAACGGGCCATAAAATAGCTCTCCTCGCAGAGGCTGGCCTCCCGGTCAATTACGGTCCGCGCGCTGCCGCCGGCTCACACTGCGCACGGTTTCCGCTTTAATCGCCGGGCTACAGCTGCTGCCCCCGCAGGACCGAAGAACCGGCGCCCATACCACACTTCACACAGTCAGGATCCGGCACGACGGACTTTCGCTGTCTAAGAGTCCTGTATCGTATTTCAGATTCCGTCAGCAGAAGACAGCAGTTTTCATTGTTGCGACTATACACATCTATGTGGCGACTGGCTTAGTGCGGTCCGCAACTTTGTTACTTATTTCGTAGACAAAAGAATTCACTAAATAATTTCAGATACTTTCCAGAGAGTTTATTTGCAGAATGATTTCGGTTGTTTTTCCATTATCAACACGAAGTCAGGGCAGGACAAGCAATATGGATGACTGATTCATATTTCGTATGCGTACTGCAAACAATTTACAATAAATTTACACATTAAAGCATAATTCGTCCTCTACAAAATTTACAATATTACAATGCTAATTTATAAAATAAAATACATTTAACATTATATACAGCATTGTTGTTGTTGCTGTGGTCTTCAGTCCTTTGACTGGTTTGATGCAGCTCTCCATGCCACTCTATCCTGTGCAAGCCTCTTCATCTCCCAGTACCTACTGCAACCTACATCCTTCTGAATCTGCTTAGTGTATACATCTCTTGGTCTCCCTCTACGATTTTTACCCTCCACGCTGCCCCCCAATACTAAATTTGTGACCCCTTGATGCATCAGAACATGTCCTACCAACCGATCCCTTCTTCTAGTCAAGTTGTGTCACAAACTTCTCTTCTCCCCAATCCTATTCAATACCTCCTCACTAGTTATGTGATCTACACATCTAATCTTCAGCATTCTTCTGTAGCACCACACTTCGAAAGCTTCTATTATCTTCTTGTCCAAACTATTTATCGTCCATGTTTCACTTCCATACATGGCTACACTCCATACAAATACTTTCAGAAACGACTTCCTGACACTTAAATCTGTACTCGATGTTAACAAATTTCTCTTCTTCAGAAACGCTTCCCTTGCCATTGCCAGTCTACATTTTATATCCTCTCTACATCGACCATCATCAGTTATTTTGCTCCCCAAATAGCAAAACTCCTTTACTACTTTAAGTGTCTTGTTTCCTAATCTAATTCCCTCACCATCATACGACTTAATTCGACTACATTCCATTATCCTCGTTTTGCTTTTGTTGATGTTCATCTTATATCCTCCTTTCAAGACACTATCCATTCCGTTCAACTGTTATTCCAAGTCCTTTGCTGTCTCTGACAGAATTACAATAAATAATACAGCATAATAAAATATTATGCAGTCTTTGCTTCATATCTCACTCTTCCAGAAGTCCACATATGACCTCGCTATTTCACTGCACGCCATCAGGTCTTGGGCCGAGCACCCTCTTGGATGGTTTACTAGCGGACATTTAAGCAGGTGGTTCATGGTCTGGATGCTCCCTCACAGACACAAAGCACTTTCACTAATTCCCACCACACTTCTGCAGATTATTGCTACATCTGCCCATTTCTCCCACTCACGTTCCGCACCTGGTGGCTGCACTTCCTCAACACCGTGGGCAGTTGCTTGTTGTTCCTGCCACAGTCTTTTACTAGAAATTATTGGTAGTTCTGTAAGTGTTTCGGTTGAGTGGAGAAAACGACTTCTTGACTTAAGGCATTTTGGTACCATTTGGTACCCATGTTACGGATGACGTTGATCTTGAACCTGTTTTGTTGGTTCAGTTCTGCTCTGTAATGAACGTCGGACATTTGGAGGAGCAATTCCTGATAAGACGTATAGGTGTTCTACTCTTGTTGTTTTAAGTAATATGTCTACACTTCTGGTTCCGGTCAGTGTCCAGTTTGTTTGCGTGGCATGACCACTCCCAGACAGGACTTGCAAACTCAGCAGCAGAGTAACAGAGTGCCATTGCGGTGGTGTGTAATACTTTTGTATTAGCTCCCCTTTTTGCCAAGTAAGATATACTGTGATTGGACTGCTCTTCTCAATGTGCCGCTTCAATGACAGTGTCCTATCAAGAGTAACTCCCAAGTACACTGAGAAAGAGCAGTGTGTTAATCTTGTGTCATTCCACCAAACATTCAGTTCTCGCTACGCCTCTCTGTTGTTAAGACGGAATAGGCAACTCAGGATCTTTCTTCGTTTGGGTTTTAGCTGATTTTTATTGTAATAGTTGGTGAGATTTTCTAGGTTCTCAGCTATTATTTCCTCAATATCCTTGTAGTTTGATGCCTCAACTGCTATTGCCCTGTCATCAGCATAAATGAAAGATCTTGACTGGGGACTAACAGGCTGCTCATTTGTATAAATATTGAATAACACGGCGGCAACAACACTGCCCTTAGGAAGCCCATTTTTTGTAGTCGCCATCCGCTCTTGTTACGCTAAAACTCAAAAATAATATCTTCTGTTAAATAGAACTGACTTCAGTACACCAGTGTGTTGAGGGCTTTTTGTTGTTTTTTGCACTTTTGGAATGAGATTTCTGAGGTTGATGGCATAATACTGCAGTCAAATCTATAAACACCACCCCTTTAGCTAGTCGTTTCTCAAACCCATCTTCAAAATACTGGGTTAGGCTGAGAGCTAGACTGGTACAAGTTGGGTTTTTTTTTTCCATCAGTCTACTGACTGGTTTGCTGCGGCCCGCCACGAATTCCTTTCCTGTGCTAACCTCTTCATCTCAGAGTAGCACTTGCAACCTACGTTCTCAATTATTTGCTTGACGTATTCCAATCTCTGTCTTCCTCTACAGTTTTTGCCCTCTACAGCTCCCTCTAGTACCATGGAAGTCATTCCCTCAAGTTTTAGCAGATGTCCTATCATCCTGTCCCTTCTCCTTACCAGTGTTTCCCACATATTCCTTTCCTCTCCGATTCTGCGTAGAACCTCCTCATTCCTTACCTTATCAGTCCACCTAATTTTCAACATTCGTCTATAGCACCACATCTCAAATGCTTCGATTCTCTTCTGTTCCGGTTTTCCCACAGTCCATGTTTCACTACCATACAATGCTGTACTCCAGACGTACATCCTCAGAAATTTCATCCTCAAATTAAGGCCGGTATTTGATATTAGTAGACTTCTCTTGGCCAGAAATGCCTTTTTTGCCATAGCGGGTCTGCTTTTGATGTCCTCCTTGCTCCGTCCGTCATTGGTTATTTTACTGCCTAGATAGCAGAATTCCTTAACTTCATTGACTTCGTGACCATCAATCCTGATGTTAAGTTTCTCACTGTTCTCATTTCTACTACTTCTCATTACCTTCGCCTTTCTCCGATTTACTCTTAAACCATACTGTGTACTCATTAGACTGTTCATTCCGTTCAGCAGATCATTTAATTCTTCTTCACTTTCACTCAGGATAGCAATGTCATCAGCGAATCGTATGATTGATATCCTTTCACCTTGTATTTTAATTCCACTCCTGAACCTTTCTTTTATTTCCATCATTGCTTCCTCGATGTACAGATTGAAGAGTAGCTGCGAAAGGCTACAGCCTTGTCTTACTCCCTTCTTAATATGAGCACTTCGTTCTTGATCGTCCAATCTTATTATTCCCTATTGGTTGTTGTACATATTGTATATGACCCGTCTCTCCCTATAGCTTACCCCTACTTTTTTCAGAATCTTGAACAGCTTGCACCATTTTATATTGTCGAACGTTTTTTCCAGGTCGACAAACCCTATGAACGTGTCTTGATTTTTCTTTAGCCTTGTTTCCATTATTAGACGTAACGTCAGAATTGCCTCTCTCGTGCCTTTACTTTTCCTAAAGCCAAACTGATCGTCACCTAGCGCATTCTCAATTTTCTTTTCCATTCTTCTGTATATTATTCTTGTAAGCAGCTTCTATGCATGAGCTGTTAAGCTGATTGTGCGATATTTCTCGCACTTGTCAGTTCTTGCCGTCTTCGGAATTGTGTGGATGATACTTTTCCGAAAGTCAGATGGTATGTCGCCAGACTCATATATTCTACACACCAACGTGAATAGTCGTTTTGTTGCCACTTCCCCTAATGATTTTAGAAATTCTGATGGAATGTTAAGTATCCCTTCTGCCTTATTTGACCGTAAGTCCTCCAAAGCTCTTTTAAATTCCGATTCTAATACTGGATCCCCTATCTCTTCTAAATCGACTCCTGTTTCTTCTTCTATCACATCAGACAAATCTTCACCCTCATAGAGGCTTTCAATGTATTCTTTCCACCTATCTGCTCTCTCCTCTGCATTTAACAGTGGAATTCCCGTTCCACTTTTAATGTTACTACCGTTGCTTTTAATGTCACCAAAGGCTGTTTTGACTTTCCTGTATGCTGAGTCTGTCCTTCCGACAATCATATCTTTTTCGATGTCTTCACATTTTTGCTGCAGCCATTTCGTCTTAGCTTCCCTGCACTTCCTATTAATTTCATTCCTCAGCGACTTGTATTTCTGTATTCCTGATTTTCCCGGAACATGTTTGTACTTCCTCCTTTCATCAATCAACAGAAGTATTTATTCTGTTACCCATGGTTTCTTCACAGCTACCTTCTTTGTACCTATGTTTTCCTTCCCAACTTCTGTGATGGCCCTTTTTAGAGACGTCCATTCCTCTTCAACTGTGTTGCCTTCTGCGCAATTCCTTATTGCTGTATCTATAGCGCTAGAGAACTTCAAACGTATCTCGTCATTCCTTAGAACTTCCGTATCCCACTTCTTAGCGTATTGATTCTTCCTGACTAATGTCTTGAACTTCAGCCTATTCTTCATCACTACTATATTGTGATCTGAGTCTATATCTGCTCCTGGGTACGCCTTACAATCCAGTATCTGATTTCGGAATCTCTGTCTAACCATGATGTAATCTAATTGAAATCTTCCCGTATCTCCCGGCCTTTTCAAAGTATACCTCCTCCTCTTGTGATTCTTGAACAGGGTATTCGCTATTACCAGCTGAAAGTTGTTACAGAACTCAATTAATCTTTCTCCTCTTTCATTCCTTGTCCCAAGCCCATACTCTCCTGTAACCTTTTCTTCAACTCCTACCCCTACAACTGCATTCCAGTCGCCCATGACTATTAGATTTTCGTCCCCCTTTACATACTGCATTACCCTTTCAATATCCTCATACACTTTCTCCATCTGTTCATCTTCAGCTTGCGACGTCGGCATGTATACCTGAATTATCGTTGTCGGTGTTGGTCTGCTGTCGATTCTGATTAGAACAACCCGGTCACTGAACTATTCACAGTGACACACCCTCTGCCCTACCTTCCTATTCATAACGAATCCTACACCTGTTATACCATTTTCTGCTGCTGTTGATATTACCCAATACTCATCTGACCAGAAATCCTTGTCTTTCTTCCAGTTCACTTCACTGTCCCCTACTATATCTAGATTGAGCCTTTGCATTTCCCTTTTCAGATTTTCTAGTTTCCCTACCACGTTCAAGCTTCTGACATTCCACGCCCCGACTCGTAGAACATTATCCTTTCGTTGATTATTCAAGATTTACCAGGCTGAAATCCTGCTTGCTCTTTTATTTGGATGCCCTCAATCAGCTCTTTGAAATAGGCTTCTATGAGTCTGGGTAACATAAACATCCACTTCGTATATAATTACTTACTGATCTTACGTAATTAAATTTTTCTTGAGACATAAGAGTCTCAATTTTATCTACGATAATGATATAAGCTCAAGAAATAAATTAAGATTTATACAATGGCTAAAGCTCGAACCTGTGTCACCTTCTTACTAGGAAAATATGTAAGCAATTATACCACTGGCCGGCCTGGTCGGACGAGCGGTTCTAGGCGCTAGAGTCTGGAACCGCGCGACCGCTACGGTCGCAGGTTCGAATCCTGCCTCGTCATGGGTGTGTGTGATGTCCTTAGGCTGGTTAGGTTTAAGTAGTTCTAAGTTCTCGGGACTGAAGACCTCAGAAGTTAAGTCCCATAGCGCTCAGAGCCATTTGAACCATTTTTGAATTATACCACTGTAGCAGTATAGATAACACCGCTGCACAAACTGCCCTAGTTGAATGCCCTCCCTAACACAAAATTCAATTCATGCCTTCAGCCTGTTTTCCCATTCTTAAGTAAACAGTATTGCCGAGGACCTCCAGTTTCGTATTTAATGGGGAAATCCTGCCTGAGTATCTCAATCATAGGTGATCTATAGATCTTATACATTTAAAATATCGTAGATGTACTTGAGACTCACAAGTCTCAAGGAAAATTTAATTATATGATCGATAGCTCACATACATGTGAGGTTATCTATAGGATTTCCCCATTGCATACAAAGCTGGGGTGCTATTTCAATACCGAAGAGCCTCAGCAATGCTGACGATTTAAGAAAGGGAAAATAGGGTGAGGGCGTGAATTGAAGTTTGTGTTAAGGAGTGCATTGGAGTAGAGTAGTTTGTGCAGGCGTGTTACCTGTAATGCTACTGTGATGTAGTGCCTACCACATCTGTCTAATAAACAGGAGGCGCGGGTTCAAGTCCCAGCTGTGTTACAAATGTTAACTCGTTTCTTCAGCTTCTATCACTATGGTAAACCTCTTTGTTGGAATTCCTATACAGCTCTATTTTGTGAAGCTGGCGATTATTTTCGAACTACAAAGTTCATTTTCAGGCTAGACTTTGCGGCGAGGCGGGGTTTGAATTCCGTGTGCTGTGCAGGCATCTAATTAAAATTCACCTACCTCAGAACGGCGTCTGCTTGATGTCCCTACAAGATGGTGTAAAAGCAGCTTTGATGAAAAAAAACTCCATCTAATATCTAATTACTGAGGCCGTGCAACTCTAGTAATGAAATAAAGTTCTGTAGAAAAATTGTCATTAAAAATTTATAGGGCGGTAAGAAAATGGACTGGCTTCTGGAAAATAATGCCAGAAATTTCCATACAAAAATGTTTATTTTGTCCTTATAGCCAAAGAAACGGTACTATTCAGTGCACATTTAAACTATTTTCTTTTAGTCCACAACTCATAAACTTATTTCATATACACAGCAGCCAGAAATCTGTCCAAACCTGACCCAAATTGAACCATGTTTTCACAGTCTTTAATTCCACCACAAATGTAAGTTATTACAGTCGGTCCTTCCTGTGGATTTCAAAAAAGAAATTGCTTATCAAAATTACGCAGTGGTTGAATACTGAAAGATGTGATGTGGGTACTATGAAGGCCAAATTTCATACGCGAATGATTTTCCAACAAAACAGTTCTAAAACTTCCAAACTTCACAAAACTGTCCCTAACTACATCAGCGTTAGTCACGACACGTATCAACCGCGAGGAACTCAATATTCCTTCATTTCACACATAATGAGAAACATCACATTTAACATGTCCTTCCGAGACCGAAGCTGGCAGCGACTCCTTTCTTGCAGCCTCACTCCCAGTCTATCTATCAGGTAACGAGCGGGAACCGTCTCAATTCTGATTGGCTGACCATACTGACTGCCAATCAGAATGCTCGCTCATGATCATACTCGCGCCAAAAGTGGCCTGCACCAATCCTTATACACAGACGCATTTATGTCATTCTGACATGCAAATATGAAAGTAATGTTTAATAAGCGAAACCTAAAAGGTAATAATTCTGAAAATATCCCTTTGATACAGATTTTACTCCAGCTGACTTTCTGGCTGCTCTGTTACAATATCAATCAGACCTAGGCATACTTTATCAGCAAAGTGGGTGATTTCTCTCGGATCGTTCCCCACGACAGGCTTGCGTAACTCTTGCAGGTTACTTAAGACGGTATATAATGCAATATTTAAATCTGACGAATGTCCCACGTACACAGTCTCATTCACTCACATTTATTTCCACAACAATATTAGACACTAATAATAATTTTGTCTGATTTTTATATTACAAAAACGAAAAATAATTAAAGTTTTAATATGAAAATCTCAATTAATTAATTCTGCATACTGAGACTTCTGTTTATGTTTTCCAATTATACTAAAAAATAAACTACTATATTTCCTAACTGAATTTAGTTCCCTAAGTGTCGGTTTTTTACTGTTTAGTATAAGGTTGCAGTTTTTATACAGTCTTCTCCTGAATAACAAAAGGTAGGATACCGATTTTGAAACTGATTGAATAATATTTAATATCGTTTATTTAGGTACAGAGGTGGCGTGAATGTACAGTTGTTCGAAGTGACACGCTCGCGCGTTCACACGCTGCAGTAGAAGCAGGTGTACATGACTCACTGACAGGACTGCGGGCTGTACAGCAACGAATGTTATCGCGCATTAACTCGCGACGTTACAACTTATTAAAGATGCACAAATAGTGAATGAAGGTAAAAATAGTATTACATTAGTACAACAAGACCCTCCAAAGTTACCCTTGCAACTACCGCACTATCTGCCCGATGTCCAATTTCATTTATTTTGACGACTTCCCATTTTCAGATGTCTGATTTTTTACTACGAACGTTGGGGGCGTCTTGGAATGCTGTGGCATTGTTGTAATTCGCCTGACGGTGCAGTTTTAATGCAGCGAAACCGATTGTGCTAATAAAAAAAATCACCAATTACAGTTGTCTTGCGATTCATTTTACTTCTATTCATTATGAAGTTTAACCACTGTGGCTGCTCATATTACAAAGTTCTATGTCCACTAATAGTGCTTGGTTAGACGACATTCAATGACACATGGTCACATGGAATGTAGACCAATCTATCAATGTAGATGTATTCAAAAAAGTACAGTGAAGTGCAGTTGAATTAAATCGTATGATTCGTCAGTATGACTCCACACCACCGCTAAGAGCTCTCTGCCTCCTGTTGCTGTTGGCAAGAAACCATTGCAGTATGTCACAAACTGAAACGTCCCCTTAAAAAAATTATACACGACTGTGCTTAAACTGACACAATATTTTTGGCGCAACGCAATCTGACTTTCAATAATCGCTACAAGAGAATGGCCCTGACTAAATTAACCTAAACGTTTCACAAATCACTTACCTCACGAAAATCTTCATTACTCAAACTACTGCAATACAGCGAGCCCCACTACTGCCAGCTAAATAAAAGATTCAAACTACAGAAGGCACTAACTACTGATAGGCACAGTTAGTGAATGAAAGATTTTAATACAGAACAAACGATGTATTTACCTTAAGAGTCATAATATATGTATCAGTTCATGACATCCAGTCTTACAAATTTCAAAACTCCGCTATCTCTCTCCCCACATCCACCATTGCTGGCGGCTCACCTCCAACTGCGCAACGCTACGCGCTGTTAACATCCAGCCGCCCAACACTACAATGGCAGACAACAATGCAAACCAGCCACAGACTGCACACGGCACAGCCAGTGATACAGAGCGCTACGTGGCGGCGGCGTTACCAATAAATAAACCTAAACAGCCTACTTACATAGCCCCATGCTCCCCACAAAAAAATTTCGAATTGTTTTGGGCAGTGGCCAATACAGATTTGAAAATTTTTTTCATAATTACAATGACAAAGAAATGAAATGCACACACTTATCGATACTATGTTGGTCATTCATCAAAGTAAAATTGCAGTGTTTTTCTCAAAGTCTGAGTAGTAAAAGAAAATCCACATGGAAGTAGTGGATTTCCATGCAGTCTTAAAGAAGTAGTGTTGTCCTTCCAGCGGAAAGGCAGTGCTCACTCTTGACATGCAGACAGGTAATGGGCCACAACAGAGCAAACCCACAGCAGAGTCAGTCGAAGTTTTGAAGAATATTGGAAGGTTGGTCATCACAGAGCAGACCCACTGTAGTTCTAGTAGAGATTATGGTATTGGTGGGCCACCAGAGGTGCAGACCCACTGCAGTCCTCGTAGAAATAATGGTATTGGTGGGCCATCGAAGGTGCAGACCCACTTCAGTCCTTGTAGAGATGGCTAGCAGCCAACTGTTGCGACTGTGCAGGTGCACAATCACCATCGAAGAGTCTTGTGGACAATATAGCAAGTCCATAAACCACCACTTGTGCACTCATAATTTTTTTTGGAAATGTCCTTAGAATGAGCAATGCTGTTAATCAGTCCCTTGCTGAATTATTAACACACGTGCAAACACTTTCAGTCCCTACTTCTCACATATTGTCCATGTGCTATGACCAACAGAAACGTGTGCAGTGAAATGTAACTTACAAGTTACTTAATTTGATGAACTGGTGTCAATTACAATTTTATAACATAAGAATACAATAACAAAGGTACAAAATACATCATTAAAGAACATAAAAATACAGATAACATTTGTAGTAATACAGGCTTTACAAAACAATAGAAATTAACATATACATCAGTGTTACAGAAATTATGACATAAGTAAATACATAAACGATCACAATAACTTTTGAAACATCAACTTCACACATGAGCATTAGAGCAAAACAGAATAAATAATGTGTAAACATCTTTACAAAGTAAATAATATGTTGTTAATGCAAATTATATTTGGGGATAACAGTATTCCTCATCATAGTGAATGTAGCTTAGTGTTAGAAGAGAAAAAATTCTATGAAACAGTACACAGAGACAGGAAGAAAACAAATACACAAGGGTACACAAACACATAGTGGGATAAAACAAAAGGAAAGGACAGGGTTTGTTTTCAGTGTAACATTTGGTACTACAGTTCAACCCAAAACTTCATTCCATAGATCATCCCTCTTACTTCAACATTTTTCTCCAGCAAAAAAAAAAAAAAAAAAAAAATAATCCTATCATAGCATGCTTTCTGTATTCTGTTCACATCCTATTTCAAAAATAGTTTTTCTCCATTGTACACTATTTTTTTGGCCAAACCATTTTCTTATAGCTTCTCAATGCTTTTCTTCCAATTCATCATAGTTACTTTCTTATATAGTCTACCCCCTCTTAAGCTAACTGAAACCTACTGAGCTCAGATGCTAAACTAAGGGACGAGGCAATGCAGCAGCACAAAACAATTAACACCAACAACAATGACTAAAAAATGGAAATTGGCAAAGCAGTTGCAATATTATAACTAATATAAGGCAATGCACAGCAAACAAGAAAAAATAAATCCGTAGTAAAAGTGGCTTAACAGAGTAATACAAAGTCAAATTCAGTAACATTATGCCTGGCAAACAGCAGCAGCAAATGCAATAACTTATATCTAAACATGACAAAGCTGAAGCAGAAAAAATATTACAGTAAAAATGTTTAATACCTATGTCACATCTTTACACTAGAGTGATGCATAACGAAAACATACGCTAGCAGATACATACGCTAGCAGATAAGTTACCAAATCGTAAAAAAATTATTTTTGCAATTCCTATGAAGGGAAATGTCTATTTGTGCTCTCTTTTCTAAAAAAAGTACATCATAAAATGATTCTTTACTGGGTCTGTAGACAGAAAATAGTGATATTAGTACATCTATTAAATTTTGTTTTAGCCAATGCTGCAGTGCAGATAGAAACTGGATATTAAACAAAATGAGCAATCTCTCAGCTAGAAAGACAATAGATATGAAATGTTTCTCATCATTTCATTTCACTAAATATCATAAGTTAAGAACTTCACAGTGTAATCATATGTTTTCAAGTTTGGGCGTGTCGTATTTCCGATGCTTTCTACAAAGGAATGTCAATAGCGAGCTTAATGAGCTCCTTTTATCTGCACCTGTGCCTCTGAAAGGCACACACTAATGACTTTTTCTCAAGGCGGCTGGAATACCTGGACGCTCACAACGCATTATGTCACGGTCACTTACCTTTCATACCAAAATATTTTCGACAGCAGTTTCCGCTACAGTGACAGTCTAATATAAAAATATTTTCACAGGTTGAGAATTTGCGTTACAAATGTGAAGAAAATAAAATCCTATAAGTATAACAGTGTCCAAAAAAGTTTCGTCGGCATTGTAATACATTCACGCATTTACATACATTTCATAACTCTTAAAGTACGATTCTCGGTTTCCAACATCCTTTTTCACAAACCAGAGTCCCTAACCACTACTCACTATTCCTTACCTTATTACACATATACATATTCGTCGACACTTCTTCAATATTTCATCATAACAGATACGTAGCATAACCAAATAACTCATATAGCATCAGCTTAAACATACTGCAGCAGCATAATTCACATCGTCGTCGTAATAATAACATCATAACACCTCAGTCAAATCTCAAAAACGTCATAGCTTTCTGCAATAATTTCAAAGCCTAAAAAAAATTCTCTGCTCATGTCAAAAGTGTCATCTACCTCAAATGTACTTTAAAAATCATGATTCCATACCAAATACATCATTCAAAGCTCTCATAGTATCACAATGGTTCCGAAAAATATCAATAGTTCACAAAGTACAGACAAAATACAGTTTCATAAGTGTGAAGTTATCCAACTGTGTAATTACGTAAACATCTGTCACTGACGTATTAAAATAAATGTCTGACTCTCCCTGTTAGATGATCAGATAGCTGTGTAATTTATGTGCTAGAGAAATATGGTACCGATGTGTAAAGTTGTATAAGCAAATACCATATTAGCTAGGGCTCCTTGTGCTTGCCAGACACATGGTACACAAAGTAAGCGTGTACCCCCCTGAGGATTAATGTAATTATATCATCAGGTTTTACAGATTACAGCAATGGAATGAAATGTATCACGGAAAACTTTCTTTGTAATTCAAATATGTTGAAAAATAAATAGTTTAAGTACAAACTTAATCACTCAACTACGCGTACTGTAGCACTAAACTGTGCGTCTTGTTGTAAGATAATCTCTGTGGAAGTGTCGTAGTTATTGTCCTCCGAAAGCTAAGTTCTGCAGAAGTTAATGTTCTTACCTCATGATAAACGAAAGAGAAATGCTTTGCGTATAGATATCTTAGTTATTACGCTTATTGCCGTGATGAAGAAAGTACTGTGCTATAACGTATTGTTGTGCTATGGAAAAGGCTGTCTCATTGTAGTTATACCACAAAAGTTTCTACGAAAACATGTTTTACTTTCCAGAATAATACAGAAAAAGTGTGCAGATATAAAACAGAGACAGTGCAAAAGCAATAATATAAATTGTGTCACTCATTAATAAAGTCGTGATATATTCATGTAGCTGTCAAATAAACTAACCACTGTGTCATCTGATATCTCTCAGAAAGTACTTTAAATCCAGAATGTGTTTTCAAGCAAACCAAAATGTTGCAGTAAAATCTCATTAGCAGTATATGTTCTAAGTATGTAAGCCTTACGGTCGTTGCGTAATCGTGCAAACTAACAAGCAAGAATGTACACATACAATAACACTGTGTCGTCTGTTCGCTGCAACAATGCATTCGTAATTTCTGTTTAAATAAGTTCTCTTGGTTCTTGATTGGATATTTAACTTCAAATATTGTTGCATGTTAACAGATTATAAGTCTTATAAAGCATACTAGTAATGTGAAGTGAAATGTTTTATGGCAAAGACAAAGTTAAAAAGCAGATTATCTTTCAATAAACGGTTTTACATGTGAAATATGGTGTAAACCTTTTACCCTTTATAGTACTCAGAGTTTGAACTTGAATGCAATTATCATGCGGTGTACGTCGGTAAAGAATACTGGAATTTTTCTCAAGGTTAGCTAGCTTATGTTATTTTTCTCTGAGCCAGCCGGCGCACGCGGCTGCCTGCGGTGCGGGTCATTTTCTGTCTCTTTGTTGGCGCGCGCCGTTATTGGGATTAGGAGACCTAACTTCTACAAATTCACCTTGACGAGAAGGCCCTGACCTGTTTGAAGCTCGCCAGTTCTGATGGAATTCAGCTCTGTCGTTTTGTCGGTAGTTTACATAGTTTCTTGTTTGTCGGTCATGTGGTGGAGAATTTCTCCCTGAATCGTAACTGCGCGCTGAACTGTTGCGTCTGAAATTATTCTGTCTCCCTTTATAATAATAGTTCTGGTTACCATGTTGTCTGATTCTATGGTTGTCTCTGTGATAGTCATTACTATGGAAATGCGGTCTTTCTCTGTAACTATTACTCTGCCAGTGGTTGTCATACGAGTGGTGTCTGTTTTGTACACAATTTGTGCTGTGAGAATAGCCTTGTCGTGTCCAATTATTATTTCTTTCATCGCGGAATTGCGACGATTTTGACCTGTAGTGATTGTTTTCCTGTTTTCGCATCCCGCGATTGTCTGTGTCAATTTCTAATTCTTGTAACAGTCCCTGAAAAGCTTCAATGTCGTCTTTGCATCGTCCTGCTAAAATAATCTGTCGTAAATGTTCCGGTAATTTGATTAAACAAATGCGGATCAGTTCTGAGGGGCTGTATGGGTTTGATAGGTACTGATTCTTGTGCAACATGTCTTCAAAATATTTCGCAAGACTGGAAAATTCAGATTGTTCGAAATGTTTCATCATTATGATACCACGTTTTACTCGGTCTTGTGTGGCTTGAGACCAATATGCTGAGAGGAAGGCATGGTAAATTTCTCCTTCACTGTGACAATCGTGAATGACCGATCGCGTTCTTACAGCTGGTTCATTCTCTAAGTAGCCACACATAAATTCTAATCTGTGCTCTAATGACCAGTTGGGAGAAAAACAATGAGAGAATTGATGGAGCCACGCTTGTGGATGAATGTCGTTGCCAGAATTCTTAAATGTTTTGAATTTACATGTAGTAATGAACAGCTTATTGTCAAAATCATCATGTCGGCGCGTCGCATGTCGGTCATTGTTACATCGTTTCGGCGGTTCCATCTCAAAATTCGGTGTACCTTGCCAATTTCTTTCATAATTTTCGAAGTGCCCTGTGTTATTATTCTGTGGCTGTTCCGTATTTCTATGTCCCTTTTCCCGTATTGGAGCGCGAGTGTACTCTGAAATACGTAATTCTTGTGTTACCTGCGTCAGCTGATCTTGTACTTCCCGGATTTCTCTTTGGTGTTGCGTATTAATTTGATTCTGATTTTGTTTGAATTTCCTAATTTGTTCGCACTCTTCTGTGTCATTCAGATCATCATCTACCTTTGCAGATAAATTAATGAACTGATCCGAAAGTTCGGCTACTTTCTCCGATAGTGTATTTATTTGCTCAGTGTGTTTTTCTGAACCAAATTACAGAGTGTCCATTTGTGTTGAAATCGTATCTACTGTGTCCTTTAAGTTTTCCTGACTTTTTGCAAGTTGCGTAACCGAATCGGTAGATGCAACTGAGTCGCTTTTGAATTGCAAGGTCTCATGATTTTCATTAACAATAGTTTGCAGTTCTTTTATGGCTGCTTCGTGATTCTGTAATGCATTTTCATGCTGCGAAAAAATAGGTTGAAAATGCTCACAAATTTGTGTTTTTATGTCATTACAGACTTTTTGACATTTCGATTCAATGTTATGTAACTCATTAGTTAAATCTTCACGTGTTTGTTCAAGCGTGGTGTCTAACTTTTGAAGCTTTTGTTCCATTGTGTCTAACTTTTGAAGATTTTGTTCCATTGTGTCAAACTTTTGAAGCTTTTGCTGTGTTTGTCTCTGATTTTGTTCCATTGTGTCTAACTTTTGAAACTTTTGCTGTGTTTGTCTCTGATTTTGTTCCATTGTGTCTAACTTTTGAAGCTTTTGTCCCATTTGTTGCATTAATTGTAATAACAATGCACTGGTGCCTGAAACATGTTCCTTAGTGCTATTCGGCAATGCATTTGAATCGGCAACATTCGCAGTTTGAAAAACAGAAAATGTGTCTTGACTTATTTGAGAAAACGGCGAGGACGCAAAATCTGAATCTACAGTATTTGCAAAATTGTGTCCTGTCATTTCGGAATCCTGAGGCGAGCTGTTGCCGACCGATCGATCGATAATGCTTCCCTGTTCACTAATTGTTTCACTGCCTACACCATTATTTGCAACCCGCTCCATTTCCCTATGCACAATTACCAAATTACTACTTTGAACATTAGTTAATTCATTACATGGTGGGGCTAACACACTTCTTTCGTCTTCACTGTCATTTCTCAGTTTACTTTGGAGCCTAGTATTACGTTTTTCACACGCCATTATTGTCACAATATTTCACACGATAACACAGAAAAGCACAATTTGAAGAGCAAAAATAAGAAAACACATTAACACAGCACTGAAAATAATATCTAGTTAATTGCAAGCGCAGCTGCGAAATACTTCGTGCAAAACTACATGCATGTCACAACTGTTTTACTGTACAACAATGAAAGACTGCAACTACAAAGGAAATTCTCCCTATGATTACGCGCTAGCAATAAACAAAAGCTACACTAATTACACAAACTACAAGAAAAAATCAGAAGATTCCAGTGAGGTATCCTCGGCTAAGGGTCGACATATGAAACGTCCCCTTAGAAAAATTATACACGACTGTGCTTAAACTGACACAATATTTTTGGCGCAACGCAATCTGACTTTCAATAATCGCTACAAGAGAATGGCCCTGACTAAATTAACCTATACGTTTCATAAATCACTTACCTCACGAAAATCTTCATTACTCAAACTACTGCAATACAGCGAGCCCCACTACTGCCAGCTAAATAAAAGATTCAAACTACAGAAGGCACTAACTACTGATAGGCATAGTTAGTGAATGAAAGATTTTAATACAGAACAAACAATGTATTTACCTTAAGAGTCATAATATATGTATCAGTTCATGACATCCAGTCTTACAAATTTCAAAACTCCGCTATCTCTCTCCCCACATCCACCATTGCTGGCGGCTCACCTCCAACTGCGCAACGCTACGCGCTGTTAACATCCAGCCGCCCAACACTACAATGGCAGACAACAATGCAAACCAGCCACAGACTGCACACGGCACAGCCAGTGATACAGAGCGCTACGTGGCGGCGGCGTTACCAATAAAAAAACCTAAACAGCCTACTTACAAAACATACAGGCCACACACACATCATTGAAAAAGGAAAGCCGCGTGGAGCGCGTGGTTTGAGGCGCCATGTCACGGATTGAACGGCCCCTCCTGCCGGAGGTTCTAGTCCTCCCGTGGGCATGGGTGTGTGTGTGTTGTTCTTAGCATAAGTTAGTTTAAGTAGTGTGCAAGTCTAGAGACCGATGACCTCAGCGGTTTCGTACCTTCACACACATTTGAACATTTTTGAAACAGGAAAGAAACATTCCAAAACAGGTCTGCTTATGAAGTTCGCAGGATTCTTTTCCTTTGTAAAAAGAAATCGGATTAGCTAGTACACCGACGCCAGCAGACAGTCATCTGAGATATGTCTTTGGACGATGGAAGGTCATTCAGTCCTTTGGAACTGAGTCAAACAAACCAACATCAGGAGTGAATTTTGTTTCTGCAGCGAAGTATGAGCTGATGTGGAATTAAACTGAGTGTCGGACGGGGACTCGAACCTAATCAGTTTCATGAATTTTACCCATAGTGGATGCTGTTGACCTCTGTGACTGTTCCTTTATAGGGTGTAGAAAAATTTCCGCCACCAGTCACACGACCGGTTTCTGGCTTGCGCCCATCTTCAGGTGTGTTTACATTCATGTACATGTTTATGTGCTGAAGATCACTGTATAAATACAAAAATATTATTTGCTGATGATTAAACAGCTACAAGTGGGACAATTTGTAAGTGGCAAGGCAGCATTTGTCGAAAATATATCTGTACTTACATAAAGCTGAAGCAACATTGTTATAGTTACGCTGTGGTGACCGTTTTTCTATTTAGTACACACTTATTATCATTTTCACGTCCATATTTCAGTTTTATAAAGTTAAACTGCATGTTTCACTATTACAATGCGCATTGTGTTTATATACAAACATGTGGGATGTGATTAAAGAACTTAAGATGTAGCACGTGTAAAAATGTTGCTCATACAGAAAGAACTTAGCCACATGAAGTGCAAGGGTGTTTCACATATAGAAACTTTAAAAGCTATTATAGACTGCGAAGTTTTTTGATAGACATTATGAAATTTGTTTGATCCACTTTTTTATCGGAGAACTTAGAGCTAGAAGCTACTACAAATTATTCAGTGACAGTTACAGCTTGTGTTTACAATGTGACTATTACAAATTACGGTAATGACACTTATCCTGTTGTATGACTGCTACATCGAATTTCCATAGAATATTACTTTGTTATTATATCAGAGGATAATTAGTTTTTGTTTTTGAATATTTCATTAAATATGTGTAGATAAGACTTGTTTGCAAGCTCCACTTGTTCGTTGAAAATAAGGTTAGGTGAGTTAGAGCTGTGGATATGTTTCTAGCTCTTCGAGCAGATTTATTTTCTTACCTTTGTTCACAGTGTGTGGTATTTGTAGGTTGTCTGTAATGGCTGCGGCTGAGTGACCAGACATAAACATGTACATGAATTTATAAAAACCTGAAGATAGGCGCCAGCCCGAAACCGGTCGCGTGAATAATAAATTACCTTTTATTTTCACTGGTAGCGGAAATTTTTATACACCCTAATCAGTTTCGCTAATACCGAAATTATCAAGCAATTTGTCAGTCTCACAGAGAGTCTGATTATGATCCAATCACATACGATTACATTCCGGCACGAATGCGTACTTCAGATTTATAGTGGCGTAATATGACTGGTAGTTATCGTTTCACGATTCTGTTTCAGTTCAGTTAGATTAATTTTGTAAATGAAATCGGGGGGTACAAACTTCTGGGAGTGGGTCGAAAAGCACGTAAGGAATCGAACTGAAGACAATCCATGTTTACTGTCGAGCTGCAGGAGGAAAGCTTTCCTCAACACATGGTCAGTCTTGGAGGATTCCCAGGGAGAAGCCTTGGTGGCCGCTCGCCATATTCTCAAGTAGCGATTTCGTGGCACGAGTTCCAGCACGCAGCTGCAAACGTGCCTAAGCCAACAAATACCCATTTCAGCTAAGACAAGTACCTATTCAATATGGATGTTCACCATTCATGAGTAGTTCCTGCATTAGGAGTTAAATTGATGCCACACCAGGGCGATTGGATTAAGGATCATTTACAATAAATCGTCCTGGACAAGGAAGATGCGGAAATAGCTAAAATCTGAAGTCCGGTTCAACACAGCAATCATGAGGCATGACTTCCAGACGAGAGAGAAACAGGTATAGACAAGGACCAGGTTTATACCATAAATATGTTGAATTATTAAGATATTAGCGATAACGTTCTGCCCACGATGAACAACACTGAAATATTGATGTGTTCCGTCATAGTGATAATATTTGGCACTACAGAGTTTTCTGTTGCTCTTGATATGGGTTAACATTATCTCACAATCCATATTTCTTGTATGTAACACTGGGTGGCGCTACCGCTGCAGAAAACACGGGCGAGCGGAGCACAAAAGGACAAATTGTAAATGTTCCTTGATACAATCGCCGTGGTGTGGCATCAACGAAATGACTGAATAGGTGAGGTTTCCTTTTGAGTGCCAGGTCCTAACACTGGTACGAATGCTCTCGTGATTCCACACCTGACTGCAGAGATCGTTTCGGGCGTGGAATTCATGCAACAGCATGAGACAGACGTGTGAAAAGACGTAATTTCTCTCGCTATGGAATGACGGAAGCTTTCACTCTATTTCAGCGGAATATAGCCAAGTAATAATGCTCCACCTCGATGTTACCGATCACGAAATTGTCAAAACAGTTGGTTCATCTGAGCGTGTGATGTATAACTCAAAGAAAAGAAAATAAATAAAGTTAAAATTTTGAGTGCTAATCGATAGAGAGGTGGGGCACATCACATAGACAACAGCAGGAGTATGTCAAGAATAACATGAAGCTGTAGATTTCTTCGATTAATAATTAAAATAAACTTGCTGCTGTGACGATATATCCTGAAATTTCATATTCTGGTGAAAGGTGCAGAAGTCATCGTTGGAGAGTGAAAAAGCCTGGTGACATAGGACCGTGACTTTATTTCATTGCTGTGTAATGAATGACTAGAATGGCGACAGCTATGATAATCAGAGTTCGTAAAAAGATTAGAGTGCAGGTTCGACTAGAGAAAGACGTACATGTACATTCGACAGGGCACTGATGACGTACGATTATCACGTCAACAAAAAGTCCACTTCCAACCGTTTCATTAGCTAGAAAATATAAGCACGAACTTCAGATAATATTAGTGGAAGCAATGGACTAATTTGTCGATAAATGAAGACATGAGTAAGCTCATTATGTTTATTACAGATAAATCATATAGAACCTTCCACGCTGGCAGCCTGGAGACGAAAAGTAGCAAGGAGGCTTCACTCACTTCCTTGTTTTTCCAAAACACAGGATGAACGAAAATTGAACATAGATATAAGTTCTGTTATAAACTCTAAAATGGTCCGATCGCTGATAATACAAACACAATGATTTATTATAGGAACATGTGCCTAACCTGTAAAATCCTCGCGCGACGCGGAGTCTCCATAAGATGGGAGAAAATGCTTCTGAGATGCAGGATATTCTGGAGAAAACTGAGAACAATTTGAGGAATACAAAATACGTCACCCTTAAAAAACTGTCACTAAGACCAGTCTCTGTATACCCTTCTGTTGTTTAATTCCCACATCCCACGTCATCATGTAATGATTTTTGTTACTTTCACACTTTACAGAAAATCAGATTCAGTTGAGATATGAAAAGCTGCAAGAAGGAAGAAATATCATTATACTTACCATTTAGCAGCCAGGTCTTTTCACATAAAGCGGAAGTGCTGCAGTGCCACAACATCTTATTAACTGGACAATAAGAATCCTAACTTTTCCTGAGAGTTGGCATTGTCCGCGAACTAGTTACAGGAGGTAATCTCAAATTAAATCTCACGCGACTGGGGGCTCACTTCGTCTGCTGAGGCGATTCGGCCGCCTGCAGGCGAGAACAATCTGCCCCCGTAACGTTACAAAGTTCCGAGCCGAGTCTGCTACGACCTGCCGCCGATCGTTACCAGCTCTGGGGAACTGCGACAATCGCTTCTGATTCCATTTCGAATT
Organism: Schistocerca gregaria; assembly: GCF_023897955.1. Taxonomy (NCBI): domain Eukaryota; kingdom Metazoa; phylum Arthropoda; class Insecta; order Orthoptera; family Acrididae; genus Schistocerca; species Schistocerca gregaria. The sequence continues at coordinate 1,005,308,143 of NC_064920.1, read as the reverse complement.
TTTTTTTTTAAGCTGATGGATTCCAGGACGTATTTAAGCTCTAAAGGAAAATATTTTCGAAACGCTGGAGCTCCTACCTGTAGGTTTTTATCCCACAACGAGGTCATTTATACAATATGTGATCAAAAGTATCCGGTTTCCTGACTGAAAGTGACTTCTAAGTTCGTGGCGTCCTCCATCGGTAATACTGGAATTCAATATGGTGTTGGCCCACCCTTAGCCTCGATGCCCTCGCAGGCATACGTTCAATAAGGTGCTGAAAGGCTGCCCGAGGAAAGGCAGCCCTTTCTTCACAGAGTGCTGAACTGAGAATAGATATCGATGTAGTTCGGTGAGGCCTGGATGGAAGTCGGCGTTCCAGAACTTCTCAAAGGTGTTCTATAGGATTCAGGTAAGGACTGAGCAGGCCAGTCTATTACAGAGGTGTTATTGTCGTGTAAACACTCCGGCACAGGCGTGCATTATGACAAGTGCTCGATCTTTTTGAAAGATGCAATCGCCAATCCCGAATTGCTCTTCAGCAGTGGGAAGCAAGAAGTTGTTTAAAACATCAATGTGGGCCTGTGCTGTGACAGTGCCATGGCAAACACTGCAAGTGGTGCAAGCCCCCTCCATGAAAAACACGATCACACCATAACACCACCGCCTCCGAATTTTACTGTTGGCGCTACACGCGCTGGCAGATGGCGTTCACCGGGCATTCGCCATACCCAAACCCTGACATCGGATCGCCACATTGTGTACCGTGATTCGCCACTCCACACAACGTTTTTCCGCTGTTCAATCGTCCAGTGTTTACGCTCCTTACTCAAGCGAGGCGTCGTTTGGCATTTACCGGCGTGTGTGTGTCTTATGGTCAGCCTTTCGATCATGAAATATAAGTTTTCCCACCTCCCGCCTAACTGTCAAAGTACTTGCACTCGATCCTGTTGCAGTTTGTAATTCCTTTGTGGCGGTCTGGATAGATATCTGCCTATTACACCTTACGACCCTCTTCAACTGACGGATGTCTCTGTCAGTCAACAGACGAGGTCGGCATTGACGCTTTTGTGCTTCATATGTCCCTTCATATTTCCACTTCACAATCATGTCGGAAACAGTGGATCTAGGGATTTTTACGAGTGTGGAAATCTCGCGTACAGACGTATGACACAAGTGACATCTAATCACCTGACCACGTTCGACGTCCGTGACTTCTGCGGAGCGCCCCATCCTGCTTTCTCACGACGTCTAATGACTACTGAGGTCGGTGACGTGGAGTAACGGGCAGTATGTGGCAGAAAAATACACTTAATATAGAAAACGTATGTTTTTGGAGATGTCCGGATACTTTTATCACATAGTGTACGTCCAGTATACCATCTCTTTGGTTACGTGAGGAACAGAAGTTTTCCCGAAAATGGTAAACGAAGAATTATAGTCACTGAATTACAGTCACGATCAATGTGGAGCTAAGAGCCCTGGAGACAGCAGTTAACTGACATTATACACACATAATGGTTAGAGACTCACTTTCCATCGACGTCAATGCCATTAGAGATGAACCAAACACGTTGGTTGGACGGGGATACGGTAGGATGTCGGTCGTGTGGTTTTCTTATAATGGCCATGCGACACTCCTCCTACGTGTTTTAAGGCGTGCATATGCTAAAGTACATACACGCTCCACTGAAATTCTCAGAATTCTGTGTATCGAAAAATAAATGCAAAAGCTGTCACTGTCTTTTAAGTGATGAGATACTGCTGAGCAGATACGTATTCTTAAACTGCAAAAGACCGATAGAACCAAGCACACTCACCCTCAGTTCACCTTCAATCATACATATAGATCCGACCGCAGTCTCTCCTACCACGAAACTGTACTGTAATTTAGCTGTCATAAACGTTTTGTGGTTCAGTGACTACATGGGCTACTTGTCAAATATCACACAAGATACACTCCTGGAAATTGAAATAAGAACACCGTGAATTCATTGTCCCAGGAAGGGGAAACTTTATTGACACATTCCTGGGGTCCGATACATCACATGATCACACTGACAGAACCACAGGCACATAGACACAGGCAACAGAGCATGCACAATGTCGGCACTAGTACAGTGTATATCCACCTTTCGCAGCAATGCAGGCTGCTATTCGCCCATGGAGACGATCGTAGAGATGCTGGATGTAGTCCTGTGGAACGGCTTGCCATGCCATTTCCACCTGGCGCCTCAGTTGGACCAGCGTTCGTGCTGGACGTGCAGACCGCTTGAGACGACGCTTCATCCAGTCCCAAACATGCTCAATAGGGGACAGATCCGGAGATCTTGCTGGCCAGGGTAGTTGACTTACACCTTCTAGAGCACGTTGGGTGGCACGGGATACATGCGGACGTGCATTGTCCTGTTGGAACAGCAAGTTCCCTTGCCGGTCTAGGAATGGTAGAACGATGGGTTCGATGACGGTTTGGATGTACCGTGCACTATTCAGTGTCCCCTCGACAATCACCAGAGGTGTACGGCCAGTGTAGGAGATCGCTCCCCACACCAAGATGCCGGGTGTTGGCCCTGTGTGACTCGGTCGTATGCAGTCCTGATTGTGGCGCTCACCTGCACGGCGCCAAACACGTATACGACCATCATTGGCACCAAGGCAGAAGCGACTCTCATCGCTGAAGACGACACGTCTCCATTCGTCCCTCCATTCACGCCTGTCGCGACACCACTGGAGGCGGGCTGCACGATGTTGGGGCGTGAGCGGAAGACGGCCTAACGGTGTGCGGGATCATAGCCCAGCTTCATGGAGACGGTTGCGAATGGTCCTCGCCGATACCCCAGGAGCAACAGTGTCCCTAATTTGCTGAGAAGTGGCGGTGCGGTCCCCTACGGCACTGCGTAGGATCCTACGGTCTTGGCGTGCATCCGTGAGTCACTGCGGTCCGGTCCCAGGTCGACGGGCACGTGCACCTTCCGCCGACCACTGGCGACAACATCGATGTACTGTGGAGACCTCACGCCCCACGTGTTGAGCAATTCGGCGGTACGTCCACCTGGCCTCCCGCATGCCCACTATATGCCCTCGCTCAAAGTCTGTCAACTGCACATACGGTTCACGTGCACGCTGTCGCGGCATGCTACCAGTGTTAAAGACTGCGATGGAGGTCCGTATACCACGGCAAACTGGCTGACACTGACGGCGGCGGTGCACAAATGCTGCGCAGCTAGCGCCATTCGACGGTCAACACCGCGGTTCCTGGTGTGTCCGCTGTGCCGTGCATGTGATCATTGCTTGTACAGCCCTCTCGCAGTGTACGGAGCAAGTATGGTGGGTCTGACACACCGGTGTCAATGTGTTCTTTTTTCCATTTCCAGGAGTGTATTTGGGCCTCGTCTGTCTAAACTGCTGTACACACCTGTCACTCAAGGTGAACACACGAGAAAAGTTCTGAGAACAATAATCAAGATATGTACATTTCTTTAACGAGTCCTTAATGTTGTACATGAGACAGTGAAATGTCTTTGTGAACAAAATATTGTTGTCCATCCCAGACTGTCTGTTAGTTGCACGAATGTGCACGATAAGTAATTTAAATTGTGTATTTCGATCTATATTCGATGAGTAAGTGTACATAGACTGTATTTAGGTTTTTCAAGTTTTTATTTTTTCATCGTTGTCTGTCCATCATGGGAACCTTCTTTACTAGCAGTCCATTTTGAAATTCGTGTAAAAATATTGGTCAAAAAGTAATTTTGTTGTGTCTGCAAAACAAAATTTATTAACGCAAGTCATACAAGCCTTGTACACTTCAAGAAAGGCGATGATAGGAATTTCCTTTAGGATACATGTCATCGCCTTTAGGATGTCCTCAATGGTATCAACGCAGTGGCTCTTCATCTTGGCGATGTGCGGATGCAGGAAGAAATCTGACGATGCCATGACAGCTCTGCGAAAGTGTTGCAAAGTTGCGCTTCGCTAGGAACTCCCGAATCAACAGAGCGGTGTGACACGGGGCGTAGTCCTGATGCAGCGTCCACACTGAAGTCACCAGGTGCCTCGCGCAAGTGACGCGATCTGCTAGTCTTTTTAAAGCTGCGATGTAGTAGGTTGCGATCACAATCTTTCCTTGCGGTGCGAACTCCAAATGGATCAAACCTTTCGCGTCGAAGAAGGTGATGAGAATGGTTTTCATTTTAGATTTTCTCATTCTCGCTTTCACAAGACTGGGAGACTTCAGAGTTTGCCACTCTGAGTTTTGGCGCTTCGTTTCTGCGTCGTGCTCAAAAATCCATGTCTCATCACCGGTGATGACAATGTCTAAAAAAACCTGGGTCTCTTTCCGAGGATCAGGGATTTTCTCTGCCTCGTGATGGCTGGGTGTTGTGTGATGTCCTTAGGTTAGTTAGGTTTACGTAGTTCTAAGTGCTAGGGGACTGATGACCATGTTAAGTCCCATAGGGCTCAGATCCATTGGAACCAATCTCTTTCCGACCGTTCCCCAATGTCGCGACCTCCAAACGGTTGTGCTTCTAGTCGTCACTCAACACCTCTGGAATCAATTTGGTATACGCTTGACGCATGTTCAAATCATCGGTAACGAAGTTAAACACAGTGCAATATGACATGTTTAGCACATTCCCTAGCCACTGTTCATTCTCACGTCTGTCGGCATTCAGCAACGTACGCACACATGTCACGTTATCGTGCATTAAACTTGTTGACGGCCGGACAGAGCGGGCTTCGTCAGTAACCTCATCCCGGCCTTCGTTAAATTGTTTTAGAAATTGCAAACTTGCGAGTAAGGCATAGCAGCTCCCTAGTAGGACTCCTGAACCATTTAGTAAGAATGAGCCAGGGTTTTTTGAGTTTTGAACAAAACTTGATTGAATAGTGTTGCTCCAAAGTTGACTACGTCTTGTGCGACGACACGAGCGCTGCATAAGGAGTAACGCAAACATGCAACCAGCGACGCTGACGCGTCGGTCGTCAGGGCGGATGGGGGGGGGGGGGGGAGACCGGGATCCTTTGCAGAGTTATTCAAGCAAGTGTCAATCCCCTGTAATCACGCCACAGGTGGAGCACTGAAAAAGCAATAGCACCCTTACCTGCTAAGATTACTTTAAATTTCGTCGAATGGTTTTGAACGGCCCCTATTGGTTCCAACCTGTACACGAGAGCAAAAATTACTGTCGAGCTGCTCTCCAACGGATGCGATCACTTTCTATGGGGATAGAACCTCACAAGCCCTTACAGAAGGGCTGAAACGCCCTGGGATGTCAGCAGTGTCAAAGTTGTCAAGAACATCTTCCTGTTGCTCATCACAACGCTGACTGCCGTTTTTGATCGCGAAAGGTGTGGAAATCAAAGCCCCACTGAAAGGGGCGGTCTCATTGCCGCCCTTTATGCCCCCTCCCTGCGGCCAATTCATGCCAATTCTGAACAGCGGGATGTCTGGAATGTTTCCCTCGACCACCCATTAAGAAACCAGCGTGATTTCAACGCTGGGCTTCTTGGTTCTGGCATTCACTGAAGAGACGTCAAAGGAAGGGGTGAAATTTGGGTAAGATTGGTTGTGACTATTTCCGATCTTGTGGCTCATCGACGATGGGCAAAATTGTGGCGAGATTTGCTGCCAATGTGATGTCATTAAACCACCTTACAAGTCACATGTTCTTTTTTCGCAAATGTCGACAACTTGCTGAACTTGCTGTTTGAACCGTCGTCAAGCCTGAGGGTGATGTCGAAGGGTACCACCGTTTTGCATCTTTACAGAGGAAGGTAGTACGCACCATTGACCTAAATTTCAAACTTAAGCGTCGCTTACAGGTTTTCGAAAAATACTCCTTCAATTCCGTGGCGCAGTGCATTTTCGAGAATGACCTGTTGACGTGATGATCACTATCGACTCACTTGTTCTGTGTAGACTTTGTCAAACCAATCTGCCCCCTATTTAAGTGTTTTGCAAATGTTAACAATTCATAGTTCCTATCATTTTGTAATTCATTGCTCACATTATTCTGTAACTATCTGGTATCTTGATTATATATATGCTTACAAGCAATGGTCGAATAAATGAGGATAAATCTGGTCCAAGATTTTCAATTCAGTCTTTTGTAACGTTCTTTATAAAGGTGTAACGGGCTTTCAAAAATGTATATGTTTATCTGCCACTGAATATGAAATGGGTAATGTTTGTGTTATGAAAATTTACTGTGTGATGTGTTGTTGAGCAAATAGTGTGCTTAATCAGTTTTACTGTAATCCACAAAAAATAAACAACTTAATGTGGAAAAACAATACGCAATGCCTACAATGAAATCAGTCCCTCACAAATTTACTCAGTTCCATGATCACAGAGTTCAATGGCCCTGTGCAATAAACTGACAAAATTCCCTGTGCAAATAAACGATGAAATAAATTTTCCTTAGCTCTAGAGTCTCCACAGTAGACATAGAAAGTATTCAATTTTGGAGCAGCGAAGTGCAATACCAGCCGTAAAATAGCTTCATACAAATAATATCAGCAGATTGGCTCATAAAACCGTGCAAAAGTTCAGTGAAAATTAGATTAGATTAGATTAGTACATGTTCCATAGATCATGAATACGACACTTCGTAATGATGTGGAACGTGTCAGGTTAATAAAAGGCGCCTATACAAGATATTACATTAGACAAAATATTACATGACACACAATATTTTTTGTGGCGGTTGGAAAATTACCCACTTACTATATCCAAAAATTCCTCTCATGAGTAGAAGGAGTTGCCATTAAGAAATTCTTTTAATTTTTTTTTAAATGCTATATGGCTATGTGTCAGATTTTGATTCTATTAGGTAAGTGACCAAAGACTTTTGCGGCAGCATAATTTACCCCCTTCTGAGCCAAAGTTAGATTTAACCTTGAGTAGTGAAAATCATCCTTTCTCCTAGTGTTGTAGCCATATACACTACTCCTACTTTTGAATTCGTTCGGATTGTTAATAACAAATTTCATAAGTGAATATATATATTGTGAGGCTACAGTGAAAGTTTTTAGCTGTTTAAGTGTCTGCAGGATGATCTTGGATGAGCTCCAGCAAATATTCTGATTACATGCTTTTGTGCAATGAACACTCACTCTTTAACTCAATGATGAGTTACGCCAGAATATGATGCCAATACGAAAGCAGAGAATGAAAATAGGCGTGGTAAGCTAATTTACTCAGATGCATATCGCCAAAATTTGCAATGACCCTAATAGCGTAAGTAGCTGAACTCAAACGTTTCAGCTGATCCTCAGTGTGTTTTTTCCAGTTAACACCTCATCAATGCATGCACCTAGAAATTTTTAATATTCTACCTTAGCTACCGATTTCTGATCGAAGTCTATATTTATTAATGGGGTCATTCCATTTACTGTGTGGAACTGTATATACTGTGTTTTGTCAAAGTTTAATGAGAGCCCATATGCAGAGAACCACCTAATCATTTTCTGAAAAACATCATTTACAATTTCACCAGTTAATTCTTGTCTGTCGGGTGTGATAGCTATACTTGTATCATCGGCAAAAAGTACCAGCTTTGCATCTTCGTGAATATAGAATGGCAAGTCATTAATATATCTTAAGAACAGCAGAGGACCCAAGACCGAACCTTGTGGCACCCCATTCTTGATTGTTCCCCAGTTTGAGAAATCACCAGTTGCTTGCATATTATGTAAACTGCTTATTTCAACTTTCTGCACTCTTCCAGTTAGGTATGATTTAAACTATTTGAGCACTGTCCCATTCATACGACAGTACTTTAGCTTATCTAGAAGTATTCCATGATTTACTCAACCAAAAGCCTTTGATAGATCACAAAAAATCACAATGGGTGGCGTCCGTTTACTCAGAGCATTTAATACTTCATTAGTGAAAGTATATATAGCATTTTCCGATGAAAAACCATTTGGAAACCAAACTGACATTTTGTTACAATACATTACTTTTTCAAGAATTTTGGATAAGGCAGTCAGAAGAGAGATTGGGCAGTAGTTGTTGACATCAGACGTATCTGATTTTTTATGCAGTGGTATAACAATGGCATACTTCAGTCTATCTGGGAAAATACCCTGCTTCAGAGAGCTATTACATATGTGGCTAAGAATCCCACTTATTTCTTGGGGAAAAAAGCTTTTATTATCCTGCTGGAAATGCCATCAATCCAATGTGAGCTTTTATTCTTGAGAGGGTTTATGATCTTCCTAATTTCAGATGGAGAGGTGGGTGGAATTTCAATTGTATCAAATGGTGTGGGTAAAGCCTCTTCCATTAACTGCCTTGATTCTTCTGATGAACATTTAGATCCTATTTTCTATACAAAATTTAAAAAATGATTATTCAAAATGTTTTCGACTTCCAGCTTGATAATTATCAAGTTTCCATGCGCTTTGATGGTGATGCCGTCATCCTGTACTCTTGGCTGTCCTGTCTCCCTTGTAATAATATTCCAAATTGTTTTGATTTTGTTATCAGAGGTATTAATCTCAGACATGATGCACATGCTTCTGGACTTTTTAATAACCTTTTTTAATGTAGCACAGTAGTTTTTACAATATTTGGCTGTTTCTGGGTCATTACTCTTTCTTGTTGTTAGATACAGTTCCCTTTTGTGGCTACAAGATAGTTTTATTCCTTTAATAAGCCAAGGTTTTTTGCATAGTTTCTTATAATTAGATTTAACTACTTTTTGGGGAAAAAGTTTTCAAATTCTCTTAAAAGTGTATCATGAAATAAGTTATATTTTAAATTAGCGTCGGGTTCCTTGTGCACCACATCCCGTCTAACTGCTGAAGATTTTCTTTGAAATTTCTAATTGTTGAGTCGTTAATTGAATGCACAACTTTGCAGCGTAGTTTTGAATTACTGAATGGAGCTATGTCATATACTGTAAGTAGCTGAGAATCATGCTTAGAAAGCCCATTCTTAACACGACAAGAATTTATGCTTTTAAACCTGTCTTGGTCTATAAAAGTGTTATCTACCAATGTGCTGCTGTCCTTTACTAATCGAGTAGGAAAATTAATGACAGATGTCAAATTGAAAGAACCAAGCGAGACTTCCAGGTCATTCTTCCTATTACACTCTTTCTATTAATCAACATTGAAGTCCCGACAAATAATAATTTGCTTTCCCCTAGCTGAAAGATAGCACTACAAGGCATCTAAGTTTTCCAGGATTAAATTAAAGTTTCCTGAAGTGGTCCTATATACTGTTACAATTATAAAAGAGCCCTCCTTCAGTTTAAGATGACAGGCACGTGCTTCTATATGTTGCTCTAGACAATTTTTTTTTTTGTATCTAAGCTTTCTACACAGTGATTACTTTTGACATATGTGGCAACTCCTCCTCCCATCTTATTTCTACTCATATGTGCAGCTAATTTATAACAACTGACATTTACCTTTTCCATATCAGACACAACGTGATGCTCAGACAGGCATAGTATATCTATTACATTATTAGATTCAATGTCATCTAAACAAACCAAGAGCTCATCTACTTTATTTTTGTGAAAAATGCTAACATTATTTTTACGTTACTTTTCTGAGAATCTACTTTTTTCTTCAATCCACCAATATTTTGGTTAAATATGGTAAAATTACTATTTACTTTCCTGTTGTGAGAATTTTGTGAGTTTTGGACCTCTTTAGCACCGGCCTGCCTGAACTTCTCATTGGACACTGATATTAGCCTAAAAAAGAGGTACATCCATGAGAACTAGTGTCCCCCCTTATAGATTTCACTAACAACCCTGCCAGTTTACCCTTCCCTTGCCTGTTAAGATGGATACTGGATATTGCCTCAGCGCTATGCAATGCTATCCACATTGAAAATTGTTACAAAAATTAGTACAATTCTGAGTCACGCACATAAATATTTTTTATTCTGATTGAAAAATGATTTGTTTTACAAATATATTCATTGGATTTAAATAAGCATGACATAGAAGAGAATGAGGTGCTGATAAGGGGATGTGCTAAGACCGAATGTTTCAGTTCGAAAATTGTATTCAAAATAGTGTCACCTTCACAACATTTTATATGAATCATTTTACATTAACTTTAAAATCACTGAATTTCTCAACCGTTCTACAATTTTCACTTAGTGCCGTAATTAAAAACACTTGAATTGGTATACGAGAAAAGGTCTGTCATCGTTTGACAAAATATGTTCCAAAATTTAATTTCTCTGTATCGGGATTACAAAACACACAAAATATTACAAATATGATATACCTAATCAACCTATACATTAAATCTGGTGGAAAATACTTCGTTGCTACATTCAAGGGACAGTACCGTAAAATTCAGCCAAATCCACATATTGCGTTGCTTCATATTTAAAACTAAATACATAGAGTTTCAGTTCCTTACAAATTTGTTCCAATTGCTCTACCTTTGAGTTACAGTATAAATTCATATCTCTTCTATAATTGCCATTGACAGTGCTCAATATTTGTTAACGATCATTATCACTTCAATACTCGATAACCTTATAGCCTCACAAATTAAGAATACACACTTTACACTTTTATAGAAATAACTATTGCCTAACATTTACTGGCTCTGTGTGAGCACAAACAATATTATTCATCACTTCATTTTATAAAAACTGTAATATTGTGCATCCATACACAAACAACTAAATTCTCGCAGACAGCCATTAGCTTTAAGTCTTATATGCTACCTATAACAGACTCCATCGTTAACTGATACTGCGCTCAGTGAGCTCCTACTTACAATAGATTCTGCCACTCAGGAAACATCTTTGGTTCAATGGTGTCAAAGATACTATCTCTACTACATATGACAACCGTTTCAGGTCATTTTACATGAATTGTATTACAAAATCGGACTACACGTACAAGCCGACCCCTCACAACTTAATTGAAACTCCCTTTTAGTTATCAGAGTATTAATGCTTTTTGTAAGAACCAATACCCGAGGGCCTTTCTATTCATATCGTTCAGTCTGTCGCACGAGAGAATCATATGCATATCTGAGTTCGTGGGGAGCCATAAGTCTCTCGGTCGACCCAGCAGGTGCAGATCACTTTTTCAGCCAAAAGGCTTGCTTGCTAGAATGTCGTCAAACAAACTACTTCTGACCGTCTGAGACTACACATAGCTGACAAAAGTTATGGGACAGCACAAATACAGGTGGTAGAAGTATCGCTTACACCAGGTATAAAAGGGCGCTGCATTGGCGTGGTTGACCTTGTGTCTACCCTCAATCGTGAGGATGGTGGCGACAGCGGATACCGGACTTACAGGTCGGGAACGACTTCGCCTGCGGTCCGGACGCGAAAGCCTGCGTCCTGGCTGACGCATTTGCAGCGAACTTCACACCGGTGGCCGACGTCAACGATGACGATCACATACGGCGGGACCACAAGCAACTACCAACCTTCCGCACCGCAAAGGAGGAATGCGACGTTATCGAGCAAATAAAGGAGGAGGAAGTTGCGGTGAAGCTCGGCTCGCTGAACCCCAAGAAGGCTGGAGGCAGCAACGGCGTCACAAACCTCCTGCTGAAGAACCCTCCGCCGAAATTACACCGGCAACTTGTCTTCAATAAGATCCTCCGATCAGGTGTCTATCCCTCTGTGTGGAAACACGCGGAGTTTGTGGCCATTTTGAAATCCAGCAAAGACCCACGCCAGGCATCCAGCTACCGACCCGTCAGCCTGCTCCCGCCCATATTGAAGGTTTTCGAGAGGCTGTACGCGAGGAGACTGATGCGACACGTCACTCAGAAGGGCATCATCCCAGACAAGCAGTTCGCGTTTCGAGAAGAACTTGGCACTTCCCTCCAGCTCCTGCGGGTGGTAGAACCGGTGATGAGGGCACTGGAAACAAGCAATACCTTGGGGCAGTGTTCCTCGACGTCTCCCGAGCGGTTGACTCGGTGTTGCACGACGGTCTCGAGTTCAAACATTTTGAACAAGGGATACCGACGTCCCACATGACGCTTCTGCGGTCGTACGTGTCTGAACGAACCTTCCACTTGACGGCTGATGACGGTACTTTCACAGATCGGCAGATACGTGCAGGGGTGCCGCAGGGGTCGGTTCTCGGCCCCTCGCTATACTCCCTCTACACTGCCGACGCCCCGAAAGGGGCAAGAGTTGAAATGGCGCTGTACGCTGATGATACGACTGTGTTCACTCACAGCATGAACGCCCAAGTGCTGAGAAACCGCCTCCAACGCGGGTGCAACGAACAGCCAGGAAGTTGTCTTCACCGGAAGACTTCTGCCACCTCTGGCTTACATCAGTCGAAATCCTGGGAGAACCTTTCCCATGGACTGGGACGGCGAAATATCTAGGGATCACCCTAGACCGCAGGCTCACATGGAAGCATCACATCCGTGATGTGAAACGGAGAGCAATAGGACGCCTTCGCGCCCTGTATCCGCTGCTAAACCCACAGTCGTCATTGCCACCGCAACACGGCAACACCCTATACCTAACGTTGGTCGGCCCCCTGTTAGAGTATGCGGCCGTGGTCTGGGGGAAAGTCGCAGATGCTCACATTGTGACTCTGTGGCGGATACAGAACCGCGCCCTGAAGACTAACATACATCTTCCGAGGCGCTTTTCGACGCCCCAACTCCACTAGGACACCGGGATCCTGCCTCTCCGAGACAGATTTTGCTTGATCGCCAGGAAATTCTACGAAAAAGCGGGACACTCCCGCAACCGTGGACTGGGCCAACAACCTCATCACAGGCCAACCATGCGTTGATCTGTCCTGCTGATGGATTAAGTTTTTACTAATCCCCTGTCAGAGTGTGTCCTTCTGTTTTTCAGGTTACACCAGCAAGGACAAACCAACAAGAGTGCTAAGCTATTTTTCTCTCTCCCACAGGAACCGCAGGAATGGCAAATTTTGTCCAAACTGCACCATCTCAAGCCAAGGGTAGGCTCGTCTTTTCAACGTCAGCGTGGTTGTCTTTTGTATTCGGGTGATTAATGTGATAACGTTTCCGACATGATTACGGCCGTACGACAGGAATTAAGACTTTTAATGCGGGAAGGTAGTTAGAGCTAGACGCCTTCCATTTAGGAAGTCGTCAGGTAATTCAATATTTCGATATCCACAGTGTCAAGAGTGTGCCGCGAATATCAAATTTCAGGTTTTTACTCGCTGCACGGACGACATGGTGGACGAAGACCTTCGCTTAACGACCCAGGGCAGAGGAGTTTGCATATGGTTATCAATGGTAACAGACAAGCAACACTGGGTGAAATAACCGCAGAAACGACGACACACGGATCCGTTAGGACAGCGAGGCGAAATATAACGTTAATGGGCTATGGGACCAACCGACGGACGGCAGTGTCTCTGCTAACAGTACGATATCGCCTGCAGCACTTCCCTGGGCTGGTGACAGTATTGGTTGGAACCTAGAAGACTGGAAAACCGTGGCCCGATGTTAATTGGTAAGAGCTGATGGCAGGGTAAGAGTATGGCGCAGACCCCACAAAGCCATGGACCCATGTTGTCAACAATGCGCTGTGGAAGCTGTTGGTGGCCTCATAATAGTGTGAGCTGTGTTGTAATGCGCTGCGTCATCTGGTCCAAATGGACAGATCAATGACGGGAAATGATTATGTTCTGCTACTTAGAGACCCTTTGAGAGTTTTTACGGACTTAGTGTTCCCAAACGACGATGGATTGAAGAACATTCTAGGCAGTTTGAGCTAATGGTTTGGCTACCCACATCGCAGTACGTAAATCTGATCGGACATTTGTTGTTGTTGTTGTTGTGGTCTTCAGTCCAGAGACTGGTTTGATGCAGACCTCCATGAGACTGTATCCTGTGCAATCGTCATCATTTCCCAACACCTACTGCAACCTAAATCCTTATGTATCTGTTTAGTATATTCATCTCTTGGTCTCCCTTTACGATTCTTACCCTCCACGCTGCCCTCCAATGCTTAATTTGTGATCCCTTGATGCCTCAGAACAAGCCCTGCCAACCGGTCCCTTCTTCTTGTCAAGTTGTGCCACAAACTCCTCTTCTCCCCAATTCTATTCAATACATCCTCATTAGTTATATGATCTACCCATGTAATCTGCGGCATTCTTCTGTAGCACTACATTTCGAAAGCTTCGATTCTCTACTTGTATAAACTATTTATCATCCACGTTTCACTTCCATACATGGCTACACTCCATAAAAATACTTTCAGAAACGACTTCCTGACACTTAAATCTATACTCGATGTTAATAAATTTCTCTTCTTCAGTAACGCTTTCCTTGCCATTGCCAGTCTACATTTTATATCCTCTACTTCGACCATCATCAGTTATTTTGCTCCCCAAATAGCAAAACTCTTTTACTACTTTAAGTGTCTCATTTCCTAATCTAATTCCCTCAGCATCACTCGAATTAATTCGACTACATTCCATTATTCTCGTTTTGCTTTTGTTGATGAACATCTTATATGCTCGTTTCAAGGCCCTGTCCATTCCGTTCAACTACTCTTCCAAGTCCTTTGCTGTCTCTGACAGAATAACATCAGGGAGAGACTACAACTCTGTCTCACTTCCTTCCCAACCATTGCTTCCCTTTCATGCTCCTCGACTCTTGTAACTGCCATCTGGTTCCTGTATATTTTATTTATTACACCGAACATTATGGGACATAATCGAGAATCACAGAATGCTGCTCCGGCAACAGTTTCGTAATTATGGACGGCTACAGAGGCAACATGGATCAGCATTTCTGCAGGAGACATTCAATGAATTGTTGAATCCACTCCGCGTCTATATTCTGCACTACGATGGGGAAAAGGATGTCCGATACGATCTTAAGAAGGACCCATGACATTTTTCACGTCAGTGTAATAAGATAAATGGACTCCAGCCTCTGGTCTCGGTCTGGAAAGGCACTGTGAACGTTACGGCCAGACATACTTTTAGTTCTAGCATTTCCCGTCTACGATATGGATAGCCAGAGCCATAAACGAGCACAGTAGTTGGTGCTGCGCTGTCTCCCGGGAAGATTACACCGAGCGAACTTGCAGCGACGCAACACAAGGCCGCCGGCTGGCTGGTATTTACGCGGGCCGGCTGCCGCCGCCCTTATCTGCGGCAGTAAAGGGCGCGTAATGCTACCGCAGGTGCCGGCGCGCTCCCGGCCAACCACGACTCGCTAATTTGTGGCCGCGCGGCGCCCCGCCCGGGGCCGTCTAATTAGCGACGCCCGGAACACTGCCGCCGCAACTGTGGCCAAAAATTCTAAGCCTCTTACAAAACTCTTCGCCTTTAATTAAGCTTCTAACTTCCTCACCGCCCTTTCAGACGCAAGTGGTGATGTCTGCGACAGCGTTAACAGTCTTCTACCCAGTAGCCCTGTTTAAGTAATTGTGTTAACCTCGACACCAGACGGCTACAATGTTTCATTCCAGACAGCGAATTTCCTCACCTCCAGTTGGTATTATTTCCAGAAAATTCTCCACACAACTGAGAAAATAAGGTACAGAATAACACATCAGTACCACAAATTGATTATGAAAAGTGCGAAATTTAATATCATGTTAACAAGCATGGAACACAGTCCTGAGCCAGTGCCACATGTTGACGTGTTCACGTTTCGTCATCTGTATTACCTGTTTGATGCCTTCAAAGTTACCATATTAACCCTTTAAGTAACAAAATACTCTATCCAGCAAAGCAATGAAACATGTTGTTGTGGTATTCAGTTCTGAGACTGGTTTGATGCACCTCTCCATGCTAGACTATCCTGTGCAAGCTTCTTCATCTCCCAGTACTTACCGCAACCTACATCCTTCTGAATCTGCTTAATGTATTCATCTCTAAGTCTCCCGATACGATTTTTACCCTCCAAGCTGCTCTATAATGTTAAGTTTGTGATCCCTTGACGCCTCAGAACATGCCCTACCAACCGGGGACCGGTTGTCAAGGTGTGCCACAAACTCCTCTTCTCCGCTATTTTACTTAATACCTCCTCATTAGTTACGTGATCTACCCATCTAATCTTCAGCCTTCTTCTGTAGCACCACATTTCGAAAGCTTCTATTCTCTTCCTGTCCAAACTATTTATCGTCCATGTTTCACTTCCATACATGGCTACACTCCATATAAATACTTTCAGAAACGACTTCCTGACGCATAAATCTATACTCGATGTTAACAAATTCCTCTTCTTCAGAAACGCTTTCCTTGCCATTGCCAGTCTACATTTTATATCCTCTCTACTTTGACCATCATCAGTTATTTTGCTCCCCAAATAGCAAAACTCCTTTACTACTTTCAGCGTCTCATTTCCTAATCTAATTCCCTCAGCATCACCCGACTTAATTCGACTGCATTCCATGACCGTCGTTTTGCTTTTATTGATGTTCATCTTATATCCTTCTTTCAAGACACTGTCCATTCCGTTCAACTGCTCTTCCAAGTCCTTTGCTGTCTCTGATGGAATTACAATGTCATCGGCGAACCTCAAAGTTTTTATTTTCTCTCCATGGATTTTGATACCTACTCCGAATATTTTCTTTTGTTTCCTTTACTGCTTGCACAATATACAGATTGAATAACGTCGGGGAGAGGCTACAACCCTGTCTCATTCCCTTCCCAACCACTGCTTCCCTTTCATGCCCCTCGACTCGTATAACTGCCATCTGCTTTCTGTACAAATTGTAAATAGCCTTTCGCTCCCTGTATTTTACCCTTGTCACCTTTAGAATTTGAAATAGAGTATTCCAGTCAACACTGTCAAAAGCTTTCTCTATGTCTACAAATGCTAGAAACGTAGGGTTGCCTTTCTTAATCTATTTTTAATATAAGTCGTAGTGTCAGTGTTGCCTCAGGTGTTCCCACATTTCTGCGGAATCCAAACTGATCTTCCCCGAGGTCGACTTCTACCAGTTTTTCCATTCGTCTATAAAGAATTCACGTTAGTATTTTGCAGCTGTGAATTATCAAACTGATAGTTCGGTAATTTTCACATCTGTCAACACCTGCTTTCTTTCGGATTGGAATTATTATATTCTTCTTGAAGTCTGTGGGTACTTCGCCTGTCTCATACATCTTGATCACCAGATGGTAGAGTTTTGTCATGACTGGCTCTCCCAAGGCCGTCAGTAGTTGTAATGGAATGTTGTCTACTCCCGGGGCCTTGTATCGACTCAGGTCTTTCAGCGCTCTTTCAAACTCTTCACGCAGTATCGTATCTCCCATTTCATCTTTATCTACATTCTCTTCCATTTCCATAATATTGTCCTTAAGTACATCGCCCTTGTATAGACCCTCTATATACTCTTTCCACCTTTCTGGTTTTCCCTTCTTTGCTTAGAACTGGGTTTCCATCTGAGCTCTTGATATTCATACAAGTGGTTCTCTTTTCTTCAAAGGTGTATTTAATTTTCCTGTAGGCAGTATCTATCTTACCCCTAGTGAGATAAGCCTCAAGATCCTTACATTTGTCATCTATCCATCCCTGCTTAGGAGTTTTGCACTTCCTGTCGATCTCATTTTTGAGACGTTTGTATTCTTTTTTGCCTGCTTCATTTATTGCATTTTTATATTTTCTCCTTTCGTCAATTAATTCAATATTTCTTCTGTTACCCAAGGATTTCTATCAGCCCTCGTCTCTATACCTAGTTGATCGTCTGGTGCCTTCACTACTTCATCCCTCAGAGCTAACCATTCTTCTTCTAATTTCTTTTCCCCATTCCTGTCAATTGTTCCCTTATGCTCTCCCTGAAACTCTCTGCAACCTCTGCTTTAGTCAGTTTTTCTAGGTCCCATCTCCTTAAATTCCCACCTTTTTGCAGTTTCTTCAGTTTTAATCTACAGTTCATAACCAATAGATTGTTAGAGTCCACATCTGCACCTGGAAATGTCTTACAGTTTAAAACCTGGTACCTAAATCTCTGTCTTACCAATATATAATCTATCTGATAGCTTTTAGTATCTCCAGGGTTCTTCCATGTATACAACCTTCTTCAATGAAACATATCAGTATGTATTCTTTGGAGATTGTAAGCAATAAAACTGCTTAATTTCGAATGTGTCTCTAAGTCCAAGATCAATTATGAGATGTTAAATATTCATACCAGTCAATCATGAGAACAAAATCTGCGGCGAAGAAATTCTAAAACATATCTGTAGCATATTATCAATCTCAACTTCTGTTACTTATCATTTGCCCTGAGCAGGAAGGCAGGCCGTTGTGGCAGAGCGGTTTTAGGCGCTACAGTCTGGAACCACATGACCGCTACGGTAGCAAGTTCGAACCCTGCCTCGGGCATGGATGTGTGTGATGTCCTTAGGTTAGTTAGGTTTAAGTAGTTCTAAGTCTAGGGAACTGATGACCTCAAAAGTTAAGTCCCATAGTGCTCATAGCCATATGAACCATTTGAGCTGATGAACATAGATGTTAAGTCCCATAGTGCTCAGAGCCATTTGAACCATTTTTGAAGCTGAGCAGGAAGAAATTTTCCAAAGGACGGGGTTCACAACCACCTTTGGATCATATTTTTGAGTCATCAGTCTTCTGATTGGTTTGATGTGGCCAACCACGAACTCCCCTCCTGTGGCAACATCTTCATCTCAGAGTAGGACTTGCAACCTACGTTCTCAATTATTTACTGGATGTATTCCAATCTCCGTCTTCCTGTTCGGTTTTTGTCCTCTACAACACGCTCTAGTACCATAGAAGTCATTTCCTGATGTGTCTTAACCTATGTACTATCAACCTGTCCTTACATCCACTGACCGCATCTCGTGGTCGTGCGGTAGCGTTCTCGCTTGCCACGCCTGGGTTCCCGGGTTCGATTCCCGGGGGGGGGGGGGGGCAGGGATTTTCTCTGCCTCGTGTGCCTCGTGATGGCTGGGTGTTGTGTGATGTCCTTAGGTTAGTTAGGTTTAAGTAGTTATAAGTTCTAGGGGACTGATGACCTCAGCAGTTGAGTCCCATAGTGCTCAGAGCCATTTTTTAGCTACCTTTTACAGTGCGGAACGCTGCCAGAGTCAATGAATTTCTAGAAGGTACCGGTGAGGATGTGGAGCCATGCCGTGGCCCCCTGCTCTAGGTTTCGCGGTTGAGGGTACGTGCTACGTACAGCCCATAGATTCTCGATTGGGTTTAAATCCGGAGAGTACGCTGTTCAGCGACGGGGTATGGGGTACTGTAAACTTATAGTGGCATTCTTCGAACCGCGCTCGTACACTGCGAGCTATGTGACACATTCGATTGTCCTATTGGTTGATGCCATAGTACCGAGGAAAGACAAATGCATGTAGGGGTGCATATGGTCCCCAAGTATAAATGCGTGGTTTTGTTGATCAACTGCTCCTTCTAGAATGACATGATCAACCAGGGAGTGCAATGAAAGCATTTCCTAGCCTACTGCGCCTTTTTCTGGTATTGGGTGTTTTCTTTCATACGTTACACGTCTTACACGTCATATGTCCGGTGGAACATGAAACGTGATCCGTCTGAGGTCACATGCTACGCCTCAATGGGCGTCCATTTGTAGTAGTGGCGTGCAAAATTAGAACCCTCGTCACCGATGATAGCTGTCAGCATGTGTGCATGAAACAGCTTGAATGATCGCTGAGAAGGTATTGTTGGTATCCCCGTGGTTCATCTGAGCGGTCAGTTGCTCAACAGTTGCACGTCTGTTCGTTTATATACATTTCCGCAGCCGTCGTCATCTATGGACCGTAGCGCACCACGGTTGCCTCGGCGCTGTTTTTTGATAGCGCCATCTTGCCATGCACGGTATATTTTAACCACGGTGGCACGTGACGAGTTTACGAATCCATTTCGGAAATTCTTCCATCCCTTACCCGAAAACCATTGATCTTGCCCTTTTTGACTGTAAATAAATTGCCCGTTTCCACATTTCGGCAGCGACTGCACTGTTTTCCACGTCCCCCGACACTCTTTAAATTGCCTCCGCTGCTATTGCTGCCGTCTGCGAGTGGTTATTGGAGGTTGACATCGAACGTAGGCGGTAACTGGACCGTCCATTTTTACTGTTTCACGCACTAGTACTGTATCTGACGGTAGTCTAGGTAACGTAGTGTCAAATGGACCAGTTTATGAAACGTATAAAGCAGAAGCATTTCAGGAAAGTCGTGAAAGTGACTCTGTTGTTTGAGTGGCTACTAATGTGGATCTAAGCTCAAATGGCTCTGAGCACTACGGGACCCAACTGCTGTGGTTGTCAGTCCCCTAGAACTTAGAACTACTTAAACCTAACTAACCTAAGGACATCACACACATCCATGCCCGAGGCAGGATTCGAACCTGCGACCGTAGCAGTCGCACGGTTCCGGACTGCGCACCTAGAACCGCGAGACCACCGCGGCCGGCGCAAAAGGTAGCTATTCAGGTTTTTGACAGGTGGTCATATTAATGTGTATGGACATTCCAGTAGGTACATCAACTACATCAGAGTCTCTTCAAAATTCTGAATCCTGTTTGTCCTCTCCTGTAGCCTCTTTCCAGCAGTTCATTACAATGTCAAGCAGAACGCCATCGGCCATGGGACTGTGCCACGTCTATTAAGTCATTCTTATAGATCTAAACGAAATATTCACGTATGTCAATACGGTCGTACTGACAATGTAAATTAACCAAAACTGAGTAAATAATATGCCTATAACATTCAAGTATGTGCATAACTGTTTCCGTCGTGTTGCACGTTATCAGTAATCATCGTACATGCGGACTGTCAATGAAAATAAGTTATACTATCTTAGTGGCTAACACTTCCGATTAATTTGTGAAACAATTTCATTTGCGATGTCCATTATTCATTAGAAGAAGCATTTCACAGCATATAACCCGTAAAGGATGTAAGTAGGAACTGAATTCATAACTATCTTTACACAACGTGAACGTTAATGAAACCGATAAACTGCAGAGACGGGTTCATGACTAGAACTGAGGAAAGAAAGGTCCTATGAACTTGTGTCTAGAATTCGACAGTGTGTAGACAATGACAAGTGGTCCCGGAACACAGTACAGAGATGCATCGCATTAAAATCACAGTAGATTTTCAAAATGACGTCCATGGGATTGCAGGTGATAGGACTGGTAACGGTTGTCATGCTGGATGCGCATGATCGTACTTTGGTGTACACCATGTTGGCGGGCCACTTCCCTGGAGCTCATATCAGAGTTCGTCTCAATATCATGTAGAATCCGGTCCTGCAAATCTGGTGTAGGCATAGTCCACCGCCTGTTTGCACGTTCATCTATCTGGAAGGACCCTTGATCACACAAAAGTCCAAAAAGGACTTGAAATGTGTGATGTGGCTAGTATCTGTGAGGGTACATGGTTTGATGTAGCTACGCTGCCTCTCACCTTTTCCCTCTGCTTGGCCGACCACAAACACCAAATCAGCTGGTTGCCGACATGAAACCCGGACCATTCTGCTGCTTATAGTACGCTACGTCAATCGCACATCCTGCAACATGCAAAAAACACATGACACGTGGTCAGAGGAACTGCCATTCATCAGCGCCGTCCACTGTACCAACGAGGCATTTCCGGACATAGATCATAGGATCTTTCTTCCTGCCGGCCGGAGTGACCGAGCGGTTCTAGGTGCTACAGTCTGGAACCGTTGCCACCGCTACGGTCGCAGGTTCGAATCCTGCCTCGGGCATGGCTGTGTGTGATGTCCTTAGATTAGTTAGGTTTAAGTAGTTAGGGGACTGATGACCTCAGAAGTTAAGTCCCATAGTGCTCAGAGCCATTTGAATCATCTTTCTTCCTCTATTTCCAGTCAGAAATCCGTCCCTGCAGTTTGTCGGCTTTATTAATGCTCATCCCCTATATTCCTGACGTTAACAGCCTGGGCATGATCTCCAGTGTATGATAACTGAAAAATGCTTCACAAGCCAAGAACACTAAGAAAGTATGTAGTTATATGAGCGGTTTCGATAGAGCTATTCTCTCATCATCGGATCTTATACTTTTGAATCTTTTGAGTGTGTCCTACACAGCATAAAATCCGGTGATGACAGCCTAACTCTGTAGAAAGCGGTCATAGGTTGTGGGGCAAATAACAGTGGCCCGGAGAGCTGAGTTCCAAGGAACGGCAGATGTTGAAAGTGACCACCACTCACCTCTTGGCACTTTTGGATCCTAGTCAGCAAGTTACTGAAGGCGGATCGAAGCTGGACTGTTAGAATTGCTGAAGTCTCATCCTAAATGTTACGTTGCAGTTCTTGAAGACTGTGAGAGTTGTTGCCATACACCTTAGAACTGAGGGGTTCCCATTGACGAATCAGGTGACCTGGGTGGCCAGCTAGGGCTGCGACCAAACTGACCTCTGCTAACAAATATCAGGCATGAAGATTCTCTAAATGTGCTCTAAGGATCGACCGGTTGAATGGGCAGTTACTCCATCTTCATATAAGTAACTGCAGGTCCTTCCTCCTTTGTTAGTGCATCCACAAACGGTTTCAAAGTGTTGGCAATGCAACGCGCCGAAGTCAGAGTCTGATGAATGAACGTGAGACCAATAATGCGGCGTGCAGACACTGCACAAGAAACCGAAACCTTCTGACCATACAATGGAGTTCATGGAAGTTGTGCGGATCCTCCATTGCCTAGAAACTGTGGTTCTATGAGTTGACATAACCACTCAGGTGAAACCAGGCTTTATCAGCCATAAAGAATAGATCCATCTCCAATCCATTCATTGTTATCTCAGTGAAAAGGCACTCACAAAACTGTAGGAACAGCAGACACTCGATAGGGACGCATGTACAGGTGGAGTATTCGTCCACATTTTGACGTGATACGCCGATGTCTTGCGACAAGCGTCGGGTTGAGCTGGCAGGACTCTTCTGGTGTAGTGCACCCACATTTTTTTGGGGTGAGAGCGTATTTTGGAGTGTTTTTTTGACACATTCTGATGTCATTTTCGGACTGAGCGTTGCATGGCACTCTTTGCTGGCACTTTGACACCATTAAACGTCTCTGCAAACAACTGACCACATGACTTCGTTTTGACGTAACTTCTTACAACGAACACCCTCTGATCCACTGCGAGTACCATCGTCCCCTTTGCACTAATCCACTCACACTGACACAGCCCACACTACTCTCGCCGGCCTAGGTGGCCGAGCGGTTCTAGGTTCTTCAGTCTGGAACCGCGCGATCGCTACGGTTGCAGGTTCGAATCCTGCCTCGGGCATGTATGTGTGTGATGACCTTAGGTTAGTTAGGTTTAAGTAGTTCTAAGTCAAGGGGACTGATGACCTCAGATGTTAAGTCCCATAGTGCTCAGAGCCATTTGAACCAACACTACGCTCTGAACCGGTGTGGACCACGTGGCGGACGTACAAGTGGTGTGCGCGTCACGCGGTGTGGTTATATGCATACGTTCATGTTTGCCCCTCCCCATACAACAAAATGCTTTTTCAGCGATCTTGGCTCGTGAAGCTTTCTTCAGTTACCACGACAAACTGTTTGGTTACATTATGGCGCGGAAAAAAACTAGCTGTAACTATACTTAAAAACTACTTCCGTATTGATTTTCTACTTTATACTATACGAAAAGAGACAGTGAATTGAACTTACCTACTTACGGTAGTCTACGATAGCCTGCGATAGTTTTAAAACTCAGCCGCGCGGAGTGGCCGCGCGGTTTGAGGCGCCATGTCACGGACGGCGCGGCCCCTCCCGTCGGAGGTCCGAGTCCTCCCTCGGGCATGGGTGTGTATGTTGCTCTTAGCGTAAGTTAGTTTAAGTAGCGTGTAAGTCTAGTGACCGATAACCGATGAACTCAACAGCTTAGTTAGTCCACCTCAAAGTCACCTCTTCCCAGTGCAGGCTGTAAGACGTGTATATTTCTATTGTTTATTGTCAAATCACAATTTATGAAAAATGTTAATATTTGTCATGTTGGAAATAATTGTGATAGCAGGGAATGTCTGCACCAATGTATTGTTAACAAGAGAGACCGCAAATTGATATAATTTTAAAAAGGACGGGAGAGACCGCGTATGCATACATTTTAAGAAAAGAGCGGGAGACCGCGCATTGATACATTTTGTAATGGTAGCAGGGATTGTCTGCACCAGAAAGCATTATTGGCAGGAGGGACCGCACTGTAGCGTTCATAGGATGTCAGTAGTCAGCGAGAAGTGAAGCGAGTCGGTAGCATGTCTGAAGCGAGAGGTTGAGAGGAGCGGTGTGCCTGCCAGCCATTAGCTATGATTTACAAGAGATTATAAACGGATGTACAGAGACATCAGCTAACTATTATAATAAGAGGAACTAATATTATTGAATTAATTTTTTGAGAAACTCAAGACTGCTGAGGGTATGTTTGCGCATTGCTAGTTGTAAGGTTATTGTAAAAAGTAAGTCCCATATAGTAAACCAGAGTAAGTATATTCATGTCGCAGTTCGATGTAGCAGTCAGATGGCGATCCAGTAACAGTAAAAAAGGTAAGGGACAGTTTGGGTTATTGCAGGTGACGACTGAGGGCCACGACGACGACACATTCTATGTTTCGTCGAAATAATCAGAAAATCACTTTTAATAAGCAGCAGTTAAATTTGTATCCGAAGATAGAGAAAGAGAATAAATTTCAAAGGGAAAATTTCATTTGTTATTATTAAGCAAGAGATAGAAATCCTAAGAAAAGGTTACATAGTTTGTTGTAAAAGGGAAGGTTATCAATAACACAAGAGACATAGAGGAGACGGGAAGGTTTAAAGGTGTAGTGAGAGATAAATTAGTCGCGCGTCACGCTATCGACATATTGTGAATCGGGTGCGTGATGAGAGTAACGGTGTGGTGCCTACGTCTACAGCTTCCACATGAAATAAAAAAATTATCGTTTGCTATCTGAAAATACATATTTGCTTCAATGCTGCCTATTCGAGAGCACATTCCTCAAAATGTTTCATATAAAGATTGGCAACAATAGGTTACAAAGGTCTCCCCAACCCAATTACATCTGTGTGGTCATAGAACTGCCCACTGAATCGAAAGTAAATCGAAGCCAACACATTTCGAAACAGGTTAGTTAAGTAAATAACAAATTCAGCTAACCGAAAAGAGTCAAACAGAGGTGAGGAAAGAGACCACATCGAATCTTACTGATTACCTTTGTTTACGTAAGGCCGGTGTCTATCGCATTCCGCTCAGTAGTGGCATACCATTGTTGGTCAGACCATCAGATCTGTGGAGGAAGGGTGTAAAGAGAGTAAGCGGAACCTTACAAATACTGAGCAAATCTGCGATTGCAGAACATCGCCTTGGTAGCGATCATGTGATGGAATACAACAACACAAATTCTGGCATGTATTTTTATTTACGGTGATGGCGTTATTAAGGAAGCTATTGAGATTGAACTGCAGAGTCACCTTAGAGACATAGATGACGTTTTTGCTTAAATTCTGTCTGGAATCCTGCTCAGTCCACGTCCAAGCAAGAAGGAACGGAATTATCGCTACTTGCTCACTCATTGTTAATTATTATTTCACTTTTAATAATTTCTGGCGTTCGTCATCTTTGGTTCAGTGGTGGCGATAGTTGTTTTCGGCGTGTGTTTCCTTTCTGCACAAGCAGTCTTCTGTTTCCTTTAAGTTGCCATGCACAGCGATCTTTCATTTCATTCCTGCCTTGAAAATGACGGTGAATTTGGTAAATTGTGTGCACACAAACTGTGCTATTTCTTAATTCCCGAACGAGGCAGTGGTGTTGAGGCACTGAATATCTTTCAAAAACAGCAGGATTCATACCTTTGTCCGATGACAGAGGTTCAGATTATTCGTGGTTTCGCTAAATCACTTCATGCGAATATTGGGATGGTTGCACTGAATAAGACATTACCGGCTGCATTCCTCTTTATAAGTTCATTTCCTTTCTTGTCTCTAACAACCACGACAACGGCGGGGCAGTAAACTATATCGCTCTTCCTTTTCCTATCGCGGTCATAGTTGACGTCTCATTCCGATCACCCTGAGTGTTTGTTCGGTCTGTAACAACTGCGTCAAGTGTATGTGAAAACCTATTCTCCCTTCCTTGCTTATCCATAGAAGCATTCTCAATCTTGATCGTGTAAGATCCACACCATCAGCAGCGGCATTTTCTATCCCTCCAGCTAAATATTGCACGGTGAGGCTATCAAGTGGACATTTTTTCTTGCTACTATTGTTTATTTTGCTAATCTTCTCTCAGTTACACACTTGCATGTGCCGTCTTGGTTTTGCCTTGGATGAGGATAAATCATGAAAAGGAAATTTACCTTTCCTATACCTGGAGGTAGCAGAATCATGATGGATGGAATGTTTATTTTTACTTGTTTATTATTCGTAATTAATCTTTTATCTGAAAAGCTAAAATAGGCCATTCAAATCACATTTCCTTGGATAATAATGAATTATATATTAGTTATTTATTTCTGAAACTTAATTAAAATATGTATTTATACATTAAAAAATACAACTACTTCTGCTATTATAAAACATTGAACCCTTAACCAACCCTTATTAGAAGCTTCTTGTTCTTGATAAAAGATATCATGTCGTCATTGAAATGATAATTTCATATGTAAAAATACATCGGTCATATACCATACGATAGCTCAAGAATGTGTTTACTTAAATAAAGTGAAGATTTAGGAAGAATTACTACGTGAACACGTTGAAATACTACGTTGTAGTAAGTGCTCTATGTACAGGAATAGTCACGTCCGCAACGGCAAAAAAATGTTTTTCATTTCCTTACAGAACTTTCACGCTACTTCCTATAGTAAAAATCGATTAACAAGCAAGAAAGACTTGCTGCTGTTAGACATAGGCAACAAAATCATCCAAAAATCAAGAGTATTAATCGACAATAATTTAACATCGGACGAGATTGTGCCTGTAACTAGGTAATTCGCCTCTACTATTCTAAACAGTAACAACAAACTGCACGGGGTTCAGACCACCAGCGTTTATGATTACTCCTCTTCCGGTAGAGACCATGCAGAAGTTAGAAGCTCCTTCTCAACTTCGTTAAAGGCAGCAATAAGTAGAAGTCAATGTATTGTAAAGAAAACAGTTAACTTTGCCAATATAACGGACAAATGTGTTTTCTCCTCTCGTAATGACCTGTAACAAAATCATTTGTAAAGTAAGTGGTCGTAAATAGCCGATATTTATGATTATTGCTTTCCGCGCGCTGGTGGAATGGGGACATTGTTCGCATGTAATTGCCCTTCTGCTGGCGTAACCCTGATAGTTCTCTGGGCTACGATTGGTTCACAAAGCGCAGCTTGCGAGACGGCCCAGGGTTTTGTATTTTGCTTCCTGTCGTCATAGGAAGCCTTATAGACTGCGGAAGAATTAACTGCGCCATCCCCTGTGACCATTATGTGGAAATACCCGGCAATCGGTCGCCGCCTCAGCGAAAGTTGAACCTTCGCGGAAAATGAACCAGACGTGACTATCTTATTCCTTCTTATTTCGCCTTTTATTTAGAAAGCCGCACTGCGTATGACGTATAACAAGGAGAGTAAAAAATGTATATATTCTGCCACAGTCAAACAAATTTTAATATCGTATATGGCGCGTTTCAAAGGATTCTTTACCCTTCTTTTGATGGACGCAATATGTTTTACATTTGCACGCGAATAGTTTGACAAAAACAACGTGTCCATCTGAAAATAGAGCTGAAAGTCCACGAAACGCTTTGTGAGCATTATTAAAAATTTTGCAACTGGTGCATGTATCTACTGTTATTCCATAGGTCTGCCGTACGAAGCACAATCCGGTTCGGACGTCCACGCATTTCTGAGACACGCCTTGGAAACTTTTATGTCGACGCATTGGAATGTTTACTACATTCCATGTAAATGCCAGTTTACATAAATCTCTCTGTTCCAGTATCAATTTTATTATGTATACTACCGGCTTAACGTCTGTGTTGCATCGTGACATGTGGCAAAATCGTCAACATCTTCTGAAAATATTTCGAGCTATCAGCGACATCTACTTATACAAAAAATATTTTAAAAAATTCTTCAAATGAAATTCTCGTGACGACCTTCCACTCACCATTCAAAAAGTGTTCAAATATGTGTGAATTCCTAAGGGACCAAACTGCTGAGGTCATCGGTTCCTTGACTTACACACTACTTAAACTAACTTAACGCTAAGGGCAACACACACACCCATGCCCGAGGGAGGACTCGAACCTCCGGCGGAAGGCCTACTCAAAAGACTCTTCAGACTAATGAGTTTAATATGCAAGTTGTGGGACAAAACTTCTGTTATCCCGCGTAAGGGCTGTACTCTAAACGTCTTGCTTACGTCTTTCGGGGGTGTTAAAAAACTGTAAACTATACTTGCTCGAAGAAGAAAATATTAAGGAGTTATATCAGAACAGATAAACAATAGGAATGGAACATTAACGTACCAAGAACTGCAATGTAAAGATAAGGTTCAATATCAAAAGAGTAATAATAGGGTAGGAAATTCATCAATAAAAATGGCCTGGTGCGAGTAGGACTTGCGCTCTAAGGTGTCCGTACAAGCTTAATCACTAATACAGACATTCCACCCGTACCGGAAACCGAAAATCTAGACGATTTTTTACCTGTAATGCACATTGATACTGTGAAGATATCGGTCCTAGAAATTCCAAGATTTTCGAGAATATTTAATTTTAATTAATCAAAGGAAAATGTATATTAGCTGCTAGTGGTCACTGAAGTAAATCAGAAGGGAAAGTTGAAGATTTGTGATGCACCGTGGCTCGAAAGCGAAATATTCGTTTCTCGCGAACAGTGGCCTCGACCGCCTCAGCTATCGGGACACGGTCCTTGACTAATCCAGATTTCCAACTTATCCACACACTACTGACGTAGTGACCCTGACCATTTTCCTCACTCCTCGAAGTGATCGCTGATTCCCGTAGGAGTTCGGATTTGTCCGAAAAAACATACACCACATGTGTATAATCAGGGCAAGATGGCCAATGATCGTTTCGGTGCAGATGCACAAACAAGCCCGAATCCCTGTGGGAATTAGCGACCGCTAGGAACGTTTAGGATAAAGGGCAGTGACACTACATCACTACATCAATATTGTGTGGATAGGTTGGCAGTCTGCGTTGGTCACAAATCATGTCCGCATAGCCGAGGTGATCGAGGCAACCGTTCGCGATAAACGGGTAATCAGGTTCGAGTCACTGTCCGGCGCAAATTTTCAGCTTTCCCCTTGATTTATTTCAGTGCCCACTGGCAGCTAATGTCGTTATTCCTTTGATTAATTGTCATGTAAGGCTACAGGATCAACGACGGTGTCTGTTTCTTCGGACATGACCGAAAGAACAGACGACACTTGTATCTTTAATTTTGTGTATGAACTCTGAAAATAAATGTCTAAAAATTTTTTCGTGTTATATAATTAACGATTAACAATTTTCGGATTTTTTTTCTTCATTTCAACTGCGAAACCTTGCTCTCCAAATTTTGTGTTTCTGGATCTACACGAAGTATCCTATTGGTTTTGATGAGTTAGTTTGCGTATTAATATATGTGGCATAAATGGCTGTATCTTTTGATTGTAGAGCCTTGAAAGCTTAAGATTCTTACATCACCAAGGGGCAATAGACCTTAATATGTGACATAAATTTCAACTTGATTCGTCAACCCCTTCCTGAGGAAAAGGGCTTCAACTACCGGACGACAGACAGAAAGAAAACAAAGTGATCTTTTATTTCTTCCGCTTATACCGACTGAGGTACGGAACCCTAAAACAATATAATTCTGCAAAAAGAAAGGATTGCTTATGTATTTGGACACTATAAATTTAAGCACCAATTTCAAAGGAATAAGAAGCACAGAAAAGTATAAACTGTGGAGTTGGTAACAAGAGGCTTCATTTTCATATTTTTTTGATACATGATTTCTTAAAAATTGGTGTTCTTCAATCAATCTGTAATGTTCATATTGAAAATTACTTTCATTTTCCACCAAGTGGTGACTTTTCACTAAGTAAGATTTGATATTAAAAATTTAGGTAGTTGAAGCAAAAAATATACATCTCGCAACAGAATTAGAGGATTACTTTTTCGCAACCCCGTAATACCCAGCCACTGAGACGCAAGAGATTGAAATTTGGCTCAAAGGTGCCTACAATCTTCCTCTCTAATGGTGAAAAAGCGTGGCGGCGAGCGACTTTACCCTCGCGTTCGATGAAGCTTCAAACAGCAAGGTGTCGATACATGCGAAGCAAAGGCCACAGCTTAGTTCATGTGACGTGCAAGGTGGGTTCCCGCCCGGCTAGCCACGCGGTCTAATGCGCTGCTTCCCGAGCGGGAAGGCGTGCTGGTCCCCGGCACTCATCTTCCCAGCGGATTAGCATCGAGGTCCGATGTGCCGGCCAGCCTGTGGATGGTTTTTCAGGCAGTTTTCCATCTACGTCGGCGAATGCGGGCTGCTTCCCCTTATTCTGCCTCAACTACACTGCGTCGGCGATTGCTGCGTAAACACCATTCCACGTAAGCGTACACCGTAATTACTCTACCAAGCAAACATTTGGGATTACACTCGTCTGGTACGAGATATCCCCGGAAAGGAGGGGGGTGGAGACACTGGTGGCCGAGAAGCCGAACCGCGCAACAACCCTGTGTTCGGTGTGAGGCGGCGGATGGGGTGGGTGGACTGCTGTGGCCTCCTGTGGGGTTGTGAACTACGGAGGTCGCTGTTTTAATACAATACAATACAAGGTGGGTTAATGATGTAACATGTACACCAGACTTCACAAAAATCCTGCCCAGCGCCACTGTAGACGTGTCACACGATCAGAATATCGTCACAGTCCCTTTTATCCAAATTTCACTCCTTCACGGGAGGCCTCGGGGGATGGAGGTCAGAACCACTACGGCCAGCATTGGAAACATTCGGTATTCTTGTAAGTGGCCGAGGAAAAGATTCCAGACGCACCGCCACTCAGTATTGACACGAAAAAGTATCGGGACGTTCTTAAAGCGTGCTAATGAAACCGCCCCTTACTATCAGCCGTTGATACCCAGAGACTTCGCGTTCCAAAACGACAGTTCGCATTGCGGGGGACAACAAGAAGACGTTGTTGACAACCTTTGACATTGGAGAAATCCCTTAATACGTTTCTACCCTTCTCTTCGGACATTGTGGAGCTGCATGCTCAAAAAATGTGATCTGACCGCTTTGGGGCAGGGTGACCGCAACGTTTTCCCTTGCGTACAGACAGGAACAACTAGGTACCACTGTGCGGCTGGTCCCGGCGGAGGTTTGAGTCCTCCCTCGGGCATGTGTGTGTGCGTGTGTGCGTGTGTGTGTGTGAGTGTGTGTGTGTGTGTGTGTGTGTGTGTGTGTGTGTGTGTGTGTGTGTGTGTGTCCTTAAGGTAATTTAGGTTAAGTGTAAGTAGGCTGTTTAGGTTTTCTTATTGGTAACACCTCTTAATGCTCGGTATGAAAAATCATTGGCTGTGCTGTGCGCAGTGTGTGTTTAGTTTGCATTGTTGTCTGCCATTGTAGTGTTGAGTAGAGGCAGCTGGATGCTAACAGCGCGTAGTGTTGCGCAGTTGGAGGTGAGCCGCCAGCAGTGGTGGACGTGGGGAGAGAGATGGCGGAGTTTTGAAATTTGTAAGAATTGGTGTCATGAACTGATATATATATTATGACTATTAAGGTAAATACATTGTTTGTTCTGTATTAAAATCTTTCATTTGCTAACTATGCCTATCAGTAGTTAGTGCCTTCAGTAGTTTGAATCTTTTATTTAGCTGGCAGTAGTGGCACTCGCTGTATTGCAGTAGCTTGAATAACAAAGATTTTTGTGAGGTAAGTGATTTGTGAAACGTATAGGTTAATGTTAGTCAGGGCCATTCTTTCGTAGGGATTCTTGAAAGTCAGATTGCGTTGCGCTAAAAACTATTGTGTGTCAGTTTAAGCACAGTCGTGTATAATTTTTCTAAGGGGACGTTTCATATGGCGACCCTGCCAGGATACCTCGCTGGAATCTTCTGATTTTTTTCTTGCAGTTTGTGTAGTTAGTGTTTATTGCTAGCGCGTAATCATAGAGAGAATTTCCTTTGTAGTTGCAGTCTTTCATTGTTGTACAGTAAAATAGTTGTGGCATGCATGTAGTTTTGCACGAAGTATTTAGCTGCTGCACTTGCAACTAACTAGATATTATTTTCAGTGCTATGTTAATGTGTTCTCTTATTTTTGTTCTTCAAATTGTGTTTTCTGTGTTGTCGTATGAAAAATTGTGACAATAATGGCGTGTGAAAAACATAAACTAGGCTCCAAAGTAAACTGAGAAATGACAGTGAAGACGAAAGCAGTGTGTTAGCGTCACCATGTAATGAATTCACCAACGTTCAAAGTAGTAATTTGGTAATAGCGCATAGGGAAATGGAGTGGGCTGCAAATAATGGTGTAGGCAGTGAAACAATTAGTGAACAGGGAAGCATTATCGATCGATCGGTCGGCAACAGCTCGCCTCAGGCTTCCGAAATGACAGAACACAATCTTGCAAATACTGTAGATTCAGATTTTGCGTCCTCACCGTTTTCTCAAATAAATCAAGACACATTTTCTGCTTTTCAAAATGCGAATATTGCCGGTTCAAATGCACTGCCGAAAAGCACTGAGGAACATGTTTCAGACACCAGTGCACTGTTTTACAGTTAATGCAACAAATGGGACAAAGGCTACAAAAGTTAGACACAACACTTGAACAAAATCAGAAACAAATGGAACAAAATCTTCAAAAGTTAGACACAATGGAACAAAATCAGAGACAAACACAGCAAAAGCTTCAAAAGTTAGACACAATGGAACAAAATCAGAGACAAACACAGCAAAAGCTTCAAAAGTTAGACACAATGGAACAAAATCAGAGACAAACACAGCAAAAGCTTCAAAAGTTAGACACCATGTAACAAAATCTTCGGAACTTAGACACCACACTTGAACAAACACGTGAAGATTTAACTACTGAGTTACATAACATTGAATCGAAAAGTCAAAAAATCTGTAATGACGTAAAAACACAAATTTGTGAGCATTTTCAACCTATTTTTTCGCGGCATGAAAACGCATTACAGAATCACGAAGCAGCCATAAAAGAATTGCAAACTGTTGTTCGTGAAAATCACGACACCTTGCAAGCTAAAATGGACTCAGTTGCATCCACCGATTCGGTTACGCAACTTGCAAGAACTCAGGAAAACTTAAAGGTCACAGTAGATTCGATTTCAACACAAATAGACACTCTGAAACTTGGTTCAGAAAAACACACTGAGGAAATGTGTTCACTATCGGAGAAAGTAGCCGAACTTTCCGATCAGTTCACTAACTTAACTACAAAGGTAGATGATGATCTGAATGATACAGAAGAATGCGAACAAATTAGGAAATTCAAACAAAATCAGAATCAAATTAATACACAACACCAAAGAGATATCCGGGAAGTGCAAGATCAGCTGACACAGGTAATACAAGAATTACGTATTTCAGAGGACAGTCGGGCTCCAACACGGGAAGAGGGACTTAGAAATACGGAAAAGCCACAAAATGATAACACAGGGCATTTCGGAAATTGTGAAAGAAATTGGCAAGGTGCACCGAATTTTGAGATGGAACTGACGACACGACGTAACAATGAACGATATGCTACCCGCCGACACGATGATTTTGACTATAAGCTGTTCATTACTGCACGTAAATTCAAAACATTTAAGAATTCTGGCAACGACATTCATCCACAAGCGTGGCTCCATCAATTCTCTCATTGTTTTCCTCCCAACTGGTCATTAGAGCACAGATTAGAATTTATGTGTGGCTATTTAGAGAATGAACCAGCTGTAAGAATGCCATCGGTCATTCACGATTGTCACAGTGAAGGAGAATTTTATCATGCCTTCCTCTCAGCATATTGGTCTCAAGCTACACAAGACCGAGTAAAACATAGCATAATGATGATGAAACACTTTGAACAATCTGAATTTTCCAGTCTTGTCAAATATTTTGAAGACATGTTACATAAGAATCAGTATCTTTCAAACCCATACAGCCCCTCAGAACTCATCCGCATTTGCTTAATCAAATTACCTGAACATTTACGACAGATTATTTTAGCAGGACGATGCAAAGACGACATTGAAGCTTTTCAGGGACTGTTACAAGAGCTGGAAATTGACACTGACAATCGCGGAACGCGAAAACA
This sequence comes from Schistocerca gregaria, assembly GCF_023897955.1. Classification (NCBI taxonomy): domain Eukaryota; kingdom Metazoa; phylum Arthropoda; class Insecta; order Orthoptera; family Acrididae; genus Schistocerca; species Schistocerca gregaria. The sequence goes on along the minus strand of NC_064920.1, from coordinate 1,005,273,918 downwards.
GGAGCACAACAATTACAGGTCACACCTGTCACAATTCCGCGATGAGAGAAATAATATACAACAAGGCTATTCGTACAACGTAAATCGTGACCAAAACAGACACCACCCGTATGACAACCGTTGGCAGAGTAGTAATTATTACAAGGAAGGATCACCTCTCTGCGGTAATGAATATCACAGAGACACTCAGAGAAACAGACAATATGGGAACCAAAATAATTATTATCAAGGGAGACGGAATAACTTCAGACACAACAGTTCAGCGCGCAGTTACGATTCCGGGAGAAATTCTCCACCACATGACCGACAAACAAGAAACTATGTAAACTACAGACAAAACGACAGACCTGAACTCCATCAGAATTGGCGAGCTTCAAACAGGTCAGGGCCTTCTCGTCAAGGTGAATTTGTAGAAGTTAGGTCTCCTAATCCCAATAACGGCGCGCGCCAACAAAGAGACAGACAATGACCCGCACCGCAGGCAGCCGCGTGCGCCGGCTGGCTCAGAGAAAAATAACATAGGCGCTAACCTTGAGAAAAATTCCAGTTTTCTTTACCGACGTATACCGCATGATAATTGCATTCAAGTTCAAACTCTGAGTACTATAAAGGGTAAAAGGTTTACACCACATTTTACATGTAAAACCGTTTATTGAAAGATAATCTGCTTTTTAACTTTGTCTTTGCCATAAAACATTTCACTTCACATTTCTAGTATGCTTTGTCACACTGAGAAACTGTTAACATGCAACAGTGTTTGAAGTTTACTATCCAGTCTAGAACCTACGGAACATATTTAGACAGTATTTATGAGTGCATTGTTATAGTGAACAGACATCACAGTGCCGTTGCGTGTGTAATTCTTGCTTGTTAGTTGCACGATTACGTAACGACTGTAAGGCTCACATACTTAGAACTTTTACCAGTATTGCTAATGAGATTTTAATGCAACATTTTGGTTTACTTGAAAATAAATTCTGGATTTAAAGTACTTTCTGTGAGATACCAGATGACTCAGTGGTTAGTTTATGTGACAGCTACACGATTTTATCACGACGCTACTAATGAGTGACAATTTACAATGTTGCTTTTGCACTGTATCTGTTTTATATCTGCGCAGTTTTTCTGTATTATTCTGGAAAGTAAAACATGTTTTAGTAGTAACTTTTTGGTATAGCTACAATGAGACAGCCTTTTCTGTAGCACAACAATACGTACAGTACAGTACTTACTTCATCACGGGAATAAGCGTAATAACTAAGATATCTATACGCAAAGCATTTCAATTTCGTTTATCATGAGGTAAGTACATTGACTTCTGCAGAACTTAGCTTTCGGAGGACAATAACTACGACACTTCCACAGAGATTGTCTTACAGCAAGACGAACATTTAGCGCTACAGGGCACGCATTAAACTAATTATTTTTCAACATATTAGAATTACAAAGAAAGTTTTCCGTGATACATTTCATTCCATTGCTGTAATCTGTAAAACCTGAGGATATAATTACATTATTCCTCAGGGGGGTACACGCTTACTTTGTGTACCATGTGTATGGCAAGTACAAGGAGCCCTAGCTAATATGGTATTTGCTTATACAACTTTACACATCGGTACCATATTTCTCTAACACATAAATTACACAGCTGTCTGATCATTTAAGTGAGAGAAACAAACATTTATTATACTACATCAGTGACAGATGTTTACGTAATTACACAGTTGGATAACTTCACACTTATGAAATTGTATTTTGTCTGTACTTTGTGAACTGTTTATATTTTTTCAGAACCATTGTGATACTATAAGAGCTTTGAATTATGTATTTGGTATGGGATCATGATTTTTAAAGTACGTTTGAGGCAGATGACACTTGACATGAGCAGAGAATTGTTTTTTAGGTTTTGAAATTATTGGAGGAAGCTACGACGATTTTGAGAGTTGACTGAGGTGTTATGATGTTATTATTACGATGACTATGTGTATTATGCTGCTGCGGTATGTTTATGATCAATAAGCTGATGCTATATGAGTTATTTGATTATGCTACGTATCTGTTATGACGAAATATTGAAGAAGTGTCGACGAATAAAGCAAGGAATAATGAGTAGTGGTTAGGGACTCTGGTTTGTGCAAAAGGTTGTTGGAAACCAAGAATCGTACTTTAACAGTTATGAAATGTATGTAAATGTGTGAATGTATTACAATGCCGATGAAAATTTTTTGGACACTATTATATTTAAAGGATTTTGTTTCTACAGATTTGTAACGCAAATTCTCAACCTGTGAAAATATTTTTATATGTGACTGTCACTGTAGCGGAAACTGATGTCGTAAAGTTTTCAGTAAGAAAGGTAAGTGACCACCTGTACGTAATGCGTCGTGGGCACCCAGCTGCGCGACAGGCGCCTGGAAAAAAGCCATTAGTGTGTGCCTGTCAGAGGCACAGGTGAAAAAAAAGGAGGCCATTATCCTCGCTATTGACATTCCTTTGTAGAAAGCACCGCAAATACGACACCCTCAATACTGAGAAAGATACTTACATCTGACACCTGATTATAAGAAACGTCTTTCTACGAGAGTTGAGAGAATTCTACTAACTTATGAAATGTCACATGACTATTGAATGATATTTTTATGCTTTGTCCATAGTTGCTTATTTCACTTGATATCTGTTTTCCAGCTGTGTTGCAGCATTGGTTTTATAAAATTAAATGAATTTGCAAATGTGAACACTTTCTGTCGACAGATCTATTAAATAATTATTTTATGATCCACATTCTTCGAAAAAGGAGCTCTTGGAATGGAAAGAGCAATAAGAAGCGACTAATAACAGTAACTGTATATATAATTTTCTTTTCAAGTACTTGGTAATTTTTATGGTAGGATAACTTCTTGTGGTGCACCACTTTAATGACATAGATATTAATATGTGAATAGACATTTTCCTTTTCTGCATTGTTGTCTTCACTGTAATATTTTTTCTGCTTGAGCTTTGTCATGTTTAGATATAAATTATTACATTTATTGCTGCTCGCTATGCTTACTTGCATTTTTTTTTGTCATTGCTCTTTGTATTAATTGTTTGTGCTGCTGCATTGCCTCATCCATTAGTTTAGCATCTGAGCTCAGTAGGTCTAAGTTAGCTTAAGAGAGGGTAGACTATATAAGAAACTAACTATGATGAATTGGAAGAAAAGCATTGAGAAGCTATAAGAAAATGGTTTGGCCAAAAAAGTAGTGTACAGTGGAGGAAAACTATTTTTGAAAGAGGATGAGAACAGAATGCAGAAAGCATGCTTCGATAGGATTTTTTTGGGCTGGAGCAAATGTTGAAGTAAGAGGGGCGATCTATGGAATGACGTTTTCGGTTGGACTCCAGAACCAAATGTTACCCTGAAAACAAACCCTGTCCTTTCCTTTTGTGTATCCCACTATGTGTTTGTGTACCCTGGTGTATTTATTTTCTTCCTGTCTCTGTGTACTGTTTCATAGAATTTTTTCTGTTGTAATACTAAGCTACATTCACTATGATGAGGAATACTGTTATCCAAAAATATAATTTGCATCAATAATATGTTATTTACCTTGTAAAGATGTTTACACATTATTTATTCTATTTTGTTCTAATGCTCATGTGTGAAGTTGATGTTTCAAAAGTTATTCTGATCTTTATGTATGTACTTGTGTCATAATTTTTGTAAGACAGATGTGCATGTTTATTTCTATTCTTTTGTAAAGCCTGTATTACTGCAAATGTTATCTGTACTATTATGTTCTTTAGTGATATATTTTGTACCTTTGTTATTGTATTCTCATGTTATAAAATTGTAATCGACACCAGTTCATCAAATTAAGTAACTTGTAAATTACATTCCACTGCACAAGTTTCTGTTGGTCATAGTATATGGATAACATGTGAGAAGTAGGGACTGATAGTGTTTGCACATGTGTTAATAATTCAGCAAGGGACTGGATAACAGCATTGCTGGTTCTAAGGATATTTCAAAAAAAAATTTTGTGAGTGCACAAGTGGTGGTTATGGACTTGTTATATTATCCGCAAGACTCTTCGATGGTGATTGTGCGCCTGCGCAGTCAAACAGATGGCTGCTGGCCATCTCTACAAGGACTACAGTGAGTCTACACCTGTGATGACCCACCAATACCATTATTTCTACAAGGTCTACAGTCGGTCTGCATCTCTGGTGGCCCACCAATACTAATCTCTACCAGGACTACAGTGGGTCTGCTCTGTGATGACCTACCAACCGATAGTCTTCAATGTCGACAGACTCTGCTGTGGCCCATTACCTGTCTGCATGTCAAGAGTCAGCACTGTCTTTCGTTGGAGGGACAACACTACTTCTTCAAGACTGCTTAGAAATCCACTACTTCCAAGTGCAATTTCTTTTATTGCTCAGACTTTGAAAAAAACACTGCAATTTTACTATGATGAATGATCAGGACTGTCTTTATGGACTGTGAGAGAATTTTAGCTTTTGACCAACATTGTATCAATAAGTGTGTGCATTTGATACCTTTGTTATAGTAATTATGAAAAATTTTATCAAATCATTATTGGCCACTGCCCAAAACAATTTGTAAAAATTTTTTGTGGTGAGCATGGGGGCTATGTAAGTAGGCTGTTTAGGTTTTCTTATTGGTAACGCCGCTTAGCGCTCGGTATAAAAAAATCACTGGCTGTGCTGTGCGCAGTGTGTGTTTAGTTTGCATTGTTGTCTGCCATTGTAGTGTTGAGCAGAGGCAGCTGGATGCTAACAGCGCGTAGCGTTGCGCAGTTGGAGGTGAGACGCCAGCAGTGGTGGACGTGGGGAGAGAGATGGCGGAGTTTTGAAATTTGTAAGAATTGGTGTCATGAACTGATATATATATTATGACTATTAAGGTAAATACATTGTTTGTTCTGTATTAAAATCTTTCATTTGCTAACTATGCCTATCAGTAGTTAGTGCCTTCAGTAGTTTAAATCTTTTATTTAGCTGGCAGTAGTGGCGCTCGCTGTATTGCAGTAGCTTGAATAACGAAGATTTTTGTGAGGTAAGTGATTTGTGAAACGTATAGGTTAATGTTAGTCAGGGCCATTCTTTCGTAGGGATTTTTGAAAGTCAGATTGCGTTGCGCTAAAAACTATTGTGTGTCAGTTTAAGCACAGTCGTGTATAATTTTTCTAAGGGGACGTTTCATAAGTAGTGTGTAAGCTTAGGGACTGATGACCTTAGCAGTTATGTCCCATAACATTGCACACACATTTGAACATTTTTGAACTAGGGACCATCCAAAATCATTCGACGAAATTTGAACGTGATCCTTGGCAGCAAAGGATATTTCTTGTATACCGTTTCACCCCTCCTTTTCCGGGATGGCCGATCGGTTCTAGGCGCTACAGTCTGGAACTTCACGACCGCTGCGATCGCAGGTTCGAATCCTGCCTCGGGCATGGATGTGTGTGATGTCCTTAAGTTAGTTAGGTTTAAGTAGTTCTAAGTTCTAGGGACTGATGACCTCAGAAGTTAAGTCCCATAGTGCTCAGAACCATTTTAACTATTTTTTTTCCTTTTCCGCACACTCCAATGGCACGATCCTACAGGGGTGCAGCATTAAGATACGCGTGAATAAATGGCAAAGAGTCCCTCTAAGACCCCCCACCCTCCCTCCGTTCAGTACCAACCTAGATGCCACCCAAGCACCTTAGTTGAGGACGTTACAAAAGTACCTGCCTGAAACTTCGACACACACTCCTGGCTCCTGCTATTATAAAAATCACATTTTCAGGCATCCAGCTTGCTCTTCCAATGAAATACCTGCAACTAAAATTAAAAAAAAAACTTTATTCTACTACGAAAACGCTGCACGTCGATAGAAGAAAACTAAGAACAGTTCTGAAATCAGCTGTAACAGCATAGACCACAACCGGTACCCAGTGTCTTGGACAGCGCACATAGTGCCAGGCAGTGAGCGACGCAGTCACTGACCTGCCGACAGAGCACCCCAGCAGAAGCAGGTTCTCCTGTCACCCTGTAGCAATCACTGCGTCCCCGACCCGCTACACAGCGTAATAAAGACAGTGAAGAAAACACATTTTCTATCATCTGGTATAATGAAGTCTGGCGTAATCTAGAGATACAGAAAGGAAAAACAAGAAAGAATATCAAAGTGTTTCTTAAAGAAGCTCATCAAGTCGTTTTGGAGCAACAAACTTCGTGAATGTTAATAAAACCGAGAAACTGTAGGGACGGATTCCTGACTGGGAAAACAGGGATAGAGGTCCTATTAACATGTGGGCGGAGGTGCATCCTTGCCACGGTAGATGACGCTGACGAATGACAGTTCTTCTGACAACGTGCGTTGTCTTCCTCGTGTGTTGCAGGCTGTGTGACTGACGCAGAATACTTTAAGCAGCAGAATGGTCCAGTATTCAGGTCGAGAACAAGCCGAGATGGTATTTGTGTACGGGCAAGTAGACGGAAACAGTCGAGAGGCAGCACGGCTATACCAAAGCAAGCACCGTCATAGACGCCAAATACGTCACACAACATTTCAAGCCCTTTTCGGAAGATTGTTTGGTCATGGGCACTTCCCGACAGACGCACCTCTAGGGGAGCGGCGGACTGTGTGTACACCAGACGTGTAGGAGCGTGTTCTACAGGATTTTGAGACGAACCCTAGTACAAGCTCCATGTAAGTGGCCCACCAATATGGTGTTCACCAAAGTACGATTATGTGTATCCTGCACGACAACCGCTACTATCACCTGCAATCCCATGGACGCCACTTCGAACATGTGTTGTGACGTGGATACGATGCAGCTGTGTACTGTGTTCCAGGACGACTTGTTGTCGTTGCATGCACACCGTCCATTTTCTTACACATGTTCATAGAACCTTTCTTCCTCCCTTTCCATTCAGGAATCGGTCCATGCAGTTCCTTTCTTTTATTAGTGTTCATGCTGTATTTATAATGTAGAAAATTACCTACCTAGGCTGGGAATGATACGAAAGGGTGCTGAAAAGTAATGCCTCCGAATTTTTATGTGAAACCTCCTAAAGCTTTTCAAGTAACACAAACATTATAAACAGTCTACATCTTTATTGTACATGTCTATATATTTATTTCTCAACTTCAGTCTTCCAGGTGACGAACACATTTCGTCTTACGAGAGACCACTTTATTGATTGTGTCACTGTAGAATGACTTTATTAACGGAGCCACAGCCTCAACTCTGCTTGCACCGCTTCATTAGCATCAAAAAAGTGAAATTCTCGAAGGTGTTCTTTACGTTTTGGAAACTGATGAAAATCAGATGGGGCCAAGCCGGGACCATGCGTAGGATGATCGATGACTGTGAATTCATGGTGACGGATTGTTTCAGAGTCGCAGCGCTAGTGTGTGATCTGACATTGCCATGCTGAAGGAGAGGATGCTACATGTGTGGACGAACTCTTCAGATTCGAAACTCGGTTACAGCACTGTGTTTCTCTCGATCCGACGTAGTTAGTTACACACCGCCATGTTACACGCTGCAATTCTGAACTCTTTAGCAGTAGAGGGCCGCAAATACTCAGGCATGAGGAATAAAGATGTAGAATGTTAGTAAGGTTTTTTATTTAAAAAGCGTCAAGAGTTTTCACAAAAGAAATTCGGAGGCATTACTTTTTTGGACGCCCTCTGGTATACAAAGATCTGAAAGCATTTGACAAGTGAAAAAGACAAACAGTCCAATTAATCAACACAGAAACAGAACTGGAAAACACTGTAAAACTTTGTGATACAATGACAACATAGAAAAGATTGATGGAAAAATACACTTCGATGTGGAAACTATGGGAATAGGTGATGTTAACACGGAACAATTGACGACAGCTCTACAAGTGGCATAAAAAAGCAAGTAACCACTATGGATGATAAGGAGAGTATTAATTCTATCTCTAAATCTGACAGAAAACCCAAAGAAATTCTGGTCACACATAAAGCACACCAGTGGCAAGACACAATCAACCTCTTCACTGTTCGATAACGGCGGTGAAGTCACTGATGAGAGTACCACTAAAGCAGAATTATTAAACACGGTTTTCCGAAACTCCTTCACCAAAGAAGACGAAGTAAATATTCCTGAATTCCAATCAAGAGCAACTGCCAAGAAGAGAAACATAGGAGTAAATATCCTCGGTATAACAAAGCAGCTTAAATCACTTAATAAAGGCAAGGCCTCCGGTCCAGATTGTATACCAGTCAGGTTCCTCTCAGAGTATGTTATAAAATAGCTCCATATTTAGCAATTATATACAACCACTCGCTCACAGAAAGATACGTACCTAAAGACTGGAAAATTGCTCAAGTCACACCAATACCCAAAAAGTGAAGTACGAGTAATCCGCTGAATTACAGACCTATATCACTAACGTCGATTTGCAGTAGGGTTTTAGAACATATACTGTATTCGACATTATGAAGTACCTCGAAGAAAACGATTTATTGACATATAGTCAGCACGGATTCAGAAAATATCGTTGTTCTGAAACACAACTAGCTCTTTATACTCATGAAGTAATAAGTGCTATCAACAGGAGATGTCTAATTGATTCCATATTTTTAAATTTCCAGAAGGCTTTCGACACAGTTCCTCACCAGCATCCTCTAATCAAACTGCGTGCCTACCGAGTATCGCCTCAGTTGTGCGACTGGATTCGTGATTTCCTGTCAGGAAGGTCACAGATCGTAGTAATAGACGTAAAGTCATCGAGTAAAACAGAAGTAATATCCGGCGTCCCCCAAGGAAGTGTTATAAGCTCTCTATTGTTCCTGATCTATATAAACGACATAGGAGACAATTTGAGTAGCCGTCTTAGATTGCAGATGATGCTGTCATTTACCGTCTTGTAAAGTCATCAGATGATCAAAACGACTTGCAAAATGATTTAGATATCTGTGTGGTGCGAAAAGTGGCAATTGACCCTGAATAAAGAAAAGTGCGTAGTTATTCACATGAGTACTAAAAGAAATCAGCTGAATTTCGATTACGCGATAAGTCACACAAATCTGAGGACTGTAAATTCAACTAAATACTTAAGGATTACAATTACAAATAACCTAAATTGGAACGATCACATAGATAATACTGTGGGTAGAGCAAACCAAAGACTACGATTCATTGGCAGAACACTTAGAAGGTGCAACAGGTCTACCAAACAGACTGTTTACACTATGTTGTCCGCCCTATTCTAGAGCACTGCTGTGCGGTGTGGGAACCGCATCAGGTGGGACTGGCGGATGACATCGAAAAAGTACAAAGAAGGGCAGCTCGGTTTTGAATTATAGCGAAATAGTGGAGATAGAGACACAGACATTATACGTGAATAGGAGTGACAATCATTAAAACAAAGGCGAAATTGGGGAGATATTGTCACAGACATGATACGTGAATATGAGTGGCAATCATTGAAACAAAGGCGTTTTTCATTGCGACAGGATCTTCTTATGAAATTTCAATCACCAGTTTTCTCCTCCGATTGCAAAACATTCTGTTGGAACCCACCTACATAGGGAGAAATGATCATCACGATAAAATAAAATAAATCAACTCTCGCACCGAAAAATTTAAGTGTTCGTTTTTCCCGCGTGTGCCGTTCGAGAGTGGAACGGTAAAGAGACAGCATGAAGGAGGTTCATTGAACCCTCTGCCAGGCACTTTATTGTGAATAGCAGAGTAATCACGTAGATGTAGATGATGTAGAATGAAGAGGCAGTTAAGTAATGGATAAAGTTTGTTCATTAAGGAAGCCCTTAAAACTAGAAGGAAGGAAAAGTAACATTATATAAGAAAGGCAACAAAACTAAATGAAGAAATATTTGGGTGTAACGATGGTGCCATTAGATACGAAGAACAAATTCGAATAGAGAAGGATGGTGTGCATATCGGCTGTACCATTTCAGAGATACCATCCCGGCAATTAAGGGAAATCTGGAAAGCCTAAATTTGTATGGTTGGCCAGGGACTTGAACCACAGTTTTCCCGAATACTAGTTCAGTGTCCTTCTGATCACTGCGCAACCACATTCAGTACGAAAAAAACAGATTGCAATAACTAGGGAAGAATGAGCCTACTTCGAAAGACGTTCAAGCTTACACTAAAATTTGAAAAAAAGAGTTAGCAATACCTAAATTTTTATTTGTTGATGAAAAAGTGTTTCTCAGGAGGGACTTTCATCGACAGGTACTGCTTTTACTTTACAATAAATTATTGAAAAACAACAGGAGTTCAACCAAGAAACGTAACATTTAAAAGTATTTATGGAACTTAGTTGCTATTTAAGGGAAAACTATGGAATTTCACGAAGTATAGAAGAAAGAGTATTAAGGCAGAATCTAATATTAGCTATTCAGAGCATATACTAACATACATAATCTGTGTTCTAAATGGAATATTAACAGGCCCACTCCCATTAAACAAACGAGATGAGGATGTTGTTTACTCCTACACAACTGAATACGTATGTCGACAATTTAATTTGCAGTCACAGGTTTAAAGTAAACACTGGTGTGCAGGTGGGCTACAACTTACTGTTAAAAGTATTCTTCATACTGATGGTTTTATACAGTATTGTACTGTGATTAACTAACTGAATTAATTATTATTAACTGAAATAACTGGTAATTCTCAGCTCAAAAGAGAAATAATGCTACATATTTTAAAAGTAAAATCTGAACTAAGTCTTCAGCTATCATTAACAATAAAATAACACAGTAATTCAAATCGTTCAAATGTTTGGGCTGTGATGTAACTTGCGAATGTGAGAAACACGAACTAAGAGAAAAAGTTCAGTAATATCTGCGACACAATCGGCAAAGATATGACGAACACAAAGATAAGAAAAATATGAAATTAAAATTTTGTAATAGTCTTACTTTATTTGGAAGGGATTCATAGGTAGTAAACAAAAGAAATCAATGCATATTCATCGTAAGGAGAAGGGGTTACTAAGAACTTTGGGGTAGTGTAGAAGAACAGACATAATTAAACATGTTATTAAAAATGAAACAAAGATATACACCGTAAAATAAAAGAAGACAAGAGAGAGAGGACTGAGTATTTGTAATGAGTGCACCGTGAAAAAATCTCAGAATAAAAGTAAAGAACTACAAACCAAAAAACAGAGGAAAATATGTGAGCAGTACCAGGCAATAAACAGCCAAAACGAAAAGAGGAGAAGGAGAAAGAAGAAAAACTTTGGTCGAAGTGATTGAAATGTATTGCAGTATGAACGGAGATTTCCGTCAGTTCTGCTTTCAACTCACACGCACTGGACACCAATATTGATGAATTCTAAGTCTTCATCTTTTAACTTTATTCCGTTCACGCCAGTATGTAAAGTATGTTGCCTTCGTTAAATACAAACACTTAAAATTCCTTATATCTGGTCCCTAAACACAAACGTGATCTTTCGGATTTTGTAAAGTTATTGAACTCTCCACCATATTTGTCCAACCATTCATCGCTATTTTGTCTTGATTTTAAAGTTTTTCCATTTTGTCTACCTGCTGATTCATTATTTCTCCCACTATCGCTAGAGTTTGCGTATCTCAAGCCGTTTCTTTATTTGTACTCTCAACAAATTTTTAATCGGTGAATTACACGATCCATCACTCAGTCTTAGTGCGCTATCAAAAAGTTACGAACCATTCAGCCACAAAAAAAATCTTTGATCTTTTACCCAGTAACATTTAATTCAAAAAGATAATAAAATTAACTTTAAATACAAAGTGAAATCTTATCTGCTTGTCGGCTCCTTCCATAGAATAATTATTGAATGTGTAATGTGTGCGTGCGTGTGTGTGTGTGTGTGTGTGTGTGTGTGTGTGTGAAGTGAAAGTGGACGCGCGCTCGTGATAGATATATATATATATATACTCTTACTCTTACTCTTACTCTTACTACCTGAGAATCTACATTTGTAGGGGGCATCATATTCGAGCCGAAAGTTTTTTATACTCGTCTCCAGCGAATGACACTTTTTTTAGAAGTTGTACAGCCACTATAGCCATACACGTACCAGTAAGACAGTGGTTTAATCGTAGAACTGTATCGTCATCCACACGTCGAAGCACAGTTATTCACATTCTCCGAATTAAGAGCCAGCTAACAGTGTGATTAAAATAACTGCGAGACCAAACGAAAATAATCACTGAGAATCCGAAGACGGAAATGGGGAAACAAATCTTTGGCACTATTTAGTCTGGTTGTTCGGCAAGTGGAAATACATGACATTTTATGCATCTTTATAAGTGATTATTGGTATGGAGGGAGGATTTAGTTTGAGTGGTAAGAGTCTAGGCCAAGAAAATATTTAACAAACTAAACAGTCCCTTTATCGATCCTTCAGAATATTTAAAACACCCAGCACAATGACCAAAGAAGGCAACATCTCACTACCAAATTCAGCATTTGAAAAGAGTAAGAACACTTCAAATGTAATTTCACAATGATAAAGTTCCGATCCTCAGGAAACTGATTCTCTGACTGGCCCCTTGGACATTTAAGGAACAACTAATACAGAGAGGAGGCACGTTGTAAAAGATGCAAAAGATGAAATCTTAAGGCCAGCAGACCTTCCGTAATGAAACCTTTAAAACAAACAACCTTAAAAAAAACACGTCAACAAGTAAAATTTAACATTTGTGATCTTAGCTCTAGGTAATCAACTCTTTAAGAACATTTAAATAACACTAATCTACTAGAAAACTTCAACTTCATGAATTTAACTAAGGTAAACATTACAGCAAACTCAATAACTCTGTTGCTGCATAACAGCAGATAAATGATTTATAGAAAACAGCATACATACTTGTGATAGTGCACAACAATTCACGATGAGGAAAACAAAACATTTGAGTTCCACAACTTACAGTTCGTCGTAAGATTAGTGTTCAACTTAGAAGTTCAGAAGAGAGCAAATGGCCATCAGGAATTGATAAGTAATACCACAATATACAAATGATATTCAAGGTGAATCGTTTGGACAATAACACATTGAGAAAGTGGCCTCGGCAAGCAGTTAGTTTTCAAGGGAAAAGCAGATGTATCGAACAAATGCGATGCTCACTTTTTTCTAATAGCACCATACCAAATGATACGTCCAGTGGTTTGGGTCAACAGTTTCCGCAAACGACCCCCTTATCTGCGGCCACCACACTGCAGAGTGTACCAGGTTATAATTCGTCCGAAAATAACCAAGTACGTTCAACGTTCAACAAATGACCCAGCTCTACCAAGGCACCATCACGTCCCGTAGTTCACAAGTGACGCCGGGCACGAGAATTCACAGGCTGCCCATAGTTCACTGAGAGAGAGGTTTGCCCCTTGCACATAACAAACCCGGATATAAGTGTCACCACGTCTCCGCCTACACTCCTTACGGACTCAGCTCACAACGCCACAGATAAACATCCTGCCTCGGGCATGGATATGTGTCATGTCCTTAGTTAGGTTTAAGTAGTTCTAGGGGATTGATGACGTCAGATGTTAAGTCCCATAGTGCTCAGAGCCATTTTTTTCAGAGACGCACTCTCAGCCGGTAAAGTCATGGCGTTGGTCTATTAGGACCCTGAACAGGTTATTTTGTTTGTTGTTCTCCTTCACGGTGCAACTCAGGAACGTATTGCGCTACCCTCAGGAAATTGGAGGAAAGACTTCAGCCTGTTTGTCACTACAAAAACACAAAAGAACTTCTCCTTCTGCTTGAGAACACAGGGACACACATGAGTTCAAAATGGTTCAAATGGCTCTGAGCACTATGGGACTCAACTGCTGTGGTCATCAGTCCCCTAGAACTTAGAACTACTTAAACCTAACTAACCTAAGGACACCACACACATCCATGCCCGAGGCAGGATTCGAACGTGCGACCGTAGCAGTCGCACGGTTCCGGACTGCGCGCCTAGAACCGCGAAACCACCGCGGCCGGCCACACAAGAGTCTTCGCACCCAACAGAAGCTCACAAAACTTCACTGGGTCTATTCTTCCTCATCCACGTTACACTCCGAATCTCGCACTTTCCGAATTCCATCTGTTTGGATCACTGAAGGATGCTCTCTGCGGGAAGCAGTAGGTGGCTGATGGGGACGTTATTGATTCAGCAGGGTGTTGGCTCAGACGTCGACTCGTAGAGTGGCACCATGCAGGCGTACGTGCCATCCCAGTAAGGTAATGTAAGACCGTCGCATTGAACGGAGATTATGTTGTATACCATCATCTCTGGCTTTGATAATGACCCCAGTTGTGTGAGAAAGAGGGTCCACAAGTTTCTTCGGGTACGTCATATGCGGCTCAAGCCGCTCATTGATGGTTAGTTAGCTTGGAGGACTGGAGCATCCACGCCATACTCGTCATAAAGATGGAGAAGTAAGGGCAACAGGTCTTCAGCGAAAATGCTGAAATAAGTACCATGGTTGACGTTTAGGGAAACCCGAATGAGTGGGCTCGCAGCATAGTACGAATAAAACCCCTAAGACATCACAGAAACTCCTCCAGCCTGAATTTGACCTTCCAAAAACTGCGAGTTACACGCATTATTGGGCTGTAGGCGATTTCAACAGTTTGCATCATTTGAAATTAGGAGAAATCGAGACTCACAGGACCACACTGCACTCTCAGCTGACTACTGTCCAGTTTCAAGAAGTACCTGGCTCCAAATGTCCACTTCATGCACTTCGTGTCTCAATGTTCACTCAGAAACTAGACGCACTGACAGCAACAGTTCCTGTCACATTGCAAAGCGATTGTCCTTGACAAGCAGTGACACTCGTCTCCGATCCATTTCGGTAGGGATTTAGTTATGACCATTGTTCTTTAGACACCTTACACGACAAACATTGCTTGTAGATATTTTGGACAGTCCACGATGATGTATTAACATATTGGGCAACTTTATTCACTGTGCGATGCTGGACTGTCGAAACACGATGGCTCCTTCCTGCCAGTTACTTATGAAGAAACAGTCACGATCGCAAAATAATATTTATTTAAAGTGATCGTTTTCGGCACATACAGTAGGACATCTTCTGACTGATTTCACTGTTAAGATCATAAAAGTGCATAGTAACTAGGAAGTAAGTTTTAAGCTAAAAAGGCGTGATTTTCTAGCCATTTGCTCGAGCTGGCGACGTGCTGGCTGAGCACCTGCGTGTTGTCAAGACGATAATTGCGGCTAGTGGTTGTACTGCCACGCATTAAACAATGTTCAACAGCACGCCAATTTGCTGAATTACGGCAGCTGCAGCCAGTGGGATCCTACTTACATAAAAACATTTGTGACGTGCAAATGAAGTATAAGACTAACAGTATAGCGTCATATATTGGACGCCAGCTGGTGGTGCTTGTTTGACTTCAGGTCGACGCCGTTTCGATGGAAATGGCGATTTGTTGGCCGTTGCTTGTCAAATACCAGGCCACTTTAATCGCTAAGGACACCGCAGGCAGCATTTGACATAAATTTTAAACTCGTACCTTCACCCGTTCCTGAGAATAAGCTGTCTTATCAGACGAACAGACAGACACGATATAACCCGAAAGAACCACTGTCGAACTTTAACGGTTGTCATTACGTGGGCTAGTCATTGTCACAGTACCGGCTATTAAAGGTAGAATAATAATCTGATACTATTTATTTACAAACAAAACATGACACCCCAAAGTTCTTGATCCGACAAATAGATGACTTGGTGCCATTCCAGAACGCACGGTTGTTTTGATTCAAAGTGGTGTGAGTGCCTTTGCTCCTCTACAGTTCACACGGCTGTGATACGACAGGTGCTGTCAGGGCTGGACATAGGACATTTTCCCACACAAGCGACTTATCATTTGGTTCACCCCGTCACATTTTTCCACCGTATACTTTTACCAATCTCACTTCCCGCTCCTAATCGTGATACGAGCTGTGTACAAGTCTGGTACCTACTTGGGCGACCGTGGCTCCCCTCTTAGCTTGGTCTCCCAAGCGACCGCTACTAACTGTGATACGTCCAGTACAGAAATCTTACGGTTGTCAACTTCGCTTGGGCCTCAAACGGCTGCTAGCGCCAGTTTAGAAGCAATTCCTGTCCGATACAGTCCTATGTTCAATTGTACCATACGTTGCGCTACGCATAGTGGTGCGTAGAAATGGGTGATCAATGGTTAAATAAGCCCTCTAATGAAGTCAGCATCGCTGCTAACATGACTTCATCACAGACATAGATATAATCCTTGGTAGCCAATTCCACGATTTCTTGATTTCTGCATTATTATTATTACCGTATGCATCAATTACAGTAATACACATTTATCAAAACAAAGAAATATATATAAAAATGAACATGTGAAATTATATACAAAACACAAGTTTTAAAACGGCTCAGACTACACTCGGATGTTGATGGACTCGATCCAGCGGAGTGCCTCGTGGAATGCTTGATAGAGCTTCTCAATGCCACCAGGAAGCGTCTGATTGGACATTCATTCACAATGTGGCTCATTGTTTGAGTGTCACCACAGTCACACACACACTGTCACTTGAAAAGCCCCACTTGTGCATCTTGTATTTGCACCTACCCTCTTCAGTCCGATATCTGTTAAACTACACCCACACATCCTTTGGTTTGTGGAAGCCTGGAACTGAAACTGTTGGGCCGGCCGCAGTGGCAGAGCGGTTCTAGGCGCTACAGTTAGGAACCGTTTGACCGCTACGGTCGCAGGTTCGAATCCTGCCTCGGGCAAGGGATGCTCCTCGGAGGACTGATGTGGTTGCTCCCCATGTACTGCCTGCCAGCTTTTTCACAAGGTTTACTAATGTTTGTATCTTCTTGGCCAAGTTGGAAAGGTGCTTTTTGTATGGTATAACTGTGTCCAGAATGACTCCCAGGTGTTTGGGCTTTCGTTGTACCTGTCTGTGCCAAGAGGGCCGCACTGTGGGCTAATCTTTGCTGATTAAATGCGATTAGAGAGGTGGAACAGGCTTCCTCGGTCTTAGAAACATTTGGTCTCAGTCGGCATGTCTGCATGACATAATTCGAATAACTACATAAGAAAGTACCACAAGGCATACACTCTGAGAAAGAAAGAAAAATATACACGATGCTCCCGATGAACTATCCGAAAGGGACAGATATCGGTAGATGTGACGTACATGTACAAACAAACAAATTATTACAGTTTCAGAAAAGTTGAATGATTTATTCAAGAGAAAGCGCTACACTCACTCAGAGTGTTTGGTCCACCACTGGCCCTTACGCACGCAGTTGTTCGACTTGACACTGACTGATAGAGTTGGCTGTCCTCCCGAAGGATACCGTGTCAAATTCTAATTTGCGCATTAGGTCATCAAAATCCCGAGCTAGTGGGAGATACCTGCCTATAGTGCCTCAAACGTTCTCATTTGGAGAGAAATCCGGCGAGTTTGCTGGCCAAGCAGTAGAAACTGTCGCCGTATGTGGCGGGAATTATCTCGCTGAAATATAAACCTAGGATGTCTTGCCTAAAGGGCAAAACAACGAGACATAAAATACCTTCTACGTATTGCTGTGTTGTAAGGGTGCCACAGATGACAACCAGAGGAGTCTTGCCATCAAAAGAAATGGCACTTCAGACCATCACTCTCCGTTATCGGGACGTATGGCGGGCGACATTCAGCTTGGTACCCCATCACTGTCCCGGGAGTCTCAGGCACGTCTTCGTTGGTTAATTGGGGCTTAATTTGAAGGGGACATGTTTTTCAAGACAGTTCTCCTTCAGTCAATGAGATTTCTGGCCAGGAAGTGTCCGGAGACTCCCTGGACAGCGTGGGATACCAACCTGCCGGCCGCTGTGGGCGAGCGGTTGTAGGCGCTTGAGTCTGGAACCGCGCGACTGCTATGGTCGCAGGTTCGAATCCTGCCTCGGGCATGGATGTGTGTGATGTCCTTAGGGTAGTTAGGGTTACGTACGTAGTTCTAAGTTGTAGGAGACTGATGACATTAGATGTCAAGTTCCATAGTGCTCAGAGCCATTTGAACCATTTTTTGGATACCAATCTGACGGTCGCAATTTTGATGACCTTGCGCACCAAATGGAGAGAATTTGGCATGATGTCCCTCAGGAGAACTGCCAACAACTGTATCAATCAATTCCAAGCAAAATAACTGCTCGCATAAGGGCCAACGCGTTATTGACTTATTCAGTTTGCGATGATCCTTTTCAATAAAACATCCAGTTTTTTTTCTGAAATTGTAATTATTTGTTTGTCTATAATGTACATCACATCTACCGATTTCCGTCCCACTCGGGTACTTCTTCCTTGGTGCGTCGGTCTTTTTGTCTGAGAGTGCATTAAGACAGTCAATTCCTGACGACGGGGGTAGAGAAAGTCGCTGAAATCTTGTGTTTACAAACAAATCTGACGCGGCGAGAAATATTTGTCGAAGAAGGTCGCAGCGAATAACCTGTTCTCAGGACAAAAACTGTCTAACCTCCTTTCCCGTTATCTTTGATATGGTTCTCTGCAGCCACATTTCCAGCCTTATATGTAGCGAAGCAATGACCAGCGACGCGGGGTGAATGGATGGGTTGGCGCATCGTAATAGGATACTAGCGAGGCAGCGGTGTGCGCCGTACGAGGTGGGGCCCCGGCGGCAGGTGGAGGAGAGCCGGCCGTATCCTTGACCGCTCACTTGCCAGCGAGTGGGCCGGTGCTGGTGCTGCCGGTGCTCCGCCGTAAATCACGCCGCTTTACGAGACAGTAAAGCCGCGCGGCAGCCGGCGATACGGCCGGAACTTTACGCGTATTACTCCGCCATGGCGGGGGGCGGCGTAGGCTTTAGGGGCGTCGTCGCTGCCGGCGCCAACGGCCGTCAACCTGCCTGATACGGCGCGGGCTGCCAACTTTCCGCTTTCCAAACACTGATCAGCGCTGCTCAGATCGGCCCGGTGGCAACACTGCTGCTGACTCCGCACCGCATCTGCATAGCAACGACCCTGTTTGAGTAGAGTACCGCCCACCTGCACCTGAACACTTACAACTACATACTATGCAATCCACTGTGAAGTTCATGGCAGTACATCAAGTCTACTTGTTATTAGGGTTTACTACCGTTCAATTCACTAATGGAACGCGGGAAGAACGATTGCTTAAAATCCTCTATGCTCGCTGTAACTAGTGTAACTTTCCCTCGCAGTCCCTACGGGAGTAATACAAAGGGAGCTGCATTTTTTTTTTTTTTTTTTTTAGCGTCGTGGGATATTCCCGCTTCAGCCTCCTATAGTTTCATGAAGTTTCGATAGTTGGCGGCGATATGCATAGCCTTCAAATCGGGTCTGTTACGGAGGTGCGTTCCCAGCTAAGAGCTGTCATTCATTCGTTCCCTGCGAGGAGCTGCTTGCGCGTTACGAGGCTGCAAGCCCAAAATTTGTTTGAACAGCTGTCATTAAGTTTCTTTTGGCGGGAACGAGAGCATCGCATGTATTCATTGGCGCTTGCAGAATGTCTACGGATACCTGGCAGTCAACAAAATCACAGCGAGTGTTGGCGAGGTGTCTGTCACGATGGCAACAAGGTCGCGCTAACCTGTTCGATCTCCCAAGTGCCGGCCGGCCGTACACAGCTGCGCCTCCTGCATTGTTGGAACGTTTGGGCACCATCATTCATGAAACTTCCTGGCAGACTAAAACTGTGTGCCAGACATAGGCTCGAACTCAGGACCTTTGACTTTAGGCGGCAAGTGCTCTACCAACTGAGCTACCCAAGCACGACTCGCGCCCCGTCCTCACAGCTTTACTTCCGCGAGTACATCGTCTCCTACCTTCCAAACTTAGCAGAAGCTCTTCTGCAAACCTTGCAGAACTTGCACTCCTGAAAGAAAGGCTATTGCGGAGACATGGCTTAGCCACAGCCTTTAAGGAAGCTTCCTTCAGATAAATCTTAAAAATTACAGTTATAAAACATAAAACTTAATGGCTCTCGCCCTTGGCTTACCCCAGTCTCTGAATGGAAACTAATCAAAGCAGTTTAGATCTGAACGCTCAAAAGGGCGGTTACCAAAAATTTTGCCGTTAACGAAGGAAGCGAGCCACATCTGAACAACATAAAATATTACGCTTAACAAGCAGATAAATCTCTAGACAAATTTACCAAATAAAGAAGGAGCGGCCGCAGCGCTCGAAATCTGGGACACCTAACGGTACAGTTATCTGCACACTTTCAGTCGAACTAGGTCGAACTAGTGAGGCACTGATTCAAACGGAGTTTAAATCTCTCTAAAGCGGAACGCCATGCTCACCATTGAATTACTGATCAGTTTTTTTGACAACATCATATTTCTTATAAGACGGCCAGTATTTCGACCATTTGTGCGGCGTAGCGATGGGAACTCCGATAGCACCATCCACTGCCAACCTCTTCATCGAGAAATTTGAAGATACCACTCTGTACACGGCTCCAGATAAGTCAAGTTGCCTTTATCGTTTAGTCGAAGACACTTTTATGAGCTGGGCCACAGACGTAAAATACTGGGAGAGTTCTTAGAACACTTGAATGACATTCACGACACACTAGATTTACTATGGAAGTAGAGATAGACAGTACATTGCCCTTCCTTGAAGTTCTCGTTCTCGGGCAAACTAATGGACACCTCAGCCACAGTGTGTACAGGAAACCTTCACACACGGATCAGTATCTGCAAGTTATTAACCACCACCATCCGTCACAAAAACATGGCATTCTTAACACCCTCCTCCATTGTACTAAAGTCGTCTTGACGGTGAAAATCTGCCACTAGAACTAAGCCATCTGAAAAAAAGTCTTCTGGAAAAACCGCTACAATCACCGCCAGGTATCGCATACTATTTCTGGTGAGATGTGCAGGAAGAAAACTACCAGAGAAAAAAGAACCTTGCGTGTTTGCCTTTCTGTGGTACAACGTCGGGAAGGATCATCCGCTCCTGAAGAGATACAACATCTCATCAGTGTTCAGTCCCCACGCAAAAATACGACAGCTCATGAGGCCTCTGAAGGATGATGTAGCACTTAAGAACGCATGTAGCGTACAAAGTACCACGTCAGTGTGGCTGCTACTTCTCGACCAACCAGCGCGGAATGTGGAGCAACGCCGGACGGAAGAACAGAAGTGGTTACGCCTGTCATATCATGAAAATTCAGCAGTGTCAGAGCACGCTTTAGATAATCGACCCGAAATATATTCGGCGAATAATCTGTCATTACAAGGATGAAGGAATTTGGGGATAGCGTCATAAGAGAAGCGGTAGAAGTAAAAGTATCTGAAAACATTGGTGACAAGGACGGCGGTTTGCAGCTCAGCAGAGTCTGGGACCAGGTCGCCGCGAGTCTGAAGCGAGTGCGACGGACTCGGGGCGGAAATATTACCACAGTTGGCGAGGAAGAGGGCACCAGTGACGTCACAGCGAGCAGCGCGGTTATATAACGGCGGGGCCACGGCAACACGGCAGTCATTTACCACAATTCTTGTTTTGTAACGCGACCTAATTTTGAACATCCTTTTATAGTAGCACATCTAAAACGCTTCGATTCTCATATCTTCCGGTTCTCCAGTAGGACAATTATGCACTTCCACACAATGAATGCAACACACAGAATGTAACAACCGTAGGGGAAGACAGAGATTACAAATTATCCAAAAAATAATTGAGAACGTCGGGTGCGCGCGTTTTGTGAGATGAAATTTTGTGGAAAGTTCCTAAGGGACCAAACTGCTAAGGTCATCGCTCCCTAGACTTACACACTACTTGTTGTTGTGGTCTCCAGGCCTGAGACTGGTTTGATGCAGCTCTCCATGCTACTCTATCCTGTGCAAGCTTCTTCATCTCCCAGTACCTACAGCAACCTACATCCTTCTGTATCTGTTTAGTGTATTCATCTCTTCATCTCCCTCTACGATTGGTTCAAATGGCTCTGAACACTATGGGACTCAAGTGTCATGGTCGTTAGTCCCCTAGAACTTAGAACTACTTAAACCTAACTAACCTAAGGACATCATACACATCCATGCCCGAGGCAGGATTAGAACCTGCGACCGTAGCAGTCGCACGGTTCCGGACTGCGCGCCTAGAACCGCGAGACCACCGCGGCCGGCCCCTCTACAATTTTTACCCTCCACACTGCCCTCCAATACTAAATTGGTGATCCCTTGATGCCTCACACAATACTTAATCTAACTTAAACTAGCTTACGCTTAAGGGAACACACACACCGATGTCCGAGGGAGAGCTCGAACCTCCGACGGGAGGGGAGCAGCGCGTACCGTGGCAAGGCGCTTAAGACCGCGCGGATACCCCGCGCGTCTGTGAGGTGAAGAGATTAACATAGGAGAGGAATTCCTGGTGAGCCCCACTTCGCATCATTCGGAAGTCTGACAACAACAAAAAAAGTTGATATCGAAATTTTATTAGAGCTATCGTCCACACTCAATCTGGCTAGCTTAGTCAGGTCACGAAGTCTCTGGGAAGGGAACCTCTAGAATGACAGACTTCTACAAGGGTTGTAACTTTAATAGTGGCAACTATTTATTTACAGCTCGTACAAAATAGATACGTGTTTAAAAGTTTTCCTGACCTTCAGAGTAGTCTCCAGCATTGTATATAACCCGTTACGAGGGTCGTAGGATACTCTTAGCAGTGCCATTTGTGTTGACAGTTGGAGCTCCGCGGTCTGTTCTGGGATAGTCCCCCCTTTATTATTACCGTACAGTCAGCTTAACAGCTCATACATCCAAGTTGCTGATAAGAATAATATACAGAAGAATGGAAAAGGAAATTGAGGATGCGCTGGATGAAGATCAGTTTGGCACGACAGAGGCCATTCTGACGTTGCAGTTAATAATGGAAGTAAGACTAAAGAAAAATCAAGAAACATTCATAGGATTTGTCGATCTGGAAAAAGCGTTCCACAATGTAAAATGGTGCAAGATGTTCGAAATTCTGAAAAAAGTAGGGGTAAGCTATAGGGAGAGACGGTTCATATACAATATGTACAACAGCCAAAAGGAAATAAGAAGAGTGGACGTCCAAGAACGAATTGCTCGTATTAGAAAGGGTGTAAGAGACGGATGTAGCCTTTCGCCCATACTCTTCAATCCGTACCTCGAGGAACTAATGATGGAAATAAAAAAAACGGTGCATGAGTGGAATTAAAGTTCATGGTGAAAGGATGTCGATGATACGATTCGCTGAAGACATTGCTATCCTGAGTGAAAGTGAAGAAGAATTACACGATCTGCTTAACAGAATAAACAGTGTAATGAGTACAGAGTGTTGACTGAAAATAAGTCGAAGAAAGACGAAGGTAATGAGTAGTAGAAATGAGAACAGCGAGGAACTTAACATCAGGTATGAAGTTCAGGAATTCTGCTACCAATGACGGACGGAGCAAGGAGGACATCAAAAGCAGAGTAGGAATGGCAAAAAAGGCATTCTTTAGCAAGAGAAGTCAACTAATATGAAATATCGGTCTTAATTTGAGGAACAAATTTCTGAGAATGTACGTCTGCAGTACAGCATTGTATGTTAGTGAAACATGAACTGTGGGAAAACCGGGACAGAAGATAATCGAAGCATTTGAGATGTGGTGCTATAGACGAATGTTGAAAATTTGGTGGACTGATAAGGTAAGGAATGAGGAGGTTCTGCGCAGAATCGGGGAGAAAAGGAAAGGGATACGTGGAAAACACTGATAAGGGGAAGGGACAGGACGATACGACATCTGTTAAGACCTGAGGGAATGACTTCCATGGTACTAGAGGGAGCTGTGGAGGGCAAAGACTGTAGAGGAAGACAGAGTTTGGAATATATCCAGCAAATAATTGAGGATGTAGGTTCCAAGTGCTACTCTGTGATGAAGATGTCAGCGGAGGATAGGAATTCGTGGCGGGCCGCATCAAACCAGCCAGAAGACTAATGACGAAAAAAGTGAGGGGAAGTGTTATCCTGTTGGAAAACAACCCTGGAATGCTGTTTATGAATGGAAGCACAAGAGGTTGAATCACCAGACTGACAGTCAAAATTGCAGTCAGGGAGCGTTGGATAACTGTCACTCCAGGTGTAGGTCCAATCAATCTAAAACACTGGCATGTTGGTTGCAGGTCGTTAACTGGCCTCATGCTAACCAACAGTCGAACATCACTGGCACCGAGACAGTACCAGCGGCCATCAGAAACGCAACAGAGCTCAACCCTGCCCTCCAGTGAGCTCTCGCGTGACACCACTGAAGTCGCAGGGCACTCTGCAGGGCGTCTGGCCCGCAACTGCGCTTGAAGTAACCGATCCCTAACAGTTCGTTGTGTCACTGTGGAGCCAGATGCTGTGCTGCTCAGATTGCTGCAGCACATACAGTACGTTGTACCAGACCCATATCTTCCCTCCCGGTGGTGCCATATGGCGGTCCATCGCCAGGTCTTCTTGGAACCGTACATTCTCGTGACCACCGCTGCCAGCAGTCATGTACAGTGGCTACATGCATGATAAGTCTTTTTGCAATGTCGCAGAAGGAAGCTTGTGCTTCTATAACCCTATAAAACGACCTCATTCAGGATCAGTGAGGTGCTGATAATGGCATCTTTGTCGCTTTAAAGGCATTCTTCGCTAACATCAACTCAAACCGTCACATCTCAATGGAAGTAAAGCTCAGAACGGTTACAGCGTGTATTTAAAGCTAACCTGATTTGCATCCGTCTAGTGGTGCTGCTAGAGCCACTGTTATGCGGCTAGCGCGAAACTGGAAGAGACAATATCTTTCAGTTGTAGAAACATACGAGGCGTGGTTTTTTTAAAGTAAGTACCGTTTTGACATTTAAAAAAAAGACGTGCTAAGATATCCCAATAATTTTATTTTTCAATGAAAGCCTGTACCTTAATCTACGCATTGACGCCATTACAGTCTGATTCTTCCTTATTTACGTTGTGTACTGAGTGTTTAAGATGCCTCTGATAATCGTGAGTCAAAATGGTTCAAATGGCTCTGAGCACTATGGGACTTAACATCTGAAGTCATCAGTCCCCTAGAACTTAGAACTACTTAAACCTAACTAACCTAAGGACATGACACACATCCATGCCCGAGGCAGGATTCGAACCTGCGACCGTAGCGGTCGCGCGGTCCCAGACTGAAGCGCCTACAACCGCTCGGCCACAATTGCCGGCAATCGTGAGTCCCGCCGACTGTGTAATACGGGCTGTTACAAAATTTCTTAGTGCTAAAAGCCTGAAAGCGATCGATATTCACCGTGAGATCTGTGCAGTTTACGGAGAAAATATTATGAGTGATGTAATGATAAGAAAATGGGTGAGAGCATTTCAATATGGCCGCACAAATGTGCATAATGAACAACGAAGTGGGCGTCCTTCGCTAGTTAATTAAAGTTTGATGCAGGAAGTGGACAATACGGTGAGAGAAAACAGATGCTTTACTATTTCCTCCTTGCGGGATGATTTTCCTAATGTTTCTTGTACTGTTTTGTATGGCATTGTGACCGAGCACTTGAATAACCAAAAATTTTGGGTACCGAAAATATTGACGGATGTGCACAAAACCAAACGTTTAGACAGTGCATTGACTTTCCCTGAGCGGTACCACAACGATGGTGATGATTTCTTAAGCTAAATTGTTAAGGGCGAAAAAGCATCGGTGGCCTACGTCACATCAGAATCAAATGGTTCAAATGGCTGTGACCACTATGGGACTTAACGTCAGAGGTCATCAGTCCCCTAGAACTTAGAACTCCTTAAACCTAACTAACCTAAGGACATGACACACATCCATGCCCAAGGCAGGATTCGAACCTGCGACTGTAGCGGTCGCGCGGTTCCAGACTGTAGCGCCTAGAACCGCTCGGCCACTTCGGCCGGCACACCAGAATCAAAGCAACAGTCCATGGAAATTGAGCAAGGGCATCGTTTTGCTGCAAGACAATGCCCGTCCGCATGTGGAGAATCAGTCCATAGATCTCATCACATCTTTTCGATGGGAAACTCTACATTATCCTCCGTACAGCCCCGATCTTGTGCCCAGTGACTACCATCTGTTCCTGCACTTGAAGAAACACCTGGGCGGTCAGCGTCTTCAAGACGTTGACGAAGTCAAAACAGTGGTGATGCAGACTTCTATGAGGAGGCTATTCAAAAACTGGTACAGCGTTATGACAAGTGCATCAATATGAAACGTCCCCTTAGAAAAATTAATGAATTACTGCGCTGATAAACCTCTACGTCATTTGATTTTCCAACAGCCTACCAAAACAACAAACTCAGACATTTATCTCCTTACTTATTCTGATCAATACTAAACTGACACACAATATTTTTAGCGCAACGCAATCTGACTTTCAAAAATTCCTACCAAGCAATGGCCCTAACTAACAATAACCTTTACCTTTCATGAATCACTTACCTCACAAAAATCTTCGTTACTCGAACTACTGCAATACAGCGAGCGCCAATACTGCCAGCTAAATAAAAGATTCAAACTACTGAAGGCACTAACTACTGATAGGCATAGTTAGCAAATGAAAGATTTTGATAAAGAACAAACAATGTATTTACCTTAATACTGTTCAAAAGTCATAATATATATCAGTCCATGACATCCAGTCTTACAAATTTACTCTCTCTGATGGACACACGTCCAGATCATCCGCTCCCAAAATTCCGTCATCTCACTCCCCACATCCACCACTGCCTCCGGCTCACCTCCAACTGCACAACGCTACACGCTGTTCACATCCAACTGCCCAACACTACAACAGCGAATATTAAAACAATGCCAACCAGCCACAGACAGCACACAGCACAGCCAGTGATTTTCATACAGAACGCTACGTGGCGTTACGAATATAGAAACCTAAACAGCCCACTTACAACTATTGACGGAAATAATGTAGAAAAGTAGATTAAGGTACAGGCTTTCACGTAAAAATAAAATTATTGAGATATCTTAACACACCCTTTTTTTTAATTTCAAAAAGGTACTTACTTAAAAAACACGTCTCGTACCTACCAACTTTGCTTTATGTCGCACAACTCCTTCTTGGTGTTTGCGATTCTTTTCCGACAGTGTTTTTGCGTTCTACGTAAAGCAATTATTCGAAAAATCAGCAATCCCATAAAAATTAACCTTCCATGAAGCTTCAGAGTCCAAGTGCGATTCACACTCTTGTGGAAGACAATGGGAGCAGACAGAGATTCCCCTCCGCCAATTTCTTGAACTATCTGGACTCCGCGGGAGCCGTGAAGCCGGCACGCAGCCGTTCCTCGGACGCGAGCTGGATTTCGGCACAATAGGAAAAGGGGCACCGGAGAACAAAGGGGACCGAAGGCGTCGCGGAGAAAGGAGCCGTGTTAATTGGAGAGCGGCTCGTCACGGCAGCCCGTTACCCCCGCCAGCCCTCTGAAAGCGCTGATGCCGGCACTGGGTCACGGGAGTGGGCGGGTCGGCTAGGTGGTACCCGCGGCGGCTACGTTCGATGAAGTTGGCGTCCGGCCCGGTCGCCGCGGAGATAACAGCCGGCAGCGGTCGGAGGGCGGCCACCGGTGCAGGTGGGAGTGGCCGGGGGGCAATAACGCAGACGAGTGCCGTAAACCGAACGAGAGCCAGGTCACCGAATTTACTTTTAGTGTCGCCGGGCTAGTTCCGTCAGGCTGCGCTCGCGCGCGGCGCGTGCGTCCGTTACGGGGCGACGCGGGCCGAACGAGAAATGAGGCCTCATAAAGGACTCCGCCGTCCCCACAACTCACGCCTCCCGCCGATCGACTCTGACGCCCGCGATGCCACCGGCGCGGCGTCCCTTGACCGTAAATGTTAAATGGCGAATAAACACGTGAACACGACTAGCAACATTCTCCCCACACACCCCCCCCTCCTTCCACCCGCGGCGACCTCCGTTCACGCACCTTGCGCGCAGATACGCATCCCGGACGACGGGCCGATGCCATCGCCATAAATTCGGCGAGGTGGCCGCTTTTCACTTTTCTGATCGCCTCGGCTCCACGTGCAGGCACGCGCGCCCGGCAGAAAGGGCAACCGAGCGACGTGTTTACGCTGAAATACGGTCTGGGTCACTTTGCGCTCGGGGAACGCACACGCACAAAAGGGCGCGCTCGTAAACGGCCGGACGACCTTTTCATGTTGCGTACAAATTCTGTCGCTTCTGTTGGGGATGACGTATAATGTCCGCACGGCGCTGGAGACGATAGTGTAAAAGCCACATCACTCTTCCAACCCCCCCCCCCCCCCCCCCTCAGCTAATCGAAGTGTTGTGGCGGTGGGAAGGACGAGCAGCGGGGCACAAGATATGAATCTTATAGAAACGTCAGTGAGCTTCCCCGCGCGCTAAACATGCTGCCTCGGTTGCAGCCTCGGTGGATTATCAGCGTCAATCTGTTCATCCGTTTACTCCTGCCTCACTCTTGATAATGCTTCTCCCTAAGTTCCAGATATTTTCCTTCCCTTTAAGATGGTAGTTATGCAGATTTAACTATCACTAGGAATAATTACAGCTGCGAACATGAAACTTTATACAAGGTGGTCCGTTTGTAAGTAGACTGTTTAGGTTTTTATGTTGGTAACGCCAGTTAGCGCTCTGTATGAAAATCACTGACTGCGCTGTGTGCAGTCTGTGCCTGGTTGACATTGTTGGAATAGTCGCTATTGTAGTGTTGGGCAGTTGAATGTGAACAGCGTGTAGTTATTGCCTTCAGTAGTTAGAATCCTTTGTTTAGCTGGCAGTATTGGCGCTCGCTGTATTGCAGTAGTTCGTGTAACGAAGTTGTTGGAATAGTCGCTATTGTAGTGTTGGGCAGTTGGATGTGAACAGCGTGTAGTTATTGCCTTCAGTAGTTAGAATCCTTTGTTTAGCTGGCAGTATTGGAGCTATTGTTAGTCAGAGCCATTCTTTTGTAGGGATTATTGAAAGTCAGATCGTGTTGCGCTAAAAATATTGTGTGTCAGTTTATTTTTTTTCTTCTTTATTGTTAGTTTAATACCTAAACAATCAGGTAGGCTGCCAGCGGCATGCTACGCCGCTCTTCAGCCTTAGTGTTGACAATAACAGAACACAGAATGGAGAATCAGAATGAACATAGTGACGAGCAAAAAATAGTGGTCACAGAT
This sequence comes from Schistocerca gregaria, assembly GCF_023897955.1. NCBI lineage: Eukaryota > Metazoa > Arthropoda > Insecta > Orthoptera > Acrididae > Schistocerca > Schistocerca gregaria. Next base: position 1,005,244,757 of record NC_064920.1, on the reverse strand, counting down.
ACACAAACAACACGGAGCCGTTCACACTCGACGATAACGACACTGAAAACACGTTGACACGGCGCACAGAACACTGATGAATCCCGACGGCACAAGTGAACGTAGAAGTTTGACGGCGGACACTAAAAAACACAAAAAGACGTCACACACACGAGACACAGATAGCGATGATCTTTGGCGCGTGAAAGTCCACGTAGAGTGTGCGAGTCTGGGGACCTGCCAAGAGGGGAAGAAAGGTGAGGGGGTGGAGAGGGTGAAGAGGGGAGAATAAAGATGCCAATGGTTAAGGAGATGGGAGGAGGAGTAGAGGGACAGGGGAGGGGAAGCCTGGGGGAGGAGCAGGGAGAAAGGGAAGAGGGAGGGAGAGTGCCCAAAGGAAAGGCACAGGAAGAGGGAGGGAGGATCAAAGTTGGTAGGAGGGGTATATGGAAGGGAGGAGGCGCTGGCGGAAGCCACATTGGGAGAGGGTAAGGAGGGTGGAGAGATGGAGACCGGGTGGGACGTGGGAAAACAGGCGCGGCAGCGGGTGGGGACAGGAGACAAGCAGGTGAGGAGGATCGAGTTTGCAGGAGGTGTACAGGATCTGTATCCTCTCAAGGAAAAGGAGGAGGTGGAGGAATGGATACGCATGGGGGACGGGAGACGGATGCAATAGGCGAGGTGGAGAGCATGTTGTTCAAGGATGGGCATAACAAAGGATAGGGCGGATGAGGGATTTATAGGTGTGGAGTATGGCGGAGGGGTCCAGACCTCACGTACGGCCAGAAAGGAGCTTGAGGAGACGGAGTCGGGAGCGTGCCTTGGCTTGGATTGTCCGGTGATGGGGGGTCCAGGAGAGTCGACGGTCGAGGGTGACGCTAAGGTACTTAAGGGTAGGGGTGAGGGCGATAGGACGGCCATAGACGGTGAGATAGAAATCAAGGAGAGGGAAGGAAGGGGTGGTTTTGCCTACAATGATCGTCTGGGTTTTGGAGGAATTGACCTTGAGCAACCACTGGTTGCACCAAGCGGTGAACTGGTCAAGATGGAATTGGAGAAGGTGTTGAGAGCACTGCAGGGTGGGGGCAAGGGCAGGGAAGGCGGTGTCATCGGCAAACTGGAGAACGTGGACGGGTGGTGACGGTGGCGACATGTCCGCCGTATATAAAAGGTACAGAAGGGGAGAGAGGACGGAGCCTTGGGGCACACCGGCAGAGGGATAAAAGGTGTAGGAATCCGTGTTATGGATGGTGACGTAGGAAGGACGGTGGGAGAGAAAGGAGCCGATCAGACTGACGTAATTAATGGGAAGGGCGAAGGTTTGGAGTTTGAAGAGGAGACCGGAATGCCATACGCAGTCACAAGGACGTTCGAGGTCCAGGGAGAGGAAGAGTGCGGAGCGACGGTAATTAAGCTGTTCGGAAAGGAGATGAGTCAGGTGAAGGAGTAGGTCGCCGGAAGAGAAGGATGGCCGAAATCCACACTGGGTAATGGGAAGGAGGCGGTGCTGCCAGAGATGCTGGTGGAGGCGGCAGGTGAGGATAGATTCCAGGACCTTGCTGAAGACCGAGAGGTAAGGCTGTTGGGACGATAGGAGGAGACGGCGGACGGCGGTTTACCAGGTTTAAGGAACATCAGGATACGGCAGGTTTTCCACAAGTCGGGGTAGTTACCGGTGGACAGGGCTACATTGTAGAGCCTGGCCAGGGTGGAGAGGGAAGAGACAGGAACTTCACGAAGGTGACGGTAGGTGACACGATCGTGACCAGGAGCGGTGTTGCGTTTCTTGCGGAGTGTAGGAATGAGATACTGTGTAGTGATGGGAGCATTGAGATCCATGTGTGCAATGTTGCCAAAGTACTGGAAACCAGATGCAAGTGGAGGGACAGAGGTGTCAGTTCGATCGCTGACATCCGGGAAGAGAGAGTAATCGAACTGGGGATCATCGGGGATGGAAAACACATCGGAGAGGTAAGAGGAAAAGTGATTGGCCTTACTAAGGGTGTCAGGGAAGGGGTGACCATCATGGCGAAGCGGATAGTAGGGGGAGTTTTTAGTTCTGGTAAGGCGACAGAAGGCTGACCAGAACTTGGACGAGTTTATAGGCAGGGTAGCATTTAATTTGTCAGTTTAGTGTTGATCAGAATAAGTAAAGAGACAAATGTCTGAGTACGTTCAGTTCTGCTCAGCTGTTGGAAAATCAGCACAGTAATTCATAAATTCTCCACAGGGGACGTTTCAAACTGATCGTGACCGGGCCAAATATCTCACGCAATAAGTGTCAAACGAAAAAACTTCAAAGAACGAAACTTGTCTAGCTTGAAGGGGAAAACCAGATGGCGCTTTGGTTGGCCCGCTAGATGGCGCTGCCATAGGTCAAACCGATATCATCTGCGTTTGTAAAATAGGAAACCTATTTTTTTATTACATTTCGTGTAGTACCTAAAAAAATATGAATGTTTTAGTTGGACCACTTTTTTCGTTTTTTGTAATAGATTGCGCAGTAATAGTCACAAACAAATGGCTCACATTTTTAGACGAACATTTGTTAACAGGTAGGTTGTTTAAAGTAACGTAGGTACGTTTGAACATTTTATTTCGGGTGTTTGAATATGATACATGGACTTTAGTGAACTTATCATTTCTGAGAACGCGTGCTGTTACAGCGTGATTACCTGTAAATACAGCATTAATGCAATAAATCCTCAAAATGATGGCAACTAACCTCAATGCATTTGGCAATACGTGTAACGACATTCCTCTCAACAGCGAGTAGTTAGCCATCCGTAATGTTCGCACATGCATTGACAATGCGCCGACGCACATTGTCAGGCGTTGTCGGCGGATCACGATAGCAAATATCCTATAACTTTTCGCACAGAAAGAAATCCGGGGACGTCAGATCCGGTGAACGTGCGGGCCATGATATGGTGCTTCGACGACCAATCCACCTGTCATGAAATATGCTATTCAATACCGCTTCAACCACACGCGAGCTATGTGCCGGACATCCAACATGTTAGATGTATATCGCCATTCTGTCATGCAGTGAAACATCTTGTAGTAACATCGGTAGAACATTACGTAAGAAATCAGCATACATTGCACCATTTAGATTGCCATAGATAAGATGGGAGCCAATTATCCTTCCTACCATAATTCTGCAGCATACATTAACCCGCCAAGATCGCTGATGTTCCACTTGTCGCAGTCATCGTGGATTTTCCGTTGCCCAGTAGTGCATATTTCGAAGGTTTAAGTTACCGCTGTTGGGGAATGACGCTTCGACGCTAAATAGAACGCATGCAAAATCTGTCATAGTCCCGTAACTTCTCTTGTGCCCAGTTGGAGAACTGTACACGACGTTCAAATTCGTGGCCATGCATTTCCTGGTGCATAGAAATATGGAACGTTTGCAATCGATGTTGATGTAGCATTCTCAACACCGACGTTTTTGAGATTCCCGATTCTGGAGGTGTTTGTCTGCTACTGATGCGCGGATTAGCCGCGACAGCAGCTAAAATACCTAACTGGACATCATCATTTGTTGCAGGTCGTGGTTGACGTTTCATATGTGGCTGAACACTTCCTGTTTCCTTAAATAACGTAACTATCCGGCGAACGGTGCGGACACTTGGACGATGTCGTCCAGGATACCGAGCAGCATACATAGCACACGCCCGTTGGGCATTTTGCTCACAATAGCCATACATCAACACGATATCGTCCTTTTCGGCAATTGTTAAACGGTCCATTTTAACACGGGTAATGTAACACGAAGCAAATACCGTCCGCACTGGAAGAATGTTACGGATACCACGTAGTTATACGTTTGTGACTATTACAGCGCCATCTGTCACAAAGTGCAAAAAGTGGTCGAACTAATACATTCATATTTCTTAACGTACTGCACAAATATGTAATAAAAATGGGGGTTCCTATTTAAAAAAAAACGCTTTTGATATCCGTTTGACCTTTGGCAGCGCCATCTAGCGGGCCAACCATAGCGCCATCTGGTTTCCTCCTTCAAGCTAGACAAGTTTCGTTCTTTGTAGTTTTTTAGTTTGATGTTTATTTCGTAAGATATTTGACCTGGTCACGATCAATGGACCACCTTGTATATTCACCCATCAATGTGTCAGATTTTTACAGCTTTGGATGACTTGATTGTAGAATTATGAATATTGCTTTCCATTGGAGATTGCTCGTAAAAGTCATTCTGGAATTGTCTGCTCACAATGGTTCGTTCATCAGAAAGATGTCGAAGAAATCACCGGATGCCTGTCAGGGAAATACTGTGGATCCGGTAAAATGTTATTGCCTAAAGACGTAGCTTGTGTGAATGTACAAAGTGGGACAAGGAATTACCGAGGAGTCAAAACACCCCCGTGAACAGCTACCCACGACGGTTCTTCCTGGTAGATAAACTTCGGTAACCTCAGTGTTTAGTGTTCCGAAGCTGTTTAGAACGTGTAGACAGAAACGTTGTAGGATGACTTTGTTGTCCGTCTGCTTATCGGTCTTTTAAGACTCCTTTTCCTCAGAGACAGAGTTGCGTAACTGAAATTTCTATCAAATGCTAAGGCCTACAATCCCTTGGCTGTGTAAAAATTAAGTTTCTAGGTAAATGCATCAAAAGATACGGCAATTTATGTCACGTAATTTGACACACAAAAACTCACTAATCAAAACCTATAGACGAAGTATCTACACTCTAAGGCAAGAAAAAAGATGCACGACGAATCACTTATCCAAACAGGACTGAAATCGGTAGATGTGATGTACATGCACAGACAAAGAAATGATTACAATTTCAAAAAAAATCGATGATTTATTCAAGACAAAAAGTTTCACAAATGGAACAAGTCAGTAACGTGTTGTTACGCCTCTGGCACTTATGCAAGCAGTTATTGGGTTTGTCATTGATTGATAGAGTTGTTGGATATTCCCCTGAGGGATATCGTGCCAGATTCTATCGAGCTAACGCGTTAGATAATCAAAATCCCGAGATGGGTGGAGGGCACTGCCCTTAATGTCCAAACGTTCTCTGTTGTGGAGAGATCCGGCGACCTCGCTGGTCAAGGTACGGTTTGGGAAGCATTGCACAAGCAGTAGAGACTCTCGACGTGTTCAGGCGAACATCAGCTTGCTAAAATGTAGGCTCAGGATGGCTTGCTATGAAGAGGAACAAAATGCGGCGTAGAATATCGTCGACGTACCGTCATGTCGGTATCCCACCGTTGTTTGGGGCGACTCCATACACAAAAATGGCTCTGAGAATTATGGGACTTAACTTCTGAGGTCATCAGTCCCCTAGAATTTAGAACTACTCAAACCTAATTAACCTAAGGACATCACACACACCCATGCACGAGGCAGAATTTAACCTGCGACCGTAGCGGTCGCGGGGCTCCAGACTGTAGCACCTAGAACCACTCGGCCCCACCGGCCAGCTCTCCATACACAACTTCGCTGTTCATCGGGCCTCAGTTCGAAGCAGGACTCATCACCGAAGACAGTTCCAGGCCCATTCAATGAAATTCCAGGCCGAAGACGTGTCTGGATGAACCCTGGAAGGCAGTGAACTACCAAACTGACTTTCGGCCACCACATGGCTTGACAACCAGGAGTGATGGCCTGGAATGCCATTTGTTTTCATAGCTGGACCCCTTTGGTCGTTACCCGCGGCACCCCTGCAGCACAGCAGTACGTCGACGATATTCTACGCCCCATTTGTTGCCGTCCATGGCAAGCCATCCAGTACTTACATTTCAGGAAGATAATGCCCATTTGCACAGGGCGAGAGTTTTTTCTGCTTGTCTTCGTGCTTGCGAAACCCTACTTGAAAAAAAAAATGGAAATGCCGTGTGGCTAGGGCCTCCCGTCGGGTAGACCGTTGGCCTGGTACAAGTCTTTCGAGGTGACGCCACTTCGGCGATTTGGGTGTCGATGGGGATGAAATGATGATGATAGACACACAACACCTAGTCATCACGAGGCAGAGAAAATCCCTGGCTCCTCCGGGAATCGTTCCCGGGACCCCGTGCGCGGGTATTGTATTGAGTATACCGGCTTTTTTTCTGAACTGTCAAGAGAAAAATAAACTGCTTGGCTTAGCCTGTGGGCCACTGAGGTCGGCTTATTGCTGCACTATGATTATATGTATCTGCTCTTTGTTTTAAAATTTGTACTTTTTGTGTTTCGAAACAGCTGATTTTGGTGCCTCGGTCAGTCTACTGTGAGGCGTGCCAGTCCTTGGTGACATCAGGATCGATCTCAACTGCGGAGTCGATTTTAAAGTTTATTCGCGTGTTTTGGTGTTTAGTGGTAATTCAGGGTATTTAAATTACTTTCTGCTCTGTTGAAACTTGACTGCTTGTATTGGTATTTGAAAGCCGATATGGGATTAGATATCTTAATTCCCCATTTAATATTTCGCAGCTGTTGAGCTTAAAATTTAACTGATCAACCTTAAACAAGAAATTTGTTTCTTGGTACTTCGATATTCACTGTTCAGACGGTACGTTAGTCAAATGGGCCGGGCCCTATCAACAGGGCTGACTGAATATGAACGCAGCTGGAGATTAAATAAATCGGACTCCACCTTTGCGGAACATGTGCTCAAAGAAGGACACAAATATCTAACACACACAGAAGTACTACATATAGCCAACAAATAGAAACTCAGTCTACTAGAAGCACTTGTGCAATTAACAAACATTTAGGCCTAAATCCCCAGCTGGTCCTAAATGACCAATTACAACTGAGCACATCGCCACTCTTAAACTTTCACACAATAAAGTAAACCAGCTACTAACCACAAAGTGTCCCAATAGTAAACAAATTCGCACCCCAATATAATGTAATATCCCTTAAGTGACTACATTCCTAAATGTAACTCAAAAATGTACAAATGTGTGTGAAATCTTATGGGACTTAACTGCTAAGGTCATCAGTCCCTAAGCTTACACACTACTTAACCTAAATCATCCTAAGGACAAACACACACTCCCATGCCCGAGGGAGGATTCGAACCTCCGCCGTGACCAGCCGCACAGTCCATGACTGCAGCGCCTAAGACCGCTCGGCTAATCCCGTGCGGCTAACTGAAAATCAACTGTAACAATGTAATGTTACTTAAAATCCGTCTTGACTGCAAAATTTTTTATTCATATTACCGGTTTCGGTTCATTCAGAACCATCTTCAGATCTGATATTTCAGTTACAGGAGTAACCCGTCAAAATCCAGCAATTTCCACATGTTACGTCACATGTGAAATATGCTGGATTTGGACGGGTTACTCCTGTAACTGAAATATCAGATCTAAAGATGGTTCTGAATGAACCGAAACCGGTAATATGAATAAAAAAAATTTGCAATCAAGACGGATTTTAAGTAACATTATAAAATCACTGATTGCTGTTATCCCACAAGACATTATGTCTGTTTTTGTAACAATGTAACATATGGTATATATATTAATGCACAATTTTCTGGTAATAAAATATAGCCGCCAAAGAAAACAACGCTGTCGTACAACCAACAATTATTATCCAGTGCAACTGTTCACAACAAATATCAAAAAATTGTAAGTTTCTGATAATGTGTATTCTAAATAATTATAATTATTGTCATACAAGGTACTGACAAACCATAAAATGAGATTTTTATGTTAAAGAACAGTTTTACAGAACAAAAAGCCAAAAGATCCGTTTGAAAATTCCAAACACAATACCACAACTGAAGATGTATGTAAGTGCGTTGTATCTTAGTCCAGAATGTTTGGTTCGTAAGAACACAAGCTCCTTGTAAACGATAGCCAGTAGTTATCTGAAGATGGCCTAATAAGCCGAAAACTAGTTCATAAAAATAAAAATCAGTATAACAAAAAACCCCGTAAGTGTTATTCAACCCTCAATTCAGACTGAAGTTTAACTGGTTGTTCCTGTAGCCATAAAGAAAATTACTGAGTTGTTTCTTGTCTGCGTTTGTTTCAAAGTTGGATTTTGTTGTTAATAAATAATGTTCAGTCCTGCAGTGCGTAACGAATGATGTTCAGTCCCCCACTCGTCCAGTCCTTCCTGTCCTACAAGCGAGCAGGCATCATGCACGCTACAGTTACGGGCAGGACCCTCGCATCAGATCGGGATTTTGACGATCTAATACGCCAATTGGACAGGATTTAGCACGATATTCCTCAGGAGGACATCCAAAAACGCTGTCAGTTGACCTTGTTGTTGTTGTGGTCTTCAGTCCAGAGACTGGTTTGATGCAGCTCTCCATGCTACTCTATCCTGTGCAAGCTTCTTCATCTCCCAGTACCTACTGCAACCTACATCCTTCTGAGTCTGCTTAGTGTATTCATCTCTTCGTTTCACCCTACGATTTTTACACTCCGTGCTGCCCTCCAATACTAAATTGGTGATCCCTTGATGCCTCAGAACAAGTCCTACCAACCGACCCCTTCTTCTAGTCAAGTTGTGCCACAAATGTCTCTTCTCCCCAATTCTGTTCAGCACCTCCTCACTAGTTATGTGAATTACCCATCTAATCTTCAGCATTCTTCTGTAGCACCACTTTTCGAAAGCTTCTATTCTCTTCTTGTCCAAACTCTTTATCGCCCATGTTTCACTTCCATACATGGCTACACTCCATACAAATACTTTCAGAAACGACTTGCTGACACTTAAATCTATACTCGATGTCTACTTGATGTGAAGCCAAATGACTGCTTAACGGCGAGAGGTGGGCCAACGCGTTGTTGACTTGCTCAATTTGTTAAGCTCTTTCTCTTGAATAAATCATCCAGTTCTTCTGATAGTGTAATCATTTTTTTTGTCAGTACCTGTACATCACATCTACCGAATGCGGTGCTTATCGGACAATTCCTTCTTTTTCTGCTTTAGTGTCTGTCGAAACCGTGTGAGCGTCTCCTACTGACACATGTTAGGTTTTTTTAATGAGTGGAAACAGTCGTGGAACTCACTGGATGGCAAGCTTTGCCATGTTTAAAACATCGTTCAAATTCATCCCTTATTGAAATTCCCACTATCGCTTCGATTGCGATACGCTCGTCTTCGAGCACCGCAACTCATTCAGCTGTTACTGTTTCCCGTTTCTGCCAGGGAAATGATTTGCCACTCCGTTATTCATCATTGAAACTTGACCACACTGAAAGAGGATTGTCTCACGGTATGCTACTTTATCAATGTCCTGAAACAATATTTTGCCTTCTCTAGCTGCATCCTATAGTACTCTCCTGCGGGAACTTCAGTGTTTGCCAGAACTGTAGGCACGTATCTGCAAACAATTTTTTTTTTTTTTTGGTCATCAGTCTACTGACTGGTTTGATGCGGCCCGCCACGAATTCCTTTCCTGTGCTAACCTCTTCATCTCAGAGTAGCACTTGCAACCTACGTCCTCAATTATTTGCTTTATGTATTCCAATCTCTGTCTTCCTCTACAGTTTTTGCCCTCTACAGGTCCCTCTAGTACCATGGAAGTCATTCCCTCATGTCTTAGCAGATGTCCTATCATCCTGTCCCTTCTCCGTACCAGTATTTCCCACATATTCCTTTCCTCTCTGATTCTGCGTAGAACCTAGTCATTCCTTATCTTATCAGTCCACCTAATTTTCATTCATCTATAGCACCACATCTCAAATGCTTCGATTCTCTTCTGTTCCGGTTTTCCCACAGTCCATGTTTCACCACCATACAATGCTGTACTCCAGACGTACATCCTCAGAAATTTCTTCCTCAAATTAAGGCCGGTATTTGATATTATTAGACTTCTCTTGGCCAGAAATGCCTTATTTGCCATAGCGAGTCTGCTTTTGATGTCTTCCTTGCTCTGTCCGTCATTGGTTATTTTACTGCCTAGGTAGCAGAATACCTTAACTTCATTGGCTTTGTGACCATCAATCCTGACATTAAGTTTCTCGCTGTTCTCATTTCTACTACTTCTTATTATCTTCGTCTTTCTCCGATTTTCTCTCAAACCATACTGTGTACTCATTAGACTGTTCATTCGGTTCAGCAGATCATTTAATTCTTCTTCACTTTCACTCAGGATAGTAATGTCATCAGCGAATCGTATCACTGATATCCTTTCACCTTGTATTTTAATTCCACTCCTGAACCTTTCTTTTATTTCCATCATTGCTTCCTAGATGTATAGATTGAAGAGTAGCGGCGAAAGGCTACAGTCTTGTCTTACTCCCTTCTTAATACGAGCACTTCGTTCTTGATCGTCCAATCTTATTATTCCCTATTAGTTGTTGTACATATAGTATATGACCCGTCTCTCCCTATAGCTTACCCCTACTTTTTTCAGAATCTTGAACAGCTTGCACCATTTTATATTGTCGAACGTTTTTTCCAGGTCGACAAATCCTATAAACGTGTCTTGATTTTTCTTTAGCCTTGCTTCCATTATTAGACGTAACGTCAGAATTGCCTCTCTCGTGCCTTTACTTTTCCTAAAGCCAAACTGATCGTCACCTAGCGCATTCTCAATTTTCTTTTCCATTCTTCTGTATATTATTCTTGTAAGCAGCTTCTATGCATGAGCTGTCAAGCTGATTGTGCGATAATTCTCGCACTTGTCAGTTCTTGCCGTCTTCGGAATTCTGTGGATGATACTTTTCCGTAAGTCAGATGGTATGTCGCCAGACTCATATATTCTACACACCAACGTGAATAGTCGTTTTGTTGCCACTTTCCCTAATGATTTTAGAAATTCTGATGGAATGTTATCTATCCCTTCTGCCTTATTTGACCGTAAGTCCTCCAAAGCTCTTTTAAATTCCGATTCTAATACTGGATCCTCTATCTCTTCTAAATCCACTCCTGTTTCTTCTTCTATCACATCAGACAAATCTTCACCCTCATAGAGGCTTTCAATGTATTCTTTCCACTTATGTGCTCTCTCCTCTGCATTTAACAGTGGAATTCCCGTTGCACTCTTCATGTTATCACCGTTGTTTTTAATGTCACCAAAGGTTTTTTTTGATTTTCCTGTATGCTGAGTCTGTCCTTCCGACAATCATATCTTTTTCGATGTCTTCACACTTTGCCTGCAGCCATTTCGTCTTAGCTTCCCTGCACTTCCTATTTATTTCATTCCTCAGCGACTTGTATTTCTGTATTCCTGATTTTCCCGGAACATGTTTGTACTTCCTCCTTTCATCAATCAACTGAAGTATTACCTCTGTTACCCATGGTTTCTTCGCAGCTACCTTCTTTGTACCTATGTTTTCCTTCCCAACTTCTGTGATGGCCCTTTTTAGAGATGTCCATTCCTCTTCAACTGTGCTGCCAACTGCGCAATTCCTTATTGCTGTATCTATACCGTTAGAGAACTTCAAACGTATCTCGTCATTCCTTAGAACTTCCGTATCCCACTTCTTTGCGTATTGATTCTTCCTGACTAACGTCTTGAACTTCGGCCTACTCTTCATCACTACTACATTGTGATCTGAGTCTATATCTGCTCCTGGGTACGCCTTACAATCCAGTATCTGATTTCGGAATCTCTGTCTGGCCATGATGTAATCTAATTGAAATCTTCCCGTATCTCCCGGCCTTTTCCAAGTATACCTCCTCCTCTTGTGATTCTTGAACAGGGTATTCGCTATTACTAGCTGAAACTTGTTACAGAACTCAATTAGTCTTTCTCCTCTTGCATTCCTTGTCCCAAGCCCATACTCTCCTGTAACCTCTTCTTCTACTCCTTCCCCTACAACTGCATTTCAGTCGCCCATGACTATTAGATTTTCGTCCTCCTTTAAATACTGCATTACCTTTTCAATATCCTCACACACTTTCTCTATCTGTTTATCTTCATCTTGCGACGTCGGCATGTATACCTGAACTATCGTTGTCGGTGTTGGTCTGCTGTCGATTCTAATTTGAACAACCTGGTCACTGAACTGTTCACAGTAACACACCCTCTGCCTTACCTTCCTATTCATAACGAATCCTACACCTGTTATACCATTTTCTGCTGCTGTTGATATTACCCGATACTCATCTGACCAGAAATCCTTGTCTTCCTTCCACTACACTTCACTGACCCCTACTGTATCTAGATTGAGCCTTTGTATTTCCCTTTTCAGATTTTCTAGTTTCTCTACCACGTTCAAGCTTCTGACATTCCACGCCCCGATTCGTAGAACATTATCCTTCCGTTGATTATTCAATGTTTTTCTCATGGTAACCTCCCCCTTGGCAGTCCCCTCCCGGAGATCCGAATAGGGGACTAATCCGGAATCTTTTGCCAATGGAAAGATCATCATGACACTTCTTCAACTATAGGCCACATGTCTTGCGGGTACACGTTAAGTGTCTTTAATGCAGTGGTTTCCATTGCCTTCTGCATCCTCGTGTCGTTGATCATTGCTGATTCTTCCGCCTTTAGGGGCAATTTCCCACCCCTAGGACAAGAGAGTGCCCTGAACCTCTATCCGCTCCTCCGACCTCTTTGACAAGGCCGTTGGCAGAATGAGGCTGACTTCTTATGCCGGAAGTCTTCGGCCGCCAATGCTGATTATTTATCAAAATTTAGCCAGTGGAGGGCATCGAACCCGGGACCGAAGACGTTTTGATTATGAATCAAAGACGCTACCCCTAGACCACGGGGAACGGGCACGGCTGTGATACAATAAGCCATTCTCCAGGGCAGCATCAGCGCATCAGGGATTCCATGCGACGGAGGGTGGATGCATGTATCCTTGCTAACGGAGGACATTTTGAACATTTCCTGTAACAAAGTGTTTGAAGTCACGCTCGTACGTTCTGCTGCTGTGTGTTTCCACTCCATGATTAATGTGATTTGAAGAGAAGTAATAAAATGAGCTCTAACATGGAAAGTAAGCGTTTCCAGACACATATCCACATAACATATTTCTTTCTTTGTGTGTGAGGAATGCTTCCCGAAAGTTTGGCCGTACCTTTTAGTAACACCCTGTATAAACCAGGGCCTCACACAGCCTCCCTCATGCTACCTTAGTCCTCAACTGTGATTGTTTTTTTTTTCGGTATGCTTATTTCTGTGATAATCAGTACAAGGTGAAACGTCTTCCAAGCACCAGCAGCAGTGGCTTTGAGGGTAAGCGCCCAAGGCTGGAAGAGGAGAGTGATCTACGGCGAGAGTGTAAAATTTCGTCCTCTTAAAAAAAATGACGGTCAACATTGCAGTTAAACGATAAAAACTATAACTTTGTCCTGAGGATTTCGTAGTAATGAATACTTGTGGTTGTATCAGTATATATCCACCAAATTGTGCTCAGACTGGTGGCTCAGGGACAACAGTAAGCTCTAGCTGTAATTCGGCCACCGCAACCACCAAGTAAGTTATAAAAATTTCCATAATTCCGAATTTTATGCTGTGTGTGTATTTCATCATAACGTGTGTCAGGACCAGTTAGGTCTATGTGTTTTCCTCGGTGCTCGTTATTTCAAAGGAAAATTAAAGAGACCTTTGGAGAAAGGAGAGCCACTTGTACGAATATCAAGAGCTCAGATGGAAACCCAGTTCCAAGCAAAGAAGGGAAAGCAGAAAGGTGGAAGACCTGAGTCGAAACAAGTCGCCGAGAGTAGACAACATTCCATTGGAACTACTGACGGCCTTGGGAGAGCTAGTCCTGATGTATGAGACAGGTGAAACACCCTCAGACTTCAAGAAGAATATAATAATTCCAATCCCAAAGAAAGCAGGTGCTGACAGATGTGAAAATTACCGAACTATCAGTTTAACAAGTCACAGCTGCAAAATACTGAAGCGAATTCTTTACAGAAGGATGGAAAAACTGGTAGATGCGGACCTCGGGGAGGATCAGTTTGGATTCCGTAGAAATGTTGGAACACTTGAGGCAATACTGACCTTACGACTTATCTTAGAAGAAAGATTAAGAAAAGGCAAACCTACGTTTCTAGCATTTGTAGACTTAGAGAAAGCTTTTGACAATGTTGACTGGAATGCTCTCTTTCAAATTCTGAAGGTGGCAGGGGTAAAATACAGGGAGCGAAAGGCTATTTACAATTTTTACAGAAACCAGATGGCAGTTATTAGAGTCGAGGGGCATGAAAGGGAAGCAGTGGTTGGGAAAGGAGTGAGGCAGGGTTGTAGCATCTCCCCGATGTTATTCAATCTGTATATTGAGCAAGCAGTAAAGGAAACAAAAGAAAAATTTGGAGTAGGTATTAAAATTCATGGAGAAGAAGTAAAAACTTTGAGGTTCACCGATGACATTGTAATTCTGTCAGAGACGGCAAAGGACTTGGAAGAGCAGTTGAACGGAATGGACAGTGTCTTGAAAAGAGGATATACACTCCTGGAAATTGAAATAAGAACACCGTGAATTCATTGCCCAGGAAGGGGAAACTTTATTGACACATTCCTGGGGTCAGATACATCACATGATCATACTGACAGAACCACAGGCACATAGACACAGGCAACAGAGCATGCACAATGTCGGCACTAGTACAGTGTATATCCACCTTTCGCAGCAATGCAGGCTGCTATTCTCCCATGGAGACGATCGTAGAGATGCTGGATGTAGTCCTGTGGTACGGCTTGCCATGCCATTTCCACCTGGCGTCTCAGTTGGACCAGCGTTCGTGCTGGACGTGCAGACCGCGTGAGACGACGCTTCATCCAGTCCCAAACATGCTCAACGGGGGACAGATCTGGAGATCTTGCTGGCCAGGGTAGTTGACTTACACCTTCTAGAGCACGTTGGGTGGCACGGGATACATGCGGACGTGCATTATCATGTTGGAACAGCGAGTTCCCTTGCCGGTCTAGGAATGGTAGAACGATGGGTTCGATGACGGTTTGGATGTACCGTGCACTATTCAGTGTCCCCTCGACGATCACCAGAGGTGTACGGCCAGCGTAGGAGATCGCTCCCCACACCATGATGCCGGGTGTTGGCCCTGTGTGCCTCAGTCGTATGCAGTCCTGATTGTGGCGCTCACCTGCACGGTGCCAAACACGCATACGACCATCATTGGCACCAAGGCAGAAGCGACTCTCATCGCTGAAGACGACACGTCTCCATTCGTCCCTCCATTCACGCCTGTCGTGACACCACTGGAGGCGGGCTGCACGATGTTGGGGCGTGAGCGGAAGACGGCCTAACGGTGTGCGGGACCGTAGCCCAGCTTCATGGAGACGTTTGCGAATGATCCTCGCCGATACCCCAGGAGCAACAGTGTCCCTAATTTGCTGGGAAGTGGCGGTGCGGTCCCCTACGGCACTGCGTAGGATCCTGCGGTCTTGGCGTGCATCCGTGCGTCGCTGCGGTCCGGTCCCAGGTCGACGGGCACGTGCACCTTCCGCCGACCACTGGCGACAACATCGATGTACTGTGGAGACCTCACGCCCCACGTGTTGAGCAACTCGGCGGTACGTCCACCCGGCCTCCCGCATGCCCACTATACGCCCTCCCTCAAAGTCCGTCAACTGCACATACGGTTCACGTCCACGCTGTCGCGGCATGCTACCAGTGTTAAAGACTGCGATGGAGCTCCGTATGCCACGGCAAACTGGCTGACACTGACGGCGGCGGTGCACAAATGCTGCGCAGCTAGCGCCATTCGACGGCGAACACCGCGGTTCCTGGTGTGTCCGCTGTGCCGTGCGTGTGATCATTGCTTGTACAGCCCTCTCGCAGTGTCCAGAGCAAGTATGGTGGGTCTGACACACCGGTGTCAATGTGTTCTTTTTTCCATTTCCAGGAGTGTAAGATGAACATCAACAAAAGCAAAACAAGGATAATGGAATGTAGTCAAATTAAATCGGTTGATGCTGAGGGAATTAGATTAGGAAATGAGACACTTAAAGTAGTAAAGGAGTTTTGATATTTAGGAAGTAAAATAACTGATGATGGTCGATGTAGAGAGGATATAAAATGTAGACTGGCAATGGCAAGGAAAGCGTTTCTGAAGAAGAGAAATTTGTTAACATCGAATATAGATTTATGTATCAGGAAGTCGTTTCTGAAAGTATTTGTTTGGAGTGTAGCCATGTATGGAAGTGAAACATGGATGATAACTAGTTTGGACAAGAAGAGAATAGAAGCTTTCGAAATGTGGTGCTACAGAAGAATGCCGAAGATTACATGGGTAGATCATATAACTAATGAGGATGTATTGAATAGAATTGGGGAGAAGAAGAATTTGTGGCACAACTTGACAAGAAGAAGGGACCGGTTGGCAGGGCATATTCTGAGGCATTAACGGATCACAAATTTAGCATTGGAAGGCAGCGTGGAGGGTAAGAATCGTAAAGGAAGACCAAGATATGAATATACTAAACAGATACACAAGGATGTAAGTTGCAGTAGGTACTGGGAGATGATGAAGATTGCACAGGATAGAGTAGCATGGAGAGCTGCATCAAACCAGTCTCAGGACTGAAGACAACAACAACAACAACCCAAGGATTTCTATTAGCCCTCGTCTTTTTACCTACTTGATCCTCTGACGACTTCACTACTTCATCCCTCAGAGCTACCCATTCTTCTTCTACTGTATTTCTTTCCCCCATTCCTGTCAATTGCTCCCTTATGCTCTCCCTGAAACTCTGTACAATCTCTGGTTTAGTCAGTTTATCCAGGTCCCATGTCCTTAAATTCCCACCTTTTTGCAGTTTCTTCAGTTGTAATCTACAGTTCGTAACCTATCAATTGTGGTCAGAGTCCACATCTGCCCCTGGAAATGTCTTACAATTTATAACCTGGTTCCTAAATCTCTGTCTTACCATTATATAATCTATCTGATACCTTTTAGTATCTCCAGGGTTCTTCCACGTATACAACCTTCTTTCATGATTCTTAAACCAAGTGTTAGCTATGATTAAGTTATGCTCTGTGCAAAATTCTCCCAGACGGTTTCCTCTTTCATTTCTCTCCCCCAATCCATATTCACCCACTACGTGTTCTTCTCACACTTTTCCTACTCTCGAATTCCAGTCTCCCATGACTATTAAATGTTCGTCTCCCTTCACTACCTGAATAATTTCTTTTATCTCATCATACATTTCATCAATTTCTTCATCATCTGGAGAGCTAGTTGGCATATAAACTTGTACTACTGTAGTAGGCGTGGGCTTTGTGTCTATCTTGGCCACAATAATGCGTTCACTATGCTGTTTGTAGTAGCTTACCCGCACTCCTATTTTTTTTTATTCGTTATTAAACCTACTCCTGCATTAACCCTATTTGATTTTGTATTTATAACCCTGTATCCACGTGATCAAAAGTCTTGTTCCTCCTCCCACTATATCTAACTTTGACCCATCCATTTCCATTTTTAAATTTTCTAACCTACCTGCCCGATTAAGGGATCTGACATTCCACGCTCCGATCCGTAGAAAGCCAGTTTTCTTTCTCCTGATAAAGACGTCCTCTTGAGTAGTCCCCTCCCGAAGATCCGAATGGGGGACTATTTTACCTCCGGAATACTTTACCCAAGAGGATGCCATCATCATGATGATGGTAATTACCTATACTACATGTATATAAACAGTGTTTTTTCTTGCTTTACAGCAGGACGAGGTTTGCAGCTGCCTCTGCCGCCACTACCATCTCCCCGGCCTCTACCACCGCCCCAGTAGTCCCACTTTTCCGTCCATGGCAGACACCACAACCACCACAGCAACAACCATCTGGAGCAGGTGTACCCCACCGTTCAGATTCGTCTCAGGCCAGATGCTCCTTCTGGTGTTGTGGAGTCCAACAGCAACCTGCTGCTGCTGTACGTCGTCGTCCTGCGCCACTTAGACTGGGTGCTCGTGCTGGGCCAACTAAGACTGGCATCATTGTCCTGCTCAACCATCCCACGGACATAATGTTTCTGTGGTACTCTCCAGTGCCCTAATAGCGATCAGCACTAGGTTGGTAACGTCATGCCATAGGTAAACCATGTGGTGACTGACGACGATTTAGATCAGTGAATCCTCCTGGTCGAGAGTTCACTCAGATTCTCAAGCATTCGCAGTATCACTCCATTAAATACAGTGTAGTGTTGTGCTGTGAGCTCACACACCCCAAACGAGTAGGTTCTGCAGAGGAGCCTGGCGTCATCTACATTAGGCGCAGAAATGGAGTGGTTTTGCTGAGCATCTCAATCACTGCATGGTTTGGAGATCTGACTTTGAGTGCTATGCGAGATAAGTTTTCCCTGATGGAAGCCAGAGACTCAGGTAAAGCACACACCCAAGTAATACACCCTGCCATCCATACATACATCCATGGTCCATTCAATGACGTGTTCAGCTATATCAAGCTTTCTAAGAATATAGCAGCTAAAAAGGCTTGTGTTAATGTCACAAATGAGATGGATCAGTTTTGATTTGCGTGGTCGCTCCTGGCTTGCAAGAGAAATGTTAAATAGAATCCAGAGCGCACAATTCGATAAGATAGAAATACTGACTTTTTTGGGTTTTATAATTTTGGCAGTTTCGAGTTCCCCATTAAACCTAAAAAATACAGAATTTGAGGCACAGAATACCGCTATATCGATTCATGTTTATACCCTGGTTGAGTGTAAGTCAGATGATGGTAAAGTTTCGAACAGTCATTGGACCCATCCATTTCTCAGGAAGTACAAGCCAGTATAAGATGCATGTTAACATGCTACTATTCTCGGATGAGGAAAACAAGGAGAAAGGTGATTATAATTGTTGCTGGTTCAAAAATACACTCCTGGAAACTGAAATAAGAACACCGTGAATTCATTGTCCCAGGCAACAGAGCATGCACAATGTCGGCACTAGTACAGTGTATATCCACCTTTCGCAGCAATGCAGGCTGCTATTCTCCCATGGAGACGATCGTAGAGATGCTGCATGTAGTCCTGTGGAACGGCTTGCCATGCCATTTCCACCTGGCGCCTCAGTTGGACCAGCGTTCTTGCTGGACGTGCAGACCGCGTGAGACGACGCTTCATCCAGTCCCACACATGCTCAATGGGGGACAGATCCGGAGATCGTGCTGGCCAGGGTAGTTGACTTACACCTTCTAGAGCACGTTGGGTGGCACGGGATACATGCGGACGTGCATTGTCCTGTTGGAACAGCAAGTTCCCTTGCCGGTCTAGGAATGGTAGAACGATGGGTTCGATGACGGTTTGGATGTACCGTGCACTATTCAGTGTCCCCTCGACGATCACCAGAGGTGTACGGCCAGTGTAGGAGATTACTCCCCACACCATGATGCCGGGTGTTGGCCCTGTGTGCCTCAGTCGTATGCAGTCCTGATTGTGGCGCTCACCTGCACAGCGCCAAACACGCATACGACCATCATTGGCACCAAGGCAGAAGCGACTCTCATCGCTGAAGACGACACGTCTCCATTCGTCCCTCCATTCACGCCTGTCGCTACACCACTGGAGGCGGGCTGCACGATGTTGGGGCGTGAGCGGAAGACGGCCTAACGGTGTGCGGGACCGTAGCCCAGCTTCTTGGAGACGTTTGCGAATGGTCCTCACCGATACCCCAGGAGCAACAGTGTCCCTAATTTGCTGGGAAGTGGCGGTGCGGTCTCCTACGGCACTGCGTACGATCCTACGGTCTTGGCGTGCATCCGTGCGTCGCTCTGGTCCGGTCCCAGGTCAACGGGCACGTGCACCTTCCGCCGACCACTGGCGACAACATCGATGTACTGTGGGGACCTCACGCCCCACGTGTTGAGAAATTCGGCGGTACGTCCACCCGGCCTCCCGCATGCCCACTATACGCCCTCGCTCAAAGTCTGTCAACTGCACATACGGTTCACGACCACGCTGTCGCGGCATGCTACCAGTGTTAAAGACTGCGATGGAGCTCCGTATGCCACGGCAAACTGGCTGACACTGACGGCGGCGGTGCACAAATGATGCGCAGCTAGCGTCATTCGACGGCCAACACCGCGGTTCCTGGTGTGTCCGCTGTGCCGTGCGTGTGATCATTGCTTGTACAGCCCTCTCGCAGTGTCCGGAGCAAGTATGGTGGGTCTGACACACCGGTGTTAATGTGTTCTTTTTTCGATTTCCAGGAGTGTATGTCTCACCTTCTATCCTCATATCCATCAAAAAATCGTCATATAAACGCTACGGTCGCGGGTTCGAATCCTGCCTCGGGCATGGATGTGTGTGATATCCTTAGATTAGTTAGGTTTAAGTAGTTCTAAGTTCTAGGGGACTAATGACCACATGTTAAGTCCCATAGTGCTCAGAGCCATTTGAACCATCATCATATAAAGCAAATGTCCTTACACTGTCTGAATGATTTTCCCACAAGCTATCTACCAGAGGGGAAACCGGTACATGTTACAATGCCTACCGAGGAAATTAAGTCGTTAATATTTAAGAATGCCCACCACCAGGAACGATGTTCCTTCTTGGTTTACGCTGATTCTGAATGCCTCCTCGCTCCTCTGGCACACTGCGAAGGTGACCCTACAGCTTCACAAGCAACCTTTACAGAAAAACGAGTTTCATGTGTGACAGAGTATCAAGTTCAATATTCTTGTGATTCTAGTTTCAAACCATCACAAGTCATACATCGGGGATAACCCTGTGATTTGGTTGCTGACGGTGCTCGAGAATATTTCTTGGGAGGTAATAAGCTTTACTGTTCCCATCATTCCCATGACCAAGTCAAAGGGGATTAATTATTTGTACAAAGCGGCAGTCGACGGTCATATCTGTGGGCAGCCGTTAGGCTGGAAGGTGGAAACTCCTCATAGGATCATCATCACCTAACTAGGAAGTTTCGTGGTGCTGCCCATAACATGTTCAACTTGAAGTTTCAATTCTCCAATAATGGCACCGGCGATTCCACATTGGACGCAGATCATGAGGGTGCTGTGAATGTTTGGCAGGGTTCAACATACTAAATTTGGCCAAGTATACAAGGCTTACATGGACCCTGACATTCACTTGCTTGCTGATGTTTTTGAGAAATTCTGGAGTGTGTACATATGCACTGGGCTGCGACTTTTCTACACAGTGCCAGAGTTGTCTTGGGATGCCATGCTCAAGAAACCCAAGGTTAGCGTCGAGCTATTGACTTAGCCTGACATGCTTCTCATGTATGGATGAGTGGATCAATGCATACAACGATTCAAGTTACCTTATTTATTTAGATGTCAACAAACTTGCACGGGCATGCCATGCAGCAGTCTATGAATTTCGATGGCTGTCGAATGACGAATGCGTCAGTTTATATGAAACTTTCTGTATTCGTGGTGGCTGATCCTGCTGTAGGGTATGTTCTGAAGATTGACTAGGCATACCCTAATAGATTGCATGACACGCAAAGTGATCTGACACTATGTCCTGAGCGCCTAGTTCCACAAGGTGTCACCACCCTCAATTTGTGACTACGCTAGGGAATAAGGAACAATATGTTATTCACTTCTCTAATTTCCAGCTGTCCCTCGATTTAGGGATGTAGCTACTTGTGCAGTTAGGAGCATTATCTTCTTTAAGCAATCACCCTCATTGAAGCAGAGTATTGAAGTGAACAGATAAGTGAGAAAGTGAGGGCATCGTGGGGTTGGTGTTTTAGCATAATGATGTGTATCTCCAGACCAAATTTCAAACGAATCACTATATTCAACAAGAACTTAGTGCTGTGTAAGATGACGAAGACTCCAGGAGTCTTAATGAAACCTGTCTATGTGTGGGTGTGCATAGTAGACCTATCGAAATTCCGCAAGTACCGCTTTCATTATGATTTTGCAATACTTCAGTTTGCCAGTCCTAAGTTACTTTACGTGGAATCAGATAGATTCATTTATTGGGTGAAGAACTGTGATCCACATGAAATAATGAGGAGCCACACTGAAGAATTTGGCACATCTTCGTACACAGCCACTAATCCTTATGGCATTGTGCCACAGAAAAAGAAGGTTATCGGCCTAATGAAATACAATGCGAATGGGTCACTGACTGTGAAGTATGTGGGTCTACAGTCCTTGGCGTTTAAGGTGGGCAAAGAGTATGACTCGTGTGGCACCAAGGCTCATCAAGACTGAAGACCATTTTGAGTGTCTCCTTGGCGGTGTTGCTACTGATCTACTGCAGTTGCCACGCGGGGTGCAGAAAATCAGTATTTGGTCTCAAGGACAAGAGGTGTACAATGTGCTGCAGTCTGCAAATTGGATTGTTGGTTCTTGACGATAAGCCAGCCATTTGTGATGATGGGATTGAAACTCGCCCATAAACACTATTCACTTGTTGAGAGTGGTGCATGAATGAAAGAGAGAGCATGGGCGTGTAAATCTCGTTGTTGTATGTATGTGGAATAGTATGGCTCGTTTGTCACAGCGTAAATATTTCTAATATAAATGTTTGTGTGTTTTGTGTGTGTAAATAAAAAAAAATATCCACACCATGTGTGGGATATGCTCTGCACTATGTGTATTTGTCAATAAACACACACAATATTCGTTAAAATGAAAATATTTGGAGATATATGTTTATCCTGTAAATAACTACTGCAAATTATGTAAACAGAATAGGTTGTAAGTTTCATCTGCTGTCCACCAACCAGTCTGAATATTTTTAGTGTAGATAGTGTAGATCTAAAAATATTCTCAATTAGTTCCTTTGAAAAACTATTAGAAAAATCCTCGACCAGTGCTACTGAAAACATTGTAAAAAAATATCCTCAACCAAATCTACTGTTGGGTGGACTGTGGAAGCTGTTCTTTTCTAGCTGTAGTTTTTAGTATTTCTACAGTGTGTAAGTTTAAAGTATTTTTGAAGTTGATTTATTATTAGAACCAAATTGTATCTCAAGAACTATATTGTAATCTCAAGAAGCAAATTGTAGTTTCAAGTATTAAATTGTGATCTCTAGAACTATATGGTATCTGATGAACCAAATTGTAATCTGAGGAACTAAACTGTATCGGTGAGAAATGAATAAATGAAAAAAATGGTTACCATATGTCTTTGTTGTTGTTATTGACATATATATATATATATATATATATATATATATATATATATATATATATATATATATATGAGACAAGTGACATTAGTTTTGAACATGAGAACTACTGAAGAGCTGAAGTTTAAGATGGAGAATAACGAAATATATGCAATGGTTGCATGGGAACGTTCAAGAATGTTCAAATGTGTATGAAATCTTGTGGGACCTAACTGCTAAGGTCATCAGTCCCTACGCTTGCACACTACTTAAATTATCCCAAGGACAAACACACATACCCATGCCCGAGGGAGGACTCGAACCTCCGCCGGGACCAGCCGCACAGTCCGTGACTGCAGCACCCTTAGACCGCTCGGTTAATACCCCGCGGCGTTGCATGGGACTATGCCTGTCATGCAGCACATGTTTCGTTGTAAGAGCAGATGGCATGTGACCGTGTCTGCTTCCAGATAAATACTGCAAACATGTCTAAACTTATATTTCCTGTGTTTCAGGAGAACCACATACATGGTATCTGGGTAAATCTACGTACTAACAAAGTGTGAAAGAAATAAAGTACACAGATTGCGAGGTAATAATTTCCTTATTTTTCATCCAACTTAATTTTACATTTTCATAAGCAGACACAACAACACCAAGTTCAGAAACTTTTTTTTCTTCTCGAGTCGATGGAGAACAGGGCACCTCTAGAATTCCAGGTCTTGAATTGCAGCAAATTTGACGATTCGACGTATTCATTTGATCTTCTCCTCACCTCTGACGTAGATGATGGTATCAGTGTGGTCGAATAGTCGAATCGACATACCATGTCTTTGTAGGGTATACCAGGACCATCCCAGTGAATACCGTGGAAGAAATGTGTTAACCACTTTGCACTCCTTGTTTTTAGCACAGTTCACATCCCTAAAAGATCTCGGCAACTCACTGGATGTTGAGAATGTCTCTATTATACCAGTATATTCTGTGTACACTACGAATGCAACTTCTTTAAATATGAGCTGCCCATGCTCGTCATCATGGAAACTCTGAAAGTGTGCAATGATGTTCACACCTTGAGATCTCACTGTGAAATGTTTCAGGTATGGCACCAAACTTGTTCATTTTTACAACTGGCTGCACGACACTGGTGAATGAGCAATGGTTAATCACATGGTCATGTAGAATTGGAGCATACACTGCAGTGTGTTCTGGCAAATTCGCAGAAGTTTCAAATTCTGTAGGTCTAGACTTAATTATCTCGTTGTGTTTTGAGCAGTCTATTACCGCGATCAATTTCCATGGACGGGGTAGACATCTTTCTTCTTCATAGTAAGAGACACGGAAACTTGCACGCTTGTCAAATGCTGCACTGTACACATTTTCATCCCACTTTATGTGCAAATTATTATACACATACAATTCTGAGTTCAGGTAGACTCTAGGACCCGTTAACATGCAACTGTCAAATTCGGTGGAATTATTTGCAATATCCCCTCTTCTATTGGTCTGAAACGAAATTATCATGAATCTGGGCATCTCCAATTGAATATAAGTTTTAATACCCATGTCTGTCTGCTTGCCATCGGTAGCACTGGGTATTGGAAAAGCTCCAATGAACAGAAAAACATTGATAAAAATATACCAACATTCAGAACTTTTAAAATTTTCAAACACCGCTAGTCAGATACAGTGGTGTGTTGCGTTTACCATGTCATTTTGTTGGTGGTGATTTAATTATCCTCATCATCTGCTTCAATGTATGAGTTGTTATCTATTGCATTCCATACCAGGATAAATTCCTGTTTAGCGATCACAATAATTCGCTGTATATCCTCAAAGTAATCCGTATATAGTTTTAGAGGTATACATGCAGAAAATTTCCTGTACTCTTCAGCAGTTCTACCTTCTGGTTGGTGTATGAACAGTTCTGCATATTATAAATTTTCAAATGTGAAGGAGAAGCAGAGACATGTGCTTCAAGAGTTGATGTTATACGCACATTATGAATACAGTCAATCTCGACCCCGTTAAGTTCATACCAATCTCACAAAACAGGGATGCTAAAGCAGTACGTGGAGGCTTCGATACCACAGCAGCAGCACCATTCTTTTTTTTTTTTTTTTTAATTGTCCCTCAAGATATATTAAACTCTTCCATCGGAGAGTTAATGCGACCTGCTGCTAGATGACTATCCTAATTTAGATATTGTTAAAAGTGATAAAAGCATAAGGTTTATGCGAGAAGTATCCCGGTCTATAATACACTCATCATATTCCACTGGGTTAGTTATGTCGAACGAGGTTTCAGACCTACTCATTAAGAAACTCTTAGTGTTCTGTTGCGAATTGCCACCGCGTCCTCGTTAGTAATATATGATGCAGGGAATCTGCTGGCTGCTGTGAATCGCAAATGCTTCAAGGTAACTACCGCTTTTGGTCTACAACAGGTATCAACAAGTTGAGGTCATTGTCGTTAGCAGGTCTTCCCCCTTTCGAGATCACTCCCGAACCTTATCCTGATTCACAGTGTCAAACAGTCGAATGTCTGAAAAGTTACTGGGAGATATATAGTGTTGCTAGGGGATCCCATCTTATACCCAGTTCCAGTTGATAGTAAGAATCCGTAAACTGTATGAACCAATCTATTGTTGAGATAGGAGTTTGTTGGAATGTTACACTTGACATGGATTCTGCTGACAGGAAGTATATCTAGTGTCTGCTCTGATCTGTAAAATTTATTTGGATCCCTCTTCAAAACCTATCCTTTTGTGAAACCCTGTAGCTGTCCTACCGAACCTTCTGGTTGAAGTCAGTCGTAGCATTCGATGTGTTAATTTCAGATTTAAGTGCATTGGGCCGGCCGATGTGGCCGAACGGTTCTAGGCGCTACAGTCTGGAATCGCGCGACAGCTACGGTCGCAGGTTAGAGTCCTGCCTCGGGCATGGATGTGCGTGATGTCCTTAGGTTTGTTAGGTTTAAGTAGTTCTGAGTTCTAGGGGACTGATGACCTCAGAAGGTATGTCCCATAGTGCTCAGAGCCATATGAACCATTTAAATATATTGATGCTTGCAAGTAGCACAATTCATTTGCCAGACTGTTTTAAAACATCATTTAAACTGTCAATATCGTATGCACCATGTTCTATTTCCACAATTTCTTTTCTGCCATTATTTTCCTGATGAAGTTTATTATTAGCCTCTGTGATATTTGGAATGCTGTTGCATGTCTCCAGTCCAGCCAGCGCAATACTTCATTCTCTGTTGCTTAAATCAGAAAGTGGCAAGTAATATGCACCTAATATTGACGATCGTTCTTTTAAAGTCAGAGTATACAACATTGCATTTGAACCTCAACTAACGATTGCGTGCTTATGTTAGGAGGAATTCAATGCACAGATGATGTCCACACACGTAAGTATTAAAGTCGTGGTAGCGATGAAAATTGTAGAACCCATGCCTTCTGTCAGTGAAGTATCACTATAACTCTTCTAGTAGTTGCAGGTCTTTATATGAATCGAAATAGTAGATAAGATCTGACTTTTCTAAACAAACGCCACCCAGTGGTTCCCTGATTCCCCAGCATCATTCAATTCATAATTCCTCATTTTCTGCATTTCCACATAGTCTGCAGTAATGTATCCCCAGTAAGCACACCTCCTTATCTTGGAATGCTAAGTTTTCACCAGACAAACTTGAGCAGATCCGCATTGTAAGTGGTCTGTCTGGTAGGACGGTTAACGGGCTTTTTTTTAAATAATGAAGAGATCTTGTCCTTTTTGTATGGTTTAAGGTATAGTCCTTTTCTGATGGCTGCTGCTTCCATCATTCAGTTATGTCTTCGTGCTTCCTCTAGCTGCTCCTAAGAGTTCTGGCCGTTTTATACTGTTCTTGCAATAGCCGCAACACCACCAGCCAGGGAACCCATCGCTGAGAGAGTTGCAGGGCAAGAATGAGGGAGGGGATATCTCCTCCTCATGTCTTAGGTATAGGTAGAACCCGGGTGCTTTAACTAGTCCTTCAGGCATCAGAGCGCTTTTAACTGCAAACGTCGCTGTCAGGATCCGGTTCTTTATACAGTCCTGGCCTTCTTTTTTTTCTTCTTCTTCATCGTTATCTTCTTCTTCTTCAGTGAACGATGGGTGGCGTTCATAAATTGATTCAAATTCACATCCAAGCCCAACTTAATTTTACCACACATCGTTTTATCAACTACGAATGCTGCATTAAGCTGCCCTATACCGGTTTCATTTCTCGCATGTCTTGCCTTCACTTTATCAGCTAAAACTCGATCTGCAGCGTGGTTCACTGGAAGAGCTTTACGTTTTACATATGCAATGTAGTGTTCCAAACACACCTCAGCAAGCAGGTTAATCCCTTTATCATCTCGAGTCAGTCGTTCTTGAAGCTTTGTATCTGAACCACAGTAGTTATACCCCGGAAGGTGCAATTCAGTGAGAAGTTTGTCGAGAAATCTAGCACCTCCTGTAATATGTCACCTATCATAAAGACTATGCTACTGTGCTGGTTGTGCTCTGTGCACACCTCTGTATTGCAAATCGTCAATTTTAATCCAGCTGTTTTGTGTTGCAGGAGAACCAGTGCTCTATTCCCTTGACGTCTCATGACCCTACCCACGAGAAACACATGTGGTTCTGAGCTCTTCTGCAATTCCTCTGTATAAAAGCATCCTGAAATTTGAGTGCCTCTGCTATTCTGTAACGCCTGGGATTTGTTCTCTGCACTTTGGAAACTGTGAATATCTCACCTGACCTGTTTGGGAGGTATTACTTCTCAAATGCTGTTTTGTGTTTTGAGATACATGCCAAATAACCGGCACTAAATTTCTGTTTACATGTATCTGGCATTTCAATGTGATAGTATACTTTATCCATGAGTTCATTATCACGAAAATCGGTTTGCCTCTTTTTTATTGTTATGTTTGGTTCGATTATACTGTGCAATTATTTTTGTGAGGATTTCCGTCCATCTTCACTTAACAGGGAGATTAAGATGCATCCACATTTGACCTTTTGTTGTTCTGTTCACACGTGCCACAAAACTCGCCTTCAGGTGGGTGAATGCTGAGTAGGGATGTATTCCATACCTCTTCACCACAGTCTTGAAATACCGATTGTTAAACTTTTCACAGTGATGAATTTGAAGGTTACCTGGACATCGATCAGTCCCTGTCTGCAAAATACCCTCAAACACTTGTGCAGCATCCCTGACTCTCTTGTTTTAAGAGATAACTCCCAGGTGAATTTAGAGTATGTATCAACGGCCGTTCAATTGTATTTGAATCCAACATTTGCATGGGAATATTCCCTCGTATCTACAAAATCAGCTTTCCATAAGTCACTGAAACTTTCCATCACCTCGCTAAGGTATGTTTTGAGAGCTGGTTTGTGCATTTTTCGAATTACTTTCTCCATTATTATTCGATTATATACACTCCTGGAAATGGAAAAAAGAACACATTGACACCGGTGTGTCAGACCCACCATACTTGCTCCGAACACTGCGAGAGGGTTGTACAAGCAATGATCACACACACGGCACAGCGGACACACCAGGAACAGCGGTGTTGGCCGTCGAATGGCGCTAACTGCGCAGCATTTGTGCACCGCCGCCATCAGTGTCAGCTAGTTTGCCGTCGCATACGGAGCTCCATCGCAGTCTTTAACACTGGTAGCATGCCGCGACAGCGTGGACGTGAACCGTATGTGCAGTTGACGGACTTTGAGCGAGGGCGTATAGTGGGCATGCGGGAGGCCGGGTGGACGTACCAGCGAATTGCTCAACACGTGGGGCGTGAGGTCTCCACAGTACATCGATGTTGTCGCCAGTGGTCGGCGGAAGGTCCACGTGCCCGTCGACCTGGGACCGGACCGCAGCGACGCACGGATGCACGCCAAGACCGTAGGATCCTACACAGTGCCGTAGGGGACCGCACCGCCACTTCCCAGCAAATTAGGGACACTGTTGCTCCTGGGGTATCGGCGAGGACCATTCGCAACCGTCTCCATGAAGCTCGGCTACGGTCCCGCACACCGTTAGGCCGTCTTCCGCTCACGCCCCAACATCGTGCAGCCCGCCTCCAGTGGTGTAGCGACAGGCGTGAATGGAGGGACGAATGGAGACGTGTCGTCTTCAGCGATGAGAGTCGCTTCTGCCTTGGTGCCAATGATGGTCGTATGCGTGTTTGGCGCCGTGCAGGTGAGCGCCACAATCAGGACTGCATACGACCGAGGCACACAGGGCCAACACCCGGCATCATGGTTTGGGGAGCGGTCTCCTACACTGGCCGTACACCTCTGGTGATCGTCGAGGGGACACTGAATAGTGCACGGTACATCCAAACCGTCATCGAACCCATCGTTCTACCATTCCTAGACCGGCAAGGTAACTTGCTGTTCCAACAGGACAATGCACGTCCGCATGTATCCTGTGCCACCCAACGTTCTCTAGAAGGTGTAAGTCAACTACCCTGGCCAGCAATATCTCCGGATCTGTCCCCCATTGAGCATGTTTGGGACTGGATGAAGCGTCGTCTCACGCGGTCTGCACGTCCAGCACGAACGCTGGTCCAACTGAGGCGCCAGGTGGAAATGGCATGGCAAGCCGTTCCACAGGACTACATCCAGCATCTCTACGATCGTCTCCATGGGAGAATAGCAGCCTGCATTGCTGCGAAAGGTGGATATACACTGTACTAGTGCCGACATTGTGCATGCTCTGTTGCCTGTGTCCATGTGCCTGTGGTTCTATCAGTGTGATCATGTGATGTATCTGACCCCAGGAATGTGTCAATAAATTTTCCCCTTCCTGGGACAATGAATTCACGGTGTTCTTATTTCAATTTCCAGGAGTGTATATCTCTCTCTAAGCTCTGAAATAAATAAAGCAACCTTATTCGGATAAGCGGTTTTACCAGCTGCAACTGATGGCATGGGCAGTCCCAGTTGATGTATTAGTTCACTGGGCTCTCATAGTATGTATACTGTGGCTGTCAAATGCTGACTTTTTTATGCTGTATGTCAATACCATCAGTGTTGCTATATCTAGCATCTAATCCAGTATTTATAATGGTTCTGTATTTGACATTGCATCAGTGTTCTGGCTTCCTGTGTACGTTGTTGATTTGCAATATTTCACTACACATCTCCAAATCTTTGAGTGAATAACTCAAATTTTATGGGACTTAGGAAAATGATATTCATTAGAGCAGCTATTCTTTGAAATCCGTATCACTTGTCTCTATTATTTCTTCTTTTAAACTTATAGGCTACGTGCACTACATATATGGTTTTTCACCACTGACACTGAATATTTTTTTATCTATCATTTTTCACTGTGGCAGTTACTAAAATCAGAAACCCCGTCATCATTGCTGTGAGTTCATCGAAAGATTCAGTAACTGGTTTAAAGGTTTCTCTCAGGGTTTGCTCTCGATTCAAATGTCCTAAGTTTAACACTCATAGCCTTTTTTTAACAACCTTCTGTACCGAGATGACCTTATTCTTAGTCGACATCATGTTACATACTAAGCGGAATCCATTGCAGAATGGATCTTATACACATCTCGCTAATTCTATCAACTTTTACAGGTAAGTCCTCTACTTTCTGTTCAATTCGGTCAACCTTTACTGTTAAATCTTTTACCTTCTTTTAAAGTGGAGTAACCCTTGCTTCTAATTGGCTGATCATTCCCAGAAGCTGTAGGGAATACGTCCCTAGGTCCTTAACTGTTTGAGAGGCTAAAATTTTCCATCTATGTACAAATGATTTCTCCGTCAGTTGGAGTGCCTGACATGTATGTAAACGTATCCGTGGTATGATGTATACAACGTACCTACCGCTTTCATAGCTATATTTTATTTACAGAAACCCTTGAGGTAGCGTCTGTACCTACCGTCATTCAGTTTTCTTGTTTTATCAATCACAAGAAACCCATATAGTATGTGTTTTCAGCAATCCCCACATATTCTTACAAATTCATTGAATGACGTATCACCTGCTACACATGATTGGTAAATATGTTTTAAATTGAAAATGTCTTGTTTGAAGGCTATAATGAGGTCTACATTATTCCTTACAAGCTATTTTGTGGTTCTGGAATATGACTGAACCATATAAAATACAACAAGACCCATTTTTCTTTTTGAGTCGTCAGTCTTCTGACTGGTTCGATGTGACCCACCACTAATTCCCCTTCTGTGCAAACCTCTTCATCCCAGAGTAGCTCTTGCAACCTACATCCTCAATTATTTTCTGGTTGTAATCCAATCTCTGTCTTCTTCTACAGTTTTGCCTTCTGCAGCTCCCTCTAGAACCACAGTGTTTACCACATGTTCCTTTCCTCTCCAATTCTGCGCACAACCTCCTCACTCCTCACCTTATCAGTCCACATAATTTTCAACATTCGTCTACAGCACAACATCTCAGATGCTTCGATTCTCTTATGATTCGGTTTTCCCACAGTCCATGTTTCACTACCATTCAATGTCGTGCTCCAAACGCACATTCTCGGAAATTTCTTCCTCAAATTAAGGCCTATGTTTCATACTTGTAGACTTCTCTTGGGCAGGAATGCCCTTTTTGCCATCGCTACTCTGCTTTTGATGTCCTTGTTCTGTCCATTTTTGGTTATTTTGCCCCCTAACTAGTAGAATTCTTTAACTTCGTCTACTTCGTAACCATCAATCCTGATACGTTTCTCGCTGTTCTCATTTCTCCTACTTCTCATTACTTTCATCTTTCTCCAATTTACTCTCAATTCATATTCTGTGCTCATTAGGTCTGTCCATTCCGTTCAGCAGATTATGTAATTCTTCTTCACTTTCATTCACGATTGCAATGTTATCAGCGAATCGTAGCACTGATATCCTTTAGCCTTCAATTTTAATTCCGCTCCTGAACCTTTCTTTTATTTTCATTATTGTTTCTTCGATGTACAGATTGCACAGTAGGTGCGAAACGCTACATCCCTGTCTTACACCTTTTTAAATGCGAGCACTTGTTCTTGATCGTAAACGCTTATTATTCCCTCTTGGCTCTTGTACATATTGTATTACCCGTCTCTCCCTATAGCTTACACCTACTTTTTTCAGAATTTCGAACATCTTCCACCATTTTACATTGTCGAACGCTTTTTCCAGGCCGACAGATCCTATGAAGTGTCTTGATTTTTCTTTAGTCTTGCTGCCATTATCAACCACAACGTCAGAATTGCCTCTTTGGTGTCTTTATTTTTCCTATAGCTAATCTGATCATCGTATAACGCGTCCTCAATTTTCTTTTCCATTCGTCTGTTTATTATTCTTGAAATCAACTGGTATGCATGAGCTGTTAAGCTGACTGTGCAATAATTTTCACGCTTGACTGCTGTTGCAGTCTTCGGAACTGTGTGAATGATATTTTTCCGAAAGTCAGATGGTATGTCGCCAGACTCATACGTTCTACACACCAACGTGAATAGTCGTTTTGTTTAGAAATTCTGATGGAATGTTATCTATCCCTTCTGCCCTATTTGATCTTAAGTCCACCAAAGCTCTTTTACATTCCGATTCTAATACTGTATCTACTATCTCTTCTGTATCGACTCCTGTTTCTTCTTCTGCCACATCAGACAAGTATTTCCCTCGTAGAGGGCTTCAATGTACTCTTTCCACCTATCCGCTCCTCCCTCTACATTTAACAGTGGAATTCCCGTTGCACTCTTAATGTTAACACCCTTACTTTTAATTTCACAGAGGGCTGTTTTGACTTTTCTATATGCTGAATCAGTCCATCCGACTATCATTTCTTTTTCGATTTCCTGGCATTTTACATACAGCCATTTCGCCTTTACTTCCCTGCACTTCCTATTTATTTCAGTCCTCAGCGACTTGTTTGTCTATATTCCTGAATTTCCCTGAACATTTTTGTAATTTGATCTTTCATTGATCAATTGAAGTATTTCTTCTGTTACCGATGGCTTCTTCACAATTACCTTCTTGTATCTATGTTTTTCTTTCCAACTTCAGCGATTGCCCGTTTTAGAGATATCCATTCCTCTTCAACTGCAGTGCCTACGGGGCTATTCTTTATTGCTGTATCTACAGCCTTAGAGAATTTCATACGTATCTCGTCTTCCTTAGTACATCCGTATCCTAGTTCTTTACGTGTTGATTCATATAAAGACCAAAACAGAAATATCATAGAATTTTATCCTGGTTTTCCACACCAACACCATCAAATACGAACAGGTGTTTGGATTTACTTTTTCGAGTGGAATAATTTCACTGCTTTTACTGAATGTCGTGTATGTTACGCTATCAACACCACATAGTATCTTTTGCAGCATGTAGTACTTGGGAATAAATGGACCTTTTGAGAACCCACACACACACACACACACACACTCACACACACACACACACACACACACACACACACACAAACACACACATATACAAAAAACCGGACTCTATCTGGTTGTGTTAGCAGTGAGATGAGAACAGTTGTCTTGTCGCAACTGGACACATCTACATATTTTTTCCTTTATTGTATTTCGATTCCCCCCGAAGGGGTCGGGCTGGCAGCAGCTTATTACGCTGCTCTGCAGCCTACAGACTTTTTAAAACGTAAGAAAGAAGATAATAAACAATAAAAGCAGGCGATAAAACGGTGACTGAAATTGTAAACCGGCGTAAATTTGTGGAAAGTTAAAACATATAGCAAAGGATGGCAAAGCTAATGAAATACACAGGAAGCAGACAGGGAACATAGTAGACAGACAATTAAAAAAACATGGCGACATTCTGGGATCTGTTCGCAAGAGATATAAAAATCACATCCAACGACAGTATGATATCCGTTCGCAACACTTCGGAGAAGACACACAACACTGAATACCCACTGTAAACACGGTACTAAAATGTCGGCTCAAAGATAGCCATTCTTCCTCTTCTCCTTCTGGTCTTCTTCCATGTCATCAAAGGACCAGTCCCATACAAAAAAGTTCTGATGCTTCACTCACCCTACCATGATAGGGACTACATCAGGTACTGGGGTGCAGTGGCTTTTTATAGAAAATATATTTACACGTGAATGTATCATCTGTCATATAAGGCGCCTATTTAGATCGGGACAACTGTCAACAGACTTGCAGTACAAGTCGCGCGCAGGACAGGTGGCGTCAGATGTCCGACAATATGTAGTTTCTATGCGATCTGAAAAAGGTCACTAGCTGACGCATACTGTTCGAGCTGCAGTCAAAATACTGTAATTTTTATTTTACAGTTCTGCTTATTTAATTTTATAATTGTTGATTTATTACTATTATAAATGACCTTAGTTATGAGAGTGGAAGAAGAATGTGAAATAATCGTCATTTTTAACTGTTTTCCGTCTTGTCCTTTAGTTGCTTTAAATTCGTGGAGGTATGTGCCGTCTATGCAACTAAATGAAAGCAGTTTGTTTGTTGCCATACGCGTTTTGCTTCATTTATTTGGGAAGCATCATCAGTGGCCTGAAATACATGTTTCTTTTTATATATACAATAAGCGTATTATCTGCTAGATATAATCTGTTGATATATTACATTTTGTCGGGTTTTTTAGGTTAGAAGCAACTTTTGTAGCACAAGTTCCATAAAATGATATATCTTTCGTTTTACTTACGATTTCCAGCGCTGCTAATACATGTATGTGTTTCTGGTGATGTATTTGCTGGTCTCCATGCTCCAGTTATTCCTCAATTTTTTTGTGTAATTTGCTGAGTGCATTACTTTTCCTTTAATCTGTGGGTTCATGTGTTTGTCTGTGAGTATGTGTGTGTGTATGGGGGGGGGGGGGGGGGGGGGTAGGAGGGAGAGAGAGAGAGAAGAGGGGAAGGATATTCATTAATTATTTATCCTGGTTGCACTTCAGTTTGTTATTGTTTTGGTGGCTAGCATGATCAGCGAGTTATTGTTTATATGGATTTGGTCATTGAGTACCTTCTTTTCCATTGCAATGGCTCTTTGTATGTGGAAGTTTTCTTGCAATGTCAGGAGGTTTTTGTTGTGATTATTCACTACGATAACTGTCATGTCACATTCCATGTTGGATGGTTCATGTCCATGTTTTATCAGGTGTTCGGCAAAGGTAGAATGACTGTTCTCATATTTCCCACTTCTTATATGTTCTTTATACCTAGTTTTAAAGTTCCTACTTGTCATCCCCAGATATACTGCTTTACATTCTTGGAACTCTAGCTGGTATATACCTGCTCCTTGGTATTTGATGGTTTTTCTGTTGTTTGTAAATGTGATTGGAGTGTGTTTCTTGTTCTGCAAGCTATTTGTAATCCCTGTTTCTTTAATATATTTGCTTTCTTGTGTGTTGTTTTGTGTTTGTATGTGAGATTATACCATTTTTTTCTGTTATTTCATGTCATGAGTGTTATTGTTTTGTGTTTCTGTGTGTGCTGTAGTGTTTGTGGGGTTCTGTAATCTCTGCTTGATTTGATGTTTCTTTAGTTGTGTTTCAATTTTTTCATTGAGTTTTTGTACTATATGGGTGCTGTAACCATTGTTAGTGGCTACAAGTTGTATTGTTTGTAACTCTTTTTCATAATTTTCTTTGCTGAGTGGGATGTTATTTAGCCTGTGTAACATGTGTCGTAGGGCCGCTAATTTTTGATTTTGTGGGTGGTTGGATGAAGCATGTATGATTATGTCTGTTGCTGTAGGCTTTCTGAAAATGTCAAATGTGTGTTTATTGTTCCCTCTCTTTATTGTTATATACAAGAAATGTATTTGCTTTTGTGTTTCTTTTTCTATGGTAAATTGAATATTTTTATGTATGTTGTTTATATCTGTATGAAGTTTATCAATTTTCTCTGTCGGTTCATCTACCATACAGATTATGTCATCTACGTATCTGTACCAGTAAACAATTTTGTATCCTTTCTTTGTGATGACTGTATCGAAGATTGTGTTTTCTATGTAGTTGATGAATATGTTTGCTAGTGTTCCTGAAGTTGGGGATCCCACTGGGAGCCCATCTTCTTGTAAGTAAATTCCTTTTCAAATTGGAAGTAATTTTGGGATGTGATTACTTTGAGGGTTTTTGTTATTTCATTAATATTGTCTGCAGGTAGTTTGTTGTGTGTTAGTAAGTTTTCTTCAATTAGTTTTATTGTGTCTGCAGTGGGTATTGAGGTGTACATGTTCTCTAGGTCAAAAGAGACGAGTGATGCTGTTTGTGGGATGTTTAAGTCTTTTATGTGTGTTATGAGTTCAATTGTGTTTTTCACTGTTCTGCTGTTTTTCATTTCATAATGTTGCATTATGATTTTGTTCATATGTTTTGCCACATGGTATGATGGTGCATTCATGAAATTAATAACTGGCCTCAATGGAATGTGGGGTTTGTGGACCTTGGGTTGGCTTCTGAGTGTTGGTGCTTTTGGGTTCTTCTGTGTGATATGTTGTTTTTTTTTATCTGTAAGTATGTGTCTGATCTCTCTGAGGTTGTTTTTTATGTATGTCTGGAAGCGTGCTGTTAGGTCAGATTTTAGTTTTGTGATATTGTTAGAAGAGATAAAATCCATGGTTTTTTCTATATATTGTTCCTTATTGATCAGTACTGTGCTGTTCCCTTTGTCAGCTCTTGTGACTATGATGTTGTTAGCTTGCAGTTTTTCTTTTAATTTCTTAGTGGTGTTTTTTTCTGTCAAAGAAAGAGCAAAACAGTAAACTTCAATCTGTATGGTAGATGAACCAACAGAGAAAATTGATAAACTTCATACAGATATAAACAACATACATAAAAATATTCAATTTACCATAGAAAAAGAAACACAAAAGCAAATACATTTCTTGTATATAACAATAAAGAGAGGGAACAATAAACACACATTTGACATTTTCAGAAAGCCTACAGCCACAGACATAATCATACATGCTTCATCCAACCACCCACAAAATTAAAAATTAGCGGCCCTACGACACATGTTACACAGGCTAAATAACATCCCACTCAGCAAAGAAAATTATGAAAAAGAGTTACAAACAATACAACTTGTAGCCACTAACAATGGTTACAGCACCCATATAGTACAAAAACTCAATGAAAAAATTGAAACACAACTAAAGAAACATCAAATCAAGCAGAGATTACAGAACCCCACAAACACTACAGCACACACAGAAACACAAAACAATAACACTCATGACATGAATAACAGAAAAAAATGGTATACTCTCACATACAAACACAAAACAACACACAAGAAAGCAAATATATTAAAGAAACAGGGATTACAAATAGCTTGCAGAACAAGAAACACACTCCAATCACATTTACAAACAACAGAAAAACCAGACAAATACCAAGGAGCAGGTATATACCAGCTAGAGTTCCAAGAATGTAAAGCAGTATATCTGGGGATGACAAGCAGGAACTTTAAAACTAGGTATAAAGAACATATAAGAAGTGGGAAATATGAGAACAGTCATTCTACCTTTGCCGAACACCTGATGAAACATGGACATGAACCATCCAACATGGAATGTGACATGACAGTTATCGTAGTGAATAATCACAACAAAAACCTCCTGACATTGCAAGAAAACTTCCACATACAAAGAGCCATTGCAATGGAAAAGAAGGTACTCAATGACCAAATCCATATAAACAATAACTCGCTGATCATGCTAGCCACCATAACAATAACAAACTGAAGTGCAACCAGGATAAATAATTAATGAATATCCTTCCCCTCTTCTCTCTCTCTCTCCCTCCTACCCCCCCCCCTCCCCCCCCCATACACACACACATACTCACAGACAAACACATGAACCCACAGATTAAAGGAAAAGTAATCCACTCAGCAAATTACACAAAAAAATTGAGGAATAACTGGAGCATGGAGACCAGCAAATACATCACCAGAAACACATACATGTGTTAGCAGCGCTGGAAATCGTAAGTAAAAAGAAAGATACATCATTTTATGGAACTTGTGCTACAAAAGTTGCTTCTAACCTAAAAAACCCGACAAAATGTAATATATCAACAGATTATATCTAGCAGATAATACGCTTATTGTATATATAAAAAGAAACATGTATTTCAGGCCACTGATGATGCTTCCCAAATAAATGAAGCAAAACGCGTATGGCAACAAACAAACTGCCTTCATTTAGTTGCATAGACGGCACATACCTCCACGAATGTGAAATAATGTTTCATGTAATGTTTTTTACTGGATATTGAAGTAATTGGTCTCGTGAGCAACTTTCTTATACTCTACTTTGATAGTTTAGGGTGCAGAATGAGTTTATGACTTCAGTAAAATAGTTTTATTGAGGGAGAATTAATTTTATATTTGCGGATTTTCAAAAATTATTCACGTTAATTTATTGTTCTAATTCAGTGACAAATTTTGATTGGTTTTGTATATATGCGCAGGATGGAGTGGGTTTTCTTCTGCTTTCCAACTGGCTGTGATGCTTCTCTGCCAATTAGAATTTCTCATATTCATGGGTAGTTTGAGAACTAGAAGCTTCTTTTGTGTAGCGAGATGAGCAGATTCGAGTCTTCGATCTCATGGTGATCAGACCTATTGGTAGGTGCTCCGTCGAAAATGATTAATATTGTGATATTTCGGTACCAAAATGTGTAAGAAGTGCCGTAAAGTGTGGAAGAGAGTTCGATTTAAGCCACGGTTTGCAACTGAGAAACTTTAGTGACGTTTTAAGTAAATAAATTCCGCGTAGCTTGTTGCTTACTCGTGACGTGGACATATTGTTAAGTGAGACTTATTACAGCAACATCTGAGCAAGTTATTCTAAAAGAAACAATCCTTTGTAAGCTTTCTGTGAAGGATAATTAATAATTACCATAAACTGGCTATGGTTATAAATGATGTATGCTTGTGGATTTTTCAGACATTGTACAGTTTAGAGTAAGGTTTGATAGCAACTGGTGTGTGCAAGATAACCGTATTAGAGTGTACTTTTACGCACATAAATACTTTCAGTTAACTATTATTAACCTTCCAACGACATAACAGTTTTTCGGAGACTTGTGCTTACTATGTGTACAGTTGTTTTTCTATAACTTTTTGCGGTTGAGAACTGCAGTTCAGTAAATTCAAAGAGGCGAGTGTGTGAGAAGAGTTTCACCACAAGGTGAGTGGAACTTTATACGCAGCAGAATCGCAGCGCGCCGCCGAATATTTAGCTTAAAAATGACCACGTGATTCAGACAGATTACTGGTGCAGTATTCTAGACGTTGCAGTGAAAATTCTGAGAAGAGTAACATTGTTATGAGAGGTATATTTACACTGTTTGCTGTAGTATACACATTGTTTTTATTCAATAGTCATATACAGGATGCATAAAATCAACAAAATTAATTGGTTCTTTCTTCAAACAACTACAGAATTTGGCAAATAAATGTTCCTTGCATGCACAAAATTCAGCGTTTATTTCCCTCAAAGTGAAGGTTAATCTTTCGGCATCATGTTGGTATAGTGTTCTAAATCATCTATATATACGCTGTGTGCATGAAGATAGTTCACAATGTCTAATGTAACCTGTATGCATGAAGATAGTTCATAATGTCTTTTTATACATTTTGAATCTAAGGCAACCAGCTGTTCAGTCTTTCCACAACAATGGAAAGTACAATTTGTAGACTGAACAAGTTTGTAATGGTGCAGTTCTTTACATAAACGGAGCGACCACCCAATATCAGCATGACTGCAATGCCGTTGCAGATCA
This sequence comes from Schistocerca gregaria, assembly GCF_023897955.1. Lineage (NCBI taxonomy): Eukaryota > Metazoa > Arthropoda > Insecta > Orthoptera > Acrididae > Schistocerca > Schistocerca gregaria. Next base: position 1,005,205,088 of record NC_064920.1, on the reverse strand, counting down.
ATGTTATAAATAGTGTTACGACCACACAGCAAATGTCTGGGGGAGAATGGGAGGAATTGTACTCTGTTGTCATATGCTGATTGGTACAAGGTACTGTATTACACACTTCACCCAATTCCATCTCTGTAAACTGCACTTTAACACTTCTCAGTACAGTTTTGATCTGTAACACAGAATGCCAGTCACTGTCCAATGACGTTTCTGTACCAATGTTTAAGCACTATGAATAGTTAGCTATAAATTATTCGTTGAATTGAACAGCATTAAAGTACTGAGATAAATCGGCAGCTTCTTACCGACCACATCTACACTCTATCCTTGCACTAGCACTGGAATGTACTAAGATGGCTAGTATATTGGAGACCATTACCGACCTGCATCATGTGGTGTTGGATCCCCAGAGGTTCAGGGACAGGCTGGGTGACTAAATCGACGAGTGGAAAGGATAACAGCAACAAATTGTCCTGTTCCAACATGCTGGCCAAGTGCTCTACAGGGACCCACAGTATGCAGATCCTGACGGGCAGGAGGTTGCTGCAGGTTCTGAGATGCTGGAGGTCCCTGCCAGTTCAGAGACGCTGAAGTTAACTGCTGCTCCAGACACGGTGGAGGTCGCTGCTGAACAAATAAGAAGAATAAACAATAAGAGTCCACAGAAAATGACATGGCGTTTAACAAACAAATGGAACTTGACACACTACTGCTATGTGTGGCAATAGTAGCAAAGGCATGTAATGAATACTTACTCTTCAGCTTCTCCCTATTCTGCTGCCGTGAGGTGCTGGATGGTCTCGGTGGCTGCTGCTGTTGCTGTTGACGCTTCATGACTACTACGTCATTGGCTGAGACCGGTGGGTTATCGCATTTACATTATATATCCCCCGTTATCAACCACATGACCGGTTGCAGCGTTCCTGCATCACTATTGGCCCCTGACAATTTTCAGGTGGGGGAGGGGAGAACACTACGTTCCTACAGATTCCTGAGTAATGTGGTGGGGGAACAAATCCTACTTCAACCACCCTCTGCGACAATCCTGTGAACTAGCTCAGTAGGTCTGAGACTGTTGGCGAAGAACACACATTTATCCATTAGACATATGGATGGGGCATTTCAGAAAAAAGTAGACAGTCCCAGCACAGGCAACCATCTGTATGAGTTGCAAAATCCATCTTGAAATCATCACAATGCATCACAGTTATTTGCTGAAAAGTATTCTTTTCACTCTCATCCATTATCTTATTCATGGAGAAAGCTATCCTCAGCTATCCGCATCTACATGCTTACATATAGTACACTTATTAAAATACTCCCTTACATCACTTGCATCATCTCAAGTGAACACATTCTGAACAAGATGACTACACCAGAGCAGATGAGTGTCTCACCTCTTGCACTTTGGAATACAGATTGGACATTCTGTGAAAGGTCGACAGTTCCAGCAAAAGCATCTATCAGCCTGAGTTGCAAAATGTAACTTCAACCCATCCCATTGCGTCATTGATATTTGATGAAATGTGTTCTTCCTCTTACGCTTTTTGAATCATGCAGGGAGCTATTGATGCGGTATTCAGCTACATGATTACAGCTAATATAGCTCTTAAACTCCTTCTAGTCTGACATCAACGTCTCATCCACTGAAGACATTGCACTTACAATTAAGTGACGACTTATGTACAGCCTCTCTTTCAGCTCTGCACAGACTTAATCTTTCTCCAACCATTTCCCATGAGGAGAAATGGGAAGATAGGGAGGGGAGATGGGAAGTAGGAGAGAGGGCACTCCAACAGTGCCATCTGGTGATGGTACTGTGAAAAAGAGCTCCGAACTTTAAAGTTCCCGCCATTTTTAATTTCCCATAATTTTTTTTAGGAATTCTCACCATTTTTGAATTTCTAACTTTTTTAATTTCATAAATTTTCATAACTGATTTATCTGTCTTACATTCATATAATCAATTTGTATATCAGTTTAGTTGCGACATTGCCACATCTATAACTCTCAGAGAGAAAGTGGGGCGAGGGGGGGGGGGGGGGGGGACTAACCAAGAAGAGCAGCCACCTGGAATAAATTTCGCAACAATGCAGAGTGCACCAGTATGAACTTTTCTCCCCCACCCGCGTGTTATTTTGAGAAACTTGTTGAATCCGCCTTCAAAGCGATTCCTACCTTCATTCCAAACGATTATATTTAAATATTTAACCAGAGGATCGCAGAGATGAGTGTTGGCTGTTAATCTTTCTTAATGTATTTTCCATTCTTTGCTTTCACCGTATGGCAGAATTTTCAATCTTTTCGCCCCTCTCCACACGCGTAATGTCATACGAGATCTGGTGAAACTGATGACCAAATATTTAGACATGCTTCGGAAAAACGCCATGGTTTGTGTACGATTACACTGTGGTGATCTCTTCTTCCTGGATTTATAATTCACGCCAGGGCTCACAATACCCTTTGGATATATATATATATATATATATATATATATATATATATATATATATATATATAAAATTGGTGTTTTGCCCTTAAAGAGCGCATTTGGACTAAACCAGTTCCTTTTGCTGCCTTCCTTGATGCTCAAACTTCCCTCATTCCCTCTGCCCATGCTTCTTGTCGGCTTTGTGTCTTCGGCTTCATCTTGATTGCCTTTTTGGTTGCCCATATTTCTTTCATCTTCTGGCTGTGCTCTTGCTTGCGTTCTTCGGTCCATTTTATGCCTGTTCGTTTGTCACATTGTATCTCATGTAGTTTACTTTTGTTAATGATGTTTCTGAATTTTATTCTGTCGTTTATTGTGCCTGCTATTATGTTGAGTTGGTTCAGGTCGTTTTCTACCTCTGCCACCCATTTGTTGTTTCTAGTGGTTACCCAGTCAAAGATCTGTTTGGTCAGCCTGTGTGATGGCATTCTGTATAGGTATCCATAGAATTATAGTCTGCGTTTTCTAATCTTTTCTGTGATTGTCTCCATATGCCTGTATAGTTCCTCTGTAGGTTTCTTGATCCATATTCCATTGTTGTTAGTTGCGCCAAATATTTTCCTAAGTATTTTCCGTTCTACTTTTTCTAATTGTCTGAAACGTGTATGCCCTAGGATTAGTGTGGTCTCTGCTGCATATAGTGCCTCGGGGATCACTACCAAGTCGTAATGGCGTAATTTGGCTTTTTTGAGATAGACTTCTTGTTGTAATGATTCCATACTACTTTGTATGTCTTGTCCAGTTTAGTCTTTCTTTCTTCGTTTGAGTCTCTGTTATATCCACTCATTTGTGGTGTTTCACCGAGGTATTTGAAGTTTGCCGTTTTGTAAATCGTGCCATACTTTGTATTCAGAGGTGAGAGTTTCTTTGTGCTCATAAACTGCGTCTTTTCGTAAAAGATCTGTAGTCCAGTTTTGGACGCGATTTCGTGCAGTTTTTCAACAGCGTCTTTTGTTTCCTTTATACCTTTCGTGACAATCGCCAAATCGTCTGCAAAAGCCAGGCATTTAATCTGTAGGTTTCCTAAGGTTATCCTCTGTTGTGATGTTTGCCATTCTTTTATGACCTTATCTAACACCAGATTGAAAAGGAGAGGTGAGAGGCCATCGCCTTGTCAGACACCTGTGCGAATTTCAAAGGGCTCTGATAGTTCCCCACAAAACTTTACTTTGGAGCTCGTGTTGGTTAAGGTTTGCTCTATGATAGCCCGTGTTTTGTTGTCTACTTTGTGTTCTGCTAGAATTTTGAAGAGAGTTTTCCGGTCGATAGAGTCGTACGCCTTTTTGAATTCGACAAAGGTAATGACCAGGTTCTGTTTGTGTTGTAAAATCATTTTCAGGTTCCAAATTTGTTCCGCACAAGACCGCCCTTTACGGAAGCCTGCTTGGTATTCCCCAATCAAGTGGTCGGTCTGGCAATCTAGTCTGTTCAGTAAAGCTTTAGAGAAGATCTTGTATGTGACCGGTAGTAGGGATATTCCTCTGTAGTTGTTCGGGTCAGTCTTGTCACCTTTTTTGTGTAGTGTGTGTATCAGGGCAGTTTTCCAGTCGTCAGGATTTTCATTGTCTTCCAAGATCCTGTGGATGTCTTTGGTGAGTTCTGGGTCTTGTAACTTCCAGATTTCAGCGATGATGCCATCTTCTTCTGGTGCTCTACGATTCTTGAGTGACCTGATTATTTCTTTAACTTCTTCTAGAGTTGGAGGGTCACTATCTGGATTGTGCGTGCTCGTTTCTGTCATAATTTCTTACATTGGGTGGTTCGTGTTGAGCAGTTTTTCAAAGTACTTAGCCAGAATGTCACAATTGTTTTTGGTATTGGTTTCTAGGGTTCCATCCGGTCTTCTGAAGCACAGGTTGGGTGGTTGATATCCAGTCATACTTTCTCTGAACGTTCTGTAGAAGTTTCTTGTATAGTTCTTCATGAAGTCCGATTCGATCTCCGTCAGTTGCCGTTTATCATACTGTCGTTTTTCACTGCGAATGATTCTGCTTGATTGCTTCTGTGTTTTCAAGAAGTTCATCCAATTCTCTTGGGATTTATGGCTACTAAATTTTTTCCATGCACTGATTCGTTGGTCAATAGCTTGGTCACATGTGTGGTTCCACCAACGGTGTTTCCGTGTGCGTGGTGCTTGTGCTAGTTTCATGGCCTCTCGGATTCAACGAGAAAGTTGTGTCCAGTCTGTCGTTTTCTCCATTTTAATTTTGTGTAATATTTGTGTCTGGTTTAAAGCAACGTATTCTGGATCTGATCTAAGAATTTTGTTCTTCTGGAGCTTTTTCTTCGGCAAAAGACGAATCCTGATCTGTAGTAGGTGGTGGTCTGAGTCGAAGTAGCCTTTACGGGTGTCTATGTTCAATATATATAGAAACGTCCCCTTAGAACAATTATACATGACTGTGCTTAAACTGACACATAGTATTTTTAGCGCAACGCAGTCTGACTTTCAAAAATCCCTACAATAGAATGGTCCTAAGTAACATTATCCTATACCTTGCACAAATCACTTACCTCATCATAAATCTTGGTTTTGTTCGAACTAGTGCAATACAGCGAGCACCACTACTGCCAGCTAAATAAAAGTTTCAAACTACTGAAAGCACTAATTACTGATAGGCATAGTTAGCAAATGAAAGATTTTGATAGAGAACAAACAATGTATTTACCTTAATAGTCATAATATATATAGCAGTTCATGACATCCAGTCTTACAAATTTCAAAACTCCGCCGTTTCTAGCCCCACATCCACCATTTCTGGCGGCTCACCTCCAATTGCGCAACGCTATGCGCTGTTAACAGCCAACTGCCCAACGCTACAATGGCGAGTATTACAACAATGCCAACCAGCCACAGACTACCCACAGCACAGCCAGTGATTTTCATACAGAGGTGGCGTTACCAATAAAAAAAAACCTAAACAGCCTACTTACAATATATACCAGCGTAGTTTTTCTGGGAATGGGCTGCTCTGATTACTGGAAACAGACCAAAAAAGAAAGTGGAGCGTGAGTTAGAATTAGAGCAACTGGAAGTCATATCTGCTAATGATGGATATTTATTACAATGGTTTTCTGTTTACACTTAGAACACATCAGATACTTCATGAACAAGTACATGTGCACTGAAGATATTAACACACTTCTTTAATCCAATCAACAGCAAAGATCTCTTTGGATTATGTAGGATATGTCTTCCGTGAATTGGGGGGGGGGGGGGGGAATGAAAATTCTGAACTGACCGAATAATCACTCATAAAAGGGGGAGGACAACAGAAAACTACTGCGTGCTACAGCAATACAAGTTGTACCCTTTGATTACAGGTGATCACCCCAGGTCCGTTACACCAGACAAAAAAGTCCATTAATTTGACATAGCACGAAATTCAAAACATACAATTATGAGTTCTTTTTACTCTGAAAATTTTGCACTATGCTATTCGGAAGGGAACTGGGGATAGAAAGCGAGTCAGAGTCAACCCATAAAAAGCACAGTAATTTAGATACAATTCGATACATGAAATGTTAGCTCCGATACAGAGGTTCGTTTAAAGCAGCCTGTTTTGCTCTTTCTAATAGGAAACATTCCCAAATGTGAATTATAGATTTGCGTACTTTTTTGTTCTGTACCACAAAAAGGCCATGTTCAACCTAACGGACAAATAATAGCAGAAGTCGACAAACTGGATGGAACTGCATTTGCTGAAGGTATTAAGTGATTGAATGATCAGAAAAATTTAGGCTACTTGGAAGCAGCAAAGTCGTTTATCATTCATGATTCACAAAAGCCGTTGCGTCTAGTCTAACTCATTCAAACTACAAACTACAATGAAATAACCGCCCCTTGAAATCGCTTCGACTAACTTATTATGTGTAGGAGAGACACTGCAATGAACCAAAGCGACTGCGCTCTTGGAACGTGGTTTGGCTCGGAATAAGAACGAAGCACACTCACAGTTTCTTGCATTGTACGTGGATTTAATAGTAAACCAATCGCGATCCTCACTAGGGTCATTACTGATAAGTAAAACAATGTTGTTGTTGTGGTCTTCAGTCCTGAGACTGGTTTGATGCAGCTCTCCATAATACTCTATCCTGTTGAAGCTTCTTCATCTACCAGTACTTACCGCAACCTACATCGTTCTGAATCTGCTTAGTATATTCATCTCTTGGTCTCCCACTACGATTTTTGCCCTCCACGCTGCCCTCCAATGCTAAATCCCTGATGCCTCAGAACATGTCCTACCAACCGCTCCCGTCTTCTTGTCAAGTTGTGCCTCAAACTTCTCCCCAATTCTATTCAATACCTCCTCATTAGTTATGTGATCTACCCATCTAATCTTCAGCATTCTTCTGTAGCACCACATTTCGAAAGCTTCTATTTTCTTACTGTCCAAACTTTTTGTCGTCCATGTTTCACTTCCATACCTGGCTACACTCCATACAAATACTTTCATAAACGACTTCCCGATACTTAAATCTGTGCTCGATGTTAACAAATTTCTCTTCTTCAGAAACGCTTTCCATCACCAGTCTACATTTTATATCCTCTCTACTTCGACCACCATCAGTTATTTTGCTCCCCAAATAGGAAAAACCTACTTTACTACTTTAAGCGTCTCATTTCCTAATCTAATTCCCGCAGCATCACCCGATTTAATTTGACTGCATTCTATTATCCTCGTTTTGCTTTTGAAGATGTTCATCTTATACCCTCCTTTCAAGACACCGTCCATTCCGTAGACGTATTAATTTCTACACTTCCGTCTACATTATGGCCTACACAAAGCAAGCTGAACTTTCACTGATCATGTTCCGAACAATGGAGGTACACTTGACTCGAGTGCTGCAGCAAGTGTGTCTTAAAAAACAGGCAATGGACGACAGTTGATGGTAGGGCCTCTACTTTTACGTGGGGAAAGGGGGGGGGGGGAGACCGTTACATGGGCGTAGCCAATAAAGCGGGCCAAAAAAGCGGAGGAACTCAGGGTTCGCAGGATGCTGTGTTGCTCGACATCTACGGAATGCTCCAGAAGAGGTTGGCGATTTTAAAGGAAATTAGAAAAATATAAAGAGGCCAAAAAGACATACCTCTTTCAATTTCATACTTTCATTAGGTTGAGAATCTGGCACAAATTTAGAAAAAGGCATTACATCTCAAAACGGGTACACAATTACCTTGAATTACTATGACAAAAAAGTAATATAGACCTTACAATCAAGTCTTACTTATTAATAAACCTACTGAAAGTCGTTCTAAAAAAGTGTAAATCAGAAATAAGATTGGAAGGAATATTCTTAGTAAACTGTTTGGTTCTACCCATAGAAGTAAAATCTGGATGACGAGGAGAATGGCGGACTTCTATATACTAAGCAAGGATACCACGATGTTGTGATGCTTGAGAAATGAGGATGAACCTACTGAACTTATAACAGACTCACCAATAAATGACGTAAGGTTATAATTCAAAGAAGGGCAAGATGAAGTGGCTAGAAGAAACGACAAAAAGTTTACAAGAAATGAACGTCATAAAAAGGCGGATGTTTTTGACATATTAGGGTCGAGTCAAAACTTCACTATCTAACTCAGGACAGATATTGATTACAAAAGGTTAGGAAAACGAAAAGAAGCAATAAATAATCAATGAAGAAGTTCTGGGAACATAGTAGGAAATAATCATGTGACCAAACAGAAAATTTGAACTGGCTTTCTAAACAAGACAAACAGATAATAATAATTATTATAATAATAGTAATAATAATATAGAGAGTAACAAGTAACTTCAGTATCATTAATACGATTTAGAACTGAAAAAGGTAGAATAACTATCCAGGTGGATTTATGATGCTGTATTGTGTACCATTGGCAGGCCCTAAGGTAGCAGAACGGGATAAAAGCGACTCCCCGAAGCGTGAATGAACAGTATTTCCACCGGGTTGAACTCGGGTCGACTGTGATTTGAAACACATTGCGCCATCTCATAATAGATTTTTTTAACGTAATTTAATTCGATTTATAAAGGCATTCATAATTTACTGTTTCCAGTGGAACAGCGTTATTGTTATAGCATCCAAAACATTTCTGCTGTACTGCACTTTTCCTAGCGAAAAAAAACTCGAAAAAAACGCACTTCTGTGACTAGACTATTTTTAACAAGCCAGAGTAGCCCAGCAGGCATGAAAAGCTGTTTGATGTAAATCGAGTTCCAACAACAGTGCGAACGAGGGCAAAAACTTCAATGACTGTTCGCTCCACATTAATTAATTAATCAAACGGATTCTAGCTACAGTCGCAGTCGCTGTACATAGAAGCTTTGTTAATGTGTGACGCAAATTCTTTTTTGAAAACTATCCGCCTGTCGACATATATTTTATAGTTACCCATTTCAACGTCTCTCTTAGAATTTTCTCATTCAGTCACATTTGATCTAGTTTTTATTTCGCTTTATTGCCCATTCGGTGTTCTACATCCATTTGAAATTATCCATATCCCTAGCAAGCACCCAATGTACAATGAGTACATTTTTTCCAAATTTCCTCTCTGTATGAATCACTGAGTCTCCTCTGTGGTAGGAACAGCGTAGCCAACTTTGTTTACGCAGTGAATGCGAAGAAGTTTGTGGCCTTTTGTAGCCATTCGAAAGTAGTTAGGTTGGACGCGGAAAGGATCCCTCTGATCGTTTCCGGCCACTTGGGGTTTTTGTTACTTCGAGAACGTGCTCAGTCACTCGGGGCTAAAACGGTGCTGGGTAGTAAATAAAAGTTAGTGTGTGGTGGTGTATCGCCATCCTAAATGATGAGCGTATTTGGTTTTCTCATAAGTTGCAATTTCGGTAGCAGAGTCTCTAAATTTTTCAGAGTAACTCATTATTTTATTTTCTGAATTTATTAATGCTTTTCTGAACCTTACTTTGTTTAACCAGAACGTGTGGTACAGGAAGTCCGTTACTCCATCATATGCTTAACATTCAATACTGTAACTTCTCTTTTAATCGCAATGTTCATGTGAATCGTATCTGATGTGTATGTGTATTATTTTTCACTACATATTCAATTCGTTCCAACCTAATTAATATCATTATAAATTTGGTTTGTTCATAGCACTTTGTGGATAATTTGATAGTGAGTACCCCGCAGGGGGCTCCCGTCTTGGGAGTATGTGGGTGGCAACCACACGGGTCCTTAGCTAAGGCTGGCATTACTTTCACTTACATGTGTCAGGCTTCTCCTGTTTCTTCTCCTATCCGACCTCCCTTGGCCAACTCTTGGTTTCTTCGACCCCAACGGTATTAGGTTTCCGAGGCCGAACGGTGTCTTTCACTTTCTCTCTAGTATTCGACCCAACGGCGAAGCGAGCGGAAGAAGAATCTTATATCCCAGGTTCTCAACGATCGTGGAGGCGGAAGAGCCAGACGAACTGGCTGTAAAGGCGCCGCTCAGCCATCATTGAGCTCGCGGCAGTTCGTTGCAGTTCTGGTACCTGAAGTCACATGTCACATACATATGTGCCGTGATGAATTGTTCTAGAATCATAGTGTGTCGGTCACTTCCTCACAAGCTGTAATCCACCTTAAACAAATTCATGCAAATGGCAATTTCTTCTGTCATTTTCTCTAAAGACAAATGGCGATTGGATAAGGACGATGGTAGCAGGCTCCGAGTGAGGCTGGAAGCTACTAGTCTGGGCGTGCACATTGGCGGCAGGTGTGTGATGGACGCCTTCCTGAGAATCCGCGTGACTACTCGGGAATCCGGTCCTGCATCTGCGACTGGGCAGGCCTATTTAGGATGACCGCTGCTCACCCTGAATGGGGAAGGCCCTAGAAAATGTGGGCTAAACATCGGGAATCCGCACCCGGTAGGTCACTCCTTATACTGCGGACGTAAACAAAAGAAGAATAAAAGGATTATAACAATATGGACATGGAATTTCAGGACCCTCCTGGACGTGAACAATTACAGGCCAGAGAGAAGAACCGCTCTTATCACCCAAGAACTAGCCCGGCTAGATATAGACATAGCTGCCTTGAGTAAGACAAGAGTCTCAGGTGAGGGACACATCAGTGAGGTACGTTCAGGGTACACCATCTTCTGGAAGGGAAAGGATGCAGGAGAACCAAACATCCATGGTGCACGACTTGCCGTAAAAACGAAAATAGTGAAAAATTTTCGACTTACAACTGTCTCAATTAATGAAAGACTGATGACTCTTAGAGTACCCATTGGTTCAGACAGTTTCATCACCTTCGTCTCCGCATATGCTCCTACTTTAGACAGTGATGAAGACACGAAGAATCAGTTCTACCATCAACTGAACAGTACTCTCTCTAAGATACCCAATAAAGATAAATTAATTTTACTTGGTGATTTCAACGCCAGAGTGGGAAGGGACAACCGTTTTTGGAGAGACGTAATGGGTAAACAAGTGTTCGGAAATTGCAATGCAAATGGGTTGTTACTTCTTGTTCTATGTGCTGAGCACGAGCTTTTCATCTCCAATACCCAATTCCGCTTGCCTAACCGCTATAAGATCACATGGATGCACCCACGCTCCAAACATTGGCATCTTATAGACTACGTTATTACTCGACAGCGTGACAAGAAATACATTCTCATCACAAAAGCAGCACTAAACATCGATGAGTGCTGGACTGACCATAGACTTTTAGTCAGCCGTTTGAGAGTACCAAAGTATCGCATGCCACGACCCCACTCTTCAAACCCACCACGCAGAAAATTCAACATCAGCAGCCTGAACAAAAAAAACGTTCGCTCACACTTCCAAGACATACTGTCTGAACAACTTAACAAAGCTCCAGCAACCACAGATGATGTCGAACAAGAATGGACCACATTAAAGAACATCATCAAAGAAACTGCTGAGAATGTCGTTGGTTTTAGTGCACGGAAAAGGAGTGACTGGTTTGATGACAACCTTGGAGAAATCCAAGCCATCATCAATGCAAAGCGGGATACTTACCTATCCCTTGCTCAAGATCCATCCTGCGCAGAAAAGAAAGCACACTTTCAAGAACTCAAGCAGAAATTTCAAAGTGAAATACGAGCAATCAAGAACAAATGGTGGCAACAGAAAGCCACAGAACTCCAAAATCTTTCCGATGCAAGGAACCTGCGTGGCTTCTACGGTGGTATTAAAGAGCTGTATGCACCTATCCGCTCCTCATCAGGAACACTGAAACTCCACCACTCTTACTGAAAGTCAGGACATCTTAAATCGTTGGAAAGAGCACTTCAGCTCACTGTTAAACCGCCCTTCTACTACCTCTGGAGACTGTCTCAAAAATGTCCACAACCCTGGATGGCTGATCCTTCAACTTTTCAAGAATTTTGCAAGGCACTCAAGAGTGTGAAACCTGGGAAGGCTCCTGGACCTGACAGCATCCCGATGGAGCTTATTGAAGGTGGCGGCTTGCCTCTAAAAACTAGACTCTTCTCACTCATTCTATTAATGTGGGAAACCCGCAAGGTACCAGCTGACTTGAAGAACTCCACAATTGTCACCATCTTCAAGAAGGGCGACAGAAACGTCTGTGGTAGCTACCGGGGAATTTCTCTACTCTCTGTCACTGGCAAAATTTTTGCAAGAATCCTTTTAAATCACCTCCAGACACTTTCAGAGACTATACTACCTGAGTCTCAATGCGGGTTTCGACCTTCAAGAAGAACAATTGACATGATTTTCTGTGCACAACTACAGGAGAAGTGCAGAGAACAGCAAAAGCCATTACTACTTGTTTTCTACGATCTAGAAAAGGCCTTCGATACAGTTCACAGACAAGCCATGTGGATTATCTCAAAACGCTTCGGCTGCCCTGAACATTTTGTTGACTTGATTGAAGCTCTCCACAATAATATGAGACTTGATGATTTTGATTTGTTCGTGGGAAGGCATCCTGTGATTCACGTGTAGAGCCATCGGGTTTTTGTATCACTGTAATTTGTAATTAGACAAATTATTGCATCTACTATTATTTACGCAATTCGCGGGTGTTTCAATCTATGGTATCTCAAATTCTAGGGTGAGGTGTTCCAAATAAATTTCTTTGTGGGAAAGCATTCCGTAGTATCTTGTTTCCGGTAGTACAATTATAAAGCTGGTCATGAACTTCCGAATCTTCAGCTTCGGGTGGTGGACAAATATCTTTTAATATCTGTTTCTCGTGTGTGTGTGTGTGTGTGTGTGTGTGTGTGTGTGTGTGTGTGTGTGTGAGTGAGTGTGTGTGTGTGTGTGTGTGTGTGTGTGTGTGTGTGTGTGTGGATCGTCAGTGCTTGTGTGAAGATATACCCTGTGTGCCTAAAATTTCCGACTTGAATAATCAGCGCAATGTACCACAGTACTCAGCACAGTGAATTAAATAACAGGCAATGGCAAATTATGGTTATATCATTCTTGTGAATTATCTTGTATTACATTTTTTATGAAATTGAACTACATTAGACTGTAACGACTGTTTCTCAACGAATCCCCTCCGTTTTTTTTTTAAAGAACGCTTTAATACATCCAACCTGGCATATCTGAAGCGCAACTTGGGGGACAAATATTTCGATATGTTAGTCAGACAACCTTAAATTTTGTTGACGCTTAGCCTCAGTACAGACTGCACAGTTCCCCACTCTGCAGAGTTCCTCAGTTTCCACTTGCAAATCAATTTTCAAATAAAATTCCCCACATAACAGCCATTAAAACTCTTTTAATGTATTTCTGAAAATATCCACTGGAATTTATTTTGATATGCTGAGACTATCACCTCTATAATATTCTCCCAGATGATGACGTACTTGTTAGTTTGAAGCTTGTAAGCGTACCGTATCTAAGTGGGCCAAATTCTCTCTATCGGATATTCGCTGGGTGTTGTAGTGGTGACAATGTGAAGTTCTCGGATTGACTGCATCTGCGCTGGCATGTAGTCAGTGGTTCCATGTAGTCTAGTGAGGCAGTCAGAATTTTGCAGAGCAGAGTTGCATTAAATACTATCGCTAGCAAATGTAAAAAAAAAGAAAAAAACACTATAAAGCCCAGTCAATAAAGACTGAGAAATTGCGATTAGGGGAAAAATTTTGTGATCACAAAGTTTTGCACAGTGATATGAGTAAGTGACCTCAACAACACACTAAAAATTCTGACCAGGGAGGTGGGGACAGTAGGGCGAAGGCGGGGGGGGGGGGGGGTCGGAGGCGTTTAAAGGTCACTTTTTTATGGTTTTTTTTTCCAGTAACCCAAAACCTGTGGCTTCTAGCGAAGATGTTTCTCGGTCGAAAAGTAAATTTCATTAAATTTATTGCAAAAGACATATTCATTTTTTCTCTAGGATTGACAGTTCTTAGGTTGCTGGCGATGCAAAAATGGCAGATGGCTAAAAATATTGTTTTAACGTTATAAAATTAATGTTTATCTTTAAGTTAAGTGGATAAAAACAAATATTGAATGAGCATACCTCGCTTAAGTGTGATAGAGCGTTATTGACGGATAAATTGTATTTCGGTTGTGTAACAAAGTGAAGGGGGGACTTGAGGAATAGAAGTGTGCGGTATGGTAGGTCGCAGGATTATGTTCATGCATTTCCCTCCTGTTTAGGTCTGCAATTTGAAGATCGAACAAGTGATTTCCCACTCTATCCATGGCCCCTTCCCCCTTGCGTGGCTTCTTAGCAGCAACAGGGTGCCTCATAAAGCTATGCATACCATACAAAAATCACTGGCGATGCACTGCGCAGAGACACGCCCGGGGACGTTTATTTTCCACAAAATGAGTTGACATTATCTCATGCTGATATAAGATACTAACAACACTAACACAAGAAACGCATATGGACAGTATCTACGTAAATCTCCGCCTGTTCTACACCGCTAGAGCTGAAATTGGATCTGTCCTCCTGTTCGGCAGCTGTAGCGCTCTTTCGGGAAAAGCAACTTCCCCCACCATGAGTGCTACTCGCTTTTCATTTTGCAAACAGACTATACTTACCCAGCATTTCCTGTCCTTTTAGCTTATGCGAGTAGACAAAATAATTTCATTGAGTTCGTGTTTACATAGTGGGGCTACTTTCAGTCTGTTATTCGCAGCGGCTAAGTAGGATATTATGTAAAAACTCCAACAGCTGCAACTGTCAACTGTGTACCTCACTGAAGCGCCTGTCCAAAGTGGAACACGCTGTGAACTTGTGTTCGACCATGTCTATTTCATTGTCCCCGCTATTACTATCTGGGAAACTTTTACAGCGTGAGGGGTGTCAAATGCATCACCCTAACCTCAGCTCTCCCAACATATGCACAGACCAAGAGGTTTAAATTTCATCCCTCTAGAACAGAAGAAGGTATTATAGAACTTTAAATATTTCAACACAAGTCAAGCAACGCATTACAGCAGATTGCAGTTCTAGACTTGAACATGATCAGTCCCATTGCATTGAAACAAATTTACACCTACGTTGGGAAATACATTGTGGGTGTGCGGTAAGTATTTCCACTCAGTGCAGGCTACTCTAGTGTGAGGTAAGGTAGGTCGCAGGATTTTTTTTTCATGCATTTCTCTCCTGTATAGGTCTGCAATTTGAATATCGAACAGTTGATTCCCCACTTCATCCATGTCCTCCCCCTCCTGAACGGAAAAGATTTCTGCAGACTGTCAGAAGCATAGTAATGGCTAGAGAAGGGCACTATTCTTCTAGCCACACATTAATTCATCACCAAGTGACTACAACACAATTACGCAGTTTCACAGTACGATGCCAACAATAGACAACGGCACGGTCTCACATTTACAAATCCAATGCCTTTCCCACAATATCACATAGGTCGCTGAGAACAACATACAAATGAAGCACTTTTCAGTCATTGTTTATTGGAGCATATTTTAAATAACAGCTCCCTCAAGACCTGCAAAAAGTACTAATTTAATAAACTGAAAATAACCACTTTATACACACACGAACTCAGTGAAGTTAGTTTGTCTACTCACACAAGAAAACTGGACAGTATATGATGGGACGGTAGAGCTTGTCTTTAAATTGGAACTTTAGCAGCGCTCGTAATGTATGAAGTAGTCTTTCCCGGAAGAACAATACTGCTGTCGTACAGGATGGTTAAGAACAATTTTCCTCTCTAGCACTTACATATTTCTTGTGCTAGCATTATTAGTATATATATTTGCTTTCCATGTAGTGTTAAGGAATTTTCTGGGAACGAAACACATCCTGGACATGTCTCCGCAATGTGTCACCAATGCCTCGTAAACCGCACTGTGGAGGGTCCATATAATTCTATGAAACTCTGTGTAGTGACTTCTTGTGGTATAGTGGGGTAGCGAGAGTTGAGATCTTCACTTTTTAGACCTCAAAAGGAGGGAAGTGCACGATCACAATCCGGCGACGTAGCTGACCTCTCGCTTTTACTTCGCACATCCCCCCTCCCCCTTCACCCTATTCACCCATCTGCCGTACTTATAGGAGGTGCACACATTTAAAATCTCCCGCCAGAGGTTTGAGTCCTTCCTCTGGCATATGTGTGTGTGTGTGTGTTCTTAGCATAAGTTATTTTAAATTAGTTTAAGTAGGGTGTAAGTCTAGGGACCGATGACCTCAGCAGTTTGGTCCCTTAGGAATTCACACACACATTTAAATTTTTTTAAACTCACTTCATTTAGATATAACCATTAACTATACGCCGCTAAAATAATATTTTATAATCAGTGATTTTTTCATCCCCTATAATGCGGAAACTATTAGTCCTAGAGAAAAAAATGAATATCACCTTTTTTTGTAGCGAATTTAATGTAATTTAATTACGTACTGAGAAAAACTTTCGCTAGACTCAGTGGTTCTCGAGTAATTCCAGTAAAACATAAAAAAGTGACTTTTAAACATCCTCGCACTCCGACGCTCACAACCCACCTGTCAGGATTTTTGGTATTTTGTTCAAGGCACTCCTTCTTGCAACTACGCGATTTTTTGCTCTTGCATTGAGTTTTGCTTTTACATTGACTGGACTAAAGGCAGACAGTGGAAATGTGGTAAGAGGAAGAATACTAAGTAGTAGTACACAGAAAAAGAGAATAACAAGGTGTTATTAAGCATGCACTATTCGAGCTGAAAGTGACTCAAGCGGTTCAGTTTAACCATTCATTATGGATGATAATTTTCGCCTTATACTAGGTTTCACATGATTTTCGCAGGGAATATTCTAGACTGAGACTAATTACGATAAAAAATATTACTGTAAATTTTGTGAGTGCGCGAGTAACGTGAAACATCAGTAAATAGTGACTATAATTACGTTTTATTTGAAACTTCCTGGCAGATTAAAATTGTGTGCCCGACCGAGACTCGAACTCGGGACCTTCGCCTTTCGCGGGCAAGTGCTCTACCATCATTTTTTTTATTTTTATTTATTTATGTTCAATAAACATCACTCTTTTAAAAGGAACATGTAGATCATTTCAGCGTATAGTATGTGCATTACATATTGAGTGGTGAGAGAAGAGTGAGGTTCATTATTAGCTGTCAAATATGCACACCGACTGCACCCGGCACATCCCAACTGCGTGGGGATTCAAGGAAGACTGCCTGAAGATAGTTGGCAAAGGTTTTCCGGTAGTGTGACCATCTATGAACCTCATTGTGGGCTTGCTGCAAGAAATACCAAAAGTCAAGTCGCGACTTGGCAGCATCCCCATAGAGGTACGCGATCGTCCACAGATGATCGACTGTGATTTAGTCGCCGGAAAGTAGTCACTCTCCGGATGTAAGAAGGAAGCAGGGGTAATATACTGCGAGGTCACACGGAGGTAGCAAGCCACCATCTGTCGCCCTAGGAGCCAGACGTCCTCCACCGCGATACAAGTTAAGCGGTGAAGGTCGTCGTCCACTTTTTTGGTGACATTTCGGGCATAGTGGAGTGTCCACTAGTCCAATTGCATGCAGCCGTTGGTTGGTGTTGAACTTGCCACAGGCGACAGAGAACCACAGTGCCCGAACGAAGGTAGGAAGGAATTTTTGGTGCACATGTCTCCAAATCTTCGGCCAATGCAACCTGGGGTGTTTGAGTTAATGACATTACTACTTATCCGTCGTAGCAGACAAACATAAAAATCCTTCTCGCATGGCGGTCTTGTGCCCGGAAGCTCGTCTCTGACATAACTAAGTTCCACGATAAATGTTGAGACATGCGCAAAATGTGGCGTAATGTTGCCTACCGCCACCGGAGGTGTGAGGGACGCTGGAACCAGGAGATCCAGTAGGCGGGATGTAAGGGAATCACGTCCGCTACGCCATTGCTTGTACATCGTGGCTAGAAGGAGCGCCGTCGCTCGGCAGTGAACATTCGTTAGTCCGTGTCCCCCCTTGTCCATAGGGAGTGTGAGCGTTTCGTATCGCACCTTGAGGGGCGATCCAATCATCGCAAAATAGCCTAGTGCTGATTGAAGTCGACGTCCGAGCGTGAGTGTTAGGGGCAGGATCTGCGAAATATGCACCATTCGAGAAACCACATAAGTGTTCAGATACTCGACTCGCTGCAAAGGATCAAGGCGCCGTAGGAGATGTTGTCGGACCATGGCACGTGTTGTCTGTAAAATACGTCGGTAGTTAACTGCCGCAGTATGTTTTACAGTTGAGGTAAAGTCTATGCCGAGATAGCGGAATTGTTGCACATAAGGAAACGGACTGATTTCTTCCGGCGTAAGGGCCCTTCCAACCGGCATTGCCGCCGATTTGTTCATGTTCACTGCACTACCCGCCGTCACACCGTGGTCCAACAACAGTTCAAGAACCGTCTTCACCTCTTCCTCAGAACGAACGAGCAGCAGGGGGTCGTCCGCATAGGCATGACATTTGAAGGTGTAGCCCAGTAGTTCTATCCCAGAAAGAGAATTGGTTAGCCTCCCAATTATTGGTTCCAACGCTATCGCGAACAGCAGCATCGAAAGAGCGCAGCCCTGGCGAATGGATCGTCGAATTTGAATGGGCCCTGCTATACGCCCATTAACCTGTACCAAGGATTGTGCGCCCTCATAAAACCTTCTAATCATACCAGTAAAACGGTCTGGAAATCCCATTTGTTCCAGTACAGCGTACAGATAGTTGTGGCGCACCTTATCAAAAGCACTGTCAAAATCAACCGCCACCATCGCTGCTTTAAGCCGGCACTCCTCCGCCAGCGCTATCACATCACGGCATTCGCCAGTAGCTGTTTGCACATTCACCGATCCACCCGGTGTCGTCTGCTCTGGAGAGAGAACGCTACGAATTAACATACGACATCGGGGCGCTAACAACCGTGCAAAGATCTTATAGTCGGCATTAAGCAGGGTGATGGGGCGATAATGTCTGACCGTAATTCCTGGCTTCGGTTTATGCACTGGCACCAGGAGGCCTTCCATAAAAGCCGGCGGAATAGGCGCATCGGAATTTAACATCTCGTTGTACATTTCCGTCCATCGCGGTGCCATTTCGTTGAGAAATTCTCGATAAAATTCAGCAGGAAGCCCATCAATGGGGTGACCGATTCAACGCACCTTGTGCGATCGCATCATGTACTTCCTCACAGCTAATGGCTTCCAGTAAGGTTTCCGCGGCTTCCACCGTCAGTTGTAAGTAGGCTGTTTAGGTTTTCTTATTGGTAACGCCACGTAGCGCTCTGTATAAAAAAACACTGGCTGTGCTGTGTGCAGTCAGTGGCTAGTTTGCATTGTTGTCTGCCATTGTAGTGTCAGGCAGCGGCAGCTGGATGCTAACAGCGCGTAGCGTTGCGCAGTTGGAGATGAGCCGCCAGCAGTGGTGGACGTGGGGAGAGAGATGGCGGAGTTTTGAAATTTGTAAGAATTGGTGTCATGAACTGCTATATATATTATGACTAGTGAGATAAATACATTGTTTGTTCTCTATTAAAATCTTTCATTTGCTAACTATGCCTATCAGTAGTTAGTGCCTTCAATAGTTGGAATCTTTTATTTAGCTGGCAGTAGTGGCGCTCGCTGTATTGCAGTAGCTTGAGTAACGAAGATTTTTGTGAGGTAAGAGTTTGGTGAAACGTATAGGTTAACGTTAGTCAGGGCCATTCCTTTGTAGGGATTATTGAAAGTCAGATTGCGTTGCGCTGAAAATAAGTGTACGGGAGATATGCGTGGCTATACGGTCGAGGTCATCGACTGGGGCTGCTTCTTCCCGATAGATGTGTTGGTAATGGTCGACGAATGCAGAGACAATGTCAGCTTGACGCGTCACTCTTCGGTCTTCGCGGGTAATTAATTCCCGTACCAAAACGCGTCGTCGGTGCTTTCGTTCATTCACGACGTGGTGCATGGAAGGAATCTCGTGCCTTATCGTATCGTGACATCTGGCGCGCACCATGGTTCCCTGAAGATGTTTCCGAGCTAAAGTCACTAGTTTAGCTTTTATCCTTTTGCGTTCGATCCAGACGTCCTGTCTCGGCGGACCATCATCCAGGTCGCGCAGTGCTGCAAAATTAAAGTCGGCCGTACGGCGGCGCCATTCTGCCATCTCCCTGCTATATGAGATGAACGTGCGGCGAAGCGCCGGTTTAGCACAAGTCAGCCACCAATCAAGCTTCGTCGCATACCTTCCAACCCTTCGCTCGCACATCGTCCATGTCTCAAGGATCCGTTGACGGCATTCAGGATCATGTAGATGTTGAATGTTTAGTTTCCACGGGGCCTTACTGTTCCATACCTCTCTACGGGGAAGAAGCACCGCTCAGATGTAAGCGCTGTGATCGGAAAATGCCAATGGCCAGCGTTCCGCGTCCTGGACATCATTTGCATGAACCCGTGACATATAAATGCGATCTAATCTGCTCGCCGAATGACTTGTCACATAGGTGTATTCCGGTGCATCTCCATGTCGTAATTCCCACGTGTCACTAAATACAAGGTCGTTGGCAACGATTCGCAACTCCTGGCTGATGTTTGCTTGCGGCCATTGGTCTTTCTGGCTGAGAACACAGTTGAAATCTCCATGGAATAGTGGAGCAATGTCTTCTGCATAAAATCGTGCCCTTTCCCGCCGCCGATTATTGCCCGACGGTGCATAAAGATTGATGATGCGTGTCCCAAACGTCGTGAAAGCCATTCCCCTGGCCGACGGAAGATAAGACACGTTTTCCACTGGGAAGCCATCTCGCACGTAAGCTGCCACCCCACTCCCATTGTGATCTCCGTGTGACGAATAGGATTGGTAGCCTGCGATGTATGGGAGTGCAGCTATGTGTACTTCCTGCAGCAAAGCAATATCCACATCAGATGCCCAAATCCTTTCCTTCAGTAGGTGTATTTTGGCCGGTGAACGCACGTCATTTACATTTAACGTCGCAATACGGTTCGCATGGCGTTGAATCCCACTCTGTAGAGGCGCAACAACATCTCCCTGCATTGGCGCTGGGGGCTGAGTTAGAAGACGTTCTCTCGCCCCTCTCCCTTCACCTTCAGCAATTATTAGGCCGTCTTCGTGAGTACCGGCTGCCTCCGTATGATGTCCGGCGCCTCCTCAATATCGTCATACCACATCTTTTCAGGTTGTGATATATAGCCATAGTATCTGCGTCTGGAGAGCCAACTGGCTGTGATTCCTTTGCAGCATCACCACGTCCTGGTACCGTCAATGTGACAGACCGCTGTGGGTCTGATCGAACAGTTCCCATTGCCTCATCCTGTTTCGTAGAGGCTGTTGTGTCGTCTTGGTCCACAGGCACATCGTCGTCGGGGCAAGGGGAGTCATCCCGAGGAGATGTCGTGCGACGCCGCCGTTTCTTCCTTTTCGGGGAACGTTGTTTGCGTGATCTTCCTTCCGTGTCCTCAGATTGTAGGGAATCACGGCTGCTCGACAGAAAAGCGTCCATAGGAGCTGGAAGTGTTTCGAGTCCCATCGTTGTACTTGGCGGGAATTCGGTCAAAACTAATGTTGTCCTCTCAGAGTGCGTTACAGACGGAACAGCATCCGTAGTGGTTGGAACTGCTTCGTGTACTATCGGTGTGCTTGGCGGGAGTTCGATCTCATCTGATGTTGTCGCTGTAGATTGTATGCTCGAAGGAGCAGCATCCTCTGTCATCCCGACGTCTGCGACAAGGTTTCAGAGAGTGCCATCTTGAACTTCCACCGGGGCTGTGTCCTTTCGGTCATCAGCGGACGCAGTGAGGGCTTTGGCATAGGTGATCGGTAGTACTGCCATCGCCGGCCATGGCTCCCGCATATCTGAAGGCAGTTCGTAATCCGCCGTTGCATACAGTTCGACCTGAGGTGTCCCTCCGGGCCACAGCCAGAACATGTACGTGGTTGACCATCGTAAATCACCACCGCTCGACAACCACCAATTGTCAGATAGGACGGTACATGCTTCTGAAGATCAATAGTGATCTGTCGTACTCCGTTAAGAACGGGGTACGTGGCGAATTGTGTCCAACGTTCTGCCGTGTAACCATGTACCGTGCCGTATGGCTTAAAAGCCTCGATAACTTCTTCAGCCGGGAGCTCAAATGGCAGCTCAAAAACTCGTATTGTCCGTATACCCAGACCAGCATGTTCTACAGTTACCGTGCCAACATTCCCGTCACTATGGCAAAATCGGAGACTTCCTTTTGTCGCCTGTAGAATTCTCTCACACGACGCGTCATTTTCCATTTTAACATGCACCGTGGGACTAATGATGGACAGATGAATTCCGACAGTATCGTTTGGCGATATCTTGACTTCCTCTCGAATGAGTCGTTCCACTGCTAAAGCCTTTGGTCGTTCGTAGTCTTTGCAGAAATTGGATCGTAAAGTAGTTTTCCTGTACTTGTTCGCCATGATCGTTGTTACTAGCCCGCGCGCAGACAAAGTCCACAAGTAAACAAACACTCGCCCACGCCGCACAGGCGGATGTATCGGACCTCCGCTTCGCACGGCCGCTAGCGCCGAACTGCGTACCATCTGAGCTACCGAAGCACGACTCACTCACGGTCCTCACAGCTCCGCAGTATCCGTTCTTTCAGGAGTGCTAGTTCTGCAAGGTTCGCAGGAGAGCTTCTGTGAAGTTTGGAAAGTAGGAGACGAGATGCAGAAGTAAAGCTGTGAGGAGCGGGCGTGAGTCCTGCTTCGGTAGCTCAGATGCTAGGGCACTTGCCCGCGAAAGGCAAAGGTCCCGAGTTCGAGTCTCGGTCGGGCACACAGTTTTAATCCGCCAGGAAGTTTCATATCAGCGCACACTCCGCTGCAGAGTGAAAATCTCATTCTACGTTTTATTTGTCTGAGTCATGAGTATAAACAACGATAATTCTTTTACCTATCTGGCTTAAAGTGTAAAACAACCAATTTTTATTCAAATCGAAGAGGGACACTGCACAGCTCTTCACATTCCCTTATTTTTCTGTATGTATCTTCCAGTCCTCTAAGTAATTTCCGAGTGCCTTTAATTAAACATACGATCGCTAATGTCCATGAAATATAGTACGCGGTGGAGTCGGAAGCCTGTAAGTCCCAGCCTTTACCGTCAAACTACAAATTAGGTACAACTTGCTCCTCTACATACACTACTCACTGAGCAATCCAAACAGCTGGTTTCTCTGCAGACTGAAAACGGGCCTTCAAGTTGGAGAAAAGTATGTTTTGATTCTTTTTGAATTGCTGAAAACGATTGAGTTAGGAGCTCAGTGCTATTAGAAAGTAACTTTCTGGTAGGTTAAAACTGGGTGCCAAACTGGTACTCGAAACGAGGAACTTCGCCTTTCATGGGCAAGTTCTCACAGAGTGAGCTATATAATTACGACACTCGACCTCTTCTCCAAACTTCCAGACTTCACGAGAAGAAGCACTGGTGGAAGTGAAGCGGTGAGGGTTGGACTTGAGTCATGATTATAGCTCAGTCGGTGCGGATTTGCCCCAGGTTTCATTCCTGGTCTGTCATACAGTTTTCATCTGCCAGGAAGTAAATGGTGAATGTGAGAAAAACAGGACAGAAAAATGAAATACTCAAGTACGAGGCCTATTTTTTTCCAGGTTTGATCCGTCACGAAATTAAAACCACAGTGAATATCCGATAAAGCTTTGTGCACTTAAGTTGCACATCGTCTCTAGTATGCCCCAATAGCGTCTCCTCGTATTTTTCAGTTCTGAGCGAACATTGTTTCCAAATTTTGGCGAGGAGGATATTGTAGCTTTAATTTTCTTCAACAGAAGTATACGACACCAAAAATAGTTACAAATTTTTAAACAGGTTAATATTATCTCAACTGTTTTTCTAAGAGAACTGCATATGACTCTGTGCATCATGTATTATATTTCAGGCAAAATGTATAAAAAGAAATTACTTAATTTTAGTTGTTACAATCGATATGAGCTAGCTTTCAATGTACAGTTAAAATTACTTTTCTTTTAGAAACGTTTTAAATTACCAACTATGCGGCCATTTAAAATTTGTGTTATTAATTACGCAATCTGACGATAATTATTAAATTTATTTCTGGATTCATTTCTAAAATAATGGTATAGAGATTAATAGGAAGTCATCTGTCAAGAAAATTTGTAAGCTCTTAGGTGCTGCAGAATGGTTTAGTAGCGGGCATGTGATCGGATGTGCTTTTATTTTTGGCAATAACAACGTAATTTTCGGTTTTGTTGAAGTGGAAATTGTAAAGACAGTGTGATACAAAAAATGTGAGAGAATAAAATTAACATAAAAACGGAAAATTACTGCTCAGGCAACTCTTCGTAAGTTACTAAATCAACTGGAACCATGAGAACCTATAATGTCAAAAATTTCATCTTCAAGGATCAGCCTCTAGAATTGAAGAACAGGAGCCAACAATGAGAAAAGAAGATAAGTAAAAAGTTTATTGTAAGTCTTATTCCTCTATAAGCTTATTAAAAGAGTTAATTACGAAGCCAGTGACAATCAACAAATGATGATGTGAGGGAGGGGTGGATTACAAGGAGGGGTTCTGCCTGATTTCAAGCAGCCCACATAACGCAACTGTCATGCGTGACAGCAAAGTGTGGCGATGGTGCTGGAACTTTGAAGCCGGACATACAGATGTTCGTGATTCAGACGGTCAACGAAGGAAGCGAGTCTCAATCGACGGTCTTTTTCTGCATGCGGTTCAAGCTGAGCAGAGATTACCGTCTATGAAAGGAAATTCAGAACAAGCAAAGAGGAATGTTGCGATTAGGAACTGTCTTTCTTCATGTTAATGCTTGGCGGCACACAGCAGCTGCAAGGAAGAAGATACTCCATCGTTTTGAACATATAAAGCATTTGATCACCCATCATGCAGCCAGGACTTGGCTCCCTCTGATAACAGGAACCGCCGACCGCGAGGACAGCATTTTAGCACAGACAGTGAGCTGCAGACCAGTGTATACAGTTGGCAGAAAGCACGGGCGACTGCCTTCTATAACAACAGGGTATTGGAAAGTTGGTACAAAAAGCTGTTGTGAAAATGAAGATGTTTCATTTGGAAGCTGTAAGTCCCTGTCTCCGTAATGCAAAGATTTCAGCGTTTCGCATACCGTTGACATCGGGAGCATCAGATAGTGTAAGGATCGGAACCAATGTCGGCATGCAATTTTTAAGAAACATGGCAGTCGCCTTATTCGATTCGGTGAAACAATGGAATACCAGAATACGGATGGCCAAATTGAATTCCTTCCCTCCTGACTCTCGTCTCTTTTGTTTCATCTATTAGTTATTTACAATTACCGTATTTGGGACGGCTGACAGGGGCCTAGCTACAATACTTACACAAGCACAAACATCTATAAGAAGAGATTGTGATGTTGAAAAGCGTGTCATTATGCTCATTACATTCGTAGTTTTATAATTTACGGGAATGATTACGGTGTGCCCTCCTTGTATCTGTATATTAGGGATCTGAATAACAAAAAAATTGAGACGAGTGTAATTTCTTTTAATTAGTCTGCTTGCAGCCTACGACCGCAATTATTTGCTGAAGTATTTTAATCTCTGTTTCCTCTATAGTTACCTATCATCCTGTCCCTTCTTATTGTCAGTGTCCTTCATATATTTCTCTCCTCGCTGATTCTAGGAAGAACCTCCTCATTCCTTACCTTCTCAGTTCACCTAATTTTCGTCGTTCTCCTGGGAACACCACATCTCAAATCGATTCCGTTCTCTTCCCGTTTTCCCACAGTCCATATGTTACTACCATTCAATACATCGCCCCAAATGTAGATTCTCAGAAATTCATACCTGCATTTGATACTAGTAGACTTCTCTTGGCCAGGAAAGCCTTTTTGCCATTGCTAGTCTACTTCTTATGTCCTCTTTGCTCCGTCCACCACGGGTTATTTTGCTGACTAGGTAGAAGAATTCCTTGACTTCATCTACTTTATGATCCCCGATTCTGATGTTCAGTTTCTCTCTTTTCTCAGTTATGCTACGTCTCAATACTTTCGTCTTTCTTTGATTTATTCTCAGTCCGTATACTGTATTCATTAGACTATTCATTCCATTCAGCAGGTCCAGTACGTCTTCAACAGTGTCATTGAGGTCTGCAAGAAATCCGAGAATTTTGTGACTGATATTCTTTCACCTTTAATTTTAGTCCCACTCTTGGACTCTTCTTTAATTCCCTTCGTTGCTTCCTCGATGTATAGATTGAACAGTAGGAGCGAAAAACTTCATTTTCGCCTTAAGCCATTTTTAACCCGAGCAGTTTGTTCTTGGTCTTCAATACTTATTGTTCTCTCTTGGTTCTTGTACATATTGTATGTTATCAGACATAACCTGCAGCTTACCACTCTCTTTCTCAGAATTTCGAACACTGTGCAAGCACCATTTACGTCGTCGAATGGCTTTTGTATGTCGCCAAATCCCATGAACGTATTATAATTTTTTTTAGTCTTTCTCCCATTATCAACCGTAACTTCAGAACCGCCTCTCTGATCCTCTACCTTTTCAAAAGTGAAACTGATCGTCATCTAACACATCCTTTTACATTCTTATGTATATTAATCTTCTCAGCAGTTCTGCACGATGTGTTAAGCTGATTGTGCGATAGTTCTTGCACTTGTCGGCTCTTGCTATTTTCGGAATTGTGTGGATGATGAACTTCCGAAAGTCTGATGGTCTACCGTCAGTCTCATACATAATACTCGCCAACGTGATTAGTCATTTTGTTGCCACTGCCACCAATGATTATAGAAATTCCGGTAGAATGGTATCTACCCCTTTTTTCTTATTTAACATTAAGTCGTTCAAACCTCTTTCAAATTGTGATTCTGATAATGGATCCCCTAACTTCTCCCTGTCGACTCCTGGTTCTTCTTCTATCATATCGTCAGACTCCTCCCTTCATAGAGGCCTTCAACGTATTCTTCCCTTCGGTTCGTTCTCCTCTGCATTTCTACATCTACATCCATACTCCACAAGCCACCCGACAGGGTGTGGCGGAGGGTATTTTGAGTACCTCTATCGGTTCTCCCTTCTATTCCAGTCTAATATTGTTCGTGGAAAGAAAGGTTGTCGGCATGCCTCCGTGTGGGCTCTAATTTCTCTGATTTTATCCTCATGGTCTCCTCACGAGATATATGTAGGAGGGAGCAATACAGTGCTCGACTCCTCGGTGAAGTATGTTCTCCAAACTTCAACAAAAGCCCGTACCGAGCTACTAAGCGACTCTCCTGCACAGTCTTCCACTGGAGTTTATCTATCATCTCCGTAACGCTTTCGCGATTACTAAATGATCATGTAACGAAACGCGCTGCTCTCCGTTGGATATTCTCTATCTCTTCTATCAGTCCTATCTGGTACGGATCCCACACTGGTGAGCAATATTCAAGCAATGGGGGAACAAGTGTACTGTAACCTACTTCCTTTGTTTTCCGATTGCATGTTCTTAGGATTCTTCCAATGAATCTCAGTCTGGCATTAGCTTTACCGACGATCAACTTTATATAATCATCCCATTTTAAATCACTCCTAATGCCTACTCCCAGATAATTTCTGAAATTAACTGCTTCCAGTTGCTGACCTGCTATATTGTAGCTAAATGATAAAGGATCTTTCTTTCTATGTATTCGCAGCACATTACACTTGTCTACATTCAGATTCAACTGCCATTCCTTGCACCATGCGTCAATTCCTTGCAGATCTTGCTGCATTTCAGTACAATTTTCCATTGTTACAATCTCTCGATATACCACAGCATCATCCGCAAAAGGCCTCAGTGAACTTCCGATGTTATCGACAAGGTCATTTATGTATATTGTGAATACCAACGGTCCTACGACACTCCCCTGCGGCACACCTGAAATCACTCTTACTTCGGAAGACTTCTTTCCATTGAGAATGACATGCTGCGTTCTGTTATCTAGGAACTCTTCAATCCAATCACACAACTGGTCTGATAGTCCATATGCACTTACTTTGTTCATCAAACGACTGTAGGGAACTGTATCAAACGCCTTGCGGAAGTCAAGAAACACGGCATCTACCTGGGGACCCGGGTCTATGGCCCCCTTAGTCTTGTGGACGAATAGCGCGAGCTGGGTTTCACACGATCGTCTTTTTCGAAACCCACGCTGATTCCTACAGAGTAGATTTCTAGTCTCAAGGAAAGTCATTAAACTCGAACATAATACGTGTTCCAAAATTCTACAACTGATCGATGTGGACAGCTGAAAATGTGTGCACCGACCGAGTCTCGAACCCGGGATCTCCTGCTTATATGACAGACGCTCTATGCATCTGAACCACCGAGGACACAGATGAATAGCGCGACTGCAGGGACGTATCCCTTGCACACTATAAGTCTGCACATCTGTTCGACGTCCGTTCTTGATAACGGGGATGACCTGTGCCCTTTTCCAATCCTTTGGAACGCTACGCTCTTCTAGAGACCTACGGTACACCGCTGCAAGGAGGGGGGCAAGTTTCTTCACGTGCTCTGTGTAAAATCGAACTGGTATCCCATCAGGTCCAGCGGCTTTTCCTCTTTTGAGCGATTTTAATTGTTTTTCTATCTAAATTTAAAGGTGGAATTCCCATTGCTCTCATAATGTTACCGCCCTTGCTTTCAATTTCAGTGAAAGCTGTTTCGACTTTTCCGTATGCTGAGTCATTCCTGCTGACAGTCATTTCTTTTTCGATTTCTTCCCATTTTCCATGCAGCTGTTTCGCCATATCTTTCCTGCACTTTTTATGTATTTCATTCCTAAGTGGCTTGCATAACGGTATTCCTGAATTTCCCTGAAGATATATGAAGACTGTAACTGTTCTCGAAAGAAACGGATACTGTAGATGACCGCGCAGGTGTTGTTGATATACCTCGATGTGGACAGCTGAAAATGTGTGCACCGACCGGGTCTCGAACCCGGGATCTCCTGCTTACATGACAGACGCTCTATGCATCTGAACCAGCGAGGACACAGATGAATAGCGCGACTGCAGGGACGTATCCCTTGCACACTTCCCGTGAGACTCACATTCTCAACTGTACACAATTCTACCTATGTAATGTACATTATAGACATTTGCCCATTCACTCATTACTCGCGCACGCTTTGGCGATTCCCGTAAGAGTTTGGGCAACCGTTGCGCATTCGCACAGACGTAGGTCAATGGCTGGGTAGCCTTTCAACTATATATATGAAGACAGTAACTGTTCTCGAAAGAAGTCATCATTCATTCCCGGGAAAAGCTGCACAGTCATCTACAGTATCCGTTTATTTCGAGAACAGCTACTGTTTTCATACATATAGTTCAAAGGCTGCCATGTAAGCAGGAGATCCCGGGTTCGAGTCCCGGTCGGGGCACACATTTTGAGCTGTCCACATCGAGGTATATCAACAACACCTGTCGGCAGCTGAGGGTTCAGTTAGTCATCATTTATTCCCTGAATATTTTTTTAGTTCCTTCTATCGTCCTGTAACATCTTCATGAGCTCATTATCTCTTCGTCTTCTACTTTGGACGTCGGCTTTTATATCTGGACTGTTGATGTCGTTGTTGGTTTGCTATCGATTCTGATGAGAACAAACCTGCCAGTGAACTGCTCACAGTAATTTACTCTCTGCCATGCCTTCCTATTCATAACGAATGCTACTTCCGTTAACTCACTTTCTGTAGCTTTTGTTATTACCCCATACTCATCTGACCAAAATCTTTCTATTCTTTCACCCATTTCAGGTCACAGTTTTTGCATCCGTGCTTTAGGGGTAGCTTCTTTGATTAGTAATCAAAACTTCCTCGGTCCCAGGTTCAGACCCCTCCATCACTTGAATTTTGAACAAAACTCATCGTCAATGGCGTCTGAAGACCTCATTCTGTTGACGACCATGTCAAAGAGCGTGGACGAGCAGAGAGAGTTGAGAAGCAATGGTGGAAGGACCAGCAACGATCAATGGTATGAGGATGCAGATGGCAGTGGAAACCACTACATTAGAGACACATAACGCATATCCACAGGACATGTGACCTGTAACTGAAAAAGTGTCATGACGATCTCTCCATTGGCAAAAGATTCCGGAGTAGTCCCCCAATTCAGATTTCCGGGAGAAGACTGCTAAGGGGGAGGTGACCATGACAAAAAGATTGAATAACCAACGGAAGAAAAACTTTCTACGTGTTAGGGTTTGGCATTTCAGATGTTAGAACGTGGTAGAGAACCTAGAAAATCTGAACAGAGAAATGCTAAGACTTAGTCTAAGTACAGTGGGCGTCAGTAAAGTGAAATGGAAAGACGCCAAGGATTTCTGGTCAGATGAGTGTAGGTAATATCAACAGCAGCAGAAAATCGTATAACGGGAGAAGGGACCCTTATGAATAAGAAGGTAGGGCAGAAGAAGAGTTACTGTGACAGTTCAGTGATAGGGTTGTTCTTATCAGAATCGACAGCGAACTAACACCGACAACTATGAACAGGTATACATACCGACGTCGCAAACTGAATGTGAAGAGATGGAGAGGGGATATGAGGATATTGAAACGGTATACAGTACGTAAACGGAGATTAAAAACTAATAGTCACGGTGGATTGGAATGCAGTTGTTGGGTCGGAGTAGAAGGAAAGGTTATAGTAAAATATTGACTTGGGAAAAGGAATGAGAGACGAGAAAGATTGGGT
Source organism: Schistocerca gregaria (assembly GCF_023897955.1). NCBI lineage: Eukaryota > Metazoa > Arthropoda > Insecta > Orthoptera > Acrididae > Schistocerca > Schistocerca gregaria. Next base: position 1,005,174,517 of record NC_064920.1, on the reverse strand, counting down.
TCTGTAATAAATGTCAGCTAGCAATAGCAAATACTCTGTTCCCACTCACAAGAGGAGGAGGCATACATGGAAAAGGCCAGGTGATAATGGAAAATTTCAGTTAGATTACATCATGGTCAGACGGAGATTCCGAAATCAGATACTGGATTGTAAGGCGTACACAGGAGCAGATAGAGACTCAGATCACAATGTAGTAGTGACGAAGAATGGGCTGAAGTTTAAGAGATTACTCAGGAAGAATCAATACTTAGAGACGTAGGACACGTAACTACTAAGAAATGACGAGACAGGCTTGATGTTTTCTAAGGCTATAGGTACAGCAGTATGGAATAGCCCAGTAGGCACTACAGTTGAAGAGGTATGGACATCTCTAAAAGGAGCACTCACAAAAGCTCGAAAGAAAAACGAAGGTACCAAGAAGGTAACTGCGAAAAAGCCATGGGTAATAGGAAAACTTACTTAAATTGATTGATGAAAGAAGGAAGTATAGAAATGTTCAGGGAAATTCAGGGATACAGAAATGCAAATCACATAGGAACGGGATAAAGAAGAAATGTGGGGAATCTAAGGGGAAACGGCTACAGGAAAAATGTGTAGAAATCTAAAAAGAAATAACTGTCGAAAGGACTGAATCAGCGTGTAAAAAATTAGATGGAATTAAAAGCAAGGGTGGTAGTGTTAAGACAGTAATGAGTATTCCGATGTGCAATGCGGAGGAGAGAGCAGATAAGTGGGAAGAGTACATTGAAGGCTTCTATGAGAGGAAAGATTTGTCTGATGGTGTGATAGAAGAAGAAACAGGAGTCGACAGGAATGAAATAGGGGATCCGATATTAGAATCAGAATTTGAAAGAGCTTTGGAGGACTCAATATCAAATAACGCAGAAGGGACTGATAACATTACATAAGAATGTCTAAAACCATTGGGAGAAGTGGCAACAAAGCGACTATTCGCGGTAGTGTGTAGAATGTAGGAGGCTGGCGATATACCATCTGATTTCAGGAAAACATTGTCCATACAATTCAGAAGACTGTAAGAGCCCAAAAACTCGAGAATTATTACACAATTAGCGTGACAGCTCATGCATGTACGTTCCGACTAGAATACTATACAGAATAATAAAATTGAGGATGAGTTAGATGGCGATCAGTTTGTCTTTAGGAAAGATATAAGCACCAGAGAACGAAATTACTGAAATAAAAGGAAGTTAAAGAGTGGAATTAAAATTCAAGGTGAAAGGATGTCAACGGTAAGATTCACTGATGACATTGCTATCCTCAGTGAAAGTGAAGAAGGATTGCAAGACCTGCCGAATGCAACGAACAGTAGGAGAATATGGATTTTGAGAGTAAATCGAAGGAAGATGAAAGTAATGAGAAGTAGCGGAAATGAGAACAGTGAGAAACTTAACATCAGAATCTGGGATCGCAAAGTAGGAGAAGTCAAGGAAATCTGCTATCTTCGCAGCAAAATAGCCCATGATGGACGGAGCAAAGAGGACATAAAAATCAGATTAAAAAAGACAAAGAAATTTCTGGGCAAAAGAAGTCTACAAGGTGTTGTGGTTATTCGGCTATAGCCGTAACTAACTTGGTCAGATGATTATGGACTGTCACGTTCCAGTTCAAAGTAGCGCTTGTTTTACTTCGCAGTGCGAGCACGAAAAGTGATCACGAAAAGTCGTCGCGGAAAATACGTTCTCAGGAAGCCGCGACAAAATGCTAGACTAAGTTGAGGAATACATTTCTGAGAATGTACGTTTGGAGCACAGCATCGTATAGTGGTGAAATAAAAGGTCACTTGGCAACACTGTACCTAGAGTGAGCCTTAGCGTTTCTCTTTTTCATTTTCTAGCGTCCCTATCAATTCTGAGTATTTCTGTAGTTCCGTGTACTGACTCATAGGATGTTATCTTTTCGCTGGTTATTCAATCTTTTTCTCATTGTTATCTCTCCTCCTTTGCAGTTCAATTGTGAGACTAGTCCGGTATCTTTTGCCACTGGGGGGAGATAACCATGACACTTTCTCAATTAGAAGCCGTAAGTCCTGAGGGAGCCCAAGAGATGAATACACTAAGCAGATTCAGAAGGATGTAGGTTGCAGTAGGTACTGGGAGATGAAGAAGCTTGCACAGGATAGAGTAGCATGGAGAGCTGCATCAGACCAGTCTCTGGACTGAAGACCACAACAACAACAACATGTCCTGTGCATTCACATTTTCTGTCTTTAATGCAGTGGTTTCCATTCCGTTCTGCGTTCTCCTGCCGTTGATCATTGCTCATTCTTCCGCCTTTTAGGATCAGTTTCCCACCCCAAGTGTAGGACAGCGACCTGAACTTCTGCCCACTTCTTCGGCCTCTTTGACAAGACCGTTGGTAGGACGAGGGTGACTTATTATGCCGGAAGTCTTTGGTCGCCATTCAAAAAATGGTTCAAATGGCTCTGAGCACTATGGGACTTTACACCTGAGGTCGTCAGTGCCCTAGAACTTAGAACTGCTTAAACGTAACTAACCTAAGGACATGACACAAATCAATGCCCGATGCAGGATTCGAATCTGCGACCGTAGTGGTCGCGCGGCTCCAGACTGCAGCGCCCAGAACTGTTTGGCCACTCCGGCCGGCGTGGTCGCCATTGCTAACGATTTTCATTCGAAATTTAAGCAGTGGCGAGGTTGGGCCCCGACACCGAGGACGTTTCGACTATTTGTCGAAAACGCTACCGCTAGACCGCTGGCAGTCATACCAGGTTTAATATGCTTTGAATGACATACACTCTATTACTCGGTAAGGTGTTGTGGTTATTCGGCCGTAGCCGTAACTAACTTGGTCAGATGACTATGGACTGTCACGTTCCAGTTCAAAGTAGCGCTTGTTTTACTTCGCAGTGCGAGCACGAAAAGTGATCACGAAAAGTCGTCGCGGAAAATACGTTCTCAGGAAGCCGCGACAAAATGCTATGAACATCATTAATTTTCCTGATAAGCAGGTGTTGCCAACAGAGAAGAGGAAAGGCAACAAAATGTGCAAGCAAATGTTGGCGCTATTTTGACATCTTGCCCATCAGGCTCACTGCTTTTGTAGCCAAGCATTTTTTCAGTTGGCCTCCAATGCTGATTGGACCTCCTTCCAGTCCTTATCATTAGAAAAAATGCTAGGTAGTCACCAATAATCGAACCCGTGATCTAGGCACTACCTGCCAAAAATGCTAATCATGGATGAACGTGATTAGTTTGTTTTTAGTGTTGTAAGTCCTGAAACGCCGTATAACACACCAAAAAAAGTGTGTGACGACCTTTGGATAGTAGATACTTTGAAGGGCGAGGAAATTGAAACTGTAATAAAAACAGCGGGCACAGATTCGATCACAGAGTCGGCATTATCATCCACAATTAAAACAGCAGACGGTAATCAGCTGTGGGAAATAGTGTGATGAAGATAGTTTTACACCTACTGCCAGCGAAGTGTCGTGAGCACATGCAGGTAAAATGTACTGCACATCTATTCTATTCTGATTCTAAATGGTAATTTCATTCATTGGAGCACAGAGACGTGTACCGTTTGGCAGTGCTCCACTTTATATGAATGCAATCTTTCTCGGCTAATTTCGTTACTGTTGCGGCGCCGTCTGTCTGTGTGTGTGTGTGTGTGTGTGTGTGTGTGTGTGTGTGTGTGTGTCACAATCCTTCGACGGATTTCCTTCTCATCACCTTCAGGCAAAGTGTCTGGTTCACGTATAGTTATTTCCTTTAGAGCCGCTAGACCGCAGACACTCTGTCGCGATGTCGTGATTGGCAGGTGCGGGAAGTTACAGGCATCGGTCGTCATGCCCCGGTGCTGTCTGTTTATTTTGCCCTCTGCCTCCGGCTCTCGCACGTTATGCAGAGTTCAGTTGGAACGCACAGTCGGATTGCGCAGCCCCTTCCGCCGGAGGGTCGAGGCCTCCCTCGGGCATAGGCGTGTGTGTTGTTCTTAGCGCAAGTTAGTGTAAGTAGTGTGTAAGTGTAGGGACCGATGACCTCAGCAGTTTGGTCCTTTAGGAGTCCACACACATTTGAACATTTGTGGTTGACGAGACGGCCATGTACTCTTACTGTCACTGCCTCTTTGTTGGCCGAACCCGGTCCTGAAACCTGTTGGTGCGTCACAGCACCTTTGTCTGTTGAGAAACGAATACACCTGCATGTTGCTTGTTAATGCTGTGCTCTGCCTCTGCGGAGTTGCCGTTCCTCAACTGTTGTGAACGGCACTGTGAGATCATCGCTGCGTCTGGCCGACGTACTGCCTGCCACACCACAAGTCGTCGCTTCCTTTAATCACAAATACATGCCTGAGTGAAGCTAAATGTTATTACCTTTACAATAAAGACAAATATTATCGTGGGAATAACCTTAAGGTCGACTGCTCCTCACATGAGTCTTCTATATGAATTATTGAATTTACTCATGGCACTTTAGTTTTTGCCATATACATGTAATCACTTTTAGAAATCAATTTGATAATTAGATTAATTAATTTCATAATATAACCTAAAATTGCTGTTGTACCCATGTACCACAACAATAAAATAAAAATAGTAATAGCAGATGGAGTATGAATGAGAACGGTGCCATATTATAGTTTACAGAATAATGACAAGTTTCATTAAACCTTTAACAATTTTCTGGAAAACCTTCTGATAAATCTTACACAAAAATGACAAACACAGACCAGTTAAGGAACGGTGTTTGCTAGGCTAAGCATACATTGAGGTGAAGCTATACATATTCTCCCCTTTTCTTTTACATCGCAATTTGACTTTGTTTACATGAATCCACTGTGATGCCCAACTCCATAGAGATGGAATCAGTTGATAACAGAGGGTTGTGAATATTATTTCACAACCATACGACGGTGCAGAAGTGCTTTACTCTTTCATCTTGATTCAGGCGAAAGCAGAAAACGGCATACTGTGGGAGAGGAGCAGTGCTCTGCGGCAGCTCTAATGTTCTGACAGATTCACGAAAATATTCAAACTACGTGATTTAGGGTTCTGATTATCAGAACGTGAGAAACCTCCCTATCAAAGTCCCTTCACAGCATACTTCAGTGCGAGGTGCACCAAATCGCTGGTCTGGCCAAACCAATTTGACTCACAGGCATAACAGTGGGTGCTGGAATTGTCAAACGTCAGACGGTCGACTCAGGACAAATAAGTTCACCATCCTGACACATGTTTTATCCGAGGTGATATGCATTTCCATTGCTGGTGCAGTCAGAAACTGCCACAGGCTCTTAGTGTTCCGCAAGATACAGACCACAAGTCTGTCCTACTAGGGAAAGACTTGAAGTTCTCCACAATGGGAGGACAATAAAATGAAGTCCCTGAATACTTACAACCACTCTCCACCAAGCCTCGGCACAGGAGCCGAATTAGCGAAACAAAACCGCCCCACATTGCGCAAACCAGTCGAACTATCCTCTACTCATTGAATATCCCCTCTTGACTTTCCTGTTAGCGTGATAGCCGATCGAGACACAGCACCGGGGTTCTCATGCTGGAGAGAAAGGCTCTACTTTGCATATACCAAAGAGCGTCTCCAAATCTCTCTTGTATGAAAAAAGAATATTTTACACTAGAGAAGCGCTATCTTCACAGTAAGCATGGCCATGTTTTGGCAAAAAGCATCTACCTAGACGGGACCACCGTACCTCACTTATGGAGTGCTCCAATCATTCTGGACCAACTATTTCCAATTTCTGAGCGGAGGCTCTTAAGCTTCCCAGACAGTCGTGCCCATAAAATATGTTTTTGTCACTCACTAAAAGAACCTGGTGTCTTCCAGGAGTCAGAAGGGATCTACAGTCCTACCTCCACATGGCAGCTGTACTGTCCGCATCAGCTTCTAAAATGAGAATGCACAGATTTGAATGACTATCCCACCGTTTGCACAGAATCATAGTTTACACTAGCTTCTCTTAAGCGGATTCCTCCTCCCACTTTCAGATGTCCAGCCATCTTGCGTGACAGAATGGCGTCTGTCCTACGTAAAATGTTTTGAAAACCGGCGCCCTTCTATCCGACATTGAGTGGAAGGAGGAGAGCCTGAGCCAGAAGTTCCTCTGCAGGTGAGAACCACTGAACACTGTTTCCCAGAATGACTCACAGGGCCACGTCGCTGTGCTCAGCATTTATGGCCCTCAGTTAGGCTGTCTCACTATTCTCGGTGGCCTCCGCTGTGGCCACTAGGGTCCAAGCTTCCTACAGGTTACACATGCAGATACAAGAACATTCTGCCCATAATTTCCTCAGTAGCGAGTCACCTCTCACTACCTCCCCGTTACCCAATAATTTCTGCATGGGGAGTGTCACAGTTCAGTGAAGAGGTTAGTGTGAGACAAAGCAGAAGAAGTATGACACTCTGACTGGGCCTTCAAGAATGACATACTGGACCACGACACCTTTGCCAACCAGAAACCAAAAAATACCACACCCTGTCTTGACCACATTCAACCAGCAATCGTACACTCACTCACTGTTATATGCCTGCAAAAGTTACGTGATTTGCTGGGTGTTATAATTGTCCCTGTAGACCCTCAGGTCTTTGACATACACCCAAGATGCTAAATGAAAAAAACAGTTAAAAGGTCATGCAGACTTTCAACTAACCCATTCACACCAAAGTTGAGGTTTGGTGGTTGGTTTCTCTAACCAGAATGCAATATCATTGGGCACTGAGTATTCTCTGCCTCAGAGTTTGTTACCCCTGTCCAACCATTCAGTGTCCATAGAGATAAATAATATCACATATTCTATCCAAGTATTCAGCAAATCTAGGCAAATAATGTGCGTGTTATTGGGACATGTGTCATCTGTTAATCTTGAGTCACAGCAAGGTGTCTTTCTGTTCTTTTAGTGCAATGGTGTAAATTGCTGTAAATGCTGTTAACACAAAATGAACAAAGACAAAATAAAAACATGAATCACTTTCAAAAAGTGGCTTGAATATTTGTGTGTTTGTTGTGTCCGATCTCTCGTTAATCTTAAATTTTAGATGAGAGTGCCCTTGTACCCCAGGGGCAATATGGTATTGTTCCCCATGAGAAAAATAATAGGAAAGAAAAGTGAAAAATTGCATTTAACCTTATAACATAAATACAGCAAGATAAGAATTAAAAAAAACATATTTAAGTTTCCTATTGCTCCATTCTCAAGGACCTTTTGGCAGGCCAAAAACTTACATTATTCACATGAATAAACACAGGACTCCACTTATAATGTGTGTAACTGGTTGTATATGGCAGCCACGTGGGATGAGTTGGTCTATGAGAAGGGTTACCCCTTTACTAAGCGTCATCAGTGATGGAGGTGGCAGGACCTGTCTCCAGTCTATGGCAGTAACAGGCAGGCATCTGGTCTATTTACAAGCAAGAGATGGGGTAACTGTTGACAAACTGTTGCTTTTGTGGAAGACAGCGATGTCAGTCGCTTGGTTCAGCAATCTCTAGTCCCCCCCTCCCATTCTTATTTGCAGCAGCGTTACATTCAGGTCTGGTCCCTTGAGACTACTGCATCAAACAGAAGTGAGCTCAGGTGGTCACGTGACGCCAGGGGGGAGCCTCTGTTACCTGCTGGCTACAGGCGAGGCTTCCCTGCTGATTATTTAGGCCGAAGCACCTGAATTTCCTTTCTCCACCCATTGGCATGAGTGCAAGGGATGAGCGGAACTCTGTCTGTATCGCCTGTGAGCCACCCTAGTGTCATTGCATCACCCAGCCCTGCCTGCCCTGTCACGCCGGGGAGGGGATGGGCCAGTTGTATCTTATAGTTGCTGATGTCATCATACATTGATGTCATGTCAGCTGGGCGCTCACCCTATCTGGCAGTCATGCGGTGATGTCACGCTGGATGCTGCACGCCATAACTAGCCCCTCAGGCGAGGTTGTGCTGCGTCACACCAGCTGCATTATGACATGTGCTTCCTGTTCAGGGTCTGGCAACACTGTGTGCCTCCAGCCATGGATGGCCATGGGTCTGCTTCTCGCTGACAGTTTGGAGAGCCTCAGTCCTCTGCACAATTCTCAGTGCATGTTTAGGTACCAAGTTTTTACAACGAATGTTTACAAAAACGCATAACTTATATAATCATAGTAAAAATACGAGGCTGTGCTGCGTCACACCAGCTGCATTATGACATGTGCTTCCTGTTCAGGGTCTGGCAACACTGTGTGCCTCCAGCCATGGATGGCCATGGGTCTGCTTCTCGCTGACAGTGTGGAGAGCCTCAGTCCTCTGCACAATTCTCAGTGCATGTTTAGGTACCAAGTTTTTACAACGAATGTTTACAAAAACACATAACTTATATAATCATAGTAAAAATATGAACTATTTGTAGCTGAAACTTCACTATATGATTCATGCATAAAATGGAGATGTGCATTACTGCTTTCTTTTATTTAAACAATTTTGCTACTGAGGTAATAAGGCTCTTTTTTAAAAGGTTTGCAATACCAATCAGCATCTCCAAATCTCTCTTGTATGAAAAAAGAAGATTTTAGACTACGGAACCCCTGTTCTCACCTTAAACATGGCCATGTTTTGGCAAAAAGCATCTACCTAGATGGGACCACTATACCTCATTCTCCCAGCCAATCATTTACAGTTTCTGGATGAAGGCTGTTAAGCTTCCCAAACAGTCATGCCCGCAAAATGTTTTTGCTGCTCACTAAACGAACCTGGCGACCTCCTGGTGTCAGGTAGTTACAGACCTACCTCACTAGACATATATGCCAGCCACTCTCTCTGTATCGTCAAAGATTCTAACTTGAGAACGCACAAAGGTTTATGACCTACCCTCCATTTGAAAAAAAAAGCTTAGTTTACAGCAGTTTCTGTTAAGTGAACCACTCACTTTCAGCCACCCGACAGACCGACGTCTAGCTCAGGTAAAATATTTTGTGAATCAGCGCATTATCGTAAATGAGAGTTTCGTCCATGCATTTGGTAGTCCATCTATCCTATGCCATGAATAGGCATTCCGTTTGTCTGCCATGCCTGACCACTCATCCTGTGCCTCCTTCTTGAATGACCCCTTTGACCGCCAGTATGGGGTGCGTCCCTCTTCTCTATTACCTCCTAAAGTTTACTTTGGGCTATTGCTCCAGCAGCTCATCTTCACGCTACCTGCCACTTTCCCAATGGGTGTGAGCTCTTCACCACCTTGTCTTCTTGTGGCGGCTCCTGTTCACCTTGGAATTCGTTCACTTCCTAAGGAAACTACACCACATTCGATATATCGCAGGAAGTTTCTCGACCTTCGCTTGGAACTTAGCGGTAGTACCTTTGTGCCTACACTGATGGGACTCACAAGGGGAAGGCCTCAGACGCGGCCAACCGATTCGGCTCAAATTTGGCAGGTCGCTTGTGTACAACCTAAAACGAAGGAATCTATTTTGGGTCAACACCCCCGCGTTTTTGAGAAAATCGCCCCTGAAGATTATGACGAGCAATCGACTCAAAATTGGCGGGATCGATAGATAGTTGTAAATAGAACATTTTTCATCATCCGGTATGGTGTCCGAAAACGCATACGTTTCCTGAAATCGAGGTAAGAATGTTTTACAGCTGCCGCTCCTATCTATCTGGATCGCCGAGGAACAGAACTGCCTGCTTCCGGTAGTGCTTTGGTAATGCATCTGTCTTGCAACACTTATACAAATCAAAAATACAGCGTCGGTAACTTCGCGCTTGCCATCGTCTGTGACAGGCTCCCAATTGTATATTACAGCGCTAGTCGAAGGGTGTACATCCTCCATTATTCAGGTTATGCACCTGAAAGAAATGACACAACAAACAATAACTAGTTACTACGTGATAAACATACGAGATAATTACTACAAACTACAAAGTGTTTCAAAAATGACCGGTATATTTGAAACGGCAATACAAACTAAACGAGCAGCGATATAAATACACCGTTTGTTGCAATATGCTTGGGACAACAGTATATTTTCAGGCGGACAAACTTTCGAAATTACAGTAGTTACAATTGGCAACAACAGATGGCGCTGCGGTCTGGGAAACTCTATAGTACGATATTTTCCACATATCCACCATGCGTAGCAATAATATGGCGTAGTCTCTGAATGAAATTACCCGAAACCTTTGATAACGTGTCTGGCGGAATGGCTTCACATGCAGATGAGATGTACTGCTTCAGCTGTTCAATTGTTTCTGGATTCTGGCGGTACACCTGGTCTTTCAAGTGTCCCCACAGAAAGAAGTCACAGGGGTTCATGTCTGGCGAATAGGGAGGCCAATCCACGCCGCCTCCTGTATGTTTCGGATAGCCCAAAGCAATCAAACGATCATCGAAACATTCATTCAGGAAATTAAAGACGTCGGCCGTGCGATGTGGCCGGGCACCATCTTGCATAAACCACGAGGTGTTCGCAGTGTCGTCTAAGGCAGTTTGTACCGCCACAAATTCACGAAGAATGTCCAGATAGCGTGATGCAGTAATCGTTTCGGATCTGAAAAATGGGCCAATGATTCCTTTGGAAGAAATGGCGGCCCAGACCAGTACTTTTTGAGGATGCAGGGACGATGGGACTGCAACAGGGGTCTTTTTGGTTCCCCATATGCGCCAGTTCGGTTTATTGACGAAGCCGTCCAGGTAAAAATAAGCTTCGTCAGTAAACCAAATGCTGCCCACATGCATATCGCCGTCATCAATCCTGTGCACTATATTGTTAGCGAATGTCTCTCGTGCAGCAATGGTAGCGGCGCTGAGGGGTTGCCGCGTTTGAATTTTGTATGGATAGAGGTGTAAACTCTAGAGCATGAGACGATACGTGGACGTTGGCGTCATTTGGACCGCAGCTGCAACACGGCGAACGGAAACCCGAGGCCGCTGTTGGATCACCTGCTGCACTAGTTGCGCATTGCCCTCTGCGGTTGCCGTACGCGGTCGCCCTACCTTTCCAGCACGTTCATCCGTCACGTTCCCAGTCCGTTGAAATTTTTCAAACAGATCCTTTATTGTATCGCTTTTCGGTCCTTTGGTTACATTAAACCTCCGTTGAAAACTTCGTCTTGATGCAACAACACTGTGTTCTAGGCGGTGGAATTCCAACACCAGAAAATTCCTCTGTTCTAAGGAATAAACCATGTTGTCCACAGCACACTTGCACGTTGTGAACAGCACACGCTTACAGCAGAAAGACGACGTACAGAATGGCGCACCCACAGACTGCGTTGTCTTCTATACCTTTCACATCACTTGCAGCGCCATCTCTTGTTGAAAATTGTAACTACTGTAATTTCGAAAGTTTGTCCGCCTGAAAATGTACTGTTGTCCCAAGCATATTGCAACAAACGGTGTATTTCTATCGCTGCTCGTTTAGTTTTTATTGCCGTTTCAAATATACCGGTCATTTTTGAAACACCCTGTACATACAGTACTCGTAATATGTTACTTACCGAAGAACACTGTATTCATTCACAAAACGTATTTCATTCGGCGCATTAACGATGGAAAAAACACTATATGTATCCGCGAGGTTCGCGTCAGCCTAATGACGTAAAACAACTCTTTTCGATTGACTTCTATAAGGTTCGTGCTGGACACCTTCACTCCTCCAGGTTCACAATTATGATATGACGAAGAGGCAACCGGGACAAATAAATCTCCCCGCGTGCATTCTGTCCCGTGCCTCGCTGTAAACAAGCGTCGCGCGGAATTCGCAGCACTCTTACTCGGAGTTGTTTTCATGTGACGAGGCTTAAAAGTTTAATACTTTAATAATTCACAGAGTTTGGGAAATTAGTTTGCCTACGTTATTATTGTCTTTCCTCATTGATTTACTTACCTTATTAACCCTCCTATCCCTATCAATTGAGATATGGAAAAATACAAACGAAAATAATAACAGCAGCTAGGTTTCTTCGAGATTCGAACCCGGGTTCTCCGATTCCCAGCCAGTTACATTGGCCGTTTTTCTATCGATGATGGCGGCGAAATGTGTTTACCATGCGGGTACAAAGCGGCAGTTGTAAAAGTTTCTTACCTCGATTTCTGGAAAAGTTTGCGTTTGAGGACCCCATACCTGATGATGAAAAAAGCTCTGTTTACAATTGTCTATCGATCCCTCCAGTTTTGAGTCGATTGCTCGTCATAACCTGTAGGGGTGATTTTCTCAAAATTGCGGGGGTGTTGAACCAAAATATCTTAGATTCCTTCGTTTTAGGTTGCACACAAGCGACCTGCCAAATTTGAGACGAAATGGTTGGCCGTGTCTGAGGCTCCCCCTTGTCAGACTGACTGTGATGCTGGGTGTGCGTTCGTCATTGGCACCAACGATTTTCGTTATTGGCTTCCGGAACAGTGCTCTGTATTTACAGGGGAGCTCTTCGCCCTGTATCAGGCCACACAGAACATCTGGTGGCACAGGCTTTTCAGTTGTGTCATCTGCTCCGATTCTTTCAGTGCCCTTCAGAACCTCTGAGTGCTGTACACAGCCCATCCCTTTGTGCGAAGGGTCCAAGAAAGCTTACACTTGCTTACTCTTGAGGGAGCCACTCTGATGTTTAAGTGGGCCTCTGGTCACGTCGATCCAACGGAAAACGAGGCTGCTGACGCTGCTGCCAAGGCTGCAATCCTCCAATCTCTGCCCGCTAGCTCTTCCATTCCTTCCGATGATCTTCGTGTTGCGTCTGTCAGAATGTGGTGACACTTTGGTCTCACCACTGGTCTTCCCTTCATGGGAACGAGCTCCGAGGAATTAAACCTCTCCCAGCGGCTTGGCCGACCTCCTCTCGGCCCTTTCGGCGGAGGAGATCGTTTCAGCTAGGTCGCGTATTGGGCACTGCCTTTTATTTATCGCCATTTGTTAAGTGGTAACCCCGACAACTTTCTACTTATTGTCATGAACCTTAAACGGTTCACCATTTCCTGACTAAATTCCCTTTTTTTAACCACTTACATTCTTAATGTACGTTTGCCGCCTGAGTTACCGGCCGCTTTAGCAAACGGCACACGGACTGTCGACCGTGCTTTACTTTTTACCCGTCGTAGCAATATGGCGAAGAAAATTTAACCTTTAGTTCGGAAGCTCCGCTGTCTATACAGTGCGTTTTATGGATCTCTCTCCAAGAGGAGTGCCTTGTTCTTAGCTCTTTTCCCTTCCATCGATTGGGCTTAACAAGTAATGGTTTTCAACTCCTTTTTTTATGAGTGTTCCAAGGCTCTGACATGGTTGCGTATGACCTTTGTTGTTATTGTGCTCTAAAACAAAACAAACGAACTTGTTGAAAAATAAAGCTATGGAAATGGCACAACCACCTGCTTTAAGATGCCATAAATGTAACTCCAGTTCACCAAATTATTGGCAGTCTGAGCCAAAGATGAGTGTATTACAGACCCCAAGGCAGCAAATACCGTTTCACCAGATGCAGGCCTTGGAGTCTCCACACACTGATACATTCTTCGTGGTGCTGTACGCATATCCAAGGTTTCCGAGGAGACGGTGTGGTGCCGCTTCTGAGTCCAGTGTTATCTGCTGTGTACACCGTAGCACGTGGTACAAAATGGTTCAGACGGCTCTGACAGCTTCATTTGCACCATCAACAGACCAGGCTCTGCTAACGGTATACTACGCTTTCCACATCGCTGGCAACTGGTTCTAAAAAAATGGGGCAAATGGTTCTGAGCACTATGGGACTTAACTTCTGACGTCATCAGTCGCCTAGAACTTAGAACTACCTAAACCTAACTAACCTAAGGACATCACACACATCCACGCCCGAGGCAGGATTCGAACCTGCGACTGTAGCATTCGCGCGGTTCCTGACTGCAGCGCCTAGAACCGCTCGGTCACCCCGGTCGGTGGCAACGGGTTCTACACAACGCTTTGAACGACAGTAACTGGTGCAAACATGTAACTCTTTTGTACCGGTTGTGAATAAATAGTTGCCACTATTTAAGTTCCAACCCCGTAATTTGCTCAAGAATATTTTTAAAAAAATGGCTCTGACCACTATGGGACTTAACTTCTGAGGTCGTCAGTCCCCTAGAACTTAGAACTACTTAAACCTAACTAACCTAAGGTCATCACACACATCCATGTCTGAGGCAGGATTCGAACCTGCGACTGTAGCGGTAGCGCGGTTCCAGACTGTAGCGCCTAGAACTGCTCGGCCACCCCGGCCGGCACACGTGGTACACGTCAGAGGGGGCACCAGTTGGCAGTTTCCAGTGTAGTACCACAAAGTTGGGATCAGCCACCATGTAGATGGTGCTCGTAACAACAACCTATTGTGACTTGCTCCAGACGATTCACAAATGCTTCACCCCACCCGTCAATAATTAGGTCTGTCACCACATAGGGTGCTGACACTAGGAACCAATTCATGTGACTGCCAAACACAAAATGGCAGATAATGATTATTAAGCCATTTGCAGATAAAAGCAGCGGCACAGTTTCACACGACCAATTGTCACATTTTTGTAGATCAGTAGCTGTCAAACTGGTGTCACCATTTGCTGTAGTATTTTTATGGTTCTTAGCTTGCAGAAACGACATGTTGGAAGTTTAAAGTAATTGGCGGCGAGCCCATCCCTCAGTAAATCTGGCCAGACAGGCCCACAGCCTTTCAGGGCAGACAGGGCAGCCCCTTGTCGAGACAGGTGTCCAGCAGAACAATGCCGAGCTACATTGCCATGGCGCCAGCAGAAGGCTGGGCTGGAGGCGATGGACTGAAGGGACACATCTACACAGTGGAGTCGTAAACCGGGCATTGTGTGCAGAGCCACATGTAATAAAAATTCGCCAGTTTGCATGTTCGCTGTTACTGAAAATAGGCCTTTGACACACTTCCATCACCCATCACAGTCATATAAGGAGCTCTGGCATCTGAGAAACCTTTAGAGATAGAATCTTTATTACACCTGATAGCAAGGACAAACATTCTCCAAGGCACAGACGATTTAGATAAAGATAAAAAAGCCCAGAGTTGGCAGTTTCTTTTTTTTTCAGAGAGGCAGTTTTCTTAACTCTCACTCTGGTTCGACATGAGTCTGTGCTGTCGTGTAGGAGGGGAGATTTAGCGCCTCTAAAGCCCTGTGATTGACTCAAGATGGAGTGAAGGCGTTGTTGTTGGTGCACTTTGCAGGAAAACGGAAATTTTTTATGTGGAGAGGCGCGAAGCACTCGGGTTCCGGACTTTGGTCTCGAAGCATCTTGTGATTGGAGCTCTGGCATGTGTGGTTGGTACTTTGGGGCCTGTCCTAAGACTGACTGCATTTCTGAGTAGTTAGACTGGGGAGCCTGTGGGGAAGTTTTTGCGTCTCGGCCTACTCGTTTGCTGCGAGCACACTTATTCGTTATTGGTTTACCAGTCTTGATGTTTGGTATCCTTGTGTGCTCTGTCGTATAAGTGAGCGAAATTGGTCCTTGGTACGACCAGCGAATGGGTGTGTCACAGATTGAAATCTACCATGATTTCAGGTCTCCGATAGAGAATAAATTGCGATCCGTCTGCCTGATCGCTAGACCGCAGTCGAATCTGTGTGGCACAGGAATGTGTAGTTTTTAAATTCGTTTGGGTCACAATTAGAGTGCATGCTTACAAGAAGCAAGGCACGTTTGCTACAGAGTAGCGGAAGTAATAATGTTTGGTTAAACATGGATCCACGTCAGATTATTAGCGATGACCCGGCAGATAATACACGGGATTCTCAGGGAAATGAGGTTGCAAACCGAGCAGAAATGTCGAACGTAAAACCTGCAGAGTATGATGACATGTCTCAGTCAGGTGACGAAAGTGAGCGGGAGACCGCAGCAGAACGAAATGTAGGCGCTGCTGGTACGAGATGCACCATCAGGGAGACTGGCAGACCAGAGTCACAAACGAAACGTCACAAAATGATGGGATCTCGTTCATCTAGTCCTGGAGGTGTTACCGGTGGATGTCAATTTGACGCTCTCATGCAATTCATGCTAGATGCAGAGAAAAAGAGACGAGAGGAAGAGGAGGAAAGACAAATTATTCATAAGAACGGTCACAGCCGGCATAGATGGAGTCTAGTAAGAGATCGCAGGAATTCAAGAAGAGCAAAAGAATGTCAAGAAAACGACAGCAGAAATACGTGAAGTTGCCGACCAGGCTAAGCGCCATGCCAAAACAGCACTATTGGTAGCGCAAGTAGCACGAAAGCACGCATCAGTTGCCAAAGAACAGGTTAAAATGGCGAGAACTGAGGCGTATAAGACAAAAAAGGCACTTCAGACTCTCCAGAAACAAGAAAAAAATAGTTCAAGAAACGAAAGAATAAATGGGTGAGGCTGCGAAGCGAATTGAACAGATAGAAATCAAACAGGCCGAAGTCTCAGAAGTTAAAGATCAGAAGGCCCAAGTCGCCGAGCAACAAAACGAGTTGGCTAAGGACGTTCGGCAGGCACATGAGCAGGTCGTGCAATTCCAGACACAAAATCATCCGGCAGAGCACCATCGAGATCACAGGAGTGAAAAAAATGTTTAGCGACTCTCCGAATCGCTATGTGAGGACATACCTCCTGGACAAGAGCGAATGCAGAAGGAATACGATCCTGCCGCGGCGGACCTCGTATTAGAACACTCTCCGTCGGTAACACGCAGCATGTCAGAAACCGAGCCGGAAAACTGTTGTACACGTCTGAGGAGGACAGAAACGTTAACACCTGAAACTGGCAACACGAGGGGACACCATAATACTGCACGACTTCCGTTTGGGCATGGATACATGGTACATGGAACCACACGCTGCAGACGAAAAGGAAAATTTGTACGACGGATACGTCGAACCTTTCGACAGCAAACTTTTCCTGACCATTCAAAATTTTCAAGTCTACAAGGAGTCAAACAACGCATTACATCCAAAGACCTGGATGGCACAGTATGATGATGTGCTACCAGAATCTTGGTCACTGAAGTGCAAGGTCCAGTTTATCTGTGGTTTTTTAGTAGGGTCGATTGCAGAACATATGGGCAGACTTGCGGAGAGTTGTCGCTCCTACAAAGAAACTGTGCTCTGAGCACTGTAGGACTGTGGGACTTAACTTCTGAGGTCATCAGTCCCCTAGAACGTAGAACTACTTAAACCTAACGAACCTAAGGACGTCACGCACATCCATGCCGGAGGCAGGATTCGAACCTGCGACCTTAGCGGTCGCGCGGTTCCAGACTGTAGCGCCTAGAACGGCTCGTCCACTACGGCCGGCTGTTTGTTTGTCATTTTCACTCATTTTTATCAGCAGTCCTTATGGAAGTGGTCAAATTAGTTGCGTATTTCTTACATCTTCACGCCAACAATCACTGTCAGGTTCAAAAAATGGTTCAAATGGCTTTGAGCACTATGGAACTTAACATCTACGGTCATCAGTCCCGTAGAACTTAGAACTACTTAAACCGAACTAACCTAAGGACAGCACATAATACCCAGTCATCACGAGACAGAGAAAATCCATGACCCAGCCGGAAATCGAACCCGGGCGCGGGAAGCGAGAACGCTATCGCACGACCACTAGCTGCGGACCACTGGTAGGTGGCAGATTGGATTAAAATTCCGATGAAACTTGTACGTCATCACCAATTGGCACTTTTTGTGGCATACCAAACCAGGTACTTTGCAATACTGAGTACACCAAACAACTGAGTACTGCTATTATTGCTTCGCACCTCATAACTGTTGTCCGATTTCCGCAATTGAGCATCGTACTCTGTCATAGCATCCTCGTAGAAGAGCCTTCACAGTTATCACCTTGGTCGATGAAACTGTTTTCTTTCCATGCTTCCATGTACACCGCCCAAGGGACGGATGTACGTCACTTTATGTTTTTCGTGGTGTCAAGACAAGTCACTCCTGCCACAGAGCATATGCTTCTCGACTGTCGGATGTGTTTCGTATGGTGTTAGGAGTCCACGCTTTGGGCGCTTGTCGACGCTATGACTCATTGTATTATGGGCATGTGAGTCTCGATTCTCAGATGTTTCGTATGGTGTTAGCGGTCCACGTTTTGGGCGCCTGCGGACGCTAAAACTTGATGTGAGTCATCGCCTGTCGTGCGATGTAGCCTGTCTCATGGTGGAATTTTGCCAGCGCCATGTGAGCGCCTTCGGTGAGACATTGCGTATGGGGAGTTAGCATGGACGAGTGCAAGTCACGGTAGAGTGGCGATCCCCAGACCAGGACACAGAAAGCAGAAACGAAATGATGGACCATGGATGAGACTTCAATTAGAAAAATATTTAGATATATATAATTCAGTATGGTTTTGAGTCGAAACAAGGCCCTGGGAGTAGACAACGTCCCTTTAGAACTACTGACAGCCTTGGGAGAGCCAGTACTGACAAAACTCTACCATCTGGTGAGCAAGATGTATGAGACAGGCGAAATACCCTCAGACTTCAAGAAGAATATAATAATTCCAATCCCAAAGAAAGCAGGTGTCGACAGAAGTGGAAATTACGAACTATCAGTTTAATAAGTCATAGCTGCAAATTACTAACGCGAATTCTTTACAGACGAATGGAAAAACTAGTAGAAGCCGACCTCGGGGACGATCAGTTTGGATTCCGTAGAAATATTGGAACACGTGAGGCAATACTGAGCCTACGGCTTATCTTAGAAGCTAGAGCAATGAAAGGCAAACCTACGTTTCTAACACTTCTAGACTTAGAGAAAGCTTTTGACAATGCTGACTGGAATACTCTCTTTTAAATTCTGAAGGTGGCAGGGGTAAAATACAGGGAGCGAAAGGCTATTTACAATTTTTACAGAAACCAAATCGCAGTTATAAGAGTTGAGTGGCATGAAAGGGAAGCAGTTGTAGCCTCTCCCCGATGTTATTCAATCTGTATATTGAGCAAGCAGTGAAGGAAACAAAAGAAAAATTCGGAGTATTTATTAAAATCCATAGAGAAGAAGTAAAAACTTTGAGGTTCGCCGATGACATTGTAATTCTGTCAGAGACAGCAAAGGACTTGGAAGAGGAGTTGAACGGAATGGATAGTGTCTTGAAGGGAGGATATAAGACGAACATCAAAAAAAGCAAAACGAGGATAATGGAATGTAGACGAATTAAGTCGGGTGATGCTGAGGGTATTAGATTAGGAAATGAGACACTTAAAGTAGTAAAGGAGTTTTGCTATTTGGGGAGCAAAATGACTGATGATGGTTGAAGTAGAGAGGATATAAAATGTAGACTGGCAATGGCAAGGAAAGCGTTTCTGAAGAAGAGAAATTTGTTAACATCGAGTATAGATTTAAGTGTCAGGAAGTCGTTTCTGAAAGTACTTGTATGGAGTATAGCCATGTATGGATGTGAAACATGCACGATAAATTAAATGTGGTGCTACAGAAGAATGCTGAAGATTAGATGGGTAGATCACATAACTAATGAGGAGGTGTTGAATATAATTGGGGAGAAGATAAATTTGTGGCACAACTTGACTAGAATAAGGGATCGGTTGGTAGGACATGTTCTGAGGCATCAAGGGATCACCAATTTAGTATTGGAGGGCAGAGGTGAGAGTAAAAATCGTAGAGGGAGACCAAGAGATGAATACACCAAGCTGATTCAGAAGGATGTAGGTTGCAGCAGGTATTGGGAGATGAAGAAGCTTGCGCAGGATAGAGTAGCATGGAGAGCTGCTTGAAACCAGTCTCAGGACTTAAGACGACAACAAGAACAACATGGTTTTGTTTCATTGCAACAGCAGCGATCCTGACAGAGGAGACAGGAGGCATCGCTGTAATATGTACAATCACGAGTAGACAATCACAAAGTGCAACTTCAAAGATTTCTGGCAAACCACCAGCACCTGAATGAGTAGACGCACTTTCTGGCCATTTCAGCGTCAGCAGACAACAGCGACGGACACCGAAAAGTAAAAGACGACTATACATGGAATGAAATGCATGAAAATTCGCTTTGGTAGTATTAGCAAAGGCATAGGCTAGTACCATAAGTTAGTACTTAGTATTGGGAGAAGTCTGCACATCTGCACGTTTGGTGGAGGTATGGATGTAGAGCCAGCGTAAAATTAGAGTGCATGACAGGAGTAGAACTAACCAAAAACTAAGATAAACACATGAACACACAAATAGACACCTCACACCACATACTTTACATCCATACAAGGTTAACAGGGCCCTCCAGTCGTTTTATATATATATATATATATATATATATATATATATATATATATATATATATATATATATATTTGCGTCCTTAGTAATAAAATAAATAAACAAATGTATTAAGCAAAGAAAAAAATTTTTATTCATCATTATGTTCTTTTTATGTAAATGGATTATATTGATCTACCGACATTTGTGAGAGAATATGGCGGTTGACCACACTTGAGGACTGCGCAGAGTGTGGAACCAACATGACAGACTGGACGTCAAGGGCCACACCAGTGAGGGGAGAAGGGAGCGAGTGGCCGTAATGAGTCAGCTGTGGCAGCCCAGGCGTGGGCGATCCCTCCGCTGTGACAGAACCAGCCCGCGAGCTGATGCGCCTACGTCACACAGCCCAGACGTCTCCCAGTGCAGGCGGGATGTATCACGCCAGCCAGCTCAGTCAGCAGGGAGCCACCACATGCCAGCAGCAACCCCTAGCGGCCAACGATCCGCCAGGCTGCGAATCAAGAGACACGTGAGTCGTGTGGCACCGCAGACGTCTGCCGCCACTTGTGCCACGTCATGCGCTGATTCAGAGGCCATTCCACTCTGGCGCAAATTGCTGTTCTTCAGTCCTACCAGTCACAGTTTGTGCAAGTGCATAAGTGCCATGTTTTCAATTCCTGAGATATTTTCATTTGTAAATTTCCTCTCCCCAGGGACCCTTGTCGACGATAAGGAGCGATAGGATATACTTCTGTAATGTCATAATGTTAATATCTTTTTGTGTTTTAATATGTTTAAATTGAACTGCCTTGATTGTGACGTATATGTTCTGCACATTTATTAATGCCTTGATTATGTGCCTGTTTTTATGTCGTAGAAAATAATACACAAAGTACGCAACGTAGGTAATAAGACAAACAGATTACACATTTGATTTCCTTGTTCATTGAGAATTTGAAAATGTATGTGTTTTGATGATTTTGCCCAAATGAGTGATAGAACAGGGGTCTTTGATCTCAGGATATGGTGTGAATGGGTATAATTCTTTGCTGCAAGGCCTTTTAAACGCCTGTCGTATGTTTATTGGAAGTCTGTGGTGTAGCAATGACCCCTGGGTCTAACATAGTTCATACTACTCACAGTATACTTTTCATGTACTCTTGCTGTCTTGCAGCTTCATGTGTGTGAATGACCCCTGAAATGAATTAGGCCTAGCTAGGATGTGTTTCAGCCACAGGAATTCCTCGTTGACAAAGTTACCTCTTTTCACACATTTATATTGGTTATAAGGATGAGATTCTGCTACTATTTTCAACGACTTCCTCTGGTTTGTGCCACACTAACCAATATTGAAGTGAGACACTACCTGTGCAGAAATCAATGGAAGGAAGAGGGCAGTGAAAGAGGACAAGTTACTCTCTCACCTATTTTTCGTATACAGAAAATTATTAAAGATTTTGTTATCACCTTACACACCTTGAGCGAGACTCTAGAAAGTTAACTGCCTGAGCTGACATTGGTGGAGCCTGGTAGGGCGCTAAAAGCACGAGGTATTTTTATGGTTCTTAGCTTGCAAAAACGGCATGTTGGAAGTTGAAAGCAATTGGTGGCGAGCCCATCCCTCAGTAAACCCTGCTAGACAGGCTCACAGCCATACAGGGCAGACAGACCAGCCCCTAGTCACTTCAAGTCTCCAGCAGAATAATGCTCCGCTACCTGCCATGCCGCTAGCAGGAGGCTGGGCTGGGGGCGATGGACTGAAAGGACATGTCTACACGGTGGAGTCGTAAAATGGGCATTGTGTGCAGAGCTATGCGCAATAAACATTCATGTCTATTCCTCTTCAACTTACTGTCTACTGAGCTATTCCTTATTACTGCATCTATAGTCTTAGACAACTTTACCCGTATCTTGTAATTCCTTAGTACTTCCGTATCTCACGTCTTTGCGTATTGATTCTTCCTGACAAATGTCTTAAACTTTCGCCCATTCTTCATCATTACAATATCGTGATCTGAGTCTAAATCTGCTCCTGGGTACCCATTACAATCCAGTATCTGATTTCGGAATCTCTGTCTGACGGTGATGTAATCTAACTGTAATCTTCCTATAATACCCAGCCTTTTTCAAGTATACCTCCCCCTCTTGTGATTCATGAACAGAGTATTCGCTATTACCAGCAGAACCTTGTTACAGAATTCGATTAGTCTTTGTCCTTTCTAATTCCTTGTCCCAAGCCCATATTCTCCTGTAACCTTTTCTTCTAGTCCTTCCTCTAAAATTGCATTCCAGTACCGCATCACAATTAGATTTTCATACCCCTTTACATACTGTATTACCCTTTCAATATCCTCATACACTTTCTCTATCTCTTCAGGTTCAACTTGCGATGTTAGCACATATACCTGAACTATCGTTGTCGGTGTTGGTTTGCTGTCGATTCTGATAAGAACAACCTTGTCACTGAACTGTTCACAGTAACATACGCTCTTCCCTACCTTCCTTTTCATAACGAGTCCTACTCCATTTATACCATTTTCTGCTGCTGTTGATATTACCTACACTCATCTGACCAGAAATCCTTGTCGTCTTGTCACTTCATTTCACTTACCCTTACTACATATAGATTAAGCCTTTGCATTTCCCTTTTCAGATTTTCTAGTTTCCCTATCACGTTCAAGCTCCTGACATTCCACTCCCCGACTCGTAGAACGTTACGCTTTAGTTGATTATTCACTCTTTTTCTCATGGTAACCCCCTCCTCGCCCCCCCCCCCCCCCCCTTAGCAGTCCCCTCCTGGAGATCCGAATGGCACTATTCCAGAATCTTTTGCCAATGAAGAGATCATCATGACACTTCGTCAATTACAGGTAAAATATGTCTTGTGGATACACGTTATGTGTCTTTAATGCCGCGGTTTCCATTTCCTTCTGCATCCTCATGCCGTTAATCATTGCTGATTCTTCTGCCTGTAGGGGCAGTTTCCCACCCCTAGGACAAGGGAGTTCCCTGAATCTCTGTCCGCTCCTCCGCCCTCTTTGACAACGCTGTTGGCAGAATGAGGATAATTTCTTATGCCGGAAGTGTTCGGCCGCCAATTTAAACAGCGGCGGGATTCGAACACAGGACTGAACATCTTTTAACTATGAATCAAAG
The DNA here is from genome assembly GCF_023897955.1 of Schistocerca gregaria. Taxonomy (NCBI): domain Eukaryota; kingdom Metazoa; phylum Arthropoda; class Insecta; order Orthoptera; family Acrididae; genus Schistocerca; species Schistocerca gregaria. The sequence continues at coordinate 1,005,151,208 of NC_064920.1, read as the reverse complement.
ACGCTACCTCTACACCACGGTGTATCCCCCATTAAACTCCCCGGACTTCAACCCTTCTCACCTCAACTGATTCCTAAACGAAGGAAGCACCTCATGACATTCGCTTCACGACTTTTACAGAGATTCGTTGAACAACAGGCCGATCCACTCGCACTGTGAACACAACTACGACTTCTGCTTCGCTGGCAACGGGCTACACCCAGTGCTGGTGACTACTTTGAAGGACAGTAGGGCCTTGAAACATGTATCTATTCTGTATAAGTTGTAAATAAGTAGTTGCCAGTACTGAAGTTCCTAACCTGCTGATGTGCAGTAGTGTTAGTAGCCTATAGCTTGTAACTTGCACCTCCCTCCGATCTCCCTCCTCGCTCCCTCCCCCTCCCCCCCAAATCCGTCGCAAATCACGAAGTGTTACTGCCCGGCACTGCGTGTAGAGGAGCCTGCGCAAGAGCGAGCATCTATTGAAGTAGCTGTACTTTATACGTTTGCATTATGCAACAGATTTAACATGATTCATGCCCCTTAAGTAAAAAAAGATGTTTGACTCCCTAATCCAACTTCTTACGAGCCAATAATTCCTTTTTCTTTTCAGTTTCCAAAATAGCTGATATTCTTTCTTGGGAGTTAAACTATTTCCGTACCAGATTTCATCGAAATCGGTTGTGCGATTCGTGAAAGCATAGTACATAACGTTACTTTCGCATTTATAATATTAATATGAATGTAGATGTTACTGTGCATTCGTTGTGTGGTTACCATGAAATGACAATTATTTGCTTATTCAAGAATGTAGAAAAACCTCATGCCACTGGGACATTTGTTATACGCTGTCTTCATTATGTTCCAATTCTACAATTTTCACATTTTTTGTGCTGTGTTTCCCTGCAAACTTCAACGAATCTCATCTGTATGCTCACACTTTCTGACACTATCGAATACACGTTACGAAATACACGGTCATTGAACAGAATTGTTTCGGTACAGAAGTTGAAACGTCCCCTTACAAAAATTATACATGACTATGTTTAAACTGATACACAATATTTTTTTAGCGCAACGCAATCTGCCTTTAAATAATCCCTACAAAAGAATGGCCCTGACTAACATTAACCTATACCTTTCACAAATCACTTACCTCACCAAAAATCTTCGTTACTCGAACTACTGCAATACAGCGAGCGCCACTACTGCCAGCTAAATAAAAGATTCAAACTACTGAAGGCGCTAACTACTGATAGGCATAGTTAGCAAATGAAAGATTTTGATAGAGGACAAACAATGTATTTACCTAAATAGTGTTCAAAAGTCATAATATATATAGCAGTTCATGACATCCAGTCTTACAAATTTCAAAACTTCGACATTTCTCTCCCCACATCCACCACTGCTTCCGGCTCACCTCCAACTGCGCAACGCTACGCGCTGTTAACAGCCAACTGCCCAACACTACAATGGCAGACAACAACGCAAACTAGCCACAGACTGCACACAGCACAGCCAGTGATTTTCATACAGAGCGCTACGTGGCGTTACCAATAAAAAAAACCTATACTTACAAAGTAAAAAGCAATGTTAAAAGTATTAATGAAAGAGCTAGTGCCTGTCTAAATAGTGTCATTCGTCAGGGATCTTATTTTTATATCTAAATGTGTCTGTGAAACCCTTTGGGTGTCCACAATACGTGGAACACTGTGTATGCATAGATGTCTTCCAGAAGTTGCAACTTTTTGTTGATCTTTTGTCTCTTGTTCTCACTGTTGTTGTCAGAAACTCAACACGTGGATGTATTCGCTGGTGAAGGCTGTCGGTTCGTTGCGCCCCCCGCTTCCTCTCCCAGAGACCCACTCGCGCTACCCTGAGGGACAGGTCGTTCCACCCTTGCGGTCCCCCACGCGGCGGAATCCCAAATTAGCGTTAATTACTTAAATTGTCGATTGCGCAGCCACCTTGCCGCAGGCGACGCAACTAACTAAATGCGGAAACCGTGTCCGGCGCTTCCCTCGCGCGTCCCAGCTGGCCAGGTGTTTCGCTACGGGGTGCAGACAGGCTTTCTGCGCGCCCACCTCAGCTGTCAGCCGTATCCAAGGTATAACACCTTGTTCAGCCAGCTATCACTCACGGCCTGGCTACATACCGAGACTGAGGATCGTGGGAACCAACTAACTAACTAACCTCAAAGACACCAGTATACCTAACACCAGCAATGTACCAAGCAGCTGAATCACGTGATTAAAGAAGTTAGTTAATTAGCAGTGACCATTAAGTATATTAGGAATTATCTTGTCCACTGCCACTATGGAAACCATAGGATAAGTAAAGTAGTCCCATAAAACACCGAATAGGTTCAGGTAAACTCGTCCTCTCGTGAACATCTTACAGATCTTTCAGAGTCAATGCAGATACGTGCAGAAGTAATTGATCCGCTTGGGGTAACAAAATGGTAAGCGCCAAAATCACAGTTTCGAGATACAGCACATCTAAAGTTTCAATTGATCTGCAAATCTGATTTTTTTTGAACAATCCTTTTATTCTGTAGTGATTCTAACATCTATCTTCTACTATACAGACGTAAATGAAACTCAGAACTGACTAAAACAAATGAAATATACAAAAATTATTACATTATCATACACCATTAACAACACATAGTGATAGAACATTACATATTAAAGTTTGCAGTAAGTCTTCAACACTGTACTGAAACTGCAAAATCATTCATCACTCTCATTACTAATGTCTTTTTCATCCAAAACTATTGGCTTTAGTGACAGGAAAAATCCATGGAGGACAGGAGGTATGTAATGTAGGAGCGACAGGACGTCAGCAACTTTTTTCTTTTCAATAACCCTTGGCCCATTGTATTTAAGTCGAAGCGTAGGAACTGGTCCTGGCCTTCCACGTTTCCTGAAGCTTATTTCATGCCAAATGTCATGACAAAATGTCTCGCTTATGAATAAAGATGATGAATATCCGGAGGTCACCTTCCACCTACATACTATCCTTAGGTTGATATCTCGACCATTAACTGTCTTCTTTCTGATGACAAACGCTTCTTTAGAGTGCCGTGTTTGATAGAAATCCTCTCTTTTCATTTTATATACAAGCAATGGATTCTTCTTAGACGACTTCTTGATGATCTCGCACCACTGATCTGGACTGTACACATCTTGTGCTTGTCGGCGAACGTAATTTTCAAGCCGGCCGCGTTGGCCGTGCGGTTCTGGCGCTGCAGTTCGGAACCGCGGGGCTGCTACGGTCGCAGGTTCGAATCCTGCCTCGGGCATGGGTGTGTGCGATGTTCTTAGGTTAGTTAGGTTTAAGTAGTTCTAAGTTCTAGGGGACGTATGACCTAAGATGTTGAGTGCCATAGTGCTCAGAGCCATTTGAACCATTTTTCGTAATTTTCAATTGTACTTCAGGAACATAATGGTATGTACATGCACTTACCATTATGTTCGTGAAAGACAGTATTTTTACAACATTCTAAAGACAGTATTTTTACAAAATAACATACCTCTGAGTCATCTGAATCGTTAGGAATGTATTCTGGATCTCTCTCGAAGATATTAGTACCATTGGAAGTATATTACTCGTCTTCTGCCATGTTCACTGTTGCCATAATCTCGGAGATGTTTTTACTTGCCGCCATTATCTCTGTCACTTACCATTATATTTCCGATACAGACGGACAGTGGCGCTTACAATTAAGCTCCGCCCTGGCATCTATTGAGTGAATTTGGAACTACTACTAAGTTTACTGCATCCTGCATCCCACAGGTGGTGCCATTAGCCATCTACCGAAAAATATACGACGCTGGCGCTTACCATTGTGTTCCCCCGAGCGGCTCAATTTTAGTCGTGCCTCTGGGAAATGTGGTTGAACTTCTTTATAATCATGTTTTTGTTCTACTGACCTGGAAGACAGTCTTAATAACAATGTCAGACGTTTTGTAGATATTTAGTTACCTATAATCAAATACTATCTGGAAAAAAGCTCCTTAAATGTCTAGTTAGATCTTGATAAGATTTCAGAGTGATACAAATATTGGTAACTTGCTTTAACTGGTAAAAATATAAAATTGAGCAAATCGCAAAATCTAGAAAAGTAGTAGCATGTGACGGAAATACCAGTGAGGCACAACTGCAGTCCTTAACCTCTTACAAATAACTCGGTGTAAATTTCGTGGGGATACGCTATGGATTCATCATCTAGCTCAATTATAAGTGAATCAGGTGGCAGTCTTTGATTCATTAGTAGGATGTTTGGTAAATGCAGTTTCACTACCGATAATGTGCACGCCAACTACCTCACGAAATCCTACATGAAAAGTGCTGCAGCCTCCTAGGCATAATCCTCCTAAGGGACTGTGAAGACACATACAATAATTTTTAATTCGAAAAGGAAAAGATTTAGGTATCGGTTTGTAACAGAAATTATTTTTTGTTTGTAGTAGTCTGACTGTGTCTTCCAGATAACGATAAAATGTCCACATCTGTGTGCATTAATTCAGATTCTTCCCGACGTACAATCGCTGATTTTAAAAGAAAAGTTTTCGTAACCAAGTATGAAGAAAATCAGTAAATATTATTCCACAGTTTGCTATTGAAGACAACTTTCAGCATATGACAAATACTTAGGTGCCACAACTAGGAATCGAACGTCGATTACAAGGTAAATAAAATGTTAAAAATAAAGCACACATAGTCGTGTCAGCGCTTTCCAACTTCAGTCAGTCATACTAAAACAAAAAACGTACCACGTTTTTTTATTTATTTGGATTCGCTGCTCTTGAATTGGCTGTGTCTTCAGACAAATTTTCATGCATATATTTGCGATTATTTACGTTTAGCTTTGCCAAATCCTTTCTCATCTATGTTCCAAAAAGTTACTGAAAGCCACACAAAAATACTGCACGTGTTTTCGAGAATTTGGTTTGTAAATAACACGTTTCACATTGTTAAAACGCAGTTTAAACGTTGTTATATTGCGTCCAGTCCCATTGTGTTCACTTGTTGTTAAGAACTAGGCACTAAATATCTTCACACAACGAAATAACGTTTTGATATAGAGTGATGGGTTAACTGGCCAACCAAATTAACATTAACAATATTTAGTTGCAGATGATCAGTTATCAGTATCTGATAATGCAAAGAGGACCCTGTATAAACTTATAATGTAAAATTACAGCAACAAACGAAAACTTTTTCCAAGAATAATTTTTGTAGATTTGTAAGTAGGCTGTTTACGTTTTTGTGTTGGTAATGCCACGTAGTGCTCTGTACGAAAATCGCTGACTGCGCTGAATGCAGTCTGTGGCTGGTTGGACTCATTGTTGAAATATTCGCTAGTGTAGGGCAATTGGATGTGAACAGGGCGTAGAGTTGCGGAGTTGGAGGTGAGCCGCCAACAGTGGTGGATGTGGGGAGAGAGACGCCGGAGTTTTTAGAGTGGACGATCTGGACGTGTATCCGCCAGAAAAAAGTTTTTAATTGGATGTCATATATATAATTACATGAAACTTGTCTAGCTTGAAGGGGGAAACCAGATGGCGCTATGATTGGCCCGCTATATGGCGCTGCCATCGGTCAAACGGATGTCAACTGCGTTTTTCGAAATGGGAACCCCCATTTTTTATTACATATTCGTGTAGTACTTAAACAAATATTAATGTTTTAGTTGGACCACTTTTTTCGCTTTGTGACAGATGGCGCTGTAATAGCCACAAACATATGGCTCACAATTTTAGACAAACAGTTGGTAACAGGTAGGTTTTTTAAATAAAAATACATAACGTAGGTACTTTTGAACATTTTATTTCGTTCGTTCCAATGTGATTCACGTACCTTTGTGAACTTATCATTTCTTAGAACGCATGCTGTTACAACGTGATTACCTGTAAATACCACATTAATGCAATAAATGCTCAAAATAATGTCCGTTTAACCTTAATGCATTTGGAAATACGAGTAACGACATTCCTCTCAACAGGGAGTAGTTCGCCTTCCGTAATGTTCTCACATGCGTTGACAATGCGCTGACGCGCGTTGTCAGGCGTTGTCGCTCGCTCACGATAGCAAATATCCTTCAACTTGAATGAGATTTTCACTCTGCAGCGGAGTGTGCGCTGATATGAAACTTCCTGGCAGATTAAAACTGTGTGCCGGACCGAGACTCGAACTCGGGACCTTTGCCTTTTTCGGGCAAGTGCTCTACCCGCTGAGCTACCCAAGCACGACTCACGCCTCGTCCTCACAGCTTTACTTCTGCCAGTACCACGTCTCCTAGCTTCCAAACTTAACAGAAGCTCTTCTGCGAAACTTGCAGAACTAGCACCCCTGAAAGGAAGCATACTTTCCGAGCAGCATACATAGCACACGCTGGGCATTTTGATCACAATAGCCAAACATCAACACAATATCGACCTGTTCCGCAATTGGTAAACGGTCCATTTTAACACAGGTAATGTATCACGAAGTAAATACCGTCCACAGTGGCGGAATGTTACGTGATACCATGTACTTATACGTTTGTGACTATTAGAGCGCCATCTATCACAAAGAAATTGGACCAACTAAGACATTCATATTTCTTTACGTACTACGCGAGTATGTATTAAAAAATGGGGGTACGTATCTAGAAAAAAAACGCTGCTGACATCCGTTTGACCTATATCTAGCGGGCCATCCATAGCGCCATATGGTTTCCCATTTCAAGCTAGACAAGTTTCGTTCTTTGTAGTTTTATCGTTTGATGCTTATGTTGCTTATTTCGTGAGATATTTGGCCCGGTCACGATCAATGGACCACCCTAAATACATTGAGCTTTCATTTGCTAACTATGCTTATCAGTAGTTAGTGCGTTCAGGAGTTCGAATCTTTTATTTAGCTGGCAGTATTGGCGCTCGCTGTATTTCAGTAGTTCGAGTAACGAAGATTTTTGCGAGGTAAGTGATTCATGAAATGTATAGGATATTGTTAGTCAGGGCCATTCTTTTGTAGGGATTTTTGAAAGTCAGATTGCGTTGCGTTAAAAAATATTGTGTGTTAGTTTAGTGATGATGAGAATAAGTAAAGAGAGCACTGCCTACGTTCAGTTTTGCTCAGCTGTTTGAAAATCAAATAACGTAAGAGTTTTTCCAGCACTGTCATTCTTAATTTTAAGGGGAAGTTACAGATTATTTATCACTTAAAACATGTTCACATTTCATAGATTTGAGTAAAGTAAATCGACTGACGATGGCACAAATGTGCTGAAACATGTTTGAGTCTGTGTGAAAAAGCTGTTTTCCTAACAGGTGCACCTTATATCCAATGAAACCATATTTGATAGAAATATGACTCTAACGGACTATGAGTAGCGACACTTGTCAAATACACTACCTGACTCTTTAAATTAAGGAAATTATTACACTTTTATTTTTATAGACTGAAGCGGCAACTGAAAATTAGTACTAAGGCCGGGAATCAAACCTGGGTTTCCTACTTACTACGCCCTAGTCTACATTTAAATTGCCCCTTACACACGAACAGAATTGCCGAGGTTCTCCATTATTATTAGTTTAATCTACAAACTAGTCAGTTTTAAAAACTTGCAGCAGTATATTAGGAACTGATCATGAGAAGTCAGACTAGAATAGCGAAAAAGGTGAATGACTGCACTTATGTTCTCAAATGACTGTTTCGAAGTGATAGGAGTGTAGGCCGTTACAATTCTAAGAGACGTTATTCTTATATTACTTCACTGCTTGAGTTCTCTTACGTTCCTCTATCCCTCTCGACATGTATTGCTGTGAGCACATGGCAAAATGGTTTCAGAAATGTTTGGTTTATGAGGAGCTGGTCTACCATTCTGCCCTATTCTTTTTAATTCCATACGATCAGTCACTTTGTAGGTGGACTACTAATGGCACGAGTGAATATTGCCGCCGATTTCGTGCGATTTTTTACCACTAGCCTCTCTAGTGCTCAATGGTACATGTCGGTCTGTACTTAAGGTCTCCGTTGTCTTGGTTTAACGGTGGTTGTTCCTTCCCATTTTCGCTTCGCAGTCACATTACCAGCTGTCGACTTTGGCAACTTTGGACTGGTTGAAACGTCCCTAATGGATTTGCTACTCAGGTGACATCCAACGATTAGTACTTGCACTAAGTCACTGAGCTCTCTTGACCGATGCATTCTGTTGCTCCTCCTTTTCTACTGACAATACTCCTCGCCACCTTTTGTACCGACCGCTCGTGACATCTACTGGTCAATTCCGCGTTACATAGGGATGTCTGGATACTTTGATCATGTAACGCATGCCCTACAGAGAATATCTGTTACACCATCGCTCTGATATCGGTGTCACACGCTTCCATACCACGAGATGTCGCAACCACCATCAGTTGCTTCTGGGTATAGGTTTTCTGCGGTTTCCCGAAATCACTGCCTGAATGTTTCCGCATGTAAATACCGGCTCAAGTCACCTGCGTTTGCCATGTACAATCTACGGTGGCCTACGTAAATATACCACAGATTTTCTCTGCATCTACATGATGACTTAGCAATTCACATTGAAGTGCTTGGGAGAGGGTTCATAGAACCACTTTCAGACTGAAACTTCCTGGCAGATTAAAACTGTGTGCCGGACCGAGACTCGAACTCGGGACCTCTGCCTTTCGCGGACAAGTGCTCTACCAACTGAGCTACCCAAGCACGACTCACGCCCCGTCCTCACAGCTTTACTTCTGCCAGTACCTCGTCTCTTACCTTCCAAACTTAGCAGAAGCTCTTCTGCGAACCTTGCAGAACTAGCACTCCTGGAAGAAAGGATATTGCGGAGACATGGCTTAGCCACAGCCTGAGGCTGTTCGAGTCTCGGTCCGGCACACAGTTTTAATCTGCCAGGAAGTTTCATATCAGCGAACACTCCGCTGCAGAGTGAAAATCTCATTCTGGGCACTCTCAGACTGTTTCACTCACGAATAGCACGGAGGAAAATTCGACACGTAATTCTTCGAGTGCAAGATCCGATTTCTTTTTTTGATGGTTATTTCTCCCTAAGCCGGTGAGTAACAGCAAAATAGTTTCGTATTTGGAGAAGAAAGTTGGTGACTGAAATTTCGTGAAAAGGTCAAGCTGCAACGGTAAACAGTTACGTTTTAATGATTGCCACACCAACTCGCCTATTACAATCGTGACACTATCTACCCTATATCACGGCAATACAAAACGAACTTCACTTCTTCAGCCTTTTTCGATGTTCTCTATCAATCCTATCTGGTAAGGTCGCGTACCGCGCAGTAGCACTCCACAAGAGGACGAACAAGCATTGTCTAGGCACTCTCTTTCTTAATTTTGTTGCATCGTCTAAGTGTTCTTCCAGTAAAACGCACTTGTTGGTTCACCTTCTCTACAACATTTGTCGTGTCATGGTTACAATTAAAACTTTAATTGTAATCCCAGATATCAAACTCAATAGCCAATACTATTATGTCGTTCTACGGCTCCAAAATGGAAGTGTGTACTGATACTTGGTAAAAATTTATGCTGTTGAAATATATCTCTTAATTTGCCATTACAAGTATTAAAAGTATTCGTTGAGGGTTGAAGAAATAGATCTCGTTTCCTTTAAGATTTAACGGTAGACACATTCACTGTCTGCGTCAGATAATCATTTGAAAGGAATGCATCTCTTTTAAAGTGACACGTTGATTAAAGAGATAGAATAGGACATCTAAATTCATTAATGACACTTTCAATTCACTCTTGCAGCAGTCCGCTAGGGACGGGGACTGGAATTGCGATATCGTGAAGTATTTTTCATCATATCGTCCTAAAGGTTTATTGAATAGTTGGATTGAACGTGCAGCAAGTACAGACAAAATAACAGCATTCACAAAACAATAGGATGGCGTGGTCCTCTAGTTTAACCAAAGGTTCAATGAAATATATCAGCACGCAAAGTGGAAACAATAATGTGGGATGGCTGGGGTAACCAAGGGAAATAGGAATTAGGAAAATATATCTAACACTCGTACACTCGCTCGTAGCACAAAACACCGAATCAAACAATGGTCTGTCCTTATTATCGAAACTACCACAAAGCTTAATTGCTGTCCAGCACAGAGAGTCTTAGCTAGAAATGTATAGTCCAATGTGGGTGATCAACTAGTGGTCACACATACCTCAATATATTAAAAAAGAAAAACCCGGTTACGGCTTCGACAAATTTTACAGAAATATAGTAAAGCGTACTAAAGCTCCGACAGCGCTAAAGGCGTGAGCGTTTATAGGAAAATTAATGTAATGGCGAATTAAACATCGAGTCCCACAACCCGCAAACTGCTCGGTTCTTGAATCGCAAAATACATTTTGACTGAGCAAGTATATATTTCACACTACAGATGAGAACATTCTGCTGAGTAACTGTAGATATCCCACAAAGAAAAAGTATCAGTTTACAACAGAAAAGTTCAATAGAAATTTCGAATGTATTTTACACAACACTTATGCACTGAAGGTGTGCAAGTTCACTTTAGGTTAGCACAGAATTGATCACATGCCTGAATGGCTGCACAAAGCCACCGACTTTCAAGTTCCAAAAACTCATGAACGACCCAAAATTCAGTCTCGCGCCTCTCGTAATTTCGTTCAATATATTTACCCTACACACTGAGAATGAATCCACCACACTTCCGGTCTGGGAAGCCAAAGTCCTTATTTTACCCTACATGTGGAACCGAGCTCACTTTCACATGAAGCATTGTTACTAAAAAGTCAAGATTCACAGCCTTCCACGGTTTAGTCTGTACTCACCACATTCCTTCAGAACAGTCATCCTTTCCGCACAAAAGCCAAACCGCTTCCGCGGCTCTATGTTGGGGAAAGCCACTAAAGATGTGAAAGTCATTACCTGCCAACTTAACTCTTTTACGTACTGTTGTGTCAACACTGAAGAAATACCTTATGCTCTCTGCCTGTCTGCTTCCACTACAGCTGGTGGCAAAAGTGGAGCAGCAGACAAACTTTCTGCAGCTGACAGATAGCAATTGGCTTCTTTCATGAGAAACTCACATTCACTCGATTCAGTCATGAACAACAGGTTAAACCAGAGGTCTCCAAACTTTTTAGTACGCGGGTCACATTGACTCCTCCATGAAGCCATAAGGGCCAAGATCTACCTAGTGGGATTAAAGCACCCTAGCACTCCATGATCACCGTAATGTAAGGCTAGAGGAAACATAAAATCACAAAAATCTAAGGTTGTGGGAATAGCTAGCACTGAAACGAACTACGATTATTATTTAATTACATAATTTTGATTGGTGGACGTACCTGACCAAAATTCTGGCGTATTTTATTCTGGCGAATTTCACCGGCGAAAAAAGTATGTCACTGCACATTCTTTACGAAAGCGTCCTGCAAAGTTAACGAAATCTCAAAATCATTGTTAGCAACACTATTACTGCAAGACATAACAGAGGTAGAGTATGTCAACGCATTGTTATTTCAAGCGGAACAACAATAAGTTCAGTTATGTAGTCTTGTAGCGAGTAGGAGAGCCAATGTCGCGGGGTATTGGTCGCGATAGACCTCGAAACTCAATTGTTGGCAGTATAGGTACCACCTCAAATATTTGGCGGGCCGGATACCGGGGATGTCCGGCCGGCTAACGCGGGCCGGTTTGCCGGTCTTCGCGGGCCGGTTTCGGCCCGCGGGCCGTAGTTTGGAGACCCCTGGTTTAAACGATGGGACATTGATATGGGAATGATTTAGGTGTCCAATTACTGGTAATATAATAAAGACAGAAAAGAAGCAGATGGAAGAAATATACATATAACTACATAAAACCCTGCACTAGGAGTAACTGATTCACCCTCGCCCTATTTACACACACACACACACACACACACACACACACACACACACACACATACTCGCGCGCGCGCGCACAGCGCACGCACAGGGTTAAGGGTGACTCAGCGGCCCTCCTAGTGCTGGGTTTTATGTAGTTAAATTCTGTACTGCTACACGTTTTCGCTGGAGGCCACAGTTTTCGAGTTATTCAAGAAAAACACATTTGAAGGTCACTTTTGTATGTTTTTCTTGAATTATTGTAAAACTACAGCCTCTAGCGAAAAACATACATTACAAAATAATTCTAAAACTACGACATCTCACGAAAATACTGCATTAAATTTCCTACAAAAAGGTTCATTTTTTTGACGTATTGTCAGTCTGCGCATAACCAGCGAGATAATATGAAAATATCTCAAGTGGTATCTGAAGGTGTTGTGGGTTGCATAAAACCAAGATGTAGGGGCAGCTGATTTACCATGTACGAGACCGCAGCGAACATATTCATCAGATCCCTCTGCTATCTCACTAATGACCATTTCCTCGACGGAAAGTTAAGCCAGTCTTCTCCCTCCAACCCCCCTCCCCTCCCTCCTCACCATTCGACTCTCACTGTCTCAGAGCTGAGCACCGACAGCTTCACGAGTCTGTGAAAGCAACACACCAGCTGCGAACGATACAGAGATACAGTCACACGGAAGCGTTCACAGATACGCCTTCCTCTGGCGCTAGCAAGCCAGCAACAAAAGGGGTCGCTCCAAGCGGAAAGCCGACCTATTGGCGACACCCTAGAAGCTTCCCGCTGGCGGGGCGGCCCCAGCTGAAACTGCAGCGGGTAACAACGGCCGCGGATAGCTCCGCCGCCGCCGCCGGCGAGGCGATTCGGCCCTACACGCAGACACGTGGAAGTGCCGGGCGCCCTGGGGTTGCGGGCTGTTTACTTTGATGACCCGCGTTCGGCGGCGGCTCGGCGCTTGTACTGCAGTATCCTGCAGCGCCGCACCCCGCACCCCGCACTAAAGCACCGCACCGCACGTAACTGTTTCATTGGCCGTCTCGGCAGCGCCGCCCATACGCAGCGCGCCTTAAACGAGCCAGTGAAACCGGCAGAACGCTTTCGCCGGCGCCGCAGCTCGCTAAACAACCTGTCGGAAGACGCCTATCGGACCCGTCATAGCGGAGCCTGAAGTTTAGCAGATTCTGGTCAGGATGTTTGTTTGGAAACAAGAGGATGTACCAGTCTATACATACAGATCGAGGCGTATCAGAGTCACTGTTGCAGCTTTTGTATGGAACAGGAAACAGAACGGATGCAATTTTGGGGGGTGTGATATGAGTTGCCACAGCGTAAATAACTCAAATAAGTATTCAAGAATTAGATGACCTGATTATAAATAAGTCGGATTCCTATTTATTTATCTTCATTCATGTATTGTGTAACTTCTTTTAATCACTCTCAGCAAAGATCGGTCTTTACTTTTCAGACTCATTTATGATACTCTTTCCCCAGCAGCGGACCAAACGTACGTAGTATACATTTCAACAGGATTAATTATACAGGAAATGTATTCGCAATTGCGAATATGAGCCACCATCGGCTGTATATTGGAAATCATGATAATGAAAATCTCCCGGACGGGGACTCGAACCCGGATTTCCTGCTTTACGCGAGCGGTTGCCTCAGTCGCTGCGGCCATCGGTGCACGAATCACGACTAGAGTCAAACTTCCGTATGTCGTCTTCCGGTGTCACACCTGAAATCGTGCGTTACGTATACATGCATGTCCGAAGGAACATTGCATCGTACTACTTAATAACACAGGCACTGCTGCTTCGTAAGATTAGTTATGTTTTAAATTGCCGGTTTTTATTTTACTGTGTACATTTCCGGGTGGGAAGGAACGCCTGGTCCCCAGCACGAATCCGCCCGGCGGATTTGTGTCGAGGTCCGGTGAACCGGCCAGTCTGTGGATGGTTTTTAGGCGGATTTCCATCTGCCTCGGCGAATGCGAGCTGGTTCCCCTTACTCCGCCTCAGTTATACTATGTCGGCGATTGCTACGCAAACAAGTTCTCCACGTACGCGTACACCACCATTACTCTACCACGCAAACATAGGGGTTACACTCGTCTGCTGTGAGACGTTCCCTGGGGGGGGGGGGGGGGGGGGGGAGGCACCGGGGGCCGAACCGCACAATGACCCTGGGTTCGGTGTGGGGCGGCGGAGGGGTGAAGTGGACTGCGGTAGTCGTCGTGGGGTTGTGGACCACTGCGGCTGCGGCGGGGACGGAGCCTCTCTGTCGTTTCTAGGTCCCCGGTTAACATACAATACATACAATGCAACTGCGTAAATTGTGTTCCGTTTCTTTTTCATGCAAGTGGAAATCACCGGGAGAATACGTGACGTCTGGGTCGAGTGCCTGATCACCAGCTCCAAATATATCGAATGCTACCGCTTATCGTTAAAGCGTACTGCTGTACTGTCCTCGGGTGTTCCATTAGTTCCAAAAGGCTGTAGATCTATTACTTCCATTATCAAAGTAACTTGAGCTTATCATCGTCTTAGCATTTTACTTAAACATACCTAAGTCAGATTTTTGCCATTGCGCCAGAACTAACTCCTGCAGGAGAGACAATAAACTAGTGTAGAACATTAGGGCATATTATAAGAGCGTAGATCTTTCAAAGAGACTGACAAAATTACTTAAACAAGAGAGATATTTTGTTATTCTCTGATGGAAGAAGATTACTGTATGACTACTGTGGTCTCTTTGAGTTATAACCACATTTATTTCAAGGTGAATGACAGCTCATATTAATCGCTACTCATTTACGTGAAGAATATTGGAATAGTTAAACTTGTTTGAGTGTTGCAAAGTTACTGAGAGGTTTATGGCACATTTAAAAAAGGAAGTGAACATTAATTTTGGTGTAGCGTCTCATTTTCAATTCAAGAAAACGATTTAAATACTTTTTTTCACATAGACATTCTGTGCCGATCACAGCACACATTTAACAGACGAAAGAGCAAATTAAAGACGTTAATCACTGTCGTCACACCCGTTTTTCTCCTACCAGCTTCTATCACTCTTGTTGATAAAAGAACCTGTATACCATTTTTTAAAATTAATTTCGATGAGAATTTGTCTAGAGGCAGCCTGTATTCGCAGGGCAAGCCAGAACGCCACTGACTAAATTTCGGAGGTTGTTCAAGGATATTTTCCCAGTATTTTGGTCCTGTGAACCTGTGGTCTCTTGTGGCTCGCTACAGAGATGTTATATTTGGTTTGATTTCTTACCCTTTCTATTGGTATTCCATTCAAAATATGCGGTACGCCGCATGTGTCTGGTTCGGAAAAAAAAAAAATCTGTAGGCCAGACGAGGATCCCTGAGAGCGGGTAGCGCAGTTCGTGCAAACCACTCACTTGTGCTCTTACGTTTACGCAAGTATAATTTATGACCGTAATGCAAACAGGCTTGGTATGCTCTTAAGTTTACAGAAGTCTAATTTACAACCAGATGCTTTTATCCTAATCTTCTTGCCTATAATATATGATTCAAAATGACAGCTATGCATCAGATCGCCCACTTTTGCTCTTACCTTCAAATTTCAGAAAGCACCCTAAACATGTTTTTATATCTAAGTCAGTCGGAGAAATAATAATCATTAACCCTCTTCTCTTCTAGTCGCAGCATCGTGATGTATTCGAAAGTACGAGGGTACGAACTTAAATAGTGGTAACTACTTATTTACAAGCGATACAAAAGAGTCACATGTTTGCACCTGTTACTGTCCTTCAAAGTAGTCATCAGCGTTGTGTAGAACCCGTTGCCCGCGATGTGGAAGGCGTAGTATGCCGTTAGCAGAACCTGTTCTGTTGATGGTGCGAATGGAGCGGTCTACTGCCTGTCGAATCTCTGGAAGAGTTCTGAAGCGAATGCCATTATGTGGTTTCTTCATCTTTGGAATGAAATAAAAGCCACAAGGACTTAAGTCCGGGGAGTATGGTGGATGGTACAGAACTTCCCAGTGCCATCGACCGAACAGAGCAACCACAGCTTGCGCTGTATGCGCCAGCGCATTGTCGTGCAAAATAATGGGTGGGTTTCGCAGAAAGTGTCGCCGCTTCTTTCGCAGAGCTGGTCGCAGGTGATGCTCCAAAAACGAACTGTAATACTGTGCACTGACGGCCTTCGCGAAAGAAGCTGCGACACTTTCTGCGCAGCCCACCCGTCATTTTGCACGACAATGCGCGGGCACATACAGCGCAAGCTGTGGCTGCTCTGTTCGGTCGATGGCACTGGGAAGTACTGTGCCATCCACCATACTCCCCAGGAAGTCCTTGTGACTTTGATTTGATTCCGAAGATGAAGGAACTACATCGTGGCATTCGCTTCAGAACCGTTCCAGAGATGCGACAGACAGTCGACAGCTTCATTTGCACCATCAACAGACCAGGCTCTGCTAACGGTATACTACGCTTTCCACATCGCTGGCAACGGGTTCTAAAAAAATGGGGCAAATGGTTCTGAGCACTATGGGACTTAACTTCTGAGGTCATCAGTCGCCTAGAACTTAGACCTAAATAAACCTAACTAACCTAAGGACATCACACACATCCATGCCCGAGGCAGGATTCGAACCTGCGACTGTAGCATTCGCGTGGTTCCAGACTGTAGCGCCTAGAACCTCTCGGTCACCCCGGTCGGCGGCAACGGGTTCTACACAACGCTTTGAAGGACAGTAACTGGTGCAAACATGTAACTCTTTTGTACCGGTTGTGAATAAATAGCTGCCACTATTTAAGTTCCAACCCCGTAATTTGCTCAAGAATATTTTTTAAAAAATGGCTCTGAGCACTATGGGACTCAACTGCTGTGGTTATCAGTCCCCTAGAACTTAGAACTACTTAAACCTAACTAACCTAAGGACATCACCCACATCCATGCCCGAGGCAGGATTCGAACCTGCGACTGTAGCATTCGCGCGGTTCCAGACTGTAGCGCCTAGAACCGCTCGGTCACACCGGTCGGCGGCAACGGGTTCTCCACAATGCTTTGAAGGACAGTAACTGGTGCAAACATGTAACTCTTTTGTACCGGTTGTGAATAAATAGTTGCCACTATTTAAGTTCCAACCCCGTAATTTGCTCAAGAATATTTTTAAAAAAATGGCTCTGACCACTATGGGACTCAACTGCTGTGGTTATCAGTCCCCTAGAACTTAGAACTACTTAAACCTATCTAACCTAAGGACATCACACACATCCATGCCCGAGGCAGGATTCGAACCTGCGACCGTAGCAGTCGCGCGTTTCCGGACTGCGCGCCTAGAACCGAAGAATATTTAGGACGACTGGACACCAACGTCCTGCAGTTATTATTTTCCTTTAGCAGCGATTTAATTGACGGGTATAACGTACTGAATCATGCTTTAGTGTTCACAACTTGCAGTATAACCTCGCCAACAATACTTAACGTTAACAAGTAATACTACCGCTCTGTATTTACAATATTTAACGTTGAATTCACAACCTTATTCATTTCTTCAACGGTATTTCTCAGCAACAGCGATGAATTGACTGTAGAGCTAAGTGCATGCATCTTTTAACGCAACGATAAGCTTTTTTCGTATTTTACAATTCCATACTCTGCTCTGAAAGATATATATTGACATCGACTAGAAAACCGTTCTCCCAGCCGCGTAGACTGTCAAAGGGTGAATACGTGGAAAATTACAGCACTGCTCTCTTCCTACCCCACCTCAGTGCAGCCTGAAAGTAGGTATTAGGCGTGATGATGGTAATACTTGAATGCAGTGAAACATGTGTAGTTCTGAAGTGAAAATAACGCTTTTTAATTCAACGTACATTTTAAACCAGAGATATTGAAAGTGTGCTCCGCAGAGCCACTGGGCTCCGCAAGGCCTCTGTGAGGACTCTGCCAAAATATCAACCTGCAGGATGGAGCACATGAAGTCTTGTCATACTCTGAGAAAAACAACTCTTTTATGTGATATCAATGGTTGTTTTGTAAAACGTATGTTTTCTTTCAGTGTGTTATAGTCGAAAATAAGGTGACAAGCAGCGTAATAAATGAACAACAATGCAACGATTAAAAACTGCAGACAAAAGAATTTAGCTTGTAGGACGATATGAGGTGACTCGATACTCCTCATTACGCCACTATAGTTCAATTCTTTTATCGCGCATGCCCGCCCTGACGCGGGAGATTGCTGCGTTGCCAATTGCACGCGCCAAGCAAACCTGCACGTTTAGGGGGAGCGCGCAGTTTATGATGTAAAGCCACCATGGTCGCATTAACCCTTTCGCTGCTACAGAGACGTGCTCCCCGCATTCCGCGCTGTGCGCGATTTTGTCATCAATTTTGTCATCGCTGCACTGCTCGCCTGTGCAGACACATGGTGTTCCGAATGCTTTTCAATCCCGCATCCGGCCATCCTGATTTAGGTTTTCCGTGATTTCTCTAAATCACTCCAGGCAAATGCCGGGATGGTTCCTGTGAAAGGGCACGGCCGACTTCCTTCCCCATCCTTCCCTAATCCGATGAGACCGATGACCACGCTGCCTGGTCTCCTTCCCCAAAACAACCAACCAACCGACTGCTTTGACACACTTCTCATTCGATTTCACAAAAACTATTTGGCCCAAATATTTGATTTTTACACATCTTCTTGACTGATACCTTCCCCTCATAAGTGACTTAATTTTGTTTCGATGTTCAACGCAGTTATTCTGATGCATTAAATGTAATAAACCACTGCACGAAATTTTGAAGAGTTTACAGAGGTAAAAGTCCATAGCGTATACTTTCCGTATGGTTGATTTCAGTTGCATCTAGAAATTTCAAAAAATTACGTTCAAACGAATAAAATTCATGAAGTAAGACACTTCGGTATTCTTTTTAAATAAAGAAAATGTTAAGCACAGAACAAAGTTTGAACTCGCAACCTTCCACGTAGCAGCCAAACACTTTAACCATTACACGAATGCAGCTCATTCAATATGATTCCTGGAGAACTTCAAACTAGGACGCAAAATACTGACAAACACTGTTGATATGACTATGAATTACTCACGTTTCGTCGAAGTACAATAGGAAATAAAGAATTACCGCTGTTCTTTATTGCGAAGAAGCGGTTAGTGAGAATGATACAAACACCTTTCCTTGCTATCGCCTGAATTAGGGCGCTTATTGCTTGTTTGGTTTAATTAATTAATAGAATATGAAGCAACTGGTATAAAGAATGCTTTTTCCAAACTTTCTATAAAATAAATTCTGCTATCAAGACATTGCTTTCGTTCAGTTACTTTATTTATGACTGAACATTTCTAAAACCGAAGACACTCATCCGTGCTCTGTACTGCAGTCGAGCTCTGCCAACGTCGTTCTGTGTTCATTGGCTGACTGTATTTTGTGACGTCAGATGCGCAGAACGAACCTAAACTCGGCCGCCGTCATAAATGGCGCGCACTATACAAACGCATGATGCAGTGGTTGTTCTGACGCTTTCTCTCCTCCACCTCCCCTTTCCCTTGCTCTCTCACCTTCTCTCTCTCTCTCTCTCTCTCTCTCTCTCTCTCTCTCTCTCTCTTCCGTCTCTGTCTCCCCTCTCTGCACGCTATCTACATATCCCATTAGCATCACACTACACTCTTTCCATCTCTGTCACGCTTAACTATTTGTGCTTCACCTCCAGGGGCTATATAAATCTACGACGCACAGCGCAGAACGTACGACTGCAACCTCCAGTCCAATTTGACACTGCGAATCCGCGTACTACAGTGTACGCGAAATGCCGTGGTTGCTAGATGCGTTGTCGGCTGAGGATGTGTGGGGAGAACGGCAGTGGTCGGTGGGTCGCTCAGAGCGCTGCAGGGAAGTTTTTTTGTAAATTTAAGTAGGGCCTCTCCTCGCTGACGCATGGTGACCATTCAAAAAGACCTACTGCCACCTCTGCTTTCGTTAGTATCTAAAAAGAATTCTGCCTAAAATTCAGCGACTTATTTTCTCCTTTCTTGTTAACCGCTGGCAACTTTCAGAGAAGCGTGATGAGCGACGAATTTCTCTGTCTGCCAAGTCAAAATTTGCTTCTTCTGCCTAAATACAGCGGAGTTTACTCAGCCTCACCTCACTAACATGTCGTGCAGACACAATTGCTTGAGAATTCTGAAACAGTGATTTATTAAGTTTATCAAGTGAGGAACTAAGGAAAAGTAAGAGCAGTGCTTATGAAGAAGCATCTCCTCAGTTCAAAATAAACGCATAATTTCTTCATTTATACTGTTCCAATACCCATAGCATTTCTTGTTTCACCAGCTATCGATGGCTTTCACCAAAAAAAATCTGTAGATATTGTAATAACATGGTAGATAATGAAGTTTTACATAATAACTATATAATAAAATACTCTACAGTTGGCGTGCATTTGCCAAAATCACATTTCGACATCTGAAACCGTTTATGAAATATGAGGAACGTTGTGGATATTTCACTCTGTCTTTATCGCTGGCGTGGCGCGATCGCAAATGAGCGTGCTAGATCAGATCAATTTTCTCGAGATTGGTGACAAATAGAAATCTCTACCCAAGTCTAAGGAAAAACAGATCGTTTTCAATATTGTGTGTGATTATGGGAGCAGACATAAAACACTGCTGTTCTACATTCTGTTAGTTTAAATAATCTTGTTAACGTCTTACCCTGAAATAACCAAGAGTTGAATACAAGCTTTTATGACTGACCTTTCATTTAAATTAGGGGACCATTTGAGTGATGTGACTTGGTTTCTCAGATATTTTTGGAAAAATAAGCGAATTAAATGTATCTTTATAAGGAAAACAGACAACAGTTTTCAATATTAATAACAAAACAATTGCATGAAGAAATATTAGGCTTCTGTGTTGTTTGTGCTGGAGAGAGAGAGAGAGAACAATAAAGCTTTTTGACAGTAAATGTGTTCGCTGGTGAAATAGCAGAATTACCAAATGAAATACTTGAGGAACTGGTCCAAAGGATCCATGATATGAGTGCATCTTTTGGGTTTTTTTTCTGAAGAGCAGAATACAAAACCGGAACTGAATTCATGGGGTTCAGAATCCTTTTGTACCGAATTTGCAGAAGCCAGAAATTATTTGGAACCAATAAATCCTCTTAGAAAGGATAGAATCAAGCGTTAAATCAGTTTTAAAAGACAGATGATTTTTGGTGCAGGGTTTGTGATGAATATCCTCAACGTACCACACAGCCACTGTCAGCGTATCTCCCATTCCGAACGACATAATTATGTGAAATAGGGGTTCTCAGTTTATGCAGCTACAAAGACGAAATATTGCAGTACACTACATGCTGAAACTGACATGCTTCTTCATCTCTTCTATGAAGCCTCACATTGAACAGCTGATCTAAAATAAATTCAACTTTATGCCTCCCATTAAATGGAAACAGTATTGGTTAAAAACAGTCTTGGTTGCAATTTTAGTTTTTTATTTTTCAACGACGCGTTAGCATTATTTAGGCATCTTCAGGTTATCTTTTCTAGATGGACGCGAGAGGCACCAAGATCTGCAAAACGCGTTCCCCTTCACAGGAGCGCTCCTATCAGATGGAGTTATTTAATTCCTAATTCCTACAATGATGGGACTTTCAGCAATTGGATGCCTAGCCGGAGGAGTATCAGCCGTAACCCAAAAACTAAAAAATGCATGAAGCACCAAAGAAAAACATGACGAGGTGAACAAACACATTAGAATGATGGAATCTGTTGACAATGGGAAAGGTCCATCTTTGAAATCACACAGGAAAGGGCTTGGCCCCTATATAAAAAACATCACTAGCTATAAACCCTGATAGATCACTTACAAAAACAGTTCTCCTTAAATTCGACTAGAAAGTTCCATATTCCAAGATTTTGCCAGGTGTTTGTGTGGGATACAGTGCTTAAAACAATGTGAAGATATAGAAAATGCAGGATTGTAAATCTAGATGTTGCAGAAGGATAAGGAATTCACTGGATTATATATTTTTTTTAAATGGAATAATGTCCATTATCCTGATCCATTAAGATACTAACATCTGCCAGAAGAACTATGCCATTTCTTTAACAACAACCATGTGTTCTACGCCACCAAGACCGTGACACATATCTGTGTCATTTTCGTCCCGATGCCCACATGAAAACAAGCAGCGTGGATATTTCTGCATCAATAAAGGTTTAGATGTGATGTCATACACTCTGACTCTAAAGGAGCGACCATAAATTCCATGCAGAAATTACATTCCACCAATTGACCTAAGCACTGGGGAATACTCCATTGATTGGTTCGCAAACATACAACAGCATTCATAATATCACAGAGGTGAACAATAAACTACACCTAGGGAGTGGTAAAGCTGTGGAGATAGTCCCTGTCTCATACAATATTAGTGATTGAAATACTGTTGTAAAACAATCTATAGAAGGATTTCAGTTGTGTACCAACGTTGTTGTTGTTGTTGTCTTCAGTCCTGAGACTGGTTTGATGCAGCTCTCCACGCTAATCTATCCTGTGCAAGCTCCTTCATCTCCCAGTACCTACTGC
Organism: Schistocerca gregaria; assembly: GCF_023897955.1. Lineage (NCBI taxonomy): Eukaryota > Metazoa > Arthropoda > Insecta > Orthoptera > Acrididae > Schistocerca > Schistocerca gregaria. The sequence goes on along the minus strand of NC_064920.1, from coordinate 1,005,128,772 downwards.
AACCTACATCCTTCTGAATCTGCTTAGTGTATTCATCTCTTGGTCTCCCTGTACGAGTTTTACCCTCTACGCTGCCCTCCAATGTTAAATTTGTGATCCCTTGATGCCTCAGGACATATCCTACCAACCGATCCCTTCTTCTAGTCACGTTGTGCCACAAACGTCTCTTCTCCCCAATCCTATTCAATGCCTCCTCATTAGTTATGTGATCTACCCACCTAATCTTCAACATTCTTCTGTAGCACCACAATGTCCAAACTATTTATTGTCCATGTTTCACTTCCATACATGGCTACACTACATACAAATACTTTCAGAAACGTTTTCCTGACACTTAAATCCATACTCGATGTTAACAAATTTCTCTTCTTCAAAAACGCTTTCCTTTCCATTGTCAGTGTGCATTTTATATCCTCTCTACTTCGACCATCATCAGTTATTTTGCTCCCCAAATAGCAAAACTCCTTCACTTCTTTAAGTGTCTCTTTTCCTAATCTAATTCCCTCAGCATCACCTGATTAAATTCGACTACATTCCATTATCCTTGTTTTGCTTTTGTTGATGTTCATCTTAAACCCACCTTTCATGACACTCTCCATTCCGTTCAGCAGTTCTTTAAAGTCCTTTGCTGTCTCTGACAGAATTACAATGTCATCGGCATACCTCAAAATTTTTATTTCTTCTCCATGGATTGTAATACCTACTCCGAATTTTTCTTTTGTTTCCTTTACTGCTTGCTCAATAGACAGATTGAAGAACATTGGGCTACAACCCTGTCTCACTCCCTTCCCAACCACTGCTTCCCTTTCATGCCACTCAACTCTAATAACTGCAATTTGGTTTCTGTAAAAATTGTAAATAGCCTTTCGCTCCCTGTATTTTACCCTTGCCACCTTCAGAATTTGAAAGAGAGTATTCCAGTCAACATTGTCAAAAGCTTTCTCTAAGTCTACAAGTGTTAGAAACGTAGGTTTTGCCTTTCCTTAATCTAGCTTCTAAGATAAGCCGTAGGCTCAGTATTGTCTCACGTGTTCCAATATTTCTACGGAATCCAAACTGATCTTCCCCGAGGTCGGCTTCTACTAGTTTTTCCATTCGTCTGTAAAGAATTCGCGTTAGTAACTTGCAGCTATGATAGTTCGGTAATTTTCACATCTGTCAACACCTGCTTTCTTTGGGATTGGAATTATTATATTCTTCTTGATGTCTGAGGGTAATTCGCCTGTCTCATACATCTTGCTCACCAGATGGTAGAGATTTGTCAGGACTGGCTCTCCCAAGGCCGTCAGTGGTTCCAATGGAATGTTGTCTACTCCAGGGGCCCTGTTTCGACTCATGTCTTTCAGTCCTCTGTCAAACTATTCACGCAGTATCGTATCTCCCATTACATCTTCATCTACATCCTCTTCCATTTCCATAATATTGTCCTCAAGTATATCGCCCTTGTATAGACCCTCTATATACTCCTTCCACCTTTCTGCTTTCCCCTCTTTGCTTAGAACTGGGTTTCCATCTTAGCTTTTGATATTCATACAAGTGGCTCTCTTTTCTCCAAAGGCCTCTTTAATTTTTCTGTAGGCTGTATCTATCTTACCCCTAGTGAGATAAGCCTACTCATCCTTACATTTGTCCTCTAGCCATGCCTGTTTAGCCATTTTGCACTTCCTGTCGATCTCATTTTTGAGACGTTTGTATTCCTTTTTGCCTGCTTCATTTACTGCATTTTTATATTTTCTCCTTTCATCAATTAAATTCAATATTTCTTCTGTTACCCAAGGATTTCTACTAGCCCTCGTCTTTTTACCTACTTGATCCTGTGCTGCCTTCACTACTTCATCCCTCAGAGCTACCCATTCGTCTTCTACTATATTTCGTTCCCCCATTCCTGTCAATTTTTCCCTTATGGTCTCCCTTAAACTCTGTACAACCTCTGGTTTAGTCAGTTTATTCAGGTCCCATCTCCTTAAATTCCCACCTTTTTGCAATTTCGTCAGTTTTAATCTACAGTTCATAACCAATAGATTGTAATCAGATTCCACATCTGCCCCTGGAAATGTCCTACAGTTTAAAACCTGGTTCCTAAATCTTTGTCTTACCATTATATAATCTATCTGATACCTTGTAGTATCTCCAGGATTCTTCCATTATACAACCTCCTTTCATGATTTTTGAACCAAGTATTAGCTATGATTAAGTTGTGCTCTGTGCAAAACTCTATCAGGCGACTTCCTCTTTCATTTCTTAGCCTCGATCCATACTCAGCTACTATATTTTCTTCTCTCCTTTTTCCTACTGTCGAATTCCAGTCACCCATGACTATTAAATTTTCGTCTCCTTTCACTGCCTGAATAATTTCTTTTATCTCATCATACATTTCTTTAATTTCTTCGTCATCTGCAGAGCTAGTTGGCATATAAATTTGTACTACTGTAGTATTCATGGGCTTCGTGTCTATCTTGGCCACTATAATGCGTTCACTATGCGTTTGTAGTAGCTTACCCGCACTCCTATTTTTTATTCATTATTAAACCTACTCCTGCATTACCCCTATTTGATTTTGTATTTATAAACCTGTATTCACCTGACCAGAAGTCTTGTTCCTCCTGCCACCGAACTTCACTAATTCCCACTATATCGAACTGTAACCTATCCACTTCCCTTTTTAAATTTTCTGACCTACCGGCCCGATTAAGGGATCTGACATTACACGCTCCGATCCGTAGAATGCCAGTTTTCTTTCTCCTGATGACGTTAATAAATTTAAAATGAATCAAAAACGGTGGAAAAAACCATAAAATTTAGCTAAGAAGGTTCAGTAGGACCATAACTAGGTTTCTCAAGGAGTCAAATTTTGTGAAAGAATTTGTGATAAATTTTATGAATTACCACGACTCTTGTTGAGGGTAATATTGCAACATATTCATAGCTACATGACAGCTTAAATCGCGTGATATCCATATTCCTCTCTATTATGGTTCAGCATATAAAGTCGCTCAGATGCTTACCAGTACCATATACCTTCCAGTGACAGTCCAGACATTTCACCACCTCGAGGTAAACATAGTACATCAGGACAAGCATTTGGTCAACATTTGAGGGAAGGAAATCATCATACATCTACATTCGAAGCAGGAGCAGCAGTATGAATGTAATGCATAAAAATGATGCACACAGATATTGGTACACCACTCCACAGTGCAAGCACATCAGGAGAATAACAAGTTCGTTGAATCGATAGATTTCCAAATTGCGCAATGCAAGAACTGATTCTAATAGTAGAAAGTGCTATAGATAATAAGTCATACTTTCAGGTAGAGGTTAATGATGAAGAAAATAAAACTGTTCAAAAAAAATGGTTCAAATGTCTCTGAGCACTATGGGACTTAACATCTGAGGTCACCAGTCCCCTAGAACTTACAACTACTTAAACCAAACAAACCAAAGGACATCACACACATCCATACCCGAGGCAGGATTCGAACCTGCGACCGTAGCGGTCGCACGGTTCCAGACCAAAACACCTAGAACCGCACGGCCACAAAGGTCGGCGAATAAAACTGTGCTGGAGAAATTCGAAAGGGTAATGCCTCATACTTCTTTAACAGATGAGCAACATTTCAAATTTTTAAAGGTTCTGGAATATAGTACTCAACTGCCAGCAATTTTCTATTCATAGGAAGTGTAAGAATATCCACTTCTACTGGCTTCATGAAGGCAGACATGGGCCATTAAGATGATTGTTTAATTTCAAATGCCTTAATGATGAAAAGAGTAAAACTGTGCTGGAGAAATTCGAAAGGGTAATGCCTCACTCTTCTTTAACAGATGAGCAACATTTCAAATTTTAAAGGTTCTGGATTCTAGTTCTTAACTGCCAGAAATTTTCTATTCATAGGAAGTGTAAGAATATCCACTTCTACTGGCTTCATGCAGGCAGACATGGGCCATTAAGATGGTTGTTTAATTTCAAATAGCTTGATTCATTATTCTGGTACCGCAAACCGACAGGAAGAGGAGTCTGAAAATGGATAGAAGCATATTCAGTCGCTGCAAGTTGACTACAACTAAACTTTATATTAACTCAGTGTTTTACGATAATTTACAGCTGGAATGGGGTAACAGCACCTACAGCCTACCATTTGAAGTGTGTGTAAGGTTTCACCGTCCCTATTATGAGGGTGATGACAATTCGAATGCGTGTTCACAGAAGTTTAACGAATTGGCGCCCATTGCCATGATAGACTGCTAAAAGCAGAAAAGCACAATGAAAATTTGAATCAGGTCCAAAAGATGTTCATGCAGAATTTGAGTCATTAAAAAATTCCCTAAAGAAACTGCAGGGTATGAATTATTACTACATAATCGTGTTATTATCTATTCATCATACATGGTAACTGAGTTGTATAGATTAATAGGTGCTGTATCACATCTAAAAAATTTCACGATAACCCCTCAGAGCGTGAACATCATTACAGACACTTGAGGATTCTACTATGAATGTGGGCAGTTTGTATTTAAGTATAATGCTATTCAAGGCCTTCATCGCATTCACAAATATCGGACGTGTTATCACAATGTTCTCCACAAACGTTGCATCACTGAAATCATTCAGGGATGTGAAATGTGCCAAGTTTCTAAGAACAAGCCTTTGTTTTATTGTGAGCAGTCAGTTTCCGTCGTGGAACTCAGTAGTTGGGCAACAGCTGCACGTCAGAGCACAGAGTCACTCTTGTGAGTGGCAACGAGTTTCTAATAACTAGAACTAAGTTATATTTTTTGTTGTGCGCATTTTAGTCTAAAATATTTAATTTCTTGTGTATCTGCATATCTGTTTACCACTAATTACTGTATACTCTACAGTTCCACCGTCTTTAGTTTGGATAGGGACTGTGGTTGCAGCATTCAGATGTGAGCTGAGTTGGTGACCTTTTGCTCATAGCTCCAGGAAGAACTAGCTTCGGACTCACATGTTGAGGTTGTGACCAACGAGCTCTGCTATGGGTGGCTAGATGTAAGGATGCAGGCAGGGTATGTTGAGCAAGTCCCCCATGTTCACCGATCGGTCCAACATGGTGACCATCCCAGTTACTGCCCACATTTCGGATTACCTCTCATCAATGATCAAATGGAAGATTGTTTCAAAGTACGGCAAACAACAAAAGACTTTCAGGAAGGGGCAGGGATGCGATCAAAGGGGCTCCCCAGATCATCTGATGAAAAGGTTTCAGGCACTGCTGGTGGCTGGCAAGGATCCAGAGCCAGATTCAATCACTCTCCCTGTTCCAGTGGAAGCCTCTCAAGCCACAATATCTGGACGTCACAGAAAGTGGGATTACTGGCAGTTGGGAGCTCCACTGCAAGGCGCATATGTGGCTGCTGAGGGATACAGCTAGTATCGAGGGGAAGAATTCTGCTGTGTACTACGGGTGCATAACGGGAGGTGTAATTCTAGATGTGGAATAAGTGTTTCTGGATACCATGTAGAGCAAAGGGAAAAGCCAACTTCAGGTGATGGCTCACGTCTATGTCAACAATATGTGTCGCTTTAGAAGAGGAATTCTCTTGAGGCTAGCTGATGTGATAAAGACTGCCAGACTTATGTGCAAAACGAAGGCAGAACTCACCACCCATAGCATCGTTGACAGGAGTGATTGCGGTAATTGGTACAGAGCCGAATGGAGGGTCTGGATCAGAGGCTGAGACAGTTCTGTGACCATATATGTTGCAGATTTCTAGACTTGACCATAGGGTGATGGGCTTTCGGGTTCCACTTCATGGGTTATATGCCCATTACACGCAGGAGGCAGCTACATGGGTAGTGGTAGATATGTGTTTGGCTGTCGGCTAGAGGGCCTCGAGAATGTGCAGAAAGGGCTTCAGTATCGAAAAGAGCAAGAAAAACACATGAATAAAGTAGACAGGAACAATCAGTACTGTAGTTGTAAATTGTCGTAGCTGTCCATGCAAAGAACGAGAGCCCCAAACGATAATAGAAAGAAGCCCAAATTATTATAGGTACTGAAAGCTGGCTAAAGCTGGAAATATGTATGTTAAGACAAAATTTGTACAAGGAATCTAACGGTGCTCAGAAAGGATAGATTAAATATAGTTTCTTGCTATTACAAGTAGTTTCAACCTGTAGCGAACCTGAAGTAGATTTACCTGTGAGTTTTTATGTGTCGAGGTTATACTTGACAACCAAAATAAATAATTCGTTCCTTTTACTAGCAACCCGAGTCAGATGATTCAGTTGCTGAATAGTTCAAAGGAAACTTGAATATCATCTCAAATAAGTACCTCATTCATAAAATTATAGTTGGTAGTGACTTCAGTCTACCCTCGAAATGTTGGCGAAAATACGTGAGGAATACGTATGTACAAACCATCGTCAGCAATTGTACTAAATGCCATCTCAGAAAATTATTTTGAGCTGTTAGTTCAGGAGCCCACTTAAAGTGTAAATGGTTGCGAAAACGTATTTGACCTAGCAGCAAATAATCCTGAGAAAATAGGGAGCATCATGACTGATACAGGGGTAGGTGACCACAAGGTCGTTGTTCTGAGACAAGCTATCATAACATCCGAGTTCGCCAAAAGCAAACGTAAAATATACCTATTTAAAAAATCAGATAAAAATTCTGTTGACGCCTTCCTAAGACATAATCTCCACTCCTTCTCAACTAAATATATAGGAGTAGGCCAGGTGTGACTTAAATTCAAAGAATGGTATCCGAGTCAAATGAGAGATTTATATCGAATAAATTAGTAAAAGATGTTCCTGAAGCCCGTCACACGCAAAATAAGTCAGAATAGTGTTGCAGAAGTAACAGAAAGAGCATTCCAAATTTAAAAGAATACAAAATCTCCAAGACTGGAAATGTTTTGCTGAAACTCGAAACTTAGTGCGGTCTTCAATGCCAGATGGTTTTAATAACTTCCACGACGAAATTCTGTCTTGAAATCTGATAGAAAATCCAAAGAGTTGTATGTAAAGTACACTAGTGACAAGAAACTGAACTGCGTGATGCCAGTGATATTATTAATGATGACAGCGCTACCAGAGCAGAGTTACTGAAAACAGTTTACAGAAATTCCTCTAGCAAAGAAGGCAAACTAAATATTCCTGAATTCGAACCAAGAACACCGGAGCATCTTGATGCACTTAATAAAGGCAAATTTTCTCTTCCATACAGCATATCAGTTAGCTTCCTTTTTGAGTATGCTGATAAAATAGCCCCATACTTAGTAATTATATACGACCACTTGCTCGGCGAAAGATCTATACCTAAAGAACTGAAACTTGCGCAGGTCACACCAGTACTCAAGAAAGGAAATAAGATTATTCCATTGAATTACAGAACCATATAACTGACTTGGATTTGGAATGGGATGAGTTCGAATGTTATGAATTATCTCGAAAGTAACGGACTATTCACAAATGTGAGCAAGGATTCAGAAAATATCATTCTTGTGAGACACAAATAGCTCTTTATTTGCGTGAAGTAATGAGTGCTATCGATTGGGGATCTCAAATTGTTTATTATATTTCTACATTTCCAGAAGGTTGTAACGTATCAAGTTATTGCAAGACACGATTCATTGCAGTAAAGCATGCAGCTGTGCAGCCCGATGGCGGCAGGATTGTACCTTTGCTATGACTCACAGCGCAGCTGAAGCTACTAACCATGAGAAAGGTCTCAACTAACATCTTGCAGGAACGTCAATTCATACGCCCTACGAATCTAAATAAACTATAGTAGTTATCATCCGATTTTGTCCAAGCTTGGTAGACCATAATTTGTTATTAAGTAAAGGATCATGTAAAATTTTCAGACTTTTACCTCTTATGGTTCCGGAGATTGAGAAAATTACTTAAATGTCCAAAAACCGACACTTATGTTTCAAAACTCAATTAAGAACAATAGCAGTTTGTCTTTTATTATCATCTAAAGTCATAACCAAAGTTCTCAGTGTATAAAATTACTTAATTGGAATTTTTCTTTTCAAAGCTTTAATTACTCTGCATTTTGTAGTCTAAAAATCATTCAAAATTATTATCTGCTTATTGATGATGACATATTGTAACGTTGTTGCATTAATTTAAGGTGTAAGCGGTGCTGCTATTCATGACCATAAAAGTGCGATAAAAGCTGTGAGCTGTCTGGGGAAGTTAACCTTGCATTAATGAGCAACTGTTTCACCAGGTATACAGTCCAGCTTACCAAATTCCCAACCAGACTAACCTTAATTATAATCTTTTAATAGTCATACGACAACCGGTTTTATATATATATATATATATATATATATATATATATATATATATATATATATATATATATATATATAAGAATTAAAATAAAAAGAAATAAATCAGTTTATATTTGGAAATTTATTTTAACATTGATCATTGAAATTTCAGCATATTAAACTTGAGTCATAACTAAGCTGTTGCCTTATTTAGGACTGTGAAAATGTGAGTTTGTAATCTTGCGGAACACATCAAATATGGAGCCAAGATTGGGAGACTGCATACAAACAGTATTCATAAAATAACACACGAAGAACGTTGAAACATATCCAAGAGGAAATTAACCACAACCAACCGATTCAATTTTCGCCCAAAGAAGTTACGCTCGTAGCGCAATCCTGTCCGTCATGTAATAACCACACACTGGTATATTAAATTCATACTAACTCTCTGTTAAATCTTCCCGAAAAGAATATCTGAGGGTTACTTTGATGATTACACCGCATGCTTTACGTGGTCAATTTGGTTTACACAAAGAGTGTAACTCCACAATAATTTTGATAATTAAAATAAATTACATCGAAAAGCAATTTACAGAAGAAAAACCTCAAGCTGGTTACTATCGTGTTACTACTAATCTGGTGGGTCAAACAACTGTATAAGCACGTGGTACTGCTCTCACAAAGTACACCCCACGTGGGTTGAACATAAAGAAAAGTTGCTATATTGAAAAATATTGTCAAGACGAGACGTTACAATCTCACTCACATTCGCATTTAAGATTGATGATCTTAGTTAGAGTTACTGATCGACACGTGGTTCCACTTTACTCACAAAATAGTAACAAAGCAACTACTGGAAGATATTCTGAAGTTCACACTCGAAATACACTGCGTTGCAATTTAAGATAACATTAGATATTTTAGAACTAAACCTGAAATAAAGGTGATTAAATTTTCAGTTAGGCTGAACTTAAGAAATCCATTGTCCTGCGGACTTAGCAGACACTCGCTTAGACGGAGATCTTACCACTTCAGACGCTCGCCGCGGACAGACTGACCTGTGCTCCTACCAAGGGTGTTTCCGTATACAAAACGGAAGTGACCAGAGAGGCAGCTTCCTATACCAACATGACAAGGGACGGACACGACAATACTAAGGATAGAAACCTCTTTGCTTTTAGAAAGCGTAGCTACCTGTTCCGACGTTGGTCCTACTGTTCTCTAGCAGACAGGCTTGTCTGCTACCATCCAGCATGCAACTAGAAATACATTTGCTCATTCATCCTCTCACACAGAAGGGAAGGGGGATGACAGTATCTTATCATATACAGTATATAAAAGAAAGCGGATGTAGGTTTCGTATGAGACTGTGTGACATGAATTACATATAAACTGTGTTTTAAAGTGTAGTAATGTGACAGATCGTTCTTGTTTATGTGTAAAAGTAACACATTTCACTGCTCAGTCTCCTCCCAGATAGTCAGAAACACCAAAGTAAATTTAGTAGAGGAATTTATGCCGTAAATGACAACAGATTTAAGAAATTAACATGAAAGGAATCCAACAGAGACCTTTCAAAATGTCGATGTTTGCCTGCTTTTTTATCTTCCAAAATTATTTTCTGCTTATTATTTTGTGGTGCAACCACAAAGATGATGACATATGTCGATGTTTGCTTGCTTTTTTATGAGAGTAGCCAGAATTGAAGTCAGATGTGGAATATGTTTCTAAATTAATTTAAAGATTATTTGCTTTCGGTCTATTTTATTAAAAATTATATTAGAAATTCTCATTGGAATGGCGTAAATGATTTTTTGATTAGTGATTGGCTCAGGCAAGTTTTGCCGCGAGAATGATGTGGAAGGATCATTCTGACTGGTCATTCAAACCATTAGCCAATCAGCATTAAGCTGTTCCCGCACGTAGAATGTTAGATAGGCATAGAGTGGGGTGGCATCGAGAGAGTCGCTAGCCAACCTTCGTAAGTGTAACATCATGCTAAATGTCGCCGAGAAAATAACTCGTAAAATGAAGAACTGTTGAGTTCATTGCTTTTAGGAAGTGTCGTGACTCAGGCAGTTAAAGTTACGAACGCTTTGAGGACAATTTGATTAATTAATTAATGTGTTATGAGCATGTGATATTTCGGTCTTAGTGAAATTCCGCGTGGCATATTCCGTATACTTTTTGGAATACTGGGCGAGCACTTCTAACTTTGAAGACCACTGATACAACCGAAGTTTCAACTCGCTATAGTAGTGTGTCAGTAACTGTCAGATCGAACATTAATCGGGCCGGACTGGTAGATATTCTGGCTGCTTTTTTTCGTGTGAGAACATTTTGCACAGACTGTGAGATGGGAATAGTAGAGGAGTTAACATATTAAATTCGGAATTGACAGCAAATTAAGAATAAAGACCAGGTTACTAAAATTTCCGAAGGCTTACTGCAGTTAAACTACATTTTAACACCACCCGAAATTTGTTGAAATGAGCTTACAGGAACTGATTCTCAAACTGAGTTACGTGGCCTCTTTGTGGTAGACATTATGTCGTGGTTTCATCAAGGCTGCTTTACTCGGGCTAGTGAGTATCTACTACTGCAGAATGAAGGGACGTCGTAAGGAAGCTGTACTGAGATAGGTGGACAATTCATGAGTAACGACGACAACAAACCCAGCCACACCGCAAGGTTTTTCACAAACTTCCTCACAAGAGACTTCTAATGAACCTATGTGCTTGGCAAGTGTCGCTTCTGGTTGTGCGACTGGATTCATGATTTCCTGTCAGAAGGTTCATAGTACTTAGTAACTGAAAATCACACAGTAAAACAGAAGTGAGATGTCTCTACCTAAGAATATGTTGCTGGCCCTATGCACTTTCTCATCTATATAAACGGTTTACGAGTCAATCTGAGCAGTTCTCTTGGACTATTAACAGATCATGCTGTCATGAGCCGTCTACTGAAGTAATTATAAAATCAAAAAGAATTGCAAAATGACTTAGACATGATATCTGTAAGATGTGAACAGTAGCAGTAGTATCCGAATAAGGAGAAGTGTGAGGTCATCCACAGGAGAACGAAAAGGAATCTGTTAAATTTAGATTGCACGATAAATCGCACAAATGTAAAGGCTGTCAATTCAACTGAAAACCTAGTAGAAGCCGACCTCGGGGAAGATCAGTTTGGATTCCGTAGAAGTACTGGAACACGTGAGGCAATAATGACCTTACGACTTATCTTAGAAGAAAGATTAAGGAAAGGCAAACCTACGTTTCTAGCATTTGTAGACTTAGAGAAAGCTTTTGACAATGTTGACTGGAATACTCTCTTTCAAATTCTAAAGGTGGCAAGGGTAAAATACAGGAAGCGAAAGGCTATTTACAATTTGTACAGAAACCAAATAGCAGTTATAAGAGTCGAGGCACATGAAACGAAAGCAGTGGTTGGGAAGGGAGTAAGACAGGGTTGTAGCCTCTCCCCGATGTTATTCAATCTGTATATTGAGCAAGCAGTAAAGGCAAAAAAAGAAAAATTCGGAGTAGGTATTAAAATCGATGGAGAAGAAATAAAAACTTTGAGGTTTGCCGATGACATTGTAATTCTGTCAGAGACAGCAAAGGACTTGGAAGAGCAGTTGAATGGAATGGACAGTGTCTTGAGAGGAGTATATAAGATGAACATCAACAAAAGCAAAACGAGGATAATGGAATGTAGTCGAATTAAGTCGGGTGATTCTGAGGGAATTAGATTAGGAAATGAGACACTTAAAGTAGTAAAGGAGTTTTGCTATTTGGGGAGCAAAATAACTGATGACTGTCGAAGTAGAGAGGATATAAAATGTAGACTGGCAATGGCAAGGAAAGCGTTTCTGAAGAAGAGAAATTTGTTAACATCGAGTATAGATTTAAGTGTCAGGAAAACGTTTCCGAAAGAATTTATATGGAGTGTAGCCATGTATGGAAGTGAAACATGGACGATAAATAGTTTGGACAAGAAGAGAATAGAAGCTTTCGAAATGTGGTGCAACAGAAGAATGCTGAAGATTAGATGGGTAGATCACATAATTAATGAGGAAGTACTGAATAGGATTGGGGAGAAGAGAAGTTTGTGGCACAACTTGACCAGAAGAAGGGATCGGTTGGTAGGACATGTTCTGAGGCATCAAGGGATCACCAATTTAGTAGTGGAGGGCAGCGTGGAGGGTAAAAATCGTAGAGGGAGACCAAGAGATGAATACACTAAGCAGATTCAGAATGATGTAGGTTGCAGTAGGTACTGGGAGATGAAGAAGCTTGCACGGGATAGAGTAGCATGGAGAGCTGCATCAAACCAATCTCTGGACTGAAGACCACAACAACAACAACCTACGAATTACAGTTACATAGATGATATTGTGGAGAAGGCAAACCAAGACTGCGTTTCATTCATAGAGCACTTAGAAGAGCAACGTGTCTACTAAGGAGACTACCTACACTACGCTTCTTCCTACTTTGCTGGAGTACTACTGTGCTGCATGGGATCCTTACCAGATAGGATTGACGGGAGAAATCGAAAAAAAAATCCAGAGAAGGACAGCTCGTTATGTATTATTGCGTAATAGGGGAGAGTGTGTCATGCAAATGAGAGGCGAGTTAGTGTGCAGTGAATAAAACAAAGGCGTTTTTCGTTGTGGCGAGATCTTTTCATGAAAATTTAGTCATCACTTTCCTTCTCTGAACGTGAAGGTATTTTATTGTCATCAACCTATCCGAGGAGAAATGATGTAATAAAAAAAGAGAAATGAGTGATCGTACAGAAAGATTTAAGTGTTCGGTTTTTCGATTTGCTGTTAGGGTGTAATGGTGGAGAAATAGTCTGTAGGCGGTTCGAAGAACTCTCAGGCACTTAAGTGCGAATTGGAGATGTAGATGTAGATGTGGGGCAGTACTATAACTGATGCGTAGTTACCATGTGATACACTGGGGCGATCCATGGGATGTGAAGCTGATTTTCCACCGCATAGATACAATCGTGTAAGTCAAAGGCAGAAAGAAGGCGTCGTGAAAGCGTAAGATTCACAAGCATGGTTCAATCTGGAATCTAGAATCTACAATTGTCCGTGTCTCTGGTAGCTCAAGCGAATGTGTGGAAAAGAGGAAGATACCAGTGTTAACTGTGCATCGATAAGATAAAGTTAATTTGGTGACAAATAAGTGATGTTTATTAACAACTGTCGAAGATGACATTTATTGTATGTTCATGTCTTACTCTTGACGTGTTACGTCTTTTTCAGTGTTGTTCACGAATATTGTACCTTCTTTGATGACGCTAGTCCGTTTGATACTGAATTGAAAGCCGAAGATTGGTTAACATACTAAATTAAATATCTGGTGTCCGTTCTTTCAGTCATGTACGAAAGAGTAGATACCACGTATATAATCTCGCCAATGACGGCATTGATTCCTCAGTGCTCATGCATACCAAGCTCTAACTGTTACGGGAGTCGGCGACATGCTGCTAAAGAGCAGGGACACTATGTCAGTAGTGCCTGGCAAGTTGGGTTTTTGGGTCTGACTGTAGACGTGCTAGTGTAACTGGTGTGGTTGTGGTGACTATTCTGTCAGGATGGCGTAGTGGTCAGAGGGGATGCCAGTTAAACAGCAAATCCGTGTTCGAATCCCAGTCCCAAGAGACTTTTTTAACTCGGCGCATTGATATAAATCAATGCCCACTGGCAGCTCGTGTCTTGATAATAAATTGATTCTGCAGGACATACTCAGAAATGTGTTTTGCTTTTTTTATTAGCAGGTGAGTTTGAACATTGAGTCAGCGTTGTTGTGTGTGGTGTGGATACGGCTGGATTCTTCTAAAGTTCTGTTTACTGAGAAAAATCCTACTTGCGGTGATAAAGGCACTTAAAAGTGCGGGGGGGGGGGGGGGGGGGGGCGTTGCCTAGCGGACGGTTGTAGCCTCTATTATGTTTACGCTCTGTAGCGTCGTTAAATTTCTGAAGACATGCATTACTATCCTCAATTTGTTCCTAAACACATCCTGTACAGTCCTCGATGTTTGTTAAACCGAACTTGCATGGTACCGTTCTCAACGAGCGCTACCTTTCCTGTGAGTTCAACAGGAAGGGGGAGATGGAAGTGAAACTCGCAGTCACAGCGGCCCACGAGCAAAGCAATCCAGGAAGCTACGACCGTGCTATGTCGTGGAGCAGCTGGGTCCACTCCGCCCTCGCCCTGGTGTGTCAGCACGGCAATCTCTGCAGATAGCCTGACGAAGATAGCCTTTCAAGGAGCCCACCCGAAGCAGATCAGTGGGCCTAAACTCGCAGCGGTAGACGAGTACTCGACTAAATTGAAAGGTCTTCACGTAGGAAGAACAACTACCGTTCAAAGATAACGTCAAGTGACAGTTGTCTGAAAAGCCAGTGTCATTTAAATGACCTTATTTCTTGTGTCACTAAATTTAATTCTGATCCTACGATTTGCAGAAGACTGACTGAAGAAAGGCAAACCTACATTTACAGCTTTAGTAGATTTAGACAAAGCTTTTAACAATGGTGGCCGTAACTCTTTCAATTCTTGAAGATACCACGGATAACTACAGGAAGCGAAAAGTTGTCAAGAATTTTTACAGAAATCAGACTACAGTTGTAAGCGTCATCATCATCATTATAATCACCATCATCATCATCTGTCCATTTTGTATGGCAACTCTACACGCCCTCCTGTCTTCATGTTCGCGTATTTGGGGCTACACTTTAGGTCTTCTATCATCATCTTTCTCCTCATTCCTCTCAATCTACTCCCCCAAAGCGCATATTAGCAGGCATTCCCCTCACAACGAACGCACCATCCAGTTCTTTTTCCTTTCTCTCGTAACCTGCAGTAGTCTCCTCCTAACCTGCTGTCGCCAATATTTTCCAAGATTCTTTCGTTACCCATTCTTTCCCTCCAGATTATCATATCCACTCTCCTCGATATCCACATCTCAAATGTTTCTAGCTAATTTTCATCTTCTTGTCTCAGTGTCCATATTTCTGCCGCCTTAGAGTGCCAATGAGACGAAAGCGAAGCATTAGTTCAGAAAACTGAGAAAAGAAGGAGACACAGCTATAGCCTTCCACGATGTTATTAATGTTATTAAATCCGTGCATAAAGCAAGCAGTAAAGGAAACCAAAGATGCATATGGAAAGGAAATTAAAATTAACGGAAGAAAAATAAAAACTTCGTAGTTTGCCACTGACATTATAAATCTGTCAGAGGCGGAAACGGACTTGGAACGACAGATGAATAGAATGAATAGTGTCTTGAAAAGAGATTTTGAGATGCACCTCAACAAAACTGAAACCATGGTAATGTAGTCCAATTAAATAAGGCAATGTTGAGGAAATTAGGTTAGGAAACGAGACACAGAAGAAGTAAGTTAATTATATTGCTTAGACAGAAACTGAAAAGAATATAAAACGCGGACTGGCTACAGTAAGAAAAACGTTTTGAAAAGAGGCATATGCTAACATCTAATATAAATTTATGTATTACAAGCTGTTTTATGGAAGTATTTGTCTTGAGTGTCGCATAATATACGACAGAAATATCAACGATAAAACGTTCAGACGAGAAGAAAAATATGCAGCTGCAGAAGAACGCTGGAGAGTGGGTATATGGATTGAATAATTGAAGAAGAGCGACTGAACAAGAGTGGTGAGAAGAGATCGGTTGACAGTACACATCGTTATGCCTCAAGAAAAAGTCAGTTCAGCCGTTGAAGGATGTTTGTCAGGGGCGCGGGAGCTACGGTAATCAGGCTCAACTGGATCTGTATTGCAGTAGTAATGCAGAGATGAAGAGGAGTGCATGAGATACACTAACATGCAGAGCCGGATCAAACCAGTCTTCGGACTGATAATTATAAATGCAGTTCCAATTCGTTACCGAAAATTGTCGCTTTTTATCTCAGTACCGTTATGTTACTACAAACTACGTGATTTATAAAACTTCGTGGCAGATTAAAACTGTGTGCCGGACCGAGACTTGATCTCGGGGCCTTTACCCTTCGCGGGCAAGTGTTCTACCAACTGAGCTATCCAAGCACGACTCACGCCCAGTCCTCACAGCTTTACTTCTGCCAGTACGTCGTCTCCTACCTTCCAAACTTTACAGAAGCTCTCCTGCTACCCAGCTAACCTGTGAGCACGGGGCGTCAGTCGTGCTTGGGTAGCTCAGTTGGTAGAGCACTTGCCCGTAAAAGGCAAAGGTCCCGAGTTCGAGTCTCAGTCCGGCACACAGTTTTAATCTGCCAGGAAATTTCATATCAGCGCACGCTCCGCTGCAGGGTGGAAATCTCATTCTGGATACGTGATTTATGTCTCACAAAAAATAAAATTTCTTCAATTACGTCTTGTGGGGATCTAGGGCTATTCGGAGCTTCCTATGATGGAAGCTCGTCGTTTTCAGTAACAAAAAACAATTGCTCAAGGCTGTAACGAGAGAGGCGGTCAAATGGCTAGCACAGTGCACACGCATTCTCTTTCTTGGAATCGTGATGCAGGCGTCTACAACAAAGATCTCGATAATTCTTCCGAGTTCCAGCCTGTAGTGATCGCCTCCTGCTCCCGTTGCAAATCCTAAGATCTCAACAGTTTAGAGTTTAGACTATTCCTCCGACATCGAACAGAAGATACTCTTTGTGCTGTACTATCCTCTTCGAGAAATGGTCACAGCGTCTCATGAACAAACGAAATTGGACAAAAATCTGGATCGTTCTGAAGCGTGAACACAACATTTTATATTCAAAATGGTTTCCCAAAAATATGCGTTTGGAAACGTCAGTAGTCGGAACGTAACAAGTGACACTACATTAACAACTGGTTTCGTACATTTTGTTTTAATGTTCCATTTCAAGTCGAGTCCAAAAATGACTACGCCAGCTTCAGTGCATTTTACATGTGCATGTTGTATGTGGACAGTAGCTCCGATTACGAATAAATCATTTCAGAGTGAATATTTTACTTTGCACTTCCTGACAGATCGAAAGTGTGTGCTGGGTAATTTAAAACAGCACGCTGCACAGTGATTCAATCTGCCTTCGGCCTTTCGTAATTATTTATATACGCGTTGTGATCAAATAGTAACTGGAATTTTTTAATTTCGCTCATTTTATACACCGATTTCCAAAACTTTTTTCTTATCTTCTTGATGCACATGTTCCTGATGTATATCTGCTTTTTCAGCTGTTTTCAATACTTAGTTTATTGTTGACAGTCGAAAAGGTTATACGTGTTTTCGTGTGCTCAGCGAATTTTTACTGAGGAAAAAGTGGATGAAAATATAATTTGCATTACATTTTGCTTGAAAATGAAATAAAGTGCAGCATCGCATTCAAAATGTGGACAGTGTCTTTAACGAATCTACTATGAGTAAAACAAAGATTTACGTGTGGTATAAATGTTTAAAAGAGAATTGAGAAGACGTTGAAGACGAAGACCGCAATGGGCGCCCTAGCACATTAATTACTGATGATAATGACGAAGAAGTAAAGAAAATAATTCTATAAAATCGTAGCACATTAATTACTGATGATAATGACGAAGAAGTAAAGAAAATAATTCTAGAAAATCGTCTATCATCATCAGAGAGGCTGCTGATGATGTCGGAATGTCTTGGGCTCATGCCAAGCAAATTGTTTCGGATGGTTTGAGAATGAAACGAGTATCAGGAAAGTTTGTTCGGAAACTATTGAACTTCGACGTCGAATAGACATTTCTGAGGAATTGCTGACTGAAGTTGACAAGGATCCAGTACTTCTAAAGAAGGTTATAAGAGATAACGAAACATGTCTATATGGATATGATGCCGAAACCAAGGCCAAATCGTCCCAATGGAAACTGCCTGAAGAGCCAAGATCAGAAATGTTCCACAAGTTTAATGGAATAGTACATGACTTCTTCCCTTTTGGTCGGTACGGTCAGTAAGAAATACTACCTAGACGTTATCCGCTGTTTGCGTTAAGCAGTCCGCAGAAACAGACCAGAAATGTGGCAAAACCACTCGTGGAAAATGCATCCCGACAATATTCCAGCCCACACTTCAGTGCTTGTTCCTGAGTTTTTGGCAAAAAACATAAACGTTGTTTTGCCTCAGCCTAGGCAGTCGCCGCACAACCGCCTTGTTACTTCTTTCTATTCCTGTGGGTGAAGAAAATCCCGAAAAGACATCGTTTTGGAACCGTTGATGAGATAAAAACAAAATCGCTGAGGGAGCTGAACACCATAACGAAAAGTGAATTTCAGAAGTGCTTCTTGATGCTGATAAATAAGTAAAGATACTTTAAGAAGAACAAAAACTCTCGTAACTTTTTTTATCAAGCATCGTGTATGATACGTGAAGTTCGGAACTGAAATATGAGTCTTCGAAAGCAGCTGGAAGCAAATCTTAAAAAATTCTCGAGAAAATCGACTTCGAAGTTTTCCGAGCGTCTTTAATACGCTACAGCAAGGTGAGCTTTTCAGCAGGCATCGTGGCTGTGCTGCCTGCTAGGTGGCTGGGCTGGATTTGATTTCCACCCGAACAAAATTAATGAATAATGTTGCATGTTCTAGAAGGATTCCGTGAAGCGTAAAAGACATGAAGATGGAAAAGTATCGCTCGATACTCGTTATCGCCGGATCGAGTTTCTATCAGCCATCATTTTTTTCGTTTCTTTACGTGCAGTCGAATATAAGCCAATTACCACATCTCTAATTGTCATTTATATGAAAAATGCTCGTCTTTTTTTCTAATTACATATCAGCAACAAAAATCCAGTTTTCAGTGCAAATACAAATTCTTAATTACCCATCTTTGAATTTCGCAATTCATTTTACACACTTCTAGAGGTTTTAAAGGGGACTTAGTAGATCAAGTTGTACATAAGAACCCATGTCCGGAAACGTCATCCAACGACGCTAAAAAGCGTTAAACATATAGGCGCCGGCGCCTGTACGTATGTACGGTGATTCCGGATGATGATACAAATTTTCTAGGATGATGGAGAAGGATAAATGTATCAATTTGTGGTAACGATGCCTGTATTAGAAACGGAGTCGAAAGTTGTAGGCCAAAAGCATTCTGATACCTCTGACAGAGGAATACATGTACAGTTACTGTTGTTGCTAAGACTCTTCGGTAGACAACTTTCAGAGATGACGGTATGGACCAAAATATTTTTAAAAATGTATAGTAAACGTGGGCTCTAAAATGCATACCTGAAGAGCTATGAGATGTGTTCCACAGTAGCGGAGTCAGCTCCTCAAGTATGCATTTTAGAGCCCTTGTTTACTGGACATTTTTTCCTTGTTTTGGTCCATAGTACCACTTCTAGAAATTGTCTACCCCAAAATATCAGCAACAACAGTACTACTACAGGTATTCCAGTGTCGGAAGTAAAGGAAAGGTTTTTGTTTATAACTTTTGACTCGCTGATTTCCAGTACAGGGACATCAAACTGATACATGTCACCTCCTCCAGCCTAGAAAGTTTCTAAAATCATGACAGAACCATCATGTATAACACATGTACAGGCGCCGGTGCCTGTAACTTTGACGCTATGTAGGATCGTTGGATGACGGTTCCGGACGTAAACCTTGTAAAACTTGAGCTACTATGTCCCCTCTACAAGCGCTAGAAGTATGTAACATGAATTGTAAGACACCCTGTGTATGTACCACATCTGTAATTGTATTTTCAGGAAAAATGCACGTCTTATTTCTAAATATAAATCGCACACGAAAACCCATTTTTCAGTGCAAGTGTAAATTCTTGATTACAGATGTATTATAAAAGAGAGTTTATATGAGAAAAAATACACAACGATTTTTGCATCTTCGTGGATTTTAGGATTCATGGAAATTCTCGTAGAACAGACTCCCTTGTTTCGCAATCTGCAGTGTCCAACAGTGGAATCCAGTCCACCCATATGCCAGGTGACCACTGCACCACAGAGTCACACAGTCCGTCGAAAATCAACCTTACCCATGGCAGGCATGGCCAATCAGCGCTCCGCGAGCACGAGCCTTCTGGCCGCGCGCCCTCCAGTCCATCGACCACAGCGGCGAGTGGGTCTGAGGGGCGAGCAGGATGGGGACCATGGAGGCTGCAGCCGGTCGCCGTTAGAGCTGGACAGTCGCCTTGTCGGCAGCAAGCGGTTTACTGGCAACACCACCTGCGTTAAATTAGATTTATGTTCTGCATTAGTACTACTACAGTGTATGGAGAGTCTTTACAAGGGCGATGTACTTGAGGACAATATTATGGAAATGTAAGAGGATGTAGATGAAGATGAAATAGGAGATATGATACTGCGTGAAGAGTTCGACAGAGCGCTGAAAGACCTGAGTCGAAACAAGGCCCCCGGAGTTGACAACATTCCGTTAGAACTACTGACGGCCTTGGGAGAGCCAGTCCTGACAAAGCTCTACCATCTGGTGAGCAAGATGTATGAGACAGGCGAAATACCCTCTTACATCAAGAAGAATATAATAATCCCAAACCTAAAGAATGCAGGTGTTGACAGATGTGAAAATTACCGGACTATCAGTTTAATAAGTCACGCCTGCAAAATACTAACGTGAATTCTTTACAGACGAATGGAAAAACTAGTAGAAGCCGACCTAGGGGAAGATCAGTTTGGATTCCGTAGAAGTATTGGAACACGTGAGGCAATAATGACCTTACGACTTATCTAAGAAGAAAGATTAAGGAAAGGCAAACCTACGTTTCTAGCGTTTGTGGACTTAGAGAAAGCTTTTGACAATGTTGACTGGAATACTCTCTTTCAAATTCTGAAGGTGGCAGGGGTAAAACATAGGGAGCGAAAGGCTATTTACAATTTGTATAGAAACCAAATGGCAGTTACAAGACTTGAGGGGCATGAAAGGAAAGCAGTGGTTGGGAAGGGAGTGAGGCAGGGGAGTAGCCTCTCGCCGATGTTATTCAATCTGTATATTGAGCAACCACTGAAAGAAACAAAAGAAAAATTCGGTGTAGGTATTAAAATCCATGGAGAAGAAATAAAAACTTTGAGGTATGCCGATGACATTCTAATTCTGTCAGAGACAGCAAAGGACTTGGAAGAGCAGTTGAATGGAATGGACAGTTTCTTGAGAGGAGTATATAAGATGAACATCAACAAAAGCAAAACGAGGATAATGGAATGTAGTCGAATTAAGTCGGGTGATTCTGAGGGAATTAGATTAGGAAATGAGACACTTAAAGTAGTAAAGGAGTTTTGCTATTTGGGGAGCAAAATAACTGATGATTGTCGAAGTAGAGAGGATATAAAATGTAGACTGGCAATGGCAAGGAAAGTGTTTCTGAAGAAGAGAAATTTGTTAACATCGATTATAGATTTAAGTGTCAGGAAAACGTTTCTGAAAGTATTTATATGGAGTGTAGCCATGTATGGAAGTGAAACATGGACGATAAATAGTTTGGACAAGGAGAGAATAGAAGCTTTCGAAATGTGGTGCAACAGAAGAATGCTGAAGATGAGATGGGTAGATCACATAACTAATGAGGAAGTATTGAATAGGATTGGGGAGAAGAGAAGTTTGTGGCACAACTTGACCAGAAGAAGGGATCGGTTGGTAGGACATGTTCTGAGGCATCAAGGGATCACCAATTTAGTACTGGAGGGCAGTGTGGAGGGTAAAAATCGTAGAGGGAGACCAAGAGATGAATACACCAAGCAGATTCAGAATGATGTAGGTTGCAGTAAGTACTGGGAGATGAAGAAGCTTGCACGGGATAGAGTAGCATGGAGAGCTGCATCAAACCAGTCTCACGACTGAAGAGCACAACAACAACGGAGTGTCAGTGTACTTGGCCTAGAAAGAAGCCATTTGTTTGATGCCAAATGGGAGTTACCTTAAGTTTCGCGTCGTTTAAAGGCCAAACAAAGGGTTTAATAAGCCAGGACACTATTGTGAGTTGGAAAAACATTTAATGGAACGTCTTAACAGTACAAGCCACAAACACAATATGATGCAGTAGAACGACTGTGAATGTTGACTCAACTGAGTGCAGCCATTAGGCAATAAAAGTAGGCAAAAAAGTAGTGACAAAGTCTCTTATTGTTGACGTCGCAAATTGTTTGAATTTTTCAGGTGTCTTAATGCGACCGTAGAAACATTTGGTAAGAGATGTGGCAGATGGCAGACAAGACTGATGCTATCAAACAAAAATTAATCCAGTGGAAAAATCAGCTTCAAGTCGTAACATGAAACGTTTCCCATAACTCGAGGCAGCCATTTGTGGATCTGGCATGACTGAATACGTTACAAAATAATTGAAACATTTAATCATAGGTTGTCAAACTAATTGCAAGCCTTTGCACGACTGAAGATGGATTCCGATTTATTTGTCAGACTGTTTTTGCTCCTTAAGTGCCTCATTATCGCCGACTCGAGGTAATAGATGTACAGTGGAGAACATAGCTCAACAACCTGTTTTTCCATTCTGGAATTTACAAGACTTTTATAACTTTTTACCCCAGAAAAAAACGCTCGACTGCACAGACAAGCTTATAACGATGTTTCAGTGTTTCGTTCAACAGAGTGTATGAACGTTACATCTTGTCTCATGCAATTGACGAAGTGCCACTAACATTCGAGTTTAACAGATTATAATCTACATAACTCCATGTGTTTGATTATTTCCAGAATTATAACGTGTTCTAGAAGAGAAATACACTCCTGGAAATTGAAATAAGAACACCGTGAATTCATTGTCACAGGAAGGGGAAACTTTATTGACACATTCCTGGGGTCAGATACATCACATGATCACACTGACAGAACCACAGGCACATAGACACAGGCAACAGAGCATGCACAATGTCGGCACTAGTACAGTGTATATCCACCTTTCGCAGCAATGCAGGCTGCTATTCTCCCATGGAGACGATCGTAGAGGTGCTGGATGTAGTCCTGTGGAACGGCTTGCCATGCCATTTCCACCTGGCGCCTCAGTTGGACCAGCGTTCTTGCTGGACGTGCAGACCGCGTGAGACGACGCTTCATCCAGTCCCAAACATGCTCAATGGGGGACAGATCCGGAGATCTTGCTGGCCAGGGTAGTTGACTTACACCTTCTAGAGCACGTTGGGTGGCACGGGATGCATGCGGACGTGCATTGTCCTGTTGGGACAGCAAGTTCCCTTGCCGGTCTAGGAATGGTAGAACGATGGGTTCGATGACGGTTTGGATGTACCGTGCACTATTCAGTGTCCCCTCGACGATCATCAGAGGTGTACGGCCAGTGTAGGAGATCGCTCCCCACTCCATGATGCCGGGTGTTGGCCCTGTGTGACTCGGTCGTATGCAGTCCTGATTGTGGCGCTCACCTGCACAGCGCCAAACACGCATACGACCATCATTGGCACCAAGGCAGAAGCGACTCTCATCGCTGAAGACGACACGTCTCCATTCGTCCCTCCATTCACGCCTGTCGCGACACCACTGGAGGCGGGCTGCACGATGTTGGGGCGTGAGCGGAAGACGGCCTAACGGTGTGAGGGACCGTAGCCCAGCTTCATGGAGACGGTTGCGAATGGTCCTCGCCGATACCCCAGGAGCAACAGTGTCCCTAATTTGCTGGGAAGTGGCGGTGCGGTCCCCTACGGCACTGCATAGGATCCTACGGTCTTGGCGTGCATCCGTATGTCGCTGCGGTCCGGTCCCAGGTCGACGGGCACGTGCACCTTCCGCCGACCACTGGCGACAACATCGATGTACTGTGGAGACCTCACGCCCCACGTGTTGAGCAATTTGGCGGTACGTCCACCCGGCCTCCCCCATGCCCACTATACGCCCTCGCTCAAAGTCCGTCAACTGCACGTACGGTTCACGTCCACGCTGTCGCGGCATGCTACCAGTGTTGAAGACTGCGATGGAGCTCCGTATGCCACGGCAAACTGGCTGACACTGACGGCGGCGGTGCACAAATGCTGCGCAGCTAGCGCTATTCGACGGCCAAATCCGCGGTTCCTGGTGTGTCCGCTGTGCCGTGCGTGTGATCATTGCTTGTACAGCCCTCTCGCAGTGTCCGGAGCAAGTATGGTGGGTCTGACACACGGGTGTCAATGTGTCCTTTTTTCCATTTCCAGGAGTGTATCTATAAGCTTATAAACATCGTAACCTAATGTTAAATGCCTGTGTGTAATGCTTTTTGTGGTTCCGCTGACTGGATTACCACAGTATAACTTATTTATTTACTCGATTAATAAAAGTAACTGCTTTGGCATAAAATTAAAAAGTTGAAAATAGATACACATGATAAACAGCTGCTTACAAAAGTATGCTGCAATATTCGTCTCTTATAAGTTGCTGCACTGTGTTACTAACACGTATTCCTAAGGTTTCTACGTGTTTGAGCCTTTATCATACAACCATCTCACTCACAGTTGCAGAAATGTTAGTCAGACCTGTGTTAGTGTATTAAACACAGTCAGAAAGCTTCAGTCGATCATCTAGCGAGTTCTTAAGAGTTGCATAGTTCTGCTTTGCGGTACTGATGTTTAGGTTCTGAACTTCACTTACCATAACATTAAAAAACATACTAAAATCCGATTGCCATCTGATCTCCTCGTAAGGCAAGTTCTCCGTGACATAGTCCATTCCAGACATGCTAGTCCAGCACATTATCAGGAGCGCTTCCGTGAACTTGAAAAGTGGCAGAACGGCAATGGCTAAGGTGCAACTGTGAGAGTGGGTTTTCAATCGTTTGTGGATAGCTCAGTTGTTAAGAGCAATGTTCGCAAAAAGAAAGGTTCTCTCTTCGAGCCGCAGTCCAACACATTTTTTTTTTAATCTGCTAGAACGTTTCAACACAGAGTTTGCCTAAGTCAAGTGCATAATTCGTATCTGAAGCTCGTGGTGGCAATTTTGGATACGTGTTGTAAAGGGAAATTCACAGTGAAACCTGACAAGTAGCAATATGCTAATTAGCTAGCCGCTTTACATTCCTGTTCGTGAGATTTTCAAATAACTGTGTCTCGAACGGTACTGAGAACAGAAAATCTGTTTATCGTATCTTTCCTCTCTACAGTTACTTACCTTCTTATCATCTTGAAACTTGGTTGTTACTTTGCATTTTTCTTATTCCAGTTTATTATTACTATATTTCAATTCCTTCACACACCAGTCACTGCAGAGATGCTGTGCCGTGTCTAGTATCGCTCGTGAGCAGCTTGTTTCGCTTCGGCTAGTCTGTGAAGTACACGGGAAGTAGCAGTGCCACCTAGCAACAACAGCACCTGTTGATCGTCCACGGGTAAGGAAAGGTTAGATGGGTGTTTACTGATTTAGTGTCAGGGTATATAATTAGTGAATGAATCTGTTGCCCTTATGGCTTATCAGGTACGATATTGGCAATTCGTATATTTGTTGTGGGTGCAGTGCCATCGCTATTATCTAGATGTCCTGGATATTTAACTGCACCTTCAGCGTCTAGTGAACCTCCTGAGGATCGAAGACAGCGTTTGGAAAATGCTTGCGTCATTGCCGCACTAAAGGAAAGTTTGATGAGTCAAGAAGAACATGCGAATGATGAAATTAACACCTGTGATTTGAGTGAGTGGATCTGTGGCATATTTCCTTTTTAGTTAGTGAAGTGCCAGTTCTGAAAGTTCTGTGTCACGTCACAATTACTGCAAACTTAAACCTCACTATTCATGTACTGATCTGCAGATTGGTCAAATAGAGAACTTCAAGTTTCCAGTAACTGTAAGTAATATGACACAGTTAACTAATATGCTTGATATTGTGAACTTGAAACTGGGCAATAGAGAAGACCAGAATACTACTGAGAGTATTGATTTTCTATTTTCTGTTTTGAATTATTTACCTGAAAAGCTGCCAGGTAAACAAGAAATTATTACACTTTTGAAAGAAATGTGAAAAGAATAGGGCAAGATGTTTATCACATATTTTAGTGTTATACTCATTTGTTAATTTCATTTCTCCTCGTTGTTATAAGGTTTTAAGTAGCAGTAGAATAATAAGATATCTATCCTGCTTCTCTGAACATGTAGTGGATTTTCTAGTAAACCTGTTCTTGAACAAGTTACTGCACATTTTCTGTGAAACATAGCTAAGAAATTGTCATCTTTAACTCAGCAAGACCGAACACTTCTCCTCTTGATGGATGAAGTCCATTTAAAGTCACAAATGGATTTCAAAGGGAGGAATATTGTGGATCAGATTTATAGTACTAGTTATTGTGCATCTACAGCATGTGTATTCATGGCGTAGAGTTTGCATACACTGTATGCTGATGTAGTTCGTATTCTGCCTGTCAGTCATTCAGCCCCTGCTCTTTTCACTTTCCTTAAAGATACTGTACTGAGACTGCAACACATAGGGTTTGAAGATGTTAGTATTGTATCTGACAATAATTTCATCAACAAGAAAGCTGTATGATACTTCAGTGATCCACCACAAGCTAAAATTAAAAAACCACATCCTTCTCCAGGTGTTGGATACAGGCCTTTTGCAGAGTCTGTTTGATAGTGTGCACTTATTGAAATGTATATGTAACAACTGCTAAATCAGGAAGAAGAGATTATAGAGTTTCCAGGTTTCAACTATGAAATAACTGGTGGTTTTGTATATTTCAATAGTCTGAAAACTCTTCAAGTGCTTGAAAAGGCAAATTTATTGAAATCTGTCAACTGTGTCCTAAATCACGGTATACATCAACCACAGAAAGGCAGAATGATATGTTTGAACGTACAAGAGCTATATCTCACAAAGAATCAGGTTCTAGACACAATTTTGAATACTGGAAGGATACTGCAAATTTCATGGAGATAATTTGCAAGTGGTGCGATGAAGTTAATGTTCAAAATTTGTTAAAATTCAGAGATTATTAAATAGGTTTCAAGACCAATAAACACATACTAGCTTTCATAAATCAGTTTGAAAACTGGTTAATGATGGAAAATTCTGAGAGTAGCCTATAACTCGTTTTAGCAAAAAAATCTCATTTGGGTCTTATACACACCATGAGGCGTAGCGCCTTCGCATCGCTGCTGTCACTTGTTAGGACGATGTCGTTATAGGCATGAGTCATCGACAGATGTCGTTAGCTGACATGGACCTGAATTACAGAGCTGCACGTAGTTGTACTAGTAGGCGGCAGAGATCAGCAGTTGACGGACAGTGCTAGCAGTCTTAGTCAAAACAATGTTGTAAAGTTATGTTCGACTAATATTTAATGTATTTGTATAATTATAATTGTTTTATATGTGTAGTAATTAGCAGTGTGGGTGTTGCATGAGTGAAGAAGAACAGATTAAAATGAAAATTGTTTTGTTTATTCATGAAGTACCAGTTAAACGATACAGGGGATTTACTATAATTAAATGTGCAGGCAGTTTATGGTACTAATAAATCGTGAGTAGAACACAAATTAATCGGTAATTTCGGAAGGAGTAATTTTATATTTGATACTTTTCTAAATTTATTTATTTAGCAATTGCCATAGAAAGAAATGTTTTACTATGATTGGTCATTGAAGTAAAGCGCGGGTTAGCGCGGGATAATACTGCAACCTGATTTGCTGTTTGTGATATCAGCCAATCAGAAAAATGCAGGCTCGCGCCAATGTATGCAGGGAACAAAGCCTTTGGTGTGATCTAGGGAGTCGTGGCTGAGGATTCGAACTAGTGACATGTCATTGAAAGCACCTCCGACGAAAGTACTATAAAATCGCGGAAAAATGCTAATTAGAAGTTCGCGAAGTAGTACAAAGCGTATTTAAGTGAACGGTATAGTGGAAGTCGTGTGGAATTTCGGACGCAATATCAAAATTATTGCTTTTGACTGTTAGTTAAAACCGCGTGGCGTGTTGTGCGATCTAAGACTGGAACAGCTATTACGTATAGAGCAGAGTGCACAACATTTGAGCGAGTATTTTCATAACTTAACGATCCAGTGAACTCTATTAACTTCGGTAAAGGGTGTAAATACCATAAACTGGCTACGTGTGTGATTGTGGTGTGCGTGTGAACTTTACATTGTGCAGCCACTTAGTACGGACTTGGCAGTATTAACTGTGATCTTTATCGTAAAAATACACCCGCAAATTTACATTACCAAGTTAAAACTTTTATTTCAGTAGCTGGCCACATCCCGTTTACCGGACAATTCTATGTATATTGCGACCTGCAGTAGACAGTAGTGGTCTAGTATTTTCTACTACAGCTTTCAGCTAGACAAATGTACATTGCTGGACACTGGCAGGTCGGTAAAAAGAAACGTGCCGCGCCGCAACCACTCTTGCCTTGGTGGATTTTGCTGGATATTGGCTCAATGAGAAAGAAAAACAATATTTCCTAACAGTCAAGGTTCAAACTGATGATCTGGATGGGCCGTGGCTGGCTCATGTGATGCATTGGATTAAACCTTGATTGCTATTCTGTGAAGTGTATCGATATTCCCACATTATACTATCTTTGGCCTGGCGGTTAGAGTTCCGGCTATGCTGTGTGCGAGCAATTGTTCGGTTGGCGTGGAGCAGCGAGGAAATATCTGCGGCGCGTTGATTGGCCGAGGCCGCTGGCGGTGTACACGCGCGGTCGTAATGTGTAGTGCTGTTCCCATTGCTACGAGGTCCGTGGGTCATCGATACAGGACACGAGAGTTGAGTTTTGACTTATTCTACCAGCAAGTCACGACTGCTCACATTGTGTTGTTTGGATTTCGTTGTCGACTGTTGGGACATTCCCGCGAGGAGCAACGTGTGTTTTCAAGTGGTAAATTTTAGCCGCCCTCAGGTGGAGTTTAACTGTACTTGGTTATTTTGAATCTTCCAGCAGAATCTTCTGCCTTGTTGCAGTTAACGTTCCGGTTACCTGCCCTGGTCGTTGACGCAAATTCAGGTGATGTATTTTCCTCATCGTGTTGTCGCTATCCAGTACGGTGTGTAGTTTGACGGCTCAATGTATAATTGGTTGTGGGCACCAATACCTTCTACGTTGTTCCATTTAATTACCTGTTGTGTGCAGGTCGGGTGGAGCGGAAGGAATCTTGTCGGTGGGTTCGTTGACTTTGTGTCGGTTGGGTTGTCATCGGATCGAGAGTGGTTGGGCCGACTGCCTGTCTCACCTACGCGAGCGTTACTGTTTGAATTACAGGCCGACCCTCGGAACCTTCCGAGCGCCGTTGGTGTACTGCCTTTTTCTTTCTTCTTCTTGTTTGTATTTGTATGGCTTCTAGCTAATTTCTAAATTAAGGTTGTTTTGCCCTTAAGGCGTAAGATTGTTTGGGCCTTCAGCCTAATTTAAATAAAAGATTTAAGATAAGGCCTTTGGCCTTTTAAAAATTTATTGCTTTGAGTCTTAACTGACGGGCCTTCAGCCGATTATTACATTAAAGTTGTTAGCTCTTTAGGTGTCAGATTGTTTGGGTCTTCAGTCTAATTGAAAGAACTGATTTAAGATTAGGCCCTCCGCTTTTTACCTTCCTGATTTGGTTTGAGTCTTAAGTTATGGGCTTTTAGCCGATTTTAAATTAAAGTGGTTCAAAAATTGTTTCAAATGGCTCTGAGCACTATGCGACTTAACTTCTGAAGTCATCAGTCGCCTAGAACTTAGAACTAACTAAACCTAACTAACCTAAGGACAACACACACATCCATGCCCGAGGCAGGATTGGAACCTGCGACCATAGCGGTCGCTCGGTTCCAGATTGCAGCGCCTAGAACCGCACGGCCACTCCGACCGGCAATTAAAGTGGTCTTGCCCTTAAGGCATGAGATTGTATGGCGCATTCAACCGGTAATTCAGTTCCAAAAATTAATGCTGTGTTCTTTTCTTAAAACGTTTCTTGGATCTTGTAATGTTTGGTCAAATAAATAAAGTTGTATGTTCGAGTGCAACTGACAGCCGCTTATTTTGGCTACTTTCCACGATTTAAACTACTGTCATCTCCTGCAGGTTTAGCAGGGCGTCTCACTGGAAGACAGGTTTGGGAAGTATTGTCAGATGAGCGGTGGTATTTACCGTGTCTCAGACCGATTTTTGAGACAGGTAGTAAATTGAGGGTACAAAGGTATGTTCCATTAATATTAAAGTCACAAAAAGTAGATGATATTGTAGTCTCCAAGGATTATATTTTGTCTAATGAGTCAGTTATAAATGGCCTCCCACAAGTGGCATTTAATGAAGAATGAAATTTAGTTTTAGATGATGTTGACATACAGGCGTTTCATGAGGATGAGTAGCTTGTACTTCATTACCTAAGTGGTTACTGCTCATATCGAGTCATTAAGAAAAATAAATGTAATTATTGTAAAATGTATCTAACAGGAGATGATGAGAATGTGAAAGAGAACCTGCATCAGTTAACAGCTGTTACCTGTAGAGGTAGACTGTATTATCCTAATCAGGATGTTATAATTTATGTAGCATAAAAATGTTGCTGCACAGAAATTAATTACTGAAATAGAAGAGTTGTTTCTTCGAGAAAGGTGCCAAATAAATGTGTTGTTTTGTCCATGTCGTAGCAACTTGCCTAGTTATACAGGGTGGTCACTGATAGTGACCGGGCCAAATATCTCACGAAATAAGCGTCAAACGAAAAAACTACAAAGAACGAAACTCGTCTAGATTGAAGGGGGAAACCAGATGGCGCTATGGTTGTCCCGCTAGATGGCGCTGCCATAGGTCAAACGGATATCAACTGCGTTTTTTAAAATGGGAACCCTCATTTTTTATTACATATTCGTGTAGTACGTAAAGAAATATGAATGTTTAAGTTGGACAACTTTTTTCGCTTTGTGATAGATGGCGCTGTAATAGTCATAACGTATAAGTACGTGGTATCACGTAACATTCCGCCTGTGCGGACGGTATTTGTTTCTAGATACACAACCCGTTTTGAAATGGGACGTTTACCAATTGCGGAACAGGTCGTTATCGTGTTGATGTATGGCTATTGTTATTGTTATTGTGCTATGTATGCTGTTCGGTATCATGGACAACATCATCCAAGTGTCCGGACCGTTCGCCGAATAGTTACATTATTTAAGAAAACGGGAAGTGTTCAGCCACATGTGAAACGTCAACCACGACCTGCAACAAATGATGACGCCCAAGTATGTGTTTTTGCAGCTGTCGCGGCTAATCCGCACATCAGTAGCAGACAAATTGCGCGAGAATCGAGAATCTCAAAACCATCGGTGTTGGGAATGCTACATTAACATCAATTGCACCCGTACCATATTTCTATGCACCAGGAATTGCATTGCGACGACTTTGAACGTCGTGTACAGTTCTGACACTGGGCACAAGAGAAATTACGGGACGCATGCCGCCGACTGCGGTGGCCGTGCGGTTCTGGCGCTGCAGTCTGGAACCGCGGGGCTGCTACGGTCGCAGGTTCGAATCCTGCCTCGGGCATGGGTGTGTGTGATGTCCTTAGGTTAGTTAGGTTTCAGTAGTTCTAAGTTCTAGGGGACTTATTACCTAAGATGTTGAGTCCCATAGTGCTCAGAGCCATTTGAACCATTTTTTTGCACGCATGCTATTTAGCGTCGAAGCGTCATTCACCAACAGCAGTAACGTAAACCGTCATAATATGCAGTAATGGGCAACGGAAAATCCACGATGGTTGCGATAAGTGGAACATCAGCGATCTTGACGGGTTAATGTATGGTGCGGCGTCATGGGAAGAAGGATAATTGGCCCCCATCTTATCGATGGCAATCTGAATGGAGCAATGTATGCTGATTTCCTACGTAATGTTCTACCGATATTACTGCACTATGTTTTACTGCATGACAGAATGGCGATGTACTTCCAACATGATGGATATCCGGCACATAGCTCGCGTGCGGTTGAAGCGGTATTGAATAGCATATTTCATGACAGGTGGATTGGTCGTCGAAGCACCACAACATGGCCAGCACGTTCACCGGATCTGACGACCCCGGATTTCTATCTGTGGGGAAAGTTGAAGGATATTTGCTATAGTAATCCACCGACAACGCCTGACAACATGCGTCAGCGAATTCTCAATGCATGTGTGAACATTACGGAAGGCGAACTACTCGCTCTTGAGAGGAATTTCGTTACACGTATTGCCAAATGCATTAAGGTTGACGGACATCATTTTGAGCATTTATTGCATTAATGTGGTATTTACAGGTAATCACGCTGTAACAGCATGCGTTCTCAGAAATAAGTTCACAAAGGTACATGTATCACATTGGAACAACAGAAATAAAATGTTCAAACGTACCTACGTTCTGTATTGTAATTTTAAAAACCTACCTGTTACCAAGTGTTCGTCTGAAATTGTGAAGCATATGTCTGTGATTATTACACCGCCATCTATCACAATGCGAAAAAATTGGTCCAACTAAAACATTCATATTTATTTACCTACTACATGAATATGAAATAAAAAGTGGGGGTTCCTATTTAAAAAAACGCAGTTGATATCCGTTTGACCTCTGGCAGCGCCACCTAGCGGGCCAACCATAGCGCCATCTGGCTTCCTTCTTCAAGCTAGACAAGTTTCGTTCTTTGTATTTTTTTCGTTCGACGCTTATTTCGTGAGATATTTGGCCCGGTCACTATCAATGGACCACCCTGTGTATTTGGGGGGTTTGATTATACTCCAAATCACATTGTCCTTGAAATCATTTATGTCATGCTTGGTCCTGCAGTGAGAATTTTTTTTAAATATTTATAGCAAATGGGTCAATGACATTGTAAGTGCAAATAGTGTTACAACCTTCAAGAGAGGGAGATACTGTGTACTGAACATTTGGGTTTAAATTTTTAAGCACAAACAAAAAATTAATAATTGTGTAAATGTGAATACGATTTAATTGCTAACCGAAATTCCAGACGTTTCCTTGATTCCCTGAAACAAGTATTTGTGCAGATAACCGAAAATTTCACTTAATTTCAAATTATGTTTCTATGTGATTTTACGAAAAAAAGGGTAGTGTATCATAAAATAAGAGAACAAACATTCATTATTAAAGTATGAGAAAATCCTTTTCACTTTAGATAAGAATTTTTTAATAACGTCGTACACGGAGTGTTGAGCGGCCTTATTTCTAGGTGAAACTGGAAGTGGACGGTTGTTTCCTGCGTGAGCGAGCCATTCAGATCGCTACCCGCCACGCTAGAGACGCTGGGGCTTGTGTTGTGTAGAAACATTCTTGGCTTCCGTTGTATAGCCTGAAGAAAGAACGTGTTGGTGACAGAATTCCGCAGGTCGTTGGTCGTTGATGTTGAAGTTTCACGACGAACGCATGGTACATGCTTAAGTAATTTCTTAGTTCGATCCGCGGATCTGGTATACCTTTCATGCGCTGAACAAGTGTCTTTCATGTGGATATCGGTTACTTGTGGAGGCTCGAGGCTCGTTACAGAATCTGCTTCCTGTCATCTTCTGCAAGGTGTAGTTAGTCTAGTCGCTTTGTCTATCAGTGAATCATTGCAAATATGTTACAGAATATTTTGAATCTAGTTTGCTTCAATTATTCACGTATTGGATACTGCATGTCACGTGCATTTTGTGCACTAACAGTACCTGTATTACTGTGTTTTAAGTGCTTTGTAAAGTCAGTTATATGAGTATACATTCAAATTCGGGGAGAAGCATAAGCTTTGAGGTTTGCTGGTGATGTTGTAATTCCGTAGGAGACAGCAAAGGACTTAGAAGAGCAGTTGAAAGGAATGGACAGTTTCTTGAAAGGATCATATAAGCAGAACAAGTATAATGGAATATAGTGGAACTAAATTAGGTGATGTTGAAGGAATTAAATTAGGA
The DNA here is from genome assembly GCF_023897955.1 of Schistocerca gregaria. Lineage (NCBI taxonomy): Eukaryota > Metazoa > Arthropoda > Insecta > Orthoptera > Acrididae > Schistocerca > Schistocerca gregaria. The sequence continues at coordinate 1,005,094,699 of NC_064920.1, read as the reverse complement.
AGCGAGACACTTAAAGTAGTAGATGAGTTCTTTTATTTGGGCAGCAAAATAGCTGATGATCGCCGAAGTAGGAAGGATATAAATGTAGACTGGCAATGGCAAGAAAAGTGTTTCTGAAGAGAAATTTGTTAACATCGAATACAGATATAAGTGTTAAAAAGTTTTTAATGAAAGCATTTGTATGGAATGTAGCCACGTATGGAAGTGAAACATGAAAGATAAAAGAGATTGCACAAGAAGTGAATAGAAGCTTTTGAAATGTAGTGCTACAGAAAAAAGCTGAAGATTTTGCGTAACTAATGAGGAAGTACTGACTAGAACCTGGGAGACAAGAAATTAGTGGCACAACTTCACTAAAAAAGGGATCCGTTGATACGATACATATTAAGACATTAAAGGATCACCAATTTGGCACTGGAAGGAAGTGTGAGGGGGTAAAAATTGTACGAGACCCAAATATGAATACGGTGAGCAGATTCAGAAGACGAAGGTTGCAGTACTTACTCGGAGATGATGAAGTTGCACAGGACAGAGTAGCATGGATAGTTGAATTAAACAAGTCTTCGGACTGAAGACTGCACAACAACAACAAACAGTTGAATTAGTAATGTGTTCTGTCTCAGTAAATTTCTACAACTTTTGCAAGCGAGATTGTGATACTAAACTTGATTCATGGTCGAAGTTTTGTGTATGAGAGGGCATTATTTTCATATCTGGGCATACTCGGATTTACTTATGCAAGTAATGCCACTTGTAAACCAGACGGGGAACTTAGTCTATCAACGTGAACTCGTTTTCTCTCGAAGCACCCAGTGCAGCGGTAGAAAAAGAGACGTCGTATCTTCCCTGTCCTGATGTATCGATGGCGCCTCAAACAACTGCTTAAAATGCAGCCAATGTCACTACCTTTATTTGCGGCATTTGCCCCAACTTATGGCGAACCGTTTCCCAGTTGAAACGGTATCTAGCTTCGTGGACACGTTCTTTCCTATATAATGTCATCCGTCGAAACGCAAAGCACTTGAGAGAAAGTCTGGATGTAAATCAGAACATTGCAATATCGTTTTCATAGGTCACAGTAAATTCCGGTCACACCCCACTCTCACACCTCCGGTGCGGACGTACAGGGAACCGGTGAGCAGCGGCGCTAAAACGCAGCCGCTGCAGCACCAGTAAAAGGAAACACGAAATACGATTTGTCGCCGCCCCGAGGCAACGCGCTGGCGGACGAATTAGGCTCGCCGCTGCGGCGGAAGATCGCTTTATGCGGATCACATTTTCCCGCCTCGGCTCGGCCCGGCAATGTGGCTGAAATCAGCGCACTTGGGATCCGGCGCGCGTCTCGCAGATGTGCTTATTGGGTTACGGGGGCCACTTGGAGCGAGGTCTTCGGCGGCGTGGGGAGGCGTCGGGGCAGTAAAGAGGATGGATGGCGCTGTGCGAAGGAGCCGCTCTGCAGCGCTACTCCCACCCCGATCACCCAGCTATAAGAAAAAGCGCTAGCAGCGCCAAATACAGAGGTGCACTCGCTCGTAACAACGATAACAATGGCTTGCTAGGTTTCGACTTAAATTCGTCGCAGAAATTTAGTGACAGGAAGTCATCTTTCTGCTCTATTTGTCTTACTACACTACTGGCCATTGAAATTGCTACACCACGAAGATGACGTGCTACAGACGCGAAATTTAACCGACAGGAAGTAGATGCTGTGATATGCAAATGATTAGCTATTAAGAACATTCACACAATGTTGGCGCCGGTGGTGACACCTACAACGTGCTGACACGAGGAAAGTTTCGAACCGATTTCTCATACACAAACAGCACATGACCGGCGTTGTCTGGTGAAACGTTGTTGTGACACCTCGTGTAAGGAGAAGAAATGCGTACCATCACATTTCTGACTTTGATAAAGGTCGTATTGTAGCCTATCGCGATTGCGGTTTATCGTATCACGACATTGCTGCTCGAGTTGGTCGATATCCAATTACTGTTAACAGAATATGGAATCGGTGGGTTGAGGAGGGTAATACGGAACACCGTGCTGGATCCCAACGGCCTCGTATCACTAGCAGTCGAGATGACAGGCATCTTATCCGCATGACTGTGACGGATCGTGTAGCCACGTCTCGATCCCTGAGTCAACAGATGGGGACGTTTGCAAGTCAACAACCATCTGCACGAACAGATCGACGACGTTTGCAACAGCATGGACTATCAGCTCGGAGACCATGGCTGCGGTTATCCTTCCGCGGAGCACCCCATACTGCTCTCTCAATGTCTAATGTCTACTGAGATCGCTGATATGGACCACCTGTATCATTTTCCTTGAGTATACTGACTTGATTCAAATTTCATTATCAGTAATGTGTTGCAATTCACATAATCAATCACATGATCAGTTTCCATTCTAATTAACTTTCAGAATTGATAAGGAATCGTGTTACAAACTATTTCAGTAAACTTCATTTAATCTGCGTTTTCAAAAACTGCTAGTATCGAATAATCATTAGCGTAAGGTTACGTAAGTGTTGTCGCAACAATAGTGAGCTTCAGTTCCACTAAATGCAGTGTCGTTTATTCCAAATGACATTCCAAATTATTTCATTTAACTCCATTATATTACCTAACATTTTTAAATGCAATATTCATTTATTCTTATTTTTTGTTTGTAAGTTTAACTACGTGTGTGTAAACCTTCTGCTGCCACGCCGTTACTTCAGTATTATTTCAAACAATTACTGTTCAGATAACAATTAACGTATCGAACAGTAACTGCCCTCAGTGCCAACGACCGTAATTATCAATCATTTCGCTTGAGTTATTGTGCTAGTTGATCCTTGTGACCCCCTACCCCTTTTCTTTAAGTATTTTACGTGAACGATTGTACTAAATATCAACCAGGTGATTGGGTGTCACTTGCGTCATACATCTGTGCGCAAGATTTCCACACTCCTAAACATCCCTAGGTGCACTGTTTCCGATGTGATAGTGAAGTGGAAACGTGAAGGGGCACGTACAGCACAAAAGCGTACAGGCCGACCTCGTCTGTTGATTGACAGAGGGTGCCGACAGTTGAAGAGGGTCGTAATGCGTAATAGGCAGACGTCTATCCAGACCACCACACAGGAAATCCAGACTGCATCAGGATCCACTGCAAGTGCTGTGACAGTTAGGCGGAAGGTGAGAATACTTGAATTTCATGCTCGAGCGGCTGCTCATAAGCCACACATCACGCCAGTAAATGCCAAACGACGCCTCGCCTGTTGGAAGGAGCGTAAACAATGAAAGATTCATCAGTGGAAAAACATTGAGTGGACGAATCACGGTACATAATGTAGCGATCCGATTGCAGCATGTGGGCGCAGCGAATGCTAGGTGACCGTCATCTGCCAGCGTGTGTAATGCCAACAGTAAAATTCGGAGGCGGTGGTGTTATGGTGTGGTCGTGTTTTTCATGGAGGGGGCTTGTTTTTTGCGTCACTATCACAGCACAGGCCTACACTGATGTTTTAAGCACCTTCGTGCTTCCCATTGTTGAAGAGCAATTCGGGGATGGCGATGCATCTTTCAACACGATCTAGCACCTGTTCACAATTCACAGCCTGTGCCGGAGTAGTTACACGACAACATCCCTATAATAAACTGGCCTGCACAGAGTCCTAACCTGAATCCTATAGAACACCTTTGGGATGTTTTGGAACGCCGACTTCATACCAGGCCTCATCGACCGACATCGATACTTCCCCTCAGTGCAAAGCACTCCGTGAAGAAGGGGCTACCATTCCCCAAAAAACCTTCCAGAATCTTATTGAACGTATGCCTGCGAGAGTGGAGCCTGTCATCAAGGCTAAGGGTTGGACAATACCATATTGAATTCCAGCATTACCGATGGAGGGCGCCGCGAACTTGTAAGTCATTTTCAGCCAGGTGTCTGGATGCTTTTGATGACATAGTGTATTCAGAAATGTTATGAATGATTGCTATTTAAATAAATTGTCCTTTACATTTACTTTTATTCTCAAATTCAAGGTGAAGAGTGCCTCTGATTGTTATAGAAGACAACCAGTTAACTATATGACACGTTTCTAATAGTTCCAGATTATTAATTTTTAAATACTAAACTAAGCTGGGCATATTTTCATTTACTCATTCAGGTCTTTCCTTTCACACACAACACTTGCTTTAAACACAGGAAATTCAGGAGCAGGATCTGTACTCTTTAACCATTGGCAGTTTTGAGTATCGGTACAATACTTGTTATTAATAATTTTACATCACGTAACACTAAAAAAACATTTGACGTATTTGCATCTTAAATAAACAGATAAGTGTTGCAGTTTTACATAATATCGATTACACAGTATATAAAATTGACGAAAAAATTTGGTGGGACTCTGTAATTATAGCCGTCACGGCGTCCCGAATTTATACAGGTGACAGAGGATCCTAAACTCGCAAGCCGAACCCCTGTTTGTGAAAGTCTGCAATGAAAAGTACATGTCACTATGATTTTGAGTTTGGTGGATATTACATAATATGTTACTGTGTATGAAACTTAGCTAACATATTGCATTTTTCTTTAGACTTAGGTCACCATGTGTTCTGCCTCTCAACAGTCTCGAGAAAATTGATTTGACATATTGCACTCATTTGCGATTGCTCTGTGCTAGTGATAAAGCCCGAGTAAAATATCCACATTTCTCACATTTCATAAACGGTTTGAGATGCTGAAATGAGATTTTGACGAATGATAGCACACAAAGAGGAGTCTATTTTGCCGTATTGTTATTTAAGGGCCATCGACAGCTAGTGAAATGAGACACGCTATGGGTTTTGGAAAAACATAAGTGACGTCATTACACGTTTATTTTGCTCCACGGTGTATTTTTTCGTAAGATGCTGACCTTACTTTTCCTCAGTTCCTCACTTAATAAACCACTGTTTCAGAATTCTCTCGCAATTTCGCCTGCACAACATGTTAGTGAGGTAAGAGTGTCTAAACTCCTCTGAGTTTCGGCAAAAGAAGAAAATTTTAACATGGCAACAAGAGAAATGTGTAGGTTTTGCTCAAAATTGTACCGTAACATGAGAACAATATCCGGGGAAATCAGACACAAAAGGGCAAGGTTTGCTGGGCATGTACTTAGGATGAGTATGGACAGAATGACGAAGAGAGTGGGAAACAATAGGGAGGACAAAGGGAAAGACAGAAACCAAGTTGGTTGTTGAACTTCGAAAGGACTGGTTGTAATTCGGGATCAAGGTCGAAGGAAAGGAAAGGTGGAGGAAAAAATATACACCGACAAATATGCCGGAGATCAATGACAGAGAAGAATACAGGAAAAAATTAGAACGTTACCAGTGGAGCCGCCAGGAGAAACGGAAACTGAAGATCTCGGAAGAAGAGCGGGAGAGAAGAAGAGAAAGAATGAAGAGGTTCTGGGAGAAGAAGAGGAAAATGCAGTCCACGAAGGGGCTACCCGTAGTCCTACAGAGGCCGTAACGCAAGAAGAAGAAGAAGAAGAATAACAAGAAAATTTCCCACTCATGACACTTCTCTGAAAGTTACAAATGGTTAACAAACTACGCGAAAATAAATAGTTGCATTTTCGGTGGAATTCTTTTTAGGTACTAACCAAAGAATATATAACAGATCTTTTTGAATGGTCATCATGCAAGTGTGGATGTGAAGGGGCACCGCTAAATATTTACAAACAATGTGAGGGCATAATTCAGCTTAGAGCGCGGCTAGCCGGGCGATGTACTGTATGCTATTACTTTATTCTTACACAAGGTCTTGAGTAAGTACACTTCATTAGATCTTTCAGTAAACTGCGTGAAAACTATAACACATGTAGAAAATAGATACACAACAGTGGACAGAGAATCTCTGGAAGTTTTTAACTCATATCACAGTTGCTGAGTATGGGTATACTCAGTATGGGGACTGATCGTGACGCCGTAAACAATAATAAATCGTTGAATTAGTCGACACGAATTGTCTGGGCATGAGTGGCAGCAACCTGCTTTGGAAGTCGCTATGCTGGGTCGCCTATTTGCAGGCGCAAACTAATTCGACATACAACAACACGAAGCAGATGATTTCCCTCCATGTTACGGCACACCTGCCATCTAGTGCGGTTAATCCAGGGAGCGTATTACGAATCGGAATTTGGAGAGATGCTCTATCTAGTGACTTTTGTTATTTTTCTGTATGTCTTGCACTTTTGTGCCACAGTCATCTGAAACCGCAGAGAAAATTATAATAACTCTACAGAGCCAGTTTTGCATTACAATTGCTTTGCGCAACATACTAATTTTGCGTTACTAAATCTCTGCTCTGAGTAGTAATACCAATATATGCTCAACAATAAAATGATTTTCCAAATTTGTGATAAGTGGTTGACTCACTACTTTTTGTTCTATTGTTGGTATTCATAACATAAGCAGAAAAGGAAAACTCAGTGCAGTTTACAACTAGTAGTTCCTGATGGGATACTAGAATTAGATGGGATTTTTTTTCACGTTTAGCATAAGTCAATGGTTTTGTGCCCATCTGAGCACAGAACAGATGTCGTCATTCTCTGGCTGATGGCAGTGTCTGATGTTTGAGTAAAACTGGAGGTTGTAGGGGTAGAAATTATTACAGGAACACGGAACCGATAAGATGCCATTGACATACAATGAGAACAACACTGGTCCGAGAACTGACCCCTGAGACTCGCGTGAAAGAACACATTTCCAGGAGGCTTTCCACGCCCACAAGCAAGTTGTCTGTGTTTCAAGGGGCTTTCAGACCTCTTCATCGTACTATCCGCAAATTTTACCTCTAACATTTTTCTGTGCAGTGTTTTTACACACACTTCAATCAAAAAGTGTTGTCAGAAAATGAAGAACTAAAAGAAGGAAAGAACTGAAACATTTTATAACTACACGGTGATTGTTTTGATGGCTTAAAAATTGTTTGCGTAGCGGTGAGAACAGGCTTTCTTTCGGCTGCCAAATGATGGGTCTCGTGCCTACAGGGCTAAGGTACCGTAAGGTGGCGGTCTCAGCGATTGCTGAGGAAATCCGCGCCGCTAGTGCTTCGGCCCTGGACAGGCTGGGCACCTGCTGTTGCAGACAGATACCGGCGTGCCTCCCACGCGCCTTGTTTACTCAGCTCTCAGTGACGTGAGCCCCGCGCTGTCCCCGGACCCTCGTGGCGGCCACATTTTCATTGCTGCGGCTTCTTTCCGCGCAGAAGTTTAAGTACCCAGTGAGAGCGGAGAACTGGGCCCCAGTTTCTGTGGCGCAAAAGTGAATGAAATGCAGCTGAAGTAAACAATCAACAGCCAGGGAGAGACCCCGCGCCAAGGAGTCCAAACAAAGAACGTCTCCCGCAACTTTTTATGTGGTCGGCGGAGTTTACTTTTGGAGTTAATTCCGAGGCGCGGCTAAGCCGTTGGCCCGCAGAGAGGCATAAAACTTTAAAATATATTTTTCATTTCGAGTTTGCAAAGTTTGTTTTAATTATCGTTTGGTCACGGGAAACGGAAGTGCTGGAAAGGATTAAAAATGGTGGACGTTTACGCCACTTTTTAGTCAACAGATTTACAAAGATTTTCAGAGCATAAGAAGAACTGTCTCTGCTCACGCATCAGCTCACAGCGCTGTAGTTTGTCATCAGCTGCAGTCGCTGGACTACTTGCCTTCGATACTCACCGGCCTACAACAGCAACGGCTCACATTCTTTATAGGTTTTCACTATCCATTTGGAGCCGGCTGGCCGCAGCTAAATACCTGTTCCTCGGCCATACAGATTCCACATTCAACAATGTGAGAAAGTTGCGTTATGCATCGTGTTGGAAGGGGATATGTCTTCAAACCTGGAGTCACATCTGACATAAATTCCAGAACACTGTCACTAGTATAGGACCTACGAACAAATTCGCCGCATACCAAGGATAGAAAAAATGCCCTGCAAAAAATGCCACCCTTTATTTCTAAACAAAACAAGGCAGTTGAATGTTGTACTAATGTGGGAAATTTATGACACAATTTTCTACCAAGTACACTCCTGGAAATTGAAATAAGAACACCGTGAATTCATTGTCCCAGGAAGGGGAAACTTTATTGACACATTCCTGGGGTCAGATACATCACATGATCACACTGACAGAACCACAGGCACATAGACACAGGCAACAGAGCATGCACAATGTCGGCACTAGTACAGTGTATATCCACCTTTCGCAGCAGGTTGCTATTCTCCCATGGAGACGATCGTAGATATGCTGGATGTAGTCCTGTGGAACGGCTTGCCAGGCCATTTCCACCTGGCGCCTCAGTTGGACCAGCGTTCGTGCTGGACGTGCAGACCGCGTGGGACGACGCTTCATCCAGTCTCAAACATGCTCAATGGGGGACAGATCCGGAGATCTTGCTGGCCAGGGTAGTTGACTTACACCTTCTAGAGTACGTTGGGTGGCACGGGATACATGCGGACGTGCATTGTCCTGTTGGAACAGCAAGTTCCCTTGCCGGTCTAGGAATGATAGAACGATGGGTTCGATGACGGTTTGGATGTACCGTGCACTATTCAGTGTCCCCTCGACGATCACCAGAGGTGTACGGCCAGTGTAGGAGATCGCTCCCCACACCATGATGCCGGGTGTTGGCCCTGTGTGCCTCGGTCGTATGAAGTCCAGATTGTGGCGCTCACCTTCACGGCACCAAACACGCATACGGCCATCATTGGCACCAAGGCAGAAGCGACTCACATCGCTGAAGACGACACGTCTCCATTCGTCCCTCCATTCACGCCTGTCGCGACACCACTGGAGGCGGGCTGCACGATGTTGGGGCGTGAGCGGAAGACGGCCTAACGGTGTGCGGGACCGTAGCCCAGCTTCATGGAGACGGTTGCGAATGGTCCTCGCCGATACCCCAGGAGCAACAGTGTCCCTAATTTGCTGGGAAGTGGCGGTGCGGTCCCCTACGGCACTGCGTAGGATCCTACAGTCTTGGCGTGCATCCGTGCGTCGCTGCGGTCCGGTCCCAGGTCGACGAGCAAGTGCACCTTCCGCCGACCACTGGCGACAACATCGATGTACTGTGGAGACCTCACGCCCCACGTGTTGAGCAATTCGGCCTCCCGCATGCCCACTATACGCCCTCGCTTAAAGTCCGTCAACTGCACATACGGTTCACGTCCACGCTGTCGCGGCATGCTACCAGTGTTAAAGACTGCGATGGAGCTCCCTATGCCACGGCAAACTGGCTGACACTGACGGCGGCGGTGCACAAATGCTGCGCAGCTAGCGCCATTCGACGGCCAACACCACGGTTCCTGGTGTGTCCGCTGTGCCGTGCGTGTGATCATTGCTTGTACAGCCCTCTCGCAGTGTCCGGAGCAAGTATGGTGGGTCTGACACACCGGTGTCAATGTGTTCTTTTTTCCATTTCCACGAGTGTATTTTACTTGAAAATGCACACTTTTAAATTTGTTACAAAAAAATTATCTCCTAATCTATTTAAGCCACCACACGTTTTTGTCACATGTTATGCAACAAAACACTTTCAAGAAGTAGTTCAAATGTGAAACCTTCCCGTCTCCTCTTTACCTCTTTTGTTACTGATAACCTTCCCTTTTACAACAAACTCTGAAACCTTACCTTAGGATTTCTATCTCTTGCTTAATAATAAAAAATGTAGTCTTCCCTTTGAAATTTATTCTCTTTCTCTATCTTCGCATACAAATTTAATTGCTGCTTATTAAAAATGATTTTCTGCTTATTTCGACGAAACATAGAATGTGTCGTCCTCGTGGCCCTCAGTCGTTACCTGCAATAACCCAGAACTGTCCCTTACCTTTTTTACTCTTACTGGATCGCCATCTGACTGCTACATCAAACTGCGACATGAACATACTTACCCTGTTTTACTATACTCTATTAGCTGCTAGTGGGCTTTCATAATAAGTGGCTGTATTTATTACCAAAACTGACGTTATTCTTTAATGGCAAAGCTGACGTTATTCTATAATTAATTTGACTGAAATTACGTAATTCATAGTTAAACTTTTTCTTGATAACAGTAAAATTTTGCAAAGTTTTAGGTTGATAGGTTTTGGGATGGATTAAAATTAGAAATGCAATATTGCTGGCAAAATGATTTTACAAACGTTCAAATGGGACTTACTTTTTACAATAATCTTACAACTAGCAATGCGCAAATATACCTTCAGTAGTCTTGAGTTTCTCAAAAAATTAATTCAATAATATTAGTTCCTCTTATTATAATAGTTAGCTGATGTCTCTGTACATCCGTTTATAATCTCTTGTAAATCATAGCTCCTCTCAACCTCTCGCTTCAGACCTGCTACCGACTAGCTTCACTTCTCGGTTACTACTGACTTACTACGAACGCTAATGTGCCGTTTCTCCTGCCAACAATGCTTTTTGGTGCAGATAATCCCTGCTACCATAACAAAATGTATCAATGCGCTGTCTTTCCCGCTCTTTTCTTAAAATGTATCCCTTGGCGGTCTCTCCCGCCCTTTTAAAAATTATATCATTTTGCGGTCTTTCTTGTCAACAATACTTTGGTGCAGACATTCCCTGCTACCACAATTATTTCCAACATGACAAATATTAATTATTCCTACTTAATCCTATTAATAAAATATAAACATCTTTCATAAATTGTGATTTAACAATAAACAATAGAAATATACACGTCTTACAAATGTTCTACACGGACACTACTCAAAGGGAGATAGTTAACAACGTCGTCGTATACAAAAATGTTCAAATGTGTGCGAATTTCTAAGGGACCAAACTGCTGAGGTCATCGGTCCCTAGACTTACACACTACTTAAACTAACTTATGCTAAGAACAACACACCCATGCCCGAGGGAGGACTCGAACCTCCGGCGGGAGGGCCCATGCAAATTCGTGACGTAACACCTCTAATCGTACGGCCATCCTGCGCGGCTCATCGTATACAGTTTGAACACAAGGCAGCCAGTAGTTCAGTCCTTCTGACACAAAAGATATCGCCATCCACAATCCAAATAAGTTAATAATATTAAAGTGCTGGCTTCTGGCTGCTGCATCACTGTGCGTTGATGTGATAGATAACCTCCGACCACTGCAGTAAATGTCCAAGGAAGAACGAGATGGGTTATACTCAGTAGTCATCTGCGTATTGATGTAGAGTATTGCACGACACAGTTCTTCCCATTCCGACTGATTAAACCGCACTTTAACACCTTTCAATACATTAACAATCTCCATTATAACATGACAGTCACTTCTGCTGCTGCTTCTATGTCTATATTCAAAAGCTTTGACCCACTAGCAGTTTGCAGAACTAAATAGTAGAAATAGCACACTGGGAGCAGCAATGAGTATCTTCTCGTCCACAGTGTGTCCATGCAGTATGACTGGAATGTTCCACAGTTCAGTGGATGGTGTGTATCTTGGAGTCCAGTACAGGTCTTCAGAGTCCAAATCCATATTTATCTGTTGAGTGTCCTGTTCCAACAAGCCGAGCAGTTCCATGCTGGTGATGCAGGTCCTGGTAAGGTCCATTGCTGGAGACAGAAGAGGAGAAACCATCACTCACGATAACACTACAGAAAGACAGATGCAAGAACATGTATTTTTATTAAGCAAGGGGTGCTTACTCTTCTGCTTCTTCTTCATCCAATTATCACGCTATTGGGAGACGCTGCATGATCTCACCCGCTTCTGCAGCTGATGCTTCATGGTCTGTCCACTGAAAGGAGATTAGCGAGCTACCACGTCTGCTTTATATGCCCTACATCATGATCTCGTGACCGGAAATTAATTAGCCAATCCATTTATTGACTGCAGCAGTATTTCTCGACCGAATCCCTGTCAGTCATCAGTTGCCTCGGTAAGAGTTCTCGCATGTGCCGGCAGCTGAGCAATCCTAACACTACCAGTGACAAAATTAGACTGCATGCATTCCATAATGGCAACCCGCTCGCATTCCTCGCTCGGGGCTCGCGAAAGCACGCTGAGGCGGTCGGCACGCGGCCCAGCGCTACATGCCTGACAGACGGCGCCTCCGGCGGGCGGTGGATGATGCTATCGGGGTGTTTTTTATTTCGGCAGGGTATATTTTAAGCTATCTATCTGAGATGCACAGCCCTGTCCTGTGTTTTAATATTCCGCAAAATACTGAATGAGATGTTATATGCAATAATCTGTATTTTTTTCTGCCCAGGAGGGGATGGGGGACTGAACCATGTAGTTGGGAGATCGAAGGATAATAGATTTTTATTTAACTCCACCAGCAGAATACAAGGAAAGGAAAAACTGTCCCACATAGACACACACACAAAAGGAGATCGGTTTCATTAATTAGGAAATCAATTTGACAGCACGTTTTTTTACATCAAATTGATGCACTGTTTCTGGGAGGGAGGGAAAAGGGCTGGGTGATTTCGCAGGGGGGCGAGGGGAGGTCGATGGATACAATAAATTAAGGGGTGACAGGGAACAGAACAATAATGAATTAGTCAACAAACTTGTAGTGCAACTGCGCTATTTCTTTTATATCAAAAATGTGTGTGTGTGAAATCTTATGGGACTTAACTGCTAAGGCTATCAGTTTTTAAGCTTACACACTACGTAACCTAAATTACCCGAAGGACAAACAGACACACACCCATGCCCGAGGGAGGACTCGAACCTCTGCCGGGACCAGACGCACAGTCCATGACTGCAGCGCCTAAGACCGCTCGGCTAATCCCGAGCGGCTTTGATATCAAAAATGGTGCCAGAGGGGAGAAAGCGGCACAATACTTTAAGACGAGTGAGCGTGAATGATATTGAAAACCCATGATGTTATTAGTCGGAGGGGGTAATTAATTGAGCAATTAATTGCTTTTTAAAAAATGAAATATTTTTACTGAGTAGTTTCTGTAAAATCGTTTGAGAAAGATTATATTGTGTGCGCGTTTCAGTGCTGTCAGCCTAGAGCTTCGCCAACCGGCGCGTGCAAAGTATATGCACGCGTCTCAATGTGCGTTGTAACCGGGCGACACGTGCAGAACGTGAGCGTCGCGCTATAGTGTCGTGTCGTGTCACACGTGCTATACGTGTCTCAATCTGCGCTTAGCATATGACTCGGTGTGATACGAGCCATCGCCTGTCGTGTGATGTAGCCTGTCTCGTGATGGAAATTTGCCAGCGCCATGTGAGCGGCGTTGTCGAAATATTGTGCATGGGGAATTAGCACACACAAGTGCAAGTCATGGTAGAGTGGCGCACCCCAGACCCGGAAATAGGAAGCAGAAACGAAATGATGGACCATGGATGGACTTAAATTAGAAAAATATTTACATATACCAGGTGATAAAAAAGTCAGTATAGATTTTAAAAACCGAGCCAGGTGGCGCAGTGGCTAGCACACTGGACTCGCATTCGGGAGGACGACGGTTCAATCCCGCGTCCGGCCATCCTGATTTAGGTTTTCCATGATTTCCCTAAATCGCTCCAGGCAAATGCCGGGATGGTTCCTTTGAAAGGGCACGGCCGATTTCCTTCCCCGTCCTTGCCTAATCCGATGAGACCGATGCCCTTTCTGGCTGGTCTCCTTCCCCAAACAACCCCCCCCCCCCCCCCCCATAGATTTTAAAACTTAATAAACCACGGAATAATGTAGATAGAGAGGTAGAAATTGACACACATGTTTGGAATGACATGGGGTTTTATTAGAACCAGGCGCTTCACCCCCAACGCGTGAAAGATCTCTTGCGCGCGTCGTTTGGTGATGATCGTGTGCTCAACCGCCACTTTCGTCATGCTTGGCCTTCCAGGACCCCAGACCTCAGTCCGTGCGATTATTGGCTTTGGGGTTACCTGAAGTCGCAAGTGTATCGCGATCGACCGACATCTCTAGGTATGCTGAAACACAACATCCGACGCTAGTGCCTCACCATAACTCCGGACATGCGTTACAGTGCTGTTCACAACATTATTCCTCGATTACAGCTATTGTTGAGGAATGATGGTGGACATTTTGAGCATTACCTGCAAAGAACATCATCTTTGCTTTGTCTTACTTTGTTATGCTAATCTACATCTACATCTACATCCGTACTCCGCAAGCCACCTGACGGTGTGTGGCGGAGGGTACCCTGAGTACCTCTATCGGTTCTCCCTTCTATTCCAGTCTCGTATTGTACGTGGAAAGAAGGATTGTCGGTATGCTTCTGTGTGGGCTCTAATCTCTCTGATTTTATCCTCATGGTCTCTTCGCGAGATATACGTAGGAGGGAGCAATATACTGCTTGACTCTTCGGTGAAGGTATGTTCTCGAAACTTTAACAAAAGCCCGTACCGAGCTACTGAGCGTCTCTCCTGCAGAGTCTTCCACTGGAGTTTATCTATCATCTCCGTAACGCTTTCGCGATTACTAAATGATCCTGTAACGAAGCGCGCTGCTCTCCGTTGGATCTTCTCTATCTCTTCTATCAACCCTACCTGGTGCGGATCCCACACTGCTGAGCAGTATTCAAGCATTGGGCGAACAAGCGTACTGTAACCTACTTCCTTGTTATTGCTATTCTGATCAGATGAAGCGCCATCTGTCGGAAATTTTTTGAACTTTTGTATTTTTTTGGCTCTAATAAAACCCCATGTCGTTCCAAGCATGTGTGTCAGTTTGTTCCTCTCTATCTACATTATCCCGTGATTTATTCAGTTTTCAAATTCATACTGACTTTTTGATCACCCGGTATCTATAATTCAGAAGGGTTTTGTTTCATTTCAGCAGGAGAAATCCTGACAGAGGAGACAGGAGGCGTCATTGTAATATGCACAATTATGAGTACACAATCATAAAATGTAGCTTCAAAGATTTCAGGCAACCACCAGCATCTGAGTGAGTAAACGCACTTCGTGGCCACTTCAGCATCAGCAAACAACACAAACGGACATCGAAAAATAAAAGAGGAGTATACAAGGAATAAAATGCATGAAAGTTCGCTTTGGTAGTATCAGCAAAGGATAGGGTAGTACAATAAGCTAGTATTTAGTACTGGGAGAAGTCTTGGTGGAGGTATAGAGGTAGCGCCAGCGTAAAACTAGAGTGCATGGTAGGACTAGAAGTAACAAAAAACTAACAAAAATGACGTGCACGCACAAACAAAGACGCCTCACACCACACAATTTTCGCCCATACAACATTAACAGGGCTCTGCAGTCATTAAATTTATTTTGGATTTGAGTCCTTCCTAATAAAATAAATAAATAAATAAATAAATAATTATATTAAGCAAAGAAAAAATTTTGTATCCAACATTACGTGCTTTTTATGTAAATGGATTATGTCGGTGTATCGGTTATATGGCACTGTACAGACTGCAGAACCAGAACTAGCAGATAGCGGGATGCCACCACGTGCCAACAGCAACCACTAGCAGCCAACAACCTGCCAGGCCACAAATCGAGTGACAAGCTAGTTGCATGGCACCACAGTCGACGCGTGTGCTGTGCCTAACCGACTCTGTGGGGTGCTGAGAGGGACATGTCCCGCCGACAAAAGGCGAGCGAATCCGATGTCCCGCATTGCCAGGCGCGTTCCAATGCAGAGGTGGACGGGAAGAGCAGGGCTGACGCTGAATGGATTTCTACACCAGGGGGTGGGTTGCACGTCAAAAGCAACGCTGTCACGCCAGTCGCTGACAGCTAACTGCTGCCTGACCAGGATGACACCAAGGGTCCAGCTGTGGTCCCTAAGCTGCTCAAGATCCCAGTTGCTGCCCAGTCGCCACACGCTGTGATATGAGAGGAAATGCCAGAGATGTCTTCCACCACTTCTGCCACGTCATGTGTTGAGTGAGAGGCCACTCCACTCTGGCACAAATTGCTGTTCTTCAGTTCTACCAGTCACAGTGTGTGTGACTGCATAAGCGCCATGTTTTCAATTCATGTTACATTTTCAATTGTAAATTTGTCTCCCCAGGGACCTTTATGGAGGGAGTGATAGGATATCTTTCTGTAACATCATTATGGTAATATCTTTGTGTGTGTCAATATGTATCAATTGAACTGTCTTGATTGTGACGTATATGTTTGTTCTGCACATTTATTAATGCTCTGAATACGTGCCTGTATATGTTTTCATGTCGTATAAAGATAACTTTCAATCATTCCATAGAGTTTCAGCAGGTTCCACTCAAGTGTAGTACCAGGCCACAGTGACAGTGCAACCTGGTTCCTCAGTGGGTCTTTTTCGTCTCTTTACAATATCCATTGGTCCATTTGGATGCTGTGCATTTCCAACTTTCGTGTACAGGCGTCCATGCTGTATCTAATCTGAGAACCAGACAGCATTCTACTTAGGATGCCATACTTTCCAGATATTTTTCTCTTACAAATACCTTGAACAGGCAGCAACAACGAAAAAAAGACATCCAGTATGGTATGTAGGCCAGGAATGGGATAGAATGAAAATGAAGAATTCAAGCTTTAAAAAATTTTCCTCATTGGATCAAACTTGTCAGCCTGGTGCCGAATTTCCTTGGTATTCTTAGCATCAAACCTGAACATTTTAGCCAGTTCAAAAATTCTGGTCCGACTCATTTATACATACTACAATTGTCGCCCCTGAACCATAGACAATAAGCATTGGATAAGTATGTTACTGTCATGATTTGAACCCACTATCATTAAGAGCACTATAAAACAAAATAATTCACCTTCGTTGGTGTGCTGAATACCTAGTCGAGAAGCCTCTTTCAGAGATTCAATTTTTCCTTGTTGTCTTTGTCCCGTTATTTCCCAGAGTATATCTTCTAGAGAACGCTCATATTCTCGAGATGGTCCGTAACATATTCGCGTCCACTTTTGGCAACGAATATATCACAATTGGCATCATTAGCATCTGGTGGGTTGGGCTGAACTTCATCTTCATTCTCAGAAGGTGAATATGTTCCAATTTCTTCCAATCATCATCCACTTCACTTCCATCTAAATCTGATTCGTTCAAGACTTCTTCAAGTACTCTTTCAATAGAAGTATCACATAAACGTTGTCTACTCATTTTGATTTTTCAACAGCAGCAAAAACAATGAGAATAAAAACGGTCGACTTCATAAAAATGCATTAGAGGACAACAACAACGCAAAAGTCGGTGAGGTGGGGGCAGGGGGGTTGGGGGTGAGGGGTTCTTCTAAGGCCCAGCAGAAAGAAACATTGCACTCTGGAAGACAATATCAAAAGAATTATTGTGAGTGAAACGTGGTGGCGGTACGTGTGCTGATGGAAGTGGTGGTGATGGCCATCAGGTACGATAGGTAAGCGTATGTTACAAGGAAAGGAAAGGGAATTTTCCGATATGTCTCCTGGCCTCCCCAGAATTTAGGTCCAATATTCGCCACTGCTGTATCCAGAATTACTGATTATTGTAACAATGGTCGCCTGCCACCTACAGGACTTTACGTCACATTTATATTAATGTAACCTTGCCTTCGGGATCGATGCTAGAATGTTACAGTATTCCTGTAAGTTCCTGCCTTATCCCCATTCGTTGACATCTCGTAATCAGGCTTTCGCAGCATAATTTGCGTCTATGTTCAAGCGTCTGTTAATTCAGTCTTCACAACCTTTCCGTGGCGCTTTCGTGTGAGTCAAACTAAAACCTATGACCATTCGTTCTACCCTTATCCGAGTACGTTCAATATCCCCTGTTCTATTTGGAAGGGCACCAGACACATCCACAATAATCTAAGCACGAGTGTTTTGTTCCCCAGTATCCAGCGGATGAACCGGAGTCTGCCGCACGCTTTGCCTACGCCTGAACCTATGCGATCATTCAACATCATACCCATGCAAAAAATTTACCTCAGTATCACGAAGAGTTGGTCTGATTCAATGGTGACTCATTGATACTGTAGTCACAAGATACTAGTTTCATGCAATGCAAAGTTCACAGTTCTACATTTATGTTCATTTAAGCAGGTGTGTGTGTGTGTGTGTGTGTGTGTGTGTGTGTGTGTGTGTGTGTGAATTCGTAAGGGACCAAACTGCTAGAGGTCATCGGTCCCTGGACTTAAACACTACTTAAACTAGCTTATGCTAAGAACAACACACACACCCATGCCCGAGAGAGGACTCGAACCTCTGGCAGGAGGGGACGCGCAGTCCGTGACATGGCGTCTCTAACCGCGCGGCCTCTCCGCGCGGTATTTGAGCAAGCTTTCCATCTTTGTACCTCTTTGAAAATGTAAAGACATGACTGAATATTTATGCAGCTTTTTATCAGACAGTAATTCATTACAAACGACTTCAACATCTCCACTTAAAGTCTGAAGTTTTTAATAGTACTGTCTGGAACGTCATTAAGATGAAATAGGGACAGAAAGTACCCAGATACAAATACCTGAAGCAGCTGATGTTATATCTACTTCTGTCGATCACTACCCAACCAAGACCACAAAATGTGATGTCAATGAGAGTGCGGGGCAACATGCAGTTAATATTCCATGTGAACACTGTACCTCATATGACTTCGTTCCAATCCATATTTGGAATCACGGACTGCCTACAGGCATGGCGCAGACCGTACATCAAATCTTTTCGTTCCCGCCATAGTAATTCGTGTTTCCAGTGACGAGGTTGCTAAATAGTACTTTAGAGCTTAACCTCATGAGCAAAAGTAGACTGTGCACTGTCGCCCTGTAATCAGATATACAGGGTGGGGCAAACGAAAGTGGCCCGGAGATCGGAGTTCTAGTGAACAAAGAAACATGGCAGAGAAAAGGAAATGCAGTACTAATCTTACTACACAGTTGCTGAGCGTGACCACCATTCATCTCTTGGTACTTTTGGGTCCTGGCCAATAAGTTGCGAAGGCGGGTCGAAGCTAGACTGCTGAAATGTGATCCGCAATGTCCTGCTCCAGTTCTTGAGCACTATGAGGGTTGTTGTCATTCACCTTAGACTGGACTCTCGACTGGAGTCCCCACACTAAGAAGTGTGACAGTTCAGGTGACCTGGGTGGCCAGCTAGGGCCGCCACCAGACTGACCTGTTTTAACTACTCTTTCAGGCATGAAGACTGTGCAAATGTGCTCCAAGGTTCGACCGGTTGTATGGGCAGATGCTCCATCCTGTTGGAAGTAACTGCAGATCTTGCCCGCCTTTATTAATTCTGTCGCAAATGTTGCCAATGTAATGCGCCGAAGTCAGTATCTGATGAAAGTAGATGCGACCGCGACCAGTAATGCTGCGTGCAGACACCGCACACCAAACCCCAACCTTCTCATCATGCAGTGGTGTTTCGTGGAAGTTGCGCGGATTTCCGAATGCGTGGTTAGGCAGGAACCTGAGATTAGAGCTTTAATTGCTGCAACTAAAAGGAGCAGCAATAAAAATCAAATTCATTCTTTTCATGAATATTTGGATTTTTATGTACGAATAAGTGGCGATTTCCAGATGTGTGATAAGGCAGGAACCAAAGAGAACAACTTAAGCTGCTGCAAGTGAAACTAGAAGCAATAACATTCACGTTCTTCCTTGGTGCTAAGTCTATAACAATTCCTGAGTTTGACAATGCTGCGTGTAACGTCAAAACGACGTCACGTTTGCAGAAAGTCTTGAAATTGAATGTTAACCCTCGTATCCCTCGATCCAGGAGCGTCTTTGGACCTAGGAATTCTTCACGTCTTCGAGATAGTGTAGTATTTTTTTGCTCTCGACAGTTTATGTTTATTTCTTTCCGGCTGTATTTTTCTTGTATATAGCTTCAATGAATTCCATAATTCATAACAGAACCACACAAATAGGGGCTGGTCGTTTTGGGGCATCGTTATCTGACACTCGTTTCACTTTTGCAAGTTGCAGCATATTATTAGCTTGCCTTGCAAAATGAAAGAGTTTGATAGCAATATAGTCTCATAACGTATCACGGTCTCCACCAAAACGGCAAGGCTGCTGCATACCATTACCACTGTCTAATCATAATAAAAATCGCACGCCATACACAGCGCTTCATCTGGAAAGTAACCTTGTTGACTGGGGTAAGAGTGTACAAAGTTCTTTCCCTTTTTCCCGTTAATTAGGGAACTTGCTAACAACGAGCGTCAGCGTTTTAAAAAGTTGTTACGTGCCGAGGCGTCCCAGGCAAGTTTACGCAAAGGGGCCTTCGTGGTCGATACATTAGTCTCAAGTGGCGCTCAACGATGGTGCTGCTAACGGGCGAGCTATCGTATTTCGATTAAAGGACTGGCCCTATGAACGTCATTAGCCGGGACCGCTTTATTAGAATAACTGGATTAGGCAGCTCCCTGGGGACACGCGTTGTCCCTTTCTGCTGCCAAATACTCATTACGCCGACGATCTTTCTTTATGCGACCAGCCACCACGACAGACCATGGCGCTGCCATCACCGCTGAGGTACGGAAAATTCACGCCCCGCCAGTAATACGCTACTGTGAAAGCGACATACGTGGCCGCCTGTAACACACTGCGTTCCTTTTCTGTGCTATAATAACTTAGTTGCTGGTAAGATCGTCCTACCTGTTTGTTTATGGATTTATTTCAACGGCAAGATTAGGGCCTAGCGGTCCTCTCTTACATTTAACTAGACATCACTGGTCAGTCAGTTAAAATACATAGTCCAATGGCAATACCTAATACTGATGATCATAGTATTAATACTAACAACAATAATAATTTTAATATTAATGTTAATAATAAATGTAGAATTATGGAGAAATAGGGGCCCAGTACTACGCCAGAGTTAGTCAGTTACATTTTCCACTGATCATATGAACAATTCTTTTATCGAAATGATGTGGAATGAGTCAGTTTACGGAAAATGTATACATGATTGGTACAGTAGAAATGATAGTAGGTTCGATTTAAAATTTCTTTGGTACCTCTAAGACATTTTATACTATTGGACAAATTATCAAAGATTTTTGTTGCTATATATTTGACTCCTTTCTGGGTGACTGACACTTTTGATAATGGTTGATAAAGTTTGTTTTTCCTTCTAGTGCTGTAGGTATGGATGTCAGTGTTCTTCTCAAATTGTGATGGTTCATTTATGACAAACTTCATTAGCGAATATGTGTATTGCGATGGCGCAGTTAAAATGCCCAGCTTCCTGAACAAATCCGTGGCTGACCAGCGCATGTTATTGTTAATGATAGTTTTTACGAATCAATACTTTCTTTTTAAGTGGTGAGTCATCCTAGAAAATTATTGCACAATACATTATTAACTAGAAATATGAAAAATACATCAAAACTTTGATTCGTTTCTTTCCAAGATTAGCAATTATACAAACAGGAAAATTAGCCGAACTTAGTTGTTTGAGAAGCTAAATAACATGTCTTTTCACCAGTTCCATGGTTCATCAGCGTGTACACCAAAACATTTGGAGCATTCTACCCCATTTACTGACTGCTACTCACGTGCTACATCAATTGTTAGAATGACTGTATTTGTTGTAGAGAAATGAACATAGTTTTTTTTCGGAATATGGGAACACTCCATTTTCTGAGAACTGTATAATACTTCTTTTAAAAATATCATTCACAGTCCCTTCTGTTACCTTCTATCTCATGAATTCTGTTATAACACCAGTTTCGTCTACAAAAGTTACCAATTCTGCTTGTCGAATGTTAAGTGGAATGTCAATCACATGTGCAGTGTATAGGAGTCGACCAAAAAGTGAACCTTGTGAGACTAATTGTGATGTTTTCCCCAAGCCATAAAATTTTCTACCCTTCTTACATTGTTTGAATCATTTAGCACAAGTGTGAAAATTATAGGGAAATAAAAGTTCTGAATACAGGATTAAAATATATCCAAGAATATTAAGTAAGAGAGTATAAGCCCTGACATAAGTTTTGTTGCTATAAGAACAAAACGGTGATTCATTTCTGCAATGACCTTTCAAGGACTAATCTTTACACAATCATTGGTGAAAGTTTCCACGTAATGTGCTTCAACTAAGGCCCTTGTTATTCTAAATGCCAAGTTACCTCTAGTGTGAGGATACATTAATTGCAAAACATCCACATACCTCGTGCAAAACGGTGTTGTACAGATGCCACTTTCACAATTAAACGGTAACAGAAAAAAGAAGAGGATATAACCTTACAACTCTTCTAGCTTTTACTGATAATGAGAAATCGTTCTACCAAGTAAGTAGGGAAAAATTATGGAACATCGTGGCTGAAATAGGATATGCGAATCATCTATTTGAAATTCTAAAATGTATGTATAAAAACAGCAATCACCATACATGTCCAAAATGGGAGGTGCAGTAAAAAGTATAAGACAGGGTTGTAGCTCGTCTCCATCTATTTTTACAGTTTATATAGGCTATCTGGTTCGGAAATGGATGTATAAAATTAATGGAGTAAATCTAACATCAACATTCGCAACGCACTAGAATTGGCCGTCACATACTGGGTGTTATCCTCATTTAATTTTGACCACCTGCACACTGTCTGATGGGTGCAAAGCCATTCGTCACTCACCACTATCACTGTGGCACCAGCTTCAACAGACTACATATTGGCTCATTATTAATTTCACAGCAAATAAATGGTATCGTATGCTTCTGTTATTCGAGCTGTGCCAGGGGCAGCGACTGAACTGCCACCTTTCCTATTACCAAACCCCTTTCTCTGCTGTGTACCATTTCTTCAAACACGTTCCACTGTGCAGAGAAAACAGCTGCTACGTTTAGAACCTCCTCGTCGCTACACGTTCTTTTCATCTATCATATTCACTTGTGGTTCGCGGTCCTGACCTTGGTTCACGTACCTTAACTGTTTGATCCGATATGCTAGTACCTCTAAATCCTTGAAGGTACAGGGGAGCTGGGCGTACATCATCCACGAATGGTCAGCTGATTTGATGCAATCCACTACAGTAGCCACCACCTTGACCTTCCACACACAGCTGCAGAATCCCCACTAACATACTGTCGAAACGGCTCATTTATTCCCTGTTGGTGTCCTTACTGTAGACCAACCAATTTCTGCAATGACCTTTCAAGAACTAATCTTTACACAATCATTGGTGGAAGTTTTCACGTAATATACTTCAACTAAGGACCTTGTTATTCTGATTGCCAAGTTACCTCTAGTGTGAGGATACATTAATTGCAACACATCCACATACCTCGTGCAAAAACCAAGTTCTGTTCCATCGATAAAACCACGTCATACAAACACTTCATTATATCTGATATTCAGTATATCGCAAAGTTCTTGTTATCGAACTTTCCTGACAACAGGTGGGGAACAGTGGTGAATTGTGTCTTCGACTTTTATCCACCCATTATGAGAGCTCCAGTTTATCTGGTTGCTTCATCTCATCTCTCAACACTAGTTTTAAATCCGTTTTGATATCCTGCAGCAAAGATTCCGCTAATAAAAGATTGTGGTGTCACCGCCAGAGACCACATTTGCTACGTGGTAGCCTTTAAATCGGACGCGGTCTGGTAGTATACGTCGGACCCGCTTGTCGCCACTATCAGTGATTGCAGACCGAGCGCCGCCACACGGCAGGTCTAGAGAGACTTCCTAGCACTCGCCCCAGTTGTACAGCCGACTTTGCTAGCGATGGTTCATTGACTTCTACGTTCTCATTTGCCGAGACGATAGTTAGCATAGCCTTCAACTACGTTATTTGCTACGACCTAGCAAGGCGCCAGTATCCGTACTATTGATATTGTGAGTCATGTACCATAAAGAGCGACGTTCTACATTAATGGATTAAAGTTAAGTATTCCACCAGCTACGTCCGTTTTTCTCAATTCTAATTCCCTTGTCATGTTCTAGACCTCACGCCAGCCTGCGTGAGCTGAGACGCGTGCATTTCGGCCTCCTTTAGTACCAAGGGGTTGGCTCTCCTGCCAACCACAACATTGGTGACGAGGCAAATCCACTTTCTTATCGATATTGCCCAGATTTCTTTGTGTAATGGCTTCGCCACAATCTCCAGATGTACTGTCCGAATTTTATCGATTACAGAATCAGCAGACGCAGGCCTTACTGGATACCCTTGGACAGCTCGTCCAGGGTCAACGTGCGATGCAAAACGATGCGGCAGCAGTCGCTTCACCGCTGACGAAGCCACAACACGCTGTTGCAACCACTTTTCGACCTTTTGATGCTGCACTGGAAAGCTGCATGGAGTGGTCACGCCAATTTGGGTTTCATCTCGCCGCCTACAGAATTCAAGGTAACGAGCGGCAGCCTTTTCTCCTTTCTTTCGTAGGCGTGACCACGTACCGTGTGATAGTCAAATTATTTCCCCGGCGCGACGTAGCAACTCTGTCCTACGAAGAAATTTTGTCTGCATTAGATGCATATTTCAAAGAATCAGTCAATGTAGTTGCCAAACGGTATACCTTCTTTCGTACAAAACGTACGGCAGGTCAGACTAATCGGGAGTGGGTTGTAACCTTGCAAGCCCTTACTAGGGATTGTGCTTTTGAGTGTCAATGTGGACTCCCTTATTCAGATACTATGGTACGTGATGCAATTGCACAGAACGTTTCTGATGTTCGTATAAGGGAACATATTTTGAAACTAGTAAATCCCTCCCTTCAACAAGTGGTGGACATATTAGATCGGCAGTACACACTTGACTTTGCTCAGGAATCATTTGAAACTTCGCCAGCAGTGTGTCAGGTTAACCGGCCGGGGGGCGAGCTGCACGGAACAGTAAACAATCCTCGCGCCCGGCCGCGCCGCTGCCGCCAGGCTCTCAGCCACGTGTGCCGCGCAGGCAAGCAAATGCAATGATCAAATCATGCCCGCGGTTTGCTACTAAACATTCGCGTGAGAATTGCCCGTCACGCCGAGCTATTTGCTTTTATTGTAATAAAAAAGGACATGTTCAGAGTGTTTGCCAGAAAAAGCTCAGATTGGAAGCTCAAAACCGTTCCAGGCCCTTTGCTTCGCGCCGGCATCGGAATCGAACCAAGGATACTCAGGCTCGCGAAACTTCGCCCATGGAAATTCATGTAGTTCATTCCACTCCGCTCAGTGCCACTCTAACAGTGACTGTGTTCGTTCCAGAAATAGTGTGCGTCGACATCGCCGGAACTCCCGTCAAGTCGCAAGTCATTATGTACCAGTGTCAGTTCACATTGCACGAGACAGTCGCTCTGTCGTCAGCAGGACAATAAACTTTTTGTAGACTCGGACATTAACGGCAAAGTGATACCATTCCAGCTCGATACAGGAGCTGCAGTTTCACTGATCAATCAAGACACTTACAAACTGCTGGGCACACCTCCGTTGCGTGCCGCAAATGTTACGTTAAATAGCTACTCCGGTCAAGATATCCCTGTGTCAGGACAGTGCAGCCTTCTGGCAACATACAAAGGACAAACAAAACTTGTGTCATTTTACG
Organism: Schistocerca gregaria; assembly: GCF_023897955.1. Lineage (NCBI taxonomy): Eukaryota > Metazoa > Arthropoda > Insecta > Orthoptera > Acrididae > Schistocerca > Schistocerca gregaria. The sequence continues at coordinate 1,005,069,288 of NC_064920.1, read as the reverse complement.
TCCTTCGTTCTTCTTCTGCAGTGAACTTGTTTGGTTTCGATTTATTTCAGTTGTTTAACTTGTCTATCGTAAATAAGGTTCTATCAGTGAACCATACTGTGCCTTCAGACAGTGTTTCTCGTCTATGTGAAGAAATTGCAGACATTTTTGCACCGGGCCTCGGTTGCGCTAAGAACTATAAAGCACATTTGGAACTGAAAGTAAACGCGCAACCGAACTTTTTCAGAGCGCACAATGTTCCCCACGCATTGCGTGATGAGGTCGCAAAAACATTACACGATTTGGAATCACAAGGTGTAATTGAACGTGTGCAGGCTTCTCTCTGGGCATCACCCTTAGTAATTTTGCCAAAATCTTCCGGAAAATTGAGACTTTGTGTGGACTTCAAGGCAACAGTGAATCCACAACTAGTGATTGCAACTTTTCCTTTACCCCGCCCGGAAGATCTTTTTGACAGACTGTGCCCGGGTAAATATTTTTCGATGTTGGACCTAGCAGATGCGTACTTGCAAATACCGATGGACGAAGAATCCCAGCGCGTTTTGGTGGTTAACACGCATCTTGGTTTGTATCGATTCAAACGACTGCCATTCGGGTGTGCATCCGACCATGCGTTGCTTCAGCAATATCTACAAACTGTTTGTGCGTCGGTCCCTACTGCAGCAAATTGACTGGACGATATTGTGATGTCCGGAAAGACGGAAGAAGAACATTTGGCCAATCTCAGAACATTATTTCAGGTCTTGCGACAAAATGGTCTTCGTTTGCGGAAGGACAAATGTGTGTTTTTTGCTCGGGACTTGCCATACTTGGGACATGTACTCAATGCCCAAGGCATACATCCCAGTCCCACGCACCTTCGTGCCATACAAGACTTGATACAGAGTGTGCTGGGAAAAATCAACTATTACCATAAATATGTGCCGCATTCCTCTTCCATTTCAGCTCCGCTTCGTCGCTTACGCCGTAAAGGTGTTCCGTTCGTTTGGACGACGGAATGCGATCGCGCCTTTCGCCAGTTGAAATCGGCGTTGCTTTCCAATACTTGCCTCACGCCATTCGATCCCCAGAAGCCCCTTTTGTTGATGGTGGATTCATCGGATTTCGGGATTGGCGCTGTGCTTGCGCACAATGATGGATCGCACGATCGCCCTATTGCCTTTGCGTCCAAATTGCTCTCGTCTGCGCAAAGAAATTATTCACAGATCGAGAAAGAAGCATTGGCTCTCGTATTTGGTGTTACAAAGTTTCATGATTTCTTGTATGGTCGTCACTTTACCATAATCACAGACCGCAAACCTTTGACATCGCATTTTCATGCGGGCGCCTCCCTGGGTCTCGCGCCGCCGATCGCTTCCCGTCACCAGTTGTCCTCCGACATGGAACTCTTGCCCGCTCCGGACCATATGTCGTCTTCGCCCGTCGGGTGCCCCGGCCCGATGGAGGTCGACCCTTCGGCCCCTCCTGTCTCTCTACGGCTGCATACACCGCATGTTGGCGTGCACCCTGGAGCAGGTTTTCAGGCGTTTCCTAGCTCCCTGCGGTCCGAATGGCAGGGTGCGGGTGGCACAGCCTCGCCTGTTGTTAGGCTCCTCACCTCGTCGCATACGTCAACATGTGGTCCTCCCCACGGCGTGCGGAAGCCTTATTCCACAACCGTACGCCGATTTGCGGGGGAGGAATGTGGTGTCACCGCCAGACACCACACTTGCTAGGTGGTAGCCTTTAAATCGGCCGCGGTCCTGTAGTATACGTCGGACCTGCGTGTCGCCACTATCAGTGATTGCAGACCGAGCGCCGCCACACGGCAGCATGTTTTGTATTATAGTGAAATATGGGACAGAGTGTCACAGAAATGATACAGGATTTGGGCTGGAAATCATTAAAAGAAATGCGTTTTTCGTTGTGACTGAATCTTCTCACATAATTCCAATCACCAACTTTCTCCTCCAAATTCAAAAATATTTTGTTGACACCGACCTACATAGGGAGTAACGATCACCACGATAGAATAAGGGAACTCAGAGCTTGTACGGAAAGATATAGGTGCTCATTCTTTCCGCGCGCTATACGGGATTGGAATAATAGAGAATTGCGAAGGTGGTTCGATGAACCCTCTGCCAGGCACTTGATTGTGATTTGCAGAGCATCCATGTAGATGTAGATGTAGATGTACTTAGTCACCTAGCCGAAAAATGGAAAACCCTTGACACTTACCCTGTACTCAACGGCGTCCATCAAGTGAAATTTGAAATGCTGAAGCATGTGTCGTCTTACTTGGTTATACTCGTAGGACGATGCAGGGTCATAATTATGAATGACGTACAGCCTCGAACCTGCGCTGGCAGTGGCCAGGAAGGGCATGTCCGCCAAAACTGTCTGCAGCGCCGGGTTGTACAGACACCACTAAAAGACGACGCCTCCACTCCACCGTCCACAGTTCTTCCTGTCACCTATGCTGCGGTCACCGCCAATATAGTCGCTCTTACGCACTATCCACGCGATTCGTCGCAGGTGACGACTACCGTAGTGGAGACTAATGAAACACTTTTCACATCACCGCAACCAGAGGCACTGTCGGTAAGATGATGAAGATGACGTTTTTTGTGGGGCGCTCAACGGCGCGGTTATCAGCGCCCGTACAAATTCACCCTTTGCTCATCCCAATCTCGCCACTGTCATGAAGAGGACAACACAAACACCCAGTCATCTCGAGGCTGGTGAAAATCCCTGACCCCGTCGGGAATCGAACCCGGGACCCCGTGCTTGGGAAGCGAGAACGTGATGGCGACACCAGGAGCTGCGGATTGTCGGTAACAGACACTCGCTTGTGTAGTGGCGCTGATTGCCACAAGAGGCGGATCTGACGCCTGGCGTTGTACCGACTTCCGTCTTCCTTCCGCCCGGCAAGGAGGCGATAGACAAACGCTCCCATTCCGACACAGAGCAGCATGCCGGCCAGTGTGGCCGAGCGGTTCTAGGCGCTACAGTCTGGAACCGCGCGACCACTACGATCGCAGGTTCGAATCCTGCCTCGGGCATGGATGTGTGTGACGTCCTTAGGTTAGTTCTATGGGACTGATGACCTCCGATGTTAAGTCTCATAGTGCTCAGAGCCATCTTGAACAGAGCAGCATGTACGTAAACAAAAGGTCCCATGCAAGCGCCAGAAGTAGCACTGAGCATCCGCGGTTGATCACCTTCAAAGAAAGAGGCCACAAGGTAACGACAACATATCAGATGACTCCAAGTCCTCTGACACGCAGATGTCGGACGGTAATGTCCAACCACCTCATCCCACGACAGCTTCACATCGTAGTGACTCGGTGGTGCCGCACCCTCCCGTAAGCGCCCTGGGTGGCGTCCCTTCGTCTGCGCGCACAGAGGACGACCTGTCGAGGGGCATCTCAGGATGGGGCAGATAAGGTTACGATTGTGGATGAGGTAGTAATCAGTTACTCTCTGTTGCACAACAAATACGTAAACTTTATTTAAAGAAACTAAAATTTTAAAACAATCTCTTAAAAAACACAATTGACTGTATGACGGCTGATGGCCTCATCACAGAAAAAAATTCCACAACATTAGGGCCGAAGGCCACCAACAATAACCTCAAACATCAGATGGCTGAAGGCCTGAATTAGAAGTCAGAAGAGCAATTCCAAATACCACATATTAAGATAAATGCTTCGTTTTAAAACAAACTGTAGCACAGATGAAGGCCTTATTATAAAAGAAGTCATATTATCACTCGGCTGAAGGCCACAAACAATACCAAATAACAACCGACTGAAAGCTTGAATTAGAAGTCAGGAAAACAATTCCAAACAGTACTTTTAAAATAAATACCTTGCTTTTAAAACAAATTTGCTTAAACTATCTTACTGTAACACGGTTGAAGTCCTTATCACAAAATAAGTGAAATTATTGCTTGGCTGAAGGCCACATCAACAATAATTAGAAAATTACAAATCCGTAAAGTAGACATCACAATCTAAGGAATCAGGACAAGCGGTTCTCAGCAAGTGTTCCAAGGGTCGGTCTGGGAAGGTAACTCAAACATAAGGTAAGGTGAGACAGGCAGTCAAGAGTTATACTCACGTAACAGGATGGCAGCTCAAACTACTCAGCTTAAACTTCCAGGGTTCGGTGTGCAACGAAGTCGTCGCTCTCGCAGCTACCCCTCATCGATCCGTCAGTGGCTGCACGGACCAGCACGCTACTGCACCCCCAACCGACATGTCAGTTCGTAATTCTCCACTATACACAACGCGACCGCGAAGTAGTAGCGTTCCCTCCAAAGATAGTATCACAGTACTCGTTTCGATCAGCGCTGTGCCGCGCGAGATTAGCCGAGCGATCTAAGGCGCTGTAGTCATGGACTGTGCGGCTGCTCCCGGCGATGGTTCGAGTCATCCCTCGGGCATGGGTGTGCGTGTTTGTCCTTAGGATAATTTAGCTTAAGTAGTGTGTAAGCGTAAGAACTGATGACCTTAGCAGTTAAGTCTCATAAGATTTCACACACATTTGAACATTTTTGAATAAGCGCTGCTGCTGCCACTCACAGGCAGGCAAGCCAGCAACTTAGTGACGCCAGTAAATCGAATAGGAAACGAGATGCCATAACCGCAATGACAAGATGCCAAGCAATAAACGGCATGACCACGAGGTGAGCACGGCTCGGGCACTACATTTGTACTGACGAGTTCCTGGGCTGATGACATCGAGGATGACTCTGTGCTACTCCCTGGTGCTGCGGAAGGGCATGTCCCCATGGAGGTATCGGAACAGCTACGTCACAGCGACTGAAAACGCTATTGATGCTGCGGCTGGTTGGTCCCTGGCGCCTCCGCCGGAGCAGATGCAACCTTCCCGGCGGACGTGGAGACCCAACATTATCGACTGGCGACTACCATTCATGCGCGCCATAAACTGACGATGTTACAAAATACGCTGGACGCAACGGATATAGACATTTTCCTCCTACAGGAGGTCTATGTCAATGATTTCAAATAGACTGCTCACATCCCCCATGCGAGTGCCCCTGGCAGTGGCGTGGCAATCCTTCTCCGTGATGGCCTAATTTCCGATGACATTGCTTTCCTCCGTGATGTGAGAGGCACGGCGCTCACTCTCCTTGACGTCAGAATCGTTAATATCTATGATCTCTTCGGATCGATGCCGTGAACGATCCGCTTTCTTTGCAGATGTCGCAGCACGACGCAGGATGCTTAATCTTCACTGGGAATCTTAGTGCCACCCAGGCGCCAAAGGACCAACTTTCACACCACGTTCCATGTCCGGCGCGCTCCCCGGTCATAAACAACCTTCGAATTGTGGACACGTGGGAGTACGTATACGGTGATTGGACGGCTTTCACGCACTACATCAGCCACCCCTGTAGCCGTAGAGACGACGTCTGTCTCTCGCGCTACATTGTTTGGGGCATACGGACCGCTGAAATATGGCCAGCTGCTTTCTACGACCATGCGGATTATATACGCACAGTTACCTTGCCCCGCCAGGTGGTGAGGCATGCGCGAGGCCCCTGGAAATTGAACGAGACACACCTACATTTGCCTGAATGGAGGCAACGTGGACGTCCTGCGCACTTCAGCGAGGGGCTTACCCGACCGCAGTCTCCTGCGGCAAACCGGCTCTCAGGAAGGCGTTGATTGGTCACGGCAGGGAGATTGCCGCCTGGCGACGGCTATCACTAGATTTTTACTACCGCATTCTGCGTGATTATTTCGCAATGCTGCACTTACCTGCCTGTCAGCAAGCAACGAACTGCGCAAAAGCGCGGATCACTGCACTCACGTGGCAGTACCTGGAATGGACAATTATAACGGACCACGAAGGGCCGTCGATGTATCATATCATCGCCGAATGCCGGCGTCGGGCGATGATCCACGCTGTAACCTGAACCGACGGCCGCTGTGTCACAACACAACGTGCGATCGGAAATGCTGTCCCGCTCAGAACGATCAACTGTTAGCGGACCACCATCGTCCCCCAGATGCGATTGAGGAAATCTCTCGTCTTATGTATGGCACACTGCCGCGGGACGTGCAGATGGCATTAGTTGAGGACGTAACTGAGGAGGAGGTCCCTGCAGCTATAATGGCCGCCGCACCTCGCAAGTCCCCAGATCACTGAGCCGTGGTAAAATTTTGCTGTTTTGAAGAGCGCGCCGCAGCGCGTAGTGTAGCAGTCGCCTTCCGTTTCTGGCGGTGGCGCCGCTGCGGTAATCGCAGCTTTGGTGTCTCCCTCTGCTGGGAAAGCGGAAAGGTTGCCTGTTCACGTGCATTTAAGGGGCGCTATTAGCTCGTACTTGTAAAGGCACATGTTCTAGCAGCACAGGTAGAGTATCCCGTATGAAATCATGATAACGTGCTCCATTGAGCGTAGGTTAAAGAATATGGTGCCCAATCAAGACATCACCAACAATGCCTGCCCAAACGTTCACTGAAAATCTGTGTTGATGACGAAACTAAAACGAGCTCTAACATGGAAACTAAGCGTTTCCGGACACATGGCCACATAACATATTTTCTTTATTTGAGTCTGAGGAATGTTTCCTGAAAGTTTGGCCGTACCTTTTTGTAACACCCTGTATATCATATTGCGTGCATTACAATCGAGAACACTCGGCATGCTGTAAGATACGGTTTTAGTTGGTGATGACGCTATTTAATTAACACAATAATTATTACCGTTAATGTTAATAATTATTGAACATTATCAACAATAATTATTCGAAGCAGGCCGCATTACGAGGAGAATGGTTTGCAAACTACTCTCTTGAAGATAGATCTGTACAGTGGCTATATTTCAAAATTCTGACATGTGTGAACGGGGAGCGCACTGCAGCGATGTTATAAACAGATGAATATTGAATAAAGAATGCAGCTTCTTGAATTTGTATAGCCTTTCCTCCTGCCAACAATATTTCTTAACAAAGAGTTGGCCAATTCGATCGATGGGATTTTAGTCTTGTAGACGAGAGCATTGCCACAGTTAGAATTACACTTGCTTGTATTTTTCTTAATTCAGTTGTATATGTGCTCCTAACACAATAAATTTTGCCCTGCAGCTCAGATATTGTCAAACCATCTGTTATGATCGCACATTACGGTCTCAGCGGCAGCAATATGTTGCTAATTTTTGTAATCAGCATCACTGAAATCCCACAACTACTATGCAAGGCATAGATATCCAAAAAGCGAACATTATTCATCGTTCCCCATTTCACATTTCAGTTTGTCTACACTCTACGAACACGCATAACCTCAAAACTCATGCAACTAGTGTCGCCTAAGTTGGAACACGCCGAAAGTGTTTCATTTCACCAACAAGTTGCGCAAACGCGCAGCACGCATGCGCAGTGGCCAGTAGCGCAGTTGCCTGCAACGTAGTGTCGTCGTATAAACTAGGCTTCAGGCGCCTTGCCACAGTTTGAGCGGTCCCCTCCCATCGGAGGTTCGAGTCCTATCGCAGGCATGGGATGTGTGTTGTCTTTAGCGTAAGTTACTTTAAGTTAGATTGAGTAATGTATAAGCCTAAAGCCCGATGGCGTCAACAGTTTGGTTCCATTGGAACGTACCACAAATTTCCAAATCTTTCTAAAACTAAACTAAACTCCTCCAGAATAGGCCATGAAGACCCAACGGTATTGACAGGCCGCTGTGTCATCCTCAGCACATAGGCGTCACATTATGCGGATATGGAGGGGCATGTGGTCAACACACAGTTCTCCCTGCCGTATGTCACTTTCCGTGAGCGTTTCAAATTTTTCCCTCAACGTATATTCATTCACATTTAGGAGGAGACGTGCATCGATGACCTACTGATGTGTCGCTGCCATGCGGGATTTTCTGTAGCGGTCGCGCGGTTCCAGACTGAAGTGCTTAGAACCGCTCGACCACAGCGTCCGGCCGCAACGCTATCAACAGGACATGTGGCCTCTAAATGAACTCTCCATTGGCAACAGATTCGGGACTAGTACCAGATTAGGATATGCGGTAGGGGCCTGCTGACAGGAAAGTGACCGCGAGAAAAAGACTGAATAACCAACGAAAGGATAACGTTCTGCGAGTAGGAATGTAAGAAGTTTTAACGTGGCAGGAAAGTTATAAAATCTGTAAAGGAAAATGCTAAGGATCAATCTAGTTTAGTTGGAGTTAGTGAAGTGAAATGGAGATAACAGAAGGATATCTGACCAGATGAGAACAGGGTAACAAAAACAGAGGATTATGGTGTAACGAGAGTAGGATTCGTTATGATTAGGAAAATTGGACAGATAGTGAATCACTCAGAAGGGCTCAGTGACAGGCTTGTTGGACAGCAAACCATCGCCGACAACAATACTTCAGGTGTACATGCCGAGATCGCAAGCTGAAGATGAGGAGATAGAGATAGTATATGAGGATATCGAACGGGTAATTCAGTCCGTAGGGGGAGTAGTAGTATGGGGGGTAATAATCATGGGGGATTGGAATGGGGTTGTAGGGGAGAGAGCAGGAGAAAGCGTTGCGGGAGAATATGGGATTGATAGTAGAAATGAAAGAGGAGAAAGAGTAATTTAGTTCTGCAATGAATTTCAGCAAGTAACGGCAAATACTCAGTTCAGAAATTACAAGAGGTATACTTGGGAAAGGGCAGGTAGGTTACATCATGGTCAGGCAGAAATTCCGAAATCAGTTACTGGATTGTAAGACATACCCATGAGCGGATATAGACTTAGATTAGAATTTACAGGGTGTTTCAAAAATGACCGGTATATTTGAAACGGCAATACAAACTAAACGAGCAGCGATAGAAATACACCGTTTGGTGCAATATGCTTGGGACAACAGTACATTTCCAGGCAGACAAACTTTCGAAATTACAGTAGATACAATTTTCAACAACAGATGGCGCTGCGGTCTGGGAAACTCTATAGTACGATATTTTCCACATATCCACCATGCGTAGCAATAATATGGCGTAGTCTCTGAATGAAATTACCCGAAACCTTTGACAACGTGTCTGGCGGAATGGCTTCACATGCAGATGAGATGTACTGCTTCAGCTGTTCAATTGTTTCTGGATTCTGGCGGTACACCTGGTCTTTCAAGTGTCCCCACAGAAAGAAGTCACAGGGGTTCATGTCTGGCGAATAGGGAGGCCAATCCACGCCGCCTCCTGTATGTTTCGGATAGCCCAAAGCAATCACACGATCATCGAAATATTCATTCAGGAAATTAATGACGTCGGCCGTGCGATGTGGCCGGGCACCATCTTGCATAAACCACGAGGTGTTCGCAGTGTCGTCTAAGGCAGTTTGTACCGCCACAAATTCACGAAGAATGTCCAGATAGCGTGATGCAGTAATCGTTTCGGATCTGAAAAATGGGCCAATGATTCCTTTGGAAGAAATGGCGGCCCAGACCAGTACTTTTTGAGGATGCAGGGACGATGGGACTGCAACATGGGGCTTTTCGGTTCCCCATATACGCCATTTCTGTTTATTGACGAAGCCGTCCAGGTAAAAATAAGCTTCGTCAGTAAACCAAATGCTGCCCACATGCATATCGCCGTCATCAATCCTGTGCACCATATCGTTAGCGAATGTCTCTTGTGCAGCAATGGTAGCGGCGCTGAGGGGTTGCCGTGTTTGAATTTTGCATGGATAGAGGTGTAAACTCTGGCGCATGAGACGATACGTGGACGTTGGCGTCATTTGGACCGCAGCTGCAACACGGCGAACGGAATCCGACGCCGCTGTTGGATCACCTGCTGCACTAGCTGCGCGTTGCCCTCTGTGGTTTCTGTACGCGGTCGCCCTACCTTTCCAGCACGTTCATCCGTCACGTTCCCAGTCCGTAGAAATTTTTCAAACAGATGCTTAATTGTATCGCTTTTCGGTCCTTTGGTTACATTAAACCTCCGTTGAAAACTTCGTCTTGATGCAACAACACTGTGTTCTAGGCGGTGGAATTCCAACACCAGAAAAATCCTCTGTTCTAAGGAATAAACCATGTTGTCCACAGCACACTTGCACGTTGTGAACATCACACGCTTACAGCAGAAAGACGACGTACAGAATGGCGCACCCACAGGCTGCGTTGTCTTCTATATCTTTCACATCACTTGTAGCGCCATCTGTTGTTGAAAATTGTAACTACTGTAATTTCGAAAGTTTGTCCTCCTGAAAATGTACTGTTGTCCCAAGCGTATTGCAACGAACGGTGTATTTCTATCGCTGCTCGTTTAGTCTTTATTGCCGTTTCAAATATACCGGTCATTTTTGAAACACTCTGTAACAAGTATGAAGATTAGGCTGACGTATAAGAGACTGGTATGGAAGAATCAATGCGCAGAGGAGTGGGATACGGAAATAATCAGGAATGAAGGGATTAACTTAAATTTCTCTATACTACGATAATGAATAATTCGGCCGACAGTTCAGCTGAAGAATAATGGACGTCTCTAAAAGAGGCAGTCACAGACATAGTAGAGAAAAACTTAGGTGCAAGGAAGGTAACTGCGAAGAAACCATGGGTAACAGAACAAACACTTCATTTGATCGACGAAAGAAGGAAGTACAAAAGCGTTCAGAGTAATTGAAGACACTTAGGAATGAAGTTAACAGAAGGTCCAACGAAGCTAAGGCAAAATGGCTTCATGAAAAATATAAAGAATCGAAAAAGAAATGATTATCGGAAGGACCGACTCAACATAGAGAAAAATTAGAAAAACCTTCAGTGGAATTAAAAGCAAGGATGGTAACATCAGAAGCGCAGTGGTAATTGCACTGTTAAATGCAGTGGAGAGAGTGAACAGGAGAAAGGAGGTTCTCTACAGAGTCGCCGAGGAAAGGAATACTTGGGAAACACTGATAAGAAGAAGAGACAAGATGGCAAGACATCTATTCAGACATAAAGGAATAACTTCCATGGTACTTGAGGGAGCTGTAGAGTGTAAAAACCGTAGAGGAAGACACACACTGGGATACATCCAGCAAATAACTGAGGACGTAGGTTGTAATCGCTAATCCGAGACTGAAAGTTTTGCACAGAAGAGATATTAGTGGCAGGCCTCATCAAACCAGCCTGGTGGCTCAGAAAAAATTGTACAAGTTTTGGAGAGAAACGAAGCAAAGCAAGTAATGAGCGGTGTAGAAGCGTGAACGCGAGTGTAAAGTGTGTGGCTGGTGGAGCAGCGACGCAGGGCTGGTGGCGCCGTGTTCTTACGCAGACACGCCCAGGATGTGAAGACGGCGGCGGCGGCAGCCGCAGAAGTGCCGGCCGGGCCCTCCTTTACGGCTCCTTAACAATTGCGCCGGCTGGTCGCTACGGCTTTATGCGCCGCCATTAACAGCGAGGACAACACGGCACTAAAGCCCCGCCAACTGTTTCCCTCGGCCGCCACTACCGCACCGCCTCAAATTCCACACGCCTGGCCCTGTTATATGGCTGCCGTACGCTCCCTAATGGAAATTGCTCGCGATTCTGAAATGGCGTGCTGCCGAAAGCGCGTGAAACGCACCTCACTTAGATGGGCGAAAGCAAGAAACCGGTCTACGGTAGTGCTGTGCGTTAACGCACTGCGGAATTACCGCCTCACGCGGAACGTGCAATGTGAGGCTCTTCTCCCGCGTGGGCAACGGTCGTCAGCGCCACACCTTACCTTAAGTGATCCTCGTCATACCTAGTTTCAACAGGCAGGTTTTTTGTCGTCATTGTGCTCTGAACGTTTTTGCCCCAAATTACACTGATGGAAAAATTGCAACAACAAAAATAATTAATGAAGAGTAATGACATTTCGGGGGCACATTGTCTAGGTAACGTACTGGAGTGATTAACATTGCAAGAACACATGTTAATGTAAACCGGCCGTGGTGGCTGAGCAGTTCTAGGTGCTCAGTCCGGAACCGCGCGATTGCTGCGGTCGCAGGTTCGAATCCTGCCTCGGGCATGGATGTGTGTGATGTCCTTACGTTAGTTAGGTTTAAGTAGTTCTAAGTTCTAGGGGACTTACGATCACCGCTGTTAAGTCCCAGAGCCATTTGAATCAGTTTTTGTTAATATAAGCCTGAGACAAGCCATTGCAAATGTGAAACGCTGGTATATTATGTAACCTCCCTCTTACTAATCGGCCTATCCTGCTTGCGATATAAAATATGACCATGGATCGCGTGTATGCCTCACGGATTTTTTCTAATTGTATAAGGCTATCTTTCCCGGAGAAATGATACCGATAAATAGGAGGAAAGTGTACAACCGACCTTTTTGATGGAAAGTCTACTAAAAATAAAAGTAATTAAACCGAACAGGGCTATAATTAGGAAAATGAAAGTTGCTTTGTGCATTCACTCACGAACAACACTGGACAGAAAGGGGTACCGCTGATCATGAATCCAAAAGTTACACTAATGAACGAAAAGGAAGAAGTTAACGGTCGCCAGCCCACTAGGGCAATTTACACCCAAAATCTTGTACAACATGATGGGAAAGAAAAACGTGTATTATTAAACACTGACGTGACAACTAAATACTGCTACTTTTTTTAACGCTAATTTTAAGTGAGTATGTAATGATAAATAAAACTGAGAAGTCACTCATTTTGAAAAAGGCAATCGAGTAATGGTTTGAAAATATGCAGTTAAACTGTATGTTAGTACTGAACTTCGTAATGTGAACAATGACTTTCAGTGACCTCAGCATATCATCATCAAAGAAATTTAGAAAAAAAGCAAGCACTTTTTACTTTTCCATTACTTATTTTCCAAATTGGATTCCATATTGTCTGAATAACTGAGCCTTTTTTACGGACTTGAACAGAATTAAATATTAGAATCCATACCAAACCAAACAGCCATGTGCCCCAAGCTATATGTAAAATAAATAAAACTTCTGCACTCTTAATTTGTGCATTTCTTTAGATTTGGATTTTTTCCAGTGATTGATTCTCAGACTTAAAAAATGAAATTGTTTTACTTTAGTCACATACTGAAGCCTCTGTTGTACAACAGTTAATTGAAAGTAGACCGAGGCAAAATTCTTAAAAGAGAAATTATTCATTAATAAACTGGCTGTAACTATTCAGTTTGTTTCTTATGACACCCAGTTAGCTCATTAGGAAAAAAGGAACGAGGACCATACTTGGTAACAATGTCTGGGGGCAATGAGGACACAACCGCCCAGAGTTAACTGATTCTTATTTAAATAAATCTTATCAATCAAATCACATTCCGTTGAGCTGCTGGGTTAGCCGTTAATACTTTCTACCAATGAACAGCCTTACTTCAGTGCTGTGCATACGACAAAACACGGAGCCAACGAAGAAACTGTGTTGCTGGAACTGCTGCTGTTGTTGAAAACGGTAGCATATTGTGGAGCCACGGCCAATTATAGGAACGGACAATCGTAATTAATACAGCCTCTTCCACCCATCCACTGTCCGAACTCCTGCTCCAGACATCTGGCCGGTGCGAGTACATGATGCCGCCGAAATTGGAACTCTCTACTGCGAGAGCGTTAACACTACACTTCCGCACACTGCAAGCGCTGGAACCCGTCTCCCTCTCTCTCCGCGCGCTCTCTGCAGCAACTCGCTACCCAAAGATTTTACAACGCACAAGCACTGCTATTATCGTTGCAAGTCGATGCAAATAACAATTCCTTTGACTTTTTCCCAGAACTTGTAAGTTTCACAGTAAACCACGGATAAATACAATGAAACATCAGCAGACTTCTACCTGAATGTACACCTACAGTGAAGCAATGTCCTTACTTATTAAAAGAAAGCACTGAAATTACAAATATTTACATACAATTTAAAAAAAAGTTATATATCGGTAAGAGATGTCATGCATCCTGCATTTTCGGTGTTAGAATTAATAACTGGTGTAACCGTCGGGATGTTGAAGGCAAGCACGCAAACGTGCATACATTGTGTTGTGCAGGTGCCGGATGTCAGTTTGTGGGACGGAGTTCCATGCCTGTTGCATTTGGTTGACCGATACAGGGACGGTTAATGCTGTTTGTGGATGACGCTGGAGTCGTAGTCCGATGATGTCCCATATGTGCTTAATTGGATACAGATCTGGTGATCGAGCATGCCAACGTATTACGACGACACTCTGTAGAGCATTTTGGGTTACAACAGTGGTAAATGGACGAGCGTTATCCTGATGGAAGACAACCCATGGATGCTACTTATGAATGGAAGCACAGCAGGTCGTATCACGAGACTGACGTACAAATTCGCAGTCAGGGTCCGTAGGATAACCACGATAGTGCTCCTGCTGGCATAATAGAGACCAAAACTCCAGATGTAGATCCAGTGTGTCTAGCACGCAGACCAATTGGTTGTAGTCCCTCAGCTCGCTTCCCCCTAACCAAAACACAGCCATCACTGGCACTGAGGAGGAACCAGCTTTCATCAGAAAACACTACAGACCTCCATTCCGCCCTCCAATCAGCTCTCGCTTGACACCCTTGAGGTCGCAAATGGCGGGGGTCAAGGGTAGTGTAATGCATGCTACAGAGCGTGTGGCTCGGAGCTGCCTTAAAGTAGCCTATTTGTAACAGTTCGTTGTGTCACAGTAGTGTCAATTGCTGCTCAGAATGCTACTGCAGTCGCAGTACGATGTGCCAGAGTCACACGCCGAACTCGATGCTCTCTCGGTAGTGCCACATGGTCTTCCGGAGGCCGGTTTTCTTGCGACTCTACATTCTTATGACCACCACTGCCAGCAGTCACGAGCAGCGGCTACATTCGTGCCAAGTCTCTCTGCAATGTTCTAACTCAGTGGATGTGTTGATAATGGCGTCCTTGTCGCCCTAAAGGCATTCTTGACCAACATCAACTCATCACGTCCAGTCTCATAGGTAGCTAACACGACCGCATAGCGTATATTTAAAGCAAACCCTCATTTGCGTCCTCGTAGCGGCACTACTACCGCCACTCTTAGGCGACTCGCGCGAAACCTAAATAGACATCATCTTTCAGATGTAGAACACCCCTATCCACTTTCATTTATGTCACACAGCTCCTTCTTGATGTAACGATTTTTCCCTAGACATCATAATTCAGATGTTTGAGTAGAAACACTCCTATCAGCTTTCGTTTATGTGACACAACTCCCTCTTCATATTGCGATTTTTATTCCATCACTGTAGATCGAAGAGTAATAGAGGTAGACACACCTACCTCATGGTGTCCGGTTCCTCCACCGCTCGTTTATACCTACTACGGACTTATCAAAGCCCGATAGTGAAATGTGAAAATACGGCCTTCTATTTTGGCCAGGAAGGAAAACGAGGAAGGGCTACACCAATTGGGATTTGGCACTGTTGTAAGTAGGCTGTTTAGGTTTTCTATTGGTAACGCCGCCGCCACGTAGCGCTCTGTATGAAAATCACTGGCTGTGCCATGTGCAGTCTGTGGCTGGTTTGCATTGTTGTCTGCCATTGTAGTGTTGGGCAGCGGCAGCTGGATGCTAACACCGCGTAGCGTTGCGCAGTTGGAGGCGAGCCGCCAGCAGTGCTGGATGTGAGAAGAGAAATGGCGGAGTTTTGAAATTTGTAAGACTGGACGCCATGAACTACTGTATATGTTATGACTTTTGATGATATTAAGGTAAATACATTGACTGTTCTCTATTAAAATCTTTCATTTGCTAACTATCCATATCAGTAGTTAGTGCCTTCAGTAGTTTGAATCTTTTATTTAGCTGGCAGTAGTGGCGCTCGCTGTATTGCAGTAGTTCGAGTAACCAAGATTTTTGTGAGGTAAGCGATTTGTGAAACGTATAGGTTAATGTTAGTCAGGGCCATTTTTTTTTTTTTTGTAGGGCGTTTTGAAACTCAGATTGCGTTGCGCTAAAAATATTGTGTGTAAGTCTTGTATAATTTTTCTAAGGGGACGTTTCACTGTTCATTCACTGATACAACGTACAATTTTATTTTGAACAGACTGAATCATATTAAACCAGATTAAGTATTTAATTAAACAACAATTAATACTGAACAAAAATGAATGAGGCAGAAAATGTCAATTATAGCTCGCACGCAAACACTGTTTGCCACACCATAAGATAGAGGACTAATGATACAAACTTCAAGCCAAATTCAAATAGCCATAAAAATTACCGAAATTTCTTGAGAAGAAGACACCAATCAAAATTTTAATGAAACTGAACCGGCCACATAATAGGCAACTGCCAAAAATTTCTCATACTAAAATATCGTTCAAATGGTTCTGAGTACTACGGGACTTAACTTCTGAGGTCATCAGTCCCTAGAACTTAGAACTACTTAAACCTAACCAACCTATGGACATCACAAACATCCATGCCCGAGGCAGGATTCGAACCTGCGACAGTAGCGGTCGCGCGGTTCCATACTGTAGCGCCTAGAACCGCTCGGCCACTCTGGCCGGCAATACTAAAATACAAAGTGACCATAGAAGGAGAAAAAAAATTAAAACCTCTTAAAACAGTCATGATAGAACGGTTTACAGGGTTCCACAATAATTTTCAAATAATTAAAAATGGCGTTAAATAAGAATGAGTGTTGAGATCTCAACCACTAGTAAAATGTTCAAATAGCTTAAAGAAGCAATATGGTTACAAAAAGGGAGCCTCTTTTAGTTAACAAATACGGTGACTCAGAATCGCTCTAAAATTTCAACTTAACTTTAGACAGCAGCATTAAAGGCCACAGCTCCGCTTGGAAGGAATAACACTGCAGAAGACGGACAGCGTGATATTTAGTTGCTCAAGGCTTGTGCCCATAATCGCATAAACATGCGGCTGTGGCCAGATTATGAGTGGGCCGGACGACATCGGTAAACAGCACCGCCGCTGAAGCACAAGGAGTGTTGATAAAATTCCATTTGGCCTAAGGGAATTTCAGAATTAAATAGTTATACCGAATCCTGCTGGAAGAAATGATTAAGCCAACCGCGAGCCAATTGTCTTTAATTCTACGGTTTCTGGACACGTACACAGTCCAAGCCAAACTCAAAACTGACAGTTGTTGTTGTTGTTGTTGTTGTTGTGGTCTTCAGTCGTGAGACTGGTTTGATGCATCTCTCCATGCTATCTATCCTGTGCAAGCTTCTTCATCTCCCAGTATTTACTGCAACCTACATCTTTCTGAATCTGCTTAGTGTATTCATCTCTTGGTCTCCGTCTACGATTTTTACCCTCCACGCTGCCCTCCAATGCTAAATTTCTGATCCCTTGATGCCTCAAAACATGTCCTACCAACCGGTCCCCTCTTTTTGTCAAGTTGTGCCACAAACTCCTCCCCAATTCTATTCAATACCTCCTCATTAGTTATGTGAAAACGGACAGTGTCCGCAAAACAAACTAAAATTTTCGTGTAAACCGCTTCAATAAAATAAACACATGACATACATGACATGAAGCTGAATAAGCAGTACATTAGCTTAAGTCAATAAGATACGGTGCAGCCAAGTCCACAAGGACGGTTAGTGTTCCGTCAAACGACAACTATAAACTGAACCCAACATTTATCCAAAATGTTCAAATCAAACGCAGGTAACACGGTTCTTAGCGCCAACTTTCATAACTTTCATAACATTCGCGCAATACGAAGCCCATTTTCACACCAGGAACGGACAATCTGTGATAATCTACCAGTATCAGCTGACAGTTATTTGCCTCAAGGAAGACGAGTGTTAATAACGGACATTCGACCATACATGTAATAGGCTGGCCCTGACGTCATTTTCGTGGCTCCAACATCTCTGGGCTAAAGTCACGTGAATGTTGACAAAACATGGTTGTTTCGTGTTGCGCTTATGGTTGCACTCAGCGTTTTGTCGGGGGAAATGACATTACATTTCACGTGTGTTTCTGTGATAGTGCAGATGCGTTCAATGAGATCTGCTGAAGTGACTTTTATATGTTTCGTTTTACACTTGAAATATAGTATCACGTAAATTAAAGTGTTGAAAGTGATGCCTGTAAAGTCAAATTACGTTTTGGAAAGTATCTGTGATTATTCGGTTACAGAAGTAAGTATAACTGTTTCTCGTTCCTACTCATAGGTTCCCTAACGATGAAAACCGAAGGCAGCTATGGATACAAGCCCTGAAACGGAAAACCTTTAAGCTATCAGCACATACGCGCCTTTTTGTATATACAAGTGAGATTGTAATAAGGTAAGAGCACCTATAGTCGACACATGAAGAGAATTTTTTTCTACCTTCTAATATTATTAAGTAAATGTAGGCTCCAAAATTATTTTCTGAAACTTCAAAGTCTTACCTTTCATCTAAAATACCATTTTTTAAACTGATAGTTTAAACTTTTGTAAAAATAGTAGGAACTGAACCTTTGAAGTGCACCTAAAATGCATACTCTAAAATGCATAATCTAAAATGGATCTGCTCCTGAAGTCGACAATTTTGGCACCTATAGTTGACATAATTCCCATATCCCATTTTCTTTTATAAGTGACTAGCACTCAAAACGCTGCGAATGCAATATTTAAAGTTTTGACACGAGCCCACTCTTACTGTTTAAAAGAACTTTAACAACATTTTACTTTAATTGATAGTTTATAGTAATTTCGTCCCGCTGCCCACCAGAGGGGCGTTCGATGTATTTGTTAGATTTCATAAATGGTACTGTGAACAAATCAAGGTAAAATGTAGTTCTGACATAGTTTTTCGCAAATAAAAAAGTAATTTTTGTTGGAAGCGTTTGGCAGTCAATTGCGAAATGTGGGTAAAATACGATACAAACGTAGGATGGCAGACCGCTGATTTGAAATCCCTCCACGTTTTGCCAACGGTCACATGGTTTATGTTGGATCCACAGCAGCCCTATAGCTTCTGCACAGCAAGGCCAGTCTACTACTATCTATGGTCGAAGTAACGGACAGGCAGAAGCACTTAAACACACATAAATACTACACTGCCAACGAACTTCACGACAAGCTTCCTCTTAGAGGTGGACACTAACATTAACCCAAACTAGGGAAACTAGGAAACTAGAAAATCAGAAAAGGGAAATGCAAAGGCTCAACTAAATATAGTAGGGGACAGTGAAGTGAAGTGGAAGGAAGACAAGGATTTCTGGTCAGATGAGTATCGGGTAATATCAACAGCAGCATAAAATGGTATAACAGGTATAGGATTCGTTATGAATAGGAAGGTAGGGCAGAGGGTCTGTTACTGTGAACAGTTCAGTGACCGGGTTGTTCTAATCAGAATCGACAGCAGACCAACACCGACAACGATAGTTCAGGTATACATGCCGACGTCGCAAGCTGAAGATGAACAGATGGAGAAAGTGTATGAGGATATTGAAAGGGTAATGCAGTATGTAAAGGGGGACGAAAATCTAATAGTCATGGGCGACTGGAATGCAGTTGTAGGGGAAGGAGTAGAAGAAAAGGCTACAGGAGAATATGGGCTTGGGACAAGGAATGAAAGAGGAGAAAGACTAATTGCGTTCTGTAACAAGTTTCAGCTAGTAATAGCTAAGAATCACATGAGGAGGAGGTATACTAAGAAAAGGCCGGGAGATACGGGAAGATTTCAAGTAGATTATATCATGGTCAGACAGAGAGTCCGAAATCAGATACTGGATTGTAAGGCGTACCCAGGAGCAGATATAGACTCAGATTACAATATAGTAGTGATGAAGAGTAGGCTGAAGTTCAAGACATTACCTAGGAAGAATCAATACGCAAAGAAGTGGGATACGGAAGTACTAAAGAATGACGAGATACGTTTGAAGTTCTCTAACGCTATAGATACAGCAATAAGGAATAGCGCAGTAGGCAGCACAGTTGAAGAGGAATGGACATCTCTAAAAAGGGCCATCACAGAAGTTGGGAAGGAAAACATAGGTACAAAGAAGGTAGCTGCGAAGAAACCATGGGTATCAGAGGAAATACTTCAGTTGATTGATGAAAGGAGGAAGTACAAACATGTTCCGGGAAAATCAGGAATACAGAAATACAAGTCGCTGAGGAATGAAATAAATAGGAAGTGCAGGGAAACTAGGAGGAAATGGCTGCAGCGAAAGTGTGAAGACATCGAAAAAGATATGATTGTCGGAAGGACAGACTCAGCATACAGGAAAGTCAAGACAACCTTTGGTGACATTAAAATCAACGGTGGTAACATTAAGAGTGCAACGGGAATTCCACTGTTAAATGCAGAGGAGAGAGAGCAGATAGGTGGAAGGAATACATTGAAAGCCTCTATGAGGGTGAAGATTTGCTGATGTGATAGAAGAAGAAACAGGAATCGATTTAGAAGAGATAGGGGATCCAGTATTAGAATCGGAATTTAATAGAGCTTTGGAGGACTTACGGTCCAATAAAGCAGAAGTGATAGATAACATTCCATCAGAATTTCTAAAATCATTAGGGGAAGTGGCAACAAAACGACTATTCACGTTGGTGTGTAGAATATATGAGTCTGGCGACATACCACCTGACTTTCGGAAAAGCATAATCCACACAATTCCGAAGACGGCAAGAGCTGACAAGTGCGAAAATTATCGCACAATCAGCTTAACAGCTCAGGCATCGAAGCTGCTTACAAGAATAATATACAGAAGAATGGAAAAGAAAATTGAGAATTCGCTTGGTGACGATCAGTTTGGCTTTAGGAAAAGTAAAGGCACGAGAGAGGCAATTCTAACGTTACGGCTAATAATGGAAGCAAGGCTCAAGAAAAATCAAGACACGTTCATAGGGTTTGTCGACCTGGAAAAAGCGTTCGACAATATAAATTGGTGCAAGCTGTTCGAGATTCTGAAAAAAGTAGGGGTACGCTATAGGGAGAGACGGGTCATATACAATAGGTACAACAAGCAAGAGGGAGTAGTAAGAGTGGATGATCAAGAACGAAGTGCTCGTATTAAGAAGGGTGTAAGACAAGGCTGTAGCCTTTCGCCCCTACTCTTCAATCTGTACATCTAGGAAGCAATGATGGAAATAAAAGAAAGGTTCAGGAGTGGAATTAAAATACAAGGTGAAAGGATATCAATGATCCGATTCGCTGATGACATTGCTATGCTGAGTGAAAGTGAAGAAGAATTAAATGATCTGCTGAACGGAATGAACAGTCTAATGAGTACACAGTATGGTTTGAGAGTAAATCGGAGAAAGACGAAAGTAATGAGAAGTAGTAGAAATGAGAACAGCGAGAAATTTAACATCAGGATTGATGGTCACGAAGTCAATGAAGTTAAGGAATTCTGCTACCTAGGCAGTAAAATAACCAATGACGGACGGAGCAAGGAGGACATCAAAAGCAGACTCGCTATGGCAAAAAAGGCATTTCTGGCCAAGAGAAGTCTACTAATATCAAATACCGGCCGTAATTTGAGGAAGAAATTTCTGAGGATGTACGTCTGGAGTACAGCATTGTATGGTAGTGAAACATGGACTGTGGGAAAACCGGAACAGAAGAGAATAGAAGCATTTGAAATGTGGTGCTATAGACGAATGTTGAAAATTAGGTGGACTGATAAGATAAGGAGTGAAGAGGTTCTATGCAGAATCGGCGAGGAAAGGAATATGTGGAAAGGGACAGGATGATAGGACATCTGCTAAGACATGAGGGAATGACTTCCATGGTACTAGAGGGAGCTGTAGAGGGCAAAAAATGTAGAGGAAGGCAGAGATTGGAATACGTCAAGCAAATAATTGAGGACGTAGGTTGCAAGTGCTACTCTGAGATGAAGAGGTTAGCACAGGAAAGGAATTCGTGGCGGGCCGCATCAAACCAGTCAGTAGACTGATGACAAAAAAAAAAAAAGCTCCACGGACACTTTACATCACATACCAAAGTCCCATTAAGATGCAGTATACAAAGATCTCATTAAAATATTTAACAAACCTATTTAACACACAAATTCTTGCTTGTACTATTCAACCTGCAAATTCAATGGATTCGCGAATTTCAGTATCAATAAACAGGACCGGAGCATCCAGGAATTCAGGCAAACACACCTCTGACAGATCGGCGGGTTTTCAGTAATCCACTCCTGAGGATTCTCGGCACCGCAAGCTAAACACAGGCCTACATGATCCTTGCATTTCCTTCCCATTCTACTCCAACACAGAGATAGGTGGGCGGTGATAAAAGGCCTCATTTTCATTTGGTTGCTCCACCGATACTCCCATCTTGATATATGCGGGCCCAGCAAGTTGGCCCGCCAGGCCACGCCAGAAGAAGCTGCCTCGCTGGGCAACATCTTAGAGAAAAAGATATCGATACAGTCCGACAATCCGCCACGGCTCAGAAAGTTTTAAGTAACTACTCATATTGTACAACAGCCACCCATTATTACGAGGGTGAGTCAAATGAAAACCTTAAATTTGTAATAACAAATCGAAATTTCTCGGCTTTATTCTGTAAGTTGGTAAGCTTGCTACAAACAGTGTGCGGAATGACCTGTAGGTGGCAGCATAGTGCAGATGCACACATACCGTCGCAGTATCAGTATAAAAATGGCCGCCCCACTTTCGACTTGAACCAGGGAAGAACAGCGTTCTGTTATTCGGTTTTTGCATAATGAAGGTTCAGTACGGTGATGCATGTTTGTTACATCAGCAAGTCTACGGATGGAGTAGGAAGTTCGCAAATGGTGTGACTTCAGTGAAAGATGCTCCTCGTCCAGGTCAAGTACAACGAGTTGTGACTCCACAGAACATTGCAGCAGTTGGAGCCATAGTGAAGGAAAACCGCCGAGTGACACTGAATGACATTGGCATGTTTACAGGTTAGTCATGGGTCAGCACACCATATTGTGCATGATGTGCTCCAGTTTCACAAAGTGTGTGCAAGATGGGTGCCACGGCAGCTGACTTCTGAAATGAGAGAACGACGTGTTGATGCTTGTGAAGAACTTCTTCGGCGCTTTGAACGAGAAGGTGATGGCTTCCTTGCAAGAATCGTTACTGGATACGAAACCTGTGTTCACTTCCACCAACCGGAAACGAAAAGAGCGAGCAAGGAATGACGCCATTCCTCATCACCAAAACAAAAGAAGTTTCGAACAAAACCATCAGCAGGGAAAGTTATGCTGATTCTCTTTTGGGACGAAAAAGGCGTCATGTTGGAGCATTATATGGCAAGAGGGATCACTGTCACCAGCGCATCAGACACAAATCTACAAAAAATCATCTGCGGCCTGCAATCAAATCAAAGCGTCATGGATTGCTGTCAGCAGGTGTCCTTTTGCAACATGACAATGCAAGGCCCCACACCGCCCGTACAACAGTTGCAACAATCACAGACCTGCATTTTGAATGTCTTTCTCACCCACCATACTCACCAGACCTGGCCCCAAGTGATTTCCATATGTTTGGACCACTCAAAGACGCAATGGGAGGAAAGAAGTTCCGTTCTGATGAAGAGGTACGGCACGTGGTGCATGAGTGGTTGTGCAGACTACCAAAAGAATTTTTTTCAAAAGGAATTTATGCACTTTGTAAGCGCTGGAGGACTTGCATTGAGCGTGGGGGAGATTATGTTGAAAAGTGATTCAGCTTTGTACCACTTCTGCACAATAAATAATATTTATAAAAAATATTTAAGGTTTTCATTTGGCTCACCCTCGTATAACATTTCGTAGACCAAAGAGACGCACATCCATCAGGACAGAATCGTACATTTTCTCATTGGGCGAATGGCCAGCTGACCTCGATGACGAGAAGACCGGAAGGGGCTCAACGGCTGGTATAGGGACTGACAGTTAACCCTGAACGTAAATAAATGTAAAGTATTACGCACAAATAGTCAAAGACATCCATTACCTTTCGAGTACAGTATCCCACTGTTGTCGATATATCGCTGGAAATGATAAGTGACGTAAAATACCTAAGCGTAACCATCCGGAGGGGCCGAAATTGGAATGACGATATACAACTGTTATTTTCACCAGATCTTATTGACGCCAAACATAAATGTGAGCATGAAGAGAACCCCCCGTCGCCGAAAGTTGTTACTGTGACTGTGGTGGCTTGGTGGCTTGCAGCAACTGTACAGACGCGTCACACGGCCATATGGGTTTAGGCAAACTATGGCAGAAATTAATGTAACAAAGATTAACATCTATTTAGAATAATTTTGTTAATGGTAGTATGCATTCCTTAACTTGAATGTGCACATGGTGAATGGTAATGTTTGCTGGAAGATCACTTCCACTGATCAGGCTGTGGACACTGTTCTGGTTCTGGATGCTGTGAAAGACGACAAATATAATTAATATAATATCCAGTTGGGCTCTTCTGGGCGACGTCTGAGGATAAGTGCTAGAGGCACAGCGTTGATATTGTCGAACTAACTGTCGATACACACTGGACGGAGTCGTACTTCCGTTTGCGTCCTCCGTATGACAGATGGATGTTCGCTTGCAGATTATTAGCGTAACTTAAGTGAAGGCATATCAAAGTCCGTGTTGTGTGCTCTGTCTATGGAATCTGACAAGAACTATTACGTGACCAAAAAAGTGAAACACTCACAAGACATGTTCAGGTGTCAATGTAATACGAGTGTTGGAGCTTTAATAGTGACAACTATTTATTTACAGCTCGTAGAAAATAGATACGTGATTCAAAGTTTTACTGACCTTCAAAGTAGTCACTAGCATTGTGTATAACCCATTGCCAGTAATGTGGAAATCGTAGGATACTCTTAGCAGTGCCGGCTGTGTTGACAGTTCGAGCGGGACGATCTATTGCATTGCCTAACGAATTTGTAGCAGCTCTGAAGTGAATGCCGTGGAGTGTTTCCTTCACTTTAGAAATCTAGCGGAACTTACTAAGGCTTAAGCCAAGGGAATGTAGTGGGTGGTATAGCACTTGGCAGCCCCATCAGTGAAACAAATCAGTAACAGCTTGCACTGTACGTGCTTGAGCTTTGTCCTGCAAAATGAGGGTGAGGTCCTGCACAAAGTGTCATCACTTCTGTCTCTATGCTGTTCTTTTTTTGACACACAACCTACAATCAGCTTAGAGACAGAAGTGATGACACTTTCTGTAGGACCTCACGATCATTTTGTAGGACAATGCTCGAGCACGTACAGTGCAAGCTGTTACTGATTTGTTTGACTGATGGGGCTGCTAAATGCTATACCACGTCCTGCACTCCCATGACTTAAGCCCTCTTGAGTTCAACCCGATTTCTAAACTGAAGGAAACACGTCACGGCATTTGCTTCAGAACTGCTATAAATTCGTTCGGCAATAGACCGTGCCGCTCGAACTGTCAATACAACTGGCACTGCTAAGAGTATCCTACGACTTCCACAGCGCTGGCATTGGGATACACGCAATGCTGGTGACTACTTTGGGGGTCAGTAAAACTTTGAAACACGTATCTATTTTGTACGAGCTGTAAATAAATAGTTGCCACTATTAAAGTTCTAACCCTCGTAAACCATCGACGGGTACGTGTATGATTATAGTTGCAGTTCTCTTCGACAGGTAGACCGGCTTTCAGTGTGCCTTTGTGTTGCCCACGTTCATTGTCATTACTAGGTCTTGTAAGGTGTACAAGAGAAGTGATCAGCGAAAGATATTGAATGATCATTGTGAATGACGTGAACATGTCACGTAGTAAGACAGCGCTTTGAGCACCTGAGAGAATTTGAAAGGGGACTGGTCTCCTGATCGAACCGACAATATTCAGACTTGTGGGACACTGGGACGTGACAGTGGTCTGATGTCGGATTCCATGAGATCGTGTGGGCAGGGATACTCGTCGTGAAGGTTCTAATCGATCACGTCCGGCCAGCACAACGGAGGATCGGCATATTGTGTACCAAGCACATCGTAACCATTTCACATCTCCGCCTGCCATTCGAGAACAAGTTGTGGAGTCTTTGAAACACTGTGTGTCACACCACACCATTTGCCATAGTCTAAGGTAGTGGACCCCAACCTGGGGGTGATTACCCTCTGAGGGGTAAAATGAAATTTTCTAAGGGATAAAAAAAAGGTTAAGTAATGTTTGGGTCTCGAAACTGATTGCCAAAAGATCATTTTCACTATCATCACTATTTCATACAACCGTAATACTGAATACAAAAGTTACCAATAAGTCCATTTTTTATTTCAAATCCTAACATTAACGCGTGATACAATCTGGTTGAGGTTGCAACTAGTGAAACAAATACGTGTTTGAGCAATATCTTTCTTATTCCTCATATAGTCCATCTATTGCACATATACTTCGTGTTATCCATCTGTGACAGTAAAATTGATACATGTATGCTGAAATATCACACGGACCAGAAATGCTTCATTAGTCACTTCGCTACAATAAACGATTCAATTGAGATAACGACATATCTATAATTATGTAATGGCTACTACTCTGATTTTGGGCAGTGCTCAGACGCAAAGCATTGCTAGCCTAAAGTCTTCCAGTTTCTACCATTCAGGGGTAAGGAGTCCAGAAATTTAATGGGCACAAGCAGTAGGTGTAGTGTACACCCTTTGACTTGATGATTTTAAATTGGGGTTCCAAAGTGTGGGTGAAACAAATGTAACTAGGAAGAGTAGTGGTGCAAAGGAAACACGTTTTGTAATAACCATCATGTGGATAATTAGCTCTCTTTTTTTGAGGAAGGGTTGTAAATAGCACTCGCGATGCACACAGAATTACTTCATCTTCCTACAAATATAAATAAAATTTTGTTAGAATTAAGTGGTGCCACGGAATGGACAGTGTCTTGAAATGAGGATATAAGATGAACATCAACAAAAGCAAACGAGGATAACGTAATGTAGTCGAATTAAGTCGGGTGATGCTGAGGGAATTAGATTACGAAATGAGACACATAAAGTAGTAAAGGAGTTTTGCTATTTGGGGTCGAAGAAGAGAGGATATAAAATGTAGACTGGCAATGGCAAGGAAAACGTTTCTGAAGAAGAGAAATTTGTTAACATCGAGTATAGATTTAAGTGACAGGAAGTCGTTTCTGAAAGTATTTGTATAGAGTGTAGCCATGTATGGAAGTGAAACATGGACGATAAATAATTTAGACAAGAAGAGAATAGAAGCTTTAGAAATGTGGTACTACAGAAGAATGCTGAGGATTAGATGGGTAGATCTAATAACTAATGAGGAGGTATTGAATAGAATTGGGGAGAAGAGAAGTTTGTGGCACAACTTGACTAGAAGAAGGGATCGGTTGGTAGGACATGTTCTGAGGCATCAAGGGATCACCAGTTTCGTACTTTAGGGCAGGGTGGAGGGTAAACATCGTAGAGGGAGACCAAGAGATTAATACACTAAGCAGATCAGAAGTATGTAGGTTGCAGTAAGTACTGGGAGATGAAGAAGCTTGCACAGGATAGGATAGCATGGAGAGTTGCATCAAACCAGTCTCAGGACTGAAGTCCACAACAACAACAATTGTCTTATTAACTCATTATTTTGGGGTATTAATAAGACACTTGCAAACACTACGTATCATTTATCTTCCATCATTTAAAAATAAAAGCTTTCAAACAAAATTCCCTTTAGTTTAGTTAGGCGCTAATGTTGTTGATGATTGGGGGGAGAGTGGGGTACTAGTCAATATCTGCTTGCACTCAGGGGCAATGGTCTCAGAAAGATTGGGAACCACTGGTCTAAGGAATGCCACAACACAAATGGTTGCGTTTGTCGCAGTTCCGTGATCGGGGAAAATGGGCTGCTGATGAATGACTTTGCATTGTGTTCAGCTATGAATCGCGTTTCTCTGCTACCCCGTATGACCATCATCGGTGAGTACGGCGGAACCCTGGGTAGAGGTCACATTCTTCCAGTGTTTCGCAGAAACACAGTGGTGTTATTCCTGGCGTCATGGTGAACGAAGCCTTCTGTTATGTCTTCAGGACGGGGCTTGTAGTCACGGACATCCCGTGTCCTCATGTGTTACCCCTCATGTGACAGTACCGTCACGTTATCTTCCAAGAGGACAATGCTCATCCACTCATGACACGTGTCACTGTAAATTGTCTGTGTGATGAGATACTCCTGTGGCCAGCGAGATCGCAAGATCTCTCCCCGACAGAACGCATCGGGGACCAGTTCGACATCAGTTCATCCCAGTCCCTTTATACAAGTTATGAAGGACCACTTACAGCAGATGTGCACCAGCGTGCCTTAGGAGACGATATAACGACTTTATGAAACCGCTACCCAACCGGATTAGAGCATACATCCTGTCATAGGTGGTGCAACGTCATGCTGATCAGAGGGCTCAAATTGCCAATTTCATAGCAAATTATTTCAATTTTCCAATCTCTGAAATAAGAACACATGCCCTCTCAAACTATGAAGTTTCGTTTCGTTTCCTCCTACTGTCCTTGCCGTGTGGCGCCCTCTCTGAATGCCTGTATGGCTTTGTCTCATATATGTAGAGGACACAACTAATAGGAAAAGCACATGCCAGGGTTTCATTGACAGAATCTTATGGAGTCGTAATTCGTCCATGAACGACGTCGAAGATACTAAGTACACTGGATGAAAATGATAGAGAGAGAAGCGGAGTTCTAGTTTATCATCCTTCCAATCAGGCTTGTCATCACAAACGTCAAAATACGAGATTATAATCGTTATAGGAAGCACAAACTTCGACCTGCACTTAAAATCTCGTTTTGAAAAGAGATTGTTCCGTTGCAACCACATGAATATTTTACCTCTGGACCCACTCAAACACGTCCTTAAGATAACGAAGACCACAGATAGATTATTCCACGTCAGTCAGACTTCTGTCCAAGATCGTTCTGTCCATTATGTAACATTCTTAACGTACTCTAGGCAGACCATCAGAGAAAAATCTCCTCTCGTAATCCAAATAAACTTAAATCAGGTTAACCGTGATACTCTACAACTGGACTGTCCAATATACCATGGAAGGAAATAAGCATTGACTGTATTGTCATGGAAAGAAGCAGCAGACTGATCGCATTGTATGAAAAACGTGCCCCTTGACGTTCTGTCAAAGTATGGATAGCACCTGCTTCATAACTGACTACAGAACTACGCCATATAATTAAAAAACGAGAATCTTCACATAGAAGGTTCAAGCGAAATCCAGCTCCGGAAACAAATGAAGCATACAGGAAGCTGCAGAACAAAACAAAGCAAAAAGCGCAGAACGCAAAAATCACGCATACCTGCTCTGTTGTACGTAGCGTGTCAGCTAGTACAGTACTGCGGGTGAAACTGCGGAACTTCGGCATAGGAAAGGTAAAATCTGATACGGTTTCTCAGGCCTTTGCAGACTAAATAAATGACTTAAACCAGTCAGCTCTCAGGCTGAGATAAATTAACAACCACAAGCCAGCTACTTCACGATAGGCGCGTTTGTACTTAAATCATGTCTCACACACATTGAACGGAAAGCAGTCAGATTCTGTAGGTGATGATGAAGTGACAATAGGTTTGATTAAAAACGTAGTCGATGCTATTATTCCAATCCTCGCAATCATCGTCAATCTCTATCTTGGTACGTGCACTACTGATTGTGATTGTGCAAGGGTGGTTGGGGTTTTGTGTGGGTGTGAATTCTTAACAAAATGCAGATCAAATGTATTGAACAGTACAGTAACAAACCGGAGAAAGAGCAAACAAGGAAACAGATCTCAATTTATGAATGACCTAGATCCTTAATACAATAATGTAATACACTATAATCTACAGTAGTCAAAAAAAATTGCATATTGCTTTATTGTCAATACTTGACGTGACAGGAAACAACACTGATTTTTTTGTGTCAGGTACAGTTATAAGAAAACGAAACATAAAGAAGATAAACACATTTCCACCAGATAAACACAAAAACCTACTAAAGATTCCACAGCAAACACTACAGTTTTTCTCATTGTTATCTTGCACAACACATTGTCTACGCGTTAGTCGCCCACCCTCGAATACGGAGACATTTTTGAATTAGTCATGCTCGTTATCAAACTGTCCAGGTAAGCCTGTGGGATATTGTCTCATTCCTCCAAAGCGACCTCTAATGAGCTGTGACGTATCTTGTGTCACAGGACTATTGCAAACCGCTGATTTTAGCATTGCCAGTGCATCCTCAGTGCAGCTGAGAGCTCGTGAATATGAAAGCCATTCCATCCTACTGATTCTATGCTCCACTAAGATGTTTACAAGGTTGCGATGATGGGTTCGTGCATTGTCGTTCTTCAGCGTGAATTCCTCTTCAGTATGTTCACCAAATGGAGCCACAATATGTGCAAGAATGTCATCCTGATGTTTCACACTAGTCATCCTCCCATTTGTCGGCGCAACAGTGTCCTGCGGTCATACACGTTTCCATCCCAAAATATGACTGAATGGTCTTAATAAGGGTGTTAGTCTACGACACAGAGAGGATGTAAACGTTGTCCCCGTTGCCTGCTCACACGAACATCAGTATTATCACGGTAAAGACTGATATCAGTCTCATCAAAAAAGACTGTTGTGTTCCACCCTGCCTAGTCCACATGGAGGAGTTTTGTACCCATGCGACACCCGATTTAGAGGAGGAACCTTGAGAGCTGTTCTGACATGTAATCTCTGTTCATCGGACCTATTTAAAATCGTTCGTGTTGACATCTGCACTCCTGTAGTAATAAATATGAAGCAACATAGCACAGTAAGAGCATTAATCAAAGTGCCTCGTGAAATCAAACATGTCACAGACAGACAAGAAGCAATCATTTTAAGACTGCTTGATTTCAGCAAGAGTTTTTATACTGTTGATTTTGATACCGGGTTATTATAATGAAACTAGTGGTGTTCCGAGTGCTGCATTGAGGGCTGCATACACCGCAGGACGCTGAAACATCGTAGGTATGTTTACTAATCAGTGCGCTCGTTGAGTATGCTGAAAGTATAGTAGTTCCAATTTCTGTTACCAGGCGAAAATATTGCTCTATAAGCATGCAGAGTGTGGTGTGGGGGCATAAAAACGGGAAAAACTGTCAAGAAGATGATAATAGTGTTTCTGGCAAATTTATTTGGATATGGTCATAAATTACAAGTGTTCAATACGATCTCCCTCCTCAGCAACCTACTATATCTATAGCACGGCATGGGCGACAGTTTATCGCAGCACATCCGGTGTAATTAGAGTGATTATTATCGCATTCTATCCTTCAGATTAGCAAGAGTCCCCATAAATCCGTGATAGTCACAATCTTTACGATATCTTCACAACTGGAAGTCACATGGACTTAGGTCCATAGATTTTGAAACTACCTAGAGATGATGCAGTCATTACTGAAGGTTTTTCGAAGCAAATCTTTCACCTGACAAGCGAATGTGGTGTCGTCTCATCTTTCATGTTGCGTTCTTGCAAAGCTGAAATCACGTGTTGCACAAGGAGGTCCTTATAATATCCAAGAGTCGCTCCACTATACAACTAACAGGCCCGAAAGGAGTCATCTCCTCGAAGAAAAACAGATTGGAAAGAATGAGCTTGTGAAACCTCACAGTCACATAAGCTGAGCGCAGTAGATGTTCCTGCTCAACATCGGGCAGAGTAGAACCCCATATTCTACAGTTCTGTACATTCACGGCATCGTGCCAGTGAAATATGCCTCATCCGTCCATCTACATCTACATCTACGTGATTACTCTGCTATTCATAATAAAGTGCCTGGCAGAGGGTTCAATGAACCACCTTCAAGCATCTGTCTACCGTTCCACTCTCGAACGGCACGCGGGAAAAACGAGCACTACAATTTTTCTGCGCGGGCCCTGATTTCTCTTATTTTATCGTGATGATCATTTCTCTCTATGTAGGTATGTGCCAACAGAATGTTTTCGCAATCGGAGGAGAAACCTGGTGATTATAATTTCATGAGAAGATCCCGTCGCAACGAAAAACGCTTTTGTTTTAATGATTTTTGAACCATCCAATTCACGTATCATGTCTGTGACACTATCTCCCCTATTTCGCGATAATACAAAACGATCTGCCCTTCTTTGTACTTTTTCTATGTCATCCGTCAGTCCCACCTGATGCGGATCTCACACCGCACAGCAATACTTCAGAATAGGGCGGACAAGTGTGGTGTAAGCAGTCTCTTTAGTAGACCTGTTGCACCTTGTAAGTGTTCTGTCAGTGAATCGTAGTGTTTGGTTCGTTCCAATTTAGGTTATTTGTAATTGCAATCCCTAAGTATTTAGTTCAATTTCAGCCTTCAGATTTGTGTGACTTATCGCTTAATCGAAATTTAGCTGATTTCTTTTAGTACTCATGTGAATGACTTCACACTTTTCGTTATTCAGGGTCAATTGCCACTTTTCGCGCCATACAGATCTCTTATTAAAATCATTTTGCAAGTCGTTTTGATCATATGATGACTTTACAAGACGGTAAATGACAGCATCATCTACAAACAATCTAAGATGGCTACTCAGATTGACTCCTATGTCATTAATTAGATCTGGAACAATAGAGGGCCTATAAAACTTCCTTGGGGA
The DNA here is from genome assembly GCF_023897955.1 of Schistocerca gregaria. Lineage (NCBI taxonomy): Eukaryota > Metazoa > Arthropoda > Insecta > Orthoptera > Acrididae > Schistocerca > Schistocerca gregaria. The sequence goes on along the minus strand of NC_064920.1, from coordinate 1,005,036,811 downwards.
ACGCCGGATATTGCTTCTGTTTTATTCAATGACTTTCCGTCTATTACTACGAACCGTGACCTTTCTGACAGGAAATCACGAGTCCAGTCGCACAACTGAGGCGATACTCCGTAGGCACGCAGTTTGTTTAGAAGGCGCTTGTGAGGAACGGTGTCGAAAGCCTTCTGGAAATCTAAAAATATGGAATCAATTTGACATCCCCTGTCAATATCACTTATTACTTCGTGAGTATAAAGAGCTAGTTGTGTTTCACAAGAACGATATTTTCTGAATCCGTGCTGACTGTATGTCAATAAATCGTTTTCTTCGAGGTACTTCATAATGTACGAATACAATATATCTTCCAAAATCCTACTGTAAATCTAAGTTAGTGATATAGGCCTGTAATTCAGCTAATTACTCCTTCTTTCCTTGTTGGGTATTGGTGTGACTTGAGCAACTTTCCAGTCTTTAGGTACGGATCTTTCTGTGAGCGAGTGGTTGTATATAACTGCTAAATATGGAGCTGTTTTATCAGCGTACTCTGAGAGGAACCTGACTGGTATACAATCTGGACCGGAGGCCTTGCTGCTCCGTTACTCCGAGGATATCTATTTCCATGTTTATCATCTTGAAATGATTGGAGTTTAGGAATATTTACTTCATCTTCTTTGGCGAAGGAGTTTCGGAAAACCGTGTTTAGTAACTCTGCTTTAGTGGCACTGTCATCAGTGACTTCACCGTTGTTATCGCGCAGTGAAGGTATTGATTGCGTCTTGCCACTGTTGTGCTTTATGAATGACCAGAGAATAAGCCCTGGCCAAATATCATCCACTTCCACGCCTGCCAAAAAACGAATGGCGAAGTCACGGCGTTGTAGTTTACCTTGGGGCTTCCATTGGCGCACATTTTGAAACTTGCAGGAATACCAGTGTAAAATACGCCGCAAAATTTTTTGAACTGTTGATCAGGAGAGACAATTCCCATGACACAGCTCGAGCAACACGTACAGAATTTGAGGCCTGTGCTGCACAGTCGATTATAGTTAACTTCAGCAGCAACTGCCATCGGAATGGGCCAATTCATTTGTTTCTTCAAATTTCTTCATCTTATTATTTAGCCCATTTATTGAAATGGGGCCTCTTCGCTGCTATTTTTGTCATCTGTGTTCCCGCAATACAGCGCTGCTGTTGCTGCCGTTCTGATAAAACAGTTCTACCAAACAAATTTTCATCGCAAACGCTGTTGCGTTTCGTACGGCAGTGCTTCACAATTGATAAATATCTATGGAAATTGTATAGAGGGTGTCCCATATATCTTGATGAATATATGAATGAAGTACCGCTAAGAACCAGAATGCTTCTGTGGTATTAACACGATGGATGTCCAGCACGCAATGCCTTGCGTACACGTCATGTTCTGAAGCGAAGGTATTCTGCCAGACGGATTGGTCGAGAAGGAACAGTTACTTGCTAGGTCTCCTGATTTAAATCCTCTGGACCCTTTTCTTTGGGGATGCATTAAAGACGTCCGTTGCGACACTCCGACAACTCCAGAGGACTTGCAGGAAGGTATCGCGCTTGCTTGTAATTCTTTTCAGCAGGCAACACTGGAAGCAGTAAATAATTCTTTCATTCAACGAGTGCACCAGTGTGTCGCTGTCCAAGGTCACCACTTTGAGCACCTTTGAGTGTTCTACTCCTGGGCAACGGTATAGGAGAATCAAAGTCAATTTGGTGTTATGTTTTTACTTGGTTTTCATTCGTTTTCTGATAACTCCACCCAGTGGACGAGTTTTTGATACCGGGCTCAAAGCCAATCTTATCTTATGTAATTAATAACGTTGTGTTTCAGTGAATGGTACACTGTGATACATTTTTGAATAGCTCTTTAGGAGAGGAAATTAATTACCGAATAATAAATACAGGGTGTCATTTATTAAAGTCATACTGCTGTTCATGTCTTTTTAAAAAAACAAAGCTACAACGAAGGCAACCATGCTGATTGATGTCCCCCTGACGGCTAAAGAACATTTGCTTGAAACATTTTGTAATTTTCACCTAGACAGTTATTTAGGGTGGTCAAGATAAATGGGGCATGTTGTATATGTCCTAACTCCTTCTCCCCCTCTCTTTGTCCATCTCCTGCTCTTCCGCCCTCTCTTTATCCATGTTCCCTTCCTACTGTTCATCTCCCACCCTCCCCAATCTGTCTCCATATGCTCTTTATCCCTTTTTCTGTCCATGTCCTCTTCCCCTGTCCCTCTGATCTTGAGTCTTGTTTATTCTTATTGCAAGCGAATGTCGTTTGGGAAATAAAGTCCCTCAAAATGAATGGGTAAATCGGTTCGTATCGTTAATATAAGGGGTACAGGAGTGACATGCCCAGCAGCTCGATTTGTGAGGAACGCATCTTGAATTACAGTATTTCTAAACGGCGAGGACTGCAAAGTTTCGAATCATCCAGATTGCATAGTAGTATTTTAACCACAAGTCTGTAAACCATAAATATAATATTCCTCTTCTCTCTTAAAACTTACTGTGACCAAAAAACCAAACCAGTACACTGCTGTGTATACAATTTTCGTTTAAAATTTTATATAACAAGAAAGAATAAATGTGGAGGAAACAATTTGTCGCATACTTTAAATATTGTTACATATAAGTAAAAACCCCTCTTATTTTACTACTTATTTATGTACCATATATATCAATTCAAGAAATTTACTAACAACGCTTCCCCTTCGTGTATTACTATATCTTTAGGTCCAATAGATATTACAATTATGTAGCCGTCCCAATCTTTATTAGAGTATCCTGGAAAAAAATTAAAGAACACTCCGGTATTTTTGCTAAATACCTTTCCTTTTTGAATAGTATATATACTTTCACAGAAAATATAAATTTTAAAAAATGTGTGTTCTATGTCCGCCCGAACGTTAGTAGAGTATCGGGTAAAAATCTGAAGTAAATCGTTCAAGAACCTTTCGAAATTATTGGTAACAGACTTAAACTACAACTTATCTTTAGATAGTAATGTAGATTGCTTAAATGACTCGTTCGTCACTCCAGCCTCTCACCTTCTTTTTGACATAATTTCGCCTCTACAGCTATTTTCAAGGATTCATTACTATTCTATGTTAACGGGTCATATTGCCATAGGGCAATAACGAATCACGCGAATCATTTGAAATGTGCAAATGTGTGTGAAATCTTATGGGACTTAACTGCTAAGGTCATCAATCCCTAAGCTTACACACTACTTAAATTCTCCTAAGGACAAACACACACACCCGTGTCCGAGGGAGGGCTCGAACCTCCGCCGGGATCAGCCGCACAGTCCATGACTGCAGCGCCCCAGACCGCTCGGCTAATCGCGCGCGGAAATCATTTGAAATTTGATACAGAGCCGAAAGAGCGGTTATGCACGAAAGGAGATAACAGAACACCCACAAACGAATGCGTTATCATCAAAAAATTCTGCACAGCTTTGGCTCGCCTAACTAGGAAAATTTTTCAGTTTTTATGCAAATGACATGGGAACCGGTCTCTGAAGCACTACAGACGTACGTATTCTTCATATGAAGCGCAGAATGGGATATTTTTGAAGTGATACAGTGTCAGTATCTTAAGTCAGTGTCAGAAATATGACACATCCTCCGCCTCGTGGAGTGACTGTGCGGTACCGCCATCAGTGGCTGGGGTGCCACACGAGCTCTGGAACTGGGCTGTGAGTGTCTGACCGCTGTGCGTCCGCCGCTTTGTATGCGGCAGCTCCACAGCCACATCCATATAGTCGGTGAAGCGCTCTCGCCCAAATATCACTCATTGGTCGCTGCTGGAATTTTTTAATAACAGGCGCCGACCTCCAGTTCGCTTACGCAGGAAATACTGGGCGCCGTGCGACAGGACGTCCGTCCACGCGGTTTCGCGGTGGCATCCGATCGTTAGCGTCCACTACTGCCTGGCCAACTAGTGAAAGCTATCGCGACGGCTCACTGGGCGCCCGCGACAACCAAGTGCAGATATAGAAAGGGCACTCACTTACTTGCAGAAACATATCCAAGGGACAATAGTCATGGGATTCCTCCGAATATCGTGTGGGACCTCCTTTTGCCCGCTGGTATCCACCAGCTCAACATAGCATTAACTCAACAAGTCCTTGGAAGTCCCCTGCAGAAATATTGAGCCATAGACGTGCGTATCAGCTAAAGAGTTCCCGGTGCAGGATTTGTGCACGAACTGACCTCTCGGTTATGTTCCATAAATGTTCGATGAGAATCATGTTGGGCGATTTGAATGGCCACATCATTAACTCGAAATGTCCAGAAACTTCTTCAAATCAATTGCGACCAATTGTGACCCGGTGACATGGCGCATTCCCATCCATGAAAATTCCATCTTTCTTTCGGAACATGAACTCCGTAAATGATTGTCAGTTGTCTCCAAGCAGCTGAACATAACCGTTTCCAATAAATGATCGGTTCATTTGGACAACAGTACCCAGGCAACACGCTTCAGGGTTGTTCAAAATGGCTCTGAGCACTATGGGACTCAACTGCTGTGGTCATTAGTCCCCTAGAACTTAGAACTACTTAAACCTAACTAACCTAAGGACATCACACACATCCATGCCCGAGGCAGGATTCGAACCTGCGACCGTAGCAGTCCCACGGTTCCGGACTGCGCGCCTAGAACCGCGAGACCACCGCGGCCGGCCGCTTCAGGGTTGTGTTCAGTATCACCAGCGTACAATATGTTCATCATGAGGGGTTGTGGTTGCAAAGGAGTCTACTGGTGCAAATGGTTCAAATGGCTCTGAGCACTAGGGGACTTAACATCTATGGTCATCAGTCCCCTAGAACTTACAACTACTTAAACCTAACTAACCTAAGGACAGCACACAACATCCAGTCATCACGAGGCAGAGAAAATCCCTGACACCGTCGGGAATGGAACCCGGGAGGAGTCTACTGGGATACACTTATATATGACACCCGAGTATTGTAATGATACTACCGTAAACGAAAATGTCACTATTATATTGTAAACGATGGATGTCTCTGATGGACTGTATAAAGCGGATCGCTGACTTTGCACGACCGCAGAGCCAAAGATACTGCTTCGGGATACAGCAGGCATTTTTTGTGGCGTGCTCTGTAAAGCCACCAACTTTTATAATGTTAGAATGTTCTCACGCCAATATGTTGTGTTGCACCGCACGGAAAATAGGCAGATAAAAATGATGAGTGATTTTATAATGAAATGTGAATTTAATTGTGACAAGAAAGGACTACTGGAGTGATATTACAAAGAACGTTTATGAGTACATGTATTATTGGAAATATAAATGTGGTACCAGATTTCTCGTTTATAAGGTAAAGATGCTATTTTTTATTACTTTCATTTTGCCGGCGTGTTAGTGTGAATGAGTTGGCTGATAACTAGTAACAGTCAGTTCTATTTTGAATAACCCCAGAAGGTGATGTGTAAGCTAGTCAAATATTTCCCTTCTGTAATGTTTCTAAGATTTGTTAACACAAATATACGTAATCTGAAGATTTGTCTCTGAGCTTTTTAGTGATGTTACTTGCGGTACAAATTTCATTATTTGTGAATACATCAGCAAAGAATTCATTTAGTAAAAAGGATGGAATTTTTCTGAGTAATGTAACTTCAATTGTCAGGAAAAGCCAAACTTAACTTTGGATACAATTTCATTATTGGAAAAGTCAGTCTTAGTAATTCACCAAATTGCTACCGCTTCCCTGTATAGGTCATATGTTTTTTAAAGAGATTGAATTTTTCTTAAATGTTTTCATTTATCAGCAAAAAGAATTTCATGTATATTTAAATGCGACTTTCTCCAGCAGAAGGAGGTTCTTCTCATTGGTCTGAAGATGACCACAGTAGTCGTCAAAACCGGTCACCGTAATAAGTAAATTGTGATCGAGTCTGTTTTTATGGTAAAAGAAATAGTATATATTTAAAAGTATTACGGCCGGCATTGCACACCGCTGAGCCTGTAGCTAGTGTATTTCATTCTTCTTCATGAGAGAGTGGAACATAACGCGACCCCCCGTTGCTGCTTTAGATGTAACACAATTTAACTTATTTGTTGTGTGCACAGCGACCAAAGTTATCAGTTATGAACAGGGCCAGACAATTCAGTAGCTAAGGGGCTGAATGTATTTTGCAGTGACTGTATTTCTTTATTGGTGTTGGAAGTTGTATTGTCCAATCAGTTCGTATAATGCTTTGCTAACAATAACATAGAGTAAGTACATCACATGCAGTTACAACACACTACACCATAGCTCCAGCTTTTCATGCATTCCCCTTTCAGGTATTTAAACATTTCAAAAAAATTTAAAAGAACGTTACATAGTGTTCATGTTTCATTTGTCACGCTCATCAGATGACGTTCAGGAGGCTTGTCCCTGCACCATCTGTTTTGACTCTGCAAGCAATTTAGAGGTGCCAGTATTTGCAACATTCAGTCTAGGATAGAAACATGAACCACTGACATACTCTTGTTGAACAGCTTCAGCCATCTGAACGGGGTCTCATTGTGGCCTTATGGGAAGCTGCATTGTACATCAACGACTGCTGCTTTCGGCAGAGATCTGTGGAATATTCCCACACTTGTAAATCGGGTTCTGCACGCGCTCGTAGTAAAGCTGCACAAGAAGATCGAGTCAATTTACTAGCAGTAGTGGCCGACCGAACATCATCCAAGGACGAAATCCGTGCACATGTTGCACTTTCTGTGTCATCAGAAGTCATTGCAAACGGCCTGCCGTCAGCAGAATTAAGATGCCTTTGGCCAGGCTGCCACTGACACCACGACGTGGGGTGTCGTGAAAGAGTTGACTGGTGAGTGGAATAGCGCGCTGATGTCTTCAGTGCTGAGAACAGTTTCTGTCTGTATGCGATTAATCGACGTACAGTTGTATGACGTAGACCTGGTGAGCTACTTATTCCAGAGTTCATTGTCCGCAGCTCGTGGTCGTGCGGTAGCGTTCTCGCTTCCTATGCCCGGGTTCGATTCCCGGGGGTCAGGGATTTCCTCTGCCTCGTGATGACTGGGTGTTGTGTGATGTTCTTAGGTTAGTTAGGTTTACGTAGTTCTAAGTTCTAGTGGACTGATGACCATAGCTGTTAAGTCCCTTAGTGCTCAGAGCCATTTGAACCAGAGTTCATTCGTCCACGACACACAGGTTTCACACCATGCTCCATGGTGTGGGAGCCTCAAGTTACAACTAGTGATTACATTTGGTGTTTTTGCAGGATAAAGTAACCAGTGCCCGCTACATTTCCCAGGCTGTTATCCCCGTTCTGGTGCCATTTCTTCGACTGGAATGTGGTGTACGTTTTCAGCAGTGCTCGTCCATATGCAGGCTGCGACGTAGCGTGCACTTCATAGTGTACATTTGCCCTGGGCAGCACGTTAGCAAGTGTGGGACGGGATAAATTGGGAACTTCCTCGTTCTCCAGGGCCTGCAAGAACCGTTACCGAATAGCAACAAAAGACCCAAGGTGCTTCGGACACTCTGTCGCAGGATAACGTTCGGTACCTTGTATGCGCGAACACACGCCAGCACTGCCGCCAAAAGGAGATATACTGTGTAACGATGCGAATGTTTTGACACCCTTTAACGTGACATGCGTGTTTCATTTGGTCTGAATTTGTTGTCACGTACTCCTGCAATGATGAACTACCTGTCGATTAAGTCACCTCCTCCACCTGGGAGTTGCGTTTTGATTCAGCAGTAAATTTTTCAATTGCTTCAGACCACGAGTTGATCTGAACCCATCTCTGTGCTTGGCATCTGTAAATTCGAGTGCCTTACAAGCAGATTTCTTGACTCATTACGAAGTTTTCATAGGTTTTCTAATATTATTTCTTTCGTGATTCAGAGATGTTGTTCCGAAGGAAAATGAGATCGACTCGATGTTTATTCAGCGCAACCTTAGCGAAGTTACACGAATAAGCTAACAGTAAATTATGCTGTATATCAACTACATTTCGACTTCGCGAATTTATTAAATCAAAACTTTTTTGTGGAATTATGAGTTTCCACCCGATGTATTTCTACGGTAGTGTTTTTCTGGCATTTATGTCACACATGATTCAGGATTTCACAGCACATGCATCCCCATTAGAATTTCTTGTTTTGTGAAAGATTTTCTGTAAACAAGGTAGGTTGGAGCTGATATATTTACTCCGAGATTTGCTGCTGCTGAGGCTATGTAAATGCAGAACATTGCCTTCACCACATATGCTAAATGTTCACTGACTATTACGCAAAGTATATAACAGATGACAAAGACATTTTGTCCCTGCAGAAATAACGTCTACAGGGTGTGTGGTATAGCCATACCATCCAGCCCACTTTGTTTACATTCATGACGTCACTTGTGCAGGTCAGTTCTGTTCCCTTTAAGTCACAAGCCACGACTCCTTTCTATGACACCATCATGAATGCAGGGAGGCGAGGTGCTGTATCAAAAGCAACCTGCTACACAGTTTAGTCAGCAGAAAGTCTGTCTCGTCAGCAGAAATTTCGTCTCAAACGTGCGCACACAGCTTCAAAAATACGAAAAGATACTGCCAACACCGTGACGCATGATCAGAACGATCTGAATAATCTGAATTTTGCACCAAGTTCAAAAGCAACCAAATGATCCGAATTTTTCTGTCGAAAAGTAGGTAAAATTTGTAATTAAGTCTAAAAAGTGTGTATTATACAATACACACTGGATCTGATGAATGGAATGAACAGTCTGATGTGTACAGAACATATGAGAGGAGATCGAAGAAAGACGAAAGTAATGACATGCAGCAGAAATGAGAACAGTGAGAAACTTAACATTAGAATTAATGATAAAGAAGTAGATGAAGCCTGCTACCTTGGCAGCAAAATAACCTGTGACAGACGGAGCAAGAAGCACATAAAAAGCAGACGCGCACGGGTGAATGGGGCTTGCTCTATAAGAGAAGTCTACTAGTATCAAAGATACTGTACACGGTAAAAACTGTAGAGGAAGACAGAGGTTGCAATACATTCAGGAAATAACTGAGGACGTAGGTTCAGATGGTACTCTGAGATGAAGAGGTTGGCACAGGAGAGCCTAAAAAAAGTCTCGAAAATTAATCCATTTTCTTCACCTTTTACAGTGACATAATTTACATGATTTTTCTTTCTTAATTAGGTTTGTTCATTCAAGCTGCCCCCCTTCGCAATAAGCCATAAATTTTGCCGAGGTGGGGAGGCTTGTGCGCCACGACAATACTGATAGTGTAACATAGAGGGAACACAGCGGAGTGATATTTGTGGAGAGGCCACACTAAACCATGTTACCTGAAGAGGGGTAGCTGCCTTTTCAGCGGCTGTAGAGACAACAGGCTGGAATCTGCAAGACTGACTGATCTGGCCTTTTAACATTAGACGACATCATCTTGCTGTGGAGGTACTGAGAACGGCTGAAACAAAAGGGAAACTATAGCAGTTACGTTTTTCCAGAGGTCATGCACTTCAATGTATGGCTTAATGATGATAGCATCTTCTTAGATAATATATTCTAGAGGTAAAATAGTCCACCAATCGGATCTCAAGCAGGGGACTACTCAGAAGGATGTCGCCATCAGGAAAAATAAAGCTGGCATTCTACTGACCAGAGCGTGGGATGTAAGATCTCTTAATAGAGTAGGAAGGTTAGATAATTTAAAAAGCGAAACGAATCGGTTGAAGTTAGATATCGACAGAACTGGTGAATTACAGTGGCAGCGAGAACAGGAGCTGCGGTGTAAAGCAGGTGCAGGCAGGTCAGAACGCTGTTGCAGGACAAGGAAAAAAGCATTCTAAATTTAAACGAACGCAAAACCACCAAGATTGGCGATCTTTTACAGATGCTCGAAATTTAGCACGGACATCAGTGCGAGATGCTTATAATAGTTTGCACAACGAAACTTTGTCACGATACCTGGCAGAAAATCTAAAGAGAATCTGGTCATATATAATGTACGCTAGCGGCAAGACACGGTCAATGCTCTCTCTGCGCCGTAGTAATGGAAATACTATCGATGACAGTGCTGCTAAAGCAGAATTATTAAACACCATCTTCTGAAAGTCCTTCACCAAAGAAGACGAAGTAAATATTCAAGAGTTCGAATCAATAACAGCTGCCAACATGAATAACTTACAAGTAGATATTCTCGAAGTAGTGAAGCAACTTAAATCACTTAATAGAAGCAAGTCTTCCGCTCCCGACTATATACCGGTCAGGTTCCTTTCAGAATATGGTGATGCAACAGCTCCATGCTTAACAGTCATATACAACAACTCGCTTGACGGAAGATCCGTACCCAAAGACTGGAAAGCTGCACAGGTCACACCAGTATTCAAGAAAGGAAGTAGGAGTAATCCTCTAAATTACAGTCCCATGTCACTGACGTCGATATGCAGCAGGATTTTTGAACATGTTTTGTATTCGAGAAATTGAATTTCCTTGAAGAGAACCGTCTATTGTCACACAGTCAACACGGATTTAGAAAATATCGTTCTTGGGAAACACAACTAGCTCTTTATTCACACGAAGTGCTGAGTGCTATCGACAAGCGATTTCAAATTGATTCAGTACTTTTACATTTCCAGAAGGCTTTCGACACGGTAGCTCGAAAGCGGCTTGTAGTGAAATTGGATTGCTTATGGAGTACCATCTCAGTTACGTGACTGGATTCGTTTTTTCCTGTCAGAGAGGTCACCGTTCTTAAGAGTTGACGCAAAATGTCATCGAGTGGAACAGAAGTGATTTCTGGCGTTCCCAAAGGTAATGTTAGAGACCCTCTGCCGTTATATGTATAAACGATTTAGGAGATAATCTGAGCAGCCGTCTTAGGTTGTTTGCAGATGATGACGTCGTTTACCGCCTAGTAAAGTCTTCAGTAGATCAAAACGATTTAGAAAAGATATCTGCATGGTGCGAAAATTGGCAATTGACGCTGAATAATAAAAAGTGTGAGGTCATCCACATGAGTGCTAAAAGGAATCCGTTGAACTTCGGTTGCACGATAAATTAATCAAACATGCAACACATCTACGAAAAAGACTGCCTGCACTAGCTTGTCCGTCCTCTTTTGGACTTCTACCGCACTGAGTGGGATCCTTTTCAAATAGGATTAAGCGGGTACATCGAGAAAGTTGAAAGAAGAGTAGCACGTTTTGTATTATCGAGAAATAGGAGAGAGTGTAACATGAACATGACACAGGATTCGGGGTGTAAATCATCAAAACAAAGCCGTTTTTTCCTTGCGGCGGGATCTTCTCACGAAATTTCAGTTACCAACTTTCTCCTCAAAATGCGAAAATATTTTGTTGACGCCAGTCTACAAAGCGGAAACGACAATCATAATAAAATAAGGTAAATCAGAGTTCGCACAGAAACAAATAGATGTTCGTTTTCTTCCGCACGCTATTCGAGAGCAAAATAATAAAGCGTTATGTTGAAGATGATTCGATGTACCCTCTTCCAGGCACTTAAATGTTATTTGCAGGGTATCTATGTAGATGTAGATGTAGATGAAGAAAACAGGAATGTGGGTAAGAACTTGCGAACAGCATAGTGAACGCATTACTTTAGCCAAGATGGAAATGAAGCTATCACACACCACGGAAGTATAGGTTTACATGTAAAAGCTTATATGCCAATTAGTTCTGCAGTCGATGAGGAGTTTGAATGGATGTATGAGGAGATAAAGGAAATTATTCAGATAGTTAAAGGAGACGAAAATTTAATTGTGATGGGTGATTGGAATTCAGTAGTAGGAAAACGAAGAAAAGGAAAAATAGAAGGGGAGCATTGACTGGCGGAAAGGAATGACGGAGGAAACTGCCTGGTAGAATGTTGCACAGAGCATAACTTGGTTTAAGGCTCGTGAAAGAAGTAAATCGTTCAAGAACCTTTCGAAATTATTGGTAACAGACTTAAACTACAACTTATCTTTAGATAGTAATGTAGATTGCTTAAATGACTCGTTCGTCACTCCAGCCTCTCACCTTCTTTTTGACATAATTTCGCCTCTACAGCTATTTTCAAGGATTCATTACTATTCTATGTTAACGGGTCATATTGCCATAGGGCAATAACGAATCACGCGAATCATTTGAAATGTGCAAATGTGTGTGAAATCTTATGGGACTTAACTGCTAAGGTCATCAATCCCTAAGCTTACACACTACTTAAATTCTCCTAAGGACAAACACACACACCCGTGTCCGAGGGAGGGCTCGAACCTCCGCCGGGATCAGCCGCACAGTCCATGACTGCAGCGCCCCAGACCGCTCGGCTAATCGCGCGCGGAAATCATTTGAAATTTGATACAGAGCCGAAAGAGCGGTTATGCACGAAAGGAGATAACAGAACACCCACAAACGAATGCGTTATCATCAAAAAATTCTGCACAGCTTTGGCTCGCCTAACTAGGAAAATTTTTCAGTTTTTATGCAAATGACATGGGAACCGGTCTCTGAAGCACTACAGACGTACGTATTCTTCATATGAAGCGCAGAATGGGATATTTTTGAAGTGATACAGTGTCAGTATCTTAAGTCAGTGTCAGAAATATGACACATCCTCCGCCTCGTGGAGTGACTGTGCGGTACCGCCATCAGTGGCTGGGGTGCCACACGAGCTCTGGAACTGGGCTGTGAGTGTCTGACCGCTGTGCGTCCGCCGCTTTGTATGCGGCAGCTCCACAGCCACATCCATATAGTCGGTGAAGCGCTCTCGCCCAAATATCACTCATTGGTCGCTGCTGGAATTTTTTAATAACAGGCGCCGACCTCCAGTTCGCTTACGCAGGAAATACTGGGCGCCGTGCGACAGGACGTCCGTCCACGCGGTTTCGCGGTGGCATCCGATCGTTAGCGTCCACTACTGCCTGGCCAACTAGTGAAAGCTATCGCGACGGCTCACTGGGCGCCCGCGACAACCAAGTGCAGATATAGAAAGGGCACTCACTTACTTGCAGAAACATATCCAAGGGACAATAGTCATGGGATTCCTCCGAATATCGTGTGGGACCTCCTTTTGCCCGCTGGTATCCACCAGCTCAACATAGCATTAACTCAACAAGTCCTTGGAAGTCCCCTGCAGAAATATTGAGCCATAGACGTGCGTATCAGCTAAAGAGTTCCCGGTGCAGGATTTGTGCACGAACTGACCTCTCGGTTATGTTCCATAAATGTTCGATGAGAATCATGTTGGGCGATTTGAATGGCCACATCATTAACTCGAAATGTCCAGAAACTTCTTCAAATCAATTGCGACCAATTGTGACCCGGTGACATGGCGCATTCCCATCCATGAAAATTCCATCTTTCTTTCGGAACATGAACTCCGTAAATGATTGTCAGTTGTCTCCAAGCAGCTGAACATAACCGTTTCCAATAAATGATCGGTTCATTTGGACAACAGTACCCAGGCAACACGCTTCAGGGTTGTTCAAAATGGCTCTGAGCACTATGGGACTCAACTGCTGTGGTCATTAGTCCCCTAGAACTTAGAACTACTTAAACCTAACTAACCTAAGGACATCACACACATCCATGCCCGAGGCAGGATTCGAACCTGCGACCGTAGCAGTCCCACGGTTCCGGACTGCGCGCCTAGAACCGCGAGACCACCGCGGCCGGCCGCTTCAGGGTTGTGTTCAGTATCACCAGCGTACAATATGTTCATCATGAGGGGTTGTGGTTGCAAAGGAGTCTACTGGTGCAAATGGTTCAAATGGCTCTGAGCACTAGGGGACTTAACATCTATGGTCATCAGTCCCCTAGAACTTACAACTACTTAAACCTAACTAACCTAAGGACAGCACACAACATCCAGTCATCACGAGGCAGAGAAAATCCCTGACACCGTCGGGAATGGAACCCGGGAGGAGTCTACTGGGATACACTTATATATGACACCCGAGTATTGTAATGATACTACCGTAAACGAAAATGTCACTATTATATTGTAAACGATGGATGTCTCTGATGGACTGTATAAAGCGGATCGCTGACTTTGCACGACCGCAGAGCCAAAGATACTGCTTCGGGATACAGCAGGCATTTTTTGTGGCGTGCTCTGTAAAGCCACCAACTTTTATAATGTTAGAATGTTCTCACGCCAATATGTTGTGTTGCACCGCACGGAAAATAGGCAGATAAAAATGATGAGTGATTTTATAATGAAATGTGAATTTAATTGTGACAAGAAAGGACTACTGGAGTGATATTACAAAGAACGTTTATGAGTACATGTATTATTGGAAATATAAATGTGGTACCAGATTTCTCGTTTATAAGGTAAAGATGCTATTTTTTATTACTTTCATTTTGCCGGCGTGTTAGTGTGAATGAGTTGGCTGATAACTAGTAACAGTCAGTTCTATTTTGAATAACCCCAGAAGGTGATGTGTAAGCTAGTCAAATATTTCCCTTCTGTAATGTTTCTAAGATTTGTTAACACAAATATACGTAATCTGAAGATTTGTCTCTGAGCTTTTTAGTGATGTTACTTGCGGTACAAATTTCATTATTTGTGAATACATCAGCAAAGAATTCATTTAGTAAAAAGGATGGAATTTTTCTGAGTAATGTAACTTCAATTGTCAGGAAAAGCCAAACTTAACTTTGGATACAATTTCATTATTGGAAAAGTCAGTCTTAGTAATTCACCAAATTGCTACCGCTTCCCTGTATAGGTCATATGTTTTTTAAAGAGATTGAATTTTTCTTAAATGTTTTCATTTATCAGCAAAAAGAATTTCATGTATATTTAAATGCGACTTTCTCCAGCAGAAGGAGGTTCTTCTCATTGGTCTGAAGATGACCACAGTAGTCGTCAAAACCGGTCACCGTAATAAGTAAATTGTGATCGAGTCTGTTTTTATGGTAAAAGAAATAGTATATATTTAAAAGTATTACGGCCGGCATTGCACACCGCTGAGCCTGTAGCTAGTGTATTTCATTCTTCTTCATGAGAGAGTGGAACATAACGCGACCCCCCGTTGCTGCTTTAGATGTAACACAATTTAACTTATTTGTTGTGTGCACAGCGACCAAAGTTATCAGTTATGAACAGGGCCAGACAATTCAGTAGCTAAGGGGCTGAATGTATTTTGCAGTGACTGTATTTCTTTATTGGTGTTGGAAGTTGTATTGTCCAATCAGTTCGTATAATGCTTTGCTAACAATAACATAGAGTAAGTACATCACATGCAGTTACAACACACTACACCATAGCTCCAGCTTTTCATGCATTCCCCTTTCAGGTATTTAAACATTTCAAAAAAATTTAAAAGAACGTTACATAGTGTTCATGTTTCATTTGTCACGCTCATCAGATGACGTTCAGGAGGCTTGTCCCTGCACCATCTGTTTTGACTCTGCAAGCAATTTAGAGGTGCCAGTATTTGCAACATTCAGTCTAGGATAGAAACATGAACCACTGACATACTCTTGTTGAACAGCTTCAGCCATCTGAACGGGGTCTCATTGTGGCCTTATGGGAAGCTGCATTGTACATCAACGACTGCTGCTTTCGGCAGAGATCTGTGGAATATTCCCACACTTGTAAATCGGGTTCTGCACGCGCTCGTAGTAAAGCTGCACAAGAAGATCGAGTCAATTTACTAGCAGTAGTGGCCGACCGAACATCATCCAAGGACGAAATCCGTGCACATGTTGCACTTTCTGTGTCATCAGAAGTCATTGCAAACGGCCTGCCGTCAGCAGAATTAAGATGCCTTTGGCCAGGCTGCCACTGACACCACGACGTGGGGTGTCGTGAAAGAGTTGACTGGTGAGTGGAATAGCGCGCTGATGTCTTCAGTGCTGAGAACAGTTTCTGTCTGTATGCGATTAATCGACGTACAGTTGTATGACGTAGACCTGGTGAGCTACTTATTCCAGAGTTCATTGTCCGCAGCTCGTGGTCGTGCGGTAGCGTTCTCGCTTCCTATGCCCGGGTTCGATTCCCGGGGGTCAGGGATTTCCTCTGCCTCGTGATGACTGGGTGTTGTGTGATGTTCTTAGGTTAGTTAGGTTTACGTAGTTCTAAGTTCTAGTGGACTGATGACCATAGCTGTTAAGTCCCTTAGTGCTCAGAGCCATTTGAACCAGAGTTCATTCGTCCACGACACACAGGTTTCACACCATGCTCCATGGTGTGGGAGCCTCAAGTTACAACTAGTGATTACATTTGGTGTTTTTGCAGGATAAAGTAACCAGTGCCCGCTACATTTCCCAGGCTGTTATCCCCGTTCTGGTGCCATTTCTTCGACTGGAATGTGGTGTACGTTTTCAGCAGTGCTCGTCCATATGCAGGCTGCGACGTAGCGTGCACTTCATAGTGTACATTTGCCCTGGGCAGCACGTTAGCAAGTGTGGGACGGGATAAATTGGGAACTTCCTCGTTCTCCAGGGCCTGCAAGAACCGTTACCGAATAGCAACAAAAGACCCAAGGTGCTTCGGACACTCTGTCGCAGGATAACGTTCGGTACCTTGTATGCGCGAACACACGCCAGCACTGCCGCCAAAAGGAGATATACTGTGTAACGATGCGAATGTTTTGACACCCTTTAACGTGACATGCGTGTTTCATTTGGTCTGAATTTGTTGTCACGTACTCCTGCAATGATGAACTACCTGTCGATTAAGTCACCTCCTCCACCTGGGAGTTGCGTTTTGATTCAGCAGTAAATTTTTCAATTGCTTCAGACCACGAGTTGATCTGAACCCATCTCTGTGCTTGGCATCTGTAAATTCGAGTGCCTTACAAGCAGATTTCTTGACTCATTACGAAGTTTTCATAGGTTTTCTAATATTATTTCTTTCGTGATTCAGAGATGTTGTTCCGAAGGAAAATGAGATCGACTCGATGTTTATTCAGCGCAACCTTAGCGAAGTTACACGAATAAGCTAACAGTAAATTATGCTGTATATCAACTACATTTCGACTTCGCGAATTTATTAAATCAAAACTTTTTTGTGGAATTATGAGTTTCCACCCGATGTATTTCTACGGTAGTGTTTTTCTGGCATTTATGTCACACATGATTCAGGATTTCACAGCACATGCATCCCCATTAGAATTTCTTGTTTTGTGAAAGATTTTCTGTAAACAAGGTAGGTTGGAGCTGATATATTTACTCCGAGATTTGCTGCTGCTGAGGCTATGTAAATGCAGAACATTGCCTTCACCACATATGCTAAATGTTCACTGACTATTACGCAAAGTATATAACAGATGACAAAGACATTTTGTCCCTGCAGAAATAACGTCTACAGGGTGTGTGGTATAGCCATACCATCCAGCCCACTTTGTTTACATTCATGACGTCACTTGTGCAGGTCAGTTCTGTTCCCTTTAAGTCACAAGCCACGACTCCTTTCTATGACACCATCATGAATGCAGGGAGGCGAGGTGCTGTATCAAAAGCAACCTGCTACACAGTTTAGTCAGCAGAAAGTCTGTCTCGTCAGCAGAAATTTCGTCTCAAACGTGCGCACACAGCTTCAAAAATACGAAAAGATACTGCCAACACCGTGACGCATGATCAGAACGATCTGAATAATCTGAATTTTGCACCAAGTTCAAAAGCAACCAAATGATCCGAATTTTTCTGTCGAAAAGTAGGTAAAATTTGTAATTAAGTCTAAAAAGTGTGTATTATACAATACACACTGGATCTGATGAATGGAATGAACAGTCTGATGTGTACAGAACATATGAGAGGAGATCGAAGAAAGACGAAAGTAATGACATGCAGCAGAAATGAGAACAGTGAGAAACTTAACATTAGAATTAATGATAAAGAAGTAGATGAAGCCTGCTACCTTGGCAGCAAAATAACCTGTGACAGACGGAGCAAGAAGCACATAAAAAGCAGACGCGCACGGGTGAATGGGGCTTGCTCTATAAGAGAAGTCTACTAGTATCAAAGATACTGTACACGGTAAAAACTGTAGAGGAAGACAGAGGTTGCAATACATTCAGGAAATAACTGAGGACGTAGGTTCAGATGGTACTCTGAGATGAAGAGGTTGGCACAGGAGAGCCTAAAAAAAGTCTCGAAAATTAATCCATTTTCTTCACCTTTTACAGTGACATAATTTACATGATTTTTCTTTCTTAATTAGGTTTGTTCATTCAAGCTGCCCCCCTTCGCAATAAGCCATAAATTTTGCCGAGGTGGGGAGGCTTGTGCGCCACGACAATACTGATAGTGTAACATAGAGGGAACACAGCGGAGTGATATTTGTGGAGAGGCCACACTAAACCATGTTACCTGAAGAGGGGTAGCTGCCTTTTCAGCGGCTGTAGAGACAACAGGCTGGAATCTGCAAGACTGACTGATCTGGCCTTTTAACATTAGACGACATCATCTTGCTGTGGAGGTACTGAGAACGGCTGAAACAAAAGGGAAACTATAGCAGTTACGTTTTTCCAGAGGTCATGCACTTCAATGTATGGCTTAATGATGATAGCATCTTCTTAGATAATATATTCTAGAGGTAAAATAGTCCACCAATCGGATCTCAAGCAGGGGACTACTCAGAAGGATGTCGCCATCAGGAAAAATAAAGCTGGCATTCTACTGACCAGAGCGTGGGATGTAAGATCTCTTAATAGAGTAGGAAGGTTAGATAATTTAAAAAGCGAAACGAATCGGTTGAAGTTAGATATCGACAGAACTGGTGAATTACAGTGGCAGCGAGAACAGGAGCTGCGGTGTAAAGCAGGTGCAGGCAGGTCAGAACGCTGTTGCAGGACAAGGAAAAAAGCATTCTAAATTTAAACGAACGCAAAACCACCAAGATTGGCGATCTTTTACAGATGCTCGAAATTTAGCACGGACATCAGTGCGAGATGCTTATAATAGTTTGCACAACGAAACTTTGTCACGATACCTGGCAGAAAATCTAAAGAGAATCTGGTCATATATAATGTACGCTAGCGGCAAGACACGGTCAATGCTCTCTCTGCGCCGTAGTAATGGAAATACTATCGATGACAGTGCTGCTAAAGCAGAATTATTAAACACCATCTTCTGAAAGTCCTTCACCAAAGAAGACGAAGTAAATATTCAAGAGTTCGAATCAATAACAGCTGCCAACATGAATAACTTACAAGTAGATATTCTCGAAGTAGTGAAGCAACTTAAATCACTTAATAGAAGCAAGTCTTCCGCTCCCGACTATATACCGGTCAGGTTCCTTTCAGAATATGGTGATGCAACAGCTCCATGCTTAACAGTCATATACAACAACTCGCTTGACGGAAGATCCGTACCCAAAGACTGGAAAGCTGCACAGGTCACACCAGTATTCAAGAAAGGAAGTAGGAGTAATCCTCTAAATTACAGTCCCATGTCACTGACGTCGATATGCAGCAGGATTTTTGAACATGTTTTGTATTCGAGAAATTGAATTTCCTTGAAGAGAACCGTCTATTGTCACACAGTCAACACGGATTTAGAAAATATCGTTCTTGGGAAACACAACTAGCTCTTTATTCACACGAAGTGCTGAGTGCTATCGACAAGCGATTTCAAATTGATTCAGTACTTTTACATTTCCAGAAGGCTTTCGACACGGTAGCTCGAAAGCGGCTTGTAGTGAAATTGGATTGCTTATGGAGTACCATCTCAGTTACGTGACTGGATTCGTTTTTTCCTGTCAGAGAGGTCACCGTTCTTAAGAGTTGACGCAAAATGTCATCGAGTGGAACAGAAGTGATTTCTGGCGTTCCCAAAGGTAATGTTAGAGACCCTCTGCCGTTATATGTATAAACGATTTAGGAGATAATCTGAGCAGCCGTCTTAGGTTGTTTGCAGATGATGACGTCGTTTACCGCCTAGTAAAGTCTTCAGTAGATCAAAACGATTTAGAAAAGATATCTGCATGGTGCGAAAATTGGCAATTGACGCTGAATAATAAAAAGTGTGAGGTCATCCACATGAGTGCTAAAAGGAATCCGTTGAACTTCGGTTGCACGATAAATTAATCAAACATGCAACACATCTACGAAAAAGACTGCCTGCACTAGCTTGTCCGTCCTCTTTTGGACTTCTACCGCACTGAGTGGGATCCTTTTCAAATAGGATTAAGCGGGTACATCGAGAAAGTTGAAAGAAGAGTAGCACGTTTTGTATTATCGAGAAATAGGAGAGAGTGTAACATGAACATGACACAGGATTCGGGGTGTAAATCATCAAAACAAAGCCGTTTTTTCCTTGCGGCGGGATCTTCTCACGAAATTTCAGTTACCAACTTTCTCCTCAAAATGCGAAAATATTTTGTTGACGCCAGTCTACAAAGCGGAAACGACAATCATAATAAAATAAGGTAAATCAGAGTTCGCACAGAAACAAATAGATGTTCGTTTTCTTCCGCACGCTATTCGAGAGCAAAATAATAAAGCGTTATGTTGAAGATGATTCGATGTACCCTCTTCCAGGCACTTAAATGTTATTTGCAGGGTATCTATGTAGATGTAGATGTAGATGAAGAAAACAGGAATGTGGGTAAGAACTTGCGAACAGCATAGTGAACGCATTACTTTAGCCAAGATGGAAATGAAGCTATCACACACCACGGAAGTATAGGTTTACATGTAAAAGCTTATATGCCAATTAGTTCTGCAGTCGATGAGGAGTTTGAATGGATGTATGAGGAGATAAAGGAAATTATTCAGATAGTTAAAGGAGACGAAAATTTAATTGTGATGGGTGATTGGAATTCAGTAGTAGGAAAACGAAGAAAAGGAAAAATAGAAGGGGAGCATTGACTGGCGGAAAGGAATGACGGAGGAAACTGCCTGGTAGAATGTTGCACAGAGCATAACTTGGTTTAAGGCTCGTGAAAGAAGGGTGTATACGTGGAAGATTTCAGATTGATTACATGAAATGAAATGAAATGATTGTGTGGCATTGATGGCCGGGAGGCCCCATTCGAGGAAGTTCGGCCGCCGGGTTGCAAGTCTTATTTCATGTGATGCCAAATTGGGGGATTTGCGTGTCGGTGATGATGAGAAGATGATGAGCACAATAAAACACCCAGTTCACGAGCGGGGGAAATCTCCAATCCGCCGGGCATCGAACCCAGGTCCCCTGCATGATAGATAAACACATTAACACTCAGTTAAGCAGGCGGGCATAAACTGCATAATGGTCGGACAGAGATTTCGGAACCGGATTTTAAACGCTGAGACATTTTCAGGGAAAGATATAGATTGTTATTGGTTTTGATCTGCAAACTGAAACTGGAAATCACGGAAAGATGGGAAATTAAGATGGTATCTGCATCACCTGCAGTGGTATAGAGTTTCAGCCCTAGCATCAGGCAACGTTGAACACAAACGAGGAAAAGTAATACAATACAAGACGAAAGAGTAGCTCTGAGATATTAAAAAAAGGGGAAGGCAAGAGTGGATCACTTAAGTAAAAAAGGCAAGGCCTAGTAAAAAAAACTGAAACACAGAAGATAATTGATTTAATTGACCAGAGGAGAAAACATAAAAAATGCACCAAATGAAGCAGGTGAAAGGGAATACAGACGTCTAAAAATGAAATTGACATGAAGGAGGAATGGCTAGATGACAAATACTGGGCTGTAGCAGCATGCATAACTAGGAGAAAGATAGATGCTGCCAATATGAAAATTAAAGAGTCCTTTCGAGAAAAGAGAAGAGCTCAGATGGTAAGCCAGTAGTAAATAAAGAACTGTAAACTCAAATGTGGAATGAATATATAGAGCATCCATATAAGTGAAACAAACTTGAGGATACTGTAACAGAAAGAGAAAAGGACGTCGTTAAAGGAGAGGAGGTACATATGGTACTGCGGAAATAATCTGCCAGAGTAATCGTAGACCTAAGTAGGAACAAGGGCCTTAGAAGAGACCCACCGACCTATTGAGATGCTTGGACGAGACAGTCATAACAATATTATTCCACCTGGTATACAAGATTTATTATAGCCGCGAAATACCCTTGGACTTCAGGAAGAATATGATAAAACCAATTCCAAAGAAGTTCAGATGCTGACTGGTGTGAATACTACCGAGGCATCGGTCTACTAAGTCATTGTTTCAAAATACTGACACGAATTATTTACAGAAGAATGGAAAAACTGATAGAAGCCGACCTCAGGGAAATAACAGAAGTGTAAAACCGTTGTGTCTATATTCTGTCTGTTTGAACATGCTAAGATCCAAGACTATTATATGCATTTGCATCAACTCGATGTAGCTTGGGGCAACGTACAGGGTGTATATCATCAAAATCGGAACACGTAGAAAAGACAGCGTGATTTAATGTGTTATCTAAATTCGTCATATCTGACTGTTTGTTTGCCTGAACGCGCTAATCTCCAAAACTACTAGTCACATTTGCATGGGCTTTTCACAGGTAATTTGAGCGTAGCTTGGGGCAACGTACAAGTTTTATATTATCAGAATCGGAGCCGGAAAAAAATTGACTGCTGAGCTTCAATGTTTATCTCAATGACACAATCATCACGGCGTAACACAAAAGAAGCAGTAGATAGCGCTGTTGGTTTCGTACTACACCAAAGAACTAACAGATGGCGATGATCGCTTTTTAACTCAGCGAAAGATATTTAATTCAGTGACAGAATTAAGCACAGCAGTCTTTAAAAATACATAGAAACAGCAATTTTACTTGGCTGCGATATACCGATTTACTGATTTCGCGCCGGCCGGAGTAGCCAAGCGGTTCTAGGCGCTACAGCCTGGAACCGCGCGACCACTGCGGACGCAGGTTCGAATCCTGCCTCGGGCATAGATGTGTGTGACATCCTTAGGTTTAAGTAGTTCTAAGTTCTAGGGGACTGATGACCAAAGAAATTAAGTCACATAGTGCTCAGAGCCATTTGAACCATTTTGTACCACTGATTTCGCTTTGCGTATTAAAAACTTAACGGCATTGCTTTGCTTCTTTCGATAGGCTTTATTTATTTTATTTTACTAGGAAAGACTAATTTATTGAGTTTGGTTTATTGAGTTGGGTGCCTGCATATTTGAATTTTTATTTAGTTTTGTTTACCAATAAAAATGACTGGGAAACAGTAGAGTGTTTCGGAATGCACCACAACGGCTGCAGTCTCAAGAATCCAACGAAGATATTAAGATGATACTTGCTGCGGCTTGTGACCATCACCCATTACCGCATTTTGCGGACTATGAGAGCACTTTTTTCTTCGAAAAATTGCCTCCAAAATTCAGTTGTCTTATACTCGCAATTAATGTAAAACGTCCAGCGTTTGATTTGAAATTCCCGTCGGTGTTAAATGTGACCATATATTGGATGCCGCGGGAAACTCATCGCTGTCTGGTAACACTGGATTCAATTGGCAGCAGCAGTGCACACATGCGACAAACAGTAGTTGCTGGGATTCACAATCTTGCTAACACTGTCTCCCTCCCACCCTACCATCACAAACTCAGAATACTATCTAGCCTATGATGCGTCATTGGTGTCTGCACAGCCAGTGAATTTGAATTGAAAGTGATTTGTGTTATCGATAAGAATACAATATTTTTGTTAGTAGTTAGTTTCATAACGGAAGAAAAATAACTCTTCAACAGTTGGCAGCATTGGTATGCGGCAGGTACTGGCTTGTCCCGTAGCCTCTTCTCTAGAGCTCCAGTTGGCGGGAAGCCTTAGCATTGAACGGTTGTGTTGTTACAGTGTAAAGTATGGAAAACTGTGCAGGCGGTCGGTCAAGGCGATTTAAGTAACGTGCAGTCACTGAATTCTTGACAACAGAAGTTGTCACCCCAACGGAGATCCATCAGACAATGAAAGAAGTTTATGGTGATTGTGTTGATGTGAGTACTGTGCGTCGCTACGCGAGTAAGTTTAAAGATGTTGAGGCGGGAACATCTAGCCTGCGTGACAAACGCAGAGCTGGACGTCCTGTGATAGCAACCATTGAGTTTCACAGGAAAAATGTTGACAGTTTGATTCAGAACGATCGTCGTATCACTCAGAGAGATTGTAAGCACAAGTAGCATTTCAAAAGAACGTATGGGTCACAATATAGCTTTGCTTGGCTATCACAAGATCTGTGCGTGATGGGTACCCCAGATGCTGACTCCTGAAATGAAAGCGTACAGACTTACAATTTTACAGGAATGCCTCTCGCGTTACGAGAATAAAGATGATGCCTTTCTCCATTCAGTTGTGACAGGAGGCGAAACGTGACTACACCATTACGACCCAGAGGTGAAACGTCGGTCGATCTATGGAATATCGGCACAAAGTCTCGCCCCAGAAAAAGAAATTCAAGACGCAGCCCTCAGCTGGAAAAATCATGGCCACAGTGTTCTGAGATGCAGACAGTGTTATCTATGTTGATTTCCTTGATCGTGGAACAACAATAAATTCAGAGTGTTACATCACAACGCTGCGAACTCTGAAACGACGGCTATCAAGGATCCGAAAGGAAAACTGAAATGTTTCCCTGCAGCATGACAATGCCAAACCAAACACTTCACGTGCCACCACAGCAGAACATCATAGACTGAATGTAACCACCCTACGGCGTCCTACATACAGTCCAGATTTAGCACTGTCTGACTTCCATCTGTTCCCGTTAATGAAAGACGATCTGTGGGAACATCATTATACTTCTGATGAAGACGTTGAGAGAACTGTGAGACTGTGGTTGCGGAAACTGAGTGTCGACATCTTCCGCGATGGCTTCAGAAAATTTGTTTATCGTTGGCAGAAATGTATCCAATTGGCTGGTGATTATGTGGAAAAGTGAATATTGGTAATTAAATATCACATTCTAAGGATTGTTTCTGCATTTGGTGTATTAAAATAATCCCGCGCAAACCCAGTTAACAAAGATGGAGGCATTACTTTTCATTCAACTCTCGTAATAGCATATTCAGAAGAATATGGAAACAGAGTAGCTTAGCGGAATTTCGGCCCTCTAATAACAGTAAAAAACCATTCGCAACTGGCGGGCTAGTAAAGAAGAACTGAAAAAAAGTGGAAGACTAAATGTGCAAATGGGGGACCGATTCAAAATGGCCAAATTTAGAAGGTGACATATTGAAATGGATTCAAGCACAAAGTAAAAATGGCATAGAAATTAATATAAAAATGATGCAAACACACGCTCGTCAGCTAGCGCGACAGTTGAACTTAAGAGACTTTAATAGTGGAGTTAACTGGTGCTACAGGACTTAGCATGCGAACGAAAACCAAAATATATCAGAAAATACCACAAGAGTATGAAGAGAAAATATTATCTTTCCATCACTTTCTTATTCAATACCGAAAGAAAACCATTGCGAACTAAGCCAAATATCGAATATAGACAAAATTCCTCCGAAATTTTGATTTGTCGAGCTCAAATGTTCAAATGTGTGTGAAATCTTATGGGACTTAACTGCTAAGGTCATCAGTCCCTAAGCTTACACATTACTTAACGTAAATTATCCTAAGGACAAACACACACACCCATGCACGAGGGAGGACTCGAACCTCCGCTGGGACCAGCGCGTCATTTGTCGAGTAACAGAACTGTAGCAATGAAAGGTGCTAAAACTATAGTTACAAAAACAAGTGGAAATGAAAAAATGCACTACACTGTTGTCCTTTCATGTTGTGCTGACGATACTAAACTTAATCCACTGATTATTTTCAAGCGCAAAACAATACCAAAACCTTCCGAAATACCGCATGGGGTTGTTGTTCTCACACGTGACAAGGGTTGTATGGCCGAGGCTGGTATTAAATTATGGATTAACAGAGTGTGGGAGGGAAGGAAAGGTGCTTTATTGAAGAAGTTCCCTTCTTGTGCCAGATCAGTTTAGTAGTTATTTGAAAAATTCTGTGAAAGAGAAACCGAGACACGGCAGACGTAGTTCAGAATTGCAACCTCTTGATGTCTCGATAAATGAACCATTTAATGTGTATATATGGGAGGAATGAAGCAAATGGATGACGGATGAAACCTAACATACATTCTAGCGGAAGGGAGCTTTAAAATGACCTACAATCAAACAAGTGTGTCAGTTGATAAAATAATAGTGGTCTAGAGTAAGAGAAGACATTATTGTTAAATCTTTCAAGATGTGCGGCATAAGTCACACTCTCGATAGCAGTGAAGACCATCTTGTTGTATATGAAGAGGACAACGAAGAGAGAGAAGAAGAAGAAACCCCAGATGATTTTCAGAGATTTTAAAGGTAGGTTCTATTTTACAAAGATGTATTTTGGACAGGCTTTACAACCTAATAATAGAAATGGTAAAAAGGTTATTTAAACAAATTGCTTAAAAACCGAGGTTCGCCTTATAGTTCGTAGCGTCTTACAGTCTGTACAATACGGTAACTCCCGCTTTGCTGGAACACAAAACACTTACTGACACGTACTCCTTGCATAGCGGGCAACTCGCTTGTGTTTTCAGCTTTCTGGTCGCGATTGGTCTCCCCGCCGTAGCTCGCCGACAGACTCCACAAACCAGCCACTCCTGGACGAAGACACACTGGACAACACGCCCTCCATGTAGCGACATCACGTCCAAAGTATTGTCCTGCAGCTGCTGCCTTCGGTCTCCTGCGCTGGCTCCAAGTTGTGGCCACTTCCGTCGCACACCAGACTCCGTTCGGCTGCCACACGTGGCCGCTTCTAGCCTAGTGGAAGCGCTGTGCTCACTGCTTGATGTTTCCAGCGCTCTGCGTCACAGTGAGAACATGTGATCAGCCCTGGCCGGCCGTTGTGGCCGTGCGGTTCTAGGCGCTTCAGTTCGGAACCGCGCTGCTGATATGGTCGCAGGTTCGAATCCTGCCTCGGGCATGGATGTGTGTGATGCCCATAGCTTAGTTAGGTTTCAGTAGTTCTAAGTCTAGGGGACTGATGACTTCAGATGTTGTCATAGTGCTCAGAGCCATTTGAACCATTTGAGCAGCCCTGGCTTCAGCTGTCGAGTGGGGCCGAATTTCAACTGACCCGTGTGCCGCTAAATCATAGCACAATCATTTTTTTATCTTTTTTAGCTAACAAGCGAAATGAAATAATGAGTGAGATACAGGATTCATATTAGGGAGCTCGGCAGCTCATATCCTCCTTCGGGACTCCTGATATAGGTTTCTAGCAATTTCCTTAAATCGTTTAAAGTGAATGCCGATAAGGTTCTTTTGAAAATGTCTCAAGGGTCCCTTTCTCGTCCTCCCAAATCCGTGTTCGAATGACCTCGCGTCGACGGAACTTTAATCGCCCGTTTTTTCTTTTTTCCTTCAGTCTGCTGTCCCCACCACATGTCAACAGAGCAACGCCTCTCAGCGTGTAGTGAGGTTCGTATCAGTTCTTTCTCCATAAGGATCAACACCACTGCTTCACTATCCAACACGTACCGCAGTTACGTAGCACTTCGAATGTGCACTTTTGTAGCATGTAGTTAAGTCGGGTGATGCTGACGGAATTAGATTAGGAAATGAGACACTTAAAGTAGTAAACGAGCTTTGTACTTGGGGAGTAAAAAAACTAATGATGGACGAAGTAGAGAGGATATAAAATGTAGACTGGCAATGGCAAGGAAAGCGTTTCTGAAGAAGAGAAATGTGTTTACATCGAGTATAGATTTAAGTGTCAGGAAGTTGTTTCTCAAACTATTGTATGGAGTGTAGCCATGTATGGAAGTGAAACATGGACGATAAATAGTATGGACAAGAAGAGAATAGAAGCTTTCCTAATGTGGTGCTACAGAAGAATGCTGAAGATTAGATGGGTGGATCACATAAGTAATGAGAAGGTATTGAATAGAATTGGGGAGAAGAGGAGTTTCTGGCACAACTCGACAAGAAGAAGGGACTGGTTGGTAGGACATGTTCTGAGGCATCAAGGGATCACAAATTTCGCATTGGACGGCAGCGTGGAGGGTAAAAATCATAGAGGGAGACCAAGAGATTAATACACTAAGCAGATTCAGAAGGATGTAGGTTGCAGTAGGTACTGGGAAATGAAGAAGCTTGCACAGGATAGAGTAGCATGGAGAGCTGCATCAAACCAGACTCAAGACTGAAGACCAAAAAAACAACAACATTGTTAAAGCAATGCAGACTCACACTGAGGAACATGCAGGAACATAACTAACCCCGCTTTGATTCCAAGCCATCATACTTAGAGCCTCCAATTGTATCCAAGAGGACTTAACATGAGGCAGTCTTCTCAAAGATAATGCACAATAATCTCAGTTACTTTTATTTTGTAGTGTATCAGATCTGTGGTGTACAGTACATTTTAATGTAATGTTTCTACATGGTACCAAACTGGCATACATACTGTTGGTAGTACTACTGCTCTGGCCTCCAGAACAGCCTTTGCTGCATTCTCTGTCTGCGTATTTATGAAGAGCAGCGTCAGAGATGATGTAGTCAACACGCCGCGCGTCTGGCCTCTGATTTCTGGTGGAGAAATCAGTCACTGCTTCTCTTTCAAGGGGACTTCCTTGGCAGGGATCGAACACGTCAACTACTCATGAAAGTAAGACACAATAATTGCTACTCAGCTGTGGACATGATTTGTTCTATAGTCATCTGCTCGCTGTCCCTTTTGTAGCTTTGGTGCACTGAACAACCAAAACACTATGACCACTGATCACCGCTACGTTGGGTGCTGCCTGATGGCACGTGACGCGGTAAGGAAAGCATGTAAGCAGAACAGAGACGGATGGAGAATGACCCTACCAAAGATATAGGCTGCAAATGGGTAAATAGAGTATATTGAGATAAGCGACTCTAACAAAGGGCAGATCATTGTTACACAGAGCCTGTGAACGAGCATCTCGAAAACGGTGAAGCTGGTCGAATGTTCACGAGGTACTAAATGGTTCAAATGGCTCTAAGCACTATGGAACTTAACATCTGAGGTCATCAGTCCCCTAAACTTAGAAGTACTTAAACCTAACTAAGGACATCTCACACATCCATGCCCGAGACAGGATTCGAACCTGCGACCGTAGCAGCGGCCTAGAACCACTCGGCAACAGCTGCCAGTCACTCGGTACTGTCATGAGCATCTTCGGAAAGTGGTAGAAGAACCGTGAAACTACCACTAGCCGTTAAGTGGTTCGACGTCCAGGACACTTCTCAGTGAGAGGGGTTCGGAGGCTTGTCTGCTCTGTAAAGTAAGATGGACGGTGATCGGTGGGGTTTGTGCCGAAAGAGCAGAATGCTGAGGAACGAACAAGTGTTTCGGAACATACCGTTCATGGGTCATTGTTGAACATGGATCTCCGCAGCAGACGATCCTTACCTGACCCCCTGTTAACCTAATGATACGAACAATTACGACTGCAGTGTGCACGGGACGGCAGGGATTCTACCGTGGATCGATGGAAACGTATCGACTCTTCGGATGAATCATGTTCTTGCTACAATAGGTCTTTGGTCGTCTCCATAAAATCCGTCATCGAGGCCAACGGTTGTTCCAAACATACACCGTGCCACGGGCACAGTCTGTTGGGAGCAGTATTATGATATGGAAAACATTTTCCTTCGCTTGCGTGGGACCTGTGGTAGAAATCTAAGACATGATCTCAGCTGCGGACCACCAGCATCCCTTCATGCTTCATATCTTCCCTGATGGCGATGTTCATGTCACTTTCTTATTTCATACGGAATAATACTTTGGGGTAACTCAACATTTACACAAAAAGTATTCACTGCTCAAAAGAAAGTGGAGTTCATAGTCGCACATCTTGTAGGCATCTTTTTAACACACTGGGAATTCCTACAACAGCCTAACAATGCATCTACTCACTAATTAAATTTGTTCTTAACAACATGGACCAGTTTAAAAATAACAGTGACATTCATGATTATAGTACCAGAAAAAAGAAAGACACTATACTTTGCTGAACCTCTCTTTGGCACAGAAAGGGGCACAATATGCTCCTAAAAAAATTTTCGCCAAATTACCAGATGAAATAAGGTGTCCGACAGACATCAATAGTAGCTTCAAAAATAAATTGAAATCATACCTCCTTGACAATTCCTTCTATGCCATAGATTAATTCTTGAATAGGAATAAATAAATCTTTAAATATAGTATATGCAGTTTGTGCCATTTAAGGGAATGGGGTAAATAATAAAAAATATTAATCTTTAACTCTGCATTGCAATATACACATATTAAAAAATTTTGTTTGATATGTGCATTTCTTGTTCACTTGACACGTTCCACATCATAACGGCTACCGTATCGTGCGATTGATCAATGGAACACGCAACCAGCTAACTAACTGAAGCCAGAATCGTGTTACAATGGTTTGAAGGGTATGATAGTGAAGTCATGTTGATGTGATTGCCACCAAATTCGCCTGTTATGAATCCGATGGTACCCTTCTGGGTCGCTATCAGGCGCTATCACCACGCACACAAATCAGCGTTACTTGTGCGTTGACATCTGATGCCACATACCTCCACAAACATACCAACAAATTGTATAATCAATGGTATGCAAAATCGGTGCTGCATTGCGTTCAGAAGATGGACTAACAAGCTATTAAGCAGGTGGTCATAATGTTTTGGCTCGTTAATGTAAATCACGAATTGAAATCCAGCGAATGATTGATAATTGGGTAGTTTGATTCTGGAAGTGGCGTTCTACGCACACTTAATTACGTAACTGGAAACGCCGCATTGAGCTCTGCTATCTTGTACAAGACTTAATTTTTCAGTACTGTGTTGGTCATCGACATCTATATCTACAGCTGCGCAACTCAATTTCGCAGCGGCCGCTTCTGGGCGTCAGAAGTCGCGCGACCACCACACGCTGTCGAGCACTGAAGCGCTTGAGGGGAAGAAGGACTTTTGGCGCCGAATCTATATGGTCAGCATTGCATAGCCCGCCGGTCGTAATCGCTTTTGACAGAGAGCAGCGGTTTCACCTCAGCTGACACTTGGAAGTCCTACCGGCTGTCGCGGGTCCTTCTGCACAGCATGTCAACTCACGTCCCGAGGCAACCTCCAACAGCCCAAAAGAAATCTGGAGAAGACCACATTTTCTTGTCAACGAGGTGCTGAAGGCAACCTCCATATTTGTAAATATAGTCATTTAAATCAGAGCTGTTAAAATTTTTGCAGTCGGGGTATAACCCCTTTTGTTACTGTTTTTGTTACTCTTGATATAGTGGCCGTTTTGCCTGGGCTGTTAATTTTAATTTTATTTTGTAAAGAAATTTAAAGTATATTATTTTGACTTATGTCTGAAGAAACAGACGTTGTAAGTTAAATGAGTATTAGATGCCTCGCCGGGCGAAACGACGGTACCAAGTTGTTTCATTGTGGTCTCATCTTCCTCTCGCGGGAATCACGCATTGTCTGAGCATAAGGGGCTGTAGATTGCGGCATATGGAGGATTGGATCGTTCTTGGGGACGTGCACGGATAGCTGAAGCTGTTAAGTTGCGCGCTCGCGAAAAGTGGAAAATCCGGGTTCGAGTCTACACTGGCACAAATTTCATGCCACAAATAGGCAGTACATTTATACACAGTGTAGCTGATGTTAAAAGAATAATCTTTTTTTCCAAGGCACTGCACTGGAGAATTATGTGGCCATCGTTCCTGGGCAGTTAAATATAGTTTTATTTTTAGGAAATAAATTTAGACTAATTTTATTTAAGGGACTATAGCTGAGAATTATTCTGTGGTTTTTTGGTTTTAATAAAAGTTGTTAGCAATAACCAGCACAATCAACTAGCCTTCCAATTCTCACTACGGTGTTGTACATGGTGCATGGTGGAGGGTACGTAATATCAATGATACTATTTTCCTTTACTATAACATCCGCTTATTGAGAAAGGCAAGAGTAGCTGCATCTACACCTCTGTTCGTGTCTCTTACCATTTTATCCTGATCCCTGCTTGAGATGCACGACGGCGCCAGCATAATAGTAGCACAGTCTTCCTCGAATACAGGCCCCTTAAATATCCCAAACAGGGTGTGGGGACGAAGAACCACTGGCTCTAACACTCCAATAACACCGCTGCCCTACCGCACCAAGAATAACTGTGTAATTGCCAGATCAGTTCTCTGCAGTACGCGCTCTATGCTACACGCCTTGTATATGCGCTGCGAGAATAATAGTATTCGTAGTAAGTGACGGGAGTGCAAGGGATTATTTATCGTCGTAATTACCATGCCCCACCCCTCCACTACATACATGGGTTTCGAGAGAGCTACGTGGTCTTTCTTCCATCGACTCCCTTTTTAAGTTCCTCGACTTTTTCTGTTATCGTTCAGGGCCATACTGGTCTTCTACGATCCCGGGTACGCGCCCTTGACTTTTCCGATGTCTTTTGCCGTACTTACCTGATAAGGACTCCAAACTAAAGACGACTATTCTGGGGTTTATCACTCTAGCGTCTTGCGTGCGATTTTCTTTGCAGATGAACCACGCCTTTCTGGAACCCTTCCAGCAAATCTAAGTCTTCCACTCGCCTTGCCTAGTACCTATTTTACGTGATCGGCCTATTTTATCGCTGTTTAGTCTCCCTTCAGATCTTATAGGCCACCACGTGACTTGATGAAGATGTTCACCGTTAAACTAGTAAAGAGAGCTGCATTCATTACATCAAGTCTTTCTGCTGTTGCATGCAGCTATCCAGTGACAATATTTTGCTGTACACAACAACATACAGAACATCTTTATAATCCTGCTGATCCTAGCTGAAAAATCGTTTATGTATAATGAAAACGTTACAGGCTTTGTTACCTTTCTTACGGCGTACCCGATGTTACTTCCGTCTTTGTGGAACAGTCCGTACAGTATGACGTGCTCGGTTCATTTAGTCAAATATTCCTCAAGCTAGACAACTGTTTGCTAAGGTACTCCATATTACTGTGTCTTGGTTAGTAGCCTACGATGCAGGGATGTCCAATTCGCGGCCCGCGGTCCGCATGCGATCCAGGGCAAGTATCAATGCGGCCCAAGAACAAGATCTGTTAAAAGCAAATAATTCCATAAAATTCCGTTTATGTGCAATTATGATAAATTGAATACTTTCGATTTGAAACTCCCGCCAAACGATGCTGTTCTCTCATTGGTCCATCCCGTTCTTAACATTGCCGTTCGTATTATACATAAAACCCCAGAACGATCTTTTAACCGGCCAATCCGTCAGTGGCGCTGATCTGTTATCTGACAGTTAATTCAGTTGCAAATGAGAAGCTAGAGGTTTAGAGAACTGTAAGCAAATTAATTTATGGAAATACAAGGAAATGCTGAGTTATTTCTATATAATTGTGACAAAATACCTTTTAACACTAGTTATGATCACTATAAGTCGGTAGAACTTAGAGCTCTTCATATGGATAAATACTGCCATTTTTTGCTATCTGATAGTTCCGTACTTCTGTTATAACATGTTTAATTTGACATTATACGCTTTGTTACAAATAAGAACCACATTTTAGCATTAACGTCTCTGTAAAGAGCTTTCACGGAATCTTTTCAATTGCGTATGCTCTTTCTGCCATAGCAGATGATCGGTTCACATCAAAATGTGTTGGTACTGCACGTGATGCTGGAAGCTGCTTCCCTTGCCCATCGTCGCCTCGCAGCGGTCATCATGCTCATTCCCCTCACACCCCACCCATAGCAGAGAAAGATTCTTACGGAGTGGATGTACTTTACTGTCTCGTAGATGCGAACTAACAGAAGATAGCCAGCATGTTTGACTGAACATGAGAGACTGTAACTGAAGGTCAGAAGTTACTCATAATTTTAATGACGCCTCATGGGTCTGCTATTCACAGTAATTACGTGTAACTGTAACTGTAATTATATATATATATATATATATATATATATATATATATATATATATATAATTACAGTTACACGTAATTATATATGTATATTACTTTTGAATACATTATGGGAAAGACAGTGATTAATGTCTAACAAACATATACTATTAAAAACAGTCTTGATCACGATTTATTTATCAGGGTGACCGGTTTAGACCACTACTGTGGTCACCTTCAGACATACAAGTAGTATACATAGCTGTAATTAGAAGGCTACATACATTAGAGAATTACATAAAGTTATAAAACTATAAAACGATGAATTACCATTGAGTAGGAACCTCTTTCTGTTGGAGAATCACTACTGGAAAAACCAGTGTACGTCTTACTATATACAATGGAGGCTCCACCCACTTCTGACTGCATGATGTCATTACTAACCAATGAGTTATAAGTTGAATTACAATTTAAAATTTCTTAGTAAAAAGAACATTGTCAAGAATTAAAAATAGATATACACTAAACTTAGCTTATTAAACAGCTATTGTTAATTAAGAAGAGTTAAAAATATTTAAATATGTAGGAAAAATGAACTTCGGTTTGGCAGTACATGGGTTGCCCTCTCAACGCTTGTTAGTGAACCATT
The DNA here is from genome assembly GCF_023897955.1 of Schistocerca gregaria. Lineage (NCBI taxonomy): Eukaryota > Metazoa > Arthropoda > Insecta > Orthoptera > Acrididae > Schistocerca > Schistocerca gregaria. The sequence continues at coordinate 1,005,002,339 of NC_064920.1, read as the reverse complement.
TGGAACCACTGGTTGCCATGGTGAAGTTGGACGCCGTTGCAAAGATGAGGCAGCAGGCTTATTTCACTGAAGTTGTTGTAAAGTCGATAGTCGAACTAGTGGTTGCCATGGTGAGGACAAACGCCAGTGCAAAGATGTGGCAGCAGGCTTCTTTCTAACGAAGTTGTTGCGCAAGTGAAATGGCGAAGACTGTCACTTCAGACCATGTATTATTGAGCAGCAACATGTCTTTATTGAAACGATTTTCAATGAGTAAGCTGCAATAATCTTTAGCTGACATGTATACTACATGCTGCACATATACTATACGAAGTAGTTGTCCATATATATGAAATATTGTCTATGAAGTTGGTAAGTAAATTACATGTGACAGCTTTTAAAAGGCATTGCTATTCCTTAAGTTATATGCCAGTGTTATAAACAAATAAAATTAATGAAAATGTAAGGAATTTAAAATTATAATATTATGAGCCATAGTGTCAAAAAATAAAAGGATGTTAATTAGCAATATGCAGTCTAAAAGCATGTAAGCAAAAATTCTAAAACAGATAGTCAGTTTAAAAGCATACAAGCAAAAATTCTAAAACAGATAGTCAGTCATAAAATAATGTTTGGTGAAATATAATTACAATATACAGATAAAGTATTTCCTAAAAGTCTTAATAATTTTATAAAACAAAGGAAAGAAGAGTAAACTTTCTAAAGCACATCATCGAAAAGCTCAAAGAAATGTTTGTCTATGAACTGAAGTTGTTCGCTTAAAACAGATAATGGATTATTTTTGTAAAGTGAAAAGATTTCAATTTCTTCTAAAGTATTTAGCAGTGGTCCTTTTGGCACAGTATATATATATATATATATATATATATATATATATATATATATATATATTGAAATCTTACGTATTAAGTGTCAAATTCATTTCATCTTGCTTTTTAGAACAAACAACCATAAATTAAAAAATCCTGAATTACTTACGTGTGTTAACTATACATCTACTAACGTTTGACTTTCTTTTCTCGTTTGTTATTGTTTGTGTTAGGTATAATATTACATGTTGCACAAAATTACTTTCTTGTTCCAATGTGACCCAGGTAAGATCAAAAGATGGACACTCCTGGTCTAAAGCCTTACAGAAATCGACGGAGACGCTGTCCACCTATCTACCCACAACAACTGTTTCTTAAGAGGCTCTCACATGCACCATATTTCCTGAGCAGTAGCGAGTAATGTCCAATAATGTTTGAACGCCAAAGAGGGCTATTGACGGTATGCGCAATATACTGAAGGAGACTGCAGAGCTTTCAAAATGTTGGTGCTGGCTCATTATATTGTGGAATATATTGCATAGCGTAAGAGTAGTACGCTCCTGCAGAGATCGAGAGAAATTTTCAGTTCGCTCCCAACGAATTTGTGGCAGTTTGTCCTGTAGGATGTATATTAAATCACCATCTACACTGAAGAGTCAAAGAAACTGGTAAACCTGCCGAATATAGTGTAGGGCCCTCGCGAGCACGAAGAAGTGCGGAAACACGACGTGGCATGCACTCGACTAATGTCTGAATAGTGCTGGAGGCAACTGAAACCAATGAATCCTGCTGGGCTGTCCATAAATACGTACGCAGGGATGGAGATCTCTTTTAAACAGCACGTTGCAAGACATTCCAGGTATGATGAATAATGTTCATGCCTGGGGAGTTTGGTAGCCAGTGAAAGTGTTAAAACTAAGAAATGTGTTCCCGGAGTCACTCTGTAGCAATTCTGGACGTGTGGGGTGTCGCAATGTTCTGCTGGAATCAGTCGGAATACACAATGGGCATAAATAGATGCACGTGATCAGACAGGATGTTTACATACGGTGTCACCTGTCAGAGTCGTATTTACACGTATCAGGGGTCCCATATCACTCCAACTGCACACGCCTCACACCATTACAGGGCCTCCACCAGCTTAAACTGTTACCTGTTGACATGAAGAGTCCATGGATTCATGAGATTGTCTCCATACCTGTACACGTCCGTTCGCTCGATACAATTTGAAACGATATCAGGTATCATGTTTTCAGGCGTCAACGCTTCAATGTCAATGTTTATGGGTCCAGGCGAGGTGTAATGCTTTGTATAGTGCAGTCATCAAGGGTATACAAGTGGAGCTTCGGGCACGTAAGACATAACGATGATGTTTCGTTGAATTGTTCTGACGCTGACATTTTTTGATGGCTCAGCACTGAAAGAGTGCTCCTGGAGCCACTCTGTAGCAATTTTGGAAGTTTGTGGTGTCCCATTGTCCTGCTGGAATTGTCCAAGTCCGTCGGAATGCACAATGGACATGAATGGACGCACGTGATCACACACGATGCTTACGTACGTGTCACCTGTCAGAATCGTATCTAGGCGTATCAGAGGTCACACATCACTCCAACTGCAGACACCCCACACCATTACAGAGCCTCCACCAGCTTGAACATTCCCTGCTGACATGCAGGATCCATGGATTCATGAGGTTGTCTCCATACCTGTGCACGTCCATCCGACCAGGCAACGTGTTTCTAGCCATCAACAGTCCAATGTCGTTGTCGACGGGTCCAGGCGAGGCGTAAGGCTTTGTGTCGTGCAACCGTCAAGGGTAAACGATTGGGTCTTCGGCTCCAAAAGCCCATATCGATGATGTTTCGTTGAATAGTTCACACTCTCACATTTGTTAATGGCCCAGCATTGAAATCTGCAGCAATTTGAGGAAGAGTTGCACCTCGCTCACTTTGAACGATGCTCTTCAGTCGTCTTTGGTCCAGATATTGCAGGATCTTTTCCCGGCAGCAGCGATGTCAGAGATTTGATGTTGTACCAGATTCACGATATTCACGGTGCACTCGTGAAATTATCGTACATGAAAATCCCCACTTCATCGCTACCTCGGAGATGCTGTGTCCCATCGCTTGTGCGCCGACTATAACACCACAATCAAACTGACTTAAATGTTGAAAACCTGGCGCTGTAGCAGCAGTAACTGATCTAACAACTGCGCCAGACACTTGTTGTCCTTGTGTAGGAGTTGCCGACCGCAGCGCCGTATTCTGCCAGTTTATATATCTCTCTTCTTGAATAAGGATGCCTATACCAGTTTTTTCGCGCATTAGTGTAGTACTCTGAGAAATTAAATTCCTGGCCGGTTACGTAACGGCAGATACGTGACTGTCCACAACGGGAGAGGAAGCTGTAGGCCATTGTGACCGGACACTAAGCAGAAATGTTTATTTTCCTCGTAGCAGTTTGCAGAATTGGCAAATAAAATCACGTTAGCTGCACAGTAAACACATATGTCCCATTTTTGCAGTAATCTACAAAAAAAGTATTTTATTTGTTTTGCAACAGTTGTCACAGTACAGAAATACGTAGGAAACAGCACTTGTAGATGATAAATTAGACAATTCACTTGTTTAATTTGTAGTTAGCTATTATTGTGGTATGCTAATCTATGATGCAGTGAATGAAATTTTTCTGACAGCTCTTCAGACATATCTCGTCCGCTCTGCATAATTTTTGCTTGTGTTTTGCAAGACGAGCACCTGAGTCACAATACATATGAGTCCTATATCGTCGAGGGTGGACATGTTCGTACGAAGGCAGAATTCCAACTAAAGTGTCCAGGGTACAACCATTACACAATAACATTTTGCCATTCTTGGCCTCGTACTTTCGAGCAACATTGTTGCGCAGTAAATATTGAGCGCATGTGGGCATCCGTAGATGTCACGTATCAATAGGGGAGCTTGTGTTTCACACGAATAGTTGCTGTTTCTTTGGGATAACTTCGTGATGTTTGATCTTATACACTGAAGCGCCACAGAAACTGGTACAGGCATTCATGCGTTTTCAAATACAGAAGCTGTAGTCGACAACACCCATATAAGACAAGTGTTAGATCGGTTACTGCTGCTAAAAGTATGTTATCAAGATTTAAGTGAGCTTGAACGTGGTGTTATAGTCGGCACACGAGCGATGGGATACAGCATCATCGAGGTAGGGATTAAGTGAGGATTTTCCCGCAGGACCATTTCACGAGGGTACTGTGAGAATCAGGAATCCGGTAAAATATCAAATCTCCGGCATCGCTGCGGCTGGAAAAAGATCCTCCAAGAACGGGACCAACGACGGCTGCAGGGATCGTTCAACCTGACAGAAGTGCAACCCTTCCTTTAATTGCTGCAGATTTCAGTGCTGGGCTATTTACAAATGTGGCCGGCCGGAGTGGCCGTGCGGTTCTAGGCACTACAGTCTGGAGCCGAGCGACCGCTACGGTCGCAGGTTCGAATCCTGCCTCGGGCATGGATGTGTGTGATGTCCTTAGTTAGGATTAAGTAGTTCTAAGTTCTAGGGGGCTGATGACCTCAGCAGTTAAGTCGCATAGTGCTCAAAGCCATTTGAACAATTTTTTTTACAAATGTGAGAGTGCGAACCATTCAACGAAACATCATCGATATGGGCTTTCGGAGCCGAAGACCCAATCGTGTATCCTTGACAGTTGCACGAGATAAAGCCTTACGCCTGAAAAATGGTTCAAATGGCTCTGAGCACTATGGGACTTAACTTCTGAGGTCACCAGTCCCCTAGAACTTAGAACTACTTAAAGCTAACTAACCAAAGGACATCACACACATCCATGCCCGAGGCAGGATTCGAACCTGCGACCGTAGCGGTCGCGCGGTTCCAGACTGTAGCTTTACGCCTCGCCTGGACGCGTCAACACCGACATTGCACTGTTGATGACTAGAAACACGTTGCCTGGTCGGATGGAGGTGCACAGGTATGGATACAACATCTTGAATCCATGGACCCTGCATGTTCAAGCTAGTGGAGGCTCTCTAATGGTGTGAGGCGTCTGCAGTTGGAGTGATATGGGGCATCTGATACGCCTAGACACGATTCTGACAGGTGACACGTACGTAAGTATCCTATCTGATCACGTGCATCCATTCATGTCCATTGTGCATTCAGACGGACTTGGACTATCTCAGCAGGACAATGCGACACGACAAACGTCCAAAATTGCTACAGAGTGGCTCCAGGAGCACTCTTCTGCGTTCAAACATTTCCGCTGGTCACCAAACTTCCCAGGCATGAACGTTATTGAATATATCTGGCATGCCTTTGCAGTGTGCTGTTCCCCCCCCGTACTCTTACGGATTTATGGACAGCTCTGCAGAATTCATAGTGTCAGTTCCCTCCAGTACTACTTCAGACATTAGTCGAGTCCACGCCACGTCGTGTTACGTCACTTACTTTTGCGCGCTTGCGGTACACGACAATACGCAGGTGTATCGGTTTCTTCGGCTCTTCATTATAATATGCTCTGGGATCCTGCCCCAGATGGACACCAGCGATATTCGTCTGTAATTTCGTGCATCTCTTGTAAAGAAAGAGCGACTGCTCTCTATCTCAATCGCACTGGACTATTCGTTGCGCAAGCGATTCTAGCGATAAATATGAGATGGGAAAGGAATTGATTGTGTGGCACCTTCAGTGTAAAATCTAACTCGAATTCCGCCAGTACATGGTGCTTTCTTCGCTTAAAGTTGTCTTACTTGTTTATCAATACCAGCGGTGGTAATATCGATATCACTTAGTTGTGAGTCTCTGCGGTGGTCAAACATCGGTGCAATCCCCTTGCGCGAACACATTCTAAAACACGAAATTTAAAATTTCTGCTCTCTATCTGAATGGATTTATTTGATACCAGTCTCTTTCACAATCTCTTCCTGTAGAATCTACTTCCCTCACACTTCTTCCAGGTAGGAGTGTAAGTTGAATTTACACGAAGACCACGACTTATCAAGGCACTGCACTGGCGCTGGGGTAAAAGAGTCTTCTTCTGGAAGGAAAGTCCAGAGCACCCAGTCGCTGCTCCTAGAAAAATACTGTGACCATCACAGAAGCACGTAATAAGGGAGAAAGTAACAAAAAAGTGAGAGGCTTTTGAACGGGCCAATCACAGCCAGGCGCTGCTTAACAGGGCTGTAACGCCTCCTGTAACGCGGTGCCAGCAGCCTGCGCCTTGTCCCCCTCCCCTCCCTCCTTTCCGCTTTTTTTCGTTCTTTTTATTCCGCCGTCGGTTTCGGCGCTCTGTTTCCGTTTTCGCTTTTTATATTTACACGGCGCGGACCTGCCTTATTACGTCGACCGTCGTCGTGGCGCGCGGTACAAAATTAAATCCCGCCTCTCGTAAAAACGCGATCATTGCACGGAATCCGTAGAATTTCTCCCCCGCCTCTCGAATATTTGGCTTCGTTGCAGCTTCGCGTTACTGTCTCTTAAAAATTTTTAGTGCCCAATAAACGGGGAAGAGTGTCGGGCTGCTCCGAACGTCCTCTTTTCTTCTGCCTGTTTAGTTTCGCTGAGAGGGTGACGCCTCGCGATTCTTCGCGTGCGGTAGCTCACAACGGCCGGCAGACTTTCGTGCCTGTAATTGTGATTCGTCTACCATGAATTAGTTCTATTGGTTGTCGTCGGCAGGAATCCACGTCGGCAATGAGAAAGGGATACGCAGTGATTACTAATGGCGCTATGGACGCCAAGCAGGAAAGGTATTTATCTTTCTGTTTAAGACATGCACAGGCTAATGTGTGATTGGAGCTTGGGGACTCTGGAGGAGAAATCTGGGAAATTGCAGTTTGAATGAACTCTTCACAATCAGACTTTGTTAACATGGTGAAATAAAATTTACCAGTGGTAGCCCTACTTACATCACGGGTCTTGACATATGTGGCCCTTGGCTGCAGGCTCATAAATATGTAAAATACATAAAAATGATAATTAATTAAATCCGTGTCATCACCTGTCAAAAAACGAGATAAAGTAAAAGTGAAAGAAGCGTGGAAAGGAATACAAGAGACAAGAATTTTCCGCACCCAAAATGGGTAACCGATCAAAAATTATGAATGTTTTGGAAACTCGCAATCTTCAAGTAATCACAAAACCTACGTCACTTATTTGACCAAATTACAATCGTAATTGCTCACAATGACTAACGAAAGAAATCAGCATAGTTACAATAGATACTGGCGCCATCACACACGGAATAATTTCCAACACACTCCACGTGCTCACCGAGAAACATCAAGGACAAAGGTTCAGTGACTGAGAAGCAAAAGTATACGCGGCGTTCAGATTCTTGTCTGCTCACACGGAAATAGGCCGGATGCTGTTTCGCAGTACGCGTAATGCTACTGAAAATTTTGTCACCGTCAATACAAGGATTTCCAAATTGTACGTCGTGCTCTCAGGGCCGTCACAGCTTCACAATAATGGCTTCATTGCGGTTTCATAAAAATGATTATTTAATTTATTAGCTTTCTGAGTAAGGAAACACTTGCGCTAGTAGTGACATCTAGCGTCCGGCAAGTAAACCTCAATTGTTTTCATTCTGTAGCAGTCAGTGAGAAGGTCTGGTTTGTCGAAAGCAGAACATTTTTATTTGTTGTTTGTCTTCTGTGATTTGAGTCTCTGCTAGTAAGGAAACAAATTAATATGTAAATACAAAACGAGATTTTTCAAGTCAAGACATGAATTGACGAAAATACTAGAAATATGACAAGAGTTACATCACTTTCGTTTTTTCGTGTGCTGCTCTTGGAAATGGAGAACGACCACAGTATGTCATTTGTATCAAAGTGTAGCTCCCTAATAAATTTAAACGACATCTGGAGTGAAATGATAATTAAATCGACACCCTAGCTGCAAAGAGACGTTGATATACACCATTGCGTCACGTTGAAAATGTGTGCCCCGACCGGCACTGGAACCCGGGATATCCCGTTTATGTCGCAGACGCTCCATCCATCTGAGCCACCAAGGGCACGGAGGATAGTGTACCTACAGGGATTTATCCCTCTCAGTGGCTCAGATGGATAGAGCGTCTGCCATTTAAGCAGGAGATCCCGGGTTCGAGTACCGGTCGGAGCACACATTTTCAGTATGTCCCCAATGATGTATATCAACGCCTCTTTGATGCTAGGATGTCGATTTAATTATCATTTCATTCTGTAAAAGCTGCACGGTCATCAATGGTATCTGTTCTTTCGGGAACAGGTACTACCTTGGAGTCATACCATGGTACTTTACACAACAAACTCACGAGAGTACTTTTCCCAAAAATTAAGAGAAACGATAGAACAAAACATACATTTATTAAACAAGCTACGATTGCTACAAAAGGTTCAAATGGCTCTGAGCACTATGGGACTTAACATCTTAGGTCATCAGTCCCCTAGAATTTAGAACTACTTAAACCTAACTAACCTAAGGACATCACACACATCCAAGCCCGAGGCAGGATTCGAACCTACGACCGTAGCAGTCCCGCGATTCCGGACTGCACCACCTAGAACCGCATGTGCTACAAAAGGCTCAGATTTCATCTTACAAAGCTGGCTACAGATAGCAGAGAGCAAGAAACCTCACGACATGGAGAAAGACCCTGTTTCACCAGATGCTCTGGGTATTGTATCTACATTGACGAAATGGTATCTACACTGACGAAAAAGAAAAAAAAACTCAGCACTAAGGAGGAGTTGTGTGACATAAACGAAACTTGGTAGGCGTGTTCAAATTTCGCGCCAGCCACACGAGAATGGCGGTTGTATCGCCACTATGAGGATGCAAATCAAGTTTGCTTTAAATGCGTGCTGTCGCAGTCGTGAGCGTTAGTTACCTTTGAGATTGGACATTGTGAGCTTATGTTACTCAAGAATGCTTTTAAGGCCATTATCGGCACTCCACTGAGTTTGAACAAGATCGTGTAATAGGGCTATGAGAAGCTGGATGTTTCTTCTGCGATACTGCAGAAAGACTCGGTTGGAATGTAGTCACTGCACATTATTGCTGGCAGTATTGGTCACGAGAAGATACGGTAACAACAAGATCAGTCTCTGGTCGACCATGTGACACTATCGAGAGCCATCTTTGTCTCTAGCGCAGGGCGAATCATTTTGAGATACACAAATGGTAGTGTGAGAGGTGCGGCGGACGGGGGCAGGCAGCGGAGCAGGAAGGGCTCTTCAGGTACGGAGTATTGTGGTTTGAGCCGATCGATTTCTCTATCGGACTGCTGGACTTTAGTATTACGCTTGGGGTCGCGTGTCCGAGAATAAGTTTTAGTCATGGCGGCTCCGGATGACACCAGGCGGCCGAAGCTATTCCTACTGCGGAAGCCCGTGGTTGCGGCGCCTTGGTTAAGATGGAAGCGTGGCGTCTTATAACTGTGCTGAGGTACTGGTGTCAGCTGTGCAACTTCCCATTCTTCTCCATTTCGTCGAGCGAATAATGATATGTAACTGCCAAGTTTGGACCTATTATAGTAGCGTACTGTGAGTGGAACCTGCGTTTCTTGTTTTTCCGTACTTAAGTGTTTCCTCAAACGTAATAAGGGAACTACATCCTGAACACGAATCTTAACACACATATCTTTGCACCACCTCATCCCTACTTCACTGGTGGCGCTACACATGTGGACAGATAACGTTATCCAACTCTCGCCAAACCCAAACCGTTCCATCGGATTACCAAAGGGTATATCGTGATTCATTACTCCAAAACACTAGTTTCCAGTTATCCACTGTCCAGCGACTCTTTATACCAGCTCAAGCATCGCTTATCATTTATTACAGCAATGTGTGGATTATGAGGAGCTGCTCGACCACCGTGTCCCATTCGTTTCAACCCTCTACGCATAGTCATTATGCTAATTGGATTTCTGGCAGCACTCTGGGACTCACGAGTGTATCCTTACGCTTATTTCATGCGATTTTTTGCATCCATCCTCCGCAGTACTCGACAGTCCCTGTCCGTCAATACATGAGGTCTGCCTGGTCTGATTTAGCTGTGGTTCCTCCTTTGCGTTTCCAGTTCCATAGTTACGTCACCAACAATAAGTTGGTTTTAGAATTGTTAAAATATCCTTGGTAGATCTGTAACATGAGTGACATCCAATGACTAGTCCACGTTCGATGTCACCGAGTTCTCTTGACCGACCCATGGACCCATTCTGCTGTCACTGCTTCTCTACTGACAACACGATACTCCCCGCCTCCTTTTATACTGTTGAGTATTCCGCGACGTCTAGAGGTCAATTCAGCATTACGTATGGGTGTCCGGATACATTGATCTTATAGTGCAGATCTGGGGTCAGCTACGATTGTTGTAAATAGAACTATTTGCTACCTTCAGGCGTATCAGAAAGGGCTGAGGAAAACTATTTCAGACCTGTCTACGTACTCACGATTAAGTGAACAGCTATTGTAGGAACAAGTGAACAGTTGAAAGTTTCAACGGCAACATCAACAAACTTTGTATTACTGTACATATCTCTAAAAAAATCGTATGTGACTAACAAAGTGTATCGTTCCATATCTCGGTTGATATAAGCGTTAAGAATATTAATCCTGCAGCTACATTACGTGTACGTCTATGCATCATCATTTGTCGATGCCACATTTGGATGTCTTGAATCGTTCAGGAAAAAAAAGGGTAATATATCTTATGCGACACTCTCCATTCATCGATGTCTGTAATCATGAAGCGGCATACAATCCTTTGGACGACTTGTGTAGTATTACATCAAATTCAGAATATGGTTAGCTTAAAGTGTCTGAAACTTCAGCAAAATTTTACTGAACGTTGAAGTATGAACTTGAAAGTACTGGTACCTTCACTGTCGATTGAAGTATTAACGTGGGGCTCGTTTGATCTACATCTGCTTCTACGTCTGTTCTCCAAAAGTCACCTTGCGGTTTGTGATGGAGAGTACTTTGTGTATCACTACCGACTACCCATTTCCTGTTCCAGTCGCTGATGGTTCGCTGGAAGAACAATTGCCGGTAAGCCTCCATGTAGGCTCGAATCTCTCTAATTTTATCTTCATCGTCATTTCGAGAAATGAACCTATAAGGAAATGCGCTGCTCTTCTTTGGATCTTCACTATTTCCTCTATCAATCCTATCTGGTACGGATCCCATACTGGCTCTCAGCACTATGGCACTTAACATCTGAGGTCATCAGTCCCCTAGACTTAGAACTACTAAAACCTAAGGACATCACACACTTCTCTGCCCGAAGCAGGATTCGAACTTGCGACCGTAGCAGAAGCGCGGTTCCGGACTGAAGCGCCTTGAACCGCTCGGCTACAACGGCCGGCCGTTCCCATACTAACGAGCAGTAATCAAGCATTGGTCAAATGAGGGTTTCGTAATATCCTTTTTTTGTCGATGGACTACATTTCCTGAGGATCCTTCCAATGAAGCTCAGACTGGCGTCCGCCTTTCCTGTTATTATTTTATGTGGTCTTTCCGTGTTATATCGCTTCGTACACGAACTCCATATACAGGGTGTAAATTTTAAACTGACAAACCAGGATAACTCGAAAAATAAGCTTCACACGAAAAAAACGTGTAAAATCCAAAGTTAATTATTTTCGAAGAGGACATCTGTTGGTGCTAAAATTAGCCCGCCATCCCAGGGGCGGAAGGCAATTTTAAGATTTCAAATGGGAACCCCCATTTTTCATTGCAGAATCAGATTCTACATAAAAAATACGTACATTTTGTTTTGATTCTTAGTAGTTGGCGCTGTAATTCAAGGAAATCCATGTTCTCATTTTTGCGTGGAAAATGGTTACGGATAAATAAAAAAATATTTATTTACTTCGTAAATTTTGATTCGCTAAAACTAAAACTCTCCCTCTCTCTCCTCGTAAGGTGGGGTCTGAGAAAGAGAGGAATTAGAATTTTATAAATGTTGAGCCAAATACTGTATTAATTTTTTTCGCAGATACGGATAAGTTTTGTTTGTTTCGTGGTCATGAGGCCAACCAACTTTTAATTATCAAACAGATCATCTGACTAGCTAACTAACTAACCAAACATCCTACTTTTTATTTATCCGTAACCATTTTCCACACAAAAATGAGAACATGGATTTTCTTGGGTTACAGCGCCAAGAATCAAAACAAATGATTAAGACGAAATATACGTGATTTTTAATGTACAATTTGATTCGGAATAAAAAATGGGGCTGGTCTGGCGGGCTAATTTTAGCACAAGCAGATGTCCCCCTAGAAAATAATCAACTTTGGATTCTACACATTTTTTTTTCGTGTGAAGCTTTTCTTTCGAGTCTGTCAACTTAAAATTTACACCCTGTATTTTATAAAAGTGCCTGCTTCCACTTTCTTTCTTTCTTTCGCTTACGCCATAGCCCCGCAGCGATCGTAGGGTCGGCGCGGTTAGAACGAATTTGGCAAGGTTGGTTGTTAGGAGTGGCCGGATGCCCCTCCTGCCGCCACCCCGTACCCCCCGGGACGGAATTAGTGTTCCCCAACTGTCTGTGTCTAGTGTAATCCATGGAACAGTGCGAATGTGTTCAGATGTCGGCGAGCCATGTAACTGAGGCGGGACGTGGGGACCAGCCCTGTATTCACCTAGGGGGGTGTGGGGAACCGCCTAAAAAAACATCCAGGCTGGCCGGCACACCGGCCTCCGTCGTTAATCCGCCGGGCAGATTCGATCCGGGGCCGGCGCGCCTACCCGAGTCCAGGAAGCAGCGCGTTACCCTGGCGGGTAAAAGTGACTGCTTCCACTGAGTGTTCTGTAATCGTACCATCATACAGTAACGGCTCTTTCAGTCTGTATACAAGCAATACGTTACATTTGTTTATGCTGAAGGTCAGTTGCCACTTCTTCCAACCAGCGTCTGCTCTCTGCGGCTCTTCCTGCATTTCACTTCAATTTTACAGCGTTACGACTTCTCGGTAAATAACATCACCATCCGCGAAAGGACTCATGGAACTTCCGACGTCGTCTACTACGTCACCGACGTATGCTTCAATATAAATGCGGATGCTAGCTAAAACTTATAACATCCCAGCTCCCTCAACCAAATTATAACATTTCAGCTCCTCAACACCAAATTAAAACGTTGCATTAGGAGGTGTCTGCTTCGTGCAAAAGGTCTTGAGTTCATATTGACGACAACAAGTAATTCTTCATTACAGACGTTTAATTACAAACAGAACTGGACAGACTTCACAGACTCAACAACTGACTCTCCGAGCTAACCGCACTGCATATCCGAACTGGCAACTGACAACTCCTAGGTGTATTAATATCTTTCCAAACAATGAGAGTCTTTGACAATGTTTTGTTTACAATACGATAGCAATTCACGACTTAAAACTAAATTAGACATTACAGAATTTTAGTACAGATTAAAGTAAGTAAAAGGATCAGTACATATAAATTCTTACAAGCATAATTTCCAAATAGATTTTATAACATTTTTCTACTAGCTTCTGGATAACCTTCACCAGATTTGTACCGATGTTTCCAGAAATATCTTGACATTTGATTCTGGATATTTCTTGAGTGATTTAGAACAACTATTTATATGTAAAATGATTTAAATCGTGTTTCAAAACGTAAATAATTTTTTTAGCAATATTTCTTGATACAAATGGTCTTTCGAAATTAGGTTATGAAACAGTTTTTACAAGTTTTCGTATTTTTGCGATCATAATATAGAATTTCTCCATAGAAAGTTCCAGAAGTGTGCATTAAACGTTCATTTACAGACTTTCTCTTTAGCTGGTGAGTTTTTAAAAGTATCTTGTCCATATTATACGAAATAATTTAGCTCAAAACTGATAATTTATACAATTAATCAGAGCTACAGCAAGCAGTGAGTCTTTCTTTTACAGAATGAAATATAATTACAAAATTGAATGAAAATAGGTTACTAACACTAATATATATATTTACATTAATTCTATTTTTGTTCTTTCTGTGCAAAAGTCCTAATATTGACACAGTACAATATTTAAACATCACCCAAGTTTCCCTTTACATTTTGCATATCTGTATCGACATCCCCTAAAAGTCTACAGTATCGAATACTTCAATATGTCCCAATATGTCCTGTAATGTTACACAACCCCCCCCCCCCCCATCAGCACTTCCACGTGAAACACGGGAGGGTTGATGTCCTTACATTACAAAACAGAAAAGTTTTACACATATCTTTGGTGTCTTCTTTCTTGAAGACCGGTGATCTTCTTTCTTGAAGGTCGGTGATCTTCTTCCTTAAAGGTCGGTATACCTCAATGCCACACACTGTATTTCAGTCTCATCTTCATAGTCCGTATGGTTTCCATATACACTGCAGGCTATCACAGGCTGCAATAGCACAGTCTGCTATGAATATACAGCATACAGTGGTCAAACCCAGTTAAACATTAGCAAAAGCATTTAATAGTCGGTGGACCGGTTTTTAAGGACACAGAAATTTGAATTCTCTAAAGTCTAATTACTCAAGAAAATTTACTCTAAATAATTTCTTAAAGCTAAGAGAGGATAGACTGACAGATGGAGAAAATTGATTATACAGGATCACAGAATAAGTGTAAGATGCAATGCCAGAATACGAAAATGAAATATGACAATTGCATAGCTAGGGGACCTAGTGCTCGCCAAACACTTAGCACACAAAGAATGTATGCTCCCCTGAGGAATCAGATAAATACAACATAACAAAGTATACAAAAATATCCTGGTAAGATTACATATAAAAGTCTATAAACATCTATTATCTAAAATACTTTTTTACATTTTTTAAATACAATTTCAGTTCGGTCACGTTTCGTAGGCCAAACAGTCTGCCAGAATTTGGGTAGACTAGACGGTAAGTATTCGGATGAGGATTGTCCTGAATCTTGAAAGGTCCAATGTATATGTCAAAAAACTTTTTTAATTCACCACTGATGGCTTTAGACTTCTCTTGTGTTTTAACAAGGACCAAGTCTTCAATTTTAAATTGAGTAGGCTTCAATCTTTTGTCATGTCTACATTTCCTCTTATCAACTTGAGATTTCATGGTCTTTCTCACTATTTCCTCTCTCTCTTGAGTACTTAATGGTTTTGCAGACTGGAAAATCAATGAAATCACTAATTGGATGTGGTGGTTTGCTATTATACTGTATTTCATAAGGCGAAAACCCTGTTGAGGAATGCTGTAGGCTGTTCACAACATCTTCGAATTTCTCAACATAGTCAATCCAACTAGCATGATCAGTATTGCAGTAGGTTCTAAAGAATCGCCCAATTTCCCTCATGTATCTCTCCGAAGGGTTTCCTGACGGATGATAAGCTGAAATAAGAATGTGACTTATATTTGCATCTTCAACAAAAGCTTTCCATACTCCAGAAGTAAATTGAGTCCCATTGTCTGATAAGATTTTCTGGGGTTTTCCAACCCTGCCAAAATAGTCTCCTCTGATTTTTGAAATAATGCTCTTACTGTTTGCCTTGCGAAGAGGGTATAACTTAATGAATTTTGAAAAAACATCAACCATAACAAAAATGTAGCAATAGCCTCCTCTGGTCTTCGGTAATGGTCCATATAAGTCGACAGCGACTAACTCGTGTTGTTCTTTTGGTAAGATGTTTTGCATCAATCCTCGACAAGTTTGGTTGGATACTTTTACTCTTTGGCACCTGTCATAACCCGTCAAAATTTTTCTAACCCTCCTGGCTATGTTGTTAAAGTACACATTTTCTTGGATTTTCTGGATACACTTTTGAATCCCACAATGACCAAAACTTTCATGAATGTACTTGATGAGTACTTTCCTATGCCAATCACTATTCCCAGTTGCATTTACGTCATTTCAATACGCAAATATTAATATAATGTTTAACAAAACCAAACGAAAGGATAACTAAACTTGAAATAAATTTAGGAACTTATTATTCTGGCTGCCTCCTTACAAAAGCAAGAACACTTAGATATGCGTCATAAGCAATGTGGGTGAAACACAACTTTCCTATGACACATTTACGTAATTGTGTATATGATATAATACTGAAATTTTACGTCTCGCATACACACTCTCACTCATTCTCATTCATTCTACTACAACAAAACAAATAGTTAATTTTTCTTCAATTTTTATGTTACCAAAATGAAAAGCAGTTAAAGTTTTTAAATGTGAAAATACTGATAAAATAGTGCTGTCCATTGAGAGTCCAAAATGATTCAAATTGCTCTGAGCACTATGGGACTTGACGTCTGAGGTCGTCACTCCCCTATAACTTAGAACTAATTAAACCTAACTAACCTAAGGACATCACACACATCCATGCCCTAGGCTGGATTCGAACCTGCGACCGTAGCGGTCGCGCAGTTCCAGACAGTGGCGCCTAGAACCGCTCGGCCACTCCGGCCGGCCATTGAGAGTCCTGTAAATGTTTTCTAATGATACCAAAAGACAAACTATTATAGATCCTAACTGAATTTAATTTATAAGCGTTGGTTTTTAATTTTTAAGTACATTTCTCTAACTCCGAAACTATGACAGAAGGCTGAAATTTTTATGCAATATTCTCTTGCATAACAAAAGGTAGTGTACCGACTTTTAACTAGATTGAATGTATTTAATATGGTTTATTTAGATTCTTAGGGGTTTGAATATACAGTTGCTCAAAGTGACATGGATACCGCTTCTCACGGCTAGGTGCGAATGATTCATTGCTGACACCCGACTGGCGGTCTCCTTCACAGCCAACGGCTCCAATGCTACAGGCTGTTCTTCAAAGTAGATTATTGCAATAAAGCTATCTAGTATTGACTCGCGACATTATACTCGTACACCTGCACAATTGTTGCCTGAACTTGAAGCTATTTTGCAGGAAGCGTGGTATAACATCCTCTTGAAAAACATTCATCACTTGTACTCGTATTTATCTATTCCGAAGTGGCTGGAGGCTGTTCTGAATACTAACGGTTTTCCTACATCGTATTAGGCACTGTAAAATGTTGTTCTTATGGGGTTTTTATATTTTTCTCCATCCCCTGTAAATTAGCGTATATTTTACTAGTGTCGTCTTGATAATCGGGTGATAATTATTTCACTTCATCACAGAGTTGAAATGCAAGAGCCACCACCGTGAAGCTTTTCCTCCATTCACCGTATTGACATAATGTTCTTCCTCATTCTGTTTTGAAAATAGCTCTCTTGCACTTCTAACCCTTTTACGTTGTAGGCGTACCATGTCTAACGGAGCCAAGTTCATAAGTACGCAGTGGTGCTGCCCGTGCAGAGTATCTGGATTCGAGCCCAGGCGGGTTTTTATGTGATTAGTAGGTCGCTGGAGTCTAGTGAAGGAAGTCAGTCAGCATTTTGAGGAACGAAGTACGTGGAATATTAATGAATATAACATGTGAAATTAATATGGACGCGAAGTAAAGAAAGGGAAACACAGCAGAAGTATGATTATTAAGTAGTTATGGAGGAGTTATTAAGGGTAGTGTGCTTGAAAGTAGCAACAACAGTCATATATGATGTTCCGTATAAATTTTTCTAGTCTTAAGGAGGAATAGTCCAGCATGACATTGACCTTAGTAATGTTGTAACAATAGTGACGAGTCGGGCTGCGGACTGGAACCGTCAGAGTTGAGACACTTGTCGAAAGACAATAACGATTTCTATGCATTTTACGTTCGTTTGAATATCAAAAAAATGTGCCTACTCTTATCTGTTTCACTCGAAATGAATAATATTCAAGGTTAAATCTAAGAGAACTGTGCGTTGGGGGATAAACTAGAGCGCTCGACAACATGCGTAAACTTCGACTAATGATGTCATAACAAGTCCTGAAGTGCAGCAGAAATATGATTTGAAAATGGTGACCTATGACATGCCACGTATAGTCGTTGGTTTCCAAGAAGCTAAAAGACACAATCTGAGAGAACCAATAGATATCGTAAAATAACTTGACCTTGTAGCTCAAATAAAAATGCCGATGCCAGTGTAAAAAAACTAAAACATAATAACAGCACAGAAAGTCTAAGTCGATGTCAATAAATATGGCCGAAAATCCGAAGTCTAACGGAACGCAGTATTGAAAAACATAACTGGAACCACACACCTCAGCTTAAAAAACTGATACCAATACAAAAAGCCAAGTGTCTGTCAGTAGTGGTTTATCTTGTAGTGAAGTCGAAGTAGATACTTCGTGCGAATTGGTGTGGGTGGAGGTTATACTTAACAGCCGAATTAAGTTAATAATTGGCTCCTTCTACCGACCCCCAGACTCCGATGATACAGTTGCGGAACAGTTCAGAGAAAGTTTGAGTCTCGTAACAAATAAATACCCCACTCATACGGTTATAGTTGGTGGGGACTTCAACCTACCCTTGGTATGTTGGAAAAAATACTTGTTCAAAACCGGTGGTAGGCAGAAAACGTCTTCCGAGATTGTCCTAAATGCTTTCTCCGAAAATTATTTCGAGCAGTTAGTCCATGAACCCACGCGAATTGTAAATGGTTGCGAAAACACACTTGACCTCTTAGCCACAAACAATCCAGAGCTGATAGAAAGCATCATGACTGATACAGGGATTAGTGATCACAAGGTCATTGTAGCTAGGCTCAATACCATTTCTTCCAAATCCATCAGAAACAAACGCAAAATAATTTTATTTAAAAAAGCGGATAAAGTGCCACTAGAAGCCTTCCTAAAAGACAATTTCCATTCCTTCCGAACTGACTATGCGAATGTAGACGAGATGTGGCTCAAATTCAAAGATATAGTAGCAACAGCAATTGAGATATTCA
Organism: Schistocerca gregaria; assembly: GCF_023897955.1. NCBI lineage: Eukaryota > Metazoa > Arthropoda > Insecta > Orthoptera > Acrididae > Schistocerca > Schistocerca gregaria. The sequence continues at coordinate 1,004,983,682 of NC_064920.1, read as the reverse complement.
TACCTCATAAATTGGTAAGAGATGGAACGGATCCCCGTGGTACACAAAAAACGTCCGAACGCTGTTGCAGAGGCAACGGAAAAAGCATGCGAAGTTCAGAAGAACGCGAAATCCCGAAGATGGGCTAAAATTCACAGACGCGCGAAATTTGGCACGTACTTCGATGCGAGATGCCTTTAATAGGTTCCACAACGAAACATTGTCTCGAAATTTGGTAGAAAATCCGAAGAAATTCTGGTCGTATGTAAAGTACACAAGCGGCAAGACGCAGTCAATACCTTCGCTGCGCAGTGCCGATGATACTGTTATCGACGACTGTGCCGCTAAAGCGGAGTTATTGAACGCAGTTTTCCGAAATTCCTTCACCAGGGAAGACGAATGGAATATTCCAGAATTTGAAACACGAACATCTGCTAGCATGAGTCTCTTAGAAGTAGATACCTTAGGGGTTGCGAAGCAACTCAAATCGCTTGATACGGGCAAGTCTTCAGGTCCAGATTGTATACCGATTAGGTTACTTTCAGATTACGCTGATACTATAGCTCCCTACTTAGCACTCATATACAACCGCTCGCTCACCGATAGATCTGTACCTACAGATTGGAAAATTGCGCAGATCGCACCAGTGTTCAAGATGGGTAGTGGGAGAAATCCATTTAACTACAGACCTATATCATTGACGTCGGTTTGCAGTAGGGTTTTGGAGCATATACTGTATTCAAACATTATGAATCACCTCGAAGGGAACGATCTATTGACACGTAATCAGCATGGCTTCAGAAAACATCGCTCTTGTGCAACGCAGCTAGCTCTTTATTCGCACGAAGTAATGGCCGCTATCGACAGGGGATCTCAAGTTGATTCCGTATTTCTAGATTTCCGGAAAGCTTTTGACACCGTTCCTCACAAGCGACTTCTAATCAAGATGCGGAGCTATGGGGTATCGTCTCAGTTGTGCGACTGGATTCGTGATTTCCTGTCAGGAAGGTCGCAGTTCGTAGTAATAGACGGCAAATCATCGAGTAAAACTGAAGTGATATCAGGTGTTCCCCAGGGAAGCGTCCTGGGACCTCTACTGTTCCTGATCTATGTAAATAACCTGGGTGAGAATCTGAGCAGTTCTCTTAGACTGTTGGCAGATGATGGTGTAATTTACCGTCTAGTAAGGTCATCCGAAGACCAGTATCAGTTGCAAAGCGATTTAGAAAAGATTGCTGTATGGTGTGTCAGGTGGCAATTGACGCTAAATAACGAAAAATGTGAGATGATCCACATGAGTTCCAAAAGAAATCCGTTGGATTTCGATTACTCGATAAATAGTACAATTCTCAAGGCTGTCAATTCAACTAAGTACCTGGGTGTTAAAATTACGAACAACTTCAGTTGGAAGGACCACATAGATAATATTGTCGGGAAGGCGAGCCAAGGTTGCGTTTCATTGGCAGGACACTTAGAAGATGCAACAAGTCCACTAAAGAGACAGCTTACACTACACTCGTTCGTCCTCTGTTAGAATATTGCTGCGCGGTGTGGGATCCTTACCAGGTGGGATTGACGGAGGACATCGAAAGGGTGCAAAAAAGGGCAGCTCGTTTTGTATTATCACGTTATAGGGGAGAGAGTGTGGCAGATATGATACACGAGTTGGGATGGAAGTCATTACAGCATAGACTTTTTCGTCGCGGCGAGACCTTTTTACGAAATTTCAGTCACCAACTTTCTCTTCCGAATGCGAAAATATTTTGTTGAGCCCAACCTACATAGGTAGGAATGATCATCAAAATAAAATAAGAGAAATCAGAGCTCGAACTGAAAGGTTTAAGTGTTCGCTTTTCCCGCTCGCTGTTCGGGAGTGGAAAAGTAGAGAGATAGTATGATTGTGGTTCGATGAACCCTCTGCCAAGCACTTAAATGTGAATTGCAGAGCAGTCATGTAGATGTAGATGTAGATGTAGACGAGATACCAAGCAAAAATCGGACAAACTAACGAAACGCAGTATCGACTCATATGCCTCAGCGTAAAGCAATGGATGGATAGTTGAAATGGCTCTGAGCACTATGGGACTTAACTTCTGCGGTCATCAGTCCCCTAGAACTTAGAACCATTTTAAACCTAGCTAACCTAAGGACATTACACACATCCAAGCCCGAGGCAGGATTCGAACCTGCGACAGTAACGGTCGCACGGTTCCAGACTGTAGCGCCAAGAACCGCTCGGCCACTCTGGCCTGCGTAAAGCAATGATATCAAGACTAATAGCCAAGAACGTGCAACAGTTCAAAAACCAAAACCACGATACGAGTGCTCATAGCCAAAAATTGCGGGAATCGACGAAACACGGTATCGAAATGAAACAAAGTATTAAGCTGCAGAGGAATCAAAGAGCGGAGTACTTGAGTAAGGTTGGAACCTTGCACCGAAACCGCAGAAGAGTAGAGTCGCTGCACGCTGACCCGACGAATGAAACGCCAGCGTAGCCACTCCTGCTAGATCTTCTGCACGCCATCGCAGTGGCTCGTCTACATCCGGCTGAGCAGACCAAAACTCAGCCCCGTTCACAGTCGTCAGTCAGGTCCACAGCATCGTCTTAGATAGGCCACCAGCATATTGAATGTCTTAGGCAGAACGTTATGTGAACATCTCGTGAGTCATTCTTCAAGTCAAGAGTCTTGCAAATTTGTCTCTATCAAGTGCTACTTTAATATTACGAGGCAGTCGTAAATACTCAGAACATTCCAGTGCAAATGAATTGTTACGTAAATTTTCATATCTGTCTTGTATTAAAATGAACTAATATTTTATATGTTACAATTCCTCTCAATCTCCTACCGGAGCAAACCAAAGAACCCACAGTTGTGCCGGTTAAGGTATTTCCTTAAAGTACAACAAATGGCTATGACACTGAGTGTAAACTAGTCTTGCCGTGCCTGTTGCACGGTTACTTTTTGTGTTTCACATCAAGTGTTTGACATGAGCCAGCACAGGAAATCTTTGTCACCGAAACTGCCCATTTTCAGGCGCAGCAGATTGAACGAGTGCTGACGAATGTTCAACAACTGACGTCACTACTATCTCGCCAAGCAGGACAGCCACAGGTTGATGCACCTAAATTTCGCCCGTACCATTGTCAGGAAGAAGAATGGTCGGAATATGGGGCGCAATTGGAGCCCCATTTTTCTGCATGCAACATAAGAGGTATGGAGCATAGTGCTTTCTTTCCATCGACAGAAGACGCCGATGTTCACCCTCTGTGTGTTAAACAATGTCCAAACATTAGTCGCAAATCAGTCAAGTACGACGACCTCGTTAAACTACTCGAATACCATTTCGATAGTCAGGTCTACGTTCCAGCAGCAAGGTTTAAATTTTTTCATCTCAAACAACAGCTTGCGCAAACACTGAAACAGTGGATCCCCAAACTCAGAAGGCAAATAACGCATTGTGAGTTTAAGTGTTCTTGTGATATCAGCTATAGTGATGTTATGTTACACGATTCACTCACCCAGAGTGTAAAATAACAGAGGAACAAACTCGCACTGCAAGCCTAAAACTGTCAGACCCTGGTTTAAAAATAGTTCTGTCTATTGTGGAACTTCAAACTACTGTGTACTCAGCAGAGGTTGATTTTGAGGCTCAATGTGAAGGCTGTATACATGGAAGAAGCCTGGAGATACTGACAGGTTTCATATAGATTATGTAATGGTAAGACAGAGATTTAGGAATCAGGTTTTAAATTGTAAGACATTTCCAGGGGCAGATGTGGACTCTGGCCACAATCTATTGGTTATGACCTGTAGATTAAAACTAAAGAAACTGCAAAAAGGTGGGAATTTAAGGAGATGGGACCTGGATAACCTAAAAGAACCAGAGGTTGTACACAGTTTCAGGGAGAGCATAAGGGAGCAATTGACAGGATTGGGGGAAAGAAATACGGTGGAAAAAGAATGGGTAGCTTTGAGGGATGAAATAGTGAAGGCAGCAGAGGATCAAGGAGGTAAAAAGAAGAGGGCTAGTAGAAGTCCTTGGGTAACAGAAGAAATATTGAATTTAATTGATGAAAGGAGAAAATATAAAAATGCAGTAAATGAAGCAGGCAAAAAGGAATACAGACGTCTCAAAAATGAGATCGACAGGAAGTGCAAAATGGCTAAGCAGGGATGGCTAGAGGGCAAATGTAAGAATGAAGAGGCTTATCTCACTAGGGGTAAGGTAAATACTGCCTACAGGAAAATTAAAGAGACCTTTGGAGATAAGAGAACCACTTGTATGAACATCAAGGGCTCAGATGGAAACCCAGTTCTAAGCAAAGAAGGGAAAGCAGAAAGGTGGAAGGAGTATATAGAGGGTCTATACAAGGGCGATCTACTTGAGGACAATATTATGGAAATGGAAGAGGATGTAGATGGAGATGAAATGGGAGATATGACACTGCGTGAAGAGTTTGACAGAGCACTGAAAGACCTGAGTCGAAACAAGGGCCTCGAAGTAGACAACATTCCATTGGAACTACTGACGGCCTTGGGAGAGCCAGTTCTGACAAAACTCTTCCATCTAGTGAGCAAGATGTATGAGACAGGCGAAATACCCTCAGACTTCAAAAAGAATATAATAATTACAATCCCAAAGAAAGCAGGTGTTGACAGATGTGAAAATTACCGAACTATCAGTTTAATAAGCCACAGCTGCAAAATACTAACACGAATTCTTTACAGACGAATGGAAAAACTAGTAGAAGCCGACGTATGGGAAGATCACTTTGGATTCCGTAGAAATGTTGGAACACGTAAGGCAATACTGTCCCTACGACATACCTTAGAAGCTAGATTAAGGAAGGGCAAACCTACGTTTCTAGCATTTGTAGACTTAGAGAAAGCTTTTGACAATGTTGATTGGAATACTCTCTTTCAAATTCTGAAGGTAGCAGGGATAAAATGCAGGGAGCGAAAGGCTATTTACAATTTGTACAGAAACCAGATGGCAGTTATAAGACTCGAGGGACATGAAAGGGAAGCAGTGGTTGGGAAGGGAGTGAGACAGGGTTGTAGTCTCTCCCCGATGTTATTCAATCTGTATATTGAGCAAGCAGTGAAGGAAACAAAAGAAAAATTCGTAGTAGGTATTAAAATCTATGGAGAAGAAATAAAAATGTTGAGGTTCGCCGATGACATCGTAATTCTGTCAGAGACAGCAAAGGACTTGGAAGAGCAGTTGAATGGACAGTGTCTTGAGAGGAGTATATAAGATGAACATCAACAAAAGCAAAACGAGGATAATGGAATGTAGTCGACTTAAGTCGGGTGATGCTGAGGGAATCACATTAGGAAATGAGACACTTAACGTAGTAATGGAGTTTTGCCATTTGGTTAGCAAAATAACTGATGATAGTCGAAGTAGAGAGGATATAAAATGTAGACTGGCAATGGCAAGGAAAGCGTTTCTGAAGAAGAGGAATTTGTTAACGTCGAGTATAGATTTAAGTGTCAGGAAGTCATTCCTGAAAGTATTTGTATGGAGTGTAGCCATGTATGGAAGTGAAACATGGACGATAAATAGTTTGGACAAGAAGAGAATAGAAGCTTTCGAAATGTGGTGCTACAGAAGAATGCTGAAGATCAGATGGGTAGATCACATAACCAATGAGGAAGTATTGAATAGGATTAGGGAGAAGAGAAGTTTGTGGCACAACTTGACCAGAAGAAGGGATCGGTTGGTAGGACATGTTCTGAGGCATCAAGGGATCACCAATTTAGTATTGGAGGGCAGTGTGGAGGGTAAAAATCGTAGAGGGTGACCAAGAGATGACTACCCTAAGCAGATTCAGAAGGATGTAGGTTGCAGTAGGTACTGGGAGATGAAGTTGCTTGCACAAGATAGAGTAGCATGGAGAGCTGCATCAAACCAGTCTCAGGACTGAAGACCACAACAACAACGTATTTCTGTTAGTCATAGTGCACAAGACACTCAGTTTAAATGATCGTGTTACAGTGATTACAAACAGGACTCAGATAAACAGACAGCATACAATAAAAAAATTTCCAGTCTCACAGTATACGAAGCGTGGTACAGAATTCTGTCTTGCCTTCAGTGATTTACGAATCGTGATCGGAAAGCTTGTCGTTTTTTGCGATGCAAAATGCTACCTGCCTACCATCATGGACAGCACATTCAAACAGTGTGTTTAGATGGCAACCCAGATGCAGCAAATAGCCTTCCCTGTGTGTAAACGGGCCGTGGCTATGCTGTCAACATGTGCGCACGGCTATGGCGAAGTCATTAACAATGGCACAAGCCACTTCTTGTCCTACCACAGTGCAGAACTTTTTTGCTGCAATACGCAGGCAGGAGAACAAACTTTTTTGTTTGGTTATGACTAGAACAAATGACAATTAACTTACAACTGGACAGTGGGGCTTCTGTTTATCCAATTAATAACTTTAGCTCGCCGCTACAACATCCTACTTCTATTTTGTCTGCCTACAGAACATACCAGTGTAAGTATCCTGTGAATATGATCGCCCTGTCTCTGTTCGTTCAAGGTGTTCTGTTTTTGTCTGAATATGAGTACACTTGGTTAGTTTAGCCCTCCTTACGTTCATTCAGACTACAGAGAAATATTATTTTTGCAACTGTTTTCTGTTCTGTTAATTGAAATTTTTCATGCTTAATAAAGTAATCGTTAAATTGGGCCTCACATTTGCACGAGCCGCAGCCCTAAATCCCACCCTACAATACAGCAGACTTAACAGAGTTATTGAGCACAGTTCTCTCAGAGATGCACTTAACGTGTTTTACGCTAACGTTGTCCGCCTCCGGTAGCTGAGCGGTCAGCGAGACAGAATGTCAATCCTCAGGACCCGGGTTCGATTCCCGGTTGGGTCGGAGATTTTCTCCGCTAAGGGCTGGATGTTGTCTTGTCCTAATCAACATCATTTCATCCCCATCGACGCGCAAGTCGCCGAAGTGGTGTCAGATCGAAAGATTTGCACTCTGCGAACGGTCTACCCGGCGGGAGGCCCTAGTCGCACATCATTTACATTTACGATTACATTAAACAAAACATTTCATCTGTGTTTACAAATAATTATTTTACTTCAAAAGTCATTACCAATATTGCGTGCAGATAGTGTCAGCGATGTCACTGCGACATTTAAGATTGTCCATAATGTCTTCTTAGGCGGAAAGTGTAAGATTTTAGGTGTTGGTTTCGTAGATCTTGTAATGAACTGTTCGAAGGTTAAGTATAGACTTTAATGTTTCCAATTAAAGCGTCTATTATTGGATTTTATTTTATTTTATTTTTGGTGTAGTCAATTTTTGCCCGTGTCGCCTCATTTAGTCCTGCGTGGCGGAATGCCAAGAAGAGTTCACACTTCCGGTGTTCTCATTTCTGGCATCTTATAACGCCGCTGATGTTTACGGCGGAAGAATCGTACTCTGGTGGTAATGAACAATGGTGAAGCTGGGAGAAAGCAGAATGAGAATTCAGATACACATCTAGTATTCCCATAGTCACCAAGTGTCTCAACAGTGATGATCACGCCGAGAGGTTAGTACTTGGTGGTGATAACGATCAATGATGAAACAGGGTAGTATGAGAAGCTTTTTAAATGAAAACATCGCCAATTGATTGTATTGTTTATTTAATTACGAGCCAGGTTACGGTCTTTTATGCCATTTTCAAGTGACTGCTAAAAGCAAAAATTGCATACAATAATACCACATAAAGTTTCAAAAGATGTATAATGTATTAAACAATGAATGTAAATTAGTGGATATTTACGAAATATTTACTTACAGTTTGTCATTGACATATATTGCAGGACATAAAGTTCAAAATGGGCCCTAAGTTAAGAAAAATATTGGCTTCCCACGAAATATCATATGTAAAATCACCATCTCGCAAAACGAATAGTAAATACTTGTGGGAGCACGCCATATTTAGTAAAAATAGGATTACTTTGGTATATAAAAAAATGAACACATGTCCTTGAGTCGTAAGGATAGTGAAGTCAAAGACTATGACAAATAGAACAACTGAATACTAAACTGACAAAATGTCAAAGATATGTGGCTATTAATATTAAATATCTTCAAACTATGTATAATTATCTTTGGCGTGGCACTGTGTACCATCATCTTTGCAATAAACATGTATACAACAAATCGTCAACAACTGTAAGTGAACCCAGATTAAGTTGGATGAGGAACTAAAGTCTAAAAGGAATAAAACGAAATAAAATTCAAAGACAGTTAATGAGAATAATAATATTGTAAGTGCCATTGATAACGAAAATGCGAAAGTTAACAACAGGAGTTAGAAACGCGAGGGGATTTGTGGGGGGGAGAAGTAAATGAATGCTGAAGAGGTTGATATATGTAGGGGATATGAATAGGGAGCTGGATTAAATGACAGTAGGGATATCGGTTATGTTTGGTTAAACGTTAAAGCAGGAAACACCAAAGGAGAGTGTAGATTTGCGATAAAGTTGGGGTGGTGGATGGGGAGGGTGGCAAAAAACTTCAAAGGTTATTCTTCGAGTTCGAGTGTCGTTGTTAATACATATCGACGAAGCGAATATTGGACTAGACTAACCTGGTACTGCTCTATCAATCGGCACATAAAATTCCGCTTTAAAAATCATTTTGTTTGTAACTCGAAACAAACCGACGCTTTCCGTCGACATTGGCCTTCGTATGGTAGACGAGATAAGCAGTATTTGGGCGAGAGAAAATACGCCTGACGACTCTTAGGGAGACACCCTTAATTTCGCGAAAGGATTAGCTGTGCCGATTTTATAGGGTAATTCGCTGGAATAATGCGAAGTAATTTATTGCCAATTTTTTACAAATTAAGTTTTTTAGCAATTTTTAATTTCAGTATTTCTAAAAAGGAGACTTGTGAAATGCACATGTGATCGTTTCGTAAAAAACATATAATTTTGTATAACTAATTTTGTAAAAATTATAAATGTGCTACACTCATACAGTTGTGTCGTAAAATATATAAAAATTGGAGAAACATAATCAATCCACACACCGTCAGGTGGCTTGCGGAGTATGGATGTAGATGTAGATGTAGATTATCTACTCACCATGAATTTTATGTAATTTTTTTTTCAAATAATCTTTGTGTTACATGTAACTTACGTAAAATGGCCGATGCATCACAAAATTTCCATAAATCAAACAACGATGTACTGCGTACGCTTTTTCGTATCTTCCAGTTGTAACGAAATAGCTAATTAGATACTTCTGCAAGACGAAGTAGTGAAAGTGGACTACAGCAGTAAATCTGTTTTAAGTGAGTACTACCTCAAAAACCAGAAAAGGAATTCCCCAACTTTAAAAAAGAGTCCTGACACAGACATCTGTATTACATTATTCCGGCAAAACACAAAAATCCCAGATTCCGCGCCTTTCTTCTCTCTGCACTATGCGCTCGTCAGAGACGAAGTCGCGTCCGAGGGGGAGAGAAAATTAAAATCGTTGAATATGCGTCTCAGGATTAGACATTGTTCTCTGGAGACAGAACCTTGAAATAACACACCTCGGGCTGTTGAAGGCTCAGAGAGGCAGCCCGTGACAAGAATGAGGGCTGGAAATGAGCGACAGGACCTTGAAGCCCCTCTGCCGCCGCCTGTCACATAATTGTGCCAGCCAAGCCAAGCCGGCGCGGAAAATTGTCACTCCGCTGCCTCTGTGAGGCGGCCGCGCCGGGACAAAGGAGTAACGCTTTAAACAAGTGACGAGCGCGCCGCGCGGTTTGCAGTATGGAAATGACGCGTCCCGTAAGCGCGTTAAGGAATCCCTGCCCGCGGCCGCACACGTTCATTATGCGTCCACAACGAGATGAAAAGTTCTGTGGAGCCCTCGTAATTCTTAATGCGAACTTTTTTTTTTGCGTCGATCCATTGTTCGTCATTAAACACCGTAAAACGATGCGAGCTTTGAAGAGAAAACAGCGTGACTTGCACGTATGGTATTTGATTGTAAGCTGCCTGAACGAACGTTCCGTGTTCCTGTATTTGCGCGTACGTAATGCACTGCAGGCATCTACACTCTGCAGTCGCTCTAGCCGCGACACACTGTGTCACCACAGTATTAACTGAAATAGTCGTGTTAGGCGCTATTGTCGTAACACAATTACCTATTTCAAAACTTGTGTAATTGATCAAAAACTTTATGAAAATACTAACATCACATTACATATGTAGATAACCTAAGGCAAATTAGTTTTTTTACCGATAAAAGAAAAATGTTTTATCCTTCGTGGCACGTGTTGAGCTCCATATGCAAAACACTGAGGGAAAAGCAACTGCATTGAGTCACAAATCGTGTTTTTCTTTTTAATTAAAATGCACGACGAGTTTCGGGTTCTGAAGGGTCAGCTTCGGGAGCTTAAATCTAGTACTAAAATTTTTATACCGTCTTCTTCGTGTGCGTCGAACATTACGTTATCCATAGTACTTCTCATTGATCATATTAGCCATGCCAGGCATTAAAGGCAGCCTGTAAAGTTATCTTACATGGTAGTTTAAAATCCGATTTGTGACTGTAAACGGATGTCGTAGGCAGTTCAAAAATAAAAGGTGCACCTCTTGCTAAACAGTTATTTTATACTGTTCCTGTTGGCAGTTGTATGAGAATCACTGAAGAAGCCCAACTTTTGTACGATTGCCATCGATTTTCTTACCTATGCATGTATCTACATGCTACATCAGTATGAGAATTGGATATACGTCCTAATCTTCCTCTCCCCCTGTCGTCGTTCACCTCAATCTCCTCCTCTTTGTTCATGTTCTCCTTCTTCCCCTCTCTCTGTCCATCACCTACCAACCCGTCTTCATTTGTCATAACTTATACCAAATCATTATCCAAACCCAAAATCCATGCCAAAATATGAGTTATCATTTTTACTTATTGAGATTTATATGAACCACCAATGCTTGTCTTTTCTCGAAAGGGAGGTTCAAAATGACTCTGAGCACTACCGTGGGCTGACTGTGAACGCCGCCACCCACGATACACCTCGACCCTGGAGTGGTGGCTCCTCTGTGCCAAACCAGCAATCCGTAGGACACTTATGCAATATGGCAAGGACGTGACTGCGTGGCATCGACAGACCCTCGATTTTTACTACGCGGCACTCAGGGTCCTCGACGCCTTACCCCCTTCCCCGGAGAGACAACATGATCAAAGCAGAATCAAGGCTCACATACTGTCATTGACGAGGCGCCGACTAGAAGGTGCAGTCGTCCGCTCGCGACTGCACGACCGAACGTTTGCAGAGGAACCCACTATGCACCACGTTGTGGCGGATAAGCGCCGACAACGCCAACATTTAATCACACAACTCAGGAAACACGACGGTCGCTTATGTACGACCCAAGCAACCATAGTAAAGGCGGTGGAGGATCATTTTCGCCATCTTTACAAGGAAAGAATCGTCGATGACGAGGCCGCTACTGAAGTGTTACAGCAGGTAACACGTACTATCGACGAGGCTACCGTGAATGCATTAACAGAGGAAATCTCAGTCGAAGACGCCGTGGACAAAGGTGCGGCCAATAAGTCTCCTGGACCTGATGGATTGCCCATCGAATTCTACCGGACTTTCCGTGACATCATGATGCCTCGCTGGGTTATAATGTTCCGCGAACTTACGTCTACAGACTGTGTTGTGCCGCCAGCGTTTGTAGAAGGACTTCTCATACCGGTACACAAGCCAGGTGGAGGGCTATCGATTAACGACTATCGGCCGCTTACAATGCTGAACGCCGATTACGCTTCTGCGTGCCGTCTGAGAGCGGCGATTGTCTCCGTAGGTTTCAACCGCGCCTTTGATAGAGTGCACCACAACTTCCTCCTACGAGTAATGGACTGTATGGGATTTCCCCCGGGCCTCATCGACACCCTACGGCGTCTTTGGACCGCAGCCAGCTCACACGTCCAGGTCAATGGAAGGATGGAAGGACGGTAGGACCAGTACCCATTAAGAGGTCTCTACGACAGGGTTGTCCCCTTTCTACCTACATTTATGCCATCGCACTCGAGCCACTCCTAGGGGGCCTTAACCACCGCCTATCTGGCATTACGCTGCGGGACGTCACCTTTCGCTATAGGACATACGCTGACGACCTGCTACTGCTGGTTCGTTCCAATGACGAAGTTCAAAGCGTACTAACCTGGATTGAGCGATACGGACAGGCCGCAGGCAGTCTTCTGAACATCAACAAGTCGGCGGCGTTGGATATTGGGCGTGGTCTCGGACCGGAAGCCCTCGCTCCCCTCCCACCAGTTTCTGATCTGCGATATTTGGGAATCACGTTCAAGAAAGATGTACTTAAAACAGCCGCAGCAAACTACCGACGGTTATTACAAATCATACGCGCAATTGTGCGACAGAACCTGCTCCGGGACTTGAATCAGCTACAACGTGTTGAATACCTGAATCTCTACGTGGCATCAAAACTCAACCACGTGGCACAAGTCCTCCCACTACCGATGCAGATAGGTCGCCGGTTTCAGGCGGCCTTCAGTTACTACGTTTCCGCAGGTCATATCTTTAAAGTACGATATGACACTCTTACCCCCCCAGTGCACAAAGGAGGGCTGGGATTGGTCAACGTCAGGGCGAGAGCAGCTAGACTTTACATGAGCAACATGAGGAAACGATGGAAAAGTCAGTATACCTCTCTCACGGGTCGTTTACTACAGGTTCTGATGCCAGTCTCTAACGTCCCGCCGGTGTCGGTTGCGCACGTCGCACCACAGCTCTCCCATGTGTCGACCTTCATTCTTGATTACAGCTATGTCAGCTCGAACCTCTCCGCCACGCGTCCACCAAAGGCGAAAGATTTTTATACCAACCTTCTGCGTGCTGTTCCCCATAACGTGGTGGAAAACAAGTACCCTACAGTTCACTGGCCAAGAGTGTGGAAAACGATACATCACAACTTTCTGTCCTCCACGGTGCGTTCGAAGTGGTATCAGATCGCCAACAAAAAATATGCCACACTACAGCGACTTCACACTATTGGACTGGCAGACTCCCCTTATTGCCCAGATTGTCATCTTTTGGATACTGATGAACATCGTTTTACTTGCGCATCATCGTCCGGAGTTTGACGACTAACACAGAAGATATTGGCTTGTTACCTCCGGGTGACACCTGATATGATTGACCCTCAGACCCTACTCTGTCCCGATGGAACTTACTTTCCGGCTGCAAAATATCATGCGCTTACATGGTTCAAAGGACTTACCGTCGCCGATATCTTTAGCGACGGAGAGAAAGAGCAGCTTGATTACTGGTGGTTCCTGCAAAATGCTCACAATGCCCTCGAACGTACACCGAAATACCGTACGCTCTTCGCAAATTATTTACGCAGCGTTTTCGTTAACCCCCCATTCAGCTGGGGAGTGCCGAGCTGCGGTTAATGTTCTGTGCCGCATCACACAAACGGCTGAACGTTCTGCCTTGTCAGTCATGAGCGAAGGAAGAGACAAGCTGCGGCAAGGATGCTGTTTTCCTTGAGGCACTAGCGACGCTGAATGCGTCCGTTGCAGATGCCCTTCAGAGGCGCAATTGGAGATATCAGATAACGATGACGAGGCTCCAAGTGGAACCAGTTACATTATTGAAGAACCTTTTAGTTGGAATTACATCAGTGATTTATGTTTTTACTCTTTTATGCCACTTTTGTTGTTGTAACACTTACTTGTAACAGTTACTAGAATTCTCATTTGTACACGTTCCCTAAATGTAACCATGTAAAAAAAAAAAAGAAAAAAAGTGGCAAAGGATAGCCCTAACCTTGATTTCCCATATTTCCCCTGATACAGGGTACGTTCCGAAAGTAATGCAATTGAATTTCCCGCGCCGCTCCTAGTAGTCGGAGTGGGAGCGGGCCACATGGAGTAGGTGGGGGGGACGCTAAGCTTTGCCGCGAAACCGATTTCAGTGCTCTCCGAGCTGTGGAAGCGGCAGGACGTCTGTTATTGTAAACCTCTGCGCACCGACCGTGTCACGGAAAAAATGGGATCGAGCAACGTTACGCGATTAAGTTTTGTGCTAAACTGAACAAATCTTTTGAGGAGACTAACAAAATGATTCGTGAGGCTTACGGGGACTCTGCTCTGTCCTACTCACAAGTTTCGAGGTGGTTAAAGGCCTTTAAGCCCAAAAAGGCAAGAATGAGCAAATCAAAAGTGAAAACAATGCTCATTGTCTTTTCGACAGCAAAGGAGTGGTCCATAAGGAGTTTGTTCCTCAAGGACAGACAGTTAACGCTGCCTACTACGTGGATGTGCTGGAAAGACTCTGCAAAAGGGTCGTCAGGACGAGAAAGGACATCTCCGCTACCTGGCAACTCCATCACGACAACGCGCCTTGCCACAACGCGCTACGAGTCCGCGAGTTCCTGGCCAAACACCAGGTGTCAACGCTGCCCCCCCCCCCCCCCCTCCTATAGTCCTGACCTCGCCCCAGCTGACTTCTTTTTGTTTCCTAGGATTAAGTCAGCCCTGAAAGGAACCCGTTCTTCGTCCATAGAGGAGATCCAATCCGCCGTGACGAAGACCTTGCGAGAGGTCCCAGAAGACGCCTTCCAGGGCGCGTACCGGTCATGGCAGAGTCGCTGGAAAAAATGTGTAGAGGCCCAAGGACAGTACTTTGAAGAATTTTAAGTGTTTGTGCAAATCTGTTCAATAAATTACTTTAAAAAAAATAATTGCATTACTTTCGGAACGCACCCTGTATATAGGCAGCTCTCTGGGATGGGTTTACTGAGAAGCCAACGCCTGAAGTGGATCAGATTTTTTGTTATAGGATGAAAAGTGGCGGTGGCACTTAGGGTTTTTTTAGTTCCATTTTCCTAAGGGGATTTTTAAGGGAAATTACTAAAAAAAGGTATTTAAAAAAAGTAAAAAAAATAAGAAAATAAAAAAAATTGGTTCTAGGCGCGCAGTCCGGAACCGCGCGACTGCTACGGTCGCAGGTTCGAAACCTGCCTCGAGCATGGATGTGTGTGATATCTGCTAGTTGATTTTAGAATGGGATGGGAAGGGGCAATTGCTAACATCTGATCTCAGTGATTTTGGCTTAAAATTAAAAATCAATTATAGCGTTTCTTTTTACAACAAATTGACTTTTAGTGTAACAATTGGCAGGCTAATCAGCTTTGCCTTACTTTTATTTGTTACAATATGTCTATCTATTTATATCAGTTTTCCCTCGCTTCTGACGTAGTGTCAGAGAGAGACAGAAACTATGGCGGGGATAAATTCCCACACGTCAGCTACTTACAAATCGCCATTCTTGGCTCTGGTCTAGTATCCCGCCTCATACATCGCAATAACTCAAAGCAATGCTGCAGTTTCCTGCCTCGTTGTTGCTCCACTCAAAACAAATTGTGCGTGCAATACTGCCATCGCAACTCCGCGTCCGCGAGAACCATGTTTACCTTTCCTGGCCCACTGGCTGTTGACTGTTACCACACTGTGCCAGCGGCCCCAGATTTCGTAGTCCAACTGCGCTTTCACTGAAATCTGACAAAATTTCCCTTTCCTTCGACTAAGACTGATACTAGCGCAGCAGGTGTGTACCACATGTGCAAAATTTAAAAAAAAAGTTAGATAAAGGGGTTGGATAAAAATGTGGGAACAACAAAAACACAACACACTAACATGCTTGACACGTGCACGAAAATCATTGACATTCAGATCAGTTTCCAGTCGTCGAATAAAACAGGTCATTTATAGGCTTTCAAGAAAATCTTATACTAGTTTTCTGCAAAATAGTGGCAAGTTCAGGAAACGATGATTGAGATGAATAACGACCGTGCACCATCCCTACACAGTAGTTCACAAACGCTCAAAAAATATTGTGATGTAGTGACTGTGACGACCAGGGGAGATGCCAGAATTCACCCTCGTGGTCACAAAACCAGTCCTGGACAATGCAACCTACCGACTACCGACCAATGACGCCATGCTACGCCACTGCGGGCTCACCAGCATTTGTGAACTCCTGCGCGCCCTGAATAGTTAAAAGCGCGCGCCCCGCCGTGAACGGCAGTGTGAAGAATGCTGTAATCTCGCGAAGTGTTGGGACTCACTGCTTGTAACTACAGCCTTGTTGCCCTAATTGAACAGTTTTTACGGATAGCAATACATGCGGATCTGGATTGTTCCTGGGGATTACGAATGGCTCAGGTTGTGACAAAGAAGTGTTATCGACACATTCCTACTTCAGAAAGTAGGAAGGTATTGGTTATCTTCGGTATTTACGCCGATCACTTGTTGCACCAATCAGAGAGCGGATAAAATAAGGAGGTAGCAACTGCAGGAGAGTGGAATAATTATAAATGATACGGTTGTGAGATTGTGGGAGAGGATTTCCGTCTTCCAGCATCACTTACGGGTGAAACAGCTTGAACTTGGTCACATGGAACGTTGTTTTATCCTAGAGGGGTTCAAGAGATATTAACAGTGCAGAATCTAACATATTTAAACTCCACGTTAAACGCAGAGTTTTTGGAAACGTTGAATTCCTTTATTCATGCACAGGAAGGATCTATCACAGCTAATAAAGTATTGGAACACGTTCGAATGTTACAACAGCATCGGAGTGGCAGAATAATGCACTTCAGCCACAGGGTGTGCCATTTTCTATTTTTCTCGAGTATAGCTTTGTGGAGAAAGTGGAAACGTGTACCAGTAGAGGAGGTGCCAACACATCAGTTGCTTACGGCATGGGTAACCAATGTAAACAATGTACAAGTGTAGAGTTAGTGTTTTGATGTTCTCGTTAGTTTTAGTCTGTAGAATGTAAGTTTTGTGAACAAGTTATGTTTACGCAGCGACAGACCACGTCTGTTATATCTCGATTCGGGACAAATCTTGCTGAAAGGAGAGAGGCGTGCAGCGCTAGTATTAGTACTAGTCGAAGGAAAGGGAAATTTTGTCAGAATTCCATGAAGGCGTAGTTGGACGATGAAATCTGGGGCCGAAGGCAGAGTGTGGTAACAGTCAACAGCCAGCGGGCCAGGCAAGGTAAACATGGCACTCGCGGTCACGGAGCTGCGACGGCAGTATTGCACGCACAATTTGTTTTGAGTGGAGCAATAATGAGGCAGAAAACTGCAGTTATTGCGATGTATGAGGCGGGGCGCTAGGCCAGAGCCAAGAGGGGCGATTTTTAAGTAGCTGACGTGTGGGATTTTATCTCTGCCATAGTTTCTATCTCTCTCTGACACTACGCCGGAAGCGAGGAAATAACTGATATAAATAGACGGACAATTTTAGCTTGGGACAGAGTGTGCAAGGTCAGTTGAGTGTCGGGACGGACCTTTACTGGTCCTCGCTTGTAGAGGCCAGTTTGGCAGCAATGTTATAAAGTATTCTGCATAAACTTGTATTCTGGTTTCTATGTACTTGTTCGGGCTATATTCCGCCTCCAGGGACACAACACAGGGGCGGGATAGAACGGCATCCTGGAACTTGAAGATTGCACGGTCTGCCTGAAGGAGGGCAGTGAGAGTGGTCTGTAGTAGGTCCAGGAGGGGCTCTGTTCCACTCCAGTCAATGGGACATACTCGCTTCCCACCTGACATACTGAAGTCTGGGCGAGGCGTACGCCAAGGGAGGCACAGCAGCGCTGCAACAGCGCCAGAGACGGCGGCAAGTACCACTAGCGGCAAGGTGCAGCACAGAATCCAGGAGGGCGCGGGTTCGAGTCCAGTCCTGTCCTGTGAGCAGCGGCGGCCCGAGGGCCACGGGTGAGCAGTACACCCATCTTCGTCCCATGGTCGGACAGAGCAGGCCAAACAGGGCCGATGGCGGCGAGGACCAGGGAGTGTAGCAGTCTCCAGAATGGCGGGCAGCAGCGCGGCGCAAGTCGCAACCCATCGGAGGGAGACGACCGGGACAGCGCATCTGAATCCCAGCGGGGCAGCCTTGATGACGGCAGCAGCTGCGTCGGCATACCAGCAGTCTGCTGAGCTAGCTAGACTCACGGGAGAGTGCGCTTCATCCATCAAGCACTGTAAACGGTTCAAAAGGCTCTGAGCACTATGGGACTTAACATCTATGGTCATCAGTCCCCTAGAACTAAGAACTACTTAAACCTAACTAACCTAAGGACATCACACAACACCCAGCCATCACGAGGCAGAGAAAATCCCTGACCCCGCATGGAATCGAACCCGGGAACCCGGGCGTGGGAAGCGAGAACGCTACCGCACGACCACGAGATGCGGGCAAGCACCGTAAATGATCTGTATAAACAAATGTTACCGAATACCGCTGTATCACTATGCACTACCCCCCGACGCTCTTGAACTTGCTTGGCCTTCTGTCAAAATACGGCGCGGTGTGTCCCGACTTCAGCTCTGCCATTTGGAGTCCCGGTTTCGACACACCGACCCCGCAACATACATGTTTTGAAGTTTTTAGTGACATACACACTCCAGTCACATTAATGTGACCACCTGTCAAAAGCCTGAAGACCCACCCTTTGCAGCGCAGATCTGCAGGAAATGTCAGTGAGGTTATGGAGGGGGATGTGGAACCATGCCAGCTTCTGTGCCATGGTCAGCTGCGCTACGTTTCACGATTGAGGACCCATGGCGCAAATAACCCGGTCGAGGTGGCCCACAGATTCAATACTGGGTTTAAATTCGGGGATGTGGGATGGAGAGGGATGATGGGTTGGTGGCCAGGGGAATATGGTAAACTCATTCCGGAGCTATATGAACAACGCACGTACACTAGTAGCTCTTTGACAAGTTGCATTGTCCCGCTGATAGACCCCATTGTGCCGAAGAAAAGCACATAGGGGTGGACGTGGTCTCCATGGATAGATGCATACCCTGTGTTGATCCACTCTGTCTTGCAAAAGACGAGATCATCCAGAGAACACCACGAAAACATTCCCCAGGTCATTAACACTCCCTCCTCCGTCCTGGACACTTCTGACGATTGTTACAGTGCCGTGTATGCCCAAAGCGATCTGTCTCATGGAGCATAAAGCACGGTTCATCAGAAAAGACCACCTGTCACCACCTAGTGGACGTCCAGTCGCCGCTAATGAACAGTAATCGGCAAGGATGCATTACCAGGTGCCTGCTACACAGGCCCAAATGCAGCAACGTTCACAGAACAGTCGTTGACGAGGCTCTACTGGTAGCCCCTTGGTTTACCTAGGCAGTCAATCGCTCAACATTCTAGCCACCCATACACATCTCCACCGCTGCCGTTTACGCCTCTAATCTATGGTCCTTGGTGCACCACAGTTGCTTCAGCACCTGCTTTGGATAGCGCTATTTTTGCCATTTGTGGTGTACGTAAAACAGAATCTTTTCAGAAATGCTTCCATCCTTGTCCCGAAACCCAATGACTGTGCTCTTTTGGACGTGAGATGAATTGCTACGTTTCCGCGTTACGACCAGTGCACTGTTTTCCGCGTCTCCCGGCAAGCTTTTTATACCTTCCACCGCTCGTGCTTCGCCCTGCCGTCTCTGACTGGTTATTGTACGATGACATGGAATGTAGGTGGTGATCACATTAATGTAACTGGACCGTGTTATGTACTCTGAGGGGTAAGAATCACGACAGCAAAAAGTAATTAATGGAGAGTAATGAAATTGCGGGAATTCTTTTGTGTCGGTAGCATATTTAAGTAATTAACATAGCGAAATCACAGCATAATGTAAGCGAGAGATACGCCGTTGCAAACGTGAAATGCTGGTACATTAATAACCAGTGTAGCGGCCAGATTGTTTAATATATGCATGCAAACATGCATGCATTGCCTCGTACAGGTCCCGGATGTCAGTTTGTGGGATGGAGTACCACCTCTGTTGCACTTGGTCGGTCAATACAGGGACGTTTATTGCTGTTTATGGATGATCCTGGAGTTGTCCTACGATAATGTCCCATATGTCATCGACTGGACACAGTTCTGGTGACGAAGCAGGCCAGTGCTACATGCCGACCTCTGTAGAGTATTTTGGGCTACAACTGCGTTGTGTGGGCAAACTTTATACTGATGGAAGACACCCCTGGAATACAGTTCATGAATGGCGGCACAACAGGTCGAATCACCAGATTGACACTCAAATTGGCAGTCAGGGTGCGTGGGTTAACCACGAGAATGCTCCTGCCGTCATACGAAATCGCACCCCGACCATAGCTCCAGGTGTAGGTCCAATATATCTAGCAGCCTGGTTTCGCGCTCTCAACTGGGCCCCATCTAATCAACAAATGGCCACCACTGGCAAAGAGACAGAACCAGCTCTCATCAGAAAACACAACAGATCTCCAATCCGCCCTACAGCCGCCCACTGTGGCCGAGTGGTTCTAGGCGCTTCAGTCCGGAACCGCGCTGCTGCTCCGGTCGGAGTTTCGAATCCTGCCTCGGTCATGGATGTGTGTGATGTTCTTAGGTTAGTTAGGTTTCAGTAGTTCTAAGTCTAGGGGACTGATGACCTCAGATGTTAAGTCCCATAGTGATTAGAGCCATTTGAACGATTTTGAAACACCCCACCCACCAATGGATTCTCACTATACATCCCTGAGGCCGCAAATGGTTTGGGGTCATTAGAATGCACGTTGTACGGCGTGTGGCTCGGAGTTGTCCTTGAAGTAAACGATCTGTAACAGTTTGTTGTGTCACTGTGTTTCGAACTGCTCATCAAATTACTGCTGCAGATGCAATATGTTGCGCCTGAGCCAAATGCCGAACACTATGGTTCTTCCTCTAGTTTGTGCCACGTGGCCATTCGGAACTCGGCCTTATTGCGACCGTACATTCTCGTGAACATCGCTGCCAGCTGTAGTGCACAGTGGCGCCATTCCTGGCAAACCTTTCTGCAGTATCGCGGAAGGAACAAGCAGTTTCTGGTACAACTGTTGCAAGACCTCGTTCAATTTCAGTGAGATGCTGATAATGGGGTCTTTGTCGCCTAAAGGCCATAATCGACTAACATTAATTCACAACGTCCAGTCACATATGCAGGGTGGTCCATTGATAGTGACCATGCCAAATATCTCACGAAATAAGCACCAACCGAAAAAGCTACAAAGAAGGGGGAAACCAGATGGCACTATGGTTGGCCCGCTAGATGGCGCTGCCATAGGTCAAACGGATTTCAACTGCTTTTTAAAAAAATAAGAACCCCCATTTTTTACTACATATTCGTGCAGTACGTAAAGAAATATGAATGTTTTAGTTGGACCACTTTTTTCGCTTTGTGATAGATGGCGCTGTAGTAGTCACAAAAATATGGCTCACAATTTAAGACGAACAGTTGGTAACAGGTAGGTATTTTAAATTAAAATACAGAACATAGGTACGTTACAGCATTTTATTTCGGTTTTTCCAATGTGATACATGTACCTTTGTTAACTAATCATTTCTGAGAACGCATGCTGTTACAGCGTGATTACCTGTAAATATCACATTAACGCAATAAATGCTCAAAATGATGTCCGTCAATCTCAATGCATTTGGCAAAAGTGTAACGACATTCCTCTCAACAGCAAGTGTTCTACCATCTGAGCCGCCCAAGCACGTTTGGAAGAGCTACTGGCAGAATTAAGGCTGTGAGGACGGGGCGTGAGTCGTGCTTGGGTAGCTCAGATGGTAGAGCACTTGCCCGCGAAAGGCAAAGGTCCCGAGTTCGAGTCTCGGTCCGGCACACAGCTTTAATCTGCCAGGAAGCTTCATATCAGCGCAGAGTGAAAATCTCATTCTAGTTTCAGATCTAGTTACAAAAGATGTGGAGCTCTGCTGCCCTTTTTAAACTGCCCCGTGAAGTCCTTCTGCAGTTTTCCACTTTTCTGGCACTCTACCCGTTTTGTCATCTTTGATTTGCGACACATTGTAGTCTCCAAAGCAGTCGTAGTGGGCGCAAAGTGTGAGCGGACGATGCCCGGTGTACTTTCCCTCCGCTCGGGCGAGCAGCGTTTGCCTTGCCTGGAGAGCAGCTCAGCTTCCCGGCTGCTAACGGCCGGCGGAAGCGCGGAGACGAAACGTGAACGGAAGGGGCGGCGCAGCCCTGCTTGGCGCCGGAGCTGGCGAGGGCAATCTCACGGTCCGCCGGCTCCGGCTCAGGCGGGGCCGCCGCGCTCGTAAACAGCCCGAGCACAGCCGCCATCGACCGCCGTAACGGGCTGGACCCTGCGTCACCGCACGCCCTGGGTGCCTGCCTGCTGCCGGCTCCGTCGCAGGCAATTATCACCACCAGAGTACGTAGCTGGGGTGTGATCGAGGCTGCGGATGCCATTGCTGAAGGTGAGAATAGCAGAAACTTTACTCCTCTCATTTTCGCCGCTCCAAGCTTCATCATCATTATCACTACCAGGTCGGCAACTTGACAGTGTCATCACGACCGGGCTTCTAATGGAATCCAGTCCTGCCTACAATTGAAATAGTGTTAGTTAACTGTCGTAATAAAGACACGGCCCGAATTCTGAAAGTGAGTACCAGACATAGGACTGATTAAAATTAATTGCAGGGCAAGGAACCACGAACATACTAGAAGTGGTAAAAAGTCATCATTTGAAAACGATACTCATCGTTTTATTCGACGTAGGAGCTGTTGGTGATGTGTTGTTGTTATTGCTCGTTGTCCTGAAAATTAAACGGAGTATGATTTCGGCGAAAGGTTTCCTCGATCTTTTAAGTGTTCAAGAACAATATGTTAATCTTCTTCACGCTGTCGGCACTGTGGCGAAATTTCTTCCTTTAACAATGCATTCATATCTTGTACTCAAAACGACGGAAGCAGCTATAAAGTGTAATTCCTCTCAACTGAAACATCAGTCTGAATCACTTAGCGAAATAACGATTTAATAAAATTTCGGAAACGTTCGCCCACTGTATTTTTTAGAGTGGTCTATGCGCTGGTGACGTTTAGTAAACTTCATGCGGTAGTTTTCAGCTGACGTTTCTTATTGTTTCTAGAAAAAAATTCAGAAAAATTATCATTCACTGTTTTAATTTCCTTGAGTGTTGCAGTGGCCGCTTGAATTTGCCGTTTTAGCTGAGAAATGATGTGAACCTTTGGTGGTATTGGTATTAGCTTTGATTTAGTAGTATTGATAAAAGTTGTTGCTTTGTCAGTAGAGAGAGAATTTCGAGACCACTGTTGTTAGTTCTTTAAATAGTTCCACTGTTGTAATTGAACTTAGGTAACGTAGAGATTAGGTTTCTCAGTAACTGCTAAAATGTTACCATGAGTAAGAAGTTTGGGCTTTGTCGTAGGTTTGTAAGAATGGGATTTGTTCAAAGGATTTTCATTGGAATGGGAGGTGGATGCAATGGGGTCACCAGTGGGCATTCTAGTGAGCTCCTCTACTGGAAATGCAGAATCTGTAGCAGAAATAAGTTGATAGAGGAGCAGAAGCGTAAGATCTGTACTCTTCAGGTTCAGTCACTAGATGCAAGGTAGTAACTGGACTGGTTGAGGAGGGTGAAGGGTGCTGGGAATGGGAACTCGCAGCTGCTAAGAAGGCAGCTAGGAGGAGGAGATATTCAGACAGTTGTACTTTGCGTATAACCAATAGATCTTAGCAACTGTCAGAGCTGAGTAGAAAGGAGCCTCTTGTAGCTGTAGGTGTAGGAAACATCCAGCAGTCCTCAGCAATTAGGAATCCTAAGTCAGTTGCCAATTCTAATGGAGAGAAGAAGGTTCTGCTGCGAGGTGGTTCGCTTGGCAGAGGTGTGGGCCAGTAGTTGCAGGAAGTGTTGGGGTGTGAGTACCTGTTCACCAGCATTGTGAAGCCTAGTGCAGTGTTGGCTCAGGTGACTGACAGAATATGGGTGTTATGTAGGAATTTTATGAAAGAGGATCAATTAGTGATTGCGGGTGGAGCAAGGAATACTCTTGATTGGGACGGGAAATATGATGTAGGTGGTGACGTGGTAAAGATAGTTACCCAAACTGGTGGCACTAATGTGCGCTTCGTACAACTGTTTCAGTGTCATGATCGGCCTCATCTTAATGCTGCTGTTAGGCGTGTTAACATGGGGCTGGAGAAGGCACTGATGGCGAACGGCATAGCTCACATTGCAGTGGTGCCAGTTGAGTCTATCAATAAATAAGGTTTCACTAGGCATGGCCTGTACTTCATTTTGTATGGGTTGGGGAGGTGACAGTATAGTGGGTGGTGGTGAGATCATTCATGAAAAAATTCCTGTAATATTTGGTGTTAGAGCTGCACTTATTTTAGACTGAAGTAATCTGATAGGTATACCTGCTTGAAGGAAGTCTCTCTAAGAAACGAGCCGGCCCGTGTGGCCGAGCGGTTCTAGGCTCTTCAGTCTGGAACCGCGCGACCGCTACGGTCGCAGGTTCGAATCCTGTCTCGGGCATGGATGTGTGTGATGTCCTTAGGTTAGTTAGGTTCAAGTAGTTATAAGTTTTTGGGGACTGATGACCTCAGATGTTGTCGCATAGTGCTCAGAGTCATTGGAATCCTTTTTTCTAACAAACGAGTCACCTTCAGAGGAGGCGAGAAATCCAGGTAGAGAAAGAATTAGTATATTTCATCAAAATATAAGAAGTATTAGAGATAAAGTTAGTAAACTGGTTATAGATGCAGACTCTGGCATTATTGGTGTATCGGAGCACCGATTAAATACTCTGACAATTCAGGCCTCCTTTTAAGGTAATGCAGGGGCAGATTAATTTAGTGAAACCAAACTTGTAATTGTTGTCGTTTGTACGTCCTGTAACTCTGACCTCAGAGCATTTCTGCTCGAGCTAGAGAGGTTTCTTGGTTCAGTTTATAGGAAGTACCAGAAATTACTAATGTGTGGTGACTTCAATATTAATTTTGTAGATGATTGTGCACGAAAAAGAATTTTGTTCAGATCTCTTAAACTCATATTATCTGATGCAGACTGTGTTTCTTCCAACCAGGGTTCAGGGGAATAGTAACACACCCATAGACAATATTTTTATTCATTCTTCATTACTAAATGGACATGCTGCTAGTAAAAGGGTGAATGGCCCTTCAGACCATGATGCACAAATTTTAACACTAAAAGGCTTCTGCACTCAAACAAATGTTACATATAATTACAAACTATGCAGGAAAGCTAATCCTACGGCAACAGAGATGTTTATAGTGCCTATAACAAATATGAAAAATATAATGCTTTGCTTAACACATTTCTCATGATCTTTGAGACTCGCTTTCCATTCGAACGTTCTAAACGGGCTACTGGAAGTAAAAGGCAGTCTGGGTAACTGAGTATTGGGATAACAAAAATATTTAGACAAAAAAAACCTTAATTCACCCTGGACCGGCCATGAAGGTCCAACGGAACCGACCGGCCGCCGTGTCATCCTCAGCACATAGGCGTCACTGGATGCGGATATGGAGGGTTATGTGGTTAGCACATGCCTCTCCCGGCCGTATGTTAGTTTTCGATATCGGAGCCGCTACTTCTCAATCACGTAGCTCCTCAGTTTGCCTCACAACGGCTGAGTGCATGCCGCTTGCAAACAGCGCTCGGCAGACTGGATGGTCACCCATCCAAGTGCTAGCCCAGCCCGACAGCACTTAACTCCGGTGCTCTGACGGGAACCGGTTTTACCATTGTGGCAAGGCCGTTGGCATGTAGAACAAAGCGGGAATTTTATCAAAATGTTAGAAGTAGTCACAATCGAGCTACAGAAGCCTATTACAAAAAGTATTGTAAAGCGCTTAAAAGTGTTATTGGGAAGGCAAAGAGTAGTGGTACGCAAATAGAATAGGTAATTCACAGGATAGAATTAAAAACATATGGTCAGTTTTGAAGGAAGTGTCTGGCCGGCAGCACAAGGTCGATGATATAAAGTCAGTTCGTAGTAAAAATATTTCCGTTATACCGTATACCATAAAACCTGGTTAGCGGAAGGTCCGTTAGTTTGATTTATGTTTGTCGATTCCTAATGTCGAAAGCCGCAGGCACCTTTCATGAACCAACGTGGATGCCTGTCGCTGCATGCTTGGAATCATCTGAAGGGGACGTTTGTCTAGCTGTGGACGTCTGACGGTGATGAGTACTATGAATTAGTTCGCGAATGAACGGTTGGATGTCACAATATTTCGACAAGCTACCTCTTTGCCATCTTCAGGTGAGTTGATGAACTGACCTCTCGTGGGCCGACGTGGCGGTTATTCCTTGCTGCAGTGCATTATGTGGAAAGATAGGGCGTATTCTCCGGAAACACTAAATGATGACGGTCTTCCGCCCACCAAATATCAGATATCCTGCCAACGTGGCATGTCATATATGGGAGGGATAGTGCGTATTGTCACAGTTTGTTGACATGAGCACCATCACCACACCATACTGCAGCAGCCTAAGAAGTGGGCAGTGCCTATAGGAACTACACGGAAAGCAATACAACTATACTAATGTTCCGACACAGTTTAAGGTTTCTAGTTTATTTTTGATATTCAAGGGATGTGAACTCTGTATTTTCGCTCGATGTGTCTTACTTCATATCTGTACTCTGGACATTTTTCAAACAATTATCATCAATAGTCGATACGTTACGCGACAGAGGGTGTGAGTTAAGGCACTGTGATCTTCGGTCGCTGGAAGAGGCATCGTTGCAGAAGAATTCTATGAGAAGTAGATAAGCTGATTATTGGTCACACTACTCGGCAATCTACAAATAGCTTGCAGAACATGGAAATAAAAATACAGAGGAGATTGAATTTTAGTAATATTATTTGGGAAAGATTAAATTGTTGTAACATTGGTTGCGTGCGCGTAATTTAGGATTTGCTTGGAAAACTGACAGTTTTAGTGGGATTTTTCTTTATTGATTCAGGTTAGTCACTTTCATCGTTCAGACGTGAATATGTTACTAGTTCACATGGCTTGCACTCAGAAGTTACAGACTATCACTCCTTTAACATTTGAATAATTAATTCACGACAGAGTCATTCTTTTAATAAGGAGTATTTTTTGTGAAAATGCCTGTAATAGTAAAAGAAAGAGTTTTATTAATCACAATATAGTTTTTGAATGCTCGTCTCATTTTAATCACTTACTAGATGCAATATCTTCCAGCGTCTCCTCACAAAAATTTGGTTTCGAAAAAATATGCCTCGCCGCATTGCACTTCGCAGGGCACAGTGGTTAGGGCCAGTTACATTATAGTCAAGGCAATAATGTTCACAATTACGTGTTGCATTTCAAACTTAATATCAGGTTCAATTTTGATGAAGTTGAGTTTAAACTACATTTCATGTCAGAGTTTCATAATTACATTTGCATGTGTATCACTTAGTGCTGGGAACTTTATTTAGTCAGTTGCTTACACAATGGTCTTACCGCAGCGGTAACTCCAGTTCCTCTCAGATCATCGAAGTTAAGCGCTGTCCGACTTGTGTAGCACTTGGGTGGGTCACCATCTAGTCTGCCGAAAGCTGTTGGCAAGTGGGGTGCACTCAGCCCTTATGAGACCAAGTGAAGAGCTACTTGATCGAGAAGTAGTGGTACTGGTCACGAAAAGTGACAACGGCTGCGAGAGCAGTGTGCTGACCACATGCCCCTCTGTATCCGCATCTGGTGGCGACCAAGCGCTGAGGATGATACGGCGACCGGTCGTTACCGCTGGGTCTTCACAGGCCTGTGCGGAGGGTGTTTTGTTTCTTTATGTAGAATCACAAGTCATTTTTGAGAAAGATTTTTGGTTATTTATTGTTTCGTTGCATCGTTGTATCCGCATCTGGTGGCGACCAAGCGCTGAGGATGATATGGCGACCGGTCGTTACCGCTGGGTCTTCACAGGCCTGTGCGGAGGGTGTTTTGTTTCTTTATGTAGAATCACAAGTCATTTTTGAGAAAGATTTTTGGTTATTTATTGTTTCAAAATGCGTTTTATAATTTCATGAAGCGTTTTTAGTCTGCTAGCTTCGTATGTTGAAAGTACAGGTCGCGTACTGAGACATCACGCATTATAAGACCGTTTATTGCACCGCACAATACAGAATTTCACTGAACAGTTTCCTCAGAAAACAGTTTTAAGTTTTCTGATTATTTTCGTAAAGGTTTATTCAAATATAGTTGTACAGTTTTAGATAGTCTGGCGACTCATTTTATCAGATAATGTGTCGTAATTACTCCACTTACAGAGTTTAGGATTACGACACAGACACACACGAAGTTAAAGATAGGAAACCAGTTCAGTCCAGTAGAGTTTGCAATATTTAACTCAACATATTGCCGGCCGCGGTGGTCTCGCGGTTCTAGGCGCGCAGTCCGGAACCGTGCGACTGCTACGATCGCAGGTTCGAATCCTCGGGCATGGATGTGTGTGATGTCCTTAGGTTAGTTAGGTTTAAGTAGTTCTAAGTTCTAGGGGACTGATGACCACAGCAGTTGAGTCCCATAGTGCTCAGAGCCATTTGAACCATTTGAACTCAACATATTATTCATTTTTATTCACGAAAATTATAACAGATGTTGTGACGTCCCTTCCCTCCTTCCTCACTCGCCGGAAGGAGACGCGACTCGTAACGATATTCGTCCCCATCGGTGTGACGCGGAACAGCACCTGCAACTCTCGTAAGAATACAACTTCTCGCGTGGTTTAAAAATATTCTGATGTCTGTCCGCAACAGTCTTCTCAGTTTTTGCGAACTGGTAAACTGCAATCGTTTATTTTTATTTTTACGCCCGGTTAGTTCCGTGACGAAATAAAATCTTGATTCTTGATTTCATCATTACGGTCGTGTTTCACATCATACATGGCGAGGATGAAAATTTTCTGTCTACTATTCCTTTGCTTTGCCGTTTCTAGATCCAGTTATTTACCAACGGTCCGACGTAACTCCAGAGATAACTTAAGTTAGAGTAAATGATTTTTTTTAATACGCCGCAATATTGATTTAAACTAATAACTCTTCACTATCCATGATTCATGTATTCACTTAGTCACTTAAAATGTTTAAAAAATGTTTAAAGAGTCAATCAACGTGCATTAATACACATTGCATTGTCCGTTCAATGAGTTAGGCGACAAGTAAGATTTGCCTATTGATTCAGATTTTATTGTTCTTTCTGTAACTAATTGTTTGTCCCTACAACACACGCACATCGATATGTCATTCAATATTAATTTCAGATCGGTAATCGTGACGCTGACTACAACTTTGGACTAATCGGCGTACTTATCTTTCTTCGTGTCTTCGATTTATTGTGTCGTACTCAAGACTACGAATTGTTTTTCTGTCGTTGATCCATTGCTCTCAAGGTTTTTAACTGTTCATCAGTACGAAGGCTAAGTCCGACAAACCCATATCACTCAATTGAAGTCTAACACTCGTCGTATTATACTGTCGCGTTCGGGTTCGATTCCCGGCGGGGTCAGGGATTTTCTCTGCCTCGTGATGACTGGGTGTTGTGTGATGTCCTTAGGTTAGTTATGTTTAAGTAGTTCTAAGTTCTAGGGGACTGATGACCATAGATGTTAAGTCCCATAGTGCTTAGAGCCATTTGAACTGAGGCGTTGAGAACGGTAAAGGTTAACTTTCATCAGTCGAATGGCTGAGCAATACTTCAGTCGCTACCTCACGAATTATCAAACTTCCAAAACTGAAACACTCTAATAGCGTTTGCGTCCAGGCAACTATTGCAAAAGCACTTTAGAGAGACTCAAGAGCAACTAACTAACTAACTGAACATTTCCGTATCCGAGTTGCATTGTAGTCGCATTGAATTTCCTCTCCCATGGTAAATGTTATCTTTCACTGAATTACTTTCTTGGATTTAACCTTCGTTCATATGATTTGGAATTTATTCTATAGATGTTTGATAAAGAATCTATGATAATCCTGTCCCTTTATCTCTCCTTTTTGTATGCTATTCTCAGTATTTGAATTATATAGGTGTTATCAAAATATTATCAGTATAGATTATATTGTCAATATTTGCCGTCAGTGTCAAGATGACTCACTTCCCTACTTTAAGTTTCCACAAAGTTTGTTAATTGGGGTCTTCTGTCCTTGTGGAGTTACAACGTATAACTTCTGGAACTATTTCGTTGAAGAATCTATTAAGATACGACTAAGGGAAATGCTGATCAATCGTGATAGGGGTAAGGCGTGGTGACTTGTAATTAGTCTGATTAAGAAGAGGAAGACGATACCAAACAACGAACTGACTTCAGCGGAAGTACAGTGCAGGTGTCGGCAGCACCCGTACGTGGGCGCGAACCAAGGATTGAGCAGTGTGTCGGCGGCAGGATTGGGGAAGAGAAGCTGGCCGTGGACGGCAGACAGTTCGGCTGGGTGGGCGAGGGAGAGGGGGGGGGGGGGGGGGGGGGAGAGATAAGTGCCGCACCAGCCCCCAGACGGTCAAATCATAGAACATGATGATGACAAGGTGGTCCCTTGCCGGAATATAGAACCCGTTGGACACTGATATTCAGCCGTTCATACGTGAACTATTTCGTCATATAGTACGACAGGGGAAACTGAAGAATTACATGACTCGTGTCGTGGTCTGATAGTTTGGGAAAAAGCCATCCGAATATTGGAGCAATTTTATATGTTTCGAGTTGAGGAGAAACAACCACTGTATCGCTGGGAATACGGCACAAACCTCTCCCAGAGATCCTACGCCACCTTGCGAGCCACATCGCGTCAGACGCCGCCCCCTAACTCGGCGCCGCGGAGCGCTTAGGGGCTTCGCTGCAATTAGGGCGCTCGTTAGGGGTACCCGATTACCGACAGAATGGGCGGGGGGGGAGGTGTGGGAGGGGAGGTGCATCCGTCACACGCCGCACGCCGGCCAGGTAAGCTGCGCTGCGCAGCATTACCAATGCAGATGTGCCGTGTGAGTGTGAGGAGCCTCGTTAATGCGTGCAAAGTTATTCGCACGGCCGCAATCCGAGACGGCCGCGCCGCTTTGCACTCGTTCGTACTTCAGGGGAGCAGAGCCACGCCTCACACGGCGAGCACTCAGCCAGCAATTAAGCCAAATTGCTACACACTTCACTCTGGCACACCTATTGTTATCTCGAGCACCGTCAGCGCAGCAAACTCGGAAACCAACACATGTCTTCCTGACAGCGCTGCCACAGCTTCTGGAGAGCTGTTGCTACGAATGAGTCTTCCGAATTTGTAATTATGACGACATGTTTTGCCCTTGTGGCTGTAAACTGCAAGTACGCTCTCCATGCCTATTAACGTTCCTTCACGTCTGAGAGCTGTCGAAGACCGTACGGTGAAGAATTAAACAATTGAAGTGGCTCCAGACAGCTACCAGTACGCTTCTGGAAACGTTATTTTCATTTCTTCTCTCGATTTACGTCTATATTTGGACAAAGATGCTGACATCTTGTCTGATTGGTACTTTTTGTGTCGAGGATATCAACAATGTGTGCCGGCATCTGTGACCGAGTGGTTCTAGGCTCTTCAGTCTGGAACCGCGCTCCTGCTACGATCGCAGGTGCGAATCCTGCCTCGGGGATGGATATGTGTGATGTCCTTAGGTTAGTTAGGTTTAAGTCTAGGGCAGGGGTCTGCAAACTTTTTAGGCCGCAGGCCACATCGACTCCTCCACTAAGTCATAAGGGCCAAGATCACCGTAATGTAAGGCAAAAGGAAATATGAAATCGAAAAAATCTAAGGTTGTGGGAATAGCTAGCATTGAAACGAACTACGATTTTTATTTAATTACGCAATTTTGATTCTTGAACTTACCTGACCGAAATTCTGGCGTATTTTATTCTGGCGAATTTCACCGACAAAAAGTATGTCACTGCACATTCTTCACGAAAGCGTCCCGCAAAGTTAACGAAATCTCAAAATACTGTTAGCAACACTATTACTGCAAGACCTAACAGAGCTAGAGTATGTCAAGGCATTGTTATTTCAAGCGGCGCAACAATAAAGTTCTGCAGTCTTGTAGCGATTAACAGAGTCAATGTCGTGGCGTATTGGTCGCGATAGGCCTCGAAACTCAATTGTTGGCAGTATAGGTACCACCTCAAATATTTGGCTAGCCGGATACCGGGGAAGTCTGGCCAGCTAACGGAGCCCGGTTTGCCGGCCCTCGCGGGCCGGTTTCCGCCCGCGGGCCGTGGTTTGGAGACCCCTGGTCTAGGGGACTGATGACCTCACATGTTAAGTCCCATAGTGCTTAGACCCATTTGAAGCATTTGAACATTGTATAATCAGCGTTCTTGTGTCTGAGCCATCCAATCGTACTTGACAGACAAACGAAAGATACAAACACATTTCGCACGATGACAAGCAAAAAGGAATTCAATTTGAAGTCGGAGTAATAAGCAAGCTCCTTAACAAATCAATAAAATAAAATTTGGCAAAGGGGGCCACTTACAAGTTTAATCAACAGTATATAGAGCTAACAGCACACAAATTTCAGCTCTCTAAACTTCTCGTTTCTAAGGATGTGTTGAAATGAGAAGTGTCGAAGTGGTAGCAGTATTAAAATATCTCACAGCGAGAATAATGTGGACAGGAACGCATCTTCATTGTATGTAATGTGGCATTACTTTTCTCCTGACTGTGACGCCTCACGGCCGTACCCCTCTGCTACTGCTCTTCTCAGTCCCCAGGAACAACATACACATTCAATGAGAGCGGGAGACCCTACACTGTTTTTATCGATAGTTGGATATTATTACTCTGCTATTGCTTATTATACAGGGTGTCCCAGAATTATTTATACACTCTTTTGAAACTGAACACCTCTTTCATGAAAGGGGTTAGAAATACAATTTTAGTGGTGTCAGGTGCCTAATGGAGCGACTTACAGTAGTAAATGTTGAAACTGATGTCCGTTTATCGGAATACACCGTCGACAACGACTTACGACTGAGCGATATGCCAACTTTATTGTTTCCAAAGGAATAGCATCACAGGCTTGCTCAATTTGCTCTCTAAGAATATCCAGTGTGTTCGGTCTCGCAGAGTAAACTGTGTTCTTGGAGCCCCCACAGAAAGCAGTCTAGAGGAGTGAAACCTGGAGATCGAGCGGGATACTCCACACTCTCTCTTCGTCCCATCCACCTGGATGGGAATGTACGATTGAGAAATGCCCTCACATCCAGATGAAAGTGATGTGATACCCCATCCTGTTGAAAGTAATTTCCAAACACAACGCTAACACCAGGAATTATCATTTCCAACATTTCCAAGTACGAATCGCCTTTGACAGTGTTGTCAAAGGCGTACGGCCCGATTAACCCTCTAGAAGACAGATCACACCATACTGTTACTCCTGATAGATTAACATGCCTTTGCTAGGTTCCATATGGATTTTCCCTGGCCTAGTACACGTAATTATGGCGGTGAATTGTTCCATCAAGTTTAAACGTTGCTTCATCTGACCAAAAAATTCGATCTTGGATACGTTGCTCCTCTTCACATTTGTTAATGAACCACTAACAAAATTCGCTTCGCCTATCAGGATCACCCTCATTAAGAGCATGGACAAATATTGGAATGTAAGGCTTAAAGTTCTGAGATAGCAAATTTTTCTATGAACACTGCTTCTGCAGATCCCAGTCTCACGAGAGCATTGACTCACAGATTTATTCGGGGATCGTGTGTATGATTGGCTTACTGCATCAACACTCTCATTGTCTGTTGAACTCCTCTATCGTCCGCTGTGTACCTTCTTCATATCGTGCACCGTTCCTTCGACCTCAAATTTATCTCTGATTCTTGTAATTGTTACTCTTATCGTTCGTGGTGTTCCAAATTCAACTCTCAAACGTCGACGTACCGCATTCACATTCTCTATTTTCCGGTAACACTTTAGCACCCATTTCTGTTATTCAAACGATAAATCCATGTTAGGGGTGGCCGAGCGGTTCTAGGCGCTACAGTTTGGAACCGCGTGACCGCTACGGTCGCAGGTGCGAATCCTGCCTCGGTCATGAATATGTGTGATGTCCTTGGGTTAGTTAGGTTTAAGTAGTTCTAAGTTCTAGGGGACTGATGACCTCAGAAGTTAAGTCCCACAGTGCTCAGAGCCATTTGAACCATTTTGAACGCCATGTTTGCTGACAATCCTGAAGCATTGTCATGTTTTTCACCGTCTTCTAAATTATTACCCATAAAAATTGTATTTCTGTCTCCTTAATTAAAGAAATATTCTGTTTCAAAGAGTGTTTACATTATTTTGGGACACTCTGTACAACGGAAAATAATAATAATAATAATAATTATTATTATTATTATTATTATGAAAAACCAGTTAGTAAAATGTAGCAGTGCAGGCATTGAAATTATTATATTATCCTTCTATTGCCCTTAAAAAGAGAAAAAATAACAATCCTTCTCTAATATTAATTACAGGGTGTTTCAAAAATGACCGGTATATTTGAAACGGCAATACAAACTAAACGAGCAGCGATAGAAATACACCGTTTGTTGCAATGTGCTTGGGACAACAGTACATTTTCAGGCAGACAAACTTTCGAAATTACAGTATTTAAATTGTCAACAACTGGGAAACTCTATAGTACGATATTTTCCACATATCCACCATGCGTAGCAATAATATGGCGTAGTCTCTGAATGAAATTACCCGAAACCTTTGACAACGTGTCTAGCGGAATGGCTTCACATGCAGATGAGATGTACTGCTTCAGCTGTTCAATTGTTTCTGGATTATGGCGGTACACCTGGTCTTTCAAGTGTCCCCACAGAAAGAAGTCACAGGGGTTCATGTCTGGCGAATAGGGAGGCCAATCCACGCCGCCTCCTGTATGTTTCGGATAGCCCAAAGCAATCACACGATCATCGAAATATTCATTCAGGAAATTAAAGACGTCGGCTGTGCGACGTGGCCGAGCACCATCTTGCATAAACCACGAGGTGTTCGCAGTGTCGTCTAAAGCAGTTTGTACCGCCACAAATTCACGAAGAATGTCCAGATAGCGTGATGCAGTAATCATTTTGGATCTGAAAAATGGGCCAATGATTCCTTTGGAAGAAATGGCGGCCCAGACCAGTACTTTTTGAGGATGCAGGGACGATGGGACTGCAACATGGGGCTTTTCGGTTCCCCATATCTGCCAGTTCTGTTTATTGACGAAGCCGTCCAGGTAAAAATAAGCTTCGTCAGTAAACCAAATGCTGACCACATGCATATCGCCGTCATCAATCCTGTGCACTATATCGTTAGCGAATGTCTCTTGTGCAACAATGGTAGCGGCGCTGAGGGGTTGCCGCGTTTGAATTTTGTATGGATAGAGGTGTAAACTCTGGCGCATGAGACGATACGTGGACGTTGGCGTCATTTGGACCTCAGCTGCAACACGGCGAACGGAAACCCGAGGCCGCTGTTGGATCACCTGCTGCACTAGCTGCTCGTTGCCCTCTGTGGTTGCCGTACGCGGTCGCCCTACCTTTCCAGCACGTTCATCCGTCACGTTCCCAGTCCCTTGAAATTTTTCAAACAGATCCTTTATTGTATCGCTTTTCGGTCCTTTGGTTACATTAAACCTCCGTTGAAAACTTCATCTTGTTGCAACAACACTGTTTTCTAGGCGGTGGAATTCCAACACCAGAAAAATCCTCTGTTCTAAGGAATAAACCATGTTGTCCACAGCACACTTTCATGTTGTGAACAGCACACGCTTACAGCAGAAAGACGACGTACAGAATGGTGCACCCACAGACAGCGTTGTCTTCTATATCTTTCACATCACTTGCAGCGCCATCTGTTGTTGGAAATTGTAACTACTGTAATTTCGAAAGTTTGTTCGCCTGAAAATGTACTGTTGTTCCAAGCATATTGCAACAAACGGTGTATTTCTATCGCTGCTCGTTTAGTTTTTATTGCCGTTTCAAATATACCGGTCATTTTTGAAACACCCTGTAGATCACGCACTCCATAACGCTATGGAATCATAAATCGTAAGTTATTGCAAGCGTATGCCAGTATCTTTCGTGTATTTTATGAAACTGTGTCAACCAAAATTTTTACTTCACCCAAAGGTATGTTTTACATCTATAAACGTCTGTGTGAAGACTTACGTTTCATATTTGTAATAAATATTACGTCAACCGGTCAGTTGCGGAGAAATTTCCTTATTTGCTTATCATCCTTCCTATGACAGTCAAAATACTGCAACAGTCTAGGGGCGTTAGTCCGGTCACACTCTCTATATGCTGCTATGTTATTTAGCAATTTGGTTTTTTCCTTGTCTAAAAAGATCTTTTATTTCAAGTAATAATTTTCAACATACACTACGTGATCAAAAGTATCCGGACACCTGGCTGAAAACGACTTACAAGTTCGTGGCGCCTTCCATAGGTAATGCTGAAATTCAGTATGGTGTTGGCCCAGTATGGTGTTGATGAAAGCTTCCACTCTCGCAGGCATACGTTCAGTGAGGTGCTGGGAGGTTTCTTGGGGAATGGCAGCCCATTCTTCACAGAGTGCTGCATTGAGGAGAGGTATCGATGTCGGTCGGTGATTCCTGGCACGAAGTCGGCGTTCCAAAACTTCCCAAAGGTGTTCTGTAAGATTCAGGTCAGAACTCTGTGTAGGCCAGTTAATTATAGGGATGTTATTGTTACGAAGTCACTCCGCCACAGGCTGTGCATTATGAACAGGTGCTCGATCGTGTTGAAAGATGCAATCACCATCCCGGAATTGCTCTTCAACAATAGGAAGCAAGAAGGTGCTTAAGACATAAGTTTAGGACTGTGCTGTGATAGTGCCATGCAAAATAATAAGGGGTGCAAGCCCTCTCCATGAAAAACACAACCACACCGTAACAGCACTGCCCCCGAATTTTACTGTTGGCATCACACACGCTGGCAGATAACGTTCATCGAGCATTCGCCATACCCACACCCTGCCATCGAATCGCCACATTGTGTACCGTGATTCGTCACTCCACACAACGTTTTCCCACTGTTCAATCGTCCAATATTTACGCTCCTTACACCAAGCGAGGCGTCGTTTGGCATTTACCGGGGTGATGTGTGGATTATGAGCAGCCGCTCGACGATGAAATTCAAGTTTTCTCACCTCCCACCTAACTGACATAGTACTTGCAGTGGATCCTGATGCAGTTTGAAATTCCTGTCTGATGGTCTACATAGATGTCTACTATAACACATTACGACCCTCTTCAACTGTCGGCGGTCTCTGTCAGTCAACAGACGAGGTGAGCCTGTACCCTTTTGGGCTGTACGTGTCCCTTCAAGTTTCCACTTCACTATCACATTACAAACAGTGGACCTAGGGATGTTTAGGAGTGTGGAAATCTCTCGTACAGACGTATGACACAAGTGACACCCAATCACCTGACCTCGTTCGAAATCCGTGAGTTCTTGGAGCGCCCCATTCTGCTCTCTCACGATGTCTAACGACTACTGAAGTCGCTGATGTGGAGTACCTGGCAGTAGGTGGAGCACAATGCAGCTAATATGAAAAACGTATGTTTTAGGGGTATCCGGATACTTTTGATCACATAGTGTACATATGACTCCATAAATGCTACCTAAATTATTCCTCATATTAGGCCGCGACTAGTCCAACTAATGTAGGCTCTCTTCTCAGTTTGCAAGAAGCTTTATTTTTGTATATACATATATCAAAATAGGGAGAATATCCTGATTGCCGAAATGATAAGCAAGCTGCTTATCGGATCAATAAAATAAAATTTGACATAGGGGGTCATTACGTAAGTTCCAAGTTAAGGCAATTGTACATATAGCTAACAGCATATACATTTCAGCCCTCTCGCGATCTTTTCCGCGTGGTCGAACATATAACACACTGCTACAGCATGAACAAAGCCACAGGGGCCGCGTTCCTGGACATCGAAAAAGCTTTCGATCGTCTCTGTCACAACGACCTTTTACACAAACTAAGCAATGCTGGTTTTGCCAGATGGACTCGTAAGTCTAATGCATTCATATCTCACGAACAGATGCTTTAACACTGACGTACAGGGTACCCAAGCTCGCGTACCCCAGGGAAGCATCCTAGGGCCCATCTTGTTAAAACCTGTACATTAATCACTTTCCAGCAAAGCAAAACACGACGTTAGCCGTCTACGCGCATGACACAATCATCCTTGCCCAAGATTGGAAACCTTACTCTGGGAGACTATGATCACAGCCTCATGTGGAAGCATAAGCGGCCAAAGACTCTACTAGCTAGGGCATAACCACCTATGGCAAGTTAACAAACATCCACAAGCGACAAAATCGGCAATCCTGTGCACAGCAGCAATGTTGACTGGATATACCAGGTGCTATTAAAGCCGACCAACAGACTACAGCAAGGAAACCGAGAAGCTCGAACATGATGCACCAACAAAACGCCCTACACTGTGAATCTGATACATGGCCTATAGGACACAATACGATGATGAACCTGTTACAGGTACGCTGACGAAGAAATCAACACCAGCATCCAGCGGCAGCCGCCGAGTTACACCACCGCACGACGACATGCATGATACCCACTACTAACAAAGCCTTGAAACGTCCCCTTTGAAAAATTTATACAGGACTGTGCTTAAACTGACACACAATATTTTTAGCGCAACGCAATCTGACTTTCAATAATCCCTACAAAAGAATGGCCCTCACTAGCATTAACCTATACGTTTCACAAATCACTTACCTCACAAAAATCTTCGTTACTCAAGCTACTCCAATACAGCGAGCGCCACTACTGCCAGCTAAATAAAAGATTCAAACTACTGAAGGCACTAACTACTGATAGGTATAGTTAGCAAATGAAAGATTTTAATACAGAACAGACAATGTATTTACCTTAATAGTCATAATATATATGATAGTTCATGACATCCAGTCTTACAAATTACAAAACTCCGCCATCTCTCTCCCCACGTCCACCACTGCTGGCGGCTCGCCTCCAACTGCGCAATGCTACGCGCTGTTAGCATCCAGCTGCCCAACACTACAATGGCAGACAACAATGCAAACCAGCCACAGACTGCACACGGCACAGCCAGTAATTTTAATACAGAGCGCTACGTGGCGGCGGCGTTACCAAAAAAAAAAACCTAAACAGCCTACTTACATAGCCCCCATGCTCCCCACAAAAAAATTTACAAATTGTGTTGGGCAGTGGACAATAATAATTTGATAAAATTTTTCATAATTACTATAACAAAGATATCAAATGCACACACTTATTGATACAATGTTGGTCAAAAGCTAAAATTTTCTCACAGTCCATAAAGACAGTCCTGATCGTTCATCACAGTAAAATTCCAGTGTTTTTCTCAAAGTCTGAGCAATAAAAGAAATTGCACTTGGAAGTAGTGGATTTCCATGCAGTCTTGAAGAAGTAGTGTTGTCCTTCCAACGGAAAGATGGTGTGGACTCTTGACATGCAGACAGGTAATGGGCCACAACAGAGCAAACCCACAGCAGAGTCAGTCGAAGTTTTGAAGAATCTTGGTAGGTAGGTCAACACAGAGTAGGCCCATTGTAGTCCTGGTAGAGATTACGGTATTGGTGGGCCACCAGAGGTGCAGACCCACTGCAGTCCTTGTAGAAATAATGGTATTGGTGAGTCATCAAAGGCGTAGACCCACTTCAGTCCTTGTAGAGATAGCCAGCAGCCATCTGTTGCGACTGTGCAGGTGCACAATCACCATCGAAGAGTCTTGCGGATAATATAGCAAGTCCATAACCACCACTTGTGCACTCACAAAAATTGTTTTTGAAATGTCCTTAGAACCAGCGATGCTGTTATCCAGTCCCTTGCTGAATTATTAACACACGTGCAAACACTATCAGTCCCTACTTCTCACATATTGTCCATATACTATGACCAACAGAAACGTGTACAGTGAAATGTAAGTTACAAGTTACTTAATTTGATGAACTGGTGTCAATTACAATTTTATAACATAAGAATACAATAACAAAGGTACAAAAAATATCATTAAAGAACATAATAGTACAGATAAAATTTGCAGTAATACAGGCTTTACAAAAGAATCGAAATAACATATACATCAGTGTTACAGGAATTATGACAGGAGCACATACATAAAAAATCAGAATAAATTTCGAAACGTCAACTTCACGAATGAGCATTAGAACAAAACAGAATAAATAATGTGTAAACATATTTACAAAGTAAATAACATGTTATTAATGCAAATTATATTTCAGGATAATGGTATTCCTCATCATAGTGAATGTAGCTTGGTATTAGAAAAATTCTGCAATATAAGTCTTATCAGATAAACATATAAAGACAGGAAGAACATAAATACACAAGGGTACACAAACACATAGTGGGATAACACAAGGAAAGGACAGGGTTTGTTTTACTGCAGTACTTTGCAAACAAAACTTTCTTTACTTCTCGGAGATCTCCCTTCGTTCTTCATTATTTCCAAAAAGTCCTATCTATACCTGATTTCTGTACTTTTTTTCGTATAACTTCTCAATGCATTTCTTCCAATCCATCGCAAATCATTCTCTTATATAGGCTACCCCCTCTTAAGCTAACTTAAATCTACTGAGCTCAGATGCTTAACTAAGGGATGAGGCAATGCAGCAGCACAAAACAATTTACACAAACAGCAATGTTAAAAAATGGAAATGGGCAAAAAAAGGCAGCAATATTACAACTAATATAAGGCAATGCGCAGCAAACAAGAAAAATAAATCAGTAATAAAATTGGCTTAACCTAGTAATACAAAGTGACATTCAGTAGCACTATGAATGGCAAACAGCCGCAGCAAATGCTATAACTTATACCTAAACATGACAAACCCACAAGCAGAAAAAATAGCACACTAAAGACAACAATGCAGATAAGGACAATGTCTATTCACATCTTAAAGTCTATGTAATTACAGTGGTGCACCACAAAAACTAATGCTACAACAAATTACCAAGTACTTGAAAAGAAAATTATATATACAGTTACTGTTATTAGTCGCTTCTTATTGCTCTTTCCATTCCAAGAGCTCCTTTTTCGTAGAATGTGGACCATAAAATAATTATTTAATAGATCTGTCGACAGAAAGTGTTCACATTAGCAAATGCATTTAATTTTATAAAACCAATGCTGCAACACAGCTGGAAAACAGATATCAAATGAAATAAGCAACTATGGACAAATCATAAAAATATCATTCAATAGTCATGTGACATTTCATAAGTTAGTAGAATTCTCTCAACTCTCGTAGAAAGACGTTTGTTATAATCAGGTGTCAGATGTAAGTATCTTTCTCAGTAATGAGCGTTTCGTATTTGAGGTGCTTTCTACAAAGGAATGTCAATAGCGAGCATAATGGCCTCCTTTTTTTTTCACCTGTGCCTCTGAAAGGCACACACTAATGGCTTTCTTTTGTCAGGTGGTTGTCGCGCAGCTGGGTGCCCACGACGCATTACGTGCAGGTGGTCACTCAACTGTCTTATCGAAATATTTACGACACCAGTTTCCGCTACAGTGGCAGTCTCATATAAAAAAATTCACAGTTCAAGAATTTGCGTTACACATCAGTAGAAAGAAAATCCTATTGATACAACAGTGTCCAAAAATTTTCGTCGGCATTGTAATACATTCACGCATTTACATACATGTCATAACTCTTACAGTACGATTCTTGTTTTCCAACAACCTTTTTCACAAACCAGAGTCCCTAACCTCTACTCATTATTTCTTACCTTATTCGTCGACACTTCTTCAATATTCCATCATAACAGATAAGTAGCATAATCAAATAACTCATATAGCATCAGCTTATTGATCATAAACATACTGCAACAGCGTAATACACATCGTCATCATAACATCATAAAACCTCAGCCAAATCTCAAAATCATCGTAGTTTCCTCCAATAATTTAAAAACCTAAGAAAAAAAATTCTCTGCTCATGTCAAAAGTGTCATCTACCTCAAACGTACTTTAAAAATCATAATCTCATACCAAGTATGTCATTCAAAGCTCTCATAGTATCACAATAGTTCTGAAAAAATATGAACAGTTCACAAAGTACTGAAAAAATACAATTTCATAAGTGTGAAGTTATCCACCTGCATAATTGCGTAAACATGTGTCACTGACATAGTAAAAATATGTTTGTTTCTTTGTTTAATAATCAGATAGCTGTGTAATTCTGTGTTAGAGAAATATGGTACCGATGTGTAAAGTTATATAAGCAAATACCACATTAGCTAGGGCTCCTTGTGCTTGCCAAACACATGGTACACAAAGTAAGCGTGTACCCCCATGAGGATTAATGTAATTATATCCTCAGGTGTTACAGATTACAGCAATGGAATGAAATGTATCACGGAAAACCTTTGTATCATTGTACTTCAAATATCTTTAAAAATAAATGTTTTAAGTACAAAATTAATCACTCAAATACGTGTATTGTAGCGATAAACTGTGCGTCTTGTTGTAAGATAATTATGTGGAAGTGTCGTAGTTATCGTCCTCTGTAAGCAAAGTTCAGCTGAAGTCAATGTACTTACCTCGTAATAAACAAAAGTGAATTGCTTTGCGTATAAATATCTTAGTTATTACGCTTATTGCCGTGATGAAGAAAGTACTATGCTGTAACGTATTGCTGTACTATGGAAAAGGCTGCCTAATTGTAGCTATACCACAAAAGTTACCACTAAAACATGTTTTACTTTCCAGAATAATTCAGAAAAACTGTGCAGATATAAGACAGATACACCGCAAAAGCACAATGTAAATTGTGTCACACATTAGTAGAGTCGTGATATAATCGTGTAGCTATCAAAGAAACCAAACGCTAAGTCATTTTTAATCTCACAGAAAGTACTTCAAATAAAGAATGTCTTTTCAACTGAACCAAAATGTTGCATTAAAACCTCATTAACAGTATATGTTCTAAGTATGTAAGCCTTACAGTCGTTACGTAATCGTGCAACTAACAAGCAAGAATGTACAAATAACAACACTGTGTCGTCTGTTCA
Organism: Schistocerca gregaria; assembly: GCF_023897955.1. NCBI lineage: Eukaryota > Metazoa > Arthropoda > Insecta > Orthoptera > Acrididae > Schistocerca > Schistocerca gregaria. Next base: position 1,004,940,718 of record NC_064920.1, on the reverse strand, counting down.
CTATAACAATGCATTCGTAATTTCTGTTTAAAAGTGTTCCCTAGGTTCTAGACTAAATAGTTAACTTCAAAACATTGTTGCATGTTAACAGTTTCTCAGTGTGACAAAGCATACTAGAAATGTGAAGTGAAATGTTTTATGGCAAAGACAAAGTTAAAAAGAGATTATATTTCAATAAACGGTTTTACATGTGAAATGTGGCATAAACCTTTACTCTTCCTCAGTATGCAGCAAATCAACTTGAAGTCAAACATCATCTGGTATACGGCAGTAAAGAACACTGGAATTTTGCTCAAGGTTAGCTTATGTTATTTTTCTCTGAGCCAGCCGGCGCACGTGGCTGCCTGCGGTGCGAGTCATTGTCTGTTACCTCTTTGTTGGCGCGCGTCGTTATTGGGATTAGGAGACCTAACTTCTACAAACTCACCTTGCCGAGAGGGCCCTGCTCTGTTTGAATCCCGCCAGTTCTGATGCAATTCAGGTCTGTCGTTAAGATCATATCGTCTGTCGTCATGTCGGTAATTTCTGTAATTAATTTCTTGTCGGTCACGTGGTGGAGAATTTCTCCCTGAATCGTAACTGCGATGGATGGTGTCTGTTTTGGTCCCGATTTGCGTTGTAAGAATAGACCTGTCGTGTCCAGTTATTGTTTCTGTCGTCACGGAATTGTGACGGATGTGAACTGTAGTGATTGTTTTCCTGTTTCCGCATTCCGCGACTCTCTGTGTCAATTTCTAATTCTTGTAAGAGTCCCTGAAAAGCTTCAATGTCGTCTTTGCATCGTCCTGCTAAAATAATCTGTCGTAAATGTTCAGGTAATTTGATTAAGCAAATGCGGATGAGTTCTGAGGGGCTGTATGGGTTTGAAAGATACTGATTCTTATGTAACATGTCTTCAAAATATTTGACAAGACTGGAAAATTCAGATTGTTCGAAATGTTTCATCATCATGATGCCACGTTTTACTCGGTCTTGTGTGGCTTGGGACCAATATGCTGAGAGGAAAGCATGATAAAATTCTCCTTCACTGTGACAATCGTGAATGATCGATCGCATTCTTATAGCTGGTTCATTCTCCAAGTAGCCACACATAAATTCTAGTCTGTGTTGTAATGACCAGTTGGGAGGAAAACAATGAGAGAATTGATGAAGCCACGCTTGTGGATGAATGTCGTTGCCAGAATTCTTAAATGTTTTGAATTTACGTGTAGTAATGAACAGCTTATAGTCAAAATCATCATGTCGGCGAGTCGCAGGTCGGTCATTGTTACGTCGTTTCGGAGGTTCCATCTCAAAATTCGGTGTACCTTGCCAATTTCTTCCATAATTTCCTAAGTGCCCTGTGTTATTATTTTGTGGCTGTTCCGTATTTCTATGGCCCTCTTCCCATATTGGTGCGTGAGTGTCCTCTGAAATACGTATTTGTTGTATTACCTGTGTCAGCTGACCTTGTACTTCCCGGATTTCTCTTTGGTGTTGTGTATTAATTTGATTCTGATTTTGTTTGAATTTCCTAATTTGTTCGCACTCTTCTGTGTCATTCAGATCATCATCTACCTTTGTAGATAAGTTAGTGAACTGATCTGAAAGTTCGGCTACTTTCTCCGATAGTGAACACATTTCCTCAGTTTGTTTTTCTGAACCAAGTTTCAGAGTGTCCATTTGTGTTGAAATCGAATCTACTGTGACCTTTAAGTTTTCCTGAGTTCTTGCAAGTTGCGTAACCGAATCGGTGGATGCAACTGAGTCCATTTTAGCTTGCAAGGTGTCGTGATTTTCAGGAACAATAGTTTGCAGTTCTTTTATGGCTGCTTCATGATTCTGTAATGCGTTTTCATGCCGCGAAAAAATAGCTTGAAAATGCTCACAAATTTGTGTTTTTACGTCATTACAGATTTTTTGACATTTCGATTCAATGTTATGTAACTCAGTAGTTAAATCTTCACGTGTTTGTTCAAGTGTGGTGTCTAACTTCCGAAGATTTTGTTCCATTGTGTCTAACTTTTGAAGCTTTTGCTGTGTTTGTCTCTGATTTTGTTCCATTGTGTCTAACTTTTGAAGCTTATGTTCCATTGTGTCCAACTGTTGCTGTGTTTGTCTCTGATTTTGTTCTATTGTGTCTAACTTTTGAAGATTTTGTTCCATTGTGTCTAACTTTTGAAGCTTTTGTCCCATTTGTTGCATTAACTGTAATAACAGTGCACTGGTGTCTGAAACATGTTCCTCAGTGCCATTCGGCAATGCATTTGAACCGGCAATATTCACAGTTTGAAAAACAGAAAATGTGTCTTGACTTATTTGAGAAAACGGTGAGGACGCAAAACCTGAATCTACAGTATCTGCAAGAATGTGTCCTGTCATTTCGGAATCCTGAGGCGAGCTGTTGCCAACCGATCGATCGATAATGCTTCCCTGTTCACTAATTGTTTCACTGTCTAAACCATTGTTTGCAGCCCGCTCCATTTCCCTATGTACAATTACCAAATTACTACTTTGAACAATAGTTAATTCATTACATGGTGGCGCTAACACACTGCTTTCGTCTTCACTGTCATTTCTCAGTTTACTTTGGAGCCTAGTATTACGTTTTTCACACGCCATTATTGTCACAATATTTCACACGACAACACAGAAAAGCACAATTTGAAGAACAAAAATAAGAGAACACATTAACATAGCACTGAAAATAATATCTAGTTAATTGCAAGCGAAGCTGCGAAATATTTTGTGCAAATCTACATGCATGCCACAACTGTTTTACTGTACAACAATGAAAGACTGCAACTACAAAGGAAATTCTCTCTATGATTACGCGCTAGCAATAAACAAAATCTACATTAATTACACAAACTACAAGAAAAAAATCAGAAGATTCCAGTGAGGTACCCTCGGCTAAGGGTCGACATATAAAACGTCCCCTTTGAAAAATTTATACAGGACTGTGCTTAAACTGACACACAATATTTTTAGCGCAACGCAATCTGACTTTCAATAATCCCTACAAAAGAATGGCCCTCACTAGCATTAACCTATACGTTTCACAAATCACTTACCTCACAAAAATCTTCGTTACTCAAGCTACTCCAATACAGCGAGCGCCACTACTGCCAGCTAAATAAAAGATTCAAACTACTGAAGGCACTAACTACTGATAGGTATAGTTAGCAAATGAAAGATTTTAATACAGAACAGACAATGTATTTACTTTAATAGTCATAATATATATGATAGTTCATGACATCCAGTCTTACAAATTACAAAACTCCCTCATCTCTCTCCCCACGTCCACCACTGCTGGCGGCTCACCTCCAACTGCGCAACGCTACGCGCTGTTAGCATCCAGCTGCCCAACACTACAATGGCAGACAACAATGCAAACCAGCCACAGACTGCACACGGCACAGCCAGTGATTTTTATACAGAGCGCTACGTGGCGGCGGCGTTACCAAAAAATAAAAAAAAAACCTAAACAGCCTACTTACAGCCTACCCTTGCATGACGTGTCGCAGGCAGAAAGAAAACCGCTACTGCTCTTACAACCCGACCCAACTATCTCAGATGTTTTTCCCCTTGGCTCTTGCCGTGGCACTTTTTCGATCTGCCCTTCAAACCACTACCCTTCGTTCAACTTTCGACCCAATCTATCTCCAGATGAGAGCAAATTAACGGTTAACCCTAACCATACGTTCGCAATCATCGCAGTACCCACATCCTTCGAGACTTCACTTTAGTGAAAACTAACCATTAGGCAGAGGTTGCAGTAGATCTTGTGTCTGCATCTACTCCTACATCTACGTCTACATCAAAGTGATTACTCTGCTATTCACAATAAAGTGCCTGGCAGAGGGTTCAATGAACCACCTTCAAGTTGTCTCTCTCACTCTCCACTATCGAACGGCGTGTGGGAAAAACGAACACTTAATTTTTTATGTGCGAGCCCTGATTTCTCTGCTTTTATCGTGACGATCAATCCTCCCTATGTAGGTGGGTACTAACAGAATGTTTACGCACTCGGAGGAGAAAACTGGTGATTGAAATTTCATGAGAAGATCCCGTCGCAACGAGAAACGCCTTTGTTTTAATGATTGTCAGTAGAATTTACCTATGACGTCTACATCTACATACATACACCGCAATCCACCATACGGTGAGTGGCGGAGGGTACCTCCCACCACAATAGGATCTTCTCTCCATATTCCACTCCAAAACAGAACGAGGGAAAAATGAGCCGTAATCTCTCTTATGTTATCTTTGTGGTCTTTCCGCGAAATGTAAGTTGGTGGCAGTGAAATTGTACTGCAGTCAGCCTCAAATGCTAGTTCTCTAAATTTTTTCAGTAGCTATTCACGAAAAGAACGCCTCCTTTCCTCTAGAGACTACCACCCGAGTTCCTGAAGCACTTCCGTAACACTCGCTTGATGATCAAACGTACCAGGAACAAATCTAGCAGCCCGCCTATGAATTGCTTCTCTGTCCTCCCTCAATCCGATCTGATAGGGATCCCAAACGCTCGAGAAGTACTCAATAATAGGTCGTATTAGTGTTTTATAAGCGGTCTCCTTTCAGATGAACCACATCTTCCCAAAATTCTACCAATGCACTGAAGACGACTATCCGCCTTCCCCACAACTGCCATTACATGCTTGTCCCACTTCATATCGCTCTGTAATGTTACGCCCAAATATTTAATCGACATGACTGTCAAGCGCTACACTACTGATGGAGTATTCAAACATTACAGGATTCGTTTTCCTATTCATCTGCATTAATTTACATGTATCTATATTTAGAGTTAGCTGCCATTCTTTACACCAACCACAAATCCTGTCCAAGCCATCTTATATCATCCTACAGTCACTCAACGACGACACCTTCCCGTACACCACAGCATCATCAGCAAACAGCCGCACATTGCTATCCACCCTATCTAAAAGATCATTTATGTAGATAGAAAACAACAGCGGACCTATCACACTTCCCTGGGGCACTCTAGATGATACGCTCACCACCGATGAACACTCACCATCGAGGACAACGTACTGGGTTCTGTTACTTAAGAAGTCTTCCAGCCAATCCCATATGCTCGTACCTTAGTTAGGAGTCTGCAGTGGGGCACCGAGTCAAACGCTTTCCGGAAGTCAAGGAATAAGGCATCCGTCTGATACCCTTCATCGATTGTTCGCAAGATATCATGTGAAAAAAGGGCGAGTTGGTTTCGCAGGAGCGATGCTTTCTAAAGCCGTGCTGATGCATGGACAGCAACTTCTCTGTCTCAAGGAAATTCATTATATTCGAACTGCGAATATGTTCGAGAATCCTGCAACAAACCGATGTTAAGGATATTGGTCTGTAATTTTGAGGATCCGTCCTTCTACCCTTCTTATATACAGACGTCACCTGCGCTTTTTTCCAGTCGTTCGGGACATTACGTTGGGCAAGAGATTCGCGAAAAATACAAGCTAAGTAAGGAGCCAATACAGTACAGCACTCTCTGTAAAACCGAATTGGAATCCCATCAGGACCTGGCGATTTATTTATTTTCAACCCATTCAGCTGCTTCACAAGCCCAGGGATGTCTATCACTATGTCCTCCATACGGGAATCTGTACGAGACTCAAACGGCGGTATGTTTGTACGATCCTCCTGCGTGAAAGATTTCTCAACTGCTAAATTTAAAATTTCAGCTTTCGTTTTGCTGTCTTCCGTTGCCAGGCTAGACTGATCAGTGAGTGACTAGATAGAATAACTTCGAGCCGCTTACCGATTTTACGTAAGACCAGAATTTCCTTGGGTTTTCAGCAAGATCTTTCGCTAAGGTATGACGGTGGTAGTGGTTGAATGCTTCGCGCATCGCTCTTTTTATAGCAGCACGAATCTCTACTAACTTTTGCCTGTCCTCGTTCTCCCGATCTTTCTTGTACCGCGAGCGGAACTGCCTTTGCTTCCTGAACATTCTCCGAATTGCACTGTTAAACCATGGTGGGTCGTTTCCGTCCGTAACCCACTTTTTCGGCACATACTTGTCCAATGCGTCATTTACAATGTGTTTAAAATTTGCCCATAATTCTTCCACGTCCATCGTACCAGAAGTAAATGAAGTCGATCATTTACTAAGTGGGATGCTAACAACTGCTTATCTGCACTTTCTAGTAAGAGTACTCTCCTAGCCTTCTTGACCGACTTTTTAACTTTCGTAACCATAGTCGTAATGACAGCATCATGATCACTAATCCCTTAGGTTAGTTGGATTTAAGTAGTTCTAAGTTCTAGGGGACTGATGACCATACATGTTAAGTCCAATAGTGCTCAGAGCCAATTGAACTGTCACGGTAGAACCTGGTGGCCGGTAATAACACCCCACAATTAACTTTATTTCCCCTAGCCCTATTAAACGTGTCCAGATAACTTCACAGTCAAACTGTTCTTCGACCTCAGTAGACACAATATTTTTGTCAACTGCAATGAAGACACCACCTCCTACGGTGTCTAATCTGTCTTTCCGATACACGTTCCAACCCTCACTAAATATTTCAGAACTTCCTATCTCAGGGTTCAGCCAGGTCTCAGTCCTGAGCATAATTTGCGCGCCACACGCTTCCTGGAGGGCAGTAAATTCAAGAACTTTATTCCGAACATTCTGAGTATTTACTGCTGATATCTTGATAGCTGAAGTATCTTTACACTGAGCGCGTCCTGATTCCCCTGCCTGCACGTCGACTGGTGAGTGTTCATCAGGACACCTCGCACTACTGCCTAGCCTAAAAAAACCCCATGTGCACGCCACAAGTACTCTGCTAGCCGAGTAGCCGCTTCCTTTGTGTAGTGCACACCTGACCTATCTAGGGGCATCCTACGATTCCCCACCCAATAGCGTAAGTCTAGAAATCTGCAGCCAAGACCGTCACAGAGTCAATGAAGTCTCTGGTTGAGACCCTCCACTCGGCTCCAAACCAAAGGACTCCTATCCACTCTGGGAACGATGCTGCAAATAGAGAGCTCTGCTTGCAACCCGCGTGCGAGGCCAGCGGTCTTCACCAACCGCCAGCCGCCTGTACGAGCTGAGGATCGCCTCAGAACCCAAGCGACAGGCATCATTGGTGCCAACGTGGGCAACTACTTGCAGACGACTGCACCCCGTACGCTCGATAGCCGCAGGCAAGGCCGCCTCCACATCGAGGATGAGGCCCCCCGGCAGACAAACCGAGTGCACTTTGGATTTCTTTCCAGCCCTGTGTGCTATTTCCCTAAGGGCCTCCATCACCCGCCTAACGTTGGCGCTCCCAATAACCAGCAAGCCTTTGCCCCCGTGTGCCTGCTCGGGCCCTGCTGAAGGAATGGCCACCTGCCCATTGACAGGATGAACGGGCGCGGCCAGCCTCCACATTGACCCTCCGCCTCGAGCGACGCTGACGCGTTGCAGTCCGCCACTCAACCTGAGGTGATGGCGGCCCCAACGCGCCGCGTACACTAGAAGGTGCTTCGGCGGCTGAGTCAGCGGACGCAGCAAGCGACACCTGGGGTGTCTCAAGCGACGCTCCAGACCCTCCGCCGTCGCTGCACCTCGAGGCAGCAGCCTGAAGGCGGCTGACCGCGGCCAACAGCACGCTGAGCTGCTTGCGAACCGCGGCCAGCTCCTCCTGCGCCCCCACACAGCACGCACACACCCTATCCATCCTACTGCTAATATCTAACGACTCCGCGAATTTATACTCTACAGCTATCAAAATATGAAAGCTAAATATGCGACTCCCTACTGCACTGCTGCTGCACTGATACTTCACCAGCGACTGCTCGAGGCTCACGTCTGTGGCACTATCTCCTCTATTTCGCGATAATACAAAACGAGCTGCCCTTCTTTGAACTTTTTCGATGTCATCCGTCAGCACCACCTGATGCGGATCTCACACCGCACAGCAATACTCCAGAATAGGGCGGATAAGCGCTGTGTAAGCAGCCTCTTTAGTAGACCTGTTGAACCTTTTAGGTGTTCTGCCAATGAATAGCAGTCTTTGGTTTGCTCTATCCACAACGCTATCTATGTGATCTTTCCAATTTATTTGTAATTGTAATTACTAAGTATTTAGTTGAATTTACAGCCTTCAGGTTTAAGTGACTTATCGCGTAATCGAAATTTAGCGGATTTTGTGAATAACTTCACACTTTTTTTATTCAGGGTCAATTGACACTTTTCGCGCCATTTTGTGTTGGCCATCGTGACGGTGTGGGCGCACGGAGTGTCTCCACCTCTCTGTCTCGTTTATAAACAAACATGTCAGTTAAAAGTTATCAGGATGATGTTGTAGGAACTACCTAACAAAAAAAAACGATGAAGATCGCAACAATAATTGTTGTATGGGCTAGTGAAACTCCTTATTTTGATGTTTTGGTGCACTGGACAAGGAATATAAATTCAAATAAGACGACACCCAGAAAAAACCATTCAGGTAATATGCAATTAGTGTTGGAGTACGTAACACAAGAGACAAGGTACATGCTTCAGATAAGGAAGGGAAGGATGAAATACAATAGTCGATTCCAATCATTAATTACGTGATACTGATTGGAAAATGACGTATTATCGTTTTATTGGGGTAGGGAAACATGCGAAACAAAATGTATTGCACAAACAAGAGCTATGCTAATCCAACATAAGCCGCGATAGCCCATCGCTGAATGTGAATATTACTGCAAAGTATGGGATCACCCCTGGACACTCACGTCGTAAAATTAAAACTACACGGTTTTGCAGTCAAGGCAAACAAAATACATCTATAAAGAAAGCTACGTGAGGATACCTCTAACAGACTTCTTCAGCCCGTGTTTCAGTGCACAAGGAAAGTATCATGAAATCTAACGACACCAATAATTTTTCAATAATGACTTATTGTATTAGATGGTCATCTGTTGACTTCATAGTGGCCAGCTTCGTTGCCGTGAGCGTTCATTAACATTCATGGCACATTCTCCTGATTTTTGCTTTGTTCTTCAATTCTGACCTTCCCAGCAAATTGCTACAATGTTACAATAAAATTTTCGTTCTACTTCACACTTCCCATAAAATATTACAATTCTCATGATTTAAAGAACAAATATACGTAAAATGGCTGTCTTCAGATAGAGCTCGAAATTAAGAAACGCTTTCCTTCAATGAAGAGGCTTTCATCATCGTCATAACGCGAGTGTTGCGTACTGTTTCTCACTTCCCATCATTCAACTGTTTCTCTTCAGACAATCTCCTCAGGCGCCTTGCCTCATCTGCACCTTCCTTCCATGTCCTAGGTGGAAGTCCTCTCTTCCTATTTCCTTATAGAGTTCGTATTCGCTTCGGTGACTCATCGCGATCCTTGTTTCCTAGATGGCCGAGTCAAAATAGCGGCTTTGTTCAAATCAATGATCGTCATGCTGTGGTTCCAATAATTTCCTGATATATAATTCTTCGCCTCTGTTTAAGTCCGATAAATATGAGATGAATTTAGTTCCATATCTGATTAATCTGCTGATATAAAAGATGAAAACATGATAAAAATTGGTTTTCCCCGTTCAACCAGCTAAATGCACAATTTCTCATATCTTCCATAGAATAAATCGATAAATCTGGGGAAAAAGACCACCTTTTTCTCTCACACACTAAACTCAGAAGAAATATATGTAATGGACATCTGCATGGAGGAATGGAGTAACGATGAGAAAAATGAACAACTTGCTGTTTCTTAATTATTCTAAAATTTAAAAGAATTTATTGATAACATTGAAAATAAATTAGCATAGAAAACATGAAAAACCATTGCGAACAGTAACTACAGGTTTGTAATGTAACTGTGAACATATTTATAAGTAAATATTATTTCACAAGATTTTGTGTTCTGTAGATAAATTTCTCATATCTTTAATGCAGCTATTTCCGTTGCCTTCTGCATCCTAATGCCGTTGATCGTTACTGCGTCTTTGACCTTCAGCTGCAGTTCCCTACCCTAAGGGTACGAGTGTGCTCAAAACCTGTGTTCCTTGTTCCACAATTGTTTTCTTCATGAGTACAAGGATACATCATGACTATCAGGATTAGTCGACACGTCTTCTTTCCTTTGTTGATGGTTAATAATGTCTCATAGCATAATGCAAGAGGTGTTGTTCCTAACGCGGAAACTATCGCTCCGGTATTTGTTAGTGAAGTCCTCTGGGTATAGTAAAAGCTTTCTTTAAGTTTTATCTATAGCCGAGAAATATTCGTAAAACGTCGCTTTTTGTACCAACAGCTATACAGTTTTATTTATTCACTGTCAGTTTCAATAATGTCTGCCATCTGCTCCGGAGATAATAATTGTACATCAAATGTGAGAGACGTATTTTTGACCAACTGATGTAGCGAAACCGGTAAAGAATAAATAAAACAGTACAGCTGTTGCGACGAAAAATGATTTTTTACAAAAATTCTTTAGTTCTAGTTTCATTATGTTTGTGATATATAAGCCAGTATTCATCATTTTCGTCGGAAATTTTGTTTGAAGGGCTTTCAAGCTCTTCCTTTCTTAACTTCAAATGGCCATTGCTTCGCTTACATAACAAAGGGTGATGGTGTTCTGCAGTTAATCTTGAGTATTGACAAAGAGAACTCAATCGTCTACATACAGTGTGTTATGTACATGTTGTTGCCCTGGCCTTGAATATTGTGATGAATTATCGCGATCATTTTACAAACATATTTACATAAGTGATAGATGGAAAAATTAACTGTGTCGTAATCCACAGCTTATTGGTTTCACAGATGTAATCTGACTTTTAAATTTTAGAACACTGGAGTCTCGTTATACAAATTTTGTTTGATTGGCATGTAATTTGATGACAATGCTTCTAAGCAACACCTAACTACTCCATGTGTCTCTCATATACATACGTACGTAAAAAAACACGCGTTAATTGCAACTATGCTAAAAATGTAGATTCAATTTAAATATAGATTTATAAAAGATTTATAAAGCAGATAGGACTATACCAGAATGGATCTCAACAGTGTAATTTGTTGAAATTTGAGGAAGATATTTTAATTATCCTCAAAGATGTGTTCACTCTTCGCAACCGAAATCGGTAAGACTTCCCGCCATGGTAGCGTTCAACAGCAAGGGAGCTGGCTCAAATATGTTTACCCCGCGAATTTTTAGAATATTTGATAAGCAGAATTAACACAGTTGATTTGGTACTGCTACCATACACCTCCGCAGCACCTCAAGAAGTAAGAGTATCTAACAATCCTGATCATGATCAAACCATTGGATGAGCTCGTTAATCACTGTAGTCGTCCTGGAACTATTCCGAGCAGTACACGTTTATCCTGCATTGACTTTCATCCTCTCCCTAACGCCTCATCATTAGAAGTAGAAGTAACTTGCGATGCACCTTAAAGTAGTTTCATATTGCCTTTGTAGTTGACCCAAGTTCATAAATAAGCTGATAGGTAACGACTGTGTCCTTTTAAGGTTGTTAGGACATGATGCAACTGTGTACAGGAAGGTGAAGTTACTAGAAAATTATTGCGGAGTCGGAAAGACTTAAATGTGTAAGAAAATGAAACACCTACACACGTCCTCATGATGTCATTTATTGTATGGTTACCAGTTTCGGTGCTTCAGAGCACCATCTTCAGGCCTAAGCTTACATTGAGGGGGATAACACCAACCATATACACGATGCATCAGTGGACAACATCTGTAACTGGTTTTCGCGGACTTCCAGTAATCACGATGTTGTCCTTCTAACCATCAACTATCTACTGACTGGAGAAACATTCAAAATGTTTTTGAACGTTTCTCGATCCTGTAGATAGAGATGAAATCCATTAAAAAGTCTTTCGTAAGTTTTAGCTACCATTTTGACAGCTTAATCATTGGAGATGCATCAGCTGACTGTCAAATTTCTTTGTGGGGTAACTATTTAGCATATCTACGTCATTCCCTGAGAAAATAAATAATATGCTTGGAGATGTTTTACAAACTCGGTGGATAAAACTAAAAATGGTCTGTACTAATCGATAATAACACACTATCGATGTCAGGGATTAAAAAATCGACGTTTCACTCTCCATAATGAAATCTCTGATGTATCTCAACATCAATGGAAGTTAAAGAAGAAATATCGATTTCGTTATAGGAAAGAATACCACGATATTTATTACCAGTATAAATAAATTTTCGTCATTCAAACGACACCAGTGTAACACGTTTTCGTCTCGTAAAAACATGACCATGGGCTGTGGACGAGTAACATTTTAATATTTATGAACGAACGAAGCGGGAACATTAACCATTCTTGTAGCCGGGTGTGAGCTAATACTTATCATTGCTCACCCAGTTCATGCTTTCGTGGTGTCACTTATGTGTGGGAGATCCGTATTTTTTTATTTTTTTTATTGGTAATGGAATGATAGTTCAAATTATGTAAGTTCATTTCCCGTTCAGAATACGTAAGATTACATGTGATCTGTGCAAATGTAAGTATTTATACAGCGTTTAAGGAGCAAGGTATAAAATTCTTTAGAGTGTTTAGTGATTGAAAGGCTGCCATTTATTTCCTATCGCTACATCACTGATGTGTGTGCAGCTTCTTGTTCCTAGCTCGTGACCGACTGCTCTGGTGGCGTCCGCCTGACATCATCTTGCCCGAGTTCCCGTTCATCTAGCCTTTGTAACAGCTTTCCAGGTTAGCACTACTGGATAGCAAGATGTTTAAGATTTGAATCGTGGGATCAAGTTGCTACACCAACTGAAATGAATTAAAGACAGAATACTGTACGTAGCCAAAATCTCGAAATCCTAATGACACAGGACGCGAAACAGTTCCAACAAGAAAAACAGTACAAAAATTTCCAGAGTTCGTGACATATACTGATATCGAGGCCACTACAACCACTGGTTGCCTTGAAGTTAACACACTTAGTCAACTGAACGTAGAATAATATACTCTACAGTGCACTATCGAAAATCTGGGTTAAATCGGCAGTACGATTGCCACTGAAGTATGAAGTCTGCAATTACTATTGCTGACTGCGCTTGCTGCGTCCCAATACCTGATCGACTGAATGTTTCGGAGGTTTGTAATTCCATACGATTGCACCACTGTTTAGCCCCTGCACCACTGATGTGTGAGCAGTCTCCTGGCTCTTGTTCGCGACTGACTGTGCCATTGTAGTGATAGGGTTCTGGAACAGTGCTAACAAATTAGTTACTCTTAGTACAAAGTACATAATCATTTACTGCAACACTCTCACACAAACCATAATGTCAATTTCCAGTTACACACAACCACGAATCTGCCGAGGTTGAAACTACTTAACTACTGATTTCAAACTCTTCTTTTCAGATTGCTGCTAATTGCGGGCTTTCAAATACAATGATGAAATGTGACGTGGTGTGTTGGCCTTCAACTACGTACCTTCCGACTCAGAGTTGCAATATTAAAAGTTTTGGCTGGGATACGTAGTTACCGCATTATAGGCCAAAATACTGCTGAGTCTACAGTATACGATAAGAGTACACACATGAATCGAATTGTGTTGTATTGGATGTTAACCGAGGACCGAGAAACGACGGAGGGGCTCCGTCCTCGCCGCAGCCCTGGTAGTCCACAACCCCGCGACGACTACCGCAGTCCACTTCACCCCTGCGCCGCTCCACACCGAACACATGGTTATTGTGCGGTTCGGCTCCTGGTGGACCCCCCCCCCCCCCCCACAGGGAACGTCTCATTCCAGACGAGTGTAACCTCTATGTTTACGTGTTAGAGTAATGGTGGTGTACGCGTACGTGGAGAACTTGTTTGCGCAGCAATCGCCGACATAGTGTAAGTGAGGCGGAATAAGGGGAACCAGCCCGAATTCGCCGAGGCAGATGGAAAACCGCCTAAAAACCATCCACAGACTGGCCGGCTCACCGGACCTCGACACAAGTCCGCCGGGCGGATTCGTGCCGGGGACCAGGCGCTGCTTCCCGCCCGGAAAGCCATGCGTTAGACCGCACGGCCAACCGGGCGAGCTATGAATCGAATGGTCGAAGGTTTCTATCACTCGACAATTGCGAATTATGAATGTAACCTATAAATTTATAAGTGAAATATTGTAATTAAATATCATCTGCAGGTACTATCATAACGACTATAAACGATGAGTACGATAGCTGAAGTACTTCTGAGAATGTGGTATATTTCTGCAAAACACTTATTGGTGTCGATGGTCCAGCAATTAAATAAAATATAATTTGAATAACAGGGAAACATTAGATTCCTACTTCATGTAATTAGTTATAAACAACAACAAAGTCCTCGAGATATTCACCTCTGAACGCATACTACGTCTTCACTGCAGAAGTCACGGAAATCACACAAGAACACAGGTCGGTACTCCGAAATATTTCTATCCTCCGCGACCACGCGCAAACTGCTCCACGGTCCACGTCTTTCCGCCGACTGTGCGTCCGTCGGGCCGTAACGTCCCGGACTGCCTCCTGTCCTGTGCCATACTGTCCTCCCACTTCCATCCGGTCTCCCCATTCACGAGCGCTGTGATTGGCTAGAGCGCTCCCACCATGGCTTGAAGCCAACGCACATTCACAAACATAATGAAACACATTCAAAATATTTAAATATAAATAACTTGAAATTAAATAAATATTCCTATGCCTGGACCATAAACACGCTCTAACATACATTATTAAATACATAAACAAATTAAGTAAACATATATCAAAGGAATGTCTCTGTGCATTCTAAAACACACTTCATGAATAGTATATATCGGATATATACAAAGACGTAGATGAATAAATACATTTATAAGCATGCTGCTACCGTTTTTTCGTGTAACTGTGGAGTACTTACGGCCTGACATGATCTACACTCCTGGAAATTGAAATAAGAACACCGTGAATTCATTGTCCCAGGAAGGGGAAACTTTATTGACACATTCCTGGGGTCAGATACATCACATGATCACACTGACACAACCACAGGCACATAGACACAGGCAACAGAGCATGCCCAATGTCGGCGCTAGTACAGTGTATATCCACCTTTCGCAGCAATGCAGGCTGCTATTCTCCCATGGAGACGATCGTAGAGATGCTGGATGTAGTCCTGTGGAACGGCTTGCCATGCCATTTCCACCTGGCGCCTCAGTTGGAGCAGCGTTCGTGCTGGACGTGCAGACCGCGTGAGACGACGCTTCATCCAGTCCCAAACATGCTCAATGGGGGACAGATCCGGAGATCTTGCTGGCCAGGGTAGTTGACTTACACCTTCTAGAGCACGTTGGGTGGCACGGGATACATGCGGACGTGCATTGTCCTGTTGGAACAGCAAGTTCCCTTGCCGGTCTAGGAATGGTAGAACGATGGGTTCGATGACGGTTTGGATGTACCGTGCACTATTCAGTGTCCCCTCGACGATCACCAGAGGTGTACGGCCAGTGTAGGAGATCACTCCCCACTCCATGATGCCGGGTGTTGGCCCTGTGTGCCTCGGTCGTATGCAGTCCTGATTGTGGCGCTCACCTGCACGGCGCCAAACACGTATACGACCATCATTGGCACCAAGGCAGAAGAGACTCTCATAGTTGAAGACGACACGTCTCCATTCGTCCCTCCATTCACGCCTGTCGCGACACCACTGGAGGCGGGCTGCACGATGTTGGGGCGTGAGCGGAAGACGGCCTAACGGTGTGCGGGACCGTAGCCCAGCTTCATGGCAACGGTTGCGAATGGTCCTCGCCGATACCCCAGGAGCAACAGTGTCCCTAATTTGCTGGGAAGTGGCGGTGCGGTCCCCTACGGCACTGCGTAGGATCCTACGGTCTTGGCGTGCATCCGTGCGTCGCTGCGGTCCGGTCTCAGGTCGACGGGCACGTGCACCTTCCGCCGACCACTGGCGACAACATCGATGTACTGTGGAGACCTCACGCCCCACGTGTTGAGCAATTCGGCGGTACGTCCACCCGGACTCCCACATGCCCACTATACGCCCTCGCTCAAAGTCCGTCAACTGCACATACGGTTCACGTCCACGCTGTCGCGGCATGCTACCAGTGTTAAAGACTGCGATGGAGCTCCGTATGCCACGGCAAACTGGCTGACACTGACGGCGGCGGTGCACAAATGCTGCGCAGCTAGCGCCATTCGACGGCCAACACCGCGGTTCCTGGTGTGTCCGCTGTGCCGTGCGTGTGATGATTGCTTGTACAGCCCTCTCGCAGTGTCCGGAGCAAGTATGGTGGGTCTGACACACCGGTGTCAATGTGTTCTTTTTTCCATTTCCATGAGTGTATAATAATTGGCCAATTTGACCTCCAATAACTCATGTACTATTCAAGTTACATTCCTGTAATTTATACCAATTTAGGTGTATACTAATAGCTTTCTAAATACACGTCTATCGACAAAATCGGATGAACCGTTTAGATTTTGGAAGTTCGTTGCTGGGTGTTACTTGTCTCATTTACCATCAGATACTAAGCTTTAAACAAATAACTGATTGCACAATCAGAATCGTCTTGCAAATAATGGTATTGTACATTTTTTGAGGTATCATGACTCATCTGGCTGCTATTAATTTCTGTATGAACTGTGAAATATCTGCCATTAAGGTTTCACGAAATCCGCCGTCTTTGCCACTCTCGGCATACAAATCTCCTTCATCGACACAAAACACCATCCTCGCCACAGAGGCCATGCGGCCTGGACCACGTCCGAGGGCTATCCGTCTTGCTCAGCTAACATTCGGCACCACGTGGTTGCTGCCGGGCCCCGGCTTGCCTATCAGCCCGTGAGGCCGCCCCCAACTCCGAACATAAAATTTTTCCAGGGCGCCACAACTCGCCCATTACCTCACACAATACTCGCGGACTGGATACGAACTGCGTACGAACTCCCTATCACTTGCCACTAACTACCTGCTTCGCGAGTTAAACAGCCGCGCCGACTGAGACTGAGAATCCGCGCGATTGATAAAACGGGTGCTACTTATTAACTACCCAGGTGGAGTGTTATCATCCCTCTCGCGGTTAGTGCACGTGACGGGGTGAGGCAAAATAGTGCAGACACCACTGACGGCCTCTGCGGAAGACCGCCAATGCGCTCGCTGCACTAGCTGTGCTTTGGGGTAGAGCGAGCCTGCACCATGACGGAAGGGTGGACTATTCGGCGGGGTTAGTGGCGTGGGACACAACAGAGCAGATAAAAGGAAATACATTTTTATGTGACAAAAAGTCTTAAGTGCATCGTTTCTGCGCTAACTTTCCGTTGAGGTTTTGAACGCACTGATGTTCATTGTCGTGTGATTAATATTGTTTTACAAGTGTTGCTGAAAATGTCACCTATCTATATTAAAGCATAGCTGGCATCTGTGTGCTAATGACTGTCTAACATGCTCAAAAGGGCCAGTCTTTTTACAAATAATAGCTGCAGCTATATCCAAAGGGGCAACCAGCTCTTTTTACAAGTAATAGCTGCAGCTATATCCAAAGGGGCAACCATCTGTTCTGGAGTGGCTGTCAGTTCTTGTTCGCTAAATGCTTCACATCCCCGCTCCGCCTACCCCCTCGCCCCCCCCCCCCCCCCCCCCGCAAAAAAAGTCTACAGCAACATCTTTAAAAAACTACTCGTCAAATGGCACTTTGGGCACTGCCTCTGTACATCACTAACGTTGAAACCTTCATAGACTCTTAGTAAAGAGATGGTCCAACTGTGATATTTTTCTCAGGTAAAAAGTGTTTTTTATCTCCTCTAAACACCACACAATTTTGATACGTACGTATTTTACACCCTGTATAAAGTTAAGCAATATATCCACAGTTAAAGTTTTCAAATGTTTGTGTTCTGTCAGTTCTCGAATAATCCTTTTCTTTTCTTTGTTACTTTGAAAGATAATTACCACGTATAATAAACATTTCAACGTCCTTTGAGTTTCATGTGTTCTCTATTAACACTAATGACGAATACGCACTGATAAGGCGGTGTAGTAACTTATTCGCAGAAGAGCGATGACAGCACTTGTTGATACTTTAGTTTTTCCTTTGCAAAACTTACGTTATTATTATTTCACTACAAGAACAGAGGAAAATTTCGTGTTAGATTAAATGTGGAGTCAGCAGTAGGAATTAATTTTCACCTAGGGTATTACAGGAATTGTCAACACTCTAGCGACAAAAGTTGTGAGCTATGTGATGTTAATTATTGCTTTATTACTTGACTAATAAATGTGATAGTTGATGTATTTTATGTTGCTTTTACTCTAAACAGCGCCGAATGACATTGCACCCAGTGAACTTAAAATTGATCCCAGAAAAGGTCGAGGAAATGATCTTCGGAAATTAGAATGAAAAATATAAAAACTATTACAAACATGGAATTTATGAATTTAATCTGTTCTGTCTGACAAAGCATAGTTTAAAATAAATATAAAATAAAATACGGTCCATAACCTTGGATCAGATCGTGGTATATGTAGTATACATACATGCATTGTGATACTAAAACAAGATTTTTGCGCATACGAGGATTGGAACTTTAATGGTGACTACTATTTACAGCTCGTACAAAATAGATACGTGTTTCAAAGTTTTACTGACCTTCAGAGTAGTATAACCCGTTGCCAGCGATGTGGAAGTCGTGGGATGCTCTTAGCAGTGCCAATCGTGTTGAACGACTTCGATATCGCTGTCAACGGGCTATAGACAATGCTGGTGACTACTTTGAAGGTCAGTAAAACTTTGAAACACGTATCTATTTTGTACGAGCTGTAAATAAATAGTTGCCACTATTAAAGTTCCAACCCTCGTATATATGTGATATCAGCTGTACATAGATTCTCCTCATACTCCTAGCGCTACATGCACGTGTTCAAAACGGGGAAAATTTTTCTTTGCAAATGTAATTGCGCATGTCGTTGTCATTATTTCCAAGTGTTAGATATGAGCATCTTGAAACTGTATCTTAAGTAAGGTATAATTTAAAAGGACAGAACTGCATCATAACGTAAGATATGTAATAACAAACAAAGAATTTTTTTTAAATAGACTTTGGATAACCTGATATCCCGTACTAATTGACTGAGTGTGCATCAGAAAGGAAGGAAAGACAGTATTTATACCTTAAAACAACTAGAACCAGTGCAATAAGAGTATGTTGAAAGTCATATCGTAGACCGTTATGTCGTCTGTTGGTGTTTTTCTAGCAGGATGTTTACGTTGTTGGTCATTTGGATGGCGGTATCGACGAGGCCCGGAGAATACGGCAATCACTTCTCCGCGGACGTTCCTAGCACTGCTGATGGACAATGACTCTCCTCTTTCAGGCAGATCGTGACGTACGAACACGTAGTTTCCAGGAATACAGGATGCAAACTTGACAGGTTTTGGTACGGGCTCTAATTTCACTGGGCGCACTTTTCATATATACCTCTTTACATCGATATCAAAATCAGCGATGTTTTGGAGTCGATTATTATTGTTCAGCGATGTTGGACATCGATGACGATGTCGACGATTTGGCTACATCGCACATACTTTGGCAGAACTGCCGTTAGGAGATCTGTCGCGATTTTCTGGAATGGTGCGATGCCTCGCAGTGCGTACCACTGGCTGCGCCTACTATGGCTGTCGTTCTTGAGGTCAAAATCGATTGCCACCCGCCGCTGATAGCCCGTTAGCACTGTCTCCGTCTATTGGCCAATAACTGCGAGGGCAATAGCAACACACATTGTGTTCTTTGACTCCCTGCAGTGCGACCCACACCTCGATTAGTCGACATATCGGTAGTTTTCGTTGAGACACAAGATTTGCGTGTGCGGTAACGCCATACATGAACTTCCTTAACTTCATTTAATGCATAATATTAGAACGCTCAACAGTAATTAATACAAAGATAAAGCGTATAAATTGTTTAACAAGAATGTAAATCACATTGATCAGCGAAAACATTGTGACCACCGACCTCCTATCGATATAAACCCGTCCAGGCGATAACAACGTCATCTGGCGAGGAATGACTGCTAGTCAGACGCACGCACGGTGCGTGTAGCATCAGTGAGCGTCCTGTCTGTGTGTAGAATGGGGAAGGGGCGCCATCTATCTGGGTTTGACTAAGGGCAGGTTGTAATGCACAAGAGCCTCCGTACGAGCATTTTGGAAAAGGCGCGACTTGTCGGCTGTTCGAGGAGTGCTGTGGTGAGTGTCTTAAACACGCGGCGAACCAAAAGTGAAACTGCGTCTAGGTGTCATGGGGTCGGGCGGCCACCCCTCACTACAGATGTCGGACGTCGCAGGCTGGGCAGATTGGGGAAACAGAACAGGCAGCGGGCTGTGGCGGCACTAACACCTGACTTCAATGCTGGACAGAGTGCAAAACTCTCTGAGGACACAATGCACCAAACGCTCATAACGACGGGCCTCAACAGCCGGCGACCCTTGCATGTGCCAATATTAGCACCACGACATCGGCAAATACGACTGAAAGAGGCACGTGACCATCGTCACTGGACGTTTACGCTGTAGGAGAGCGTTGCATGGTCCGATGAATCCCGACAGCTTCATCATACCGATGGAAGGATGTTAATCCGCCATCTTCCAGGGAAACATCTCCTTAACACCAGTACTGCGCGGCGGAGACTAGCTGTTGGGGGCTCCACTGTGGATCATGTAAAACCCCCTCATGACGACCATGTTTCCAGACGGCTGTGGCATTTTTCAACAAGATAATGCTCCATGTCACAAGAGCAGGATTTTTGATTTAGTGGTTCGAGGAACGCAGTGGCGAGTTCGAATTGCTGTGCTGCCCCACCCTCCGCCTCCCCCCCCCCACCCCTCTCATGCAATTGAACTTGCCATCAGAGCTCATCGACCCCCTTCCCGAAATTTACGGGAATTGGGTGACGTGTGTGTGAGCAGATGTGGTGCCATCTCGCTCCAGCGATCTAAGGAGTCCTCACTGCTTCCATGTCAAGACGCGTCGCCGCTTGTTATCCGTGGCGGCTATTAGGCAGGTGGTCATAATGTTCTGGCTCGTCAGTGTATCACTAATATTTCCCCATCTAATTTTATTCGACGGCTCTGAAACATAAAAAACCCATTTTATAGACCTGCCTTCTTTTGTGTTACATTATTCCACTGAAATCAAATAATTATCTCTACTGACTACTTTTTGTAAAATATTTGGCCTAAGGAGATACGCTAAACACGATTTCATTTAGCATAGGCATACCAGGATTTGATTTCAGGGGGAGTTCTAACAAATGGACGTCGTAATAAAGTGAAAATATGATGGAACACAAAATGCGTTGTTAGGGCTGTTATTGAACATTTGTGCATAAATGTCGTCAGTCCACATCTTCCCAACAAGTGGCGTATTTTAAAATAATAATGAGTTAGCGAATGCTGGTAGCAACACAATGACCGTCGAGAAAAGAGGAGAAGTACTTGAAGAGACATTTCATATTGTAAATGCTGACAACACACACATGATTTCCAGTTTGTAGGCCTATTGATCATCTGCTATGGAAGAAGTAAAGAAATAAAGTCAGCTTTTTTTGTATCTTAGACAGTCATGGTCATTAGAGACGGAGATTTGCTCGGATTTTTATTATTGAAGGCAAAGGAAGTGACACAGCCTTTCCAAGGAGTCATCACAGCTTTCGCCTAGAGTGAACTCGGAAACCACAGAAAACTGAAATTGGATGGCTGAACGTGTGTCTTCCAAACGTGAATCTAGTGCATTAGGCACTACGTCACCCCTGTCAGTACTATAGTAGAAATGACAGAGGAAAATTGAAAGGTTTCACGAAAGCAAAGTTTGTGTTCAAATGTTGTACTTATTAATAGGAATGAAGTTAAATTAAGAACGTTGTAACAATGTTTAATCACTACGCTGGCAATGGCCGCCTATTGCAGGGCTACTGTTCCAAAATTCTAGCTTGTAAAGATATCCTCGTCATTTTCGCCCCATTTTTCTGATCGGTATTTGTCGATAGAAGTGGAAAGTCGTAGTCCTGTTTGTGTTTCGCTGAGGTCACTGCCAGCTTTAAGAATCAAATGAAGAACTGTAAATGTTAGAATGAGATTAATTAAATTAGAACAGGAGTAATTTAATTTCACCCTCATTACTAAGGTAAGCTACACGTTTGAATGACAACTTATTTATAACGCGCTTTCACGAAACACTGATACTTCCATGCTACATCAAAAAACGTTAGTTTTAAAGTTTCGCTAAACACTTGTTTCGTCGCCATAAAAAGTACAATATTCGAGATAATTTGAGGAAAACGTTTCTAGAAACAAAGTTCTAGAGCATTAAAATGCCTTTATTATCAAGGCGAAGGACATACCGAAAAACCTAGTTGCTCAGTAAAGATCACCATTTATAAGCTTTATGTTTATCGCTTCGTTAATGACCATCTGTTTGTTACTTTCCGGTCAGTAGTTTTTTCTGATGTTCACTATTGTTGTTTCATTTATTTATCAGTAGAGTCTCTGTCAGGATTTTGTTTCTCCGCTATCGACAACGTGTCCCTGCTGCGCGGTCTTTCACTGACCACTGCTAGATCTGGCAGCGA
The DNA here is from genome assembly GCF_023897955.1 of Schistocerca gregaria. NCBI lineage: Eukaryota > Metazoa > Arthropoda > Insecta > Orthoptera > Acrididae > Schistocerca > Schistocerca gregaria. The sequence continues at coordinate 1,004,918,137 of NC_064920.1, read as the reverse complement.
CGGAGACATCAGTCGTCGACTGACCATTGTTTACTTTCGTTCATCAGTGCAAGTCAGGTCGACCTCTGGGTGTTTTATTTGCGGTGTCATTGTTATGGACGTTGTAGATCTGAGATGATGAAGGAAAAATACCTAAAAAAATTTAGTGAGGGAAATAAATCTGGAATAGGTGTCTAAGTGCTGAGTCGTCCGAACAAGGCACAGCCAGCGTGAAAGCACCACTGGCGCAAAGATGCGAGCTGGTGCCAGTGTCCTAGAGACTTGATACTTGTGCGAGATCCACCAGCGCCACAGGCGGCACTGAGGAAGATATCGACCTCGGCTCGGCCAATTGCAGACCGAGTACAATCCGCCAGTGACCGTACGGCAACGGACAGAAGCCTACTGGGAAAGTAGACGAGTGGCTCTCGCCCACTTGGTTATAATCATCGTTCAGGGTTGACTTAGACAGTGAACGTCATTTAGTGAACTCTTAGAAGTGAACAGTTGTTGTATATTGCATTTTCTATGTACTGTGAATTGCACTTAGCCATGTAGTGTTGCAGACCTCAATATCCGACAAGTCACGAAGATAAGTAAACCTTTTTAACACATTTGTGTAACTTTGTTAATAATTTGTTGGGGTTGTAGAACCTTCGCTCTCCTATCCTTTTACATGACCCTGGCACATAGCTGTGTAATAGTGGCAGGGAGAGATCGTCGTAGCGGTATACTACACCAGAAGCCGTTTCACAAATTCACAAACTCGGCTTCCACAGAAGTAGCGACGAGGCTATTACAAAACTGGCGACGAGGGTTTACAAAAGCAAGCATACTCCTGTTGTGAACTGTACCACTGTTGTTCTTCATGAAAAGTGCAGGAATTCTTACTGAAGGATCATTATTGTAGAAACTCGCACAGTGGAAAATGAATCCTACGTTTATTAATCGTCAATTCAAAAAGTTTTTCTTAAAACAAACTGTTTGTTTTGTTGGAAAGACGCATTACCTGGAAAACGAGGTGAAGAAATAGATTTTTTACAAAAAAAAAAAAGTTGTTCGTGGCATTACAAAGACATTTACACAAAAACGTTTTCGTAATGGATAATGGAAATTATGTCAAAACGTAACAATGACTAGGGAAATTAAGTAAAATTTCAAGTAAGGCACAATGAAAAACCTTCCTCGTGTTGAAAGTAAATACAAAAATAATTGTATGTATTATGTATCAAACCTGATGTTGCAATTCATTTAGCGTTGAATGACCGAAAGATGGTGATGTATCTGCCGGGTTGAATTTCATATATGAGCATAACGAAGCAAAAGATGAATGACAGTGCGCACTCTAAGACATTCTGAAGAATTACACTGAGGAGACAAATGTCAAGGGACTGCGATATGCACATAGATAGAAGGGCGGTACACGAGGTATAAAAGGGCAGTCCATCGGCGGAGCTGTCATTTGCACAAAGCTGATTCTTGTGAAAAGGTTTCCGACGTGATTATGATCGCACGGCGGGAATTAATAGACTTTGAATGCAGTATCGTAGAGAGTTGTCAGTGCTAACAGACAAGCAACACTGCTTGAAGTAACTATACAAATCAATGTGGGACGTACGACGAACATATCTATTAGAACAAATCAATATTTAAGGTGTGACGAATGTATCCTTTAGGGCAGTGCGACGAAATATGGAATTAATGGGGTATTGAAGCACACGACGGACGTGAGTGCCTTTGCTAACAGAACGAAATAGTCACCAGCACCTCCCCTGGGTCGAAAGACCGTGGCCTGGTCAGATGAGTCGCGATTTAAATTGTAAGAGCTGATAGCAGGATTCGAACGTGGCGCAGACATCACGAAGCCAAGTACCCAAGTAGGCAACAAGGCACTGTGCATGCTGGTGGTGCCTCCACACCGTGGAGTGGACTGAGTTTCTATGGAGTGGACTGTGTCCTCTAGATGTTCGGTTTAATTGAGAGACCATTCGCAACTATTCAGGAGCGCCATATTCCCAAACAACAATGCAATTTTTATGAATGACAATGCGCCTGTCACCGGGCCTTAATTGTTAAGTCAATTCGTGCACAAAATCCCGCAAAGACAACACTTTCGAAATTATGGACGGCCGTGAAGGCAGCATGGCTCAGTATTTCTGCAGGGGACTTCCAACGACTTCTTGAGTCCATTCCACGTCGAGTTACTGCTCGACACCGGACAAAAGGAGGACCGACACGATATCAGGGGGTATCCTACGACTTTCGTCACATCGGTGTGTAATGAACACTTCCCAACGATCGAGACAAATCTAAAAGAGTTATTCCCAAATCCTATGAAGATCTGTTAATCGTTGGAAAAATAAATTAGCCTTGGAAAAATTCCTGATATGCTTTCGAAACATAGGCTATACCATCTTATTTGACATGTGGTAAGATGCCAGAAGCAAAGACAAACTAGAGGAACACAAGTGAATTATTGAAACTGCTGCTGTAATCCTGGAGGACGCAAATCATGAATTTATGAAATTAAGACATATCTCCCTTCAGACATGTTCTTGGATAAATTTGAAATTGACATCCAGAGTCAATGAACTTCTTAGAATGATACTTTGCCCAAAAAAGAAAGGAGGCAGTTAGAGCTGCAACACCGAGATCTTTGTTTCTGATACATAATTATGTCTTTTAGAAAACGGTATATAAAAATATGTATCAACAGATCTGTTAGATGTGAGCTTTTGAATTAATCCTGTAATGCTGTCAGATAGGTTTGATAAAGCAGTTGAAATTCTCCAGACAATTCATTTATCCAATTTCTGCTTAACAGAGTGGGCGTCCATGTTCAGAAAATTAATTATAAACATAACCAGTACGCGTCCAACCAAACTTTTTGTCCATTATTTAGTGTTATTCTGTTACTTTATTGTTTTCAAAACTATTATCTTGATACATGCGATTCCTGATGAACTGATAAATGGTGATGTTTACTTCACATAAGTTTATCATTACTTTCTTAGACTTTTTGTAAACACACTCTGATGCTCGCAACTTTTCTCTTATAAAATTTTACAGCAAAATATTCAGTCCTCAGGTGTTGCACGTATTTTGTAAATGTAGAAAACTAAATCTAAAAAAAAAGAAGAGGGATTTAGCTTTGTCGTCATTTCGGGTCGGGAATGAAACCAAACCAACCCCTCCTCCAACCCCTGGCTAAGCTCATGTCATTTAACTATCGCATGGGACATAGTACAGTTCACAACATCGCACTCGAAGCCTGCAAGACAATTACAGGAAATATGGTGGACGGATTGGTGCCAAAAGAAGTGTGGAAGAACATCAGCAAGGATTTTTATTCAAAAAAATGTTCAAATGTGTGTGAAATCTTATGGGACCTAACTGCTAAGGTCATCAGTCCCTAAGCTTACACACTACTTAACCTAAATTATCCTAAGGACAAACACCCACACCCATGCCCGAAAGAGGACTCGAACCTCCGCCGGGAACAGCCGCGGATTTTTATCAAATGTGGAAAATGTGTAGGAAAGTTGAATGGGATGCACGTTACTATTCAAGCTCCTTCGTGCACCAGATAATTTTAGTTTAATTATAAAAAGAACTATACATTATTTTGCTGGCTCTTATAGGCAATCAGTGTACCTGTATTGCTATTGATGTAGAGGCATATGGAAATAACAGTGATGGAGAAGATTTTTCGAGTTCAAATTTAGGGAAAGCGCTTCAACTAGCTGATGAAGCATTTACTCTAAAAACGTGCTTAATGTGATCATGTCTAGAGGATTATTTGAACGATCGGAAGCGTAAATTCAACTCTCGTAATAGGAGGACATAAGAAAGTAGTTTTGGTATAATGCACGAAAAATTTAGACTTCACATAAGAAGGATTCAAGCCGCTCCAAAACACGTAGATTACATAACAATGCCAACTTGCATACCGCATTATTTTATTAAAAATTAAAGCAGAAGTACAATATAGTTATGTCACTCAGCAAGTGGATTTAAGCAGTTGAGGTCACACATTACAAAATTTACATTTCCAAGGAGAGAATACGACAGATGCTTTTCGTGTAAGACTGAATATTTTTGCCATTGGCTAGCAAACATCTAGATATAAGAAAATGTTGTAGTTATTGTCACCACACTGACAAAAATAATTTACCTAGCTTGCTCGTACTGACTGATGTAAAATCAGAAATTTACACGTATTCAGTTACCAGTTTTTTTTTCTTTTTTTCCACTCCTATTTTATTTCGAAGTGTATTCTTGAGCTCTGTGCCGATGCCTTTATGATTGGAGTGATCATATAAGGCACATACGTAGGCACTTTTTCGTCATTTATGTTTACGATGATAAAATAATGCACAATAATTCAACAGTCTAACCGTGGCGCGGTCGGAGGCGAGAATGTAGGCCGCAAGAAATACGCGATCATGATGCAGCATCGGCGAGAGCACAGTTTGCACTGCCATTGTCACGCCACACCTATAAATTGCTACGACAGTACTTAACCATTTCGGCGGAATCACGGAACCGGTCGCGGCACTGTCTCGACACTGATGTGTGTGAATCCACTTCACGGCTTCCGGCTCGACATTCCCTGGTGACTGGACGCGTATAAACAGTGCTTCGGCGTCACTAAGAGAAGTCGACGTACTGCTGACCGGACACCACCCATATTGCTGCCAGTCCGCCATGTTGCGGCCAGATGTTCTGGTAGCGTCTTCAGCTATGGAGCAACACCCTGCGGCAGGCGCTTAAAGTACGCCATACTTTCGTGCCGCAATAGTATAGAACTTAGTTCATCTCTGTGCGTAACGTAGTTTCCGCGGCTTGCAACATGAGTGAAGAACCTGACTTCAAGCAACACGAGTCTGTGCCTGAAATACATTCTCAGTCTCACGCTCCCATTGACTCAGGAATGAGTGCTTACTTTCGGAAATACGCTTCTTCTGCGAAACGCACCTGTAACAGTTAGATTAGGTTTAATTATTTTTCTAAACAACAACTACATTTGATTCACATATATTAACGTGTATTCTAAAAATTATTTCAGGTGTTTTCTCGTTCCATGCAACTGTGACACCGAGCTTGCTAGGAAATAAGAGACAGGGGAAACAAAGATAATCAAACAAATTCTTAAAGTACCTTAGAAGGTGGGAACTTCTCAGAGCATTATGCAGAACACACAGCCCTTTCATATCAACATTGACATACTTGTACAGTCCAGATATTTGCTCGTCTTCAACTGCATTCTTACTCAGAAAAGTTGTGACGTGACAAGCTCTCACGGGCACATGTAGCACCAGGCAATAGAAAAAAAGAGTAAAAATCCAGAAATTAAAACAACAAAAGCAATAAACAAAGCAAATGAAATAACAAAATCTAAAAACAAAGAAAGTAAAAAGGAGCAAAAATATTAATACAAAAAATTAGAAATGAAGAAAATAAGCGAATAAACTGAAAATTTTGGTCAGCCTGTCTGGCTGCTATACAGAGGACCCGGGTTCGATTCAAAGTACTGACAGGGATTTTCTCTTGGAAACGACAGTAAAATGTCTATGAAAACAAAGTGTGTGAAGTTTTACGGAAGGGAAGTGCAGATAATGAAAATGCAGCCAGCTGGTTCTTTAGCAGTAAAATAAAGAAGCGGGGAAGGCCAATAACGTTTTTTTCGACCTAATCCTCTGTTAAGAACCTGTTGACTTCAAATATGTTAAAGAAAACAAACTTACGTTTATAGTGTTAGTGAGATTTCCCTTCGTCTACAATTTTTTTCTTAAGCTTTTGACAGTGTTGGTTGGAATCAAAATGGCAGAGTATGCGGAGAGAGGCGGTGGCAGGTTTTATAGCGCTCCGTGTGGTGCCATGCTGTACTGTTAGCCGCTATGTTTTGTGAAGGCATTTTGCGCTCGAGAGACGAAGTTCATAACTCTTCAGAACTTAAGGACGAGATAAAGTCAACATAATACACTCATGTTGGGAAAAACAGAACACCTTGAACGACTAGAGATATGACGTCCATATTCACAGAACATGTACATTAGTATGTTTTTCAGAAATGACAAGCATTTGAAAAACGTCAGCTCAAGCGTTCAAGGTTAACATCGACATCCCGGCGCAATACGCGCCCATCGGTAAAATATGCCTGCGGCTCTCGTTCTCGCTATAAACCGAAGGTAACGGATCAGTGTGCCTGGAGCAGATGTGCTGGATGCCTCAGACATATGCAAGAACCGTGCCCTCAAATCAGTGAGTTATCGCCACGAGAGAATCTGATGCATGCATCCCTGGAAATTGCTGCTCATGTAAGACGAGTGTTTCGGCAGTGTTACAGGTATGTGCAGAATGGTTACGCAACGCCGTAGAACACGGCGAGATGGCTCAGATATCACCACCCAGACCATCCCCCGAGAAGATCGACACCTCATCCGAATGAAATTGCAGGACGGTTCTAAGTGCTCCTTGGCTCTTGCGCAACAGTGGAACAGTGTAACAGACCGTAAACTATCAGGGTTGACAATCCGTCGCCGTTTATAACGGCATGGGTTACGTGCACTCGTCCACTTGCGCACCTACCTTTGACGAATGTGCAGCAACATACTAGACGACAATGGTGTATGGAACGATGTCGCTGGGGACAGGGATGGCGTCAGATGGTGTTTCCGGACGAACCAGATCTCTTTGCAGAAAATGATGGTGGCATTTTGGTTCGCCACAGACAGGTGCAGCGGCATCGCACAACACATACAGCGCCAACTCGAGGCCTTATGGTGCGGGGTTCTATTTGTTACAACCACAAATCACAGCTGATGTGTGTCCAGAGCACTGTGACCACTGTGATCTACGTGTATGAAATCCTCGAGATGTAGCCATACTCTCTCTGTACAACACCCCAGACGCCATTTTTCAGCAAAACAACACACGCCCACATGTTGCTGCACGAGCACGTGCCTTCTTCGTGTCACAGATTGCCATTCTCTTGCCCTGACCCGTCGGAACACTAGACTTGTCGCCAATGGAAAATGTGTGGAATATATGTGAAACGACGGGTACAGCACTGTGACCCAATACCGAGCACAAGGGATGAACTTTGGAACCAGGTGAATGCAGCATGGATGGCTATACCGCAGGACGCCTTATAGATCTCGATGCTATCAAGCGTGGAACAAGTAATCAGTGCCCATGGCGGACCCTTGGGTACTAGTCAACTGGACACATGCTGAAATGAGGTGACTGAAGCGCTAATTTTTTCTGCAGAACATACTAATGTACTTGTCTTGCGCTATGAAGATCCGATCTCTGGTCGTTCGAAGTGTTCTGGATTTCTTTTTAACATGAGTGTATATTAACCTGTAAGTTCAAATGAATTAAAGTGTGCGAGCATATTCCCAGAGGCCTACAGTCCTATACAGAACGCTGGACGGCACATAAAGTGAGGTCACCGCGACTGTAGCGCCAAATGGGACCGGCAGCTGAAGGAACGGGACAAGACATGTATCAGTCAGTGAGCAGTTACGGTGCGCTGTCGTGGTGTTCTTCATTACAACATGGCCCGGAGACAACATCTGGATAACATCACACGGAGAGGACCCACCGTGAAACTGGAAGAAGGAAGAAGTCCGTAGACTGCAGTCTCACAGCACTTTTTCACGTGCATCGGGAGCGTTGTGAACCACACTGCTTCCCGGAAGTGCGGAGATGGTAGACCGCGGTCAGCTATAGCAGCAGATGACCGCTACGTTGTGCAACAGCCAAGAGGGGATCCTCGTCAAACTGCGGGTGCAAATGCGACCATACGTAACAGGATGTCAATGCACGTAATCTCAGGCTGCACGCGGCACGGTAACTGCATGTGGATGGCCTCTTGTCTCACGACTAGTACGTTGTGTTCAGTTGACACCCGAACATCAGCGGCACCGTTTAGGGACTGGAACAACGAGGAATGAGGTCACGCGCTCCTCTCGCATGCGAGCAAAATCAGCTAGAATAGTGATTCCGGACTTACACTAACGTGGCTAGAGCTGGCAGCGCGTAATGCCACGCACCAACATTGTCGAACATTGCATCATACTTGCTTTCCGCAAAGCCTTGGCAAGCATCCTCATGTTGAAAATGGCACCTGTATCTTTTGTGAAAGACGCCTACGACTGTCTGCATGAGCAAATATCACTACAAAATTTCTAATTATTGGTTAACTTTAAGTTGAAAGTTTGCATGACTGGAATGGAAATGGTAATAAGACGTTGCTGTGAGACAACATTTTATTTAATAAAGTCATGAAACTAACTGTTTGATCACTCCCTTTACGTAATTGAAGGGTTACATGGAATGCTGACCCGTCGTCAGTGATAACAAAACAAAAATAGCAACCTGACTATCTGTCCTAACTAAGATGACTATAGGAGCCATCCCGCAGAGCGTCTATACTCACGAGAGTCTCAGCAGGGTCCGCAGCTCGTGGTCGTGCGGTAGCGTTCTCGCTTCCCACGCCCGGGTTATTCCCGGCGGGATCAGGGATTTTCTCTGCCTCGTGATGACTGGGTGTTGTGTGCTGTCCTTAGGTTAGTTAGGTTTAAGGAGTTCTAAGTTCTAGGGGACTGATGACCACAGATGTTAAGTCCCACGGGGTTTAGAGCCATTTGAACTTTTTGAAGTCTCAGCAGGGAATGCTAACCGTCTCCCCTCGTCCTGGGTCCACACACGGTTTCCGGAAGGGCTCTGAGAGTCTGAACACCGGCTATTTGCCAACCTAACAGGGAACATGTCTCTCTGATCCAGAGCAGACGCACTCTACTTAATACAATGGTTGGCTAAACTGCATCTCCACGTTCACAGAACCCCCGGCAGACAGCCCACGCATACGTCAGCAGACGACCCCCATTCACATTTGCAGACTATAATATGAGTGGTAATATAACATAATTCCGGATAAAAATTCCCCGAATGTCGGAAAGGCACCCAGGTGTGTTTTGATCATGTGACTGTTGTATCAAGCCATGTAGCGGCTCATATGGAGCCGTTACAACATGTTTATTTTGGTAGTCGAGGTGTTATGTGTGATTACGCTACACTCACCGGTCAACGTTATTGTGACACTGTACTCCTTCCCCCATATCGTCTTTACAGGAGTACATACGACCCTGACTTCATGTTTATGGATGGCAAATGCAGATGAAGGCGCTCTTGGAACGTGAGGATATTCGGAGAATGGAACGGCTCGCACGTACCCCCGACTTAAATCCGGTGCAGCAGGTGTGAGATACGCTGGGGACACACATTGCAGCACGTTCACGTGCAACAACGACCATCCAATGGCTGTCAACCACGCCAGTGGCGAATGGAACGCCCTACCACAAGACCTCCTTACCAACCGTGTGCCGAGCAGGGGAATACGTCGCAGAACATGCATTGCTGCCGTGGTGATCACACACCCTATTAAGAATCATGTCCCGCCTTTTGTAATGTCCAGAAGAACATCAAAATCTGCGGCGACTTCTGATGGCTCCCTTCTTCCACCATAATCGAGTCCATCAACATGAGGTGGCAAATATGAGGTAGCCAAGGAGGTGGAAACGTGGGTTCTACTATGCCAAGACTGCTTGGTAGCTACAACAGGAAAACATAATTAATTAGCAGGAGTACAAAAGAAGAAAGTATTTATTACTTAATTTCGCTGTAGTCCATGATCAGTTGGTTGACAATTATAGAAGACGCGACTAGACTAAGCGTCTGTAGAATGACATAATTTACAAGTCACAAATCTTGCAATGACGAATTAATCTCTAGTTATACTGAATGTAGAATCGTGTGAATTTGAAGACTAACTTGGTACGGAGCTCCAAAGACTTGATGGCAGCAACGACTGAGCTGCAGACGATGACTAGCATCGGCGCTGGCTGACCACTGAGCGCGGCTACGAACTGCAGACTGGTACAACTGCACTACTCTCCTGCTGCACATGAAGTGGCCCAGCGGCGCCTCGAGGGGAGCATAAGTACTGCGTCTGGCTGTGTACTCTTTGGCAAACACAGCCGTTCTTCTGTTCCGTTTATCCAGAGAATCGCATCCGGCGGATCGATCTCTTAGGCGGCGGTGTGGTCGTACGACTGACGACATAACAACTTCAGTGTAATTATCGCCTTTGAATAAAAGTGTCGCCAACGGCCCGTCAGATCACCGAAGTTAAGTGCTGTCGGACTTGGCTTCACTTGGATGTGTGACCGACCCGTTTCGCGAGCGTTGTTGGCAACTGGGGTGCATTCAGCCCTTGTAAGGCAAACTGAGGAGCTACTTGGCTGAGAAGTAGCGGCTCCGGTTACTAAAAACGGCCGGGAGGGCGGCGTGCTGACCACTAGAGGCCTCTATACGATGAGGATGACACGGCGGTCGGTCAGTATCGTTAAGGTCTTCCGAGACCTGTTCGGACGAGTTTAGTGTGTCATTACTGCTCGTATCATTGCATATTTCTTTCAGTTACTTTCTGAGCTGTATTACAGCAATTCTCTCTACGGATTGTTCAAGTTTCATCGAGCTATGTTAGTTGGCAGTGACACATCGGACGGAAGTCACTTTCGCCTGTAAGTCTTAGTGCGCTATGCTTAGAGGTAATATCGTTTCTGGGTATAATTTGTAAACGGTAACAGTTGAAAGTTATTCCATAATTTCCTTACATCCTATCAAATGGCAACCACCTTCCATTTGCTTCCACAAAACATGTCGGAGGGTTGTTCGGTTTCTTTCACTCTGGTCGCAGTGTTGCCTATCTATGGTATTCTGTCTCTGGAATACACTAACTGAAGTTCTGAAGGTATCTGAAAAAAATAGAGGGAGTGAAAAGTTATCTACAACTTGTAGAGAAATCAGAGTCGGTAGACATGAAAGCGAAGCAGTGATTGACAAGAGGGAGAGACAAGTTTGTAGTCTACTCCAGGTGTAATTCAATCTGTACATTGAGCAAGCAGTAGCGGACACCAAGGAGAAATTTGAAAAGGTTATTAAAGTTCTGGGAGTAGTGACTGAAAACTTTCAGTTTTAGCGATGACATTATAGCTCTGTCAAGGACTTGAATAAAATCACAATGAAATGAATACCCTTAGCTACATACAGGTGTTGATATAAATCAACGGGGACAGTTGAAACTGTGTGCCCCGACCGGGACTACAACCAAGGACCTCTTGCTTATATGGCAGACGCTCTATCCATCTGAGCCACCGAGGGCGCAGAGGACAGTGCGACTGCAGGGACTTACCTCTGGCACGCCTCCCGCGAGACCCACATTCGCAACTTACTGTCCCGCACTATATTCATAGTGCCCTTGCCCATCAACTCATTACTCGCGGCTTTACTGTCGATTCCCGTAGAGTTCGAGCACTGTTTATGCATCCGCACAGAAGAAGGTGGTCAAATGGCCGGTGAGCCTTATATATATATATATATATATATATATATATATATATATATATATATATATATGTATGTTCTTTCGGATATGTCCGCAAGAACAGATACCATCTTCATATACTTGAATAAAAGTTGATAATTCTTTGAAAAGAGATTATAAGTTGTAGACGAAGGAAATGTAAAACAATGGTAGTGGAATGAATGATACTAAATCAAGATATGTCGGAGGAGTAAAATTAGGAAATGAGACATTAAAAGTAGAAAATGAGTTTTGCTGTTTTTATATCAAAATAACCGATGATGGTCGAAGAAGCGTGGATATAAAATACAGACTTACAACAATAAGGAAAACATTTCGGAAAATGAGGATTTTATTGATATTAGACAAATTTAATTTTGAGGAAGTCTGTTTTACAGGTACTTATTTGGATTGTAAGCCGTTCGGACAAGACGATAACTGAAGCTTTCTGAATGTGGTGTTACAGAATAATGTTATAGATGAAATGGCAGACTGCATAACTGATGAGAAAAGAATTGGGGAAAAACTAAATTCATGGCACAACTTAATACAAAGAAGGGATCAGTTGATAAAACACATATGTAGCATCAAAAAATCGAGGAATTGGAAATGGAGGGGAGTGAAAGGGGAGGGGGGGGGGGGGGGAGGTGGTGAATTATAGAATGAGACCATGGAAGAAAACGCTGGGGTGACGGAAGTCATGGAGTACCTCCCGATGTCGTGTCGGAGCTCCTTTTACCTGGCGTAGTGCAGCAGTTCGACGTGGCATGGACTCTACAAGACATTGGAAGTTCCCTGCAGAAATATTGTGCCATGCTGCCTCTATAGCCGTTCATAATTGCGAATGTGTTGCAGGCGCAGAATTTTGTGCAGGAACTGACCTGTCGATTACGTCCAACAACTTTTCAATGGGAGACATGTCGAGCGATCTGGCTGGCCAAATCATTCGCTCGAATTGCCCAGAATGTTCTCCAAATCAATCGCGAGCAATTGTGGCTCGGTGAGATGGCTCATTGTTGTCCAAAAAAATTCCATGGTTGTTTGGGAACATGTAGTCCATGACTGGATGCAAATGGTCTCCAAGTAGCCAAACATAAACATTTCCAATCGATGATCGGTTCAGTCGGACCAGAGGACCCATGTAAACACAGCGCACATCATTATAGGCATACCAGCTTGCACAGCTCCTTGTTGACAACACCACACCCGAACCGTACCATCAGCTCCTACCAATTGAAATCAGGACGCATCTGACCAGACCACGGTTTTACAGTCGGCGCTGCAGACGATATCGCTGTTAGGAAACGCATTGGCTTTGGTCGTCTGCTGCCATAGCCAATTAACCGAAGTTTCGCCCCACTGTCCTAATGGATACTTTCATCTTATGCCTCACCTAGATTTCTGCGGTTATTTATGCAGTGTTGCCTTTCTGTAAGCACTGACAACTCTGCACAAATGCCGCTGCTCTAGGTCGTTAAGTAAGGGACGTCGACCGCTGCGTTGGCCGTGATCAGAGGTAATACCACGGTATCTGAAATCTGACATTCTCGGCACACTCTTGACACTGTGAAGCTCGGAGTATGGAAATCCCTAATGATTTTAGAAATGAAATGCCGCATGCGTCTAGATCCAAGTACCACTCCGCGGTCAAAGTCTGTTAATTCCCGACATGCTCCGGTAATCACGGCGGAAACCGTTTCAAATGAATCACCTGAGAACAAATGCCTTGTGTATACGGTACTACAGGCATCTGTTTGCATGCATATCACTTTTCCACGGCTTTTGTCGCGTCAGTGTGCACTAAGCAGGTTCAAATGGATGTGGGTTGCAGTAGTCAGAGGTGAAGAGGCTCGCACAGAATAGGAAAATATGGAGAACGGCATGAACACAGTCTTCGTACTGAAGACCACAACAATATCAACAGCTACTTCAGAAGATAGCCATCCAAGCACACCTAAGATGAATTTTATACGCTACTGGCCATTAAAATTCCTACACCACGAAGATGACGTGCTACAGAGGCGAAATTTAACCGACAGGAAGATGATGCTGTGATATGCAAATAATTAGCTTTTCAGAGCATTCACATAGGGTTGGCGCCGGTGGCGACACCTACAACGTCCTGACATCAGGAAGGTTTCGAACCGATTTCTCATACACAAACAGCAGTTAACCGGCGTTGCCTGGTGAAACGTTGTTTTGATGACTCGTTTAAGGAGAAGAAATGCGTACCATCACGTTTCCGACTTTGATAAAGGTCGGATTGTAGCCTATCGCGATTGCGGTTTCTCGTACCGCGCCGTTGCTGCTGGCGTTGGTCGAGTTCCAATGACTTTTAGCAGAATATGGAATCGGTGGGTTCAGGGGGGTAATACGGAACGCTGTGGTGGATCCCAATGGCCTCGTATCACTAGCAGTCGAGATGACAGGCATCTTATCCGCATGGCTGCAAAGGATCGTGCAGCCACGTCTTGATCCCTGAGTCAACAGAGGGGGACGTTTGCAAGACAACAACCATCTGCACGACGACATTTGCAGCAGCATGGACTATCAGCTCGGACACCGTGGCTGCGGTAACCCTTGACGCTGCATCACAAACAGGAGCGCCTGCGATGGTATACTCAACGAAGAACCTTAATGCACGAATTGAAAAACGTCATTCTTTCGGATAAATCCAGGTTCTGTTTAGAGCATCATGATGGTCACATCCGTGTTTGGCGATATCGCGCTGAACGCACATTGGAAGCGTGTATTCGTCATCGCCATACTGGCGTATCACCCGGCGTGATGGTATGTGGTGCCATTGCTTACACGTCTCTGTCACCTCTTGTTCGCACTGACGGCACTTTGAACAGTGGACGTTACATTTCAGATGTGTTACGACCCGTGGCTCTACGCTTCATTCGATCCCTACCTTTCAGCAGGATAATGCACGACTGCATGTTGCAAGTCCTGTACTGGCCTTTCTGGATACAGGAAATGTTCGACTGCTGCCCTGGCCAGAACATTCTCCAGATCTCTCACCAACTGTAAACGTCTGGTCAATGGTGGCCAAGCAACTGGCTCGTCACAATACACCAGGCACTACCCTTGATGAACTGTGGTATGGCGTTGAAGCTGGATGGGCAGCTGTACCTGTACACGCCATCCAAGCTCTGTTTGACACAATGCCCATTCGTAACAAGGCCGTTATTACGGCCAGAGGTGGTTGTTCTGCGTAGTGATGTCTCAGGATCTATGCACCCAAATTGCGTGAAAATGTAATTGCATGTCAGTTCTAGTATAATATATTTGTCCAATGAATACCCGTTTATCATCTGCATTTCTTGTTGGTGTAGCAATTTTAATGGCCAGCAGTGTACTATTGCTCCTCCCACGTACAAGGGCGACGAGACTCCAGGTCCGTATCTGACAGCGAGAGGCAGCAGCTCGCGGCACGGTGTGTACGGGGAGACGTGCGCTTGTCGGCCATAGGCTGGCCGGCGTGTGCTGGCAGCTGCCGCGGCCGCAGCGCGTGTCCACAAGCCGATATATCGCCCAGCCGTCTCGCACAGCCGGTGTGGCGCGGTAGCGGTGGCGGCTGATCACACACGGCGGCGTGCAGCGGCGCGGAGCGTTCACCACGCCGCTGCACTACGGTGCAGCAGCGGTCACACCTCGGAGCTCGCTCAACCGTGTGGTTTTCTGATATTCGTGAACGCCTTTTCCTGAGCACTTTCAGTCCCACTTATAAACTGTTCTAATAGAAGGTGCAGAGTCACCATAATGTTTTTCAAGCTTCTCTTCAGTCTCCGGAGGCGTTTTGTCTTTCATAAAGTAAATCTACATCTACATGGATACTCTGCAAATCACATTTAAGTGCCTGGCAGAGGGTTCATCGAACCACCTTCACAATTCTCCATTATTCCAATTTCGTATAGCGCGCAGAAAGAATGAACACCTACATCTTTCCGTACGAGCTCTGATTTCCCTTATTGTATCTTGCTGATCGTTCCTCCCTATGTAGGTCGGTGTCAACAAAATATTTTCGCATTCGGAGAAGAAAGTTGGTGATTGGAGTTTCGTGAGAAGATTCGGTCGCAACGAAAAACGCCATTGTTTTAACGATTTCCAGCCCAAATCCTGTTTCATTTCTGCGACACTCTCTCCCATATATCGCGATAATCCAAAACGTGCTGCCTTTCTTTGAACTTTTTCGATGAACTCCGTCAGTCCTACCTGGTAACGATCCTACACCGCGCAGCAGTATTCTAAAAGAGGACAGACAAGCGTAGTGTAGGCAGTCTCTTTAGTAGGTCTGTTACATTTTCTAAGTGTCCTGGCAATAAAACGCAGCCTTTGCTAAGCCTTCCACACAACATTTTCTATGGGTTCTTCCCAATTTAAGTTATTCGTAATTGTAATACCTAGGTAATTAGTTCAATTTAAGGCTTTTAGATTAGACTGATTTATCGTGTAACTGAAGTTTAACGCGTTTCTTTTCGCACTCATGTGGTTGAGTTATTTAGGGTCAACTGCCACCTTTCGCAACATTCAGATTTTTTCTAAATCTTTTTGCAGTTAGTTTTGATCTTCTGATGACTTTATTAGTCGATAAACGAGAGCGTCATTTGCAAACAACCGAAGACGGCTGTTCAGATTGTCTCCCAAATCGTTTACATAGATAAGCAATAGCAATATGCCTATAACACTACTTGGGGAACGCCTGAAATCACTTCTGTTCTACTCGATGACTTTCCGTCAATTACTATGAACTGTGACCTCTCTGACAGGAAATTGCAGATCCAGTCACACAGCTCAGACGATATTCCGTAAGCACGCAATTTCACTACGAGCCGCTTGTGTGGTCCGGAAATCCAGAAATACGGAATTGATCTGAAATCCCAATAGCATTCAGCACTTCATGTGAATAAAGAGCTAGTTGTGTTTCACAAGAACGATGTTTTATAAACCCATGTTGACTGTGTGTCAATAGACCGTTTTTTTCGAGGTAATTCATAATGTTCGAACACAATATATGTTCTAAAATCCTGCTGCATATCGACGTTAACGATCTGGGCCTGTAATTTAGTGCATTACTCCTACTACCCTTCTTGAATATTGGTGTGACGTGTGCAACTTTCCAGTCTTTGGGTACGGATGTTTCGTCGAGCGAACAGTTGTATATTATTGTTAAGTATGGGGCTACTGCATCAACCTACTATGAAAGGAACCTAACTGGTATACAGTCTGGACCAGAAGATTTGCTTTTATTGAGTGATTTAAGTTGCTTCATTTCTCCAAACATATTTACTTCTACGTTACTCATGTTGGCAGCTGTTCTCGATTCGAATTCTGGAATATTTACTTCGTATTCTTTTGTGTAGGCATTTCGGAATGCTGTGTTTGATAATTTGCTTTGGCAGCACTGTCTTCGATGGTATCTCCACGGTTACCGTGCAGAAAATGTATGAGAATGAAGTAATGTTTAATCACCACACGAAATTCTTCTTCGTCCATTTTTTGACAATCACTCGACTTCTTTGATTCACACGAATGCCAAACGCAAAGAAATTGACCAATACGGCTGAAACTTGGTGTGCGTTCATTCCAAATATGCTACTAACTAAACATGGACCTCGATACGCGCCGGTGGTGCCATCTCTCGAACTTCGCACGGACTTTTCAAATGCCCCTCGTACAGTTCGAGATCCAGGTCAGCCGAAAGCGCTAATGCGTTGCTTCCTGGACTCGGGTAGGCGTGCCGGCCCCAGATCGAATCCGGCCGGCGGGTTAACGACGACGACCGGTGTGCCGGCCAGTATGGATGCGGTTTTCAGGCGTTTTTTCACATCCCCCTAGGTGAATACCGGGCTGGTCCCCACATCCCGCCTCCGTTACACGGCTCTCAGACATTTGAACACTTTCGTACTATTCCATGGGTTACACGAGTCGCAGACAGTTGGGGTGCACTAATTCTGTCCCGGGAGGTATGGGGTGGCGACAGGAAGGGCATCCAGCCACCCCTTCCACTAACAGTGCCAAATCCGATTAACTATGCCGACCCTGCCTAACTGTGGGAAAAGGCACAAGAGAAAGAAAGAAAGCCTTGTTGCGAGATAGAGGCAGAAGGAAGGATATGTTGGTTGGCTCTTCTAGGAATGTACGGTCACTGAAGTGTGCCAGTAAAGCACATCGTGATGCAGGACGTGTTGCATTGTCACCGAAATGAGTTGGCTGAGCGTCTCCGTGACACTTTAGCACTCACTGTAACAACCTGTAACGCAACGCTCTACCCTTCTTAGATCTTCTCTGTTTCCCCTATCAATCCTACCTAGTGCTTATCTCAAACTGACCTGCAATATGCATGCATTACTCTACGAGAATTTTGAGAGTGACCTCCATTGTAGGTGAGGACAACATTTCTTGAGGAGTCTTCTGATGAATCACTCTGGCATCTGCCCTACCTGTAATTAGTATTATGTGGTCAGTCCACTATAAATCACTCCATACTCATACTTCATGTTTTAAGGTTCTGACTACTTCCAGTCATTGTTCTGCAATTGTATAATCATACAATGGATCTTTCTGCTCATTTATGCTCAATACGTTACATTTGTAAATTCTGAGGATTAACCGTATCCTCTGCAGGCTTTCCTCCATTTCGTTACAATTTTCCAGCGTTGCGACTTCCCTGTATAGAAAAGCCGCCGGCCGTGGTGGCCGAGCGATTCTGGGCGCGTCAGTCCGGAACCGCGCTACTGCTACGGTCGCAGGTTCGACTCCTGCCTCGGGCATGGATGTGTGTGATGGCCTAGGTTTAAGTAGTCCTAAGTTCTAGGGGACTGATGACCTCACATGTTAGTCCCATAGTGCAGCAGAGCCATTTGAACCATTTGAACCACGAAAAGCCTCATGTAATTTCAGATTTTATCCACTGGGTCATTTGCATATGATGGATTCAGGTCATCAGCAGTCACAAATTGGGGCAAAAGATGTCGCGTATTGTGGTTAAACGTCACCACACATTTTGTTGGGATGTTGTGCCAGATGCGCATTTGATCGACTATGAGCAATCGCGGGCCCCTCCCCGCACACAGATTCTTCATAGCCAATTCTCCGTCCAGTTGAGATGCGTACAGTCTCAGCAATCTCACGAATTTTTAATGCAGTACCTTATCATGGAATATGTCATTGGTTCCCTTTGTCGCGACGTCCATAGGACGGCCAGAGTGCGCTTCGTCACCCGTGCTTGTCCAACCACGTTTAAATTCATTAATCTAAAAGTAAATGGTTTTCAGTGATGGTGCAGAGCCTGCGTGAACTTCATCATTTTATATTTTGAATTGCGCAGCTGTCCAGTTCTTCAAATGAAAATGTTTAATGACAGCACGAGACTTGTTTTTTTCCATTTTTAATCGCAGTCGACACACTAATTCAGACAGCTGTCAACAGTGAACTGTACACTGCACATTACTGAAATTCTTTATATGAACCTTGGAATAATCAAGCTTACCAGTCACGAAGGTGCAACAAAAATGTTCCATTCTCTCATGGAAAGTTACCATATACACCAAACTATTCTCCCATTGAACACGCCCGAAGGAAATGTTGTGTCCTGTTTCTTACAAATTCTTCGTTTCAGTCACACAGCTGGTCTGATATTCCGTACGCTTGTATTTTCTTCATTAGGCAGCATTGCGGAACTGAATCGGAGGCTTCCGGAAGACATGGAACACGACGTCAACCTGGGTGCCACTGTCTACCGTTTCCTGAGTGTCGTGGACAAACAGAGTTAGCTGTGATCACACGATCGTTCTTTTGTTGTTTATCTAAATACTGTTCTTTAAAATTTATATGCTTTTGCATGAGCTCGAACCAATTGTCGAACTTTTTTCTTTATTTGAGATGTAACTGACTAATCGTAAAAGTCTATCTCGCTTCAGCTACATCTCTTCGTGAAATGTTAGTAGTAATAGCAGCAGTAGTAGTAGCAGGAGGAGAAGTAGTAGTTTTATTCATCCATAGATCACCTTCAGAATGGTACTACACTTGTAGTGGTATTACAATTTAAGAAATAACAGGTTTTATGCATATACATACTTACAGGTCTAGTTTGACAAGGATGGGGCAGGTAGCCAGTTACAGCCTTAAAGAAGAAACCATCCTGTAGCCTAAAGTAATTTATGGAAACCGTGGGAAATCTAAATCAAGAAGACCAGACGAAGAATGGACCGTCTCCCCTCCCCCCCCCCCCCCCTCCCCGCCACCTGCGTAATAAGGCCAGTCTGTTTAAAAAAGAGCTACCTCATTCAGATTATCCCTTGTTTACAATTGTTTTGCAAGGGTGTCATTTAATAATGTAAAAGGCTAATTCTACGCTGTCCATTCATTTCACATTCACAGACACTGCATACGCTAAGCATACCACTCACGACACAAATGTTATTTTCATAATGTAACACTGCACGCACTATTAGCTGATATCAGGACCATAGCGACGATGTTTAGTTTCAGTTTTCTGTATCGCAACTTCCCACTTGCAAACATGTAGGTAAAACTGAGTTAACATCCCTCCATAATGAATAAAATATTGAGCTCAGAAAGATAATAAGGTTTTTGTATTGTACAAGGCGAGTCCGTCATGATGTTACAAACTTCCAAGAGTGGTGGAGAAAGGTAAGTGTATGTATCTGAGGTCCAGAAATAACCGAGTGGGACGTGAGAAGCGAAAATTGTTCTGATTTCTCTGACAGTGTGGTACATGTACCTGTACTATTGTTGCTGAAGCTGTAGTGTAGACAGCTTTCAGAAATTTAAATTTGGTATGGGACCAAACTGCTCAGGTCATCGGTCACTAAGCCACTAAGCCTACACACTACTTAATCTAATTAAACTAACTTACGCTAAGGACAGCACACACCCATTCCCGAGGGAGGACTCGAACCTCCGACGGGGATGGAGGGAGGGGGGAGGGGGGAGGGGGGAGGGGAACCGCGTGGCCCGTGACAAGGCGCCCTAGAGCGCGCGCAGCCAACTTTCAGAGGTGGTAGTGTGGACCAAAAGAAGAAAAAACGATTTGTAAACATGGGCTCTAAAACGCATACCTTCGGAAATTTATTGTGCAGTTTTATTTCTTGATAGAAAGTGCTGTTTGATCTTTCTTGGTAATGTAAGTTCAATATAGATCTTATTTCATGATCATGGATAGATATGCTTGAGCAGTAGATATTGTCAATGCTACTTTGTATGCGCGCAACTGTTAACTCTTAAACGTGAACTGTAGAGTTAATTACGTTGCGTTTTTGATACTGATGACAACGACTCAGGAGAGGTAGAAAGCTGGTGCTGGCAGTCTGTTCCTTTCGAACAGCATTAAGAAAAGCAACTTATCGTTTCCGGTCCTCAGCCTCAGTGTTAGTCTTGGGCACCATTTTGATAACTCTATGGTCGCTTTCCGCTTGAAGAGACGGAGGAGGGAGGGGGGGCTTGGGACAAACAAGGTTATATTTTCCGGTACGGAAGGCCTGCAAAACACTCTAAAATGCATTCCTGTGCGCGGGGCGTCCAATTCTGCTGAAGCACATTCCTGTTTTTTCTCGGTGAGTGTTGCAGGTTAGTGAGGAGCGACTTACTGGGCAAAAGAGGCCTCATAAAAAAGCATAGAGTCACTAGCAAGCTGGAGGCGGCGTTGGATAAAATTGACTAACCTAGGTTAGTGGTATTTTTTGTGACATTTTCCATATTAAGTTTGAATCATATTCCTGCTTTATTGTTGTCATGATTATCGACAGGAAATGCTAGCAGCCAGTTGGAGGTGGTGTGTCGAATGGTTGACAGTGAAGTTATTCCATTCCAGTGGTCGGGTTGCGGTGTCTTTCCAGATAGCACTTACCAGGGTACATACAGAGTTGGCAAGAAACAATGGACAGAGTATCCAAAGAATCTCCAAATCGTGTTATTTCATTATGCAGTATCAGCACACACACTGTAATTTTTAATATGTACTTTGGGAAAAAGGTACCAAACAAATTTTACTCTCTTAGAATTTAACAGTTAGCGCAAAAACTGCACAATATTCACAATATTTGCTATCGGTTTCATTAGATTAAATACAGAATAGCCAACCACATTTTTTTGATCGGTGAACAATGGTCATATATGCAGATCAAATAAACCCTAAGAACTCATTATGTGTCACGTGCACATCAATTTTTAAGTAAATTGTAAAAAGGGGAAAGAAGCACAACATACATGAAAAATGTGGTAATTTCGAAATTTATTATTTTAGAACAGAAGTAATCAATCGAATCTTTTTATAAGCATTCTATTTTTATTTTACTTGCTAAACGGAGGTGAATCATGTTAATTTCATACATACTAAAGAAAAATTATGAAAAAGGCAACATTACTTTTTCCGTTTAAGATGAGTCTGCATATTCTACTCCTGGATATTTAAATTAAATTATGTATGTACATAAAATATAAATTAAAGATTAGCAATAAAACATAAAGAAAGTTATCTTTATGTTCCATCCTTTAAAAATTAGAATAAATGGTAAGGCAGAAGGATATGACACACAATAATAGCATTAAAAGTAAAATAAAAATATTGGAAAATATCTAGGAAACTGTTTTAAAGGCAAAATTATGTGCTATATGAAACAACATATTAAAGCTAATTTGTCATTTTGGAGTTACTTGTTACTTTTAATTTCTGCAGTAGATTTTTTTAGACTTCCTCAAATTATTTAATTTTGTTAACAAAGTAAAATCGCATTCCTTGTCTGCTGGTCAGTAAATTCATTTGCTGGTTTTATAATGTGAAGCATTGTAGGTATTTTCTATTTTGAATAAATTTATTTTCATCAGTGTCATCAAATTCAATCTTCCTTTTCTGTTTAGCATTTCTGGTGTTTTTTATATCTTAAAGATATTGGTTACAACAATGTCCTGCCATTGAAACAGAGTTATCGATAACAACTTTTGTTACGTCTCCACCTAAGCTATTTATATGATCACAAATGATTCTTAATGCTACATATAATGGCTTTACAATTTATTTATATAAAATATTCAAAAACTGGGAGTAAAAAATAAAATAAAATAAATGAGATTGTAGGATTTTTTAAATGTGAGCCAATATAAAATCTAATTAATATTAACATTATGGGGGTAGCTGTCTGGCAAGGTCACATATTAAGCCTAAAATAACGTGTTTCAGAAGTAGCATTAAATAAAGATTAGCAACTTAACGAGATTTTAAAATGTTTATTAAAAATATAATACAAAGCATGTACTTATCTGTGAAAAATTAACCACAGATCTTTTTCTTTACTAGCGAAACACGTTAAGCGAGTGACTGTATCAGCAAACAGATGACAGAGGAAGTAACAGAAGCACAAAACAACTCTGCTAAGCAGTGTTGGTAATCTGAAATTACTTTTTCACTCTTCGAAATATCCGCAAGTTTAGAATTATGTAGCCTTATCTAGTGATGTAATATGTAACTCAGGTAAAACCCTCGAGCTCTCAGAATACCTGAATTCCGGGTAATTACGTGCAGGCTGCCAACAGTGTTGCTAACAACTTTTCGTAGCTTCGGAAGAGAGGGAGAAAGAAGTCTCCCATAGAACTTTGTATTCTGACTGTAGAAGTGTATGTGTGATTATTAGGGTTATCCGAGTCAATCACCACTGCGCTTGATCTTGCTGACACACTAAGAGCATTGCCTTCGTTTTGCGACCACGATACGTCGAAAGCATTTCCGCTGCAGTAATACGCGTATTTGAAGCAGCCCAGTTTTTGCGTAGTGATAATGTAAGGAGTTTCTAAGCATTATTTTGTTCATATGAGGGTCATTTTAAAAGTTTGCACACAGTAAGACAGAGTTGTTGTTGTTGTTGTTGTGGTCTTCAGTCCTGAGACTGGTTTGATGCAGCTCTCCATGCCACTCTATCCAGTGCAAGTTGCTTCATCTCCCAGTACCTACTGCAACCTACATCCTTCTGAATCTGCTTAGTGTATTCGTCTCTTGGTCTCCCTCTAAGATTTTTACCCTCCACACTGCCCTCCAATATTAAATTGGTGATCCCTTGATGCCTCAAAACATGTCCTACCAACCGATCCCTTCTTCTAGTCAAGTTGTGCCACAAACTTCTCTTCTCCCCAATCCTATTCAATACCTCCTCATTAGTTATGTGATCTGTCCACCTTATCTTCAGTATTCTTCTGTAGCACCACATTTCGAAAGCTTCTATTCTCTTCTTGTCCAAACTAGTTATCGTCCATGTTTCACTTCCATACATGGCTACACTCCAAACAAATACTTTCAGAAACGACTTCCTGATACATAAATCTATATTCGATGTTAACAAATTTCTCTTCTTGAGAAACGCTTTCCTTGCCATTGCCAGTCTACATTTTATATCCTCTCTACTTCGACCATCATCAGTTATTTTACTTCCTAAATAGCAAAACTCCTTTACTACTTTAAGTGTCTCATTTCCTAATCTAATTCCCTCAGCATCACCCGATTTAATTTGACTACATTCCATTATCCTCGTTTTGCTTTTGTTAATGTTCATCTTATATCCTCCTTTCAAGACACTGTCCATTCCGTTCAACTGCTCTTCCAAGTCCTTTGCCGTCTCTGACAGAATTACAATGTCATCGGCGAACCTCAAAGTTTTTACTTCGTCTCCATGAATTTTAATACCTACTCCAAATTTTTCTTTTTTTTCCTTTACTGCTTGTTCAATATACAGATTGAATAACATCGGGGAGAGGCTACAACCCTGTCTCACTCCTTTCCCAACCACTGCTTCCCTTTCATGCCCCTCGACTCTTATGACTGCCATCTGGTTTCTGTACAAATTATAAATAGCCTTTCGCTCCCTGTATTTTACCCCTGCCACCTTTAGAATTTGAAAAAGAGTATTCCAGTCAACATTGTCAAAAGCTTTCTCTAAGTCTACAAATGCTAGAAACGTAGGTTTGCCTTTTCTTAATCTTTCTTCTAAGATAAGTCGTAAGGTCAGTATTGCCTCACGTGTTCCAACATTTCGACGGAATCCAAACTGATCCTCCCCGAGGTCTGCATCTACCAGTTTTTCCATTCGTCTGTAAAGAATTCGCGTTAGTATTTTGCAGCCGTGGCTTATTAAAATGATAGTTCGGTAATTTTCACATCTGTCAGCACCTGCTATCTTTGGGATTGGAATTATTATATTCTTCTTGAAGTCTGAGGGTATTTTGCCTGTCTCATACATCTTGCTCACCAGGGTTATAAACACAAAATCAAATAGGGGTAATGCAGGAGTAGGTTTAATAATGAATAGGAAAATAGGAACGCGGGTAAGCTACTACAAACAGCGTAGTGAACGCATTATTGTGGCCAAGATAGATACGAAGCACACACCTACTACAGTAGTACAAGTTTGTATGCCAACTAGCTCTGCAGATGACGAAGAAATTGAAGAAATGTATGATGAAATAAAAGAAATTATTCAGATAGTGAAGGGAGATAAAATTTAATAGTCATGGGTGACTGGAATTCGAGTGTAGGAAAAGGGAGAGAAGGAAACGTAGTAGATGGATATGGATTGGGGCTAAGAAATGAAAGAGGAAGCCGCCTGGTAGAATTTTGCACAGAGCACAACTTAATCATAGCTAACACTTGGTTTCAGAATCATGAAAGGAGGTTGTACACATGGAAGAGGTTGTATACATCAGATAGATAATATAATGGTAAGACAGATTTAGGAACCAGGTTTTAAATTGTAAGACATTTCCAGGGGCAGATGTGGACTCTGACCACAATCTATTGGTTATGAACTATAGATTAAAACTGAAGAAACTGCAAGAAGGTGGGAATTTAAGGAGATGGGACCTGGATAAACTGAAAGAACCAGAGGTTGTACAGAGTTTCAGGGAGAGCAGAAGAGATCAATTGTTAGGAATGGGTTAAATAAATAAAGTAGAAGAAGAATGGGTAGCTTTGATGGATGAGGTACTGAAGGCAGCAGAGGATCAAGTAGGTAAAAATACGAGGGCTAGTAGAAATCCTTGGGTAACAGAAGAAATACTGAATTTCATTGATGAAAGGAGAAAATATAAAAATGCAGTAAATGAAGCAGGCAAAAAGGAATACAAACGTCTCAAAAATGAGATCAACAGGAAGTGAAAAATGGCTAAGCAGGGATGGCTAGAGGCCAAATACAAAGATGTAGAGGGTTATCTCACTAGGGGTAAGATAGATACTCCCTACAGGAAAATTAAAGAGACCTTTGGAGATAAGAGAACAACTTGTATGAACATCAAGAGCTCAGATGGAAACCCAGTTCTAAGCAAAGAAGGGAAAGCAGAAAGGTGGAAGGAGTATATAGAGGGTCTATACAAGGGCGATGTACTTGAGGACAATGTTATGGAAATGGAAGAGGATGTAGATGAAGATGAAATGGGAGATACGATACTGCGTGAAGAGTTTGACAGAGCACTGAAAGACCTGAGTCGAAACAAGGCCAGTCTACATTTTATATCCTCTCTACTTCGACACATCATCAGTTATTTTGCTCCCCAAATAGCAAAACTCCTTTACTACGTTAAGTGTCTCATTTCCTAATCTAATTCCCTCAGCATCAGCCGATTTAATTCGACTACATTCCATTATCCTCGTTTTGGATTTGTCGATGTTCATCTTATATACTCCTTTCAAGACACTGCCCATTCCGTTCAGCTGCTCTTTCAGGTCCTTTGCTGTCTCGGACAGAATTACAATGTCATCAGTGAATGTTAAAGTTTTTATTTCTTCACAATGGATTTTAATTCCTACCCCGAATTTTTAGTTTGTTTGCTTCACTGCTTGCTCAATAAACAGATTGAATAACACCGAGGATATGCTACGACATTGTCTTACTCCCTTCCCAATCACTGCTTCCCTTTCATGCCCCTCGACTCTTATAAGAGCCATCTGGATTCTGTACGAATTGTAAATAGCCTTTCGCTGGCTGTATTTGGCCAATGCCACCTTTGGAACTTGAAAGAGAGTATGTCAGTCAACCTTGTCAAAAGCTTTCTCCAAGTCTACAAATGCTAGGAACGTAGGGTTGACCTTCCTTAATCTTTCTTCTAAGGTGAGTCGTAAGGTCGGTATTGCCTCACGTGTTCCAATATTTCTACGGAATCCAAACTCATCTTCCCCGAGGTCGGCTTCTACCATATTTTCCATTCGTCTGTAATGAATTGGTGTTAGTATTTTGCAGCCGTGGCTTATTAAACTGATAGTTCGGTAATTTTCACGTCTGTCAACACCTGCTTTCTTTGGGATTGGAATTATTGTATTCTTCTTTAAGTCTGAGGGTATTTCGCCTGTCTCATACATCTTGCTCACCAGATGGTAGGGTTTTCTCAGGGCTGCCTCTCACAAGGCTATCAGTAGTTCTAATGGAATGTTGTCTACTCCCGGGGCTTTGTTTCGACTTAGGTCTTTCAGTGCTGTGTCAAACTCTTCGTGCAGTATCATATCTCCCATTTCATCTTCATCTACATCCTCTTCTATTTCCATAATATTGTCGCCTGTACCTTTATCAGAATAATAAAGTGACTGACAACTGAGGACGGAAAGGGGGAATGTTGTCGATTCACGGTTACACACTTGCGCAATATGGCTCCAGTGGCAGGACCTGCGCAACTCCGAACAAAGTACGTCCGTACGTTCCCTGTTAACGTGTAGTACTAAATTCGCTTTCCTGGATCATAACAGTCTCATTACTTCCCTAAGAAATTTCTCATTTAGTTTCAACATTCACTGAAAGAAACACACCGCACAGAAAAATCACAAAATCATAACAATTTAATTATACGCCGCAATAGTTGTTGTGGCAGCTGTCCTGTGAGTAAATAACTGTCAGTCACTTTCATATTCGGATACTGGTATAGTGTGCGTTCGTGCAGATAACCAAATCGCATCAGTCCAGCCAGACAATTAGGGCACTCGATTTCCACTATCGTAGAAGCATTTCGCGGACAACAGTGGCATTTTCCAGCATTGTTACTCAGAACTGAAAAAGCAGCTGATAATAGTAGTGCCTTAGGGCCTGCTGCAACAGGTGATCGCCCGCCAGTGCAAGCAGCTGCTCCGACAGGATCTATCTACAAGCTGTGGAGCACAGCGGTCATCATTCCGCACGGGCAGCTCTCTAAGTGAATGTCACAGGGTACAGGACACAGAGATTAGCATGCGAACGTGAACAGTGCCAAAGGACACACGATGCATGGCAAGATGGCCCCTTGGACTGGCAACTCAGAGCATACTTGCTACACGCCGATAAAATGCCACAAATACACTCCTGGAAATTGAAATAAGAACACAATGAATTCATTGTCCCAGGAAGAGGAAACTTTATTGACACATTCCTGGGGTCAGATACATCACATGATCACACTGACAGAACCACAGGCACATAGACACAGGCAACAGAGCATGCACAATGTCGGCACTAGTACAGTGTATATCCACCTTTCGCAGCAATGCAGGCTGCTATTCTCCCATGGAGACGATCGTAGAGATGCTGGATGTAGTCCTGTGGAACGGCTTGCCATGCCATTTCCACCTGGCGCCTCACTTGGACCAGCGTTCGTGCTGGACGTGCAGACCGCGTGAGACGACGCTTCATCCAGTCCCAAACATGCTCAATGGGGGACAGATCCGGAGATCTTGCTGGCCAGGGTAGTTGACTTACACCTTCTAGAGCACGTTGGGTGGCACGGGATACATGCGGACGTGCATTGTCCTGTTGGAACAGCAAGTTCCCTTGCCGGTCTAGGAATGGTAGAACGAAGGGTTCGATGACGGTTTGGATGTACCGTGCACTATTCACTGTCCCCTCGACGATCACCAGAGGTGTACGGCCAGTGCAGGAGATCGCTCCCCACACCATGATGCCGGGTGTTGGCCCTGTGTGCCTCGGTCGTATGCAGTCCTGATTGTGGCGCTCACCTGCACGGCGCCAAACACGCATACGACCATCATTGGCACCAAGGCAGAAGCGACTCTCATCGCTGAAGACGACACGTCTCCATTCGTCCCTCCATTCACGCCTGGAGGGACGGGCTTCACGATGTTGGGGCGTGAGCGGAAGACGGCCTAACGGTGTGCGGGACCGTAGCCCAGCTTCATGGAGACGGTTGCGAATGGTCCTCGCCGATACCCCAGGAGCAACAGTGTCCCTAATTTGCTGGGAAGTGGCGGTGCGGTCCCCTACGGCACTGCGTAGGATCCTACGGTCTTGTCGTGCATCCGTGCGTCGCTGCGGTCCGGTCCCAGGTCGACGGGCACGTGCACCTTCCGCCGACCACTGGCGACAACATCGATGTACTGTGGAGACCTCACGCCCCACGTGTTGAGCAATTCGGCGGTACGTCCACCCGGCCTCCCGCATGCCCACTATACGCCCTCGCTCAAAGTCCGTCAACTGCACATACGGTTCACGTCCACGGTGTCGCGGCATGCTACCAGTGTTAAAGACTGCGATGGAGCTCCGTATGCCACGGCAAACTGGCTGACACTGACGGCGGCGGTGCACAAATGCTGCGCAGCTAGCGCCATTCGACGGCCAACACCGCGGTTCCTGGTGTGTCCGCTGTGCCGTGCGTGTGATCATTGCTTGTACAGCCCTCTCTCAGTGTCCGGAGCAAGTATGGTGGGTCTGACACACCGGTGTCAATGTGTTCTTTTTTCCATTTCCAGGAGTGTATATCTGAAAGTGGGATATAGTTCAGAGTTCCTGTGCTTTCCTCCTTGGTGAATGTCTACAGTCTACACGGTAGGAAATGGAACCATGACGCGTTCATTGTCGTTGCCCATAGGTGAATGATGCAAGATTCTGCAGAATTCCGCTGCAAATATACTGCATAACAAATATATGCCCTTGAGACGGCGCGGTGAAGTTATCGCATACTGACGGTATTACTCTTGCCTTTCCGTGAACTTCTACCGCAGCACGTACGTCTTTTCTGAAGAAGGTGATTAATGTAGCTAGATTAGAAAAACTGAACTAATTTCTCTAACAGGGGAATATTCCCAGTGTCAATAAACAGTCTTGATGAAACTTGGCGGGTGTGTACAGGAGACAAAATAATGCAATACTTTTTTTTCACTTTTACGGGCAAAACACAACCCGAAACGCAATTTGGTATTTTAGATATAGTGGGAATATCTTCGAAACGATGGTATATAAAAACAATCATATAAAACTTGAAAACTGTATAATCAATTGTTGTAATAATTTGAAAGTTTGCAAAATACTCTTCAACCATTAATTAATTTTGAAAGTGAAAACTTATGTTACAACATAAATCAATGGAACTGTCAAGCAACATGCCTCCTTGTGTAGTAAAGCTGGTTTCCGAAATACTATTTTTGGAAAAATGCTGTACATAATGTGCTGTCACAGTATTTTCAACATACCAAGTTAAAATATCTAAACATTCACTGCTATTCTTATTATTTATTTTGCTTATATTTCTTATGGGTATTACTTTTTACATTCATGATCTTTGTCTTTTTACTTTACTGTTCCATTTACATGTATTTTATCAATTGAAGATAATAACTTATTATGTTAGAAAAATTACAATATTGATAATATGCAAAGAAATACTTAACACATGTTCTTTTTTATATCATGCATAAAATGAATAAAATTTCTTCACGTAGTATACACGATGGAGAAGACAATATAAAACAAAGTTCAGCAGGATTTCAGATTGTCACTGTTGGCCCTGTAAATATTTTGGTTTGTATTAGGCATATTTCAGTACACTGCTAAGCTTTGGCAAAAAGTTGATTATGTATTAATGACTGCAGCTCGATTATATTGTTTCTCAATTGGAGAATGACATCATAATGATTTAACAGAACTAGATCTGATAGGTGTCTCATGAAGTTCTTCCACCATCGAAAGCCGCATATGTTCCACAGCTGTATCTCTGTATGGTTCTGCATGGTTCATTTACATTGACAGCCCTAAGATCTAAAAATATTACAGATATTTCTCCATCACTGGGAAAGGAAAAAACTAACAAATATGTTTTGACTTGCTCAGGCGTTAGTTTACCAGATTTACATATTGTCACAAGGTCATCTGGGGCTTTCAAATGAGATTTTCGAATTTTCTGTC
Source organism: Schistocerca gregaria (assembly GCF_023897955.1). Classification (NCBI taxonomy): domain Eukaryota; kingdom Metazoa; phylum Arthropoda; class Insecta; order Orthoptera; family Acrididae; genus Schistocerca; species Schistocerca gregaria. The sequence continues at coordinate 1,004,887,564 of NC_064920.1, read as the reverse complement.
GAAACTCGTCATTATTTTATTTTAAAACTACGAGAACGTGGGTAGTGTGAAAAAACCGCTTTTGTCCGTCGTACCTGAGGACAAGAACCATCTGGTGATCCCATAGGGCTCGATGGCGCAGGTACACCTATGAAACATACAAGACTTTCGATGTTGGAAAAACTTCGTAAGAAGATTTTCAGGTCTAGTTCTGTTGAATGACTATGATGTGAGTCACTATTTGAGAAACAACACTATCAGGCTGCAATCACATAATTAATTTTCATCGCCAAGGCTTACCAATGTACTGAGATATACCTAATATACAAATCAAGATGTTTAAAAGGATCAACCGTGACGATTTGATGTCCTACAGAATTTTGTTTTATATTGTCTTCTCTGTCACTTGTAAATTTCGTTCATTTTATGAGCATGGTGCAAAAAACGTTATGTTTTAAGCATTTACTTACAGACTGTCATTATTGTAATAATTTTCTGTCATAATGATGAGATACTTGTTATTTTCAGTTAACAAAGTACACTTACTAGAAAACAAAAAAAAAAAAAACATGAATGTAAGACATAAGATAACAATTTAAAACATGAAACAAAAATAAGCAAAATATTAAATACAATAGCAATGAATGTTTAGATATTTTATTTGGGTGTGTTGAAAATACTCCAACAGCACATTGTGTACAGCTGATTTTCCAAAAATGGTATTTCAGAGTTCAGCTTCATTACACAGGGATGTATGTTGCTTCGAAGCTTTTTGAGTTTATGTTATAACAAAAGTTTTCATTTTTCAAAATTAGTTAATGATGATGGGGCGTTTTGCAAAATTTAAAATTATTGCTAAAGTTGGTTATTCAGTTTTCAAGAATATAAATTACGTAGCATTGTAACTTGGACACACAACAATACCAAAAATGTTAGTACAACTTTATTATACTATGGCATGTATGCCAATCACCATAACCTACACTGAACACAATACGAGAAAGTAAATGTACGCCAAAGTACCTTTTGAGGTGTGTTACCTGGTAACAGTGAAACTAGGCCGAACCAAAAAATTCGTATTACGCTCTTTTTCCGCCTCTACACACCCGCCAGGTTTCTTCAAGATAGTTTATTGAATGTTCCCATGTAAGCTTTTCAACAGGTGGCGCACTAAATATTTTACTGTTTTTTTTTCTTTTTTTAATAGCTGTTGAATGAGAAGAAATAGCTGTTAAATGAAATTTACAATGTGTTGTCACTCCTTGTTTACAAAGTCCTGCCGCCAAGTCTGTACTAATCTAAGGTAAAATTTCGACACACACAATCACAACCACTCTTAATTGCCAGCTTACTAATACGGTATGCACCTAATGTGTTAAGGGAAAATTTACTTAACGGATTGTCTCTGAATTAGAGACCTAGCTCTGTATTATACAGATCGGTCGCTTTGAAGAGACGGTCATGACTCACATAACACGCCAAACGGATTTCAGTTGTTCATAAAGTTACAGTTCACACAAGAAATCCGGAACTCGTTCATCCGTAATTACTTTATGACAGTCCACAAACGATTTTAATCTATAACTCACCGAAATTAAAACACTTTTTCAGAGCTCCAAGGAAAGATGTCCAATCGTGATGATGGCTGAGCCCTGAATGTCCTAGACTCCACGAACACTCTAATCCAACAAATACGCACGTATCTACTCTCGTACGATAGGTGGAGACACATTGTATCCCATCAGCTTGCTGTTCTAAGCCACGCTGTCTCTCATCTTTTACTTACGACCAATCTCAACGTATCATGTTTTCATAGCCTTTTATTAAATGAACAATTTTAGAAAACCCATAAATATCAAAATAATATCATTTTATATCTTACTAATTACCTGAGGATGCTTCTTGTTTCCCCAGGCTATAAACTGGCGAATTACACTATAAAATTTCCCCTGAATAGATAAATCACTCGCCCTGTCCAGATACTATTCTCACGCTACCATTTACGCAGTTAATAGAGATCCTACTACTTTCTTATCATATTACTTCTCATTTACACGTTCACTCACTCTAATAATTAAACACATTAAATCGTCAGTAATTAACAGACAACATAATATTAGCATAAGATAAAATTAATTATGAAAAACAGGTTATTTTCACTGCTTTCGAATAATTAATAGGAATAGTGTTGATGAAATACTTTCTTTAACACACCTAAGATTGCAACATTCATAACTAAAAAAATTGAACTGATAGTACAATTAGCATCAGAATAAGCAATTTAATTCGCTATTCTCGTTTCCGAACAATCCCACTTCTATAAATTGACCAGCACTTGAAAAACATCCTCTTCAGAATAACTCATCAATAGCAGTGCCAGAAAGGCTTGGAAATCACTAAAATACACATATTAAATATTGGTTATGAGCATTAACATGAACAATAATCCCAAAAAAGTATTGAAATTTCTTAAAAATTGTACTGTATTCATTATTATGTATATGACGTCACTTCCCATTGTGCATACAAACATTTACTTCTGCTGTAAATCTGTGATCCCTCCAATGTTTTATCTTTCTCGTATGGATACCACCACAAGAGACCAAGAGAGAGAGAGAGAGATAATTTTTTTTAAAACAAGCGTCGGGACATCGATGGCTGCTGCATCGAAGTTAAAAATGTATTCCGGTATACATTTCTAATTTTAATTTTATGTCACCCGAACTATTGTGGACAATGCACCACACTTACCTTCATTATCAAACTGACGAGGTCACTTGGTGCCTCAGTGTGTATTCTATCGACTAATCCCTTATTTTAGTCATGTTGTCCGATAAATTTCTTTTCTATCCAATTCGTTCCAGTACCTCTACATCAGTTCTGCGATCTCCCTACCTAGTATCCGGCATTACTCTGTGCCGCCATATTTCAAAAGCTTCTGTTTGTAACATCCCTGTAGAAAAATTTATAAATGACAGTGCTGGAAAACCTCTACGTTATTTGATTTTCAAACAGCTGATCAAAACTGAACGTACTCAGACATTTCTCTCTTTACTTATTCTGATCCAAACTAAACTGACACACAATATTTTTAGCGCAACGCAGTCTGACTTTCAATAAACCCTACAAAAGAATGGCCCTGACTAACAGTAACCTATACCTTTCATGAATCACTTACCTCACAAAAATCTTCGATACTCAAACTACTGCAATACAGGAAGCGCCAGTACTGCCAGCTAAATAAAAGATTCTAACTACTGAAGGTACTAAATAGTGATAGGCATAGTTAGCTAATGAAAGATTTTGATAGAGAATAAACAATGTATTTACCTTAATATTGCTCAAAAGTCATCAAATATATCATCCATCTTTACAAATTTCCTTTTTATGGCGGGCACACGTCCAGATCGTCCGTTCTGGCATCTATCTCTCCACATCCACCATTGCTGGCGGCTCACCTCCAACTGCGCAATGCTACGCGCTATTCACATCCAGCTGCCCAACACTACAATGGCAAATATTCCAACAATGCAAACCAGCCACAGACTGCACACAGCACAGTCAGTGATTTTCATACAGAGCGCTACGTGGCGTTACCAACATAAAAACCTAAACAGCCTACTTACATGTTCTCTTCTTGTCTGAATTGTTCCATCAACCGCGTTTCTCTACCGCACAAGGCTATACTCCAGACAAATACATTTCGGAAAGTATAACATTTAAATTTTTGCTTTCGATGTCAACTATTTTTCTTCTTCTTAATTACTTTTCTTACTGTTGGTCGCCAAATAGCAAAACTCATCTACGAGTTTTTAATGTATTATCTCCTAATTACTTCCCTTAGCGTCGTTTGTTTTATTAGGTCGGCATACAAATCCGTAGATGTTGGTATTCCGGGCTGCTGTAGATTTATTTGTCGATTCTCATTTTTTATTGATAGTTCACCGTTGCTATTTAAATTTACATTTTGTCATTTTGTCATTTGGAGAGAGTGAGTGGAGCTGCGAACGCAAGAAAATGGAGTGCCATGTGGAGAAATCAGAACATTTCCGATATTTTCTTCCATTTGAGTTCAGTAGAGGGATGACAGCAGCGTAGGCAACCAGGATACGGGGATAGTGCCATCGGACAGAGCACGGCAAGAAAATGTTTTTAATCGTTTTAAGGAGGATCGTTTTGACATTAGTGACTTTCACGTCCAGGAAGTCCTTCGGAGTATGATGGAGATGGTTTTAAAGCATTAACCCACAATGACCCAAGTCAGTGTATTCGAGAACTGGCAAATGTGATGAACTGTGATCGTTCTACCATCCTGAGACATTTGCTTGCAATGGGAAAGGATCAAAAATCGAGTGTAAGCGTGCAGCATGCTTTAAGCCAAAATCACAAAAATCAGCGAGTGGGCAAATGTGCAACTCTGCTTGCTCGTCATCTATTGGCTTGTGAACATCACCGACCATTTCTATCCAGTAAATCGGGTGATGCTGAGGGAATTAGATTAGGAAACAAGTAAAGAAATTTGTTAACATCGAGTATAGATTTAAGTGCCTGGAAGTCATTTCAGAAAGTATTTGTATGGAGTGTAGCCATGTATGGAAGCGAAACATGGACGATAAATAGTTTGGATAAGAAGAGAATAGAAGCTTTCGAAATGTGATGCTACAGAAGAATGCTGAAGATTAGATGGGTAGATCACATAACTAATGAGGAAGTATTGAATCTGATTGGAGAGAAGTTTGTGGCACAACTTGATCACAAGACGGGATCGGTTGGTAGGACATGTTCTGAGGCATCAAGGGATCACCAATTTAGTATTGGAGGGCAGCGTGGAGGGTAAAAATCGTAGAGGGAGACCAAGAGATGACTATCTAAGTAGATTCAGAAGGATGTAGGTTGCAGTAGGTAGTGGGAGATGAAGAAGCTTGCACAGGATAGAGTAGCATGGAGAGCTGCATCAAACCAGTCTCAGGACTGAAGACCACAACAACAACAATGAATTATTTTAAACTGCTGTAATTGATGTCAAGTGTTCTTGAAAATGGCAGGTCACTGTAACTCAGCTTGGTTTTTAAATGAATGTAAGAGTGTATTTCTTGTAATTCTCGTGCATATCTGCGGCACGAGTCACGAATTAATGTCGGAAATCATAGCCTGTGCTCAATTATTTTAGTGGGCTAATTTTCATATTTGGGCTGGCTTTGGTTTTCTATGTCGGCATTAAATTACGTAACCCGGCTTATGTGGCCATTAACACCCCAAATATGGAGTCCCTAATGAAATCCCTTTTGACAGCAAAAGATATAAAAATTAGTTATCCTGACCTTGACAGTAGCCACTGGCAACAAAATATTAACACTATTGAAAGTTTTACCAACAGAAATACTAGGGAACTAACAACATCTACTCTACGGAAGAACTAAATTAAAGACTATCAGATGATCACTTAATCTACGAAGTATGAAAATCTAAATAAAATATTCAAAATAAACGCTTTACGAAGGTTAAAACTCAGACAAGGTAAAGTGATCAGAGATAACATTTATCCAAGAAAGAGTTGTAGCCGCGTCAAGCTGTAAGTTCGCTGCGACTACAATGAAAAACTTCAATGGAGATGTTAATTCGCTCTCTTGTAGACGTCACGATAGAAGCACGCTTATTGACCGATATTAAATTGTTTCAGACCGATCTGGAATTTTAAAGTTTTTCAAGTAACGCCTTGATGTATTAGTCAAAGTTCTGAAGAAAGGTGATTGAACATTTACCGTTTAGCCAGACAACGGAACAGGTATTATACGCCAGGCAAAAGTAACAATTCTGGGACTTAATCGTCGTGAACTGTGATTGTCACGGACATTGAAGGACACAGCAGTGTACCAGACGCCGCCATAAAATCTACAAATAGACTTGAGTAGGAAGCATATACACGCAATCATGAAGAATTCACAGGAACGCCATGTTGTCGGAAGCTGTAGTCGATTTTAGAATTTGCTGATGGAAATCGTAGCTTCAATTCCTTGAATGACAGATCAGTGTGATTTGCAGTGCAGTAGTTAGAAGTAGTCAGAAGTTCAGTTGACTTAGTTATAACTTTAATATGTCGTGTCGTCGACATCATTTAACTGAACTTTATTGCGTAACTGTAAATAACTATTTTCTTGATAGAACGCCGAAGCTAAAGGTCATTGACACTATTAACACTGGACAGTAATTGAACATTGTATTACGACGCTTTCTGTACGTTATTTAGAGAATGCATTATCTCTGGATTTACGACGTAGGATTTGTTGAATTAGCACCGTAGTGACGCATTAACGCCGCTACAATACTTCACAAATCAACATCCTCGCAATATTATAATGTGGCATCGGCTTGAATGGTGGAACTTATAATTCGAGACATCATATTATCTACGTTTGAACATTCATTTGACAACTGGGCATAAAAACAATTGTCATCAAGTTTTGCGTAAGCTTATAAGCACGTCGCGAACACGCGAGGGATATTTGGTTTATTGCTTCAGATAAAGGGAGTTGTTGCGGTACCGAGTGGTGCAGTCGCTGTGTGTAGCAGTGAAGGAGATAGACATCCTTCGAACACCATTGCTTCAATTATAAGCGAGAGCCGCTTATACATTTCAGCGTGCTGCTCCATCGATACGCGGATATCTGTTAAAGGGAGATAGTATCTGAAATTAACCAAACGAATCGAGGAGTTTGTTTTAACAGTTACAGATCGGAGTTGTCGCTGTCGACTGATGCCGACCTGTGGCAGCCAGACTTGAACATCCATTTCCATCGATCCGACACACACACACACACACACACACACACACACACACACACACCACACCACACCACACCACACCACACCATATTCATTAATGATGTTTAATAGCTGATTAATCACGGTATACTAATTCTCTTAAATATAGCCTTAATTAAAATTATTCTAGGTTATGTTTTTCTGCAGTGGCTGCATGGTACGTGCTTATAGTAATACAGTGGCTCACGTAGTAACCAGTCTGTTTCAGCATATACTGTATATGCCTCAATGTTTCTCCTCAGAGTTGACTATGAGGTGCTGAGCCAGTTATAGAAGCGTTTCTACGCCTCCACTATACGCATTGTGAAAGTTCACCATTTTATTTGTAATATTGTTTTAAGGTTTCAAATTTAAAAAATCTTAAACAGATTCCTTGGTTTCCATAATGAGATTTTCACTCTGCAGCGGAGTGTGCGCTGATATGAAACTTCCTGGCAGATTAAAAATATGTGCCGGACCGAGACTCGAGGAGTGCTAGTTCTGCAAGGTTCGCAGGAGAGCTTCTGTAATGTTTGGAAGGTAGGAGACGAGGTACTGGCAGAAGTAAAGCTGTGAGGACGGGGCGTGAGTCGTGCTTGGGTAGCTCAGTTGGTAGAGCATTTGCCCGCTTAAGGCAAAGTTCCCGAGTTCGAATCTCGGCCCAGCACACAGATTTAACCTGCCAGGAAGTTTTACATTCCTTGGTGTTTGCTGACCCTGTTGAGGCCACTAGATTGTTTTTTTTTTCTGTTTAGAGGAGATCGTTCTCTTGGAGTGCCGCCCGCATCTCGTGGTCGTGCGGTAGCGTTCTTGCTTCCCACGCCCGGGTTCGATTCCCGGCGGGGTCAGGGATTTTCTCTGCCACGTGATTGCTTGGTGTTGTGTAATGTCCTTAGGTTAGTTAGGGTTAAGTAGTTCTAAGTTCTAGGGGAGTGATGACCTAAGATGTTAAGTCCCATAGTGCTCAGAGCCATTTGAACCATTTTTTTCTTGGAGTGCCTGGCGTTAGAATATGGTCATTGACACTATTGGCAGAGGGTCATTTGGTATTGTCTTTATAATCCATATCTTAAGGTGACTGTTCTGTGCTTTAGGAATGTGTCACTGAGATCTCTGTAAAGGATCATCGGTGACAGGTTTCTTATGGAAGTGGCCCACTCAGCCTGAAGCTGTTGGCCAAGCTGGTCCCTCTAGTGTGCTGTCCTGATGCTTAAGCACGACTGCCGTGTCTGCTCTCTTGCTGCCACCTGCAGCATTCTGCTTTGGTAGAGGCGGGGCGCCAGCCACAGTTCCGCTCACCCATACTGTGGACAAGTTATCGGTTTTGACCATATTGGTTTAAAGGCACTCCATGAGTGTCAGCTTTTGGGGCTTCCTCATATCTTTAACGTTTAACCTGCTTAAGTGGTTCCTCAGCCATTCTTGTCGTTCTATCGCGGTTAAGTTTATTTTTAGTAAATTAATATTCTATCTGGGTATTTTTTCTAAGGTAGGGGAATTTAACTTAATTCCATATTGATTTAAACCTGTAATGTAAGGTACCATTTATTTCAGTTAAAACGAAAGCTTCTATTTGAAAGGTTTTGTTAAAGGATGGCTCATGTCCATTGTTATTTGAAAGTAAATTTTGAAATATATATACAGGGTGGTCCATTGATCGTGACCAGGCCAAATATCTCACGAACTAAGCGTCAAAAGAAAAAACTGCAAAGAACGAAACTTGTCTAGCTCGAAGAGGGAAACCAGATCACGCTATGGTTGACCCGCTAGATGACACTGCCATAGGAGCGCCATGGGAGCGCCATCTAGCGGGCCAACCATAGCGCCATCTGGTTTCCCCCTTCAAACTAGACAAGTTTCGTTGTTTGTAGTTTGACGCTTACTTCGTGAGATATTTGGCCCGGTCACGATCAATGGACCGCCCTGTACATATACAGGGTGTTACAAAAAGGTACGGCCAAACTTTCAGGCAACATTCCTCACACACAAATAAAGAAAAGATGTTACGTGGACATGTGTCCAGAAACGCCTAATTTCCATGTTAGAGCTCATTTTAGTTTCGTCATTATGTACTGTACTTCCTCGATTCACCGCCAGTTGGCCGAATTAGTGTTTGTGTTGACATGCGACTCATTGCTCTACAGTACTAGCATCATGCACATGAGTACGTAGCATCAACAGATTAGTGTTCATCACGATCGTGGTTTTGCAGTCAGTGCAATGTTTACAAATGCGGAGTTCGCAGATGCCCATTTGATGCATGGAATAGCACGGGGCAATAGCCGTGGCGCGGTACGTTTGTATCGAGGCAGATTTCCAATCCTCATTTCAGTGAAAATGTTCTCTTTACGGATGAGGCTTCATTCCAACGTGATCAAATTGTAAATTTTCACAATCAACATGTGTGGGCTGACGAGCATCCGCACGCAATTGTGCAATCACGTCATCAACACAGATTTTCTGTGAACGTTTGGGCAGACATTGTAGGTGATGTCTTGATTGGGCCCCATGGTCTTGCACCTAACTCAATGGAGCACGTTATCATGATTTTATACGGGATACTCTACCTGTGCTGCTAGAACATGTGCTTTTACAAGTACGACACAACATGTGGTTCATGCACGATGGAGCTCCTGTACATTTCAGTCGAAGTGTTCGTACGCTTCTCAACAACAGATTCAGTGACCGATGGATTGGTAGAGGCGGACCAATTCCATGGCCTCCACGCTCTCCTGACCTCAACCCTCTTGACTTTCATTTATGGGGGCATTTGTAAGCTCTTGTTTACGCAACCCCGGTACCAAATGTAGAGACTCTTCGAGTTCGTATTGTGGACGGCAGTTATACAATACGCCATTCTCCAGGGCTGCATCAGCACATCAGGGATTCCATGCGACGGAGGGTGGATGCATGTATCCTCGCTAACGGAGGACATTTTGAACATTTCCTGTAACAAAGTGTTTGAAGTCACGCTGGTACGTTCTGTTGCTGTGTGTTTCCGTTCCATGACTAATGTGATTCGAAGAGAATTACTAAAATGAGCTCTAACATCGAAAGTAACCGTTTCCGTACACATGTCCACATAACATATTTTCTTTCTTTGTGTGTGAGGAATGTTGCCTGAAAGTTTGGCCGTACCTTTTTGTAACACCCTGTATGTATGAGTGTCGGCAGGGCATAGGCACTATGCGACGTTCGTATGCCTTGTGGGTTGCCTACCTATACAGGGAACCCACAAGGGTATTACTATACTTCACAGTTTGCTGTAGGCTGTTTATGTTGAAATATAAAGTACAGATACTGATGTATGAAATATTATTCTCTACAGAAATATACATATTCAGTAATGAAATTCATCAGTAATTATCTACAAAAAATTTAAACCTTTAGTAATATTCAGAGTTATACCAGAAGAAAAAAGTGCCATTGTTATTCATTAGTAAAAGTTTCAGCGGCTCATAAAAAAGCTGAATATGCAGCCAGAAAAATTCTTCGATCAGTTGTTCAATAACATAAAGTATCTCACAAAGTGTATACAAAATTTTAAATTGTAATCTGAATTCATTTCTTCTGGACAACTCACTCTGTCCTCTAGACTTACAGACGAATATATGATTGGCTCTGAGCACTATGGGACTTAACATCTATGGTCATCAGTCCCCTAGAACTTAGAACTACTTAAACCTAACTAACCTAAGGAAATCACACAACACCCAGTCATCACGAGGCAGAGAAAATCCCTGACCCCGCCGGGAATCAAACCCGGGAACCCGGGCGCGGGAAGCGAGAACGCTACCGCACGACCACGAGCTGCGGACGAAAATATGATTAAACACTGGTATCATGTACGGTAGAGTAGACAAAAGTGTTTATTAACTCTTAAAGTAATATTCTGCTTGCAATATGAGTAGCTATAAAGACTGATGCTATCATTTTCATTACATTTTAAGCCCTCATGCTAGTCACTAACTTGTAAATCACAAACATTCTTAGCCGACCGCAGTGGCCGAGCGGTTGTAGGCGCTTCAGTCCGGAACCACTCTGCTGTTACGGTCTTTCGCTGGCTCTCTCTTTGCTTTGTTTTATTATTGCTCGCATAACAACTAATATATGAGATAAAATACGTTGCTACGAAAAGAGCCCCGAAATACCATTTAGTGATGCTGTGCTGTGACTTTCCTTGGATAATTAATTTTCAACAAAACAAAATATATTACGTTCTTATTATTCTGGATCTGGCTTTTTGTTAAAGGAACATTTTTTCGTTACTGTAACTCACCATAATCTTCAACATATCTTCCTTACTTTACAGTTATTGAAAAGGTTACTGAAAATTATTTCCTTATCAGTACTGACCGAGCGAGGCGGCGCAGTGGTTAGCACACTGGACTCGCATTCGGGAGGACGACGGTTCAACCCCGTCTCCAGCCATCCTGATTTAGGTTTTCCCTGATTTCCCTAAGTCGTTTCAGGCAAATGCCGGGATGGTTCCTTTGAAAGAGCAAGGCCGATTTCCTTCCTAACCCTTCCCTAAACTGAGCTTTCGCTCCGTCTCTAATGACCTCGTTGTCGACGGGACGTTAAACACTAACCATCAGTACTGATGTTACAGTACGCAGTGTTTGTTTAACATAAAAATTTTGCAGTGGATTTTTGTTAACAGTAAAACACAAATAAGTACCACGACTAACACTAGAACATGAGACTATTATCATAGAAAAAGATGTTTTTACTGTAAGGTTTGCCAGACCAGAACTACGCACAGCAAGATTTCTTTTATGTTATGAAGGTAAATTATCTTTTTGCACTGTTAATAATAAATTATCGGCAGCTCGCGTCAACCTGTAAAACACGTCATAAAATCTGCTGCTCTGCTATGCAATTCCGAAAGCCGAAAGAAATAATTTTAGTTTACTATTACCTGTCCGCTTCTTTGCGGTATGATTGGTTTCATTTAATGCAGTTTGAATGCGCTGCGGCAGCGGCTCGTTCGTTCGTAGCGCAGCTCTGCCCCACGAATAATATTTAAATAACGGAAAATGTCTTAAAAGGGTGGGATAAAATACCAGGCAAGCTTATTACAAATCATAATACAAGTTTTCACTAAGTAACTCTATTCAAAGCATTTAAACAGATTAAATTATTACACACCTTTGCAATGAGTACGTAATGGCGTACATCTCTCACTCTTGACAAAAGAATGCTACGCAAGCGTTCAATATAACGTCACAGGCTCTTGCTACTCACGTAACTCCAAGAAGACGACAGAGAAATTAATGTTCGGTCACTACTATTTATAATTGTCACATATTCCCATCTTTGTTTGATATTTAATAAGTATCGTCTGTGTCGGGTTCAGTACTCGCCGACACAGATATTATCTTTAAAAAAAGAATCAGTACCGGTACATAATTCTATACAAGAACAAAACACGACACATAATGCTTTCTCTTTATGACATAAAGTTCACACAATCGTTGTTCATGCAATTACAATCATCCAGTTCAATTATTCTTTTCTCCTTTTTTTACCACATAAAATATGTGTTTTCCTAAGAGACGTTAAAGGTCGCAGGTTCGAATCCTGCCTCGAGCATGGATGTGTTGATGCACTTAGGTTAGTTAGGTTTGCGTAGTTCTAACTCTAGGGGACTGATGACCTCAGATGTTAAGTCCCTTAGTGCTTAGAGTCATTTTAACCATTTGAACAAACATTCTTACAGACACAATAAAAATGTGTACATAGCCTGTAAACTGACTTCTTCAACGATACAAATCATATGAATGTCCCACGAAACGTAGTTATAGAAAACGTAATAAGAAATTGTATGGGAAATAGACGACATTAATCTGGAGAACGACTACCGGAAATTTTGAGAGGAAGTGTTGCTTAAACTTCCGTCACAAAATACAGGGTGTATCAAAAAGAATCACCCCGTTTAAAAATCATAGCTATTATGTTCTTTGAGATATGTGCGTGAACAACGTACTGTTGGAAAGAGCAAACTCTCGAGTTTTACATGGTTCCCGCTAGGGAGCAGCAGTGTGCACCCACTTCAGTTTTAGTAAAAATGGTGGCAGGACAAAGTTTTGTTCAAAATGGCTCTGAGCACTATGAGACTTAACTTCTGAGGTCATCAGTCCCTTAGAACAGAACTACTTAAACCTAACTAACCTAAGGACATCACACAACACCCAGCCATCACGAGGCAGGATTCGAACTTGCGACCGTAGCCGTCGCGCGGCTCCAGACTGTGGCGCCTAGAACCTCTCGGTCACTCCGGCCGGCCAAAGTTTTGTGCAATGCGGATCAGCAATAACTGTTCGGCGTGACTTTCGTACTAGGTATGGTGTGGATCCTCCTACAGTACAGAGGATTAGACGACGGCATGAACAATTCCGAGAAACAGATTGTTTGTGTAAAGGCAAATCGCCGGGCCGCCCCAGAGTGTCTGACGCAGACGTCGAATGCATCCGCCTTAGTTTCACGAGGAGTCCGCAGAAATCCGTTCGCCGTGCAGCTCGACAGCTCAACATGCCCCCGAGTCAGTCTGACGTGTGTTTCGTCGACGTTTATACAAGAAACCATCAAAATTCAGCTACTGCGAGGTCTTCGTGAAGGTGGCAAACAACAACGTGTGGAGTTCTGTTATTTCGTTCTTGACAATATGGAGGATGACAGTTTTCTTCCATGCTTAGTGCCGGCCGGTGTGGCCGAGCGGCTACAGGCGCTTCAGTCTGGAACTGCGCGTCCGCTACGGTCGCAGGTGCGAGTCCTGCATCGGGGATGGATGTGTGTGTTGTACTTAGGTTAGTTAGGTTTAAGTAGTTCTAAGTTCTAGGGGGGTGATGACCTCAGGTGTTAGGTCCCATAGTGCTCACAGCCATTTGAACTATTTTTTCCACTCCTAGTGCTTAGTGACGAGGCAGCATGCCATTTAAATGGAAAGGTGAACTTTCATAATGTGAGAATATGGGATACGGAACAACCACATGAAGTAGTACAACATGAGAGGGATTCTCCAAAATATAACGTGTTCTGTGCAGTTTCACGGGAAAAGATGTAAGGTCCATTTTTCTTTGCTAAAAATACTATTACAGGAAGCACATATCTCGATATGCTAGAAAACGTTCTTTTCCCACAGTCGGAGAAAGATTCGAACGACTTCATTTACCAACAGGATGGGGCACCGCCACACTCGCATAAGGAACTTTTTAAATCAAAGGATTACTGAACGATGGATCCATCGGACTGGACCAAACGATTCGGCCTTACATTAATGGCCTCCAATGTCACCGGACTTGACTGTAAGTGATTATTTCTTGTGAAGGTTTATAAAAGATTTGTTCATGTGCCTCCGTTACCGACAACAATGAATGAACTTAAACATGGCATAACAGCTGCTGTGGAAACTGTAACTCAAGACATGCTCGCTTCAGTGAGAGAACAATTTGAATAAAGCATTGACATCAGCCGTGCATCCCAAGGGAGGGCATAATAGACACTTATGAATAGGTACGAAAAAAACTTTTTGAATTTCCCTTCATCAAAAAACAAAATTCATTGTATATGTTTACCAGTTTCAGACGTATAGACATGCCAAATCAGATGATTCTTTTTGACAAGTCCTGTATAATCTGGACTTTTCCCGGTGATCAAGGACACTACAAATGACATTAGGTGCCGTACGGGAGTATTCTCTAATTTTTCTCTCGTTAACAGGAGCAGGAACAAGTGAAGTGGAAAACTGGCTGCGCCTAATCGACGTGTGTGTAATAGCCATATACGCATGGGGTTGAACCGAGCGGGCAAACTAATGATGCGGGAGCTCGAGTAATGAGTGAGTTTCTTTTCGATTGGACAGATGGGCGCAGATCGATGCAGTGTGAGGTGGCGTCGCTCCCATGGGGGAGGTGTGCCCGGCTGCGAGGCTTGCGTGAGGGGCGAGCACTCCGGCCGGAAGCCAATTAGCGGAGCAGTCCGTCCGCGTGGAGAGGGGGGGGGGGGAGGGGGAGGGAGGAGGGGAACTGAGCCGAGGGCAGGCAGGGGCCTCACCCCGAGGACAGCAGCACGCTGCTAAGCTGCCTACTCATGGAGATTATAGTGCGATTGATATTAAATGTTACTCGACGCTTCACACCTCCGAACCGAGTCCATTCAATCAGAGCTGGCAACGTCGCATGCAAAATGTCCGCCGTAGCCGTTGCACCATTACAAAGCATCATTTGGTATGCAGTGTACGAGTAATGAGAATGAATCAATAAGGCCCCTCAACCTAGTTGCACCTGACAGCCAGTGTAATGCTGTACCGCCAAAGAATTTAACCAGTGCTGCGCTGTAATGTTTGTGACGAATCATTTTCAAACCGCTACTGTGCGTAGGTGGATATTGTGTCTGCAGGAGCCAGTAATCGAGGAAAGCAAGTGTTGCGAGGTTACAGTCTGGAACCGCGCGACTGCTACGGTCGCAGGTTCGAATCCTGCCTCGGGCATGGATGTCCTTATGTTATGTTTAAGTAGTTCTAAGTTCTAGGGGACTGAAGAAGTTAAGTCCCAAAGTGCTCAGAGCCATTTGAACCATTTGTTGTGGGGCCTGGAGCTAGGGATGAGGAAAACTGACTGGCTAAAACTGATAATAGATTTTTAGTTCTGAATATACAGCATTTTCCGGTATTTATTTGATCTCAGATATAGGAAGTGTTCTTTGTTTTTTACTACTAACAGAGTATAAAAAAACGCAATTTCAGCCACAGCAAGTGTGCTACAATTTTATGTTTTAAACAGAGTAATTTTGATTCATAAAATCTGCATTGATATGAAATATTGCACAATTACGGAAAATGCAAAAGCGATCAGTGGTAAAAATAACAACAACAACAGATATGAGCAACAAACACACGGAATAAGAATTGGTACAGAGTTGCTGAGACAATGTGTCTGTTGCCACGTTCATGGCTTAACTTACCTACATATGTGCAGTGTGCAAGTTTTGCCCCGACCTGGTCTATACGGTAATTTATCGCTGTCATCGCCAGACATCCGTTGTGCTACACAGTAACACCAACTCTAGTCTGGAAATGCATACAAAATGGCATCGAAATGAAGTACACTGCTTCATTTGCTTTAAACGATTAAACGTTTGACTGATATTTAAATGAAATAAAAAAAAAGGAGTGAAACATGGAAACATTAATAAATTAAAAACATAACAATTCATTCATAGTACAGAAACAGAAACTACCTGATTTGCTGCCTGTCACTACATAATATACCTATCCGCTTGTAGCCATTGAGAACAGCAAAAAATTAGCATGAAATTTCACTTCTTCAACCTCAGTTTTCACCCTTTAGCAGTGACTATTCGTAATATTCAAATAGTGGTATTATTCCCGACTATAAAATCATTTTTGAGCAGAGTTTCCAAAAATTAGAATCAATAGGAGATTACTAGTGATTTTTTGTAATATTAAACCACTGATCACTCTTCGAGAAAAGCAGCAAACGATGGATGGACTAAGTTTTCCTTTATTTGTCTACTTATTTAGTATTTTCATTCGATGTGTGTTGAAAATGAGTCAAAACTTTTCAATCCTTGCTCTATTTACACGTTTATTACACGAAATACTAAAAATAAAAAACCTTAAATCAGTTACATCAGTTATTATGAGCGGTTTTGTGAATCATGTTAAACTCGTTTGAGGAAAAAAAACGATGCAACCGAAAACCGGCTGTTTTAGTGATAATCTTCATCCCTACCAAGAGGGGATGAGCTACTGTTTCCCCAATCCTCCTAAATGAGCTGTGGCTGGAGCATGAACGGTAGGCTAAAAGGTTTCTGGTTTTCCATGACAACCAGTATTTCCCAATATCTGTTACAGTAAAAAGCCTTAAAGCGCCAGGAGGCTCTATTAGTTGAACATTGAAAATGCCAACTTTCCGCTCCTGAGTCTGAATAAACGAAAGGAGTAAATGTTAAGTAACTTCATAGAGCAGAACGGAGCTCATGAATATTGGGACAAAGAGAGAACCACCTCTCCTTGTATTGTTGCCAAAATTATTCAAGATGGTGGATCCCACTTGACAGCGATAGATATGGCAACGACGCAATGACGTCATGGTGGGAAGTTCAAATTTTGGGAGGAAATGGGTCAACTGGGCTACCTCCACTAACCTAAGCTCTTCTTCTCCCCCCCCCCCTCCCCTAATCCCCCCTCCCCCAGAAATTGGCAGGAAGTTCAAATTCCATCAGGACAATGTAACAAACCCCAGCTACCTCCACTAACATAAGAAAATGGCGGCGGGAAAATAGGTCACTTGGGTTACCTCCACTGACCTAAATCATCCAACCACCACCTCTTCCTAGAAATTGGTGGGGAAAGGACTCGGCCTATGCTGGATAGGATGGACGTAAGTCTTTATTTTGCTTGCAGTCTTACAATTTGAGGCAGTAGCGCCATCCAGTGTATTCCAACTAACCTAGTACACAGTACTGCCACCACAGGGCGCCATCATCCCTCCCACGATGTAATCCAAGATGGTGGGAGTTAAATGGCGGGAAAAGGACTCAGCCAACGGTGGGTTGCTGGAGAGAGGAAGGAGTGTATTTATTTTGGAACAATTTATTTAGGGATGGATTTCACATAGTTCATTTACTACACTGATAAGAAACACTTGGTCTGACTTGCTTGAGATCGCACTAAATACACTCCTGGAAATGGAAAAAAGAACACATTGACACAGGTGTGTCATACCCACCATACTTGCTCCGCACACTGCGAGAGGGCTGTACAAGCAATGATCACACGCACGGCACAGCGGACACACCAGGAACCGCGGTGTTGGCCGTCGAATGGCGCTAGCTGCGCAGCATTTGTGCACCGCCGCCGTCAGTGTCAGCCAGTTTGCCGTGGCATACGGAGCTCCATCGCAGTCTTTAACACTGGTAGCATGCCGCGACAGCGTGGACGTGAACCGTATGTGCAGTTGACGGACTTTGAGCGAGGGCGTATAGTGGGCATGCGGGAGGCCGGGTGGACGTACCGCCGAATTGCTCAACAAGTGGGGCGTGAGGTCTCCATAGTACATCGATGTTGTCGCCAGTGGTCGGCGGAAGGTGCACGTGCCCGTCGACCTGGGACCGGACCGCAGCGACGCACGGATGCACGCCAAGACCGTAGGATCCTACGCAGTGCCGTAGGGGACCACACCGCCACTTCCCAGCAAATTAGGGACACTGTTGCTCCTGGGGTATCGGCGAGGCCCATTCGCAACCGTCTCCATGAAGCTGGGCTACGGTCCCGCACACCGTTAGACCGTCTTCCGCTCACGCCCCAACATCGCGCAGTCCGCCTCCAGTGGTGTCGCGACAGGCGTGAATGGAGGGACGAATGGAGACGTGTCGTCTTCAGCGATGAGAGTCGCTTCTGCCTTGGTGCCAATGATGGTCGTATGCGTGTTTGGCGCCGTGCAGGTGAGCGCCACAATCAGGACTGCATACGACCGAGGCACACAGGGCCAACACCCGGCATCATGGTGTGGGGAGCGATCTCCTACACTGGCCGTACACCTCTGGTGATCGTCGAGGGGACACTGAATAGTGCACGGTACATCCAAACCGTCATCGAACCCATCGTTCTACCATTCCTAGACCGGCAAGGGAACTTGCTGTTCCAACAGGACAATGCACGTCCGCATGTATCCCGTGCCACCCAACGTGCTCTAGAAGGTGTAAGTCAACTACCCTGGCCAGCAAGATCTCCGGATCTGTCCCCCATTGAGCATGTTTGGGACTGGATGAAGCGTCGTCTCACGCGGTCTGCACGTCCAGCACGAACGCTGGTCCAACTGAGGCGCCAGGTGGAAATGGCATGGCAAGCCGTTCCACAGGACTATATCCAGCATCTCTACGATCGTCTCCATGGGAGAATAGCAGCCTGCATTGCTGCGAAAGGTGGATATACACTGTACTAATGCCGACATTGTGCATGCTCTGTTGCCCGTGTCTATGTGCCTGTGGTTCTGTCAGTGTGATCATGTGATTATCTGACCCCAGGAATGTGTCAATAAAGTTTCCCCTTCCTGGGACAATGAATTCACGGTATTCTTATTTCAATTTCCAGGAGTGTAGTTTACAGGCCTGCAAACTACTCGTAAACTGTCGAAATAATGCAGTACACTTCTGTACAAACACACAAACAATTCATAAATTACCGAAATAAGGCAGTACACAGCATACAGACCAGCAAACTACTCGTAAATTACCGAAATAATGCAGTAAAATCATGTGCAGACACAAAAACAACTTGTAAATTCTCAAAAAGTAATGGATGTAAATGGCTCAGCATAAGCGTTCACAACGCTTAAACAGCCGAAAATAATGCACTGCAGAAACACTCATGGCACGTAAAAAACACTTTCAAACTATCGTCAACCGCAACTCTCAAAAGCTCCAACACGCCCATGTACAGATGCCACCGCAAGCCACCGACAGATGCAAGCTAGTGCCGGAGTGTAAGCCATCGCTCGCACGCCACTTCCACTTGCAGCAAGAAGATGAAAGTCACCTCTATTTTTGGGTATACAGTCAAAATTCTTTGAGCGTTATAGTGACATCACATGTCTATGTAAGTAAGAGCCAAGTAGCCACTCAGGGTAGCAGTGCGGTCTAAAGCACCTTACCATGGTTCACATGGCTCCCCCTGTCGGAAGTTCGAGTCCTCCCTTGGACATGGGTGTGTGTGTTGTCCTTAGTGTAATTTGGTTTATGTTATATTAAGTAATGTGTAAGTCTAGGGGCCGATGACCTCAGCAGTGTGGTCCCATAGGAGTTAACACAAATAGAAATCTGTTCCAATGCTTCCCAGAATAACACTGATTGCATTCTTCCTGATGGTCCTAATGAGTCATCCCATCCATCACGTGTTACCCTTCCTGGAAATCGTTAAGTCGTGCTTTCAACAAACGTCTATGAAACACAAAAGTGCTCACCACTATGTAGAGGCTCCTATGCCCCAGCACGATGGATGTCTTGTGAATGAATGGGGCGTCCTGATTGACTCTTACTGAATTTACCCGCCAAATTACTGATGCTGCTGATGTGGAAGCACTGTCCGCCTTTTTTTTCTGCAAACGAACCTTTCAGCACCAAGATACAGATCGCCCTATTGCACTGACTGTTGAACCCTGAAAAAAATGATCTACAGATCTACAGACTAAACCACTTACGCGATACTTCTCGATATCAGGCACATAGCAATATCCTACCGATCGCTCGTGCAAACATAATTCCGAAATATAGACTGGAAATTATTTCTCTACAAACCCGAAACTTTAGCGAGGTGGAGCCTGCTGTACACCATTGAGTAACTGCGAAGACCTTTATGTGAAAACTCGAAAAAATAGAGGAAACTGATACTTCCAATCGCGAATACCTATGTCGGCGATCGCTGGAGTGTATAGTATCAGACCAACAGGGCGGTTACACGTCACCAGCGGTGCAACCTCGTAATAAAATTACCGAATTTAGAAAGTGATTTGGCTTAAGGAACGTGGTGCGAAACTAGTATATGCAACTCCATCACGCCGCGGCTAGATATTTCTCCAATATTTGTTATGCATTATATCTTGATGCCATGTCAGAGGTTCGGTGACATACCGACTGGGTTATAAGTAATAGTTGGTTGAGAAGGATCACAAACAGTAGATGGTGTGCAAATTGAGGTCGTAAGAAATGTACACTAGCTTTTCAGATCTCTAGTGCTACGCTATCCGCTAGAAATGCTGCCTGGGATTTGGAATCAAGTCTCTCCATTCAACCACGTACCTGCATTGGATCCTGTGGAGAAGCTCTTCAATGATTACAGCCACTAGTGAATCATATTTCTGGAACTCTCATATCTCGAAACGAGTCCCCTTTCTCTAACCTATCTGCTACAGTAAAATTCCAAATTTGTTTTAGGTAGTCGCTATGTATCTTGCAACTGCTGTAATTTCTGAAGCTTCACGCATTTGATAGCTCCAATTTAACCCTTTCGGTCAAGAATTATTTTTCCCTGAAGAAAGTAATCATAGCTTTGCCATCCAGTTCTTCGAATTAAATTATGATTTTTCAAATGTATAAAATATTCCTAGGTTCCCCCCAAGGGGACACAACGCATCCCCAAATGGGGATATTTTGTTCAAGTGGGTGCAGTATAAGTCGAAAAGTCAAAGTATTTTGTTTGATTTTATTTCATCAACATACATCAATTACACAAAGCTTACTTATTGGTTTAATGGTTTTACACTTGTGAAGAATGATAATTAAAGAAACAATTTTTTTATGCAGACACAATTGTATGTTGCATTTTACATAATAAAATTTGGTTTTGCCTTTGCACCTGTCAAATGATTTTTTTTTTTTTTTTGTCACTGACCACTGGAAGATGCCCAACATTGTGCAAACGAAGTTCAGCTTCTGGACGAATTTGTGTATTAGCTCGTTTCGAAGTACTTGGACTCTCACTAGTGGGATGCCCCCTTTTCCTGGCAGGTCCCTCGACATGATTGGAAGAGTTATTTTTTTCGTGTACTCATCAGTTTTCGCACTTGGCTCGTATATCACCTCACTGTGTAGGTAACTGATTTTCTTATTTCTTCTGTCTACCAGGAATTACAAATCAAATGCTGCTGATGTTATTTGTGGTAAGCTTAAAGATGCGGTCTGTTTCCAGACTGATTAAGAAACTCGTTAGGAAAGCTTGGTTGTAAAATAATGAAGTAATGTAGACATAAATGTGTATTTACTTAATACCAATGTTTGTGAACAATGTGTAGAATCACTTCCCAGAGCACATTATATCACATTTCCAGTATCGCTTAAGGAAAGGAGCGCAAACGGTAAGTGCTCTTTCTCATTTCATGTGTGAGGAACTTAAAGGTCTAAATGTTGAATTTAAAACAGAGAGTATTTTCTTTGATTCAGGAAAAGTATTTGATCATGCAAAAACTTTACACAAACTGGAGACCTATGTAGTAAGAGCTAGAGTCCACCACTGGTTCCTTTCGCTAATTGTAATTTGTAACGTCGGCTCTTGGTTCACATAAACATGTTATCGTTTAACAGGAAGCAAAAACAGTGCTTGCAGTGCACGGAAAAGTGTGCAACATTGTGCAGGTTGCATTTCGAATAAACTTTCAGAAGAAATGAAAACCTTGTGTGATAAACCACAGATTTAGAACTCCAAGTTGAGTGGCTTCCTTGTGATACACTACTCTTATTGTGTACAACAGTTACTTGTAGTAGTTTAGAACCATTTACTGTGATGTGTGATTTATTTGTAGCTACTCTTCGAAAAGTCATAACCAAAACTTTGTGAACTACGTACGGAATGGTTCCATTAATGTTAGGGTATCTTTGGCTCAGATGATTCCGCGAAACTAAAGAAAAAACAGCAGTTACAAACTGGATACCACGTACCGCTCAGCTGTACATCACAATATATCTTCCACTGACTTCTCACTGTTGCTCTATAATTAATTTTCCTTTGGCTCGGGAACAATGTTACGGAATAACGTCTCGGCGTAACTATATATCATGTGCAAATACTTATCAATGTAATTATATGGATACTTTTATTAAAATAACGCACATCTAAGCATGTGAATCAATACACGCATATATAGGTTATTCCTCACAAAAAAAGACATGAATGTATCTATTAGTGACAAGCTGCATGACAACTTGTCACCACTATTGAAACTATCATTATTATGCACAAACTTCACTAAATAATTCCCCCTTATACTGCTTATTACTACTATGAAATTCATGATTGACATGGTTGATATATGACCAAACGTTCTATGAAAACAGAAAAAAATGTTTGTTTAAATAAAGATTGTAGAAATTCTATCAAAAATGTGTGTTTTGCAGCCTGTTGCAAAGCTCTTAATTTGAGAACGTTGTGGTGGCATATATACCAACTGCGCTGCTTATTTGCTCAAGTGGCTTCTTCTTTCACCTCATGAGGCTACGCTGGAGACCTGCTTTCCCGAAAAATGCAATGTGATGGTAACAAGGATTCGAACCAAATAAATTCCATCAATGCACCACAACGTAAAAATAATTATCAACCTTTTGTGCGCGTTATAATTGCCTTAGAGTGAGTGCTATTTTATTTATGATAATCATAATAAACGTTTTATTAAGCACAATCAAATTTTAGAATTTTATATAATTTAACAAGCAGCAAACATTTTTTCTACCGACCACAAACCTAATGACGTTTTACTGCGGTTACCTAAAGCTTTTTTTATGGAACTGTTTATCTTCCGTAATACTGCTGTATGCTTTGCGGCTCTGCAGATTACCTCTTAAAACCTTTGTGCTGTTATAACGACAGGCTGACTTCCGCAAATGTGCATTTATGTTATATACGAGCTGTTAAATGCACACATGTTCCTAATAAAACCTTAAAATTCGTAATTCACTACATTTTTTATCCTTTTATGAGTAAACAGAAAAAAATGTTGAGGACGGTTTACTAAAGGAAAATAGCTAGAGAATGTGACTGACATGGTCCCACGTTCAAGCCCGAATATGTGTAACGTCTCGCACTTTTATAGCATCTTCTACACTATGTGATCAAAAGACACCTGGCTGAACATGTTTTAAAACTTCGTGGCGCCCTCCATCGGTAGTGCTGGAATTCAATATGGTGTTGGCCCAGCCTTAGCCTTGATGACAGCTTCCACTCTCGCAGGCTTACATTCAATCAGGTACTGGAAGGTTTCTTGGGGAATGGCAACCCATTCTTCACGGAGTGCGTCACTGAGGAGAGATATCGATGTCGGTCGGTGAGGCCTGGCATGAAGTCGGCGTTCCAATACACCCCAAAGGTGTTCTCTGGGGCTCAGGTCAGGACTCTATGCACGCCACTCGGCTACAGGGACGTTGTTGTCGTGTAACCACTCCGCCATCGGCCGTGCATTATGAATAGGTGCTCGTCCGTGTTCAAAGATGCAATCTCCATCCCTGAATCGCTCTTCAACAGTGGGACGCAAGAAGGTGCTCAAAACATCAATGTAGGCCTGTGCTGTGATAGTGCCACACAAAGCAACAAGAGGTGCAAGCCCCCTCCATGAATAACACGATCACACCATAACACCGCCGCTTGCTGGCATTGTCACGCTGGCAGATAACGTTCACAGGGAATTCGCCATACCCACACCCTGCCATCAGGTCGCCACATTGTGTACCGTGATTCGTCACTCCACACAACGTTTTTCCACTGTTCAATGGACCACTGTTTACGCTCCTTACACTAAGCGACCTCGCTCCATGAACCATGGACTTTGCCGTTGGTGGGGAGGCTTGCGTGCCTCAGCGATACAGATAGCCGTACCGTAGGTGCAACCACGACGGAGGGGTATCTGTTGAGAGGCCAGACAAACGTGTGGTTCCTGAAGAGGGGCAGCACCCTTTTCAGTAGATGCAGGGGCAACAGTCTGGATGATTGACTGATCTGGCCTTGTAACACTAACCAAAACGGCCTTGCTGTGCTGGTACTGCGAACGGCTGAAAGCAAGGGGAAACTACGGTCGTAATTTTTCCCGAGGGCATGCAGCTTTACTGTATGATTAAATGATGATGGCGTCCTCTTGGGTAAAATATTCCGGAGGTAAAATAGTCCCCAATTCGGATCTCCGGGCGGGGACTACTAGAGAGGATGTCGTTATCAGAAGAAAGAAAACTAGCGCTCTGCGGATCGGAGCTTGGAATGTCAGATTCCTTAATCGGGCACGTAGGTTAGAAAATTTAAAAAGGGAAATGGATAGGTTAAAGTTAAATATAGTGGGAATTAGTGAAGTTCGGTGGCAGGAGGAACAAGACTTCTGGTCAGGTGAATATAGGATTATAAATACAAAATCAAATAGGGGTAATGCAGGAATAGGTTTAATAATGAATAAAAAAATAGGAGTGCAGGTAAGCTACTACAAACAGCATAGTGAACGCATAATTGTGGCCAAGATAGACAGGAAGCCCATGCCTACTACAGTAGTACAAGTTTATATGCCAACTAGCTCTGCAGATGATGAAGAAATTGATGAAATGTATGATAAGATAAAAGAAATTATTCAGGTAGTTAAGAGAAACGAAAATATAATAGTCATTGGTGACTGAAATTCGAGAGTAGGAAACGGGAGAGAAAGAAACATAGTAGGTGAATATGGATTGGGGGTTCATAAATGAAAGAGGAAGCCGTCTGGTAGAATTTTGCACACAGCATAACTTAATCATAGCTAACACTTAGTTCAAGAATCTGAATACATGGAAGAAGCCTGGAGATACTATAAGGTATCAGATAGATTATATAATGGTAAGACAGAAATTTGGGAACCAGGTTTTAAATTGTAAGACATTTCCAGGGGCAGATGTGGACTCTGACCACAATCTATTGATTATGACCTCTAGAATAAAACTGAAGAAACTGCAAAAAGGTGGGAATTTAAGGAGATGGGACATGGATAAACTGGCTAAACCAGAGGTTGTACATTGTTTCAGGGAGAGCATAAGGGAAAAATTGACAGTAATGGAAGAAGAATGGGTAGCTCTGAGAGGTGAAGTAGTGAAGCAGCAGAGGATCAAGTAGGTAAAAAGACGAGTGCTGGTAGAAATTCTTGTGTAACAGAATAAATATTGAAGATAATCAATGAAAGGAGAAAATATAAAAATGCAGTGAATGAAGCAGGCAAAGAGGAACACAAACGTCTCAAAAATGAGAGCGACAGGAAGTGCAAAATGGCGATGCAGGGATGGCTAGAGTACAAATGTAAGGCCGTAGAGGCTTATCTCACTAGGGGTAAGGCGAATTCTTTACAGACGAATGGAAAAATTGGAAGAAACCGACCTCGGGGAAGATCAGTTTGGATTGCGCAGAAATATTGGAACACGTGAAGCAATACTGACCTTACGAGTTATCTTAGAAGAAAGATTAAGGAAAGTCAAACCTACGTTTCTAGCATTTGCAGAATTAGAGAAAGCTTTTGACAATGTTGACTGGAATACTCTCTTTCAAATTCTGAAGGTGGCAGGGGTAAAATACAGGGAGCGTAAGGGCTATTTACAATTTGACAGATACCAGATGGCAGTTATAAGAGTCGAGGAACATGAAAGGGAAGCAATGGTTGGGAAGGGAGTGAGACAGGGTTGTAGCCTCCCCCCGATGTTATTCAATCTGTATATTGAGCAAGCAGTAAAGGAAACAAAAGAAAAATTTGGAGTAGGTATTAAAATCCATGGAGAAGAAATAAAAATTTTGAGGTTTGCCGATGACATTGTAATTCTGTCAGAGACAGTAAAGGACTTGGAAGAGCAGTTGAACAGAATGGATAGTGTTTTGAAAGGAGGATATAAGATGAACATCAACAAAAGCAAAACGAGGATAATGGAATGTAGACGAATTAGGTCGGGTGATGCTGAGGGAATTAGATTAGGAAATGAGACACTTAAAGTAGTAAAGGAGTTTTGCTATTTGGGGAGCAAAATAACTGATGATGGTCGAAGTAGAGAGGATATAAAATGTAGACTGGCAATGGCAAGGACAGCGTTTCTGAAGAAGAGGAATTTGTTAACATCGAGTATAGATTTAAGTGTCAGGAAGTCATTTCTGAAAGTATTTGTATAGATTGTAGCCATGTATGGAAGTGAAACATGGACGATAAATAGTTTGGACAAGAAGAGAATAGAAGCTTTCGAAATGTGGTGCTACAGAAGAATGCTGAAGATTAGATGGGTAGATCACATAACTAATGAGGAAGTATTGAATAGGATTGGGGAGAAGAGAAGTTTGTGGCACAACTTGACCAGAAGAAGGGATCTGTTGGTAGGACATGTTCTGAGGCATCAAGGGATCACCAATTTAGTATTGGAGGGCAGCTAAGAGCATAAAAATCGTAGAGGGAGACCAAGAGATGACTACACTAAGCAGATTCAGAAGGATGTGGGTTGCAGAGGGTACTGGTAGATGAAGAAGCTTCCACAGGATAGAGTACTATGGAGAGCTGCATCAAACCAGTGTCAGGTCTGAAGACCACAACAACAACAACAACACTAAGCGACGCCTCGTTTGGCATTTACCGGCGTGTTGTGTGGCTTATGACCATGAAATCCAAGTTTTCTCAGCTCCCGCCTAACTGTCATAGAACATGCAGTGGATCCTGATGCAGTTTGGAATTCCTGTGTGATGGTCTGGATAGATGTCTGCCTATTACACATTACGACCCTCTTCAACTGTCTTTGGCCTCTGTCAGTCAACAGACGAAGTGGGGCTGTATGTCTTTGTGATGTACGTGTCTCTTCGCAACTCCACTTCACTATCACATTGGAAATAGTAGCGATGTTTAGGAGTGTGGAAATCTCGCGTACAGGCGTATGACACAAGTGACACCCAATCACCTGACCACGTTCGAAGTCCGTGAGTTCCGCGGAGCGCCCCATTCTGCTCTCTCACATTGTCTAATGACTACTGAGATCACTGATATGGATACCTGGCAGTAGATGGCAGCACAACGCACCTAATATGAAAAACGTGTGTTTCTAGGGGTGTTCGGTTACCTTTGATCACGTAGTTTATGTCTCTTTTTAAAATATCCCTTCGGTACTGTTGTACCGAGCAATGGTCATGGCAGATCACTGAATACGAATCCCGCTAACCCGTGTTGGATACTAAATTGTCACTGTTGTGGTTATGTGATATTTATTCACTAGACTAGTCACGATTACGATGCACGTTGTTACTTCTGTTACGAGCTTCAGTTCTCTTTATTATACATTTTCTTACGGCTTGTAGCGTTATGTCTCAGGAAAAGGCAGCTGAAAAAAATTTTCTGAGATATATTAACGTAGACGGAACAGTCACAACGAACAGAGTAGCTACGCGCTACCAAACCTACTACCAATAAAATTATAAAAATGAAACTTGACTGTAAAAGTGGTTTTCGATTCGAGTATGAAATACAATCCGTTTGTGGGTTATATTTGTAACCGCTTCAGTAATTATTGAAGATAAAGACTCTGTGTACTACTATTGTGTTGATAAGTGGCACATGAAACAAACTGATTATCCGATCTTAGTACATTTCTTGGAAAATATACTGGCATGAAAATTGCCAGTGACTCGAAATCTCGAAAGAACGAACTTGCGAACTTGTTCCTTTTAGTCGGAGGTAAGGTCAAAAAGGAAAGGGAAATTTTTGTTGAATATGCTGAATACATGGAAGAAACCTGGAGATACTGACAGATTATATAATGGTAAGGTAGAGATTTAAGAACCAGGTTTTAAATTGTAATGCATTTCCAGCGGCAGATGTGGACTCTGACCACAATCTATTGGTTATGAACTGTAGCTTAAAACTGAAGAAACTCGAAAAAGATGGGAATTTAAAGAGATGAGACCTGGATAAACTGAGTCAACCAGAGGTTGTACAGAGTTTTAGGGAGAGCATAAGGGAAAACTTTACAGGAATGGGGGAAAGAAATACAGTAGAAGAAGAATGGGTAGCTTTGAGGGATGAAGTAGTGAAGGCAGCAGAGGATGAAGTAGGTAAAAAGACGAGGGCTAGTAGAAATCCTCGGGAAACAGAAGAAATATTGAATTTAATTGATGAAAAGAAAATATAAAAATGCAGTAAATGAAACTGGCAAAAAGGAATACAAACGTCTCAAAAATAAGATCGACAGGAAGTGCAAAATGGCTAAGCAGTGATGGCTAGAGGACAAATGTAAGGATGTAGAGGCTTATCTCACTAGGGGTAAGATAGATAATGCCTACAGGAAAATTAAAGAGACCTTTGGAGAAAAGAGAAATACTTGTATGAATATCAAGAGCTCAGATGGAAACCCAGTTCTAAGCAAAGAAGGGAAAGCAGAAAGGTGGAAGGAGTATATAATGGAGGTATATAAGGGCGATAGACTTGAGGGCAATATTATGGAAATGGTAGAGGATGTAGATGAAGATGAAATGGGAGATATGATACTTCGTGAAGTGTTTGACAGAGCACTGAAAGACCTAGGTCGAAACAAGGCCCCAGGAGTCGACAACAATCCATTACAACTACTGACAGCCTTAGGAGACCCAGTCCTGACAAATCTCTACCATCTGGTGAGCAAAACGTATGAGACAGGCGAAATACCCTCAGACTTCAAGAAGAATACAATAATTACAATCCCACAGAAAGCAGGTGTTGACATATGTGAAAATTACCGAACTATCAGTTTAATAAGTCACGGCTGCAAAATACTAACGCGAATTCTTTGCAGACGAATGGAAAAACTGGTAGAAGCCGACCTCGGGGAAGATCAATAATTGTTGCAGATGAAGACTCTGTGTACTACTATTGTGCCGATAAGTGTCACGTGAAACAAACTGAATATCGGAGCTTACTACATTTCTTGGAAAATATATTGGCATGAAAATTCCCAGCGACTCGAAATCGCGAAAGAACGAACTTGCTTCATTTTATTCGAAGGTAGGGTCAAAAAGGAACCAGAAATTTTTGTTGAATATGTTGAATACATGGAAGAAACCTGGAGATACTGACAGGTTTCAGATAGATTATACACTCCTGGAAATTGAAATAAGAATACCGTGAATTCATTGTCCCGGGAAGGGGAAACTTTATTGACACATTCCTGGGGTCAGATACATCACATGATCACACTGACAGAACCACAGGCACATAGACACAGGCAACAGAGCATGCACAATGTCGGCACTAGTACAGTGTATATCCACCTTTCGCAGCAATGCAGGCTGCTATTCTCCCATGGAGACGATCGTAGAGATGCTGGATGTAGTCCTGTGGAACGGCTTGCCATGCCATTTCCACCTGGCGCCTCAGTTGGACCAGCGTTCGTGCTGGACGTGCAGACCGCGTGAGACGACGCTTCATCCAGTCCCAAACATGCTCAATGGGGGACAGATCCGGAGATCTTGCTGGCCAGGGTAGTTGACTTACACCTTCTAGAGCACGTTGGGTGGCACGGGATACATGCGGACGTGCATTGTCCTGTTGGAACAGCAAGTTCCCTTGCCGGTCTAGGAATGGTAGAACGATGGGTTCGATGACGGTTTGGATGTACCGTGCACTATTCAGTGTCCCCTCGACGATCACCAGAGGTGTACGGCCAGTGTAGGAGATCGCTCCCCACACCATGATGCCGGGTGTTGGCCCTGTGTGCCACGGTCGTATGCAGTCCTGATTGTGACGCTCACCTGCACGACGCCAAACACGCATACGACCACCATTGGCACCAAGGCAGAAGCGACTCTCATCGCTGAAGACGACACGTCTCCATTCGTCCCTCCATTCACGCCTGTCGCGACACCACTGGAGGCGGGCTGTACGATGTTGGGGCGTGAGCGGAAGACGGCCTAACGGTGTGCGGGACCGTAGCCCAGCTTCATGGAGACGGTTGCGAATGGTCCTCGCCGATACCCCAGGAGCAACAGTGTCCCTAATTTGTTGGGAAGTGGCGGTGCGGTCCCCTACGGCACTGCGTAGGATCGTACGGTCTTGGCGTGCATCCGTGCGTCGCTGCGGTCCGGTCCCAGGTCGACGGGCACGTGCACCTTCCGCCGACCACTGGCGACAACATCGATGTACTGTGGAGACCTCACGCCCCACGTGTTGAGCAATTCGGCGGTACATCCACCCGGCCTCCCGCATGCATACTATACGCCCTCGCTCAAAGTCCGTCAACTGCACTTACGGTTCACGTCCACGCTGTCGCGGCATGCTACCAGTGTTAAAGACTGCGATGGAGCTCCGTATGCCACGGCAAACTGGCTGACACTGACGGCGGCGGTGCACAAATGCAGCGCAGTTACCTCCATTCGACGGCCAATACCGCGGTTCCTGGTGTGTCCGCTGTGCTGTGGGTGTGATCATTTCTTGTACAACCCTCTCGCAGTGTCCGGAGCAAGTATGGTGGGTCTGACACACCGGTGTCAATGTGTTCTTTTTTCCATTTCCAGGAGTGTATAATGGTAAGACAGAGATTTAGGAATCAGGTTTTAAATTGTAGCCGGCCGTAGTGGCCGAGCAGTTCTAGGCGCTACAGTCTGGAACCGCGCGACCGCTACCGTCGCAGGTTCGAATCCTGCCTCAGGCATGGATGTGTGTGATGTCCTTCGGTTGGTTCAGTCTAAGTAGTTCTAAGTTCTAGGGGACTGATAACCTCAGAAGTTAAGTCCCATAGTGCTCAGAGTCATTTGAACCATTTTTAAATAGTAAGGCATGTCCAGGGGCAGATGTGGACTCTGACCACAATCTATTGGTTGTGAACTGTAGATTAAAACTGAAGAACTGCAAAAAGGTGGCAATTTAAGGAGATGGGACCTGTATAAACTGACTAAACCAGAGGTTGTACAGAGCTTCAGAGAGAGCATAAGAGAACAATTGACAGGAATGGGGGAAAGAAATACAGCAGAAGAAGAATGGGTAGCTTTGAGGGATGTTGGAAATGTTGGAACACGTGAGGCAATACTGACCCTACGGCTCATCTTATAAGCTAGATTAAGAAATTGCAAACCTACGTTTCTAGCATTTGTAGACTTAGCGAAAGCTTTTGACAATATTGTCTGGAATACTCTCTTTCAAATTCTGAAGGTGGCGGGGTTCAAATACAGGGAGCGAAGGGCTATTTACAATTTGTACAGAAACCAGATGGCAGTTATGAGAGTCGAGGGATATGAAAGAGAAGCAGTGGTTGGTAAGGGAGTGAGACAGGGGTGTAGCCTCTCCCCGATGTTATTCTATCTGTATATTGAGCAAGCAGTAAAGGAAACAAAAGAAAAATTCGGAGTAGGAATTAAAATCCATGGAGAAGAAATAAAAACTTTGAGGTTCGCCGACGACATTGTAATTCTGTCAGAGATAAGAAAGGACATGGAAGAGCAGCTGAACGGAATGGACAGTGTCTTGAAAGGAGGATATAAGATGAACATCAACAAAAGCAAAACGAGGATAATTGAATGTGGACGAGTTAACTCTGGTGATGCTGAGGGAATTAGATTAGGAAATGAGACACTTAACGTAGTAATGGAGTTTTGCTATTTGGTTAGCAAAATAACTGATGATAGTCGAAGTAGAGAGGATATAAAATGTAGACTGGCAAAAGCAAAGAAACCGTTTCTGAAGAAGAGGAATTTGTTAACGTCGAGTATATATTAAAGTGTCAGGAAGTCGTTTCTGAAAGTATTTGTATGGATTGTAGCCAAGTATGGAAGTGAAACGTGGACGATAAATATTTTGGAGGAGAAGAGAATAGAAGCTTGTGAAAAGTGGTGCTACAGAAGATTGCTGAAAATTAGATGGGTAGATCACATAACTAATGCGGAGGCACTGAACAGAACTGGGGAGAAGAGAAATTTGTGGAATAACTTGACTAGAAGAAGGGATCGGTTGGTAGGACATGTTCTGAGGCATCAAGGGATCACCAATTCATTATTGGAGGGCAGCGTGGAGGGTAAAAATCGTAGAGGGAGACCAAGAGATGACTACACTAAGCAGATTCAGAAGGATGTAGGCTGCAGTATGTACTGGGAGATGAAGCAGCTTGTGCAGGATAGAGTAGCATGGAGAGCTGCATCAAACCAGTGTCAGGACTGAAGACCACAACAACAACAAATAACAACAACAATGCTGAATACTTGCGTTAGAAAAAAAATCTTTCATACTCCTGTGTATGGCTGTGTTTTTTTCTTAATTTATAAGTTATTGATACCATCAAAGAACACTTTGGCTATTCTCCCATTTGGATTTCTGTTTTACCAAGCAAGACAGTTTTATAACTCGTTATTAATGAGGTATATTTTAAATTTTAAATATTTTCAGTCTACGTTTTCCACCAAAATAAATATTTATTAAATTTTTATTTTTAATAGGTTGCTCGAAAAATGCTCGCAAGTAGTAATCATTTGCTACATTTTTGCAGATGAGTATATTAAAATAAATATTAAGAAAATGTATCGTTGTGGTATCTCTCATTACAATAAGTCATCTGGTATTATTAAACGCAGTTTTTTTTTGCGAGTTCTACAGCTTGGTGAGAAAAAGAAAAGACCCTCTTCACGGGCATGAATTCTACTGTATAGATGAAGAAAGCACGTAAGTTTTGTCGCACATATCCTGCACATATGAGAGCATGAGTTATGCTTCTTGCATCCCGAATTGAGTGTTGCAATTTCGAGCGTAAGGGAGGCGTTTTTTTAAAATCTCCTTCGAGAGTAAAACATCTGAAGGAGATTTCGGCAAGAACACCTTTGCCTCATAAATATGTTTTAACTAACTGGTTGCACACAGCTTGAGGCTGTTTTGTTTATTGTGGTCACTTAGTGTTAAGCAGTATGTTTCTCGTATTAAGATGAAATATTTAAGCAGCTAGGGCACTGTGTACAAAGGTAACCATCTGAATCACGTGTTTTAAGTTTCACAAAAGAGGTCACGGCATAGTTTCAATCGACAGCTGAGAAAGACTGCCTAATATTCCTCAAAATACCGCAGTGACATGTGACAAGACTTTTTCTTCAGCTGATGTGTGAAATTACCTATGGGATAAAATGTGCTGGTACCTAGTGATTCTCATTTTCATTGAAATGGTTAGTGAAACAAAAGATTTCTAGGATGCTAATTTTTTGCTCACTCTGAAACTAGAGGGACTGCGCGAATTCACGTTTACATTAAAGCACAAGAGGAAGGCAAAATTCAAAGCCGAAACGTTTGTTGTCGTCTGTAATTGACATATTCGTTGTTACGCCTGAGGCTGTTGTTAGCCAGGGAGAACGCGCCATGTTCAAGTCCTTCCGCTTTTCCTACTCTTAGATGGGATGTTCCTGGCTTTTACAATTAACTCCTTGTTTGGAAGCAGAAAGCTAAAAACCACTACCCTTCCCTGTATATCTATAGACATTTGTTTTACATCACATTGCTCCACCATGAGGGTGGAGACTTCTCTCCTGCGAGTGCGGACCTCTATCTCAGCAGTTTTACTCGTTCACCATCTCACTATGATCTATACAAACCCTCTGACATTGCTGTTCTGAGGTGTACGGATCATACGAGGTGCATTCAAGTTCTAAGGCCTCAGATTTTTTTTCTAATTAACTACTCACACGAAATCGATGAAACTGGCGTCACTTCTCGACGTAATCGCCATGCAGACGTACACATTTTTCACAACGCTGACGCCATGATTCCATGGCAGCAGCGAAGGCTTCTATAGGAGTCTGTTTTGACCACTGGAAAATCGCTGAGGCAATAGCAGCACGGCTGGTGAATGTGCGGCCACGGAGAGTGTCTTTCATTGTTGGAAAAAGCCAAAAATCACTAGGAGCTAGGTCAGATGAGTAGGGAGCATGAGGAATCACCTCAAAGTTGTTATCACGAAGAAACTGTTGCGTAGCGATAGCTCGATGTGCGGGTGCGTTGTCTTGGTGAAACAGCACACGCGCAGCCCTTCCCGGACGTTTTTGTTGCAGTCCAGGAAGGAATTTGTTCTTCAAAACATTTTCGTAGGATGCACCTGTTACCGTAGTGTCCTATGGAGGGCAATGGGTAAGGATTACGCCCTCGCTGTCAGAGAAGATGGACACCATCATTTTTTTTCAGCACTGGCGGTGACCCGAAATTTTTTTGGTGGCGGTGAAATCTGTGTGATTCCATTGAGCAGACTGGCGCTTTGTTTCTGGATTGGAAAATGGCATCCATGTCTCATCCATTGTCACAACCGACGAAAAGAAAGTCCCATTTATGCTGTCGTTGCGCGTCAACATTGCTTGGCAACATGCCACACGGGCAGCCATGTGGTCGTGCGTCAGCATTCGTGGCACCCACCTCAATGACACTTTTCGCATTTTCAGGTCGTCATGCAGGATTGTGTGCACAGAACCCACAGAAATGCCAACTCTGGAGGCGATCTGTTCAACAGTCATTCGCGATCCCCCAAAACAATTCTCTCCACTTTCTCGATCATGTCATCAGACCGGCTTGTGCGAGCCCGAGATTGTTTCGGTTTGTTGTCACACGATGATCTGCCTTCATTAAAATGTCGCACTCACGAACGCACTTTCGACACATCCATAACTCCATCACCACATGTCTCCTTCAACTGTCGATGAATTTCAATTGGTTTCACACCACGAAAATTCAGAAAACGAATGATTGCACGCTGTTCAAGTAAGGAAAACGTCGCCATTTTAAGTATTTAAAACAGTTCTCATTCTCGCCGCTGGAGGTAAAATTCCATCTGCCGTACGGTGCTGCCATCTCTGGGACGTATTGACAATGAACACGGCCTCATTTTAAAACAATGCGCATGTTTCTATCTCTTTACAGTCCGGAGGGAAAAAATCGGAGGCCTTAGAACTTGAATGCACCTCGTAGTTGATGTTTATGCTAACACGAGTCTGCTTGCGACTATAGTCTGCTGTTGCGCCTTACGACAGCGTCTAGACGATGTACGAACTTACTGGCAAATTCCCTGAATTTAAGCGTTGACTTTGGGACAGCTGCGCAGATTGTCAGCAGTTCACAAGTTTCTTCCGTTTCTGTGCCTTCGTGTAACGAACGTAAACACTGCCAATTGGACCTGTCACCTGTTCGATGTCCCTGGCTTTCTGTTTAATAGCTTCCACTTTTTGATCCATGAGTGAGTTAATGTTTTGGTCACTGTCATGCAGTTCATTAACTGTTCCAGATAACAAGCTGGTTGATGTTTCCAATTTTTTGATAGAGTGAAACAAAAAACCCAATTTGCAGATATGTAAGACTATCCGTTGCTTGATCTAGTGTCGCTGTTTAAATCATGAAGAATTGCAATTGGACAAGCGCGTCAATCAACGATTTAAGATTTTCAAAATTGTTTGCGTTACGCACTGTTGCTCCCAATCATGTCCTCCACGGAGGAGGAGCAGATTAGTATTTAACACCCTGTGGACGACGAGGTCACTAGAGACGAAGCACATGCTCGGACTAGGGAAGTATGGGGAAGCAAATCGGCCGTGCCCTTTCAATGGAACCATCCTGACATTCACCTGAAGCGATTTAGGGAAACCATGGAAAACCTAAATCGGGATGGCCGGACGCGGGTTTGAACCGCCGTTTTCCCGAATGCGAATTCACTGTGCTGCACGGCCTCTCTCGGTCTGCCCCCCATCGAGAAACTATGGATCTAGGCGGAAGTCCAAGATCTGGTTTTTTGCCTCTGAATAAACCAGTTGTTGTTCGCACTTCCACAATAGCCTTTTAGTCATTTGAGATCAATTTTTCCACTTTAGGATGTAATTTATGTGGTTGCTCACGTACTCTGGTAAGCCACGTAATATACTAATGACGTATATCATGTGTTGGAAGCTTACAGAAAGACCTTCGGCTGCCTTATTCATACACCAAAGAAACTCGAATACGTATGTCTATTCAAATACAGACATATGTAAACAGGCAGAATACGGCGATGCGGTCGGCAAGGTCTATATAAGACAACAAGTTTCTATCGCAATTGTTACATCGGTTACTGCTGCTACTATGACAGGTTATCAAGATTTAAGTGAGTTTGAACGTGCTGTTATAGTCGGCGAACGATCCGTGGGGCTCAGCATCTCCGAGGTAGCGATGAATGGGGATTTTTCCGTACGACCATTTCAGGAGTGGACCGCGAATATCAGGAATCCAGTAAAACATCAAATCTCTGACGTCGCTGCGGCCGGAAAAAAATCCTGCAAGAACGTAACCAACGATGAATGAAGAGAATCGTTGAACTTGACGGAAGTGCAACGCTTCCTCACATTGCTGCAGATTTCAAAGCTGGGCCATCAACAAGTGTCAGCGTGCGAAGCATTCAACGAAACATCATCGAAATGGGCTTTCGGAACCAAAGGCCCACTCGTATAACCTCGATGACTGGGCCCGTCAGCACCGACGTTGGACTGTTGATAACTGGAAACATGTTGCCTGGTCGGACGAGTCTCGTTTCAAATTGTACCCAGCGGATGGGCGTGTACGGGTATGGAGACAACCTCATGAATCCATAGGCCCTGCATGTTAGCAAGGGAGTTGGTGGAGGCTCTGTAATGATGTGGGGCTTGTGCATTTGGAGTGATACGGGACCCCGTATACGTCTAGATATGACTCTGACAGGTGACACGTACATAAGCATCCTTCTGATCATTTGCATCCATCCATGTCCATTGTGCAGTCCAATGGACTTGTGGACTTGGGTTAAAACCAAGAAATTTAATTTTGCATATCTAAAATAATATGAAGACAGTTAAAGATGTTTTGGTTTTAAACCAGTTGTTAACAGCCAGTGGCCTCTCAATGTAATCAGTCATAATTCATACTTCACCTGCGCACTTTTCGTGTCAGTTTCCAGCAGGGGGTGTTTGAAAATGTTTTCCTCCCCCACACGTGTCGTGTCGACACCTCACTGTTGGAAGCGTCGCCGGGCCCGATGATGACGGCGCAGGATGGCACCGTTGTGCGCCGTTACACATGAACATTTCGAACTTCGAAATGGTTTAAATGACTTAGTTTCGAAAAAGTCAGCCTTTAATCTTCTTGCACAGTATGTACAGACGTAGTACGAGTTCACAACAAGAAGAAATGGGGGGCCCATCACAGTATCGAACTAACGAAAAGCGCATAAAAAGATAGCAGGGATGAGATTTAAACAGTACTCTTAAATGCGGAAGAAGGTGTTTAGCCACTGCGCTCTTCTTACAGTTTCTACTATTTCATTTATTTTTCTTGAATTCCACTCATTTGTCGGTAGATACAACATGCGCATATTATATAAGCTCGCCGAACAAAATATTAGTTACCCGTGGCAAACTATTTGAGATCAGCGCAGGAAGGTGGATCGACGTGAGGACATGACAGAATGACAGAAAGGAGCTGTGTTCTGGGAGTCTTCTATGACGCATGTCTGAATAAAAGTTTCTCGGTTTTCAACCAGCGGCAATTCGAATAAAATTCTCGAGCTTTCAGTGGCTATCTACGCCATCGTCGTCACTAGTAAAACTACTGGTCGTCGGGTCTGGAGCTGCTATGAGCTGCCCAACTAACCTTCCGCACACGTGTTGTTTCGACCCTCTCTGATTGGTTTCAGTGGCCGTAATTGTGGCCATGTAAGTGGAAGATCGTGCCAGCCCCAAAAGGCAGTAGTTTTGCTCCTGACGATGACCTCGGAGATAGCCATCGAAAGCTCGAGAATTTTTTTCGAACTGACGCAGCTTGAAAACCGAAAAGCTTTAATTCAGAAAGCAGCTATCGTGTTTGAACGTACCCACGATCACTCTGTCAAATTGCCCGTTTGTTGGTGTGTAAGTGCGCACAGTGGAACTCGTCTGCAAGGGATGGTGAACAACTCGAAACCTCTCACCGCGAGTTAAGTGGGACAATAACCTGCAAGTCTTCAGTGGGTGAAACAACAGGGAAACTGGAAAGCGGCTGACTGGAAGCGTGCAGTGGGGTCCGATGAGTCGGGATTTCTCTTTTTTCACTCCAATGACGAAAGACTTCGAGTGCACGGACGGTCCAATGTGTTGTATAACACTCAGTATCTCGAGATCCAATGACTGTTAGCAGAATATGAAAACGCTGGGTTCAGGAGGGTAATAAGGAACGCCGAGCTGGATCGCAACTGCCTCGTATCACTAGCAGTCGAATGACAGGCATCTGATCCTCATTACTGTAACGGATCGTGCAGCCACGTCTCGATCCCTGAGTCAACAGATGGGGACGTTTGCAAGACAACAACCATCTGCACGGACAGTTCTACGGCGTTTGCAGCAGCATGGACTATCAGCTCGGAGCCCATGGCGACGATTACCCTTGACACTGCATCACAGACAGGAGCGCCTGCGATGGTGTACTCAACGACGAACCTGTGTGCATGAATGGCAAAACGTCATTTTTTCGGATGAATCCAGGTTCTGTTTATAGCATCATGATGGTCGCATCCGTGTTTGGCGACATCGCAGTGAACGCACGTTGGAAACGTGTATTCGTCATAGCCATACTGGCGTATCACCCGGCGTGATGGTATGGGGGGCTATTGGTTGCACGTGTCGGTCACCTCTTGTTCGCACTGACGCACTTTGAATAGTGGACGCTACTGTTCAGATGTGTTACGACCCGTAGCTCTACCCTTCATTTCAGCATGATAATGCACGATCGCATGTTGCAGGTCCTGTACGGGCCTTTCTGGACACGGAAAATTTTCGACTGCTGCCCTAGCGAGCACATTCTCCAGATGTCTCACCAACTGAAAACGCCTGGTCAATGGTGGCCGAGCAACTGGCTCGTCACAATACGCCAGTCACTACTCTTGATGAACTGTGGTATCGTGTTGAAGCTGTATGGGCAGCTCTACCTGTACAAGCCATCCAAGCTCTGTTTGACTCAATGCCCAGGCGTGTCAAGGCCGTTATTACGGCTAGAGGTGATTGTTCTGGGTACTGATTTGTCAGGATCTATGCACCCAAATTGCGTGAAAATGTAATCACACGTCAGTTCTAGTATAATATATTTGTCCAATGAATTCCCGTTTATCATCTTCATTTCTTCGTGGTGTAGCAATTTTAATGGCCAGTAGTGTATTTACACAATTCATTATGCGTGTGAAGTAGTGTGGTGTCGACGGTCACTTAAGAGTGATTCATTACAGATATAAATTGCTGCAGTGCTGTAAAATCGATTTCCAAACCCTCAGTCGCGGATTATTCCTCTCTAAGAGCAGAAAAACTACAGCATTGATTAGTAGGAAAAAATGGCTCTGAGCACTATGGGACTCAACTGCTGTGGTCATTAGTCCCCTAGAACTTAGAACTACTTAAACCTAACTAACCTAAGGACATCACACACATCCATGCCCGATGCAGGATTCGAACCTGCGACCGTAGCAGTCGCACGGTTCCGGACTGCGCGCCTAGAACCGCGAGACCACCGCGGCCGTCTGATTAGTAGGATGTAAAAGCATTACAGAGCAGCCCCGTTTGTGCCACACACGGGAACGACCACTTTAGTAGCAATAAAGTCTTAACTGTTACTGAGTCTGATGGTGGCGAGAAACCAGCTGGTCAATGATACGGAGCGCAGTACAGTACTTGTTTATCGAAGGCAGATGACTGTCGCCGAGGCTTTGTGAGAGCGACAGCCACCGCTGTGAACTCCGCGTTGGCATGCCAGTAGTTTTGGGTTTTACGGCTGCCGGGCCACCGGCATCGTCTTTTATTAAGCACTTGCTGCTGGGGGTTAGCGGGCCGCCGAACTTGCGCGCCCACCTGGCGCCAGCCACCTGTAGCACCTGGGGAGAGCTGGCGGGCAGGGCGTGTGCAAGCAACGGAGCAGC
Organism: Schistocerca gregaria; assembly: GCF_023897955.1. Classification (NCBI taxonomy): domain Eukaryota; kingdom Metazoa; phylum Arthropoda; class Insecta; order Orthoptera; family Acrididae; genus Schistocerca; species Schistocerca gregaria. The sequence continues at coordinate 1,004,847,394 of NC_064920.1, read as the reverse complement.
TTCCTACAAACCGCGACGGACATCATCTTCTGCCAAACGCACTGAACAGTGCTGGGAGCGACAACCACAGTAAAATAAAATTGTGTTCTTCTGTTCTTCCTGGTGATGCGAGAAGCCAGGCCAAGAGTCGAACTAAGCCAACGTTGCGAATCACCGTGCAGTATGTCCGCCCCGATAGCCGAATGGTGGTACCTGGGCATTAACTTTACCCCCACGGTCACACGCACAGCGGCAACGAATTTCCGTCGAGTGTTACACGTCATCCACAACGACGTCCGCCAGAACCTCTTGCGTCGCCAGGACACACTTCAACGGGTTGAGTTTCTTAATCTTTATGTGGCATCAAAATTGGTCCACATCGCGCAAGTTCTCCCTCTGGCTATCATCCCCTAGCAGAAGAATTGGAAAATCTATAACAAATTGTTGTCGCCAAGGTTCCGTGATAGGGCCCCTGTTTTGGGACATCCATATGGAGCCATAACTAGACACCTTACAACAAAGTGAAGAAGTGCTAGAGGTGATAGCCTACGCAGATGACCTCCTCCTGTTGGTCGGCGGTCGTAGCCGCGAAGACATAGAACCCAAAATAGAAAGTGCCCTAAACTACAACTACGGTACCAAAACACTAAAACGGCAATATCACCAAGCAAGTCTACCTACCTGTTACTAAAGGGACAATTAATCCGAAACCCGACTGTACGAATCGAGCGCTCGCCGGTTCTTCGGCGACGTGACACACGATACCTGGGAATCATCACTGATGAGAAGTGGAACTTCGGGAAACACATTAAAACCGTAATTTAGAAAGCCCTTCAAATATCAAACAATCTTATATCCATCAGACATAAAAGATTTCATCTCCCCCCCCCTCCATCTCATAAAACTATACCATAATACCATGTTAATATCAATAGTGGGTTACGGCTCGGGAGTCTGGGCACACAGGCTCACGAGGGTTGTGCCCGCC